>NC_141687.1:95117731-97813226 GCF_964263255.1 Lissotriton vulgaris | reverse complement strand
AACAAGGCATGCCTAGAAGGAGTTGTTGTGTGCGAATATAGATTCAGATTCAATTTCCCGTTTCAAGCCCTTATATAGATACAATTTGTGTTGCCCTTATATAGGCATGGAAATCAAGCCCTTTTTTAGGAATAGCCCATGCAGTCCAAATAAAGGCATGGCTACTTCCATCCGTTCATCTACGTCACAATGATTTCTTGGAAAACCAGACTCTTAAGCTGTTAGGGACTTCCCCTTGCTTGAATATTGATCTCTCCATGAACTCAGTTATGTTACAATGAACATCTATTCCTTAGGGGTTTATTCCTGACATTCATATGCCCGACTTTACGCCAAAGGTGGCATTCCTAAAACACCTTCAAGGTATAAATATACCTTCACTTGCTATGGCAAAGCACGGTGTGGTTCGGTGCAGTTTGACTACCTACTTGCACGACACAGCTCGCTACAGCAAGTGCCGAAGGGAGCCAACTCTCCAGCTGACGCACTGAAAGGAAGCTGTCCTCCTCTGCCGAGATTCCAGCTCCAGTGTTTCTGACTCCCCTTGCGGGGTGTTGGGAAATCGAGTCTGAGACAGAGATACCAAACCTCCTTCATTCTAAGGTATGGAGCTGATTAGTACCTAGAGAAACCTTTGGATATTCTTGGCAAAAACTAAACCTATGCTAAAGAGCACACTTACTTCTTCCCTCGTACTAGACCTAGATTAGGTACATTGGGTTAGGTATATTTTAGAAGCCACAGTTGAGTATTTTGGCCTGTGTTATTTATATATGTATTTTTATATGTCATTGCAACCAGACAATTCTATTACAGTATTATTTTATATTACTGTTTACGCTGTACGCATTATACTTTGCATTCGGTCTAACGATTGTAGCAGTTCACCTCTCTTGCATGAGAAAGAAGACTGTTCAATAAACCCTTCTATTGAAACACCAGTCTCTTTATTTGTATGCAACTCTGCAGAAATGAAGCATGCACAATTGACTGCGTAAAATATTTATACTTTATATTTATATTTATTTATTTATATATTGTTTCTTAGGGAAGCAAAGTTGTCATGTTTATGCGGTTGTCAGAAACTAATCCCTTCTTGTGTATTCGAGAAAGTTTCTAGTGACCTCTGAGCTAGCTGGCACTAACAATTACGTTTAGTATTTTCGATAGAGACATACTGACCTCAGTCCTATATCATATCTATAAGGTATATTATTCCAATGCGCAGAGCCTATTGGGAATATAGGAACTACACTACAGAGTGACACTAAAGACGGGAGCTAAAACACACAAAAAAAGCAGTGGTGTGGGAGGGGCGGGTGAAGTAGAGGGTGGGGGCAGCACGGGGAGATTAATAAACACCGGAGATGGGCAAACAGCATGGCAAATAAAGTGGCAGCCATGGACATTTCATGAAGCCTGTGTACAAAGTACACAGAACATTTAACATCAGCAGAGGCAGGTCAATAAAAAAAGAATGCTCTCAAAGTATCATAAATAAGCTGAAGCGTAAAAGCACATGTAACAGGTACAGTCCTCATGGGACTATACAAAAGTTCAAAAGGGGGACAAATAAGCCTTTTCACTAATCAAAAGCTGGCCTTTACAAATGACAGTAAGAGGAGCCAATTGAAAAGATGGGCGGTGCTTAAAGCCCATATTCTAGGAACAGCATGTCTCGAAGAGGTAAAGCATGTGCTGCCTACGTGAGACCCAATATTATCATTAGAGGGCATCAACTTTGGAACTAAGGCCTGCCACCTCCATGGGAAGGCTTACCACCTCCTGGCGTAGCTGTGCCAGCTCGCGGACCACGTGGTATTGGAAGTGGTCTGGGTAGGGGGGTCAGAAGTGGTGTATCGAGATGAGGATCCTAGCTGCAGGTGGCACTGCCGGAGGTGTGGCCAGGATGGTGACACTGGCAGCTAGCTGGAGGAAGTGAGGCCTGGTATAATGATGGCAGATGCCTCATCCTCCTCCTCCAAAGCGACCAGACGGTGATATTTGACCTAGATCGCATCCAACAGCTCAAAATATTGGGCCTGGATGGCCTCCATTTGCTGAAGAAGCAGCCGAGCTGATATTCCAATAGCCCTGCTCTACTCTGACTGCCTTTCAATTCTACCCTGATTAAAAAGAGGCAGATGTAAAATGTGGATATCCTGTCTGCCATAAGTAGACAGTGGTAATAAGGATGCACTGCAGTACAGGAAAGCTTTTATTTGGCACGTTCATCACACAGTATCTCCTCGACCAAACTTTAAATCCGGCACTGTACTCCCTGGCCACCTTCTCCACCACAAATTATTTTCAACAAATACCTTCACTTGGAAGTAAGGAAACTTACTCTACTGCAGGGTAAGTTAGAGGGATTAGGGTAGATAGAGGTTTTGCTATAGAATAGTGGTGTGTCACTGATCTGTGCTAAGCTTTGGCTTAGTTAGTAACAAGAGTTGACTAATGATGAAACAGAACATTTTGAACAGGTGAAATCATGAATTTATTATGGTAGTCATGAAATATATATACAAAAATCAGTTGGCTAGTAAAATGTGGCAAGTGCCAAGAACGTAATTTCTTTAGTAGGGTGGGACAGAATTTAGGAAAGAATAACGGAGTAAAGTACTAGTAGGAGGTGACTGGGTGGGCACTAGAAAACACACACCGTTTTTGGTTTGTAATGCATCAAAAAGTTTGTAAATGCCACATTAACTTAATCAGAGGCACATTGCACAGCCAACACTGCAGTGCCAAATTGAAACATGCTGCAGTTAGGTCACGGCCCGGTTGACAAAATGCTGTGTGTAGGGAGGGTGGTATATCTGCCTCGCTTAACAATACAGTGAATATACTTAATTTGTGAATAAGTAAGCAATGTGACTTACCACAAACCGTCCCTGCTGCTGCGACTCCCCCTCCACCACCTCTTCAGCTTCCAGGGCACTTGCACTGCCCCTGGCCCTGGCACTAGTAATTTGTGCAGTAAGCAAAGAAATTGCACATTTTAGATGCCAGATACGCTTACCCTTTTTGTCAATGGAAACTGTTGGTATACAAACAAATTATGGCACAACATTGAGGGGGGTTCCACTATGCCCATGGCCATGCTCTCGTATTAACTGTTTGATCATGAGAATGAAAAAGAAACCCTTCTCAACAAACATGCATGGTGAATAAAATACTAGTTATTTGGGCTGACAATCTTCACAGTGTAGTACCAACAAATACCACATGATATATAAGGGGAGAGGGAAAGCTTGCTAACAAAGCAGGAGAAAGCTACAGACTAGTTCAGACAAGAGGAAGTATGCTGCAGAAACCTGAAACATAGAAAAATAGGAAAATGCAGGGACAACAGGAGTTTAACAAACATTAGCTAGAGGATTTGAAATAAAATGAAACATTATACAAAAAATTAAAATGTACATTATTCTAATAGTGGGGAGAGGTGAAAGTTAGGAAAATGAATAATAACAGATCTTACTGGTCCAGCAGAACTTTGAACTGAAGCTTTGGTGGTGGTTCTATCCATCGTGGCACTGATGGTGGCAGCTCCTCCTTCACCCGTCTTGGAAGATGCCCTCTTGCCCTTGGGTGGGGATATAAGAAATAAAGAAGATAAAAAAGAAATAGATTACAGTTAATCTCCCCAAATATATTTTTGACAGCAAGTACAGCAGCATTGTACTTTCCTAAATCAGATTGCCAATAGTACCAGTAGTATTAAGTTGACCTAATCCTACTTTACTTAACCTGTAACTTATTCCTAAATTCCTAAATCTAAACTACTAATGCGTTGCAATGAATAATGTTTGCTTCTCAACCTCCTGCAATGGGAAAACGCAGCCTCCCTTTTCAATGCGTAGATGCATATTTATAACTGGGAGATTCGGACTTTAAGAGCTACAGAAGGAAAGACACAGAGAACGCTATCTCATTGATATTACTTACTACCACTATCCTAGTGACAGGTCAGAGGAGTCTGCATGACTTCATTAAATAACTAGCCCAAGCAAGCGTCAATGAGTGTGATTCGATAGCGCCAAGCACTGACTAGCTAAAGCTGGATCACACAATATTTGTAATATCGTAAACTTAACTTACCTCTGAGTGTGAGCAGCATGCTACTTGGGAAAATAAATATTAGCATTTTAGAAAATAAAAAATAAATAACTACTCACCGAGCCTCGCAACATTGATACACAGCAAGTTGAGCAGGCCCTGTTCACTGTCAATTATATCTGCCCTGTGGTGCCACAGCTGCTGCATCGTGTGCTGTACCCACTGTGCCAGCGAAAACAACGGCGCACTCTACCCCACAGCAGCTGACTCTCCCACAGGGCATCCTCCCTCCCAGGCTTGACACCTGCTGCCAGCATGGAGGGGAGTTGGCGCTGAACATATGAAGCAGGTACACCTCAGAAAAAATAGGGCGTGGCTACACCCATTTGCGGTGCCAGCGACCAGAAGGTGTGCGGCTTGTATGCGCTGCACTGGAGATTTCTGCCTGGTGCTCCACAATGACGCTGAGTTGGATAGAAAATAGGAAACCGAACTTAGAGAAGCAGAAAGGAAAAAGGAAAGAAAGTTGAGAGAAAAAAGAAAAAGTGCCAAAAGGATGTACGACGTTACTACGCAACTTTTACAACGCAAGTCGTTACAATGACTTGCGTTGAGGGGTGCTGGATAGTAAATATTTTAATTTACTATTCCAACTCCAGTCCCCGTGGATAGTAGGGAAGGAGTTGGATAGTAAATTAAACTATTTACTATCTTGGAGCGCCCCCCAGCGCAAGTCGTTATAACGACTTGCGTTGTAAAAGTTGCGTGGTAACAGTACCGCGTTGTAAAACCTTCATTGTAAAGGTTGTTCCCCGTGCCAAACGTCACAAAAAACGTTTAAAAAAAAGTAAAATATACAAACACAAAGACACACATCAATACAAAATGGTAAATAAAGGGTGGAGGAGTGGGCAAGGAGAAGGATTGAAAAAGATTTAAATATCAGGCCCAGTACCATGCAGAGAACAGACAGCGTAGGAAACAAAATGGCCGGGCCCATGTGACCCACATGGTACTGAGAGCCCCTTGCACTACTGCCATGTAAATAACCCAGCATGAATAGGCGGCTGAGCACTTCCACCTGCTTGTGAAGTTTGGCAGAATCTCACAGAGTTTTTTTGCGACTCCTTGGAATTCCACAGAGCAAAACTCTGCTAGCTCCACCCAGGCCTACCTGGTGTTGCACAGAAGAACTACGACTATCCAAACTCAATCCGAAGCAACTATAACACTAATGGAGACACATGCATAACGTATACAACAGAAGCACCTTAAGCTCAGCCCTCTGGCTCTACCCTCAGTGACTCTGAGCCACCGAATGTTCAGACCAGACCTTGCAAGCTCCACTACCATTACCCCCATCTGAGGATCTCTGCAGCCAGCACCCCAACTACTTCAGAGATAAAATTAGCACCATATACAACAGATTTTCTCCCCAAATGGACCGGACAAGAAGGACGCTGCATGCTAGCCCACCATCACCATCACCTTGACACAAACCACCTTTACCATTTGCTCCATCCACTCAGGAGCCCCATCAGAACCTTGCCCATGCTTTACCAAAGGACTGGAACCCATCAGCACTGCCCTTACTCTGATACTTAACAGCTCTCTCACCACTGACATTTTACCAAATGCCTGAAAATATACCACCAAACGGCCTCTTCTGAAGAAACCCTCTTCAGACCCTAAGACTCTAGCTAACTATGGACCAGTATCCTTGCTTCCATGCCTGCCTAAAGGATTGACGAATCTTGGCAACAAATGACTGGCACCTCAATGACAGACACCTCCTTGACCCTTCTCAATCGGGATTCAGACCAAATTACAGCATCAAAACTGCCTTCACTGCTGCTACTGATTACATCTGGTTAATAAAGGAGACACAGCAGCACTCATCCTTCTCTACCTTTTGGCTGCCTTCAATATGTGTCACCTAATCCTCATCCAACCCTTTCACAAAACAGGCAGACTTTGACCCACTCTCTGATGGATTAGCTCCTTTCTCACAGGGCATACACAGTTGGTCATCTTGGCCCCATACACCTTGGTCATGGCCAAACTGATCTGTGAGGTCCTCCAGGGAACCTCACTCAGCCCCACACTGTTCAATGTATACATAACACCACTCAGCAACATCATTCGAGCCCACAGAATCAGCTACATCTCATACACCAACAACACCTATCTCAACCTCTCCCTCTCCGATGACACCATCACCATCCGGAAAAAGTTTGCTACCTGTAAGTCTGAAGTCTTCAACTGGATAAAGACCAACTTTCTGAAGATCAACACCATCAAAACAGAGGTAGTACTCTTCGGAAAAGATACCTCGCTGTAATCCACAATCTGATGGCCATCCAAACTAGGACATTCACTCTATCTGTTTAAGGAAGCTCAGAACCAGATAGAAGTGGATAATCAACACTAAATGAACAGCAAGGTTAATACAATTGCCTTCTCCTGCTTCCACACCCTCAAGCTCCTTAGAATTATTTTTAGATGGCTCCTGCTCAAGACCAGAAGAACCACCACACAAGCCCTGATGACCTGCAAGCAAGACTATGGGAAAGCACTGTATGTCAGCATCACCAAAAGACTCCAGGTGACCCAGATTCACACTGCATTGGCTCCCAGTTCACAAGCACACATTCTTCAAACACCTTACACACTGACGGAGATAGCTCGGATGAAGAGATAGATGGGGATTAATAGAGGGATTGTGTAGAAAGGGGGACTGACACACAGTATGGCATCTGTAACGTTGATGACTTGGGACATTATGAGAGAAATGAGAGTCCATACCTGATGTAAAGTGATTTCTGATTGTGACACTGATTTTGATAGCTATTGTAATATTGCCATTCTTACTGATTGTGTAATAAAACAGTTTAAAAAAAAAAACACCTTACACACATATTCTTAGCCTTGAGCTATCGAGGCCATGCTTACCTGATCAACCACGTCATTTTCCGCAACCAGAAATGTCTTCCGCAAGCAGAAACGTCTGCTCGGCCTGGCCCACCTGCTACTCCCCCAAATCTGAAGAACCAGTGTTGAAGGGTTCACTTTCTCTTAATTGGCTCCTTGACGGTGGAACAACCACCCACTGCACATCAAAAGCACAAGCTCGAATTTCCTAAGAAATTAAAAATTGCCTTTTCCAATAGACTCCAGCTAGAGCTACCTTTCATTCTAAAGAAACTAAGATACCCTCCCATGTGATATGTGCACAAATTTAAATGCACATAACATACCATAACATAACATAACACAACATATCATAATAGCTGCCTACCGCGGACAGGGTTCAAAACAAATATGCACCTAAGAAGTGACAGATTGGTATTGAGCTTGGTATTGAGAATAGAACTGGGCTGGTACTGTGTCATAATGTACTGTTGTTCTTTTGGATGTGCGTCTACAGTTCTTTCCTAAACTCGAGCAGCGCAATGGGTGGTCCTCATGCATATGGGATGTTGTTCAACATTATGGATACCTCTATGGAAGGCCCTGTTGTTTGTTTTTCTTTTTATAACTTCTCATTGTGTCCTGGCTGAGGGAAATCCAAGAGCAGTTGGAGAGGGAGAGCTTTTTAGGCCAGTTAGGCAGGAGTGTCGCTTGTGATGGCGTTATGGATGATGGAGTAAGATTTGAAGATATTGTGTGGCAGGCAGTACCAGGAAACCTCATCATACTTCACACATTGCAACCAACTCTTCTTTAAAGCAGAGCAATCAAAAAGCAACCAGGTTCTGCTCTTTGTCACATATATTAGCACATTATAGCTCAGGCCTTTGGCATGGAGCAGCTGCCTCTCCTCATATGAAAAGTCTTCTAACAGGTGTGTGGCATAGGTGCAAGCGGGCCATAGCCATTTGTGATTTTTGGAGCATCCCATGAAAAAAATTTGACTCATAAGAATTTTGTATGTTCGGGGATAATTTCCAGCATTTGATGCAATTCAGTAAGGACTGAAGGAGTATGCCAGGGAATCGACAAAGGACACTAGTTCCCATGACCACACTTGAAGTGCTTTTTTGAGTCCCCTTTACAGCCATGCCAAAGTATTTTTGCATACATAATGTAGACAAAGTACATTAAGGCATGTGTAAAAATCTGTTGCTTACAGTCCTCGGAAAATGGCAGAAGTGCAACATAAACAAGTTTTTTTTTCTTTTTTCTTTATAAGGAAAATATTTTCCCATACACGCACTCCATTGCTGGGGGCCTTTCCTCCTCATTAGTGTTCTCGACATACATCTACTCTTGCAGATGACCGGACTGCACATCTGACCCTGCCCATGGTGGAGATAGCCCTGAAATTGCCACAAATATGTTAGTCTCCACGTTTTTGGGAGCTCTGCTTTTCTGAGAATAGCAAATGTATCTCATCTTTGCAGTCCAGTCCTTCTAGAACTTGAGTGTAAATCCAACCTCTCGGTCCTTTCACTCCCCCACCACCATGATCCCCACCTCGATCGACTTAAACACATCACAAACCCAGGCAACAGATTTCAAACAACAGATTACTAAACTAAAGCTCCCAGGCAGAACTTTTTTTGAATTGTGAGTTTCTTATTTAATTAATCTTTCTTGTATTGATTTTCATCAGAGTAATGCAGTACCTAAAATAATTAAAGCCCGTATCATGAAATGTTTTTCATAACTGCATTTGCTAAGATGCTTGGGAATGAACAAACTGACTTGATGCATTACTCTGCTAAATAAAGTAATTTATGGCCTTTTTCTTAACTGTTAGCAGCTCCCAAGCAACTCCATCTTCTGTTTTCCCCATGCAGATCTTTGTCCATTAATAAACAAGCAAGAAATCCCTTGTGTATACCATATGACGAACAAATATTTAAACACATTGGGCATATTTACAAGGGTATTGCACCACAGGATCGTCACTTTTAATTACGTTATTGTGGTGCAATGCAATACTCCATATTTACAAGGTGGCGTCAAGCCACTTAATGTGGCTTTACGCTACCTTGTAAATATTCCTGTTAGTGTGGCAGTGTGCTGGCGCAAAGGGGAAGGCCATGGGTGTTGCTGTGGGCATTCCACTGCAACACCCATTGTTTTTTTACGCTGCACCCTATTTACAAGGGTGGGATAAATATGGGGCAGCACCAAAGATAAGAAAGCGGAAAACCTAGTCATAAGCAGGTGAACGAGGAGAAATTGATAATTTCTCCTCGTTTTAACTGTTTCTATGTGTGTTGCTTTATGCAGCACACATAGAAACAGCACAGCACCATAAGTGATTGTTCATGAGCAGGAACATGTCCTTTCCTTCACATTACCATTCATTAAAAATGAAGTTTTGCAACTTCTTTATGTGCTGCATTCTGCAGCAAACATAGAAGTTACAAATCACCAGTTTTTGTACAGGATGGAACACCTTCCTGCACATGAAAAATAATTCCCTGCAACTCATGCACCCTTGTACTATTGTGGAAAGGTGCCTGTGTTGGCTCTAAGCAGCTACGCTTAGGACCAGTGCAGGGGTGTGCCACATTCTTGTAAATACAGTACATCCCTGCATTTTGAAACTGTCGGATCGCAGCGTTAGCAAGTTTGGCTTAACACTGCGCTCTAACAGTTTCCTTGTAAATATGCCCCATATCCTTTGGGTCTCTTCAAATCTAAGTTATATCAGTAAGATATGAGCTACAGCAAATAATACATGGGTCATAAACTTTATGTTCAAATAATTTGCATTTTGGTTATTGCGCACCCTCTTTTTCCAATGCATTAAAGTCATGTCTAAATGCATTAAAATCATGCATTTTGTAGGAAATATATCAATGTAGGAAATATATCAATGCTCCTCATACTATTTGCAGTGCATTATAGAATTCTGTCTTCTTTTTGGCAGGTTAGTGTTCTCAAAAGCAATGACTTTCGTTTTGATTAAATGCTGGATATGTTATTTGCAAGGAACCAAATTTTAATGTTATTCATGCACCATAACACATTACAGCCCATCCTAAAAATGTAAATAGTTTCAGCGGAGATGGGTGTGTACTATTTTATCTAAACCTTACCTTAGACTTCATTGGCAACCAGTTTGTGAGAAGTCAGTTACAACTATTTCACTAAGACAAATCTTATTGTAAACTCTGTGACATGAACTCAAATGTACAACACCAAGGGTGAAGGCAAGCAAAGTTAGGCAACATTTTTCTTGTCTGTTTAATATTAATTGAGAAGAAACAAAGCTACATTTTACTTGTTAGACCTGTCATATTTAGGGTGGTCTTCACCTAAACCTTTTGCCTTCTTCCCTCCTGTTTTGCTAAATTCGTTTTTTTGTTGGCCTTAGGACTCTGTGCACTTTCCCACTGCCAACCAGTGTTACAGTGTTGTGTTCCCTCCCTAAAACATGGTAAATTGGCTTACACCTGATTGGCATATTTAATTTACTTTTAAGTCCCTGGTAAAGTGGCATATCACATACCAATGTCCTGTAAATGAGATGTTACTAGTGGATCTACAGCAATTATGGTGCTACCCACTTAAGGAGCACCTTAAAACATGGAGCTGGCCTGCCATTACACCCTGAATACAGTTTTTAATTGCCAATTCAACTTGTCAATCTAACCCCCTTGCCAAGCCTAATAAACCCATTTCAGTACACATGTTACTTTTGGGTAGCCCATAGGGCAGGGCGTATTGTATTTAATCAGTTGGAAATGTATTATTAAGTTTTACATGTCTTGGTAGTGAAAAACTCACCTATTTGTTTTTCACTACTGTGAGGCCCACCTGGCCCTTAGGGAAACATTGGGTTACCTTATTGCAGGTAATAATGGATATCCTTTGTTTGGGAGCAGGTTTAAATGCCATGTCTGTGGTCGGGGGAATGTAATTTCAAATCCTCTTTAATGGTAAAGCCAATTTTAAAGTCACAATTCAGAAAATGCTATTAGAAAGTTACAATTTTCTTTTTCTAACCATTTGGGGCCTGCAGTCTGTTTCCTGGGTCACGTGAGAAGGTGTAGTTTGCATTTGGCCTCTGTGCTTTGGTCACATACAGTCACACAATATGGGAAATTGGTGTTGGCAGAAAGGGACATCATGGCAGGAACAGAGAGGCAGAGCTGTGTACAGCCCCATGTGCACTTCAAAGACACTGCCTCAACACACACACAAAGAACATCACACTCGCTTTCTGTGCCCCCAGACATTTTGGGACCAGAGCAGAGATGCAGGAAATTCCAGACACTTCTGTAGGGTGAAAACTCCAGAAGTTTCTACTACTTCAAAGCTAACTCCAGGTATAAAACTACTCCTACATTCCCTTCTGGGCCTGTGGAGGACTCTGAGAGGACTTCCCTTCTGCCTATGGCGTGCGGTTTACTATTGAAGACTGCCCTCTTGCACCAAGAGGTCTGCCCTGCTGCCTGAACCCACTCTGTACCCACAGAGGATTGCCTTTCTTCTTGAGACCTACTGTTTGGTTTCAACTCAGGACTACCAGAGTGGCTCAAAGGACTAGTTAGCTGGCCTCCTAATCAAAACTACAGGAAAGAAAAGACTCAACCATCTTCAACCCGCATTTGTGCCCAGCCTGTGTGAGTCATGACCCCCAAGTGGTGTCCCTCCACCCTGGGTAGCCGTGGAAGTGGTGCAAACGGTACCAGATAGCCCAAATCCAAAACTGCCCTGAGAACCGAGAGGGACTGTTAATGCCTCTCTGAACTGTTGACAGTCCGCCTGACTTCACAGTAGCTCCTGCTACATTCTTCTCTGGCAAATAGAACAATTGATGGACAGAATGCAGAACAATGTCATACATTCACCACAGTGCAGAGATCTGGACTTAAATCCATCGTTTTTTTGCTCACCGTACTTTTCCAGTTTGGACCCAACCATACGCAAATCAGTCTTGACACTGCGTACAATGGGAACAGTCCAGCCCGAACTGCCAGGCCAGGTCCTCCCTGGACTGGAAACAATCAGCATCGGACCGGATTCTGGCTTTCAGCCCTCATCAGCCAGGATAGCTTGACTCCAGTGGCATACCCGTCCCACTCGGGGTGACAAATGCAAAAAGAACAATTGATGGACAGAATGCAGAACAATGTCATACATTCACCCCAGTACAGAGATCTGGGCCTGAATCCATGATTTTTTGCTCACCATGCCATTCCAGTTTGGACTCAGCCATATGCAAATCAGTCTTGTCCCTGCGCCCAATGGCAACAGTCCAGCCCGAACTGCCAGGCCAGGTCCTTCCTAGACTGGAAACAAGCCTCCTAGGACTGGTTTCAGGCTGTCAGCCCTTATTAGACAGAATAGCTTGACTCCAGTGGCATTTTCCTCACTGTGCTACTGGAGTCAAGCTAGCCTGCTGATGAAGGGTAATACCCAGATATCGGTCCCAGGATGCTTGTTTCTGGTCCAGGGAGGACCTGGCTTGGCAGTTCGGTCTGGACTTTTCCCAAGAGGCACATGGTCAAGTGTGGTTTGCATATTCCTGGGTCTAAACTGGGGTGGCATGGTGACCAAAAGAACGATGGATTTAACACAGATCTTTTGACAGGTGGTGAATGTATGATTTATTCAGCATTACATCCGGCATTTGTTTGTGTAGCAGTTTTCACCCAAAGTGGGATGGGTATGCCCAGATGTGGGTCCCTTGCCCACTGTGCCACTGGATTCAAGCTAGCCTGGCTGATGAAGGGTAATACCCAGAAACCGGCCCCAGGATGCTTGTTTTTTGGTCCAGGGTGGACCTGCCTGAGCAGTTTGGTCTGGCCTGTTCCGATGAGGCACAGGGTCAAGACTGATTTGCATATAGCTGGGTCTAAACTGGGGTGGCATGGTGAGCAAAAGAACAATGGATTTAAGACAGATCTTTTGATTGGGGGTGAATGTATGATTTATTCAGCATTCAGTCCATCATTTGTTTGCGTAGCACATTCTTCTCTGGAGCATCAAATCCTATTCAGGCTCCTTGCAGAAGGGATATCCGGTCTCATGGAGCCCTCATCAGCTACAGCTTGTAGCTTCGTCCCGCTGGATATATTTGAGTTCTATAAAAAGTACAACTGTAAAAATTTCACTGTGACTTTTTCCAGTGGCTCCCCAATGATGACCCTTTTCGGACACCATCTGCAGCCTTGCACCACTGAACTTGTGGAGAAGTGTGGCTCAATGGTTAGAGCGGCAGACCCTGATGCAGAGATCTAGCCTGGGACCAGGGTTCAATTCCCCGCCTCGGCGGGTCTTGGGCTCAAAATTCCACGGACCTGATAATTCTCACCTCGGTGCCTATTCTAATCATAGAGTCCCACTCTGCAACTCTGGGAAATAGCTTGCTAAATCTCCACAGCAGCCCACACAATGCTAAGGATGCCTGGCCTCCACCCTGGGGGTACCCAGTAGTGGACGCCTCGCAGGGAAAGCCAGGACGGGTTCCACAGTGGTATTTGTACAAGCGCCTTGAGACCCTTGCGGGTGAGTAGTGCGCTATACAAGTATCAATTTACATTTAACTTCACCTTGTCAGAACATTTTTTTTCAAACTTCTCTAAGTTTGTGGTAATAGATGGCCAGGCACTATCCACTTTTTTTATCTGACTCGCATCAGCCATATTTTTCTACATTGATCTGGTTTCACATAGCTAGATGTCTGCTGTTGGTGGTGCTTTTATCTTTTAGGCGCTAGTTTTACCTTAAATTTTCAAAATTCATAACTCCAGTTCTACTGAGTGTATGTTTATCGTTTTAGTGTCAAATAATTTATTGAAATGTACTCTATTTTTCTCAATTGGTGTGGAAATTTTCTTGTGTTATTTTTAGGTCTCGCCTTTACCATTCCGCAGGAATGGGAAATGGGGAGAATTCAAGTCGGCAATTTTCTCTTCAAACTAAGGGCTTTCAGCCGCGGTTTTCTTGCAGTTCACGTGAATCACGTGAGCAAACATGCACGAGCATTCACGGCCAGGGCTTCTCCTCCCCTAGCAGCACTCCTCCCACACCAGCAACTCCCCCCTCCCACACCAGCACCTCCCCTCTCTCTCCAAACAAACACAGCCTTGCCGTAGCAGCACTCCTCCCACACCAGCAACTCCCCCCTCCCACACCAGCACCTCCCCTCTCTCTCCAAACAAACACAGCCATGCCGTAGCAGCACTCCTCCCACACCAGCAACTCCCCCCTCCCACACCAGCACCTCCCCTCTCTCTCCAAACAAACACAGCCTTGCCGTAGCAGCACTCCTCCCACACCAGCAACTCCCCCCTCCCACACCAGCACCTCCCCTCTCTCTCCAAACAAACACAGCCTTGCCGTAGCAGCACTCCTCCCACACCAGCAACTCCCCCCTCCCACACCAGCACCTCCCCTCTCTCTCCAAACAAACACAGCCTTGCCGTAGCAGCACTCCTCCCACACCAGCAACTCCCCCCTCCCACACCAGCACCTCCCCTCTCACACAGCCTTGCCGTAGCAGCACTCCTCCCACACCAGCACCTCCCAGTAAGCCTCCCTCCCACAGCTTCCCCCAGCTCCCTTCTCCTCCCCCCTAATTGCTTTTTTTTCACGGTCGCCAGGCCGTGAGCTGCTTCAAAGCGATCCGCTCCGCCCCCTGCTGCACACAGCGCTGGCCTCACTTCTCCGCCCTAATTGCTTACCAGCCATGTCACACAGCACCATTTGCTGTGCCTCGCATCGGAGCATCAGACCTTCTCTTTCCCCTCATTAACAGGCTTCCTCGCCCCTAAAAGCTTCCTTCAGCGATGTTCTTGTTAGTTTGTTTACTTCTGTGGTGAATCATCAGGAAGTGCTTGTTTTTTAAGTGACTACAAATGTATATTACATTTTGCGCCAAAGCTGTGTTCCTGTCCCTTTTACTGATACGTGTAGCGTTTTTACACACATTGATACAGTTGCTGCTGCAGTATCACAAAGATGCAGACAACGTTTTTTCCTTCTGGAAAGGAGATTGGGCTGGGAGAGGAGCGACTTTGTTTCAGGTCACCATGCAAGACAACAACAAAACTTAATACTTGCAAAAAGTCAATGCAAATGTTCTTTTGTTTCTCCTTTTGCCGTAGGCGTCATTGGGGATACATAAAGCACAGGCATTTTAGTTAAATTGTAAACAAACTTGTTGAGGAAAGGTTTTGATGAGAAATTAAAGGCAAGCTGATCAGGAGGAGACAAAGAGAGGGTCGCCAAAAGAGGAATGTAGGGGCTGTAAACCGGACCCAAGAAACCGATCCACAGACTGGAGAGGCAGCAGGCGTCAGCAGGGGACAAGCTGGTGAAACTCACAAAGGAAATGAAGTCGCAAGGTTGGTCTTCGTTTCCCCTCCGCAGATCAAGTTACACCCCTGCCCTGCTGGGTATCAGCGGGGGGATGGGGGCCTAGTCAAAGTGCACGGAGTCCCTGCAGTCTTCAGAACAGAATATTGCAACGTGTACAGGTCGAGTATTTAGTGTTCAGCTTACCAGAGTGCTGAAGAATCAGGATATATCATCTCATCCCATCCCAATGTTTGACAAGAGAGTCACAGGGAGCCCCAACTGTTTAGAGTTAGGTGCATGAAAGGCCCCATTCTAAACTATAGTTACTTGCTTCTAGAACGGTCACGAAAATTAGGAATCCTAATAGTAAAACAGCATTTATAGCCATTAACAAAGATTTCCAATTTTGAAGCACTAAAGGAAAGGAGCTAATATAATCACATCTCAGTCAAGCTGAACTGCTTTTGCATGTTCCATCAGGTACTGTGTAATGTCTTCTGAATGAAGGCAAGCACTGTGCATCACCCCCCTTCTTTACTCTAGTACTGTACCCCGTTCAACTAGATACCATAGCGCTGTGACCTGTTCATCACTTCTTCCAAAAACAGTCACCTTCACCGCTGGCAGTGACACCCCTGTCTTTGCTTCTAGAATCTTCTGCCCATCACCTTGTTTACACAGTATTGTCCCTTATTCACCTTTACTCCCAGTGGATCTTGCCTCACCACCTGTGCTTATACAGTGATGTGGATAATCACGATTGTACCATCTTTGCCACCAACGTTGTCTGCCATTTTCACTTTTGCTCCAATAGCTTCACCTTCTCTCCCAGACTACTGTACCTCCTCATCTTTGCTAGCAAAGGGATGGGCTCACACATTACCCTCTTCAGTGCCTGTTTCACCTTCCTAGCAGAGTACTGGATTCTCTTCAATGTTTGCTACTGCATTACTATACCCCCTCTCCGTTACAACTAGTGCTGTGCCCGCTCCACCTTACCCACCATAGCACCTTCACTTTTCCTTACAGTGTTATTTTATTTTGCCTAGCAGGAATAGTTACTGTGCGTCACCCAGAGCACTGTGCAATGCAGTTTTGCTACTGGAGTACCATGCCCCTTTCATTATTTGACAGTTGAGCCCCTTCTTCACCACCCAAGTGCCTGCTTCCATTGACCATTACCCTGTACATTTATGGGTTGGGTAAATCCGTGTCCTTTCAGTACTTGCAAAATCATTCAGTATGTGACGCAATGTATTTTGGCTTTCGCAGTCACATTTACAAAATTCAGCTACATTCAACCCAATTCCAAACATTGTTGCTGTATGTGAGACTCACTCTTGGAGTACTCCTAGCTTACACCTGACTTCCAAGCCAGAAGTACGGCAAGAGTAAGTCAGAGCAACTTCTTTGTGCAATGGATCCATCGTCTTTGCTGCTGTTGATTGTACGATTCATCCATTGGCAAAATCAAGCACTGGATGTCATGCCATTTCCTCTAAGGTCACACCAACAACATCAGAGCATCCACTAACACGCAACGCCACTCACTCCCACGCAAGCCCACTATCACCCACACAACGCCACTCACCCACGCAACGCCACTCACCCACGCAACAACACTCACACATGGAACGCCACTCACCCACGCAACGCCACTCACTCAAAGCAATGCCACTCATACACGCAACGCCACTCACACACGCAACGCCACTCACACACAAGCCGAATATGTGCATGCAGCTTTCCAATATAGAAAACAAATTGGACTTTATTCGCAAAAAAATATATACTACAATTGGACTCCTTGGGTTCACTCACATGCAAACCTCAAGTGACTCCAACTATTAAATCTTCATTAACACAAACAGAGATACTTGGAACAAAACCACCCAATAGGCATACTGCCAATAAAACCATGCTCAAACCAGGCCAGAAAGTTAGTCTCGTTTTGCCATCAAGGAACAACGAATTTACAATAAACATGGCCATTGAAAATGTATTCTTAAAAATGAGGATTGGAATTATATGGCCATTAAGTTATTAACTATTTTGCAGATGAAAAGAAACCGTAAGTCCGTAACTGACACACTAGTTAGAATTCTTTAGATAAGTACTGAGCTCTGACATCGATGTACAACCTTCAGGCCATAAATGTAAACCCCGTCAGGACTGAATCCGACCTTCATTCTTCTGAGGTGGACACACGGAGTACCACTGAGTGATCAACAGACACACATTTTACGAACAGCGCTATATATAACAGCAAAACTAACGAAGCAAGGGAGGGTTAAAACAAGAATATGCTTTATTAATAGGGAAATTCAAAAGTGGGGCTGCGACGTGATAAAATAAAATGTAAAGTAATGATTGACGTCATTGACAGCACATGTGAACATATCATCCACGAGCTGATCACGTAAATATCGTTCCGGCGTTTCTTCCGCCGATTACTTTCAAGATTCATCTGGCAATGCATAAGTCTTAAAAACACCTTTGTAAATCAAACTAATGCACATGAAAACATTTTCGGCCATATTGGAAAAAACATAGACTATTTGAAAAAAAACCGAGCCAAAACACTTCACAAACAATCACAGGCTAAATCAAAATAAACTGCAAGTACAAAAACATATTTACTGCAAACACCAAGTAACACTAGTTTAAACGTTGAAGCTTGTTGCATACCAATAGTGTCTAAATTCATCTCAGCCTTAAATATTAATCAAAATCATTCACAACACAAAAGAATAATACTGCAAAAGAAAGACACTGTGATTACAATACAACAGTACAATCACAATCGCACATTGTCAACAAAAAAAATATTTCCCAAAAAATGTCTGAAGTACAGTACATAAAATAACTACATCGCAAGATATTTACTAAAAACAACATTTATACATAGCACATAAAAATTTTGAAACGTTCAATAGCTAGACACGATGTGCAATAGAAAAGTCAAATTCAGTCGGAAAATGTCGCAAGTACATCACAAAAAATTCCAACATTGCCATATATTCATTACAAACAACATTAATACATAGCAGATCAAAATTTGCAAACGTTCAATAGCTGTACACAAACAGCATACAAAAAGTCAAATTCAGTTGGAATATGTCGGAACTACGTCCCATAAAATTAAGACATTTGCAATATATTCATTAAAATTAACATTTATACATAGCACATCAACATTTTTAAACGTCACATAACTATACACTAAGTACATACGCAAAACCAAATACAGTCTGAATACGCAAACGTCATAAACAATACAAAACATTAATAATATTAATTTAAAATTCAAACTTACCTGTCAAACGACGCAGCAACAACACAAGAAGCACAACGCGCCTTTCACACGTGACTGTTCTCGAAGATCTGGGAATTTCCCCGTTGACGCACGTCAAACGCAACGCTACGTCACAAAACGTAGCGCTGCAATTGGCTAGAAATTACGTCACACTAAACATTACATCAAAATAAAAAAAAGACTAGAACGCTAATCTCCCTTACGTAACAAACGTAAAGGGAATACATAGCGTACGACATTTTTACATAATAAAAATAAAACACACTTTAAAAACATTCACTAAACACTTATAATCCCAATACAAATACACGAATACACACACACATTACATTAAAAATATAAATTAACACATGCAAAACACTCACATATGCCAATCACACATGCAACCCCACTCACACATGCAACGCCACTCACACATGCAACGCCACACACACATGCAACGCCACACACACATGCAACGCCACACACACATGCAACGCCACTCACACATGCAACGCCACTCACACATGCAACGCAACACACACATGCAACGCAACACACACATGCAACGCCACTCACACATGCAATGCCACTCACACATGCAACGCCACTCACACATGCAACGCCACTCAACCACGCAACACCACTCAACCACGCAACGCCACTCAACCACGCAACGCCACTCACACACACAACGCCACTCACACACGCAATGCCACTCACCCACACAACGCCACTCAACCACGCAACGCCACTCACCCACGCAACGCCACTCACCCACGCAACACCACTCAGCCACGCAACGCCACTCAGCCACGCAACGCCACTCACACACGCAACGCCACTCACACACGCAACGCCACTCACACAGGCAACGCCACTCATCCACGCAACACCACTCACACATGCAAGGCCACTCAACAACGCAACGCCACTCAACAACGCAACGCCACTCAACCATGCAACGCCACTCACACATGCAACGCCACTCACACATGCAATGCCACTCACACACGCAACGCCACTCAAACAACAGCGCCACTCACACACGCAACGCCACTCACACACGCAACGCCACTCACACACGCAACGCCACTCACACAAACAACGCCACTCACACAAACAACGCCACTCACACACACGCCACTCAACCACGCAACGCCACTCACCCACGCAATGCCACTCACCCACGCAACGCCACTCAGCCACGCAATGCCACTCACACACGCAACGCCACTCACACAAACGACGCCACTCACACATGCAACGCCACTCACACACGCAACACCACTCACACACGCAACACCACTCACACACGCAACGCCACTCACACAAACAACGCCACTCACACACACAACGCCACACACACACGCAACGGCACTCACACAGGCAACGCCACTCACACAGGCAATGCCAATATCGCACGCAACGCCACTCACACACACAACGCCACTCACACACGCAACGCCACTCACACACGCAACGCCACTCACACACGTAAAGCCACTCACACATGCAACGCCACTCACACACGCTACGCCACTCACACACGCAACGCCTCTCACACACGCACCCGCACTCACACACGCAAGGCCACTCACACACGCAATGCCACTCACACACGCAACGCCACTCACACACGCAACGCCACTCACCCACGCAACGCCACTCACCCACGCAGCACCACTCACCCATGCAAAGCCACTCACCCATGCAACGCCACTCACCCACGCAACGCCACTCACACATGCAACGCCACTCAACCACGCAACGTCACTCAACAATGCAACGTCACTCAACAACGCAACGCAAATCAACAACGCAACGTCACTCACACATGCAACGCCACTCACACACGCAACGCCACTCACACACGCAACGCCACTTACACACGCAACGCCACTCACACACGCAACGCCACTCACACATGCAACGCCACTCAAACATGCAACGCCACTCACACACGCAATGCCACTCACACACGCAACGCCACTCACACACACAACGCCACTCACACACACAACGCCACTCACACACGCAACGCCACTCACACACGCAATGCCACTCACACACGCAACGCCACTCACACACGCAACGCCACTCACACACGCAACGCCACTCACACGCGCAACGCCACTCACACATGCAACGCCACTCACACATGCAACGCCACTCACACCTGCAAAGCAACTCACACATGCAACGCAACTCACACACGCAATGCCACTCACACAGCCAACGCCACTCACACATGCAACGCAACTCACACACGCAACGCCACTCACACAGCCAACGCCACTCACACAGGCAACGCCACTCACACAGGCAACGCCTCTCACACAGGCAACGCCACTCACACACGCAACGCCACTCACACACGCAACACCACTCACACACACAACGCCACTCACACACACAACGCCACTCACACACGAAAATCCACTCACGTTGCCAATAGGTCTCGCAGTACGAAAGTTGGAGCCATTACAATTGCAAATAACAATGCCTTTCACTTTGGTTATCATTTTAAATACATAAAGGGCTTTGTCATTTACAAAACCAATAGCTCCAACTTTCCTACTGCGAGACCTATTGGCAACGCCAGTGCTTGTTTCACTTTATCACTGTTTGTGTGCTGGGTAGATACTTTTCACATTGCTTCTAAGTTAGGAATGATCACTTTTGTACCAGGCTACTAGAGGGTTAATCACAGCTTAATTTAGATAATGTGTATTTCACCCTGACAGGGACTGTGGATGTTTTTTTAGTAGGTTTAACAACTCAACCAACAAACCAATTCCTCACAGATAGTGTGTACACTGGTTTGTTGATTTATTGTTCGTTTGACTGAAATGTTCCTGAAATGTGATTCCTTTGACTATGAGTGACAGCATTTCATTATGTTTGAATTCTGTCTGTTCTCACATTAGACACATGATGTCACAGTTGAGAAGCTTCGGGTAAGTCTGGGAAGCTTTTCTGTCGCCTGGACTTCACTTTGAAAATAGCAAACAAAATTGATGTTTCAGATTGGAACAGGGCGTTGTAGCTGAATGTCATTTGAATACATTGGGGCCTGCTTTGAGAGGGTCATAGAATGTAATGTAATGTAATGATGTCTTGTAAAGCGGATGTATCACCCCACATGGGGTATCTCCGCGCTGTAGATTGCTGGGGAACCCGTCCTGGCTTTCCCTGTGAGATGGACCCTACTGGATATCTCCAGGTTGAAACCAGGCATCCCCGGCGTATGTGGGTGGCCATTGTGGAGATGAGGCAAGCTAATGCCCAGAGTTGCCGAGTGTGATCCCTGGTTAGAGTAGGCACCGAGGCGAGAATTATCGAGTCCGCTGACCCTGGTCCACAACCCTGCCGCGTCGGGAATTGAACCCTGGTCCCAGGCCGTCCTCTGCTTCCGGGTCTGCCGCCTCTAACCAGTGAGCCACACCACTCCACTAGAAGGTTGTAGAGGCCATGGAACAAGGCAACAATGAATCCTTGCAGGATGGTCATGAACAGGAAGTGAGACTTGTATTAATAAAGATAAGGACAGACCATAATAGACGAAACAGCAGGCAAAGGGGGGGGGGACAACAAAAGTGTGGGAACATTAAAGATAGTTAATATTGTTAGAAATGTCCAGGGCTCCCAAATGATAAAGTACACAACTCATCAGTGCTTGCTATTAGAGGATAAGGCATTGCTTTACAAAGACTGCATATCATCATCTACCATCCCAGTTCCTCAGTGCATTCCAGTCTCATTGCAATAATTGTCCTTCCTATTCTGCCCCTCCATTGAACCATGATGATCTACTGCTGCATCTTGCCCTGGAGCGGGGAAATCTTCAATCTCAGGGTAAATTTGTTATCTGCCCTATAATTAGGTCCTAAACTTGGTTCATGAGAGTAATAGTTTGCATGACTATGGTTAGTCCCCAGGACATTTAGAGTTCCAATTTGTTCATTTTTTGATAGTTTGAAACGTTATTTTTATCATCAAAGAACTTTTGAAATTTAAAAATATAAAATAAAGGTTTACAAGATTAAGACAAACATAAAAACAAGCATAAAAACAAGAATAAATGACAGTAAAAATATATTGGTACTAGATCCATGAAATAGGCTTCAAAACAATTTCAGTATGAGGCTCACTCTTGCACAGTAGATGATATTTTGTGCCTCAAAGTCCATGCTATATACCAAAACATCAAACCGCCCCCAGCACAATGGAAGGGGTATCACATTTGAATATTCTGTAGCCTTCTCCTAGCTCTACTAAGCTTAGGGTTCTACACAGGGGGACTATCCATCTGCTTCTAGGTTTAAGGTAAAGTGAAGAGAAATTCAACGGGTGTTCATCAGTTTGCTTTATACTTTTACAATAAAAACAATAGCCAGAACCCTGGTACATGTTCCCCCATTGGGCAGTGAAAGCTGAACTGAAGGTACATACTCTAGGGTGGCACCCTGCTTCCCATTGGTCAGGGGTGCCCCCTGCTTCACACCCAGGGACACTGTATAAATATTGAAGAGTTGCCAAAAAATTCATATTTGCTGCCTGAAACTACAAGAAGAGGAAGGACTGTCTTGCTGAAAACCTGCTCTGCACCCCAAAGGTCTGCACTCTGAAGGACATCACCTGCTGCACATTCTAGGACTACAGCTCTAAGGACTTTGCCTTGCTTCAAGAAGGATTAAGGAGTGTACTCCCTGCAAGCTACAGGTTAACTGAGCCCAACTGCATAATCTCAATCAAGAAGTCCCCATCCTGGAGTGTGTCTAATAGTCTTTTACGGTTTTGGCCAGGTGCATTGTGGGAATTGTAGTCCCAACATCTCAAGGACCATCTCAGAAATTCTAGATTCCTGGATTGGTGTTGTGGATACTTTGAACTCTCAGGGAGGCCTTCTGGAAGAAGATCTAGTAGTTTGGGAACTTTTTGGTAAGAAGCTCCTTAAGGGAGGAGCTACGTCAGCAAGCAAGATGGCTGCTTAGGCTCCCGGCTCCGTCGACCCTCGTAACCCGCCGCGATATCCTGCATGTTATCCTGACTTAACGCCGAGTCTCTGTGTGCATGAACTGTCCCGCACTCCGATGGTTAAATCCGGAACCTTTTATCGGCTTGTTTGACGGAGTTACATCGAGTTTAAGTTTGCTGCCTGCTCCAGCGGTGACGCCGGGGCCTGGAGTACTTTCACAGCCGGGCTGTAGTGCAACAACATCGGCCAGGAGACTCAGGCTGGGCCCAGTCGACCGGAGTGGAGGCTTTGTTTCAGCCCGGATTTGGTGGCGATCGTTTTCATTGCTCAGTATCGACGGAGGAGTGAGTCTGCGTGCTGCTGGCTGCGGGTGGGGGCCCCCGTCCCGCGGACCTGGTTCCCGCCTGCCGGGGTTCGGTGGTTCAGGGTCACCGGCCTGCGGCCTTAACTGGGTTGACTGGGGTTGTGAACAAAGACTGGTCACCCTTCGCATTTGCACGTTCGAGATCCTGTCTGTCAACCCCGAGGATGCCGGATTCACCCGGGTAGGTGATAGTGATTGATATCGAGTATGAGAATATGGATCGAACGGTGCATGAGCCATCGCTGAGGTTAATACTGGCAGAACTTTGGGCATTCCGCTCACATGTGGATACTTTGTTGAGCAAATTGGACACGCGCCTATCTGGAATGCTCCTGGTGGAACCTGGCCCGGCCTTATTGTTGAAACGGGATTCTGCAGCCATTCAAAACGCGGCCATTTTGACTCTCTGTGAGAACCCCATGAAGAAATGAGTACTGGAACCATCGGATGGTGCCCTGGTGGACGGTGTTTCCGAGGATGGCATGGTATTGCTGAACTTTCCACCAATACCGGCTTTGGAGATATCGTCAGGCGTTCCCCTCCCGGAGACTTTTGCCTGTGACTTTCCGTCCATTTTGTGGTCATCTTCTCCTTTCCTGGCGACGCCACGACTCCTGTTCAAGACACATTGGGACTGTTCATCTCGGAGGGAGAGTTCGTCTGCTTCTACAGTTCCTGAGGACTCACTGCCTGCTGGTAGCCATGGGCTGATTTCTGCTGACTCTTTTCTTCTTTATTGCTTCTTTGTGTGCCTTTTGGTCTCGCTGGAAGGGGTTCGTGTTTTCGTTCGGAAGGGCCAAGGTTAAGATCGGCTGGATCGGGATGGGTTGGCATGGCTTTTACAAATGTTAGACCTGCAACTGTTTGCTCTAAGAGGTTGGGCGGTGTCTCACTGTACCCTCTAATTTCTCTACATTGCTGTCATAAGTTTGTCTTTTAGTGATAGGGGGTGGCTGTTTCAGGCGGGGGGTCTAAAGGGGCTGGGAGCCCAAATGGATATGCCCTCCTCTGTTCTTCTTTTCCTTCCCTTTGGGGTTTTAGTTGTTAGGGGCGACAGGCACGCTGCTAGTGGGGTTAGGCTTTAGCCATTTACGGGGGTGCAGGGTGGTGGGCTGGAGGTTTTTTTTTTTTTGCCTTTTTTATTTTATATGGCCTTTCTTCTTTCACTTTCTTTCTCGTAGGGTCAGTATAGCTACAAATCATTCGGATTCTTATCGTATGCTTGTACTTCGTGCCTTTGCTTTTATGATATCCTGATTTCTGGGCGGGCAGGTCTCGAGTATTGGCGCAACATGGAAATGTATATTGTGTGTTCTTTTGTACCGACCTATATGCTCTGGCGCCAAATCTCCATTATAGTGTTCATTACATGTATATCCTGTTTCTTACCCTGCCCCCCGCATTCTCCTGTTTGATTGTATGGCACCTGATCCTCTCTTATATAATATAAAATGAAACCTCTGTCTTATCCTGAAATCCAGCTATGCATTCCAATACAAGTTTTACTCCGAATCGCTGCCAGACCTTTGGGTTGTCGGCTGATGAGCTGTGTCGTATTGTGATATCAACGAATTTTAATTTGTCTAGCGGCCAGCCCCGCGGTTGTAGGCCCATGCTTGTATTTCTACTGAATGCTAAAATAAAGGTTTTAAAAAAAAAAAAAAAAAGCTCCTTAAGGTGACTGACTCACCTACATTCAACCGCGACTTGGCCTGGATTTCAGGTTTACAAAATTTGACCGGGGTCTTGCAGAAAACGTAGTGGATGATGTTAATGAGAATGCAGCCTGAAGAGGAACCTTGCTTGACTTCGAGACAAAAAGCTCCAGAAGCTCTGGTTCCCTACATTGGATGTTTGTAGTTTTGGTGTCTATTTGTTCATAAAAATGTATTCTACTTTTTATAAAGTGGAGTTGGGGTATTATTGTAGGATGTGTCTTACTTATTTAATGTATTGGTGTTTTTAAATATTTTACACTCCTGTTGCATAGGTTAAGCATGCCTGCTCGGGTTGAGCAAAGGATTCGTTCATTGCGACCATAACTGAATATTTTATTGTGGTTGTGGCCTTATTACTATTGGTAAATAACTACTTATCACTACTAATAAATCACTTTCCAACATTAGGTGTTCAACAATGAGGATATATACTTGTGTTTAAATTACACTATAAAGTAAATTAAGTTAAGATCTTTAAAAATCAGCTAAATTGCCTTAGAACAAAACTTTTGATTTTTATTTTCGGGAAATTTTCACTAAACTAATTTTTAATCCATATTTTTGATTTTTCTAAGTTTGTTTTATTTCTGATTTGATAATTTTTTGAGACCCAAAACTATGGATACCATGGAGTTAGGTCTGGCTAACCTGACCAAACTCACATTGACTGAGCTTAGGGTTCAGTGTAGGTCCAGGGGGATACATGCTCCCAATAATATTAGGAAGGCAGAGTTGATTAGACCACGTAAGGCCTGGGCACAGACATCTCTAGAGAATGAAGTGGAGGGTGATCCCTCCAACGGCCTACAAGAAGAGGAGGATGATGATCGCACCTCCATTGCTACCAGTACTAGTCTCCCAATTCCCGTTAGGGGAGGGTGGAGAAGTCCCTCCACATGGGAACCCCGACAGTCCCTGGCAGAAAGACAGATAGCTCTAGATGAAATTTGGACCTAGCTATGGAGCAGTGGGAGGACAAGAAGGCAACAAGAAATGGTGGCAGCGACAATGAAGAAGATGATGAGATTTTCTAAGGTGGTGGATTTGAACCTAGATTTCCCAAGGGAATAGTTCTCAAGTACCAGCAGAGAGATGGCATAGACAAAAGGCTGGCAGCATTTGAAAGGTCCTTTAAGATGAGAAAGGTTCACTCCAAATACTGGTGTTCACTCCTGTGGGATTTGATTAAATTAGCAGGGAGGGATTGGTTCCTGACCCTACAGGGGGATGAGGCAGACTCCTACCCACACATGAGGGAATGTCTAGTGTATAAATTTGGTCTGACTCCGTAACACTACAGGGTAAAATTCAGGGACACCCAGAAAGTAAACACACAGTCATAGGTAGACGTTGAGGACATCTCTGCATAGGCTCTAGAGGGTTGGATGGAAGGTAACAAAGTGAGTACTTATGAGGGCTGTATAACTGAATTCTTAAGGAGCACATCCTGACTCATTTGGTAGAAGAGATGTTACGCCACTACCTAGTGGACAGTAAGCTGTCTAATCCCAGTGCAACTACGAGTGACAAGTGATGAGTGTATGAGAAACTGGGTTTTCAATCAGTACCAGGGGGAGACTCAAAGAAGAGTGTAGCAAGCCCTCAACAAACACTATCGTAGAACCCTAAACTGGTGGAGAAGAAACCTCACCCCAAATCTGACAAGGAGAGCCAGGGAGACACAGGGCTGGAAAGGTACTTAGACAAGAGGGTATGCTTTAACTGTTAGCAGTCAGGTCACTTCAAGGGTGACCCCCACCTCTTCAAAGAAGGTGGATATCACTCAGCTGTCCAGTAAAGCCATAGAGGAGGACACCTCGGATGAGGCGACCCTCCTAGCATTTATTTGAAAAACAGGTCAGGTTGGTAAGCTGGTGATCCCCTTGAGGGTGGGAGTAGGCACTTCCACTCTATTCAGAGGAATGGGATCCCTGCCATTGGCCTGTGAGACACAATATAGTGAGTGGCAGGTTGGCATCCCCAAACATGTATGTGCAAGGAAAGACAAAAGGAGTAAGGGTAGCCCCAGGTGAGGTCACAACCAAACCTGTAACCATCATGCCCATAGAATGGGAGGGTACCCTTAGCAGATATAAAGTGGTAGTCAGTGCAAACTTCTCCTTAGATTATCTCCTAGGCAATGACCTCCCAGAGGTTGGTCTGATCCCAAGTAGGGCAGTCACTCCGGGTGGCATTCAACCTAAAGTTCCTGGAGAGCCAGTTAGGAAACTGAGGTCCCAAAAGAAAGGGAAAAAGAAGAGGAAAGGGAAGCCACCCTTAAAGAGAGTTCCATTGAGCCTAGGGTCTTCTGTCCCAGTAAGGGAGAAAGCTAACGTTGTCACCTGACCACAAGAAAGTCCTGAGCAGTTAAGCAGCTGTCAAACAGCAGGGTGCTGTCCCTGCACTGACAGAAGGGAGAGTGGAAGGAGAGTGTCTGCCCCACTCTAAATAGCAAAAGGGGTTCCAGGAACCCACAGTTCCTGTCAATGGATAGCTTAGGGTGTGGTTCTGGATTTTGACAGCTGTCAGTTTCCTCTGCTGGGTGCTGGCCTGTATGGCTGAACTGTCCTTGGCATGGGATGCAGACCCCATGGCCATTGTAAGTTTGGCCCCCTAACCTTATTGGTTATGGCACAGTTGCTAAGTGTTGAGTGTAGAAAAGTGGGTTTCTGTTGCAGTAACCCCCCACCCCACTTTTTTGCCAGACCTGTGATGCACTTTTACTTTTATCACAGAGATGCCCCCAGAAAACTAACTCTACTGTCCCGACTGAGTCACTGCTTAGGCTGCCATCAACAGACATGTTTCTGGACCCCTGGGTCGAGAGCCTGCTGCTCTCAGGGGCCTGAAACAATGCACGTCCTGGGACGAGGTACCAAGTGTCCTCCCCTAGGATGGGCAGGGTTTACGAAGGGGAAGCTTCAAAGGCATGCCGCCTTTGTGAGCTTCCCTAGACTACTTGCTGCTTTCAGCAACTTGCCCCCATTGTTTCTGCCCCCCACTTTGGGTGTGAGAACCGGCAGGAAAAACAAGTGAGGAAGAGAGGTGTGCCCACCACTGCCAACTCCACCCCTCAGGTGGGGGGGCAAGGTGAAGCACAACTCTGATTCCCTGCCATCTTGAGGATGGGGGACCCAACCAACCAGGGACAGGCTAGTGCCCCCTCCCACTAGAGGGTGACACAATAGGGGGTGAACCCACCCGAGGGAAGGGACCCATTGGTCCCTGCCATCTACCTATCTGTAGCACCCCTAAATCTAGAATTTAGGGGGTACCTGAACCTTGCTTCCTCAGATCCAGAAACTACAAGAAGAAAGAAGAAGAAGACCCGAGCAACCGTGCAGAGCTAACAAGAGGACAACGCCCACTGACTTGGTCCCAGCCCTGCTGGCCTGTCTCCCCTCGAACCTGCACCTGCGAAATCGGGGTGTTTCCTGCAGCCAGCAACTTCAAAAACCCCAGAGAACCTGCCTGCCTTCACTTTCAAAGACTGCTTCTCCCACGGACATCAGATTTGTTCAACTGTAACCTCTGGCAGCAGCCGGAAACCGCAAATCCATCCCATCGCTGCCACCAATGTAGGAAACTGGCTCTATAAATACAACACCAAAATGAGGAATAGTGTGTATAGAGTCCAGGTGACCCAAGAGGTGGGCAGAGGTTTATTTATTTATTTTATTTGAAAAGTTATATGTAGTCCTGGCTAAACCTGGAGGTATCAGAGCGTTTTACAAGAGAAGTTACCATAGATTTCAAAACATAGCTACATAGTTACAACATTTCAGGTAAATAATAACTGGAGAAACAAGTGTTACAATGGCATGGTTCAGGTAAGGGGAAACAAAGCAGATACGGGAGGGAGTTTCGGGGAAGAGAGTAGAAGAGAGTAGAAGAGAAGGGAAAAGTGTGAAAAGGGAAAGAGGAGAGGGAGGAGGTAGGAAACACAAAGGAGCAATGATAAAAGATTCAGTGTCTGATGAATAGCCACCTCCAATGCCGGAGACTTGAAAGACACTGGAGACAAACATATGACACGGCCTCCAAAACTCGCTATGTTCAACAGAGAAAAGTATATCTCTCTGACATCAAAGCAGCTAAAAAGAACTATTTCACTAATCTCATAATGGAAGCGCACCAAAACCAAAAAACCATCTTCACCATAGTCCAGTCCTTCACCCACCCAAAAGCTCTTACCGTTGACATACCTCCGTCAGAGAGTCTCTGCAACCAAATTGCAGACTACTTTGTTGACAAAATTGTCAACATTCAGAAAGACTTTCCTCTACCCCCGACGACCACCACACAAGTCACAGTCAATCACCTTCCTCTCTCCAGTTTTAAACCAGTATCCTTGCAACAGACAAGCAAGGCAATCCGCGCCTGTAAATCAGGAGCACCTACGGACTCCTGTCCTCCTATCATCCTTCATCACCTGATTGATACAGTCAATCCCCACATCAATGGAATCATTAATGAATCCCTTGCATCCGGAATTGTACCTGCCGAATGGAAGAAGGCCACTGTCAAACCTCTGTTGAAAAAACAGAATAAACCATCTACAGACCTGACTAATATGCGGCCTATCTCCCTACTTCCTTTCCTAGGCAAAGTCACGGAGCATTTAGTGCACGAGGAGCTTAAAACCTTCACAGAAGCCCATAACATCCTGCATCCACAGCAATCGGGCTTCCGCTCCGGTCACTCGACCGAAACAGCTTTGATCGAGCTTACTGACTCCATTAAATTCCTACAGGATGGGGGCAAGCAAGCTGTCCTCATCCTGTTGGATCTCACAGCGGCATTCGACACCATCTCGCACGTTATTCTAATCAATCGAATGCGAGAGATCGGCGTGACAGACTCAGCCCTGGCTTGGATCTCATCATTCCTATCAAACAGATCCCAGACCGTAGCACTTGGACCATATCTTTCCAGCGAAAAGCCAATTACATCTGGAGTGCCCCAGGGGTCCATATTGAGCCCCCTATTTTTTAATATCTACATGGCACCCCTCTTAGCTGTGATAGAGTCACATGGTATCCTGGTTACGTCCTACGCTGACGACACGCAATTGGTCGTCACCATCGACAAACAGCGTACGGACGCAGAGCTCCGCTTTAAAAACTGCCTCTCCGATGTCTTTGTATGGCTAAACACTAATCATCTTAGATGCAATAGCGCAAAGACAGAGATCATCCCAATAGGCAAGAATATCTCTTTCTCCCCTAAAGATTGGTGGCCCACAGGCTCCGAGGCTCCTCCTAGTGCAGTTACAGCAGCCAGAAATCTGGGCGTACAATTTGACTCCTCCCTTACTTTTGACGACCACGTCAAGATCACTGCCGGTCGATGTTTTGGACTAATAAAATCCCTGAGGAAATTCTTTGATTTCCTCCCAATTGCAGCCAGAAAGTCAGTCGCGGTAGCTCTCCTACTCTCCCGACTTGACTACTGCAACGGCCTTATGGCTGGGGTGAAAAAATCTACCCTCAGGAAGCTGCAGAGTCTACAACATGCTGCAGCTCGACTGGTTCTACAACTCCCCAGAAGGTCATCTGCATCTGCAGCCCTGAATTCACTTCATTGGATGCCACTGCACAAAAGAATCTTTTTCAAACTGCTTCTCACAGTCCACAAAACCATGCAAAATACAGGACCCCGCTATTTTGTAAACCGCTTCAAGCGCTACAATCCTTCGCGCTGCCTGAGATCTTCTGGGACTAACCTTGTCCAAATCCCCAGATTTAAATATAAGACCAGAGGAGGAAAATCCTTTAATGTTCTGGCAGCTAAAGCCTGGAACACCTTACCCATTGACCTCAGAGTCATCAACAATGAGAACAACTTCAGGAAACTTCTTAAGACATGGGTCTACAAACTATCAGACTCCTCTGTCCTGGCTGCCATCTAGCTCTATCTTTTATTCACCACTTTTCTCAGTTATTCCTCCGTAACTCGCCCAGCGCCATGATGCTCCCCTGGGAGCGAACGCTCGCGCTTTACAAATACCCACAAAATATCAAATATCAAACAGATAGGTAGGTGACGGCCAAAGGGGAAACCAGAGCCAAACTCCTCAGTAGCTGTGAAGGGCAACTCCATCGGTCATCGGCCAAAGGTTAGCTTGGGCGCCAAAGTACATCAGAGGGTTAAGGTAACAGCCTAGAGGAGAACATCAAAAGTTTTCAAAGAGCGCCTATCAAGGAGTGAGGTGCTGGATTCTCAGCAATAAAGGGAACCATTACTAACAACCTCCGCTATGTGGGAATCCCTTAACACTGTGGACTCTCTCAGAGGGTAATCTGAGACTCCAGGGCTGGAAAGCTGGATCCTTCCCCAGCAAAGGGAGTGGAGTGCTTGGCAAGGGGCACATTCAAGGGAGGCCGATTAAGGCCTATACTGCTATGTGTGAATCCCTTAACCCTGTGGACTCTCTCAGAGGGTAATCTGAGACTCCAGGGCTGGAAAGCTGGATCCTTCCCCAGCAAAGGGAGTGGAGTGCTTGGCAAGGGGCACATTCAAGGGAGGCCGATTAAGGCCTATACTGCTATGTGTGAATCCCTTAACCCTGTGGACTCTCTCAGAGGGGAATCTGAGACTCCAGGGCTGGAAAGCTGGATCCTTCCCCAACAAGGGGAGAAGAGTTCTTTGGCAAGGGCCACATTCATGGAGGCCATTTAGGAACTGTAGGGCGGAGGGTTAGGACCTATTGAGCAGACAGGAAATGAGAGTAGGGACGCTGGTACCGATGCCTACTGTCCTAGGGCAGCTAACGAAGAGGAAGTGGTAAAAACCCAAGAAAATAGTATGTGTAGTCTGCCAAACAGAATGTAGCTAAATCAAAATCAGATATCTACAAGATCTAAAATGGGAGGTCAAGCAGTAAAAAGCAAGTTAAAAGGGTGAAAGAGCGTAGGCAGAATAAGGAGATCACAGAAGCATTGGAAACATATGATTGCAGAGGGAAAGGGAAGATGTGGCCCGGGGGAAAAGTTTGGTCACCATATTAAGGTCAAGAAGGGTACAGGCAATCTCAACAGGGATGGTCACCGTGGGTGCTGGAAAGACCCAGGGAGACAGCGTGCTGACAAGGGTATTGGTAAAAACAAAAATTAAACAGATTATACAAAAGAAAGAAGCAGTGTTGCGCAATATGCATCATAATATTAAACATGAGGATAATGGGGGGGATTGGACATGACATAAGAAGAGTGGGGGGAGTATACATGGCATAACATAAGAAGAGTGAGGGGAGCATAGGTAACAGTAATATTCATTTGGTGATGCATAGTTCAGTGGAGAGGGAAGGCAATCAAAACATATACCCGGTGGGGCCGGAGGTACAGTCCAGGTCACAAGATGGCAAAGCGGGACAGGACAGACCATCAGAGATGGTCACAAAATGGTGGGGTGTAAGAGAGATGTTAGAAATGGGATCCCTGGCTGGCCAGGGCTTTTGCCAAAGCCAGTCAGAGACCACCACTCCCAAGTCAGGGCAAGGGAGTTACACGCCAAGATAACCCCTACTCGCCCTCTAGGTAACGTGGGGCGAGCAGCAAGGCTAAACTTGGAGGCGATGTGAGTTAAGTATTTGCGCACGCACCCCAGCAACAACACCCCAGGCCCACCACAAAGGAAACTCCACACAAGGTTATATAAAAAATAGCCTTTGTATTACAATAAACACATTAGATAAAAACACACACTTTACAATGTGCCAGGGGCACGGGCAGAATTTACAAGGGATATGTACAAGACAGGGCCACCTGGACCACTGTCAGGAATCAGCACTTTTAGCACTTAGCACTTTTTAGATCATAGCATTATCACTGTAGCACAACACCAGTAACTACTGGTAATCAGGTAAGTACTCCCTACGCAATCCTAACCACTTTAGGAACAGGTCACGCAGGGGACCAGAATCACATTAGCCACCACCTGTGGCAGTCCCTAGACCAACTGGCCTTGTTGGGGCTAGGACGCCCTGTGTCTTAGAGTCAGGGCAGGCTGTAATAAGCCAAATGTACACCAGCCTAAACGTGGCAGTTGCCCACAAAGTGCTGGGCAACTGGTGCAACATCAAAAATGGGCCAACGCTGGAGCCTCGCAGGCTCTGCCCAACTGACTGTCTCTCAAGAGCCTCACTGGGCTCTGAATACAACTGTGGCCCCTTTTTGGTGGGAGTCCCCCCTCTGGGGGACTCGAGAACAATGGGCGCCCAGAGCCTCTCAGGGCTCTAAATAGAGATATGCCCCTTAAACTTGACCATGCACGCCTCACGCATCAGGAACTGCCAGGGACACAGACATTCCCCATGCATTCCTATGGGAGAGCAGGCCAATCTCACACATGCACTCAGGGAGAGCGCGCACTTTACACTGCGCCACAGTGTCAAAGTGCGCAAAGACCAGAAATCACTAGGCAAACAGTTCAGGGGTGAACCTGCCAGAAGGGCCAAGTCCAACAAGAGATGAAGCCGAAGTCCAAAGAACACGATTCTTACCTCCGCCCGGCACCTCCAAGTAGTCCCAGCTGTCTTGTAGGAGTTAGATAAACCTTACTCTCTAAGTTTGGAGTTTTGAAAACTAAAAATATTCTTTAAAAATTGCACAAATAACCAAAACATATTTACTTTCTTGTTTGCAGGAAATGTCCAAAGGCTGAATCTAGGTATACTGCACTGAGTTATAAAAATAATGTAAAAAGTACCTTACCTGTAATTTACTGAAAAAGCCTATTCATTTCAATGTACTGTATATGCTAAGTACCGCAATCTACAGCATCCCCTGTAAATCAAACAAAATACAATTCCTATTGCATTTTCAAACTGTTCTACATTCAACAACTTATTACTGTAAAGTATTTAATGGTTACCTGTGCCAGGCTTGCTTGGTTCTAAAATAAAATTACAGTGTATTTTTCATACAAAAACAATTGGCCTAGAGGTCAGTTCTTGAGTGAGTGAATCAATTTGCTGACTGAGTGTGTACATTAAATGTGTAACTCTGTCCTCTGATACTGCCTTACTGCTCGACCACTCTACCACAAATAGAGAGTAAGGTTCTATCTAACTTTAACATCTGCCTACCTCTGGGGGTCACCTAGACTCTATACACACTATACCTCATTTTGGTGTAGTATATATAGAGCCAGTTTCCTACATTGGTGGCAGCGGTGGGATGGATTCGCGAATCCCTCAGCCCTGTCAAAACATCTTCTTCTGGCACAGAACCGAAAACATCTAAAAATTAACCTCTATCTCCGATTTAGTCATCTCCTAACTTGATCCTGGATACAATTTTAGATAAACTACGTGCACTTAAACCATTCATGAATGCCACCAACGAAAAAATTACAGCAGATTGAAGATCGATATGGAAGGCAAACTGACTGAAATGGAACAACGGGTGGGGCATCTCCTGGGCATGGTTATTAAAATACCCTTGCTAGAACAAGAAATTTAAAAGTTTAAACTCCACACTGAAGACCTCGAAAATTGCAACAGAAGGAACAATCTTCGCCTTTATGGGTTACCTAAGAATATTGGAGGCCCTGGTCTTCTCTCCTTCTTAAAGAAATTTTTGCCTGATCTCCTCAATATTCAATCTTCCGCTCTTCTAAATATCCAACGGGCACATAATCTTGGTTGTCTTCACCCTCAATCTGCTAGACCGCATGGTATTATAATGGTCTTCTTAGCATTCAGCGACCTGATACGTGTATTAAAAAGCACCAGAGAGAAACGTTGTCTTGTTTGGTCTGGTCATAATATCTTTATCTCACAGGATCTCTCCAATGCAACCAACGCCAGATGCAAGGAATCCCGGGCGCTTTGCCCTCATTTGAGACCTCTGAATATATGATACAACACCCTTGCTTCTGCAAAATTACTCATGAGGGTGTCTCTTGCTCGTTTGAAGATCCAACCAAGCTAAAACTCTTCTTGCAAACCATTACCAAGACACCTATGGAAACAAATTCACAATGTCCCTAAATTAATAAATTGCTATCATTGCATGACTTCTTATTTCTCTTTTTTAATTCCTAATTTCATTCTTCAAGTACGGGTCATGTTGCCTGAATCTCACTATTTTATCTTTGTCTTTTTTCTCTCCGCTGTTATTCTTGTTTCTGGGTGCTGACAAGCTTGGTTTTCATTTCATCCTCTTTTTATATCAGATCTGGATTTATGTCCTTGATCTGTCTCTTACTTTCTCTATCTTATTTACTCTTATCCCATTCCCTCTCTCTTCATCTCCTTCTCTCTATTCCCTTTTTCCTCTTCTATTTCATCTTTCCATTCTTTATAATTATAGGATGGGCTTTTTATTTCACTTCATTATGTTTTTTGTAATCCTTTTATGTAACCTTATTTTTGACGAATTGTGTCTTTCTTATCTCCAATGTTGTTTTTGCAGTGTGTCTTCATTGATCCTGTATCCTTGTTTTTAAGCAGAAGCATGTTTAATGTTGTATCGTGGAACGTCCGTGGTCTGGGTCATCCTGTTAAGCGTCAAAAGGTACTTTCTCATTTATCAAAACTTAATTGTCAGATTGCTTTTCTACAAGAAACTCATTGTAATGACATTGAATCACTCAAGCTCAAACGTCAATGGGTGAACCAGGTTGTTTTCTGCCCAGCTGTCAATCGTAAGGGTGTTGTCGCCATCCTGTGTCTTAAATCTCTAAAATTCTAAATTTATCAACTGATAGTGACATGAGTAGACGTTCGGTAATGCTTAATGCCACTATTTATAATAAACATGTTACCTTTTTCAATATTTATGGACTGGTTAAGTCTGATCCGTATTTTTGGCATAATAATAAACTAAAATTGTCTTCCATGACCAATCCTATATTATTATTGTTGGAGATTTTAATAATTGTCTTTACCCTTTTTCTGACAGAAAGTTAAATTGTATATTCAAACCACATAAATCACATAAAGCATTTCAATCTGCCTCTCGTCCAATCTATGATGTATGGAAAACTAGTAACCCTGATAAATATGAGTTTACACTCTTTTCAAATACTCACCATACCATGTCTCGTATTGACATGTCCTGGTTTCAAAATCACTACTCCCTTCTCTCCAAGCCTCTGAAATTGACTCCATTTTTATTTCTGACCAAGCTCCTGTTTTGGCATTTTTTGATTGATCCCTTGCTACATCCAAACATGTCCGATGGAGATTCAACAATTCCCTACTAACCGATCAAACTTACATTTCAGAAGCTACCTTCTTTATAAGAGAATTTTTTCAATTTAACAAATGGAGTGATACTTCTGTTCACAACAGCTTGTATGCCTTTAAAGCCTCTTTCACAGCCTTTACCATTGCCTTTACCGCCAAAGAAAAAATCATTGAATTCCCAATACCTCTCTATCCTCAAACACTTTAAGACTCTTGAACACCTTTACTTTACGTCCAATTCTCCTACTCATCTCCGAGACCTTATCAAAGCGAAATCCGATTTTAAAAAACTAGCTACGAATGATGCCTGCAATATCTTACTTAACATAAAATCCATATATCATGGGGCTCAAAACAAAGCGGGTAGAATACTGGCCAATTACCTAAAAGTCAAAATTGAAAGAAAAACAATTGGACCTATTCGTAATACCCTCAATAACAATTTACTATACTCTGAGTCAGATATATTTAATACATTCCAGGCTTACTATAACTTATTATATACTGATGATAACCATCCTTCTGAATGTAATACCCAGTCATTCTTTGATGATCCACCTCCCCTTCCTCCATTCCGAATGTTATGGCTCTCGTTGAAAAAGATATAACTCTGCAGGAGATTTTGAATGCCATTACCTTATAAATTGGCAATTCATGTTCAAAACTCTTCATTGGTTTGGTTTTGGCCCCAAATTCATTTTGGTAATTAAGATATTATATTCAGACCCATTTGGCTATGTTTCTGTTAATGGATTTTTATCTCCTTACTTTAGCCTGCACTGAGGTACCAGACAATGTTGCCCCCTCTCTCCTTATTTCTTTTTTGCCTCGAACACTTTCTTGAACGCATTTGCCATAACCCCCTGAAAACGGGTTTTCAACACAAGTCCTATGAAACTAAATTATCCCCTTATGCAGATGATAGATTGATTTATCCTCTAAAATATCTGGCTATAAATAAGCATGGGCGAATTTTGTGAATTCGCGATCCGCAAATTTGCGATTTTGCGAATTCGCGATCTGCAAAATTCGCAAATTTGTGCGAATTTGCGGAGTTTTGTTTTTTTGCGTGTTCGCGGGGTTTTTTGCATGTTCGCGGGGTTTTTTGCATGTTCGCGGGGATTTTTGCGTCTTCGCGAGCCGCTTGCATAGCGAAGTTACCCATGCAGTCGTTTATGGGAGAGGGTGAGAGAGATGGATAGATAGATAGATAGATAGATAGATAGATAGATAGATAGATAGATAGATAGATAGATAGATAGAAAGAGAGAGAAAGAGAGGGAAAGAGAGAGTGAGAGAGAGAACGAGAGAAAGAAAGAGAGGCCGGATCTCTGAAGGGCTAGATTCCTGAGTTGCCCCTACAGAACATACAGCTTTTTATTTTTAGCAAAATGCATATGAAAATTGTGCTGTAAAGGTCTCTTTTAGCTTAACCCCTCCTGACAACTCAAAATGGGTGTATTTGCCATCCTCTCCCTTCTTCCTGTTTTTTATATCTGTAAGTGCTTCCTGATGAGGTTTAATTCCTTGGACAGGTGCCTCGTTGCCTACTTGTAACTATTCTCTGACCCTGCTTCAAGGGTCAGAGTAGGGTCAGAGAATAGTTGCCAGTAGGCAACGAGGCGCCAGGAAGCAATTAGCAGCAGGTGTCCAAGTTGAAGTTAATTTGTTTGTAACCCTTTAGTAAAAGGTTACAAAGAAATTAGGTTCAACTTTTGCACCTGCTGCTGTAACCCTTGCTTGGCTGAAAATTCGTCCCCGCTGATTCGCGGATTTTACCGCGATTTCGCGAGATTCGCGGATCGCGAAATCGCAGAAAATCCGCAAATTCGCCCGCGAAACGGATTTTACGCCCACCCTTAGTTATAAATTAAATGTCTCTTAAACTGAGATTCCACCTTTAAACTCGTTGTGTTATCAATTCATGTTCTCTCACACCAACTTTAAGTGGTGTCCATCTAAAGGTGTCTGGTTTTCACCTACCATCCCTTGAACTCTTAACCACAATTTTAGCACATTAAAACTTAAGATTCAAAACTCTCTTCTTGGTCTCCTCTCTTTTTATCCTGGTGGGGTAGATTGGACACTATCAAAATGATGATTGTCCCTCTTATTCTTTTCTTGCCCTCTATGCTACCTTTTATAATCCCTAATTACTATTTTAACCAAATTAGTTCCCTCTGTACTGAATTTCTTTGGGGAAAAAAATCTGCCCATATTGCCTTATCTAAATTAATTAAACCAAAAACCGAAGGGGGTGTATGATTCCTAATTTTAAATTATATCATACTGCTTTTTTAATTAGACAAATGCAAGCACTAAATAGACATCAAGACTCACCGGTACCTAGCTGGATAACATTTGAACGTTCTTTACTACATGAATTCAGTCCAATTGTGTCTTTATTTCCAAGCATCCTATCCTAAAATATTCCCAACACTTGATACATTATTTGTTCACAGATGTCACTAATTTTTATCAAGTTTTTTTTGCCTCCTCCAATCTGGTAAAATAAACTCATTAAGTTTTGCAATAAATCATTCTATTTCAAATACTGGAAAGAGAAGGATATTTTATATGTTCAAAAAGTTATGAGTAGGGAGCTACCCTTTCTGACAGGAAAAGGATTGGATCAACAATCATATAAAAACAGAGCTCCTTCTTCTGAGTTTTATAAATCGTGGGTAGTGTTCAAATCCCAAAGGGGACGTTCACATTAATGAAAAGGATTTGCAGTATTGTACGGGTTACCAAATTTACAACTAGATATATATCACAGACCCAAAAGTACCATGAAAAACTTCATATACACAAAAAATCTTTTGTAAGATATCATTCATTTATTTATAAAGTTTAAAATTCATAATAACACAATTATGTTATGAAAAACAACAAGAAATACACATTCGCTTTTTGCAAAAAATCAACACTATATAAAAATCTTTAAGTTAAAAAATGCTATTATAGCATTGTTTCCACACACAAGTTAAAACATCGTATTTATTAGGCAATTGATTTATAGGAACAAACTGTTGACGCGGCGTTTCGGTGCCTCTTTTAATCTTGCACCTTCTTCAGGACTCGTTCCCTGATTTGTCACATCTATAAAAACATATCACAGTACATTTCATTAGGTCCCATCCTTTTAAGACATCAATTACACTTAGATTTCTAAACATATTAATTTATCTCCTAGTATTTGGTAATCCCAACATCTTGCAATCCAAGATATACTTTGTCTTTCTTATGCATAACTAACTTTCTGCATCTTCTTATAGTTTAGAAGGAATGCCTGGCAGGCAAATTGTGCCATAGTCTTCTATTTTATAGACACACATGGGGTGTTTGTTAAATTAACAAGAGGGACTGACAGGTTTTAGGTTCGTTCTTTACTGTTCTGTCCCGCCCACAGATATTTTTCAACTTACCCAGGTGAATTTATTCCCTGGATCTGTTTGGTCAGTCTTTGTGAGCCTGTTTGCATCTGCTCATATTTCTTTCTTATCTTTTGTTCTAGAAAGAAATGTACCTTATGTTTGGTTACTGGTTCTATATTACATTGTCTTTAGTAAGATGTCCAGTAAATCATGCTATTACCTTATATATCGGTATTGTTGGTCTTTCACTCGGATTAGATAAAAATGGACCAACTTCAATCCTATTGGGAAAAAACATATTTAAGTGATGCTTCTCCCTTACTTATCCCTCATCACTCAGTGGTTTAATTTCTGATTTAATGGTCCTTACCGGTCCTATTTTCATATTGACTTGCATAGTTGGGGGGACGCCTCTGGGAGCTACCTTTCTCTCTTGCCTTGCCCAGCTTTATCTATGGAACAATATATAATGTCAGTGCGTTTCATTCTCAATTGGCTTGCTACAGTATCTACTGTTTGTGTTAGGGATCTTACCTTTCTGATTAAAAGGAGTTACTTTCTGCTTGGTTCACTCTTTTTGTTTATCCACTGTGGAATTGGCAATCTCTTAGTTGGAGCTTTTTTTTATATAAATTGGCTGACAACCCTAGAGAAACAAATAAGGATTGTATTTACTCCTTCTGAAAATCTATATTATTGGTGCCTGCTCTCTCTTTTAGGCAAAGCCCCCCTCTCTCCTACTTACTTGATGGTGGTAGCTGAAATTTGTGGCGTCCTCCTCCTCTCCGAGTTTTTTGGAACTGATTAACCTTGTTCCTATCCCTGGTATATATACCATCAATGATTGGTTAATTAATTCCACCTGAAACTTATTTTGTATTCATAACAGGTTGTTTAAAGTCATATACACGTTTGCCAACTTGTAGTGTGTTCATTTCCTTATGTTTTGTATTACTAACTTCCTTTGTTGTTCACATCCTGTCGTTTATATTTGTGATATTTTATTTTTGATAATAATGTTCCTCTTATTTTTAAAATAAATTTGTGCTCGTAATTAATTATTAGATGGTATTTGTACTTTCCCTTCTTATGTTAGTTAGCTTTATTGATCATTTCACTCAATACACCACCGCATCTATGCCTCACACTATCTTTTATTGCGTTATTTTCAATGTGCTCGATCCACTTTCAAGCATTTGCTAGCACGATCGTCCAAACCGGACCTCGCTTATTTTATATGTTCACCAATTAGTATCCCATAACTCCGTCATACATTACAAGAACGTTATGATTTACCTTCCTTCTGCTTATCCAATACTCACAATTATCACAGGAACTCCAATTGTTTTTACTATCCAAACATTTTCCTAAATACTCCATTCCCTTCAATCCCTTGACTTCCTTGTATAATATTTCCTCTGACTCTAACCCCAAAGCCTCTTTTATATATAACATTTTATTTACACCTATATCTGACAGACCAAAATCCTTAATCAAAATAGCCTGGGAACAAGATCTCTCAATATCCCTCTTGAATCAACGATGGAATAAATTATGGAACAAAACATTAACCACTTCTAGAGCTGCCAAATTCACACAATCCCTATTTTTCATATACAATAGAGTTATTCGTACACCCATCTTTATCCATAAATTGAATCCCTCTTCTTCTCCTCTTTGCTGGTCATGGCTTAACATTTCATCAAAGGGTTTTCCATAAGCTACCATTTTCTTTGTATTAATAGTTAATAAAAATTGCATAAAGCCCTATTTCCCAGTATGCTTATCACATTTCATATATTCATTCCCATGTGCGGTCCCGCAGGGGTCCTCACTGATTATGACATTATTTAATATATATGTATTATCTCTGGCGCTGCTTATTCATTTGGGTTTAGTCTGACTACTTATGCGGATGATACGCAAATTATGGTGTTTCTTTTTCCATCTGAGGTAAAGAGCACGGCTCTCCGTTTTAAAGAGTGTATGAACGGCGTAGGGTTTTGGATGGCCCAAAACTGCCTTAAATTAAACTCCAGCAAGACGGAGGTGGTATGTTTTGGCAAGGATCCTAATTTCTGGACACCAGAATAGTGGCCAGATACCCTGGGCCCGCCGCTAACAGGAAGGATAAATACCTAGGCGTGTGGGTGGACCAGAAGCTCAATTTTAAGGAACAGATAAATATGGTGACCTCTGCCACGTCTTTTGTGCTTAGGTCGTGCAAGAAAATTCTGTCATTCCTACCCACCGAATGCCGAAAAACAGTTATTACTTCCCTCACCATGTCGAGACTGGACTACTGCAATAGTCTGTATTTAACATTCAGGAAGGCTTAATGTAGGGGTTGCAGCTCCTGGAGAATGCTGCCGCCAGACTGGTATTGGGCATTCCGAAATACGCCCCAATAGCGAAAGAGATACGGAAATTGCACTGGCTGCCAGTTAGGAAGCGTACCTCGTTCAAGGCATTGTGTCTGGTTCATAAGGCACTTTACGGAGCAGGACCTGACTATCTAAAAGACCGGCTGCACTGGTACACTCCAAAAAGACCATTACGCTCATCTGACGCCAAACTGCTACATGTGTAATTTGTAAATAAAAGTCACATCCGGTGGTAAAAGCTTTGTAATTAATGCAGCCAGAGCTTGAAATTAGCTACCTCTGTATTTGAAAGGTATGTTGAACCTTCTGGCTTTCCGAAAAACCTTAAAAAATTGGTTGTTTGCTGACTAGCATGACCCGGGTTTCAATCCTTAGGAAGTTTTCACATAGCGACAGGACACCCACGGGTAACAGTGCGCTCAATAAATGCTATAGCATAACTTATCACATATCTTTTCCTGATTCGCAAAACAGTTCTAATAAAATTTTGCACAGTGCAACATATGACGGTATTGGACAAAGAACATAAATAATTAAAACCTTCCAGATATGAACAAAGGGCAATTTCCCTCTGGATTGGCCTAATAAAATGAGCCCTTATATCTTTATATATAGTGAAAAACAGCATAAGGTACATTGTGCTTTGTTCGGCTAAGTTATCACAAGGACAGGGAGTCAGTCTCTCAGACCAGCTCATCTGATTGGGAAAAGCCACAAGAAAGTGCAATGTGCAGAGACGAAACCTCATCAAAAGGAAGCAGGATTGTATAAGGGTACTAAAAGATAAGTAGAATTGTTGGATATTTGGCGAACCATGGGATGGACTTTCATCTATCAGGTTAGATGAAACTAACTTGTTATAATAGGCATTTTTAATCATTATTTTGTTGTTAGTTGGTATGCCATCAGCATTTTCAAAATAATTTCCTAAGCCAATCTTGCTTAGGGCATTTTTAACATAACAAAGCCAGGGCTAAACTTAAACAATCCCTTATGATTGCTCTGGTAAATTATAGTTCTTCCGATGACCACACTTCCCCCCCATAGAATCAAGGGTGCCAGTTTATTTCTATCTTCAAGCAAATCCAATCCCAGCTCAGAATGACAAAATTTGGAGGCAGAGCTAATGGGAACCACCAGCAATCTTTTTGTAAATTTGTTTTCCAAAATTTTTAATTGTCTGTTTTTTAGACTTCCGCAAACTCCCGCCCTATAAGTTTTAATTAATTGGCATTTTCATTTATGTAAGACAAGTATTTCTGCCACTGGCTTATGACCTAATTTGCACCTAAGCGAAACAGGCCCTCTATAGTTCTACTTGTCTGTTGGGCCCTAATCGCAATCGTATGGTCCCAATTTAATTTATTATTAAAACATTTCCTAAATATGTAAAAGAAGGGACCTTTTCAATTGTTCTACCATTTACCACAAATGTTCTTGTTTTTGTGTTTTTTGAAACCACAGACCGTAATAAAAGACTTATTAAAATTAACCTTGAGATCCAAATCTATCATAAAATCAGTAAATGCGATCAGGGCTTTTTGGAGGCTTTTAGCCGTTAACGTCAGCAGTACGGTTTCATCCGGGTAAGATAACAAGGGAACCAAGTTACCTCTTACACTCGGATAATCCAAGTGCTGCTCTAATAAAAATTTCCCCACCCCGTTCGTATATAAAAGGAATAAAAAGGGGGCCAAAATGCATCCCTGTCTTACACCCTCTGTGGATGCAATGGAACTGGATTTTTCTCCACCCGACCCTTAGAGTATAGAAACTGAAGTAGATGATTGCATCCTACGCAAAAGGGTGATAAGTGCCTCCTCAAACCCCATCTTTTCCATGAGAAACCACAGCTTCCCTCTGTAAACTGTGTAGAATGCACTGGATAAGTCCATGAAGGCCAAGTGGATCGATCCTCTCTTGGCCTTCATGTACTTACCCATAACTAGGGACATGTTGAGACATTGTTCGTTCGTACCCATACCCTTTCTAAAGCTGTATTGTGAGTGGGATATCAGACCGGCCTCATTAGCCCAGAGCTCAAGGCGGGCAAGAATCACCCTCCCATGACTTCGCAAATTGGATCATTCCTACTGCCCTTCTTGTATATTGGAACCACCACGGCTTCTTTCCATGAGTCAGATATGCGGCCCACTATCACTGATTTAAAAACATTCGCCAACAGTGGCGCCCATATTCAAGGATTACCTTTGAACATGTCTAACTGGGCGCTGTCTGGAAATCTATTTGGTCTAAATCATCTAAGATATTTCAATGCTGTGTTCCTTTATCAATTCAAAATGTTTTTCTTGGATCCTTGTCTGATGATTTTTATGACACCTCCTCGAAGTTGAAATTGTTTGACCTTTTTATTGCTCTTGCATTTAAAGTTATTCTAATTTGTTGGAAAGATAATTCTAAACTATGTATGTTAACATGGTCGAATCTTATTTGTGATGAACATAGAATTTCTACTGTTTCAACGTCAATGTTATCTCAAAAATCAAGTCTGATTTATTTTGGTTACCCTTTACTTCTTTCCTATCTTCACTCCCACCTCTACACTAGTCATTATTTCACTACTAAATTTCCCACCCCTCTCCCTCTCTTCTATTACTCTCTTTTCTCCTCTTTCTTTCATTCTCTATCCTAAAAAAGTATAAATATTCTATTACGTGACAGGTACTCTTATCTCTTTTTATTTATTGTATTGCATAAGGTTGCATTTTACAGTATTTTCACACCATGATAGTATTGTTTCTATTATTGCAATATCTTTTAGTTATGTGTTTTTATTATGTTATTTCTCTCCCTAATGCTGAATGTAATCTTGATACTCTCTTATCATACCAATAAAAATTATTTAAGTGAAAAAAAGTGAACAAGTGGAGAATGACAACCATTAAGGTACCAGCACTATATATAATTCTTGAAATACCTTACAATACCATGTTGTTGGACTCCTGAGAATCTAGCCTAACACCTCAAATAATGTTTAGGTATATCTGAAGAAAATGCATTTCCCTGCCCCCATGAAGTATGCAGCGTAATTACTCTGGATAAGTGTGTCGAGCATTTGAGTTGAAACAAAATACCCTTTTTCTGACTGAGGATACACAACTCTGACCTAGTAGGACTGCATGCTTTTGCTGTGCCAACTATTGTGCGGAGGTTGCAAGAAGTGGTTGGAGGCTATCTGATGGGAAAAAGCCAGTGTTTCACAGTGAAAAGACCATGCCTTGTCTTTGGTGCAGGTTTTCGAGAAAAGGGCATATTACTAAACTGGTATGTTGCTAATGAGGCAGAGACTAATTTCAAACCGTAGTTTTATCAACAAAGGCGTCTACTTGGTCCTGCTGAATGCCCCAGACCAATGTTGTCTATTAGGGGTGGGCGTAGTTCACGAAGTAGCGCTACGAGAAGCTACGCAAAGTGCACTTCGTACTACGCGAACTTCACGTAGCACTACGCGAGCTGCGTAGTAGCATGTTCGCACTGTGCAAGATGCATTTTCAATGATTGCACAATGCGGACAAGCATCCGGCACGGTGCAATCATTGAAAACGGCATCTTGCACAGTGCGAGCTGTAGTTTTCTGCTGCTCGAGCAGATTATTACTCGAGCGGCAGCTTTCTCAACGCAAACAGGTAGTTTCTCATTGAAAGCAGTCGCGAGCATGCACTACGACTCACAATGAGAAACCTGACCTCCCCGCGTTGAGAATCTCGCCGGGATGTCATTTTGCTTGCTCGCGGTCGCGAACATGATGTTGAGGACCGCGAACAACCAAAAAATGCCCGCTGCACTACGCTACGCTGCACTACGCGTGTTGGCACTGTGCTACGTGCAGCTCGCGTAGTGCGAAGCTGCGCAAACTTCGCAAACTCCACGAGCATAGCGTAGTGCTTCGCCCAGGGTTAATTGTAAGGCAGAAATATGTTGACCTCTTAGCATAGAACAGGAAGGGTGCAAATGACCCACGTCAGGCCAAACATATTGTTAACCCTGTGCTAGGGAACACTAGCTAAGAAATCCCTATTTTATTTTTCACTAGGCAATGTTCTGACTCCCACACACATCAGATTAAAAAAATATACTAAAGCTCACCACAGGGCCAGACCCAGTGGTTAGGAGTGGAATTGATGATGCAGCATGCTGCATAAATGTGGGTGAGAGTCCAGGGTCCTATGATAGTGGATGTTCACATAGAATAAAAGGTGATTGAAAAAATGTGGCTTAATAATACATAATGCAAATAGGATACAATTGCCGGCAAACAACATTCATGACCTCTAACTGTGGCATGCAGCTAATGGGTTAGAGGCCAGGCCCTGCAGCTGACCTCAGCCGGGCATGGCCAAACACCCTCTGCTGCAAGGAATGACTGCTGGTGGAGGGTTGGTAGATGGGCCTAGCCTGAGGCCAACCCTGGTGCACTATGAAAAAGATGTGCACCGAGGAGGCTGGCCATCTACGGACAGCTGGATGGATAGATGAATGGATGGATGGATGGATGGTTGCAGGCAAGCCCCACTACACACAACCATAAATGTACATTTCCTCATTCACCTGCTCTCTCACTCACTCTCATACACCCTTCTTGACTTTTACTTACTATCACTCACTTTCACACTCACCCACTCACTCTCCTGACTCACTTCCTCACTTTCATTCACTCTGCGGCCTGCGTTGACAATGCACAGTGGGATGGGCAAATGAGGCGACTGGAGGCCAGGCCCTGCAAACAAATCCACCGGCACACTTCCAATGGCGAGCGCTGCGGGGGTTGGGTGTTTGATGGTAAGGATCAGGATAAAGGTAAGGAGCACTTGGTTGTGGTAATTGACTTTATTTAAAACACAGAAATTCACTTAAAATCAAAGGTTAAAGAAAGGTAATGTGTCTTTATTTATAAGAGCTTTACTGTGTAAAACAAGTGCTGAAATTCATTAACAAATTGTTTTAGTGGAGTTATTGTTACCAAACAAAACCATAAAGACACTATAATTGAAGCCTCCCCCAGCACTGCTTATGAACTTACATGTGGCATTACTGTTGACATGGTAAGTGATGACCTCACTGATGACATTTCAAATGACATCATTAATGACATCACTGACGAAAGCATGCAGAGGCCATGGTAGGGGGAGGGGGGGAGGCGAATCAGGGCACAGGTCAGTTCACCTCTTCCATGTCGGTACCCTCAGACTGCATAAGAAGCTGTAAGTGGCCATGTTTTGCCTCAATCTCCTGAGACAAGTAACACTCCGCATTATGCAGCCTACGCCACTTCCGTCAGGGTTACATTTTCCTTCCAGCGGGATAATCTATCCTGCTCAGAGCAGATAATGCCAACATGGCCAAGAAAATGAATGCACTCAAATAAAGATTGCAGTCGCAAGCCGTGTGAATGCCAGAGAGTCTGAGGCATGTCTGGACTTAGTCATCCTTTTAGAGTTGGTAAATATCAGAGAAAAAAGACATGACATTTCCAGGGCTCGATCTTCGCATTAATAAGAGATTCCAGGAAGATGGTGACCTTTTCACAGAGGATTTGTAAATGCCAAAAAAACTGCATTACAAACCTTCCTTTCTGCGCCAAAACAAAATCCCTGCACCTTAGCAGCATCTGCCTTTTTTGTTTTTCCTCCACCGCATTTTTTCTTCCGTCCAGAGGAGTGAAGAACAGGCTGAAGAGGTAAAATACACAATGGATTCATACGGTTTGGTGTTTTCTTGCATATGGGGAACCATTGTCGCTCCTCCTCTGTGCAATATTTAAAACACTGCACTGATCAGAACTATTTCTTTCTACAAACATGTGCTGAGGAGTGGAAAGCCCTCGGATTTCAGGGCAAACAGGGCCTTGTCTGCAAGCGGTAAATAAAGGATACTGGTAGGTTTGCCACTGTCAGGGAACTGGAATTGTGCGGCAATGCAAGCCCAAACAAATTATGTGGCATCGTTTACTGAATTAGCAGCATGTTATGCCTGTAAAAGTAGCTTATATGCTGGAAGATTTGTGCATTCATCGCTTATCATGACATTTTTTCCAAATGTATATCAAAATTATGAATTTGATGCAAAACACTTCTTTCTACGGTTTCTTGAACCTGTGGACAAAGGGAATGTGTCCTTGCAGTTCGGGCTGGGAAATAATGCTAATAATGATGATAATATTAATAATATGACAAGTGATAACGTCACAAACCTTGCAGTGTATACATTGCAAATTACTTTACCATATGTAAAATGTAACATTGATCATGGTTATTACTGTTCATTTTTATATACCGCCTCATAGCAAACTTTTGCCACGTCAGTGTAAATAATAGATGTTGCTATTATCAAATGTATTTTATGGTGCTCAAAATAAATGTAATAATTGTGATCCCCGTTTACCTGTCATAGGCAACTTGAAATCAATGTAATGGAATACACTCTCAATCACTTTTAGCCATCACTTTTATTTTGTGGTTATTTTATTAACAGTGTAGGGCACACATTTCACCCTGAGGGTAAACACTGTGCCTATTAGACCTGGAATTCTTGGCATGCCATTCCCCCACACATTTTGCCTTCACCCCCTCCTGTTTCCTGAATTCATTAGTTGTTGGTATTAGGACTCTGTTCCCTTTACCACTGCTTACCAGTGCTAAAGTGATTGTCCTCTCTCCCTAATACATGATAAAATTAGCCTTCATCTGATTGCCACATTTAATTTATTTCTATGTTCCTAGTTTAGGTACGACATGTACCCAGGGTCGGTAGATTAAATGCCACTAGTAGGCCTGCAGCACTCATTGTCCCACCCACTGAAGTAGTATTTTAAAACATATCTCAGGCCTGCCATTCTAGCCTGTATTGCAGTTTTAAAATACCATTTTGATCTGGTAAACTAAACATTTGCCAGGCCTAAACCTTTCTTTTAAATACTTACGAGTCACTCTAGGTAAGCCCTAAAAGCACGTAGAGCAGCGTGTTTGGTATTTAAATAGTAGGGTTTAAGTTTTGCATATCCTGGTACTGAAAAACGACTTCAAATGTTTTTCACTACTTTTAGCCTGTCTCCCCCATTGACTAACACAGGGTTACCTTATTACATTTAATACATGATAACTTTGGATTGGGAACAGGTAGAAATATGCTGTGTACATACAAATTAATTGTAATTTAAAATTCCCTTTAATGGTAAAGTCAGATTTTAAGTCACAATTCTGAAAATATCACTTTAAGAAAGTTGCCACACAAACAAATGATGGACAAAATGCTGAAAAATCAAACATTCACCCCAGTTAAGATATCTGGGTAAAATATATTGCTCACCATTCTACCCCAGTTTGGATCAAGCCATATGCAAATCAGTTGTTAACCTGCTTTTCATGGCCTGACCTGCCAAGCTAAGTCCTCCCTGGACCAGAAACAAGCTTCATGGGACCGGTTTCAGGTTACCATCCCATATCTGCCAGGCTAGCTTGAATCCAGTGGCACAGCTATCAAGGGACCTGCTTCTGGGCATATCCCATCCTACTTAAGGTGAAAAGTAATGCACAAACAAATTATGGACGAAATGCTGAACCTTAAGTGTTCCTTCAGGTATGGAGCATTTGAGGAGCGACGCATGTGGTGAGTGTTGTGAGTGGGGGTGCTGGGGGTCAGGCAAGCAAACTGGCATGAGGCACAGGAGAAGGCAACTCCTGTCCTTACGGAGGGAAGCCCTACACTACAAATCACTACAAAAGGACACCACACCAGTCTAGAAAAATATCCAATATTTTTATATAATGAAAACAAGACCAAATACGATAAAAATCCACAGTACAGTACATTAAAAATCTTCAGTTATGAAAGTATTCTTGTCAACAGTTCTTTGATGTCGATAGCTCCATCCGGGCTATCACAGCGTCGTAAACAAACAAATCCAAACAGTTCTGGCTGATCGAGGCGTCGCGGATCAACTACGGTGTCGTGAAGACCCGCAAACAGTACGTTTCAGAAATGCAGGGCGTTGATGACCTCTCTTTGAGCTTTTGAAGACATGGCGTCTGCAGGCGTCGGTCCCGGAGGTCGGTGCAGGAGTCGTCGGGCCCTTAATGTCACACGCGTTGCAGGTCGATCTCCTCTATGATGGAGTCAGCAGCGCTGGCGTCGGGTGCTGCTTTGCTGAGTACAGTGGTGCGGCGTGCGGTGCCCCCAGGCCGTGGTGTGAGCAGCAGCTTGGTGGCAGCATCAGATGGCGACGTCGGTGTGACCAGGGTCGCAGTGAGATATGAAGGCGGTGCTCGTCATGGTGCTGGCAGGTCACAGTGCAGCAGTGGCGTCGTCGCAGCTGAAGCGCTGTTGTTGTCTGATGAACTGTAGTCGATGGCACCGGCATCGGTAGGCCAAGGCTGTGGTGCGTGTTGAAGTTGGTGCATCGTATAACTTTACGAGCAGTGCCCTCGAACCACGGTGCAAGCAGCGGCGTCGAGTCCGGTGTGGGGCGACGTCGGCGGGGATACCAAGGTGGCGGCGTGAAGCGGGGCGGTGCGGAGTATGGTGCCCACTGTTTGCGGTGCAAGCAGCGGCTCAGTGATGGCGTCAGCAGGTGTCGTTTGTGAGATCAGGGTTGCGGTGGTGCCCTCTGCGGTGCCTTCAGGACACAGAGTCGGCAGTGCATCGTAGACGGCATCGGGCTTGAAGTCTTTGCTGTTCCTGAGACTTCTTGAACAGGTGGCAAGCACTTCCTCAAGCCCTTGGAGATACTCAGCACAAGTAGAGAAAGTTCAGTCCAGTCCTTTCACTGCCCAAGGCAGAAGCAGCAGCTGCAGGCCAACCCAACAAAGCAACAATACAGCAATGGGGCAGTACTCCTCCTGGCAGCTCTTCCAGCTCTTCTTCTTGGCAGGTTTCTTGATTCCAGCGAGTTCTAAAGTTCTGGGGTCTGGAACCCCCTTTTCATCCTCAATTTATCTTTGTTCTCTGAAGGCAGGAATGCCTTTGCCTAGTCCAAACCAGTTCTGGTCAGTCTTGGAGCTCTTTGTTGACAAGACTCCTTCTTTCCTTTCACAGTGTAGGCCAGGGACATCAGACGCACCACAGGAGGTGGAGCCAGCATTGTGGAGGGAAGGCACAGCCCTATTCGGGTCCCAGGTGCAACTCCTCATGCCCATCTACATGTCGATCTGGCTATTCAGCCCTGTGCTGACTCACCCTGTCTCCTAGAATCCCCCAGCCCCTGTCACTCAAACTCCAGACAAGGAATACACAACCTAGCAGAGGCAGGCTTGGATGGTTAGACAAGAAAATACCTACTTTCTAAAAGTGTTATTTTCAAACACAGAAGGTTAAAACCAACTTCACTACAAGATGTATTTTATCATTCTGAGTTCAGGCATACTAAACTCAATTTTCTACCATGTTCCATGGGTCAGTTAAAATTATAGGTTCTTACAATCAAACTGCTCATACTGGTCTACGGGGAATAGGTAGCCTTCAATAGTGAAAAACAAAGTAGGCTGTAATTCACTACCAGGACATGCCACACACATCAAGGCATGTCCTACCTTTCACTTACAATGCACCCTGCCCATGGGGGTACCTTGGGCCTACCATAGGGTCTACTCGCATGTAGAAAAGAGAAGCTTTAGGGACTTGCAAGTGTGTGCACTTTCCAGGTCGACATGGCAGCTCCAGGCTGAGCCCAGGCTCTGCAATGGTAGGCCAGAGTTACACTTTACAGGATGTTTGTGTCGGTGGCACAATCCAGTGCTGCAGCCCACCAACAGCATTTGATTTAGAGGCCATGGAACTCGCAGAACACTTTACTAGGGACTGACACATAAATCAAATAGACCAATCATGGAAACACCAATCCATAACACATTTTATACAGGAGCACTTACACTTTACCACTGGACAGCAATGAGGAAAGTGCACAGAATTATTACACCAGCAAAAACAGTCAAAACCGGGAGGTCAGAAAGCAAAAACTCAGGGGAAACATGCCAAAAGATGCCAAGTCTAACACCTGCAATATGTCGTTCAGAGATCTGAATTGTATGTAATGTCTTGCAATAGTTATGCATTTATCAAGCTGGTACTGGGCGGCATTAAGAAAGCACTGATTTTGTTTATGATAGAGGTAGGTGTGGGTTCAGTGATGTGAGCAGGGCATCTCAGTTTTGCATTTTTGGTGCAGTTCTAACTGCATTATTTCTCTGAATTTAGACCGGTTGGACTTAGTTATCTGTACTGACTCCAGGTTTACATGTTTTGTAGAAGTATATGCAAGGGTAAATTCATTCCTGCCCCTTTTCTCTTTGAAAACAGGGCACACCCTTTACATTTTTCATTGGAATTATTGATTGACATAAAGTTGACCGTTTGATCAAATTAAAATATTTTTATGATGATTTTTTCAAGATCTGGTTTATGTAGTCAGGAGTTCTATGCTTCAACTATGTTGTAGAAAGAATTTATCATTATGGAAAAAACATATATTTTCATAAGCAACTTCTTCATTCTTAAACTGATTTTGAACGCACAGCATCATAGCCATGATGACCAGCAACTCCCACGTGCTGTACAGTAACATCTGTCTAGGAATACATGGATCTATTCATGAAATGCATGATAACTGAGGGGTGTGTGGTTGACGACAAACTTTATGATCGAGTAATATTACATGGTGGCTGCAAATACACAGTTACACTACAAGCAGTGAGCATGATCTCGGTGCTGGTGACATCCAAAGTAGGTGCATTACTGAGGAACCTTAGCTTGAAACATGATGAAAGAAGCTCAACAAATGTGAAAAGATGTGTGTGCAGAAATGCAGGTTAATAGATGGGATGGGAGTGAGGGTAGCATGTAATATTCACTCGATGACATGCGATAATACCAGCAGGCAGGCCTTTAAGCAATAATACCGGTTGGGAGGCTATAAACTGAATACAAACTATGGCCAATCGGTTCCAACCATGCACTGTAAGCATTGCATCATGTGAGAGCATCATGAAATATTGAATGATACAGTTTCATATGACATTCATATAGTCATTAGTTGTGAGCATGCAACCAGTGAAGGACTGCAGAGTCAAGAGCAGGCATGGGAGAGTGCCTCAGGCAGTCACACTACTCCATTGTGACTGAACAAGAATGTTGAGGTTGCATTGCCACAAACATCAGCCCTAGCACTTTTTTTTCTATTGGTGACATTTGTGGATCCAAAATTCAAACTGGGGAAGACTCCTTCTTGTCAATGCTTATCCCTAGGTTTGCTGCCATAGAAAGGCGTAATCAACTAATGCTATGACTCAAGGGCTACGCCAAACTTCCGTCTGAGGAGTACATGTGTGCATTCTAGTCCCCAACACGGCATGGCCATTCCCCCAGTGATATTGGCAACTAATGAGACTCTTTCCTCCAAATAGGGCTTAGCACCTCTTATGAGCTTCTCTGGCAATGTGTGCTTGTGCAAACATATTGATGTCACACTGACACATGCACGGCCAAGACTCTGACGCAGAATGGTACCATTGTATCAGTGTCTACCAGCATGTACCACGTGCCATATAAAAGTTCATGCACCTAGCACTGCCAGCACTTCCCTGTCACCAGCAAATGGAGGAAATGGGTCACGAGCCTGGTAGGTGGATCACAGCATTACTGCACCTGTCCCCAGCACAGCAGCAGCTTCACATCAGAGGTCATGGAGCTTTCAAGACTGTGTATAAGGATGGATCTTTAAGGCTTTTTGGGCCTGGTATTCTTTAATTTCCCACAAATGAGCTGGTGTCATTTATACTGTGTGCAGTCTGAAAACCTACCCCAGAAGGTGTATGGGACACAATATCGAGGACAACTTATCAAAAAAATATTAACAGGTATGTGTTGATTTTTCTATACCTAACTCAACATATTTGTGCCTATGTTGTTGATTTTTCTTTAAGGTATGTAGATGTGTAGGTAGGGATGATAATCTATACTTCCTTACATGCACTCTTACCTTTCAATATCTTGTCCCTCAATATTCTGTCCTCAATATTATTGTACTATGATATACCTTACTATTCAGCAGTACACTCATTAGACTGATCTCCCACTGCTCTATCGCTTGTATCATAGTTTATTTCATATAGTGCTTTGTTCATTTTAAAAGGCACCACAGAGCACATTGTGTACAGTCTGAGTGTTGGACCGGGCCCTTTTGGCAGGTTCACCCCGAGACTTTTTTCTTTTTCCTAGCCTGTTTTTGTGACCTGGTGTTGGTGATTTTAGGCCTCTGCGTACTTTTTCACTGTGGTACAGTGTAAAGTGCGTGAGCTCTCTGTGTATGAGTGGTGTGTGACCTGCCCTCCCATAGGAATGAATGGGGAATATGTATGCCCATGGGTGTTCCTGATGTGTGGGGAGTGCAGGGTCGAGTTTGGTATGTGCGAACTCGTGAGATTGAATGCTGCGTAATGATATATGTGGCATGATTGTGTCTAGTGTAGATGTGCAACATTCTAGAAGTTGGCATATTTGTGTAATTTGTGTCTGGCGTGTGATTGGCTGAGGCTGGCTGGTGAGCCTGGCTCCAAGAGTCTGGGAGGGTCTGCCCCGCTGGTGAATGGAGTGTTTGGCATGCTGATGTGAGGGGAGGAGAGAGCCTGGGCTTGCTTGTGGATTGACCGTCTGGTTTGAGGGTCCTGAATGGGTCTGGGTTTTCCCCACACAATGCTGGCTCCACCCCCTGGGGTGCGTCTGATGTCCTTAGCCTGGCCAGTGAAAGGAATTCCCTATAACCAGTTCTAGCTGATTCTCACACTGCCTGCACCCTTTAGACAAAGGATTTTGGGTATAAAAAGGGTGCTGTGACACTCTAAAAATGTTCTTGTTTCTGACTTGTATCCTGCCAGGGGCGTGTTGCTGCTTGGGCTCAGGGGAAGGCTTGCCTCCATGAGCCCTGCCCAGCCCCTGGATACCTGATGGATGCTGGAGGACTCTTCTTTGCAGGTGTTAGAAATGGGATCCCTGGCTGGCCAGGGCTTGCGCCAAAGTCAGTCAGAGACCACCACTCCTAAGTCAGGGCAAGGGAGTTACACGCCAATATAACCCCTGCTCACCCTCTAGGTAACGTGGCGTGAGCAGCAAGGCTAAACTTGGAGGCGATGTGAGTTAAGTATTTGCGCACGCACCCCAGCAACAACACCCAAGGCCCACCACAAAGGAAACTCCACACAAGGTTATATATAAAAATAGCCTTTGTATTATACCAAAATACATTAGATAAAACACACACTTTACAATGTGCCAACAGGCACGGGCAGAATTTACAGGAGATATGTACAAGACAGGGCCACATGGACCACTGTCAGGAATCAGCACTTTTAGAACTTAGCACTAGGTAGAATTAGCACTTAGAACATAGAATATAAATGACTGTATCACAAAATAGAACATAAAGCACACCACCAGTAATCACTGGTAACCGGTAAGTACCACCTACGCAATCCTAACCACCTTAGGAACAGGTCACGCAGGGAACCGGGACCTCACTAGCACCACCTGTACTAGCAAGAAAACAACCACCTAAGTATCACAATACCTGTAGGGGTATAAGCATAGGAACATAACACATGATGCATAAACATACATTCAGTGGTGTAAGGAAGGAAAAACAGATGATGCATCAACAACACATTCAGAGGTGTAAGAACAAGGGACATGACGTATAAAAACACATTCAGAGGTGCAAGCACAAGCAATTGCGCAAAACTCACATGAGCCACAACCTGTGGCAGTCCCGAGGCCCTCTGGCCTTGTTGGGGCTAGGACGCCCTGTGTCCCAGAGTCAGGGCCTAAACCTGGCAGCTGCCCACGAAGTGCAGGGCAGCTGAAAGAACAATGATGGAGCCAACACGATGGGGGAGCCTTGCAGGCTCTAAAAAAACAAAAGTGCCCCCTGAGAGTCTCTCAGGACTCTAAACAAATATGGCGCTCTGAGCCTCTCAGGGCTCTGGGAAAAGAATGTGCCGGCAAGAGTCTCGCAGGCTCAATAACACTGATTGCCACCTAGAGCCTCTCTGGGCTCTTAAAACAAACGTGGCGCTGCTGAGCCTCTTTCAGGGCTCAAGAACAAAATGTGGGCGGGGAGCCTCGGGGCTCAAATTATACAAAACTTTGCCCGAGCCTCGCAGGCTCTAAAGAACAATGCAGCCTGTCGTTGGAGCCCCCCCTCTGGGGGCTCAAGATCACTAGAAGGCCCCTGGAGCCTCTCTGGGCTCTCCCACGATGGCATTACTCATGTTGGAGCCTCAACGGCTCGAGATGCACACAATGACCCCAGGTATGTTCCTGTAACCAGGATGGCACAGGGGGGAGGGGTGGGCACCGGCAATGTGCCCCGACGCCCTCCTCTCTTCGTCTGTACCTACGGAGTTCCCCCAGGCACAGCTCCACTTACCGGGTGACTTTTTCTGGTGTGCTGGGCTCTCCTCCCACACCACGCGGGGAGCCTAGCTGGCGGTCACACGCAGGAGCACGGGGTCGGCTCCCGCTGCATCCTGCTTCCGGGGCTGATGTCCTTCTTCCGGCAGAGGAAGGTTGGCCTGTTGTGGGGCTCCTGTGTGCTGAGGTAGCCCCGGGAAGAGAAGAGGAGAGATGGCTGCTGGTGCCTGCCGGCGCGGGGCTCCCATGGCGGAGGGAGAGCCCCGCAGGCACCAGCCACTAGCAGCGGAAGGCCGAGGAGGCGCAGGGCACATTGCTGGTGCCTGCCCCTGCCGCAATTGAGGGACCGGGGCTGACCGGCTGCGCTGCCGTGAGTGCCGCAGCCCCCACGAAGGCCCGGGAGAAGTGTAAAGGAGCCTGCAGCCTGAGCGGGAAGGAGGCAGACCGCCGCCTACAAGTAGCCAGTGAGTGGTCCTGGGACTACGATGTGTTGGTGCCTGCCCCAGGCACATTGAAGGTGCTGAGAGGCCCCGTACAGCAGCGGGCCGCTTCCACGAGGGGCATAATTGTTTTGGAGCCCCGAGAGGCTCCCTGGGGGCATGTTTGTCTAGAGCCCGATAGGCTCCATGGGGGCATATTTTTTGTAGAGCCCCGAGAAGGCTCCGTCAGGCCTATATTGTTTTAAGAGTCTCTGAGGCTCGTGGGGGCATTTGGCCATGTTTAGCCCATGAAGGGCCCCAGAGGTACATGCAGAGCCTGAGGGCTCCATTGGGGCATATTTGTTTTAGAGCCTGAGTGGCTCCAACGTTTGACTATGTGTGGTGTCAGAGCCTGTGTGGCTCCAACGTTCTGCGCAGTGTGGAGGCAGAGCCTGTGTGGCTCCAAAGATTGGGTGCAGTTCTGTTCTAGGGTCAGTGAGGACCCTGCCGCAGTTTGAAGTTCCCAGCTGCCCAGCAATTAGTGTGCAGCTGCACCGTTTAGGTCTTGTGATTGTTCCCAGGTGCCCAGCAAGTAGTGGACACCTGCAACGTTTAGGTTTGCACCAGTGGCGCACCCCTGACCGGCGCTGCATTGGCAGCGCGCCCTGACTTTCTGGACACAGGGCTCTTTAGTCCCTTTATTAGATGAGGGCTGGTATGTGATTTTATTTAGGCGCAATGTGATTATCTATGTGATGGTAATTGCCTAATGTGAGGTTTGTGCAATGTGATGTGGTGCTAGGAAATGTAATGCATTTAATATTACGCACCTTGATCTTACACCTCTGAAAGTTTTTAGGCATCATGTGTTTTTGCGCTATTGAGTTATGTTCTGGCACCTCTGAATGTTTTTATGCATCATGTGTCTTCCTTGATTTTACACCTCTGAATGTGTTCGTTTATGCATCATGTGTTTTTCCTTCCCTGCACCTGTGAACGTGTTTTTGATGCATCATGTGCCTTGTTATGACACCGCTGAATGTATGTTTTATGCATCATGTGTTTTCTTTCGCTACACCTCTGAATGTTGTGATGCATCATGTGTAATGTGTTCTTGCTTATACCCCTAACTGTATTGTGATACGTAGGTGGTTGTTCTTTTTAGTACAGGTGGTCCTAGTGAGGTCCTGGTTCCCTGCGTGACATTCTCCTAAGGTGTTTAGGGTTGCGTAGGTGGTACTTACCTGTTCCCAGTAGTTCTGGATGTGATCTATAACTGTTATTTTGTGCTATACTTATTCTAAGTTCTAGAAGTGCTATTTCTAAAAGTGTTGATTCTGACAGTGGCCCAGGTGGCCCTGTCCTGTAAATTATCCCTTGTGAATATTGCCTGTGCCCGTTGGCACAATGTACATGTGTGATTCTATCTGATGTGTTTTGACAATACAGAAGTTATTTTTATATAACCTTGTGTAGAGTTCCTTTTGTGGTGTGCCTAGGATGTTGTTGCTGTTGTGTGCTGGCGCAAATGCTTTACACATTGCCTCCGGGATAGGCCTGTCTGCTCGTGCTAAGCTACCAGCAGAAACATGTTGACCAACTTTTGATCCTAATTAGGACTCCGGTTCCTTAACTTAGAACCTGGGGAGTCCGCCCACTTTGTTTTTATCCAATGCAGTTTGGCCATTATTAAAGATTTTTGTAAAGGCACAACCTCTGCATTTTTTAATACACTTACACATTCACGTTTAGTCACCTCCTAATTTGGGCACTGTTGCACTCACCACATCCTGCTCCGCTGTAACCAGCACGCTGGGGAGACATTCGGTCACCCCAGCGGGGACCCAATGATGAAGCATGTCACCAACTAGTGGTGAGTGAGGGTCCTTCTAATAAGTAAGGTTATTTCCCTCCTTTTTACACTGGGTGACCAGTAAGCCTGCCAGGTTTCTTCCTCAGAGGAGGACCCAAAGGGGCGTGCATAGGGAGACAGAGAGATTTCGCTGTGTGCACGCACGTGTGTGAGCATTGATCACATTTGCAGCACACAGCGGAATACCATTACACCTCACTAGTTCATTTTGATAGCACCTTTATCACAGTCACTCCTTTGTTGTTAATATAAATGTATCCTCAGATCCGCACCTCTATTCCCAAAGTGTTCGAGGGGCAGTGGTTTCATTATACACCATCTATATTTACCAGATCAGGGTCACCACTTTAAAAACACTATGCACTTTAAGTTGCTGCGTTGCTTCCAACTAGTGAGTTCCCCATGTTCTCCCTCCCCAAATATGAGGAAAAAGTGACACAGAGATGCGTGAAAAAGGTTTTAAAATGTATGAAACGGTGGTGCCTCACGGAAGTAACACCATGGGGTTAAGTAGGCTGTTACTCTCCTACTACCTCAGGTTCTCATCATCAGCAACCACCAACCTAAACAAAAATTGTGTGAAGTGTAAGAAAGAAAGGAAACTGGTGAACACTGGTGCTAGGATGTAGAAACCTGCAAGAACACCAGTAGAGAATCTGATATACCACAGGATTCAATCCCACTGTGTTAAAACTGAGTTAGAACACACTGGCTTTTGTACTTTATTCAGTGCTGTGTGTCTGTTCTCTTAAAAACCTGACATGTTTCATTGCCCAAGGATAAACTCACGGCAACTTCATCAGGGCGTGGGTACTTTCACTTCACCCTGCACCAATTTAGTTCTTGTATTTGTGTTCCTAGGGAAACATAAATGGTACACAACGCAACAACTTCAGTTGACACATCTTGAACAGATCCTTTGTTATGTAGAAGATTGTGAGTGGGGGATGACCTGTTCACTACCCCTACAGCTCCTTTGTGCACAAGACCTGTTTTGAATGCCCAGGGCCACTCTTGGTGCCCGTGTCACTTTCCCCAGCTCCCTGAGCCAGCAGGAAGGTGGAGCCGTCAATAGAAAGGGAAAGAGAGAGAAGTAGGGAAGATAGAGAGAAAGCAATCTTTGAGGGAGAATCTAGAGAGGAAAGAAAGAGAGAAAGAGAAAGGATGGCTAGAAAGAGAGTGATAGCACAAGGAGAAATAAGCAGAAGGGCTGGTTTGAGAATTTTTGTCAGGGCTACTTTTGTTCCTCAGTGCTACCCTGCAAAGCAGACGGAAAATGCACAAGCTGATGATTAAAATTACATAATGATAGAAATGCAGCTTCAATTGTGCAAATTGAAGTTTTTGGAGTTGGCCCTTTTTGTAGGGTCATCCCAAAACTTTTTGCCTTCCTCCTGTATTTTTTCTGACCTGTTGTTGGTGGCTTTAGGACTCTGGGCCCTTTATCACTGCCGATCAGTGATAAAGTGCATGTCCTCTCTATGGTAAACTTGGTAAGATTGGTCTACACCTTTTTGGCATAATTAATTTACTTTTCAGTCCCTTTTACCATTGTATCCCATATACTCAGGGCCAGTACATCAAATGCTACTAGTGGACGTGCAGCGCTACTTGCGCCACCCACCAAAGTAGCCTTTCAAACCTGTCTCAGGCCTCTGCCACTGCAGGGCCTACACGCAGTTTGACGTGGCACATAAAGTGTTTGCCACATCCGTGACTCCTGTTTTACTACATATCAGTCACCCCTAAGCTAGCCCTAAGGGCACGGTGCAGTGTAGGTAAAAGGTAGGACATGTGCCTAAACTTTGTGGCATGTCCTGGTAGTGACAAACAGCCTATTTGGTTTCTCGCTGCTGTGAAGATGCCCTGTCATAGGAATGCATTGGGGGTTCCCTGATATGTGCTTCAATGGTAATTCCTGACTTGCCAGGGGTAGCGTGATCAAGTTTGGTATGTTTGGAATAGTGGTATAAATGCTGCTTACTGGTGAAAGCAGATTTATTATTACTATTTTAGAAATACCACTTTCATAAGATATCATTTCTGTGTGCTATGTGTCTTTGTGCCTCCCTGTAGTGTATTGACCGACCGTCTGATTCTGACTGACAGGGGGAGAGGGGATGTGCAGTGGCTCCTGAAGGTCTGGATGATTCAGCGCTAGGCTGAATAGGCCCGTTCTGCATTTGGAGTGGTGAGAGGAGTAGCACCTGCACCTGCATAGGGCTTTGCCTACCTTCCACAATGATGGCTCCGCCCCCTGTGGTGTGTCTGGAGCCAGGGCTTACACTAACAATGGGAATGTTGTGCAGTGTAGTGAGATTATTAAAGTACCCCCAGAACTGGTTTGAACTGGGCTCAGAGCCCTCTATCAGTAGAGAACAAAGACTGCTAGTAGTATAAATATTGGGGCTGTAGAGGAGACACTGCGTGGGCTGCAGTGTACCAGGAGGAACCGCCACTTGGAACTAACCTGCTGCCCACGTAGGGGGCTGACAGGACTTCCCCTCTGCTGAGGGACCCTGTGTGCTGGCCTGCCTGTGCACTGCTTCTCGGCCACGTTGTGGGGAAAACCATAGCGTGTCAAGTTCTCTCCAATTGCTCCAGGGGTCAAGTGCTGAAAAAGAGTTTCCTCTTTTTGAGGGGGCAGAGCGCACTTTGATAGCGCTGTGAGGTCGTGTGCTCAAGGAGGGGGCTCACTCAGTGCTGGACGAGAGGACCGATTTTTGCCCTACAGAGGGGGGCAGCGGTGCACTCTCCTCTGTTGCCAGACATTTGGTTCTGCAGCCAGGGCTTTGCTACTTGGCCCCGAGATGTGAGAAAATCATACGAGCAGCACAGAATCCCGGCTGGGGATTTCCCTGATGATGTAGGGGAAGAGGCCGCCTTGCCGGAAGCCCGCAAAGTACCTAGAAGCCAGGCAAAGCCTGGTTGTGGGCAGAGGCACCATACGACATCAAAGCCGCCGGAGACTTTCCTCTGGGTCCAACTCCTGCCTTGCAGGGAGCTGTTGCATTTGACCCGGGTGGGGAGAGGAGAGCTGCAGGAACCCCAGCAGTCAAGGCCGCCAGGCCTGGTTGTGGGCGGAGAATCTGTCTGTGAGCAGAAGTCAGGCAGAGAAAGCCTGGTTGTGGACGGGGACAACTGAATATTTTCTCCGTGCTCTGCTGTGCGCTTTCCACATTTCCTGGCTGAGTGTCCCCTGATCAGCTCTGTTGGGCATTCCTGGCATTTTCGCAGCTGCCTTCTTATCTGCTTGTGGGAAACAGAGACGGGGTGTGTGTAGGCCCATCCCTGTATTTGATGTGCAGAGCTCCGGGGGTGTTCATACTCGGCAGAGGGAGTCAACAACAGCATGGTATACTTCGGGAGCACCCAAACACTGTGAGTAAAATGTGCCTAGAGGCACAGTGACTTCCGCATTTCTGACATTGTTGCAGCTGCGCCCCATGGTCGCGGGCAGATACACCCCTATCTGCTATTCAGGGGCATTGGGTGTTGGGCAGCTCGAGGGGAGACCTCGACAGAGGCCCCTTATTAGTTTTGCCCAGCATTCCCTGTGGTAGGCGGGCAGGTAGCCCCGGAGCCTATGCAAGAGAAGTCAGTGACTGTGGGTATAAAGGTGTAGTTATGATATATGCCCGGCTATAAGGGTGTACTCTGGTGCCCTGGGGCTGATGTTTTGCATAAGGTGCTATACTGAGCTCTGTTATGATGTTCCTGCCTCATGCATTGTGCTAGGTGCAATCCTGCCAGTATTTACTGGTGACTCTAAATGTTTATGACAGAGGCCCATTTGGCCTAATGATTTATGTAATCCCTTTAAAGTCATGACAAGTTCCTGGTGGTACAGTGTATACTTACTTGTGAAGGTTTTCTAATGTGTTTTACGGATAATAGAAAAGCTATTTTTATATAACCTTGTGAGAAATTTCTTTTGTGGTGTGCCTAGTGTGTCGCTGCTGTGTGAGTGTGTTGTGCAAACGCTTTGCACATTGCTTCTGAGATAAGCCTGATTGCATTGCCTAGCTACCAAGGGGGTGAGCAGGGGTTATCTTAGGTATGTAACTCGCTTACCTTGACTAGAGTTGTGGTTTCTGCCTGGCTTAGATTCATACCCTAACCAACCAGAAACCCCATTTCTAACAGAAGTGCACACACATATTTATGCACACGCACAATTTTCTTAATATGTGGTGACTAATATATTGTATTTATTCGTATTAGGCTAGGGTGAAATTTCATTTATGCTGGAACAATCACGCATTATTTGTAGAGACGGTCGATAAGTTCTGCTTCGCTGGCGGAGTTGGCGGAGACTTGGCCACTCCGCTTTATGCTTGTATTGCAGAATTCCAGCAAAACTCTGCAACCACCATGTTGCAGAGTTTTTTCTCATACATGACTCGTCAACAGTAAGTTGGTGAGTGAGAATTGGTATCTCCTTCACATTTTTTGGGTGCTAGGAGTGTACTCAGATATATTTTCCCAATGCGGGCGGTCGCAGGAGGTCGCGACGGCTCACAATGAGAAAGCTGTCACTCAAGTCGAAAATCTACTACAGCGGCATAAAAATCAACTCGAGCAGTAGCGCCCCCTGGAGTGGTACTGCTCACGCTGATCTTTCAGCATGGAATGAGCTCCTGCCGCTTAAAAACAGCGCTAGCAGTGAGACATGCCAATTTCCACCTGTTTGCAGAATCTTGCGGAGTTTTCATGTACTTCCATGGAGCGAAACTCTGTGAGTTCTGCCCCCTTTAAAATTTCTTGCATTATGTCTGTTGCAAGAAATGTCCAAAATTACACTACTATGCCATACTGAGTAATTGAAATTTCGTTCTAGTAAAGGTTGTATGACTCGAGCATCAAAAGTACATCAACAAAGGAAATGCAAGTAGCTGTTATTCGCGCAGTGCCAGTATTTGCACTTTTTTGCCTAAAATTTGCATTCACTGCAAATGTTGACACAAGGACGGCTCTCGGCCTTAAAAAAATCAAACGAGATGCCAGACCATGACTTTCATTCAATAACCCGTAGTTTTGCGTAATTTTTCGGACGTTTGGCACATTTTCAAAGGAAATTATGAGAATATGACCCCTGCGCTATGTCAGCCCCTCTCCTGCGCTACATTAAATCAGTTCCTGTTCTTTCCCCACTCCTGCAGTCCTGCAAGAACCACACTCCACGCTGTTACTTGAAGCATATAAGGCCATTTTATTAGGAGAAGGTTGCAATCCTTTAAACTTTATTACATAGTACATAAATGCAATAAATATACTTTCCCCATCTCATACCGACTCTTCTCCATTCCTCCTTCTCGAAACCATCTCACCTGTCACTTGGTGACCTCCTTCCTCTCCCCATTCTCACCTTCACTTGCCCCCAAGCATCCTCTGTTGAATTTCCTTCATTGCCTCCCGCGCCCCGCTATCAGTCACCTGTGTACCGTTCTCCCCCCCCCCCCGAGGGGTGGATCCGCCCGTATGTGACTCACCACCCCTCCAAAGTACCGCTAACTAGGGAACCCCCGTATGGCGGTTCCCTGCCCCACCCCTCTTGTAGAGCGAATGCTTTCTCCACCTTGTGGCACCCGGTGGCAGACCAGCCACCACTGTACCATGCAGCTCGCACAAATAAATAACATCTCCTAGGCAATCCCGGTCCAGGAAAGATGCCCCCCTCGCCGTGAAAGACCAAGCCCACTTTTGCTTGCAGCCTATGTCGCCAAAACCTTTGTCGGGCCAAACCTTGTCAGACAGGAGCCCCCCTTTGTCAGTGAACGACCATCCACCACCTGTATCTGTACCCAGATTTACAAATCACCTTACGTCAGGCCAATACGTGGCTGGAAAGGTGCCCCTTTTATCACGGTGAACGACCATCCACCTCCTGTTACAGCGTCTTGTGTAAACAAATCAAATATTGTGGGCCACTCTTCCTCCGTGAAAGGTGCCCACCTCACGATGAATGACCATCCACCACCTCTGTCTGCATCCCGTGTAAATAGATGAGATTTTTGGCCAAACATTGTTTGCGACAGATGCCCCTTTCCCGATGAACGACCATCCACCCTTCTGCTTGCAGCCAGTGTAACAGAGAAGACTAACGGGACAAACTTTGCCTACAAGTGCCCCCCCTCGGTGAACGACCATCCATCCTTTTGCTTGCATCCAAATGTAGACAGATTGGACTTTTGAGCCAAAACCATGCTTGTGCCAGGTGCCCCCTTCACGGTGAACGACCATCCACCCTTTTGCTTGCCTCCACTGTAAGCAGATACAACTTGATGGGACCAAAACTGTGTTTTTGACATGGCCCTCCCTTGTGGAGAACAACCATCCACCCATTTGCTTGCACCCAGTGTAACATATAACATATCTGGGCAAATCTTTGCTTGCGACAAGCGTGCCCTTCTCGGTGGACGACCATCCACCCTTTCGCTTGCATCTGTATGTACGATTCTTAGGCCCAAACTTTTTTTTTTTTGTGCGCCAAGTGTCTCCCCTCCCACGGTGAACGACCATCCACCCTTTTGCTTGCAACCAGTGGAAGAGAATATTTTTTGGGCCAAACATTTTTGTGCGACAAGCCCCCCACTCCTCGGTGAACGACCATCTACCCTTTGTCTTGCCTTCAGTGTAGACCGATAAGATTCCTGGGCCGAAACCTTCTTTGTGCCAAGCGTCCCCTTCGTGATGAACGACGACCCGCCCTTTCGCTCCCCACCATTGAAAACAGATAAGATTTGATGGGACCGAAACTTTGTAACAAGTGCCCCCCTCGCAGTGAACGACCAGTCCACCCCTCCGCTTGAATCCAGTGTAAACCGTTAATATTATTTGTGCCAAATTTTTTTGCTTGCGACAATTGTCCTCCCTCGTGGTGAATGACCATCCACCACCAGGACCCGCAGCCAGATGAACAAGCAATGTTTGTGAACGGGCCAATCCCTGTCCATGCAGACCACCTAAAAACTTGCGTCCCGTGTCAATAAGTCACAATTCAGGCCACTCGCTGCCCATGACGACCCGCTCACTTCCATCAGCCCTTGCTCCGCAAGTCAGGTCAATAGCCCCTCCTTTCGACCCACTTTCCTGCAAGGCCCCAATTCATCCCAGTGACCAAATTGCCCCCATTATCCGCTTCATTGCACCATGTCCCCCTCATAGCATAAAGCTTACCAGAGACATCCCAGCATATGACCGTTTGCCCCTGCATCCTCAGATCGGGGCAACTCCTTATTTCTCAGAACAGTGTTATCCATACAGGACACAAACACCCTTCATACGTCCCCCCAAATTCCCATCTTTGCACAGCCCTTGTGTAAACTGGCTATTTCGACTCCGCCGTCGTTCCGTGCCCAGGAGAAGTGGCCACCTGCCAGGCGACCGCCTGGGCTCCTGCTTCACTCCCAAATCCTGTAGCGAAAAAGAATGATTAGTCCTACAAGAAGTGCATCCCTCTTCTCTTAGCTCCCCATTCGGCAAGTGTCCAGTCTCCACCTCGTCACAAAAACACCTTGTCGTACTCCTGTAGCCCCGTACCTGCAGTCGCCCCCCCCCCCACCCCAGGCCCTCCATCTGCCCCCGCTGTTAATGCCCCCATAATGTAAGAACCGTGCGCCACCGTAGACAGCACCTCCGAAATGGCCCAGCCTCGAATGCGGCCTAGAAAGACTGAGATTCCACCTAGCTGGAAAACAACACCCTCTAGCCCATAGTCTCGGTGCCCTTGAAGACTGCCCCCAACGGTAACAACTACAACACCACCACAAATGCTTGGCGTCCCAGCATGCACCCCCAAACAATGCCAGGCGCCACATCGCCAGCCATCACCAGCAGCGCCCATTCATCCACCGCTCCACTTCGACCCCAGCATCTTGCCTCCACGGGGCACACTAACATACTCCCAGGCCCCCTTAACCCCTGAAAATAGCATAGTGCTGTTGCCTTTCCACAACTGCACTGCTCACTGTCTCCCCGTGCCACCTACCCAAGTCCATCCCTACACAAACCCTGCCGCATACACTCCCTGCCTAAATCCCCCCCTCTCATGTGTCGCACTCTCAAACCCGACATGATGTAAAGACGCCAGTGCCCCAGAGCCACACTGTGCTTCACAACCCCAGCCACCCTTGATCATTACAATCAAACAATCAATTAATCAATCAATCGTGGCATTTGTATAGCGCACTACTCACCCGGAGGGTCTCAAGGCGCTTAGGGGAAGGGGGGTCTGCTATTGCTCGAACAGCAAGGTCTTGAGTTGTCTCCTGAAGGCGAGATGGTCCTGGGTCAGCCGGAGGTGGGTGGGGAGGGAGTTCCACGTCTTGGCCGCCAGGTAGGAGAAGGATCTTCCTCCGGCGGTGGCTCTTCGGATGCGTGGTAGGGCGACGAGGGCGAGGCTTGTCGAATGTAGCGGGGGGTGGGCGTGTAGAAGGTCAGGCGGTCGTTGAGGTACTTGGGGCCCAGGTCGTGGAGGGACTTGTGTGCGTGGGTGAGTAGTCTCAACGTGATTCTCTTGCTGACGGGGAGCCAGTGCAGGTCCCTCAGGTGTCTGGAGATGTGGCTGCATCGGGGGATGTCCAAGATGAGTCGGGCGGAGGCGTTCTGGATGCATTGGAGTCGTTTCTGTAGCATGGTTGTGGTACCGTCGTAGAGGGTGTTTCCGTAGTCCAGTCAGCTCGTGACGAGTGCCTAGGTGACTGTCTTCCTGGTTTCGGTCGGGATCCATCGGAAGATCTTACGGAGCGTGCGTAGGGTGTTGAAGCATGATGAGGAGACGGCGTTGACTTGTCTGGTCATCGAGAGGGTGGAGTCCAGGATGAAGCCCAGGTTGCGTGCGTGGTCTGTTCGCTTGGGTGCGTTGCCTAGGGCCAGGGGCCACCAGGTGTCGTCCCAGGCGGAGGGCGATGACCCCAGGATGAGGAATTCCATCTTGTCTGAGTTCAGCTTCAGGCGGCTCTTCTTCATACACTCGGCGACGTCTTTCATCCCTTCGTGTAGGCTAGTTGCGGTCCGCTGTTGGTTTCTTCAGTAGGGCGCTGAGCTTGGCGTGCTTCCAGCTCTCTGTGAAGGTGGCGGTGTTGAAGGAGATGTTAATGATGTCCCGCAGTTGGGGTGCGATGATGGAGTCGGCCTTGTTGAAGGCGTGGTGGGGCAGGGGTCGGTCGGAGATCCGGAGTGGATGGTGTGGTATTCACCTGTTACAACGCATTTTTTACAACGCACTACCACTACAACGCAGGCATTACAACGCATACCATTACAACGCATAGCGCTGGGGGGCGCTCTAGGATAAGAGGTAAGTTTAATTTACTATCCAACACCTTCCTTAGGGTCCACGGGGACTGGAGTTAGAATAGTAAATTATACTTACCACTATCCAGCACCCCAAAGCGCTATGCGTTGTAGTGGTATGCGTTGTGAATACCGCGTTGTAATGGTATGCGGAGTAAAAGTATGCGTTGTAACGTCATACATCCGGATGGTGTTCATCGTGTGGGCTATGTCTTCAGTGGTCACCGTGGTACAGGTGCGGAGGGTGGCGGTGGGGGGCGTTGGTACGACGGTGGGGAGCGTGGCTGGTGCGCCGAAGCTGTTGTGGATGTCGGCGATCTTGCGGTGGAAGAACGAGGCGAGAGAGTCACAGAGGTCTTGAGAAGGAGTGATGTTGTTGTTGCCGGTGCTGGGGTTGGAGAACTCCTTGACGATGCTGAAGAGTTCCTTGCTGTCGTGGACGTTGTTGTCGAGTCGTTCCTTCAGTGTTTTCTTCTTGGTAGTGCAGATGAGCTGGTGGTGCTTGCGGGTGGCTTGTTTTAGGGTGGTCATGTTGTCTGTGGTCTGGTTGAGGAGCCAGGTTTTCTCAAGGGTGCGGCAGTTCTTCTTGGAGTCCTTGAGTTCGTCGGTGAACCAGGTGGCTTTCTTGCTTCTGGGTTTGCTGGGAGGGTTCTTCAGCGGCGTGAGGTCGTCTGCGCCACTGTGTGAAGTTGCAGGCTGCTTCGTTGGGGTCCGTTGTGCTTGCGGGCGGGTTCTGGCTGAGGGAGGTGGTGAGCTGCTCGGCTGTGATCTTGCTCCAGCTCCTGTGAGGAACCTGTTGCGGGTGGTGGTGGGTCGTTGTTCTTCTGAAGCTGAAGTGGATGCAGCTGTGGTCGGTCCAGTGAAGTCCGGTACAGTGGCTGAAGGTGATGTGCTTGCTGGATGAGAAGACAGGATCAAGCGTGTGGCCTGCGTAGTGAGTGGGGGTGTTGACCAGTTGGTTGAGTCCGAGGTTTGCGAGGTTGTCCAGCAGGGCGGTGGTGTTGCGGTCCTTGTTGTTCTCCAGGTGGAAGTTGAGGCCCCCTAGGAGGATGTAGTCCGCGGAGGGGAGGGCGTGCAGGCTGATGAAGTCCGTGATGTCTTCGCTGAATTGTGTGCGTGGTCCCGGGGGTCTGTAGACGAGGGTGCCTCTGAGGGTTGTCTTGGGGTCCGTGTGTATCTGGAAGTGGAGGTGCTCGGCGGCGGGGAAGGTGTCGCTGGAGTCGGTCGTGATGCGGATGGTGTTCTTGTGTACGATGGCGATGCCCCCTCCAGTCTGGTTCACGCGGTCCCTCCGGATGATCTTGTATCCGTCCGGGATGGCGATGTCGCTGAGGAGGCGTTCATCCAGGTTTCCGTGAGGAAGGCGACGTCTGGTGATGTGGTGTCAAGCAGGTTCCAGAGTTTGACGGCGTGTCTGTGGACGGAGCGGGTGTTGAGCAGGATGCACTTAAGGTGGTTACCGTGGGTGCTCTGCTTGGCGGGAGCGGTGCAGGTCCGGAGGCAGGTGAACTTGCAGGCTTGGCAGGTAAAGGGTCCGTGGGTGCGTTTCGGGGTGGCTCGGCAGCAGGCGGGGGTAGGGCCAGCGTTGAGTGCGTTGAGGGTGGCGGCGTCATAGGTCCGTCGTGTTGTCTGGCATCGGCGGGAGCCAGGGGTCCTGGCGCTGGGCGTGGTCCAGGCGCGGACGGGCCCAGACGGGCTTGCCTTTGGCGCGCCATTGGCGCACAATCGGCGAGCCCGCTGCGCGTCCGTGCGGTCGCCATTTAAGGCTAAGTGGGAGGGAGGAGCAGCTGGGAGGCGGGAGCGGGGAGGACACAGAACAAAAGGGGGCGTGGCCGCGTGAACGGCGGCGGGAAGCGGAGAGCGGGGCGGGCAGGCACAAGGGGAAAAATCACTAAATACAACCACTATTAACAGTTAAGGCACAAAATACAACAACTTGAGATGAAAATACGGCGAGACAGCTGGGGAAAGGTACAGTGAGGCAGGCAGCTAGGGAGGCAGGCAGACGGCACAACGAGGCTGCGAGCAGCAGCGAGGAGCACACACACAGCTGGGGCCGTGCGGCGTGGGGGTGTCCTAAGAACAGATCACACTCACCTGCGCCGCGCGGTCGCCATTTAAGGACAGGCGGGAGGGAGGAGCAGCTGGGAGGCGGGAGCGGGGAGGACACGGAACAAAAGGGGGTGTGGACGCGTGAACGGCGGCGGGAAGCGGGGAGCGGGGCGGGCAGGCACAAGGGGAAAAAACACTAAATACAACCAATATTAACAGTTAAGGCACAAAACACAACAACTTGAGACGAAAATACGGCGAAACAGCTGGGGAAAGGTACAGTGAGGCAGGCAGCTAGGGAGGCAGGCAGACGGCACAACGAGGCTGCGAGCAGCAGCGAGGGGCACACACACAGCTGGGGGCTGTGCGGCGCGGGGGTGTCCTGAGAACCCTTGCTCATTACAGTGGGTATGGAGGGTGCTCTGATATCTACCGGTTGGGCCACTGCTCTATAAAACCTTAAATAAATAAATCAAAGTGGAACAGCCTATCAGTCCAACCTGTTGCACACCATAGCTCAATCCTCCAGACGTCCCACCTGTCTGCCCGTTATCAGCACATGCCGCATTTATGTCAGCTGTCCATGTCCCCGACTCCCCCCCGGTGGTCCACCATCGTATGTGCCTAAGCCCGCTCACCGGCTTCCTCTGACCTGTGCAAACACCCTCCAGAGCCCCCCCACCCCCGTCAGAACAAACCTGCCTTTGCGCCAGAGTCCCAGCTTTCTCACATACAACATTGAGCGACATGGACCCATGGCCTCCAAATAACTGGAAGGACTTCCTGGCCCTGTCGTCCCCCTGACAATTGGCAAAGAATTCCACAATGCTCAACCGGTAAATTACCATTACTTAACACTCCATTCCAGGAACCAGGGTGCTCACTTCAGTCCCCCGGCACCACATTGCCCGCCTCGTCCCATGCCTACCCGTCCACCAACAATTCTCCTGCAGCCTGCCGTAGCAGCAACCACTGCCCCAGCCCCACCACTCCCCCCCATCCATGACAGCCCAATGCTCCCTGGCCAACCAGCCGTAGACTCCCCGTCCGTGCAGCTCCCCACACAGCCATAGACCTGTACATGAGTGTCTGTCTAGGCGATGGCGTTCCCCGTCGTCCTCTCTGCACTTGTCTGTAGCCTTACTTGGCTCCTGCAGCAACAACAAAACAGTCCAGTTACCTAGAAGCATCCCCCTCCCCAGCAACCCCACTCAACCTTTGCCCCCATTCGCCTGCATCTTTCGTTCGTCAAACCCCACTCCTACGGCACCTCCCACATTCATGTCACACACCCCTTACTCATCCGTAGACATCCATGCCAACTGTCACACACAGTGGTCATAACTTAAGAAAATCCATGACATTGGTATGCTTCTTGCTGCGCGATCCCGCGACGGAGGGGCAGGCCGCCCTGGACCCCCCTACAGCTTCCGGCCAGCGTCCCGAGGCCGTCGTGCGCCCCACTGGCACCCCTGTACTGCCGGCACAATACCGGTCCTGGTCCCCCCACCACCCGGTCGCTTCAACCTGGTGAGCCCCGAGCACCACCGGGCCTCGCGCCGTGCAGGCGGTCCCTCACCCCTACTCAGTGTCCTTAACAGCCACCTGCATACAACAACTGCATCCTAAGCCTTCCCACACGGCAACCCGAAAGCACGGACCCCCCAGGCCCCATTTGTCATCTGTCACGTGCCCCTCCCCAGCTCACCCCCCCAGGAGATCGTGTACGCAGTAGGGAAATCCTTGCATTCAAAACCTGTGCCAGCCCCTCCACCCCCCGCCAAACAGGACCCACACTTATGATGGCAAAGCCCAGTGACCCCGCACCCCCAACACCCTTCAGTGCAGCACGCTCACTCCCAGTAGGGGCAGCAACGCACCCGAGCCCGCTGCTCGCCGCCGCCTCCAAACTTCCCAGGAGTAATTTCTCCCGCGATGTCTTTGAAAAAGAAAAACCGCTATATGCATAAGCAAGGGGCAACAAACCACCCGATTAGATGGGGAACTTCCTGCCCGAGCGTGATCGCTTACCCCGCGGCCATTATTGGTGGGCCGTTCTCTAAAAGTATATCCCAGGCCTTCTAAACTGACATCCAGCCAATCGCCAAAGACAGGGGGGGGGGGGGGGGGGGGGGGTGCTACATAACTGCTGCCGCCGCCGTAGCTCCAGGAGGTGCCTGACCACCTGGCCCAACACCGCAGACGCACCTACGCGGACACCCGCACCTGCCCGGAGGCCGCCACTGCACCCGCCCGATATGCGCACCGGCCGCAACTGATTCCCCGGCCCGCTCTGCCCAGCCCCCGCATCGCGTCGCCTACAGCCATCCGCAGCAGGATGCCAGAAAGCTCGTAGAAAAGGTGAACTTTCCCACACACTACAATAAAACCCCCAGCTACAAGACAAACCCCCGCCGATTTACAAATCGGCCCCTGACCCCACCACCCACCTACAAAAATGTCTCGACAAAGTTTTAGGTCGGCCTGGTGGTGCTCAGGAGTTGTGAAGAGGCTGTTTTTTCCTCTTCCAACTCCTTATGAATTCCCCCAAATCCCGCCCCTTCCTCTTGCCCCTCTAATTCCACCCCCACCTTGTCCTTCCGGTCTTGCGCGAATTCCCCAGGGGAAGACTGGTCTGCAACCTTTACTTCCCCTGGGCGCCGCATTATCCCGGTTTGTAGGGAAACTCTCCGTACTGGCCGGATGGAACCCACTTCAACGAATGAATTCTTTGCCTTTCTTTTCATGAGCATGGTTTAACTACCTGTAAAAATGGATGGGCAAGAGGCGAACTTCCGGAAATCCTTTGAACGTCTTTCATCTGGCCACTAGGGGGCTCTTATTAGAACAGTCCTTTGTGCCGTGCCCCACCCTCATACATTCTCTGACTTTCAACATTTGTGATCAATGCGCCTAATTTGGCGGCGTTTCCCGGCCAAGGCCGCGTCCCTCCCGGCTGTGTTTGCTGAATCTGTCTGCTTGTTAACCATTCTTAGTGGGTTCATGAAAGTGCGATTGAGATATTTGCCGTTTTGAATTGGCAGTCATTGATCGGCAGCCGGGGCAGCGTTCTCGAGAACACGGGGCTTAATTGGAATTCCTTCAAAGGATTCCATACTTCTGAATTATTGATGAATGCGTTTCACAGACGCAGCGCGAGCTTTTCCGTCTTTAAGTATTTTTATTTTTTTTAAACACAGATGAGGACCAGACAGACTCTTAACTACCATATGTCATCAAAAGGTCATTCAGAATTGTCCACTTTATGAACTTTATGAACTACACACGAACGCGCGTGCGCACGCGCACACACTTTCAGTACAAAAGGTCACTCACTTGTATAACTTTTTGCAAGCACGCACCTAGTGTGAAGGAGTCGTGTACGATACTGGCAGCCAGGAGACTATTCCTATCACAAAATATCTCTCGGCTTACCTGTCTGCACAAGCCATCATTTTATAGGCACAAATTACGCAACATTGTGTATTGTGAAATTTCGAGAAATTTCACTTATAGCAATCAACACGAAATTCAAGAATTTCACAAATTTGACAGTGTAGCAAAAAATTTGGCGAGGCCTATTACCTCTATCTCACTCTTGCAGGTCCTTTACATCTCTTCTTTTTGGTCACTTTTTTTATTTTACTCTACATCCTTCTTCCTTTTCTGTTTTTCTGTCTCTTTTTCTAGGAAAGGGTGTATTGACGATAAGAAATAGGTCCCGAACTTCTAAAATGAGTGGCAGTGCCACACATATAGCAATCCTCACAACGTAAGCACTGCCCCTTTCATTGTCAACAATGTCAGCACTTTCCCCAGATCAGCTCCTCTAAGTCAGCGTTTTAACACTGTACCTCTCTTTTGCTCCTGTTTTTTGCAGGATATGAAGTGTGGGGGCTCAGGATTCCATCCACAGAGGCACAACTCCACCCTTGAGGTGCCAGCAAACGACACCAGTTTGAAGGGTATCAGCATTGGTGCCAGAGGCGCTTCTAGAGCCAATTTTTTTGGGGGCAGGGAGGGATGGGGGGCTTCAAAAAATTTCAGTGGGGGTGCTAATTTTTCCAGCAATATGCAGAGTGGAGCTGCAGGGGCTCTAAGAAGGGGTGAAAAACCAACAAAGCCTCGTTAACAAGTAAATGGTCTTTTAAAGACCAGTGAAGTACTCGGATGCGGCTGCGATAAGACGGACACCAGACCAGTCAGCCTACAGCCGCTCAAAAACTGTCTGTGTGTGTGCCCGGGATGCTGTCTCAACCCGGGCTGACACACACGTCGGGGGTGGGGAGGCTGAAGCACTTTGAGCCCTATGGGCATTGCTCGCCTGATAGGTGCCCAGGCCTGGTCGCTCCTCTGGCTGGAGGGTCTACTCAAGGACAATCCAGGGTGTCCCTATAGACAGGGGCATTTGAGATCAGTTTAAGGGAGCCAGTGGGAGATGTTTAGACAGCTACACTTATGTTAATGCTACAGGCTATGCCTGTAACAACTTTGAAATATTGCCGAGTTTGCCACAGCTTACCTGCTTTCCTGGGGGCTTTGAATCTTTGAGCCCGCATCTTTACCCGACCCGCTGCCTCACTGCCGCTGTCCTTGCTCGCCCCCCGCCGCCGCAAGCCTAAACACACCATTGCGGCCGCTGTGTGGGGGAGAGCCCGGGGAGACTACTATCCCCAGCAGCGCCCGCGGCCGGAAGCTGCACACAGTGTCATCGCGCCAGGAGGTGCATAAATATGCACTTCATTCCGGCGGAGCGGGGGACAACTTTGAAATATTGCCGAGTTTGCCACAGCTTACCTGCTTTCCTGGGGGCTTTGAATCTTTGATCCCGCATCTTTACCGGACCCGCTGCATCACTGCCGCTGTCCTTGCTCACCCCCGCCGCCCCAAGCCTAGACACACCATTGGGGCCGCTGTGTGGGGGAGAGCCCGGGAAGACTACCATCCCCAGCAGCGCGCGCAGCCGGAAGCCGCACACAGTGTCATCGCGCCAGGAGGCGCATAAATAATCGCTTCATTCCCCGTGTCGCGGGAGCGCGCGGGAGAAGCCTGGGTTAAGCCCGGGACAAGGGCGGGGCCATCTGTGGCCATCCGGGGCCAGACAGGGCCGGGACGGGCCATACCCCTTGTCTGTATTGAACTGGACACATAGTAAGAGACCTGTTAGACCTGACATCATTGGCTTGAGTCTCTCCTCCATTTTTTCTGTTTGCCTCCACTGTTTTTCGATGTTTTGCTGGTATATGCTTTGGGCGCCGTGCCACTGCTGATCAGTGCCACAGCGCAAGTGCTCCCGATGTTAAATTGATGTATCGATTGTATCCATGTTTGGCTTATTTGGTTTACTGTCAGTCCCTAGTCTAGTGCACCAGGAGTGCCGGGGCTTGTAAATACAAATGCCGCTCGTGGGCTTACAGCACGTGTTGTGCCACTCACAAGAGCGGCCTCATAAAAGAATGTCTACGGGTCGGTCATTGCGAGACCCACGTGCAGCCTAGTGCTGTCACGCAGGCTGCGCAAGTATACCTACTTGCCAGCCCCTCAAACCTTCCCTTGACTTCATGTTAGTCACCCCTATGGTAGGCCTACGGGCAGGGTGCATTGTAAGTATAAGGTAGGACACGCCTGACCAAGTTGGCATGTCCTAATAGTGAATTACGGCCATCTTCGTTCTTCGTTATTGCGAGGTAGCCTGCTCTCCATCCGTTAGAATGGGCCGCCGGGATTATTAATGCTATGATCCTAGCTGGCTCGGGGAGCATGGTGCAATGTCGAGTTTGGTATCCCTGAACTCGGGGTTTAATTACGCATCCGTTGGTGTGGATGGTTTTTGGACTCTGGGTTTGAAAATAGCACTTTTAGAAAGTGTCTATTTTCTTGTCTAACCATATCTGGTTTCTGCTGGTCTTGCGTGTGTGTGAGAGGAGCTGGGTGGCTCCACAGGTCTGGATGAGTCAGTGTGGGATGAGTGGGACATTTACGTTGAGAGTAGGGGGAGAGTAGTTGCTGATAGCCCTCCCTGCCTGATACAATGCTGGCTCCACCTCCTGCCAAGCGGCTGATGGCTCTGTGCCTGCCATGGACGATCCTAGCCCCACCTCCTGCCAGGAGGCCGATAGCTCTGCTCCTGCCAGTGTCAATGCTGGCTCCACCTCCTGCTGGGCGTCTGAGGACCCAGCCCTGCGCAATGAATAGGCCAGGTGCTTCTGCCTGGCTCCACCCACAACAGACCCAGGATGTTGGGAAAGTCCCCGGCATGGACAAAGGGATCAAAGCCGAAAAGGGGTATAAGAGAAAGACCCCTGAACTAAGAAAGCAGATCACTTCTGACAAGGAACCCTGTAACCAAGGACAAGAGGCCTGCTGATCTGAGGACTTGCCTACCCCTTCTGCCAGTGTGCTGTTTGCTGGGGGGAATCCTGCAGTGCTTCTTTATTTTTGCCAAAGAAACCAGGAGAGAGGAACTGTGTGTGTACTCTCACGCTTGCTAAGAAAATCTCCAAGGACTGGAAGAGTGCCAGTCTCCTGCTGAAGTCACAGGGCTAAAAGACTTCATCTGCTTAAAGTGCTATTTGCTGGAACCTGTGAATCCAGCACCTCTGAAAGAACCAGCAATCTCGACGCCGACGGACGTCGCCGAATCCAGCTCGACGTAGTGGGTTACGGCCCCGGTGTCCCGCTTCCTCGACGACCGGCCGCGGGGCCCGATCGACGCCAGCAGCAACGCCAGTGAGTAGTGAGTTCGGCTCCAGCTCCAAGGGACCTCGTGTCTGCACCGCTGCTGATCGCATCGCCCTCGTGCCCTCTCGACGCCGTGAGCGCTGCTCACACTTTGCAACCGCATCATCGACAATGACGCATGCTGAGGCCTGATCGACACCGAAGACGCGACGCCGGATTGCTCGACGCCGCTGATCATCGTGTGCTTCATTTTTCCTAAGGTACTGTGTTGTTGGGGGTCCGTCTGACTCCGGGCTCGACGTAGCGCTCCTCGCGGTCGACGCCAAACCTTTGGATTAACTTTGCCTCGACGTCGTGTAGCTCCCGTGTGAGTTACCCTGTTGCTAAGAACTGGGTTTCCAAGAAGAAGATTTGCGTTGATACTAAAGACTTTGTGCTAAAAGAAGAACTACCTTTGAACTATTTTTTCCTTCCCAGAGTATTTATTAAGATTGTGTACATTTTTGTAGTTATTTGGTCTTGTGCTAAGCCTTATATAAAAATACTTATTTTTATAATACTACTGTGTCGTGTCCATTTCTAGTGCCTTCACTTTATTACTGTATGTGGTCATAAATGCTTAACACACAGCCTCTGAGATAAGCTTGTTCTGCTCTGCCAAGCTACCAAGAGGGTGAGCAGGGGTTATCAAAGGGTGATCCCCTTGCCCTGACTAGAAAAGGTGTGTCCCTATTTGTCAGAAGTGCATACCTCTGCCAACTAGAGACAGCCGGTTCTAACAAGACCCCTTTAATATGCTTTAATATGCACAGATCAAGCTTTTAATAACATAGTGCTCAAGGTTGTACTGTATATTTCTCGGGGTATATGATTCATTATAGCTGTAGTGACATAAATATCACTCAGAGATGACTACACGCCTAAATAAAACCAGAAACTCCTCGGCGGGAGGGTCCATCAGGGGAACTATAGACCATTTTCTAACCAAGGCCGCCAAGAAGCTAGACCTTGAGATAGCTGCTGCTGAACGTCGCATGTCCATGGAACCACATCCTAACAAACGCTTGTCCCTGGGCTCCCTCCTATTATTTACTTCTCCATCATTTACACAAATTGATTTTAATACTGATCCGGGGATTCCTCTAATATTACAGGACCACTTAGATACATCGCTATCCCCCAAGGAGGGAGATACTGATATTGTTAACTTAGACCCCTCAGCTTCCACCTTCGAAAAGCCCCCACCCTTTAGGGCGTCTAAACTTAATGTAAAAAATAAGAAAGACCGAGCACCATATAAACGCCTCGGGCAAGAGGTTGCAACAAAAAGGAAGCAAGGTGGGGATTCTCACGGGGGAAGACGTGTGAAATTAAGTAGAGTTCGTGTAAGCCCCATCAAGGGACAAGATCCCCCGCCTTTAAGGCTATGGGCGAAACAGTACCCTCTGTCCCAAATTCTACGAATGGGCTATTAGAGGGTATAGAACAATTAGTAAAATCGCTCTTATTACCTCTGATAGAAAGAGTTAGGAGGCTGGGTGACCAAATGAATATATTATTGGAAACAGCCACATCTAACACTAAGGCTATGACGGAATTGACAGCCCATAAACCGTCTCAACTAATCAGTGGGAAGAAAAATGCAGACTTACATTTCACAAAACAGACACCGCCATCACTAAAGGAGATCACACCAGAGGTGATAAACAAAGACAGTACCCCGGGGGCAAATGAGGAGGGGGGGGAGGGAGAACCACAGACAGGTCAGATAACAATAAGACTACTGTTAGGAAAGAACGCCCCCCGGTTAGCCATAGAAATCGAATTGGACAGCACATAGATCTTCCTCCTGAGGCAGACCCTTATGTGATAATCCTTACCGGGGTCCCAGAGCTGGCAGAAGGGTGGAAGGAAGGCCATACAGAGTTGAAATACAAAATGATTCACTGGTTAAAAAATAAGAGACCCCTCCCTCCAGAAATAAACGGGGATATTGTCCATGTAAGGAGTTTCCCCTTGGTGGGCTATAGACCCAAAGATATCGAGGGTGACGTCCTAATTGTCAACTTTAGGGACCGTAGAGTAGTTCCCCATATAATGGACTGGTACTTGGAAAGCGGAGGCCAAGGAATTACACCTCATGATCTGAGTTATTTTTATCCTCGATCATTAGTGGCCCTTCCCAATACTAGAACAACTTGGGAGAGACCGAGGCATACTGGAAATAACCCATTCATGCAACACTCAAGACCCACCACTCGAAGGGCTCCTCTGTACCCACTACATCCCTGCACGGAGAGGCCCACTACCTTCTATTCCCATTATGTAGGTAGGCACCAACAAGCATTTCCCGACCCACAATGGTCAATTCCCTTAGGGAATCAATATGAGATGTTATCTGGTCTAGATGACCAGGACTGACAGGAGATGGCTCCCTTTGTTGGGGACCTAGAGGAAATGGTCACTATGCCCCTGGTAGAATGAAGTAGTATTCCGAATAAAGTTTTTTTGGATAGTGTAAAGAGTACAAACACGGACAAGGAGCAAGTGGTAGAACCAAGTGATGCCTTGGCAAATGTATCTCCGAGTAGTATGGATAAAGATCAAGGGGAAGAAACACAGCAGGGGATGGAGGACGCACTCCTTCCATCTAATGATTGCAGGCCTCGAACTGAATGTCACAGGGAAGTTCTCCCTCAATATAGGGCTAGGATTGATGGCGGTAGTATTAACAACACCACCCCGAATGTGTTTAAACCCTGCCTTAAAATCCTTTCCTGGAATATAGCGGGCCTATCAAATAAAAAATCCTCCCATCCATGGCTAGATATAGTTAACGAATATAACATCCTGTGTTTTCAGGAAACCTGGATTATGAAGAGGTGCACTTATTGAGGTTCCAGACTTTTCATGCTCCTGCAATTGCAAACCCTCAGGGGAGAAACAAAGGGGGCCTCTCTACCTATGTCTCGTCTACGTGGGGGACTAGCGTATTAAAGTACCAGGCCACTGAGTTCTATCAGATTCTAACACTCAGCCGGGGTAGAGCAAAGAATATGATTTTAATCAATTTTTACAACAATGTCCCTTTAAACACACTGGAACAAGTAATAAATAATTTAATATATAGTATCACCACCATCAAAGACAAGTTAGTAGGGGAAACAATTGTGTCCTGGGTGGGCGACTTTAATTGTGCTGTCTGTCCGAATAGCTCGAGGGGCATTTGCATCCTAGCTGAGCATGACAACGACAATCCTACCCATTTCACACACTCCAGTGTGGGAAATACACTGAACAGTATTATTTTTCATTTTAATTTGTCTTATATCAACGAGCTCTGCTCCCCTCCCATCCCGTTTCAGCCAACTTTTCATGGGAGAGGGTACAATTCAACGATAGATTTCACTTTTTTAACTGCAACCGATGCACGATTAGTAACGTCATGGGAAACACTTGATGTTATTTTTAGTGATCACTACCGATTTCTTTTTAACTAAAAATTGATGAAACCTAACAGAATTCAAGAGACAGATTGCTTTATCAGCCAGAGATCAACCTGGCTACTAGAAATGGTTATTCCACGGTGTCAGTAAAATTAAGTGGTTGGCCTACGTAAGAAACATGCTGACTGAGATGGGTCACCCAGAGTATTTCACAAGGTCATCTAGTATGGAACTGGTTCCCAGGAAGATGCTGAAAAAAATGGCCTCTGACCATCTAATTAACAAGAGATGGGAACTGGAAAAAGTCAAACCATCAGTCCTGGAGTACCAGCAAATTACCATTAACGAAGGTACTCAAAGGTATTTCTTAAACCAAACGAGTTGTTATACACGCATGCTACTGACCCGCTATAGGATTGGCATTTTTCTTCGGTTGACAACTTTCCCAGTATGTAATAACTGGTCAAGGGAGAAGCTCATTTGCCCATGTGATGATACCTCTGTGCAATCAAACATTCATTGTATCCTATTTTGTAAATCTTATTCTGTACCCAGGGGGGCTTATCTGAAACCCATCTTGAGGACGTGGGGGCACCGCACATGTAGAACGGCTTTTGTTAGGTTACAACAGCTCGAAAATGCCGATGTTACTCATGCAGTGTCTAGTTTTTAGGTCGAGCAGACCTAAAAAGCATGCGAAGCATGCTTTGTCTGCTCGACATCTTTTGCTGGCGTGTTCGGGGGAATGTGAGACAGCGATCGCCCACGCGCCTCGCTGTCTCAGATTCCTCCTCGAGGGCGCGCACGTCGCCGTGCACATCCCCTGCCTGCCATTCACTCTCAATCACACACAGCCACAGTCACGCATGCACGCACACACATATACACCCACGCAGGCACAATGCATACACACACACACGAGCGCCCATGCACGCACGCCTATACATACATGCAGAGACACATACACACACGAGAGCACTGAGGCCCCCCCAGCCCTTTGGAACTTACCGGGCCAATCTCGGGGGACTCCATTCGCAGCACGCTCCTTTCCCGGGGCTCCCACTTGGTCAAGGGAGCCCCGCAACACTTCCGCAACCTCCTGCTGGCGGCCCCGGGGCTCTCCACCGCTCACTGGAGCCCCAGGCCGCAAGATGGATTTACACCTCCTGCCTCCTCTTCCGGTCTGAACGCGGCCACGCCCCCGTCACAAGGCGACCATGCCTGAATTCCGGTGCAGCCGTGGCGGGATTCACTGCTGGTTTTTAAAGCACTGAAGAATTGACATTCAGTAGCTCGCACGTATTATTCAAGCAGGACATCACTTCTGGGCTTGTTTTCTGTTGTTGCTTTGGCGGCCCCCTCCCAGGGCCGTGAAGCACTCCTCAAGGACAGCGGCGAAGACCGCAGGACACGCCGATGTGCACGCTCACGGCGTGCCTACACGTGCACATCGCATTGTTTCACTTTCCCTCCCCCGCGGAGACAGTTTGTTTGCTGACTCGCTATATTGCAAAACTGCAGGTAGCAGAGTGCTGGCTGATTCCTCCCGCGGCGCTAACCACACACATCATGTGATATCAACTTCCATCTCTTTACTGACGGTAAATCAAGGGAGTTACCTTAAAACAGACCACTGGCAGTATCGAAAGAAACTCCGTACCTTTCACGCTCCCCACTGACCTCTGCTGTGCTCTTCAGCGCTTCAGCTTGAATTCTAGAAAGACCAATTTAGCGATCTATTGTTTCGAATTGAGGAAGTTGAGGACTATTTAGCTGGGTGAAAATAATGCGAGTGTTCGCATACAAAAGACACAGAAGCACATTCAGTTTTGCAGTCCCCTGAAGCCCTAGGTCATTGGCCTCTTCTGCTTATTACTGCTGCCAATGCTCCTCCCACCAGCGTCATTGGCAGTGTCACCCCTGCCCACTTCAAATGATCAGGACCCGGGGCCTGCCCTCTCAGATTAAATGTGTGCGTTAGGTGGCGGCTGGTGCGGCTGGCGCAATGAGCTCACATCCTGCCCAACACTGACGGCCCCGCACCTCTCCCTGTGTGATCTGAGGCACTGGGAGTCTCCGTTCTGCTACCGTTGAGTAGGGGCCACTGAGGTCAGTCAGGAGAGAAGGCATTTCACATCCTGATGAGTCCCTTGGCAGCTGAAGAGATGTGTGCCGGGGCCTCTCGCATCGGCCTAGGTGCATGTGGGACAGAGAGGCCCTCCACTCCAGACAGCACAACAGGATCTGTTTGTCCGTGGTGCTGCCACAATGTCTGAGTCCTGAACAGCACGGGCCGGATACGCACAGCACTCCCGTGACAGTCAGCAGGCAGGTTAGTTGCCTGGCACCATCCGGCCACAGGGTCAGGTGAGGGCACCAATAAATGAATTTAATTCCTCAAATAGCAACATATGAAAGTGGTTTACTGCTATCAAACTGTATTGGTACTAATTCGCTTCTTAACTGGGTGACAGACGGCTTGCATATCTGGGCCCATGTCATAGAGAGGTGAGCAGCTGCTTTGGAAACCGGCCTGGGCCTGGCGAAGTTGTTTTGTGTGTTTCTGTTTTCAGTAACAGAGCTTCACCCCGGTCCAGCACGCCCTCTGCGCTTTACAGCCCTGTGATTCTAGACACACAGGCTCGCCTTCACTCTATCAGCGCTCAGCCCAGTGCAGATGACTTGGGACAAATCGTTTTCTGGGTGGCATGTTTTCATTTTACAATTTTATGTAGCGTCACCTCAACCCAAAGCACTAGTTACATTACAAAGGCCAGGATTCACATTTTTTCTCCAACATTAAATTAAATTGGAAAGAAACCTCGACTGCAAAGAATGACAGGCTGCAAAACTACCTGATCAGGGGGGAAAGTTAAGAGGCACAATTTAACAGAGACTTTAATTCTCCAATCTGTAGGTCAAGCAAGCACAACCAATCCCTTCAAGAACGGTTAAGTGCATGTCGTTCTCCGACTGAATATCCACTAATAGCGATGTACTAAGTTGTGTCTATGCTCAAAGTTGTACACTTCAGGACCACGTGTTCAAGAGTCTCATGTTGTCTTACACACATTAAGTCTTGATTTGCTCTGGGGGAAGCCTTAGAATTGGGCGTCATGGTCGTCATTGCCTGCAAAACAAGCATTTCCAGTGCAATAGGTCTCGGATTTGCGAGAGTTGCAGCTATTGGCATTGTAAATGACAATGCTTTTTATTCACTTGTTCTGACAACGTGCAAGCTGTGCATATACTCGCACTTTGTACGTATAGTCCCTGCTTTCGAAAAGCAAGACTGGCAATGAAAGCGCCTGCCAGCCTTGCTTCTCATAAGCAAGGACTATAAGTACAAAGCGCTTGTTTACGCACAGCTTGTATGTGTTCAAACGCATAAATAAAAGGCATTGTCATTTACAATGCCAATAGCTCAAACGCTCGTAATGCGAGACCTATTGCATTGCAAATGCTTGTTTAAAATTAGGGATCAAGTTTAGAAACTCTATGTAAATAATCATGATTTTAAATTGACTGTGTTTTAACTGGAACAGAAGATTCTTTTATAATGAAACAGCTCCACTGCTCCCACTTGTTAGAAGCATCCAGGCCCTTACCATTGCCTTTCGTGCTATTCAGGGCAGAGGCACTGGCTACCACAGACGGAGGCTGAGCCTCCACTGGGAAGAGCGGACCTTAAGATCTAATCATCAGCGTCTCCTTGATGTCCTTCATTTTGCCAAAGTGAGACAGGGGGCATGTCATTCACGTTCAGGACCGCCAAACTGTGGAACACCATGCCATGTTGTTAGTACTGGGCTTCTCGAGTTGGCAGAGGTAGGTACCTTTGACCAAATAGGACCCTTGCTTCTAGTCAAGGAAAGGGGGTACACTTCGAAAATAACCCCTGCTCTCCCCCTTGGTAGCTTGGCACAAGCAGACAGGCTTATCTCAGAGGCAGTGTGTAAAGCATTTGCGAACACATACAGTAATACAGTGTAAACACTACAAATGGACACCACAACAGTTTAGAAAAATAAGTAATCTTTACTAGCCTCAACACAAGACCAAATGACAAAAATGCACAATACTGTAATCAAAAATAGACTTTAAAATGGTAGAAAAAGCTTAGTTCACTGTAGATGGTAAATGCAACACTCTACTCTCAAAGTACCTTGGATGCGCCACGCAATACAACAAAAGGGCCGCAAAGAAGGTGATGCGTCAGTTCCTTGCTTCGGGGGAGGTGATGCTTCGGTTCCTTACAGCAGCGCAGGGGAGGTGATGCGTTGGTTCCTTATCAGAGAGGAGGTGATATGTCGGTGTATTACTGTGATCCGCTGCAATGCGAAAAGATGGCGCCTCGATGCGATGCGACAATCCGGTGCGATGCGAGAAAACGGCGTCTCGATGAGATGCGACAAGGTTGGAAGTGATGCGTGCACGCCCAACGGCCGTGTGGTGAACTCAGTAACTTCTGAACCGTGACAGGCCCTGCGACACGCTACTCCGGTGATGTGACGGCGACCTCTGCGGCGGCAACACGCTTCTCCGGTAATGTGACACGCTTCGTCGATGATGCAACGCCAAACAGCTTCAACGGCGGCGCGATACTTCGGCAATGCGATGGCAACTTCTGCGGCGGCGTCACACTTCTCCTCCTTGCGTCACGCTACCAGCTCCCAGCGACTCACAGTCTCTTCAGAGGGCCCCAAATAACAGTAGGCACCTCTTTGTAGGCAGAGTTCCACAGCAAGGGAATTCAGGCGAGCTGGTGGTGAAGTCTTGCATCCTTGAGACTTCAGGCAGGAGGCAAGCTTAGTTCATGCCCTTGGAGATCCTTCTTCTTCAAGATTGCAAAAGTACACACAAAGGGGCCCATTGGGATGGCGGGCGGATTGCCCCCGCCAGCGGTGGTCACCACCGGCCTGGCGGGGGCAATCCGCCCGCCATCCGCTCCAGAATGACACCGCCATATTAGTATGGCTGGGGGGTCCGTGGCAGACGGAAAGACCGTCCGCCGCTTTTCCGGCGGGAAATAGTTTATATGGTGGCGGTGTCTATCAGACACCGCCAGTCATATTAGCATGGGCTTTAAACAATGCCTTTCCGTGGCGACAATGCCGCCACTGAAAGGCATGTGGAGAATCCCTGCAGGGGCCCGTTGTTGGCGCCCAGGGACTACAGGGTGGGGTGCACATAGGCAGTGTCTATCAGACACTGCCAGCCATATTAGCATGGGCTTTAAACAATGCCTTTCCGTGGCGGCAAGGCATGCAGAGACTCCCTGCAGGGTCCTTTGCGGGCCCCCAGGGACTCCGGGAGGGGGGGTGGAGGTGAACATGAGTTCCATGCACAGCATGCCTTCCTGCGATTGTGTAATACAATACAGAGCCACCCAATATTCCCAAAGGGACTGGGTATATTAAATAACAAAATACAACATGTCCCTATAGGAATTGTTACACCATTAATTTTTGAATTGTAAGTTAGTCACCTAGGCGATCAATGGTTTAATACACGCAAGGAAAAAAACAGAATTAAACTGTTCTTTATTTTTCTTATATAAATATTGTTCTCGAGTAATTTTTCTTTTTCACACACAATGTATAATATGGCAACAAAAATACTACTACATTTGCAAAATCAAATGTGACAACCTTTGCTAATAACATGGAGAAAACCAATACCATGTTCTAGAAATTACTTTCTATCATACAATCAATAGAAATTCAAATGATGATACAACCATAAGAAAAAAGCTGTCAAGCGTCGACGTTTCGGTCCACGTTGGTGAACATAATCCATAGGACCATCATCAGGACCATACGTTGCACATATAAATCCAAAACCTCCAGCCGGAGGTCCTACGACTTAGAACTCCAATATCCAATTAGAGATGAAGTCGGAGTATCTACACCTCAATCGTCCTGAGACTGCCACACATAAACAGGAGCTTTACACGTTACTTAATAGCGCGCGGAGAGCAAATAAAGTAACCACATCAGGTCAACCCCAACAGCACAGCACAGGGCCAGTCTCATGCTTGCAGTTTCCTTGGTTCTTCTCCTTGATAAAGGTTTGTCTTGATTCCCAGAAGTGATCTAAATTTCTGGGGTCTGGGTCTCCTCTTTTGAACACCAAAATCCTTTGCCTCTGAAGGTAGAGAGTGCCTGTGCCTAGTCCAAACCAGTTGTGTGCAGTTCTGGAGCTCTTTGTTTACAGGACTCCTTTGTTCCTTTGACAGTGTGGGCCAGGGTCATCAGACACACCACAGAAGGTGGAGCCAGCATTGTGGAAGGCAAGTACAGCCCTATTCAGACCCAGGTGCATCTCCTCCCACCACTCTACGTGCAGATAGGGCTATTCAGCCCTGTGCTGACTCATCCTGCCCCCTGGAGCCCCCAGCACCTGTCACTCACAAACCAGACAAGGAAAACACAACCTAGCAGAGGCATGCTTGGATACTTTGGCAAGAAAATACCTACTTTCTAATGGTGGTATTTTCAAGCACAGAATGTTAAAACCAACTTCACTAAACAATCAGACCCTCCGGGATTTCGCGATTTCGCGATTTGCAGAAAAATCGCGAAATCAGCAGTTTTGTTAAAAGGCCGCGATTTTTACAGAACTGCCCGCGAAATTCGGAATGTTTTTTTTTTTTCCCCTGCTAACCACAGAGGAGAGAGTCACAACAGGAACATTCACTAGCCTGAGAGAGAACAGGTCGCAGGAGCAAAGAGAAAACTGCTGAAGTTAGACTCGAAGACAAAAGGAGGTAAGGAAAAGGCATCGAGAGCAGCATGCACTCGGCAAGGCGTGTATGGCAAGCACACCAGACGCAGGGGCAGTCAGCCTGTCTCTGTGTGATAATTTCACATACAAAAACGTTGGTGCTCTTTGCATGTTATTTCATTGAAACGGGAAATTGCATATTTAGTGCTGTAATTAATCATTTTGAGGGAGATTTCTCTTAGTAATTGCATCCATACCACATGACGCTTTTTTTTTTGTTTCCCCTGCTTGCGATTTCAGCAGAGCAATCACTGATTTCTATCTGCTGGATGAATTTACGAGAGCTTTGCACCCAAAATCAATGGCAAGCAAAGTATGTTCTTTGGCGTTCAGTATTTTCCCTGTGATGCTTTTCTCTGAAGGGTTTTCCCATCTGTGAGGCACAATCCTCCAACTTGCTCCTGGAATACAATCCGTACCAATTAAAAAAATAACCATCCACACCTACATTTCAGTAATGAAATTTAAATAATGTCTGATTTAATAAAGCCCATTTTAAGCGTGAGCCATTATTTCACAAAGCTGACTCGCTAAAGATAAGCATGTGTAATGCTGTATGCTACATGTGCCCTGCCAATTGCATGGTACAAACAAATTGAGCTGAGCTCCCTCCCGGCAGAAGATGCTCCGCTGAGTGTCATAGGCTGCTTCACACTGTTATTCGACCCATGTGGGTGTCACTGGTGCTTGCAATGGGCAGGTTAACATGGGTGGCGCTGGAAAGCATAAACGTCCAGTCTGCAACGTGTAGACAGTAAACGAGCAGACTGGTGGGCCAGGCCATTCTTGGCCGCAGCCAGACTCTTTGATGGTGTCTTAGTACTATGGGCAAAAAGAAACTGCTATATTATTGAAGTAATTTGCATGGAGGAAGAGGTTCCAAATCTATAGTTGTGTAAACATGTTTACTAGTAAGTAGATTTCAGTCAGCTACATTTACTAATTAAAGCCACATAATATACACTTTAATGGGAATATTTGTGGAAAGAACAGATTTCCTATAATAACCCACAATTCTGACAGGAATAGTGATTCTGTCTCTGCATTAAATCGAAATAGTATTGAATTGAAATGCTTCAGCATACAATTCTTATCCAGCAGGAATTTATAAGGTTGCCTGTGTTCCCGTGCAGTGGGAACATTACTTATTTTGGTGACAGGATCCTTTTTTGGGACATGGCCAAGACAGATTTGCATATTGCCGTTTCTCTGATGCAATAAAACATAAGAGCTTACCAATTGCTATCCAGTTCTTAAGAAGTGATGGCCCAAAAAAAACACCCATTTTTTTAGTTGGGTTGTGAATCTACTGATATCATTTGACTGATCATGAGGTGACACAACTCAGAATTTGAAAACCTGGACCCACCTTACCTTCAGTCGTCGGATCCTAAAGAGGAGTACATGTTTCCTGTGTAATATGTAAGCTGCTGAAACAAAATAAATCAGAAACAGCTCAAACAACTGTGCTTGTGGACCTCTGACCATATGACCTGTGTCCCAATTTCTTGCACTGCATCTTGTGCAGTAAATGGGTAGATTGTAATTCTTTCTACACAGTCAAGACACTATAATTGATTACAATTTGGTATTCTGCTTAACACTGACAACATCCTCCTAGGTTTTGAGATACCTTTGTGTATTATGCACAAGGAACAGTACCAGGGTGTTAGGTGTATGCTCAACTCAACTTATGAGGACTGGACCAGGTAACCAGGATGTGACTTCCCTATGCAGTCTCTCTCACTTATTTTGATCAGCCACTACAATCCTGCGCCCTAGGGTTCATTAGGAAGAGGTGTCCTGCCTCACAGATCCGGGAGGCAGCGGTGCCCAGGCAGTGGTGCATACATGGGCACTAGAACATCCCAGGGAGAAATACAGCTCCCTCCCACAAGGAGTTCTGCTTTTGTAGGCCTGCAGATACTTTAACATGCCTATTGCAAAGTCCGATACTCTGCTAAAACAGTTTCCATTGATTTCAGGCTGAAAATGGATGATTATGAGTGAAATAAAGTGCCGCAAAAATGCCGCTAAATTTCCATATTTGTGCTGCTGAATTTACATATTTGTGCCGCTAAATATGCTAATCCATGCCGCAATATCCTGGGGGTCTGAACAATGTATTTTATCATTCTGAGTTCAGGCATACTAAGCTCGAATTTCTACCTAGTTCCCTGAAACAGTTAGGATTATAAAATGTTATAATCAAACTGCCCATTCTGACCTATGGGAACAGGTAGCCTTGCAATAGTGAAACATGAAAATGGCTGTAATTCACTATCAGGACATGCCACACACATCAGAATATGTCCTAACTTTTACTTACAATGCACCCTGCTCCTGGGCCTACCTTAGGGATGACTAATATATAGAAATGGGAAGGTTTACGGACTGGCAAGTGGGTACACTTGCCAAGTCAACATGTCAGCACCAGACTGCACACAGGCTCTGCAATGGTAGGCCTGAGACACACTTTACAATCTGGTCCGGTGGGTGGCACAATCAGTGCTGCAAGCCCACCAGCAGTGTTTGATTTACAAGCCCTGGGCACAAGCAGTGCACTGTTCTAGGGTCTGAAAAGTAAACCAAACAAGTCAATCATGGAGTCACTAATCCATACTTCAATTTAACATAGAGAGCATATGCACTTTAGCACTGATTAGCAGTGGTAAAGTGCCCAGAGTCATAAAACAGGTCAGAAAATATACAGGAGGAAGGCAAAAAGTTTAAGGATGACCCAGCAAAAAGGGCCAAGTCCAACACATATCATCTATGCACACTGAATTCAGAGCACAAGTTCAGAAAGGCATTAAAACCTGGCTCTTCAAGCAAGGGGAATAGTATCACAAGCCTACATCTCTCTGGTCTGCTCTCACAAGCACCTGGACACTGGAGGTAACCGCGCGCATTATAAATGGCCTTAGATTGATTATAGGAGAAGGGGGAAGTATTATGTGTGAAAGATTAAATGCCTGATTTATGAAAGGATTTTTAGATTATTTTACAAGGCTTTTAAACCATTTTTGCATCATCCAATTTCGAGGGGTGAAAGTGCAGTTTTCCATGCACCCCAGAAAGAAATAAAGATTGACGTTTAGTTAGTCTGTTGAGAATGTCTGGCCTATTTCATCTAGTGTACTTTTAGATTTAGTTAGAGGAGTGACCTGCTAGGCCTAGGCAAGAGCCCACATGTAGAAAACATACAAAGGGGGCCACTGCTAACGCACTGCATTCTATTTGTAATTTTTTTGGGTAGCACTGCTGTTTTTGGTCTGCATATGTTCTGAATAACACCTCCAAGACAATTATTGATTCTTTTTTAATCATTTAATGAAGTGTCTTGCCCTCTCTCTGCCAGGTGACCTGTTGAGGCATTACTTAGTTTTGTTTGCCTCAGACCCAGCACCCAAGGCTCTCAGTCAGTGTAATTCGGTTGTATAAACACTTTATAAAACACTGAAATAAAACAAACCTCCCTCCTCTTCAACTGGTCTGGATGCCATAAAGTGGGGTTGTGTCAGTCCTGCCCAGTGGGTCAGGGTTCTGCATGGCTCCCCGAGACCTCTATCCTGTGCTACAGTGATGGCATAGACCCGGGTGGCTCTGGGGAATCGGCTCAGGGGTACTTAAGTAACAGACAACGGCTAGTCTACTCGGTGCTTGGGACCTGATGTAATGTTAATTTCTTTAAGAATGATGGCACTGTGCTGGTTTGGTACTCAAAGAACTTTATTACTTAAGTTCAAGTGACAGAGGAGCGCCGGCCGGCGCTTCCGATCATTCTCTGCCTTCTCGCGCTCTCCCTAGGCTGCGCGCGCACCTTCTCCCCCTGCCGTCGCACGTCACGCCTACGTGACGTGCAACCACTAGACTGCGTACGCTACATATCTCCCCCTTTTTATTAATCAGGAAAGAGCCACTTACAGTTCATCGTCCAATTAAAAATCTCGGTATCTGGAAGGTCTTACCACCTGCCTTCCACTCCTTGTGACCTTGACTGGGTTCCCCATGGACTCTTGACTCTGACTCCCAGGGTTTACTGTCCCCTCATTCTCAACTCGTCCTTCCTGCGTGCTTCTCTCCAGCCTGTCCCATTCAAATCCTTGACTACCATTTTCTCCTTCTTCTCCGCTTTCCGTTCCGGCTCTCTCTCCAACCTGCTGTTCCGCAGCTGCTTGATCCGTCTCCACTTCGGGGCCCTCCATGTCTTCCCATTCGGCGCTCTGTTGTTCCCAGCCCAAAACTTTGTTGCACCTGGCCATGCGGTCTTGGGACCACACGTTCCCGTCGCTTAGTAGGGCAGCCCGATCATACACTTCTACCACTTGCAACGGCTTGCTGTACTTGCTGTCTCCCTTCTTCTGCAGGGTGGCCAATCTTACTCTTACCCACTCTCCTTGTTCCAGACCTGTGCCTTGGACATTCCTTCGTTTGTTGTAGTGGTTGCTGTAGATTGTCTGTGCTTTCTCCAAGTTGGCCCGCACCACCGCGGGGGACCATTCACTGGTGATGAGCTTTTCTTTCCAAATTCTGTTGTCGTGGGTAAATGGTTCACGTCCTCTCAGTATTTGGAATGGACTATACCCCGTTCCTGTAGGAGTTATTCTGTAGGCCCATACCATGTTCTCTAGTGCCCTCTCCCAGTTCCATTCACTTGAGATGGCCGCTTGTATGGCTCCCATCACTGCCCTGTTAAATCTTTCCACTAAACCGTTGCCGGCCGGATGGTAGATTGAGGTGTGTTTGACGGTGACGCTATTTCTGTGCATGAACTTATTCCACTTTTCTGACGTGAACTGGGGCCCATTGTCACTCAAGATTGATTTGGGTATTCCTTCCCTCGTGAAAGTCTCAGACATAAACTTAAGGATGTTCTCCGTGTCCATGGCTTCGTCTACTTTCAGTTCTGGCCACTTTGAATATCGGTCCATAAGCACACACACATATTTCTGTGTGCCTTGGTCGTCTAGGACCGGTCCCAAAATGTCTATGGATAGTTCTTCCCACGGGTTTGAGGGGGGGTCAAACTTTCCTATCGCTGGCCTCAATGGTTTTAATGTCTTGTCCGCCCGTTGACATTGGGGACACTCTCTGACAAGCCTTTCTGCCCTTATGTCCATGCCTGGCCACCAGTAATTTTGTTTAGCGCGTGCCTTGAGTTTCCCTATGCCCAGGTGTCCCTCATGTAGCAAGTCCATCAGTTTTGAGGTGAGAGTGCTTGGGGGAATCACCTTATCTCCTCTGTATATGAAGATCCCTCTGTCTCCTATCGACAGTTCTTCCCGCACTTCGAAGTACGGCTTGAGGTTTGCTCTCACGTTCCTTTTATCCGGCCATCCATGTACGATGTATTCTTTCACTTCCTTTATGTCGGTGTCTTCTTCATATGACTCTGTCCACTCTTGTAGACTGATCAACTTCTCTTGGTCCTCTATTAGAGCTACCAAATCCCCACGGCCGGCTGGGTCTTCCTCTCCTGGCTCCATGGCTGCTGCCCTGCTCAGATAGTCCGCTACTCTGTTCCGGCTCCCCGGAATGTACTCAACATCATACCTGAACTCGAGCAACTTTAGAGACATCTTGGATATCCGAGGGGTGGCACTGGCATGTCCGCTCGACGTCAGCACCTTCACCAACGGTTTGTGGTCTGTTCTGAGTAAGAAGCGTGTTCCCCACCGAAATTGCCGGAATCTCATCATGGCCCATACGACCGCCAGCATTTCTTTCTCGATTACGCTGTATTTGCTCTCTGTATCCGTCAGTGCTCTGGATGCAAAGCTGATGGTTTCCATCTCCCCTCTGCCTCTGTCTTGCATGAGTACAGCACCCAGGCCTTTGTCACTGGCATCTGTCATCAGTATGGTGGTGCCTTGTGGGTCATATCCCTTGAGGGGAACAGCTCCTGCGACATCCCTTTTGATCGATTCAAACTCTGCTTGGGCTTCCGGTGTCCATTGGAACACTGTGCTGTCTCTGGTCAATAGCCTCAGATAGTGGGTCTTGGAAGCGAAGTGTACCACAAACTTGCTGTAGTACTCCGCCATCCCCAGGAACGACCTGACCTCTTCCTTGTTCTTGGGCGGCAGTGCTTCAGCGATGGCTTTGACATTTTCCGACTTGGGGGTAACGCCCTGTCGTCCGATCTCGTGACCTAGGTACGTCACCGACTGCAGTCCCAACCGACATTTCGACCACTCCGCTGTGAGGCCTTTGTTCTCTAGTGTCTTCAGCACCTTCCCCAGCTTTTGGTCATGATCTTGCTGGTCTCGCCCCATCACCAAGATGTCATCCTGGAAATACTGGACATCCTTGCAGTCTCTGAAAAGTTGGTGCATCATTTTCTGAAACACAGCGGCAGCTGAGGCCAGCCCAAATGGCATCCGACAAAATTGGTAACACCCAAACGGGGTGATGAAGGACGTGAGCCGTTTGCTGTCCGGGTGCAGTGCAATTTGGTGATAGGCCGAGGTCAAGTCGATGGTGGAATACCACTGCACCCCCCTGGTCTTGGTCAACATTTCCTCGATTCTGGGGAGGGGGAATTTCTCCACAAAGATATTCTTATTCAGTTCTCTCAGGTCCACGCAGAGCCGGACCTTCCCATTTGGCTTCATTACGACCACCAGGGGCGCCAACCACTCTGCACATGTTATCGGCTCGATTATTCCTTTCTTTTCCAACTCTTGGAGTTCAGTTTGGACTGCTTCTCTCACCGCAATCGGCACATTTCTCACCTTGTGGGCTACCGGAATGGCCCCTTCCTTGAGCACAATCCTGTGTTGGAAGTTTTCCATCCGTCCCACTGTGCCACCGAATACCTTCGGGTAGTTCTCCTTCCATTTGTTCATGTCCAGCCATTCTTCTTGCTCTGTCAGTAAAATCTGCTCTTTCCCTCCTGGATCCAGTTTGATTCCTAGGTCTCCTTGGTCCAGCCATCCCAGGACCGAGGGTCCCTTTTCTGCAATGTACAGCTTGCACCATGCTGACCGGCCCCTGAATTCAAACAGTAGGCGGCGGAACCCCAACATAGGAATTCGATCCCCATTGTAAGTGACCGGTCTGATGTCTAGCTTTTCCAGCTCCGGTCCCAACGTGGGTCTGAATGTTTCTTCCCATACTGCCTGTTGGATGATGGTGAAGGGGGATCCTGTGTCCGCCACCACGGTGATGGAGATTCCTCCCATCGACATGTCCAGGATGGGTTTGGTGGATTTCCTCCCTTCTATGCTCATCACTTGGTCGTATATGCACAGGACCGTGATCACCTCTTCTTCTGCTACTTCTTCCGGATCTTCTTCACCATGCTCAACACATTTCACGGTTTCCTTCGAATGTTTCTTCCTACACACCTTTTCATAGTGGCCCAGGATTCCGCAGTGTAGGCACTTCGCTCTGAACGCAGGACATCTTCTGTCACGGGCATCGTGGGACCAGCTGCCACATCTGTAGCACGAGTCTTTTCCTCTTTGGTCCTTGCGGTGGCCTCCTTCTTGTATCCTGTTCACCATTGTCGGAGTGACCACATCTTTCTTGGTGGCTGCCGCGCACCTCCTAGCAAGCTCGGCCCTTTTCACGATGACCATAACTTCTTTGAGCGTGGTATCGCCGCTCGCCCACAGCTTATCCTGGACCTGTGTACTCGTAGTGTGCATCACGATCTGGTCCTTTATGAATTCATCCTCCCACAGTGCGTATTTACACGGGGCTGCTAGTTTCCTTAGGGCCCCTACATATTCTTCTATGGTTTCCCCAGCCCGTTGTTTCCTTTGCTGGAAGTTGAACCTGTCCACTGACACGCATATGGTGGGGCGGTACCTCTCATCCAGGTCTTCTACTGCATGGGCATATACGTCCTTGTCGGTGTCCTCTCTCTTCTTGGGCACCAGACTCTTGTAAATCCTTAGACCCTCTGGTCCCAAGTTCAGCAGCAATATGCGTTTTTTCCTTTGGGGGGTGAACTTCTCTTCATTTTCGTCCTCCAGGACCCCAATGAAATTATCAATATATTCCTTCCAATCCTCCCACTTCATCAGGGGTTCACCCGGTTTCGGTAGGAATTGCACCGGTGCGATTGCATAGCCTGCCGGTGTGCTCATCTTCACCTCCCTGCTCTCTGTCGCTTTTATGGCCTTGCTAGTGGGGCTCCCAGGGGTGCTGTCTTTTACTTCTGTATCGGCGTCCTCCTGGGGACTCCTAGTGCCAGTCCCCCCTTCTTCCCCTTTGGTAGCCAGCGCTGTCCCTACCTTCCACGGTGTGATGGGAAGGCGTACGCGGTGATCGGTCTTCTGTGGGTTTCAGCGCTGCCTCTCCGGCCACTGCGCCGCCCCTCTGGTTGCTGTGGCACTGCCACGCTCCTCTGCCTGTCTCCCTTGTTGGGTTCAGCTGTGCTCCCTTGTTCTCTCCACTGCTGGCCCAGTAGCACCTCTCTGCGCCGTGTCCTCCGTGGCCTGGAGGTCGCCTGCTCTGCTGCAGCCCACGTGGGGGTGGTGGTTCGATTTTCTTTTTTTTTTTTTTTTTTTTTTCTGTAGGGTGCCGGTGGAGGCCTCCCGTCCTTGTCGCCACTGTAATGTTAATTTCTTTAAGAATGATGGCACTGTGCTGGTTTGGTACTCAAAGAACTTTATTACTTAAGTTCAAGTGACAGAGGAGCGCCGGCCGGCGCTTCCGATCATTCTCTGCCTTCTCGCGCTCTCCCTAGGCTGCGCGCGCACCTTCTCCCCCTGCCGTCGCACGTCACGCCTACGTGACGTGCAACCACTAGACTGCGTACGCTACACCTGAGTGCCCTCCCTGTCCTCAAGAACTTGTTTGGGCTCCAGTCCCCTCCCAGAACCCCACACCTATCAGGTCTCCTTTCTGGAAACACTCACAAAGGACTTCAAGCACCAATTAGTCTAACAGAACACACTCTCACAGACACTCCCACAGGAAATACTTCCGCCACTGTCAGCTTTATCAAAGTGTCTGCAGTGCCCCCTGGCTACAGATGAGGGATGGTGCACACTCGACATGCACTCTACCATTCACCCCAGCAATTATGAAAGGGAAGAAAGAACTCTATACACATTACACATAATGTTTATTTCTATTATCGAAATAGAAACGAGCATGTAGAAAATAGACAGAATAGAGGAAACAAACCAAAATAGCGAACACTAAATCATATGTCAGGCCCGCTAAGTGCCCCACTCACCTTAGAAGCAAGTGAAGCAGGAGAGCGTAAACAGGAACCGGAAATAGAGAGAGGCCATTTTGTACACTTTAGAAAGAAACGTCATTAGGTAAAGTTAAACATTGTGCTACGGATTAAAACACTTGCAGAGTGACAATAAGTGCATTGAGCTTTTATTTTATTTTCCTGAGACTGATTAAGGCTTCAGAAATGCTGGATCGCCTGAATACTGATGGCTGGGGAGCATTTCCTGCTAATTTTGTGCACAGAATAAAAAGGCCCAGATGCCCTGTGGATTGATGCGGGATACAAGCAGCTCAAGGAAAGAGCATAATGAGAAGAGTGAGCAGATAAATGTGGTCATGATCTTCTTCGGTGAGATATTATCCATCCTACAATCTAATTATTGATCCAGGATGTGCATTAATAGTCTCATTTTCTTGAGTGCCTCTTGCTTTATTAGAAATGCATAAGAGTTGCGCGCATGCAATATGTTTTCATAAGTTTTATCTTTGTTGTGTGTTTAAAAGTGTCGTGGTTGGCAGGTTTTGGGTTTGCTTGCAGAATGTGGGTCAGTTTTCCTTGAACAGTCAGTGTCCAGCAGCGTCAGTGCTTCTGGAAGAGTCCAGATTAAAAGTGCAGACTGCAGACACTCTCTGGATGTTCCATATATGCACAACAGAAGGACAGAGAGGTGTGCACACACTGCTCACATTGATGCTCAGTCTAGACACATACGGGTATGTCTTCTAAGTACATAGGGCCTCATATTCAAGAAAGTGCTGCAGCGCGGCACCGCATGTCCTTTGGCTGCGCCGCACTCCAGCACTTTCAAAACACTGGGAAGGGTGGCTTTTCTTGTCCTTGTAAATATGGGGCAGCAAAATACGGTGCTGGTGCGTCACAAAAAGTGATGCACCGGCGGCACATGGGGCTTGTAAAGAAGCCCCATAGTTTCTGTATTACCCTGTGTCACACAAGGGGTCATTTGGTAACTATGCAACTAGTGTTAACCATGATTTCACTGTTTATGCTTACTTTCATTCAACATCTAATATAGCGTAATTTTTCAATATAGCATCCATTTGAGGTTGCAACTAACAAAGACAAAGCAGGCCTAGATCCTTCCATGTTGGCCCCAATCACCTGGGCAGTACATCATGTTGGTATTGACCTGGTCAAGAGCTACTATACAGTTTCAGAGTTGTGGTGTTAGAGGAGAGAGAGAGAGAGAGGGCAAGAGAGAGAGAAAGAGAGAGAGAGAGAAAGAGAGAGTTGTGCGTGTGTGTGCACATGTGTTTCCCTGTATCTAACCCTTAGAACAGAATAACGATTACATGAGCATATGGGGCTTATTTACAGGCAAGTGGTGAAACGTGTCATGAAGCCAAGAAGGCTAACAACATGCTCCGTCACTTTAGAAATGCAGGGCTGCACCATATTTACAAGCAGAACTGTGCTTGTGCTAAATTTAGCTGCCCATCGCCAGCGCAAGCAATTTTACACTTTAGGGTGCCTGCATTGAGGGGAGTGTCCCTTCCTGCACATAAGCAATCTTTAAATGGCGTTTAATAACTTTTATATGTGCTACTCAATGCAGCACACATTGAAGTTCTAAAATGTTATTTTTTTAAATGATTGTTTATGTGGAGGAAGGTAAACCTTCCTGCACATAAACAATCAATGGCCTTTGCTGTTTCTATGTGTGCTGTACAACGCAGCACACATGGAAATAACAAAAACAAGGAGAAATTAAACATTTCTCCTTGTTGCGCCCTGTTAAGACCAGGTTTGTCCTGGTCTTAACTTTGGCGCTGCCCCATATTTATGTAAATATAGGGCAGAGTCAAATTCAATGGGTGTTATGGTGAAACGCCCACAGCAACATCCATTGCCCTCCGCTTTCATGCTAAGTATAGTGTGAAAGGGTGCCTTTTTTACAAGGCAGATGTAAGCCATTTTAAGTGGCTTAACGCAGCTTTGTAAATAAGTCTAAGCCCCACATCGCTACCACAACATCTTTAAAAGTGACACTGTGGTGGCGAGAGGGGCTTGTAAATATGCCACTCAGTACCCCGCTGTGGTCTTTACTGAAACAAATCGACAATAGTCCTGCGGCAGCGAAAGCCCTTACAAGCTGTCTGTGTGACTTACAGGAAGTATTTTAAACCACAATGAAAAGGAGGATGCCAAGGACAGCCAGATAGCTCAGTCACTTATAACTGACTCTTGCTTTTGCTCTAATTTGTGCAATCACAAGAACCACCTTTCGATATGAAAGGGGCATTGCAGGTGTTCCCTCCTCACTAGGGGACAGGACTGTGATGGGTGTATTCCCTCTCACTCCTCCTTGGCTCGCCGGGTAGGCATTGCCGGACAGTAAATTATTGATCAAAGAAAGTCAGGTGAAGGTTGAGTGAAGATTGAGTCATGATAAAGTACAACACAATTAGCACCAGTGCTACAATGTATATGTATACTAGCAGCCCACCCCGACGTTGTCCGGGGCAGAAGGGGGCTGGGGGCAGCACCGCTGCAGGAGACGTGCAGCAGAGCGGCCATCAGCAGGAGCAGCAGAGCGTACATACCAGCTCCCGCGCCGCCGCTCCTCCCCGCACGTCGAGTGTGTGTCCCTTGCTCCTTCCTGCGCTCCCAACAGCATCACCGCTCCTCCCCGCGCTGGGCACTCCAATGTTGTGTGTCGGTCCCGCGCCACCCCTCCTCCCCGCATGTCGTGTTTTGTTCCCTTGCTCCTTCCTGCGCTCCGGTCCGGACAGCGAACATCGCGTTGACGTGACGTCACGCCCACACGCCATTGCGCCTCTCGCAAGCGTTGTGACGACGCCGAACGCCGTGCTCAATCACTGTATCCATACGCCCATACGGACTACTTTTCCACTAACGTCCCCCCCTCCCTAATGTATATGGTGTGGTTTTCTATAGCCTATGTCCATCTCCTGGACCTCCCCTTTCCAACGCTGTATTGGGTGTTGTGATTGGTGGTGTACTTTTCGAGTTTACCTGGCTCAAAGGACACAGTTCTCTCTTTATAATAGTAGTATAGATATAGTCTGACACAGGGTAATACAATGGGTGCTGACCGATCGCTCTGGACTGAACTGTCAATCCTAGAGGGTTACATCCGATGACTAGAGAGGGAATTCGCTGACCAATCTTGAGTCTTACCCACCCTGAGGGAGAAATGGGAGAACATGTGGTCATACTACAGATGTCATGGTTCGCGGCGCTGGCCGCTCCCTACCATCCCCGCATGCACGCACAGAAACACCAGAATACTCACTTCCGGGCGAAGGTCCGACCCAGTCTAGTCTTGGACAGCTGGCCTGAGGATCCTGAAGCACTTCCGGGGGAAACGCTTAACCATCGCGTTTCCCGCCGGCTCAGGGCTTCGAATTCTACCCTGAGGAGTATCCTGCGACACGGCTTGGATAGAAACGCCGTTTCCTCAAGCCGTCTTCTCCGCGCTGGTGCGCTGTTTGCCGGCTGTTGTCATCGTGCTGTGCGCTCTACCACAGCTGGTTAACGCAGCGCTGATACTTTGTCTTTGGGTTGTTTCCTTCGCGCAGGAGTGCTTGCTTTGTTTTCCGTGTGGCCCCGCGCTAGAGTCCAATATAGGGCCACCCATTTCTGCCTCCAGTACCCTAGCCGTGCAGGAGCGCTGTTTACGGCTAAGGGTAATAGCACAGGAGTGCTTTTCGTTTTGGGTTTTCATTTTCTTTTGAACATTGGTTCTCCATCGCGCAGGAGCGCTGCTGGGAGAATAGCTCTGCTGGACTGAGCCTTGTACATTGCAAAGTTATGGTGCTACCGAACTAGAGACTGAGATTTGATTTAAGTTCCCGCGCAGGAGCGCCTTCCTTTTCATTTTGCTTGGATGTCTCGCGCTGGAGTGCCTCTACTTGGTTATTCTCGTGAGATGCTGATTGATGCATGAAAACCACGAACAACAGAATCACTGGTGAGTTCACGGAAGGTTGCTTCTGTGTGTGCTTGGGTGGGCTGCGCAGGAAGTGGGAAGGGTGGTTCCTTCTGATCTGGTTCTTTTCTGCTTTCCCAGCTGGCACCGAGACACCCGCAAGCTCCACACCCTTATCAAGCCTCTGCATCCTGGCTCCCTTCCCTGCGTCCATCTCATCCCTGCTGGGTCATTCACTCCACGAGGGTCAGGTGGGTACAGGGGCGGGCGCTCTTGTAGTCTCTGCGAAAAAGCTTCACAAGCAAAGGTAAGTCTTGTGGGGCACCCGACAACAGAGGCTCTAAGTCCTGAACAGCCACAAATATCTGGCTTTCACACATATTGAGTGGCATTCTGGTATCCTGGCTGATTTCTGCTGAGGATAGGGGCACTCCATTACTCTGATGATGGGCAATTGAGGGGAAATGGTTTACTGTCAACAAGACATCCATGACGGCTTAATTAGCCACTATAAGAAAATATATGCGGAGCATGATCACATACATAGAAAAGCATTGGGTGCCTTCCTTGCTAGGGCAACATTGCCACAGCTGACTGAGGAATATCAGGATGCACTGGGGGTGCTAATTTCTGAACCCAAAATCATGGAGATCATCATGGCACTGGGGTGGGGTAAGACCCCCTCGACAGATGGCCAGCCAGTCAAATCTTTTCACACCTGGCCTCCCTCAGCTAGCCTGGTGCCGAGACTGGCCGAAATGTATGTGAATGCATTAGACTGTAGGTCCCTGATGAGTCTGAATGGAGAGACCCTTGTAGTCTCCATCCCATGTCACAGATGTAACAACTCACCAGCCTTTGATATGTTGAATTTAGATTATAAGATCCTCAGTGAAGTATTGGCAAACTACCTGCAGCACCTGGTGCATATTGATCAGAATGGTTTTATCCCTTAAAAAAAACACCTCCTATACCATAAAACGCATTTACTGTGTCTTGGCGAGACTCCCCTTTTTCTCTACCCTGAGGTGGTGGTGTTATCTATAGATTGATGAAAGGCAATTGACACCTCAGTGAATGAGTCACTTACATGCGTTTATGACCCTAACTGGATGTGAATACCCTGGCTAGAGTGTGTATGGGTCGATGTATTTCAGGCCCTTCACGATCTAATACTCCACCAGGCAGGGTTGTCCTCTCTCTCCCATCATATGCGCTCTGGGGGTTGAGCCGTTCTGCAGTATACTCCGCGTAGAGAGGTGCAATAAGGGGATTCCATGGCACAGCAGAAAGCATGCAGTTTCCATCTATGCAGATCAGATGCTCTTGTATCTGAGATAGGCCTGAATGGAATTGCCATGGTGTGTGACCCTACAGTGGGACCTTAGGCAGGTGTCTGGAATGTGCACCAATTAGAAGAAGGCGTGCATTCCTGGCATCTCTGGATTAGGCAGAGCCCCCATGCTCAGTGTGATGCCTGGTGGTTCAGTGGGAGCACAGAGGGGGATATTCTCAAGAACATGTGATAAGTTCCACAAATTTTGCTTAACGCAACTTTGCATATCGCAGTCTATCACGGGAAAATAACACTGTCTTAATGTTCAATTCCCAAAACGGCGGCACCATGGGATAGCAGCAGGATAGCGTGTCAAATGAGTGCGTAAAAATCAGCACGTCGCACAAAAAATGCGAAACACGAAAGCCCAAAAATTTGCTATGCCCCAAATCGAGATACAAAAATCAGCTACAGTCCTGCAATTCCCACGCGTCATGCGGGAAAATGCACTATAAAACCTACAAATAAAACACCAAAACCGAAGCAAAGTGCGTAGCACCATGGATGCACCCTGACCGAGTGCAGAGGACAACCTGAACCCCACTAGCTCCACGAAGGACCAGCAAGGAGAAGAGGAAGGGGAAGACGGGGTTCAGTCCGCAGGAAGACCCGATCATCATCACGGAGGTGACCGAACACTACCAACAACTCTTCGTCACCTCCACTGCGTCATTGCCAACACAAATGGAAATATGGCAGTCCATCGTCAACAACGTCAATGCAGTGTCAAAGAGGTCACTGGAGGAGGTCAAGAGGCGCTGGCATGACGTGCAAAGCCAGACCAAACAGAAACTCGCTGCCATCAGGAAGGCAGCAAAGGCAACTGGAGGTGGGAGTCCTGGGCCACAGGTGGAACTGGATGAGCTGGAGGAAATGGTGGCCACTGTTACCAGTGTGGAGACGGTGCAAGGAGTTGGGGATCTGGACACAGCTCGATCTGACCTGACCCAACAGCAACAGGGTGAGTAACGACCAGGGACTAGAGGGACAAGGGAGATTGGCACAATGGCACACATGCACAATCATGTGTGGCACACTGCACACACATAATGATAGTGGAACATGTCCCTGATACCCTTGGCACACTGCAGCACACATAGAAACACCAAGTAGTGCCTGTCCACAATGTGCACAAATGGGCCCCCTCCATATCACCAATGCCACAACCCACCCATGCATATGTGCAAAATCCAGAAAACCAGCTGCTCTGTGAGCCACACTGACTATGCAGGTAACAAAGCATGACCGATAGCATGGCTGCAGTCACAATGTGCACGATTCGACATTGAGGTGGCCCAGTGTGGATCACATCCGTAAAGGAGCAGGTCACACTCTGACACATGCACATGCCCCTACAACCCATGACGTCCATAACACATCAGCAGACAAACAATGCACAAGACTACAAAACCTGTCCAAGAGCACAAATTACCCAGGTCGCAAACATCCCAGCCCCTGAAACGCAAAGGCACACCAACTCATAGGGATAAGGACCCGCAAATCTGAGCTGCAGGGGTGACTCACCCACAATGCAGCACACAAACATAGTGCATGATTCGACATGGTGCACTATTCGACCTTGAGGTGGCCCAGTGTGGATCTCATCCGTAAAGGAGTAGGTCACACTCGGACGCAAGCACGTGCTCCTACATCCCATGATGTCCATAACACATCAGCAGACAAACAATGCACAAGACTAAAAAACCTGTCCAAGAGCACAAATTAACCAGGTTGCAACCATCCCAGCCCCCGAAAAGCAAAGGCACACCACCTCATAGGGATAAGGGTCCGCGAAATCTGAGCTGCAGGGGAGACTCACCCACAATGCAGCACACAGACATAGCAATCACAGCACATCAACATTGCCGGCATTGTGGTAAAAATACTACATCTACACCACAGGACAGAGGAAACAACATGTTCCTCTTTTGCATCGTAACTGTCCACTCACATCTGGCATTGCATGAAACTGTGAAAGGATAATATACGGGTACGACCATACATCCATCATTTAGTCAAAATGTCCACAGTCTGCCATTAAATAGCCAGTTCCACCAAAACAGTCACAATTTACATTGTCATGCAGTCTGTATGTAAACATCTACAAAGCGTCAACATACATGGGTCACTCAGTTAACCTGCAGCTCTCTTTTACATTGCAGAGGAACAGTCAAAACCTACTGCAGAGCAGACCACAAATCTCATCAGTGATGATAAAGAAGACAACCTGCACATATGCTCAGATACACTCCAATGGTAAATGGACAGCCTCCGCACCCCACCCTCAGGAGCAGGGCAGCCCGGCTATATCGAGGTGACCTCACCCCCTGCGCAGACCACACAGCAGGAAGCACACACCACCATGGCCTTCCAGCAGGACCCCCCGAACAATACATGGAATTCCAACGCCGTGTGTTGGGTTGCCAGGAGGAGATGGCTGATCAGCTGCGGGTGGGTTTCGAGCTTGTGGCAGCTAAACTCGATGCCATTCGTGGGTGTCTGAGTCCCATCAGGAACCACTTACAGTCCCTAACGAACACAGACTATCTGCACCATGCTCCCTGACAATCCTTGGTTGACATCGAGGGCCATTACTCAGTTACAATAACTGTTTCATCAGACAGGCACCAGCGAAGACAGCACTGAGTTGGCACAAGTGCGCCAAAAGCACCAATGGAGACCATGGAGCCAATGCTAGCTGGAAGTATGGCTGCCACAGCTGAACACCAGCGAGATGTAGCTGAGATCTTCCATGCCTTACAGTTCCTTATTTAGCCATAGCTGCCACTGAGCCTGTCCCAGATAACTGCAGCGGGAACTTTGACACACACATCTACGACCCCAGATGTGTCAGTAGTACACAGTAATGCAGCCCAATCACCTATGCACTCTGATGTGTTGGTGGCACACAGTGATACAGCCATAACACCACCACACACACCTGACACACCGGACACAGAAGACATATCAGCGGAGTAAGATGTGAATGGTAATGACTGTGTGATAAAGGAGGTATTAGCATCCATCCCCGCGATACCGCCTGTCCCTGCCTGGGTCAGCCCATGCATCATTCCCTGGGACAATACCTCCCACTGTCCCCAAAACACTGTGCAACATTCAAATGAACAACCGCAAAGGTGCACCACAAAATTCTGCAAACAACAATATTATCTAGATAATGAATAGCGAAAAGGTGATGTTTTCTTGTCTTTCAGAATTCTTTATTTTCAATCATTAACACGATACAGCCGACGCGTTTCGTCTCAATGGGACTTCTTCAGGGCTTGTAAATTTGGAAGAAAATGCTTCCAAATGAATCCTCATAGGAGAAGTTCTGTACAGCTCTTTTCACACTAATAGTAACTCTTGAGTGATGAGAACCTGGACTGACTGTTCTGATGCGACTTATCAACGTTGGTATTGAAACCATTTTTGTACCATGGATAAGCTGCAGCAATGGTAAATTGAGCTACAGGTCAAAGCTTACATTTACTTTTTTTCAAAGCAAAGGTTTACAAACCTGGGGGCATATTATCAACAACTAGCGATATTTATCGCTAAATGCTCTTAGCGCATTTTTTCCCACGCCTATTGCCAGATATTAACGCAGAGATAACGTGCTATTAGCAACATTTATCTCAAAAGCGATAAAATATCTGGAGATAGCGACTCAATGGTTGAATATCGCTAGAAATCCACCAATATTCAGGCATTATCGCTAATGGGGTCTTAACCTGAATATCCACCTCCCATCCATCCATATCCATACTAATATAATAAAGAGAGAGCCCAACCCTTTGAGGCGGGTAATCTCAGGAACCACAGCACCAATTACAACACCCAATACAGCGTTGGAAAGGGCAGTTGAAGCAGAAGGACATAGGCTATGCAGACGCCCACCATATACATTTAAAAGGTAAAAGAACTGTGCCAACAAAGTAGTCCATTGTGGGCGTGTCTGCGTTGTGCTGTGGGCATGTGCTGGGGGTGTGACAAACGCTGGGGGCGTGTGGTACGTTCTGCCCTTCATGCCATGTCTCATATTGTGTGCTAATCCTGCCCTGCTCCCTTTAAATATCCCAGCACCCCATAATCATAACCCACCCTTACTCCTTAAAATACCCCAACACCCTTAAACACTAACCCATCTTATCCCTATAAATATACCCTGTACCCCAAAACCCAAAGCTATCCCTAAACCCTAAAAATACCCCTGTACCCCAAAACCCAAACCTAGCCCTGAACCCTATAAATACCCCTGTACCTCAAAACCCAAACCTAGCCCTGAACCCTAAAAATACCACTGTACCCCAAACCTACCCCTGAACCCTAAAATACCCCTGTACCCCAAAACCCAAACATAGCCCTGAACCCTTAAAATACCCCTGTACCCCAAAACCCAAACCTACCCCTGAACCCTAAAAATGCCCCTGTACCCCAAAACCCAAACCTAGCCCTGAACCCTAAAAATAACCCTGTACCCCAAAACCCAAACCTACACCTGAACCCTAAAATATCCCTGTACCCCAAAACCCAAACGTACCCCTGAACCCTAAAAATACCCCTGTACCCCAAAACCCAAACCTAGCCCTGAACCCTTAAAATACCCCTGTAACCCAAAACCCAAACCTACCTCTGAACCCTAAAAATACCTATACCTCAAAACCCAAACCTAGCCCTGAACCCTAAAAATACCCCTGTACCCAAAACACTTACCTATCCCTAAACCCTAAAACTACCCCTGTACCCCATAACCAAAAACTATATCTGAACCATTAAAATACCCAAACACCCCAAAGCATATACCTCAGTACCACAAAATATAAACCCCTATACCCATACTACATTAAAAAAAACATGCTTTTACCATTCATGCATTTACAACAAATTTCGTTGTAAATGTATGCGTGGTAAAAGCATATAAAATGTAATGCCACGCGTTATAATGGCATTGCGGATTCATGGTACTTTCGTCATGAAAGTATGCGGAGTGATGGTATGCGGAAAGAAAGTTGCGGAATAATGGGTGTTTACCCTCCCCCGGTAAGTACATTGGTGGCACGGCGGCCCACATCTCCAGCAACATACTCATATTTTTTCACCACCCATTTGAAAAATTCATAGGTCTCTCTCATTGATGGCCAGCACCGACATACACTTTTAGACACAACTCCCACCACAAGTTCTACAATTGCGAACTTTAGAGCTGGGGAGCTACGTTCAAATCTCGGCATCAGCTCAACATCCTGTGATTCCAGGCAAATCGCTTTGTCTCCCCATGCCTACCACAAATGAATGTGTTCTTCTGTAATGTAAATTGTGCTCATGCCATGTTGTCGAGTTTGCGCTGTATAATATTGCGAGGAAAACTAAAGTAGGGAACCTCGAGTTCGCACACTACTGAACGCACACTCTTAAGTGCATCAGCAGTGCACTGTGAATCAGAGCGTTTCAAAGGCCTGTCACAGATAAGAAATGCTATCTAACGAAATCCTACAAAACAATATACTACTGGCCGGCAGCAATTCATACCCGGAGAACGTTGGGACGGGCTGCTAGTTAATATAATAAAGAGAGAGAGCAAACCTTTGAGGCGGGTAAGCTCCGGAACCAAAGCGCCAATCCGGAGCCCCGCATGCAGCATTGGAAAGGTGAGGCAAAGCAAATGGACATAGGCTATACACCGGCACAACATATATTTTGGAGGGAACAAAGCACGTTGTGGGACAAAGTAGTCCGTTGGAAGTAGCACCGGCTCTGAGGTGGGCGTGTGCATACGTTTGGAGCGTGTGAATAGCGTTCTATCGCGGTGGCTGAGTAAGCCGTCGGGTGACGTTGGCGTGGCGTGTGGCGTCTCAGTGCATCACGCCGTATTGTGGATGCAGAGCCTGAGCACGATGTGCACGGCAGGAAGGCAAGAGGCACATATCGCTGGGGTGCGTTCTAATTGCAGACATGTCTGTCATACCCGGACATCGTCGGGACAGGTCGCTAGTTGGATATACAGGTTAAGAAGAGGTCTGAGCAGGCGTTAGTTTTTAGCAATATTCGCGCTTAGCGCAAAATTTTTTATCGCTATGTCTGAGTTGATAATAGGCGATAGCTATGTTACCGACTGCTTTCAGTCGCTAACAGGTTGGGTACGCCCACTTTGCATGTCATTAGCGATAAATATCGCTGACATGCAAAGCGGGTCCCAAATCGCTCGCTATCGCCTACAAACTGTTGCTAACTGCTGTTAGCGACAGCTTGCTAATAGGGCTATGAAATTATCTCTGCTTTCGTGGGAAAAGTCCTGCTAAATCAGCAATAAGACCCTTGATAATATGCCCCTTATTGCTTTTAAACTTTCAGTCCCAATATTTCATACTGCTTTCCGAATACCAGCTGAAAATGATCACCAATCATACAACGTGTACAGTGGGAATGAAGTGCAAGGCAAGGATTCAATATGCAGTTCTTAGAATTACATACATTGCAGGACAGGTTGTGTGTTAATATGGTTGCTGTGTGGACTAAACATATTTGAGTGTGTGCAATTGCATGACCTAAGGCTCGTCCAATTGATGCAGGTAATAAAATGTGGGCTTGACTGCAGTGTATTTCTGAGTTTCATACTTAACAGGCAGTTAAGGAAAATGTCCATCATCTCATGATCTTTCATAAACCTGGTAGCTGAAATGTGGCCATAAAGAGAAATAACCTTGAGAGTTCTGCTTTGAAGGAAGAAGGAAGAAAAGTAGCAGTAAGTTTCTGAATGCTACTATATTGTGTACATGAAGCATTTTCACTGTCCTGTGCAACAAAATAGGAGGCGAGTGTGAGCTGACTCCTTCACCCTCCAGAAAGTACAATGTATATATAGGATAGTCTAATATATTATTCAGGCTTCAGGCCCATTTAGCATACGGAGTAGCTTTACATGACTTGTCATATTACAAATGACTATTACAACCATCCTATTAGACAGCTGGATATAAATTAGATTGAGTTTCAGGCTATTTGGATAGGGATGTATGAGAAAATATAATTGTAGCTTATCTCACCTTCAACCAAATATGTATAATAATTGCTGAGTTGCTTATTATATTTTCAATACCTTGAATGCACATGATTTGCGGAATAGTGTTTAATAAGTAACTATATGGTGTGTAAGACCAACTTCTCTGTGTGTAGAGATGAGTGAGTCTATGACAGGTTTTGTCTGACTCCTAACACTCTCAACCAGTGGCGTAGCTAGACCTTTGGCCACCCATGGTTGTACCTCCGTTTGGCACCTCACGGCGGCCGCAGGGAAGAGCAGGGGGATGGGGGTATTAGCGATTCCTCGGATTGCCCCCACCATCCGATGGTCGCACTGAAGAGCGGGGGTGTGCTGGCAATTGCTGCTCACCCCAATGGCAAGTAGAACTGCCCCCCTTGCTATGCTCCTGCTGTCAGCTACCTAAGCATAAGTCGGTAGGGAACCTACTGAAATATATCTAAGTAGGTTTGGGCCTACACATCACTCTGAAGTATACAAAGAGTGATGGACAAACTGCGTGTATGCTTCAGTGCAATGCCATAAGTGTGACGAGCATGCCCAGACATGGATCCCATGCTCACTGTGCCACTGGAACCAGGCTGCATTCTATTGAAGAGCCTCCATGAGGGTGGAACCAGTTTTAGGACTGCTAGTGTTCTGGTTCAGGGAGGACCTGGCTTGGCAGTTTGGGCTGGACTCTTCCTTTTGGAGGAGCTTCAAGACTGATTTGTATATAGATGGGTCAAACTGAGGTTACATGGTGAGCAAATTTGTGATGGACTAGGGTGTGTCTCCAAGTAGCTACCAGTGGCTGAGATTACGTCAAGCATTCCAACCATTGACCTTTTGTATGTTTCAGTTGGAGAGGTACTTGTCAGTTTTCCCTTACTTGTAAAAGGTCAGAGTTTCCCTTGGGGGCTCAAAAAAGCTACCTAGTGTGACCCCAATATTTGGACAGTAAAATAACAGGGGCATCTCTTTAAATGACAACCTGTGCAGAGTGGTTGAGAGAGTTAATTGGGACGCAGTATTCAGAGGTGGCATACATGTTTCTAAATATGATGAAAATATTTGATCAGTTTTTTAACTCTGTCCGCCCGCAAAAGAATATACTTATTACCAAGTTTTGTATAGTGCTTATGCAGCTTAATGGTTATGTTCAGAGAGCTCAATAGGATCAGGAAAGGTACAGTATTTCTGACGTATCTGTAGGGGCAAAAATTACGCATTGCTGTAGTGTGTCACAAAATTGACACAACTCAATCAACTCAATTGGTTATTTTACATGGGCAAGTCCCATTTCAAATGCGCTTGCGTCGGTCTTACGCCTGCTGTGAGGCAGGCATAAGATATTGACGAATTTGCGTCCTAAAAGTGACGCTGTGAAATCTGATAGATTTCACTACATCACTTCTACGAGGCTTACTTGCGTCAGAACGCCCACCTGCATACATTATACCTGGCGCAGTTATAATGTGGTGCAAGGTTTTATGAAAAAGATAACATAAGGGGAGCGAGAGAGACGGGGTGGATTCGTTCTCCCTTAGTAGAATTTTATAAACATAGAGAATCCACAGGTGGGTGTGGGTGGTCCCCACAATGGTGGGGAACACGTAGTATTCTTTAAATACCCCTCACACACCAAAAGAACCCTTGGTGTCATGCTTCATCATTGGGGTCTTCACACCCCTCTACGGGATGCAGCGTGCTACTACCTACGACTACACGGGAGCACTTTTACACAATAACTATGTGGGGTGCATGTGAGGTATTTATGAAATTGGGTGAGTGGTGGGGTTTGAAGTGACTTAAGTGATGGTTAAAAAGTACCTGGCTCGTGGGGCAGACTAAAAAAAAAAATGTTAAAGGCCCCCCGGGCTGGTACTGTTAAAAGAGTGATTTTAGAGGTTCTTATGTAGTGCAATGTACATCACCTCATGTGTGTGTCAACATGTTTCTGAGTGGAACTCCTTCAGGACCGGGTGTACAAATCCCCACCTTACTCACGTTTTCCTACAAAAGACTGTATTTTAAAGAAAAGTGACAGTTTTAAGATAAGGCTAATATGTGCCTAAATGAATTGTCATGAAGGTTCCTGCAATAAGCGAACCTGAGGAAAGAACACAAGAAAAACAAAGAATAATATTTCATTTATATAGTGATTCACTATTTTCTTTACTCCAGGTTCAGAGACCTAAGGAAAAAGGTGTGTGGGCAGCAGCTACTAGACAAGTTTTGTCATCCTAATAGTGAAGGTGCGCCCTGAAAATAAGAACGAAGACAGGACATACAAAACACAGAACATAAAACAAACGCTTTATTTGTTTAACCATTGTAGTTCTGGGGATCTGTTATTAAGAGGAGAATAATAAAGTTGTCTTTAGTGCCTACTTGTTACCACAATCTGGTGTGCCTCATGAGCCTTCTAACGTTGGGGGACTGTCGTGCTAATCTGCACCCTGTAAAGTAAGAAATATAGCTCAGGTCGCTCACTTACAGAGTTGAGGTTCTGCACGCCGTTACCAGCTCTATTACTCACGGTTCCGAGGGAAATTCCTACGCCTTGTTGCCCCAACACGGCTCCACTGTGAATGAAGGCTCGGCTGAATTTCGCGCTTTATATATCTGATCGTAGAATCAATTAAGCTCTAATTGCTTGAAAAACGGAAGGGAGTGGGCTGCCCATATATGGTCTATCTGGGCCGTGAGTTGGATCTGCCCGCCAGTCCTGAAGTACGCCAGATAGTACGGCGCCGGCGTGTGTTTAGCGTGCGGTCAACGCGTTTGTGCAGGCGAGGGGCGCGGTGTCTTCTGTTATGCACATGCGCATCGTCCGGAGGGTAGTGGCTCACTGCTGCCTGCTTTTTGGCAATGGATGCGCTCCTGTGTTGATGCATAATTATTGCGCCTGAGTTATCAAGGGTGCCAGTTAATTTATCGCTACACCTAAGGAGAAAACTAGGTCTCATGTTGTTAATGCACTCAATGACTGCGCTGAAAAAGTAGTCTACTCCATGGGGCTGGTGGCACTGCACATGTTGATGAGTGCTGTATACTCAAGGGGCAGGTGGTTCCATGCCAAGGTTGTGCTGGGGTACTGTTTTGTTAAATCAACTGGGGATGTGTAGAAACATTCCGCTGTAAGAGTACCAAGTTGATGGGGGAAAAAAATATATATATAAGTCCCTTGCAATTAATGCGCAGAAAAAATTGTCTACCCAGGGTGCTTGTGGCGCTGCACATATTAATGAGTGCTTCATGCCAAGGTTGCGCTCAGGGACTAATATGTCAAATTAACTAGGGATGTATAGAAACATTCCATTTTGAGAAGAGGAACAAATTGATGGGGGTAAGGTCACATGGGAAGTATCTCCTGTTTTGGAAGACACATTAAGGTGGGTTTATCCCTGGATAATCAGTTGCTGTTAATTCAATTGCCCCCATGGGATATCATCTACCTAGTTGCGTCACTTTGTAAATATGATGCAACATGGTGCATTTTTTACCCTGCTGGTGCATCAAAAAAGTGACTCACCGGCGGCGCTAAAGTGACGCAAGGGCTCATAAATAAGCCCTGTCGATTCTATTTAGATTTTTTTGGTTTCTGCTACAATGAAAATCTACAGGTCTCTGACTCCACGAAGCATGCAGTTCGCCTGCGTCATATTAGAGTGGAGAAACAGCTATGTTTCCAATGACCAAACCTCAGCTGGCTCCATCGTTGGAAATCTCTGACTCAGTGGCCAATCTATTACATGAAAGACACAGCTATGTACTGGAAAATGTGCCCTACCAACTCAATCTACCGTACCTACTATTTCAAACGACCATTCCTAACCAACCATACCAACTGTACATAATAGCTACACTTACCACACCTATTGGTTTGCCTACCATATCTGACCTACTATGTGTAACATACAAACCAAACGTTATGTTATGTTATTATAACTTACATAGCGCACAAATACCAGGAGGTGTCTTGGCGCTTAACCTATCATAACCTACTTATAATACCTTCTATACCTAAACCATTATACCTATCTATCACACCTAACCTACCATACTATCTGAAATATCTAACTTAACATACTTCTCTACAATACTTACATACCATACCTACCTAACATACACACTCTACTACACCTAAATTGGATCACTGACATAATATCGAGGGGCATAATATCGACTACCAAAAATATCGGCGAAAAAATATCGACAGACACAATATCGACTTTGTATCTACAAACAGGTAAGCACAAAAATATCGAGTAAAAAATATCGTTTACAAAAATATAGTTTGTAAAAATATCGACTTTATTAAAAACAATGTTGAATTAAATTAATATTAAAAATTATTTACTAAAATATACTTAAAATACTTAAATGACCTTATAATAATTAAATAATTAATTAAAAGTATGATTTTTTTTTTAAATTTTACAATCATATTTGTTAAAACATATATATATAGTAACATAATATAATTAAAAAATATCCAATATTATTACCGTAGGATAGCGGAAGTGTAAAATTACTATTCCCACTCCAGAGAGTGCAACATTAGATAAGGCGTTGGATAGCGTAGAGGTAAAAATTACTATTCCCACTCCAGAGAGTGCAACAGTAGGGAAAGCGTTGGATAGCGTAGGGGTAAAAATTACTATTCCCACTCCAGAAAGTGCAACAGTAGGGAAAGCGTTGGAAAGCGTAGAGGTAAAAATTACTATTCCCACTCCAGAGAGTGCAACAGTTGGGAAAGCCTTGGATAGCGTAGGGGTAAAACTTACTACTCCCACTCCAGAGAGTGCAACAGTAGGGAAAACGTTGGATAGCGTAGGGGTAAAAATTACTTTTCCCACTCCAGAGAGTGCAACAGTAAGGAAAGCGTTGGATAGCGTAGGGGTAAAAATTACTATTCCCACTCCAGAGAGTGCAACAGTAGGGAAAGCGTTGGATAGCGTAGGGGTAGAAATTACTATTCCCACTCCAGAGAGTGCAACATTAGAAAAGGCGTTGGATAGCGTAGAGGTAAAAATTACTATTCCCACTCCAGAGAGTGCAACAGTAGGGAAAGGGTTGGATAGCGTAGGGGTAAAAATTACTATTCGCACTCCAGAGAGTGCAACAGTAGGGAAAGCGTTAGATAGCGTAGGGGTAAAAATTACTATTCCCACTCCAGAGAGTGCAACAGTAGGGAAAGGGTTGGATAGCGTATGGGTAAAACTTACTACTCCCACTCCAGAGAGTGCAACAGTAGGGAAAGCGTTGGATAGCGTAGGGGTAAAAATTACTATTCCCACTCCAGAGAGTGCAACAGTAAGGAAAGCGTTGGATAGCGTAGGGGTAAAAATTACTATTCCCACTCCAGAGAGTGCAACAGTAGGGAAAGCGTTGGATAGCATAGGGGTAAAAATTACTATTCCCACTCCAGAGAGTGCAACAGTAGGGAAAGGGTTGGATAGCGTAGGGGTAAAAATTACTATTACCATTCCAAAGAGTGCAACAGTAGGGAAAGCGTTGGATAGCGTAAGGTTTAAAATTACTATTCCCACTCCAGAAAGTGCAACAGTAGGTAAGGCGTTGGATAGCGTAGAGGTAAAAATTACTATTCCCACTCCAGAGAGTGCAACAGTAGGGAAAGGGTTGGATAGCGTAGGGGTAAAAATTACTATTCGCACTCTAGACAGTGCAACAGTAGGGAAAGCGTTGGATAGCGTAGGGGTAAAAATGACTATTCCCACTGCAAAGAGTGCAACAGTAGGGAAAGCGTTGGATAGCGTAGTGGTTAAAATTACTATTCCCACTCCAGAAAGTGCAACAGTAAGTAAGGCGTTGGATAGCGTAGAAGTAAAAATTACTATTCCTACTCCAGAGAGTGCAACAGTAGGGAAAGTGTTGGATAGTGTAGGGGTAAAAATTACTATTCCCACTCCAGAGAGTGCAACAGTAGGGAAAGCGTTGGATAGTGTAGCGGTAAAAATTAGTAGATACTTCATATATTACTAAAAATATATATATATATTAATATCTATTAAAAAATGTATTAAAAGTAATTACCAATTTAATATAATATAATAATTAAATAATTACAAATACTAATTTAATTTAATCATTACAAATAGTTATCTATTATTACTAATTAATTAGAAATTAGCAATTAATTCATTAGTAATTAAAACGTTACTTAAAATCTAATAAATACCCCAAAAAAATTAACATATGTAAATAGTTATAATTGAATTACTTCCCACCCTTTTCCCCTATAAACCCACAACCCACTACAGAAAATAAATTAGTAAAATTAACATATTTATCAATTTAATAAAATTAATTCTTAATTAAAATTTAATTAATTACCAAATTACAATTATTTAACAATTAGTTATGAATAAATAACGCTACATAAATTAACATATTTAATTAATTATGATTAAATTACTTCCCACCCTATTCCCCTATAAACCCACAACCCGCTACAGAAATTAAATTAGTTAAATTAACATAATTATCAATTAATCAATTAAATAAAATTAATTGTCAATTAAAATTTAATTAATTACCAAAAACCAATTATTTAACAATTAATTATAAATAAACAACACTACATATATTAACATATTTAAATGAATATAATTAAATTACTTCCCACCCTACTCCCCTATAAACCCACAACCCGCTACAGAAATTAAATTAGTTAAATTAACATAATTATCAATTAATCAATTAAATAAAATTAATTGGCAATTAAAATGTAATTAATTACAAAATTATAAACAAATACCAATAAATAAATGCACATATTTAATTATAATGAAATTACTTCCCACCCTATTCCCCTATAAACCCAAAACCCGCTATAGTATTAAATTACGCAAAATTAAATAACATTAAATTCAATAATTAAATTGCATTATAACATAAATAAACACTTTTAACACATATAATACAATATAAAAAAATCGATAATATTAAATGTTCGATATTTTTATTAACCTATAATATGTACTTCGATATTTTGACTATCTATATTTTAAAATTCGATATTACATTACTTACCTTCAAAACGATATTTTTGATGTCTATATTCTGTCCATTCGATATTCTGTCCAGCCTATATTTTGTACTCGATATTATGTCCATTCGATATTTTGTAGTCGATATTTTGTCTGTTTACCACCTAAATTACCAGACATGCCTACAATACCTATGCTTTTTTTTAGAAACAGACAAGGGGGCCCAACGAGTTGGTAAGGACCCCGGGTATCAATTATTTTCAAGAACAAAGGTCCTTAGAGAAGAAAATGCAAGAACAAATGAAATATAGACCAAAAATAGGTACTATACACATTCACTGTCCAGCCGGACAGAGAATTTTAATAATATGCAATGTTTTAAGAATAACAAAATGATACACGGAAACAAAATAATACGGGACGCAGTCCTGCACCCAGTATGGAAGAAGAAAAAGGAAAACAAACACAGTGGCACTATTTAAAGTGAGCTAGGGATCGAAACGTCGTCGACACTTTAGATAGTTCCACTTTGACTCAATATGTATAAACAATGTGGTTACTATTGTGGTTAGCTTCTCCTATTGAATTATCAGTATAAGCTACCACAGCTCCAGCTTTTGCCTGCAAATTGTTCTGTTTATTGTTTGTTTTTCCTTCAACAGCAGGTGGTTTTAAAAGGCACAATTCGATGTTCTTCCTTAGATCAGTTTTGAACTCTGAATTGCACATTTATGACGTCCCTAATGGATATCTATTAGGCAAACCAAATGCAACTCGTAGCTGTCAACTAGTTCTTCCAGGCCCTCACTAGAACTACTATTGCTGTGAAGACAGGTGCCCCAATTGTCAGGCTGCTAATCTCCTAACAGTATTGGAAACTGTCCACAATATATTAGGCACTAGATTGAACACTGCTCCTGGAAGTATACAATACGTTATAATGGGTCCCTTTTATTTATTTTATTTTTATTTTTGGCATTTGTACAGCGCTCTGTTACCCGTAGGTGTCCTGGCGCTAAGTGTCACTCCTGAGATAGAGGCAGGTTAGGGAATCAGATGGTGAACAACCAAGTCTTTAATGCTTTCCTAAGGGCCATGAGGTCCGTCAGTTTTCTGAGGGCGTGGGGCAAGGTGTTCCAAGCTTTGGCTGCACCCTTTATGGATTACAAAGATTGCTTGAGCAAATCTTGCCTTCCAGTGCTCTGGCGGGTGGTTCACAGGGTGAGCTCTCACTAGAGTCAATCATCCGATGCATTCCTGCAGGTGATAAGAGCCGGGGGAGCACTGGTGAGCTCCGATGTAGCCACTCTTGATCCCCCAGTGCTGAGTGCCATGTCCAGAGCAACAGACAGTGCTGGTTTTGGCAGTCAGTGTGCGACCCTCAAGATGGTGGTGGACAGACCCTGGGATGCGGAGGTCGGGACCCAGTGGGTTCTAGAGTCTGACGAAGGCTTGACTTTGTGGCATTGATCCGCCTGCCCCTACGGCCATCACCAGCTCGTGGATCCCTCCAACCCTAAGATCTCCGCCCGTGAGTACTGGCTGAAAGAGCACTGCAAGAACCCCTACAATGGCGAGGAAATCATGCTCTGTAAATAAGTAATATATTATTGTCCAACCCTAATCGCTTCAAGTCTTCTTGAAATGAAATATTGAGTGAATTTACTACTTGTATATATGTAACTCTAACCACAAGTATCTTGTAGTAGACTTATGTACATACTACCATTCTTATCTGAGTATAGAGATTATCTGTTTGTATCTCTAACGTAATTCATGTAATCTGAAATCCTTATGTAATGCAACTGGTTCTATTGTAAAGCGCTCTGACACCTTTGGGTAAAGGTTGTGCATATATGAAAACCCATAAATAGATAAATAAATCGATTGCACAAACGTTGTTTACTTGCGTTCTACATTCAGCATAATCACTGGAAGTCTGGGGGCTGGAGTGATGCAACACCCCCCAAAATACCCATGCTGGACTTCAGAAGGTAAATGAGCAAAAAAGATGCCTTTACATTTTATTTACGTCACTTTTGCTTAGCGACAGAGGTCAAATGTCAGACTTTGCCTTCTGACAAATTCATACTTATTTTGTAACATAGAGATTGGTGTTTACTTTTCTTTATCTGCAAAGTTACAGGATTTTGTAAAGTGAACTATCATACAATCTGGCTCTGGTACAAGTGTGGAAGTAAAGGCTATAGGATCATAGGGCCCCTTTATGATGGCGAGCGGATCGCCCCCGCCGGGTCGGCGGTGCACACTGCCGGCCCAGTGGTGGCGATCCACCCGCCATAAGTACCTGGTTATCCCCCCGCCATATTAGTATGACAGGGGGCACCTTGGCGGATGGAAAGACCGTCCGCCGCTTTTCCACCGGTCGTAATCTCGACCAGGCCGAAAAGGGACACAATATGGCGGCGGTGTCTGCAAGACACCGCCATCCATATTATGATGTGACATATTTCATGTCTTTCCATGGCGGAGACTCCGCCATGAAAAGGCATGCAGTATTTGCTACGGGGGCCCGTTGCGGGCCTCCTGGAGGGGCAGGTGGGTGCACTTGGGGGGTACCTCCCAACATTGGCATGGACAAGGTGGCAGGCATCGCGCGGTGCCTGTCACATTGTGCATGCCAATGCACAACAGCCATTCACAACAATCTGGCGGGCGATGCTGTGAGCACCACCCACCACAATCTTGTGAATGTGGGTTGCCACCACCTCGGTAGCGGTGGAATCCTAACTGATGGTGCGGGACTGCCGCACCACTGGCAGCCGGTCGCGGAACCGCTAGGGTGGCAGGGGGACAGGAGTCCGCCCGCCATCCTGATGGGGCCCTTAGTTTTTGTCTAACACAACAGCATGTACATACTTGTAAATGAGCTGCACGAATAAAAATATATCAGCCGTTAGGAAAGCACAAACCAAGTGCATTTTTTTTAATTTTAAAGTGTGGTGGAAAGCAAGGTTTTAATAGGATCAAAACAATCAAGACACTTAACTTAGTGTTCTGCAATGATAAGTATTTGCTGAAATCAGATTTCCACACATTATCGTTCCTTTACTATATAATTGTAGCAGTAAAACTGCATATCAGTGCAAATTCTGGGGCCATTTCAATGGAAAATATGCTGTCTCCAATGACAGTGTGCTATGTTATTATATTTTAGTAATATTTGCAACAGTGTACTCCAAAATACACAATTGACTTCAAACCACACCTTTACACTCTCCTGCTAATAGCTCATTGGCTGCACAGGCTCTTTGTGTGAAACTTGGATTTTTCACAGTGACTATTACTTCAGTGATTTAACACTGAAGGTGGCGCCCCCACTCTGAAAATTGTTACAGCACCACTGGCATTCAATGACAAAGATGTGAAGCTAAAAGTAAATGTGTGTATTTCCCTATGTTTCTTTTGAAATTTAAAAAAACCCAGCTGTGGATGCAATTATTTTCCATATACTGTAGGGTGTTAATCACTCTTAATAGCCCTTCCCCTAATTTTTCGCCCTCAGCTTCTGTTTTGGCCCATAGTTATGGGGCGTACAATGAGAACTGAATAACACCCTCTCAATAGGTCTTTAAACACTGTTAATGCTCTGGATGAAGGGCTATTATCCCTAAGGAATTTAGGGCCAAATGTACAAAGCACCGGTCGCAAAATACTGATCACAATTTATGAAAAGTGCTTATGTGAATAGTATGGTATTTTGTGAATCGGCCTATGCCTTAATAGGCAAGTCTGTAAAATATTGATTCAATGAGTTAAGTCATAAATTGCAGCCCACTACGAATCAATGCCATCACAGGGATGATGGACTGCTGAGGTCAGCAGACCACCATGTCTGTGATTACATTTAAGTAAATCATTTTTTTTAAATACAGTCCATTTTCCTTAAAGGAAAACGGTATGCATTTAAAATTAAAATTAAAATGTACTAATATTTTTTAAGATTAGCTGGTATCCATGACACCACTGTCTACTTAAAAAAAAAATGTTATCCCCATACTTCCGTTAGCGAATGGCTCACCATTACATGTTTGTTTTTAGTAAAGTATCAATGTTTTGTGACCGGATTTCAGTTGCAAAACATTAATGCATAGCAATCTGAATCTGTATTTGGAAGGAACTTCCAAATACTGAGCCAGTTTTCGGTTGCAAACATAAAGTGTGATTTTATAACATGTTACCAAATTGCAAATTGAGTTTTGTACATAAGAAGGACATTTTGTGGCTGCAAACGACCTGATTCTGAGAAGCGGACCCTTTGCCGATGCAAAACGACTTCATATTTCTGCCCCTGAATGCCTGATTTTTGTTAGGTTTTTGCACAAACCATAGATCACCAAGGCTTGCCACTCAGGGTGATCAATAGTACTTCACTGTTAACACTGCCAGCCCAATTAAGGGAGTTATCAGAGACTACCTATGATGATAGTACAGATACAGCATTAAGTACAGCAATCAGGACAGACTCTTACTTTTAACTTTTGTGCTACTCCCTTTTCTTCAATATTTAATTGACTGTCTGCAGCAAAACAACACAGATGGTGTTTGGAGGTAGAAACTTCCTTATTCTTTTGCAGTTGCCAAAACACTCCGGAGGAAAGGAAAGTAAACAAACAACCTGTTCTCTGCTGGTCTGTGAAGGGAGGTAAAGTCTGCAGCCTAGAGGAATAATAGCTGACGTGCTGAAATTGCAAAGATTTATATCAAAGTCTTCCCTCGCCTGAACATCTTGGAGGTTTTCAGACGCACACGGTGGCATATCTAGTGAGAAAAATCCCATTTATAGGGGAGGGAAGAGCTGTGATTTGAATCAGCAATGATGACTTTTTCCTAAGGGACATTCAAGGTGATGGCTTGTGTAGAGCATTTCCTTAGTGATGAGAACTCCTTAGGGCAACCAAGTGCTAGCGCCTTGAGACCCTCCGGGTGAGTAGTGCGCTATATAAATGCTTTGATTGATTGATTGATTGGTGAATTTGCCAGTCTACGGGGCATATTTAGGAGCCCCTTTGCATCGCTCTTGCACCACGCAACATGGTACAAGAGTGACGCAAATTAAAAATGAGATTTATGAAGCCACGCAAGGCCACTTTGAGTGGCCCTGAATGTTCATATACATCTACAGTAATGTAATGCATCACAAATCAGTGTGTTGCGTTCTTCTGCCTCAGGGAACCTTTTCCATTGGTATTGCGTGGGTGTTCAAGTGCAACATCCATGGATTTTAAAGCAGTCTCAGATTTACCAGAAGTGGAATGCCTGGGAATGTGCCACGCCTAAGGAAGAGAAATATGTTTATTTTTTCCTTTTTTATTTTTCTTTCGAGCCTCAGGGGATTGTTTTTGTCCAGGAAAGTGCCGATTTCTGTACAAAAACATATTGCTTGGAACGTAGTCACCCTTGCAGCATAGTTCAAGGGTGCATGCCTTGGGGCTAGGCAGGCAAACGGGCGCCATCACTGGGAAAAAGGCAGGAATCCGCTTTATTGACTTCCTGCCCTTTCCTTTCCAAGCAGTTCAGCACAGCAAGATGATTTGCTGTGTTTTACCTTCACTGTGTGACTTGGCCATAAATGTGGCCCAAATTGTCTTGTTCTCTTTAGAGCTGGGAAGAAAAAAAGAGAGAGGTTTATTAAAGTCTGGGTTTGCCAATTTCTAGCAGCTTAAGAAGAGACTTTGACAATTTGCAGAGATGTTGTGCACAAATGATCATCCCCATCAATGAACCAAGTCCGGTGGAGTGCAAGATTGTTAAAGTTTATATAGGTCGAAGCTTTTTCTTTTTTAAAGTTTAAAGTCCTTTATGGATTTTATAAATGTGGTGAACGCATCTTTTGCATATATACACACACTGCAGGTAAGACACATTTCATAAGTATTTAGGAACTAACACTAATAGGATAAGTGATTTAATCAGTTGTAAAATGCCAATTGATCTCCTCTTTTTGTAATAAACAGTATGCAGTCCCAATGATTAGAACACTGAAAGAACAAATCGAGAATATATACACGCCTTAAAATTTTAAGGACCAATGATAAAATGTATCTATTGCAATTAATTTTAAACAGAAGAACTTTAAAAAAGAATTAAAATATGTAAGTGGATACGTGTTAAACAACGCATCAATAAATGAGGTAGGGAACAGGATTTCCAATTAAGAAAATAAAAAACCTATTGCATTTTCGCTCTTAAAACAGTAAACAGTACATAATGGTTTGATACAGACAACAGTTAACTTCATAAGGAAGACACCTTCTCCTTGATGATAGTAAGGAATAATGAGAGAAGCTTCCAGGTGATATTTCGGAATCAGCAGGTGTCAGTGGGTGCTGGTTGGATGCCAAATGGTTGCTATCATCGATAGCAAGTAATCATTGCTTCCAGTTACCTAGTTGTGGCTGCTTTAATGACTGATAGAAATAGGGGGCCTCATTTATGAAAAGTGACTCATCGCTGCGTGAAAACAGCTATGCAACACTTTTCATTGCGCCCTCCTTATGACAAGATGGATGCGTCATATTTACTGTATGACGCATCATGTAGCAAGGAATGACAGATACGTCAGTTTTACTGACGTATCTGTTGAAGCAGAAATAATGCATTGCTGGAGTTGTGTCTTAAGCGTGACCCACTGCAGCAATGCAAAGGAAGGCCTATGGATGTAGCACTGCGTCAACCTTACATCTGCCATGAGGCAGGCGTAAGGGTTTGATGCATTTGTGTCCAAGAAGTGACGCAGTGATATCCCATAGATTTCAGTGCGCCACTTCAATGAGGCTTACTTGCGCGGGAACGCCCCCCTAAATACAATATATCTGGCGCAGGTATAATATGGCACAGGGGTTTACAAAGTGACGTATCTGCTTATATGCATCACTTTGTAAATAGGGCGCAACAGGGGGCATGTTTTATGCTGCTGATGCGTCACAAAAGGTGACGCAACAGCAGTGCAAAACTGATGCAAGGCCTCATAAATAAGGCCCTGGGTCTCTAGGTGGCGAGGTGTGCACCCTGTAACAGTAGGAACCACAATTCTAGTCAGGATAAGCTAAACACACATTAAAAGATAACCTGTACTCACCCTCTTATAGCTTGGCACAGAGCAGTGAGGCTTATCTAAAGTGGCAATGTGTAAAGTCTTTTTGCAACACAACACACAGTAACACAATTGAAACACCACAAAAAGACTCCACACAGGGTTAGAAAATAGACAATAACTTTATGAATAAATCAAGACAAAAACAACAACAATCCAATAAGTTGAACCAGAGTTATTAATTTATGAAATAAAGCCCCAACTCGGGACATCTGGTTACACTTGACCGGGGTAAATCTAAAAGTTCGGGCAAACGGCAATGGAGCGCAGGTCGATACATGGACCAGTCTTGGCCTGCTGAAACAGTACCTTTCGTAGGGGGCTGTGTAAACATCGAGGACAAGATACGAGAAGCAGGGAGGCGATGTGCCGTCATCGATCAGAGGGATTCAGTAGCAATGCATAGTCATCGAGCCGCGCACTTGGGGAAACCTATTTGCTCACGTAGCACAGTTAGCGATGCGTCATCAAAGAGCCACGCACTCGGAAAGCTTTGGCATCAAGCAGCACTGAAGAAGGGTGATGCGTCATCATTGGGTGAAATGTGAGTGTTCCGATCGGCGTAACAGTGGCAATTATTCGTAGGTGAGAGTTGCAGCACAGAAAACGTCACTTCCAAGAGCCCGGGACTGGATTTCTACCACTTGGCCCTAAGTCTTCAGAGCAGGGGGCAAGCCAGCATGCACTTTGAGACACTCTTGATTCGAGTGAGATGGGTCCAGTAGAGCAGAGCAGAAAAGTAGTTCTTCCAGAGCAGCAGTACAGCAGAGTGGCAGTCCTGGTAGCAGCACAGCAGTCCTTCCTCCTGCCAGAGTTCTTCACAGATCCAGTAGTGTCTGGTTTGGTGCGGTTACAGACCCAGTACTTCAAAGGCACAGTTGTGCCTTTGAAGTGGGTGTGACTTCAAAGAAGGATCACTGAAGTGCACAGAGGTCCTGCAGGCTCACTAGTAGTATTTACTTGACAGGCCCTTGGTATATGGTAAAACTGAAACATGACAGCTCCTAACAATGTGATTGTGATGAAGTATGGCGTAAATGATGTAGCTGAAAACTCAATTAGTAGTGAGATGTCAATATATGATGTTGATGTACACAATGATACTCATATTTACAAACATGAAATCAAATCACTGTTGTCAAAATCTCCAGATATGACCTCTCCGTCAACCCAGAGTAACACATTCGTAGGCAGGCAGGCGCTGCTCCCTAGGCCTGAGGATACTGATTGACACATCACAGGTGGGATGGCAAGAAAAGAGCAGGACAAATGCACAAACAAAAAAAAACCCAGATTAGTCTCACAGATAGGCAGTGACACTACAATTGTCATGAGAGATTGGCTCCAATAAAATGCACACGGCTGGAGGGGCTTGCATTCCCAAAGCACCATAAAGTTAGATGCCACATGAAGCTTGGAACCCTCAGCCAATCTGGACAAAGCACACACAACACATGTAGTGAACGCCCGCTCCCCATGCCGGACTTCCAGACACGTTACCCACTGGTCCTCACTGTGTCCACGCAAGGTTGATATCCACCTGCATTTGTCATTAGGTGGGCGGAATTTATGGCTTCATGACTAGGGCCAAATTCCAATCCCTAAATAGAATCCATGAATTGTTTTATGATGCTTCGAGAAATGTATAATAAGATGTTCAAAACAATTGTACTTTGAGTCAGTCTTCAGACCTGTTTCTGTATGCTGTACTCCCAGCCGCAGTGTTTAATTCAACCAACATTTCTTGTTTTGCCAAATGCCTCTTGTCTTTATTTTTTCAAGATGAAATCATACTCGAGCAGCATCACTCCCATCTCCATCATTTTGGAAACCTTCTCCTTAATACAGGCTCTCACTTTGTCAGACAGCCTGTAAGATATGTTCTTGCCAGAAAGGTTGTCTCCTTTGTCCCCGTCATGAGCAAACAGGTGGGTAGCCTCAGGGTTGAGGGAAAACAGAGAGGTGTACTGCCTCAATAGTTGGTGGCAGTCCCTCTGCTGTTCAGGAGTCAGATCGGGGAAGGTATTACTCCCTCACCAGATCCATCTTTCTTCTTCAAGGCTAAAAGGTCTGAGAGAGGTTCATTCTTCTCTTCCACTTCTCCATCTGTCACCAACAGCATTGTAGGATCAGAAATTGCAAAATGGAGTTTGAGGCAGTTTGAGTGGAGCACCCTTGGCTGTGCCTAGGGGTCTTGAGGTATTAAAGTCAACCAGGTTTGTGGCCTCACCCTTCCTTTCAACCACCTGATAGGGCCCAGAGCTAAGTTTTCAGGGCCTTCCTAAACTTTAGAAGATTAGTTTGGTATCTTGCTTGGGATGATAACTTGTTCCATAACTGTGCCTCTTTAACAGTAAAGGCGCGTCCTTCTTACCGCACTTTGCTGAATCTCTGTTCTTGGACAAAATTGAGTGTGGTTGAACAAAGTGACCTTCCAGTGGTGTATTTCCCCAATCTTGCCTGCAGTGGCTTTGGTCCTTTGTTATTCAGTGCCTCAAAAACAATACAGAGTGTTTTGAAAATAATCCTCCGTTTATTGGGTAGCCAGTGGAGATCTCTGAGAGCACCTGAGGCAGTTGAGTTCCGAGATCTGTTTAATGGTAATTTGGCTGTGACTATCTAGACATATTCCAATTTCTTTAACAATTAGATAAGGGCTCCCAGAAGGAGGGCATTACAATAGTTCAACCTACTGAGTAATACGCATCTAGAAATCAGGGATCTTGCTTGGAGAGGTAACATTGGATACAATTTCCAAAGAATCAGACAAAGGCAAAACAGACCCCAGATACCAGAACGATCATTGAGATACCAGTAGGGGTCTCTGTACGGAGAGGCCAGAAATAGGAGGGTACAGATCCTGGGATTTTACTGAGGGGACAGCTGAGCAGCTCCGGTTTACCTTGATTTAGCTTGAGGGAGTTTACACTCATCCAATTAGATATATCTACTATACAAGCCTGAAAATTACAAATCAAATCAATCTGATTATTGTTCAGTGAAAGAATCAGTTGAGTGTCATCTGCATAATTAATAACCTTGATCTTGTAGGATTCGATGAGAGAGATTAGTGGCTTGAGGTAGACATTAAACAAAATCTGACTAAGGGAGAATCCCTGAGAAATGCCATTTGGAATTGTTTTGAATTTAGAGCAGAATGGGGGCATAGCTACAGCCTGACAATGATCATGTAGATATGAGTTTAGCCACTTTTACACAGGACCACCAATACCCACTGAGGATAGTCTAGACATTACAGTGTGGTGCATCACCATGTCAAAAGCTGCCTACAGTTCAAGGAGGACCAGCACCACCAAGTGCCCACTGTCTGTCATCCTATGCATTTTGTCAGTAGCACAAAACAATGCGGTCTCAGTTCCATAGATGGGTCGAAAGCCAAATTGTTCTTCCTCTAACCATGAGTGGTCCTCCAAGAATTGGGACATAATCTTCCTAATTTTTCACTCTAATATTTTTAATGGAAAAGGGAGGAGGGAGATTGCTCTATAGTTGGCCTTGATTGTAGGATCCGCTCAAGCTTTCCTTAATAGTGGCTTAAAAATAGCCCTTTTTTAACACTATATACAATTCAAAAAGTAGACTGGACTTATGAATTTCTAAAGATTAAATGAAAATATAGTGCTTAGAGTGATTAAAGCACCAACCAGGGACATCTGGTGGTGCTTGACCGAGGTAAATCCAAAAGTTCAGGCTGACAGCAATGGAGCGCGGGTCGGATACAGGGATCAGTCTTGGCCTGCTGAAACAGTACCTTTGGATGGGGGCTATGTTGACATCGAGGACAAGATGCGAAGAGGGAGCAGGGAGGCGATGCATCACCGTTAATCCGGGTAGTTCATAAGCGATGCATCATCATATGTCCTGCACTCAGGGAAAGCTTTATTGTTGAGCAGTACTGAAGATGGCGATGTGTCGTCGTCGATCCATGCACTCAGGAAAGCTTAGGCATCGAGCAGCGCTAAAGATGGGTGATGCTTCATCATGAGTGAAATGCACCAGTTCCGATCAGTGCAACAGCGGTGATGCATCGGTGTCGAGAATTGCAGAACAGAAAACCTCACATTCAAGGGCCCAGGACTGATTTGGCACCACTTGGCAAGGCAGGACTCACCGATGGCACAGTCCAGGTGCTGTTGCAGGATGTAGGAAGTCTTTGATGTCCCTGAGATTTCAGAACATGGGGCAAGCTAGCATGCCCTGGGAGTCACTGTGGGTTCAAGTGTGTCCAATCCTATCCTCAGCAGGGCATAGGGTAGCAGGCAGCAGGGCAGCACAGCAGAGCAAAAAATCAGTTCTTCCAGAGCAACAGTTGAGTTGAGTGGCAGTCCTTGAAGCAGCACAATCTTCCTACTGGCAGAGTTCTTCACAGGTGCATTAGTTTCTGGTTTGCTGGAGTCAGAGACTGGGTACTTAAACCCAGTTGTTCCTTTGAAGCGGGGTGACTTCAAAGGAGGTTTTTTGAAGTACACAGAGGTCCTTCCTTTAAAGCCCTGACTCCAGTTTATCAGTAAGGGGTAATCAGCCCTTTGTGTGGGATAGGGCACTGCCTCTTCAGTTGTAAGTGTCAACCCCTCCTTCCCGTCATGCCCAGGAAGAGCCATCAGAATTTAGGTGAGTATTCACACACACGTAACCTTCATGCGTTTGTGGCTGTCTAGAGGAATGCACAAAGTGCAGTTGCACCTGCCCTAGATGTGTATTGAAGACAGGCTGCAGGCACACAGAGCTGTAAGAGCAAAGAAATGTCGATTTTCTAAAAGTGCCATTTGTAAAATAGTAATGTTCAATCCAACTTTACTAGTAAAGAGTATTTATCATTACCATTCAAAAGAAATGAAACAGGACACAGCTACTTCTTTCTAATCAAGACTTACAACTTGAAAGTGTATTAACATGTTAAATAAATAAGTGAAAGTGATTGTGGTCGACAAGCGATGGGGACGTGCTGTTCAGTGGACGAAACAAAGGTTTTGAGTCTAAAGGCATGTTTTATCGAATTGATAGTGGGTGAATTGTTAGTAGTAAGTTAAACATGCCGGTAATGCATTGATTGGTAAAGTCTAAATAGTGTGAGTTTTACTACAGTACTGGGTGGTTTGTGGGAAGAGCATTGGGCGGTAAAGTGTAAACGATACAACGTTTAACAGTGTTGTCCCAAATCGGGATATATAAAAAGACGCCAGGAGGCTTTCCGTTTTTCTATGCGGTAATGATGCTCGTCACCGCAGTGCTTAGTTGGACCTAAGTTAAAATGATGCTCAATGTTACTTACATGAGAAAGCGCCGTGTGATTTTTGCTGCTGTTCAAAGACTGGGTTAACGTCTGTCTGGTGCTCGGTGAACGGGTTTGTGAGTGTGAATGAATCGGCTCGACTGATAAAGTGCGAGGTTGTGCCGATCACGTGACCGCAAAAAAGAAACCATAGAAATGGGACTATGAAGAACCTTACAAACCCGGGAATGAGGGTATAGTTTGATGTGTGTAAAAGGTGTATGAGAGCCTTATATCATACATAAATTAAAAAACGTAAACCAACTGAGCAGTAAAAAATTTGAAAATTAAACATGAGGAAATTAAACATAAAAGTAAAGTAACTGCAGTAAGGAGGCCATCCAGAACCATATGTCCCATCACTGTGGGTTAATAAATCAAGGTTCCATAATGTGATTACAGATAACACGAATATTCAATTAGTTCATTTAGTCCATATGGTTTCATGGAATTAAGTCTATAGATCCAGTGATTCTCTCTTCGGAGCAAATATTTGTTATTGTCTCTCCCCTCAACTTTTTTGATGATTTCAAGTATCATAAACGTAAGTTGGAAAATGTTGTGGTTCATTTGATTGAAATGGTTGGCTACAGATGATTTCAAATTCTTGGTTCTGATGTTCGACTTGTGTTCATTCAAGCGTACTTTGATTTTGCGCTCTGTCTTACCAATGAAGGTTTTCCCACACGGACATTTTAACAGATATATCACATTATTTGTGTCACAGATGGCTGTGACATTTATCGCTATTTTATGTCCTCTCATGGGGTGTGTCACTTTGTTACACAAGATTATATTATTGCAGTTGTTGCAATTGTTGCAAGGTCTGGTCCACGTGACTCTGTCTGGATATTTTCTTGTAGTTTGGGGATTTCTCCCAGATTTTTTCCTCTGGTATATGCGAACAATGGGTGTGATTTAAACATATCTTTAAAGTCCATCTCCAATTGTAGCATAGGCCAATGTTTTAACACTATGTTTCGGAACGTGGTGCTCACATTTGAGAATTTTGAGACAGTGACCATCCTGTCACTCTGAGGTTTTGTTCTCGTTTTCTGTAATAAATCCAGACGATTTAGTTCTTTGACCTGGTTTTTAGCTGTCTCTAGGATTTGGTTGGGATATCCTCTTTCCCGGAATCTGTTCGTCATTTCTTCTATTGGGATTTCAGCCAAGTTGGAGTCAGAGGTGATCCGTTTGACCCTTATCATTTGGGACTTGGGTAGGTGTTTTTTGAGCGATGCCTGATGGAAGCTCGTGTAATGTAAAACATTATTGCGATCAGTTGGTTTACAGTGTATATCTGTGATGATGCTGTTGTTCTTTAAGGTGATCTTGACATCCAAGAACGTTATGGATTATGCATCTAAAAATAAAGAATAAAAAAAGAATAAATTAAAGGGGTAATAATGAATACTAAAAATGTGAAAGATGCGTCCTTGATTGGACTTAATGAGGAAGTGAATGTGATTTGGGCAGAGTGAGAACCTCAGGTGAACTACTGCACTGTGCTCTGTGTTGTGAGTGCGGGAAAACAGGGTTCCAATTTTACTGGTCAGAAGACGATCTGATTCTAGCAAGATCTAAAAATGACCCATTAACAAGGAGCTGTTTCTTTTATGTCTTGCCTAAGACAACACATGCCCTGTCTGTTGCAAAACATATTGGGCTCCATTAGGATGTCGGGCGGATCGCCAGCGCCATACATACATCTATGTCATGTAAATACAACACATAGTGCATTACAAATGCTATAGGTGTCACATTTGCTAAAGTTATAACTATTGGCATTGTAAATGACAAAGCTATTAAATTCACTATTATCAAAACCAACACATAAATAAAATATTTGCCATGTACAATACCAATAGCTCAAACTTTCCTATTGCGAGACCTATTGCATTGCAAATGCTTGTTTCATTTTGTTTAAGTTCTCTCCAAGAGAGTGTGCGTGTGTGTTTTCCATTTCACTTTTTTACTTCTCCCCCATCAGTGTTTTTCTTTCTCCTCCCTCACTATTCCTCTCTCAGTTGCCCATTCTGTTCCTGTTCTTGCTTCCTCACATTCCACTTTCCCTTGCAGATATTGTTTCCCCTAGTCCACTTGGTCCTCCAGCACCAACTTCTAATCCTCTATTGTCTGTTGCTTCCCCGGCCCCTCCCTCCCACCCTCCATTCTCTGTGTGCTTCTCCAGCACCGCCAACCCAAACTCCATTGTCAGCTTTCCTCCCCTGTTCCCATCACAAACACTGTTATCAGCTTGCCTTTCAGCCCTCAATGTTCTGATGGCTTCCCCAGTCCCCCCAGCTCACCCTCCATGGTCTCTTGTATGTCCTCTCCCTACCTACATCCTGCTCACCACCCATCTCTCCCTCCCTCCATGTTGTCTGGGTACGCTACACTCCCTCCACACTCCTTTGTACTTTCTTTGTATTGTTTTAAGAAAAACAAAGCTCACTAGAGCTAGCTGCATTATAGCTCCTTAAAAAATATATGTTTAACCATGCTGAGCATGCAGCTGCGCTGCGGTACAGCATGGCTAAAAATCATTGCCAAGCCCATAGCTTGTAGCGGGAATTCCGTTCTCCTACAGAACTATGCATAGAGACCTGGAACCTCGGGGAATAAGGATGGCCCAAAACTCACCTCAGTACCCAAAATCCCCTTACCGAGCTACCTACAGTGTCTCATTGGTCATAACAAACTCCCAATGCTTACACAGACCAGAACATGAACTTAGATTACCTCAGGTATCGTGGAACACATGAACACTCTTTCATTATATAATCATTTCAAACAAGAACATGGAGTAAATGAGGACACGTGCATGTTTGAAATATTAATTTACTAATGCTTGGTTCTCAAACGCAGTATCTTGTACAATACTAGCAAACATATTATAAGCAACAAAGTTATCAGCATAGTTACTAGTCCATAAAAGGCGAATGGTGACAGCATACTAAGATGCTGAAATGAATAGGAATTAACAATACCTAATTCACTCCATCCCTATTTAGCATAGTATTTTAAGTCTATGAAGGTCTCATTTGGGTTTTAGCAGGGCGGGCCCATACCTCAAAATCTCAGTGGCAGAGGATCACATCATCTTCCACCAGCTCTCTGCATGCAAAGCACCATCAAGTGTGTCTCGTGTGTGTTCAGCAAAACAATATAAAACCCGCCTAGAGCCAGATTTTGGCAGCAGCATGTGTGTTATGTCTATGGAGGTGCGAAGATCAGACCTCACAACAACATCGTGTCTAGTTATCCTTGCAGCCTTCAGCACTCACTGTGCAGACAGTGTACCGAGCAAAACTGATATCAGAGCAATAACATATTATTTCTCAAGTAAAGCACAAAGCTTTACTTTGCTTTACTGGGTCGAAAGCTAAAGCAACAATTATGTGTTGTGTGCAAATTAAGGCAGAAAGGTAAAATGGCGTTTAAACATTCAATAAGCTCATGCTAACTTAACACAGTATATAGAAAATAATTAGCTATATGACACCCCCCCAATGATCCGAGCACGGACAAAATCAAGGCAAGGTAAACATAACATGAAAGCAAAGTTCAATAATAATGAGCTAAGCTAATCCTAAAGATAATGTCAATAGGCCTGGGGCGTATAAAAAGAATTGAGCGTAAGGAAAAGGCACCATCAAAAATACAAACTGGTACGTGCCTAAATAGTAAAAAGTTTCCGAGGCATCTCAGGGTAAGACTGTATACGCAAAATATGCAGCAACAGCTTCCAACATGAAATCACTGTCATCATCCGAAAACAGTTCAGCCATCCAATTAAGCAGCGGAAAAGAACATACATGCCCCTCCAGCATTGGATCCTCTAGCAGCATCAGAGGAAAACTTGGTGGGTTTTCAAGAACGCTATGTGCCAAGAACTCATGCGCCACTGCGAGTATGTCCCAATGACCCATTAGTCCGTGCATTGCTGCCAAGGCCATAATCCTTTCGCCAGAACAAACCAACTCGTGAGCAACTACGGGGCTCATCAGATGATTAAAACCGACGTCAGGAGACACCGTCAAGCAGAGACACAAATCAAAGGCCCATCAAAAGCCCATTCGAAATCGCAGCTCAGGCTATGAAAAACAGGCCGGACACGAGAAATAGGAAAATCGAAACGATAATCCAAAGGCTGTGCTTAAAGTTGCAAGCGGCAGGGTGCCATAGTAATCAAGCATCCGGTTCCGAAACAGCAGTAGGAGGGGCTCTGCGGCTTCAAGCGCAGGATGGGCATCCATGTTTAATAAAACAAAATATAATCAAAACGCCCGCAGCTAATGCCAGCAAAACCGGGAAGCCACCAAACAGACTCGAAAATATAGAATGGAAAAAGCTAGGGATGGTTCCAAATATCTTCTCAAATGAAGTCAAGAGACCACTGCTAACTAATTTAAAAAAGTGAGCCAGGCCAGAAGTGGAGGAGGCATTAAAGATTTGGTGAACCAGCTTGCTGAAATGTAACGGTAAATCAGTATTCAAAAGGGCCTGCACCTCTGTGCCCGTGTTAGCTATGTGAAGGACAAATGTTTCACGGGCCGAACTCAGGGCCACTTCTTTTTGAGACAAAAGGGCTCTTATTCTAGTCATACCATTGAACTCTGCTTTCAAGGTTGGGATGCGCGGCCAGATGGATACAGCTGAACTCCCATGCGTAGGGGGATACAGAACGTTTTTGCAACAGACGACACGCTCTGATACAGTTACCACATAAGCGACCCCTTTAATTAAACCAGAACACTCCTCGTTATTCAACAGCAAATAACTACCATTCGCCAGTAATGTGAATGTGGGAACTATTTCAGGAACTGGAGTCCCTTTTAAAAAACATACTAAATTAGGCCGGTCCTGATTACAAGAACCATGTAACTGGATGTGTCTGCATATCAATGAATGACCAGGGGACCCTGTGCATTCTTCCCCATTGAGATACACTTCTTTCCCGTCTTTCAGGCATCTATAATTGAATGGAAGAGACCATGCCTCGTGGAGGAATGAGTTCCCTAATGGTTCATATCTCCCAACAGCTATGTAACGCATACAATTAGTAAACTTGTACAAGGCAAAAGGTAATGTGATCAATCCGTGGATAGGCCACGTTGCAGCAGTAGCTTCAGCTACAGAGAACGGTAAAGATTCCAACCTCTCAATGTGTAACATGGAAAATGAAGCATCACACATTGAAAGCATGCGTTGTTTGTCAGTTAAATTAAAAGGGGCAAAAAGAGAGGAAACGTTCATGTAACTCCAAGGCACACGACCAGCCTTAAGCGTCTGCAGGGTCCAAGCAAATTGCATAATAGAACGCAATTGATTTTGACCATGGTACAAAACAGACACATCATCATGTACGATGTCAACATCAGAAGATACAATATTATTCAATGTATAAATGCGGGAAGAAAGCATGTTAATACTGTTATCGACAACTGCAAGCACTTTTTCTAAATTAGCTTGATCTATTGCTCTTAGGCGCTTAGCAGCCTCAACCTGTGAAGTTTTCCAGATTTCATTGTAAATTGCATAAATCCATCTTTTAGATCTACCATTAGCCGGGCCCTTTATGAAATCATTTAAATCCACATCATCAGTCAGCTTGGAAAGATATAATTTAACAGCAGCTAATGTAGAATGTTGTAGCCAATTCTGACATCATTTGCCAACTGAGTAAGTGGTGACAGAATGGTCAGCATCAAAACGTGGATCAGGCCTGACTTGTGTAAAACCTTCAGTTAAACCCAAAAAGCGACGCTGACAAGAATCAACGCTTCTGTGCCACATCAGCCAACCCTTTGGATCCAAACTGGATATATTGAAGGATGGATTGTGCATTAACATTTGCAATTCTCGAATGGAGAACTGTGTAAAATTGTTCCAACCCGAATATTCTTCTAAATCAGGAATATAAGGGGTATTTAATTTTTTTGAAGTAGCCAATCCAAAGCATGTTGTCTGGAAAATGGTAGAATTTAAAAACAACATATGATTTGGGATGAGACATGCACGGTGCAAAGCTTCAGTGCCTTGTACCTGCCAACTTTTAGAACCCAAACCGATTTAAGGTCAATTGTTTCCTTCCATAGCTCGTAGCCCTCTGCAGCTAACTTGTCTAGAAAGGACTTCGAATACAACAATTTAGTATCGGTAAGTCTAACTTTGGACATGGGCTTTTGTGTCATCTTAAAGTAGAAGGACCCAGAACTTGATGGATTAAAGTCGGTAAATTAGCAGATTCCAAATACAAATCTTCAGCATCAAAGGCAGCATATTATTGCAAATCAAAAAATAATGATTCAACGGCCTGAACATCCCAATCATCAGAACATATATTTTGTTTCACCACATCCCCCATGTTCACTCTGAGTACATTAGGGACTTCAGTGCACTTCAGTTGGGCCATGGATTTGAAATTTAACTGCATCCCACACAATCCCATCAAGAACCGGCCAAGCAGTGATGTTCACAAAATTCAAGTCTCTCTTCAGTCTGTGTGCAGAATGGGACGAGGAAAGGGGGGCCAAAGTTCCATTAAGGTGCTGAATGCATGTTCTCTCCTCGACATAGTATCCATCGATCAGACGGAAAAAATAAAACACAAAACCAATTGACATAAAAAGATACACTGAAAAAAGCACCAGACAAATATATGTGCATGGAGGGACCAAAAAATTTCTTTAAATAATGTGGCATATGTTGGTAGACGTGAGGGTTTCTTCGAATTTACTGAAACAGAGTCAAATGAGAATCGGGATTCTGTGGTCAAACGTGTCTGTATATCAGGCATCGACAAATCAGCAGGATAGGCATAGTCTATGTCATCAATGCTATTAACGTGAATAGTATTTAATAAAGGATTGGAAATGGCAGGCATCTCGAGGGCCACTTATGGCTCAGCATTAGAAATAGTGGCCAACACAGAATTTCTCACAACCGAAGGACAGGAGACCGCCGGTGTCATACTATGAAGAATCGGCCACCCTGTGTAACTTGACATTGTCAATTGAGATAAACCTGTTTTCCTTACGACCAGGAAATGGTGGTAAAATGACAGTTCTCGTGCCCTTCACTCCAAGAACGGGAACCAGTGCTCGATAGGAAGGACCAAATTCTTTCTTGTTATCGATCTTCTCTCGAACCAGTTCTCCAACTTTGCGTAGCCAGCCAACTACCGGGATCTGTAACGCATCATCCGATGTGGAGGGCAAATGTTCCTTTGCAAGACTGTCTCTGGTCTTTTGTAGATCCTATAAAACATTGCAATGTTCATCTACGTCAAAGGCCGTGGCTTGAGCCACGCAGTCTAGACCGTCGAGGTCAGAGACATACATCTTGATACCAAAGAGCATTTTGTACGGGGTCTGCCCACCCAGAGACCTTTTAGGGAGATTATTAAGAGCACGCTGCATGCCATTAAGGTGGGCTAACCAGTTTCTGCCAGTGCCTATAACTCGAGCTGTCAAACATTGCTTGAAGTCACGGTTCATTCGCTCCACTACACTATTACCCTCAGGTCTGTATGGAGACGAAAACTTGACTTGGACCCCCAACAAAACCATAGCATCCTTATACGCCTTCGAGGCGAAAGCCGGACCCTGATCCGAATGGAATGTACCACAGGCAAAAATCCCTACAAAGACACGCAAATCTCTTATGACAGTCCGTGAATCAGGGCTGCGATGGGGCCATACCCAAACAAAGCGTGTGCATGAATCAACTGCTACTAAGATGTATTTATACGCAGCATCAGAAGAAAAAGGACTGCAGTGATCTAAATAAACACAACCCAGTGGTTTATTAGATATGTACAACTGTGTCTGAGGCGGACGCGCAGCAGTCGAAGGCTTGATCTGCTGGCAAATGTCACATTGAAGGCCATAATCACGCGTCTGTTTGTACAGTCCCCGCCACCAGAACCTCTGTTGTAGCTGAGTTACAGTGGCTGAGACGCCCGCATGCTCAGATGCCACACCTTCATGTGCCGCTGTAATCAAAGTAGCTCTGCGATCCGAGTTGGGAATCAAACGTTCGCCAACATCAGGAATTTTCACATAAGGAACCTTATCAGGACTTAAGTGGTATGTGTACTTCGAAGGGAACCCCGCAGGATATTTACCTCCCTTCTCAGTGGCAGCAACTGCTGCCAAGATGTCATCATCTATTTTACTTTTGGACCCTGTAACCGCTGCAACTAAGTATTGAGATACTGCAGATTTTGCTGCTTCATCAGCAAGCGAGTTACCAACAGCGTGGACTCCTACACGCTGATGGCCGAGAGTATGAATCACAAACACAAGTGGCTGCCGCTCTTTAAGCTCAGCCACTCGGACCCAGATCATTTTATGTTTTATTGTGCTACCCTTGGAATCACGAAAGTCATTCTGAATCAAAAAGAACAAGTTCTCATTGTAAGACTGGACACAGTAGTAAGAATCACTTACGATTAGAGTTGTCACACTAGGATCTGCGTACTCCAACGCAAGCATCAGAGCACAAAGCACTGCTAATTGTGCAGTGCAGTCTCCTAGTGTCTGCGTGTGCACAACACTGGACTTGAACTTATCGTTCACCATGGCACCGACCACAATGGCGCATGCAGAAACGTAGGCATGTTTAGAGCCATGCGCAACCTGCGCCAAACCATCAGTGTAAATGATGCAATGGAAATCCTCCAGGGGTCGCATTGCTAAAGGAGCCGGATGAACAAATTCATACTGTAAGTACTCCTGCGACCGTAATGAGGCATCAAAAATAAACGTGACATCCTGGGATGTCAAGGACACAGCCCATTGAATCCACCGAGGGTGCAAAGCTTTAGAATTTGGTACACTGGCTTTTGTGACTGCCTCCAAGGCAGGACACGGGGTAACAACCAACATGCGCTTTCCCTGTGACAGGGCACGTTTCTTAAGAATGGCCATCTGCACAGCCGTCAAAACTTTCTCCAAAGTGAAAAAGCGCAACTCAGCCGAAGTGTACAAGTGTGACTTGTAAGCAATAGGTACTGTGTCTCCTTCATTAAAAGTCAGGTACGTGAAACCCACTATCCCAGGGATAATTCTTATCACCAGGTTGGTCTGGTTATCACGAGTCAGTAAGAATTTAGAAGCGAGCAGATCAGCTTGCAAAGACTGCAGAATAGCCAAATGCTCTGGCAGCCAGCATGATATGGTAAAAGAAGGTTGTATCAAAGCATACAATGGCTTGATATTCCGGAATGTATGACCTCCCGAAATTCAAGAAGCCCAGTAAAGATTGTAATTTTTTCAGTGTTGTCGGAGCGCGCAATTGTGCGCATTTCTCCAGGAAGTGAGCAGCCAACCCCTTTCCCTCATTGTTGAGCTCATAGCCTAGAAACAACACTGTGAACTCTGCAATGTGCGATTTCGCAAAGTTGAATTTGTAACCTAAGGAGGCAAAGGTACAAATAATCCCGTTGACCCGACACAGATGCTTCCAAAGTTCGTCGTCTGTGAGGTATATGTCATCCACATACGAACAAGCATCTGGGTCGATTCCCTCTGATAGGGAGACAATGCGGGCAGTGAAAATCCCAGGACTATTCTCATAGCCCATAGGCAAACGCCGAAATTGTGGTGTTGACACCGCCGTAAGTAAAGGATGTCCATTGGGAACTTAGAGCATCCAAACGATGGGCATAAAAACCTTTGGAAATGTCAAGCATGGTTTTAAACCGCTTACACACAAGACTATTCACTAGAGCACCTTTTCACTGAAGCGTACAATTAGTTGTTATCCTCTGTTATGTTATTTTCTGTCTCTCCTCCCTGCTCCCTCTGTATAGCGCCAAGGAACCTAATGGTGTTAGTGCGCTCAATAAATTAATTTAACATAACATAACATAACAGAGCAGAGCCGTGGGTATTCTGTACTGCACAGTTACGGCAATGCGAGTTTAAATGCCGGTAATCCAATACCAAACGATATGAACCGTCTGGCTTGTTCACAGTAAAAATAGGGTTATTCATTGGTGACATACAGGTTTCAATCACACCTTGATATTCTAATTGTTCAAGGATAGCCGCGACGCAAGCCTTTGCTTCTCGCCTTATGGGATATTGAGGTTGAGGTTGTGGCTGAGACCGTAAAGGAATCTCATGGCATGGGGACAATCTATCCCAACCACATTGATTGCGGTACACAGCCGGCGCTAGAGCCAGAGCCCACTCTTCTGCACAGTGCAGCGCATCCTCTTTCGAGACTGTGTTCGCGAAACTGGGGAGGATCACCTCCTCCCCTCACGGAGCTGCGAGCACAAAAGGTGGGGCTAGTCAGCCTCCAAAAGCAAAATGTCATATGTAGATGAAAGATTTTCCCAAAACACCCCTTTAATGGTTCGCTGTATGTCACCCTCGATTAACAGGACAATTTCAAAAAGTCTATCAGGGGGAGCAACTCTGGTATCAGCTGTTTCAATGACAACATAAGTATCAGTCGCTTTCACCTTCAGTAGTGGACGGAGGGCCTCTCTCACTATGGTAATCTCCGCTGCGCTGTCCAGCAAGGTCAGAGCCCACGTCAGATTCTGAAGCTGCGCTCTCACTATCTGGGGCATATCGATGCGCTGTTAAGGCTGCGACTTTCTTCTTGGCAAACTGGGGTCTCTTAGGCGTAGAGCCTTCCTGCTTTTCTGCACCGTTCCTCGGGCAGGGCTGGTCACGTTCTTGCTGGCCACCCCGACCCCTGCCGCCCCCTCCACCACCGGTTGTTGGGGCCGATGAGTCCTGAAAGGAACGAGGAGAGCGTTGGTCAGAAGCCTGAAAACGATCAGGAGTCTTAATCGTCGCGCGATCGTACAAGTATTAAACACGTTCTGACTGTGCAGGAAACGGACACGCAGGACGAGAATTCTGGGTCTGTTGTTGTTGTTGTTTTCCCTGTTTCTGTTTTTTAGGCCAATTTTGTTTTTTGGACTTGGACTGAACTTCCGTTTCCGAAGTTTGTCCCTGGGGCTGCTTTTTCTCCTTAACAGAAAAAGGCTTAAGACCCTTGGCATTGCGACCCACGGTTTTATAAGCCGCCATAACGATCTTTGCTAACTGTCGGGGTTTCTCGGCATCGGGAAGCACCGCCAACGCGTTAGCCACCTGAAAGTTCACTGCATCTCCCTTGACATTCGCAAGGATCAGATCGCAAACCACATCAAAGGTGCCACACAGGCGCATGCCCAATTCAACCGCAGACTCCGGTCCGTGATCATCTTGAACACGTTTAAGGACCGAAGACAGCACGGACATAGACTGGGTGCCGTAGCACCGCGCATAGACCGCTGCAAAAGTCTTACCCCAGGTCTCACAGTCAACGAGCTCAGGGGCCAAATCTTTCGGTAAACTAAGCGTAAGAATCCGGTGTTTTTCACTAGGAGTCGTATTAGGAAACACAGCTTCCAGCTGGTCAAATTTCTCGGCAAGCCAGAAAGGAAAATCATACTTATCCTGGGGCTTCTTGCCCATGACCGCATTGGCCATGACAGGACTGATTTTTAAACCACCCTGCCCGGCCGGAAGCGCCGCACCCCCCGGAGGTCCACCCGGAAGATTACGGCCCATGTAATGCACTAAGGCTCTAATCATGGCAATCGCGACTACATGTAGTCGTCGGAGTTCTGCCCCGTTACAATTGCTGTGTAGAGGATGAGGAGTAAATCCAGCCAAAACAGGCCAACTAGCACCTGGAATGGACAAAGGACCTAACCTAGGAGAGGTTAAAGAATGGGGTAGGGTGCCACCAAACCAAACTCCATGCTGCCAAACATCAATAGGAATTTCCTGTGCCCTGTACGGACGATACTCATTAGGTACAGCTGTGGGAGTGTACGTGTGGAACACACCAGAATTAGCTTCCACCGCCGGAAATGTCACCCACGAATAAAACAGTTCGTAAGGATAAGCATGTTCCACACTCACCATCATGATCCCGGCAAGCCTTCCAAAGGCACATTGTACATCCGCAAATGATCTTGCACCGCAATGCGACTATGCAGCGGAATGTCCACGGCAGCCATGACGGCACAAGAAATAAGAAAAACAAAGTAAACTTTGTAGCACAACTGGGTAGTAATTCAAGGAAACCGTTTTAGTAAGAATCAAGCTTGAAAAGGCCTATTACAAAAATAGGTTGGTTTTTCCGACACCATTGTTTTCCGGACACAGCAGTGAAGGGGTTAAGGATTGAATGATATACTACTCGAGTGTCATGATATAAGGCCAACACCGTATGGGCGCCATGTAGCGGAAATTCCGTTCTCCTACAGAACTGTGCATAGAGACCTGGAACCTCGGTGAATTAGGATGGCTCAAAACTCACCTCAGTACCCAAAATCCCCTTACCGAGCTAGCTACAGTGTCTCATTGGTCATAACAAACTCCCAATGCTTAGACAGACCAGAACATGAACTTAGATTACCTCAGGTATCGTGGAACACATGAACACTCTTTCGTTATATAATCATTTCAAACCAGAACATGGAGTAGATGAGGACACGTGCATGTTTGAAATATTTATTTACCAACGCATGGTTCTCAAAGGCAGTATCTTGTACAATACTAGAAAACATATTATAAGCAACAAAGTTATCAGCATAGTTACCAGTCCATAAAAGGCGAATGGTGACAGCATACTAAGATGCTGAAATGAATAGGAATTAACAATATCTAATTCACACCTTCCCTATTTAGCATAGTATTTTAAATCTATGTAGGTCTCATTTGGGTTTTAGCAGGGCAGGCCCATACCTCAAAATCTCAGTGGCAGAGGATCACATCATCTTCCACCAGCTCTCTGCATGCGAAGCACCATCAAGTGTGTCTCGTGTGTGTTCAGCACCACAATATAAAACCCGCCTAGAGTCAGATTTTGGCAGCAGCATGCGTGTTATGTCTATGGAGGTGCGAAGATCAGACCTCACAACAACATCGTGTCTAGTTATCCTTGCAGCCTTCAGCACTCACTGTGCAGACAGTGTACCGAGCAAAACTGATATCAGAGCAATAACATATTATTTCTCAAGTAAAGCACAAAGCTATTCTGGGTCGAAAGCTAAAGCAACAATTATGTGTTGTGTGCAAATTAAGGCAGAAAGGTAAAATGGCATTTAAACATTTAATAAGCTCTTGCTAACTTAACACAGTATATAGAAAAGAATTAGCTATATGACAAGCTCTCATCAGGACAACTATTGACTTTGCCAATGCTTGTTAATTGTTAATACTGTTTGTGCTAGATTTTACCTGCCTCTGTTGCGGGGAGGTTGCTGCATTTCATAATTAGGCACCATGTACTACTGTGATTATGCCCTCTAGAAATACATATAACATCACATAAAACCATTATTAAAGCCGTGCTCTATTTAACTTTTAATTTAGATAGAATCCTGTCATGAAATGAAGGAATCATTTCCACATTTGGCAAGGTTAAAAATGAATTCAAACAATGTGGATTTTGTTGCTAAACATGCAAATATACACTCACATATATGTTCAAAAGTACTAGACAGTAGACTTCAGTTCAAATATAAAGTTTATTTAGACAATTTAGTCTTTAAACAACAGCTCATACAATAATTTTTAAAAGATTTTACACATTGAAAGATCTTATTTGCAACCAAATAAAAATCATATGACCCTTAAAACTTCATTCCTAAAAATGTGAAAACAGTAATATTTCATTTTAGATAGTGATACGCTTTTTTGCAGTTAAGCCTCTAATGAATTAGCAAACTTATATACACCCTGCATATATATCCCAATGGCTATCGCTATATCTAAGTTTTCCATATATTAAGAAGCTCCCATGCTTGCAAGCGGGCCTTTACATCATACTTTCAAGAAATCGGATGAAGAAATAAGTTACGTAAATTAAAACATTTTCGACAATCCAATAAAATGTGTAAACTGTTACAATTCATCCCCAACTCACACATGCATTTGCCATCGGGTTGCATTAGGCCTGATTTTATTGCCTTATTTGTTACATTGTTGGATTTATTCTAGTTCTTATCCTCAGAGCTTCCATTCTTAACCATCAATTTGGTAATAATTATTTTTGGGCTTGCGCCTCTGGCAGAACTCTAGGCAAGTCTACTAGGAATATGGTGAACAGGAGTGGGGCCAAAACACAACCTTACCTGAGACCATTATTTATTGCTATTTCTGGTATTAGGCCGCCAGATGTATCTTTAATTACTTGTGCCCAATTATGACTGTGTAGCTCCTGGATCACCATCAAGAGATCAGGAGATCAGGTGGAACCTCATAGTTTCTCATGGTCCCTCACAAACACTCCCTATCCACCAAGTCGAACTCTGAGTGAAAGTTCACGAAACAGCAATACAACTTGCCCTGCAGCTCCATGGACTTCAGCGCCACAGCCCACAAGGCAAAGCAGTGGTCAATAGTAGAGTGACCTTCCTTAAAGCCTCCCTGTTCTATTGGAACTATCGACCACCGCTCCTCCCACTCCTTTAATCTACCAAGACAGTAGACTTGAAATGTATCTCTTTCCATACATTCCATCTTAATTAGTAGAATGGAACTCAAACATATAACTTGTCCATTGAGACTCTTGATACTGCGTCATGTGTGTACAGCTCCTGGGTCTGCTGTAACGTCTGCTGCTGCTAAGAAATTGGGTTGTTGATTGACTAGGGGCCTGAGGGAGACTTGATCTTTTTGGGGGCCCTGGACCAAACATATTTTGGGGGCCCCAGTTTGGTACACCTTTGAATTTATGATCCAATTTTAGCTCTATCATGCCCTCTTTTGCCCGGTCAGTGACAGTTCACAGGTGTTCTCGTCCAAATTCTAAATGTGTTTACATCTAATATTCAAGGATTGTGAGTGGTGTGTGTTTTCAATACGGTAACACAGCAACTTGTTTATGGATATTGCATGAAATATAAACACAGCATTTCTCTGCAAAATGTCTGTAATAGACTCTCACACATCACCCACATGAACAATAAGTTAAAGGAAAATGGTGTTTAAAACAATCTGTTTAAGAATTATTAAAGGTCATCAGGGCTAGACTCTCTGAAGAACAGAGCTGGCTCTATGAGGGGGGCCCCCTAAAAGGCCGGTGCCCTGGGCCACAGCCCACTTTGTCTATGCCTTAAAATGTCTCTGGCAATAACCACGAACCTTGTCAGGTTTTGCTACATGCCATCCGTAAAATAACCTGCGATCCACCCTGTGGTAGCTTGTCATGGAGCAGGATTAGTCACACGGCAATGTGTAAAGTATTTGTACAACACTTCAAACCTCAATAAGGTGAAAATACCACACAAAAATGATCCTACAACAAGTTAGAAAAAAAAGTAAATGTATTACAGAAAATAGGACCAAATTGATAAAAATCCAATCGGTAAAACTAGAGATATGCAGCTTAAAACATTTCAGTGAAAATAGCACTAGAATAAAACAGAAACAATTAGAAGAAGCAAGAACATTTGAGTACAAGCGAGACTGCGGAGAAGAGAGGTATAAGCAGTTGGAGCAGTTGGAGAGAAGACTGGAAGTGAAAGGAAGCCATTGTAATTGAATTGTACCTTCTTTGATAGGAATAAACAACCCTCACTGTCTTTAAATCTTGATGGTCATTATATATTGTGGAACATAATGTCATTATATATTGTGGAACATAATGTAAATCTGCTTTTCTTTGCACAGGGTTTATGATTAAATATTTCAGCAGAGGCAGAAGGTGTTGTATACTACTGGTGATACCTTAGTACTATAGAGGATATATTTTCTATTGGGTCTATAAAAGGTTTTTTTCTGATAGAGAGGAAGAACACACATAGACATCCATAGTATGTTTGTATGTGGTATTACTATAGCGCAAACCTAGCCAACACCCAGGAGAACAATGCCCCGGGTAAAAGACAAGCATAAAATAGCGTAAAGGTAGCTGGGTAGTGGATGGAAATGAACTGTGATGCAATGATCTAGATGTGAGTCTTCAACCCTTTCCTAAATTGCAGCAATGTTGGAGCAGTTCAGATGGATACTGAGATTTTTTCCAGAACCCAGGTGCATGCATAGGCGGAAAAGGCCTGCTGCCTAGTTTTTTTTTATACTTCTTAGTTTGCAGACTGATGGTGTCCATGCTATGGGTGTACTGAATTCCACCAGAGATGGCAAGTGTTTTCACAAGATGAGCCGGTCAAGATGGCTTTGCAAATGATGCAGCAGGTTTAAAAAATGGTGCAGGCCAGTAAAGGGAGCCAATGGAATTCCATCAGGAGGAGTATAATGGGATCATATTTCTTCTGGTCCTGGATGAGAGGTGATGCAGAGTAGAGAATGCCCTCAAGAGCTGCCAGTGTGGAGTCTGAGATGCCACAGAAAATGGCCTTATTACCGTACAGCCGCAAGAGTACAAGAGCTTGAACTGCAGTTCTGAAGTTGATTTCATGAGGAAACGGTTTCACTTTCTTTACAAGAGAGAGCTGGTACCAGGCTGTCTTTGTTTTTCTGCTACTGTGTTTCTTGAGGGCAAGGTTGGTGCCCAGGATGAATTCAAGTGACAGTGTGTTGGATGAAAGTTGGTGTTAGCAGCTGGCAAGTTTCATGTCGATGAGCCTGGCTTGTTCTGTTTCTTGTATATTGCTTGTGGTAAATAGCAGGAATTTTGTCTTGTTGGGTTGAGATTCAGGTAGCCACTGGACTTAAAGGTCTGGATGATGTACAGGCAGTGTCTGAGGCACTGGATGACTTTAGCAGGGGAGACTTTCAAATAAAGTTGTGTATCATTAGCATATTGGTAAATCTTAATGCCGTTATCTGAGAGTTGTTTAAAGTGGAAGTGCTTGAGCTTGTGTAAAACAGAACAGAGTCTAGGCCACTACTATATTTCATCCACAAGGTAACGCCTCTGCCATAAATCAATATTCACTCAAATAAACATACATTCCTTTTCGTATGTACAAATTGCAATCTTCGTAATGGCATTTCTTTAAAAAAAGATGTTCAATCCATCAAATTCACTGATTCTTTTTAGCAAATACCAAAACTCTATGTACATGGAGTATTGTGAATTCATATTGTCATTCTATCGTTGCAAGCAGCAAATAAAATAATTCCTTCTATATGGGTACCTTTATGTGGAAAAGTTCAAAAAAATCATTCCGTCATCTGTGCTCGTAATGGGGGAGGTGGCTAGCAGGAAAAAATAAAAACAATATATTGCACAATATCTTTTATAAAGACCTCATCCATGCATTCCCAGTCTTTTCCTTGGAATTAGGGTGAATTCGCTGCCATGTGTATTACTTTGCTTCAATTGAAATTCAGTATTATGAACCAAGGGTCAGGACTACCTGTATATTTTTTTTAAATAATTTTTCAAGAAAAAATTACTCATAGCAAAAGAATCATTTTAGCAAACACAATTTACTCCAAAAACTGAGTTTTCGCTGGAGAGTTGTGTCTGTCAGTATCAGGGCCAGGGTTCAATCACATGTCCCTTTTCTGTTTCTCTGTATAGAATCCTTCTGTGCCACTGCAGGAATAGTGGAGATGTGTTGAAGAGCATCATCTATAGTGCCATTACCCTTTTACTACCTATGAGAACATCTCCTCCCTGGTCCAATAATGCCATGCCCATCCTGGGAGGCTTAATCTGTGAGAATAGAGATTGTAACTCAGACTTCAAGTTTCTCAATGAGAGACCAGAGACCAGCATGTCCTGGTCTGACTTTTCCTTTACACCTCACATTTTCTTAAAAGCAACAATGGCAACATTTCTCCAGGATTCAAGTCTGTTTACCACAGTTTGATGAGAAAAATGGTGGACTCCTCTCCACAAGTACCTGGTGACTCACTTGGTCCCAGCATGGACATTGATGATGGACGAGCCCTTGTGAGGGCGGTGGTCTATGGGTACAAAGGGGCAACAGAGTGCCTAGGCCCTTTTCCTACTACCGACAGTTGAGTCATAATGCTGCTACAAAATAATTGTGCTGATCAATTTGTGACCAGATGTCTCTATTTCCTTTTTAGGTTGAGCATTCAAGACCTCTTGTATATACTTTAGTATATACTTATATATTAGGAGATCAACCCTAGGACTTGTCTGCTTCTGCTAAGGGACTCTTTTTTCTGTTTAACTGCCTCTATTTAACTGTCTTAATAAAAAAAGGATCAGTAGAGGTCAGTAAAATACCACAATTGCTTAATGCTGAGGGACTTTCTTTTAAAAAAATTTCTGGCAACTGCCTCTATTTAACTTTCCTGATAGAAAACGACCAGCAGAGGTTGGTAAAATACCAGAATCACTATAGCATACTCTAGATTCTAGTCCATAGAAATTGCTTCCACGAGCACCCGTAGACAATAATATTTTTTTTAAATCTTGTATTTTCAGTGATATGACCACCGAAGGCCCTGATTTTATATTACAAACAGAGCTTTGGACTATACCATTACCCACTGAAAGGGAATATTTCTCTTGATGTGTTCCCATACCGGGCGTATCACGCAGTTTGGTGCTTACTTTCCACCATGTTAAAGAACAGTAGATGTTTCAGCACCCAGGCTAATGTGCTGTAGCTAAATGCTTAAACCACGTGTGCGCATGAAGGAACCACAGCGTCATGAACCACGGACAGCGTGGTTCCGTCATGCGGCTGCTGGTCCGCTGACGCAGCATTTATTCCCTGCCTGTGCGGGTAAATTAATGAGCGGGCGGGACAATGATGGAACCACACCGTTATGAGCACACGCCGCCCATGACTCATGATGGCGTGGTTCCGTCATGAGCACAGCAGTGCCACACTCACCTCCCCAGCGCCGCAGCGAAATTCCTGCGTGGCGAAGGGGTTAAGGTCCCAAAGACGAGACCGATTGCTTTGTAAATGCATGTTTTCATACTGTTTTGAATTGGAATTTTGTAACATATGTGATGGTTAAGGGGGAAGTGTTAGAATCCAGGGCTGGACAGGCCTTTTATTCCATCGGGCATTTCCCCGGTGAGCTGTAGCTCTAAGTAGCAGGTTTTGAAAGACCAGGGCCACGCCTGGTGCCTCTGTTACTTCCCACATCTCCCCAAGGTTAATTGCAGCAGGAAGGGGAGGCTTCAAGAGAGAGGGGGAGAGGGTTGAAAGGTCGAGAGAAAGCGATCAAAGAGGGAGAAAAGAGAGATGATAAAATGAGAGATTGAATTTATGAATATATTGATGGAAACAGAGATAGAACGTGGAGACGACGACAGCTGGCCTCGTTTGCACTATATTGCCTGGGCTGTGTTTGGTTCCCCAGTCTGACCCCGGTATCTGGGGTTACAACAAAGGTTAGATAAAAAGGAGAAACAAATAAAAACGAAAAGATAAAAAAACAAATTTGTCACGTAGAGAAAACAATGATAATTCGAAGGATATATATATATATATATATATATATATATATATATATATATATATATGTATATATATATATATATATATATATATAGAGAGAGAGAGAGAGAGAGAGAGAGAGAGAGAGAGAGAGAGAGAGAGAGAGAGAGAGATATTGTAGATGAATTCGTAATTTATACTCTGCTTTACAATTGGAGTCATAGAGATTTAGAAGATGTGTCTTCTTTGACGATAAAGAAAAATCTGCTTTGTAGCTGTCAATATTGCAGCCTGTCGGTGCCGCTTAGGCTTGAAAATAAGACATGAAAAGAGAAAGCCCAGGGTGGGCGACCTTTCTCGCCGCCCGTCCCTTTCCCCAGCACGCCCATTACGAGCAGCTCCTCTTCTTTGATTCACGACTCTGGTGTTTGGTTCGCCAGGTTCACCCTGCCTCCTGAAAACTCAATCGTGATAGGCGGGGGTCCTTGCAGACGGAGCAGCGCACGTGCAGGCCTTCAGGTTCTGCCAGAGAAGTGTTTTGTATTCATTTAGACAGCAGCAGAGAGAGAACTATGGGGCAGGGACTCGAACAGTGCTCCATAACCCTCGCCTGCTCTGCCGATCCATTCGCCTTCCAGCAGCATTTGTCGGATATGGTAATTAAATATTGATGTTTCTGCAGCTTATGCTTTTAATACTTCTTGGATTTATGCACATATTTAGTAGACCCCTCGGGTAAATCATCAATTTAGTTCTCCCAGCAAGCGGCCTGGCTCTCTGGCCCTTGGATATCGATTTCCGTGTCAGAGATTCAGCAGTGCGTCTTAGCACTCTGGCGACGTAAACAAATCTTTTCAAATTTATCTGGGTGCAGTGCGTAAAGAGCAATAAATGTGTAATGAACAATACCATGCCTGTTGAATTAAACCTTAACAGTGGTCGTTAATTTCAATCCCTTGGTGGTTAGTAAAGCTGTTGGTTAGCAGCCAGACTGCATTATACCATTATTGGAGCCCGAAGGCTACTGACCAGCTTCACAGCGCAGCTCACTGAATCTTTTGGTTATATAGTGCTAAGTATCGCACTTCTGCCATTTATCAGCGCTATAAATAACATGTCTTACTATTACCCAAATTATGGTACTCAACTCACCAGGGTGCCTCCTCAGGTTAACTTGACCGTATCCATTTCCATTTCTAAACTTTATTTCGGCCGTAAAAGACCATAAAAGTCACATAATAGCACATCACATGAGATAAAAATACGTTGAAAGTAGCACTCCATAAAAATTTAAAAAGAAGTTATTTACAAATTGCATCGACTAACAGCCGCTCGTTACATTAAGAAGAGATATAAAAAAAATTGATTACACAATTACAATTGTTGTTTCAGCAACTTATGGTGCCTTTTCCACATTGAGAGAAGAAAGCGAGAGACAGCAAATACCACAATAGTTTTTGTTTCAGTTCTTAAAATTCGGTAAGAAGCAATACATTGAGTGAACCCCATATTTTTACAAAGTGGGATGAGTGAATATTTTCTTAATGATCTGTACCCAGGACAGAAAAATAGTACATGTATCACTGTCTCGGGGGGACCATTTCAAGCTGGGCATATATTTACAATGGGATTTACCCAGTTCTTTGTGAAGTCAAATAGAGGAAGGGTGCCCAGCCTGAATTGTATAAATAGCTTCCTCGTCTGTGCGGTTTGGATTTCATCCATATAGGGTTCAAACATGTATTGATCTTTGAAACGTAAAAAATCTATTGTAAGGTGGCCAAAAGTGTTGTTTTCCTGCATGACCCTAAGTCTGTACTGTCTGTAAGATTTTACCAGATTAAGAGAAGAAATCTGCGGACAATAAACCTCTGGACTAAACCAGAGGTCAGAATAACCAATTTTGGCACAAAGATCTTTAATACAAGCAAGCCAAGGAAATTTCATTATCCCAGTTATCTCTAGGATCGAGCAAAGCTCAGACCTGAATGAGGCTAACTCAGGGTTCAGCCTAATTCTATGCCAAAAAGTCACTGTATCCAAACTGATGCGCTCCAGAGCACTGCATTTGTCCGTGCAAATGATTAGCTCACTGAGCCATCTGCTTGGCTCAGCTATCACCACTCCCAACTCTCTCTCTGTGACTCATTAGCTGTTTTTTTTTCTTGATGAAAACGTATCTCAGCATATTGTTAGCAAAAAGATAACAAACTTCAGTGACGTCCCTGAACGTGCAGCTTTGTGGTGCTCCTAGAATCAAGTTACCCAGTTGCGGAACCTGTGCTGTGTGGTCTCTGCACTCTGGGATGCATTCCTTGTACATGTCTGGGACCTTCTAGGTTGATGGTAGGCATCAAGCTTAGTGTTATTCAGTGTACTGTATTGATGACTAAGCTTACCCTCCAGTCTACAAAATGGGTACTTTGAACATTGACACTCATCTCACCATACATAATCACCCTGTTTACAGAGAGGGCATCTACCATTCAATTAAAACGGTCCTTGGTAATGTGGCCATTGGATCTTTCAGAATTCTGGATTAAAAAAGTGTTCCCGCTGGTAACTCTGTGGTTTGCAAGTGCTCTGAGAGCTGCGTGTGCCCCTATTTTGCTGCCAGTATATATTTGAAATGAGCCCACCAGGGGCCGAGATTTTCTGTTTTTTGGGATACCTTCTTCCCCTATACACCCTCTCATCTGCTTTGATACAACAGTGCATCCTGCAGTGACACTCGCTGATCGGAGGGGCCCTGTTCCAGCCTCAGTGGGGACAGAGGGGCGTATTATCAAGAACTATGCCATGTCTGAACTGGGGTGGTGGAGTGAGCTAAAGAATGGTGATGGATTAAACCCAGATCAGTCGACTGGGGGTGAGTGTTTGATTTGTTCAAGCACTCCGTCCATCATCTCCTTTGGTATTGCTTTGTTCGCCCCGAGTTGGCAGGGTATGCCCAGACGTGGGTTCCTTGCTCACTCTACCACTGGATTCAAGATAGCCTGGCTGATGAGGATTATGAATCCGAAACCGGTCCCAGGATGCTTATTTCCGGTTCAGGGGACAGGGTTCATGTTTCGCTGCCAGTGCGTGCGCCGATGCCGCACCTTCAGACACTGCTCTGAGTTTGGGTTGACGCAGAGCCAAGGCATGATGCAGATCTGCGTCTCCCCGCGCTGTAGCAGCCTCCTCTATCTGGTGTATTTCACACTACAGGGAGTTCATGTGCCTCGCCTCTTCCTTCTTTTGACCCCCTATAAGTTCCTGAGCTAGTTCACCAGAATCTTGATAGAGCATCTGGTGGTAAATGTAAGTGAACCATATACATAGTGTTGCAGGCATACCACACAAAATTAAAGCAACATTCTGACTGTATTTATCTGATGTTTGCGACATAATTTTTCGACATCATATTTTGAAGTGGTTGACTGGCCTCCAGTCTTTATAAAGAGAATCACATCAAAGTGAAGCAGCAATACTATTTCCTTTTTTCCTCCTTTCCTCCTTATACCTCAAGAGCTCAGTGAACAAATATATTTGAGAAAGTTGGCTTTTAAAATAGACTCCAGCCCTTCACAGAAATAAAGCGAAGTGGTATAAACAATACAGCTCCACATGTCATTCAGGAGTGAGCCCAAGTGTAGGCTCAGTATCCTCTTGAGACAGAAGCTAAACCTTATATAAAAGGTATTTTAAACTAGCTACAATATAAAGTCAATATAGTGCCTTGCAGTTCTATAATTAATACTCATCTTTTTCTTGTTTTAATAAACCTGGCAGACTCTTTATAAAATAATATAGGACTCTATAAATGTAGACAAACATATATACACGCATGCAAACTCAAAAGAAAACACAGGATTAGGAATTAATTTAATAGAAAAAGCACATTTAAAATAACCCTGCACATTTCCAATGGGGTTTTCAGCTAAAACCTAGTGCCCAAAAACAGTATCTAACTACTTTACTTGTTCAAATAGGTTTCAGTACTTTTAAATTCCTATATAAAATCATTTATGGGCTAATAATAGTCTTGATATGTTTGCAGTAAACAGTGGACAACTCACCGGAAAATCCATACCTTAAAACATTTACATCACACATTATAATTGGAGTTTCTAAACACCTGAATTGGGTAGAACATTACTGACCACACAGATAGAAAAGTAACACTTAGAAAATCAAAATTGGACATTTTAATGTAATTTAATTTAGCTGAGATGTAACTAGCACCTGACTACCTGATTATTTTACATGCTAGGCAAAACAATATATAATAGTTGCATGTGATTTCATACTTTCAAGAGTGTACTTGCTACATTAGGTTGAGAAAGTGAAGCCTTTTTTAATTATTTATTGTTCTCACGGTTTCTGAAATATATTTGATAACAAAATGCGCAGTTATTTCACATGGGCTGAAAATTAATATATTTATGACAAAAGAAACAGGGCATTTTTTTCTGTCAACACTTTTAGTCTACATGCACATACCTCACACAAAGGTCGTACAGTCATTCCATTCATATACTATTCACATTTCCACAGCTGAAAGCAAGCTTCACTCCCGCACAGAAAATTCTGTGGTGCAGCAAGTTTCTTCTTTTAATCTATGTTTGATCCAAAGTTTGTATCTCATCTCATGTAGTGCAAGCAGCAATTTGTTTTGCAATTACTCCACAACGTTAATATTAAAACTTTAATATTAATAAATTATTACACATCATAAGCAACTCCTAAATGGTTTGCCCATAGAAGTACAACAGAGCTCTTCTCGGTGAATAGCTCCACAGCTGTTGGATGGCTTGTGAAGCACTGCGGTAAACGCTTGTCGCTTAGAACTTCAAAGCACTACACACACCAAAGATTTTTAGGTGATTTCCAGCACAACAATACCCAATGCCTTTTAATTTGATTATGCCACGATGATCCCTCAGTTCTCACACTAGAGCAGTGTAGGTTTCAGTTTTAATGCCCTTTACAACTTGTAATGTACAAAGCATACATTAGTGCTTACACAGAGTCAGAGAGTCAGAAGGGGAATCAATAAAATTATAGAAATTCTGGTAGAGGTGGCTGTCTTACAGAGACAAATTTCCATTATTATATGCCTCGCACTTTACCGGTAAGTAACTGGATGAGTTGGACGGAATGAGGGGTTAGTGACTACTAACCCCTCATTCCGTCCACCTCATCCAGGTCCACATATAATAAGGGTGAGGATAAGGAAGGCTTTGAATTGAGGTACTGAAGGTTACCAGTAAGTAACTGAGTCATTAACCCCTCATTAAATCCAACTCGTTCAAGTCCAAATATAATAAGGGCGGGGATGAGGAGGGCTTTGAATCGAGGTAATGAAGGTTACCAGTAAGTAACTGAGTCACTAACCCCTTATTCCATCCACTTCGTCCAAGTCCACATATAATAATGGCGGAGATGAGGAGGGCTTGGAATTGAGGTAATGAAGGTTACCGGTAAGTAACTGAGTCACTAACCCCTCATTCCATCCACTTCGTCCAAGTCCATATATAATAGGGGCTGGGAGGAGGAGGGCTTTGATTTGATGTAATAAAGGTTACCGGTAAGTAACTGAGTCATTATCCCCTAATTTAATCCACCTCGTCCGAGTCCACATATAATACGTGCGGGGATGAGGAGGGCTTTGAATCGAGGTAATGAATGTTACCTGTAAGTAACTGAGTCATTAACCCCTCATTACATCCACCTCGTCCGAGTCCACATATAATACGTGCGGGGATGTGGAGGGCTTTGAATCGAGGTAATGAATGTTACCTGTAAGTAACTGAGTCATTAACCCCTCATTCCATCCACCTCGTCCGAGTCCACATATAATACGTGCGGGGATGTGGAGGGCTTTGAATCGAGGTAATGAATGTTACCTGTAAGTAACTGAGTCATTAACCCCTCATTCCATCCACCTCGTGCAAGTCCACATATAATACGTGCGGGGATGTGGAGGGCATTGAATCGAGGTAATGAATGTTACCTGTAAGTAACTGAGTCATTAACCCCTCATTCCATCCACCTCGTCCGAGTCCACATATAATACGTGCGGGGATGTGGAGGGCTTTGAATCGAGGTAATGAATGTTACCTGTAAGTAACTGAGTCATTAACCCCTCATTCCATCCACCTCGTGCAAGTCCACATATAATAAGGGCGGAGATGAGGAAGGCTTTGAATTGAGGTAATGATGGTTACCCGTTAGTAACTGAGGAATTAACCCCTCATTCCATCCACCTCGTCCAAGTCCACATATAATAAGGGCGGGGATGAGGAGAGCTTTGTATAGAGGTAATGAAGGTTACCCGTAAGTAACTGAGGTATTTACCCCTCATTTTACCCACCTTGTCCAAGTCCACATATAATAAGGACGGGGATGAGGAGGGCTTTGAATTGAGGTAATAAAGGTTACTGGTAAGTAACTGAGTCATTAACTGCTCATTTTACCCACCTCGCCTAAGTCCACATATATTAAGGGTGGGGATGAGGAGGGCTTTGAATCGAGGTAATAAAGTTTACCGGTAAGTAACTGAGTCATTAACCCCTCATTCCATCCACCTCGTGCAAGTCCACATATAATAAGGGCGTGGATGAGGAGAGCTTTGAATCGAGGTAATTAAGTCAAGTCAAGTCAAGTCATAACATTTATATAGCGCACTACATACCCAGAGGGTTTCAAGGCGAGTAACTTACCTAATTAAGGTTACCGGTAAGTAACTGAGTCATTAACCCCTCGTTCCATCCACTTTGTCCAAGTTCACATATAATAAGGGTAGGGATGAGGAGGGCTTTGAATCGTGGTAATAAAGGTTACCGGTAAGTAATTGAGTCTTTAACCCGTCATTCCATCCACCTCGTCCAAGTCCACATATAATAAGGGCTGGGATGTGGAGGACTTTGAATAGAGGTAATGAAGGTTACCGGTAAGTAACTAAGTCGTTAACCCCTCATTCCATCCACCTCGTCCAAGTCTACATATAATAAGGGCTGGGATGAGGAGGACTTTGAATCGTGGTAATAAAGGTTACCAGTAAGTAACTGAATCAATAACCCCTCATTCCATCCACCTCGTCCAAGTCTACATATAATAAGGGGTGGGATGAGGAGGACTTTGAATCGTGGTAATAAAGGTTACCAGTAAGTAACTGAGTCAATACCCCCTCATTTTACCCACCTCCTCCAAGTCCACATATAATAAGGGCGGAGGGATGAGGAGGGTTCTGAATCAATGTAATAAATGTTGCCGGTAAGTAACTGAGCCATTAACCCCTCATTCTACCCACCTCATCCAAGTCCACATATAATAAGGGCTGGGATGAGGAGGACTTTGAATCAAGGTAATAAAGGTTACCGGTAGGGGTGGGTGGAATGTGCGTAATCGCGTTATGCAAATCTGTGCGAATCGGTTAAAAATCTTCGCGAACACGCAGAAATTTCGCGAACACGCGGAATTGCATGTTCGCGATGATTTTTTCCCGTTCGCAATTGCTGTTTGCGTGCTCGGGGGGAAATATCTCACGAACACACATTTTGAGAACGCGAACAAGCAAAACATTTCACAGAATGCTGAATTTTGGGCAATTTCGCGTTCTCCGTGAAACACAAAATAACCCAAATTCCGCAAATTCCGCAAGCAAAACGGAATGTACCGCCCAGGCCTACTATGGACCATAAAAGTGAAGGCATCTACATTTAATGGAACGGTGCTGCAAACTTTGCTTTTCGGCAGATCATACCTTTCAGAGGAATCTGGAGGTAATCCGATCTCAAGCCAAGATCAATATAAATATTTCAACAGTGATTTAAACAACTTCAAAATGAGATGAGTCTTTAGATAACTCCTACACCCTCAATTCAAACAACACTCTAAGGGGCTTATTTACAAGCCCATTGCCCCACCGGAGTGACACTTTTAATATGGGAAAAGTGACATACCGACGGCGCAAGAAGCTTGTAAATACGTTGTGATGTGGCCCTTAGGGACCACCCAGGTTACTGATAACCACCTAATATGCCTTCCCAAGTAATAAAGAGTCGGTCAGACAGTAGAGAACACAAACAGATATTTATTAGCAATACTCTGCAGAGGAGTCCAATCTGACCTGCACCCTAAGATGTCTGCCAAGAGACTAGCCCCCCAACAGCTTGCAACCTGTAACCATACCTCCAGGAACCCCCCAACCACACCCACAGTGTAAAGTTACCTGCTTAGGCTGAATGCAAACAAAGGAGGCACAGAAGGATGAGCTACCATCTGCTAGATGGGTACACACTATCATACTTTCAAGGTTGCTGTGCCGTGTCTCAGCATCTCCTAACGTGGGAACAGAGCCACACATATGGAAAGGTATGCAGGGGCGGAATGGCCTATTCATTAGTAAGTCAGAAGGCAACCTTGACCAGAAGAGAAAAATAATAACTAAATACAGTCTTCGGCTGAGACAAGCAAAATGAAAAAAACAGGGCCTAGTTCGCACAGCCTGATGGGGATTGCAAAATACAAAATGGAGTCATGCATGCTAACTAAGGCTTGCGCATTACAGGGATTACTCTGTGGGTTGCATAACGTAAATACCCATAAGATGTCATTTAGCTGCACACTGCTAACCTACTATGACACATAATATGTATATAACGAGAAAGGGGTTTCTCAAACCTAACAGACACTCCTTTTAGCATGGGTGGCTAAATGCTTTATTGGCGCTATCCAGTAGGTTCTTTAAAATGCTAAGCATGGAAGGGAATGAAGCACTTGCATATCAGACCTCTTTAATAATCAAAAATGCCCTTGTCGATCAACATAATAGCCTGTATGCCTTACATCATCATAGGAGTTTTATTATCTCTTTCCGGCAATTTAGGAGTCGGGGTGAGAAAACCCACACAATAGGTACAGCATGCTGGGAGGCATTTGACACAGAGACAGCAAGTAAAGATGACCCCTGCCATAGCTGCTAGGAAAAGGAATATCTTCCAACCCCAGGATGATATCAGGCCCCAGAACCACCATGTCAAGGACCATGGACCATTATCTTGGTGAATGTCAGATGCAAGCTTGTGGAGCTTCTGTATAGCAGAATGTACATTAGGGGCGTGATCAGGAATATATACACACGGAAGCTGCTGATGACGTCTAAAACCATCCGGTTTTGAAGAGCAAGTCTCGTAGTCTGAACCTCTACTGTAATATTGGTCAATATTTCTGCCATCATATTGACGGCCCCCTCTATCCTCCGGGTGAGTTGTCTAGTATTGAGGCTATTGGCCATAGGGAGTTGCATCAGTAAACTGTTGCAGGGTTGTGTCAGTCTGATCTGTCATCTGTGTTGATCATCCTCTTAAGTCCGGAGGCTAGGACACCTCTATGCTGTAGGCAATGAGTTTTGTGGTAGTTGGGAGGGGCTATATAAACTGGGAAAGGAGGTGGGAGAGGTAGCACTGCCCGGACCATTCCTTAGGGAGCCACAAAATACCATGAGCGCCACAGACAAAATAAACATTAGAGAATCATTCAGTACAGAGAGAGAAATGAAGTAGTCATATGTTACACTGGCTAGTAAAGCTGTGCATTAGCATGAAATCACATTAGCTTACCATCAAATTTAGATAAAAAAAACATACCCACAGTGCAACATTCATAAGTGTTGGAAGCGCTTAGGAGCACGCATCATATCTATGTGCAAAGTCAGATTTAGGTGCAACGTCCCTTTAAAGAGGAGAACAACTATTAGAACAAAGTAAGAAGGACTAGGGTACTGTATTTCAGAGCACAATCACATTTAGGTGCAAAAAACTCCTTGATACAACGTCTGCTGGACTTTGGAAACACTTCTAGTATGGATACAATTAGCAGAACAAAAGTGTAAAAATGCTTGTAAGAGTAAATATCATATTCGGTTGCAAAAACCCATTCAGATGTAAAATCGCTCTTTGTTGCAAAATCATTGTTGGTGTTGCATCAGCAGGAGTGTGGAAAAACTTCTGTACGCAAAAACACTGTTAGTTGCAAAATCACATTGCTAAAACATCACGAGTATTGTTGAGGCACTTTTGTGCAAAAAAAGTCAAAATATTAGTCAAGTGCAAAAACACAATACAATGTAAACTCTTGCTCGTGAGTTATCAGTAGAGTAGCAGTGTTTGGGTCGAACACTACTCAGTACAGAGAGGAAAATGGAGCATCAGGTGTCACATTAGTTGTAAAAGCTGTGCATCAACATATTTTGACAGAAAACTGAAGTATAAATTTGCTGTTGGCAAAACATCAGAGCAAGTCTAGGAACATAAATTACATTTACGTGCGAAGTCACTTTCAACTGAAAAGCACCTCTAGGAGTGGTGTCAGCATTGCAATAGTACTGTGGGATCCATTTAGAAGCAAAAATCACATGACAGTGGACAATACCATTTGATAGAGCAGCAGCAGGGGCCTGGAGACACTTCTCATGCAAACAGCGAGAACTGCTGACTTGTATGTGCAATTCTGATGCTGACACAAACCTCATAAAACACCGCCCTGCTGAAGATGATTGGATAGGTGCAAGTAAGTCAGGCTTCTTGCCTCACATTAAAGTTCCAGAGTAGGGAAGAGTAGGGGTGGAGCCCACCCAGAACCACTGAAGCACGTTGGATTGACGTCGAACCGCAGCTGTGTTAGCCAATGGCGTGCAAGACGGAAGTCTGACAGTTTGTGATGAGTGGCTCATATGCACATTCTTGAGCAGTGACCAGTGACTACTGAAAGAAGATAAACCACTCCTTTACACCTGGACGTCAATATGTTGCTTCTGTTGAGACTGTTTGTATTATGGGACCTTTAAATGAGGGATACCACTGAGGAAGATGTAGCTGTACTTTAAGTAGGGTAATGTCACTCATAAGATCACACTCACACTAGATATCTCATCCTCATTACAATGTATTCCATCGTGAATTATTTCCAAGCACTTAAGTTGTTCTGGTAGAACAGATCCAATGTGTCTCAGGCGTTTGTGAAGTCTCAGGCCGTATGCCTAGCTCTGTCCCACCTGCTGCAGTCCTCTCTAGTTCTATTTTTAAACTGAAGGTAGAAAACCTCGGCAGAAAACCATCTTCTTGCTGGGACACATGTTCTATGGGCTCCGACTTGATTGATTGATCAAAATGTTTGCAGCAGATAAGAAAATTCTGTTGATCTTCTGAAGGCAGGCCTCCTTCAATATCCTGGAAACGCACTCTGTACGTATGTAATCCCCCAGAAAGAACTGTCCTTCCTGTCCCCACTTTCAGGTTCAGAAAACCCACTCATCCCCACGTGGAGTCTTCTTCCTCATCTGGCTATAATCCCTACGGAATATTCCTATGGCATGACCCTTCATTTCGCGAGTAAGGAGGTGGTTGACTTTTAATCCTAGGTGGATTAAAGTGCAGATATGTCAGGCGACTGAATCCCGGAGACTCATGTCTATGCCATTGTGTCATTAAGATAATTTGATTTATAGCCTAATTTTTTTTTCAAACCATGTTGCTCTGTTTTCTTGTACAATGGATTCTGTCAATGTTGCTCAATTTATCATTGTATAATTTAGCAAACAAGAGGTGTATCACAGTGATAGCAATCCACGGTTCCCAAGACACAGCTCTTCATCATGAGAAGCAGCAGAGAAGGCATCACCTTACGCAAGCCTGACAGAGCATGAGTGTCAGCTGTGAGATTTCCTTTATGCACATGGAATGGAGGAGTGACCTGGCAAAAATATGGGTCCTGTGGCAGAAGCAATGTTTCCCCCATGTATCCCACAAAGTTACAAAACGACATCAGTTACCAGTTACATCAGTTACTAGAAAAGCATTTCAAGAGCGTAAAGATGAGATAAATGGAGCTTATAAGGGAGAGGGGGTAGGGTAAAGGGGTAGGAGGAAATAAGGTGGAGAGACGAGGGAGAGTCTGCCCAAAGTCCGGCTGGGTAGGTGACGAGCGAGAGGGAAGTCCACAGCCCATCTCCTCTATAGCTATCAGGTAGCTCCACCGGGCATCGGCCAAATAGCTAGGTCTCAACGGAAAAACATTTGAAAAGCATGGGGGACAAAAAAAATGGAGGATAGAGGCGGAAAGGGGGTTGGGTAAAGGGGTGGGAGAGAGAATACGAAGGCGAGATGAAGGAAGGTCTACCCAAGGTCCAGCTGAGTAGGTGATGGCCAGAGGGGGCCATCTCCTCTATAGCTATTAGGTAGCTCCACCGGGCATCGGCCAAAAAAACTAGGTGTAGCGCTTAATTAAACTGGCGAAGGCAATGGTCCTGTAATAATCCATAAAAATAAGATGACTCTGTTGTAGCTGTATCCAATTTCCAGGTTTATTCTTAGGAAGTAGTTGCAGGAGTAGTAGGATAAACAGGATATTAATCCAAGTAAGTATGTACAGGATAGTAAGTCCCACCGGGAGCAGCTGCCCTGCTGCTCAGCATCAGATATAACTGACAATGGAATCAAACATACACAAAAGGAACTCTAGGTGACATAACAGATACAGGCTGAGCAGCAGAGAACAAACCACTAAAGAAGGACACAGAGGGAAGAAAAGCAGGATGTGACACATCTTCACCCTTGAAAGAAATAAGAGCCAATTGAGAAAAGAAGGAAAGAAGAAAAGAAGGAAAGTAGATAACAGAAATACATCACATACAGAGTAAACCCTCTTCGCAAAGTAAATGGAGAGGGATAAAACATCAAAAGGGTGAAAGTATGAAAGGCAGTACCGTCACCTGAAAATGAAAGGGAAAGGGCAATACATAAATGTGCTTAAGGCCCACCACACAAAAGAAACTGAACACTCCAAAAGATATAGGGCAATAAAGGTTCAGATACAACAGTTAATAAATGAAATATGAACTCCTCGAAAACATTAGAGCACTTACGTGGTTCAAATCAACAAAATTGAGCAACCTGCGGCTTGTAACTCCACTAATAAATTTGAACACCTCTAAGCGATAAAGTACCTAAGTAGTTCATCATAAGTAAGCATCAAGCACACAGAGCACAAGAAGTGCACACACACGGCTCTTCATAAAACCGAATACCTCCCAAGAAATCAAAAAAATGAGAAGCAATAACAGTCCTCACTTAAAACTGAGCACAACAAGGCTCTTCATAACAATGAGCACTACAGCGGCTCTCTGTACAACTGAACACATCTAACTAATTAAAGCACTAACGTGGTTCAACAATATTAAGCATGAATAAAACTGAGAATTAATAGAACTGAGCACACTATGACTCTTTATCATTAAACCTGAAAAGAATGGAGCGCCTCAGTAGAAGTTGAGCAAAAAGATGGCTCCAATAAGCATAACAGCTACAAATCATCACCAAAATATAAGCAAATCAGCACCTTAACGAAGGTTGAGCACAAATGTGGCTCCAGAAAAGAATGCAATAATAGAATCAATTAATTCAAAGCCATCACTCACAAATACACACAGAAAAGAACACGAATAGCCTACATCTATAACCCTAAACCAGAAATATAAGGATTGAGTATATAAATCGATATTGAGCACACCACAGTACTTCAAAGAAACATCATGACTGACACATGCTGTAAATTAAAACTATAATAATAAGGTAGGCAAATCCTTCACGCAAAATAATTGAAGAATGTACTCAAGGGTAAATAACAGCGCAAACAACACACTGCATAATTTAGCAAATATGCAAAATGTAGATCACAACATTTTAAACATAACAAATTAAAATAATAAAAGTAGTCACCGTAGTCTGAATTTCGGAGAAAGCTACTCCTCTGATATGTTGATTAAAGCATGAACGCAAACTCTGGTGATCTAGAAAGTACAATCCCAAAGAAAGATTATCGCAGTCAAGCATTTAAACTTGAGAAGACTCTCTGATTCTTCATCATGTTCCAATAAAAAGAATACCGGTTTGTCACTGGTCTCCAGCAGCCCTTGTTGAAACTTTATTACTTCCAGCAGTAACAGAGTGGTTGGCATAACGAAGACAGAACACTACATGCCACCCTCAACAGCAAGATGGCGGCAGGCAGCCATATACAAGACAGAGAAGACTCCGAACGCATGGATCTTCTCCGAAGGGACCGCGCGCTATCATCAGGCAGAAGAAGGTAGAGGCGCGCGTTGCTTAGCTCATGCAATGTTTTTTAAAGTAGGCGCTTGAACTCCCAAAAAGTCGAGGGGCAGTGAGGAACCACAATTATGCAAAGCTGACAAACACTGATGCTTGCATATGCAAAGTGAATAGCTAGAAGACTTCATTGCCAATATGTAACCTTGAAAACGATCAACTAAATAGTCCAAAAACAGCCACTTCCTTATGTTGCAAATAAAACGAACATCACTCGAATGCACCATATTTCACGGTCACTTCAAACCGGGACTCAATACTTGCCCCTGGTTGAGCTGTGAATCTTAGCGCTCCGTGTCCAACTCCTACCAGTTGAATCGCTAACTCTCAATTGTTATCAGAGCATAAAAACAGGTATATCTGATGGTAGATGTTAGCGCTCAGCATTGATAAAAGCCAGCACAATGCATCCCAGTTATTCCAATCGAATCACTTCCTTTTGCAGGATGACTGTAAGGCAGGGTGTCTCCACAAGTAGCTGCATAAAATATTATGTAAAAGCAGATTTCAAGCAGCACGTGACAACTTACACATCCAACATTTAGGCATAGTTTAACATGTCCCAAGTTTATACCAACGCTCAACTTACTTCTGGCTGTCTGATGGTATAGAAACCTGTGGGGCAATCAAGGGGTTCACTCCTTTGGTGATTGGTGTTACCTCCAGTGGTGGGGCACACCTTTGTTGTTTTTTGGTCCCCTCACACACCAACAGGCCTCTTGGTGTCATGCTTCATCATCGGGGTCATCGTGCCCCTCTATGGGGTACGGTGTGCTGCAACCTACAGATACGCGGGAGCAATTTAATGCCTATGTGTGGTGTGGATGAGGTGTTTTATGTGAGTGCGTGGTAGGGTTTTCTAAGTGAGTGAAGTTTAAAAAGGAACATGGCTCGTGAGGTTGCAAAAAAACTTTAATTATGCCCCCGGGCTGGTACTATTAAAAACAAAGTTTGGGAGGTTTAGTACGTAAAACAATGTGCGTTACCTCCTCTTGTGTGTGTCAACATGTTTCGGTTATAAAAACCTTCTTCAGGACTGGGGTACACAAATCCCCACCCTACTCACGTTTCTCTAGCTTTGTAATATGTTATTCTAGACAAAAGTGAGATCTAAGTGCTGGTAATTCAGTGTACCTAGCAAAACACCGCATTTTTTAGACAACCTGCGGGGAGAAAAGGGGACACAATTTTTTTTTCTGGTGGTCCGCTTTTCTATAAAAATTAACCAATGGGTGTAGTGACCAGTGGTCTCAAGCATCATGTGCGGTTTTCTCTATCATACTACAGGTGACTATTGTGCCTAGAGTGAATTTAAACATTTTTTTTTACAAAGGACAAACATACTCGTACAACACATAACATAGAATACACACACTAGTAGTTCTGTCATAAAAAGAGAGAGTGAAAGGTCTCGAAAGATGCCTTAATGAGAGGTGACTCAATATGGAGCTCTGTGGAAATAAAACATACTGTTTTGTAGGGGTAGAATGGCCCCATGAGCCTGTCGTGGGGATCCCTCATGCTTTTTGCAACCTTTAAAAGAAAAGATGGTTCAGAGTGCTTATTGTACTTACTCGGTTGCTGCATGGTTAGAGTGTTGCCATAGCATTGTTTACTCACGATGTCCTGGAAGTTGTGTCTCCCGTCCGATCCCCCCGTGCCTCCGTTGATTGTGAGGGAGTGCCGTGGGGTCGGGCTATTTATACTGAAAATGTGGGTCTTAATTCGTTCAATTACTGACATGATTAGTTCAATGAGGGTTTCCGTTTAGGCCATATAAGGTACCCTTCCCGGTTCTGCTCGCGGCTATCGGCATGGTGTCTTTATTCGTGTGCATGCGCACACCGATCCTGGTGCCCGGCTTCCAATGCGCATGTGTGAAAGCGCTGTGAAATATTGTATGCGCATGCGTGATGCATGCTAACCTCGGTTCAGTGATGCAGTTGGGCTTCAGTGTATTTTCCAATAAATGAAAATTCATGGAAAGGACTGTAAAATACAGGGTTACTGTTACGAGGCACGTGTGATTTATGCAGTCGCCACAAAGTGCATTTTACAAGGAAAAAAAAGAGGCCTGTTGGTGTGTGAGGGGACCAAAAAACAACAAAGGTGTGCCCCACCACTGGAGGTAACACCAATCACCAAAGGAGTGGATTCCTTTTGTTTATTTGTATCAGCCCAGGGAGAACGAATCCATCTCGGTTAATACTCTCTCTCTCTCCCCCCCCCTTTGTTATTATTAGTATCTAGGCAGCGCACAGCTGCGGGAGTTCCCCTATTCCCTTTACAAACACGTTTACTCAGAAGACACACATATAGGATCACACACATACATGAGGAAGATGGAGTCGGAACACGGACTCACATTTGGCGAGGAAGTAATTGATGAGATTTTGGCAGCAATCAACCCATTTGAAGGTTTGAGCAGCTCAGAACCAGGACCTAGTGTGGTCGACTGGGACGAACTGATGAACTTAAGAAAAACCCAGATAAAGGCTGCACTCCATGGTCTACTCATGAGTGAGTATTTAAGGAACAAAATTGCACCACAGGGTCTATTGGTCAAGAATGAACCATTCATTTTTCAAAATGACAAAATATTCAAAAAAGAGTGGTCGCTAATCTCGTTGCACTGCACACGGGATTGGCTGGTACTAATTATAAAAACAGCTACCAGGATCACTCAAGAACTCAAATTGGACATACAAAAAATCGAGTTACAATTGAAAACATTCCAAAAACCAGCTGAACTGAAGAAAAGACTTGAGGAGCTCAACCAACAAATGTCTGATTATGAAGCAACACTCAAACAAAGCAAATTTAAGAAGCTAAGCAAGGATAAAGACCGCTTCACCCCAGAGACCGCGTACCCCTACACCAGGGATGATTACGTCCCACACAATACGAGCATTGACATCAACAGCGACGGGTCTGACACTGGCTCTTCTGGATCAAACTCAAGTTACAACTCCAGATATAATGGAACACCCAGACGAAAGGGGCAGCAGTACCCAAGACAACACGGATGGAGAGGATACCAACCACAACCTTATTCCCCACAGTATATGGGTCACGGCCAATTCCAACCAACAACTATGGTCCACCACCACCGGGCCCCATGTATCAACAATTGGGGAATGAGTTCGACCAGGGCTTCTACCCAAACCAGCCTTTTTTAGGATCACACCCCGGACAACACCGCGGACGCAACAAAAAAGGCAACACAGTCACTTGGCAAGATCCCAACCAAGCCGACCCATGGATGAACACGAGGAGCCTGACGGGGCCCTACCCAACAACCCATCAACCAGCCGCAGAGGGACTTAGTAATAAACATCACTCCCCTGGAACTGACGGATGTACAAAAAAATTTCCTTAATAAGAGTCTAGGTTTTGTCCCCACCAACAAGCTAGATCTCATCAAACTACACACAGAAGTTCAGGAATTCATACGCAAGATCAAATTGCAGGTCTTTTTTCAGGATAAAGAGAAAATGGCTGAAAGTGACACAGGCCTCAGCCAATCCCGTGTGCAGTGCAACGAGATTAGCGACCACTCTTTTTTGAATATTTTGTCATTTTGAAAAATGAATGGTTCATTCTTGACCAATAGACCCTGTGGTGCAATTTTGTTCCTTAAATACTCACTCATGAGTAGACCATGGAGTGCAGCCTTTATCTGGGTTTTCCTTAAGTTCATCAGTTCGTCCCAGTCGACCACACTAGGTCCTGGTTCTGAGCTGCTCAAACCTTCAAATGGGTTGATTGCTGCCAAAATCTCATCAATTACTTCCTCGCCAAATGTGAGTCCGTGTTCCGACTCCATCTTCCTCATGTATGTGTGTGATCCTATATGTGTGTCTTCTGAGTAAACGTGTTTGTAAAGGGAATAGGGGAACTCCCGCAGCTGTGCGCTGCCTAGATACTAATAATAACAAGGGGGGAGGGGGAGAGAGAGAGAGTATTAACCGAGATGGATTCGTTCTCCCTGGGCTGATACAAATAAACAAAAGGAATCCACTCCTTTGGTGATTGGTGTTACCTCCAGTGGTGGGGCACACCTTTGTTGTTTTTTGGTCCCCTCACACACCAACAGGCCTCTTTTTTTTCCTTGTAAAATGCACTTTGTGGCGACTGCATAAATCACACGTGCCTCGTAACAGTAACCCTGTATTTTACAGTCCTTTCCATGAATTTTCATTTATTGGAAAATACACTGAAGCCCAACTGCATCACTGAACCGAGGTTAGCATGCATCACGCATGCGCGTACAATATTCCACAGCGCTTTCACACATGCGCATTGGAAGCCGGGCACCGGGATCGGTGTGCGCATGCACACAAATAAAGACACCATGCCGATAGCGGCAAAGCAGAACTGGGAAGGGTACCTTATATGGCCTAAACAGAAACCCTTATTGAACTAATCATGTCACTAATTGAACGAATTAAGACCCAAATTTACAGTATAAATAGCCCGACCCCACGGCATTCCCTCACAATCAACGGAGCCACCGGGGGATCGGACGGGAGACACAACTTCCAGGACATCGTGAGTAAACAATGCTATGGCAACACTCTAACCAAGCAGCAACCGAGTAAGTACAATAAGCATTCTGAACCATATTTTCTTTTAAAGGTTGCAAAAAGCACAAGGGATCCCTACGACAGGCTCATGGGGCATTCTACCCCTACAAAACAGTGTTGTTTTTTTCCACTGAGCTCCATATTGAGTCACATCTCATTAAAGCATCTTTCAAGACCTTTCACTATCTTTTTTTATGACAGAACTACTAGTGTCTGTATTCTATGTTATGTGTTGTACGGGTATGTTTGTCCTTTGTAAAAAAAAATTTTTAATTCACTATAGGCACAATAGTCACCTATAGTATGATAGAGAAAACCGCACATGATGCCTGAGACCACTGGTCACTACACCCATTGGTTAATTTTTATAGAAAAGCGGACCACCACAAAAAAAAAATTGTCTCCTTTTCTCCCCGCAGGTTGTCTACACTGAATTACCAGCACTTAGATCTCACTTTTGTATAGAATAACATATTACAAAGCTAGAGAAACGTGAGTAGGGTGGGGTTTTTTGTACCCCAGTCCTGTAGAAGGTTTTTATAACCGAAACATGTTGACACACACAAGAGGAGGTAACGCACATTGTTTTACTAACTAAACCTCCCAAACTTTGTTTTTAATAGTACCAGCCCGGGGGCATGATTAAAGTTTTTTTTGCAACCCCACGAGCCAGGTTCCTTTTTAAACTTCACTCACTTAGAAAACCCCACCACGCACTCACATAAAACACCTCCTCCACACCACACATAGGCATTAAAGTGCTCCCGCGTATCTGTAGGTTGCAGCATGCCGTACCCTGTAGAGGGGCACAATGACCCCGATGATGAAGCATGACACCAAGGGGCCTGTTGGTGTATGAGGGGACCAAAAAACAACTAAGGTGTGCCCCACCACTGGAGGTAACACCAATCACCAAAGGAGTGGATTCCTTTTGTTTATTTGTATCAGCCCAGGGAGAATGAATCAATCTCGGTTAATACTCTCTCTCTCTCTCTCTCTCTCTCTCTCCCCCTTGTTATTATTAGCAATCAAGAGGTTGGCATGAGCTTCATTACTTCTTGTAATTTCTTTTGCAGTATCTTTTTGATCACGCGTGGTTTCTTTCTGTAAATTGTCACCAGTGTAATATTCCATAAAAATAAGATGACTCTGTTGTAGCTGTATCCAAGTTCCAGGTTTATTCGTAGGAAGTAGTTACATGAGTAGACGTAGGAAAAACAGCATATTCATCCAAATAAGTATGTACAAGATAGTAAGGCCCACCGGGAGCAGCTGCCCTGCTGCTCATCCTCATTTATAACTGACAATAGAATCAAATATACACAATAGGAACTCTAGGTGACATCACAGATACAGGCTGAGCAGCAAAACACTAAAGAAGGACAGAGAGGGAGGAAAAGAAGGATGTAACAGGTCCCAAACAGCTAGTCCCAAATATGAGGTAATGGTTGCAGGTGCAGCCCACCGGCGCTCATTTTTAGGGACCAATACTTATTTTTCCTTATCAGACACAAAGACGGAGGTAAAGAAAGACAGACAAAAAATTCCAAAAGGAGTAAGCAGGAAACCTGTAATGGTGAGATAAAGTGGCATGGAGTGTCTGGTAGTGAATTAAAAAGGCTTGAGGTGTATTCAAGGCAATGCAGTCTTGGCATTCGGAGCAGTGGCATTAACACCACCGGCCGCAAATCTCTGAGCAGAGCTTTGGGCACTAGCACTCATTCTGTTCCAAATTAAGCACAGCAAACAGCTGCCCCTGTCCCTGAGTAAAGTGCTAACCTCCACTATCATGGTGTAGTTGGAATATGGTAGACTAACTTCCACTTCAACTGCCAGAAACATTTAAGCACCCTTGTGGGGTAGGATGCATACCTGCCACAATAGCAGATGGCCGACGTTGTTAGCTTGATGTCTTGTTTTTGGACTGAACATACTACATAGATCTGTTCTCTTTGTGTTACTGTTTTACTATTTTGAGCTTGGATGGTTCTGTGGTGGCAGTTAGTTTTTGCTTTCTTTTCACATTCAAGATAAGCATGTTAAGTTGGGGTGGACTGGGCTCAACCTATATCTGTCCACCCAGTTTTTATTGTGAGGTTGATGCCACCTGGTGTGTATGAGAATGATTACTTGGTTATGTTTATTATTATTATATAAGATTTCTTATTTGGCATTTTAAGAAACAAAGGGGCATAATTACAAAAGAAGTGGTGAAGCCCTGTAGGCTTAACGATGTGTTCCGACACTTCTGAAACACAGGCCTGCACCGTATTTACAACAATGTGGTGCAGCCCTGCGTTTCTCTCTGCACTGGTGCTAAATTTAGCAGCCTAGTGCCAACGCAGGCACCCTTGCACCATACAACAACTGTGCCGGTGTTAACCCTAGGCTGCTAAATTTAGCACCATAGTACAAGGAGGCCTGCGTTGGGAGAAAGGATTGTTTATGTGCAGGAAGGAGTCCCTTCTTTCACATAAACAATCTGAAATGGCATTTTATAACTGCTATGTGTGCAGCACACATAGACTTTAACTCATCATTTCTTTTATATGATTCTGTGCAGGAAGGGAGACCTTCCTGCACATAAACAGGGACACCTTCCTGCACATAAACAATCAATGGCGTGTTGCTGTTACTATGTGTGCTGCACAGCGTAGCACACATAGAAACAACAAGGAGAAATAATGCATTTCTCCTCATTTCACCACAGTAAGACCAGGTCTTCTCCTAGTCTTAATTTTGGCACTGCCCCATATTTACGCCATCCTTGCAAATATCGGCCAGAATCAAAATCAATGGGTGTTGCGGTGAAACATCCACCACAACACCCATTGCCCAGCCCTTTCATGCTAAATATAGCATGAAAGGGTGCCTTATTTACAAGGCAACGTTAAGCCATGTTAAGTGGCTTAATGCTGCCTTGTAAATTAGTTGAAGCCCATATCGCCACAGAAACGTCACTAAAAGTGACATTCCTGTGGCGATATGGGCTAGTAAATATGCCCTGTTATTTTGTGTGGTTTGTGAGTTTGCAGGATACCTTGTGGCTGTTTGGAAATGTATGTATGTCAATGTATACATGTATGTAAGAGGGTAGTTGTTGGAAAGTGGATTATTCTTAGTGGTAAATATATATCTACCACTGGCATTAGGGCCACTAATGCGGTCTAAGGATCAGTATAGGTCTAATAAAATGATTCCCATGCTCATACCTTGGTAGCTTGGATGCGAGCAGGAAGGCTTAACTTCAAAGACAGGTATGTAAAGCAATTAAAAACAACAGTTTAGTAAATAATTAAGACACAACACACATTAAAATTTCAACACCAATTTATAAACATAGAAAATATGTATATGTTTAAAATGACACCAAAACGAAAAAATCAATTTTAGGGAACCGGAGATATTTTTAAAGATTTAGCAAGATATTCTACATAGAAACCTATAGTGCCTATTGGGACATCTGGTCACACTAGAGCGGGACAAAGTTAAAGTTTTATGACGACCGCCTGTAGCCCTGCATGGCTAACCCTCACGAGAGGTCTCGGTCAAATGTTGTACCTTCTGGCTTCTAAACTTTTCTGTAGCTTTTCTTCCAGGGGTCCCTCAAACCTCTCAGCCAGTCCGGATTCAGTGAGTTTTCACCAGCTTGCCTTGTGATGAGCTCCCTGTCAAACTCTTCATAGCTTTCTAGTGGGGGTGAACCATACATCCAGGTTGGCTTGTGGTTGATGGTGGGCTGCTTGACTCTCGCAATTGGTCCCGGTCATCTTTTCTACGCTTGGACTTGGAAACTTTTACGGAAACTTCTTCTCCCAGGGTTTCCTGATGCTCTTCACTGATTAAGTGAGAGTTTGCCGCCTTGGGTTTCCATCAACTCCCAGTCTAATTCTGGAAGTCAGAACTTCAGGGCTTTTCAGCATGTTTAACCTAGACAGCAGGCCGGCTCGCGGTTGAGGGTCCCCGGCTTGGCTGGCCAGGTCGAGTCAACCCACTTATTGAGATTCTTTCCAAACTTCCTCCAAAGTTCTTCAAACTTCTGGAGCTTTTTCCTGAAGTTCCTTTGGGGGTCCCAAAGTGTCCAAAACTTACTTCAAGGATCTGGAAGCTCCAAGATCGTACTTGAAAGTTTGGGACTTCAATTCCCATAATCCTTTTGGAGAAAACCCTTACAAATCCATTGGTACTCCAGACTGAGAATTCGTGGTAGTGGTGGTCCATGTGAGCTCTGTTAACCTGTAGTTTGCAGGGAGTCCACTCTTTAGTCCTTTTGAAGCAAGTTAGGTCCACAGGACTGTAGTTCCAGATTGTGCAGCATGCACAGTCAGTCAGAGTGCAGGGCCTGGTTGTTGCAAATCAAACTTCTCAGCATGGACCCTTCTTCTTCCTCTTGTTTCAAGCAGCAGATCTGACAGGCACTGCCCCTATTAGATACGTATTCAGTGTTCTCTGGGGTCACACAGGAGGGCACTCCTGTCCAATAAGGTGCAGGAGAACATCAAAAAGCATGACCATTTCCTCCAAAGTGTGGCACAATATTCCCCAAGAAAGCACTATTTCTCCAAAATTCAATATGGCTGAAGTCTCAGCAGAGAGGCAAGACCAACCCCCAGGATGGCTCATTCCCTTATTCTCCCACTCCCATATATCTGCATATGCATTCCTTAAGCCTGCCATCTGGCTGAATTCAAAGATTTGGGGTGTAAATTAAACTGGTTTCTCCAGCCTGCCTCCTCCTTCAATTGAAGAATATTGTTTACAACCCCTTGCCTTTGCACTGGCATTCATATCTAGCAGAACCCTCTCCTCCCAGAATGGCTCTTTCACTCCAGGGGCTACCTATCACCTCATCAAACCAGCCTGGCTATCAGGGCAGATCACTGGAAGGCTGAATTTTGGTTTACAGACAAGAAATGCTTAAATCTTGCTGTCTGTACATTTATACCATTCTAGTAAGTCATTGAATGATATTTTTCTGATTCTTCTGGCGGGAAGTATTAATGAATACCTTTTTGCCATGTTAACCTATGTGGCTGGAGATTTGCAATGGTGAAATTGACTTGGGCAATTTTCCAACACCAGGGCTTATACAAAATCTTTTATAAGGACACTGCCTAAATCTACAGGACCCCTCTGGAACACCTAGGGGAGACTTTAGGGGTCTGAATATGTAACAAAATTGGTGATCCCCACTCCACAGTATTTCTAGCGCAAAAGTCGATTGTGGTAAGCACTTTACTACAATGGGGGATTCCAGGCTATAGAAAACCTATTTTATAAGAGTCCTTCTTTTAAATACATGATCCCTTACCACTGGGACAACAAGGTGAGACCCTGGAGGTACTGAATATGCCAAAATATTGTAGTTTATTAATTTTTAAATGTGGGCACAATTTAAATTTTAAAACCAGTCCTGAAACAAGGGGGCTGTTAAAAAACTGACCTCCGGCCTCAGCTGTGCATAAATGGCTGCTGACCTCTAAACCGCCATACTGTATTATATACTAGGGACTTAAAGGTAGTATTGATCTCCATTCCCTATTTTGCATGAGGGCCTTATAGAGGAGGTCATGCCAATTATAGGGGTGCACTAACCCATAGTGTACCGTCCTACCAAGACATTTGATATCTCCCCTCTATAAGGCCCTTACAAAAGACAGACCAGCATTCCCACCAACAACTAAGAGGCACTGGAAGAAGGATCTGACCAGTCATTGACAGAAAGGGACTGGGAAAGAACAAGCTCTTAGGTATAGCTCATAGTGGGCAATGCTCGCTTAGGTTGGTCCACTTTTACTTCATACACAGCACAAATCTCACACCGGAACTGATATACACAATATATCTACAGCAGTCGCCAACGGTGCCCCTAGAGCCACGTTCTTGCACATGACCTGGGCATGTGAGCTTGTCCAGAATTTCTGGCTGGGGTGGTGACGTATTTGAGCAGGACAGCTAATATTTGCATTGAAAGTACAATCAACCATTGCATGTTGGGGCTTATACTACACCCAAAAAAGGGAAAAATAAGATTCCAATTTGCCTCTGTAGTTTTGGTGCTGGGCAAGCGATGGCTGTCAGTTCATTGGTTGTCTCCAAGGGCACCCATGTATTAATGAATCCTGGTGAAATGATATGAAGGAATGGATGCTAATTGAACAAAGACGAATGAGTGAGTTGCGTACAGATGACAAGCAAGGTGGAGGACAAATTACAGCTGTGGAGAAATATTCTGAATAAGCTTATGGAACCTAAGAGGGAGGCTGATAACGAGCAAGAGGAATTACTGGTGCAGCCAAGCCGCATAGCATGATGGGATACGGGGAGGGGAGGGCATATGCCGAGACAGATGGGGCCGCACATGCAACAAGAATGCCTCGTAACACATTGACTATGAAAGAGAAGACCATAACTGTAGAATGCTCCTGTTTCTGTGTTAAATATGTGCTATTTTGTAGGGTGGGGAAGAGGGTGAGGTATCGTTGAGGGGCTTGTTACAGGTTCAGTTAACTGAACTTTGTAGCTTGATTGCATGGCATGAAACTCAATAAATATATATTATAAAAACAAATGTTGGACAATACCTCATAAATCATTGGAAGATCATTTTGTTGTGTTTTTTGTGGTTTCAAGAAATCCCATTCAAGTTTTGTTGGATTAGAAGATTGATTGTGTGGCACAGCAAAACAAAAAGTCCTTTTGAGAGTGTTCTGACACCACATCAGTCGTGAGTTTGCTAGACACATGTGGAAATCTTACTTCCATGTGAAGTCCCTTATGGTGTTAATTGTGTTTTCTCTACATTCCATAGTTTGTTCTGATTTGAGATAGTCTTTGTCATGGGTTCCATTAAGAAGATTTGGGCTTACTATTTCTGAGTGTGTATTCTCTTCAAGAGCGATGAGTGTTGTTATTTACTCTCTCTTGTCTGTGCGGTGTGGCAGCAGAATATCGTTATCAGAATAACGTCCAACATAAATATTGTGCCCTAAACAGCCCCATAAATATCCCCCAATTGTAGCTAATAATAGTGTATAGAAATCCACAACTTTTGTAAACAATATTTAGGACACAATGTTTATGTCAGATGATATTTCTGGATTTCGTATTCTGGCATGCAACCGTCTTCGTTTGCGTTAAGATCTCAGGTCTAGAATTCAGTAATGTACGCGCCAATGTTTAGAGTAACACCAATTCTGACAATTATCGGAGGTGATAAGTGAGAATCAGCATGGTGGTTGTCTGCTGCTGTTGTTGTTCCTTGCACATGAAAGCTGTTCTTCTAAGTTGTTAAAGGAGATAGTACACTTGAGTGGTTGATTCTAGTCTGTTCTATTTATTCTGACACTAAACCTGCAGATTGGAAGGGAAAGTACTGCAATGTCTGAAAAAACAATAAATAGATTTTAAAATATCCCCATACAATAAAATAATTAAAGACTTCTACTTGTTACCAGATGCGCCACAATTCTGAGATACTTTTGCACAGCATGAGTAGACATTGACACCAAACTTCATGACAGGTGTGAGATTTTGTATTATTAATGTGTGATGTGGGCACGATGCCACCTTAAAAAGACTATATATTTTTTAAGTCAAAACACAGTCCACTGACAAAACCGTGGTAGCTGTGGCACAGGCAGTTGGCCTTCACCCACATAAATAAGCGGTGGTTCTAATCACACCAAACAAGATCAAAGCCAAGAAACATCATATTGGATTTCCAGAAATACTAAAAAAATATAAAATGACACAAAATGATAATGGATTGGATTAAAGAAGTAGGAGTTATGATGTTTCAAAGTATAAGATAAAAGCGCCAGTTAAGGTCTACTTCAAGGTTGACCAGCACCTAAATGCGATTTCAGGTTTACCACAATAGAGTAGATTTCTCTCAGGAATTCCCTGTTTAAAGGTCACACATTACACCCTTACTTGACATAAAACATAAACATGTCTCGGCCCAGACTACAGCTATTGCACTTTGTTTGGTCATCTGTTTCTGTCCACTCTCCCCTTGCACATTACAAGATATGTGGCCGTTTATTCCTCCTCTCAATCTTCTTTGTCCCAGGTTTCTTTATATTGTCTGCTAAAAAGAACATTTTTGACAACTCGTCAATGTGCAATCACTATCAAGACTGAATTTAATGAGTAGCTGCTTAATTTTCGGGCAACAAAAAGTCTAATATTACCAAGTAAGTTTTCTAATTTATTTATAGAAATCTATTAAGTTTCAATAAATATTGCAGATAATACTTTAATGGCCCACATTCTGTAAAATGGATTTTTAATTACACACAAACCTCTTTATAGGAAAAACTACTTTAGTCAATACATTGATAATAGAACTGTACAGTTAATCACTGTAAAGATAATCTTTACTTATTATTTAGCACGTACAACATTTAGGAAGTATGCACTAAGTCTAGTGAGCTAGAAATCAAAGTCAGGGGTTGCTTGACTAATGTATAAAACTATGGGCCTCATTTATGAGTTTTTACCATAGGGCAGTGCCGCAGGCTTTCCAGCTGCGCTGCCCCATGGTAAAAGAAACTGAATGCACCATATCTATCAGATAATGCTAATTTCTCGGTTTTAGGTGACGTTAATTTCCATCGGGAAAATGAGGTCGATTCAGACACCATAAAGCTGATCGATGCAATGAATGCACTTGGACTATCCCTCATCACTAGAGGTCCAACAGATAGGGCTGGGCATATGCCAGATGGGATTTTCCTAACCATCCATCTATTAATATATTACCATCTCTCCTTCTTACCTGATCTGGCCACTGGGCAGTCAACTGGCAGATAAAGATTCAGAGAACTTCTATGCAAAGATATCTAATGCAACAAACTCCTAGTAGAGCCTGGCATAAAGTACAACCGACCGAACTGAGAGACACCCTCATGACTATACCCTGGCAACCAGTTGACAATCCAGCACAGTGTTGAAAACTTTTCGTTCTGACTAAACTCTGCTCTAGACATTCTAGCCCAGATTAGATTAAAAACTACGGCTATGAAAGTCTCCCAGCCTTGGTATAACAAAACCCTTAGGAGATCTGGGCAGGAGGGCCAGAGGCAAGAACAGAAATGGAGAAAAAACTATGAGGTTGAAGTAAAAACTATTTATAAAAATTAGTTAGTAGATCACACAAATTGTATTTTAGCTGCTAAAAGTTCGTACTATTCAGAGCAAATAAAGTTAGCCTGCAAGACCAACAAAACTCTATTCCAAGCCCTAAAAAAGCTGGTGGGACCAACCAGCCCCAACACTGCCTTAATAAATCAAAAATTCTGTGATGCTCTGGCCGACTTGTTTCAAGAAAAAGTAGCCAATGTCTTCAATAAATTCACCCCAAGCAGAACAGTCATCCATGTGGATGGACAATCTCTAAACCCCACATCAGCTAAATTCTCTACCTTCCAGGTTCCCTTGGAATAACAACTCATGAAGCTAATTCCAGTCATTAAATCTGGGGTTCCTCAAGACCCTGGTCCCCCAAAAAATTATGCACATGATTCCAGCACAAGTGGCACAACATTTGGGACAAATCTTCAAACAAGATGTTTGTGGGGGGGAGTCTTTCCTATGGTATGGAAGTCTGCTTCCGTTCTACCTTTGTTGAAAAAGGAAAATCTAAATGGCATGGATAAAAACAAATATCACCCCATTTCTAGACTTACTTTTGCTGCAAAACTAATGGCGAAGGTAATGATCAAACAACTAGCAGAATATATAGAAGAAAACGATCTGCTGGATGACACAATCAATCAATCAATCAATCAATCATGACACTTGTATAGCGCGCTACTCACCCGGAAGAGTCTCAAGGCGCTTTGGGAAGGGGTCCGCTACTGCTCGAACAGCCAGACCTTCAGTTGCTTCCTGAACACAGGTTCAGAAAAAAAACACAATACTGAATACTCCCTGGTGTTAGCCACCAAAGACATCCGTGAAACGCTAGACAAGTGACTGACGGCAGCTTTAATTTTGCTTGATCTCTCCGCTGCATTTGACACTGTCAACCATGAGATTTTGGTTGACCACCTGCGGAACCTGGGAATAGAGGATACAGCACTAAATCTTCTCCAATTCTTTTTGGTCAATGGACTACAAAGTGTGGCGCTGGGCAATTTCACTGCAAATCCTTTCTCCCTACCCTGTGGAGTCCCTCAGGGCTCAACCTTAAGCCCAACACTGCTCAACCTTTGTGTTACACCATTGGCTACACTTATACAGAAATCGGGCTTCGCCCTAACCTCTTATACAGATGACACTCAAATCGTAGTGTCATTAGCAGAATCTGACAAGAACTCTGGCTCTGTTTTTAGAACCTGCAAGAGAAATGTAAGCAATTGGAAGGATATCAACTGTCTTATATTAAATGCAGCCAAAACGGAGGTCTTTATTTTTGACAATAATCCTTCCTTCTGGATGCCGGAGTGGTGGCCGCCAGAGCAGAGTCTCCTTCCCAAACCAATTACCAAAGTAAAAAATCTTGGGTTCCTTCTAGACAAATAGATGAAGCTGAAAGACCAAGTGAATAAAAATACATCAGCCTCACTCTGCTCCTTGAGACTTGTTAAAAATAATTGAAAAATTTCTGCCACCTGAGCTTCTGAAAACAGTAGTCATTGCACTAGTACTTTCCTTTATCTCAATCTTGCCTTAGGTCCAATGAAAAGACTTTAAAATTCTTAAATATGAATCAGCCAGGGGAGCCATCCAGAAACTCCACTGGCTACCAGTCAGTCACAACAACGTGTCAGGTTTAAGGCTCTCTGCCTGGCATACAAATCATTGCATGGACTGAAGACAGTCTGTTTTCAGGAGAAGCTCAAATGGTACAACCCAGGGAGGACTCTTCGCTCAGGCTCTGCTATGAACCTGACAATTCCTCCCTTTAAGAGGACCACCTGGGGGAGAGAGCTTTTTCAGGACAACAGTTGTCCTCTGGAATGGGCTACCGCTGACTCTAAAAGCCGACCCCTCCTTACTCATTTTCAGAAAGGCCCTGAAGACATGGCTCTTCTCCCATGACTAGGAATCATCTGAGCAACAGCCATAACTCGTATCAGCTCTGCAGTTACAATCGATTCTATAATGCAAAGACGCCCACGGGCAAGAGTTGTGCTTTACAAATACAATTCAAATCAAGGGTGCCTGTCTTGCAGGATGATCATTTTTGTGCAGAAAGGGAAACCCTCCTTCACAAACACAACTACAAGAGGTTTTTTCAGCTTTCTATGTGGGCTGCAGAATGCAGAAAGGAAAAACAATGAGAAATAATGATATTTCTCTTCGTTGTGTCTCCCAAATGTCTCCCTTGGGGAGGCGTACATTTTTGGCGCTGTGGGAAGTGTCAAAAATACATGGATGTTGCTGGGATCACCCCCAGCAAAACCCATTGCACGCTCATTTAAAGTAGAAACTGCGTTTAAGGGAACGATATTTACAAGGCAGCACTCAGCCAAAAAAGTGGCATAGGGCTTCCTGGTTAATATGGAGCAGGCTCCTGCACCACCAGAGGGTCACAAAGAGTGACGAACCTGCAGCGCAGGGGGCTTTTAAATAAGCCCCTATGCTTTTCTATGTGCCAAAGCACTATCCTCAGATATGTCATGACAGGGTTTTAGGCTGTAGACTTTCAGTCCACCATGGTGATTCATTTACACAACTGGATGGTGTGAACGTTCACTCCAGCCCACACATGGCATTTACACTTTCAGCCACCAGTGCATTTCAAGCATCTACTTACAGTGGTCCTACTTAGAAGTGAAAGGATCCATCTGTGTTTAGCTAATTTTAACTCATGTTTTAGGGACAGATCAAATGCATTGTGAACCTGAATGGCTGTCTCACAATTTCCAAAGTCAAAATGTCAGAAAAAAGAATATCTTAACTAATCTAATTAATTTGGGTCTGAAGCTGTAAAATCCTGATCTGGAGTGATCCAGTTTTACAAGAATGAGCCTTACCTCTGTTATCATTTGACCCTCAGTGACAAAAGTACAGGTTTCTTCGTTCATGGACTTTACTTTAAGAAGTTATGATTTTGAACTGTGCTTGAAGTCTCAGAATGTAATAATGCAGTAAATTAAACCTTACGACTTAAAATGAGGAAACCTTTAAAAAAAATGCAGTAATGTGCTTTTTTTTAAGACTTAAAATGAAATATCTTTGGAATAGGCAAATATTGCGATATTGAATTTCATCTTCTTTTAGCTCCAATGGTCGGTCAAACAGAGAACACGCTGTTAATAAAAACTGGAGTTCTATGACCTTGTGGCCATAATGGATGATGGGAACCAGGGCATCTGGCAATGGCATGAAGACACCTTCCATTTCCAAACCATTGCACTTTCAAGGCCAAAGTGTTATTGCACGAGCCCACTGAGCTATGCTGCCGGCTCTAACTAACCTCCACTTTAATTGGAAGACTGCACCGGCCATCTGTTGGAGACAGCACATCTGTAACCGAGCACCGACTGTACCAGCCACCACTAATCACGCATGCAGCCGCTCTTAATCACTGCAGCACAGACACTGCGTCCTACACACCCTGGGATGCGACAAGGTGGGCCTTGCACGGGGCTGTGGCACCGCAGCTGGGAGAGCTAACGAGCGCATCCCCATTACTGCTCATTCACCGTGTGCGCGCGCACAGATGCAGGAGCCCAGGGGTGACTTCCGGTGGCGGTGTGATTGATGGCCGCAGCCTCGCCTTCATTAGGAAGGTGGCCGCCGCACAGTGCTTTTACAACGTGTTTGCTGCTGTTTAAGTGGAGCTGCCGGTCGGAAGCCGTAGCCTCGACTGCTTCATTAACGCCGCTTTGGAAGTACATCACACTCTGTTTAATACAACAAGCTAAAAAAGAAGTACTAATGCGGCTGAAATGCAAAAATGCAAGAATTGTTCCCATAAAAGTGCTAAATGAACAGCTTTCTTACTTTGACCGAACGCACACTCCCCAAAACACACTCATGTTGGCCCAGAAATGTAAATGTCCTTGGCGTCTCCTTGCTGCTCAAATATGCAAATACAATAATACAATATATTGTGACGAGGGATGTGGTAAAAAGTTATCAATAAAATATCATGTTACAGTAAAAGAGCACCAAATTTAGACAATGCTGGTCAAAATATTCGCACTACTTCAGCATCAAAGTAATATTGCAAACAGGCTTTGCTAGCTACAAATAAGCTAAAAATAAACGCTGGTGGAGGGAGTATGATCAAGTGAGGGTGGAGGGAAGGGTGAAAGAGAAGGAGGGAGCCCGCGGGGACGAAACCCACCTTCTAAAGAAGAGGACAGCAGGGCAAGGGGAGTCAGATCAGCTGAAGCGAAAAGAGAGCTGTGAAATTGTGTGCTGCAAACAAGTGGTTTCTTTGACATTGGGTTCTGTATTTCTCAGTTTTACAACATGGATTTGTTTCTTGCTTTATAAGGATCTTCCTCCCTATCTTGACAACTTGCTTGTTTTTCATTCATTTCTAGGTGTTTTGAGTAATCTCTGCTCTGGCCAGGTTGAATTTTCACTTGCAGTTCTGCACGCTTGTATTTTATCTGCATTTTTGTACAGTGAAACCTTGACCCAATGCAGGGGATGTATGTCGTTACAACGCATACTTTTACAACGCATACCTTTACAACGCATTTTTTACACCGCAACATCCATTACAACGCATTCCATTACAAAGCATGCTGTTACAACGAATTCTTTGAAACTACCTTTACAACGCATTCCACTACAACGCATACTACATTTACAACACATAACATTACAACGCATACCATTACATTGCATGTATGGTAAGTATTGGATAGTGTAGGGGTAAAAATTACTATTCTAACTCCAGGGGGTGCAGCAGTAGGGTAAGTGTTGGATAGTGTAGGGGTATTAATTACTATTCTAACTCCAGGGGGTGCAACATTAGGGTGAGTATTGGATAGTGTAGGGTGTGGTGTGGCAGTGTGTGTGGTCAGTTTGGGGGTCAGTCGCTTGCGCAGGGGTGGACACGCGCAGCGGCAACGACTCAGCCAGACACACAGTGCCAGTCGGAAGTGACGTGCCCGAGCGCACGCCCTCCATTTATTCAACCCCGCAGGCCACGCCTGGCCTGCGGATGTAGGGGTGCGTGAGGCGTGCGTTGACTAGAGTGCTAACAGCACTACATCCCTATCCAACTATGTAAAGTTTTCCACAATGTCCACACATTTGATGCCCAGTGCATACAAACAACTTTAATACGGTGCTCTGTACTTGCGTGTCCCTTGGTGACGACTTCAGGGTCTCAGCTGACAGGCATAGTCTTTTAACTTCTGACTTGGGGGTGGGTTGGGCCGCAGGTTGTACCTCGGGATGTTGTTTCTGCCGCCTTCTCTGTTGCGGGGTGTGCCCCTGGTGGGTGTGGACATAGTTGAGGATCCACGCTCTGACTCAGGCACCACCTCTCGAGTCCCTGCTGATGAGTTGCCTTCATCCTCTTGTGTCATGGCCCTGGATGATTCACTGGTTCCATCCGCAATTTCTGTGTTTGTCCTCGGTCCAGGAGATATCACTTTGAACCAGGAGGTGTTCCTTGACACTTCCTCCCCCTCCTTTCTAGCGGTCACCATAGTCCCTTTCGTGGCGGTTACGGTCCATGGGCCTGGTTCGTAGAAAGTCTGGAACTTCCCTCCAGGGCGTCTATTTCGTATGACTACTTGAGCTCCTTGGCACAGTCGCCGTGGTGTCGCTCTCCGGCGCTGGCTCGTTCGCTGGTTGTTTCGTCGTCTCCGTTCCTGAGCCTCCTCCATGTTCTCCGAAGCCGGCACCGGGGCGACGGGAAGTAGGTCTCGGCGTTGGCCTTGGAACATGAGGGCCCACGGGCTCCTCCGGGTGGTGCAATGAGGAGTTCCTCGGTACTCCCTTAGGAAGTCATGTAGTCTTTGTTCAGGATCGGCCTGCTCTACCACCGCTATCCGGAACATCTTGTTGAGGGTCCGCATGAATCTTTCTGCCTCCCCGTTGGCTTGCGGCCACTGGGGTGTGATGCGCCGGTGTGTGATACCTCGGGTCTTCAGGAATGTGGCGAACTCCGATTCCCTGGAATGGTGGTCCATTATCGCTTTTTATCTCCTCCGGGTAGCCAAACATGGAGAACAGTTTTTCTAGGGCTGGCCCCACATGCGTGAATGCCGTGGAGTTGACTCTCTCGACTAGCGGGTACTTTGAGTACGAGTCGATAGCCACCAATGTGTGTCCTTCTCCCGGGAAGCTCCCGAAATCCAAACTGACTTTGGTCCACGGGGCTGTGCACGCTTCATCCGTGATTATCGGGGCCGGTCTCTCGGGTTCACTCATCAGTTGGCAGGACATGCAGTTCTTCACATAATCCTCCACCATGGCTTCCAGTTCAGGGAACCACACTTTCTCTTGCATGCGGGCCTTCATCTTTGTGGTGCCCTGGTGGCCTCCGTGAGTCAGTTGCGTGGCTCGGTACTTGAGGCGCTGCGGTATCACCAGACGTGTTCCCCTTAGCAGCACACCTTCCTCCGTGGCGCTGAGTTCATGGCGGACGTGCCAGAACTTTGTGAGGGCCTCTTTATCTGCTGCTGTCCAGGTGGTAGGAGGGTGTAGGTAGTTAACCCAAGATCCTTCTTGAACGGCTTGCAGTGATCTCATGTACGGGTTATCATCAACGGCCGCTTCCTTAATTTCAGCAATGGTCATGCATTGGGGGCAGGACGTGAGTGCTACCCATTGAGCGTATTCCTCGCAGTCATCATCAGTGGACGCCGGCTCTTGAGGTAGCGGGTGGCGCGATAGGTAGTCAGCCGGATTTTTTGCTCCTGGTCGATACACCACTTCCATGCCATATGATTGAAGCTGAATCACCCATCTCTCAATGCGTGGTGGTGGTTGCGGGGCGGTGCCCTTGAAGAGGGGTACTAGGGGTTGATGGCGAATGAGTGTCCTTGGAGGTATAGGTGAAAATGACTGCATGCCCACTTGATTGCCAGGGCCTCCCGCTCGATTTGGGCGTATCTGGTCTCGGTTGGGGTCAAGGCCTTGCTGGCAAAAGCTAGTGCTGTCCATTGGCCGGGCTCGTGTTCCTGAGTCAGGACTGCTCCCAGACCCACCGGGCTGGCGTCAACAATCACCTCGGTCTTTTTGGCGGGGTCGAAGTAGGATAGTGTTGCATTCTCCAGGAGGGCATCCTTAATCCCCTGGAAGGCTTCATTTTCCTTCGGGCCCCACTGCCACTTGGCGTCCGTTTTCGTTAGCGCTCGTAGGGGTTCACTGCGGGTGGCTAGGCCTGGTATGAACCGGCCACAGTAAGTGGCCATCCCGAGAAAACTCCTCACCTCCGTTGGTGATTTTGGCGCTGGAGCATCCTTGATGAACTTGGATTTCCTCGGGTCGATTTGAATTCCTTCTTGGTTAAAAACATAGCCGAAGAATTCAATTGAAGATTTAAAGAATTGGCATTTATCTTTGTGGAGTGTCACTCCATGTGTACTCAGCCTCTTCAATACATCTCGAAGGTGCTTGTAATGTTCGGATGCGGTGGCAGAGTGGATTAGAATGTCGTCACTGACATTAATTACCCCCGGCAATCCCGACAGAAGTTTCCTGATTGTATTTTGGAACACCTCAGCCGCTGAGGATATTCCAAAATTGAGGCGTTTGTATCGCCGGAGGCCAAGATGAGTACTTAATGTTGTGATGAAGCGGCTCTCCTCTGCAAGGGGCAATTGATGGTATCCTGCATTGAGATCGATTTTCGAGAACCATCTTGAGCCGTTTACTATGTCGTCCATCGTGGGCGTTAGGTGTCTTTCCCTCCGGATGGCGGTGTTTGGCAACCGCATGTCGATACACAGGCGAATCTCGCCTGGCTGCTTGGGCTTCTCGACTATGACCATGGGCGAAACCCATGGGGTGGGTCCCGTTACCTTTTCAATAACACCAAGGTTCTCAAGTTTTTCGAGTTCTTTCTCCACCAATGGGCGGAGGTGGAACGGTATCCGGCGGTGGCGTAGGGCTGTGGGGGCGACAGATTTGTCAATATGGAGTTTGATGGGGTCGCACTTTATACAGCCTAATCCTTTGAACAATTCAGGGAAGCGCTCTAGCAGTTCCTCCACCTGGTGGGCTCGGATACGGTTAGCGAAAGCTATCAGTTTTAAGTCTTCCGCAGTGTGGCTGTTGAGCAGGGTGTCGGCTTCCCGGTCAATTATGTGGACTGTTGCCGTTATTTCCGCTTCATCCGCTCGGATGGGTATCTCAATTTTTCCCTTGAGAGGTAGTGGTGTATCCGTTCCATAGACGAAGATTCTTGTTTTGGACCGTAGGACCTCGGGCCGAGGGCGTAGCTTGTTGAACTGTTGCAGTCCCATAACGTTGACAGTGGCACCCGTGTCGATAATGGCTTTTACCTCATTTTGTCCCATGTGGCCATCGTCTCTGCTTCAGTTCCCGGGCAAAAGAAACAACGTATGCTTCCTCGTCTTCCGAGTCTGAATCGTCGTAGATCGTGGGTAAGTGTTTCTCTGTCTTCTCCAGGGGCGGATCAGTTAGCGACAACTGGCGGACGGCTTTTGTGGGCGTCCATGGCTTCTTGGGATTCCTGGACTGGTTCTTCCTGCGGCAGACTGACGCGAAGTGGTTTGGGATCCCACAATTCCCACAGGTTTGTCCCTGGGCCAGGCAGTCCTTTGCGCCATGGGGTTCATGTCCGCAGTATCCGCAGCGGGCCTGAGGCGAGGTTCTCCGGTGTCCTTTCTGTGCCTGGCCACGTGTCCGGGGCCGCACAGCGTCTGCGCGTTCTACTTTGACAGTCTCGGTCTTGATGGGGGTTTTGTGTAGGGCTTGTTCCATGGCCGTCGCTCTGGCGTCTGAGAGTTCGTGAGATATTGCCAGGATAAGGATGTCTTCCAGGGAAATCCCCGGTTTGTGCAGGATGTGGCCTCTCAGCGTTTTGTCCCGACACCCCTGGATGAGTTGTATCCTTAAGGCCCTTGGCTGATCCTCGTCGATGGAACTGGCTAGCTCCCTGACTCGGGTGTGGAACTGGCCCATGGATTCTCCGTCCCGTTGGCGTGCTTGCCCCAACTTAAATACTTCAAAGTCCACGTTTAACTGAGGATCAAAATGGTTGTTGAGGGCGGTAACAGCGGCGGCATACGTGGTCGCTGCGCCCGTGTTAGGGAGGTGTTTGAAAAGTCTGAATATCTCGTCCCCTGCGTAGTGGAGGAGTAGGGACCTTTTCACTGCGTCATCCGTCTCCCTTGTGACCACGAAATAATTTTCTAACCTTTCCAGCCAAATCTTCCATCGAGGTGAGGCCGTCGCTGGGTCAACCGCCTCGCTGAAAGGTGGCAGTACCCCGGCTGCAGCGTGCTGGAAGGGAATATTGATGACAGGCGCCGCAGCATCTCCACCCCCCATGGCGGTGACTCCCAATTAAGGTGAGGGTGGGCCTCCAATTCAGACAGTCCCCTCGTGAGGCCGCGGCAGCGCGTGTACCTGTGCAGGGAGGTGCTCAGCTTGTCCTCCTTACGCGGAGGCTTCCGTCGGTGCCCCGTGCATCGTGGTTGGTCAGGGGTAGGAGAGTCGGCCGCTCCGGGGTTCTTTTCCAGGCCACCAGCGCCAGTAGAGTCCCCTCCAGGCATCACCAGGCTTCCCCAGGCCTCAGCAGGCCGGAAAACATGTTGCACGCGGGATGCGTGGGCTTCTGCAGGCGTTTTTCCCGCTTCTCACGCGAGAAGCGTGAGAAATGGCAGGGTGCGGCGGCCTCGCGTACCACGCGAGATGCGTGGCGGATGGCAACCTGTCGCGGTATGCAGTCTGAAGGCGCGGTGGCGGCCAACGGTGACACACGCTCCTTCCCTGGGGCAGCAGGGGAGAGGAGGGTCACTGCCCAGCAGGTGGGAAACCAACAGGGAGGAGCACGCCGGCTCCTGTAGATTAGGTGCAGCAGCCGGGTCATACGCGGTAGGCACCGCGGTAGAGAGCAGACCGCTCCGCTGGGTCTGAGGTGTACGGGCGAGGGTTGGGCCCCCTCTGCTCGTCGCCAATGTGGTGTGGCTGTGTGTGTGGCCAGTTTGGGGGTCAGTCGCTTGCGCAGGGGTGGACACGCGCAGCGGCAACGACTCAGCCAGACACACAGTGCCAGTCGGAAGTGACGGGCCCGAGCGCACGCCCTCCATTTATTCAACCCCGCAGGCCACGCCTGGCCTGTGGATGTAGGGGTGCGTGAGGCGTGCGTTGACTAGAGTGCTAACAGCACTACATAGGGGTAAACATTACTATTCTAACTCCAGGGGGTGCAACAGTAGGGTAAGTGTTGGATAGTGTAGGTATGCGTTGTAATGGTATGCGTTGTAATGACTCCGTTATAATGACACGCGTTGTTGTGGTATGCCTTGTAGTGACATGCGTTGTAATGGTTGCGTTGTAATGGTATGCTTTGTAATGGATGTTGCGTTGTAAAAGTTTTGTTGTAAAGGTAGTGCGTTGTAAAAGTTGCGTTGTAAGTGTTGTTTCCCCATTTCAGGGAAGAGACCAAAAACACCATAAAAATCTCCAGAAAGTATTTTCAATTGTTTTGTACAAAGAATGAACGAGAGAATGTACTTAAAAATTAGGCAAATAGTTGCTGAACAGAGATTTCAAGCTTACATGCAACTGAGGTCAGGGCAGACGTTTGGAGGTATAATGGCCCTTTTTTCTAGTAGAGTAATGCAAATTGAGTGAAATTGTTCAGGACCTCCACTGGGATCAGTGGGTTAGTTTAAGTGATGGTTTGACGTAGTTAGAACTGAATAGATTCAGGAATATCCTAAAAGTCTGATCTTGAGCTCGCTGGAGCCTGTACATTCCAGTCTCAAAAGGTCCTTAGTTTGTCTTGAAGGTATAATGCCACTATTGACCTGGGGCAAAAATGATAAATTTGAGTGGAGCGTGATCACAAGATTCTAGCACCAGATGTACGACCATTTGATTTTGCTCCTCGCAATTTGCGTCAAATTGCGATTCGCTAATTGCGAGGCACAAAATCAAATGTACAACAGTGTGTTTAACACTGTTTGCAATTCCCAATGGGGTTGTAAATTGCACGGCTCATTAATATTAATAAGTCTCTTGCAATTTACGTCCCTATTGGGAATCAAAAGCCCTCCGAGGGATGTGGGCTCAGCAGACAATGCCTGGGACTGCTTTTAAATAAAGCAGTATTTGTTTTTTAATTGCAGCCCGTTTTCCTTAAAGGAAAACAGGATGCATTTTAAAAAAAAGAAACTACCACTGCCTGCCCTTAAAAAATAATTTTGCATGCATTTGCAAAGGCGAGTGTTTGTACATGGGTTTGAGACTTGCTATTGGGAAGGGAACGCCCATTCCAAATAGCGAATCACAAAACCTATTTAGCGAGTCACAAATAAATTGTGACTCGCTAAATAGGCTTTGTACATGGCCCATTATGTTTTTGCATGTGCAAACGGGTTTGCAAACCCATTTGCACATGAAAAAACGGGTCGTAAATCTGGTCCTTGATTTTCTGAGATATGGTGGGCAAGGCAGGACTGGGAGGCAAAAGCAGCCCAGGCAATTATGTGTAAAGTAGCCCCTGCTCCCTTCCTGTATCTTTAATTGCAAAGTTAGGTCATTCAATTGAAGTTTACTCAATTTACATGCATATGTGTTAGACCTGTTATCTTTTGGCATGTTTTCCCTCTATTATTTCTTTCTGACCTCCCGTTTTTTGACTGTGTTTTGCTGGTTTAGTGTCTCTGCACACTTTCTCACTGCTGTTCAGTGTTAAAGTGCAAGTGCTCGTATTGTAAATTGTGTTATGGATTGGTAATTCAATGATTGGCATATTTGATTTACCAGTAAGCCCTTAGTAAAATACACTGAGGGTGCCAGGGCCTGTAAATCACATGCTGCCTGTAAATCAAATGCTGCTAGTGTACCTGCAGTACTGATTGTGCCACCCACACAAGCAGCCCTGTAAAGGGTTCTCAGATCTGCCACTGCAGTGTCTGCGCGCAGTTTGTGACTGGCCTGTCGACCTGGCAAGCCTAACCTTCCCTTTTCTAACATGTAAGTCACCCCTAAGGTAGGTCCAGGGTACTTCTGTGGGCAGGGTACAGTGTATATTAAAGGTACGAAGTGTACTGTTGGGTGTGACATGTCCTGATAGTGAATTACAGTGTAATTCGTTTTTCACTACGGAAAGGTTGTCTGTCCCATAGAATAGAATGGAAGTCTACTTATAACCTCTTATAAGCATATCTTCCCATTGGGACACAATAGAGAAATGGGGTTAGTATGCCTGAACTCAGAATAGAAAAATGCATATTTGATTAAAGGTGATTTTTGTGTTCTGTGTTTGAAAATGCCACTTTTAGAAAGTAGGTATTTTCTTGCTTAGCCATCTTGTGTGCCTCTGCTGGTTTGTAGATTGACTGTCTGGCTTTGGAATTGCAGGGGCTGGGGATGTGCATACTCTTCAGACAGCCAGTGGGGGAGGAGAGGGTGAGGTGTCTCCTCCCTTTTCTGGATGATTCAGGGCCGGGCTGAATAGACCTGGGCTGCATTTAGAGTAGTGGGAGGAGATTTCCTTGCACCTGAATGGGCCTGGTCTGACTTGGACAATGCTGACTCCGCCTCCTGCCAGGAAGCCGGGCCAGAGAGGGCAGAACTGGTTTGGGCTGGGCCCAGACACTCTATGCACATAAGGACAAAGAGAAATGCAGTATAAATATTGGGGCCCAAACTCCAGAACTTTAGAACTCGCTGGAATCAAGGAACCTTTCAAGAAGAAGAGCTGGAAGAATGGCCAGGAGGAATACTTCCAATTGCCTTTATTGTTGCGTTGTTGAGTTGGCCTGCAGTTGCTGTTTCTGCCTTGGACAGTGAAAGGGCTGGACTGAACTTTTGTAAACTTGTGGTGCGTATCTCCAAGGGTTTGGAACCGAACTTGCCTCCTGTTCACGAAGTATCAGAAACAGCAAAGACGTCACTTAAAACTGGGTGACACCTCTGGAACCGCGGTTTCAGTTGCTACAGAGGGGAAAAGCAGCCAATACTATCACCTACTCTGCTGTGGACTCCTTGCCCTGAAGGCATAGCAGAGAGCCTATCTTCACTTTGCACCGCAACCTGGTCTCACCGACGACGACAATTGCTGCCAGCACCAAGCCGCTGCTTGCACCGTGAGGTGTTGGCACTGCACTCTGCACCGCCTTGCTTCACTCTGCCACCCTGGTCTCACCGATGGCATTGCAACCTATAAGCGCACGGTGGTTTGGGGTCACTGCTCAAAAATTACAAAATGCCACGCCCCAAACTACAATGCCATTTGGGCCTACCAACGCCAGTTCCCACCAACTGGCACTGTCGCTTGCACCGTGATCTGTCAGCACTGCCATGAGCACCGATTCACTCCATACCGGAGCCCTGGTCTCACAATGCTGCTGGATGACCATCACCGAGCCGGTGCCTGCACTGCGACCTAAGGGCGCCACACCGCTACGCTTCACGTTGCAACTGCGGCAGTTGCAATGTCCGGCCTGCACCAACAGGATCAGTTGCAATGTAAAGGCACGCTGTCAGACAGAACTGTTGGATTTATTTGAATTCCACACTGTCGTAGCACCAGACAGAGTTTCCGGCTTCAAGGAACTGCATTTTAAGGTTATTCTTGCACAGTAGTGTATGTTTAATTTATATCATTTTGGTCTTGTTTTGAATATATAAAATATTGGATATTTTTCTAAACTGGTGTGGTGTCCTTTTGTAGTGTTTTCACTGTATTACTGTTGGTTATGTGCAAATGCTTCAGATACTGCTTCTGAGATAAGCCTGACTGCTCGTGCCAAGCTACCAAGGGGGTGAGTGGGGTTTATTTAATTAGTGGATCCCTCTTACCCTGACCAGAAGGAAGGGTCCCTACTTGGACAAAGGTGTAAACCATTGCCAACCAGAGACCCCTATTTCTGACAGTATGTTTGAAAGCCACTGCATTTGATACCTTTTTTGAGAAAAAAAAAGCCTTGAAAAGTATCTATGAGAAAAGCAATTAAAATTGTAATTAATATGCATGGACTTCATTTATGGGTTGCAAGGGGCCGCAGCCAGGACCCCTGGCTTGCCTCCTGTGACCCCCAGCACTGTCAATGCGACACCCTGACCTCAGAGGAGGACAGTAGCTAACTTCTAAAAGAATAATTTTGTCTCTGTGCCTCCCGCTGCCCCTGAGCATGTGGCCAGAATCAGAAAGAAATATAGGGGAGAGAGACAGAGAGAGAGGTACTAATGTTAAAAGGCTTTGAGGAGAAATAAGGGTCAAATAGTGAAAGGAAGAAGACAGTACAGAGAGAAGGGTGAGAGATCAAGAGACAAACAAAGGAGGATGTAGGTTTGACAGAGACAAAGAGGGCTGAAAGACAAATCAGTAATAAGGACAGATAAGGTCATATGAAGGAGGACAGATACGGGCATAGGAGAGAAGGGAGAAAGGTGAAATAGAGTGGAAAAAGAGACAGAACAGTTAGGAAAGAATATCAGTGAAACAGGGGAATGTACAGGGATTCTGCACAAAAACAGAACTATGCGCAGGATTACAGGACCTTGGTGTATAGGATCTGAGTCATCCTACCACCTTAGTACCCATGAGCCCAGGATCAACTGGATTTATTGTCTTACTTGCACGCCTACTCACTCACAATGAAACAAATGATTAGACACCCCAGAACACAACACTCCCAGATTTCTCAGGAATCGCGGTAACAAGACACACCCTTTCGCTCGTACCCTTGTAGTTGTCCACAATAAGATCTGAAAGAGGCACCAAATAGCTTTAATTATTTATTTCAACTAACATGCCCTAACATGCAGAATACATGTCACAACAAGCAGGAAAATGCATATTAAAAATACAGTCAGCATAGCAGCTAGTACATATATCATGAAAGGGGGTGTCATAATGAAAAGACAGGGGACCCTACCCTCCCTCTCCTTGCTAAGAAGCAGTATTATTATATATTAGAAGATCTCTGGGATTTATCAGCAGACCCCATACCTTAGTCTATAGATAGTAGATTTACATCATAGGTGCTGTCTCTCTCTGGAAAGGTCCCTCTCCAATTGTGTCCTACTTATTTGTGTATTCTAATAAAACCAACGTGTGTGTGTCAAAACCACAGCTGCATTGGTATGTTTTGTCTAAGGGCTAAGACCTGGCCAGAACAAAATAACAAGGGGCATTCGTTTTCGACCTTGCTCCAATGTTCAATCAAAATCCCAGGAACCTACAGAGAGTGAACACAGCGATGAGTTCTCAAGTGAAAGTAGCAATAGAAATTATTGCAAAAATAAAGACATGTATTAACGTGTGCAAAGCAGCAGGCAACCTGCAGCTTGCTCATGCTAACTTAGTGAAAACGACAATGTCCCTAAGGGCCATGTGACAGGAAGCATGTATTATAAGGAGATCAGTGAGAAATACACAATAAAGATAGACAGGAGGGGTGAACAAAAGTCAGCAACAGGTGAGAAATATGTGACAGATAATAGAAAAGTTATACACATCACAAACCCCTGAGGGGAGGTTGACAGCATGTCAAAAGTCATATGGCATTACTCCTGGTATGTCATTGGGGCCAAAACATGTGATACCACTTCTCTACCCCTAGAATTTAGGTGAATTGATGCCCATAATAATAGGTATGTCATTTCAAAACATCCATTTATAATGATTTCCAAACAGTTTTTTTTGTTTTTTTATTTAGGTGTTTATTCGCGTTTGATGGATCAGGAGTCAATATCAGTATTTTGAAAAAAGGATAATATATTAAATGAGGTAGGGAAAGTTTAGATTAGGTACCAGTGAGAGTGGCATGTAGAACATGGCGTGTCTCTGTGCAATTGTAAGGTTAAATGTCAAAATTGGGCTTTACACACCTATATGAATGACAGTAAGACCTGGCAGTGAAACCCTGAATAGCATTAACCCAAGAAATATAGAAGGACATTTCAAAGAAAACAGTTTTGTAGAATTGTCTTCTTTTAGCATTCGCTGTCTTGAGGCCACAAGGCTGGATGTGTAACGCGCGGTGGTGGGACATGCTAAATATTGTGACTGATATGTCCCTGAAGTGACACTGCATAGCTCTATTCTATAGTATTCGTAATGTTCTAAAATCATGTTAGACAATAGCTAAAGAAATCATCCAAGCATCCTTGCAATACTGTACATTATAGTAAATGGAAGGTCAGGCCCTCTAGGGTCTCGCGTGTGTTACACACAACCACCTGCTATGCCTTCCCAAAATGAAGAGTCAGTCAGACAGTAGAGAATATAAACAGGCTTTATTATTAGTTCTCTGTAGAGAAAGCCCCGGTCAGACCTACACCCTAAGATGGACGCTGAGAGGACCGACTCCCCAACAGGTTACAGTAGGTAAAAAGGGCTTCCCAGCCATCTCCAACCCCACCCACCATGGTACTGGCTTGAGTCGGACCTGAACAATGGAGCACAGAGAGATACGCTAATAGATGCCAGATGGGAACATGTTATCAGGGATACAAGGCCACAGTGCTGGATCTCAAGATCTCAAGATCTCCTAAGGTGGGGGCAGAAGCAACACATTCAGCTGGTCATGTGATGGCAGATTACCTTATTCATTAGCAAGTCAAGGAAACAGCCTTGGACAGCAGGAGAAATAATAACAAAACACAGTGTTCTGCTGAGGCAAGCAATATGAGCACTGTGGCCTAACCCGGACACAGTCTAAGCAGCCTAATAGGGTTTAGGAATTGCAAAATGAAGTCACACTTGCTACCTGAGGCCTCCACATTAAAGGGATAACTCACCGGGTTGCATACAAACGTGGCAGCGGCTACTAACTTAGCAATAGAATGCTAACCTAATGTAGCTTAGTGCAAGGATAACACAGCTAAGGGATTTTCAGACTAACAAAATGTAGATTTTGTTGAATATATTGGAATGGTTTTTCAATGAAACTTTGTTAGTCTCTTCTTAGAGTCTTGGGCAGTAATTCATTCAGTTTTACTATTCTCTCTGTTCTCAGGTGACAGTAATAGCTTTTGAAAGGGGTGGGAAATACCTTTGTGAGAAAGAAAAATTGACTGCGCCTGCTAGCAAGAAGGCATGGATGAGCAATTACTAATTATGTACTTAGAATGTGAAAGCAAGTGTGGGCAGGAAGATCAGATGCCCCCCTCAAACAACGGGCAGGAATATAGTGCTATTGACTCAGTGATGTCTCAAAAGATGCATTGTTCAAAGGCAAAATGTATCTGCAAACCATTGGAGAGTACCCCAACTCATAACGAGCAAGGGTTAATTTCCAAGAGAGTTTCCTAATTTTAATAAGAAAGCCATTGGGTGGGGATTTAGAGCACTCCACACTGGGTCGGATACCCTAACTCCCTTAAAGTTGACCACTATGGCAAATGGTTCCAACCACCTCAGAGGTGGCCTAAGGCCTTTACCTGATTCCTACTTGTATCCAAGAACTCAAAGTGATTCTCATAGTTCAAACCAACCGGCCTCCTGCAGTCCCATGGATGTAAAGGACAACAGGGACTTTTCTGTGGAAGGATTATCTGACCAGTTTGACGTGAACATATTTGAGTTTGCTAGAACCATTGCTGGAGGTGAGTGTTTGAGGTTACCTCCAACTGCCATCCATGTAGAGGGCTACTGGAAGACCTCTATAACAGACTGGGTGTGTTAAAAAGAGAAAAGCAAATTGGGATCCTCTTGAGGTCATGTTCCGGCCTCTAGAGGAAAGGGACAAGGCACAGAGGCTGAACAAAAAAGATGCTACCTTCACAGGCAAGTTTAGAACTTTTTGATTCAAAGAAAAAACCTTCAGTGGGGCAGCACATAAAATGTATGTAAAAATTGTGGCCTGATGGATCCCTACACAACTACACTGTTCAACTATACACTGCAGGTAAGGTTTGAGGTTTAAAGGTAGAACCTGAGTGTGGGAAATGGCAGCTTGGGAGGTGTTGTGTCAGCGTCTATGTGGTTATGGACAGGTAGTTGCAAAACCATTGTAACTGCAAGTGTATGATCAAGTGTATGTCACAGGTGTAGTACTTGTGAGGTCCTGGTGAAGTTAATGAGTTTCTGGGCGGCAGTATTTGCTTGGGATTCTGTCCATGGGTCTACTATGGCTACAGATGTGATTGCTATTCACTTGGATAAGAAAGTGCTGACTTTTTACTTTTGATTCTACATTGGTAGCTTGAAAGAGCAGTCAGCATTGATACCAGCAGCTGGTTTTACTTTTTAAACTCATAAAGTATAACACAGTCATAATATACAATACTTCCAGTTGATAACTTACTGGTGTTAAAATAATAGAAAAGAAAAGAAGAATGTTCTACCACATTTTGGGGGCTGATATATGATGCCAAGATGTGTTATGTGGCTTTCATTTAGTCTCCATTTTAGATTTCCCGTTTAACTTAGCATTGTATTCCAATGGTGGTTTGTACACATTTTCCCTAATACAAGAATGTGCCATGCACACGTTATTTTCTGATAGCCATTGTCGCCCTGTAGCCTGCACATTTATATTCAGGGTCTTACAAATTCTAACACCATGCTTTGTTTTATTTTATTTTACTTCTGCTTGTAGGAGATGACTAATTCTCCATAGACTAATTAATGACATAGTTCTGCACCTCTGGCACGGTGTGATAAGCTTGCCATTGTATTATTTAAACAGCGTCCATGCTGAAGTTGGTGAGAGGTTCACTTCCTGTCGGAGTCATCATGGAACGCTGCTGTGAACTGTGACTGAAATGAAGTTCCACTGATCCTGACCATTATCATGTGCAGATGTGTACTGCTGACATGTTCTTTTTAGCATCGAGAAATTAGTAATAGATAGGAGTAATCTTAGTAATAGGAACAATTAACATGGTTGAAATTCTTTTTTTCAATCTAATAATGCTTATAACAATGATGTGTCTCCTTTTTCTGATAATCACAGTTCATGCTTTATTTACAAAGATTAGAGCTTTCATTAAGCACTTGAAATGGCATTTTCGTATCTTTTCTTTGTGACACTTTGGGCATGCAAAAAGTAACAAATGAAAGGGTAAGATCTGTTTCCACGATTTCCTTGGGAATCTGAGTGGTCATGTTCAAAGGTTAACAACAACATCTATAACTCTGTAAGTTTAGGAGGTCAGATTTGGTACTGTGAGCTGGTCAAACAAACCAGACCAGAGCACTCTCAGAGGTGCCAATCAATAACTGAGGCAATCTTCAGTTAAGGCTGTTTAAATCACAATATTCTTGGATTCTGGTGCAGCAATAGGCAACATCATTTGATACGTCATCTGGTTGAAAATGTGTCCTTCTTTTCTTAAATCAAGCTAGTTGTATTTCCAGGGCATACCTGTCCAATTAGGTAATGAACATCAAATCATTAGCTCAGCTGTGCTTTATTATTGTTTTCAAACTTCGGAAAGTGCCTCTTTATCTTTAAGACAGCTAGATGTAGGTAACTCCCATTTACAGACTCTTAAATACCGAATTTTACCGATTCAGTATTTAAGAGTCTGTAAATGGCAAGGGGGCAGATTTAGGTAATTTTAAAATCTGAATTACCGAATTTGTAAAATTCGGTATCGGTAAATACCGAATCCTGCAAGGGTGCAGGGGGTGTCACTTTGATACCCTCAAGCACCCCAAGTACAGGCTTGTGTGCAATGTGGCACACATACATGCCCTAAGGGCATGTCTGTGTGTCACATTGCACAGGTGTGCATGCACAGATGTGCATGCACACCCGAATTCAGTATTTTACCACACAATAGGATTGTGTGGTAAAATACCGACTCTTAAGGGCCTGTGGCACTGTAAACTGTGCCACCTACATTTGTAATTACAGAATCGGTATATTTACCGATTCGGTAATTTACCGAATCGGTAATTTTACCGAATCAGTAAATATACCGATTCTGTATTTTTCAGCCCCCTACATCTGAAAACCCTAATACCAGTCGGAAACGGCCGAAATCGGCCGTTTCCGACCGGTATTAGGGCTCCTACATCTGGCCCCTAGTTTGCAATCTTTCAAGCAGGGCGCAGACTAAGTGACTTCTCAAAAGCATCAGGGGTGAAAGCAACACATTGCCCTGGCCCTGAGTAGCTTAGAGACACACAAATACTGCAAGAGAATGAATCGAAAATTACATTGACGGTAAAACGCTAAATAATCAAGTAGGCCAACACCTCCAATCCATCTTTGATCTTTGGAGAAAACGCATTATGGAAGAAAACCTTGTAAATATGAGCCACATTACAGATAAAGTCAAGTACTTATGGATAGGAGAATGTGGAAATTACTTGACCATTAGTAATACTAAATCAGGCTGAAGGAAAACTGCTTTTAGTATACTGAATGTTGGGGATAGTTTTAGTAAAATTGGATCTGAGCAGCTTATAAACACTACAGCCCTACTAGCTGAATCCTGAAATAAGGACTGTAAATGTGATACTCCGCACTCCAAGAGAATTTAAAATATTTCAATCATATGACCTATTATCTTTTATTTAGAAAAGGTTGGTTTTTAATGTGTTAAATCGAAAATCTGATAGTATGGCTGTTAGTTGGACCTAGAGGAGTTTTCCAGTTCCTGCCATGTGGACAAAATATCTTGAGTATAGAAGCAGCGTTTTTATGCTGTCACACAAAAATTGAACCCTAAGCAAGAAAGGTCTATCCAGTAACAGGAAGTAAACAATCCAGGTCCCATCCAAACAAGTTGATAGTGACAGAAAGGATTAAAATGCAAGTGATAATGACCGGACGTCCCCACTCTGAAGTACATAATTGGAAATAACTAAATTTGATTGATCCAAATGAGAAAAACATCTGGTTCACCTGAAGATATCTACAGCTTTCAAGGAACATATCTCCATTTTTCATATACATTCACCACCGACCTTGTTGGGAGTGCTTCGCCTGTTTGCCTGTCCGCCTCTCTGGCCACTTTGCTACGCCTCGCGGCCCCCGCTTCGCGGGAGCCGCTCGCAGGCAAGAGACCGTGCTGAGGAGCCAGCCCCTGGGTTTTCACTCGTGCATCGGAGCACCAACGCGCCTCCAGGGACATTGCAGCTGACACCAAGGACAGAGGCGGGACTGTGAGGACCAGCGTGCTCAGCGGCGCTGATCGGCCGCAGCTGGTCCTCTTCCCGCCCCCTCCTCCAGTTAAAATCATCACGGAGTGAGAGTCTCTTGGGATTCACCACCGACCTTGTTGGGAGTGCTTCGCCTGTTTGCCTGTCCGCCTCTCTGGCCACTTTGCTATGCCTCGCGGCCCCCGCTTCGCGGGAGCCGCTCGCAGGCATGAGACCGTGCTGAGGAGCCAGCCCCTGGGTTTTCACTCGTGCATCGGAGCACCAACGCGCCTCCAGGGACATTGCAGCTGACACCAAGGACAGAGGCGGGACTGCGAGGACCAGCGTGCTCAGCGGCGCTGATCGGCCGCAGCTGGTCCTCTTCCCGCCCCCTCCTCCTGTTCTTCTCCCTGATAAGCAGTGACAGCAACGCGCACGCGGGACGCACGCGGGGCTAAGGCCGGGGCTAAGACTGGGCAAAGACAGGGCTGTTTTAGGCCGTTATAGACCGATTAAGACCAGACCGGGCCACCCCTCTTGGCTTTTCATGTAAGTTAACCAGTTGCGTTTTTGTGTTAATTTTAAGCCGCCCATAAATCAAATAATGTCTGTCCGTGAAACCAGGAGCAAGTCTACCAAACCCGCTAAAAAGGCTACAGGTACCCTGGACAACTTTATTACAAGGACAAGCCTTTCAATTGACAATGAGATCACTAAACTCCAGCACAGAGTATCCTTGGAACTGGAATCTGCAAGGAGACTCTCCACCGAACTAGCACTAAGGAAAAAATCCTCCCTAGGTAGCATTGCCTCCTCTAAGACTCCTGAGCGCACTAACGGCCCTACACCAATTATCACCTTGGTTGAAGTCCACTCTACTGCCGAGGAAACTACCACCCCTACTACTCAAGACCTTGTTCCCCCGGGTCCCTCTGCCAGTGTTGTATCTGAAAGTCTTCCATCCTCGGATCCACTGATAGGGAACATCGAGGGAATTAAAAATGGTGAGAAGCCAAAGGTACCGGTAGAAACAGACCAGATTAAAAACCAGGTGCCTGTTAAGATATCACTAAAACATAAGAGAAAGAGGAAACATATATCTGCCTATGCTAGGAAAAAGGCGAAGGTAGCCGTTAGTCAAAATATCGTAGGGGTTGCTCCGCAAACACCCAATGTAACGATTGCCAATAATATGTCTGACCAAGCGCCTTCCAATGTCCAACGTATTAATGACAGCACAGATGAGCATAACTCGGTCATGATGGCTGACCACTCTGATAATGAGGGCCAGCGAAACTCTTTGAATATGGCAGAACAAGAAGGGGGAAGGGAAGAGTTTTTAAAACTGGTATGGGAGACGCTTAAGAAACTACTCAGGCCATTAGAAGTCAGGTTAACTGGCATTGAGAATCAGTTGCTTGAGGTAGAAAAAAGTGTTATTACACTATCTAGCTTAAGTCTTAACTGTACTGATGCACCCATAGTGCCTACCCAAGCACCAGTTACTGCTCCTGTGATACCTCTGAACAAAAATCCAACTAGCACACAGCAGCAAAAAGAGGGAATAGCAAAAAGCATAAATACAAAATCAACAACAAAAACATCAGCCATATTTAATCCAATACCCTCGACCTCGTCATCTGCAAATACCTCTAACAAACCTTTGCAGAAGGGTCATGTTCAAAGCAAAGCGCTTCAAGTGCCAAATGTTGCTGCTACCCATTCTCCTATCCCCAATACCCCAGTTCCACAGAAACCCACATCTAATCCACCTGCCAACCCTCATACTTCCCTTGCCAGTAACAAGCCCTCGACTGATAGATCTTTTGCCAATGTTTCTAACAAACCAAACTACCAATCTAGCCATTCTTACAACAATTTTAAAGGAGGGTATATAGATTTGCCACCTGATGCAAGCCCATTTGTAATTGTTCTCACAGGGGTACCTGAATTAGAAAACCAATATGAGGAGAACTTCCAATCCCTAAAAAATAAAGTGATATATTGGTTAAATTCGAACAAACCCATTCCGAACCACATGAAAAGTAAAATCCTTATGGTTCGTAGGGTGCCGTGGGTAGGACCCATGGCCAAATCAATTATGGGTGACTGTATAGTCATCTCTTTTGAGGAACCCCATAGCGCTGAACAGATTTGTAATTGGAAATCATATGGTGATACACCACCCATTGAGGCCAGGCCTCTATCGTTTTTTTACCCTCCACCCAGGCCTACCCAATATGGGCCCAATTGGAACACTGTCAAACAGTATCACGGTTATGTTCCCAACTTGGCTAGACAGGTAGATAGAAATATGTGGTCTGGTATTCCCACCTTTAATAGGTACAGTTGTTTAGATGCTGTCGATTGACTTGGGACTATGCCAGATTGCATTCCCAGGTTATATGACACCTACTGTACACTGTGCAATAAGTCTTTTCACCACCAGAACAAGGAAAGGTCTCCAGTAGCTGATAAGGCATGTTACGATCGGGATGTGGGTTGTTTAGATGGGGGAACCAATACTATAGTAAGAGATGTGGTCACTGAGACAAATAACCAAAGTGCCGACATACAGTTAGGTAGTGTACATCATCAGCCGGTACTTATGCCGGCTTTTGATGACCAAATCTGTCTCAGTAATAGCTTAACCCCACGTTTGCTCATTTTATCTTGGAACATTGCTGGTGTTGGTAAAAATCTTAAGGATCCTGAATGGGCTGATTATGTTGATACTAGTGACCTTTGTCTACTACAAGAAACATGGGCTACAGATGTTCCGCATAGAGTCGGGTATAAAACCTATGGTACTGAGGCAGTCCAGTCTGATAGGGGGAGACCGTCAGGGGGATTGATTATATGGCTTAAAATCACCTTGGTTATGAGGGTTGAAATTATAGATACAGGAACACCTGACATTTTGGCTTTAAAAATTGTACCCCCTAATGGAAATGAATGTTACATCATTAACGTCTACAATAGACCACTTGCTCATTCCAAGGTTTCACCAACTCTGAAAGCATTGGATCTCTTTTTGAATAAGGTAGTTGGAGATACCCCGGTAATTTTGGGAGGCGACCTAAACTGCAACTTTGAACCGGTTTCTGGTATTAATGATGTTTTTGAGGACGAGAACCAGGTGTACAAAATCCCCCAACTTGAAACCTCAAACTCTGTTAAGTGCTCCACTTTGGCCGTTCAATTGCTAAGGCTAACAGCAGACCATGGTCTTAGAGCATGCAACGGCCGCCTCCCTTCGGATTTGTTAAAAAATCCCACCTTTGCAAAATCCAATAGCAATTTGGACTTCATACTTGTTTCCCTTAGCCTTTGGCATTATTTGATTGATTTGAAAGTGGCAAGTAGGGAGGAAAGTGACCACTATCCTTTAGAACTTTACATTGATGTGCAACTGTTTAGTGATATTACTGCCAATTTAACTACTCCAACATCTGAGACCATCAACGGCAAAATATGTGAGGATGTACACATAAATAACAATAGGCGTGCAGTAAAATGGCCCCATATTTTGTCTGATGGTAAGGCCATAGCATCGGTGTACTCTCTTTTTGGGGAAATGTTCGGACCTATAGCTGGTGATTCTTTCCTACCTATCCATTTTGATCACTTTATTGAACTGCACAATGTCTTTTTCGGTGAATTAAAAACTTGCTTATCAAAAATGCCAAGGAAAAAACAACAAAATATAAGAGTGGGGAGTCACGGAAAATTATGGTATGATCACACATGCAGGCTGGCCAAGAGAAATCTCCTGCTTGCCATCAAAAGCAAATCAAAGGAAGGAGTCAAACTTGCAAGGGAGGCATATAAGTGTGCCCAAAAAACATCGAAAAAATTATGGGAAGAGTCGATCTGGTCAGAAATGTTAATTGCTGCAAAGACTAATGACAATGTTGGCTTCTGGAGGCTGGTGGCAAACGAGGGGCATGCAGGTAGAGCTGTAAAAGACACGTTTTTGGATGAAATGTCATGGGTGACCCACTTCACATCCCTTTATAAACATTATGACGGTGATGACAACAAGATACCATGGTTCCCTCCTCCCATTGAACCCCTTGACTTCACATTGGAGGAAACAATAAGGGCGATTAACGAACTAAAAAACTGCAAAGCACCAGGCCCTGATAAAATACCGGGGGATCTATACAAACATGACATTGAAGTATGGGCTCCTTATGTAAGTCGTTTGTTTAATGTTTTGTCTACAAACTGTCGCTTTCCAGATAGTTGGCGTGCAGCGGAAGTTGTGTTAATTTTTAAAAAGGGGAACAGATTGGTACCTTCAAACTATAGACCAATTAGTTTAATGGACATCTTGCAAAAACTCTATTCTAAACACCTACTATTCCGGATTAGTGATTGGCTGGAGGACTCAAACATAATTTCCAAATTCCAAGCTGGCTTTAGGAGCAAGATTAGTACTATAGATCAAATATTCAGATTCTGTTGTTTGATCTGGAAGTACGTGCATATTAGGAAAGGTCATTTGTATGTAGCTTTCGTAGACCTGAGAGCCGCATTTGACCTTGTCCCCCGCAACTTGCTCTGGAGGACCTTAAGTGAGGCAGGCTTGCCAGGGTGTCTTTTGGCCCAAATAATAGAGTTGCATGCTGGAAACTATGCAAACATCAGGTGGGGTCCTAATGGCGAACTGACATGTAATATCCCTATTGAACGTGGGGTTCGTCAAGGGTGTGTCTTGGCCCCTACCTTGTTTTCTTTGTTTGTTAATGATGTTCCCAATTATTTGAATGGTTGTACTAATGATTCCCCGCAGCTTAACGGAGAGAAGGTAATTGCAAAAACAACAAGTGATGGACTGAATGTGGATCAATGTCACACACTCCCCCAGTCAAAAGATCTGGGCCCAAATCCATCGTTTTTTTGCACTCCACACCACCCTGGGTTAGACAATGGCGATATGCAAATCAGCTCTGACCCTGTTGCCCCATGGGAACAGTCCAGTCCGAACTACAAAAGCCATGTCCTTCCCAGAACGGAATCAAGCATCCGAGGACCGGACCGGTTTCGAGGTAACACCTCTCATCAGCCCGGCTAGCTTGACTCCAAGTGGTGTGGAGTGCCTGGGACCCACGTCTGGGCATCCCCAGCGCACTTAGGGCGGCAATTGCAAAAACAACAAGTGATGGACTGAATGTGGATCAATGTCACACACTCCCCCAGTCAAAAGATCTGGGCCCAAATCCATCGTTTTTTTGCACTCCACACCACCCTGGGTTAGACAATGGCGATATGCAAATCAGCTCTGACCCTGTTGCCCCATGGGAACAGTCCAGTCCGAACTACAAAAGCCATGTCCTTCCCAGAACGGAATCAAGCATCCGAGGACCGGACCGGTTTCGAGGTAACACCTCTCATCAGCCCGGCTAGCTTGACTCCAAGTGGTGTGGAGTGCCTGGGACCCACGTCTGGGCATCCCCAGCGCACTTAGGGCGGCAATTGCAAAAACAACAGGTGATGGACTGAATGTGGATCAATGTCACACACTCCCCCAGTCAAAAGATCTGGGCCCAAATCCATCGTTTTTTTGCACTCCACACCACCCTGGGTTAGACAATGGCGATATGCAAATCAGCTCTGACCCTGTTGCCCCATGGGAACAGTCCAGTCCGAACTACAAAAGCCATGTCCTTCCCAGAACGGAATCAAGCATCCGAGGACCGGACCGGTTTCGAGGTAACACCTCTCATCAGCCCGGCTAGCTTGACTCCAAGTGGTGTGGAGTGCCTGGGACCCACGTCTGGGCATCCCCAGCGCACTTAGGGCGGCAATTGCAAAAACAACAAGTGATGGACTGAATGTGGATCAATGTCACACACTCCCCCAGTCAAAAGATCTGGGCCCAAATCCATCGTTTTTTTGCACTCCACACCACCCTGGGTTAGACAATGGCGATATGCAAATCAGCTCTGACCCTGTTGCCCCATGGGAACAGTCCAGTCCGAACTACAAAAGCCATGTCCTTCCCAGAACGGAATCAAGCATCCGAGGACCGGACCGGTTTCGAGGTAACACCTCTCATCAGCCCGGCTAGCTTGACTCCAAGTGGTGTGGAGTGCCTGGGACCCACGTCTGGGCATCCCCAGCGCACTTAGGGCGGCAATTGCAAAAACAACAAGTGATGGACTGAATGTGGATCAATGTCACACACTCCCCCAGTCAAAAGATCTGGGCCCAAATCCATCGTTTTTTTGCACTCCACACCACCCTGGGTTAGACAATGGCGATATGCAAATCAGCTCTGACCCTGTTGCCCCATGGGAACAGTCCAGTCCGAACTACAAAAGCCATGTCCTTCCCAGAACGGAATCAAGCATCCGAGGACCGGACCGGTTTCGAGGTAACTTACGGAGAGAAGGTGCTTACGGAGAGAAGGTGCCTGCGTTGCTCTTTGCGGATGATACTATTCTCATATCCCAGACCAAGAAAGGACTCCAGACACTCTTAAACTCCTTTAGCTGTTATTGTATGACCAAGGGCCTGGAAATAAATGCTGATAAAACGAAATGTATGGCATTAAACCCTAGCAAACCGGATAGAGGGTTTTTGACTTTAAATGGCCAGAAACTAGGAACAGTGGAAAACTTTTCCTATCTGGGCGTTACACTTGATTCCAAATTAAGTTGGAAGGCCCAAATTGAAAAAAGTAAGGTATCATATGCCCACAACGTCAAACCAATCATATGTAGACTAAACACTAGCACAAGCAAGAGCGTAACCCCTGTCTTAGAGCTTTTTAAATTTAAAATTCAATCTGCAGTGTTGTACGGAGCAGAGATTTGGGGACCGTGGGCCAGAGATAGCTTTCAGGGTTTGGATAACAAATTCATGAGAGCTATTGTAAGGGTCCCAAATAGTACACCCTTAATACCCCTCCAGCTAGACTTGAATCTTAAAAGAACAGATTACTTTGCCATTTTAAGACCATTAATGTTTTGGGTTAGGTTGTGGTCTACCCCAGAACTGCTTGAATACAGAAATGGCCTCCAAGAATTGTTGATCCTTGATTCTTTCAACTCTATTCAGTGGCTTGTGCACATTAAGAAATGGTTCACGCTTCTGGGCCTGTACTCAATGTGGGAGAATCCAGATAATTTACCGGCTTTCTCCAAATCCATACTAAAACGAGCCTTTTGGTCTTACATGAGTGACAGGCTCATACATGAAAGCAGAGTTGGATCCCTAACCCAAGATTTTTTATCTTTTAATGACGAACCCCTCTTCGAATCCTTTTTAGATGAAATTGAGCCACCTATTGCTAAGTCCCTTTATCTTAAATTTAGATATGGGATTCTTATGTTGAGCTATAACACAGAACGTTGGTCACAGAAAAGATTGGGAGGCCCGAATGTCAATAGCGGGTGTTGTTCTATGTGTTTAAACCCCTGCAAGGAGAATGAGGTTCACATGTTGTTTATATGTAGTGCCTATCTGAAAGCTCAAAAGAAATGGCTAAAACCCATGTGTAATCTCCTAGGAACCAGATCCTGCTTTACAGCATATAGGATCATAAAAAGCAATACAACTCAGTTTATTGTATTTAGCATAAGTAGGTTCCTCTACTCTGTGTATATTACTCGCAGGAAACTTGGACAGACACTTTGAGTAGAACCTTTGTATATATTGATAAAAATCTGTTGCCAAAAAGAAATCTGTTCTAAACTAAGGAGATGAAAACTAACTTTTGTATTACATTTTTAAACCTTATTGTTTTAAAATGTTGATGTATGTATGTTATTACAACTGTCTGTTTTTATGATATGTGTCTTTTATGGCCAAACTGGTCCAAATAAAGAAATAAATAAAATAAATATACATGTCAGGGACTCCTCAAATTTTAATTTTAAAATTCTGAAATTATTCAAAGCATTCCTTAAAAGAGAGTATCTTATGCTCCCCAGCACACATCTGCAAGCATATCTAGAAGATCCTGAACGATTATACGCCATTTTCTAATTTACCTAAGAAGCTCAAACATAGTGATTGAGCAGAATTTTCCATTTATTGAGTGTACCAACCTTTTGGTCTCAGTTGATTAACCCATATGAATACATGGTACAGACCTGGATTGTGGTTAAACATTTCTATCAGACTAAGCTCATATTATAGGTACACATATTATATTATTGTATACCTCTTTTTTCCATATGTAACTAGTATCACTAATAAGAGTGATTCATTATTTTGGCATCCAATTCCTAAGTATTCTAAGGACATGTCATTATTATTGCAAATGTTATCAAAATAATTATTATTTATATGTAATTAATATTAACAAAATTTTAAAAAAAGTACTACTGGTAATTGATGCTTGGATGCTGCAAAGGTATATTAAGTTGAAAAATTGAACACTCATCCCAGCCACAAAAGAATTCTTTGGCCAACCTCATGTGGAGTAGAGACCTATTGGCACAGGACATTGATGCAAATGGATGCAAAGCTGTTATTAGCCGGCTGTTCATGTATGAAGCATGCTCATTCAAAACTTAAAAGAATCTTGGGGCTGATTAGGAGTATGGCAAATGCCTCACCGGCTGTCCGCTGACACAACACCTCCAAAGCCACGCAAGAACCACCCGCCTTATTACAAGTTAAACTTGTGTAAGGCAGATGGCTCTTTGCCTTTTTCATGGCAGTCCCTGGAAAACAGGCCCACAATTGGAACAGCAAAAAAGGTTCCAGCACGGCATGGCCAGTGACATTGATGCCGTGCTGGAACTTTGGGGTAATACAGACAGGGGAGCACATGTTGTACCCCCCTGAATGTATCCCCATGGCGGGGGTACATGGAGGTACTGTAGGGCCCTCTGTGTTCCTGCACCACCAGCCTTTTCATGGCGGGGCTCTCGCCATGAAATGGCTGGCAGTACAGGAACTCGTAAAATGCTCAGCGGGACTGGGCCAGTCCCCTGAGCTTCTTATATTATGGCGCAGGTCTGCCACCACCAGGGAATGACTGGTCCCTGGTGCAGCTGGTGGTCCTCCAGCGCAATGACTTTTAAAGTTATAATGTGGCAGACTGACCACTGCCATTCAAGTGAAGCGGTCTTACACCCACCACACTCGTGATCAGGCCCCTTGACCTTTCCAAGCTATGTTGACACTGGCACTGTATCAACATGAAAAAATAATAATAATAATAATATAGGATAAAAAGGACTCTACTAGGAGAAAGGCATTCTGTCTCCCTAGTTATCAAGAGGAGGTTTGTAAGGCACAAGTAGTGTGATAAATAAAATGTACATTTCAGAAGTTTCATGCTTGTCTCCATGGAACATATCAATTACCATGAAGAGAGGTATGAGCAGAGACCAGTCTCTCCCCACAGACTACTATGTACATCTATCTCAGCTGAGAGGGCAGTGTCCCTCCATACCCCGCTGCCTATGAGTGTCACTCTGAGGAGATTTACAAGTAGAGAGTTTTCTTCCTCTTGAGATACTACTAAATTAGTTGTCATGAAGTGAGGTGTGAGTGCAGAGGAAAGTGTTATTTATATCCTGCTATGCACATCTGTTACCATGGGAGTAGGTGTTATCAGAGAGTACATTGTCTTTTTATATCCTACTATGCGCACCTGTTCTCTTGACGATATTAATCAGTAGAGAGGTCTCTCATTTCCCATGCCCTAATATGGATATTCTCCCACACCCTCCTATGCTCACTCGTCACTTTGAGGGGAGGTCCCCAAAATCAACTATGCAAATCCATCATCTAAGACAGAGTTCCACCCATAGTATCCATTTACTTCCCATACCCTAAACGTACAGCTGTCACTGTAGAGAGAACTGTGAGCAGATAGTTAAGCCCCTCCTGACACCCTGCTTTACACACCCATCATCCAAAAGAGAGGTCACAGGAGAGAAGCCAGTTACTCACCACATCCTACCTCACACACCCACCATCCAAGACAGAGGTGTCAGCAGAAAGGCTATTTACACCCCACACCCTCCAATGCACACCCATCACCATAGGTAGATGCATGAGCAGAGAGGTCAGTGTCTCCCCTTAGCCTACTATACACAATCATGACGCTGTGGAAATGTGCTTGCAGAGAGGTAACTCACTCCCACACCCTATTACAAAACCATGGTGCCCTAGAGAAAGGTCTCAGTGGAGAGGGCACATCCCTGTCGCCCTGGAGAAAGGTCTCAGCCACAGAGGACAATCTTTACCTACTCCCTAACTCACACGTCTGTAACACTGGGGAGAGGTGTCAGTGGACAGGCCAATCCCTCCCCACAACCTAATATGCATGGTTGTTGCCCTGGGGAGAGGACTCAGTGGAGAGGATAGTACCTCAATGTAGAGGTCAGTTGCTCATCATATTGTACTACATACATCTGTCATCCAGGTCTAGTGGTTAGTGGACTAATGTGCACACTGTATGGGGCCTGTGTTTGACCTTATGGTCACACTTTAAAATCACAACAGATTCACTCAGACCTTCATCCTTTTGAGGTCAGTTAACTTCTGTTAGTCAGCAACAAGATGCCCATGGGTGACCGTGAACTTTACAAATACACGTATTATGTTATGTTATCCAAAACGCAAGTTTTGATAAGTTATCCAAGAGAGAAGTCTCAGCAGAGAGGCCTCTGCCTTCACACTCCCCACTATGCACACCCCATTATGCAAAGCAGTCATCCATGAGATATAGGTTTGAAGTTTGAGCTCACACTCTTGTGGGAGTCAGACAAATATATGGGTGGGAGCAGGAGTTTGTGATGGGTGGGAGCAGGTGTTCATGATACCTACAAAAAAGGGACTTAAACGTGAGAAAATCACAAAATTTTCGGAGTAAGGTGCCTCTGACAAGAGCCTTTTCATTTATGATGTGTAGCGTTCAGTTACATATAGAATTGGATGTATTCTTTGATGGTATTAACAAATGAATTCAAATAATTTATTACGAGAAAACTCATGCTGAAGGCATCTTGGCACTGTGAGAGACAGGAAGGTGAGAGTACAGGTATACTCCCACTGGACAAAGAGCCTCTTTTTACTGAGCAGTTCTCCTCCAGCCTGACAAAAAGCTAAGTTTTCAGGCATTTTCTATTAACTGACAGGAAGGTGCGTTCATAAAAAATATATAGTTATATTATGACAGAGCATTAAAACACACAGTGCATCATAATTATGAAAAACACGACCATAGATTATTACAGTGAGTCATCGGTTAACCTCCGCCTACCGGACAATTTCCCAGAAACTGTTTGCCGGCATCGAATCCGTTACCACTTTCAATCGGCATCTGAATTAATCAATGGGTGTATTATCTCTCCATGGGGGCAGTGCATGGATTCCCTCTATACACATTCCATTTGATACACATTCCATTTGTCCCATATTTTCCCCCATGTTCTTGGGCACCCTCTGTATACATAGACTGTCTTTTCTGCCACCATACACTAGTGTTTATATCTATTCCAGTCCCTAAGGTTTGGTGGGATATCCTCCCCCCAGTAACAGGCTATGTTATGTTTCACTAACATTTGACCATGGGTAGTCCAGGTTTGATCTGCTCGTCCAAGAACCATATCTTCCCGCACATTTAGGAGGCACCATTTGGGAGAGAGTGTTAGCTCCTCTCCAACTATCTCCAACATGCACAATACTACCCCCTCTCAGTAATCATGGATTTTTGGCCATGTCCACAGTATGTGGTAGAACAAACCCTGTTCACCGCAACTTCTGTAACAAATTGTATCAGCCTTTCTACAGATTTTAGCCATTGTAACACGGGAGGTATAGGCTCTTTGGAGGATTTTTAGCTTGACCAGACTGAAGCGGGCCCTAATGGCTACTTCTCTTTGGGAGGCCAGGGCTTCCAGACAGTCTTCGTCTTGTAGGTCTGTAATGTCTTGTCCCCAATGGTCCCTCAGGGATAGAAGAGTGTCAGGTAAGTTGTTAATGAATTTTTGGTAAGTGAGTGAAATCGCCCTTCTTTTTAAGTGTTTTTCAAGAAGCTTGCATTCCAATGGCGATGCTTCAGGTAGAGCTGTCCCTCGGGCATTGCTGTCTGTATGGCATGTTGGATCTATAAATAATGGAATTACTCCATTGGGCCCAGTTTTTAGGTCCTTTGTAAATGTTCTAATGATATAATATCTACCCCATATGTATGTCTCCCACAGGCAAGATTCCGATCAAATCCCATTTGTCAAAGCCTTTTCTAGCTCCAATTGCACCCAGTTGTTAGGCCTCCCATAAAGGCGTAATCTTGGTAATTTTGTTCTTCCATCCTAGTTTGGAAAGGGTTGGATTCCATAAGCAAACTATTAGTGCTGTGGGGCCTTTCAGCAAGAGATGTTGTGGCTCAGTATAGAGCGCTTGGAAATATTCTCTCAGCTGGATAACCAGCCAATCCATCCAATAAGATTGTTCCAATAGTGGTTGGTCAACTCACTGATTTATAATTACTAGTTGAGTAAGTTTAAATGTGGGGCAATGCAATTCCTCTCATACCAGCTATGGGTCAGTTTGCTGAGAGCGATCCGTGGGAGGCCTACACCCCATGAAAGAGAATGGACAGTACTATCTATTGAGTTAAAGTATGAATCAGGAAACGGAAATGGTGTGCTCTGCAGAATCTATAGAAATTGAGGTAGTGCCATCGTTTTAAACAGTGTCACTCTACCCAAGAGGGAAAGGGGGAGGGCACACCAATGCTGGACATAATTTTTAAGTCGTTCTAGGGGGCCTTGCAGATTGCGGACCTGAAAATGCAAAGGGTTGGGTGTATATAGATGCCCAGGTATCAGAATCCTTCCGTGTCTGTTTGCTCCTCACATTCAACTGGCAGAACGGGCCTCTGTCCGCAGAGGACAAACACCTCCGATGTGCCCCAGTTATTTGTGTTTCCAGAATATCTTCCACACCTAGCAAAGATATTTAGTATTCTCGTGATAGAGGAACGGAGAGAGGCGAAATATAAGAGGATATCATCGGCATACAGTGGCATTTCGTCCTCTTAGTACTCAATCCAGCACAGACCTTGTATAAGTAGATCTCTATGGATCCAGGTTGCCACTGATTCCAATAATGCAAATATTAAGGGGGAAAAGGGCATCCCTGCCTTGCGCCTCATTGCAAGGGAAACACTTGTGATGACTTCCCATTGACCAATACCTGTACTAAGGACTATGGTGCAGATTTACAAGCTCCGTTCGCCACTTTTGTGGCACTGTTGCATCACTTTTGTGATGCAGCGGCGGCTTAAAGCCAGCGCTATGCTGTGGGGTATTTACAACATGACGCATCTAGGTAGATGCGTCAAGCCCTGTGCCACATGAAACCTGCGTCGGGTTTCATGTGGGCGTTCTTGCGAGGGGGGGCGTTTTGGCGCAGGAACGTCTCGGAAAAGTGGCTGAGTGAAATCTACAAGATTTCACTCAGTCACTTTTCCGACCCCGCTGCGTCAATACCTTGCGCCTGCTTGAAGCAGGTGTAAAGCTTGACACATGTTAGACATAGGCAGGGTTGGCACAGCCCTGGAGTTCCGTGACAAAACTCCAGCGCTGCGCCAACGTTACAACAGCAGATGCGACACGCATTTGCAGTTCCTTGCGCAATGATGAGCCGCATTATAAATGCGGCGCATCTGTGGTGGCGCCAGGATTGAGATGCATGTTGCAAGTTTTCTGGCGCATCCTTGCTGATTTACAGGGATGCGCCAGGAAATTTAAATCTGCCCCTCTGTGTATAAGAGGCTGAGCCAAGACAGAAAGCGCAGTCCAAAGCCCATTCGCTTAAGTAAGTCTGTGCGGTAAACTCCGCTCCCCTCGCGGAGTTTGCAGAGTTTTCTGCACTAAGCATTACGCAGAGCTCATGCAGTTCCTCGCTCGCATTCATCAATGTCATGTTGCCGAGCACGAATGAGGAAAATCAACCTCCTGGCAAGATTTTTCCTCGTTCGCGATCGTCAACATGAAGTTCGAGAGCATGGAAAATCAGCTTCCTGGCAAGATTACTCATTGCAAGTCATTGTGTATGCTCACAACTGCTCGCGTTGAGAAACAGTCCATTCACATTAAGAAAGCTGCAGCTAGAGTAAAAATCCACTCGAGCGGCAGAAACAAAGCAGTGCCCACTTGCGCTGTGCATTCTGCTATTCGCAATGATTACACAGTGCGGACAAGCACCTGGCACTGAAAATCACCACAAACGCACTCCACTGCTCGCATGTTGAATGGTTTTGAAAACCATTCAAGTGATAGGACAGCGGCATCTTCTCTAAACCTGTGGGTGCATCCCAGCACCCCAGGCACCTAAGATTTAGGGCGACCTGACATAAATCCGGATTGATCCGGATGGACCAAGGTGGGAAGCAATGGGCTAATAACTTTTCTAGAAATTTTGCTTCAGCGCTAAGCAATGAGACAGTTCAATAGGAGGTTCATTGGTCTTGTGGTTTCCTTATGTACTACCACTATAGTTCTCAGCCGTTGGTCCAACGGTAGCTTACCAAGTGTTCTGCTTTTATCAAACATTGCCAGTAAATGTGGTGCGGTTCCCTGTGCAGTGAGTTTATATAACTCTATTAAGATACGATTCGGACCTAGTGCCTTGTCTGAATTTAGAGGTCTAATCGCCTGCATTATTCCGTCTTCAGTGAGGTCGTCATCTAATACCTGCCTTTCTTCGGCAGGTAGGGCTGGGAGTGGTATATCTGAAATGAACTCTAGAGAGTTCTGTTCCAAAAATATCATCCCTGAGGGGAAAATCTCAGAGTAATGATCAGCGAAAGTCTCAGCAATCACGTGGGGGTCTCTGAGGATTTCCCCAGTATTCAAGTAGATGATGCAACCCATAAATTTGCTTTCTCACACTGATCTAGCCATGCCAGCAGTTTACCTGCTTTGTTGCCAATTTCATACACTTGGTGTTGTATCACTTTAATTTTGTTTCTAGCCTCATCTGTCACCCAATCTCTATAATCGTGTTGTTTAAGTTTTAGGGCATGCTGTAAATTGTCATTGTTCTTTTCCACCAGTTGGAGTTTGATGACTAGAATGTCTTGCTAGAGCTCCGGCACTTTTGCTCTCTTCTCCCGTTTGTTCCCTGAAATCAGTGAGAGGGTCTGACCACTGCCTTGTATGCTTCCCACAGTACCTGTGCTGATGTAACTGAATTGATATTATCTTGAAATTAATGTTAAGCGGCTTCAATCAGTCCTTACCTTATTATTGGGACTGTGCTTTTTTAAGTTCAATAGGTATGCTGTTAAAGAGTAGGGAAGTGGATCTAAGGAAGCTTTTTCCACCCCAGTTGGTCCTTCTACAAAGGGGAACTGATAGATCCTGTTTACTTCTGCAGTGAAGTGTACTCCATCTCACCTGTAGTTACATGGAATATAAAAACAGATATTGTTATGATATGTATAGCCAATGCCAGGGTCATGTAGAAATGGAGAAATTATTCGTATTAACATGCTCTCGGGGCATCTTAATCTTAGGACAAAACTATTTGTCCATTGACATTTTCACATTTTACATATATTTGAATATACAAAGGCTTTGTGAAGAAAGAGAGACATCATTTGTGAAAAGGTGTACTACATTTGGCTGTCAAGAGCAATCCCTGTGATTGTACTGAGATCATTGCCACCACAGTACAGTATCATGAGGTCAAAATTCAATTTTTTCTTAACCATTGGTAACAATTGATGCCACTTCATTCCTCTGTGACCAATTCAAGTAATGCGCAACTTTGGAAGTCCCATTTTTTTCAATACCACAATTAATGTCATAGTCTCCAGCTCAGTGGTTGTAGCTATGTCCCAAAATCAAGCGGCAGTATGGAGATGTCAGTCACAAGAGGAGTGCTCAGAAAAATGATAAAGCGTCAGGAGGAAAATGGATTTTCCGCTGACAGAGTTCACACAGTTTAGGCTACTCCACGTTATGCGGAATTCCGCCCAAACTTTGCTAAACAGTGTATGGCAGAATTTTTTCTTGCACACAGCAAGACTTGGCATTCCCTAGTGTGAAATTTGGGTCTAGACTGGCACCCAGTGATATTATCTCAATGTGGGTGGTCGCTGCAGGTCATGACCATTTGAGGAGAACTCAGGCACCGCACATACGTGAGAAAAATCCTAGGACGTCTAAGTATATGGGTGTACAGATAAGACAGGCCAATTATCCAGAAGGAATAGTAGGGGAAAATTAAAGAAGTTGAATAAAAGGTATATTTTTATTTTGTATATTTAAAAATCATATTAGAAATGACAGGGGGTCAAACCAATATGACAGGTTTTAAAATCGCTTTGTCAAAATTACATACAATAGTCATAATGAATAAACATAAAATTCATAGTACATAAAATAATGGAATATATTAACAAAAGCATACAAATAATCACATCAAAAATAAAACAAGCATAAGAACTCGACGCGCGTTTCGGCAGGGGACCGCCTTCTTCAGGAGACACAATTTTAATTCAAAGGTAGGCTTCTATCCGTGCAGCAAAAACACCCAAGGGGGGTCTTCATACAAACGTGATATGTATATGGAAAAAGGAATGGTAGTGGGATTCCTTATGATTCCATGAACGAAGGATACATATTGCTGACGAAGTTATTCAATAAACAAACACTTGATAACCAAGTTCAAGGTGTCCCAGGCAACGGGTACCGTAAAAACACTATAGTTAGAGCCTACATTAGATGATAGACTTGACACTTGAACCAAGGTCGCTGTTGATGGCACCTTGTCTCGTGGAAATTTAACAGGCTCTTGGTATATCTTCAAACGAAATAGTGCCTGTTTTCAATGTAATTGGGATGGTGGCTTTAAAATCGCGCCTTGTAATGTGGAAATATAAAACACTCGTGATAAACTTCAAAGCGGGCGGACAGCAAGATGTAGCTGCTTCGTCTTCCGGCGTGTAGGGGCTAGTCCTCCCTGGCGATACAATGTTTCACATTGTATCGCCAGGGAGGACGAGCCCCTGTCTTATCTGTACACCCATATACTTAGACGTCCTAGGATTTTTCTCGCGTATGTTGCTACCCTGCCCTAGGAGTCTTTAGATTGTTACTACCCAGGGGGTCCTTGCTATTTACAGTTGAACTCAGGCACCGCAACATACAGATTTCTGCCCACTCAGAGAACTCAGTGGAATCTTGCTGAGTTTTTCAGTAACTCTGCATAATTTTGTGGGGTGAATTTCTGAGAGTTCCACCCTCCCCTATGAACATGAGAAGAAAAAAGTGTGAAAGAGGCAAACGTATACATGCAATTGGTAGACTTTTGACAGTTAGAAAAGTAGGCCAGGTTGTGAGCAACTGTTGTTTGTATGGTGCATTGTTACTGGTGTGAGCTTTTCTAATGGGACATTATGAAAAAGTCTTCTGAGAGTTATTTACAGGTGAAACTTGCTGAGTGGCCTCAGACGGCTCTTCTAAAAGTCACATGGAAATTTACTGAGTATCCCTACCATGAGGTCTTTTTACAATCCTGCAAGAGACTAGCAAGATTTATTGTACAGGGAGTGAAACAAGTAATGAAGTGGTGGTTTGGAGGTGAGGGTGAGGGAAGTGTCAGTTCTTTGACGTCTGCTCAGCTAAGGTTATTTTATTTTTGAGTAAAGGAGATTGCTTTACTCAACTGCCTTAAACACATAGCTTCACATGCAGGCAATTAAAATACAGTGCAAATAAAGTATGAAGTATTTGTGTGAGTATTTAAATAAAAAATATGGAACAATAAAAGTATGAAGTTTGTGTGTGAGTGTATTTAAATAATATAATATAATCAGTTTCAATATGTTTGTTCATTATGGGAGTACTAATAATTTGAATAGTTAAATGTGATTGCCTAAGTATTTACTATTGAAACTTTTTGAACACCTGGTAAGAAATTAATATTAAAAATGTTTTAGTAATATTGTTGTTCTGGTGGCAATTGCACTTTTGCGTTTATTGTCTGTATTTATTTTACTGTGTTAGTTGATGTTGATATATTTTTTCTTCTTCAGGTAATGAAGCACCTCCTTGCGTTTGCAGGTGTCATTAAGCCCCTGAACATTCCAAGACAGGAGGGTAATATTCTCAGTGTTGCGAGTGTTACGTGACTTTAATTAAATTCTTGACACTTCGGCATAGTGTATCGTAAGACATAATATCAGATGTGGTAAATAGTCGCAAAAGGAAAAAAAGGCCATTAACCTACAACATCCCCACCCCCCACCCATCCCCATACCCATTACGTAGGGGAGCCCCAAATCCCAGTTAGATACATGAATAAAGGATACAACAGGTGCAAAAGCACAAGGGGGGCAACGCTACTATCAATCCCCGGGTTTGAAAAGAGTCACATAGAAACTGATTGTTGAAGCCATAAACCCAGCGGACCCACAGGAGTCAGTGAGAGGAGCATGTCAAGAAAAATAATCTGTACTTATCAACTCATCGGCATACGGTGTAGCTATCCATGTTTGGGAGACCAGTCCGGAGCTAGCGCTGGAATCCGGCAGGCAAGAAGGACGGTCCCGAGTGGGCATTCTATGCAGTTGGGCATTGTTTGTCTGTGTCTAAGAAAGTCCTGCACCTTAGTCAAAGACTCTGGATCTACCATCAGCGTCCACTTTCAAACGTGCAGGATTGAGCATCCTGTACCTCAGGTCAGCTTTTCAAAGTGCACGTTTGACTGCTCCAAACTTCGGACTGGCGTCCTGCACCATTGCAGTGAAGTCGGGATACAGCAAAATAGAGGAACCTTGACAATGCAGGGCTGTGTCCCTGTCCTTAAAGTTGAGGAGCCATGCCATGATCGGACAGGGAGGTCAACCAAGGATAGGACAGGGAGCAAGGGTGTGATGTGCCCTCTCAATGACAAAAGTGGGTGTGAAAGACTCACAGACAAACAGGTTGCATAGGAGGCCCTCCACAAACCCATCAAGCCGCCCAGTGTTCGTGGATTCCGGACTACCCACAAATTGTATGTTTTTATGCCTCCCCCTGGCCTCCAAGTCCTCATTCTTCATGGCAATGGTCTAGAACACCTTTTCCTTCCTTTCCAGGCATTTGGTTTCCTGGGCCGAGCTGTCTTCAAAATTCTGCCTACAGCTGTATCCAAGCATGAGCCGTGTTTATCTATTCTGGCCCCCATTGTATCCAGTCTCCTATCCAGGGCATCGAACCTTGTGTCCAGAGCTTTGAATCTGGCCCGTATTACTGCCATCAGGGCTTCATTTCCCAGCCCAGATGTTTGGGGAGGGCTCACAGAATTGCCCCTTATGCCATGGGGCCACACGTTTTCTCGAATGGCAGATTACGCTGCTTCAGGTCAACTTTTCCCATGACCGTGGAGGGGGCGAGGCAGAGCAAAAGGGAGCACCTGGATGGTCGCAGAGAGAGTGACGGTTGGTAGCTCGGTGGAACACAAAGGAGTTGGGCTAGCCAGTCTGGTTGTCCATGTGTGGAAGGTGCCCACCAGATCCGGAGTGCTGCTAACGTGTAAGGTGGAGCCCAGCAACTGGGGTATGTGCGCCCAAGTGTCTCAAACTGTTCCCGACACTCAGCTGATCATTGTTCACGGGCACATCGCGACCCTGCATCGAAGTGTGCCATGATGTGGAGGCCGGGGGCGCTAAACACACTCCCGGGAGCACAGTTCCTCCGGGTCTTGTGGGAGAGCTGATTGGTGAGGTCGGATCAGGATTCAAGGTGAGAGGGGGCCTACCACGGTCCGGCCGGATGGCCGGTTCGCAAGCTCACCGATACCCATGGACCTTGTCTCCACGGGGCCTCCAGGGGTATCGGGTGGGCCTACCTGATCGCTGCATAGTCAGAATTCAACCTTAACAACCGTCCAACCGATCAGGGATGTGCTGACTTAACATTGCGATGGTCAAGAAGCCCCAGGTGGTCCAGTCTGGGTTAGGATGTGCCACACCTCATTGCGCTCAGGGGCGCACCCTCCGACTCCAGTAGGCAGCAGATCTACTCGAGTCCCCGGCTCGGCTGAGCGCACCAGGCCCAGAACGCGTCACGGTGCAGCTGCAGCTCCTAAATACGGGGAGCGAGAGACGGGGCTTGGAGTAGACCGGAGTTGATCGGGAGACAAATGTTGCCCTAGCTGCAGCGTATCTACATCCAGGGCCACTGGATGGGACGAATCTTTCAGGGAATTGATCCGAGCTACGTGGCCATCTTGGTCTGCTTTCGGGCCAAGCCCCCCATCCTTGATATGTTGTTGAATTCATAGGTGGTGTTAGAAACGGGATCCCCGGCTGGCCAGGGCTTGCGCCAAAGTCAGTCAGGGATTACCAAGTCTAAGGTCAGGGCAAGGGAGTTACACACCAAGATAACCCCTGCTCTCCCTCTAGGTAACGTGGCGCGAGCAGCAAGGCTAATCTCGGAGGCGATGTGTAAAGCGTTTGCGCGCGCACCCAGCAACAACACCCAAGGCCCACCACAAAGGAAATTCCACACAAGGTTATATAAAAAAATAGCTTTTGTATTATAGTAAAAACACATTAGATAACACACAAACTTTACAATGTGCCAACAGGCACGGGCAGAATTTACAAGGGATTATGTACAGGACAGGGCCACATGGACCACTGTCAGGGGTAGGCACTGGTTAGAAATAATACTTGTAGGTATAACACTGAGCACATAAACATATAATGACTGTAGCACTAAAATAGTAAATGTAGCACTCAACCAATAATCACTGGTAAAGAGTAAATACCTCCTACGCAACCCTAACCACTGTAGGAAAATCACACAGGGAACTAGGACCTTATCATCAGGACCTATGGAAGGAAAACCATCACCTAAGCAGGTCACTTTTAGCAAAGGGAAGGAAACCTAAACAATCACCTAAGCAGGTCACATTTAGCAAAGGTAATAACATAAACAATCCTCTAAGCAGGTCACTCTTAGCAAAGGGGATAAAACATAGAATACCTAAGCAGGTCACTTTTAGCAAAGGTAATGGAACATAAACAATCCTCTAAGCAGGTCACTCTTAGCAAAGGGGATAAAACATGAAACACATTGCACATGAGGCATTAAAACACATTCAGAGGTGCAGGTAGAACATTTGCGCAGGAATCACATAAACAATTAAATTACAATGCGCAGGGTGCACATAGCAACACACCAGTACTGCCCCTCAGGCCAACTGGCCTCGCAAGGGCTGAGATGCCCTGAGTCCAAATTGTCAGGGAAGGCTGCGCAGGCAGCACAGAACACAAAGCCTAAATGTAGCAACTGTCCATTAAGTGCTGGACAGTTGTGAATCACTGATGGGCACGTTGGAGCCTTGTGGGCTCAAGAACACAGGTGAGGGAACACAGCGTGGGAGCCACGGGGCTCTGACCAACTAACTGCCTGTGTCCCCCTAGAGCCTCTCTGGCTCACAAAAACAAATATGGGCTGGGAGCCTCGCCGGCTCTAAAGTACAATGGCGCTGTGAGCCTCTCAGGCTCTGAACAAGGACTGGCCCTCCTGAGCCTCTCAGGGCTCGTGAAACAACTAGCACCTGAGTGAACTGTCGGACGGCTCACAGAGCAGCGCACGCCAGTGACGAGGAAACGCTATTTACAAGGCCACATATCAGCAGTGAATATATCTGAAAGGGCGGAAAGATGCGGATAATGATTCCGCTTCAGGCTGGCCTGCACAACAGGGGGTGCTGCAGATAAGACCACGCAGTGCGAAGTAGCCCACGGACAGTGCTCAATACTCATATACTGCATTTGAGGCGGGTTCTGTAGTTCTTGCCGTGTTCCCAGGATGCTAGGGACAGTCTGTGAGATACCTACAAGGAGCTGGGCCCGTGTGCCGCCAACTTGCTCAGGAAGTTCTAGTGCCAACGGCAATATGGGGAAACCAGACACCCGTCAACCAAATTTGAACTTTGAGGCTGCAAAAAAAGGGCCTAAGCTGCACTCATACGATGCTCCATTTGACAATACAGATATACTGGGCAGCAGCGCTCCATCTGCAGCCCGTGGCAGATGCAACAACATCCACATGACAGGCATTCCGGAGTCCACGGACACTGGGTGAATGGAAGACTAAATCGAAAAACTGCTGCTGACTACCATTGGCTCTGAAGCATTTTCCACGCAGTTCATCGTGGAACGAGCGCATCATTCTCTCGGGCCTAGACTGAAACCTGGCAATCCTCCGAGACCTATTATTGCACGCCTATTAAACTACCGGGACCGTGATGTGGCCCTACGGGCTGCACACACCAAACAAACTCTGGTGTATAACGGGGTGTCATTCTCGATCTTTCCAGACTTTTCTCCAATGGTGCAGGAAGAAAGGTGCAAGTTCATAGAGGTCAAAAGGAAATTGCGTACAGCACAGATTGATTATGCCCTGCTGTATCCTGCGCGCCTCCGCGTGACACACCAGGGGAAGCAGCGCTTCTTTACAAACCCGCAGCAAGTGGAGGATTACACTGAAGCGGATATACCAAGGAGGGAATGTACGTGATGCATGACAACGAGGACAGGAGCAAGGCACAGACGACGAAGCTTGAACTGTGGCAGCAGCTGTTGAACATTAGTTCTAGTGCCAACGGCAATATGGGGAAACCAGACACCCGTCAACCAAATTTGAACTTTGAGGCTGCAAAAAAAGGGCCTAAGCTGCACTCATACGATGCTCCATTTGACAATACAGATATACTGGGCAGCAGCGCTCCATCTCCGGACCTAGACATGCAACAGATTTTGCAAGAAATGCGACAAGGTTTCGCCACTGTCGTTGACAAAGTGGACCGCATGTCCTCCAGAATGGATGCCATTGTACATAAGGTGGACCAACATGTGGAACGGATCAAGGAGGCCGAGAGGAGAATATCGGACAATGATGATACCACCGCTAGCCATACGGCACAATTGGCAAGAATAGACAAGGATTTGGAGGCCCGTGGCAGATGCAACAACATCCACATGACAGGCATTCCGGAGACCACGGACACTGGGTGAATGGAAGACTAAATCGAAAAACTGCTGCTGACTACCATTGGCTCTGAAGCATTTTCCACGCAGTTCATCGTGGAACGAGCGCATCATTCTCTCGGGCCTAGACTGAAACCTGGCAATCCTCCGAGACCTATTATTGCACGCCTATTAAACTACCGGGACCGTGATGTGGCCCTACGGGCTGCACACACCAAACAAACTCTGGTGTATAACGGGGTGTCATTCTCGATCTTTCCAGACTTTTCTCCAATGGTGCAGGAAGAAAGGTGCAAGTTCATAGAGGTCAAAAGGAAATTGCGTACAGCACAGATTGATTATGCCCTGCTGTATCCTGCGCGCCTCCGCGTGACACACCAGGGGAAGCAGCGCTTCTTTACAAACCCGCAGCAAGTGGAGGATTACACTGAAGCGGATATACCAAGGAGGGAATGTACGTGATGCATGACAACGAGGACAGGAGCAAGGCACAGACGACGAAGCTTGAACTGTGGCAGCAGCTGTTGAACATTACTCATTGGACAATTCTGATGGTATCATTAGGTCCTGATGGTGAACTGTGCCTAAGATTGCTACATGGATGTGTGACCAAAGAAGTTTGCAGTGGTTCCAGTGGTAACATATTCCAGGACCCACTGTCCTCCCTCAGATAGAGCCTGGTGGTCATACAGGTCCTGAGGCTGGAGGAAAGGAGAGCGGCTGTGATGCTCTCTAGAATGCCCCCCTTCGGGTATTCCCCTAAGTTGGACTATGCTATTTGGGGAGGGACTATGTTGTTGTTGGGGATCATGGGGGATGGCTGGGCAGATTATTCTGGCAAGTTGGGGCTGCTTCAGTGGGAGGGGGGTTTGTTGAGTGGTTGGTGGAGGGTGGTGGGAGTAGTTGTTAGCTATGGTTTGGGCAGCACAGATGCACGTGATGAAGCTGCAGAGGCTTATGGTGAATGTGGAGTGGCGAATGCGCCACAGACCTTGTTGAATTGCTTTCCATATACTGTTTCTACTCATGCCTGGCGAACCGCCTAACAAGTCGCTAACGGTAACATCCTGGAATGTCAGAGGCCTTAACGATGCACGAAAATGTAGACAAGTCCTATCTTATCTGGATCGGCACCGGGCACACATGATATTGTTACAGGAAAAACACATTCCCCCACAGAACAACCCCTCCTTTGCAAGCAGGCGGGCTGGCAGCAGGTACTTCTCTTCCTATTCCTCTTACGCCAGGGGTGTTGCTATACTTATTAAGCGGTCTGTTCCATTCATGCTCCTTGGTCAAATGGTTGACAATGCCGGGCGATATGTGATCCTATGGGGGAGATTGGGAGATGAAACGGTCACAGTTGTAAATTGCTAAGCCCCCAACACTGATACGCTGGAATGTTTCATACTGTTACGGGGCAAGATACTGGATATAGGTTCTACACATGTGATTTGGGGAGGTGATTTTAATGTGGCATTGGGACCTGCACTGGACAGGGCAGATGGCTTGGCACACTATCATACTAAAGCAAGAGAGGCCATGCAGGGTATAGTGGAGGAGGGGCTGTTGATTGATGGCTGGAGACATTTGCATCCCATGACACTGGAGGGCACACACTTCACTTCTTATACAGGAATGTGGGCACGATTGGATTACTGTTTCCTGTCACGGGGTCTGGCGGGTAGTATAACTGCTGCGAAACACTTGGCCCGAACATATTCTGACCATTGTCCTGTGCTGGTTACACTGAAGGTGCCTGGGTTTGAATGCCCTAGACCTAGCTGGCGGCTACAACCCACGGCTTTACTGGATACAGTATTTAGAGAAGAACTGTGGGGAGACATACTTGATTTCTTCCCGCGTAATAGGGGTACTGGTGACAGCATTGAAATTGTATGGGAGGCCTTTAAGGTCACCGTTCGAGGTTGGTGCATAGCGAAAGGATTTGGAGTACTACGTGACATTCAGCGCACGATACGTAAGCTGGAGGGTGACTTGAAAGACTTAGAGCTCAGGATGCAAAGGGGGATAGGGCCGCAGTGCAAGAAGAATTCAGAACTAAGCTGTCAGAGTATGAAGGGGAGGCGGATCGAGAGTCGAAATTCTGTAGCAAATATTGGATTGCTAGGAAATACGGGGAGGGAGAGAGGCCGGGGAAAGCTCTATCAACGATCATACAGAATGCCCGAGGTACTAATACCATCCTGGAACTACCTGATCACAATGGGGAGGCGTGTAAGGATAATGCCCATATCATGGATGTCCTCACTAACCATTAAGAGCGCCTATACACCAGGCAAGTCTCTGGTACTATGGATTTTGACGGCTTCCTAGGGGAAGTGGCCTTGTGTTGAATGAGCGATGTTCACACGAAATTTCTAAGTGCCCCTCTGGAATTGGATGAAATTAAGGAAGCGATCATGTCCCTGAAAAACGGAAGGCACCGGGATTAGATGGTATACCGGCAGAGTTCTATAAATGCTATATAGATATAATGGCGCAGATATTAAGTGAAGTGTTTGCAGATTCCTTGGAGGTGGGTATTTTACCATAATCCATGCGCGAAGTAGTGATCACAACTCTCCGGAAACCTGGCAAAGACTTCACAGCATGCAATTCCTACCGTCCTCTGTCACTCATTAACTGAGATGCGAAGATCTTGGCCAAAGAACTGGCCACAAGGCTGTCACTACTCATGACTCAAATAGTGCTCCCAGATCAGTCGGGTTTTGTCTCGTCCAGAGCAACAAGTCATAACCTCCGTACTCTTTTTTCCCTTATACAAAAGGTGGCACCGGAATTCCCGCTTTCTGCTGTGTTTTTGGATGCCTCCAAGGAATTCGACTCAATAGAATGGTGCTTCCTTTTTACGATATTGCAAAGGGTGGGCTTCCCCCCTGTCTTTCTAGCGTGGGTGCAATTACTGTATAATAAGCCTACAGCAAAGGTACTTGTGAATGGTCATCTCTCACCTGCTATATCCATCACCAGGGGCACCCGGCAGGGATGCCCATTATCTCCCCTCCTTTTTGCCATTGCAATAGAACCACTGGCATGCTGGCTCAGTATCAGGACAGTGCGTTCCGCTGCCTCCAGCGACAGATATCTGTGTCGATCTACGCGGACAATGTGACGTCGTACGTCACGGACCCTCAGAACAGACTTAATATCCTACTACGGGAATTTTTGGTTTTTGGCAGACTATCGGGTATAAATATCAATTGGGGCAAGTCTCAATTTTTCCCACTGACGCCTGCAGTAACATAATTTTCTCTGGATTATCCTGTTGAATGGTGCCACTCCGACCTAAAGTACCTGGGGGTTCAGGTCTCGAGAGATAGGGAGGAAACATTGCGGATGAATTATGGTACAGCTATGATGAACTTAAAAGATACTATCACGCGCTGGATAGCACTGCTCTTGTCCATGGCGGGATGGGCCTCGCTAATTAAAATGATCATACTACCACGCTACCTATACTTTTTCCTTAATATTCCTTACCATCCGGGAGCCTTTTTTTTAAAACCTTGAAATCAGAACTGATTAGGCTAGTATGAGGGGGGGCGACAGCCGAGGCTTCAATGGAGCGTAATGGCACAGCCGAACAGCAAGGGGGGCTTTGAAATTCCAGATTTTGAGGCATACTATCTCAGTGCTCAGGCGCACTTTCTATACCACTGGATTAAACCCACACGATACATGCCGCAGATAGCTGTGGAGGACTGGATTGCACAACCCTGAGTGGCATTGTCAATGGACCGTCTAATGTCCTGGAGACACCGCCAACAACGGTGTCCTGCACTATTGATGCATAGCATAGAATACTACGCAGGGTGCGGCTTCCTCTGCTTTACGCACCGCGCATGCCCCTGACCTATCACCCAAAACTGACTGTGCTACATGAAACTGGTTTTCAAAACATGTGCAAGCGCCTTCACAAGACAATGTAGGGGGATCTGTTTCTTAATGGAGAGTTCTGTACTAAGGAGCAATTTTTTGGCAAAACTTTCCCTAACCCCCTTGAAATTTTCTATTATATACGACTACGGGATGGAATGAAAAGTCTCATCTCCGAATACCCATGTGAACTGGACGCTGTCCCTCCCTTGAATGTTCTGCTGAACACCACTGATGGCACACACTTAGTTTTCAGCATATACAGTAGCATCCAAGCACACATCCCAGAGGTGGGGGGAACAGCCAGGAGTCACTGGAACACTGACTTAGGGAGAGAGATCACTGATGAGCAGTGGGAATACTGTTGTGATATGACAGGCGTATCACCTCAAGTTGTAGATTTAAGATTATCCATTATAAATTCCTGCATAGAGTTTATTACACTCCTGCCAGGAAATATATATTTTAATTAGCTGATACTGACTGATGTGAAAGATGTAGGCAACCGGGGGAGGGCTTCTTCCATCTGGCATGGGCATGCCCACAGGTCTGGTTATACTGGGAACAGATCCATGGCGCGTTAGAACGTATGCTGACTTTAAACTTTGATATGGATCCTGTAACTTTCATTCTCGGGCACATAGCACATATACCTAAAGGTAGTAGTAAATTCATGGACACTGCTCTGTTGCTGGCTAAACGGAGACTTGCATGTCGATGGGGGAGGGGGAGAGCCCTGAAGTTTAAGGAATGGTTGCAGGATATGATATATTGTCAAGACCAGAGCGGCATATATGCTGAGACGCAACCCATGGCTTCTAGGCCCAAGGACATATGGGGGCCACTGCAGGCCTATGTGTTGCAACAGAGAGTGTCTGCTGTGGAGGATGAGGGGCAGACAGATGTTGGGGCGGGAGAGGTTGGGGAAGCAACCAATTGTTTCTAACAATGCCATGCTGAATAACTGATGTCGGATGGGAAGTTCGGATGAAGATGCCGTTAGTTGTAGGACTCGTGAAGAATTTGAATGATAGGAAATTGCTATATGCTTCATATGTCGTCAATGTGCCTTATTTTTGTTTATCATATGCATATGTGTATTCGTAAGATGCCTCTATATGATTTTCATTCATTTGTGCGTATGTACTCCTCTATTCACTGTACGAAATGCAAGATTGTTTCCTTCTGAACATGTCATTTTCGTGCTACTTGGGCTGTCCATTTGAACTGTACTTGAAAATATACAAAATAAAAGTAAAAAAAAAAACATAATTTAAACCCCCCTCGGTGAAGTAATTGAGAAACTCTATTTACAGAGGAATAAAGTTCCAGATAACCTTACTATCTTTAGGGGGATTATTAAAATTACAGGCACTGAATAACGATTGACCTCGCCTATATATAGAAGTTGACAACACTAACGGTACTGAATTTCCGGATCGTGTTCAGCAATTATCAGGGGTCAACTGTATTATACACAATAGTCCTGAAGATGGTCTCATGGAGAATGTTTAGAGACCGAAACATCGAATTTAACACTTTTTTTCTGAAAATAACTTATGAAAGGAAAAGTGTATACAATTGTGACATTGAAGGACCTATCAAGTGTTTATGTCATCCTCTTGTCACATTGTGTGTCTAAATGTGTAGTACCCTTTATGAACTTTGAATGATAACATTTCTTTTTATGTACACCCGTGTTTCTGTATATCTCTTCGTGTTGTGATTGAGTCGTAGGTTATTTTATAAAGAACTGAATATTATAGAAGTATATTTTGCACAAAATGTATATAATAAAAGAAATTAATCAGCAAGTTCATGGAAAACTCTTGCACTAAATAACATGCTGAAATAATATAACTATGTATCACAAATAAACCCCTTGAAGGCACTTTTACCCGTTTTAATACACTGACATACAACGACATACAATCATTGTTTTATTTAAGGTCTACCATACTGAACGTGCAGCATATTACAATGTAGTAACACAGGCCTCAGTTTTTCTCTTGATGCTTTTACACAGACTGTTTATTCTGTTAACAGATATCACTAGACAGCGTGGTCATATTGTACTGATGCAATCACCATATTCAGTCACAGAAAAGGATTTTCCAGAGGGATGAGATCCTCAATAAACCCTTTCACACCAAATGTTTATGTTTTATAGAGGTCTCACTGGAGGGAATACGTTGTCATCAGTAAAGAGCATTGTCACTGTATATAATTATAGGAAAAAGAGTCACTCTTTCGTCAAATTGTAATATACAGAATCTGCACTCTCTTAAACTGTGATAATGCAAGTCATACTGCATATCTCCTTTTTCCATTCAAAACCATCAGTTTGATTAAAGGTATTACTAAAATGTTTTGTTTTAGTAAACTGTAATATACAATAAACTGATGTTTGTTTTAATAATTCTGTGAGAAGCAGAAATAAATATCATGTGTCTTTTATTTTCTCTGTAGGGCTTGCAATCAATTCAAGTCACCAGTGAAAGAGCAGGAAAGAGCAGGAAAAGAAGTGGAAAAATCAGCAGTACTACAAACAGGTCTCTAGACATCGAACATAGCCACTAAACAAAAGCAATGGCAAAAGAAAAGGATTAAAATCAAGTAAGAGTACCCAGTCTTTTATACAAAAAAATAAGAACATCATGTAAACTTTCTTCTGCAAGTGTAGTAAGTAGTAATAAATGTATATTGTTGGACTTGGCCCTTCTAGAAGGTTCACCCCTGAACTTTTTGCTTTTAATTGTGACCTGGAGTTACTGATTTTTGGCTTCGGTGCACTTTCCCACTTTGTCCCAGGGTAAAGTGAGTGTGTGTAGTGAGGTGGGCCTGCCCTCCCATAGGAATGCATGGGGAATGTATGTGTCCCTGGTAGTTCCTGATGCGTGGGGGTGCAAGCTCGAGTTTGGTATGTGCGAACTCGTGGGATTGAATGCTGCGCGATGATGTGTGCAGCGTGAGTGTACCTAGTGTGGAAGTGCCACTTCTAGAAATTGGCCTGTCGGTGTAAATTATGTGAATTGGCTGTCTGGCTTGTGATTGACTGGAGCTGGCTGGTGAGCCTGGCTCCAGGAGTCAGGATGGGTCTGCCCCGGTGGTGAGTGGAGAAATCTGCATGAGTGATGTGAGGGAGGAGTGCACCTGGGACCTGAATAGGGCTGGGCTTTCCCCACACAATGCTGGCTCAGCCCCCTGTGGTGCGACTGATGACCCTAGCCTGGCCAGTGAATAGTGAGAGGGCCTGAACACATCAGTGCTCCAAAACCAGCTGCGACTGGTTTTCCCCACACCCTACAGACACAGACAAAGGGTTAATGTGTATAAAAAGGGGCTGTGACCCCTTGCAAGAGGTTCTCTTGCTGATCCTACCTTGAGGGGGGTCCTGCTGCTGCTGCTGGGTGCTAGGAGGACCGCCACTGGGAACAGCCTCCCTGCCTGGAGGGCCCTGTGAGCTGGCCCCTGGGCCCAGCTCTGCCCCCCCTGCTTTTCTAAAGGATTTTTACTGGACTGTGCCTCTAAGCGCCCTTGCAGCGCTATACCCTTACTTCTGAAGGGATCTGCTATTTGGTGATTCCCGTCCTGAGGGATTTCCCCGGCATGGGGTTCCCTTCTCTTTGCCCATTTGCGGCTCGGGTGCCCACCCGCTTATTTGCCGACTTTGTAGTGCCTATCACGGGTGCCCACCCTGTTTTCATTCTTTGTTTGCCGGGGGCTTACCCCGGATTGCGGCCATGAATTGCTTTTCCCCTCTCTGGGCCGCCGCGCTGCCTACGATGACCCGGAAGTCCCTGGACGAGGACCGGAAGCTACTGGGAGCCCACCCCATGCTCCTGTCCCGAGGAGGAAAGGCCGGAAGTCCCGCCCCCAGAGCCGCGGCTCGAGAAGGGCGGCTAAAGGGGCAGGCAGGGCTCTGGTGCTGGAAGAGAGCCCCGCGCTGCCCAAAGAAGATGCTGAGCAGACCCCGCGGGCGACTCTAAGCATTGAGGGGCATATTCTCTAAAGGGCCCATTGTCCTACTTAGTCCCCGGAGCGGGACTCCCACGCGAGGGCATTGTTGTTTTTAGAGCCTTGAGGCTCCAAAGGGGGCACTGCTCTTCCCAGTCCCGGAGGGGGGACTCCAATGTCTTGGGGGCATTTGTTTTTGAGCCCGAGAGGCTCCCACGTAATTTGGGGGCAGTTTTGGTGTTAGAGCGGCCCCGGCTGACAGCAGGCCGCTCCCCCAGTGCTGAGGGCATTTGTTTATTTAGAGCCTGTCGAGGCTCCAACAACGGGGGCATTTCTGTTGAGTTCACAAGGGGCTCCAGGGCGCATTTTATTTCTAGAGCCCACGTGGCTCCCATATCGTGATTGAGCCCCATTGTGCCTGTGGAAGCCCAGAGGAGATCCCCAGCTGCCCAGCACTTAGTGGGCAGCTGCTACGTTTAGGCCCCTTTCGCTCCTTCCCTTTGGCTGCCTGCGCAGCCTGCCCTGACTTTGCTGGACACAGTGTGTTTCAGCCCCTAAGAGGCCAAGTTGGCCTGGGGGACAGTTCATATGTTGTGCCCTTGCTTGGGGTACATGCTTATGCCTCTGTGATCTTTTGCGCAATTGTGATTACCTGCCTAATGTGATTTCTGCATCATGTGTAACGCTTTATGCCTATACCTCTGAATGTATGTTGATGCTTAGGAGGTTGTTTTTCCTAGTATAGGTTATGCTAGTGAGTTCAAGATTCCCTGCGTGATATTTGCCTAAGGTGCTAGGATTGCGTAGGTGGTACTTACCTTTTACCTGCGATTACTGGTTGCGTGCTACATTTGCTATTTGGTGCTACAGTTGTTATATGTTCTAGGTTCTAAGTGTTATTCCTACAAAGTGCTAATTCTAACAAGTGCTAGTTCTAAAAGTGCTTATTCCTGACAGTGATCCATGTGGCCCTGTCTCGTGTACATAATCCCCTGTAAATTCTGCCTGTGCCTATGGCACATTGTAAAGTGTGTGTTTATTATCTAATGTGTTTGGTATAATATAAAGGCTATTTTTATATATAACCTTGTGTGGAGTTTCCTTTGTGGTGGACCTTGGGTGTTGTTGCTGGGTGCGCGCGCAAACGCTTTACACATTGCCTCCGGGATAAGCCTGTCTGCTCGTGCCAAGCTACCAAGGGGGTGAGCAGGGGTTATCTTGGCGTGGGACTCCCTTGCCCTGACTAGAGAGCTGGTTTCTGCCATGGCTTTGGCGTAAGCCTTAGCCAACCAGAAATCCAATTTCTAACATCTATCAACATCAAAATTGTATTCTTTCCCAAAAAAACATGATGCCAGAAAAAGAGCAGACCAAGCAGACAGATTTTAGGGGAAGAAATTCAAAGCACTGTGTCAGAAGTCTTTCTGCAGAATAATATCAGACATTATGCGAAGCATGAAGACAGTGAAAAGCTGAAAAGTATTGCAAAAGCAGAAAGTTTGTTGAGTGTCTAATAGACAAGACCTCTATATTAAAGAGAAAGTTATTGATTCTCATTTTAAGAGAATAAGATGTTTAGATAAATGGGTTAAATCACTTGAAAAATGTCAACAAAAGATTCAAGTTGGTAAAACAAACTTTGGCAGTATATTTCAAAGGAGAGTGGAAACACACTTCCGATAGTGAAGCATTTTTTAAGAAGGAAAGCTATTTGCAGGAAGATGGGTTACTGTTTGCAATTGACAGAGATGCTAATGCATATGAAATGACTGAAGGTACACCAAAAGAAATTAGTGCCTTATAAAGTAGAAAAAGAAATAACCGAACAAATATTAGGTCAACATCCTCACCAACCTGTTTTTGAGGGGAAATGTAGAAAAGTATGCTACATAAGACAAGAATCCATTTAGAAAATTCATACTCCTCTTAAACAAATACAACAGAGGAAATGTGAAACGAAAAGTGAAACTACTTGCAATGCATTTGTCCTTGTCAAGTCAGGAGACTTGAGAAACCTTCAAGGACATTCATTGGCTTGCTTATTACAACAAATGTGGGACAGGACTTTCTGTCATATACTGATACTGTCTATGCACCAAACTGAAATGTGTAATGTAGTAAGATAATTCTATTTCTGGGAAACAGCCAGCTCTCCAGCTTCAAAAACGAATGATATGTTCATAAGAGGTAGTCATTCTGAAATCAGTTCTGTGACTGATTATATTTAGATGACATACTTTGGGCCTGAAAGGCCTACTGAAGAGAATGAGATGGTTGTGGAGACCAACGCTGATATTTTAGAAAACCTTTGAAGGAAACTGATGCATTTGCAACAACAACAGCAGAAATTCCTGACAAAGTCACTGTTTGTTGTGGGCAAACATTACAGATCACAAACCAAAAATAATCATATTTGTGATAAAACAGTAGAGAGTGATCTAGTACAGTGGTTTAAACTGGCTCTTTACTAGATAGCTGATAATTGGTTTTACTTGTGTAGAAGGCAGATTGTCTGTAAATATTGTATTGGCAAACTATATGATAATACAATGCCTGCTCATAATAAATTAGTGGTGGGCAATACATTTTCCTGCACCAGCAGAGTTTGGAGAGTTTACCCATTCTGCAAAACACTTACACATTCTGCATTACACAGAAAAACCGCTGCATGCTGGTGGTTTTTCTCATGCACGGCACACCAACGTTAAGTTGGCGAGCGAGAATTTGCTTCCCCTGGTTTGATTTTTTGGGTGCTAGAACAGTACCTGATAAAAGTTTCTTAATGCGGGCAGTTGCAATCATTCTCAGTGAAAAGCTGCAGCTCGAATAGAAAATCAGCTTGAGAGGCAGCAAAAAAGCAGCTCGGTCTGGTTCATATTGCGCTGATTTTGCAGCGTAGAACAAGCTCCTAGCACTAAAAATCAGTACCAGCATCTCAACGTACTGATTTCCACCTGCTCATGAAACTCCTTGGAATCTCATAGATTGTTTATGAAACTCTGCGGAGTTCTGGCCTCCCCTATAATAATTTGGAAGTTTTTCTAATTCCTCCTGAGCTCAATGTGTATGAGAGTTCATCCCTTCCATGCAATTGTTAGGATAGGGAATAAATATCACAAACTACCTCCTTCTGAATTACTATAAGGTTTAAATTTGCATATTTGCCTTTGAATATGAAGGAGAATAATGAAACTGTAGGTGTAAATCGAGAAGAAGAAGAATCACTAGTGGTTCTAGTAATTGTAGTGCCTACTAAAGACAAAAAAATGGCAGCAACTTGTAAGCCTTGATAGTGTTAAGAAAGATGTGCAATGTCTTAAACTAGACAATGTGTTTTTACAAAGATGTTGATGTAGAGGGACATGTTACTTGTGTGAGAACACAAAGTTCCAATTCAGTTCCTACTGTTCAGTTTGAAAAAGTTGACTTAGATCAAGCAGAAGGATATATATGATCATTACAGCATTCATTCTCTATGTTCAAGAAGATACATGATGAGTGATGCTTTCGAATTGTAACAAATGAGGCAAGAAAAAGGAGGATCAGTAAGCATGGGATAAGAGCTTGGAAAAACGTTATTTTCCGATGTTGTTCCCTACAGAAGAAGCTGGTCATTATAGTGAAATACAAGTACAGATTCCTGCATCAGAATATAGATCAAGTAGATAACATTCTGAAGATCCCCAGTATAGGCAAAACATACCATACATTTCCACCGTTTATTTCAAAGTGATCTGTCTCTGCTAACTTTGTGAAGGGTCATGTAGATTTTGTGCAAAAAATACATGGTAAAGATGAAGTACTAGAGAGTAATCTAATGAATATCATGGCTTGCCAGAATGGTACCAATGACTATTGGTTCTGTCGCCATGGTGAGCAAAAAGTGTATGTTACACAATTCAGGTGCACCTACCTAGTTCGCCACCTTAAGCTCTGTAGAGTATGCTTGGGATGATCTTCATGCCTCTCTCCAGCAAACTATTGCAAACATTGCAGGAATTAATTTTAATACTGTGTGTAAATTGTGTTCTATTGATCTTGCAAATATTTGTATATACTTTATGCATAGATTTGAAGCCATGCTCCACTTTTTCTGTAACAAAAAGAACCTATCACTCAGAGAAGTTTTGTGTTTTTTTCTGCATAAAAGAATGCCAAGCTAGAGGCGAGCTCCATATACGTATTTTATTGTAAGTAAAAGATGCACCAAAGTTTGGTCAAGATACTGATCATTCAGTGTTATCATTCACTGAGCAGTCTGTAACTTCCAGAAGACACTCAGAACAGAACTCTTAGGCAACAGGTCTTGAGATTCCAGTCCCTTAAATGTGGGAAAAATTGTCGATGTAGATATAGAGCAAAAGGGAAACATTACAATAAGTGGTGTTTTGGACTCCTTGGGCCTGTAATTTCCAAATGAATAGTTTAGTTCAGACACACTGTTACCGGAAAAGCTATAAAAACACATATAACCTAAAAGGAAGTGAGGCTTCAAAACTTATTAATTAGTAGAATCCTGTAATCCAGTCCATGTGGAATGCCAACATGGATATTTGGTTTGTAACAGGCAAATCATTAAATTAATAAAACAAATTTCGTAGCGCACCCTGCATCGCATTTTGCGATGTAGGGCACCAGACGAACTTCGTTTTATTAATGTAATTGTTTACTTACCTGCAATCATCCATATTCCGGTGTTTACCACCCCCCACCCTGACCCCTCCCCCGCCCCGCCTGTCTGCCCCACAGAACTCCCTCCACGGGCCGCGGCTACTCATCTGCCAGCACCCAGCCACCAGTGCCCTCTCTGCCCACACCTCACAATGCCACTTTTGTTTAGTGCTTTTAAAAGGTGATTCTAATGGATCCAAGGATCAGGGGGATAAAATTTGGGGCGTACATACATACCATCAGCCTCTATGCTGACGATGTCCTCCTCTCCCTGGCCTCCCCGTAGGCCTCCCTACTGGCCTGCGTTGAGGTCCTCGAGAAATTTGCGATGGTTTCCGGCTTTAAGGTTAACATGGCAAAATCACTGGCTCTTGATCTTTCCTTGGAGACACAGACCCGTGCCGACTTGGAAGGGCGCTTCCCGTTCCGATGGGCGACCGAGGCGGTCCCCTATCTGGGGATACAGTTGGCGGCGACCTTGCACAATACGGTCCGTATTAATTACACCAACCTCCACCAAACCATTTGTGCGGAATTGGGGCGGTGGAAGCATCTCCCGCTCTCCTGGCTGGGGCAGGTAGCGGCTGTGAAGATGATGATTCTTCCACAGATCCTGTACGCTTTCCGCGCCATCCCGCTCCAGCCTCCTGAGGGCTGGCTCCTTCGCACGCAGTCGGAACTAGCGCAGTTTGTTTGGAACGGAAGGCGACCTAGGATGAAACTGAGGCTGGCGATGCCCCCCCTGAGAATGGAGGACTGGGGCTGCCGGACCTCCTGCTATACTACCAGGTGACTCAACTCCGGACCCTTGTGGAATGAAGTAGGTGGGAATTGGAGCGGCACTGGCTATTCCAGGATCAGGCGGTGGTGGGCCGCCCGCTCCAAGAGATCCCCTTCCTCCGCAGGCAACACCGGCCCCTAAATTTATATGCGTCATATATCACGAGAGTCCCGCTGGAGGTGTGGGATCAGACCAGTGTCAGAGTGATGCCCTTTGAGCGGTTACGCAAGGAGTATGGCTTGCAGGAGTCGGAGTGGCTTCGCTATCTTCAGGTGCGTCACTGGGCACTACAGCCACAGGTCCGTGAGGGGGCAGATCGGAAACTTACTCGGTATGTATATTGGCTCCTTACCCGGACAACAGACAAACGCCTCATTTCCGACCTCTACCGTATGTTACTGGAGCGCTTTTCACTTGGTCATAATGCGGGGAGGGCCCGATGGGAGAAGGAGCTGGGAAGGGACCTGAGCAATAAGGAGTGGGATGACATATGCTACTGCGCGCGGCATTCGGCATATCATATGGGGTTGACGGACATGTTCACTAAGTTGGTGACATACTGGTACTACACCCCTGAACAGCTGATGAGATTGATCACACAAGGGAAGCGTCCTGCTGGCGGGGCTGTGGGGAGCGGGGCACGCTGACACATCTCCTATGGGACTGCACACACATTCAGGGGTATTGGAAGGCCATACTAGATAGATACCCACTTCGAAACAGAAATCCCGAGATTCCCGGCATACTTCCTTCTGGAGCTCCCAAATGCTATTACCTTCCCTCTGAGAACACGTAGGGGCCGACTAATGGCGATTGCACTGGGCTCCGCCATCCAGTACATACTATCTTTGTGGCGCACCTCACATGTCCCTACTCATCAGGGCTGGCTATATCGGCTTTGGTCAGTCTTGGGCATGGAGAAACTGTCCCTGGTCAAGAGAGGGGAAGGGGATAAGAACGCTGAGTTGTGGCAGCCCTTCCTGTCCTTGCTGGCCATTGAATTTAGGGAAGTGACCTGCCCCAGGTATTTGCGGCTGCTACGCTTATCACATACTGATGCTCACGTCCGACCGGGATGAACGGCAGTATGTATGGTGTGGGACTTTGGATCCCTAACGGGAGCGGAGGGTGGGCGGGGCTGGGGGAGTTGGGTTGGGGGAGGGTTGGAGGTGGGTTGGGTATTTGTTTTTGCTCTTGGACTGCTGGACTGCAGATGGCATGTACTCCGAAGCACATCGCGAGCAGGGGGGGCTGATTAGTCCTTCTTTATGCCTGGGTCCTGTTGATTCGGCTATCGATTCTTGTAATGTGGTAGATGCTCCGTCCGCTGTAATGCCATTGTTTTGTGAAAGAGCCTTTTTTTCAATAAAAAGATTTAATACTAAAAGGAGATTTATGTAAAAATGAGTAAAGATGCATTGGTATCACTCGAATGGGAATAAAAACACGAGATATGAAAATCGGTTTGGGAAAGGAGCGTTTAGCCAGAACAGCAGCCGTTTGGTCAGAGAGTAAGAACAGAGTTATCATGAACCCAACCACAGAAATAATGGCATAAGGGGAAGGAAACATATACCCATCTATTATTTCCATTTAGCAGTATTTATGGCACCACTGCTGTTTCTAAGCGCTGCAAATAACAAGAGTTACTCTTACCCAAACTCATTGTACTCAGCTTTACCAAACTCAGCTGGATGGAAACTCTTTACTTACAGATCACATACCAATGGGAAGCATTAATTCATTCAGCTATCCTGGGGGGAAAGAGGGTAAAAAATTCCAGCGAAGGTATCACTCTGGTGCAAGGTGAGTAATGTATGGGAAATATGCTTTAAAAAACAAACTGTTCCTGTATGGAACTGCCTGTAGAAGCAGGTGTTGCCAGGCCCAAATTCTTAATATAATCTGAAAAGCACCGGGGAAGACACTAGCTAATAACCCCAGGGTAAGAACAAAAACTGCTTTGGAGACGAGTCTTTAGTTTTACAGCTTTGTGAGAAATTGGACCGAGAAGGTGACGGAGTGCCTTGAGGTATGGAATACAGTCTAAATACAGAGAAGCCTAAACCAAGCTATTTTACGGCTGCACGTAGTGATGTGTGTGCGTGCAACCAATAAGAAGCCATTTGTTTTTCCTTTCTTCTGGGAGACCTTTTTTTTAGCGGCCAAAATAGCAAATTTTCTGTCTCGTCATCCTACCATATATACATTGAAAATTAAAAATTAATTTACTTTAAAAAACCCTTAGGAATTCACTGAAAAAAAACAAAGGTCAAAGTAACGTTAAAATTAGATGTGAGAACAAAAATCTGTTTTTGTTTTAGGAAAAACTTAGAAATCAACTCAAAAAATCAAAGGTTAAAGTAGTGTTGAGGTAAGGTGAAAACAATAAGGTTTTGAGCTGGGTGAACACAACCTGATGTCCAGGCCCATATTTGGGGGGGGGAGCTAAAGAGACAAAGTGTGTCTGAAATTTTTTTTTTAAACAATTTTTCTTGAGACTTTTGTATCCAGCACCTTGAACAAAGGATTGGAGCGCAGCATCCTGTGTGGATTTACTGATCCTCACTGGAATCTGGATGCATTATGAAGGATCCAAGAATCTGAAAATAACATTGAAACATTTAAATGAAGGAAGAAGGGTATGGCGTATGTCAGGCCCTGTAGCCAACCCCATCTCCTAAGCTTGAAATGAAATGAAATTTATAAACGCGCAACTAAGCCCGAAGGCATCAAGGCGCCTAACCAAAGGAAATCAAAAAAGGCAAATCCAGAGCTAAGGGTAGGTTTTGGCAAATAGCCACGTTTTGAGCGTCTTCCTAAAGGCTTGCTTAGAGGGGAGGGATTTAATCTCAATTGGCAGAGCATTCCACAGCTTTGGAGCCAAAGTCGAGAAGGCTCTGCCACCCCACTTGGCTCTACGGACACGAGGGATTGCCAACAAAGATGTGTTGGCTGAGCGCAGAGGGAGTTAGGCACCGATGGATGGTTGGATGCAGAGTCTTGCCAAATACCAGGTTTGGCCATCCACAGACTGTTTGATGCAGGGACAAGCTGGGGAACTCCTTGTGAGACACAATCATTCTCATTGTTCACAAACTGGCTGTCCTTCTCTTGTCACCCATGATGCAGAACCCCTTGATGTCCCTCTTTGGCAGAGGACAGAGGCCAAAGAGGGACATCAAGGGGTTCTCACCACTCCCTACCAACTCCTCTTCTTGCCCATAACCCTCCCTGCCCATACATTTTCTTGCCGGTACGTCTCACCCTTTTCCTCCTCTCCTTCTTGTACCTGCTCCTGTCTGTAACCCTCCTTGTCCACTTCCAAACCCACAGCTGTCCCTGTTCATACTCCTTCCTGACTGCACTCAACCAGCACTGAGCCGGCACCTCTCCCAAGCCTCATCGCTCTCTGTTTTCTGTTTACAGCTCTCTCTGCCCTCTCTTCTTCCTGTGCGTACTTTCTCTGTGCCTACTGCTCCACAACTGCCACTCTCACAGCCCACTCTCAGCTAGCATTTCTGCCTGCCCATACCTTCCGCAGCCTCAACTCTCGATTCTCAAACCCATGCCTGCTTACATTTCTCCCAGCCTCCATCTTTTCCTGTCTGTATCTCTCCCATGCCGTAGTTTTATAAAACTCATATTTTCCTGCTCCCTCCTCCTTTCCATGCAACAACCCCTTGTCCTTGTCATACCCACCTGTGCCTGTACCTCTACCTGCCTATAGCTCTTCCTGTCTGCATCTGTCGTAGCCTGCATTTCTCTTTGTGCATAGTTCTTTCCTTACCAGCCCTTACCTCTCTAATTACCTCTGCTTGCCTGTACCTTACCCATCTCTTATCTGTATGCATAGCTTTAGGACTCACCATCAGCACTGGCACTGTAAATCAGACCCATTGGCTTTGGCAGTGCTTGATTGCCCTTGTAGGTTATGGCCCGAATTTACTAATGTTTCACACAAAACATCACAGTAAAGTTGCTGTGTTGCATTGTGTGAAAACCAGAGAGCAGAACTGTTCTAGATTTACAAAGACATGTCACAGTTCTGCTTTCCCTGAGGTCAGGTACATTTTGGGCTGTCTAGTGCCAATGCAGGCATCCATATGTGAAATTGTAAGGATGCCTGTGCTGTGCTCAGGACAGTCTACCTACATAAAATCTGTTCTTTGAGGCAATTGTATGTCTCCTTTGCATGTTTGCTGCGGAATGCCTCGGATAGGCAGAACCACATTGGTGCCAAACTATGTGGTGGATAGCCCCACCCACTTGGCCGAAAATACTCTTGATGGCATATATACCAACAACCCCTCTCAAATTCAACCCTTGGCCGTGGCAGTAATTCCGCTGCGGCGCTGGGGGGGCATGTGGGGTCGCGCGGCGCCGCCATGCTTGTGATGGAACCACTCCATCACGAGCCACGGGCGCGCTGTGCTTATGACGGAGTGGTTCCGTCATGACTCTGCCCACTTCACCTGCGGGGAATCAGTGACACGTGGACAAAGAGGCCGTCACAAGCATGGAAGGGGTTAAACACAATATTTTACCACTAACATGGTCCGACCACAGTGTAGTGTTATTTGAAGTAAGAATGGTACAAAGAGATACAAAACCCCAGAGACCCGTACAGACCAAACATGTACTGCTTGGCATAAGATTCACTGCAAATATTTAGAAGAACTAATTTCTAGCTACACAAATTGGATTAGCCAATCAGCTTTTACATTAGCACCAAAGAACATATTAAAACGCAGCAAAAGAAAAAGCTCAGCTGCTTGGATCTCAGATAGACTCAAGAAACAAAAACAAAAATGTGGAAGGCAAGAACGCATATGGAGAAACAATATAATAACATAGAAAAAGAAGCATATACATGTTATTTCTGTGAATATAAGACGCTGTTAAAGGAAGAGAAAACACGTGTCTTCACTTATGAAAAAGGACTAGCATAAAACTCAGTAGAAGAACTATTCTTGACTGTTAAGAAATTATCAAATGTACCTTGTAGCAACCAGATGGAAAACAGTCAATCATTCTGCAACACACTTCAAAAATTCTTCCTACAAAGTGGAGGAGATTTTTAATAAATACTCATCCAATAACACACCTAATTCACAAAACATTGCCCTAACTCCTTCCTCTCCAGGGATTGCCAACTGCACTGAGATCCATCCTCTAAGTAAAGACCAGGTCAAGGAACTAATCCACACACTAAATCCGGCTCGTCCTCAGGTCCTTTTCCTCCTTCAGTTGGAAAATTCAAATATAAAATTCAATTTGGATTTTGATTGGCTTTGTAAATCCCCAAAAATATTTTGCGTTGGACTGCTCCAAAAAAGTAACAAAAGTCTGACACAAAATCTTAGTAAATCAGGGCCCTAATACATGTTTGTCCTTTTTTTGCTCAAGATTTTGAGATTGACGCGCCAATGCCCTTATTTGGTGCAGTGTAGAAAAGCCTGCTGCACAGAAATGTAGCTTTTTGGATATGTTAGTGAGTCTGTTTTGGGGTCTGGCCTAGAGACAGCCTTACCTGTCTAAACAGTCTTATGCAGTGCAAAGTCAAAATAATATTTAAAACAATACAAACACATGTATACGCACAAATAAAGGGTTTGAGTCAGCCCTCTTCATGCATTGGTCTGTCCAGCTATCATTCACATTTTGCTCCGGCCATCAATACCACACAGCATGGGGCAATGGGCGTGCCCACTTCAGGCGTTGGTTCTTAAGCTCTATTAGTTCCTTCACTATGTTTTGTTATTTTTTAGGCATCCCTGTGTGTTTAAACTATGGGGCATATTATCAAGGGGGTTTATCTTCGCTTTTTTGGCTTTAAAAGCCAAGAAAGCGGAGATAAAATTAACTCCCTATTACCTAGCTGTCGCTAACACCAGTTAGCGACAGCTAGTAGGAGATAGCGACCATCTTGGGCCCCACTTTGCATGTCAGTGATATTTATCACTAATGACATGCAAAGTGGGCGTGCCAAGATGTTAGTGACTGGAAACAGTCGCTAACATCGCTATCTCCTATTACCAACTTTTGGAGATATTCGTGCTAAGCGCGAATATCTCCAAAAGCTAACACCTGCCCTGAGCAGTTCTTAGCCATGTTATCCAATGGGAGGTGGATAACATGGCTAAGAGCATTAGCTCGGTAATGCATGAATATCGCGGACTTTTCAGCGATATTCATGCATTCCGGCCGATTTTTATCGCATTTGCGATAAACCTTGATAATATCAAGGTTTATTTGTGATAAAAATCGCCGCAGCTTAGCGGTAAATTTTTGTCTCTAACCAAGCAATAGCGATAATTATTGCTATTGCTTGGTAATATGCCCTTATGTTTTCAAGGTTACAATATTTCAAAGCCAGTAGTCCCCTGTCTTTGCACTTGTAAGAATCATAGGGCATATTACCAAGCAATAGCGATAATTATCGCTATTGCTTGGTTAGAGACAAAAAATTTACCGCTAAGCTGCGGCGATTTTTATCGCAAATAAACCTTGGTATTACCAAGGTTTAGCGCAAATGCGATAAAATTCGGCCGCAATGCATGAATATCGCTGAAAAGTCAGCGATATTCATGCATTACCGAGCTAATGCTCTTAGCCATGTTATCCACCTCCCATTGGATAACATGGCTAAGAACTGCTCAGGGCAGGTGTTAGCTTTTGGAGATATTCGCGCTTAGCGCGAATATCTCCAAAAGTTGGTAATAGGAGATAGCGATGTTAGCGACTGTTTCCAGTCACTAACATCTTGGCACGCCCACTTTGCATGTCATTAGTGATTTATATCACTGACATGAAAAGTGGGGCCCAAGATGGTCGCTATCTCCTACTAGCTGTCGCTAACTGGTGTTCGCGACAGCTAGATAATAGGGAGTTAATTTTATCTCCGCTTTCTTGGCTTTTAAAGCCAAAAAAGCGGAGATAAACCCCCTTGATAATATGCCCCCATGTTTTTCTGTGAAGTGCATTAAATCTAAAAGAAGGGCATCTATACTTGTTCTAAGTACAATCGTCTGCTAGAAAGCAACTATTTTGTTCTATTAAAATGATATGCAATGGTTATTTATTGAATTACATGTTATCCAGCAGGCATATTCCCACGATACTTAGACGGGGGTACTTTTTCTGTAGATTGCAATGAAAAATAATAAATGTGTGTTTGAATTTGTTGTGAACATAGTTACGCTCTTGCAATTGGCATGTCGCATAAGCGGACATTACATTTTTGCTTAATAGGACTGGATGAATTTTGAAAGAGGGAAATCTCATTTTCGGAGATTGTGTCTTTGTACCTTATGCAATTTCAAACCTCGCCATGAAAGACAGATCAGTTTTGCCACGAACCATTAACCTTAGAACAATCCAATTATTTTTCACCTTAGTTATTAAAGGACAGAAACAATTTGCAGAGTGTAAAATTGCACAGGAAGTGGGTGCATGCTTTCTGAATGTGGGCAAAGGAGCACAGTCCCTTTCCAGCAGCTTTAGATGTGATTGATTAATGAAAGATTGCATTAACAATGGAATAAAATATGTCACTCTTTACGGCCATCTGCCATTGAGTCTCCTGTGAATAGCTTTGATATTTTACTAGCGACCTGACATACTGATTTTTTTATCCTACTTATGTCTGGGTGAATTTGCTGAGAGGTGGATGGCTCACCTATGACCTTGGTGTATTGGTTAACTGTCTGTAGCATTTTATAGTCTGTGTGCTTAAGAGCTGCCATTGGACCGCCGCTTATAAGGAAGTGCAATGCTGTCATCGATCGGGCAGTGCAAAAAGGCATTATTTCTCTTAGCTCGAAGTGAGAATGACACACGGTGCAGAACATTCAAACGACAAACTTGTTACTGGTAAAATGTTGCAGGCTCCAACGTCCAATTTTAAGGGGGACATTCCTCTGAAGATACGATTATTGCTGGCACATGACAACTTGTAAAATCTGTGGTCTATATTATGAGAGTGTATTTGTGAATAGATTCCCTGCAGGCACCATATATTTGAAACCTCTGTCTAGGATTAATATATTTTTTAAATAAAATATTGGCCATGTGAATGAGTTGCAACAATGTACTGTTTTTACAGTACCAGTTGGACATTTTTTCTCTTATTTACAGCCCCTTCTGCCACCAAAGCATCCCTCTTTGAGACACTCCGGTGGCACAAATGACAAATTCTTGTGTATGAGGCCATGTAAGGCCACTATGCATGGCTCTCGATGACCTCATAGATATGCAGTTAGGCAAGGCAGTGCACACCCCTGCATTTCTTTACTCTGCGCTCCGAAAAAAAGGATGTCTGGTTGGTTTTCCCACTCAACACCCATGTATTTTCACGCTGCCCCATATTTACAAGGTCATGTAAACCTGAGGAAAAACCACATCTTTATGTGGTGTGCGCTCTAGTCTATGACGCGTACGCGATGACGCGTCACGTCATAGACCGGAGCGTCAGGAGCGCGCGCATGCGCAGAACGAGGAGAAAGCGAAGGCGCGAAAGTAGAACGGGCAGTTGGCGACCGGAGCGAGGCACAGCAAGACGCTCGGCGCCCTGGCTCAGTAGTTTGTATCCTTAAGGCAATAAATACTTGTTACCACTACACAGGCTTCAGTGTGTACTTGAAGGGGGAAGACCAGACATTACATTGGCGACGAGGCTGGCACCTAGAACATCACCGTGCACACAGAACTGGATCTACATCCTCCTAACAGTCCCACATCAGCCAGAGGGACAGGACAACAACCAGCAAGAGCACAGGGCGTGGCAGCAGCGCAGAAACCACGAGAAAGACCGGGAACCAGTGCAACTCACCAGGTCAGTGCTGCCCAAAGTACAGAACTCATAGCCAGCACCCTGGCAGCCAAGGGCATCACCCCCAAGTCAGAGGTAGAGACACAGGAAGATAACCTCACGCCGCCCATAAGGGATAGTACCCCAGGCAGTCCCAGGAGTCAAGGGGACGCAGCAGGGAGTGCAGGAGCATCCAGGGGGTCCAACCAGCCCGGTGCACAGGAGGAAAACCCCAGAGGTGAAGCAAAAATGGCAAACCAAGCCTCAGCCTTGATGGCACCAGTACCATTCCTACCCAGACCGGGTGAGCCGCAGTTAAAATGGGAGGACTGGAAAGAATACTTTCTAAACTACATAGAGGCCCTGGAAGATGAGGGTGAAGCGGAATACACCCCAGCAAGAAGGAAGAGATTGTTGCTTCACAATTTAGGCCCAGAAGGGGCGAGGGTATTCAAGAACCTAGTGCCCAAGGAGAGGGGTGCAGCAGAGATAGATGTCTTCAAGAATGCACTCGATGACTTGGACAGCCACTACCGTCCAGCAGTGTGCGTCTCCATAGATCGCTACAACTTTCAGCAGAGAAAACAAGAGGTGGGCGAATCCGTGGATGATTATGTGGCAGCTCTACGACGCTTGGCCATCACGTGTCAGTACGGTGGTCTCCAAGACGAATACATAAAAGACCAGATCGTGATGCACACGACCAGCAGAGCCGTCCAAGATAAATTATGGGCAATGAATGAAACGTCTCTCAAGGAGGTGGTGGCGATGGTCAAGAAAGCAGAAATGTCCAAGCGAGGAGCGGATGCAGCGAAACGGGAGAGTGTGCCAAGGCAAATGATCAACAAGATTGACGAGGTACCTCACTCCAGCAATCCAAAGGGCAGGTACGGAGACATGCGGAAAGACACCAGAGGAGCGGGAAAGCAGACGAGTCGCCCCAGCCCCGGCAGTAAATTCGCGTGCTACAGGTGTGGCAGCACGGCGCACACGGCTCAGGACCAACGATGTCCCGCGTTCCGCGCCAGGTGTGCGTTCTGCGGTTTGACCGGACATTTTGAAAAGGTATGTCGGAAGAAAGGGTCGAAATCAACCGTCAAGTGTGTAGAAGCAGCCACCGTAGACGTGAGCGGAGAAGATGATCTGGACGAGGGTGATTTGGTGCTGTGCATCGAGGACCAAGTGCTGGAGGTGGCAGGGAAGCGAAGTGATAAGCCCCGCACGGACATGCTCATTGGAGGGGTGAAAGTACATGTGGCGGTGGACTCAGGATCCCCCTGGACCATCGTGCAAAAGTCCATCTGGGAAGAAGATTTCGCTCCGGTTGTAGGGCCAGACTTATGGCCTCCGGACATCAGGCCCATATCGTACACGGAGAACGCCATTCCCCTAGTGGGGTGCCGGGACTTCGAATTTGAATTCAGAGGAAGGACGGCCACGTGCACCCTGTATGTGGCGGAAAAAGGCCCATCTGTGCTGGGATGGAGAGACGCAGGGGACCTGGGCATCATCCTCAACCCTGGGGGGAAGGAACAAATACTGTTGACGGATGAGTGGCCCCTCCACAGAGACGAAGATTGGAGATCAGCATACCCGAAAGTCTTCGAGGGCACAGTGGGCAAACTGGACAAGTTCGTGCACAAAATGGTCCTCAAGGAAGGAGCCGTACCTGTGGTGCACAAGGTCCGAAACATACCCATTTCCACGAGTGAACTGGTACAACAAGAATTGATGAGACTGGAAGATCAGGGCATTATAGAGCCGGTGGACAGTGCGGAGTGGCTCTCACCCTTGGTGGTGGTCAAGAAACCAAACGGCAAGGTCCGTCTCTGTGTGGACCTTCGTGAACTTAATAAAAATCTCATAGTGGAAAGGTTCCCTCTCCCCAGAATAGAGGAGATGTTGGCGAAAACAAAAGGCGTTTCCCACTTCACCACCATAGACCTCACGTCAGCGTACTACCAGATAGAGCTGCACCCGGCGAGCAGGAAGTACACGGCCTTCATAACACCATTTGGATGTTACCAATTCAAGAGGATGCCCTTTGGCCTAGCATCCGCTGCGGCGGTGTTTCAGAAGCTGATGCATAGATTGTTTAAGGACATATCAGGGGTGCAGTATTTTCAAGATGACATCCTGGTGATGGGCTCATCCAAAGGTGATCACGACAAAAAGCTGCATAAGGTCCTAGGGGTGCTGCAGGCCAAAGGGATGACGGCAGAATGGAGTAAGTGCCGGATTGGGACACAGGCCGTGACGTACTTGGGCCACGAAATAGGGACGCATGGGATCACACCGAAGGTACAGAATGTGGAGGCTATCAAGAAGGCCAAGGCCCCAAGCTCCAAGGAAGAAGTGCGGTCATTCCTGGGAATGGCCGAGTATTATAGCAAATTCGTGAGACACTTCGCCACCCGAACACACAAAATGAGGCAACTAACCAGGGACAAGACCAAATTTGAATGGGATGCGGAAGCCCAACTAGAATTTGACACCGTCAAGGATTGCATCAGCCAGGCTATCCCACTACAAGGATACATGCCCGATGGCAAGACCATAGTAACTACAGACGCGAGCGACAAAGGCTTGGGGGCGGTCTTGGCGCAAGTGAGAGAAGATGGGTCCACGGAGACGATCAGCTTCGCATCCCGAGCACTGTCCCCAACAGAACAGAGGTACAGTGTGATCGAAAAGGAAATGCTAGCGGTCACCTGGGCGATGAACAAGTTTCGCCAGTTTATTTGGGGCACCAGATTTAAACTCCAGACAGATCACAAGCCACTCGTGAAAGTGTTGACTTCCTCGGGCCATGATACAGCGACCCCAAGAATTGCAAAGATGACTTTAAAACTGCTGGACTACACATATGATGTGGAGTATCTGCCTGGGACACAAAACAGGGTTGCCGATTACCTCAGCAGGGCGGCGGCCATGGAAAAAGCACCGGAAGATGCCCAGGACAGGGAAGAGATGGTAGCCAGCATGGAAGATCATGAGACAACGATCAGTGCTCAGGAATGGAGGGCTGCCTACGACATGGACGGGGAGAAGACGGAGGTAAAAAGGCACCTCACCTCCGGCTGGCCGAACAAAAAAGTGCTAGCAGATGGAGTGCGGAGGTTCTACGAAATGAGGGAGGAACTGTCCGTAAGTGATTCCGGGATATTCTTGTATAGAGGTGAGAGGGTCGTACCCCCGGATTCCCTAATACCCAAACTGTTGGAGCTGCTACATGAGGGTCATTTGGGCATAGTAAAAACCAAGGCACGAGTCAAGCTGATGTACTGGTGGCCAGGTATGGACGTTCAAATTGAAAGACAAGTGAGGGAGTGTGGGCAGTGCCAGGGAGCAGACAAAGTGTTACGACCCCTTAGACCGGCACTAGGGAAGTTCGACACCCCTCAAGGCCCTTGGGAAAACGTGGCCATAGACATTTTAGGGCCCATCCTGGACAGCAGAGGAGTGAACAAATACATATGTGTCATGATGGACAAGTACTCCAAATGGCCTGAAGTGGACATACAAGAGTCCATGGAAACGGAAACAATTTTGAAATTTCTGTCGTCTGTCTTCTTGAGAGAGGGCATACCCAAATCTATCCTCAGTGACAATGGTCCACAATTTGTATCGGATCAATGGGTCCGGTTTATGAGGAGAAACGGGATCGAATCGAGGCACACGGCTGTGTACCATCCTGCCTGCAACGGTCAAGTGGAGCGGTTTAACCGTGTGTTAATGGGATCCATACAGGCAGCTATCTCGCAGGGAAAAGACTGGGAGACAGAAGTGATGAGCATGCTATGGGCCTACAGGATCACCCCCACGGCCGTGGGGTACAGCCCCTTCCAGGTACTAAGAGGCCGACATCCATTCACACGAGACAACGTAGTGTGGAGGGAAAAGACCATCACCAGCAAGTGGTCCCCTGCAGTGGTGCAGCACAACTTGGAGAAGGCCCAGAAGATCTACGCCGCCCACTACGACAAACGACGTAATGTAAAGGAAACAGATCTGGAAGAAGGAGAGTGGGTCAGGGTCAAACTCCCTACCATGCAAAGGAAGGGCGAAAGCAAGTTTAGCCAGCCCCTACAGGTCAAGGAGGTGCGAGGCAGAGCGGCACTCCTTAGCGACGGGAAGGTGTGGTCCCAAGACCGCATGGCCAGAGTTAACAAGATAATAAGGTGGCCCAAGTCTGAGGAGGATGAGATACGGATAGACAGCCAAGTTGCAATGCCCCAACCAGAGTACAATGTGGTAGACCAGTGGGAAGGAGCAGAAGTGGACAATGAGATAAGTGCGCCCAACCAAGAGTCTACCGACAGAGAAGAGGCACCAGCGAGTGTAACACAGAGAGGAGATTCGAGAGATGGTGAGAAATCACGGTGTGAGTCTGAGGTGGAGGAGAACATGCCGGTAAGACACACCCGCAGTGGCAGGCCTGTCACGGCACCCTTGCGATATAGGGACTTTATAATGGATGGACAGTAGAGAGGGGCCTATCCCTGCGCCCTCCTAGACTATGACTTTGTCCACTGGACACCCAGCATGCTGGGGGGAAATGTTGTTTTGTTTATATTAAAAGGGGGGAGATATGTGGTGTGCGCTCTAGTCTATGACGCGTACGCGATGACGCGTCACGTCATAGACCGGAGCGTCAGGAGCGCGCGCATGCGCAGAACGAGGAGAAAGCGAAGGCGCGAAAGTAGAACGGGCAGTTGGCGACCGGAGCGAGGCACAGCAAGACGCTCGGCGCCCTGGCTCAGTAGTTTGTATCCTTAAGGCAATAAATACTTGTTACCACTACACAGGCTTCAGTGTGTACTTGAAGGGGGAAGACCAGACATTACACTTTACACCTCCTGAGGTGAGGCCCAACGAGGAGAAATAACTTTATTTCCACTTCTTTTTCCTCTTTCATTTTGAAGCACACATAGAAAGAGGAAACCGCCTCTCAGGCTTGTGGTGCCTCTTCCTGCACAAAACAATCCTGGTGATAACACAGAAACCCTTGCACCATGGTGCAAGGGTACCTGCTTTGGTGCTAGGCTGCCAAAACGGCGCCAGAGGAAGGGGAAAGGACAGCAATGCACTATATTACATAAATATGGTGCATTGCTTTCCATTCACTTTGGGGTAGGGCAGCGCTGCAAGGTGACTTGCAATGCTGCAGTACGCCAAATCCCAATAAATGAGGTCCTTGGTGCTTTCTTCTCTAAGGACATGATTTATATTTTGTCAAACAGTGTGCTCTGTTACAAACTCTCAGTCCACCCATCCTATTGTAAATCAGGCAAACTGTCAATTTGCTGTCAGGAGTACTCCCGTCGATGGCCAGCTTACTTCGAAAGGCCTATATAGGGAAGAAGGTATGACGCTAAGTTACTTTATGGTGTATTTTCGGGAATTTTGTGTAGCAAGCATAACACAAAAGTTTAGAAATTAGGACAATGATGCTAGTGAAATTTTATCCAGGTCTAATTTTAGGACTTTTTAAAAAAAGTTTCAAATATTTTAAGGAATTTTACTGGTTGTATCAATGTCTATGTATTCATATGCGCCCTCATTATGATGTCGGGCAGACTTGTGTCCGCATGACATTGTTGCGGGGAAGGAACTGCCCGATTATTGGTTGGCAATTCCGACACCCTAATTTGGATGCGACTGCACATAGTGCGGCCGAAAACATCAATTTTCTAATGGTAGCTTGTGCGGTGGGCTGAATGCACCCCAACACAAGCTAACATCGAAAAATAGAAGTTTGTAAACATCCCTCCACCGTGTGGCAGGCACCTCCAGGTGCAGGGATGTGGAGGGGTGGACGATAGATGCCCCCAAGTCCAAATGCACAGGTCCAGGGTGGAAGGGTGTCCTGCTAGGGTGCCCCCAAAGGCAGTTTCTGAGAGCCAATCCATGTTGGAAAAGACCTACTTGGATTGGCTGTTGGAAACCAACATCATTATCCCAACGTGGGAAAAACGGTCATCCTTAAGGATTATGAGGAGTTTCCGAATGACAGATGGGCTCCTTGAGCCCTTTGGAAAGCATTGGTTGGCCCCTCCGACTGCTGCCCATGACGTACACATTCTAATGGTCGGTCGGACAACAGCAGAAGATGGCGGTCGGACTGCAACCGATGAGCCATTGTTATGAAGGATCTCAGTTTATGTCACATTCTGTCAGAGATGCTATTGCAAGTAAGGTTGTTCTGCCAGGAGGAACATTGTAGGAGATATTAAAAGCAGCAGATTGACTGAATTCTGATGCATTTTGGAAAGTTTATCTTAAACCAATAGAGCATGTGCATTGAAATGCATTGAACATGCATTATGCTATCCATCTGTCTTGCCATAAAATGTCACTTCTCATAATTTTCCCTGCATATAGAATTACGATTCAATTAAAGACAAGGAGGCTAACATTATTCTTTCCTTACCTGCTTAGGGGAGGTTTATTTGGAGTTGAAAGACATTTTGGAAAAGTACAAAGAAGAGAAACAGTGTAATGAAATGTGGATATTGTATAGTATAAGTTGAAAATAATGTTAAGATGAGGAGACATCATTTATTTTTGTATTGCAGAGAATCAGTAGTTGTTATTGGAAGTTGAGGAAAGGAGAAATATCAGTCTAGGAGAAAGCAACAAAAGTAGAAAAAAATGGTGGGCAAGACGATTTTGTAGGACTAGAGGATTCTATTTCATTTTGTGTTTATCCAGTGTTCTAATTCATGAATGAATGAAATGAATGAATGAATGAAAATGAATGAATGAATGAAATGAATGAATGAAAATGAATGAAAATACATTTCTACAGCGCGATTGCTGCCCTGGGGCGTCCAAGCGCTAGGGAACCAGAGGGGGGTGTAATGAGGCTGACAGAGACTGGGAGGAGGGGGAGGGGGCTGAAATGATTACGGGGATTTGAATAGATGGGTTTTAAGTTGCTTACGGAAGGAGGCAAGGTTGGGGTTAGATCTCAGGTGAGGGGGAAGGGAGTTCCAGATTTTTGAGGCGTTGAAGGTGAACATTCTTCCGCCTGCTCTAGACCTTTTAATTCTGGGGACTGTTGCCATAAAAGCCTGACTAGAGCGTAGTTCACGGCCTGGGTGGTATTGGCTAACTAGGCTGCGCATGATTTTTGGGCCCGAGTCCCAGAATGCCTGATGGGCGATACACATTGCTTTGAAGGTGACTCTTTTTCGTACTGGCAGCCAGTGAAGGCTGGTCAGTGCCTCTCTGACTGGGGTTCTTCGTGGAATTTGCAGTAGGGTACGGGCCGCACAGTTCTGCACCAGTTGCAATCTATTCAATGTGTACTCTGGGGCTCCCAGGTAAAGGACCTTATTTGAGTCCAGGCGTGATTGTATTATGCCCTGAATGGCTGTTTGTTTAGCTTCCATTGGGAGCAAGGAGAGGACCTTCTTTAATGTCCGGAGGAGTGCAAAGCAGGTGGCAGAGAGCTTTGTGGCCTGGGTGTTAAAGGTAAGATTCCTGTCCAGCCATACCCCCAGGCTTTTGATGTTATCTTTCGGAACCGGGGGGGGGGCCTAGACAGGTGGGCCATAATGACTTGAAGAGGGTCGGATCGGCCGGGCCTAACAGCATGAGCTCCGTTTTGTCCCCATTCAGCTTTAGTGAGGACAGCGTCATCCAGGACTTCACCTCCTCCAGGCATTTGGTTAGGCCCCCCGATGGAGAGTATTGGGCTTCCTGCGCTAAGGAGACCACCAGCTGTGTGTCGTCCGCATAGGAAATGATCTTAACTCCATACGGACGAACTACCTCAGCCAGTGGCCTCATATAGATATTAAAAAGCGCAGGGCTTAGAGAGGAGCCCTGGGGGACTCCACACTTCATGGGTATGCTGGAGGAGACGGCTTGTCCGTCAAACACCTGGAACGACCTGTTGCTTAGGAAGGATTTTATCCAGAGCCAGGCCTTATCCACAATGCCGACGTTTGATATACGGTTCAGTAAGGTGTTATGACTGACCGTGTCAAACGCCGCACTAAGATCAAGGAGGATCACTGCCACTGATCCTCCTTGATCGGTGATTTTCCTGGACTCCTCGACGACCATAAGGAGGGCAGACTCTGTTCCATGCTTAGGCCTGAATCCTGTCTGGGTAGGGTTTAACAGCTGATTGCTTTCCAGATAGTTGACCAATTGGAGATTGATGTATTTCTCCGCAATTTTGCTTACCCAGGGGAGTAGTGAGATCGGGCGGTAGTTGGCAAAGTCCGAGGGGTCTAGATGAGGCTTTTTTATTAGTGCTCGGACCATTGCCCTTTTCCAGGCAGGAGGAACAGTGGCAGAGTCAATGGATGCATTCACGAGATTCTTGATGATGGGTAGAACCGTCTGGGATGCAAGTAACATTGTCTCTGGGGGGGGCCGGGTCGGTTGGTGAGCCGGATTTCACTTTCCGAGCTGTGGATTCAGCTGCTTCTAGGTCCATACAGGTGAAGTGGTCAAGTGTGGGTGGGGAGGCTAGCTCTGGGTCTGATCCTCCGTTGTTGTTATGAGGTGACGGGGAGGCAGTGCTGGTTGGGAAGGAAGTGTATATCTTGTTCACTTTGGCCGAGAAGAATTCTTCCAGGTCGTTACATTGGGCAGTTGATTTCTCCTCGTGAACACTGGAAGGGGGTGGTTTAATCAGGGTCTGCAGGGTTTGGAAAATTTCCCTGGTTTTAGAATTTGAGGTTAGGATCTTATTCGAGAAGTATTTTGTTTGGGCAGTTTTTATCTCCTCTTTATAAGTTTTTATTTCTTCCCGATATCGGGTTTTGTCCTCCATAGAGTAGTTTGAGCGCCATTTTCTTTCTGCTTTTCGGCAGTGTTGCTTTTTGTCTCTAAGGGCTTCCGTATACCATGGGGCTGTTTTGTGGGAACGTTTAGCCGATGATTTCTTAAGGGGGAGAATGGTCTCAAGGGAGTGCAGAATCCAGCTTTCGTATTCCTAGTTTGCCAGACAAGGGTCTTCATTATTTGAGGGGAGATTTTCCAATAGTTTGTTTGTCCATTCATCCACTTGTATCCGTGCCCACGATCTCGCGTATCTAATCGAGAGGGTAGGGAGAGTGGGTTTCTCAGTAAGCCAGGTGAGGGGCACCAAGGAATGATCAGTCCAGGGGAGGGGGAGAGGGGGTTAGGTTGATAGCTCTGCGCAATTGCTAAATACTGGGTCCAAGAGGTGTCCCTTCGTATGGGTAGGAGTGTTCACTCGTTGAGTAAGTTGTAGTGCGGCCAGGTCGTCAGTCAAGGTAGTGGCCGTTGCGTCTGATGGTGAGTCAAAGTGTAAATTAAGGTCGCCTAACACAATGAAATTGGCAGCAGCGCAGATGCGAGGTGCTACTGTTGCTGGGAGACCACTATGGAATTGTTTCGGAGGGCCGGGTGGGCGGTATATCATGACTCTTTAAAGTGTTTGCTGCTTAGAAGAGTGAAAAAAGTTGATGAATAATAGTAGCCAGCTTTTCTTTAATGAAACTGTGATTCTCTATGCAGTCAAACCTATGAGAATCAACATCTCTGCGTGATCCCTAAAGTTGTGTGAAGGTTCAATCTTATATTGCCCTAAGGGCATCAGCAAGCAAAATGTGATGGAAGTAATGATTGGATTAATCTCAGTCACTGATGACCATTTGGTGCCTCATTTCATTTGCCCTCTACAACAATTTAGACAGAGACCAAGATTGAACCTTCACACAACTTTAGGGATCACGCAGAGATGTTGATTCTCATAGGTTTGACTGCATAGAGAATCACAGTTTCATTAAAGAAAAGCTGGCTACTATTATTCATCAACTTTTTTCACTCTTCTAAGCAGCAAACACTTTAAAGAGTCATGATATACCGCCCACCCGGCCCTCCGAAACAATTCCATAGTGGTCTCCCAGCAACAGTATATATATATATATATATATATATATATATATATATATATGTATATATATATATATATGTATATATATATGTATATATATATATATATATATTACCTACTGGCTATCGCCAGTAGGTATATATAGTTAGGATTAATTCCCTATGGGATTTCTGAAAATTCTATGTCTAATAACTTTGGCGTTTGTGGACGGAATCGGCTGAAAATAGCACATTTTGTTTCTGAGCAGCCCTTGAAAATTTGAGAGGGTTTCGTCAAGGGGGGGCCGAGAAAAAGGGGGGGTCCCAAAACGCGTTTTTTACATTGAGTTTTCCATAGGGCGGTTGGACTCACTTTTAGCTCGAACGGCTGAATGGATTTGCACGAAACTTGGCAAAATTGTAGGGACTGTTAGCCCGATGTGCCTTTGCTAGGTCTCAATATATGTGCTTCAGTGGATTTTGAGAAATTAACGTTTAAATCAAGATATATATCTGTAACAGCGCTCCGGGCAGCGATCCGGTCCGCTTACTTTTCGCGTTTCGGAACTTTGCGCGCAGAAAGCTGATTGGCTCTCCGGTGTCTGTCAACATTCTAAACAGTCCGGAGCGGCCGCCATCTTGTCTCTCGGTAGGATCGAGAGAGAAGAAGAGGTGAAAAACGAAAGGGGAATTTAATGAAAGGGGGCAAGGTATCCCCCTCTTGACCCCCTAGGAATGTTGTTGGGGTTATTAAAGGGTCCCGTGGGGAAAAGAAAAAAAAAATGATTTTTCACGGTAGAAGCGCTTCACGGGCCGCGAACTGGGCCGCAAACTAGTAGCGAAACGGGAATTCGCCATTTTGTGCTTCGTTAATTAAATTACTAGGTATAAGGGGGTGCGGGAGACGTATCCTAATCCCCTATGTTTCCTGAGGGTGGCTGAGGAGGCTGATATATGTTGATACATCTCTTCCAGCGGCTGTGCGTGAGCTTTTTTTTTTTTTGCTGCGTGACAGTCGGAGCGGCCGCCATCTTGTCTCTCGGTAGGATCGAGAGAGAAGAAGAGGTGAAAAACGAAAGGGGAATTTAATGAAAGGGGGCAAGGTATCCCCCTCTTGACCCCCTAGGAATGTTGTTGGGGTTATTAAAGGGTCCCGTGGGGAAAAGAAAAAAAAAATGATTTTTCACGGTAGAAGCGCTTCACGAACCGCGAACTGGGCCGCAAACTGGTAGCGAAACGGGAATTCGCCATTTTGTGCTTCGTTAATTAAATTACTAGGTATAAGGGGGTGCGGGAGACGTATCCTAATCCCCTATGTTTCCTGAGGGTGGCTGAGGAGGCTGATATATGTTGATACATCTCTTCCAGCGGCTGCGCCATCTTGCCTTTTTTCCAATGCCACAATTTTGTCGTGCACGGCAGCCATTTTAGATGCCAGGCTGGTCCCAGGCTATCACCTACCCCTGCGGATGTAGTTTATGGCCCCAGCTGTAGAGAATTCAGACATGCCAACCCTCCCGATTCAGGCGTGTGACTACTGATTTCAGTGCTAGTCTCCCGCCTCCCGATTTCTGCAAGCAAAAACCCGGGGGCATATTACGAACAACTAGCGATAATTTTTGTCTCTAACTTGTTTAGAGACAAAAATTATCGCCGCACATCGGCGATTTTTATCGCAGATAAACCTTGCTATTATCGCAGAAAAGTCAGCGATATTCATGTATTATCGAGCAAATGCTCTTAGCCATGTTATCCACCTCCCATTGGATAACATGGCTAAGAACTGCTCAGGGCAGGTGTTAGATTTTGGAGATATTCGCGCTTAGCGCGAATATCTCCAAAAGTTGGTAATAGAAGATAGCGATGTTAGGGACTGTTTCCAGTCGCTAACATCTTGGCACGCCACTTTGCATGTCATTAGTGATAAGTATCACTGACATGCAAAGCGGGGCCCAAGATGGTCGCTATCTCCTTTTAGCTGTCACTAACTGGTGTTAGCGACAGCTTGGTAATAGGGAGATAATTTTATCTCCGCTTTCATGGCTTTTAAAGCCAAAAAAGCGGAGATAAACCCCCTTGATAATATGCCCCACGATTCCTTGGGGGTTTCAGCTGACAGGGCTTGGTATTGTGTTACATGGTAATTTTTCCAGGAAACGTCAGAGGGTCGATGCAGGGGTTCTAGAAGAGGTGATAAACCATTTAAGCCTCATGAACAAGCGCATGGTCTTTTAAAGATTTGTGAAGTACTCGGGGCGGCGGTGTGTGTGTGCCCTCTTTCAGGAGCGGGCGGGGGGGCACTGCCAGCAACTTGCCAGGTCAGGTAGTGTTCAACACGTGCATCACCCTTTCTCTGCCTGCTATTGCGCTCCATGCTTCGGAAAGGTAAGAAAAAGAACGTGCATTTGAGTTTGAAATGTCCGATCCTGCAGCAGTACACTTCCAAAGCCCACACATGACAATAACCCGATTCAAGGCCCCATTCACCCGTTTTAAAAAAAATAGATAACACTCCAACAAAGTAAGATTATAAAACTTTATTAACTATTAACTATAACGAACGGAACAAAAACTAAAAACATTTAAACATTTTTCAACACAAAAAGCAACAATGGTTAGAAGCTGTCTTTTGTGCGAATAGTCCCAAGGCAGCACAACGTGCAGAGTTCTGGAGGGCACCCAGGTGATGCTGCCTGGGTGCCGCACTGGTTTTGGGATCCTACAATGCAGCACAGAAAAACAGCGTGGGGCGTCCCGGGTGGTGCGGGGGGAGGCCTCGTCAGTAGCGGTCTGTTGTGCGAATAGTCCCAAGGCAGCAGAACGCGTTGAGATGTTGATGGGACTGTGTCCAGTGTCACATGGCTGACACAACATGTACGACAGGCACCCAGGTGATGTCCAGTAAACTGCCGCACTGGTTTTGGTATCCTACAATGCTGCTCCGAAAATTGGCGTGCGGCGGCCCGGGGGTGGGGGAGGCGGCGTGAACGGGCCTCCCCAGGTGGCGGCCATCTAGCTGAGTTGCGCCCGCTCTTGCGGCTACAGCGTCTCGCTCACCATGTTGTTGAGTTGCTCCCACTCTTGCAGTGCAGCGATAGGCGGCTGCCACATGGCTCTCAAAATGGCGGACGGCTCCTCGGTTTTGGGCCTGGTCCACTGAAATGGCCCTGGGACACCTTGGAACTCGGACGCTTGCCTGCTAGGGCTTGGGCTCCATTCTCGAAAAGCGTCCCCTCAGCCGTGAAGATTCTACAAAAGTCTTGGGGGCCCCCGACTCCCGCAGGCTTCCGGTGGGGAGCGGCTGCCATGATTGCTCGTGGAATGACCACGACGGAGCCACGAGATGGTGGTGCTCTCATGCTGACGCCAGCTTCAGTCTGAATGATCCAGAAACAAGGTGGGGCTTTCATCGTTTGGGAAAAAAAAATGTTCTAAACCAATGAAAAGTGTTATTTTTAGGTCATATGACCAAGCCTTCCATCTTTAGGAAACCAAAAGTAAAATGAACCAATGAAAAGTTTTATAAACAAGTCACATGACCTGTTATGCGGCATAGGGCTACAAAAAGCGTAGAAAATCCGTTGGCACGTGAGGCGGCGTCAGTAGCGGACCGATGTGCGAATAGGCCGAAGGCAGCACAACGGGCCGAGATCCGGATGGTACCGAGGTGGTGTCCAGCAAATTGCCGCACTGGTGTGGCCATCCTACAATGCTGCGCCGAAAGACGGCGTGTCCAGCTGAGTTGCGGTCACTGTTGCGGTACAGTGACTCGAACGCGCCGAGATCCGGATGGCACCGAGGTGGTGTCCAGCAAATTGCCGCACTGGTGTGGCCATCCTACAATGCTGCGCCGAAAGACGGCGTGTCCAGCTGAGTTGCGGTCACTGTTGCGGTACAGTGACTCGAACGCGCCGAGATCCGGATGGCACCGAGGTGGTGTCCAGCAAATTGCCGCACTGGTGTGGCCATCCTACAATGCTGTGCCGAAAGACGGCGTGTCCAGCTGAGTTGCGGTCACTGTTGCGGTACAGTGAGTCGAACGCGCCGAGATCTGTATGGCCCCGATGTTGTGTCCAGCAAGTTGCCGCACTGGTGTGGCCATCCTACAATGCTGCGCCGAAAGTCGGCGTGGGGTGCCCCGTTGGCTTATGAGGTGATGTCAGTAGTGGACCGATGTGTGAATAGGTCGGAACCAGCACAAGGCGCCAAGATCCGAATGGCAAGTCCTGGATGTTGAGTGCCTCAGTTGAGAGTTCTGAGCAGTGCTTGTAAGACTGTCTGAAGCTTATTTGCACCTGCTGCAGCTTCACTATTGCCCTGGTGTGGCCAAAGGTCGCACATGACATGGGCGGCCGGCTCCCGAGGTCCGGCGGAACTTTTTTCCTTTTCCTTTCTGCTTCTTTTCCTACAATCCGTTTCATCTGAAGACACGACCAGGTCCCTAAATGTGTGCAGGGGGACGCTATTGATTGAATGAAAATGGCGGCTTGACACAAAGCTGACTCAAGCGTTACTGTTGATGCTATACAGACAAAAATTGGTTTTCAGTTTGTACATTCTTCAGGTTTTTTTTTTCCATCCAAGTCTGATTGAGAGTTTGTAGAAAAATGGCTTCAGATTTTCCACATACTACTCTTCAACATTCTTCCTAAATGTACAATGTGAAACTCACTAGGAGAACGGCTGTTTCTGTTTCCTTTCAAAATGCTGCCAACAATATTTTCTGAATGGAAGACACCATCTTGTAGCATAAAGGGCCGAAAGGGGTTCTGGTCTGGCCGATGGTTGGTGGAGACATTTTGACTATATCTTGGACCTGCCCGGCCTCGCCCAAAATGGCGCCGGTATAAATGGGACTCGTAACTCCTTGCCCGCAAATGTATATCTAGAAAATGTTATTGTAAGTGGCCCTGTCCTATTTTAATTACAAAATGTATGTCCACCGATTCCGCAACTGTTAGACACCTTAGTTCTTGCAACCTAATGGCCCGCTCGTTACGTTCCTCTACAGTGTAAATGTCTCCTCATCATATACGATTTCAGTTTGCTCCGTGGCCGGCCCACGTGGTTATAGGCCCGTATTTGTATACTGACATTTTCACAATAAAGGTTTTTAAAACAAAACACGGTAGTAGTATTTACATTGGTAAAGTTTTTACTTTTAGTCACTGTTTTCGAATCAGTAAAAGGCAAGTGAAATAAAGCAGTCCAATTACATGACGGATAAAAGGTATAATATGTAGGAACGCAGTAAAGATAAATGGTCAAGGGCAGTTGTGTTTTTCATGTCTGCAACATAAAGTGATCGATAAGAATCTGATAATCAGGCGTATCGGCGACTAAGACAGCAGGCCGAATCTCTTTTACTCAACGGCTCCGTCATGGAAGGAAGAAACGCCCTTTTTCTCGAAAAAGGAATATATTTTACTTGCAAGACAGTTGTAAATTTTCCGGGAAAGTACATTAGCCTGGAATATTATAACATATGTTTGAAAAAAAAATATTGTTCGAAAACAATAAAAAGCGTAATTTTTAGGTCATATGACCAAGCTTTTCATCATTAAATTAACAAAAGTAAAATGAACCAATGAAAAGTTTTATTAACAAGTCACATGACCTGTTATGCTTACGTTACGCGCTGCGCGCCGCGCCTCGGATCACTTCCGGGTGCGCTAACGCGGCGTGTCATATAACGCATTACGCGACAACGTAGGTCAAGAATATAGTCAAAATGTCTCCACCAACCAGCGTTCAGAACACAACCCCTTTCAGCAGTCCAAAAAGTTCTGTTAAATGACAACAGAGGGGACAGGCAACAAGAACCATCAGTCAAAGAGGGGAGGGCAAGTTCTTCTCTTCCGGGTCATGTTGGGGCGCTACCGGAACTGATTGAATTGGTAGTCTACAGTGTTTCTGGATGTTTCAGACTAAAGCTGGCGTCAGCATGAGAGCACTACCATCTCGTAGCTCCGTCGTGGCCATTCCACGAGCAATCATGGCAGCCGCTCCCCACCAGAAGCCTGCGGGAGTCGGAGGCCCCCAAGACTTTTGTAGAATCTTCACGGCTGAGGGGACGCTTTTCGAGAATGGGACCCAAGCCCTATCAGGGAAGCGTCCGAGTTCCAAGGTGTCCCAGGGCCATTTTAGTGGACCAGGCCCAAAACCGAAGAGCCGGCCGCCATTTTGAGAGTCCTGTGGCAGCCGCCTATCGCTGCACCGCAAGAGCGGGAGCAACTCAACTACATGGTGAGCGAGACGCTGTAGTCGCAAGAGCGGGCGGTAAACAGCTGAATGGCGGAAGAGGCACAGTGTAGCAGAAGCGGGCGGAATGGCAACTAAAACGGTAAAGGGGCGCCCCACTACAGCTTGTCTTCAGGTCAAACGGATTGTGGGACAAGGTCCAGAATTGAAGAGTCATCAAAAGGCAAAAAGTTCCGCCGGACCCCGGGAGCCGGCCGCCTATGTCGGGGGCGATCTCAGGCTACACCAGTGCTATAAGACTTGGGGAGGGTGTCGGAGCCAAGCGTCTTCTCCGAGTCCATGGCCATCACACCGCCCCTCAGGGGCCTCCGTCAAGCTGTTTAGGAAGCTAACATATCACATTGTTTTCTAATGCAGTCAGGTCCACAAACGACACTCACTTACTTTGAGAATAGTGAAGCTGCAGTAGGTGGAAATAAGCTTCAGACAGTGTTACAAGCACTGCTCAGAACTCTTAACTATGGCACCCAACATCCAGAACTTATGCTATTTGAGAATGGCAGTGACATCGAAGCATCTCAGGGACCAAAACCATTAACGTACTTTCACGTATGAAAATCTTACTTGGGGAGGGGGCAGGAGCGAAGCGCCCCCTCCCAGTCAGCGCCACCACACCGTATGTTGAAAATTTGAAGCCATCGTTCTACAAAGTCAACCAAACTTGGATTGAAAAATCTAGAAAAATGTACAAACTGAAAACCAGTTTTGGTCTGCATAGCATCAGTAGCAACGCTTGAGTCAGCTTTGTGTCAAGCCGCCATTTTGATTCAACAAAGCACAGGCATTGAAAAAGGCTCAAATTCAGAACTCTAAACTATGGCACCCAACATCCAGGAGCTTGCCATCCGGATCTTGGAGCCTTGTGCTGCTTTCGATCTATTCACACATCGGTCCACTACTGACATCATCTTATAAACCAACGTTATGTAAATAGTTTTTTAATAAAATGTTTTACCCTGTTTCTTTGCTGGTGTGTTGTCTATATTTTTAATATTTGCATAGGGTTTGTCGTTATTTTGTGCGGGATGGGTGATGGAGCCGAGCTGTCTTGCAGCCCTCATGGTGTGGAGCTCAGTTCATCTCACTATTTTCGTATTTCTCATGAAGGGTTGTTCCTAATAATTCTATTTTAGCGAGGTCAAAAAGAGATCCAATTAGTGGCCTACTGATTTTGCTCGATTACTTTTATTTTTTTTACACGATTTTTCACTATCTGCAAAGACTAAACAGAGTATTGCGACTTTGTGCTTGTTTGTAAATAGAGAATGATCCAAAGAGAACCAATTCTAAAACAGTAAATGCTTGGACAACAATCAATCAAATGGAGAGACAAGCAGGCACGACGGATTACAACGGGGGCAAAGGCTTGCGTTAACTACCGTTCACTATCTGCAAAGAGAGAGTACTACTAAGACAAAAGAGGGGAGGGGGGGGGGTGCAGCGTTCAAAGCACATCAGCGTGCATAAATACGAAAATGTTTTTATCTATCACGTACTTGACATTTTAAAGCTTTTCATATTTGCTATTAAAAAACCAATGAAATTCACAGAAAAAAACGTAGGTTATAGTGGATATATAGTTAGGAATTTGCATTTACAAAACCTTGAAAATTCAATGAAAAAACCATTGGTTTTAGGCCATATATAGTTAGGGATTTGCATTTACAAAACCTTATTTTACTCGCATAAAACCATTGAAATTCCATATATAGTTATAAGCGCTAACTATATATCGCGCACCCGCAATCCACTGCTGATGATGTCACATATTACATCATTCATGACATGGTTAGTGACATCACTGATGACATCACTGATGACATCTCAAATGACATCACTGATGACATCACTGAAAACATCTCATTTGACATGACTGATAACATCACTGATGATATCATTCATGTGATAATACGATGAACCTCTTCAGACTCTAATATAACCTTAGATACAATCAGTGTAAACAGACACTCACAGACTGTCACTCATCCATGGAGTTACTCACACACCTAGTCAGTCATGCAAAGAATCAATCACACCTCCATTTCCTCAACTATACAGTTATACAAACTTTACTTATTCAAACATATACTAACACATATTTACTCTATTATACAATCCCTGATACAAGTTCACAATGATCCATACAGCCACTCACACATTCACTGGCTCTTATGCACAGTTATTTATATATGTCAACTCTCACATGTACTGTGTTTTACATATGTACTTACTTTGACATGTAGCACTGAGATATCCATTCACTCACCAATGCACTCATGCACACAGTCAACCGCCCATACAGCTGTTTCCACATGCACTTTTGAAACCATACATCTAGTGAATCAACTGCTCACACATCTATGCACAGAGTCATACACCTCCCAGCCACCTACACACACACTCAGTATCCCATACAAATACTTGGGCAACCAATCAATAACCCATATAGTTACTCATATAGCTACTTATCAACACATGCAACAGTTTACAGAACAACAGACATAATGATGCACAAATTAAGACAGTTTAGTCACTAACCCATGCACTCAGTGAGACACATTTAATCACTCACTCATACAGTCAGTCATGCACCTACTAAATCCTTCATCCAGACACTTATATATCCACTCATTCTTCAATATGTAAGAGATATTTTAACTTTACAGAAACATACAGTCACTGCATGTTGTCATCAGTGATGTCATCAGTGATGTCATTTGAGATGTCATCAGTGATGTCATCAGTGATGTCACTAACCATGTCATGAATGATGTAATATGTGACATCATCAGCAGTGGATTGCGGGTGCTCGATATATAGTTAGCGCTTATAACTATATATGGAATTTCAATGGTTTTATGCGAGTAAAATAAGGTTTTGTAAATGCAAATCCCTAACTATATATGGCCTAAAACCAATGGTTTTTTCATTGAATTTTCAAGGTTTTGTAAATGCAAATTCCTAACTATATATCCACTATAACCTATGTTTTTTTCTGTGAATATATATATATATATATATATATATATATATATATATATATATATATATATATATATATATATATATATATCCAGACATTGGTCCTGAGCTCACTGGGCTACAGGACTCAAGCTGAATTCCACTGAAGAGGCCTATGAAGGCTTACATCAGGCTCGGGCTATTTTTCCTGCCATTTGGAGTGGACCTGGCCTGTCAGTTGGGAGTGAACTACTATTATTCGAGCAAGGCCCAGACTGATTTAAATATGGCTTGTTTCCTTCTAGAGTGGCCCAGTGGGAGAAAATGGTAGTCTAGAATGTGAACTGAGCTATACCAGAGACTAAGTTCAATTCAATTATTTCTTTTATCATGTTTTGTTTGATGCTTTTGATATCCTGTGACTTGTATGCACAGATATGGGTCAGGTGCACAGTGTGCCACAAGGCTCAGGATAAACCTCTCTGACAAGGCATTTCTAGAGCTTCATCTTTTCCCGTCTGGAGGGGAGTTGGCATGGAAGTTTGGGATGGAAAGGACCAAGACTGCCTGGCATTTGGCTGGTCTCAGCTTAGAGTGGCATAGTGGGTGAAAAATGATTGTCTGGAATTCTGACTCGAGAGATTATAAGTGTCTGAGAATAACATGAAACCTTCTTTCTATCCCCTTGTTATTTTTTTAGAATTATTCGAATGTATCACACTAAGGTATCAACAGTCATCACCACTATTAACAATTTAAAGAAGTCAATCAGTGTTTGAGAAGTTTGATTTACTGTATTTAATTACATTAGATACAATCCTGATGTCCAGGCTGCCCAACTGTCTACATGGGCAGCCTGTGCAATACTATGTTTGTTATGTTATCTTATTTTATGTTATGTTATGCTAAAGGTTACCATTGGGGCCTTACTCGAAGGTCCACATTTTCAGAATATTATGGAATTCAAGAAGGAATAAGAAGGCTCTTATTTGATGTGGGAGGTGGTTCCATGCTTTAGGGGCAATGTATGCAAAGGGACTACCTCCTGTTCTGTTTTGCGTATGTATGGTATGAGTGCTAGTGAGAGTCTGGCTGCATGGAGGTGTCTGTAGGGTTGTAGGAACTGTATGCGACTGTTCGGAAGTCTGTTTCGAAAATGGAGTGATGGCCAGGCGTTTTGGGAAAGGTAAAGGCAGAGATGCAGCTTGCTACTCAAGGCTGCAGTTAACCTATCATTAGTGTGATCCAGCGGTTCAACAACAACAGATACTCCACTACCAAATACAGGAAACATCCTTTACCACGCATCAATTACAATGCAGTATGTTACATCACAGTTTTGACTACGCAAGTCATTATATCGACTTGCACTGGAGGGCGCACTAGACTAAGAAAAAGTGTAAATTACTATTCCAACACCTTCCCTACTGTACGTAAACTGGAGTTGGAATAGTAATTCACACTGTCCCTAAGTCCAGCACCCTCCAGCGCAAGTTGATGTAACGACTTGCGTTGTCAGGACAGCGATGTTGCATACCGCGTTGCAATAGAACGCGTTATATCGTCATACATCCATCACATACACAGCTGGGCCCATAAACTCACAGTGTATAAAACGCTGGGGTCAAGTTTGTAATTTCCACAGCGTTCAGGATTAGTTGTTTAATACTACTAACTAACCTTTCACTGATCACAAAGGTTCTTTCCTCTGGTCAATGGACCATTAGTTGAACTAGCTGGTGGTGAAAATAACATAAACTAACTGATCTTTTATTCAATGTAAATAACCACAGATCCAGGAAAGTTTTAAATCTTTATCTAAATTAATGCATGTGAACCATTTCAAAATACAGTGCAGTGACCATCATCCATAGGAGAGAAAATTCAATTCATTACACACAAACAACATTTATCTCGGACTCAAGCAATAACCAATGTTCAAAAAGGGAGAGGACAGAGAGAAAAGGACATCTGCAAATAACAAGAAAATATAGTTACCAAGCATGGTGTGAAAGACCAACTCCCTGGCCAAAAGGGCTGGAAAGGGTCCTCGGGATAGGTCAGGAGACAAAGACTCCCGGGAAAAGGATTCAGGACAGGATAGATGACCTCGCTAGAATACCGATGATTGTGCTGCACCCCTGTCTGAAACTCTCTTCCTCCTTGAGATACTTCCGCGATCTTCTGATCTAACCCATTTAAATTAGGATAGAAGGTTCTGCTTCAGGTTCTGCATTCGGTTCAGCATCTCACATCATCTCTCTGAGCAACAGCATCTCCCGCAGCAAGGCTCTCTCCTTCAGTCTCAGCAATCTTCATCTGTCTAACTAACTAAAGTTATCTTAGGTATACCTTTCGTTCTGAATGTTCCACCTACTAAAGTTTCAATATCATAAAAAATACGAAATTTGATTGGCCAGGCAAGGGAGAGGCTCTGTCACACCATGCTTACATGTCATTAAAATCAGTTCAACTATTGTTCTCAAACCCTACCCCTTAATTTTTTTTCATAAATGTAGTTCTCATACGTCTTTTAGTTCACTTTGAAATAGTTTAATAGCATTATGAATAAGAGCCTTCATTGTTAAACTCTTCAACATCCGTTCCCATGGTGTAACACTCCTTCTTGGCTCCCTATCAATATCACTGTCATGGCCTACATGACTTCACGCAGTGTGCATGCGCGAACTTCGCGTCACTCAGCTTAATCCAGTTATACAAGATAGGCCCAAATACCCACTAATGATAAAGTCAGAAAGACAAATATTAATTTCACAAACAAAGAGGTTGCATGGAATACCACTTACCTCTACTCTATTCCCCCTTTACTTATTAATACTTTTCCCGCATTAGCATTAGTAAAATAGGTTGTTTTCGTTTCAAGGAAGCAGATGCCTTGCATGCGAGTCTTCAAGACTCCATTAAAGTGCCTTCTGCTCATGCGCCAGAATTTCCCTCTAAGCATTAATATGTCATACTACGTAGATGTAGTTGACGCATGCAAACAACATTTCCCTGTTTAAAGCTGTATTAGTCTGTCTTCATTGTTATTGGCATTAGTACACACATACGCAAGCTTCACTAACCCACGTGTTCATGTGGTACGTATTGGTTATTCCCAACATTTTGTTACTAACTTTGTTTAAGTTAAACAAGTGGATTGCATATGAGCAAGTCTCTTTTCCACGAAACCTTGCTCCATCAATCCCCTCACTGATGGCATTGTTGAGCCATTACAAAATTACCCATCCATTCCCAGATGCCAACTTTAGCATATCTCAGCTTCATTTCCTTCTCTCTGATCATTTTCAGTTTCTCCTTCTCCTTTCACATCTTTCATCCTTTTATATAGCTTTTCTTTTATTTCCTCCAGCTGAATTTCTTTGTATTCCCTCTTTCGTTTCCTTCCTTTCCCTTTTTTTTCTAAATGTATTCTTCTTTTTCCATTGCTTCTACAACACTTTCATGTAATCATCATTATCAATACTATTGTCATTATTACAACTACTGGTAATATTAGTTCACCTAGAAAACTTTTCCCAAAATCAGTAAACCATTTCCCTAACGATGTAATACTCTTTGTTAGTCTTCCCCATAAACCGTCAACCTCCAGTTGGGTCAAATCTTTGACTTCTTGTAATATTTTCGATATACCCTTAAATTTCCTGACTTTTATCAGAAATATAAGTGTAGCAATGTTTAATTTTCAACATACCCCAAACTCCGCCCTCTTTTGCCAACAGGCTATCAAGAGAAAGATAATTTTGTAAAACCAGAGACTTTATCACAACTATTTCTGTATTAATCATCAAGAAACCTCTAGCCGTGTCTGTAGCAAGACCATCAACTATTGTTGACAGTTTGAAAATTTGAAGTGAATTTAGAATGATTCCAACTGAGGGTATCAATGCACTAAATATATCACCTACAAATTCACAAAACCTAGCTCTTCTTATCCGTGTTAGTCAATTAGATATTTCATTGATTCCATTGATTCTGTCCACATGATACATTTTTGGAAATACTATTCCGAAGTAACAGCTACCATACCACCTGGCAGGTAATCTATAATAAACATTATTTCTGCACACATAATTAACTCCTGGAAATACAGGATCAGTTCCCCCTTTTAGTTCCCATCCTCCTAAAATTAGAATGTTGTGTTCACATTCACTGGAACCAATGAAAAAGTTATTATAATCTGTTTTCAACCTATGAAGGCAGAATGTTTCCCTTTTCACAAAGTCTAGGGACATTGCAGCCTGAGACTTGCCCTTTGCATGCATTCCCTCTTTCTCAGCCGATGAAGGTACATGAGAGTTCTGTTCAGCAGCTTTCTTTGTTAAATCCTGTCTTCTTTTTTCTACAAAAAATAAAAAACTCTTTTTCTTCTTCATGTAATATACATGTTAGGTTATTTCTATGTGATTGTGCTATAGCTATTGAACTAATTGCTAAGAAAAATGTACCCATAAACTGTGCATCCTTACTACTAAGTACTGGATTAATATTCTTTTGAATAGGTAGTTCTGAAAACACTACATCTAAGTTTGAGTAAAAATGCTGAAGCTTTCCAGTTACATAAAATAAACTTGATAAAACACTACATGATACACCATATGTTAAAGGTATATGGCGATAGGTCACTCCTTCTGAGACAGATGAGGGTAACTTCATACAAACATAACAATCACTAATCTCCTTTGTATTAACCTACCGAAATAGCAACTTAGTAAACACATTTAAAGATGAATTATTGTCTGATTCATTATGATGATAGTTTATCTCATCTTCCACCCCTATTTCTATTTTAGTTCCCTTTATTCTATCTACTTTCTCATTAGTAGTTGTATTATTTTTGTTACTTGTGTCCATTAATAAAGGTACTTCCACTGTTACAAATAACCACACTAGTACTACTAATAGAATACTACATGAGCAAAACCTAAGACATTTTCATTTAATACTTCGTTTCGGTTGTGCAGCGACTTCAGCTTCTGCCATTTTAATCTGAGAAAATGTTCTTTTCTCTTCTCTTTCTTTATTCACAATTCACTCTCTTTCATTTCTAAGGTGGTCGTAATGTGTTGTCATAAATCTGTGCAACATGAACTTCCTCTGATTCCTCATGTAAATACAAATTCTCAATTCTTCTAGAATAACAAGGATCCACTCAGGGGCCCCATATTTTCTGTTTAGGTTCCTCAATCTTGGGCTTCTTCGCGTGAATTTCATTGCTGGCTGTTGGGACCTAGTTTGACTTGAAACTTTATTTACTTGCTCTGGTTTCTCGCCTGATTTTCTAAAGTAGCATCTCAATCTTTTAACTCCACCTGGCCAAAATCTCCATTTCTAAATCTTTGACCTGAACTGCACTTTCACCTTCTTTGTCGTTTTCTAAAGTGCTGTTATTTTCAATATGTCTAGGCACCATCTGTTCTTGTTCTTCTTCTCTTACTAATTTCCTTTGCTCTGTATTTTCAGTTTTTTGTACTTCTTCCACATGTTCTTGTACTTGTTCCTCTACATCTAACAGGTCCTGTTTAGGTATTTCTATAGTTTGTTTTTGTTCTTCCTGAACCTGTTCTTCTACCCCTATCTGATCATGTTCAGGTCTTATTTAAATTTGCTCTTCTTCCGCCTGAACTTGTTCTTCTTCTCTTTCCTGTCTCTGCTCAGGATTTTCAATAGCTTTGTTTATTTTTCCCTTAGTATGTCCTGCTTTCCCTTTCCTTTCCTTTCTACTTTCCTGTCTCTCTAATTTATGTATTTTTCTTGTTTTGATAACAACTTCAGGTATTTCAATCACTGGTATCCAGTCTTTTTGACTTGTACTGGGTTGTTCATCAGCTATTTGTCTTTCAGCATCTGTCACCTTAGATTCTTCGACTTCACAACTTTTAGCTTCTGGTGTCTCAGGTGATTCGGTCAGTTGTTGCTCTTGCTCTTCAGATTGGCTCGGAATTCTTTTGGTAAGGCTGGCATGAATCCAATTGGGTAAACCTGCATACTTCACTGCTGTGGTCGTGACAAGTATGACTTGACGTGGTTTAGGTGCTAGAAACAATTTTCTGTCGTGTTTCTTCACTAACACCCAGTCTCCAGGATTCAAATCATGCACCTGGTCTGGCTACCTTGCAACTCCATCTTCTCCAACCAGACGAGAGACAGAATACACCATTTCAGCCAATCCTTTGCAATAGTCCAATACCAGATAATCGGTTATATTCATCAATTTGTTTCCAGGAATAAATGCTTGTCTTATTGCCCTTTTCATGATCACTTCTTGAGGGCTCAAGCCTGTTTTCCTATCAGGAATGCTTCTGAGACCCATCAATACAATAGGCAATGCATCTGGCCAATTTAGCATTGTGGATTCACATGCCTTCCCTAACCTTGACTTGATTGTGCTGTTAGGCTGTTCAACTATTCCAGAAGCCTCTGGACGATAAGCACAGTGCAGTTTGTGTTCAATGTCAAATGCAGCATAGAATAAACAAATTATCTCATTATAAAAATGAGGTCCTCTATCTGATTCCAAAGTAACTGGAAAATCGAAACGAGGTATCAACTGCCTTAACAATAATTCAGTTACTGTGAGACTGTCATTTCTTCTTGTGGGGTATGCCTCTACCCATCTCGAGAACAGTCACACTATGACAAGTACATGCTTCAATTTGTTGCACGGAGACAACTCAATGAAGTCTAATTGCAGCCTGGTCAATGGTCCTTCTACCTTTCTAATTTTTTCCCAGCTAACCACTGACTACATCTTCCTTTCTTTTTGTACAACCTGACTTTATCCAGGTTTCCTTTTCCTCAACTTCTTCCTGCAACTGTCCGACCTCATCCCATGTTTCTGGAACTGAGAAAAACATAAGTTGGCAGCTGGTTTCACCTGTTCACACCTTTCTGTTAATTGCTATTGTATTTTCCACATAGTATTGAGCAATTTGGTCAGCATACCTATTGCCCGCCGTCACATAGTCCTTTCCTGACTGGTGTGCAGCACATTTGACCACTGCTATTTCTTTTTGCAATTGTAATGCTTCCAACAAATCGTTTAAATGTTTACTATTTCTGATAGGAGATCCTGAAGACGTCAGAAATCCCCTCTGTATTCAGAGCTGGCCAAAGCCATGCACCACCCTGAAACTATATTGACTATCCGTAAATATGGTTATTTCCCAATGTTTCACAATTTTGCATGTCTGTTGTTAAGGCCACCAATTTGGCTACTTGTACAGACTTGACTTCTGGTAAACAGGATGCTTCAATGACTCCTGAAATTTTGCATGCAGCATATGCAGCACTTTGCCCTCCTTCTTCCTTTCTCAGACATGACCCATCCACAAACAATTCATGATCAGATTCCTTCAAATGAGATTCTTTTATATCTGGACAGGGCTTAGTACATAATTCAGTCACTTCCAAACAATCATGATCAATCTCATCTTTCACTTCCTCACAACATAGATCTGTCAATAATGTGGGAGGATTCGTTATTGTACATCTTATCACTGTCACATTCTCAGCTCCCAAAATCACTCTTTCATGCTTAGGCATCTGACTAGGAGTGAGGTGCTGTGTTCGCATTCTTGCCAAAAGAAACTCAACTGAGTGTGGAACATATACTTTTACATGATGTCCCATCACAATTGACTCACTTTGCTCCAGACTCATTCAAGTAGCAGCTACTGCTTTTAATCAGCCAGGTAAGGCTGAAGCCACTGGATCCAAGGTGGCAGAGAAATATGCTACTGGACCTCGGCTCAATCCATGTCTCTGTGTTAAAACTGAAAGTGCACATATTTTTCTCTCGCAACAAAACAGCGCAAATTCTTTTGAATAATCAGGCATGCCTAAGGCAGGGGCCTCATACAGACAATTTTGTAATTTCACAAATGCTTCCCAACATTCGTCTTTCCAATCAATTTGATCTTTCGCTCTTTTTTGAGTCAATTGTATCAATGGTTTCACTAGGAGGGAGAAGCAATTTATCCACTGCCTACAATACCCAACCACTCCGGGAAACATTCTCATCTCTTTCTGTGTCTGAGGTAGTTGCATCTGTTTGTTTATTTTTATTCTTTCTGGTGTCACTTTTCTAACTCCTCTTTCTATTTAATGCCCTAAATATCTAACTTCTTGTTGACAAAACTGCAATTTCTCTGGAGACAACTTGTGTCCTCCTTCGGCCAAATGGTTCAGTAATGCAATTGTGTCCGTGACACAATCTTCTCGAGTCTTTGATGCCACCAATAAGTCATCAATGTACTGAACCTGAACTGACTTCCTGGGCATTACTAATGACTCTAGGCACTTTTTCAGGATTTGATTAAAAATTGAGGGACACTCTGAGTACACTTGAGGAACTCAGCACCATGCCAAAACTCGATCTTCAAACCGGAAGGCGAAAAGATGTTGACTTTCTGTGTGTAAAAGAATATAAAAGAATGCCTGACACAAATCAATCATTGTAAACCAACCTGAATTCCAGGGTATTTGATAAAGAATCACTGCTGGATTTGGCAGCACTGGGCAACAAGGCACTACAATTTTGTTTATTTTTCACAAATCCTGCACTATCCTATACTTTCCACTAGGCTTTTTTTTAGTCCCATGATTGGCAAATTACAAGGACTGTTCATTATTTCTTTCAAAATTCCTTGTTTAATCATTTGATCAATTACTGGAGCAACTCCCGCTTTTACTTCTGGACTCATTTTGTACTGTTAGCTGTATGGATAAACTGCACCTTCTTTTACCACTATTTACTTCGGGTCTACATTCACCGTTCGCCCTACATCTTTTTCTGTAAAATCCCACACCTCTGGATTTACGGTGTCTCTCAATTCCACTGGTAGTTCACTTTCAGTTAATAATGAAAACATTCCATCCACTTCTGTACCTTGCTTAGCTAACATCATCTTGTAAACAACGTCTTCATAAGGTGTTTGGAAAGTAATACTATCAGGAGTGTAATAGATTGTGCAGTTCATCTTGCCCAGTACGTCTCTTCCTAACAAATTCACTGGACTTTCATCACTCACCACAAACCGATGCATATCACTAAAATTTCCAATATTCACTTCCATTGGTCTTGTAACTGGGGTTCTAAACTGTTTATTTGACACTCCTACAACTTGGATAGTTTCTCCCGAGAGGGGTAAGTTTGGGATGTCGGATGTTCTCACACTACACCAGGTAGCACCAGTGTCCAATAGAAAAGTAATGTCACGACCTTTAACTTTCCCATCAATAAGTGGACCTGTCTGATCTACCGGAATGGATGCGCCAAGCAGACACTCCTATTCCTCCCCCCTCAGGCACCGTCATTGCACATTGTCAGATTTATCAGCATTCTATAAGAAATGCTGTGAAACCACAGGGTTATTCTTACCATTTTCTCCTTGAAATCTGGTGTTCGCACTGTATTTTTGAATGTTCACATAGTTTGGCATAGGAGGTTGTGGCACCTGATACTGTGGAGTAACTCCCTTCTGCTGCTGTTGCTGTTGCTGTTTCACAACCACTTCATTCTGCCTCTGCGGATTTTAATTTTGATTTGGCCCATTATTATTCTGGAAATTTGTACACTTGTTCTTCCAATGTCCAAGATTTCCGCACGCATGACAAGGAAATTTCTTCTTTGCTTCCTCTCTATTAATTTGTCCTCGTCCTTTACCACCACACTTGTTCACCTTGATTGATTCTGATCTTTTATCTCATTATCAGTCTGAGAAATTAGTTGTGCTTCCTCCTGCTATGCCAATTTCACCTGTGCCCGCATTATTTTCTCTTTTAACTTTCTATGTTTTGCCTCAATATCGTCATTACAATACTCTGCATATTTCAATATTTCCTCTATTGTCATGCTTTGCCAGCACAACATGTTCTGTTGAATCATCTGACTAATATCTGGTTTCAGACCATACACAGACCAATACACAAAATGTCCTATATCCTTATCACCAATGTTCTCAAAGCCACTATACTGCTTGAAGACCTGTAACAACGTTTCATAGCACGTATGTACAGACTGTTTTTGCTCCTGAGTTGTTCTATCTTTAACCCTATCAGTCTCTTCTGGAGGGATGTTCCCTTTAAAGAAAGTAATTACTTGGTGATACTTTTTCATCACTTCCTCTGATGGCGCGCCTGTTTTGGAATCCCTCTGATATTTCTCATTTGGCCTATCAACTGCAATCTTACATTCTGTCCATCTAAATCCTTCAACAAAACCTTTGAAACTTTCATAAATCTTTCTACCTGTTTGTACCATTCAACTGTTTTTTCTCTCAACATAGGGAAATCATTCATAAATGACAAAATATTCTGTCTACTCCAAGGAACATGATCATATCCACCACCAGGTACCTCCCTAATTTCAACCTTTTCTGATTCTCTCATTGGAAATGCAGAAAATGCTTCTTTAGCTTGTGCTTCCTCTTTCTTCTTTGTCCATCTAGTTCTCCATTTATCAAAGTCTCCCCCTCTTCTCAAAATGTTCATCAATTCTTTTATCTGAAGACTTTTACCAGACGTATTTATACTTTCTAGAAACTTTTCAGCAAACTCCACTCAATAGGGTTTCTGCAACAACTTTGATCTCTCTGTGTCTATTCAAATCTCCGAAGCAACCTCCGTTAACTTCTCATGAAACATTTTTGCTCTTCTCGTTGTGCTCTTACACGCAAAAACAACAATTCTTATTCACTATAAATATGCAGTCTTTCTGTACCTTCGGTTGTGAATTTCGTTTTTCTATACCCTGTGCCCATGTCTCTAAATCCTCAAGAGTAACCATTGTTGAGCCTCCCACTCCACCCTTTCTTTCACCTTTTCAGGTGTAACTCTCTTTGGAGTTTCGGTCAAGGGTTCCATAATTGGAAGATCCATTAATCAAATAACCAAATCACTCTCACTGGCCTGATCATCAGACATCACTATCTCTTTTCTAAAATTACTTAAAGGAACTGTTATAGTTTGTGGTTTCTGACTAATCTTATTATTTCCATACAAGGGGATCACAGGACCAAATGTTTCTGGCACTGTCAATGCTTCAGTATTTAAGTTCAACTGACTTATTTTCTGTACTAGCTCTTCTCTGGTGTTGTTCAAAGCTTCTCTCTCGCTATCTTGTAATGTTGTAGCACTCGATGTATCATGAGGAATCTGTGGAACCAATGGTGTTCCCAACACTGGAGCACTCGGGTGACCCTACTAGGTACCTCTTGAAACGGGGGAGGGTTTATAATTAAAATATCCTCCAATAATTCAACATCTGATTCTCCATACCCTGACCCATTCATGTGTTTTGTCTTTTCTTTACACTTGCTTCCGAACTGCTCTTCAGCCATTAACACTGGATATGAACCTTCTGATACCATACCTTTTCTCCATTGCTTCATCCGATCCTTACGTGACTTCTATGGATATCTAGGTAAAAATCCTCAAAATCTCTTTCCACCTGGAGAACCGCAGCCTTAAGGCTCGGCGGCGCAGGGTAAGCCTTAGATCCCCGGGATTCACCTGCCTTGTCAGAAACAGAGACACGGACTTTTCGTCTGGCGTAGAAGATTGTATTTAGTAGCTGCAGCTAGTACAGTGGTCTTAAAAGTCGTTGATATAACGAGGTTCAAAAGAGACTGCCACTTAATAATACTGTGTAAATTTAAAACAACCTGCCTTTCTCCTGCTCAGCGGATCTCAGCGCTGACGAGGGGAACACACCCTCATTGACGCCAGCTGAGGGGAATCCATTGGGCTCATGCCCACCCCATCTGGCCACGCCCCCTTGCAAAAGTATTTAAACCCTGTACTGAGGCACTAGCGCGTCTTTAAGAAATTGCATGCTCCTGAGGCGGAAGCCGGGAGAAACTTTGTCTTGACTTTTAACTGTTTTAAACTTTACGTGTGACTAATACTGTGTAATTTTAAAACAACCTGCCTTTCTCCTGCTCAGCGGATCTCAGCGCTGACGAGGGGAACACACCCTCATTGACGCCAGCTGAGGGGAATCCATTGGGCTCACGCCCACCCCATCTGGCCACGCCCCCTTGCAAAAGTATTTAAACCCTGTGCTGAGGCACTAGCGCGTCTTTAAGAAATTGCATGCTCCTGAGGGGGAAGCCGGGAGAAACTTTGTCTTGACTTTTAACTGTTTTAAACTTTACGTGTGACTAATACTGTGTAATTTTAAAACAACCTGCCTTTTTCCTGCTCAGCGGATCTCAGCGCTGACGAGGGGAACACACCCTCATTGACGCCAGCTGAGGGGAATCCATTGGGCTCACGCCCACCCCATCTGGCCACGCCCCCTTGCAAAAGTATTTAAACCCTGTGCTGAGGCACTAGCGCGTCTTTAAGAAATTGCATGCTCCTGAGGCGGAAGCCGGGAGAAACTTTGTCTTGACTTTTAACTGTTTTAAACTTTACGTGTGACTAATACTGTGTAATTTTAAAACAACCTGCCTTTCTCCTGCTCAGCGGATCTCAGCGCTGACGAGGGGAACACACCCTCATTGACGCCAGCTGAGGGGAATCCATTGGGCTCACGCCCACCCCATCTGGCCACGCCCCCTTGCAAAAGTATTTAAACCCTGTGCTGAGGCACTAGCGCGTCTTTAAGAAATTGCATGCTCCTGAGGCGGAAGCCGGGAGAAACTTTGTCTTGACTTTTAACTGTTTTAAACTTTACGTGTGACTAATACTGTGTAATTTTAAAACAACCTGCCTTTCTCCTGCTCAGCGGATCTCAGCGCTGACGAGGGGAACACACCCTCATTGACGCCAGCTGAGGGGAATCCATTGGGCTCACGCCCACCCCATCTGGCCACGCCCCCTTGCAAAAGTATTTAAACCCTGTGCTGAGGCACTAGCGCGTCTTTAAGAAATTGCATGCTCCTGAGGCGGAAGCCGGGAGAAACTTTGTCTTGACTTTTAACTGTTTTAAACTTTACGTGTGACTAATACTGTGTACATTTAAAACAACCTGCCTTTCTCCTGCTCAGCGGATCTCAGCGCTGACGAGGGGAACACACCCTCATTGACGCCAGCTGAGGGGAATCCATTGGGCTCACGCCCACCCCATCTGGCCACGCCCCCTTGCAAAAGTATTTAAACCCTGTGCTGAGGCACTAGCGCGTCTTTAAGAAATTGCATGCTCCTGAGGCGGAAGCCGGGAGAAACTTTGTCTTGACTTTTAACTGCTTTAAACTTTACGTGTGACTAATACTGTGTAATTTTAAAACAACCTGCCTTTCTCCTGCTCAGCGGATCTCAGCGCTGACGAGGGGAACACACCCTCATTGACGCCAGCTGAGGGGAATCCATTGGGCTCACGCCCACCCCATCTGGCCACGCCCCCTTGCAAAAGTATTTAAACCCTGTGCTGAGGCACTAGCGCGTCTTTAAGAAATTGCATGCTCCTGAGGCGGAAGCCGGGAGAAACTTTGTCTTGACTTTTAACTGTTTTAAACTTTACGTGTGACTAATACTGTGTAATTTTAAAACAACCTGCCTTTCTCCTGCTCAGCGGATCTCAGCGCTGACGAGGGGAACACACCCTCATTGACGCCAGCTGAGGGGAATCCATTGGGCTCATGCCCACCCCATCTGGCCACGCCCCCTTGCAAAAGTATTTAAACCCTGTGCTGAGGCACTAGCGCGTCTTTAAGAAATTGCATGCTCCTGAGGCGGAAGCCGGGAGAAACTTTGTCTTGACTTTTAACTGTTTTAAACTTTACGTGTGACTAATACTGTGTAATTTTAAAACAACCTGCCTTTCTCCTGCTCAGCGGATCTCAGCGCTGACGAGGGGAACACACCCTCATTGACGCCAGCTGAGGGGAATCCATTGGGCTCACGCCCACCCCATCTGGCCACGCCCCCTTGCAAAAGTATTTAAACCCTGTGCTGAGGCACTAGCGCGTCTTTAAGAAATTGCATGCTCCTGAGGCGGAAGCCGGGAGAAACTTTGTCTTGACTTTTAACTGTTTTAAACTTTACGTGTGACTAATACTGTGTAATTTTAAAACAACCTGCCTTTCTCCTGCTCAGCGGATCTCAGCGCTGACGAGGGGAACACACCCTCATTGACGCCAGCTGAGGGGAATCCATTGGGCTCACGCCCACCCCATCTGGCCACGCCCCCTTGCAAAAGTATTTAAACCCTGTGCTGAGGCACTAGCGCGTCTTTAAGAAATTGCATGCTCCTGAGGCGGAAGCCGGGAGAAACTTTGACTTGACTTTTAACTGTTTTAAACTTTACGTGTGACTAATACTGTGTAATTTTAAAACAACCTGCCTTTCTCCTGCTCAGCGGATCTCAGCGCTGACGAGGGGAACACACCCTCATTGACGCCAGCTGAGGGGAATCCATTGGGCTCACGCCCACCCCATCTGGCCACGCCCCCTTGCAAAAGTATTTAAACCCTGTGCTGAGGCACTAGCGCGTCTTTAAGAAATTGCATGCTCCTGAGGCGGAAGCCGGGAGAAACTTTGTCTTGACTTTTAACTGTTTTAAACTTTACGTGTGACTAATACTGTGTACATTTAAAACAACCTGCCTTTCTCCTGCTCAGCGGATCTCAGCGCTGACGAGGGGAACACACCCTCATTGACGCCAGCTGAGGGGAATCCATTGGGCTCACGCCCACCCCATCTGGCCACGCCCCCTTGCAAAAGTATTTAAACCCTGTCCTGAGGCACTAGCGCGTCTTTAAGAAATTGCATGCTCCTGAGGCGGAAGCCGGGAGAAACTTTGTCTTGACTTTTAACTGTTTTAAACTTTACGTGTGACTAATACTGTGTAATTTTAAAACAACCTGCCTTTCTCCTGCTCAGCGGATCTCAGCGCTGACGAGGGGAACACACCCTCATTGACGCCAGCTGAGGGGAATCCATTGGGCTCACGCCCACCCCATCTGGCCACGCCCCCTTGCAAAAGTATTTAAACCCTGTGCTGAGGCACTAGCGCGTCTTTAAGAAATTGCATGCTCCTGAGGCGGAAGCCGGGAGAAACTTTGTCTTGACTTTTAACTGTTTTAAACTTTACGTGTGACTAATACTGTGTAATTTTAAAACAACCTGCCTTTCTCCTGCTCAGCGGATCTCAGCGCTGACGAGGGGAACACACCCTCATTGACGCCAGCTGAGGGGAATCCATTGGGCTCACGCCCACCCCATCTGGCCACGCCCCCTTGCAAAAGTATTTAAACCCTGTGCCGAGGCACTAGCGCGTCTTTAAGAAATTGCATGCTCCTGAGGCGGAAGCCGGGAGAAACTTTGTCTTGACTTTTAACTGTTTTAAACTTTACGTGTGACTAATACTGTGTAATTTTAAAACAACCTGCCTTTCTCCTGCTCAGCGGATCTCAGCGCTGACGAGGGGAACACACCCTCATTGACGCCAGCTGAGGGGAATCCATTGGGCTCACGCCCACCCCATCTGGCCACGCCCCCTTGCAAAAGTATTTAAACCCTGTGCTGAGGCACTAGCGCGTCTTTAAGAAATTGCATGCTCCTGAGGCGGAAGCCGGGAGAAACTTTGTCTTGACTTTTAACTGTTTTAAACTTTACGTGTGACTAATACTGTGTAATTTTAAAACAACCTGCCTTTCTCCTGCTCAGCGGATCTCAGCGCTGACGAGGGGAACACACCCTCATTGACGCCAGCTGAGGGGAATCCATTGGGCTCACGCCCACCCCATCTGGCCACGCCCCCTTGCAAAAGTATTTAAACCCTGTGCTGAGGCACTAGCGCGTCTTTAAGAAATTGCATGCTCCTGAGGCGGAAGCCGGGAGAAACTTTGTCTTGACTTTTAACTGTTTTAAACTTTACGTGTGACTAATACTGTGTAATTTTAAAACAACCTGCCTTTCTCCTGCTCAGCGGATCTCAGCGCTGACGAGGGGAACACACCCTCATTGACGCCAGCTGAGGGGAATCCATTGGGCTCACGCCCACCCCATCTGGCCAAACCCCCTTCCTTCTATAAAAATGTGTCTACCTAGGAAGCGCAGCGGACGAGCGTAGCGGGAGCGCCTAAGGCAAGCCCGTCTGCGCCCGTCCGCGACCGGACCGTGCCCGGCGCCGGCCACGCTGCCAGTGACCAGTCCCACACAAGAAGGATAGTCTGGTCTAGAAGCGAACTTCTAGCACTTAACCCTGGCAACCATTGTCAGGCTCCCAGGCTCGACCTTTTCGCCCCGGACCTCCCCCCTCCTGCTCACGGTGCAACAAGCCTCTGTGTGACGTTTCAGTCTCTGCTAATTCCTACCCAAAAACATTGAACTATCGCTCAGCCAACACTCCCACCTCCCCCTTTAAAGCTGGGCTTCTGAACTGCAGATCCCTTCCTAAACATGCAGATGATATCTATCTGCTGCTAGCTGACTCAGAGTGGGACGCCCTATTTCTCACCGAAACGTGGCTCAACGAAGAAAACCTTGCCTCCATTGCTCTAGCCGTTCCGCTCGGTTTCACTTTAAGTCTCTCCAATAGAGAGAAGAACAGAAGAGGTGGCGGAGTGGCTATTATCTTTAAAGATAAATACACCTTATCCTCTTCCACTCCTACCACCCTCGCCGGCATAGAGGGGCTACACTTCTGCCTCCAAATCAACCCTCAAACGTCCCTAGCTGGCCTGATAATATATAGACCCCCGGACTGTTCTCCGGCCCATACCCATGACCTTATGGACTTCATAGTCCAAAACACTCTCTCTCACCAACACTATATAGTAGTCGGTGACTTTAACGTTCATGCAGACAGATCTGACTGTCTTTTGGCTTCCCAACTTATTAACACACTTCAATCAGCAAATCTAGCCCTTATCACCTCCGGTACCACGCACCAGGCAGGCCATATGCTGGACCTCATTTTCTCTAACATTCCGGATACCACAACTAAACCCCCGCTGCCACTTCTATGGACAGATCATTTCCTCGTCCCCTTCCTAATCTCTTTCCCTACTTGCTCTCGAACTACAGGAAAACGCACGTATGTACGAAGAAACTGGGATAACTTATCCACCGAGACCCTCTGTCCCGCGCTCGCAGCTGCCCCCCCCTTTACTATCAGCAGATGTGAACTCTGATGCAATACTACTGAATCACTGGATTAGCAGCACAGTAGACTCTATTGCTCCGCCCAAAATAGCCACTTCACGAAGAGAAATCCCCGTCTGCCCCCTGGTTCTCTGCAGAACTGATAGCTGAAAAAAGCAAATGCAAAAGACTAGAACGTCAGTGGCGGGCTAGCTACTCCGAACCTGCAAAAAACTGCTATAAAAAAGCCCTGCACAGCCTTCATCACTCCATAAAAAAAGCAAAAAAACTGTTCTTTGTATCCTCTATTCAACAAGCGGAACAACCGAGCAAAGAAATTTTTTAAATAGTTCAGTCCTTCTTCAAACCCAAGGCCATCGAAACAGAAATTATTCCCTCTAGCAAACTCTGTGAGGATATCTCAGATTTTTTCGACAAAAAAATCCTGAAGGTCTATGACTCCTTCACCCCCTCCGAGCCAACAATTATGGCAGACCACGATATCATTGTGATGCCTACCCCTCCCTTAACTCGGTTCCTCCCAATCACCCACGAGGATGCATTGAAAGAACTACACAAATGCAAATCAGGTGCTCCTGATGACCCCTGCCCCCCCAAACTGTGGAAAATGATGTCGGATGCCACGGTAGGGCCACTCCTTCACATCTGGAACATGTCCATCGAGACTGGCACGTTCCCCGACCGCTGGAAACATGCCACTCTTCTCCCATTGAAAAAAAAACCCAGTGGCGCCCCCGATGATCTGAGCAATCTCCGCCCCATCTCCCTACTAGCAGCCCCGGGAAAAATGCTGGAAAAACATATCCAACGCCAACTCAATGGTTTCATCGAAAAAAGTGGCATACTACACGAAACACAGTCTGGTTTCAGGGCCGGCTTCAGCACTGAAACTGCCCTCATTGAGGTGGCTGAGTCAATCAGGTGGTCGCTGGATTCAGGAGCATCGGCCATGCTGGTGCTCCTGGATCTATCTGCCGCCTTCGATACTGTGGATCACGGTAGATTGCTGCTCAGATTGAAGGATATTGGCTTAGAGGACAAGGCACTGAGCTGGTTGCACTCCTACCTTACGAACCGCTCTCAGAAAGTAGCTCTGGGCGCTTTTTCCTCTGAACCCAAACGGCTGTGGTGTGGTGTCCCGCAAGGGTCCGCCCTCAGCCCGCTACTTTTCAATGTTTATCTGGCCCCACTTTTTACCTTAATCGCCAAATGGGGGGTCAAGGCGATTTCGTATGCGGATGACACGCAACTAGTCTTCCCATACATTGAGGTGTCAGAAGCAGCGTTCAGCAAAATAAAAGGCTGTCTTAGTGACGTAGCCAGATGGATGAACACTAACAAGCTAAAATTGAATGCTAGCAAAACCGAGGTACTATTCTTTGGGAAAAGTACTCCACCCTCCCCTGACCTCTGGTGGCCCACCGAAATGGGTCCTGCTCCCACCCCTGGCACCAGGGCAAAACATCTGGGTGTATGGTGGGACGAGACGCTTTCCTTCTCCTCTCACATACAACAAGTCACCTCTAGCTGCCACTATAAACTCCGCAACCTCCGAAAATTTCTCTCTCTTCTACCAACTGACTGTCGTAAATCGGTGGTCCATGCGACAGTCACATCCAGACTGGATTATTCGAACGGCCTCTATCTTGGCCTCCCAAAATATCTGACACAACGCCTGCAGAGCGTGCAGAATGCGGCTGCGAGATTGATAAAACACGTGCCTTTTAAACATCATATCTCTCCGCATCTTCACGAGCTGCACTGGCTTCCAGTGACAAGCAGAGTAAAATTCAAGGCGCTCACCCTAGCTTACAGAGCACAAAAAGGGACTTGTCCCAATTATCTGAAACTCCGACTCCCCCACTACCATCAAGAGAGACACCTAAGATCAAACTCGCAGACCCTACTGGCTGTACCTCGAGCGAGAAGAGCGAGACTCGGAGGTAGATCTTTCTCAGTAGGCACTGCGAAGCTTTGGAACTCCCTCCCCCCTGCCATCCAATCTGCCCCGTCAGAAGCCATCTTTAGGAAACTCCTAAAGACTTGGCTCTTTGGACAGAAAGCCTAGTACCGCTCCCTGCATCCCTCTCTGCTGCTGCGGTTTCTTTTCAGCGCCGGGACACCTCCTCGCGAGGTAGCTGTTCGCGCTTTACAAGAATCAGTATTATTATTCTTATTAACTCTGTGGCGCACAGGTTTATATACGGTACAATACAATGCAAAATGCAATCACACAAGAGCATGAAACATAGGCAAATGTTATAGACAATGCTTTAAGTCTAAAGCAACTCAAGTTCCCGGTTATGCTTGTCACTAGACCCCTTAAGTAAATTACAAATTAATTCACACAATTCGCTTTACAAGCAGAGAAAACACAGTTGTATGCTCTAGAAGGACAGTCGTGAAATAAGAGAATGCATGAGACGTTTAGCAAAGGACAGCAGATAAGATAACCTACAGGAAAGAATGTTGCGAACCAACAAATAGTCCGGACTAGCATTAATCAGCTCAGACAGGAATTAGTGTACTCGGCCAGACCCTGACACTCGTTAGTAAACAAAGGCAAAGAAGCCACCTGACACGTAAATGCAGAAACGACAAAAACATTGCGCTCGCCGCGCTGCCTGAGTGAGGGCAACACAAGATGGCGGCTACAAAATGGAGGCTGAGCACGAACGAATTCACAATTTACAGAACCTCAGACCCTCCTTTTGCCATTATTCAGGCAAAAACAAACCAACTCATGCCTGTCTGAGTCGGAATCAACATCGATGTTCATAAAATCCTCAAGCTGTTGCTGCACCATCATCCTATTATTCTCTGTCTTCTGAGTTACAGGTTGTGGAACACATAAAGTAGCCAGTAGGCCACAAACTGCAGGACCACATTGGATACACAGACAACAAGAGAATATGATGGCCAACATTGCTCCAAGGAACGTTAGGATCTTCCATCCCCAAGTTGACAATATTCCCCAAAACCATCCCATAAAAGACCAATCCCCTCCTTCCTGATGAATCGACTCGGAGACGGTATGCAATTTGGAAATGGCCTGGCATATTGTCGGAGCATCGTCTGGAATATAAATGCAGCAGCTAGACCCAATCAATCTACAAACACCTCCTCGGTCTGCCAAGATCACATCTAGCGCAATCCGATTCTGCAACGTCATAAGACGGTCAGCCTGAAGTTCTGCTGTGATGTTACCTAGCGCACCTGCAGTAACATTAATGGTGGTCTCAACCACGCGAACCAATTGCCTGATGTTTCTGCTGTTGGCCATTGGACCCCAAAAGGGAAGGAATCCTTTAAGGAAGTCTCCTCCCTCTTGTCCTGCCGTGTCTTTGGCATCGAATATACCTCGGCTATATCTAACTCTGTGGTGGTCTGACGGAGCCGTATATGTAGGGAGAAGAAGGTAAGCTATATAACAGGTTCCAAAAAAGTTAGAAGGGAGCCATGTAGAAGCTCTGTCGTTACAAACAAAATATGTACCTTGAGACGGAACCAACGGAGGGAAATCAGGGCACGAGAAAATGTACGTGTACAGACAACTCTGCTTGCTGTCAGTTTTCTTGCCATTGACTTGGAGTCAAAAATTACCTTGATGGGGTACGGTCCATACTGGAGAAGACCCACCTTTTCTAGTTTTGTCACCAAGGCTAGAAACATAGTGGGTAACATTCCATCCTTCATAAGCTCGTTTCTCGTCTAATGGGATCTTGTTCTTCTCTACGATCTTAGCCATCACCACTATACCCTTAATAAAAGAGCTATGGCTCAAATCCAATCCATTTCCAAAAGTTTTGGCGGGACTGTTGTTGTGGTATGCGGCCGAAAACATAGTCAGATAGGCCCAAGCTGAACCCTCATATGAGAAAGGAAGAACCAAATATGGCATTCCCTTACGTGTATTGTGTGGCATAAGTCTGCACACCCAACAGTCAGTCAAAATAATAGGCAACTGATGTTGGTGTAACAACTGGATAAGCGTGTTATTCAAATATTCGGCTCTCCTTATCTGCTCATGCGGAGGTAGAGTATGAATTTTATGTGAAAGGACAGAAAGACGAGAAGGCAAAGAAGTTGTAGAATTAACAACATTTTTCTGCTGCAGAACATGTACGATCCAACCTGTGCAGGCTAATAAAATACACAAAAACATACAAACACACAAAGTTACACCAAATCGACTACGCAATAATTTACAATACTTCGATCTCATTTCCTGCTTCCTATTTTCCCTACCTATAGTTGTTGTACCATCCATCTTTATCTAAAAAAAATGTCGCTCACGGCAATCTTCCTCAATCACTCAACTACTCACTTCTGTATATCCTGAGGCGCTAGCCACTTGCTAAAAGAACAAAAACCAGGTTACAGTCTGAGTCTCCTACCGTGACCCTGCAACGGAGACAGATGGCACATCAAATACTAAATATCACACAAAAAAACAAGGGGGCAAAAAGATCCAAAAAAAAATGTCTTTGGGTAAAAGGGAAAAAATGTTCAAAGTGTTCAGTTCCTTTGGTCAACTCTTGACCTCAGATTGTAGCGTGTTTTGCTCGGCACGGTAAATGTAAATGTAAATGTGTGGGACTTGTAAAGCGCACTGTTGCCCGTGAGCGTCCTGGCGCTGAAGACCGCTGGGGAACCCGTCCTGGCTTTCCCTGTGAGATGGTCCCTTCTGGGTATCTCCAAGGTGAAGCCAGGCATCCCCGGCGTCTGTGGGGGGCCGTTGTAGAGATGAGGCAAGCTTAATGCCCAGAGTTGCCGAGTGTGATCCCTGGTTAGCGTGGGCACCGAGGCGAGAATTATCGAGTCCGTTGACCCTGGTCCACGACCCTGCTGCGTCGGGGATTGAACCCTGGTACCGGGCCGTTCTTTGCTTCCGGGTCTGCCGCCTCTAACCAGTGAGCCACACCACGGTCTGGTCCTTAAACAAAGTCTCTGGATTGGTAGTGTCTTTTCGAAGATGCGCAGGCACAGCGGCTTGCAGAATGTCGTCATCCACTTTCTCAGACTGAGTTCCATAAATTTGAGCGTCACTGAAAGGCACAAAGCAAGGAATCACTGCAGATTCAGATTCCCTTATGCCACTGCGGATCCACTGGTCGAAGGGTAACGGCAATGGCACTTTCTTACAGTGCATGCCATGTATCCAGTTCTTTTTCCCGACCACTTTCACAGCTGTGCTAGTGACAAGCAGGACTTGTCTAGGCGCAGACCAGTGAGGCTCCAAGTTCTTTGTCCGCTGGAAATTCTTGATGCAGACCCAGTCACCGGGCAAGATAGTGTGACCTGGGTCTGTGGAGGCCTCTGGCAAAGCACTTTGCACCTGTTGACGAATAATACTCAATTTAGCAGTCAAGTCATGCAGGTAGTCAGTTAACAGAGGATATGGTATGTCTGAATATTTCCTAGAACGAGGGACACCCCAAACATTAGCTGGGCATCCGAATACCACTTCATATGGGCTAAGTCCCATACGAGAGTGCACAGTAGTTCTGGTTGACAAAAGAGCTAGGGGCAAGGCATCAGGCCAGGCAAGACCCGTACTGGCTTGAATCTTGGCTAGTTTAAGCTTGAGTGTACCATTATAGCACTCAACCAAACCCGCTGACTGTGGATGATTTGCCACATGGAACTTCTGTCTAATACCAAGACCAGAACACACTTTCTGCATAATTTGACCCACAAATTCACTTCCATTGTCACTCCAGACAATTCGCGGCAAACCAAACCTGGGAAAGAACTCTTTAAGCAACACTTCAGCAGTTGACAGAGCAGTGTTATATTTCAAGGGGTAGGCCTCTATCAAACGGGAAAAGGCACATACCACCACCATAACATACTTAAGGTTGTTGCATCGATCCATGTAAATGTAATCGATCTGCAACACCTCAAAAGGATATGACGGGGGAGCAAAATGACCTGCCGGAGTTGGGGTACCCTTTCCTGGGTTATGCATTAGACAAGCAATACAATGCTTAACCACATTCTCTGCACATTTCGGGTTTCCTTCATTCTGTCATACAGGAGCCAAGAGCTTACATATGCCTTTCGCACTAATGTGAGCTGGACCATGAGCCATAGTCACAACCGGCAACACATAAGCGTCCGGTAATAACCATCGCTGATGTTCCGACAACTCCGTCCAACAACCCATCGAATCTAACATTCCCGTACTTTCTTTCCACGTACTCAATTCCTTCTCAGTAGCCTCTCCCTGAATCGTTTTCACACTCTCAATCGTGTCTTCACACATTCCAATTTCCCTAACCCAATTCGCAGGACCTGCCACATACATTCGGTTAGTGGTGTCTCTAGCTGTAGTGTTTGCTACCTCATCTGCAAACGCATTTCCACGACCAACATCATCTGTAACTTTCTTATGTGCACTGCACTTTATGATCGCTATCTGTGTAGGTAAAGTAAGTGACTCAAGAAGATCAGTCACCAACTGACCATGCTGAATCTTTGTCCCTTGAGAGGTAAAGAATCCTCTCTCCCTCCATAATCTACCGAAGCTATATTCAACGCCAAAAGCATACTGACTATCAGTGTACACATTCACTCTCTTTCCCTTCGACAACACACACGCTCTAGTCAAGGCTATCAATTCAGCTGCTTGAGCTGAATTATGTCCAATACGTGCCGCCACAACAACTGTGTATAAGGTGGTGACGGCATAGGCAGAAGTAGTCTCCCCATTTGGAAGCTTGAAACAAGAACCATCCACCCATAGCATCCCATCCGGGTCCTTGAGCGGAGTGTCCTTCAAATCAATCCTACCCTTTGTTTCTTCTTCCGTACGAAGAAAACAATCATGTTTTTCCTGAACGTCTTTCTCCTCTGGGAGTGGCAACAGTGTAGCTGGATTTAATGTGTTACATATTTTGATATGCACATGACTCGCCAGAAGTGTCAGCCCGTATCCAGACAAACGAGCACTCGTGAGATGCTGTGTTCTGTTCTGTTCAACAACGTATCTACTGCATGTGGAACCATAACAATGAGTGTGTTATCCAACACTAATCCAGCAGACTGTCTAATAGAAATTGCTGCATCTGCTGTAGCTCTGAGACAACTGGGCAAAGCTTTAGCTACTGGGTCTAGTGTAGCGGAGAAATAGGCACATGGCCTCTGCTTATCGCCAAATTGCTGTGTCAAGACTGAAAATGCGCAACCCTCTCTCTAGTGAACGTACAGTGTAAAAGACTTACTATAATCTGGGGTACCCAACACTGGAGCAGAACACAGAGCAGTACGTAGGTAAACAAAACTTTTCTGACATTCATCCATCCAAGGGACCGGATGGGGCGTATCTTTCAACATAAGGGCCAACAATGGTTTAGCCAAAAGTGAAAAATTGGGAATCCATTGTCTACAGTAGAAAGTGATACCCAAAAAGGCACGCACTTCTCTCTTCGTGGTAGGTACAGACATCTGTGAAATAGCCTGAATACGTTCTGGGGTCAATCGCCTTCCCTCCTTCGACAAGAGATGACCTAAATAGGTAACCTCTTGGCGGGCATATTGCAACTTAGAGGGCGACACCTTATGATTCAGAGTAGACAAATGATGCAACAACGCAACAGTCACACTCTTACACACATCTTCCGTATCAGCAGCCACCAGCAAATCATCCACATACTGAATGAGCGTAGCGCCTGGAGGCAAGGAGAAAGCAACAAGTTGTGACTTAAGAGCCTTGCTATAGATGGAGGGACTTTCACAATAACCTTGAGGTGCTCTTTTAAATCGGAAACATCGCCATCTAGAGAGAAACCAAACATATCCCTACTTTCTTCAGCAATAGGAATACTAATGAAAGCATTTTTGAGGTCTATCACTGAAAACCAAGCTTCCGAGGCAGGAATCATCGTCAACAAAGCTGTAATGTCCGGAACAACAGGAAACTGTGGCACAACAATTGTAATGACTTCTCTAAGGTCAATAACAAACCGATAAACAGGAGGCTGTGAAGGATCAGTTCTCTTAAGAATCGGGAGACCAGGGCTATTACAAACATTCCCTCTCGTTTCTTCGACCACGCCCTTCTGAAAAAAATCATCAACAATAGCCAAAAACGCTCTCTCACCATCGCTAGAGATACGGTACTGGGGAATGCGTGGCATTTTAACATTTTCTTTAACTGTGACAACATACGGTGGGATCGCAAGACGACCCACATCATTTGGACCCGTAGCCCAAGGACTTTCAGGAAGAGAAAGCAACTCAGGTGGAAACTGATCTCGGGACAAATACATGGAAGATGTCAATTTCTTCCCTAATGTAAGATGCACACCAGAAGGAGAACAATACAATGTTGCATATAGCCTTTTCAACAAATCCAGACCCAGCAAGTTCTCACCACAACCAGTTGTCAGAATAAGTGAAGCATCCAAATCATAGGGACCAATCGAAACAGGCAAGGGACAAGAAACTGGATTACGAACTGGGGCACCAGAAAATCCTACAGAAGTATTTATTAAGCCAGACAAAGGTGCCCCAGGGAGTTTAGAATGAATGATAGAACTTCTCAATGCACCAGTATCCAAAAGAAACGGCTCTGAAACACCCATAGCATTGACCGTGACATACGGCCCATTTTGATCTACTGGAATCGACACAACTCCCTTACTTCATCCTTGGCTGTCCTATTCGGCATGAAAATCTTCAACCCTATCTTCAACACGATAATCGTCATTATAATACTGCGCAGACTGAACTCTCTGCTGATCAAAGAAATTCGTAGTAGGTGGAGGGAAAGAACGCTGCTCCTGAGAGGACACACCTCGTCCTCTACCTCTAGATCCTGACTGGAAATTACCACAACCTCGTGGAGTAGACATCCCATTATTACACTGTAATCAAACCGGACAACTATTCTTGAAATGTCCCTCTTCCTTACAGTATGCACATTGATTAGAACCTAACAAAGGTCGCGGTACAAAGGACTCAGGCTTCTGGAACACCCTCTGAAACTATGAAGGTTGAGAAAACTGAGGCTGTGCAGAACGCGGAGGATAAGCCTGCTGTAAAAGAACCTTTGTTTCAGATCTTTATTTCTCTTCTCTTGTTTCTCGTTCTCCTCCTTATCTCTATTCTCATAATACTGTGCAGTAGCCAATATTTTAGCAGGGGAAGAGACAGCCCATGCACTTTCAGAACTCTTTAATTTATTTGATAATTCGGGAAGCAAGTTATATACAAACTTATCCACAAACAACGGCTGACCACCCTCTACACTCAGATCCTGACCACTATGGTCAATAAACGTCTCCTCAAAACGAGTGAAGAAATCCAAGACGCTTTCGTCTTTCTTTTGCTGGCCAGCTTATCCCAATTTCCTCGCACTGCAGGCATCATTGTCTTCATCAATTCAATTATTCTGCCAGATAAGGCAGTAATCAGATCATCGGGCTTCGCACCACCCACTTCACCTGCATCGGCGGCTCTAAGAGCAGCCCAATCACCACCTAATTCAGCAACATGATTTTCTCTACGAATCCATGCCCATAATGCTTGCGGAACAACATTTGCAAATAACATATGAATATAAGCCAAATTCATAATACAAGCCTCAACTGTTTGAGACAATTCTTTATAATATCCAGCAGGATTTTTACGGGGGTGTGGAAGAGTCTGTTTAAGCGCCAATACTTCAGATCTTTTCCAGGGACCCATATACGCTGGAAATGAGCAGGGACAGGAGGTGGACCAACCACCGCTTCTCTCCATACGGGAGGAACTTCACGCATCGGATAATTCTTAATTCCCTGTCTATTAACAGAATCAGCCTCGGAAGGAGTCAGGGACAAAAACATGGCGCGAAACGCCACGAGTTTATTCACCGCTTCTTCAACTCGTGGTCCTACAATAAAACCTTTATCAACATCAGCTTGTAACTGCAGTAGCTCCGAAGGAACTGTATCTAACTCCATATCTTCCCATCCTTTAATAAGAGTTTGACACATGACATTAAAAATGTATCTCTGTGTGGGCTCTACCCATAGATGGAAGGAACTCATAATGTCCTCTGTACTATATTCTAGTCCATTCTCAATACATTTACGAGCAAGGGAACCCAAAACTAGTTTCTCGTCCGTAAGAGGAAGTTGACAACGAGATTGTCATCTAGAGAAAGCTGGAGACAGATTCAAAGACCCAAGAAAAGGAGAAAAGAAGTTCGAGACAGCATCTGCTATTCTCCTATGTGAGGTAGGCGAATCCCTCAAAAGAACAGGAGACATTGAAGATGTAGAAGGCAACGGAGACTGAAACGTAGTCGACTGGGAAACAAGAGCAGGGGATTGTAGAGGAGGTGGGGGCTGAATTACAGGATGCAAAGGCGGAGCAGAAACAAGCAAAGGAGCATTAATAGGCTGAGCCAGTTGCTGAACAACCGGCAATGGAGCAGGAGGGGGTAATGGAGGTACATTAGGATTTTGGGCATAGGGCGGAGGTGAATTTAATAAACAAGACATTAGGGAATCTTCTTCCAGCTCCCTACTTTTATCTGGAGGGGAAGTAGGCAACATCGTATAGCATCTATCTATCACCATGCGGTGTTGTCTCTCCAGTATCTCATTCGCACCATCTACTTCATTATTTTTAAACTGCTGAGCAGCCTGTATAATTGACATGTCTTGTGCTTTCTTATCTTTTTTCGCTTGCTTAATTTCTTTCTGTTTGGCTTCCTTACGCCAAAGGCAAAAAGAGTCAAACATTGCCGGCTGGGCTTTTCTTCTAAACAGAACCGCTTCCAAATTATCTAGTATGGCGGGGTCAAAACTACCATTTTGGGGCCATCTTAAAACTCCACTAGTTTTCGAGTATCAGACCCATGTCTCGTTAAAGGTGATGGGACCAATACCATGTTTCGAATAGAGCTCATAAGTAGGAGTTCCAACTAGAGGAATCGGACATGAATCCTCTAACTGGGAATCCCTAGTACTACCTAAACAACAAACTCTTTTAAACTTACTCAGTCCAGGCATCGTTACTTCTCTACACTTCTCACAAATAACAAGGGGTGTAAATCAATGAAACAGCACAAATGTACTCACCCCTTAGCTTCGGGTATTGCAATACCCGAATACAAACCCAAAAACAAGACAAAACAAAGTTTGTGGGAGCGACCCACCAAATACTTAACTAAGGATCGTCCTACACCAGCGAAGGTCCGTCTATTGTCTCGCTTCACCAAACGTCATCAAAGGGTCCAAGGCAGGGCGACAGTCAGGGCAGCAGTCGTCAGCAGCCGTCAGAAAGGAGTAGCCGTGCTGTAAAAGACCTTCGGTCCACTTTCGACATACAGGGGTCGATCACGTGGTGCGCTTCCTCCGGAATTTTCTTGCGGGGCTCCTCACGACCCTCGGGCTCAACCGCTACCGCTGAAGTCGCCCCACGTTGGGCGCCAGTTGGAGAACCGCAGCCTTAAGGCTCGGCGGCGCAGGGTACGCTCGGGATCCCCGGGATTCACCTGCCTTGTCAGAAACAGAGACACGGACTCCTCGTCTGGCGTAGAAGATTGTATTTATTAGCTGCAGCTTGTACAGTGGTCTTAGAAGTCGTTGATATAACGAGGTTCAAAAGATACTGCCACTTATCCGTGGCACACAGGTTTATATACAGTACAATACAATGCAAAATGCAATCACACAAGAGCATGAGACATAGGCAAATGTTATAGACAATGCTTTAAGTCTAAAGCAACTCAAGTTCCCGGTTATGCTTGTCACTCGACCTCTTAAGTAAATTACAAATGAATCCGGTAAGGTGACGGTGGCAGTGTCCCCGACCTGCTTGCTTTTAGAAGGTTGCCTAAACTTCCGCTCCATGCTGTGGGTGATTGAAATTTTTAAATCGTCCTACTGGTACTTGCTTGTCTTTTAAAAATACATTCTGTGCCTTCTGAAAACTATCACACCAGAATCGGCATTTTTAAATTGTTATTTTACCGCTCTCCCTACCTGACTTAATAGGAGGGGAAGCAGCTTTCTTCATATGTCTTGGGGGCAGCAACAAGCCGAGGCTCTACTTCCTTCCTGCCTGCCCCGGTCTGACAGGGTAACTAGTACCGTTGTGCGGAGGGCAGTCTGGTGAGAGCAAGGCACTTCCGGCAGCATTGGAGCGGTTAGCGCTCTAGTGCTCTCACTTCTGGGGCTATTTAGGCGGGAGCATCTACCTTAGAGAAGCTGCGGTGAGGTGACGGTGGCAGTGTCCCCGACCCGCTTGCTTTAAGAAGGTTGCCTAATCTTGCGCTCCATGCTGTGGGTGATTGAAATTTTTAAATCGTCATACTGGTACTTGCTTGTCTTTTAAAAATACATTATGTGCCTGCTGAAAACTATCACGCCAGAATCGGCATTTTAAATTGTTATTTTACCGCTCTCCCTACCTGACTTAATAGGAGGGGTAGCAGCTTTCTTCATTTGTCTTCGGGGCAGCAACAAGCCGAGGCTCTACTTCCTTCCTGCCTGCCCCGGTCCGACAGGGTAACTAGTACCGTTGTGCGGAGGGCGGTCAGGTGAGAGCAAGGCACTTCCGGCAGCATTGGAGCGGTTAGCGCTCTAGTGCTCTCACTTCTGGGGCTATTTAGCCCTCACCCATCTCCGAGCGCGCAGCGGTTGCGCGCAGCCGAAGACACGCCGAAGAGCAGCCAAAAAGCGCCCCGTCTGCGCCCGTCCGCGACAGGACGGGGCAAGGGGTCAAGGGACCATGGAGTCTCATCATCTGGATCTATCATCTACAGGGACTAATACTATTACATATTCTGCCAAGGCTCTATTAAATCTACGGTCTACACCTCAGGTAGGCTGTTTAAGAGAATCCTGGCCATGTCCAGAGTGCCCCTTCTCATGCATAAATTGCCATTTTCAATCATCTCATGCTAACCCCACTAACAAGGAAAATAAAGCGAAAATTACACAACTAGGTGGCCTGAATAAAGCGAAAACTACACAATCAGGTGGCCTGAAAAGCTTCCTTCTGAATGTTCGCTCCTTGGTTAAGCATTACCATGAGGTATGGGACCTTGTACATACGCTACAGCCAGATATTTGTTGCCTAACAGAAACCTGGCTGAAACCACATACAGTCCCAGTGATAACATTAGGGGTTCCATTAGGCTATAAGCTCTTAAATTTAGATCGCCCTGAAAAAACAGGTGGAGTCCTGGCCATTATGTATAAAGAGGACCTGAAGGTCACTATATTGGAACAAAGGTATAGACCACTTACTAGAAATTATAATTTTTAAAATTAGTTCAGCTGCCAGAACGTTTTGGAAAGGAGCTTTAGTTTATCACCCCCCAGGACCCAATCCGGGTTTTACTCTCTCCCTTATGGAGCTATTAGCCCCGTATTTTAAAGCCAAAGAAGATTTTATCCTTCTCAGTGATTTTAATATTCATGTAGATAATCCCACGCATCCATAAACTATATCTCTGCTTGGTGATTTATCCACCTTAGGATTAGAGTTGCAGAACAGTGGACCGACACATACAGGGGGTCATATACTGGATTTACTCTTACAACGTTTTCCACTAGTGAGATTACTTGGTCGGACCACTTTCTAGTGGAGTTCATATTATTGGGTCTGAATAAACCATCCCTAAGGACTCCCTCTCCGCCAATTTGGCGCCGACAGTGGCATAAGGTATCCTTGGAGAAGCTGCAGAAAATATGGAAACAACCTAATTTCACAGATAAGGACAGTGTGGAATCCGCACTGTCCAAATTTAACAACTCACTCATAGAAGCTATTGATACACTGGCCCCTCTGAAGCTACATAAACAACATCCCCCCTCCAAACAAGAAGCCTGGTATACTGAAGCACTTAGAATAGAGAAGTAGGGATGCAGAAATATAGAAAAAATATGGAGGAAAACTAGAACTGAGGAGAGCAAGAAAGTACATAAAGAGGCTCAGTCTAACTACTATAAAAACATAAAACTGGCCAGGAAGAACAGTCTCACTCAGCAACTGGTAGAGGCAGGCAACTCATCGAGGGAGCTGTTTAAAATTTTACTGGCTTTTGTAAAAGCAGTAGCCTGTGAGGGCCCTGACAAATTCTCTCAATCTCTTTGCGATGAAATCTCTTGGTCTTTTGAAAATAAGATAAATCTGATTTATGATAAAATCATGGTGACCTCCAGTAAAAGGAATAATACTCCTCCCCCTTCTAATCTGCCTGTATGCAGAGAGAAATCATTAATGTCCTTTACAGCAATTGGTGCCTTAGATCTTCCTCCCCTTTTCAGCCATATAAAATCGGGGTCTCCGGATGATTTTTTACCTGCTAAGATGGTTGCACCCCTGAGCACTCTGCTTGGACCTATGATCCAATCAGTCATAAATCTTTCGCTTAGGGAGGGACAAGTGCCCTCTGAATGGAAGAAAGCGGTGGTAAACCCGATCCGAAAGAATGCAGCACTCCCATGGACAGACCTTTCGAATCTCCGGCCCATCTCCCTTTTGCCATACCTCAGTAAGATGACCGAGAAGCATGTGAACACCTATCTATCTAAATATATCGAAGAGGCGGAAGGCCTGGAGCATTCACAATCTGGGTTCAGACCTAATCACAGCACCGAATCAGCCCTCCTCTCAGTGACCGATAACATCAGGATGCAACTGGATGGAGGGGGATCTATGATTCTGGTGCTGCTAGATTTATCCGCCGCCTTCGATACGGTGTCACATGAGGTACTTCTCGGTCGTCTAAGGGAAGTGTGCCTAGGAGGTACGGCGCTATCCTGGTTGGAGAGTTTTCTCTCAGGCCGCACACAAGAAGTCAGGCTGGGCTCCCATCATTCCATCTCTAGGGAGCTCACCAAGGGAGTGCCATAGGGCTCATGCCTAGGCCCCACACTTTTTAACGTGTATGTGGCCCCCTTGGCCGACATTGTAAGATCTTATGGGTTCAAAATGGTGTCGTATGCCGACGACACTCAACTTCTGTTCCCTTTTAAGAACTCTTACGCCCGCATTAAAAACATCTTTTGAGGACGGAATGAGGGCAGTATCAGACTGGATGGCCTTAAATTGCCTCCAGTGCAATGTAGGCAAAACAGAGGTCATGTTGTTCGGGGAGGCCAGGCTTCTGTGGTCCCCTGAATAGTAGCCTCTGGAATTAGGACCAGCACCAAGCCCTAAACAGACAGTGAAAAACTTGGGAGTGCGACTAGATCAGGCACTACTACTCAAAGAACATGTAGGTCAAGTCGCCGGATCTTGCTTCCGTGTCATCGGACTACTACGACGGGTTTTTCCTTTCCTGCCAGATAACCACAGGAAAACACTTGTTCAAACTTTGGTGATCGGTAGGTTGGACTACTGCAATGGTCTACTCTTTTCAGCCAATGAGGATCAACTCAACAGGTTACAGGTAGTCCAAAACACTGCGGCGAGACTTGTCCTTAATGTCCGGTCTAGGACTTCCTCACGCCCCCTTCTGGAGAAACTCCATTGGCTGCCGGTGCGCCAACGCATCAAATTTAAAATCTGCTGCACTATACACCGATATTTGTTTGGCACAAGTCCTAAATACTTGTCTGAAAAATGTAATCCTTATATCCCGGGACGCTCTCTGCGTTCCAATAAGCTACAATTACTTCAGACACCTAGGATTAGGAGATCGAGGCAGGGAGGACGAGCTCTTTTATATAAGGGTCCCATCCTCTGGAATTCTCTACCCCTCATTCCGAAACAAACCACTAATTACTCTTCCTTCAAGAAATTACTAAAAACATACTTATTTCCGATTTCCTAAAAAATTATAAATTATTTACCACTCTATAATTCATGGACCGACTGGGTAATTCTTAACAAAAGCGCAAGCGCGGAGATACCCCTTCATGGGTCGAATCCTGCTCTATATAAGAATATAAATAAATAAATAAATAAATCCACACAATTCGCTTTACAAGCAGAGAAAACACAGTTGTATGCTCTAGAAGGACAGTCGTGAAACAAGAGAATGCATGAGACGTTTAGCGAAGGACAGCAGATAAGATAACCTACAGGAAAGAATGGTGCAAACCAACAAATAGTCCGGACGGGGATTAATCAGCTCAGACAGGAATTAGTGTACTCGGCCAGACCCTGACACTCATTAGTAAACAAAGGCAAAGAAGCCACCTGACACATAAATGCAGAAACGACAAAAACATTGCGTTCGCCGCGCTGCCTGAGTGAGGGCAACACAAGATGGCGGCGGCTACAAAATGGAGGCTGAGCACGAACGAATTCGCAATTTACAGAACCTCACACCTCTGAATTTCTCTCGTTCAAATGCCTCAGTTTCCCATTCTTCCAAAGCCTCTTACTGAGTCAACCTAGGTCTTGGCTCTAGATCATTCATTCTGATTCTCAAATTTTGAAGGTTTCTCCCATTAAACCTACCATCTTTGGGGAAAGCTAGAACACAATCACCTTTGGTATACCCTGTCCAATTCTCCAACCATACACAAACAAGATATCCTCTTTCCATCATCATAAATGAAGCAGGCGTCTTTGGCGGCAGAATAAGTATTCCCTTTCTAGTCAACGCAGGCTTATATTTCTATAAGAAATTCTTAATCTTCTTTATTAATGATTTCTTCCTCTTTTCTCCATACATTCTAATGCATGATATACAAACGAGTCTTCCGTTAATCCTCAAGATCTGTTACCTATGTCTCGTATTACTTCAATGCGACTCACACCAAATATTAAATCAGAATCCAACATACAATTTTCTTTTAACCAATCCTAACAAAGCTTCTATCTAACAACCAATCAAAGCTCAGGCTTGCGCTGCTTGTTTAACCAATACTAGTGTGGCAATTTTGTGATGTCAGTATTGCTCCTCACCACTGACCCTCCCTTTACAATATGCTTCTTTTTCACGCCTGCTGTTCCAACCAATCCCAGTGCAGCTCTTTGGAACCTCAGTACAACTCCTGCAACTGACCCCCCCTTTACAAGGTAATACGTAAACTTATTTTCTGTAACTTTTCTTAATAAAACCTGTTAGTAACAACATAAAAACATTTGCTACCCTGTGAGTTGTACTAAATTGGGATAGATTATACCTTATTCCAGTATTGCATTTACTTCAAGTAAAACCCTTGTTTACCCTTCATTCAAGCTCAGAAGAACCTGGTACTTCTCCAGTGTAACCCGTATTGGGAAATGAGACCAAAAGTTTCACCAGCAAACCCCTTTTGCTATCACTCGCACTCTACTTTTGCATGATATAGTCCCTAATACAATACTGCCAACCCTCTGTAGTTTCTCAGTGTTACGAGAACAGACAAGTAACCTCCTGCAGTATGGCTTTTATCACCACCCGCTATTCCATTCTCGGGATGCCCAGGCAACCTTTGTACCTGTGTTTCTAGATAACCTAAGACAAGACTCTAACTCTTTTGTTAAACATAAATCAATAATCAATATGTATCACCAAAGTAGTAAATAATACACATAGCTCTGCTACCAGAAAACAACAGATACTCCACTATCACATACTCATCCTGGCCCATAAACTCACAGTGAGTAAAACCGATGGGATCAAGTTTGTAATTTCCACAGTGTTCAGGATTAGTTATTTAATACTCCTAACTAACCATTCACTGATCAAAAAGTTATTTCCCCTGATCAATGGACCATTAGTTGAACTAGTTGATGGTGAAAATAACATAAGCTAACTGTTCTTTTATTCAATGTAAATAACCACAGACTCAGGAAAGTTTTCAATCTTTATGTTATGTTATGTTATGTTATTTTATGTTGTATTGCGCGCAGCTACCCAACAAGGGTTTCTCAACGCAGGCCATACCAGAGCTAGAATACAGGTGGAATCAGCAATGTAGGTTAAAAAAACAGGTTTTTAATTGTTTCCGAAAGACAGGAAACAGCTTCTCCCTCCTCATCACATCAGGTAAGGAATTCCATAGGGTTTGCCCAAGAAGAGCAAAGGAGCGGCCTCCTATTCTCGACAGTTTAAACCTCGGGATTTCAAACAGTTCTCCTGATGATGAACGAAGCAGGCATCGGGGTGGTACTCATGAACCAGATCTTGTAAATATTTGGGGGCAGAGCCGATCTTTATTCTGAACATATAGCATAAGGCTTTAAATGTTATGCGATGTTCTACCTTGAGCCAATGCAGGTCTCTCAGGGCATTTCCCATGTTGGACATTCTGGGAAGGCCGCAGAGCAATCTAGCAGCACAATTTTGCACCACCTGAAGCTCTCGTAGTACCTCTCTGTTAGACCCCAGAAAGAGAATGTTACCGTAGTCTAGGCGAGATGTTATTAAAGCCTGGACGACTGTTCTTTGGGTGTTTACAGGGAGCATCCAGATAATTGTTTTTAGCCATTTTAAGATGGTAAAACAGGTGGCTTCTGTTTGAACTGCCTGTTGTTTCATTGGCAATTTATTGTCAATGATAAAGCCTAGATTGCGTGCCTGAGAGGAAGGTGTGGGTAAAGGTCCCATTTCCGCTGGCCAATGTTGGGGGCCCCAGCGTTCATACTCTTTCCCAAAAATGAGTACTTCCATCTTTTCCCCGTTAAGCTTGAGCAAATTTAATTGCATCCAAGCTGCAATCCTGTGCAATCCTAGTTGCAAATTAGAAGGGTCCTGATTCCCTCCTGCTGATAATGAAAAGATGATTTGTGTATCATCAGCATAGGAAAACAATGAAAGCCCTGCCGCTTCCTCAATAATTGCTAGTGGTTGCACATAAATATTGATAAACAACGGGCTCAAAATAGAGCCCTGTGGCACACCATACGGGGAGGAATAAGACTTAGACGTGGCCCTGGTGGAGTACACCTGGAATGTTCGTTCTGCTAGAAAGGAAGACACCCAACCAAGCGCCATCCCAGCAATACCCAGTGCCTGTAAAGATTCAAGTAGTACGGTATGAGAAACCGTATCAAAAGAGGCACTTAAATCTAATAAAATAAGTGCAACTGTGTCGCCAGCGTCCAAGCGCTGGCGTAACATCTCAGTAACGCCCAGCAAAGTAGTCTCCGTGGAGAACCCTGCTCTAAATCCTGATTGCGAGTTGTGCAGAAATTGAGACGCTTCCACAAACAAGGATAACTGTCCATTAACGTGCTTCTCCAAGACATGCGAGAAAGTCGGGAGCAGGGAAATGGGTCTAAAATTGGATGGCATGGTCGGATCTGCATTAGGCTTTTTTAACAAAGGTAAGACCATTGCATGTTTCCAGACTGTGGGCATCTGTGCTTTTCCAAGAGAGGCATTTAATAGCCTCATCACTACTTCAAGAGCAGGTTGTTCCATCTGAAGAAGCACTGTAGCTGGAAGCAGATCACAAGGAGAACCCGATTTAATACTAATTAAAATTTTTAATAGGGAACCCATATCCAAAAGATCCCACTGCTCTAGTTTTAACCGCGGACCTTCTGAACCGGAATGCATCCGGGCAGTGTCCTGGAAGGCTGAGGTTGACACATTAATTCCCCCTAGTTTCTGATATATTTGCTCAACTTTGTTTATGAAGAAATCGGCTAGGGAATCACATTGACGTTCATCAAGAATAGGCGGACTGGGTAAAGTCCCAGCACCTACCAGATTTTTAACCATAGAAAACAGAGTCCGCGAGCAATTTTTTGCCCCCGAGATGGACAATGAAACATATTCAGCACGTGCCTTTTTGCACAATGCATGATATTTTTCAGTGCTGCCTTGTAAATCTGTTTAGCCTCTGGAGCATAGTTACTTCTCCACCTTCTTTCCACCGCTTTACACTTCCTTTTTTTGATTTTTAACTGCTCCGTAAACCATGGGGCAGGGGGGCGATGGTCATTACATTTTTTAGCCGACAGTGGCAAGCACGCATGGGCCGCAGAGGCAATCATATTATAAATAGTATTCAAAGAGGCGAGAGAAATGGATTCCTGTGCAGGGGCATTATTTACCAAAATTTAGCAATATCCAATTTTCCCCAATTTCTAGACCGACCGGGTAATTCAGGAAGCAGAGGTGGCAGGTTGGCACTACTACTTTGGAATTTAACCGCATAGTGGTCAGACCAACTCAATGGTAATGCAGGTGAACATTTAATGCCAGGCAAATTGGAAAAAATAGGGTCCAGCAGGTGACCCGCTCTATGCGTGGGGCCCTCATTGCAAAGAGGAAGATTCAATGCAGAAAGGTCCGCAATGAGCGCCCTGCTTGCTGGGCACTCAAAGTTTTCTAAATGAAGATTTAAATCTCCTAAAATGGTAAAATTGGCTAGCTTAAGTAGCCAGGGGGCCAACCGGTCTGACAGCTGGGGCACCCAGGCACCAGCTGGTCCTGGGGGGCGATAAATCAAGGCCCCGGATAAGGTGAGTTGGGGAGAAAGCATAAGTTTGAACAAAGCTGCTTCACACTCCTGTAGAGGAAAATCCTCTAATTTGCATGAATAGTTCTTGTTATAAATAATCGCGATTCCACCACCCTTCCTAGGAGTTCTGTCTCTCCTTATTATTGAGTAATTATCAGGGAGGGCGCCTGCCACATCAGGACCTGAACTGTCATTCAACCACGTTTCCGTTAGGAAGATCGCATCAGGTCCTTCACTATGTAACAGATTAAACACATCCTTCCTGTGTTTTGGTAGGGAGCGGCAGTTAATGCTCCAAAAATTGTATGATTTGTTCCGCGTGCGATGTGTGTTATTCAAGCTGGAGTTATTAAAGGCAAAAATTGCAACCACTGCACCGAGAGTAGGATGCTAATGGACATAATAGCTTACAATCCTCACCCTTCCTTCCCTGCAAGCGGAGCAAGTAATCTGCCGAGTAATGTAGGTTAGAATTAGGGAGGGGAGAGAAATGGGCATGAGTCCTGGCCCCTGGTCCCGGTAGGTCTCGGACTGTCGCAGACGGTCTTGCCTTCGTCGCGACATTGGCGCGACCGCTGCACGAATCCGCTGCGCGTCAATACCATGGCTCTTAAGTAGTAACAGTGCCGGTTGTCGCGCAAACACTAGAACGCTGACCTCCGTCAGCGCGCGTCAATTCCAAGATGTCCGCCCGGGACCAAAAACGAGTCCCACAAGAGCTCAGAACGCCGTAATACAAGCCCCAGGTGAGGTAAAATTTAATGGTGATAAAGGTTTGCTCCACAAGATAAAAACAGTGTTAAAAAACCACTGAAATTGGTTGATGTGCAAAAAATTATTTTTTAAAAATATGAGCAGCAAAGCATTACTAACAATTCATAATCCCCCCAGAAGCTATTTTAATTCCCAAATTGCAAATTCGAGTCGATCAGCGAGATTCAGTTAAGCAGCTCACCCGACCAAACCAAGCCCCTTAAATAGTAACAGGGCCGGTGGTCGTGCAAACACTAGAACGCTGACCTCTGTCAGCGCGCGGCAATTCCAAGATGGCCGCCAGGGACCAAAAACGAGTCCCACAAGAGCTCAGAACGCCGTAATACAAGCCCCAGGTAAGGTACAATTTAATGGTGATAAAGGTATGCGCCACAAGATACAAAAAGTGTTAAAAAACCACTGAAATTGGTTGATGTGCAAAACATTTTTTTTTTTAAATATGAGCAGCAAAGCATTACTAACAATTCACAATCCCCCAGAAGCTATTTTAATTCCCAAATTGCAAATTCGAGTTGATCAGCGAGCTTCAGTTAAGCAGCTCACCCGACCAAACCAAGCCCCTTAAATAGTAACAGGGCCGGTGATCGTGCAAACACTAGAACGCTAACCTCCGTCAGCGCGCGGCAATTCCAAGATGACCGTCCAGAACCAAAAACGAGTCCCACAAGAGCTCAGAACGCCGTAATACAAGCCCCAGGTGAGGTACAATTTAATGGTGATAAAGGTTTGCTCCACAAGATAAAAAAAACACTGAAATTGGTTGATGTGCAAAAAAATGTTTTATTAAAATTTTGAGCAGCAAAGCATTACTAACAATTCCCAATCCCCCAGAAGCTATTTTAATTCCCAAATTTCAAATTCTAGTCAATCAGCGAGCTTCAGTGAAGCAATTAATGCATGTGAATCATTTCAAAGTACAGTGCAGTCACCATCATCCATAGGAGAGAAAATTCAATTCCCAAACCACAGACAACATTTACCACGGACTCAAGCAATAACCAATTTTCAGAAAGGGAGAAGACAGACAGACAAGGACATCTGCAAATACCAAGATAATATATTTACCAAACATTGTGTAAAAGACCAACCCCCTGGCCAAAGGGCAGGTAAGGGCCCCCGGGATAGGTCAGGATACAAAGACTCCAGGACAGGATTCAGGACAGGATAAATGACCTCTCTAGCATACCGACGATTGCTACGCATCCCTCTGTGACACTCTCTTCCTCCTCGAGATTCTTCTGATCTTATAATCTAACCCAATTAAATTAGGATAGAAGGTTCTGCTTCAGGTTCTGCATCTCACAGCATCTCTCCCAGCAACAGCATCTCCCGCAGCATGGCTCTCTCCTTCAATCTAACAATTCTTCATCGGACTAACTAACTAAAGTTATCTTAGTTATACCTTTCGTTCTGAATGTTCCACCCACCAAATTTTCAATATCGTAAAAGTACGAAATTTGATTGGTCAGGCAAGGGGGAACCTCTGCCACACCATGCTTACATTTCATTAAATTCAATTCAAATATTGTTCGCAAACCCATCCCCTTAATTTGTATTCTTAAATTTAGTTCTCATACGTCTTTTAGTTCACTTTGAAACAATTTAATAACATTCTGAACACAAGTCTTCATCGTTGAACTCTTCACCATATGTTCCCATGGTGTAACACTCGTTCTTGGCTCCTTTTCCATAGCACAGTCATGGCCTTCATGGCTTCACTCAATGTGCATGCACGAACTTCGCGTCACTCCGCTTAATCCAGTTATATGAGAGGGGCCAAAATATGCACTAGTGATGAAGTTAGAAAGACAAATATTAATTTCACAAATAAAGTGATCGCACTGTATATCACCCAGCTCTTCTCTATTCCCCTTTACTTATTAATACGTTTCCTGCATTAGCATTAGTAAAATAGCTTGATTCATTTCAAGTAAGCAGATGCCATGCACACAAGTCTACAAGACTCCATTTCAGTGTCTTCTACTCATGCGCCAGAATTTCCCTCCAAGCATTAATACCTCATACTACCTAGATGTAGTTGAAGCATGTGAACAACAGTTACCTGTTTAAAGCCATATTAGTCCGTCTTTATTGTTATCCGCATTAGTACACACATACGCAAGCTTCATTTTGTTAATAACTTTGTAAGTAAGTTAAACATCCTTCGACACCGCCACCTTCCCTGAGAGCTGGAAGCACGCCGAACTCAGCGCTCTACTCAAGAAACCAACAGCGGACCCCACCGAACTCAAGAACTACCGCCCCATCTCGCTCCTCCCGTTTCCAGCCAAAGTCATCGAGAAGACCGTCAACAAGCAGATGGCCGCCTTCCTCGAGACGAATGGATCCCTCGACCCCTCACAGTCTGGCTTCCGAGCCAATCACAGCACCGAGACCGCCCTCATTGCCGCCACCGATGACATCCGAGCCCTGATGGACAATGGAGAAACAGTGGCCCTCATCCTCCTAGACCTCTCTGCGGCATTCGACACTGTCTGCCACCGCACCCTAGTACAGCGCCTCAGCAACATCGGAATCCAGGACAAGGCGCTGGAATGGGTCATCTCCTTCCTCGACGGAAGAACACAGAGAGTCCGCCTACCACCGTACAAGTCAGAGGCCTCCGAAGTCATCTGCGGCGTCCCTCAAGGATCATCTCTGAGCTCCACCCTCTTCAACGTCTACATGAGCCCCCTCGCGGCCATCGCACGCAAACACAACCTCAGCATAATCTCCTACGCCGACGACACCCAGCTGATCCTCTCCCTGACCAACGACCCCGCCTCTGCCAGAGCCAACCTGCACGAAGGGATGAAAGAGGTAGCTGAGTGGATGACGACCAGCCGCCTGAAACTGAACTCTGACAAGATGGAGGTCCTCATCCTCGGCTCTTCACCCTCCGCCTGGGACGACTCCTGGTGGCCTCCCGCCCTGGGCACCGCACCCAAACCGACAGACCATGCACGCAACCTGGGCTTCATCCTGGACTCCTCCCTCTCCATGACCAGGCAAGTCAACAACGTCTCCTCGGCGTGCTTCAACATCCTACGCATGCTACGGAAGATCTTCTGGTGGATCCCCACCGAGACCAGGAAGACCGTCACCCAGGCCCTCGTCACCAGCCGACTGGACTACGGCAACGCCCTCTACGCCGGTACCACCGCCAAGCTCCAGAAGAGACTCCAGCGGATCCAGAACGCCTCAGCCAGACTCATCCTCGACATCCCACGAACCAGCCACATCTCCGGACATCTGAGAGACCTTCACTGGCTCCCCGTCAACAAAAGAATCACCTTCCGCCTCCTCACCCACGCACACAAAGCCCTACACGACCAAGGCCCGAGCTACCTCAACAGCCGGATCAACTTCTACCCTCCCAAACGTCACCTCCGATCAGCCAACCACGCCCTCGCCGCCGTCCCCCGCATCCGAAGAGCGACCACAGGAGGAAGGTCCTTCTCCTACCTGGCCGCCAAGACCTGGAACTCCCTCCCTCCCGACCTGCGCCTGACCCAAGATCACCTCTCCTTCAGGAAGAAGCTGAAGACCTGGCTGTTCGAGCAGCGCCTTGAGACCCTACGGGTATGTAGCGCGCTCTACAAGTGTCTTTGATTGATTGATTGATTGAAACAAGTGGTTTGCATCCAAGCAAGTCTCTTTTCCAGAAAACCTTGCTCCATCAAGTGCACCAGGTGTAGTTGCTTTGGGGATCAAGAGTGTGAGGGGCTAATGATGCCCAAATTATGTGGCATAGAGATTTTGTTTGTGCTCAATGTATTTGCTCTTTCATTTATAATTCTCATATTTATTGCAGAATTTCAGCTACAGAAAAGTACCACTGAAATCTCATATACACACCCCGTGCACTCACCATGCCACTCCTGTTTCCCCAAGTCTTGCTACCTAGTTTTGTAAGGGGGCCCAACTGTAAAGCATTTTACTTAGGGGACTCAGAGCAGACTTCTGAGGACCTCTGCTTTAGGGGGAGCCAATTCAGCTGAAACCCATCTAATATCTGCCAATTAAGGCCAAACAGGGGTACTTTGTCATATTGTGACGGGGGGTCATGATTTTGTCTTATGCCACTGATAAGCATATGCCTTAAGTATAGACTTACTATTTAATTCCATCTAAATATGTAACTTGACAATATATATGGCTTGAAGGTACCTAGACATGGTGTTAAGTACAGTATATCTATACCTACCTTGATGATGTTTTGATAGTAGATATTTGGCGATGATATTATACCAGAGTGATATTTTCTCACTAGTTGTTGTGAAATTCAGCAATTTGATTATGCAGACAACTGCAAAATTTGTAAAAGACTGATTATCTTTTACTACAGAACCTGTTCTGTAATTGAGCCAATAAAATCCTAAATGCCTTTATTATGCAACAGATTGCTGCTATTATCGATAATCTGCATTATTAATTTAACCTAACCAAAAGCACTTAGCTGAATTTAATTAATCCAATCGTGTGTTACATATCCCCTCCATGGAAACAATGTTCAACAGAAACTTCACACTCACGAATGTTGAGACTGCATACTGATGTTTTAAAGCAACCTTTGTTCATTAAAGATAGTTGGCAAAGAGCATATCAAGGCTGAAATGCTGCAATATAGGCATTATTGCATACTACTGAGGACTACTCCAGTTGTTAAATGCCTTTAAATCTGAGTTATAGACTCGATTCGCTGTTGAGTGGCTCTATCAAGAATGAGGGCCTTTATCAACTTGTGCAGCCCTAGGCAAAAGACTATTAGAACATTCCACCCACTCGGAATGTTTAAAATTGACAAAGAAGACACAGAAAAATATTAGAATGCTGGCGCCGAAGGCCTATTGCAGCTGCAATCGGCCCTGAGATGCTGCATTGTCTAAAATGGACCTTCAATGTTCTCATATAGCCTTATAGCCCACCATAGTGGGCTATACTGACCATTAAGGCCTGCTCTAGCATTCAGCGAGGGCCTTTAACAAGGAGAAGGACTTTAATGCTGGTATAGCCCAGCTACAAAGGGCTATATGGCCATTAGAACATTCTGCCACTAGAGAGCAGAATGTTCTGACAAATAAAACAAAGGCCTCAATGATCCCGAGGGGATTGAAATCTCCTCGGCCTCTGTGATGCCTTTCTTCACAGTAACAGCTGTGAACAAACATTGGAATATTGGAGCTCCAGGCTTCTACTGGCCATTCGAAGCCAGGAGCACTCCATTATTTTCAATGGAGCTCCCAACATTCCAAAGTTCTAACAACAATGAGAAAATCTTACTGTCAGGGGAGTAGTTAATCTGTTTTCTGTTCTCCCAAGTCATTCTACCCAATGGAACAATTGATGGTCAGTGGGCAAAATAGTTCTCGGGCTTCAAATTATCTCATGGGAAGGTGGTTATTACTGACACTGCCATGCCCCAACCTTGTCCACATCTCATGTTCAGGTAATTATATGACCTCTTTGCCTCTCCGAACCCAAAATATTCAAAAAATTTCAATCTGTAACATGAAGCTCTTTCAAAATAAACAGAGATACATTTTGGGGGTTAGTGCATGTCTGTCCCGTGCCTCCTTGCCTCCTGAGAAAGACATATGAAATACTGTTTCAATGTGTATTTACAGCTGAAAAATGGAAAGATGAATTTCGCAAACGGCTACATGTATTTATAAATAGGTTATCAAAAGTAGTAATGAAAGTGGTAACCGGCTGTGGAGGAAAACAGGAACATTTATTAAATACATATTAACACTGTCCAACAAACACAATGAACCCAGAGCCTGGAATTTTTAGTGGTTCTCCCTTAATTTGTAGGAAACCAGTAACATTTACTAAATAAATAATACCAGTTTGAACCCAAAGAACTGGCATTTTCAGTGTTTATATATTAGTCAAAGAATAACTGCAAGAGACTTCAAGAACAGTCAACCTATCCTCTACACCTCAAGGGGGTTTAGCGGACATTTCTGAGGATTGACAATGAGTAAAATCATCCAACTTGAAAAAGACTTTGAGGCTATGAAGAGCCCTATGCTCCTAGAAGTCAGCATGGCTAAGATTGCTTTATGACCATATATATATATATCTATATATGTGTGTCAGGACCAGAAACTTTAAACAAGAGAAGATTAGGAAGCTGGCCTCACTGTCGACCTAGTGTTGTCTTGAGTCTTGCTACTGAATCTGCAGCTATTAAACCTGAATCCGGTTATAATTACAAACCCACCATGGCATTGAGTGTTATGTCTTTGCAGGTTTTATTCATGTAGAAAATTAGCTGAAGAATCTTTTCAAAGCTATATTTTGGAAAGATTAGAAATGTGTTCAACTTGCAATCAATTCAGTGGTTGACATCACTAATAAATTAGCTACCTTAAGTTCAGACACTCTGTTGAGAAGCAAATTTCCCTAGGTAATCAGTTTCACAACAGGAAATATAACAAATTAAGTTAACAACATCCTTAATGAAAAGGCCCAAGACGTAAGCTTCTACCAAGCAAGTTCATTGAGCATATCAAAATTTGGTGGCTCCTTTTTGACCACAGGTACAAACATCCTTTGCCTGCCTGTATTTGCATTTTTAACAAACTGTATATGACTGTGTTTGCATGTAATATAACTTTAAATACCAAACCTGTTAGCTTTGCTAGTGGTTGATGTTCACCACAAGACAGTGCTAGATGTCCTTCTTGAGTCAGGCACATGTGTGTTTGAAGAGTTTTTTTGCAAAAGTGCAGTAGAGCAAGGGATTATTAGATTTGAGTCAGATACAATCCCTTACTGTAGTACTTTAGGCAGAGTACAGATATTCACGGCAGGCAGGTAACTTCAGGGTTTTACAGTCCTCCACCAGTGTGGCTGTGGACATGGTGCATTGACCTGGAGGACTGAAAAACCATCTACCAGGGACAAAATAACCCTACAGGGGGCTTAACTAACAACCCTTTGCGCCGTCGGTGTGTCACTTTTTCTGATGCTCTTGAGGCCCAGACAGAAGACCTATCTCTGCGAGGGCATGGACCGTCATGAAACAGGTTCGTTTTACCCTACTGATGATGTGTTGTTGCAATAGTAATCCTAAAACAATGTAAGGAAAGTCACTGCGTTGCCTTACACTGCATCAGGGAGGCATTCCATTGTTGTTGCAGCATTCCATTGTTGTCTGCAGCACACATAGAAAGAGGAAAAAGCCCCTCTGGATTGATTTTGTGCAAGAAGGTGCCCCTTCCTGCAAAAAACAATCCTGCCAACAACGCAGACACCCTTGAACCATGCTGCAATGGTACTTGTGTTGGCGCCATATCGTGAGCGGGCACTGGCTGAAATGCACCGTATCTCATAAAAAGGGTGCATTCCTGCCCTTTCGATTTGGCGTAGGGCAGTGCAACAAAAAGACTTGCAGAGCTCCCCTTCTCCAAATCACTGTAAATGAGACCCTAAATCTTCAAAGGATTCAGCATATCTGTGTGAAGCCTAGAAAGCATGATGAGTAATTGATTGACTTTTCAACCCACCAAAGCAATTACATTTTAAGAGACACAACACTCTCCAACCATATTTTGCATCATAGGCACAAGCAGTGGCAAGTCGACTACAGTGGCAACAATGAAGCTAATCTCTTTAAACACTGGGCTATATAATTGGACAACGATCACAGTCAACTTATATAATAACTCTGTGGAGTCAAAGACGGGCCTTCTTTTTTGGAAAATGTTTAATTTTTTCACCATAAAAAAGAAGAAAAAACAAGCCTCCGGGATGAACAGTTACCAGTCATTTTCAAATCCATTAGAGCCAAGAATAGCATATTGCATGGGCAAACAGATACAGTGCAACAATACGGGACTGCTTTAGACATTAATCATACTCGACCTGTCACAATGTTCGTAAACACCTAAAGACCTCACTGCAAATGACACTCAAATGATGATTAAGAGCAAAACCCATTGATTGCCTGACTCTGCGTTCGGCCGGTGAGGAAGAAGCGGACCCATTCTAGGGCTTTGTCATAAATGCTGGCGTTGTGAGGTCTTGTGCAGAAGGTGTGGTGGGAAATGGTGTTGAAGGTGTCTGAGAGGTCCAGGAGGATGAGGGCAGGAGTCTCCTGGGCTTCTCCCCCTTCACCTGCGACAAATCTTGGTGGCCCGCAGTGCTCGGAATCCCCCAAGGACCACACACGAAACCTCAGCATCATCTTGGACTCCTCACTCTCAATGAACTGTCAAATCAACACCGTTCTGCCCTCCCGCTTCGACACACTCCAGCCATTTTCATCAGATCTTCAAGTGGATCCCTACCGAGTCCAGGATAATGGTCACCCATGCGCTTGTCAGCAGCAGACTCGGCTACAGCAACGCATTCTGCACTGGCACCAACCAGCAACTCCAAAAAGACCAGCTGACTGTCCTGAATGCCTCCACCAGACTCATCCTGAACATCCCTGGCAGAGCCACATCACTGGCCACCAGAGAGACCTTCATTGGCTACCTGTCAACAAAAGAATCAAGCTTCTCACGCATGCCTTCAAAGCCCTCCACAACGCAGGACCTGCATACCTCAACCACCACCTCTTCTTCTACACTCCCGTCATACATCTCCGATCAGCCGAACTGGTCATGGCCACTATCCCACTGATCCGAAAGACCACAGCTGAAGTAAGATCCTTGTCCTACCATCACTGTATAATTCAGGAAGGATCTCAAGACCTGGCTCTTCGACTGAATCGCAGACCCAGCCACCACCCTCTCATCGCCTTGAGACCCTCACAGGTGAGTAGTTGCACTTTATAAGACTACTGATTGCTAAGATTACTGATTGAGAGACTGTAAACATGAGTGAATGGGTGTGTGAGTTTTTGTATGGGTGAGCGACCTGTGCTTAGGGGGTTGTATGAGTAAGTGACTAGGTGTTATGTTATGTTAGAAGCATGTAAAGCACCTAGTTACTGCATTTCGGAGTATCCCTGCTCGCTAGGATTCCCCTAAAAGCATCATGAGAACCAACTAAAGCAACTAGTTTTCCATTGTTTGCCTGTAGAACCAGGTCTTTCGTTTCTTGTGAAACAAAAAGTCAAAGGGTTGCATTCTAAGGTCCACAGGGAGGAGGTTCCACATCTTGGTCGTCAAGAAGCTAAATGAGCCATGAGTCTTTGAGTTTTGGGTATCATTAGCAGGGCAGTACCTAAGGATCTGAGGAATCAATTTGGAAGGTAAGGTTTAATCATAAGGAAAAGATAGCCCTTCTGATTTAAGATCCTGTGGCAAAAGCATAGCACTTTAAAAGCTACTCTGTCCTGAATATGAAGCCAGTGAAGTTTAGCAAGAGCAGTACCCATAGATGAGCGTCTCTTAATACTCTGCCCTTGGAGACACCAAGATAAAGTGCATTGCAGTAATCCAAGCACAACTCTACAAGAGCCTCGATGACCGTTTTCCTTGCTGAATCCAGCAGAAGCTCTAAGATTTTGCAGCACATCTACAAGATTCAGAAGCAAGTTCCAGTAAGAGTAGAAGTCTGGTGAACAAAGGTCAGAAAGGAATCAAACCAAATCTGGAGATTTTTATCTTAGATTTGTGAGAAGGTACCGGGCCTAGCAACATGTAGTGGTCCATATAGTAATCCATATAGATGGTTGCTTGCCCACCACTAGGACTTCAGTCTTAGCTGGATTAAGTCTAAGGCAGCTGGAATCCATCCATTTTTCCAGGTCGACCAGACATGCTTTGAAGTTGGAAGCAGCTTCACCTTCATCCTGTGCCAAGGTAATGACCAGCTGAGTGTCATTATCAAATAAGACAGCCTTTACGCAGTGACACTCTATTACCTATAGAGTCAGACTCAGAGCTGAACGCTGAGGCTCCCCTTGTTGCAGGGGAAAAATCTTTGAGGTGTATGACTGCTGAACAACCTGAAAGGTGCGATCCTGGAGGAAATCCACAATCCAGCGAAGAGTGCAGCCACGCATGCCAAGTGTCCAGAGTCGTTCAAGTAGTAGACCGTGGGACCTTGTATGAAAGGCCTCACTAAGGGGCCGATTATGATTGCGGTTAATCCTCATCTTCCGGGCCGGCGGAAGCCACCGCCGGCCCGGAGGATGCGGATCAACCGCTGCGGACTGAAAAAAGACCCCCCGCCAGATTAGGATGGCTGGGGGATCTTTTTTCCGTCCGCTGCTTTTCCGCCGCGGTCGCCTTCCGACCGCGGCGGAAAAGCTCTAACATGACTGGCGGTGTCTATCAGACACCGCCATATTAGGATGTCAGCGGGCCCATGCCTTTCCACGGCGGCATTTCCGCCGTGGAAAGGCATACAGAATTTTTTTGGGGGGCCCATTGCGGGGCCCCAGGGGTGAAGGGGGTGGATAGTGCACAAGAGGGGTACCTATGGTACCCCCCCAGCCTTTGCATGCACGAAGCGGCAGGCACCACGCGGTGCCTTCAGCTTCGTGCACGCAAAGGTAAACATGGTCTTTTTAACATTGCTCTGTGTGCTGCTTCAAGCAGCACCCGCCGCAATGTTAAAAATACAGGATGTGACCGCCAGGGTGGCGGTCACATCCTAATTAGCACGGAGGGACTGCCGCAGCCCCCGCGGACGGTCCCTCCTCCGCCATCCTAAGAGGCCCCTTAGTTCCAGCATATCCTGATCTGCAGTCTTACCTTCATCCACAGTGAGTCTAATGGATTCAGAAGCTAGAAGAAGAGCAGATTCAGTTCTGAGCATTGGCCTAAACTCTGATTGGGTCTCATTGAATAGATTATTTTCTTCGATAAACTGAGCCAGCTGCTGATTTAAATATTTTTCAGCAACCTATAGAAGTATAGAGATTGATCTCAGATTCGCAGGTAGATAGGGATCCAAGGAAGGCTTCCTTAGCATAGGAGCCATCTTTGCATGTTTCCAGTCTTATGTAACACGGCCAGTAGAAAAAGATAAATTTAGTATTTTGCAGAGCAGGCGGGCAACGGCTTCCCCGCCCCAACAAGCCATGGGAGACTGGTTCAAGTGGGGGTCCTGATTTCACTTTGGAAAGAAGACTGCCAGTCTCCGTCACAGTTAGAGTCTTAAGACTAGAAAAACCCTCAGAGGAGATGAGCTGTGGTTGCTCAAGCAAAGATAATTCATAGTTCCTAACAGGTTCAAGGAACGATGCCTAGGTAGTATCTATCTTCAGCAAGAAATACCACACAGCCAGGTTACAGTAGTTGGTTCAGGGAAGAGTAGTGACTGACACTCGCTCGAGGGAAGTATTAGAATTGACTATGTGAAAGATCTCCAAAAGTGAGTCCCCAGATAGCTCAATCCTAAGGGTAAAGAATTTGGTGTGTGTTCTTTTGATTTGTTTGTTATAGTTTTCCAGCGCATCAAGGTATATGATTTTGTCATCTAACTTGTAGCTTTTCCGCTACAGGCGCAACAGCCTTGTGCACACCTTTTTCATAATGAGAGGTTCGTCAGCAAACCACTCAGCTGTCTGTTTACAGCAGTTACTATCACAAGGTTTCAGTGGACAAGGATGTGAGTATGTGTATGGTTTAGTGAGTGTCTGTGTAAATCAATCAATCAATCAATGGCATTTGTAGAGCGCGCTACATACCCGTAGGGTCTCAAGGCGCTGGGGGGGGGGGGGTGCCGCTACTGCTCGAACAGCCAGGTCTTCAGCTTCTTCCTGAAGGAGAGGTGGTCTTGGGTCAGGCGCAGGTCGGGAGGGAGGGAGTTCCAGGTCCTGGCGGCCAGGTAGGAGAAGGACCTTCCTCCTGTCGTCGCTCTTCGGATGCGGGGGACGGCGGCGAGGGCGTGGTTGGCTGATCGGAGGTGGCGTTTGGGAGCGTAGAAGTTGAGTCGGCTGTTGAGGTAGCTCGGGCCTTGGTCGTGTAGGGCTTTGTGTGCGTGGGTGAGGAGGCGGAAGGTGATTCTTTTGTTGACGGGGAGCCAGTGAAGGTCTCTCAGATGTACGGAGATGTGGCTGGTTCGTGGGATGTCGAGGATGAGTCTGGCTGAGGCGTTCTGGATCCGCTGGAGTCTCTTCTGGAGCTTGGCGGTGGTACCGGCGTAGAGGGCGTTGCCGTAGTCCAGTCGGCTGGTGACGAGGGCCTGGGTGACGGTCTTCCTGGTCTCGGTGGGGATCCACCAGAAGATCTTCCGTAGCATGCGTAGGATGTTGAAGCACGCCGAGGAGACGTTGTTGACTTGCCTGGTCATGGTGAGGGAGGAGTCCAGGATGAAGCCCAGGTTGCGTGCGTGGTCTGTCGGTTTGGGTGCGGTGCCCAGGGCGGGAGGCCACCAGGAGTCGTCCCAGGCGGAGGGCGAGCCCAGGATGAGGACCTCCGTCTTGTCCGAGTTCAGTTTCAGGCGACTGGTCGTCATCCACTCGGCCACCTCTTTCATCCCTTCGTGCAGGTTGGCTCTGGCGGCGGCGGGGTCGTTGGTCAGGGAGAGGATCAGCTGGGTGTCGTCGGCGTAGGAGATTATGCTGAGGTTGTGTTTGCGTACGATGGCCGCGAGGGGGCTCATGTAGACGTTGAAGAGGGTGGGGCTCAGAGATGATCCTTGAGGGACGCCGCAGGTGACTTCGGAGGCCTCTGACTTGAACGGTGGTAGGCGGACTCTCTGTGTTCTTCCGCCGAGGAAGGAGATGATCCATTCCAGCGCCTTGTCCTGGATTCCGATGTTGCTGAGGCGCCGTACTAGGGTGCGGTGGCAGACCGTGTCGAATGCCGCGGAGAGGTCTAGGAGGATGAGGGCCACTGTTTCTCCATTGTCCATCAGGGCTCGGATGTCATCGGTGGCGGCGATGAGGGCGGTCTCGGTGCTGTGATTGGCTCGGAAGCCGGACTGTGAGGGGTCGAGGGATCCGTTCGTCTCGAGGAAGGCGGCCATCTGCTTGTTGACGGTCTTCTCGATGACTTTAGCTGGAAACGGGAGGAGCGAGATGGGGCGGTAGTTCTTGAGGTCGGTGGGGTCTGCTGTTGGTTTCTTGAGTAGAGCGCTGAGTTCGGCGTGTTTCCAGCTCTCGGGGAAGATGGTGGTGTCGAAGGATGTGTTGATGATGTCTCGCAAGTGGGGTGCGATGACAGCGTCGGCCTTGTTGAAGACGTGGTGAGGGCAGGGGTCGGTCGGAGATCCGGAGTGGATGGAGTTCATCGTGCGGATGGTGTCTTCGGTGCTGATCGGGGTCCAGGCGTGGAGGGTGGTGGTGGGGGGTGGTTGTTCGGTCATGGTGTGCGTTGGTTGGTTGTTGAAGCTGTTGTGTATGTCCGTGATCTTGTTGTGGAAGTATGAGGCGAGGGAGTTGCAGAGGTCTTGCGATGGGGTGATGTCGTTGTTTCCTGCGCTGGGGTTGGAGAGCTCTTTCACGATGTTGAAGAGTTCTTTGCAGTTGTGTGCGTTGTTGTCCAACCGGTCCTTGAAAGCTGTTTTCTTGGCGGCGCGGATCAGCTGGTGGTGTTTTCGGGTGGCAAGTTTGAAGGAGGTCCTGTTGTCCGGTGTCGGTTCCCTTTTCCAGACTTTCTCGAGGGCTCGGCAGTTCTTCTTGGAGCTCTTAAGTTCGTCGGTGAACCATGGGGCCTTCTTGCTGCCGGGTCTGCTAGGCGGGGTCTTCAGTGGGGCGAGTTCGTCCGCGCAGTTGCTTATCCACTTCGTGAGGTTGTCGGCGGCCTGGCTGGGGTTCGCTGAGCTGGCAGCAATGGTGAGTGAGTGGGTGAATGTGTGGGTGTATGTGTGATTGTCCCAGTGTGTCGGTGGCAGTAAATGTTAAATGAACAGGTGCATAACAGATTTTATGAGTGAGTGAACACTTATGTAAGAGATTCTATGGGTGAGTGAGACGAAATATGAGTGGCTGTATTGGTATGTGAATGGGTGTGTAAGTGGATATATTGGTGAATGAGTGGCTATATGAGTGGCTCTATGGTGAGTAAATAGCTATGTAAGTGTTTGTATAGGTGAGTGAGTGCAAAGAGAGATTGTATGAGACAGTATGTGCTTGTGTCAGTGACTGTAGAGGTCAGTACATGTGTTAGTATATGTATCATTAAGTTAATTGGTGTGTGAGTAACTGTATTAGTGAGTCAGCAGCTGTGTGAGTGACTTCATGGGTGATTGAATAATTGTAATCAAAATCTCTATAGGAAAATGCATGTGGAAAATGTGTTTTCGGATCCCTTTTTTCTCTGCCCCAGCTTCATAGATCACCACAAAAATTGCCAGACAGCAGCTGAAGTGACCAGTATACTACTTTTGAAACTTTTCTGAAGATTCAGCAATCGGCGCCATAGTTTTTAGCAAAATGAAAAACCTTCATATACGGAAACTAGGTCCTATTTATAACTACATATTGTCGACTGCCTGTAGGTAATATATATATCTTCAAAGCACATAGATGTGGAGTTAGGAATAAATCTATTGAAGTCTTAGGGGCACATGCATCAAGCTATTTAGGAATCGCAAACGATGCGATTCGGTAAAATCGGCCGTTTGCGATTCCTAAATACCTTTTTAGTATGCATCAAGCATTTTTGGAAAAATCGCTATTTTTAGCGAATTCCAAAAATGCGATTGCTCTTAAGGAATCGCAAATTTGCGATTCCTTAAAAGCAATGCATGATTAATTTTAAAATTGCGAATTCGCAATTAGGGGGGGCAAATTACCACGAGGGTGAACCTCGTGGTAATTTGCGAAAAATGTTTAAAATGCTCAAATTAGCATTTTAAACACTGTCATGTTACAGACACACATGTCCTTAGGACATGTGTGTGTAAAACATCCATTTTAAAATACATTTCAGGGGTGCAGGGGGGGTCCTTTGGACCCCCCAGCACCCATGGAATGCATCAACATTTTGCGAATTCTAATTTGCGAATTCGCAATTTCCATTGATTCCTATGGGCCTTTTGGCCCATAGGAATCAATGGGAATTGCGAAATCGCAAATTGGAATTCACATAATATTTGCGATTCGGTAAAAATTGCGATTTTTACCGAATCGCAAATATTATGCACTTTCAATCATGCATACCGTTTTGCGATTCCTTATTTGCGATTCGGTAAAAATCGCTAATTAGGAATCGCAAAACAGGAGTTTGATGCATGTGGGCCTTACTTCCTTTTATGCCTTTCCCTATATTACCTTTCGTTATTTTGTCCATTGATATTTTGTCCTCAATATTCTTGTACCACAATATTCTGGTGGTCGATATTGAGCAGTACAACTTTGGTCGGGACCTTCCCATACCTCACCTTATGTCACCTCTCCAACCCACATTTTACTTTATTCCCCCTACCTAATTCTCATATCCACCTGTCCATTATTTTTTAAAGAAACACAACACATTTCCACGCACCATTCCACCCTTCCCTACACCTCTGGTAGGCGGCCACGTCCTTTTGCAGTTGTGTGTCATCTCTTCTCCTGCACTTTTAGGTTCATGGTAGCAGTTGTATCAAACACGACTGCCAACCAGTACTGTTTACTTTCACTTTTAATTGCTTCTTTTAAAAAAGTTTAAAAAAAAAATAAGCACAGACTCCTTTTAAAAAACATTGGGAGCGTTACGTACTGTAATAGCTGATTTTCAAATAAATAGTTTCTTTCAGCATAGTCACCAGGGGAGTGAGTGCCTGCACAAAATGCAGTTATTTGTTTGGCAATGGGTTTATGGGAATCGCAGACCTACTCTGTGTATCCGTTTTTTGCACAGCACACACTGCCACAAAAAATATTCAGTCTTGTTAAGTTTAAAATATTCCTTGAAACCTGAACTTTTATAATTTTCCACTCTGAATACTTTACCTACTAGCATAAATTTGAATTGCTGTTAAATGCAAATTCCACTTGTTTTGTAAGTATTTATTTCTACTTTGCCTTGAAACCATACATTCACATGGGAATATTCATGACTTTGAATTGCAATATTCCATTTTAAGTTTTATGATTACCATTTTATTTACATATATAAAAACGATTTAAAGTCTTCTGCGTCTAGAGAACTGAAATATTCCCTGCTCACGCCATAAACCTTGTGAAATATAAATAACACATGCCCTAGACAAATCACTACGGCAATGACTTTTGCTACTCTAAACAACAGTGACCAGCGCAACAAAACAACTAGCGCTGTCAAAGCCGATAGGATTGGCTTTAATGTGCCAAAGCATAGAAAAAACATTGCATGCACAAATGCTTTTTATCATAAGGTATCAAACAAGGATTGATTTTTGTAAAAATTACATGTAGGAGATACAGAATTGATTATTTAAAACAGCATGATGATTGAGAGTACTTTTCCTACATTAAATAGTCCCTTATCTATTCCAGCAGAAGCAATGCAAAAAGTAGTCAATAGCATCAGGTGAGAGAGTAACACTCATCTGTGTGAAGTCAAACACTCCTCTATGTATATTTTATAGAACTGGTAACAATGCAGCATGCAAGCAGCTATGCTATGAAGCCTATATGTCCCACATTTGACAATGTGTGTGTGTGTGTGTGTGTGTGTGTGTGTGTGTGTGTGTGTGTGGGTGTGTGTGTGTGTGTGTGGGTGCGTGTGTAGGTGTGTGTGTATGTGTGTGTGTGTGTGTGTGAGAGCAACATTAAGCATAAATAATGGTTAATTTTATTATCTCAAAAATGTAATAATAAATTACATTTTAACTAATAAAATTAAACTGTAACTTATTGTCAAAAATACAAAGCATATTTACATTAATGATATACATAACTTTCAACAACCTTTAATCAAATTAAATAAAACTAAACATTTGTGTCAAGGTGGATAATTTATTTTAAATTTTTGTTCGACAATTATAATTTAAGTCAATTAAAATGTTTAAATCATTGTATTATTAAGTACACATTTAATTTGAGAAGTTAATGTGGTACAAGTGTTTATTTTGTTTGTTCCAAGTTAATAATAATTATGTCAAATATTTTTACATTTAAATTGTATAGCAAGTGTGATAAATTGGGCTGTTGGTTGAGGAGGTTGTAAGCCTTGCTCAAGCAGCATTTACAATCCATGTCAGGATGAAGCACAAAGGTCACTAAATTAACTTGTTTGGCACAAAAGCAGTCGGGCTTATTTATGAGGCACAAACAGTAATGAAGTGAATACACAACACAAGAAAAATTCGAAAAATATAGCACATTTAAAGAAAGTATTTGATACCAAAGCAATAAAAATCCAATCATTATAACCTGAGACATGTCACTTTCAAGATTTAGGCAAAAATAATGCTTAATATCAGGTTCAGGAGCAGGGCAGTCTCCCACAGAACCATAAGTGATCTGAAGAGTAGGTCTGAGGGTCCAATAATTATAGCTGGGGCTCACCTTGAAGTGGAAGAAGCTGTAGATGTTTACCCCTACAGAGGTTTCCGAATTTCCTGCCACTATGCCCTTGTCCCAGTCTGTCTGAGGGCACAATAGGCTAGTGTGAAGTGCTTTGTATATGAGCTGAGTCAGTGCCTTTGAAGTGCAAGTGTGATACATAATAGCTCTGCCCCCCATTAATCAAAGATGGCCAATACTGCCAACACTTAGACCCTCTATTGAGATGCTATCTGGGAGGAGTACACAGAAGTCAACCGCCAACTACAATCTACTTGAATGACTCAGGAACAGGACTCAGGAACAGGCTGTAATGGTTAGAACTTTCCAAAAGTTATATATTCAGTATTGTGGCTTAGAATTTGACTATACTATTAAAGGGGAGGTCTACAATTCATCAGATACCAAACTTGACGTTCCTACCTGCTCCCAATAAAAAAAAAGTTAGCATTTATTAAATGTGTCTCCTATGGGAGAGGTAGGCCTCACTATAGAGAAATAGTAATGTGTTACAAGTACATGTCCAACTATTTAAGTACAATGCCCCCTGTCCTATGGGCTGCTTAGGGCCTTATTAAGGGAGACTTATATGTAATAACAAAAGGAATTTTAGACTTGGTAATGGGGTTATATTAGCAGTTTAAAACTGCATTTAGACTGCAGTGGCAGACCTAGGACAGGTATATGGGTTACTTAAACTTAAGTGGTTGGCACAATAAGTGCTGCAGGTCCATTAGACTAAAACCAAGAGGTTGTTTGGACGTGTTATTTGTCTGAGTCTATTTTAGTCAAACTCCTTTTGACACATAAAGTGGGTTTGGTGTTTTTGTTTCACCTTTTTTCTTTAAACATTAATTGATATAGCATACATAAAAGACATTAAATTCATGCCATAGAAAAGCGGCATACATGTTATCATTCAACACTACATCAAATAATAAACACAATATAAATAACAATTCACAGATACATGACAAAAAGCCATTGACAACATAAATGACTAGTCCTTGAGTTGGAAAAGAAAAAATACCGGTGAAGACTTATTTATGATTTACATCTTGTTGAATGCCTTGTTTGCACACTGTGTCATTCAGTGAAATTGTGATGGTTGCGGCTAGCTGTCTGTGGTTGACGTGCTTCGGAACCCTATTATCCTATGAGGGTTCTCCTCGGGACAAGGACTTGGTCGGATTCTATAACGTAATGGAATATTGCACTTATGTAATTATGAGTTCCGACTTAGCATTTAATTTATCAGCCATGTGTATATGTTATAGCATTTTACTAGGGACCTGTAAGTAAATTAAATGTCAAGCAGGTGTAAGCCAATTGTACCATCTTTTAAGGAGTTCGCACAAGCTCTTTAGCACTGGTTAGCAGTCATAAGGTGAATCAAAACCAATACAGAAAAATAGGAGGGATGAATGCAAAACATTTGGAGATGACTCTGCAAAGAGGGCCAGATCCAACATAACCCTGTTCCAGCCATAAGCCAGGGGAGACTAATCAATGCATTGACAGGCTTTCCTGTTGAGATGATAGAACATGGACAATGGCCCTCTGCTACAGAGGCCCTTGCCAGTACTATGCCCTCCATAACTCAGTTGTATTACTCTGGCTACACTCTTCTGAGCCACTAAACAGACTTATAGGGAACCCTTCAACTCACCTGTGGACCCCATCTGTACAGCAGCTAACTTTAAATTCTTCACAGATGCATCCCAGTAGGCAGAGAGTACCACCATGTCTAACAAAGTGATGCAGCTAATTTCATCCATTCAAGCAGACTTTTGTCCTCAATCCCAAGGACAATTCTGCCCATAAGGACGAGAACCAATAAAGGAAGGGTGCCTTTTAAGGAAGAAAGTATATCAGTGCACACCCAAAAACGTACAAACCGGTAGATGCACAAAATGCATCCCTCCCTTGTTGCACCCTGGATCAAGGTGCGCATTTTCCGCTTACTAGTACATTGTTACCCTTTAATTCCTTTCCGGGTTGGGATAGTGTGGACAACATCCCCAAAACTGGTGGATGTTTATAGGGAGGGGTGTGTATACTGGAAGAGATATTTTGTTTGTTGATTAAAAAAATGAAAAGATGAACTTGCAATTGTACCGCCTTAGCTGATTCTGTATGAGCAATTATCTGCATGTATATTTACTTCTCTGAAAATGGAATGACAAACAAATTCCAGCAGTATGCCTGGAATCCAGCCACTGTCGCTCAGTTCAAAGTACAATCTGGAAAATGATTGTGAATTAGGACACGCCTTTTGGTCTCCCAGCAAAAGCATATCTTTTGTTCTCTCAAAACTGTACAAAGAATTTGACGTTTTACTTTTTTTTTAAACAGCCTTTTTATTTCTAAAATGCATTTCACTCTGCCTACTCTGAACAGAGTTCATAAGAGATAAAGAAGTGTCAGAAAATATTGGGAACCACGTGCCAAGACCTAATTTACTTTCACTGGATTCAGCCATTTCGTCCTAGCCCATGGGCCTCCAGGAGAAGGGTCATGCTAAGAAGATCTTGTGCCACTGATGCTAGCAGAAGGAGAGCAGCAGATCACACTTAGCCCAGCGCCATACAAGCCTTTGCATGCCAAAGCTTGTGCTTTCATGCAACATGTGGAACGCAGGAGATAAAAATAACAACCCTGCTCTTCAGATGCACCTCATCCAAAATATTTCTCTTACTGGGCATTTACAGGCAAGCTGGAAGTGATAGGGAGTAACATAGCAAGTGGGTATTTGAGGGTGGGGTGGGTGGAAGCAGAACACGAGTGACAGAGCAAGAAAACAATATTTAAAACACAGAGAGGCAACATAACACAATATTTAAAGCATCAATGCAAATATAGTAATCAGATACAAAATCTTTCTTTGTTTCTCAGTGACAAATCTTTTAATCTTGTCTCGTCGTCATACAGAGTGCCAAGAGATGTTTCAGAAACCAGCAGAAACAGCCAACGCGTTTCGCCCCACAGGGGGCTTCCTCAGGGCAAACTTCACAATGTTCACGCTCAGATAGTGAATTGCTTCTGATCCCCGTTAATGCTTAAATCAAAGCTCAATAGATCACGACCCAGCAGCCAATGCTTAAATGATGGTTGTCTTGGACTGTTGTCCGCATTCAAATCATATAATGTATTTCCTGTATATGGTATTTTTCAAGTATAGCAGTAATAGTGCAAACTGGACGTGAGTACTTCAGCAATCCAAAGAAGGACAAAGGGTCAATACGATGGTTGACTCCTAAAGGGCATACGTAGTCAGCTGCGTTTTAGTGTTCAGGAATTACATTATATGAGCAGCAGAAGGTTCCCAAAAATAACAAACGCACCAATTAATGTCAATGTTTGAGCAATACCCCGGTCTTTGTGTGAATTCAAGCGAACCACAGCAGACTGGGAGATGGTAAAGCATTACTTGTCTCATTGGTCAAAAAAGGGAAGCCAAGCAGAAGCAAATTATTTAGTGGCAAAGCATCCATGCAGCAGCATATGATTAATACAATTACCTTTAGACTATAGGTATTAAAAGGCTACCTTTTGATAAATAATACAAGGATATGTTGACTAAGCAGTCTTACTTTTTTCCTTATCAGACATGTGAAAATTACCTTTTATTCACAATCTCCTTAAAAATGGTATTTCCTAGCTAGCCAGTGTAGTCAGCAAGCCCTAATGTTCTACAGTCAGTTCCCAGCAATGTGGCTTCACTTCACTCTTAGATATGATGGGGCAGATTTACAAGCCCCTTGCCTCATTTTTGTGACGCAGCGGCGGCGTAAAAATGCGGCCCCTTTACAACATGATGCATCTAGAGAGATGCGTCACATTGTAAAGGCCTGCAAAATCATCAGGTATAATGTATGCAGGGTGGGCGTTCCCACACAAAAAAGCCTCGTAAAAGTGACGCAGTGAAATCTACAAGCTTTCACTGCGCCGCTTCTAGAATGCAACTGTGTCAAAACCTTATGTTTGCTTGGAGAAGGAATAAGGAGTGACGCAGTTAAATAAGAATAGGCCTCCCCATGCATTTCTGGAGTTGCGTCGGGCTTACGACATGACTCCAGCAATGCGTGACTTTTGCGACAACAGATGCGTTAGAATTTCTGATGCATCTGTCAATCCTTGCACCATGGTACGCCGTATTGCAAATACGGAAAATACATGGTGGCGCAAGTATTTCACAGGGTGGTGCACGGAAAGTGACACATTTCTGCAGATGCGTCACTTTCTTGTAAATCTGCCCCAATATATCTGATGTGCCAAAGTATTTTTTTTCTGCATGGTAATGGCTTTTACTTTGATACGTTATTACTGCAGAGTTTCCGTGTGGCTCGACTGCAGCCATCCAGGCTAGAACAGAAAAACTATTTCATATTTGACAAACAATTTTACTATCAGTGCAAAGGAGTGGCCATGGGAGCTACATACGCTCCCAGCCTAGCGAATATATTCATGGATAGCTACGAGGAAGAGCATCTGTACAGTTACACCAACCCATACCTCAACAAGATCGAGGTATGGAAAAGATACATCGATGATGTGATTATGATTTGGGAGGGTGATGAAAAAGAGCTAGAAGAATTCCACACCTGGTTGAATCAAAGAAACAATGACGTACAGTTCACTATGACAAGCAGCAAGATGTCGATAGACTTCCTGGACCTCACTTTGAAAACAGAAGAGGGTAAACTATTCTGTGACCTCTACCGTAAACCTTTGGAAAGGAATACCTTACTGCTGTACGGGTCACTCCATCCAAGACACTTGAGGGACAATTTACCCTACGGACAATATCTCCGGATAAGGAGAAACTGCACTCACAGAAAGGACTTCTTTAGGGAATCAGACGTATTGACCAACCGCCTGAGGGACAGGGGGTATCCAAGGAACTTCCTAAAGCATGCGAAGAAGCGGGCATGGCACTGCCCACATGAACAACTGTTGGAGGTAAGAGAGAAATCAGAAGAAACCAACAACATCGTCTGCGTCACCTAGTTTAACACAAGGAGCAACGATGTCAAGAAAATTATCCTCAAATACTGGAATTTGGTTGCTGGTGAACTCCAAACTACTGACAAACCAATCTTTGCTTTTAAAAGAGGAAAGAATATAAAAGACTCATTGGTGAAAGCGTACTTAGAACCATCAAAACAACCACACTTAAAGACTACGTGGGTCTCCCACCCATCACTGGGCATCACAAATGTGGGTCTTGTCGAGAATGTGCACAGTGTCAGGAAGGAAAGGATTTTACACCTAACAACAGGACGTACATACTGTCAGATATCACGAACTGTAACAGTACTAATCTGATATATGACAACGCAGAAAGCAAAAGTTAGAATCCTGCAACACATGAGCCGCATGAGGTGCAAAACACTAGGGGCACCTTTGGTGGAGCACTACATGGCACACAACCACACACCCAATGACATGAAGTGGTGGGTACTGGAGAGAATACATGCAAATCCAAGGGGTGGTTCTATTGCACGTTCCCTGAGCTATAATGAGTGCCTTTGGATTCATTCACTCAACTCACTTCAAAATGGGCTCAATGAGGTTGAGGAAATTACAAGACAGATGGGACAGCTTTAAACTCTCTTGTGGACAGGTTTTCTAGCCCCCCCAAATCATTTAAGCGCCACATGAGATACCCAATAGAATTGATTAACTATAACAATCCAGCTAGGAGAGCGACCGCACTGATTGACAAGTAGTAGCATTTGAGAGCTTTGAATATCAATCACAGTCAACTGGATGACGTGCCGAGGCACATCGCTTATTCTGCTTAATGTAATGTAACTGATGGACCTATGACATTGCTTTTAATTATTGTCCTTGTCTCTAAGCTATAATCGTCTGAATTGTTTCTTACAAATGCTGTTGAATACACTAGGCTATAATTATAACTGTGGTATTCTCAAAATATGATGTTTCACTGACATTTACTAATGCTTTCCCTTAAATATAGCATAACGATAATCGTCCAGATTTCGGCTTTGGAAATCTTATCCTACCATACGCATTGCGCATTGGTTGAAACATAGAGGATAGGGTTAATCCCTTCACCTCACACCGAGACGCCTCGTAACGGTTTGACGTTACGTTGGTTGCCGGGCAATGAGTAACGCGTGAGCGCTGGCAGCGTCCTCGCGCTGGCTAAACTGGTTATAGCAAGACAACGCAGAAAGCAAAAGTTAGAATCCTGCAACACATGAGCCGCAGAAGGTGCAAAACACTAGGGGCACCTTTGGTGGAGCACTACATGGCACACAACCACACACCCAACGACATGAAGTGGTGGGTACTGGAGAGAATACACGCCAATCCAAGGGGTGGTTCTATTGCACGTTCCCTGAGCTATATCAAGTGAGAATCCCTTACACTGTCAGTCGAGTGGCGACGCTGCACAAGCTCATCCAGCGGCCAGATGAAGTAATTTCCTGGATCCATAGACCAATTTTGAACAATGCTATAAAGCAGAGGTAAGAGGTGGCCCAATCCCGCCTTTAGCCTCTGCACTAGTTACATTCAGTTACCCGTAATTCTGCTGGAAGCTAAACTGCTCCTTACACCTGTAGATCGCACCGGATAACTGACCATATGAACTACTTGTTCAGCATCCAATTCTGTATCAACACAGGGGACTTGTAACTAATCTACTTGAGGTAAGCGCACTAGACATAGGCACCCCCTGTAATGCACCTGCTTCGACATGATAATCAAACTAGGTATCATATTCTCCCTTCCCTGCAGAACCCGGCACTGTCAAGAACTGAAGAGGGTCGTTACCGCGCCTACCCAGAGCACGACGGACTACGAGATTCAGAAGTCTGTGGGAAGGGGGCGGAGACAATATAACTACGGTCTACCCGGAACTCGGGTTGTATTGAATTTTGTAAACTAGTACTGTTGAGGAGCGGCTGCTCGCTGGTGAGTCTCGTGGCCCTGTGGTGCTTCGCTTGGTTCGTTAGCGAAGACACAGTGCGGCTGGCTTGTGGTATTCCGGGATCTTCGGAGGTGTGCGTGGGCCGATGCACACAGGGCGTGCCGTGGTGCTTCACTGAAGCATTCGCGAAGACACGGACGCTGCCCCGGAGGAGAAGTGGAACTAGAGCGGAAGCATTCTTGGATTCGAAGGAGTCCTCTGTTGGGCTTCGCATTGTGCTTGCGAAGATATGGAAACTCGACATGACTTGGCAGTAGGTTGCTAGCTGCTGTTCTCTCACGGCGCCTACCCTAGGACTGTTTCTGAATGCCGATTAGCCTCTAGGAGCCCAGTGTCTTGTTGACTCCTTTACCTTGAGGTGGTGCCTTTCCAGAGAGAGAACGTTTTGCTTTGTTTTGTTTTACACTTTTTGGGACACACTTATTTTCTTTGGGCTCTGATGCAGGTGACTTAAGAAGCGGTCCTATGCTTCTGTGTATGAACAGAGGCTTTCTCTTTCGTGCCCGGTCCGTTTGTCTCTCATTCCTGCTTAGTGAGAGGACTGGCTTTATATTTGGAATCCTTGGTGGAGATCCTGGTACGTGCTTGTTGGGACCGAATAGGAGGCGGGTATGAATGAAATTATGTATGGGTGGAGAAGTGTGGCTCAGGGGTTAGAGGCGGCAGACCCGGAAGCTGAGATCGGCCCTGGACCAGGGTTCAATTCCCCGCCTCGGCGGGTCTTGGGCTCAAAATTCCACGGACTCGATAATTCTCGCTCCGGTGCCTTCTCAACTCACGGGTTCACACTCTGCGACTCTGGGCAATAGCTTGCTTAATCTCCACAACGGCCCCTCGCGGTGGGATGCCTGGCTTTCACCTTGTGGATACCCTGCCGGGGTTATCTCACAGGGGAATACCAGGACGGGTTCCCTAAGCAAGCGCCGGGAAACCCTTTGTGGGTAGCTGTGCGCTATATAAGCTCAAATACATTTACATAACCTGTGTTTGTGTCTTATAGGGTAGAACACTTCTAGATCTACTCCAGAGAGGCCATTCTGTGACCGCTTTCATCAATCCTTCCGGTGTTTTAGAGAAAGATACGTGAGACAGGCTAGAGAGTCTTGTTTGGGTAGCGAAGAGAGTATACCTGGGTTAACAAGCTGTTCTTGTCTTTCAGGTTGCCTGAAACCCGTGCAGCATCCTCCCGGCCCCCACCATTTTTTCCCTCGCCTAATCACTTCTAAGCTCTGGGTGTTGACCAGCACAGAGCTTGGGGAGATTGGGACGTGGACCCCTCTTGAGCATCATCCGGATCCCTGAGAGCGTTGGGCAATCCTGACAGGCACACAAGATATCCTGTTTGACTATCTGCGTAACAACTCCAAAGGAAAGCCCGGCTGGGCTTACTTGGAGGTGAGTCTCAATCGTGTCATTAACGTAGTTGGTTAGACATTTTTAAGGTATTCCACCCTAGAGCGAATTCGAAACCCTGATTTATCTAATTTTAACCTCCAGGCTGTCACGCCCTCCCCGCAATCCCATTCACCAGTCCTGATGAAGACCCCAGCTAATGCCACAAGAGCGCGAAAGTGGGGTCGAAACGTCGACAATTCATACTAGTGGACCATATTTTCAAACAGACTCTGTACTTAAACTGACTAGTGTGGTTTACAGGAGACTCTGAAGAATTGTATAAATATTGGTCACGTTTTCCGTCCCCCAAATCTCTCCCCTTGAAGCACAGAACCTGCACTGTACATATTGTATGGCACAAAACTGACTGAGCACTAACTGTCACAAAACTTTCACTTCATGTATCACTTTATGAAATTGACAGCCTGACTTATAAATGAATTACAATTCATAAAGTATATGAACAAACTCTTTATATGTTTTCGGATTCCTCTCTTTGTGAACCAATTCATAATGGTGTTCTGAGCAACCTATCGTTAAGAATTATGAACAAAAAATGTATAATGAAATGAAATATATGTGAAGAAATCAGAAGCATTTGTTTATGATTAAATAGAACAGGGTGTCTGGCTGGGGCCAGGTCCTTTTCAGCCAAATGTGTGGGTGGGGTAAATGTACACTGCAGTTGACATGTGGCGCATACATTTTATTTTGAAGAGTGCGCAAACCCCAAATGTATGCTCGGTGTGGAGCAAACCAGACACCTGGTGGGAATAGGTAGGAAATACACCAAAAGTATCCATAACATATGCATTTGTAAAGTGCATGTACACCCATAGGCATCTTGGGACTGAATAACAGATGTTTATTGTAACCCAACTCAATGGTATGCATTTTATCGACCTCAGATGGATGAAAGGCTGAATGGACCTGTAGGGATTTGAACCTCTCACCATGAAGTTGAACAAAGGCCCCTGTAGTGGGTGCATTAGTCCACCGAGCCAACAGACCGAGATGCCAGTGTCAATGTTCAGAGGGGGTTTATCTACAGTGAAAAATGTTATCCCTGTGATTAAAGTTAGCAAAAGCCCCCTTTGCAAGCATTTACACTCAGCCTTTGTACTCTTTTTGAATATGACTCATTACATCGCATAGCAATACCACGCATGCCATTACAACATGGGTATTACTACGCAATGTCAATTACAACGACATACCATTACATTGCAAAATTTTACCACGACTATGCATTTACCGTGTATGGCATTACAACGCAAAGGCATGAGTGGTAAAGGTATACTCATGGTAAACGTTTGCAAGGTAAGTGACTCTACCTTACCCATCCTAATCCCTAATGTAGTACCCCTGCATGACTCTCCCCCAACCCCCAGTCCTCTCCCTACAATACACTACACTACCCTGCTTGACCACCGACACTACCCTAAATCCTAAAACACTACCCTACACTACGCAAACAGCACAACACTACCCTAAACCCTAAAACACTACCCCCAACACGACCCTCGCCCAGCCGCGGGCCGTGGAGGGAGTTGCGGTGGGGCAGGGAGGCGGGGAGGGGGAGGGGCAGGGTGGAGAGGGCTAAAAACCGGCATATGGATAATTACAGGTAAGTAAACAATTTAAATAATAAAACGAATTTCGTAGCGCGCACTGCATCGCAAAATGTGATGTAGTGCGCGCTACGAAATTCGTTTTATTATTTAAATTGTTTACTTACCTGTAATTATCCATATGCCGGTTTTTAGCCCTCTCCACCCTGCCCCTCCCCCTCCCCGCCTCCCTGCCCCACCGCAACTCCCTCCACGGCCCGCGGCTGCCCTCGCCCCCACCCCCGGCCTGGTCCCTACACTCAAACACTACCCTGCACCTCCCCCAACACTACCCTAAATCCTAAAACACAACTCTACACTAAACAAACACCACAACACTACCCTAAACCCTACAACACTACCCCCAGCACAACCATCCCCCACCCCCAGTCCGGTCCCTACACTCTAACACTACCCTGTACAATCCCACAACACTACCCTAAATTCTAATACACAAACATTACAACACTAATTCGACCCTACTCTAAACCCTCCCCCACCCCAAGCCCAATCCCCCTTATCACTCTCTCCTTGTTGTTACTTTCTCCTGGTTCCAACATCATCTGTTGGGCGGTGCACGGTGCACGTCGTTGTGAGGAAATGGAACAGCCTCAGTTTCCTTACACTGATGTGGATTGCCATTACATCGCATGCGTTTTAAAAGCGCATGCGTAGTAATGGCTACACGTTGTTACATTGCATGTGTTGTAACGCATGCAAGGTAATGACTTACGGAGAAACAGATGCTGTGTAATGGCTGTTTACCACTCTTTTTAGTATTTACAAAATCAACTCCATAGCTAAGTTCACAGCAGGTGGTGGAAGTAGATGTAAATGTGGTTTTTGTCAGAAAGCTTGGTATGGTGCGTTTTCAACCCTTTTCAGGTTGAAATGAAGTCAGCCTAACATTGTACGCTTACCTGACATCATGCACAGACCAGAGACGCCAGGCCCAGCCTGGCATGAATCCCTGCGGGCTTCCCATGCCAGGGAGCCCTGCTAGCCTCTGTGTAACAGTGTTGATCAGAATTGGCAGGGTCTGGGTGTGCTGATGAGAGAGCCATCTGCACATCAATGACTGAGATATGCTTTGGTTTGTTCATTGTGTCATAGAACTCATCTTGCTTTGTTCTTTCAGAAAATATGGGGCCAGATGTATCAAAGGGTTTTGCCCATTCTGAGTCTATGGGAAAATGTGTTCATACATAAGACCCTTGGTCATTAAATATTTAGCTTAAAACTTTAAGGTTATATGGTTCAATAATGAAGGTTTATTGCTCGGACTTATTGCTATAATTGCTCCGATGTGCGCTTTATAGTTCTGGCTTGAAAGCATAGCTATCTCCTGACCTTGCGTGATCAATACAAAAAGAGCTTTAAAAAGCATTACTGAGATGGACTTTGGCCCGCCCACTTGTTCATTACCTTGAGTACAGCATTTGATTGGACAGATGTTGTGTGATTCCACTGAAAAAGATTGCTTGTATTCCCCTTTTGGGAAATCATATGTTCAATATATCAGGAGTGAGTTGGTTGTGGTGGCAAAACAATGATCAAGGTCATTGTCCATACAATGACCTTGGGTGATAGCGCTTCACATATTAACGCATGTGAATTCATAGAAACTAGATTTTCTGGCATACCATTACTGAGAAACCATTCCACCTAAACTGTTTAATAGAAAGTTGAAGGGTGCCTGTTATTCGCCATTTGATAGAAACCAATTTACAGTATGTTTTATTGGCAATAGGCTCTTGCATGCATAGTATTATTGTGTAACGAAGATGTACAGAAGTATGACCATTTCATTTAGCGCCTGGCAATTGGCGACACTTTGCAAGTCGCAAATTGCGAGGCCCTAAATGAAATGTACAACAGTGTGTTGACACTGTTTTGCGATTCCCAATGGGTTCACAAATTGAGAGGCTCATTAATATTAATGAGCCTCTCACCATTTGTGAGCCAATTGTGTATGCCAGCCCTCCCATGCCAGCTCTCCCAGGGATGGTGGCCTTCTGGGTTCAGCACACCCCCCATGTCTGGAACTGCTTTTTAATAAAGCAGCTTTTTATTTTTTAAATGCAGTCCGTTTTCCTTATGCATTTAAAAAAAAAGAAACATTTTCATTTCATTTTTTAAGGGCAGGCAGTGGTCCCTGGGACCATTGCCTGCACTTTAAAAATTGTTTTGCATGCACTTGCAAATGCATTACCATCTACTTGAAGTGGGTGGTCATTGCGGGTATTTTGTGACTGCAATTGCAGTTACAAAACATTAGTACATTGTTTTGAAACTCGCTATTTGAATTGGAACGCCCCTTCCAAATAGCCAGTTGCAAAACTTATTTAGCAAGTCGCAAAAAAAATTGCGACTCGCTAAATAGGCTATGTACATGGCCCAATATGCTTTTGCATATGCAAACAGGTTCGTCAACCCGTTTGCGCATGCAAAAACGGGTCGCGCACATCTGGCCCTACATGTTTTCATTTCTGAAACATTTTATCATAGGTGTTACTTTTTATGAATTCTTCAGGGAACATTTACATATTTCCAATGTATATCTTTTAAATTGTTAGTCAATTACATCTGATCCTTTTACTTTGCTGACCCCTCATCACCCCTAAACACCATCCGTCCCTGACATTTTCACAATGAGTAAACTGCACCTGTCCCTTACCCCTAAAAACCCTTAATACCACTAAACTGTACCCATCCCTGACCCCTAAACTCCACCCATTCCTGAACACTAAACCCCCTCACCACACCTTAACTACACTCATCGCTGAACTCTAAACTCCACCCATCCCATAAACCTTAAACCCCCTCACGACCATCACCCATGAACCTAAAGAAACCTCTCACTACCATGAACACTACCAATCCCTGATTCCTAAAAGCCCCACACCACACCTAAACTCTGTTGTGAGAGCACCAGAACAACATGAATAAATCAAATGCAAGTAATTGTTGTTTGCAGCACTCTTGCTTTTGGGTTAATTTTGTAGCTTAAATTCCAGGTTGGCGTATTGCTCATTTTCTTCAAAACTTTTCATAAATATGCAAAGGAAATTTAGCAGCTTTTGCACATCGTACAGTGTGCAGTCGCTCACTTTGAACAGGTCACTACTGAGGCCCTGAATAAACTGGCCCCAGAACAATCCCGGCGCCGTGCCAGAAAGAGACCTTCTGCCCCCTGGTTTACCGACTCCCTTAGGCTTCTTAGGCAAGAAGTGAGGAGAAAGGAGAGGCTATGGCATGCTAGTTGGGATCTCAAGAACAAGGAAGCTCATAGACTTCTTGTTAAAAAATACAAAGCTGAAATTCTGCAGGCTAAACAAGAATACTTTGTTACCGCGACTTCCTCGCTCTCCTCCCCGAAGGAACTCTTTAAAACTGTTGACTCCCTGGTCAGATTGCAAGCCCCTGACCCTGTCATTCCTTCGCAGGATCTTTGTGAGAAGATCGCCTCCTTCTTCCATTCTAAAATTCAGGATATCCACCTGGCCCTCGAGGAACAAAGAGCTGTTCTCAGTGCATCTACACCCTGGGTAGAGATGAGCTCGATCACTACAGAAATCTCCCCACCATGCACTCTGGACGCTTTTCCCCCGCTGGCCTTGCAAGATCTTGAGCTACTGTTAGCCAAGACTAAGTCTGGTTCCCCTTTGGATTCCTGCCCACTGAAAGTCATCAAGCAGTGTAGGGAGACCCTCTTACCACCGCTGCTAGAGATAATGAACCTAGCTATCAGAGATGGTATTTTCCCTGTAGAGTGGAAGAAGGCGGTAGTAAAACCCCTGTTGAAAAAGGCCTCTCTGGATCCGGGGGTCCTAAAAAACTTCCGGCCTATCTCTCTGCTCCCTGCGAAGATGCTTGAGACACATCTTAGCAAGCATCTCGCCGTCTTTGTGGAAAGCTCGGGATGCTTAGACTCCTCCCAGCATGGATTCAGGAAAGAATTCAGCACCGAGTCAGCCCTCACCATCGTGCTCGACAAGATCCGCACGACAGTAGATGAGGGCCAGACCTCTCTCCTGGTCCTGCTAGATCTAACTGCGGCTTTCGACACCCTCTCCCCCTCAGTACTTACATCGCGGCTGAGGGAGGTGGGGGTGAAGAATGCAGCTCTGGATCTCTTGACCTCCTTCCTCACGGGGAGGGAACAAAGAGTCAATCTTGGGGAGTTCCTATCTCCATCCCGACCTGTGCTATGTGGGGTTCCTCAAGGGTCAGCACTCAGCCCGACCCTTTTTAATATCTATGTTACCCCACTAGCCAAATTAATAAGATCTTTCGGGATGGAGGTAGTCTCGTACGCAGACGACACTCAAATCCTCGTCTCTCTTCCCCATTCAGATGAACTAATCGCCTCCAAGTTTAGATCTTGTATGGAGGCGGTTGGTAAATGGATGATCCAGAACTCTCTGAAACTGAATGGGGAGAAGACGGAGGTGATGGTGTTTGGGGGGAAAGAAAACATCTGGTCAGCCAATTGGTGGCCCGACTCTCTTGGAACATGCCCTTCCCCCACATCTTCTGCTAAAAATCTCGGGGTGCTAATAGACCCTGCCCTTGACTTAGGTAGCCAGGTGAGCAGAACCGTTTCCACCTGTTGGGGCCTGATTCACACCCTACGAAGGGTCAGGAAATATCTCTCCCTCCAGGCAAGGAAACAAATAGCTGTTGCTCTTATCGGCTCGCGTTTGGACTACTGTAATGCGCTGTATGCTGGACTTAACAAAGGACAGCTGCAGCGCTTACAGGTGGTCCAAAACGCCATAGCCAGATTTGTCCTGGATATTCCCAGACGCTCCTCGGCCACTGCAGCCAGGAAAACGCTGCACTGGCTGCCGGTAGAATACCGTATCCGGTTTAAGGTCCTATGTATGACCTACAGAGCCATCGCCAAAAAGAGCGACACTGGAATAGGATCCATTATTTCCCACTATGTCCCCCGAAGGAACTTGCGCTCCTCGGGGAAACTGCTTCTGGCAGCCCCCCGTGTACGAAGAGCCAAATGGGGCGGCAGAGCCTTCTCCACTCTTGCCCCTAAGTGGTGGAACGAACTTCCTCTGGATCTGAGATCTCTCCCGTCCGTACAGAACTTCCGCACTGCCTTAAAAACCCTTCTCTTTCAGCAAGCATATGTGTAGGGTTTCATGTCTTTTCCTGATCATTCTCTGATCTTTTTGCTAGGCGCCTTGATACCTGCGGGTTATTGTTTTGCGCATTATAAATCTCCGTTCAATTCAATTCAATTCACACCCCTAGATGATTTGCACTATGAAAGCCCTTGCTAGATACTGTTAGGATGTACTGAGCAGTCTAGTTGTCCACCAGGCTCTCAAAACAAATACATTTCATAAAGTATACACACATAAAAATCCATAGATGATCCTTAGGTCAGCTCTAGTCTGCAAATGGCATTTTGGAGTGTTTTTCGCATTCTACTTCTGCCTACAGCGACAAAGTGCAAAAGATCAGCCACTTTCTGCTATTGGCTCTATTGCCCCGTGAGGGGCAGCATTTTGCCTGTCCACATGTGCCTACTCATCAAGAAATGAGTCTGCTCCAGTGCTAGGGCTGGCAGTCCAGTCCATCATGTTTCCATTTCTTTCTTTTAGATGCTTCCTTTTATGTCTTTCATAGAACAAAGAGTTGCAGATTGAGGCATGAAACCCCTTACTTCTCTCGTGTAAGTCCAAAAGTGTGAGTGCCTTCTTGAAAACAGATAACTCAGTTGAAACCTTAGGTAATCTTGTTTTGACTCTGGCAGTGAATATGTCTCCCGATGGTTGGGTGGAGCATTTTAATAACCTCTAGTTTCCTCTGGAAGAGGATACTGATGCGCCTGAGACAGTTGCCCATGTTTATCCATTCTCAAATGAATTTACATTGGTTGAAGTTCCATCTGCTATTATGAGAAGCCCCTATAATAAAGCTCCATGCCCTGTTGGGGTCCTATGGACTTATGTAAAGGGGAGTTCGGGTTGTGGGCAGCCTTCCTAATTAATTTATCAATTTGGCTTATAAAGCAGGGTTGGTAAAACCTTGGAGGTCTGCCATGAAAGCCCCTTTTCTTAAAAAGAGCAACTGAGATGATCCACGACATTACAGCCTTATTTTGCTAATGGACTCTATTGGCAAAGTCATAGGGTGTATTGTTATGGATAGCATGGTGATCTGGACTGTGGAATCGAATATCCTGACATAGGTCCAGTATAAGAAGAAAAGGCGTAGGCACTTTAGGACAATGCTTACATCTAGTAATTTACAAATACACTTATGCAAAATCCTGTCCCATAACCTGTCCTTTATAGACTTCCCATCTGCTTTTGACAGCGTAAACATATTTGGCTGTGGACACGTGTTAAGTAAGGGACTTGAGAAGGATTTGATGGACAACCTTAGAGAGATAAAGTCAGCCTCTGTGAGATTTGGAGTTAAAGGAGAGTGTACTAGCCCAATCAAATATCTATGGGGGTATGGCAAGGTTGAGTCTTGGCCTCTTTTTTGGGTCTTTTATATATAAATGATTTGGACTCTTGGCATGCTGAGAAGGGGGCGAATATGCCCATAGTTAATAACAGATATTTACCAGTACTCTTTTATGCTGGTGATGCAGTTCTTATTGTAAGAACTCCGACTGGCCGGGGGCTCTAGCGTGCCGGCAAGCAAGATGGTTGCACTTCAGTGAGGCTCCTGCCACTCTGGGACACAATCCGGCATTAATCTACCCGCAGTGATGTAATTTTCTTCTCCAGACCCCTGACTGTGTTGACTTCGATATGCTGCATGCACTACCTGCCAGCTGAGGTTCCGACTGGCTCCCGATTGCTTGAAGACTCCTGCAGCCCTGTTGGGTAGCTCAACATTATGCGCCTAGGAGACAATGGCGGCTGCGCCATGAGATCGTAGCTGGGAAGACTGCCCAGCCTGATTCTGAATGCAGGGCCCCAGGGAAAGTGAAGATGCAGTCTATTCTTCCCCTAGGGTTGTTCGCGCGGGGAGGGGCAGGCTGGGGATAGGCGAGTGGTTTGGGGGTGGGTATAAGAATGCAGGAGAGGAAGGCGACTTCCTCTTCCTGCATTCTGGCATTGTAGGTGGGAAAGTTTAATAAGGGGTCAAGGAGTTGCGTAGGCCTCAGGGCAGGAGCTTTGTGGGCGGTTGCGAGCCACTGGTCGGTGGTGTGGTGCTTGCGGCATCGGTGTTCGGCAGTTTTGGCGACATGTCTGACGTGTCGGTGGACCAGGTGATGGAGGCCTTGCCGGTGATAGGTCATGCTGGGCGGGAGGATTTCCTCCTGCCCGGTGTTTTAGGCAAAGCGTGGGTGGGGCTCGCCCGCACTTCGCGGGCGGCCTCTGCAGGCGTTTCGGTGGCGGCGTGTCTGGAGGAGCTGCCACCGCCGGGTAGAAGTACAGCAGGCAGGGGGAGGGGTGCGAATCTGCGTGGAGGGGCATGCGGAGGCCGGCACAAGAGCCTGCCTCAGCGTCTGGTGCAGACTGAGGGAGTGCCTGGAGGGCTCTCGATGGAGGGGGCATGGCGTAGTGCACCCGCGCTGATTGTGGGGGATTGGGACTCTGCTGGGGGTGCTGGGGAGGAGGCGGGGGCATGTGGGGTCCCTGGAGCCTGTGGGTTTAGTGAGGCAGCTGGGTGGGAGCACAAGCAAGGTGCTGCAGGGCCGGTTGCAGCCTGGGTATGTGGAGCAAGGGGAGGCAAGTGATAGGGGGGTGGCCTGTGAGGAGTCCACAGGGCAGTGGGAGGATGCTCCAATGGATCTCTCTAGGGGGTCTCGCCCCTGCACCCCTGCTCAGGTGGGGAGTGTGGGGAGGGGTTGCTCAGTGGTTTTGGAGGTTGAGGGTCTAGGGGGCACTCCTCAGGTCAGAGTGGGGGCACCGTGGGTGCATATGCAGGGTGTGGGGCCCCGGGGTCATTGCCCTCATTGCTCCCCAGGTGGGATGCCATGCAGCTGGAGGATAGGATCAGGGAGCAGCGCCTGTTGGTGCAAGAGTCAGAGGCGCGTTAGGGAGAATTGGAGGCAGCCAGGTCAGGTGTGGTCTCAGAGGAGGAATGGTGGGCCCAGCAGGAGAACAGAGACAGGGCGGCCAGGACTATGGACTATGGTTCTAAGAGTGATGAGCTGGAAGATGGGGAGGTGGGAGATGACGTTAACAGGACGGGGGGGTTGCAGAGCAACAGTGGTCTTGGTGTTTTGCAGGCCTCACAGAAGAAGACGGGCAAGGCGAAAGCAGCCACCACTAAAGCCAGCAGCTTGGAAGGATGGTTGGGAGTGACGTAGAGGCCTTTGTCAGGTAAGGGTTCTTGGTGGTCAGCTTGGGAAGAAGGGCTGAGGGGGGGCCGGAAGAAGGCCTGAAGGTCAGTGGGTGTGGGGGACGGGTCTGTGCCGGACACAGGGGGGTCAGCAGCCGGTGTGTCTGGGGTGGGGACATCCACAACTGAGACAGGTAAGGCGGTGGTGACAGGGGGAGTCCAGACTGACAAACCTATAGGAAAAGACGACAAACCTGACAGGAAGGAGGACAAAGATGGGAAGGGGGCGGACAAGCATCAGAAGAAACCGCCGTTTATGGGTTTGGTGAAGCTCCTGGGTTCCCACTTATCAGATAAGATTAAGAGTAGGATTTGGAAGCACGAATATGTAGATATGTTTAAGTTATTGCACAGGGAGGTGCAGGCCTAGGAAGGCTCTAAGGAGGAGGAATGGGAGCTAACAAGGCGACCCAGGGTGCCAGTGAGTATGGAAAATTGGACTTCTGCCTTTCTCATTTACACAAGTATATATTGTGAGAAACACTTAGATAGGGCTATCCCCTTTTTGAAGTGCATGGATATTATAAGGAAGGCCCAGTTGCAATTTGGGGGTTTGCCTGTTTGAGTTATGATGAGCAGTTGTGGGCTCGGGTTAGCGTGAACCCCGACAAGTCTTGGGGAGAAATTGATCAGGAGCTGTGAATGCAGTGGATGGCGTTGACGCACTCGCCGCCGGTCCCTTACTGGTCCTTTCCACCACGGCCCGCCCAGTCTGGGGCAGGAGGGGCTGCTGCAGCCACGGGACACACCAGTCAATCAGTTAAGCCAGGCACCAGCACTACCGGTGCATGCTGGAGCTACAACAAGGGATATTGTACCCTTGTAAGTTCAAACATGAGTGCTCCAAATGTGGAGGCCGGCATGCAGTCACTCAATGTTTTACCTTGGTCACGCCTTCGGAGCAGTGGTGAAACACAAATGCGAAGGGTAGGGGGCAGCCTGGACATATGGGTAGAGAGCAGCCTACTCCAGTTAAGGTGGAAGAGATGGCCCCATGGCTCTCGTGTTACCCGGACAGGGAGGCGGATTTGAAGTTGCAACAGGGTTTCACAGAGGGTTTTCGCGTGGGCTACCAGGGACCGAGGGTGCGAAGATGGGCAGACAATCTTTAATCGGCTAAAGAATTGCCAGGGGTGGTTGGCGGGCAAACTGCAGAATTAGTTGTTGGAAGGTAGGGTGGCAGGGCCGTTTGTGGATTGGCCCCTTGAACATTTGATCGTTTCCCCATTGGGAGTCATTCCAAAGAAGGAGGAGGGTGAGTTTCGTTTGATCCATTACCTCTCGTGGCCGGAGGGACAGTCATGAACGATTTAATCGCAGAGGTAGACTCCCGGGTGCTTTATGCGTCAGTAGATGATGTGATCCGCCTTGTGAGGGTGTGTGGGCCAAGGGCGGAACTGGCGAAGTGTGATATCAAATCTGCTTTCCGCCTTTTGCCAATACACCCTGCGGATTTCTCTCTGTTGCGGTTGCAGTTTTCAGGGGCCATCTACGTGGACAAGGTCTTGCCCATGGGGCCTGCCACCCATTTCCTGTGCGCTTTTCAAGATGTTTAGCAAATTTTTGCAATGGGCTTTTACACAGATTAGCATCACGCCGTGACTCACTATCTGGACGACTTTCTTTTCCTTGGGAAGGATCAATCTGGGGACTGTGGCAGGGCCCTGTCACAGTTTCAGGAGATGGCTCTGCAGCTTGGAGTCCCCTTGGCGCCTGAAAAAAAAAAGCTGGACCCAGCTGCTGTTTGATTTTCTTAGGGATTGAGTTGGATTCCATTCACTGGATGGCTCGCGTTCCACAGACAAAGGTGGAGGAGATACAGGCATGTCTGTTGTGGGTGATTGGAGAAAATAGGATGGGTTAAGGGCAGTGCAGCAATTGTTGTCTTCCTGAACTTTGCATGTCGGGTAGTGAGGAATGGACGGACATTCTGAAGGTGACTCAGCATGGTCATGTCGGAAGCAGCCTTACCACATCCCAGGCTCCCGATTTCCATGGGGGTGCGGGCTGCCATCAGGACATGGCTGACGTTCCTCACTAATTTCAACTGGGTGTAACTCGACTTTTTGGAGCAAAGGATTTTCCGGCAAATCCAAATTTACTCTGATGCAGCCGGGGCAGCAGGTTTTGGAATGTTTTGGGATGGTAGATGGTGTGCTGTGGATTGGCCGGCCCATTGGGTGAAGCAAGGGAGAAGCATTGCGTTTCTGGAGTATGTTTCCCCTGTTGGTGGCATTGGAGGTGTCGGGTCGGTGTTCAGAACAGATCGGTATTCTTTCATGCGGACAATATGACTGTGGTCGAGTTGGTCAACCGACAGAGGGCAAGAGATATGAGAGTGCTGCGCTTATTCAGGAGTTTCATGCTGAAATGTTTGAGGTTGAATGTGTTTTTTTGTGCCAAGCATGTCCCTAGGGCGAATAATGACATTGCGGATGCCAGCAGTTCCGGAGACAGGCACCTGGAGCAGATCAGTGCAGGACCAGACTGCCGGCCGGCATCTGGGCCTTGGGGGAGTGAGGGTGTTAGGCCTGGTGGAGAACTCTGTGGCAGATTCAACGGAGCAGACCTACAGGCTGGCGTGGGCGGAGTTCGGCTCATTTATGGGATGGCAGCAAGATGCGGCATGTGGAGATTGTGCAGTGGTGGAGCAAGGGGTGTTGTAGTTTGTATTACATTTCATTGACAGGGGGTTATCTTCCGCGACCATTGCTGGAAAGTTGGCAGGTTTGTCCTTTTATGGTAGTTTGTTTTTCGGTTTTGACCCTACAAAAGATGTGGTCATAGGTTGGATGCTCAGGGGTTGGGGTAGGGAGCAGAGGGGGGAGGGGTGTTGAGGGAAGCAGTTACATTTGAATTGTTGGTTAGGTTGGATGAGGTTTTACCGTTGTGTTGTTATGACAGTTTTGAGGTTCATATTTTCCATTTGTGCATGGTATGGATGTTTTTCAGAGCGTTCCGGGTATCTGAGTTGTTGGGGTAAGGCCCAAAAGCGGCTGGAGGTATGAAGAAATCAGGTTGGATGCAGGTTGGAAATGGCCTTTTACGCCTTAAACATCAGTGTGGCCTCATTATTGCACAAGTGAGAACAGACTGCAGGGCAGCTGGGACTAACTTCAACAGCGGACCCTATTTTGCAGCTGCATCACCCATGCCCCCAGGTGACTAAGAGGCTATGCTCTGGGCTGCTTCTGAGACCTGCGAGCTGCAGAGAGGTGCTGCCAGCAGTGCAGAGGCCCGGCAGACTAATGACTGCCCGCAGCTGCACTGATGCACCCTTGCTGCTGGTTCAAGATGGAATCAGACCTGGGGCTGCCTAGTGCTCTGGGTGGTCTGGAGTGAGGTGAGGAGAGGTCTGGAAGGTAGGGGGCACGCCACTGACTTGACTAAGCTGCTGGGTAGGCATGCCACTTTGCTCCAACGTGGCTCTTGACACACTAGCATATCCTCAATTTGGTGTTGTGTGTGGTGGGACCACACAGGCCTGATTGACCCTGTTTATGGGCCCAGCGAGATTTGGCCTGTGGAATCACGATCTGGGGATGAGGAAGCAGTAGATGTTTGTGCTGCTCTCTAGAGCTGCGATACCCCGTGCTCATCATGAATTATTGGTGCGAAGGCTCAAACTTGCCACACGTACCTCTGCTCTGCGCTGTGGGGTGCACACATTGGACTAGGTTATAGACTCCCGCTGAGGGCCCCCTCCTGGTTTCCGATTAACTTACCCTACACAGCGATCTTTGAACTACATCCACAATTGGCAAACAGGCTTGGATTACGCCGGCAGTCGTCTGGTCAGTAGGTCCCACTGTGTACACGATGCAGGTGTGTGTATGGGGCCTCAAGGTTGTGTTTCTTGTGAGAGTGGCACACTCTGTGCTGCAGGCCCAGTAGCATTTACTTTTCAGGTTCTTGGCACCAGTAGTGCACTCCACTAGGGACTTATAGATGAAGTCAATATGCTAATTGTGAATAAGTCAATAAAACCATGTCTTAAGGGAGACATGCACTTTAGCACTGGTTGGCAGTGGTAAAGTGTTCAGGGTCTTAAGGCTAACAAAAAAAAGGTGAGGCAAATAGGCAAAAGGTTTGGGGGAGGACCGCCCTAAGGCTGACAAGTCTAACACATAGCTTTTGATTACCATGCCCCATGACATTATGTCTAGTAGTGGTGAGTTTACGGTTTTAGGGTTTAAAGCTATGCTAATGGTCTGAACTGTTAAGAATGTGGCGCCCTAGGTATTTTCACATGCCAGATAATATATATTTGTAAATTATTGTGTAGTATTGAGTAGTATGTATTATTGAAGTACTTTTCTTTTTTTATAATCAAAAACTCCGACTGGACAGTGATTTATTGGGTGCTGTTTATTGTGTGTCCACAGACTGTGGTACTAGCCCCACCACCTCCTCTGAGTAGGCGTTAGACTGCTCTGCCTTGCTACCTGGAGAGGATACATGGTGGGAGGTAAAGAGAAATTGCAGACTTATTAACCCACTTTCTCATCGGATAGCGATTCATTTTAGGTTAAGACACTGTTGTCCTATAGCTTTTTTTTCATCCGGTATGGCATAGGCAGATTCCAATGAGCAGAGCACAGTGGGCCCGATTCACAGAACTAACTTAAGACAAAATCCTAAACTTACTATCATTTTGGTATTCACAGAGGCACTTACTCATTTCAGTATTCACAGAAGGTAGGAGTCCTAACTTTAGGACTCCTAAATGCCTCCGGTGAATATCGAAAGTCTTAAAGTTAGGATTTTTCTCAGTTTAGGAGTAGTAAGATTAGGACTCCTAACTTCTGTGAATACCGAAATGAGTAAGTGCCTTCTGTGAATACCTAAATGAGTAAGTGCAGTCTGTGAATAGCAAAATGGTGGTAAGTTTAGGATTTTGTCTTAAATTAGATCTGTGAATCGGGCCATTTATGAAAAATAATTTCTTCAATTACAATAGGAGTATTGGAAACATGGGTTGTTGTCCAAAGCGTGTTGGATGTATTTTGGTTGAGACCCAATGTTAAAAATAACTATCTTAAGGGGAGAGAGAGACCAGATCACAGAAAAAGTATGCTATGGGGAGAAATTGGGCCACTATAAGGCAGAACACTAAAAACGTGCCAATAGGTTTCAACACAGTTATATTGTACATGTTGCCTTTGAGGCATTTAAAAAATTTAAATGGTTTGTGCAGAATTAAACCTTTTATCAAATATCAAAGCGAGGTGTTGAACTTATTTATCTAGATTCCAATTCTTACAACCTATCCCAGTCCCAGTCCCAGCCTTTCTTGGTCCATCACCTACATCTAGCCAACCTCTGAAGGAGAGGTTGGCTAGATGTAGGTGAAAAAGTTAGTGACTAGAATTAGTCTTTACCAAAGATCAAGAGATGGGACAGGGCCCGGCTCTTAATAGAGGTATTGTGGTTTTCTAAGATACTTTACATGTATATATTTGCATTAATATAACTTGTACTGGAGAACCATAAAATGCTGTAGGTCACTGGCAGTGGGAAATACAACGATATAATGTATAGACAGCGAGATGCTACTTCAGGCCTCTCTTAGAATTACAGAAATCATGCAAACTCCCTCTGGTTCGAATAACATGGACACCAAGTGTTATAAAATGTGCACACATAACATGTGTGCCTATTTATTGCATATCAGGAGCTGGCGCGCAGCTCCCATTGGGCTAAAAGAGCTTCAGCCCCCCGTGGTTGTCAATAGCCCAGGTTGGTCTATTTGAGTGCACTTGCCTCAGGTAAATCCCCGGCAGTGCAGAGCACTGCTCCCGAAGCCGTGTGAGAGAAGACACTTCATTTTCATTAAAAAGACAAAGTATAGCGTCTCCTTCTTCTACACAATGTTTTCTCAAGAAGGGGTGAATGTAACTGGTGATTTACAATATCTCAGGGTGCAGTGCAGGGAAATGTGTTTGAGCCTTCACTATTGTTTTAAACTAACAATACAGCAGTAACTGGACAAACGGTCCGGCAAAGCCCCACCCTTGACGAAAGTTTGACTACAAGGGAGCTCTCCCTTTTAATCACCAGTTTCAGCATGTTCATATGTACGTTACTAAGGGTGACCCTCTCTCTGGGAACTACCTAATTCCGGGTACAGAGGGAATGCAAGTCACTGGGATCTGAAAGGTCCTGAGGAATGCTGGTGTGACCCAACGTTGTTGGCACTTGATACGCAGAAGAAACATTTTGACTTTTTGGCAGTAAGGAGGGGTAAATGAACTCCTAATACTTTCCGTGCACCACCATCCTTCACATTTTTAACCCTAGTATAGGGTCTAGGAATACATTTTTGTACAAAGACACCACTGAACTAGTTTTAACCTTCACTGCATTTCTTCTTCCGGCGATGCCAGATTTATAACTATATACCATTCTTTTCATGTTTGTATTGTCCTCCCCTCCGTTTTGCTCCACCCAAAGCGTTCATCTGCGCAGGGATGTATTGAAGCAAGCCCAATGCTGAAGCGTGTCACAATGTTGTGAGTGAGGGCAGTATTTTTTCACTGAGCACTTGTCACCTCTCTAAACTTCAGTAGTGTGTATTTGCCTTTCCCCCCTTCCTTGTGTGATAAGATCTCTGTCCCTCCCCACCTTGACCCATAGATACCCTTTGAATTCCTAATTCAGAATATGACAAATTCTATTGCATTGCAAGCAATTGCATTTCTATGTAGCACCTATTGCCCATGAGGAGTAGTAGCAAGCACTATATAAACTCAATAAAAGGGAGAAATGTTTTTATTTTTAAATGGGTTTGCAGTGGTTTAGTGTCCACCAGAAAGTCCAGACTTTTATATCAATAGCATCACATCTTCCATTCTGTTGAGGTGGAGGGTGCTTGTAGTTTTCCTTCTAAAATAATCCAAGTGGTGGCTAAAAGCATAAGAACCTGAAATGAAATGAAAAGACTATTTATTAAGTGCGATAGCTACTCTTAGGCATCCTAGCACTGTGGACGACACATGCAGGAAGACAGCTAAGAGCTATACAGATTTATTGAAAAGGAGGGTTTTCAGGAGCTTACAGAATGGGAGAAGTTTAGACTCTGAGCGCAGATGAAGGGGAAGGGAGTTCCAGAGTTTAGCTGCGTTATAGGCAAAGGAGCGGCCACCACATGTGGATCTTTTCAACCTGGGTACTATGGCGAGGAGAGAAGAAGCAGATATAAGTTGTCTGTTCAGATGGTACGGGGTGATCAATTTTTGGTTGATAACTGTACCTGTCTTCCAGAAGGCCCTGTGGGCGATACATTAGGCCTTAAATTCAATTCTCTCTTGGACTGGGAGCCAGTGGAGTTTTTTCAGGCCAGGACTGATAGGGAGCCGATGGGGGGTCTGAAGGAGTGTGCGAGCGGCGCAGTTTTGGATGACCTGGAGCTTGCGCAAAGTGGACTGTGGGGCCCCTAGATAGAGGGTGTTCCCAAAGTTCAGGCGCGACAGAATAAGACCCTGGGCCATAATCTGTCTCGCCTTAGATGGGAGTAGGGGAAGAATTTTCCGAAGCAGCCTCAGCAGACCATAGCAGGTTGCTGCAACTGGCTGCTTTGTAGTTGAAGTTGAGGGTGTTATCCAGCCATATGCCAAAGCTTTTAATTGTGTTCTTTGGTGTAGGGACAGGACCGAGGCAGGTGGGCCACAACGGGTCCATAGTGTGTCACAGGGATTCCGTGCTCAGAAAGAACTGTGCATAGAGGCTTGGAACCTCAATGAATTAGGGTGTGCCAAAACTACTCACCTTAGTACCCAAAAATCCACTACCAGACTAGTAATCAGTGTCTCATTGGTCATCATAAACTCCCAATGCTTAGACAAACTAGAACATGGACTTAGTACACCTCAGGTAACGTGGAACACATGAACACTCTTTCGTTATACAATCATTTCAATTAAGAACAAGGAGTAAAAGAGGACACGTGAATATTTGAAATGTTTATTCACTAATGCAGTGTTCTCAAACGCTGTATCTTAGCTAATAGAAGCAAACATATTATAAGAAACAAAGTAATCAGCATAGTCACTAGTCCATAGAACACAAACGGTGAAAGCGTGGTATTATGCTAAAATGAATAGGGTTTAACAAAACTTAATTCTCACCCTCCCTAGCTAGTATATTATATTATATCTAAGAAGGTCTCTTTGGGTTTTAGCAGAGCGGCCTCATACCTCAAGATCCTAGTGGTAAGGGATCACATCATCAGCAACCAGCTCTCCTGCATGCGAAACACCATCAAGTGTGTTTTTATGCTCTCGTGCAAAGCAATATAAATGCGCCTAAAGCCAGAACTTGGCTGCAGCTGCATGTATGTTATGTCTAGAAACGTGCGAAGATCAGTGCTCACGACAACCACTGTGTTGAGATATCCTTGAAGGTTTCAGCACTCACTGTACAGACACAGCTCGCCAAGCAAGGCTGATATCAGTGTAACAACATATTCTTCTCGTATGAATCAAAAATATTGTACTAGGCTCAAAGCTAAAGCAACAACTATGTTTCGTGTGCAAAAGCAGCAGAAAGGAAAAATTATGTTTAAACTCCTAAAAAGCTCATGCTAACTTAACACAGCATATAGGCTATATATATCTATACATCACCATCCCTTCATCCGAGCACGTATCAGATAAGATAAGATTAGATAAGAAAAAGGACTCAGTTGTTGAAAGCAGAGCTCAATAAAACGTTCAGTTCGAAATTGAGTAGGTGAGGAAAAATAATTTAGTCCGCCCAAAAATCCAAAATCTGACCAGCATGACATTGTAATGTCCACTGTTAGTAAAGACAATAGGTCTGATTAAAAAAATAATGTCCATCATAATTCGGGAAAACATTTTTTTTTGAGAGAAAGAAAAAATCATGACGTCAAAGGCTTCAATAGGAGTCAGCCTAAAAATGAGTATGTGAAATAAGCAGCAACCACTTCCAAAAGGAAGTCACTGTTATCATCTGAAAATAACTCAGCCATCCAATTTAATAGTGAGAAAGAACATACATGCACTTCAATTACCGGAGCCTCTAGTACCATCAGAGGACAACTAGGTGGGTTCTCAGTGAAGCTGTGTGCCAAGAAATCTTGCGCCGCTGCGAATATATTCCAATGACCCAGAACTCCATGCATCACTGCAAAGGCCATAATCCTGTGTGTTAGTTCGCAAGGTTTTGTGCGTTTTCGCGAGCCGCTTGTAGCGCAAGGCGCGAAGTTACCCTCGCGGTCGTTCAAGGGCGCGGCCATCTTGTTTGCATGACGTATTTCCGTTTCCGGGCGCGAAGTGTAATCTCGCAAAGTGTGCGGCTCGCCAGTACAATTTCGCGAGTGTTCGCGAGGAACATCTTGCGCGAAGTTACCCGCGGGGTCGTGAATGGGCGCGGCCATCTTGTTTCTCATTCATTGCTATGGTTCTGGGCATGCTTTTTGTATCTTCTCTAAATCTCTGCCATCCTTTGCTTGTTTGAAGTGTTTTCTGATCTATTTTACTTATTATCTATCCCTCTATTTTTCTAGCCCTATATTTTTGTGTTTACTGCTACTTTTTGTTAATTTTAAACTACTTCTTTAAACTCTTTTCTTTTCTTCTCTTCCCTATTCTATTTTCTTTATTCCTTTCCGCCCAGACCATGGTGAAGGGAGCCGGGAAGCATCCCGAGAAGGGGAAGGGTCCCGCACCCCGTGCCCGTCTCCCGTGCGGGCGTTTGAGGGGGGAGCAAGTGATGCCACGGGAGATCTTTAGCGCGGAGGAGGTGGCCGCACTAGTGTTCTATGTACAGCGCCACCTCCCCAGGACCATCATAGCAGGCAGCAAGATCGGAGGCGGGTGCAGGATGCGGGATCGCCGGAAGTGGTGGGATAAGGTGTGCCGGGCCATGTACCACCACTCTCGGGTCCGGCGCACCTACAGCCAGGCCACCCACCGCTGGACGGATGTCCTGACCTGTGAACGAGATCTGCTCGACCTGCTTTACCTCGAGATCTCCGGGCTTGGTGAGTAGTAGTAGTAGCTATTTCTTTACTACTCTGTTTTCTCCTGCTGTGTTATTATATTGCATTTTTTTTTTTTTACCAAGAGCAATAATGCTGCTCATTACATTGTAGGTAAATTATATTTCAAAATCTTCTGTGCATTTCAGGTGCACTGCTCTCCTTCTCAGTAGTGTTGCTACTATGCTTATTTGTTTTCGATTTTGTGTTCATTTCATTGGCCTGTGAAATTATGTATGAGTGTAGTTTAAAGAACTGCGTAATGCTACACACTAAGGTTCAGATGTTTAATTACCGGCGCATCCCTGCAAAGTAGCAGGGATGTGCCAGTAATTGTGCGCCACGCCACTATCACCCATGGTGCGCCGTATTCACAATGTGGCGCACCATGGGCCCAAAACATCACCAAAGCGTTACGCATCTGTGCCGTAAGGGCGGCGCATTGCTGGAGTTGCGTCGCAACGATGGCGCAGCTCCATCAATGCTCTGGGGTACCCTATCTCCCCAATGCTGCGTCAAGCTGTACGTCTGCTTCAAGCAGGCGCAGGGTTTGAGTCACGCATCATTGTCGTTAAAGTGAGTGATTGAAATCTTGTAGATTTCCCTCAGCCACTTTTAGGATGCGTTCCTGCGCAGGAACGCCCTCCCTTGTGCCGGAACGCCCCCTGATGGCGCAGGGCTTTACAACGTGATGCATCTCCCATATGCGTCACGTTGTTAATATACGCCGCACCATTGCGCCTCTTTTGTGCTGCCGCTGCGTCACAAAAGTCACGCAACAATGGAGCAAAAGAGCCGAAAGGGGCTTCTAAATCAGCCCCTACAGACTCAAGTCCAGTCCTTCCTTTGTACACATGGCGATAAGAAGAAATAGTGGTGGTGGATTGATAGTTTGAGTATTTTAATGACTGGTTAATGTATTAGGAAACTTTAGTGTTGTCGCTGATCTGCAATCACGATGGACTTTGGCTGTCACTTCGCTTGCTGCGGACTGCTGCCTGCCAATTCTAGGCAAACCTTTTTAGTACTTTGTGTAGTGAGTTAAATAAGAAGTTTCCAATTCGACGGTCCGCAAATCAAGCAATACTAATAACGTAGTAGACCACATGAGATTGGTCAATAATATATCCCGTGGAATAGTTGTCTATTTGCTATTTCGCCAAAATATTTTGTTAGTTCTTTTGAAATGTTTGATTTGGTTGACAAATATCATCCATGTTTTCTGTTTTTCTTTCTTTCATGTTGTATATCAGCTTCCCCCAGGGGCAAGAGGAGGACACAGGAGGAGGAGTAGGGTGCTGTTGAGCATGCAGGCCAGGATCGGGCAGGCGAGGGCTCCTTTGCTGGCCCCAGTAAGTTTTAATTTTAATATAGAGTACTTATTTTTTCCCCGCGTTCCACATTCGATTTTTTCAAAATCGTCTTTGATATTATTGTAGACTGGATCTAAATTCTTATCCTGCCTCGACTATGACTCCGTGTGGTATTACTAGATTATTCTTATTAGTCTGTCTGTGTAGCTAACTAAGATTGCACATTTGGCAATTCCATTGGACTACCATTCTAGTCAGCAATAGCTCTATGCACAGAGTGCAGTCCTCTGGGATTGTCCATAATGTCTTTTCAAGTCTTCTAAATGTTTATGCTTTGACAATTGCCAACAATAAAAAGGTGAATGACCACCAAGAAAGAATAAGATACTACTTTACTTTTGGTTTGGATAGGAGGACAATCCATTCTACTACTGTTGCAGGGACAAATCTGCACAAACAGAACTATGGACACTAAATAATGCATTGCTTAGCTTATCAATTATAATAGGTGCTGTTAGACTTTCCACATACCTCAGTGATAACAGACTTTGTAGTTTAACCCCCAATCTCCTTACTGACTAGATAGTGTGGCAGAGTCATTTAGCTCCCAAAGTCACCGATGATTATGATTATTCCCCAAGGATGTCAGAGGCACGGACTAATGCTTGAAAAAATTGCAAAACCTATAGCTCATCCACTCTAGTCTGGAGGACCAAAAACCATAGAGTCTATTTAAGTTTAAAAGCTTTATTAAAAGTAAACACATTTATTAAAATCAAGTTTGTCATAAAAGTAAACGTTTACCTGAAAATGGAAAAGTGCTTAGTGCTGACGATTAATTGGACACATTTCTTGTGGTCGAGCCGAGCTCTCACCTGGTTTGAACTTGATCCTGCTTGTGTTCTTAGAAGTCAAGCTTCTGTCTGTTAGGAGAAAAAGTGGTGCGTGTTAAAAATAAAAAGCAAGCATTCATCAGTTGTGCCAAAAAGTGCAGCAAGACAACAGCCTTCCCTGGAAAAAGGGACATTTTTACTTTAGAGGAGACAGTCACAAATTATTAAATTGTATACTGTTTTTTTCACATTTCTTTCTTCCTCCTAGACCAAATATTATATAGTAGTGAGTGGTGTATTCTAACATTATTAAATGTACTTTGTAGGTGGAACATCTGGAGGCGGGGCCAGCGCGGAGGTGGTGGTGGCATTGGACGAGGAGGACAACTCTGGGGAGGAGGCGGTGGAAGTGCCGGACAATTCTGTGGGGGATGACACAGTGGTGGCGGGCAGAGGTAAGCTATATATTCCTTACTCATTGAGATTGAAGACTGCAGAGTGTGCTTTCTGCACGGGTGTATTATAAATAAACCAGGTAGTAGCCTCCTCTAAATGTACTTCAACTTAGCTGTGAAGTTTTTGGCGAGAAGAATCCCAATCAGATCTGAGATAAACTTGATGGATGGGATGAACGAAAAGCGAAAGAAGGGTGTAAGTAAGTGTGGAAGGACGAGAAATGTAATGATGACTGGCAAAGAAGAATGATATGTGTTTGCTTGATCCCCGAGGTGGCTGGGAAGGAAAGAATATGGTATGGTGCATGGCTGGGTGAATGATGAAGCAAGGATGGGTGGAAGGAGAACAGCCTGGGTGGGTGAAACAGAAACTGTATGTGTGCATATACTTTGAATGGATGGATGCCTGGATCATTCATGGTACTATCTGACTCTTAGATAGCATATGTGTATCTAGAGAGAGTAGACGGTCACTGGATGAACTAAGTGTTACTTTGAAGAGCATGTAACACCGCACCCGCACGTCCGTTCCAGTGTAGGAAAGGCAAGGAAAAGAAGTTGTAATTTTGTCCAAATACTACCATGAATAGTAGCAGTAGTTTGTATTGCAACTGCAAGCACAGCATATATCCGGTTATTACGGTGGACACTCCCTACCTCTCTTAATAACTTTAGTTTAGTAGTAGTACGTCATTCATGTGTGGGTGTATCACTGTTCACTCAATAATAAGCAAAGCACATAAAGTCATCCCATATGTCATCAAATACATCCCATGTGAAGTGATAGATAATCAGATTATTTAGCTTCTTCATTTTCCTTTTCTAATACTCATGTGCACTGTAGGGTGAAAGCTAAATTAATTAAGCAGTAGCCCTTTTAACAGAGTATTCTCAGTGCCACCCGTAATAGAAAAGTAAGAGCTTCACCACCTGCATGTACTGGACCGGTACAGTAACGCAAGTCTGTCTCACTCACCATGGTGTGCGTCTGTTTTTCTCGGTGCAAGTTCACTGCGCTGGAATTATGCCGGCTTGCATAAGATAACGTACCAATTTTCCTAAACAAGAGAGAAGAAGAAGAATAAGACTGGTGTACTGTCATAGTCGACTGTAATGGAAGTCCATAGTGCTCGTAGAATTTGTTCCTTCAACTCCCACTAATGTTAGAGCAAGGATGAAGAAGTCGGAGGTTACATAGATACTGTCCTCAATAGTTATGTACTGTGCTTTCAATTTGCTACTTGTACTGTGACAACTTTTTGCTCAATCATTTTGTGTTAATCTTAAGGAGCATTGGTTACAGACTATGTCTTTCTTTCTTCATATAGTTGCTCCTTCCAAATCCAAGAGATCATCAAGGAGGAAGGAGCTGGCTCGAATGGCCCGGCAACGGAGGCTGGATGCCACTGTCACTGAATATCGGCGGCTGGTGGCCCTGGAGGAGGAGGAGACGCAGTCTGGTACTACAACAATTTCCACTGGGACAGCTGCATCCTCCTCCGTTCGGGCTGCCAGCCAGCGCAGTGCTCCAGCGGTACGGAGCCGGGCTACCAAAGCCAAACGCCACAGCCGAGCAGCAAAGACAGCAGCTGCCCCCCACAGGATTTGCAAGGCACGCCGGCGCCGCTTATCCCTCAGACTGTCCTACCTGGAGCAGGAGGTCCTGAACTATAAGAACTTGGTGGAGGGCCTCCGCTTCCAACATGCCACCCTCCGCAAGGAGCATGATGCCCTGGTTGCTAAAGTCAACAGCACCCTGCCATAGTGTCCCTTGCCCCTTTTTTAGAGACTTTTGGGGGGTGGGAATTGGGAGTTGGGTTTTTTGAGGACTTTTGAAGGACAATCGTTGGGGTTAGGGAGGGTCTTGCGGGAGATTATTTTGTTAGGGCTATAAAATAATACTTTTTGAAATTTTATCTGACCATACCTGTTTTTTACTGCTTTTGAGTCTGGTGGGTGGGGGTTTAACAGTAAGTTTGTTTTCCTGAATAGTCCTAGGACTTTAGTAGTACTACCGTCAATCTCTCGTCTCTCCTAATACTCCATTATACTACCTCCAACCAAACGCTTATCTTACCTGTAATTTCTGTTTGAAAGTAGGGCTAGGCCCAGGGCTGGCTCCACGGGAAATGGCGATTAAGGTTGCAATCCAGGGCTGCTGAAATTTCCTCCTCATTGCGGTGGTACTAGTGGTGTGACACAGTGGGAGTTGCATGGCTATGGAAAAAAAGAAAATGAAACCTCGTTTGTCCTTACTGTAGCATTACAATGGTAGGATAGAGAATATAGCAGGTGACAGTACACTAGACTACAACAGTGCCACAATGTAGCCTAACAAATGGTAAAGTATTGATAGTATAACTTGTACGTGTGTAGGATTTCTTTGACATTGGCTACTACTACAAGAAATAGTACTGAAGCTGAGTAAGTCTAGAATATATCCTCGGATTCCTTCACCAGCCTGTTGCTATGACCTTATCCTCCCCAGCAAGTGTGTGGAATTATTGATGTCATTTAGTCACACATCAAGCAAAACCACACAACCCGGGGGAAAAGGGTTAGGGTTTGTAAAATGGATAGGGATGGGGGTTTCTTTTTGGGTAGGTTTTGTTGAGAGAAAAAGAAAAGCGAGAAAAAAAAAAAGCACAGCACTGACAAACAATAATTGAACAAAAAGAAATTTTTGGGTACAAAGCTAACCATAAATCTTTTACGTGACATAAAGGAAGTGCATGCACTACTGAATGCATTTTTACAGAAAAGTAAGTAGTACTTTTGACAACCGTGAATGACAGAATGCGACAGTACAGGGCTACATTAAATTAGGTTTAAAAAATAGCCGAAGTAAAACCTATAGAATGGCTGTAGGGATCAATTTAAAAGCAGAGAGAGATCCAAGAAATGCAGTCACACACACTCATTGAATAAAAGAATGGATACTGTATCTGTATTGTTGTAGTTGTCCTGTTCAATTTGGTAAGTAAGTTGCATGCAGCAAACAATTCCTCTTATTAGCGGCACTCCTCCATTCCAGCGGACGCTTCGTCCATCAATGTTGGTGACCAGAAGACACCCTGTCCACTGCCTGCCTGGCGGATGCTGAATTGCGGCTCGCTAATGTGAGGCCTGACTCCATCCTTTTTTCCCCATTGCAGACTGAAACCCGGCCTGTAATTATTGAACGAAAAACAGCACTGATAAATAAATATAAGGTATGTACGCTGTGTAGTGCAAAAAGTCACACTTTGATTTTCCTAATAGACAGTACAACATTTTTGAAAGTGCGTACTCTGTCTGAGTCACCTTTTCAAGGATAAATAAGTATGGGCAAATTAATTTAGGGGATCTTTCCCCTCAAGCTAGGTGTACTGTAAACTGTGTTTTAGAACAAAAATAGACCTTCTCAGCAGTGCTTCCACCCAGACCCTTACTAAAGCCAGTTGCAAAAATGTAGAAGACCCCCGATCAGATCTCAAAAAACGAGGCCTAGCAGAAAATTGGTGACAAAACCTACTTTGAAAGTAAAAGTAGGCCCAAATACCCCCTTACCCACCGTGGATTGTATTCAAACCACTTGCAAGCAAGCAAATGTATCCATAGCCAGCATCGCTCCAAGACTCGAAAACCCCCCCACCCAAACACATGCAATAGAAATACTGCTAACCCTAACGAGCCCTAAGTTAAGAATAGTGGCAGAGGCTTTCTTTAACTATGCCAAATCCCCCCTTTCCCACAATGGATTTTCTTCAAATGACTTGCAACCAAAATTACAAATTCTCACAAGTGCTCTAAGACCCCAGAACTCAGTTGCAAAAATCTAGAACACCCCAAAACACATGCAATCCTGCTGTTAGGGCTAACCCTAACAAACCCTAAGTTACAAAAAGTGCCAAAAGGCTTTTCCTTATGGATTTTGTCCACTCCCAACCACTTCTATCCGGTATTAGACCTTCCCAGGAATGCCCCAAGACCCGCCAACCCACCCGCCAAAAAGCACAACACCCCCAAAAAGCCCAAAAGCAAAATCTCATACTTACAATATTTCTCGGCCTTCGGTCCAAAGGCGCAGTGCAGCTAGGCCATAACTCCAGTTTTCCAACACGGATTTCCTGAAAAGCAAATGCAATCAAGATTAGAGTGTCCCAGCAGTGCTCCCAGACCCCAAAACTCACCCACAAACAGCCAGAACCCCCCCAAAGAGCACCTCAAAGGCAAGCAAGTCAGCAAAAACACAAATAAATTTCCGCCTCCGATTTGGTCCAAACCACTTTTATCCGGTATTAGAGCTTCCCAGCAATGGCCCCAGAGCCGTCGACCCAGGAGAAAACGAGTAGAAGACCCCCAAACAGCCAAAGAGCAAAAGTACAAAAATGGGGACTTAGTCATTTTTTTGCCAATTTCCCAAATCACTCCGCGTGCGCTCTGCAGCTAGGCCCTAACTCCCCTCTGCCACCATGGATTTGCTTCAAACCTCTTGCAAACTAAAGTATCCGTAGCCAGCATTGCTCCCAGACCCCGAAACCCACCCACAAACACCAGGAAGCCCCCCAAACAGGCCCCCGAAAACGCTACATTGAGCAAAATGTCACAAATAGCAAAATAAAATCAGCGTGGATTTTGTCCCAACCACTTCTATCCGGTATTAGACCTTCCCAGGAATGCCTCAAGACCCGCCAACCCACCTGCCAAAAAGCACAACACCCCCAAACAGCCCAAAAGCAAAATCTCATACTTACAATATTTCTCGGCCTTCGGTCCAAACGCGCAGTGCAGCTAGGCCATAAGTCCAGTTTTCCACCACGGATTTCCTGAAAAGCAAATGCAATCAAGATTAGACTGTCCCAGCAGTGCTCCCAGACCCCAAAACTCACCCACAAACAGCCGGAACCCCCCAAAGAGCTCCTCAAAGGCAAGCAAGTCAGCAAAAACACAAAAAAATTCTGCCTCCGATTTGGTCCAAACCACTTTTATCCTGTATTAGAGCTTCCCAGCAATGGCCCCAGAGCCGTCAACCCAGGAGAAAACGAGTAGAAGACCCCCAAACAGCCAAAGAGCAAAAGTACAAAAATGGGGACTTAGTCATTTTTTGCCAATTTCCCAAATCACTCCGCGCGCGCTCGGCAGCTAGGCCCTAACTCCCCTCTGCCACCATGGATTTGCTTCAAACCTCTTGCAAACTAAAGTATCCGTAGCCAGCATTGCTCCCAGACCCCGAAACCCAACCACAAACACCAGGAAGCCCCCCAAACAGGCCCCCGAAAACGCTACGTTAAGCAAAATGTCAGAAATAGCAAAAAAAAATCAGCGTGGATTTTGTCCCAACCACTTCTATCCGGTATTAGACCTTCCCAGGAATGCCCCAAGACCCGCCAACCCACCCGCCAAAAAGCACAACACCCCCAAACAGCCCAAAAGCAAAATCTCATACTTACAATATTTCTCGGCCTTCGGTCCAAACGCGCAGTGCAGCTAGGCCATAACTCCAGTTTTCCACCACGGATTTCCTGACAAGCAAATGCAATCAAGATTAGACTGTCCCAGCAGTGCTCCCAGACCCCAAAACTCACCCACAAACAGCCAGAACCCCCCCAAAGAGCACCTCAAAGGCAAGCAAGTCAGCAAAAACACAAAAAAATTTCCGCCTCCGATTTGGTCCAAACCACTTTTATCCGGTATTAAAGCTTCCCAGCAATGGCCCCAGAGCCGTCAACCCAGGAGAAAACGAGTAGAAGACCCCCAAACAGCCAAAGAGCAAAAGTACAAAAATGGGGACTTAGTCATTTTTTTGCCAATTTCCCAAATCACTCCGCGCGCGCTCTGCAGCTAGGCCCTAACTCCCCTCTGCCACCATGGATTTGCTTCAAACCTCTTGCAAACTAAAGTATCCGTAGCCAGCATCGCTCCCAGACCCCGAAACCCACCCAAAAACACCAGGAAGCCCCCCAAACAGGCCCCCGAAAATGCTACATTGAGCAAAATGTCAGAAATAGCAAAAAAAAAGTCAGCGTGGATTTTGTCCCAACCACTTCTATCCGGTATTAGACCTTCCCAGGAATGCCCCAAGACCCGCCAAAAAGCACAACACCCCCAAATAGCCCAAAAGCAAAATCTCATACTTACAATATTTCTCAGACTTCGGTCCAAACGCGCAGTGCAGCTAGGCCATAACTCCAGTTTTCCACCGCGGATTTCCTGAAAAGCAAATGCAATCAAGATTAGAGTGTCCCAGCAATGCTCCCAGACCCCTAAACTCACCCACAAACAGCCGGAACCCCCCCAAAGAACACCTCAAAGGCAAGCAAGTCAGCAAAAACACAAAAAAAATTCCACCTCCGATTTGGTCCAAACCACTTTTATCCGGTATTGGAGCTTCCCAGCAATGGCCCCAGAGCCGTCAATCCAGGAGAAAACGAGTAGAAGACCCCCAAACAGCCAAAGAGCAAAAGTACAAAAATGGGGACCTAGTCATTTTTTTGCCAATTTCCCAAATCACTCTGCGCGCGCTCGGCAGCTAGGCCCTAACTCCCCTCTGCCACCATGGATTTGCTTCAAACCTCTTTCAAACTAAAGTATCCGTAGCCAGCATTGCTCCCAGACCCCGAAACCCACCCACAAACACCAGGAAGCCCCCCAAACAGGCCCCCGAAAACGCTACATTAGGCAAAATGTCAGAAATTGCAAAAAAAAATCAGCGTGGATTTTGTCCCAACCACTTCTATCCGGTATTAGACCTTCCCAGGAATGCCCCAAGACCCGCCAACCCACCCGCCAAAAAGCACAACACCCCCAAACAGCCCAAAAGCAAAATCTCATACTTACAATATTTCTCGGCCTTCGGTCCGAACGCGCAGTGCAGCTAGGCCATAACTCCAGTTTTCCACCGCGGATTTCCTGAAAAGCAAGTGCAATCAAGATTAGAGTGTCCCAGCAGTGCTCCCAGACCCCAAAACTCACCCACAAACAGCCGGAACCCCCCCAAAGAGCACCTCAAAGGCAAGAAAGTCAGCAAAAACACAAAATAAAGGCCGCCTTCGATTTGGTCCAAACCATTTTTATCCGGAATTAGAGCTTCCCAGCAATGGACCCAGAGCCGTCAACCCAGGAGAAAACGAGTAGAAGACCCCCAAACAGCCAAAGAGCAAAAGTACAAAAATGGGGACTTAGTCATTTTTTTGCCAATTTCCCAAATCACTCCGCGCGCGCTCTGCAGCTAGGCCCTAACTCCCCTCTGCCACCATGGATTTGCTTCAAACCTCTTGCAAACTAAAGTATCCGTAGCCAGCATTGCTCCCAAACCCCGAAACCCACCCACAAACACCAGGAAGCCCCCCAAACAGGCCCCCGAAAACGCTACATTGAGCAAAATGTCACAAATAGCAAAAAAAAAATCAGCGTGGATTTTGTCCCAACCACTTCTATCCGGTATTAGACCTTCCCAGGAATGCCTCAAGACCCGCCAACCCACCTGCCAAAAAGCACAACACCCTCAAACAGCCCAAAAGCAAAATCTCATACTTACAATATTTCTCGGCCTTCGGTCCAAACGCGCAGTGCAGCTAGGCCATAAGTCCAGTTTTCCACCACGGATTTCCTGAAAAGCAAATGCAATCAAGATTAGACTGTCCCAGCAGTGCTCCCAGACCCAAAAACTCACCCACAAACAGCCGGAACCCCCCAAAGAGCTCCTCAAAGGCAAGCAAGTCAGCAAAAACACAAAAAAATTCCGCCTCCGATTTGGTCCAAACCACTTTTATCCTGTATTGGAGCTTCCCAGCAATGGGCCCAGAGCCGTCAACTCACCCGCAAAGAAGTAGAACACCCCCACAAGTGCTGAGTCTTTCTTCATTGAGCATAATCCAGCCCTCTGCTTTGATGGAAATAGGAGTCTGGAGGAGGAGGATAGAGGAGCATGTTCTTCTGAACTTGTGAACCTGAGGAAAGCAGACTGCGGGCACCTTCAAATCAATAAGCAAACAAGTGAAGACAGTTCTGCTGATGGGCTTGTTTTTGTGATTAGGTGATTAAAGTTTGAATTATATTAACTGTGCACAACAAAGAAAGACAGACACACAGGAATGAAAGTGAATAAGGACTAAAAAGAAAGTTATTGATTCATTGCCTCATTTTCAGGGCTCGGTGTTAAGGTCCAGGAATAAGAATAAGGCTTCGTCATCATACTCTGCGAATTCAGGCAGGGTGAGCTCCGTGTCACCTGACAGAGTAGAAATTCCCTCATCTACGTTGCTGTCCACCTCGTCTTCATCCGGCGCACTTTCTCATACTCTGCAATCTGGTGGTATGAGGTGCTGATTCATCTTGATCATTGTTAACCTCTCCACATTTTTGGGCGAGAGGCGGCTCCGTTTGGGAGTTACAATGGCACCAGCAGCACTGAAAACACGTTCAGAAGACACCCTTGTGAGTGGGCAAGACAAGTAGCTTAAAGCCAGGTTGGAGAGCTGTGGCCACAATTCTTTTTTCCCATGCCAATACGCCAATGGGTCAGCATTAACATAGACCTCTGTTGAGTCATTCAGATAGTCCTTCACCATCGACTCAAGGTCCTCCTCCAAGGTTCCTCCACTTTGCTTAGATGTTGCTGTGACCTTTTGAGAGCCAAACCCAAGCCGAGCTAGCCAATCCTCTTCAGCCTCCAATGTTTCTGTTGTGTTTGGTGCAGATGATCCGGTTGCCGGTGTCTTTAACGGCTTAGAGGTCATTTGTGCCACAGCCACAGGTGCAGAAGTGGATTGTTTTGACTGGGGATGGCCTGCTGATGCTGATGTACTGCCTTTTCCTTCAATTTTCTGCTGTTCTCTTTCAAACCTCTTGGCTGACAAGGCTAGCCAACGTTTGTACTTTGGAACATGTTCATCATCAAAAGGAAAGAATGCTCGGCCTGCCAGCGCCTTTTTGAAGCGTGGATCCAGAATAGTAGCACAAATGTAATGCTGGTTTGAGTGGATCATTTTAAGACGTTCATCACCTTGTAGGCACTCTAATAATTTCTCCGCCAAAACAAAAGGGTCTTTGTTTTTTTCATCTTTTTGAAACACAGAACACACCTCCTTCAGTTGGTGCTCCAGCATGTACAACAATGGGATAGCTTTTCCCAAATTACAGTCCTCCTTGCTGACTGCACGCGTGAAGACCTCAAAAGGACGAAGCATGCGTGTCAGGCTTTTAACTATGTCCCATTGCGCCGCACCCATCCTCAGGTCCTTCTGAGCTGTACCCTGTGTTAAGAAATATTGATCGAGTACCGTATACTGCTCATACAGATGCTCAAGCATGTAGAAGGTTGAGTTCCAACGTTTTGCCACCTCCTTGATGAGTGCTTTCACTGGCATTCGACGTTCATGTAGCAGGCTCCTCAGATGCTTTAGGGCCTTAAAAGAATGGCTGAAATGGTTGCACATTTTTCGGCAGGTCTCCACTACCTCGTACGCTGGACTGTCTTTATCACTCAAGAATTTTTTGACAACCAGGTTTATACAGTGCGCCAAACACGGCACTCTGAAATACTGACCCAGCTCCATGGCCTTAACTACATTGGCGCCATTATCCGTGGAAACATAACCAATCTGGCGTTTTTTTGGGGACAGCCAGTCAAGGACCTTTGTGTTAAACTCATTCAAAATGTTTTGTGCTGTGTGACGTTTCTCCAAACCAAACATGGCTAGTGTTGCATGTTTCCGAGCAGCTTTAAAAACTTGGTCCGGGTCAACACCTGCGTTTAGCTTTGCTTTAACCCCTGAAAAAGAGACCCAGTGTGCAGTGATGCACATGTAATCAGCGCCTGCGCCACTGGTCCACATGTCTGTTGTCAGATGTATAGTGTGAACAGCACTCTTCTGCAAAGCTGCCCCAATCACCTCCAGCACATCTTCATGTAGTGCTGGAACCGCAACTCTGGCAAAATAGAACCGGCTAGGAACCTTCCATTTAGGGCAGAGCGCTGCCACTAATTCTAGAAAACCAACCCCTTCTACAAAAGAAAAAGGGAGAAGGTCCAGAGCTAGCATTTTAGCCAGCTTAGTGTTATACAGACGCGTCAGTGGGTGGTTGCGTTCATATTGCGCTTCTGTAAACAACATCTTTTTAATGTTGCCCTGGACCAAGCATTTACGGGATGATGATGATATCTTCGACCCAGTTACGCTCGCTGATGAACTTTTTCGCATTGGTTTTTCACTCTCTCCCACACTCTTAGTGTGGCTCACATGGGGTGTGCTGCTGACAGGGGTACTGGGTGTAAGTGAAGTGTTTGACACGTCTTCTTCCTCCTCGTCATCATCAGATGAAACAGCATTACCTGCAATTCGGGCTTCCTTGATCGCCTGTAGGTGCACAAACCATTTGACAGCGTGCTTTCTTTCAAGATGACCTCTCTGGCCTCCGGTACCATAGTTGGAACCAAACTTACCACGACTAATTGCCAACTTTCAAATGCTACAAATGGCAAAGTTTTCCTTTTTTGGGCAAACACTAAAGAAGTCCCAAACTGCGGACTTGAAATGTCTTTGGGGGCCGGAGGAGGCGGCGATACTGGTGGTGGTGACCCTGCTGCTAATGCCAGATGAAGTGGAGGATGTGGATTGCCGAACTTCAGTACGTTTTGCACTTTCACCACCACTAATTGAGGTCGAGGTGGATGGAGGTCCCTTCAGGCGACTAAGAAATATGGAAGCGGTAGGTGTTGGTGTACTAGTTAACTCCAATGATTGTGGTGTTTCTTCCATTGCCTCCTCGTCGACAACATCATCACGCTCAGCAGCTTCTCGGGCTAGGGTCAAAATGTCTTTTTGCTGCATGCCCGCTTGGGCTGCAGTGACCTTATGATGACTGCGTCGTCGTCGTGAGAGCCTTCATCAGCAGGAGTATCCACCACTTCTTGTTGAGCCTCATCACACTCCATAACTATGAGTTTTTCGACGACCTTCCTTTTACGCTTAAGTACCTTTGTCAGATCATGGTGTGGCTCACTCTCAGACGGCAGTGGTGCTGGTTCCCAATTGGGATCCGTATCATCAGAAGGAGGTGGGCTTGAAGAAGATGTAGACACCAACCTTGATCTTTTCCTTGCTAGGGATGTGGAAGACAATGAATGATCATCAGGAGGAGTGGCTTCCAATGATACCTCGGCTTGATTGTCGATTTCCTGATGTGCCCCTACTTTGGGAGGAACAACTATTGTGGGCACTTGTGACCCTCCATGCACCTCTGCTTGCCCATCTCCTTGCGCTGCCTCTCCTTCCACATGTACTTGGGCTTGTACTTGCACATGTGGTTGTTGTTGCGGCTGTGGTTGTTCAACACTTGTCAGATGAGTTACAACAACCTGTGTTGATTCAGGGACATTGCTGCTACTTTCTTGCGATGAGCCAACATCACTGGTCGATGGTGATTGAAGAAGTACACTGACTGCCTCTGCAGCACTCAAGGGCTTGGACTTAAGTTGGCGTGGTGGTGGTGGTGGAGGCACTGAGCCCAATGGAGTGGGGGTGCTTCTCCCAGCTTGGTCCCCAGCAGATCCCGCTGCTGCTGCAGGCGTACTTTTTTTTTTACTCCCAAAAAACGCGGCGCCCGGCACACCAGCCTCCTTGGTAACTTGCTTCTTCTTGGGGCCATCTTCCTCAGAGCAGGTCAGAACAGCAGCAGTTGCAGAGTTGTCTGTGGCCAGACGTGACGTCGCGTGACGTTATGCTGCACACACACACCGCTGCAGGACTTCTTCCTGGCACTGGTGGTTCTCTTGAGTCTTGTGCACCTAAAAGCAATGGAAGACAGAGGAACATCAGTTCAGTTATACACCCCCAAAAAATCGAAAAAAACTGAAAAATCAGCACAATCCCATGCCCTCCATGATGTTTAAATTCAAGACACCCCACAGAAAGACTAGGCCCATGCAACACTCACTAGTCACTACCCCTGGTGAAAAGGCCACAACAACAGGCCAAAAAAACGAAAATCACAGAAAAATCAGCACAATCCCAAGCCATCCAGCCCCTCCATGATGTTTAAATTCAAGACAGCCCACAGAAAGACTAGGCCCATGCAACACTCACTACCCCTGGGCATAAAGGTTGAAAACTAGGCAAAATGGTTGCAGGTCTAACAACACTGCCTGTATTCAAAATGGCCCCCTCCCTCCCAGCACATGGCCAGGGCCTGTAGCAGCACTCAAAAAGGCCCCCACCCACATGGCTTGTCCCCATGAACACCCCCAAAAAACGAAAATAGCAGAAAAATTAGCACAATCCCAAGCTATCCAGCCCCTCCATGATGTTTAAATTCAAGACACCCCACAGAAAGACTAGGCCCATGCAACACTCACTACCCCTGGGCATAAAAGTTGAAAACTAGGCAAAATGGTTGCAGGCCTAACAACACTGCCTGTATTCAAAATGCCCCCCTCCCTCCCAGCACATGGCCAGGGCCTGTAGCAGCACTCAAAATGGCCCCCACCCACATGGCCTGTCCCCATGAACACCCCAAAAAACAAAAATCACAGAAAAATCAGCACAATCCCAAGCCATCCAGCCCCTCCATGATGTTTAAATTCAAGACAACCCACAGAAAGACTAGGCCCATGCAACACTCACTACCCCTGGGCATAAAGGTTGAAAGCTAGGCAAAATGGTTGCAGGCCTAACAACACTGCCTGTATTCAAAATGCCCCCCTCCCTCCCAGCACATGGCCAGGGCCTGTAGCAGCACTCAAAATGGCCCCCACCCACATGGCCTGTCCCCATGAACACCCCAAAAAAACGAAAATCACAGAAAAATCAGCACAATCCCAAGCCATCCAGCCCCTCCATAATGTTTAAATTCAAGACAACCCACAGAAAGACTAGGCCCATGCAACACTCACTACCCCTGGGCATAAAGGTTGAAAACTAGGCAAAATGGTTGCAGGTCTAACAACACTGCCTGTATTCAAAATGGCCCCCTCCCTCCCAACACATGGCCAGGGCCTGTAGCAGCACTCAAAATGGCCCCCACCCACATGGCCTGTCCCCATGAACACATCAAAAAAACGAAAATCACAGAAAAATCAGCACAATCCCAAGCCATCCAACCCCTCCATGATGTTTACATTCAAGACAACGCACAGAAAGACTATCCCATGCAACACTCACTACCCCTGGTGAAAAGGCCACAACAACAGGCCCAAAAAACGAAAATCACAGAAAAATCAGCACAATCCCAAACCATCCAGGCCCTCCATGATGTTTAAATTCAAGACACCCCACAGAAAGACTAGGCCCATGCAACACTCACTACCCCTGGGCATAAAGGTTGAAAACTAGGCAAAATGGTTGCAGGCCTAACAACACTGCCTGTATTCAAAATGGCCCCCTCCCTCCCAGCACATGGCCAGGGCCTGTAGCAGCACTCAAAATGGCCCCCACCCACATGGCCTGTCCCCATGAACAACCCAAAAAAACGAAAATCACAGAAAAATCAGCACAATCCCAAGCCATCCAGCCCCTCCATGATGTTTAAATTCAAGACAACCCACAGAAAGACTAGCCCAAGCAACACTCACTACCCCTGGTGAAAAGGCCACAACAACATGCCCAAAAAACGAAAATCACAGAAAAATCAGCACAATCCCAAACCATCCAGGCCCTCCATGATGTTTAAATTCAAGACACCCCACAGAAAGACTAGGCCCATGCAACACTCACTACCCCTGGGCATAAAGGTTGAAAACTAGGCAAAATGGTTGCAGGCCTAACAACACTGCCTGCATTCAAAATGACCCCCTCCCTCCCAGCACATGGCCAGGACCTGTAGCAGCACTCAAAATGGTCCCCACCCACACGGCCTGTCCCCATGAACACCCCAAAAAATCGAAAAACACAGAAAAATCAGAAAAATCCCAAGCCATCCAGCCCCTCCATGATGTTTAAATTCAAAACACCCCACAGAAAGACTCAGTGCACCCATCACTGAGTACCTCTGGGCAAAAGGCCCCAAAACAGCCCAAAAATCGAAAATTCCAAAATTTTAGTTGCAGCAACTGTAATGCCCCAAACAAACTTACTTGTGAAATTTCTAATCCAAAAGTGATCCAAAGAAAGTCAAAAAGGCCTCAAAGCCAAATATCCAGCAGCATCCACAAAAAGTAATCCTTCCAGCCCCAGATCCAAATGAAAAGTGACCAGGAGATGGACAAAGCACTGGGAGGAGCCTGCTGGACAGGAACAGGAAGTTGAAGACTGTGGGGCACTTCCTTCCTCCCACCCCCCCCTCCCCAAAATGGACTCCTCGCAAAAAAAGTGCAGGCAAATGTCAACCTGAGGAGTTATTCAGATAAATATCATCATTTCCAGAAGGTTTATGCTGCTTGCTGGTGGATTTCTTGTGCATAATTGCAAATTTTGTATTTTCGCGAGTGTGAGATTGTTGCTGCTCGCCGCATCTAAAAGCTCGCAATTGCGAAGTCCCGCGATACGTGATCATGGCGTACTCGCGTTGACAAACTCTCGCTGTGCAAGTTGGCAAGCCGCGATGACGAAATCGTGCTCGCCAAATTCCCGCGGGATCCCGCAGCAAGATCCAAAATGGCGCAGCACTCGCAAAATATCGAGAAAAACAACTCGGCAAAGGCTGAATGACGGTAAGTAAACTCTGCGCGCCGCAAAATTGTATCACCAAGAAAAAAAAATCCGCTGTGTGCGAATTTGCGGATTTTCGGTAAATTCGCGAGCGTTCGCGGATTGCGAACTTACCGAAAATCTGCAAAATCCGCGAGCGGAACGGATTTTCCGCCCATGCTTAATGCACTTCTGTGCGGGTGTTAGCTACGTGAAGGGCAAATGTTTCGCGAGCAAATGTCAGGGCAACTTCTTTTTGTGACAATAATGCTCTTATTCTGCTCATCTTATTGAACTCTGACTTCAAGTTTGGAATTTTCGAACAGATGGAAACATCCAGGTTCCCATGGATACAGCACATTTTTACAGCAAACCACACGCTCACTCACTTACAACATAAGCTATGCCTTTCAATAACCCATAACAATCTTCATTATTTAAAAGTAAATAACTCCCGTTTGCTAATAAAGTAAAAGTCAGGACAATAGCAGGCACTGGTGTACCTTTCAAAACACATGCCAAATTAGGGCCGTCTTGGTTACAGGAGCCATGCAATTGGATGTGTCTACACATTAATGAGTGATCTGGTGTTTCCGTACACTCTTCCCCTTTCAGATAAACCTCCTTTCCGTCCCTAAGGCATCTATAAGTGAAAGGGAGAGACCAGGCTTCATGTAAATAGGAACTACCAAGTGGCTCGTATCTGCCAATGTCAAAATATTTCATGCAATTTGTAAACTGGAAAAGCGCAAAAGGTAAAGTTATCAACCCGTGGATAAGCCACGTTGCAGCCGTGACCTCTGCCACTGAAAAGGGCAAAGACTCCAAGCGTTCAATGTGTAACATGGAAAAAGAAGCTTCCCTCATTGAAAACAAACGTTGTTTTTCAGTTAAATTAAAAGGTGCAAACAGAGATGTGACATTAATGTAATTCCAAGGCACTTTTCAGTTTTTTAGTGTCTGCAGGGTACACGCAAACTGCATAATAGAACGCAATTGATTTTGACCATGGTACAAAACAGACACTTCATCCTGTACAATTTCAACAACAGATGACAAAATATTATCTAATGTGTAAATTCGGGAGGAAAGGGTGTTAATACTGTTATCCACAACTGCAAGCACCTTTTCCAAATTAACCTGATCGATTGCCCTAAGGCGGGTAGCCGCTTCAATCTGTGATGTTTTCCATAGTTCATTATAAACGGCATAGATCCATCTTTTAGATCTACCTTTAGCCGGGCCCTTAATGAAGTCATTCAAGTCAACCTCGTCGGTCAGTTTAGATAAATGTAATTTTACTGACGCCAATGTAGAGTGCTTGAGCCAATTCTGACATAATTTGCCTACACAATAAGTGGTAACAGAATGGTCACTCTCAAAACGGGGATCTACTCTGACTTGTGTAAAGCCCTTAGCTAGGCCCAACAATGATGCTGGCACGAATCTGCACTTCTGTGCCACATCAACCAACCCTTGGGATTCAAACTGGATATGAATTTAGCAAAAGGGTCTGCAACTCTCTAATCGAAAATTGTGTTGAATTTTCCCAACCCGAATACTCTTCAAAATCAGGGAAGGAAGGAGTATTCAATTTTTTTGAAGTAGCCAATCCAAAGCATGTTGTCTGTGAGATAGTAGAATTCAAAAACAACATATGATTTGGGATGAGACATGCACAGTGCAAAGCCTCAGTGCATCGTACCTGCCAACTTTTAGAACCCCAAACTGATTTGAGGTCAATTGTTTCCTTCCACAACTTGTAGCCACCTACAGCTGCCTGGTCTTGAAAGGACTTCGAATACAACAACTTAGTATCGGTAAGTCTAACCTTGGACTTGGAATTATCTGACATTTTAAAATAAAATGAAGCTGATTAAAGTCAGTGAAATAAGTGTACTTTTTCAAAAATGTGTTTGAGCTGCCTCTTAAAGGAGCTGGGCAATGTTCCCACTGGGTATAATTCACAGTACTCTTCCTAGAATTAGTTTTGTGTAAGTAATGATTGCCAAAATGCTGGAAACAAAACAAATTGTCACGTTCTAATCTAGGACCCCGATCAATACTGTGACCTTATGCCCCTATACTGCTATAATCCATTTATTCCCCTATAATGGCATAAACGACCAAGAGTAATATTTCAGAAACTCGTCTCTGGCCTAACACTATCAGAGCCACATTTCAGAATCACTTCCTCTGCAGCTTCCTCTGCAGCTCATTAGAGCAAATGACACAGCAGAAGCCACTATCTAAGATTCCTAGATTACACTCCGAGTTCTTCAACAAGATAAAACTCAGCAACCTGGGAAAACCCCGCATGCTATGTTTTGATTAGTAATAGAACTCTAATGAGCACTAAGAGACGATCACTTCCTAGTGACATCTTTATTGACGTCTTATGTCCAAAAACATACGTCAAACAAGGCACCTTTCAGGTATAAATATTACCAACGTTGCCTTAGGCTAACGCTGCCTCAATGACATCGATGATAGCGATGGTGTGGTGAACATAGGAGCAGAACGGCTGTCCCCTTCAGAGCCCAGCAGATACAAGCTGCCCACGGACGCTGCCCCTCCTCTTCCTCGACGCGCTGAGAGAGACGCTGTCTTTTTCTCCTGCCGAGAAGATCCAGCTCCGGCGTTTCCAGCCTACTCTTGCGAGTTACTGGGATATCGAGTCCTGGAAGGAGATAGAAGACCTCCAACATTCTATTCCAGAGGTATGGTGTTAACTAAACCCTTATAGAGAATTCTTGAAGCAAACCTTGGCAAAACCAACTTAATTAAAACTGCTACATACTTACTCCTTCCCAAGTATTAGGCTTAGGTCGGGTACACTGGGATAGGCATAGTTAGAAGCACCAGTTGAGTACGTTAGACAAATGTACATATGAATGTATATATTTTATTCATTTTAACCACTGTATGGCTAAGAAACCATATCAATGCTTTTACAGTATTATTTCGCAAACCTCATTTTACTGTACGCACTTTTTATACTAACTAGTCTTGCACTTGTGGCAATTCATTTCTCTTGCATGAGAAGAAAGACTGTTCAATAAATAATACCTTTTTATTGAAAACGCCCGTCTCTCTATTCTCTGCACTTTGGTGAAAGTAATCTGCACAAAACTGACTGAGTAAAATAACTGTCTATTGTTTCACACGACTCTAGAGTTTGACTCTTATTCTAAGGAGCAAAGTTGTCATGTTTATGCGGTTGTTGGAAAACTGAATCCCTTCTTGTCTGTACCAGGGAAGCTGATCACTTCCTATTCAGTCAAGAAAGTTTCCAGTGACCTCTAAGCTAGTTGGTAACAAACCCAATTAAGTTTAGCATAGTCAGTGGAGACCTGGAAGATCCGCACTTCTACGTCCATACTACTGTTTATGTTATTCCAATGCGCAGGGCCTATTGGGAAAATAGGAATTACACTACAAAATCACCATAATTAGCAGATTCTAAATATAAATCTTTAGCATCAAAGGCAGCATAATATTTCAAATCAGCAAAGAAAGCCTCTACGGGCTGAACATCCCAATCATCAGAACGTATGTTTTGTTGAACCACATCCCCCATGTTAACTCTAAGCACATTAGGAACATTAATAACTTCAGTCGGTCCATGGATTTGAAATTTAACTGCATCCCAGACCATTCCATCCAGGACAGGCCACGCGGTGATGTTAACAAACGCCAAGTCTCTTTTCAATCTGTGGGCTGAATGAGATGAGGAGTGGGGAGCCAATGTTCCATTCGGATGTCTAATGCATGTTCTCTCCTCGACATAATTTCCATTGATAAATCAAAAAAAATAAAACACAAAACCAATTGACATAAAAAGATAGAGAGCAAAAAGCCCCAGCCAAATGTAAGTCCAAGGGGAAATCAAAAAATGTTTTTTAAACAAAGTCGCATAGGCTCTCAGCCTTGTGGGCTTCCCTGATGTATGTGAAATAGTGTCAAATGAAAATCTGGATTCTGTGGCTAAACGGGTTTGCAAAGCAGGCATCGATAAGTCAGTTGGGTTGGTGTAATCTGTATCATCAAGCGAGTACCAGGCAAATCACTCAATAAAGGACTTGAAACTGCAGGCATCTCAAGGGCCACCTCCGGTGCACGATCCGAAGCAGTGGTCAAAACAGAATTTCTCACTATCGAAGGACATGAGACTGCCGGTGTCATGCTAAGAAGAATCGGCCACTCTGTGTATTTTGACATTGTCAATGGAGATATACCTGTTCTCTTCACGACCTGAAAGTGGTGGTAAAATGACTGTTCTTGTGCCCCACACTCCAAGCACGGGAACCGGAGCACGGTATGAGGGACCAAATTCCTTTTTGTTATCGATCTTCTCCCGAACCAGTTCTCCAACTTGGGGTACCCAGCCAACTACCGGGATCTGCAACGCATCATCCGAGGTGGAGGGCAAATGTTCCTTTGCAAGACTTTCTCTTGTATCTTGTAGAGTCTGTAAAACATTGCAATGTTCATCTACGTCAAAGGAGGTAGCCTAACCGACCGTGTCTAGACGGTCAAGGTCCGGGACATACATCTTGATACCAAAGAGCATTTCGTATGGAGTCCGCCCACCCAGAGACCTTCTAGGGAGATTATTAAGAGCATGCTGCACGCTATTGAGATGGGCCAGCCAATTTCTGCCAGTGCCTATCACTCGAGCTGTCAGTGATTGTTTTAAGACACGGTTCATTCGTTCCACAACACTATTACCTTCAGGCCGGTATGGAGACGTGAACTTGACTTGGACCCCCATCGAAGCCATGGCATCCTTTTACGCCTTAGAGGCGAAAGCAGGAACCTGATCCGAATGGAAGGTACCACAGGCAAAAATCCCTACAAAGACACACAAATCCCTGATGATAGTCCGTGAATAAGCGCTGCGATGAGGCCAGACCCAAACAAAGCATGTGCATGAATCAACTGCTACTAAGATGTACTTATAGGCAGTATCAGAAGAAAAAGGACAGCAGTGATCTAAATAAACACAACCAAATGGTTTATTAGAAATTAAGAACTGTGTTTGGGGCGGACCCTTAGCAGTTGAAGGCTTAATCTGCTGGCAAATGTCACATTAAAGGTCATAGTAACGCGTCTGTTTGTACAGTCCCAGCCACCAAAAACGTTGTTGCAACTGAGACACAGTAGCTGAAAAGCCCACATGCGCAGATTCAACCCCTTCATGGGCCACTGCGATCAGTAAATGTCTGCGATCAGAGTTGGGAATCAACCTCTCCTCCACTGCAGGTATTTTCACATAAGGAACCTTATCGGGGCTTAAGTGGTATGTGTACTTCGAAGGGAACCCCGCAGGATAATTATCTCCCTTCTCAGTGGCAGCACCAGCTGCCAAGATATCATCATCAATCTTACCTTTGGACCGCGTGACTGCTGCAACTAAATATGTCGATACCGCTGATTTTGCTGCTTCATCAGCAAGCGAGTTCCCGACAGCGTGAACTCCAATGCGCTGGTGACTGAGAGTATGAATTACAAACACGAGTGGCAACTGCTCCTTAAGCTCAGCCACTCGGACCCTGATCATTTTATGTTTTATTGTGCTACCCTTGGAATCACGAAAGTCATTCTGAATCCAAAAGAACAAGTTCTCTTTGTAAGACTGGACACAGTAGTAAGAATCACTTACAATAAGTGTCGTCACACTAGGATCTGCGTACTCTAATGCAAGCATCAGAGCACGAAGCTCTGCCAATTGTGCGGTGCAGTCCCCTAGAGTCTGCGTGTGCACTACTCTGGACTTGAACTCATCATTCACCATGGCACCTACCACAATGGCGCATGCCGAAACGTAGGCGTGTTTAGAACCATGCGCAACCTGCACCGAACCATCAGTGTATATGATGCAATGGAAATCCTCCAAAGGCCGCATAGCCAAAGGTGCAGGATGAACAAATTCATATAGCAAAAACTCCTGCGACCGTAAGGAGGCATCAAAAATAAACGTGACATCTGGAGATGTCAAAGAAGCAGCCCATTGTATCCACCGAGGGTGCAAAGCTTTAGAATTTGGTACACTGGCTTTCGTAACTGCTTCCAAAGCAGGACACGGGGTAACAATCAACAACCGTTTTCCCAGTGACAGAGAGCGTTCCTTCAGAATCGCCATCTGCACAGCCGTCAAAACTTTCTCCACAGTGGAAAATCGCATTTCAGCCGAAGTGTACAAGTGTGACTTGTAAGCAATAGGTACTGTATCTCCTTCGTTAAAAGTAAGGTATGTGAAACCCACCGTCCCAGGGATGATTCTTATCACCATGTTGGTGTGATTATTACAAGTCAATAAGTATTTAGAAGCGAGCAGATCAGCCAGAAAAGATTGGAGTATAGCCGAGTGCTCAGGCAGCCAGTTCGATTTAGTAAAATTTGGTTGTATCAAAGCATACAAGGGCTTGATACCCTAGGCATATTCAGGTATGTATGTTCTCCCGAAATTTAAAAATCCCAGCAAAGACTGTAATTTCTTCAGGGTTATCAGAGCGCGCAATTGTGCGCATTGTGCGCATTTCTCCAAGAAGTGAGTAGCTAATCCTCGTTCTTCATTGTTGAGGTCGTAGCCCAGGAACAAAACTGTATACTCTGCAATGTGCGATTTTGCAAAGTTGAATTTGTAACCGAAGTCCGCAAAGCTACAAATTAAGCGGTCAACGCGACACAGATGCTCCCACAGTTCATCATCTGTGAGATAAATGTCATCCACATATGAACAAGCATCTGGGTCAACCCTCTCTAAGAGAGAGACTATGCGGGCAGCAAACACTCCAGGACTATTCTTGTAGCCCATCTGTAAACATTTGAAATGTTTTTGGACACCGCCGCAAGTAAGGGAGGGCAAATGGGGAACTAAGACCATCCAAATGGTGGGCATAAAAACCATTAGAAATGTCAAGAGTGGTTTTAAACCACTTACGCACAAGACTATCCACTAAAGCAGAGCCGTAAGTATTCTGTACTGCACAGGTACGGCAATGCGAGTTCAAATGCCGGTAATCCAATACCAAATGATACGAACCGTCAGGCTTGGTCACAGTAAAAAGAGGGTTATTCATTGGTGACACACAAGTTTCAGTAACACCCTGATATTCTAATTGTTCAAGGATTTCCGCAACGGAAGCCTTCGCTTCGCACTTTAAGGGATATTGAGGTTGAGGCTGAGGCATAGACCGCAAAGGAATCTCGTGGTGAGGGGAAAATTTATCCCATCCACAGTGAGTATGGTACAGAGCCGGCGCAATGGCCTTAGCCCACACAAAATTCAGCGCATGCTCCTTTGAGACTGTGTGCGCGAAACTAGGGAGGATTTCCTCCTCCCCTCTAGGAGCTGTGAGCACAAAAGGTGGGGGCCAGTCAACCTTCGCTAACAAAATGTCATAGGTAGTCGTAAGATTCTCCCAAAATACCCCTTCTATGGTACGTTGAATGTCACGCTCCGCTCAATGAATAAGACTATTTCATAGAGTCTGTCAGGGGGAGCTACTCTAGTGTCAGATGTCTCCACAACAACATAATGGTCAGTCACAGTCGCCTTCAGTAGTGGACCCATGGCCTCTCGCACTATGGTAATCTCCGCTGCGCTGTCCAGCAAGGTCAGAGCCCATGTCTGATTCCGAAGCTGGGTTCTCACTATCTGTGGCATATCTGTGTGCTATTAAAGCAGGGACTTTCTTTTTCTGAAACTGGGGTCTCTTCGGTGTAGACTCGTCTTGCTTGCCTTTACCGTCTTTTGGGCAGGGCTGGTCGCGTCCTTGCTGGCCACCCCAACCCCCGCCGCCTCCTCCATGACCGGACGAAAAGGGTGATGACTCCTGAAAAGAATGAGGAGAGCGTTGGTCAGAAACCTGAAAACGATCAGGTGATTTTATCATCGCGCGATCGCTCAAGTCATAAACACTTTCGGTGGGCGCAGGCAATGGAGACGCAGGATGAGACTCCTGTTTCTGTTGTTGTTGTTGCTTCCCCTGTTTTTTTATGCCAATTCTGTTTTTTGGACTTGGGCTGGTCGTCGGTTTCCGACTTCTGCCCTTGGGGTTGTTTTTTCTCATTAGTAGAAAAAGGCTTGAAACCCCTACTATTGCGGCCCACGGTTTTATAAGCCGCCACAATAATCCTCGCCAACTGTCGGGGTTTTTCGGCTTTGGGAATCGCCTGCAAAGCATTGGCAACCTGAAAGTTCACCGCATCCCCCTTGACATTCGCAAGAATGAGATCGGAAACCACATCAAAGGTGCCACAGAGATGCATACCCAATTCCACCACAACCTCCGGTCCGTGTTCACCCTGAACACGTTTAAGGACCGTCGGCAGGACAGTGATAGACGGAGTGCCGTAACACCTCGCGTAGACCGCCGCAAACGTCTTTCCCCAGGTCTCACAGTCACCGATTTCAGGGGTCAAATACTTCGGAAAGCTAATTGTCAGAATCCTGTTTTTCACCAGGACACGTGTTAGGAAATACTGCTTCCAATTGGTCAAACTTTTCGGCAAGCCAGAAAGGAAATTCATCCTGTTCTTGGGGACGCTTGCCCTTCACATCGTTGACCATAACGGGACTGAGCTTCATTCCGCCCTGTCCGGCAGGAAGCACCGCACCACCCGGGGCCCCGCCCAGGAGATTGCGGGTAATGTATTGCACTAATGACCTAATCACGCTAATTGCGACTGCATGTAGTCGTCTTAACTCAGCTACGTTACATGCTCCATGCAGAGGATGAGGCGTAAATCCAGCCAAAACAGGCCAAGTTGCGCCTGGAATGGACAAAGGACCTAACCTCGGAGCAGCTAAAGAATGGGGTAGGGCGCCATTAAACCAAACTCGATGCTGCCAAGTATCAATAGGAATCTCCTGTGCCCTATATGGTGCATATTCAGCTGGCACAGCCGTGGGAGTGTACGTGTCGAACACACGAGTATTTGCATTCATAGCTGGGAAGGTCACCCATGAGTAGAAAATCTCATACGGGTAAGGCACCTCTGCACTCACTACCATGATCACTGCCATACCATCTTCGGGGACATTATAAATCTGCAAATGATTGCGCACCTCAATGCGGCTATGTTGCGCAATGTCCACCGCAGCCATATTGACACAGAAAGAAAAAAGGTACAAAGGAAACTTTGTAGCACAACTGGGTAGTAACTCAATGAAACCGTTTTATAAAGATTCAAGCTTGAAAGGACCTATACGCATACAGGTAGGTTAATCCGACACCACTGTTAACTGAAAACAATAGTGAAGGTGTTAAGGACTGAATGATGTACTACTCAATAAGACCACCAACTATTGGGTGCCATGTCACAGGGATTCCATGCTAAGACAGAACTGTGCATAGAGGCTTGGAACCTCAGTGAATTAGGGTGTGCCAAAACTCACCTTAGTACCCAAAAATCCCCTACCAGACTAGCAATCAGTGTCTCATTGGTCATAATAAACTCCTAATGCTTAGACAAACCAGAACATGGACTTAGTACACCTCAGGTAACGTGGAACACATGAACACTCTTTCGTTATACAATCATTTCAATCCAGAACAAGGAGTAAAAGAGAAATGTTTATTCACTAATGCAGTGTTCTCAAACACAGTGTCTTAGCTAATACAAGCAAACATATTATAAGAAACAAAGTAATCAGCATAGTCACTAGTCCATAGAACACAAACGGTGAAAGCATGGTATTATGCTAAAATGAATAGGGTTTAACCCCTTCAGCGCGGCGCGAATTTTCTCGGTGTGCTGAAGGTTCTAATGAGCCTATCAGCTCATGACGGAACGGTTCCATCATGAGCACAGCTCAACCGACGCTCATGACGGAACCGTTCCGTCATGAGCATGGAAGGGGTTAATAAAACCTAATTCTCACTTTCCCTAGCTAGTATATTATATTATATCTAAGAAGGTCTCTTCTGGTTTTAGCAGAGCGGCCCCATACCTCAAGATCCTAGTGGTAAGGGATCACATCATCAGCAACCAGCTCTCCTGCATGCGAAACACCATCAAGTGTGTTTTTATGCTCTCGTGCAAAGCAATATAAAATGCGCCTAAAGCCAGAACCTGGCTGCAGCTGCATGTATGTTATGTCTAGGAACGTGCGAAGATCAGTGCTCACAACAACTACTGTGTTGAGATATCCTTGAAGGTTTCAGCACTCACTGTACAGACACAGCTCGCCAAGCAAGGCTGATATCAGTGTAACAACATATTATTCTCGTATGAATCAAAAACATTCTAATAGGCTCAAAGCTAAAGCAACAACTATTGAAGTGTTTTTATCTAGTAACCTGAATCAATATTACCATTTTATGCCCTCACACGGCTATAATCAATAAATATCCCTATAATGGCATAAGAATCAGATCGATATTTCAGTAAATCGCCCTTGCAGTCCAAGGCACAGCAATAGCTACTTCCTTAGATTCCTAGAAAGCACAGCGAGGTCTTTCAACACACCAAACCTCCAGCAACCTGGGAAATCCCCGCTTGCTTTGTTTTGATTTGTAATAGAACTCCTGCGAGCACTGTAAGAACAGCCAGTTCTTAGTGACATCTGAATTGACGTCTTATGTCCAAACCTTACGTCAAACTCCGCACCTTTCAGGTATAAATATGCAAACGTTGCCTTAAGCAAACACGCGGTGGTGGTTCTGGAGCAGAGCAGCTAATCTACTTGCCGAGAGCCCAGCAGACGCGGAGAGCCCACGGACGCTGCCCCTCCTCTTTGACACGCTGAGAAAGACGCTGTCTTTTCTCCTGCCGAGAAAATCCAGCTCCGGCGTTTCCAGCCTACCCTTGCGGGTGACTGGGATATCGAGTCCTGAGAGAGAGATACCAGACCTCCTACATTCTATTCCCAAGGAACAGTGCTGACTAAACCCTTAGAGAGAATTCTTGAGTCATATTCTTGGCAAAAACCTACTTAACTTAAACTGCTACTTACTTACACCTTCCCACATATTAGGCTTAGGTCAGGTACACCGGGGTAGGCGTATTTAGAAGCACCAGTTGAGCACGTTAGCCTATGTATATATGTATGTATATTTTATCCATTTTAAAGTGTCTTATGGCTAAGAAACCATATCAATGCTTTTACTGTACGTACTTTACTTTACATTAAGTATTGCAATTGTGGCAATTCATTTCTCTTGCATGTAAAGGAAGACTGCTCAATAAATTATACCTTTTATTGAAAACGCCCGTCTCTCTCTTCTCTGCACTCTGGTGAAACTAAGAATGCACATCTGACTGAGTGAAATAGCTGCCTATTGTTTTCACACGACTCTAGAGATTGACTCTTACTCTGAAGGAGCAAAGTTGTCATGTTTTTTGCGGTTGTCGGAAGCTGAATCCCTTCTTGTCTGAGCCAGGGAAGCTGATCCCTTCCTATTCAGTCAAGAAAGTTTCCAGTGACCTCTGAGCTAGCTGGCGCAAACCTAAATTAAGTCTAACATAGTCAGTAGAGACCTAGATGAACTCAGTCCTACGTCTACACTGCTGTTTATGTTATTCCAATGTGCAGGGCCTATAGGGAAAATAGGAACTACACTACACTATGTGTTGTGTGCAAAAGCAGCAGAAAGGTAAAATGGTGTTAAAACTCCTAAAAAGCTCGTCCTAAATTAACACAGTATACAGGTTATATATATCTATACATCAAGTGAGGTTGGAGGTATTGCCCAAAAGCATAAGCTCCGTTTTGTCCCTGTTCAACTTCAAGCAGGAGAGTGTCATCCATTTGACCACCTCTACCAGACAACCTCTCAGGTTGTTAGTGGTGGTGTTAGGCTGGTTAAGGGCCACCACTAGCTGAGTATTGTCGGCATATGTGATGATTTTATGCCAAAAGGGCAAACTATCTCAGCTAGGGGGCTCATGTAAATGTTAAATAGTGTAGGGCTCAGGGAGGAGCCCTGAGGCACACCGCAACTGAGTGGCATTCTGGAGGAAGTGGTGTCGCCCTCGAAAACCTAGAAGGAGCGGTCCGCCAGGAATGGTTTAAATCATTTGATGACATTTCTTGAGACTCCTAGCTTGGTGAGACAGTGTAATAATATGTCATGGTTTACAGTGTCGAATGCGGCACTTAGGTCCACCTGCAAAGTGGTTTTGGCAAATAGGGCTATTTGTTTCAGTTGGTTGCTAGTGATTGGCAGGAGCGCTTATATACAAAGCCACTGGAATTATGAGACAAGGGATTGCACAACTATGCAGCAGGCTTAACTAAATTAGTTGGCAAGATAGGGATACTATGTGGTGTAATTTGGCACATTTTGTGATATTATTTTTTCATTATTTTGTGTTTTTATACCTCTGGGTTAAGGTTTGATTTCACTAGTGCTAGTTTAGCACCCAAATACAGGAAAATACAGGTGGTCTGTCAACCGTTGTATAAGGACTCCACTGTGCATCAACATGTTGTTGCATTTTTAATCTTTTGATCCATTTGAGCTGGAAACACATTTTTCTGCTAGAACTGAAATATGGGGCGTATGCAAATCCACAATGATGCAAAAAAGGCAACCACATAATTGCATATTTCCAGGGGCACTATTTATTAGTGGGGACAGGGCCTTTCAAAACAAATTGTCCAACAGACAGTAGTCCATATCTTCTGAGTTAAATATCCCTTGAGTCCTGTTCTATCTTACAGGGAAGGGAAGGGAAGCTAACTCCCAAGTACTGACTTTGCTTGTCAGCCAGTCATCCAGTACTTGCTTCAGTGGCTTTACAATAACATAATGTAACACAGTAACTCTAACAGTCAGTAGTCAGGGAGTGGTACAGAGCAGCTTGTCACTGTGCTACGGTATGCAACGGTTACCACGCATATTTTACAACGCGGTACCGTTACAACGATACTTTTACCACGCAGGCCGTTACAACGAAATGCGCTGGGGGGCTCTCCAGGATAGTAAATACTTTAATTTACTATCCAACTCCTTTCCCTAGAGTCCACGGGGACTGGAGTTGGAATAGTAAATTAAATAATTTACTATCCAGCGCCCCTCCACGCAAGTCGTTGTAACGACTTGCGTGGTAAAAGTAGCGTTGTAACGGTACGCGTTGTACAAGTACGCGTGGTACCGTCATACATCCCTGTGCTACTCTACATCTTAATTGCTCTGTTGATAAGTTTGGCTAGAGCAGGATATGCATGCTACAGATGACACACACATGAGGTGCAATTTTCCCTATGGCCTTGTTGAGGACTACTTGATGCTCACCTCTCATAGTCCACTTCACAGAGGGTCCGTTTGGGCCTGTTGCCTAGTGTGTTTAGTGGATGAACACATAATGGACTAAATAGGCAGATCAGCTTGACACTCTGCATGGACAGAACCTGGCTTTGCACTTACTGAAACCTTCTGCTCCAGCTGCATGGTATGACCCAGACAGCTCTGCAGTGTGTGAGGTCTTCCTCTTGGCCATCTTTCCCATCTCTACAAGTGTCAACTTGTGCTTGGAAAATCCTGAGATGAAGGGAGAAAATGGACTCAGACCCAAACATTTGACTGGCTCACTTGAAATGCAGATTGGCTTCTCCGCCTTGGTGTAGTTCCTCAAGCGGATGCTTTTTGCAATCAGCTGGTGCACCTTCTACAACTGTATGCCAATTTCAAACCAGCAAGTGTCATCCTGTGGGTTAACATACCCCCTGCTGTGCCACAGTCCAGGTACTTTGCCTTTTTTTAATATCAGCCTGAAAAGGGGATTTTAAAGGTAAAACTTTGTGCCAAGAAGCAGAACTAGAAATTTGACACATTTATTAATTGCCTTGTGCTTTCCAGCCCAAGCCTGCTTTTTTCTTTCCATTTTCTGACGTGTATTCCACAACTGTTACACCATCTGTAGGCTGTCACTACAGTCTTATCACTGCTCATCCTACCCTCTATCCTTCCCTCTCTCCCTATAGTCACTCTCCACTTTCCCCATGCCGCTGCTTCCTCTCCCGCTCCCTGTCATCTTTCTTCCCTTATCATTTTTCCTCCATCTGACACTTCCCACTCCTTACATTTCAATGTTGTCTTATTTTGTTATTTACCATTGTCTTCATCCTTTTGTATCTACATCCCTGGTCTTTCTAAATGTCCTCACTCCAAATGAAGACCAAAAAGAATATCACATTGACCTAAGAGCAATGTCAAGACTGCAATCACAACAATGCCTGAATGGTGAGGAAGGCAGAGGAGGTAGGGAGTGTTTAGGAAAGAGTGAAATAGAAGATGAGGTAAATATGGATAAGAGTTTAAACTGCAATGCAAACCATCACATGTCTAGTGTGTTGCTGCACAACGTACCAATAAAGTTGAGAAAAATCCTAATTTTAAGGCTTTCATTATTCACAGAAGGCATTTAGGAGTCCCAAAGTTAGGACTCCTAACTTCTGCGAATACTGAAATGAGTAAGTGCCTTCTGTGAATACCAAAATGAGTAAGTGCCTTCTGTGAATACCAAAATCGTAGTAAGTTTAGGATTTAGTCTTAAGTTAGTTCTGTGAATCGGGCCCATAGAGAACAGCGAAAAAGAAGAAAGTGAAAATTTGATAGAATATGGAGGGAAAAGAGAAGAATGTGACTAAGAAAGCAAAGAAAAGAGGAGTGTGAAATGGGAGATGGCAGAGTGAGTGATGTGTGAACAAATAGCACAACAATGACGCTAAGGCAAATTTAACAGCACATTTCACAAATTACTTTTGCTCCCTTTTTCACCAGAAGTCTGTATGTCACCTTGTCAGTGGGTTGGGCCGTGCTGTCAGTGGATGCCGCAGGAACAAATGACTAACATAACATTTTGAGCACCAGCACCTTGACACCTGGGGATCTAGATATGAATCCAGATTGGCACTTGACTGAAAACTGTTCAGTTCTGGACAAATCACTTAATCTCACTGTGTCTAAATGTGTGAGATGCCAGTGCAAATGTGTGTAATTCAAAGATAAAGGCCCCACTTGAGATCACTTCCCATAATGTATAGTGCTCCAGTGCTAACTAGCCAGGTCTGTGCATTATAAACATAGCAAATAAATGTTTTCACATTTGTGAACAGGCATTTAAGTTTTCCCACTTTGGAAATGCCCCTACCGTACAAGATCTGGGTGACCCATCCTCATTATGTGACAGGAAAATATAAGCCTCTCATCATTTTATTAATTCCAGTACATTCTCTACATCATTATTGAGATCCATTTAAATCTACTTCTCTGTGTCTGTGGGAGCGCATGCATGTGCTCATTGGGATATCTTCCCACAAATACTTCTTCCTTAGAAGCATTTGTTTAGTATGTGGCGTATGTTGCATTTAGTAATAAAAGACACCGTTTCAAAAAGGCTGCAGTGTTTTCATCTCTGTGTGTCAGACATGAAGACTCAACACAGGACTCACTTGGTACCACCTTGCAGGCATCTGATGCTTGCAAGTCTGGTGTACACTCTTGAAACTCCAGCGTTGCTACATGTCTTAGGGGATAGCACAGGCAAAGCCAATAAATTTGAAAGGAAAAACAGACATGCATAAATGCTGTTTGCATACATTAGCATATGAGAGGCAACCTTTTGGCTTTGCTAATGTGTGGATTCATACTGGCTTTAAAAAAATGCCTCCTTCCTCATTGCGTGAAGTGGGAGCCCCACCACCCTGGCTTGAACTACAAGCTACCCTCCCCGCCAAAGTTTTAATCTAATTGCGCCCCTGATGAGGAGGGGCTAAATAATGCAGGTAATCTAAAAAGTTTGGATGATGGTTGTGAGAAAAATAATTGGCATTTGAAGAGTCCAAGAGCCATGAGATTCAAAACAGCAACAAGGGGCCAGATGTACTATCATTAGGCATACTGATTTCCGAATTGCGAATCTCTTCAAATCACAGCACCGAATCACCCTAATCGCCACCACCGACAACTTCAAGACCCAGCTAGACAACGGCGGAATCGCAGCCCTCATCCTCCTGGACCTCTCGGCCACCTCACCAAGGACCCTTCCACCGCCAAAACCAACCTCCACGAAGGAATGAAGGCCGTCACCGAATGGATGAAGAACAGTCGCCTGAAACTAAACTCTGACAAGATGGAGGTACGCATCCTTGACTCCACCCCCTCCGTCTGGGACGACTCCTGGTGGCCGGCCACTCTGGGAGCTGCACCGATTCTCACCGACCACGCACGCAACCTGGGGTTCATCCTGGACTCATGCCTATCAATGACCCAGCAAGTCAACGCCATCTCCTCCTCCAGCTTCTACACCCTCTGCATGCTTTGCATGATCTACAGATGGATCCCCACCGGAACCAGAAGGATTCCCAGGCCCTCGTCAGCAGCAGACTGGACTACGGCAAAGCCCTATATGCAGGAACCACGGCCAAACTACAGAAAAGACTTTAAGGAATTCAGAACACCTCCGCACACCTCATCCTCGACATCTCCCACCACAGCCACATTACTGCCCACCTGAGAGACCTGCACTGACTCCCCTCCAACAAGAGGCTCACCTTCAAGCTGCTCACCCATGCTCACAAAGCACTCCACAACACCGGACCAACATACCTCATCAAACGACTCATCTTCTACACCCAGAACCACCAGATTCAATCCGCTGACCTCGCACTCGCCGCCATTCCACGCATCCACGAACAACCACCGGCGGCAAATCTTTCTCCCACCTCGCCGCCAAGACATGGAACACTCTCCTCATCCACCTGCGACAGACCCAGGACCTGCTGACCTTTAGTAGGCTTCTGAAGACCTGGCTGTTCGAGCAGTGTAGAGCCATCTCCCCCTCCCCCCCCCCCAGTGCCTTGAGACCCTCACGGGTGAGTAGTGCGCTCTACAAATGTTTGATTGATTGATTGATTGAATTAGGAAATCAGTATTCCTAATGAACGAATCTCTTTTGAGTTTCATTAGCGATTCCTAGTGGGTCGTAAATAGACCTACCCAGTGCTTAATTTGTAAACAAAATAAGTGCCAGGGCTCTAGTAAGGATGCCTTTGCAGCTTGCACCACCCATTACCACTGCCAGCATTTGCAAAGACAGTACCTACACAACTACTACCCGGCACACTTTTACAAGTGTGACAATTCAGCCTATTTTAGGCCCCCAAAGCTATAAAAACAGCTTAGGCGGTAGGTATTAGTTGTTTTTAATGCACACTGAATTAATATACAATTGTTGTTGTGATCACCTATAAATTATACAAACAGTGCCACCATGTGGCAGCTGTCTTAAGTGCCAATGTCGGCAATGAGGTGCTGGTGCAGACAATTAAGTGCTATAGCTGAGTACCAGAAAGCACCGGCTCAAATTACGCACCGGACCTACCTCGTGCATTTTTATTGGGCAGGTCACAATTTGCGACACATTTGAGGTCAGCAGACCACCATGTCTGAGATTGCTTTAAATAAAGCAAACATTTTTTTTTTAAATGCAACCGGGTTTCCTTAAAGAAAAACAGGATGTGTTTAAGAAGATGAAATTAAACTTTGTAGCTTCAATTTTTAAGAGTTGGCAGTGGTCCATGGGATCACTGCCTTCTCTTAACCCTTTCGATGCTGATGACGAGCTGAGCTCGTCATCACCCACGGGTGTCGTGTGCTGATGACGAGCTCAGCTCGTCATAGTGCCACTAAAATGGCATTTTCCAGCACAGGGGGGGGGAAAACGCCCAGCAGCCATGTGGTTAAAACATATTTGTTTTCCATTCCTGAAAAGGAAGGAAACGTAATTTGGACGCAAAACTTTCTTGCATCCTATTCAGGTTCAATATTTGGAAGGGATGCCCTAAACACACCCCCTCCAAATACAAAATCGAAAACACAAATTGTGATTTGATAACTCATAAAAGAATGTTTGCGGTTTGAAAGGGCCCCAGCGGCCATTTTGGACCGCAAAAATGCTTACTTTATCGGCCCATCAGACCCTAAATACTAGCTCTCAAAGTCAAGGAAAGGATCGCAGACACATAGCACCACTTAGTGGTAACACCAAATTATTACAAAAGCTCTGAAACATTGACTCCTTCAATTGAATGGCAGGAGCTCCAGCAGGCAATTTTTTATGTTGCCTGAACCACTGCACATCCCATACAGTTCCTGCTAGCATTGCCTCTGTTACTAAACTGTTAGAGGCCCTTGAGGATCCAGTGATGTAGCTAGACCTTTCGCCGCCTGTACTGTCCCTGTGTTTGCCGCCCCGTGATGGCTGCAGGTAAGAGCGAAGAGCGGGGGGATGGCGGAGAGACAGACGATGACAAGGGTAAAAGTGCTGCTGCCCCCAAAACTCACGCCACCCGGGGCAGACAGCCCCCCACCCCCCGGGACCCTCCCCCTCCCCCCACCCCCAGCCCCGCCCTGCTAGGCCACTGTGAGGGTCTACACAATAATGTGTTTTTCATCAAACTCTCAATTAAAGTGAGCAGTTCAGTAAATAAACAATCCAAGCCTTGGCTACTGCTCAGGGACAGTTGAGTCACCTTTGTGCTTTTTGTCATACCCAGAACAAACTCGAGGCACATATCTCACCCCGCTACAGCTATCCTGACAAACCCAAGAGAGCAGACAGCCCTCAAAACACCTGAAATACCCACCACTAAATTCCTACCTGCTGTATCTAAATCCAAGGTTGTCCGGAGGCCCTGTGTGACGTGGTGACTTTCAGACACCCCTTATTTTGCAGCCAATATGTCCACAAAGGATGAGCATTTTAAGCTCATAATTATAATGGCTCCAACATGTTTGGTGCTGTCTGGAAAAAAACATTAATAGCTGGAGGTCACCCTGATGACAGACAGCTTTGCCAAGCTCTGCAGATTACTACAAACTGCTGTAATCCCAGACCTTGCATTGACTAGGAAGCTGTGCTTTGTTCTTCAAACCAATTCGTGTTTTGTCTTGTGTGCAGTGCCCCGTGCCACCTCACTTCGCTTTAATTGTACAAATTAAATATAGCGTGCCTATTAGTGTCACTTGTCAATGCAGATTTGTAACATCGACTGCCCTTTTCAAAAAATCCATCTAAATACTGAAAATACCTATGTTCTCTTAGCTGACAGTAATCAGCCGTAAGATTGTTTGTACTTGATGTTATGTTCGGTGATTTTAAGGCTTCGCATGACACCATGTGGCATATTTAGGAACAGCACCTGGGTGTCAAAACGTTTCACTTTCAGAGCGTTAGAAGAGCTCGTTCAAAGGAACAAACAAAAAAAAGCCATATATAGCCATGTACACATGCCCAACAATTTTGAGTAACAGCTTCAGCTAATACTTTGTCCATTAGTAACCTTAGCTTAAGGTTACTTAAGGGTTGCTCTTGCTATCCCTCCCAGGGAACATAAAGAATAGCTGCCACGGTTTCAGAATTCTATGTGTGACATTTTCATCATTTCAGTGTAATAATGAGTGACATTTCAGCGACTATGATTGACACTTTCCCATGAGCAAAATCAAGCAATGAAGACAGGGAAAATACATACGTTAAACTCATTCGAGCAACCAGAAACTTTAAGAAGATGTTTAAACTGCTGCAAAGCACCAGGGGCCTCATTTATGAAGCTCTGCGTCACTTTTACGCCACCGGTGCGTCACTTTTTGTGACGTATCAGTGGTGTAAAAAATGCGCCTTGTTGCGCCATATTTACAAAGTGACGCATCTAGGTAGATGATTCACTTTGTAAACCCCTGCGCCAGGTATAATGTATGCAAGGGGGGGCGTATTGATGCAAGAAAGGGTCATGGAAGTGACGCAGTGAAATCTATGAGATTTCACTTCGCCACTTCTAGGACTCAAATGCGTCAAAATCTTACGCCTGCCTCACAGCAGCGTAAGACTGACGCAGGCCCTTTCACATGGGGCTTGTCCCATGTGAAAGGACACATTGCTGGCGTTACGTCACTTTTGTGACACACTCCAGCAATGCGTCACTTTTGCGCCTACAGATACGTCAGAAATACTGGCGTATCGGTAACTCCTTGCGACATGATGCGTCATACTGTAAATATGATGCATCATTGGTGTCGCAAGGAGGGCGCAATGAAAGTGACGCAACGCTGTTTTCACGCAGCGATGCGTCACTTTTCATAAATGAGACCCCAGAAATGGAGAGACACTTATGAAGCAAAGGGGTGGCATAGGACAGGAAGCGTTTAAAGACACACTTGTTCCAATAGTGTCTTCCATGTCCTCGGGTCTTACAGCGCTGGGATGCTCAAGAGTAGCCATGCGCTATAGAAGAGGGTATTCATTCATTCATTCATGTTAAGTGAGAAAGAAGCACTCGACTTCCTTGGTGGAAAGACTGATCAGCATGGACAATGCATATGACGTAGCGTGCCTGCTGCTAAGCACTAACATCAGACACAAAAGAAAGACCAAGGGGCATATTATCAAGCAACAGCGTTAAAATTATCGCCGCTTTGGCGGCAGGAAACTGCCACTAATACTGCGATAATGGGCTTGATAATATGCTCTTGAGAATTCCAATAGAAGCCCATGTTAACACCAGAACATGGGCTTCTATTGGAATTCTCAAGGGCATATTATCAAGCCCATTATCGCTGCTTTAGCGGCAGTTTCCTGCCGCCAAAGCGGCGATAAATTTAACGCCGTTCCTTGATAATATGGCCCCAGCTTCTTGGAAGTGTAAAGTGACCCGGAAGTAACTGTTTTTAGAGGTACATTTTTATACAAATATATTTATGCAAAAGGTGGGACTCGGCTGAGAAATGCCCAAATGGGTCACTCCTCGTCATAAAACATGATATAAATCAAGGATTCGTGGTATATCTGCTGCGCTCATGTATGAGACTAACAAGCATACATTTAAAATGCATTTAGTAAACTACGGTTGCGAATACACAATTGAGACAGTTCTTGTTAAAAAAACGTTTGCAGTAACAGATTAGGGTTGGCAATCATGATGTGCTCGTGATTTGCAATCTCAAGAAAAGAGCACTTTAAAATGCAGACATTGTTGCACTTATTTGCTTGCATTAAAGTGTGCTCCTGACATCTCTGCCTACATCATCCTCACGGTCCTGGATGAACGATGCCATCTGAAGGACCGTGGCCATTTTTTTTTAACGTGCGGGTAAATTATCATTGTTGGTGTTTTTCCGGTGCACGCTGGAATATTTTCAAGAGAGTAAGTTGACTTTAGAAAAAGGCCCAAAATGTCCCCGTTTAGAAACAACAATGTGGATAATTCTATGCGACTTAATGAGGGAGACAGAGAACAGATGTACATTTGCATATATGACACTTCTAGTTGTTTGAGTAGATGAAACTCACTTATTTTATGTAGGGGGGGTATTGTGATGATTTTAATTAATCAAACATTAAACTGAAACTGAGGGAAATATAAGTGACGTGCTGTTAGGGTTTTTAATATTCGCAGCCGTTTGTTTAACATATATGACCATAGAATAAAGTAAAGTGGTAGACTATCAAAACTTAAGAGTCACTCGTGTTTATTTTGCATGGTGCTCACTGGCACCTGCAGGCAGACCCTCATCAGTTTTTTTTTTCTTTTTTAAACATCTTTTTATTAAACAATAATAAACATATGCAATACAAAACAGACCAGAGCGCCATGAGTGACTGCCAATGCATACAATGGGAACATAGACCTCCGCTGGAAATGATAGACGGAATACAGAAATATAAAGCGCGGGCTCAGGTGTCCTCTGGTTCAATATTGTCAGGATCTATCTCAGGTGGTGTACAAATGTCTCCCCTGAAGGCGTTCCACGCACCCAAGACCTTGCCCCACTTCCGGGGTCGCCCCCTTGATACATACACGGACCTCTCCCGGAACATACACTAGTCGAGATCTTCCATCCACTTCCCAACCCGAGGCGCTAGGACCGCACCCCATAGCTGTGCAATATTGTGTTTAGCTATCACACAAGCTAATGTGACCCATAGTTTACCGTGTGTCGAAAGGTCAGAGGGCTCCCATACATTTCAGCAAACATCGACGCGCCTTCAACTCAATCCCCACTCTCCACACTTCACTCATCTTCAGAGGTACACAGACAAAATATCGAGTTTTAAATTTCGATATACAATTATATCGAAGTTTAAATATCGATCGGACAAAATATCGAAGGTAAGTAATATCGACAGTCTTAATATCGATATTAGTATGATATCAGTAATATCGAAGTTTTAAATATCGATGTCAATAATATCGAAATAAATAACTTCGATGTTACTAATATCAATTTTTAAATAAATTTAGTGTATATTATATTGTATTTATTATGTTTTATTATTTATTTTTAATGTAATTTAAATAAATATTGTCTTTTACTACTGTAGCGAGTTGTGGGTTTATTGGGGAATAGGGTGGGAAGTAATTTAATTATGTTAAATTAATTATTAATTAGTAGGAATTATTAATTAATTAATTGAGAATTAATTTTTTATTAATTTTAATTAATTGATTAATTGATAAATATGTTCTGTAGCGGGTTATGGGTTTATAGGGGAATAGGGTGGGAAGTAATTTAATAATAATTAATTAATTAATATATGTTTGTGAATATTTTAATTTATAATTAATTGGTAATTAATTTATATTAATTAGTTAATTAATTAATATAATTTTGTACATATTTTTTAATTATTAATTAGTTGGTAATTAATTAATATTAATTAGTTAATTACATAAATTAGAGTAATTTTTTTATATATAATTTTTTGTTATTCTTAATTAATTAATTGGGAAAAAATAATATTAATTATTAAATTAAATTAATTACAGCTAATGTGCTAATATATTTACTTTATTGTTATTGTTAATTAATAATTAATTGGTAATTAAATAATATTAATTAATTTTGGGTAAAGGAGTATTTTTAGGGTTCAGGGTCAGTTTTCAGTTTTTGGGTAAAGGGGTATTTTTAGGGTTCAGGGTCAGTTTTCAGTTCTTGGGTAAAGGGGTATTTTTAGGGTTCAGGGTCAGTTTTCAGTTTTTGGGTAAAGGGGTATTTTTAGGGTTCAGTGTCAGTTTTCAGTTTTTGGGTAAAGGGGTATTTTTAGGGTTCAGGGTCAGTTTTCAGTTTTTGGGTGAAGGGGTATTTTTTGGGTTCAGGGTCAGTTTTCAGTTTTTGGGTAAAGGGGTATTTTTAGGGTTCAGGGTCAGTTTTCAGTTCTTGGGTAAAGGGGTATTTTTAGGGTTCAGGGTCACTTTTCAGTTTTTGGGTAAAGGGGTATTTTTAGGGTTCAGGGTCAGTTTTGGGTTTTTGGGGTACAGGCGTACAGGGTAAAAATAAAAATAATTTACATTAAATCAATTAAATGAAATTAAAAAAAAGAAAATTACATTAAATTATTAAGTGTTGTATTTATTTTAAATGTATATGTATAAGTTTTAATTTTGTTTCAATATTTTTATTTAATATTTGTAAAATTATATGTATTTTAAAATTATTTTTACATTATTATTAATACATTTAAAAAAACAATATTTTTTATTTCGATATTTTTGTACTACGATATTATTTTTTCGATATTTTTGTACTTACCTTTATGAAGATATGACTCCGATATTTTTGATGTCGATATTTTTGTCCCGATATTTTTGTATTTCGATATTCTGTCTGTCGATATTATGTCAGACATTCATCTTCAGATGTATCCTAGTCCAGTAATCACGGACCCTTTCACACTCCCATAATATATGTAGAAATGTACCAGGCAAACCACATCCTCGTCGACAATCCCCATCCGCTGCCAACCCCATTCTCACCAGACCAGGGCCCGAGGTGTAGGAGCGGTGCAGAATCCGTAGTTGTACCATACTAAGTCTCATCAGTACAGCCACAACTCTAGGGGATGAAACCGGCTCCCTCCAGTCTTCTTCATCCAGAACCAAGCCATCTGCCATCCATTGCTCTCTTAGCCGCTCCAAGGGATCCCCAGAGTGATTAACGAGTTTCCTATATGTCAGCGATACTGCTTTGGTGGGTAGATGACCATCCAGCAGTCTGTCCTCCAGCGGGGAGGCCACCGGGAGGGACACACCACTGGGAACCGCAGCATGCAGAGCGTGGCTGACCTGAAGGTATCTGAATCGTTCCGCATCACGCAGCTGATACCTGGCTTGCAACTCCTCAAATGTCAGCACCCTATCTTTGCCCCACACATCACGCACCTGAGAAATGCCAATCAAATCCTATCGGTCAAACCCTTTCGATTTCCAGAGAGTACCCAGCTTCTCCGAACTCCACAATGGTGTAGCTAGCGTTATACATCGCTTGATAGCTCTGTTGGCCTCATGCCATACTCTCGTCACCGTCGCTGGAGGACCCACCAAAGGGAAACGACCGTTCCTCGCATACAACACTCTGGTGTACTCTCCCCCGGGCATCTGACCCCGATCCATTGCGTAACCCGGGTCAGCTGGTGAACCATAGATGGCATGGTTTATTGGAGCCAGCTGAGACGCCCAATAGAACTTCCTGATATTAGGGAGGCCGATGCCTCCATCATACCAGGGCAACATCAACTTTGAGACTCATCCGTTTTAAGAAGAGCTCTGGCTTCGCTGAGAAGGTGCTATGAATGCATGACAATGAATTGCAGTGCTGTCATGTGGACCATCACAATGAAATGCGTTTGTCTAACGCATAATGCGTGGTACCTGGCAGGGATGATAAAGATAGCAGCAGGAAGAGAAAAGGCGCTAAAAGACTGCTTCCACTTCTCTGACTCCTTACCAGGAAATAGGAGGACTCTGAGGGCTCTGTAGGATAAGTAATAAATCTTGTTATGTCTTCCAAGGTTAAAATTTGAGGGCCTCATTTACAATTTGACACAGGGCAGCTCTGCACAACACTTGGCTAAGCTGCCTTAGTTGAAAGAAAAGGGCAGAGATGTGCCATATCTATGAGATACGATGCATCACTGTCCTCTTACAGTGTCAAATGTCTGCCTAGCACCAACACAGGCTCCCTTGCACCATGGCAAAAGGATGCCTGCATAGAAATCAGGTTGTTTTTGTACAGGAAAGGACACATTCCTTCACCAAAACAACAGTTACTCCACCCCTTGGGAGGCGCAGAGTTTTGACGTATTCCCAGATTTACGCTATGTTATAAATCTGGGAATATATCAAAAACCATGGCTGTTGAGTGGGGACAGCCACCGCTCACCGCACACCTCCCTGAGGCACTGTGAGGCAGCGCATCGATTTGCACTGCGTTGCCTTACACCATATCTACGATGCCATGAAAAGCCACACAGGGTGACTCTCCGTGGCCTCGTACATATGAGTCTGCACTCTGCAGCACTGGTGCATCAAAAAAGAGTGTTCTGACGGTGCACTGGGTCAGTAAATAAGCCCCTGAGTGTACTCTCTTTAGTTACCCTGTCACTATGGTAAATTCACATCCATGTGAGTGCATGAGTAGAGACACGTTGACGTCTAGTGGAGAGTGGCAGATAGGGATTACGCTAATGCTTACTTTGTATAACAAAATAATGATGAGCCCAAGATTTATCTCCTGGAGCCTCTGCAGCTTTCACATCCCAATTTCCCATGCAGTGCCGCCAAAATCCAGTACCAAAGGTACAGATTTACCATCACTTTCCCATGATTTTTTTTTTATTCTGCCAGCTCTAATCTATACTTCTATTATAAAGGAAGAACTTTGAGGCTTTGAGGCGGGTAAACTCGGAAACCACAGTGCCAATCCACACACCCGATACATCGTTGGAATCCTCAGGGTGTGCAGATGGACATAGGCTATATAAATTTAAAAAATACGTTATATTTAAAAAATTTACATTTAAAAAAAAGTAGTCCCCTCAAAGTAGCGCCGGCCGCGACCTGCGTGCTGACGTCGTTCAGGAGCATGAGGAGGAGTGGCATCCAGGAACGCGAGGAGGAGCGGCGGACATGGCGCGGGGAAAGCACTGAGGAGCGACACATAGGCGGTGAGCAGCAGCAGATCGGCGAGGAGCATTGAACTGAGGAGCGGCGGCTGAGCGGCGGACATGGCGAGGGGGAGGAGCACTGACGAGCGGCACACAGGCGGTGAGCAGCAGCGGACCAGCGGAGCAGCGAGGAGCACTGAACTGAGGATCGGCGGCTGAGGTAAGGCTCCGGGGGACAGTGTCGGGGCAGGCGGGGGTCGGGGCAAGCGGGGGACAAGGAGTTACAACAAAAAGGCTCCGGGGGACAATGTAGGGGCAGGCGGGGGTTGGGACAGGCGGGAGACCCTCTGGCATAATTGTGTTCAAGCTCCCGACTTCCGCCAGTCGCTCCATACTCTGTGAACTCCTACTCTTATCCCTGCAACCTCTGCTCATCCTCGCCTCCCTGCAAACAGAGTGACAGAGCCCCACTTACCTAGAAAGCTCCCCAGTGCCTCAGGTGCTGCTGCTGGCCACCACTGCAGCACTGGGCCTCTGGCATAAATGTGTGAGGTAAGCCCCCGAAGGACAATGTCAGAGCAGGCGGGGGTCGGGGCAGCCGGGGGACAGGGCGGACGGGGGCCCGGGCTGCTGGCCAATGTCAGGGCAGTCGGGGGTCGGGGAAGCCTGATTGCTCCCGGACAAGATCGGGACGGGCTGCTAGTTTATATTTATAAAATCAGTACAGTGTACCAAATGCATATAAAACTTTCAAAATGCACCTTCAAACAAAAGAAAATTGAACAGCACCCACTGATTCTTCACATGTTTCTGTTTTATTCACAGAAACATATTCAGAAGGTGAAACACATTACCATATAGTACAGTGATTATAGAAAGGTTGCTCCAAAGGAAGAGGGCGAAGGAATAGTGCTCAAGTGTAAAGTATTGGGAAAGGGGTTTCACAGAGTGAAGGAAGTTCAAATGACCAAAAACGACAATGATTCTAATCGGAACTGGGTTATTTTTTGCACCAACACCAGTTAGCTAAAGTCCTGTGCTTCATTTGATAATTTTACATTGTTGCTCTTGGAAATTTTTACAAGCAATTTCAGAAATATATCATCTCTAGGCGGAACGGGACAAAAGAGGAATAAGTTAAAGGCCAATTCATGGATGAATTTCGACGTTACGACGCAACTAAGGGGCAGATTTACAAGCCCCTTGCGCTTCTTTTGCGCCGGCGTTGCGTCACAAAAGTGGTGAATCTTCTATGGGGGTCCAAAAGGAAAAGGGGCAAATTAAATACTCTACAGAGGAGATGGGGAAAAGGGGGGTCTAGAGGTTCCTAGGCTGGGCTTTTACTAAATGACGACACAGCTGCAACACGCCATCCAGTGGCTGGATGAGGATGACAACTAGGAGAAGCGGCTATTGGAGGGTACCCATGGCATGACCCCTCTCCCAGACCTCCTTATGATAGGCTCCCGAGTGTCAGAGAGTCCTCCATATATTATAAGACATGTGGCTGGGATTTGGGAATTCGCAATCAAAACTGTGGTTAAGATAGCGCTCTATGCCCTGGGAGCCCCGTTGTGGGCGGTGGTGACGTTCAAGAAAATAAGTCAAACTTTGTTCTTTCCTAGGTGGACGGAGGGGGGCTGCTCCATGATGGGGGATCTATATTTGGGACAAAAGTTCATTACCAGGGAGGAGGCGGGAGCAATTTTGAGCTAGATAGGGGGCAATATCTTCAGTATGCCAAGATCTCTGCGGTCGCAAGTGAGGTGTGGCCGATGATTCCGGAGGAGCCACCTACTACTGCTACGCTTCAGGCTCTCGTGACATTATCAGGGGCAGTAGATTGGTCTCACACATCTATAAGGCATTGAGAGGGGATCTGGGTATGCATCTGCTCCATATTCAGGCTTAGTGGGATGCGGTCCTGGGAGACCCCAGAATGGAAAAATGTGCATGAAGGGGTTAAACGTATAAGCTTCAATACCAGATTTAAGCTTACACAGTTTAGCATAGTGCACCAAACCTACCTGCCACCAAGTGTACTACATTAAAATATACCCGGATCGCCCTGCTGTGTGTACCCGGTGTGGGCATGGCGAAGCCCAGTTCCTACATATGATATGGAATTGGCCACAGCTGGGGCTCGTCTGGGGATCAATATTGGAGACTTTACGCAGAGTGATGGGGTGGACATTACCTCAATCCAATACAGAGATTTTGCTAGGACTGCTCCCTAGACCTAAAGGGAAAAAGCTTACACGTAAGAGGCCCCCCACGGTGAAGCAGTGGACTGGGGATCTGCAGGAATGGGTGACGGCAGAGCTGATTCGGATGAGGCAAGTCCGAAAAGATGAAAAATAGAAGAAGATGTGATGGCTATAGATATAGAAGAAGATGTGATGGCTTGGTGTGTCATTATCACATATCACCATGGGGGGCAGGGACTTCCCTCACAGGTAGTAGAGATACATGGTACTGGAAGTAGTAACTCCGAGGCAGTAGCAAGCCCACAGTCCTCACATAACCTGGGCGCAGAGTAAGCCATCTTTACACATACTCAGTATCTGGCCAGTAATGCACCTGTAAGTGAGAATGATTACATATGTGATTGGGGGGTGTCGGGAGGGGATAGTTAGAGTTATGATGTCATGTTTTCCTTCATAAGACTGACCAGGATACATCTTAGTACAATACTATACAGATTGATACGACTGTTGTGAAAACACATTGCTATTTTTTATTCTTTTCCCTTTCATGATGTAATTATATCCATGAGAGGATACCTCTTAGGTATACTTATACAAGAAATGTCCTGCTTACCCAGTGTATTGTACTATGTTTGCACGGCTAAATCAATAAAGACGTTTAAAAAAAAAAACTATTTGAAGCAGGATATTATCCAAAAGACTGGAAGGTAGGCTCTATTTTGCTATTATTAAAAAAGAGCAACCTAGATTTGGATGACCTTAAAAATTATTGACTAATCACTCATTTACCATTTCCCTCTAAACTGATCGAAAACATGGTTAATAATGAATTGAGCACCTTCCTAGACAAATCCAAGTGTCAGGAGTCTACACAATTTAGTTTTTGTAATCACCATAGTACCGATTTGGCACTGATTAGCTACAGAAGAAATCAGGCAAACCATAGATAGTGGAGGACTTTGATCCTTTTGGATCTTTCAGCCGCATTTGATACGATCAACCACACTCTCCTAAATGATCGCCTTGAAACAATTCATCGATTTCAACGTTACATTTCTTCTTGCCCTATACGCTCATCCACAAGCGGTAATCTTGAAATCCCCAGATTTAAAATAGCTGTCTGGGGTGTAAGAGGTTTATTGTATGCACCTCGAAGCTGTGGAACTCTCTTCCTACAGAAATTAAATTGAAGGCAAATCTGTTAGATTTCAGGAAACACCGAAAAACCTGGCTCTTCCGCAAATAACTCTGTCATCGTTCTGGATCATCCTAGTGTCTAGATACACCCACGTAATTGCTGCGCTTTATACATTTTATTTTCATTTCATTTCAATTATGCTGCCTGCAAGCTAGAAGTCAGACATCGGAACAGAGCAGGATTAACACGAAGTGCAGCAGGAGGCACAGAGAAGAGCCAACATTGCAATTTCGCTCATTGCCTGTATAAGCCCACACAAGAACAAAACAAAAAGGCGCAAGAGAACAGAAACACCTAAAAGCTGTGTGTGACGAAGGACGAACAACGAACAACCGCAACCTCTCAAGGCCCCAAAGGTCAGTGCGCGCAGCTAGATCAGCAGATGGTTCGCTATTGAGCGGTACTCCCCCTCCTCAAAAAAATCAAAAATAGCAAAAAAATCAAATAAAGCAAACATCTACGAAGAGAGCAAATCGAAAACGAAACCCGCTAAGCGCGCAGCCATTTTGGGGAGCAGCTCTCACGAAAACGAAACTCGCAAGGGGCACGGGGGTTCGAGGTGAAGCACATCAGATACTAGTGCCATCTTAGAATGGGGTACAGGAGGAAAGAGGCGATATTCTAGCAGACAATTGATCGATGGGCAAAAAGAAACAAAACACAAGTGGCAATATCGGCACAATAACACTAAAAGCTAGAAGCCTAAAGCAAAACTACAAAGCTACAAAAGGCGGCCAACTGAAGAGGTGTACAGTAAGAAAAAGGTTGCTGAGCGAACTCAGGCTTCAGGCAGAAATTCTGGCGGTGGGCAAAGAACAACAAAACACGAGCGGCAATATTGGCACAATAACGCTAAAACCTAAGAACCAAAAGTGAAACTACAAAACTACAAAGGGCGGCCATCTTGAGAGGCGAGAAGGAGGAAAGAGGTGCTTAATGAGCGCAGACATCTGGCAAAAATCTGTCGGGGCAAAAAGGAACAAAATACAAGCAGCGATTATGGCACAACAACGCTAAAAGCCAGGAGCCAAAAGCGAAACTACAAAGCTACATAGAGCGACCATCTTGAGAGACGAACAGTTGAAAAGAGGCGGCGTATCTGTCGGTGGGCAAAGAGGACCAAAACACGAGAGGCAATATTGGCACAATAACGCTAAATAGCAAAGGGTCAAAAGTAAAACTACAAAGCTTCAAAGGGCGGCCATCTGGAGAGGCGAAAACCAGATGAGAGGTGGCTTAACGAATGCAGAGTTCAGGCAAAAATCTGTCGGTGGGCAAAGAGGAACAAAAGTGAAACTACAACGCTACAAAAGGCGGCCATCTTAAGAGGCGAACAGTGGGAAAGAGGTGGCTAAACGAGCACCAATATCGGCACAATAACACTAAAAAGCTAAGAGCCGAAAGAGTACCCTCAGAAAGTATAACATAAACAACTGCATCCACAACCAAAGATCAAGCACAAGCAACCGGTCTCAACAAAAGAGCCTAGACACACCACAGGCCCTCAAAAGACCAAAAAGGAACAAAGTCCGCCAAGAACATGTAAATATGGCCGCAGCAATGGTAAAATGTCACAACAACAAAAGAAAAACAGACTCGAGAGCAATATGGACTCCCCAATTAAACAGAAATCAGACATCGCCAGCACGTTAGAAAGTATCCCAAAAAAACTGGCGGACGTCCATGACCTAGCCAAATCAATCAGCAAAGGGTCAGTGACATTGAAGACAGGTCACTACTCACAGGCAAAGCCTTAGGAAATATCGCCAAAGCAACAACAGATCTCCGGAGACACACAGCAGAAGTCGAAGACCGCAACAGTAAAGGCAACATAAGGATCTTGTGAATTCCGGAAGGAGAGGAAGACAAAGCGGGCTCATGTGTGACTCTTATAAAAAACCTCATCCCAAAGCTAACAAACCTGAGGTTCGAAGGACCATTCGAGCTGGACAAGGCGTACAGAGTGCCAGCAATCAAACATACGGGCAGAACAAACCCTAGACCGATAATATGCAGAACACTACGTTCATACCAAACGGAACCATATTCGGGGTAGCGAGGAAGAATCCCAACCTGGTATGTAATGGCCACAAAATCATCCTAACGCAGGATTACTCAAAGCTGACAGTCAACATCAGAAAGAGCTTCCTAGCCCAGAGAGACAGGCTAAGAAAAAAAAACATTGCCTTCTCATTCACGGGCCCTGCAAAATTCAGAATACACAATAAAGGAATCACAATGACTTTCGAAGACCCAGCTGAACTCTCACGGAATTTACAAGGACCTTCAATGCAGGAAAGGGAGGACTCAAAACCGACGGGCAAAAGAAGCGCCTCGCCAAGCACTGTAACAGATAGCGGCTAAGCACCAGACAATCTATACAGTAGAGTGAACAAACAAACGGACACACAAGCAGACCCACAAGAGAAAAACCTAAGGCCTTCCCAAACAAGGCCCATCGTGATGAAAGAAGAAGTTAACGAAACGATCAGAAACTACATCTCTACCTCGCAAGGAAGAAAAAGCGCAACTACCTCAAGGAAGAACATGAACAGTACAACATATATACCTCAAAATTCCACCTCGCAAGGGAGGAAAAGACGCAACTACCTCAAAGAAAGACTATACAAGGATGAACATGAACATTAAAACAAATCTACCTCAAGAGACCCACATGTTGCATCTATATATCCTTTATAATCCTTTATACCGCTTATAAGCGAGATCGAGAAAGACAAGGGGCTCGCTTTCCTGGGGTCAGGGCGGTAGGGGGAGGATCTTGCTGTCGCACGCCCACAGCACGAAGAAGCAATGGAGAAGGAGAGGGAGGGAGGGAGGGGAGGGGGGAAGAGGTGAAGCAGGGAGAAGAATAGTTCGTCCAGTAAGTCTTGTATGTCATCATGTTTGTCGTGTTCGTCTTGTTCATTTCTTTGTCAGCGAAGTAACCAACACTCGGTATGGATCGTCACCCACAGCCATATCGTGCTTAGCCCACCGCATTTCCAACAATGACACAGTCAGGTTGCAAATCACTACTAACAGACCTCAAGATCATCTCACTCAACGTCAAGGGCCTCAATCACCCAGTCAAGAGGAAGAAAACATTAGACTACTTAGCCAAAACAAAGGGGGACATTATCTTACTAAAAGAAACAAAGCTATACATGGAGGAAGCAGACAAACTCAGAGCCAGGTGAAGAGGCCTAGTGGCGTGCTCACCGGCTGTGGGAAAAAAAGGGGAGTCATTACCCTGATCAGTAGCAAAGCTAACATAACCATTGAGAACGTCCAGCAAGACAAGGAAGGTAGACTACTGATCTTGCAGCTGAAAAGGGGAGAGGAGACAATACTAGTAGCAAACATCTATGCACTCAATACAGACGACACTCCATTTTGGGAGAGGGTAACCAAAGATCTAGAATTCAGCTCACCACACGACATGATGGTTGTGGCGGGAAACTTCAACATGGCGTTAGACCAGACACTAGATAGACAGGCCAAAAACAAGACACGTACTCCGACACAAGACACTGACGAACCTATGCAGCAAACTCAATCTGGTTGACCCGTGGCGTTTGCAACGCCCCGATACCTGAGACTACACCTTCTACTCGCACCCACACAAGTCCTACAGCTGATTAGATTACATCCTCATATCAAGCACTCACACACACCTAACCGAATACACAGGAATTGCGGCCAGAACAATATCAGACCATGCCTGCATTAGCCTACACCTGGCGGGGAGACATAATGAACAGCTAACACGCAGATGGCAACTCAATCCAACAACCCTAGCAAAACAAGAAGACAGAGTCAAAATCCAGAAAGCCATCGCAGAATACATCTCAAACAACGAAACACCAGACATAGACCCCAGCATGTTGTGGGAGGCACTCAAAGCCACTATCAGAGGAGTACTAATAGAAATAAAAGCGAGAAGAGACAGAGAGGCGAGAGCTCAGCTAGCTCAGCTAGAAAAAGACATCAAAAGGCTAGAAACACAACACATTGAGGACACCACAAATCAAAACACACTAACGGAACTCACAAAAAAGAAATACGAATTCAACAGAATACTTAGCGAGCGAGCAGAGCTTTGGATGAAAAAAATACAAAGAGATCAACCTTTGTGAAGCAAATAAGGCAGGGAAAGCACTGGCATCATACCTCAAACGCAAACACAGACAGCACAACATCACATCAATCACAGATACCACAAGCAAAACACACACCCGACACTAAGACATCATGAACATCTTCAGGGAATTCTATAAGGAGCTATAAAACAAAGATGAGGGGCTAGACATAAAGGGAACGAGTTCCTATCTAGAAAATCTAAAACTCCCAAAAATAACGGCAGATGAATCAAAGGCGCTAGGCCAAGAATTCAAGACCCATGAGGTTAAGACTGCCATTAAGTCACTAAAAGATAACAAGGCCCCAGGACTGGATGGCTACACAGCACCATTCTACAAATCATTTCAAGAACAAATAGTACCGACCCTAATGAAAGTCTTCAACCATTGTTGGGGCCTAGGGGAAGTTACTGCAACAATGTCACAGGCGAACATCATAGTCATTCCAAAGAAGGGTAAAGATCCACAATGGCCAAAAAACTACCGGCCAATGTCACTCATTAACCTTGATTGCAAACTATATGCCAAGATAATAGCAACAAGGCTCAGCAAAGTGCTCCCACAGTTAATAGGCAACACACAGGTAGGGTACATGAAATGCCGAATGTCCAGCAACAACACCAGACTCCTCTGCCAAATCATAGAACACTGCTCAAACTCACACAATTCAGCAGTCACAATCACACTAGACGCAGAAAAGGCCTTTTACAGAGTGTCTTGGCACTTCCTAGGGGAGTGCCTACAGGCATACAACCTGGGGAAGACGTTCGACAAGAAAGTCATGGCCCTGTACAAAAAGCCAAAAGCGCAGATTGCCATTAATGGAACAACCTAAGCCCCATTCGACCTCCAAAGAGGGACCAGACAAGGCTGACCACTATCCCCACTACTATTCCTACTAGCTCTAGAACCAATGATCAAGGACATCCTCACCAACAAGAACATAGCAGGCATATCCATCAATAAAACCATGGCCAAGCTGGCGGCCTACGCTGATGACCTGTTAATCATTACAGAAGATCCAACAGAATCCATACCTGCGCTCATGAATACCATTGACACCTATGCTTCTCACTCCGGGTACAAACTAAACAGAGACAAGTCAGAGTGCATGCCCATGAATGTACACACAACCAGAGAGGTATTAGGCGACACAGGGTTGACGTGACAAACGCAATCTATTAAATACTTAGGCATCATCTTTCGAAAGAACTTAAGTATCACCCTCGAGCAAAACGAAGAGAATACACTGAAAAAGATAAAAGGCCTGTTGGAGAACTGGTTCGCCCAAATTCATCACCTGGTGGGGGAGAATAGAAACAGTCAAAATGATGATCACACCAATAGTTAACTACCTGGCCAGTATGCTCCCCCTAGCACTAACAGATGACTTCCATAAGAAGATAGACCAAGCACTGAACAAATTCATTTGGAGAGACAAAAAACCTAGATTAGCCCTACAAAAACTAGGATTGAGAAAAGAACTAGGAGGCCTCAATGTTGCAGATCTGAGAACATTTCAGACAGCCTGTATAGCCAGGCAGGGGCTGCACTGGATAATACAAAACCAGAAATACACACCAACCTGGATATCCCTAGAGAAGGCCATCCTCGACAACTCAGACCCCCTAAAACCCCCTCACAGCCAACAAACAGTCACTAAAAAGGAACCCAATATTCAAGATAACAAAAATAGCCCTCCTTAAGGTAGATCAGAAACTAGAGGTAAGCCTCAAAAACTCAAAGTGGGTGGCACTCTGGGCAAATCCAAAGATAAAATACAGAGGTAAACCCCTAGAGATAAAAACGTGGAGGACAATAGGACTCTCCTTTGAAAATAACAAAGACCCCCTGATTATGGAATAAATTCCTGGGTCAGGGTAAGACAATTTGTGTAAAGTAACAGGCCCAGGCAAAATATCTAAAGAAGGCAATGTGAGTAAAAGAAACAATATGTGCACTGAAAATAGCAAAAGTATTCAATTTAATAAATTCAAGATAAGATCATAAAAGTACTTTGTGATGTGTATGCGTAAAAGTACATAGAATAAAAAGTTATATATATCAATAATTAAATACAGTTTGAATCAATATCGATGGCAATAGCTCAATTCATATGGGAAGACAAGACTGTTTCTTCTACGCGTTTCGACACAGGCGTGTCTTCATCAGGAAACTACCATCTTTCATGGTGAATCTAAAAACAAGTAAACATTTAAAAAAAATATAATATATAAGTATATTATACAAAGTGCATATACATAGACCAATTTGTGGTACAGTGCATTTATTTTTTTTTGTCCTCATTTTGCGATTAATATGTATAAGGTTTGACTCGGGAGCCCATTCCATCAAAACCTTTATACATTCACAGCCCCTTATTGGTTAAACTGAGGAGGGGAGTTTCCCATTACCGGTTGTTTTGAGTTTGGGGTCTCTCCTGTGACCTTTATCATAATCAATAATTCTGTTTTTTGGGGTGAGCTAGCCTCCCTGGCTACTCGACGGGAATTATTCCTGTCTGAATTATTGTCTCCGCTTTAATCATTGGACTTTGTATCACAAGACCACATTCTCACATTAACTTTAAAAAAAAAATTCAAAAATAATTTTACTTGTTTTCCCTTGTTTATCATTTCTGATAATTGTTATTACTGAGTTTAGTCAGTTTCCATGTTTTTTATTTTATAAAAGGTTTCCCAGATTTCCCAAAATGTAAACTTTTTACTTGGTTTCCCTTGTCTATCATTTCTGTTGGTTTATGGTAACGAATGCACCCGGGAGCATGTATATCATTTAAGTGACACGCCCCAAGTAATTAGCAGTTCAAAATATACTTATATTAAATGCCTGTGCTAAAATTGCATGCCTGAATAGATGCAGTTCATGAGGCGGCACGTTTGGTCAAATATTCCGCTCTCGATTCAAGGCGTAATATTATTGAGCAGGCTCTTTCTGTTGAAGTACATAACCCGAGTTAGTTAATGGCCACGTTTGATTCTAAATGGAGCGACGAAGATTAGAGGTAAGGTACATACCTCGATATAGGGCCGTTAGGTTCTCACGAGGTGTTCGATGATTTCTCCAACCGGCAGCAACGGGTGTATGGTGGCTGTCGGTTGGTTTATGCAGCAGGATGACAGGACGGATTTGAATGTCCCGCCTATTCTTAAAGAGAGAGGCACCCTAGTTAAAGGTCAAGCAGATGGGGGTTACGATCAAAATAACCAAAGCGGTATGGCAGCCAAAGTTCTTATGAGTCTCACAATGTGTGAACACCCGGGGCTAATACCTAACCTGATGAATGTGAGATGATTAAGATGGTATATAGATGAGACATAATGGGGAACAGAATTGAGATGTGCATCTAGAGTAGAACCTGAACGGGCAGGAGTGGCAATTTTTCCTGTGGATAAGTAGTTATATGATGGCGTTTTCCCATGGCAGTTCGTTATTGAGACCGTGATGAAAGGTGTCAAGCGAAAATATCCAGAACACCTCTCTTTTTTTACGAATTAGGTCCCCACCATTGTCAGTGGATCTTTTCTAGAATGCGCCATTTGATGTCCATGGGTGAATGTTTAAACTCTAGCAAATGGCTGACTAGGTGTGCTGAGTGTTTCTTTGTTTTAATTGCTGACCTGTGCTCTGTAAGTCAAGTTTTGATGGTGCGGGAAGTTTCTCCCACATATCCCAAGTTACATGGACATGTAATGAAGTAGATAACATTACGTGTATTACATGTCCATAGTTCTTGTGCGCAGATTTTATAGTTATTTAACAGCAGGGTTTCTCCAGTGAGTATGTTATTACAAGATAAACCGGTTGCGCAACGAGTAGTACCTCTAACCGGATTCGTGCCATCAATGGATTTCTGAATAAATGGTTGGTTAGTAGTTGTAGCAGTGTATCTGGATCGTACTATCATGTCTTTAAGATTCTTATTGCGACGGTGAGCAAAAAGGGGCTTAGGTATCTTTTTTTTGGGTTTGATCTACATTTAGTAGATGCCAGTTGGAGTTGATTACTTGTTTGATAGTTGAGTCTAGTGTGGAATGTTTAGTTATGCATACAAGTTGGGAGTCTTGTTTAGGTTTTATAGCATTGAACAAAGAATCTCTATCATAGAACCGGGCCCTCTTGCAGGCTTCTCTAACTAGTCGATGAGGGTATCCATGGTCAAGAAATTTCTTCTTCATAGTTACTGCTTGGATGTCATAGTCTTTTAAGTTTGTACAATTGCGACCGACTCTAAGGAATTGTGAAAAAGGAATACCATTCTTTTGGTTTCTTGGGTGGTAACTTTGGAAGTGGAGGAGGGTGTTTCTTGCAGTTGGTTTGGTATATAAATCTACCTCCAGTTTCCCATCATTGTTTCTAAGTAGAATATCTAAGAATTCTATTTGTTGACAGTCAGTGTGGGCTGAAAAGCGTAGATTGAGATTGGTCAGGTTTAGCCAAGTCAAAAATTCTTTCAGAGTCTATTCCCCATCGGTCCATATAAAAAAGATGTCATCAATATATCGGTACCAATGGGAAACAGACTCATAAAAGGGGGCGATTTTGTTGTAGATGAACTTAGATTCAAAGAGCGACATATATATATATTCGCTATTGATGGAGCTACTGAGGCCCCCATGCTTACGCCCTTGATCTGGAGGTATAATGACTCTCCAAATTCAAAAACATTTTCCTTTAGGGCTAGGCGGAGACATTCATTAATGAAAGATTTAGAACAAGGTATGTGGTGCTGATCTATGAACCACATTACTGCATCTATTGCTTCTGATTGAGGAATGTTACTATATAATGATTCGAGATCTAGAGTTAATAGCATATCTCTAAGTGGATTAAATATAAGGAGTTCTACTTTAGATATTATGTCTCCTGTATCTTTTATATAGGAAGGGCTGAATGGAATGAAAAGTCTCAAGATGTTGTCAATGTATTTTGAGAGTGCTTCTGTAGGTGTACCTATAGTAGAAACTATAGGACGATAAGGGGGGTCGGATTGGTTTTTGTGTATCTTGGGTACACCATAGATACAGGATATTTTCTTGTCCGATTTGTTTAGAAAGTCAAATTCTTTGTTGGTTATAATATTTGCTTCAAGTGCTTTGGTGGTGATATTTTGAATAGTTTTAACAATTCTTTCTGTTGGCTTGGCTGTGATTCTTTTATAGAAGGTTGCATCATTTAGCATTTTTAGCATGTTGTTTTCGTAGTCATTCGAATTTATAAGAACAATACCTCCACCTTTGTCGCAACATTTGATGGTCAAAGTTTTGTTGTTCTTAAAGGCAGTAAGGGAGATAAATTCCTCTTTAGTGATATTGTATCTAGGTTTAGGGACAAAATGAAGTGCTTGTTCTAATCTTTGCAGAACTACCTTTTCAAATATGGCCACTTCTGGGCCTATTTGTTCGAAGGTAGGCGTAACGGTAGAGGGCAGAGCTACTAGATGTTCAGTTCTAGTGTCACAATCAGTTGTATCTTTGTTTGCAAAGAATTTTTTTAATCTAATCTTTCTGAAGAAAGAATGAATATCTTGATGTAATTCAAAAAGGTTGGTGTAAGAGTGGGGGACAAAGGAAAGTCCTTTAGATAGTAGCGACATGCTGGCCGTATCAAGGTTGTGGGATGATAAGTTAAAGATGGGTATTATATCCCTTGTTTCCAGTATTGTTTGTTGCGGGTTTGGAGATAGTGGTAGGGGTCTGGAGGATACTGATGGTTCTGGTAGTGGCCTCTGGATTAGTTCTGGAATCTTACTATTGGGCGCCCCCGTGTTGCACCACGCTGGCCTAAAAAAGGTTGGGGATTATATAGTCCTTCATCATGATAGTTTGAATTTCCTTCTCCCTCTGAATCAGACGTGTCAGAGAAGGTGTTGATTTTTTGGAAGTTTGGGTTCGATTCTCCCTGATAGTGGTCTTGTTTATAAAAGCTGTCATTGAGGTATGGATATGTACGCTCAATGGTGTGAAATAGGACTCTCACACCCGGCACACCTAGAAGAGGAAGGCAAACCGCTCACCTTCAATACTATAAAGGGTAGGTTTGGCCTCCCAGAAGTAGAACTATACAACTTCCTGGCCATCAAAACAGCGATCACAAAAGCAAACCTAAGTAGTCGAACCCCCTCAATTTTGCAATTTATGGAAAACCTAAACATGACTGGTCACCATGTATCGCACCTATATAAACTCTTCCGCCCAACTACCTCAAAACTTAACAAAAAAAAAGCGTTACTGGGAAACCCAGACGGGCAGGAACCTCACAGAACAGGAAACAGCTACCATGTGGTTATCCCCCATGCAAAACATAATATCACCAGTACTCGCACAAACAAAATTCTGGCTTCTGCACCAAGCACACTGGACCCCGGCACGACTTGCGAAACTAGGTCTAAGAGAGAATAGCAAATGCTGGAACTGCAATAATGCAATAGGGGACCTAGAACATCTAATCTTCCAGTGCAGCAAGGTCAGAAAATACTGGGATGAAGTGTCCGACTTCACCAACCAGACACTAGGCTGCACCTTGAAAAGAAAGTTCTGCATCCTAACAACAGCACACCTTAACACCGATATCAACACACAACAAGACAGAAACCTTCTAGACTTCCTCCTAACGAGTGCCAGAAAGATTGTACTAGCCAAATGGAAAGATACCTCCAAGGCCACCTTCAAAGGATGGCTAAATTGGGTAACGTTCTTAAGGGGAGCCGACAACACAGCACTAAGATGCACACCGTGGAGGAAACCCAACAGAGAGATGTGGTCACCACTAGATATCGCCCTAGATCCGTCAAAGCCACCATAGATAACACAAGCACCTGGTACCGGGCACAGAGCCACAGGCGATCTTCAACCAGCCGCCAACAACTATATGTTACATGTTCATGTTATATGTTTTAGTAACGAGTACAGGGCCCAAAAGTACAAGTCAGTAGCAAAGCTGTCACGATAGCTATTAGCCCAGAAGGACCGGTAACCTACCTCCCAACTACTACAAACAAAACAGATGTTACGTTTTTTATGTTCTATAAAAGAATAAGAGTATATTTGCTACAAATGTTACTTGTCTTTATTTGTACGTACCCTGTAAATGAAAATACAATAAAAATATTATAAAAAAAATATATATATATATTTTTTTGAATTGTTAAATAGTTTACTAATGCTTAATAGTAGATGAGCAGCGCCACCATGTGCTGGAATTGTGGAGCTCAGCAACCAACCACCTGTACAAATTAAGTACTGGGTTAGGTGTGAATTCCAAAGGTCTGATAGAAGAAGTTGGCAATCAGTTACCAGTGAAAACTAGCTACATTTCAATACCAACCTGCGCAGATGCAAGTAGATGGAAGAGATGTGTGAGTCTGGAGGTCAGTGGGCAATGACTGTATGGGTCCCCCTCTTTTCCAAACAAATTCCTTCCTCTTAAACAACAATACTGCTATGCAGTGAGGCCCACAAGAGAGTGATACATCGAAATGCTAGGAGAATAGTCACCACACCAACCACATGAAAGGCGTGGCTAGGTCAAGGTGCAGCAGATAAGGGCATCAAAGAGCAAAACGTGGTACAGGAAGGTCCTGACACACAGTCAGCGAATTCCTGCCCTCTGCAAAGCCTTCCACACTTCCCAGAGGTGGTGTAGATGTTCCTCCGAAGTGGCGCTGAACACTGCCATGTCATCCAGGTAGGCGGCACTGAAATCCTCCAGTCCAGCCAACACCTGGTTGACCAACCTCTGAAAGGTGGCAGGGGCATTCTTCAACCCAAAGGGCACCACCCGGAATTGGTAGTGCCCCTCTGGTGTTGAGAATGCGGACCTCTCCTTTGCCCCATCAGTTAAGGAAATCTGCCAGTACCCAGATGTTAAATCAAATGTACTGATGTACCAGGAAGCTCCCAAACGATCAATGAGCTCATCAGCTCTGGGGATGGGGTGCTCGTCAGTCCTAGTGACTGAATTGAGACCTCGGTAGTCTACACAGAACTGGAGTACTGGTGTGGCACCGGGTGCCACAGCCTTTGGGACCAAGACCACTGGGCTGGCCCAAGGGCTGTTTGAGGGCTCAATCACCCCTAGCTCTAATATCTTGGAGACTTCCTCCTTGATGCAAGCCTTGACCCTGTTATTCACTCTGTAAAGTTTGTGCTTCACAGGAACTGTCTCCAGTGCCCACATCATGAACACACTGCTGAGTGACACCAGGGATCAGGGAGAACAGAGCAGCAAACTGTCCCAACAATTAGCAATAGTCACTCTGCTGTTCAGGAGTCAGTGCGGGGGAGACTGACACACAGTCCACTGACCCATTGTGCTCCTTTGCAGACAGGAGGTCAGGAAGAGGCTCAGTCTCCTCTTCCATCCCAGCATCTGTTGCTATGAGCATGCCCACTTCGGACCTCTTCAAGTGGGGCTTCACAAGCAGGACCCACAAAGGGTTCCTAGGAGACTGCAAGTCCACCAAGTAGGCGACGTTACTCGTGCGCTGCACCACCTCAAATGGTCCGGTCCACTTATCCTGGAGCGCGCAAGGCTCCACTAGGGCCATGACCCATACTTTTTTCCAGGCTGAAACTCAATCAGAGTGGCATTCTGATCATACCAACGTTTCATCTCCTCCTGGCTGGCTTCCAGATTTGCCTGAGCGAGTTGTCTGAAGTGTTTAGTCTAGTCTAGTTTCTGAGGGCCAGCATATAGCTATATACATCCTGGGGAGGTTTACTGGGAGCTTTCTCCCACACTTCTTTCACCGGACTCAGGGATCCTCTTACAGGATGGCCGTCACAGTCCAGGGAGGCATGGCTTCCGGATATTAAGGTTACTAAGGCCAGGATGAACCTGTTACCCATGGCTGTCTTGGCTCATAGGGGGTGCTGACTACAAGGAAAGGTTGGAGAGGAGCCTTTCACTTCTTCCCACTCTTACCACTTGCCTGGCAATTCTGACAAGACCTACAGTGAGTATCAGAACTCTTACGCATTTGGGGCAGTAAAAGTGGGTGACAAGCCGGTCAAATGTCTTGCCTTGCTCCAAATGTCCTGCCAAAGGCACATCAAGAGCCAGACCCAGTAGGAAGGCTCTGAAGTGCATGAGTACTACCAGCACATGGGCTGACCCAGGCTCAGCAACATTAGGCTCACTATACAGGAGGCCATTCTCCCAGTAAATCCAATGTGATCTAGACTGATCACCTGCTGCCTGGTTTGCAGCCGGTTGCCGCAAACCAACAAGAGAAGGGCACTTCTGCTGCTCCTCGCAGAATTCTTCCCTGGAGGGGCCTCCTTCCTGCTGCCAATGGGTCAGCTCAGGCAGGTTCCCCTGTTCAGTCTTTTGTTCCCCTGTAGGCTCCAAGGCATTTCCCTCAAGGTTTGCCTCTTCGTGAACCGTGGGAACTTCAGGGGCTGGTTTCCCGCGCCCACTGCCTCTTTTTATGGTCCGCACCTGGGCCACGCTTTCAGACTCCAGGTCCTCTTGAATGCTATTACCGGCTGCCATTGACCGAGTGGTCACACAGGCCCATTCAGGCTGACCCAACATTTCTAAATGAGACCCTGCTCCACCGTCACCCAAGGTGAGCTCTCCAAATCAATGTAGAACAAGAAGAGTTGGAGGGTCTGTGAACCAAAAAGCCGAGTCTACAAGGTCCTCGTTAGAAAACTACACTTTTGGATTGCACTGAACCAGACCAAAGTGGTCACAAGACACTAGGTGTATGATAGATATCCTATCAGCCCACCCACTTGGCGGAGCCTCGTCATGTAGGACGTCTAGAACCAGGATGGTGTGTACAAGCCCAGATGAATTGGCTAGACAGCACACAATTCTGGTTCATACAGTGGAAGTGTCCATGCCACTGGGCGGTGCTGGTAAAGTGAAGTGCAAACAGAAAAAGTGAATAAGTGATGTTAAAATGACGGTCGAGGCAAAAGAAAAACTTTTTATTAATAATCACCAGGACGCCAGATTAAAAAGAGATGTAGGACAGTGTGACAAAATCACTGTCTACTTTGCTGTGTTGTTAAATAGGCCAACATGTTTCTGCCAACAGGTGAAACTACACCGGCATTCTTCAGGGCCACTTATATGAGATGTTGCTACTGCAAAGGTACACTCTAATAGTAATATATAAAGTGAAGAAGACAGACCAAAAGTAAAGGACTGTCAGACTAATGGAGTGGTCACACGGACCATCCTACTGTATCCTCTTGAACCATTTGTTGATAGAGGATGCAGTCCTCACATATATAAGTGGCCCTGAAGAATGCCGGTGTAGTTTCACCTGTTGGCAGAAACATGTTGGCCTATTTAACAACACAGCAAAGTAGACAGTGATTTTGTCACACTGTCCTACATCTCTTTTTAATCTGGCGTCCTGGTGATTATTAATAAAAAGTTTTTCTTTTGCCTCGACCGTCATTTTAACATCACGTATTCACTTTTTCTGTTTGCACTGCACTTTACCAGCACCGCCCAGTGGCATGGACACTTCCACTGTATGAACCAGAATTGTGTGCTGTCTAGCCAATTCATCTGGGCTTGGACACACCATCCTGGTTCTAGACGTCCTACATGACGAGGCTCCGCCAAGTGGGTGGGCTGATAGGATATCTATCATACACCTAGTGTCTTGTGACCACTTTGGTCTGGTTCAGTGCAATCCAAAAGTGTAGTTTTCTAACGAGGACCTTGTAGACTTGGCTTTTTGGTTCACAGACCCTCCAACTCTTCTTGTTCTTCACAGTTTCATTAGGGGTATTTGAGTTTGGACGGTCTATAAATATATTCCCCTTGACCCTCCTCAAATAGTTGTTTTTCTCTCCAAATCAATGCCTAGCAGACAGTCAACAGGCATGGCTGGCCTCACAGCTATTTTCAAGGTACCTGAGACCCCCACCCCGCACTCAAAGGGAACCTGTGCCACTTTGCAGAGGCACTCTAAATTGTCAGCGGCAACTACTGGGTGAAATGCGTTGAGGACCATATGCACTTCAGACACTAGCCGATAACTGACAGCTGTCACCCTGGCTCCGGTGTCTCTTAGAGCCTCCACACTATGGCCATTGATGGTCACCCACTTCCTGTACTTCTTAGTGTTATCAGGCAGATGAGCCCTTGGGACCATTTCACTGTCTCCTAAAGAGACCAGGGACATCTCTGTGGGACCCCACCCATACTGGACACCCAACACCTCCCCCAAGCCTACATTAGCCATCTACCAGGGCAGTTCACCAGTGGGTGCGGTGGTAACCTTCTTGGGACACCTAGGATCTTGGGACCCCTTGGACATTGCCCACCTGACCACAACCATAACATGTCCTGGAATCCCTGTGAACAGGCTTACCTGTCGGGAACCAGGGTTTCTTTTCTGTCGGAGGCTGGGAACCCATACCTTGGTTTCCTTGGGAATTACTTTGGGAATTTTGGGGCCCTTTCTGGAACTCCTTTTGTTTACCCTTGTCCCCCCTCTTCTGCTGGGGACCCTGCCCACCTTTGGGATAGTCTTCCACATAACCCTTTTTGACCCTGGTACTGATCCAGCGGTCCGCCTCTACAGCAAGCTTCCTGGGGTCAGTCAGCTTACTGTCAATCAAACAATTATCTGACAAGTGCTCCCATGCAACCAAATCATAGAGCCCCTGCATATCATTCACCTTGCTACCCTTCACCCAACCTTACTCTGCAAGAGTAAGGCAGATACCCCACCCATGTACTGGACTCCAGCTTCCTACAGTTCCTGAATTTCGGTCTGAACAGCTCTGGAGTCAACCCATACCTGGCTACTAAGGCTTCCTTCATGGGGTAATAGAACATATGATCTTCAGTGAACAATGCTAGCAATGTCTCCCTTCCTTCACTAAGAAAGTGTACCCACAACACCGCTCCTCAATCTCTCTCAGTGACCCGGTGGGACTTCATCGCTACTTCATAGGCTTTAAACCACTGACCAATGTCCTCATGCTTCATGAAATCCTTAATAATATCCTTGGGAGTGTATACCTTCCCTTCCCCAGGCACTGATGGTGTGCTGCCACCAGAGGGATTTATCTCTAAACGTTTTGCTTTCAGATACAACTCCCTCAACACTTTCTCCTGCTCTAAAAGCAACTTTTTCTCTTCCATGGCCAATCTCTTGCTCTCCAACCCCAAATTCTTATTTTCTAACTCACCCTGGCTTCCCAGCTTGAGTTTAGCTAGCTCCAATTCATGCACCTTGCTTCTTTCCCTGTCCTCCAACTCCTCTGGAAATGGGCCCTTTGATGAAACACTACTGCCCACCCTGAAAGCGCTTCCCCCCAGTCAGGCCCAAGATCCCCTCCTGCTGCCCATCTAAATTCTCGCCCTCCACCATAGGCTCTTCTGAATGCTCACTGGAATTTCAAGATTCCAACCAGGACCTCAGCACCTTTTGGTATGCCTCCCTTCTGGTGAGGCCTCTCAGAGATTTTAAATTTTTGCAGAAAGCTTTGAGATGTGGCACAGGATAGGTATCAACCCTCTCTTCTTCAAATTCAATATCCACAGAAGCAATGGATGCTGCTTTACTCATGGTGAAAATTGCCAGTGTTCAAGATGCAAAAAGCTCAAGGAAAAAACTCTACCATAATGTATGTGGTTGCATAATGGTCTGCACTCACTAGTAGTGTACACCAATCACTGAATGTAAATCACAAACATAGTCAAGGTAAGGGGGATACACTCTTAAAATAACCCCTGCTCACCCCCTTGGTAGCTTGGCACAAGCAGACAGGCTTATCTCAGAGGCAGTGTGTAAAGGATTTGCGAACACATACAGTGAAAACACTATAAAAGGACACCACACCAGTTTAGAACAATAAGTAATGTTTATCTAAACCAAAACAAGACCAAACAACAAAAAACCACAATACAGTTATCAAGATATCCTTAAAAATAGGTTATTCACTCATATAAAGCTTGTAGCAGCAAATAGCTACACCTGGAGTTATAACGACGTTGTGACAGATGAAAATCCCAAAGCATGGCACCGACCGCGAAGTGTGCGGCGTTGGGCCCACAAAGAGGAGGTGAGGCATATGTTCCTTACTGTGTCAAGGAGGGGAGCCCACAAAGGCAGTGAGGCATCTGTCCCTTACGACAGTGCGACGTTAATGGATTTGGGAGTCACTCACGCCGAGGACCGGCTCAGCATTGATGAAGCACTGGCGTCACTGAGTTCGGGGCTACGGTGCAGGTCGGGATGTCACGAGCGTCTTCCTTGGCTCTGGTGTAGGTAGCGGCCTCGATGTCGGCTTTTGAGTTGATGTGGCACTGCTTCAGCAGGCGTCGGCCCTACGGTGCAAGTCGGGGTGATGCAGCACTCTTCACAAGTGGCACCCATGACTTCAGGGCAGGTTACGGCATTGCTCGCCAACGTCAGTGTTGCAATTTCCTTCTGTGGCAGCTGAAACAGCAGTTCCAGTTGCAGAGAGACAGAAGGGGTGACATCTTTGTGTCCCTGAGATTTCAGAACAGGAGGCAAGTTCAGTTTCAAGTCCTTGGAGTTCTTTTCCACAATCAGGTGACAAAGCAAAAAGCAAAGTCCTTTTTCTCCTTGCCTTGCAGCAAGAAACCACTCTAGGACAACCCCAAACAGCAAACAGCACAGGGGCAATATTCCTCCTCAGTTTTTCCAGCTCTTCTCCTTGGCAAAGGTTTGGCTTGATTTCCCAGAAGCGATCTAAAAGTATGGGGTCTGGGCCCCTGTTTTTATACACCAAAATTCTTTGTTCTCTGACCGCAGAGAGTTGCTGTACCTGGCCAAAACCAGTTCTGTCCTCACTGGTGCAGCTTCCTGGCAGGAGATGGAGACAGCTTTGTTGAAAACAGACCAGGACTATTCAGGTGAGAAGAAAATCTCCTCCGCCTACTCTAAATGCAGCCTAGGTCCATTCAGCCCAGCCCTGACTCAACAGACTTCTGGAGCCACAGCCCCTCTCCAGCCCCTTTCATCCAAAAGCCAGATATGCAATACAGAAACCTAGCAGAGGCACACTGGATGGTTAGGCAAGAAAATACCTACTTTCTAAAAGTGGTATTTTCAAACACAGAATGAAAAAGTAACCCTCACGAAAAGATGCACTTTAACATTCTGAGTTCAGGCATACTAAACTTATTTTGAAAAATGTTCCCATGGCCAGTTATGTTTATATAACGTTATAAACAAACTCCCCATTCTATCCTATGGGAACAGGTAGGTAGCCAACGAAATTGGCAGTAATTCACTAACAGGACATGCCACACACATCAGGGCATGTCCTACCTTTCACATACAATGCACCCTACCCACAGGGGTACCTTGGGCCTACCTTAGGGGTGACTAACATGTAGAAAAGTAAAGGTTTAGGGACTGGAAAGTGTGTGTACCTGCCAAGTGGACATGGCAGTCCTAGATTGCACACAGGCTCTGCAGTGGCAGGCCAGAATTACATTTTACAAGCTGCTTCTGTGGGTGGCACAATCAGTGCTGCAGTCCACTAGCAGCATATGATTAACAGGCCCTGGGCACTATACTCTGACAAGCAAATCAAATTGCCAATCATGGAATCACTAATCCATAACAACAATTTACAAAGGCAGCACTTGCACTTTGGATCTGAACAGTAGTGGCAAAGTGCCCAAAGTATCTAGACCAGCAAAACGGAGTCCAACACAAAGCAAAAACATAGGAGGCAAAAGCAAAAAATGCAGGGGAGACCAACGCCAATGGTGCCAGGTCTAAAGAGGAGGTTTAAAGACGGCACAACCAAGATTGTCGCATAGAGCACCACACATGTGAATGTGAGTCCTGGGTGTTTGAGTGGCCTGCCCTGAACTCAGAAATGGAGACACAGTGCTTTGAATTCTCCAAACTGTACGTTTAAAAAAAATATCTTTCATTTAAATGGCCTGAACAGGTGGAAAAGTATATAGAGACCAATAAAATCATAATGAAAGTGAACCAAGGCACAATGTGAATTGGACCTGCTAGACTTGGCCCTTTCTAAAGGGTTATCCGCATACTTTTTGTCTTCACTTTCTTGTTTTCAGAACACATTTTTTTTGCCCCTAGGAGTCTGGGCACATTACCACTGCTAACCATTGCTAAAGTGCTTTTGGTCTCATCTTTAAATATGGTAGAATTGGCTCATACCCAATTGCCTTATTTAATTTGTTTGGGAGTCCTTAATAAGCACTAGATCTTCCGAGGCTTGAGCCGGGAGAAGCACGGAGGAAGTTTGTTTTCGCACTTTGCGATTTTGCACATGACAGCATTGTTTGCACAATCTTATGGTTAATTTGAAAAATTGATTTTAAAACTGATTTTAATACTGGTTACTTTGCCGCATTCACCTCCCAGGGGTTGGAACCAGGGGGAAACTGTCTCGGAACCGAGAGCCGGGCGGGGCCGCCATCTTAGGGGGAACGTCGGTCAGCGGACTAGGCTTTCTCTGACTGGAACATAAATTGCCAGGCTGGTGCGAGTGTGCAGCACAAGATCTCCTGAGGCTTGAGCCGGGAGAAGCATGGAGGAAGTTTGTTTTTGCACTTAGCGATCTTGCATATCACAGCGTTGCTTGCACAATCTTATGTTTAATTTGAAAAATTGATTTTAAAACTGATTTGAATACTGGTTACTTTACCACATTCACCTCCCAGGGGCTGGAACCAGGGGGAAATCGACTCAGAACCGAGAGCCGGGCGGGGCCACCATCATAGGGGAAGGTCGATCAGCGGACTAGGCTTTCCCTGACTGGAACATAAATTGCCAAGCAGGCACCGGCGCGTAATGGGAGCACTGTAAGGCGCGCTTAAGGCAAGCCGTCTGCGCCCATCCCCGCTTGGCCTGCGCTCAGCGTCAGGACCCCTGGTCACCACAGGTCAGGTAAGGCACCCATTCTTAGCTATGATAGATCTACCCTGCTAAAGCTAACGGGGGCAGCCAGGGGCTGCATCTGCCTATCGGTGGATGCATTCCCGGCAATTCTCCCAGGAGTCTGTCCTAATTGTAAAATCCCCTTACACCATGATCTTAAATCTGCCCACACGCACAAGTGATGACAAGTGGACAGGGGTAGCTGGCAGTGAGACTCAAGTATTCAAACGCATACTACTAAATGAGAGGTCCTTGGTCAAACACAGATTAGAGTGCGCTAGGCTTATTGAGGAGAAGGATCTTAAAATGGCTTTCATTACAGAGGCTTAAACAAATGATTCATCTGGCCCTGAAATAGTGAAGGTCAACCCTCCAGGGTTCTTATGTCATACTCTAAATAGGCCTATTGGGAAAGGAGGAGGCCTGGCGGTGATCTACCATGGATCGATTAAGGCAGCTTTTCAGCCTATTTCAATAGCAACAAGTGTAAATGTAAAAAATGTAAATTGATACTTGTGTAGCGCACTACTCACCCGCAAGGGTCTCGAAAGGGTACTAATACCGCTGTGGAACCCAACCTGGCTTTCCCTGTGAGGCGTCCACTCCTGGGCACCCCCAAGGTGGAGGCCAGGCATCCTTAGCATTGTGGGGGCCGTTGTGGACATTAAGCAAGCTATTGCCCAGAGTTGCAGAGTGGGACTCCATGATTGAATAGGCACCGAGGCGAGAATTATCGGGTCCGTGGAATTTTGAGCCCAAGACCCGCCGAGGCGGGGAATCGAACCCTGGTCCCGGGCTAGACCTCTGCATCAGGGTCTGCCTGAGGCATTGTTTTTTAACCTCAGTCTATCCCATCATCACACTTTCAAGGGATGTTTACTGTAAAGGCCGCCAGGAAGCAGATACCCCTTTTTAGCTTCCCTAGGAAATATACTGGAAGAGGGTGTTTATTCAGAGGTCTATACGATTATGGGAGATTTTAACTTTCACTTGGAAGCACTTGCCGAACCAGACACTGTGATTTTGAATGATCTGATGCTTAGCGCCGACCCGAAGCAGCGAGTAGCTGGCCCTTCCCACATGGCAGGACATAGCTTGGATGGTATCTTTTCCAATCACCCGAGCCTTCAATTCATGGGTCTCCTACCCCTGGTGCGGTCTGATCACGTCGCCATTCAATTTGAGTTAACACTGACAGAGCATTGCGCTAGGGGTCTCGGTCCAAAAGAACATATAAAAATGAGAGCCTGGAATAAAATTGAGGGGACAGCTTTGCAGGAGCTCCTCACCTCTACAGCAGTTCAATTGCCACTGGAAATGGAGGTGGTGAGTTTGGTATATACGGAATGGCTGGAGCAAGCCTGTGATATAATAGCTCCAGTTAAAACCCTCCGTCCTAAAAGATCACAACCATGTTTTACAGAGGAGTTAAGAAATCAAAAACTCATTTGCAAACGGCTCGAGCAGAATTGGAGAAGAAGCTATAAGGAATCAGAGAAAAGTCTTACAAACTTATCCTGCAGAACTATAAACAACTCATCTTCTCTGCCAAACAAAAATGTTATGCAATTCGTATTGCAGGAGCGAAGAATTCAGTAAAATAATTTGCCATAGTTCAACTATGCGTGGGTACAGAGGTGTATTGTAGCTGTTGTGGTAGTGAAGTAAACAACAATTACTGCATACTGTAGCATGCAGTAATTGTCATGTGCCACCAATCACTACTCCTAGTTGGCACCGCTACTGCTCTGAAAATAAGCTCTATCACTGGGCATAACCTCTTGTTGCAAAACAGACCATACTGTATGCACTAACTTTAGAGTGCCAAAACAGAGGCCCAACACCCCCATTCAGCATCAGGGGTGGACCGTTATGACACTGTTCACTGCATGCTCTAAATGTTTGTAGTTTCCACCAATCTCTGCAATCTGCTGCCTTGGTACTACTCTCATTTGGGCACAGCAGCAGGTGTTCTACCTTTACCAGTAGGGATGGTTGTTTCCTTTCCAACAACCCAGGTCCCTTCCATACTTCATAATGGCCATACAAGCCTTTTGTACACTTTGGTATATTGATACTGCAAGGATTTTCACCAAGTCCTGTAACTAAGACTTAACCCCCTCCGTTTTTATCTCACCTACCCCCCCTACTGCTCCTTCTCCAGCCTTTCCATGCCCTACAACTCTGTTTCTTAATCTCTCCACAGGTGTCAAATCCGCCCAGAAACAGGACTACTAGGGCCCCATAACAGGCTACTTCCAAAAGTCTTGGTGCCTCTTTTTCCTCCTTTTTTCTAATCCCCCTTTTTGTGCACCTTAATTCACTTTGGTCCTGATGAAGTGCCCACCGATTCCTCTGGAACAATTGGCACAAAACATGTCGACCCCACTTTAGAGACCGCCTGCTAGGAACATTACATTCCCGTTGGGCGTCCACTTTATTTTAGTTAGGCAGGTTCCACCTCCACCATTAAAGTTATTGCTACGAGGACCGACCCTGACCTATTTTAAAACACTCCTACCTGTGCACACCAAACCCTTTTGCCCCCACACTCGCACGCATCCAATGGCTTCCTTCAAAAGATGTGCGACAAAGAGCAACGGAAACGGTGAGCCGATCGAGCATTGCAGCGCCGGCCCGACGAGGAGCAAGGCCCAATGATGAAGCATGACACCTCTCGGGGTGTGTGAGGGCAACAAGACAAAAGTTGCGTCCCCCCCCCCCCTTTCTCTTCCACTATTCCCTTAGGAACTGAACCCCATTCGTTATGGATGAAGTTTGTGCCATGACCAATACTAATAGAACTTATAGTGCGACCAGAAATTTTGACATGAGTATAGTATGTTTCAGATGTGGTAGTTTCAACCATGTTGCATCATTTAAATTTTGTCCAACAATTGGTAAGGAATGTACCAAGTGTGGTAGAATAGGACATTTCGCCAAGGCATTTAGAGATGACAGGCAGATGAATTTCAACAAGGGTAAAACCATTATTAAAAACAATGAAGTTTCTTGTGTATGTTGTACTCATATCAGTGATGCAGGAAGCTCTAAAGAGAAAGGAAAGATTGTTTCCTTAATTGATCTGTGTGCTCTAGAAGTTGGAACACTTAATTATCCCAAATGTTTAGTGAAGTTTTTAGAGAAGGATTTAGAACTCATGGCTGATTCTGGGTCCACTTGGACAATTATCACAGAAACTTACTTCAATGAAAAGTTTTCTGATAAGATTTCTATCAAGGATTTGTGTTTCCAGGATATTACTGCTCTAGGCTTCAATGGGTCATCTATAGATTTGATAGGTTTTGTTGCCTCCAAAATACAGTTCTAAGACAGATCTGATTATATAAAACTTCATGTTGCAAAAAAAGGTGTGAATGTGTTGGGTTGGAGAGACCAATGGAAACTGGGTATAATTGTAAACCCTCAAAGTAAAGAACCTGTTTTGGTAGTTGAAGAAAATGAGTCTTTTAACCTGTTTGAGGAGGAATTACCTAATCTATTCTCTGTGAGCTTAGGAAAACTTAAAGGGTTCACACATTTAATAAAACTTAAACAAGGTGCCTTGCCTGTCAAACAAAAACTTAGAAACGTCACCATTAATATACGGGATGATTTGCGTAAAGCTTTACAACAGATGTTAGATAATGGTGTGATAGAAGAGATGGAGTCATCAGAATGGGTTTCTCCGATCATTTTGGCACGGAAGGCGGAAACATTTTTGAGATTATGTGTTGACCTTAGGGCCCTTAATGCTAACATGTTGATAGATTGTCATCTGTTACCTAATATAAAAGAGGTGGTTACCATGTGAGGTGGAGCCACTATTTTTTCCACTCTAGATCTTCGATCTGCATATCATCAGATTGAGTTGGCCAAAGAGTCACGGCACTTGACAGCAGTCATAACACCACAAGGTCTATATCAATTCAAAAGGATGCCTTTTGGATTGGCATCTGCCGCTTCCATTTTCCAAAGGCCTATGTATCATCTTTTCAGAGATATGCAGTTATTTGTGAAATGTTTTCAAGATGATATCTTGATATTCTCATCAGATAGGGACACACACAGAGAGCATCTCAAGAATGTTTTTTACCCCTTCTGTGCCTATGATGAGCTGGACTCATCATGGAGCACAGTGACCGTGTACCCATGACGAGTCCAGCTCATCATGACACCCATGCCTGCCTCCCCCGGACCCCCCTCCACGTCAACAATGACGTCAGTGCGTGAGCCGTGCTGACGTCATTTGAGGTTTCCCTTTCTTCTCCAACGCGCAGGAAGCCATTTGCTTCCTGCGCGTCGGAGAAGAAACAGTTAGGTTTGGAGCTGGGGAGGGGGGGATTGCACTAAAAGAGGAATCGAGGGAAAGGGAAGGGTTTTTCTTTCCCCCGATGCCTCTTTTGCCCACTAGAGCCAGGGATTTTTTTTTTAAATATGCAACTGATTTTTGATGTTTGGGGGATCGGCCCCTTAGGCAAGGGATGCTCCCCCTATGGGCCCTATATTTTTGGATGTGTGTTGGGCCCCTTGGGGGGGCAGATTTTTAAATTATGTGTTTTTTTTTGTTGTTTGGGGGAGCGGCCCCTTAGGCAAGGGTCACTCCCCTTAGGGGGCCATGTTTGTTTTGTTTGGGGGAGCGACCCCTTTGGAAAGGGTCACTCCTCTTATGGGGCTGTTAATTTAGGCTTTGTCTGCCCCCCTGGGGCGGCCGATTTCTTATATTAATAAAAGAAAAAATGCCCACTGCACCAACAGGGAGTGTTTGTTGGGGAGTGGACCCTTGGGCAAGGGTCACTCCCCTTAGATGGCCATGTTTGTTTTGGTTGGGGTAGCGGCCCCTTTGGCAAGGGTCGCGCCTCTTTTGGGGGCTATTAATTTAGGCAGATTTCTTATAAGATAAAAAAATGCCCACTGGACCACCAGGGAGTGTTTGTTGGGGAGTGGCCCCTTGTGAAAGGGTCACTCTCCTTTGGGGGCTATGTTTTTGGCTGTCTGCCCCCATGGAGGGGGGGGGGGTATATTTCGCCATTTTTTAATCTAGGGCCCACTATGTCTCCAGGGTGGAGAGTGACCCCTTGGGCAAGGGTCGCTCTACTTTGGGCTCAATATTTGTGGCTGTCTCTGGCCCCCAGGGGGCCAGATCGCCCTGTTTTTCAAAAAGAATTAGGCCCACTAGACCACCAGGGATTTGTTTGCAGGGAGTGGCCCCTTGGGCAAGGGTCGTTCCCCTTTGGGGAGCATTAATTAATTTGTAGTGCCACTAGGCCACAAGGTTTTTTTATATGTGGGAGCGCCCCCTGGACATGGATCGCTCCCCTTTGTAGGAGGATGCCTGTGGCCATTTCTGCTCTCTTTGGGTTGCAGAATAGCAGTATGTGTTTAGGCTCATCTGCCTCCAAGGGGAGCAGAAGCCAGTAGACACCAGGGTTTTTAAAGTATTTGTGTTGGGGAGTGGCCTTGCGGGCAAGGGTGGCTCCCCATTTACGGGGTGTATATTTAATTTATACTCTTAGGCCCACCTACCCCATAGCTTGGCTGCTGGATCATGTGTGGACTGGTGCTTTATTTGCATATATGATTGTAATGTTTTTTTCTCCTTTTTATTCTAGTGTAAAGCTTTTGCTTCCTGTTTGCGGTTTCGACAGTGGTTGTTCTGTAGTTTTGCACAGTTGCATTTTTTTGGTAAGAAAAACATTTTTGTTCTATTTACTCCAAATGAGTAATATTGTAATGTATGAATTTTTTGTAAGTGGTGTCATAATGGTAGCATATTTAGTTATTGTTTTGAGCAAGAAATTCTTTGCAATGTGTTTTGCATGGTCTTATGTGTATTTATTTGATCCATACTGTGTCTGTGCAGAATAGGGGGTGGTGGTGAGTTTAGCTGCCTCTGGCAAGTGAGTGGTATCGTTTTTGAGTATATATGTGTTTTTTATAAAGGTGCTTTTTGTTTATTACAAATTTTTCAAGTGTTTGTTGTTGTTGTCTATTTTGGCAAGTTACCTTTATTAGTAAGCATTATGGCTAGCCATAGAATGACTGCTCAGCAGGTGGTTGGTATGCGTCTTGAATCTTCCTCTGATCCTGATTATGAAACTGACAGTGCGTCTGAGGGAGAGGAGGCAGGGGAAGATTCTGGCAGTGAGTTTTCTCTCCACATGGAATCATCGGATGATGAAGGTTCTCTCAGTGCAGATGAAGGTTCTCTTGGTGTGGATGGAGCAACTCTCAGTGCAGATGAAGTGCCTGTTTTAGAGGAGGAAACTGCTGTGCCGATGGTGCAGGAGGCATCTGGATTGCAGCCTGAGGCTGCTAGGCTTCCTACTGGAAGTGCTGGACTCTGGGTAGATCCAAACATGGTCCAGCCAGTGTTGCTTGCCTTTAGCTGTGATGCAGGGCATAGAGTGGATTGTGAACATTTTTTGCCTATTCAGTTTTTTCAGTTGTTCATGGATGATGAAGTTTTGGGTGAGATTGTTGACCAGACTAATTTGTATGCTGAACAGTTTTTGAGGGACAACAGTGACAAACTTAGGCCCCAGTCTAGAGCTACTCGGTGGACTCCCACAAATCTGGAAGAGATTAAGACATTTTTGGGTTTGACTTTATTGATGGGTGTGGTAAGGAAGCCATACCTGGCTTCATATTGGTCTACTAGCCCCTTGTTTGCAACAGCCATATTTCCTGCAGTTATGACTCGTAACCGGTATTTACTTTTGTTACATATGCTGCATTTTGTTGATAATTCTATGGCGTTGCACAAGATCACCCTGACTGTGACCGTCTTTGTAAGATTCGTCCAGTTCTTGATCACTTTGTAGATCAATTTTCTGAGATCTACGGGGCATATTACCAACGTTTAGCGATATTTACCGCTAACGATGCTTAGCAACGAATTTTTTAACGCTAAGCATCGCCGGAAATTATTGCAGAGATAACTTGCTATTAGCAAGGTTTATATCAGTAGTGATAAAAATCCTCGCGCTAACTGCCAATTGAGAGATTATCTCTGGAAAACCAACGATAATCTCTCGGAGTTTGGAGTTAGCTTGATAATAGGGGCTCACAAACTTAGCCATGATATCCACCTTCCATAGGATATCATGGCTAAGTCAGGAAAATACCAGGTGTAAAAAAAACAGTGCTAACCGCGGTTAGCGCTGCTTTTTTTTATCACTAACAGGGTTAGCGAAATCCTTGATAATAGGAGAAATGTTGCTTAACAACATTTCTCCTATTATTTTTCTCTGGAACGCCCCCTTTGCATCTCATTAGAGATGCAAGGGGAAGCTTAGAGTAAAAGGGTACTAACATGCGAATTTGCATGTTAGCACCCTGTTGCTAATAGGGAGATAATTTTATCTCCGCTTTCTTGGCTTTTAAAGCCAAAAAAGCGGAGATAAATCCCTTGATAATATGCCCCTACATTCCTGGGAAAGAAATATATATTGATGAGTCTTTGGTCTTGTTCAAGGGCTATTTGGGTTTTAGGTAGTACATCCCTAGCAAGAGGGCATTCTATGGAATTAAGCTGTGTATGTTGTCTGAGAGTAGGACAGGATATGATTTTAATTTTGTGTGTACGCTGGTAGAGACTCTACCCTCAGGATGTCCGTCCACTTTTGGAGTTTCAGAGAAAATTGTGTGGGATCTTGCTAAAAGACTGTTTAACAGAAGCCACCATGTGCACCTTGATAACTTCTACACTGCTGTGCAATTATTTAAGGAATTGTTTAAAGTGGACACTTTTGCATGTGGCACAATCCACTCTAACCGCAACGGTTATCCGAAAGAGCTTGTTTGCAAAAAACTTCAGAGGGGACAGTGTAGTTCTTTGCATAGTGATGAACTACTAGCTGTGAAATTTGTGGACAGGAGGGATGTGTACCATCCATGATGAGAGTACTTCACTTGTGGCTGTTTGGGGGTCAGGTTGCTGAAGTGCGCAAACCAGTGTGCATTCTAGACTACAATAAGCACATGGGTGGTCTTGACAGTGTAGATCAGAGGGTGGAACCTTACACTGCTATTCGGAAGGCTTATCTTTGGTATAAGAAGTTGGCCATCCATGTCTTTGAATTAGCAAGTTTCAATGCTCTTCTTGTGTTTAAGGAGTGTTCTCCTCCGTCAAAGTTGGCATTTCTTCAGTTTCAGCACTCTGTGATAGCTAGCCTTGTTCTTGTGGAACAGGCAAGTGTTCCTAGATTTGGAGTGGTGGAGGATGTGGCTTTATTGAAAGATTGCCACGTTCCTGATCACATTCCTCCCACATTTTCATAGGACTTTCCCACTAGGAGATGTAGAGTCTGTTGGCGGAGAGTTTGCGGAAGGAGTCTCACCTTTTCTGCCCCGGGTGTCCTTCTAACCCTGGGCTGTGTGTGCCTGCTTGTTTTAGAGCGTACCACATGCAAAATAAATTTTGGTAGCATCCATGAGTGGTAAAGTGAACTGCCTGGTCTGTATTCTTTAAAAAAAATATTCTGTTTCAAGGTTGGCATTAGTGCAATGTATTTACTTTCAGATTTCGTGTTAGTAGCCAAAAACCCAGGTGACCCCCCTTGCAAAAGCAGGTGGTTTTGAGATGGGCAATTTTGATGTCGCCTCACTACGTTTGGGTCCCTTGCCTGTCGCTGGTACTTGCGCCTCCTACAAAAGTGAGGCACCATTTTTATCGGGAGACCTGGGGGAACGCTGGGGGGTAGGAAATTTGTGTGCGCCCAGTGATGCCACACTTTCCCACACAAATGTGTGAAAAAACTGTTTTGTTCAGCAAAAATTGAGGTTTGCAGGGGATTCTGGCTAAGGAAATGTTGGGGGGTTCATGCAAGCCATACCTCCCTGGAAGCCCTCGGGTGTCTAGTTTTCAGAAATGTGTGGGTTTGGTAAGTTTCCCTAGATGGCCGCTGAGCACGGGGCCAAAAACCCAGGTGACCCCCCCATGCAAAAGCAGGTGGTTTTGAGATAGGCAATTTTGATGTTTGGGTCCCTTGCCTGTCGCGGGTACTTGCGCCTCCTACACAAGTGAGACACCATTTTTATCTGGAGACCTGAGGGAATGCTGGGTGGTAGGAAATGTGTGTGAGCCTGGTGATGCCACACTTTCCCACACAAAAATGTGTGAAAAACTGATTTTTTCATAAAAAATTAAGGTGTGCAAGGGATTCTGGGTTAGGGAACTTTGGGGGATCCACGTAAGCCATACCTCCTTGGAAGCCCTTGGGTGTCTAGTTTTCAGAAATGTGTGGGCTTGGTGGATTTCCCTAGATTGCCGCCGAGCACTGGGCCAAAAACCCAGGTGAACCCCCGTGCAAAAGCAGGTAGTTTTCACTATGTTTGATGCCCTTGCCTGTCGCGGGTACTTGCGCCTCCCACACAAGTGAGGCACCATTTTTATTGGGAGACCTGGGGGAACGCTGGCTGGTAGGAAATTTGTGTGAGCCCGGTGATGCCACACTTTCACACACAAAAATGTGTGAACAAAAATGATTTTTTCAGCTAAAATTGAGGTTTGCAAGGGATTCACGCAAGCTATGCCTCCTTGGAAGCCCCCGGGTGTCTACTTTTCAGAAATGTGTGGGTTTGGTAGGTTTCCTTAGGTGCCGGCTATGGTTATGGCTCAGAAACTACAGCTAGGCACTTTGCAAAAAAAGGGTCATTTTTCACTGCGAAATTGAGGTGTGACACGTTGCGTTTTGTGCCTATTCCTGTTGCAGGCACTAGGCCGACCCGCACATGTGAGGTACCATTTTTCTCGGAAGACTTTGGGGAACGCTGGGTGGAAGGAAATTTGTGGATGCACACACATTCCGGAACTTTCCACCACAGAAATGTGGGGAAAATGTTTTTTTATTTTACAACTCTTTAGGTTTGCAAGGGTTTCTGGGTAACAGAACCTGGTAGGAGGCAGTCAAGTCACTGCATCCTGAATTCCCCTGGGTGTCTAGTTTTAAAAAATATATAGGATTGCTAGGTTTCCCTAGGTGCCGGCAGAGCTAGTGTTCAACAACTACAGCTAGGCACTTTGCAAAAAAAGGGTCATTTTTCACTGCGGAATTGACGTGTGACCACGTTGTGTTTTGTGCCATTTCTTGTTGCAGGTACTAGGCCGACCCACACAAGTCAGGTTCCATTTTTCTCAGAAGACTTTGGGGAACCCCAGGTGGAAGGAAATTTGTGGATACACACAGATTCCAGAACTTTCCACCACAGAAATGTGGGGGGAACATGTGTTTTATTGGACGTTTTTTTAGGTTTGCAAAGGTTTCCCTAGGTGCTGGCAGAGCTAGGGTTAAAAAAATTCCGGTTATGCTCTTTGCAAAAAAAGGGTCATTTTTAACTGCGAAATTGAGGTGTGACCACGTTGCGTTTTGCGCTGTTTCCTGTCGCAGGCACTAGTTCGACCCACATATATGAGGTACCATTTTTCTCAGCAGACTGTGGGGAACGCTGGGTTGAAGGAAATTCGTGGATGCACGCAAATTCCAGAACTTTCCACCACAGAAATGTGGGGAAAATTTGGTTTTTTTGGACAATTTTTTAGGTTTGCAAGGGTTTCTGGGTAACAGAACCTAGTGGGAGGCAGTCAAGTCACCCCATTCTAGATTCCCCTGGGTGTCTAGTTTTCAGAAATGTATAGGTTTACTAGGTTTCCCTAGATGGCGGCAGAGTGCAATGTATTTAGTTTCAGATTGCGTGTTAGTAGCCAAAAACTCAGGTGACCCCCTTGCAAAAGCAGGTGGTTTTGAGATGGGCAATTTTGATGTCACCTCACTACGTTTGGGGCCCTTGCCTGTCGCGGGTACTTGCGCCTCCTACACAAGTGAGACACCATTTTTATCGGGAGACCTGAGGGAATGCTGGGTGGTAGGAAATGTGTGTGAGCCTGGTGATGCCACACTTTCCCCACACATAAATGTGTGAAATAACTGAATTTTTCAGAAAAAATAAAGGTATGCAAGGGATTCTGGGTTAGGGAACTTTGGGGGATCCACGTAAGCCATACCTCCTTGGAAGCCCTTGGGTGTCTAGTTCTCAGAAATGTGTGGGCTTGGTGGGTTTCCCTAGATGGCCGCCGAGCACTGGGCCAAAAATCCAGGTGAACCCCTGTGCAAAAGCAGGTGGTTTTGCACTAAGTTTGATGCCCTTGCCTGTCGCGGTTACTTGCGCCTCCCACACAAGTGAGGCACCATTTTTATTGGGAGACCTGGGGAACACTGGCTGGTAGGAAATGTGTGTGCGCCCGGTGATGCCACACTTTCACACACAAAAATGTGTGAACAAAAATTATTTTTTCATCTAAAATTGAGGTTTGCAAGGGATTCTGGGTAAAGAAGCGTTGGGGATCCACACAAGCTATGCCTCCTTGGAAGCCCCCGGGTGTCTACTTTCCCAGAAATGTGTGGGTTTGGTAGGTTTAATTAGGTGCCGGCTATAGCTATGGCTCAAAAACTACAGCTAGGCACTTTGCAAAAAAAGGTAATTTTCCACTGCGAAATTGAGGTGTGACCACATTGCGTTTTGTGCAGTTTCCTGTTGCAGGCATTAGGCCGAACCACACAAGTGAGGTACCATTTTTCTCGGAAAACATTTGGAAACACGGGGTGTGTAGAAATTCATGGATCCATGCAGATTCCAGAACTTTCTACTCCAGAAATGTGGGGAAAATGTTTTTTTGGGACAATTCTTTAGGTTTGCAAGGGATTCTGGGTAACAGAACCTGGTGAGAGGCAGTCAAGTTAACACATCCTGGATTACTCTGGGTGTCTAGTTTTCAAAAATTTATAGGTTTGCTAGGTTTCCCTAGGTGCCGGCAGAGCTAGGGTTCAAAAACTACAGCTAGGCACTTTGCAAAAAAAGGGTCATTTTTCACTGCGAAATTGAGGTGTGATCACGTTGTGTTTTGTGCCGTTTCCTGTCGCAGGCACTAGCCGACCCACACAAGTTAGGTACCATGGGCCCGATTCACAGAACTAACTTAAGACAAAATCCTAAACTTACTACTTTTTGTATTCTCAGAAGTTAGGATTTTGTCTTAAGTTTGTCTTAAGTTTGTCTTAAGACTAAGGGTGGGCGCAAGACTACGCTCCGCCCAAGGAGTGTACGTAGTGTTGCCTACTTTGCATTTTGCAAAGTAGGCGTATTAGGCAACACTACGCACGCTCCATGGCCGGAGCGAAGTGGCCTGCCACCCGCCTCCCTCCCGCCCTCCTTTACATACATACATTTAAGTAATAAGTGCAGTGGGCTCCTTCTATTTTGCGCCAACTTCTCCCATCGAAATGTGCATGCGCGGCCGCCCGCACATGCGCATTTCTTGCGAGAAATGCTCATGCGCCGGCGGCCGCGCATGCGCATTTCGATGGGAGAAGTCGGCGCAAAATAAAAGAGGGAGCCACGGGACGCCGCGGACCAGGTAAGTGCTTTTATTTACTTTTACTGCACTTATAACTTAAATTTATGTATATAAAGGAGGGCGGGAGGAAGGCGGGAGGCGCGTAGTGGGGCTACACGAAGAGCGTGAGCAGGCGTTGCATCATGCCCACTTCACGTAGCTTCACGTAGCCCCACTACGCCTACTACGCCCACCCTTACTTAAGACAGACTTAAGATAGACTTAAGACAGAATCCTAACTTAAATCTGTCTTAAGTCTGTCTAAAGATAAAATCCTAACTTCTGTGAATACCAAAAGTAGTAAGTTTGGGATTTTGTCTTAAGTTAGGTCTGTGAATCGGGCCCCATTTTTCTCAGAAGACTTTGGGGAACGCGAGGTGGAAGGAAATTTGTGGATACACACAGATTCCAGAACTTTCCACCACAGAAATGTGGGGAAAATGTGTTTTTTGGACAGTTTTTTAGGTTTGTAAGGGTTTCTGGGTAACAGAACCTGGTGGGAGGCAGTCAAGTTACCCCATCCTGGATTCCCCTGGGTGTCTAGTTTTCAAAAATGTATAGGTTTGCTAGGTTTTCCTTGGTGCCGGCAGAGCTAGGGTACAACAACTATAGCTAGGCACTTTGCAAAAAAAGGGTAATTTTTCACTGCGAAATTGAGGTGTGACCACGTTGCGTTTTGCGCTGTTTCCTGTCGCGGGCACTAGGCCGACCCACATAAGTGAGGTACCGCTTTTCTTGTATGACTTTGGGGAACACAGGGTGGGTAGAAATGTGTGGATCCACACAGATTCCAACACTTTCCACCACCGAAATGTGGGGAAAATGTGTCTTTTTTGACAATTTTTTAGGATTGCAAGGGATTGTGGGTAACAGAACCTGGAGGCAGGCAGTCAAGTCACCCCATCCTGGATTTCCCTGGGTGTCTAGTTTTAAAAAATTTATAGGTTTGCTAGGTTTCCCTTTGTGCCGGCAGAGCTAGGGCTCAAAAACGACAGCTACACACTTCGCAAAAAAGGGTACATTTTCATTGTGAAAATGTGATGTGTTCACGTTGAATTTTGAGCCCTTTCCGGTCTAGACACTATGCCTATCCACACAAGTGAGGTACCATTTTTACCGGGAGACTTAGGGTAATTCAGGTTTGTAAAGCAACTGTTATTAGCTATTGAGTTTTGATGCATTTCTGCCTTCCAAATGAAAGGCATTGTGTAAAAAAGAAGTCATTTTAAAAAATGACCAATAATTCTCATGCTAGTATGAGTATTCCTAATTTCGAAAATGTGCAAATATGTACTGTTTCTAAACTCTATAATTTGTACCCATTTCAGAAATACATAGGTGTCTTTCATATCGATTTTTCCATGTATACATGTTCATACAATAATTGCTACATACCCGATTCATAATAAAAAGCCATTGCAAATTGCTACTCAGTTTTTGACTCTGGGTTCGTCTGGTTCTTGGTGAACCTACAAGTCCTATATATCCCCACAACCAACGGACAAGCGGATGTAACGGTATAGTGCTTTCAAACAGCTGTCATAATTACAAGAAGTTACAGGTGAAAATGTTGACACAAAAGGCTGTTTTTTTCAACTAATTTTCAACTTTTCCAATATTTAACTGTTAGTTTCTATAAAGAAACCTTGATAGATCTACAGAAATGACCCCTTTCTGAATTTAGAATTTTGTCTATTTTTCTAAAATGTATAGCTTTCTAGGATCCATTATTGCTTTCATACTCATTTTTACCATTAACTGGAAGGAGGTTGAAAGCACTAAAAATAGCAAACATAGGCTATATCCCAGAAAAATGCCAAAACTGCATACAAATGTTGGTTTTCTGACAAAAGACTGTAATTTACTAAAAGCTGGGAAAATGGTGATTTCAGCCCCACAAACCCTTTTTTGATAACATTTGCAGGGAAAACCCCAGACGCTTTCATTTGTAGCCCATTTTTCAAATTTTTCACCAAAAAAACAAAAATGTTCTTTATTTTGGCTCATTTCTGTGACCCCTCTAGGGGAAAGCACAAACCCTGAGTACCTTTAGAATCCCCATGATGTTGGAAGAAATGGACACAAATTTGGCGTGGATACCTTATGTGGTCAAAAAGTTACAGGGGCCTCAGCGCGCATTTCCCAAATAGCCAAAAAAAGGTGTGGCACTGGAGGGGGGAAAAGGCCTGACAGCGAAGGGGTTAATGTATTGAAGGAGCATGGTCTGACCCTAAATAAAAAAAGTGTACATTGTTCCAGGATTCTGTAGAATATTTGAGAAATACGTTGTCTAAAAATGGTGTGGAACCAAAAAAAAATCTGGTTGAAGGTATTTTGAAAGCCCTAGCGCCAGACACCAAAGACAAACTTCTTTCATTCTTGGGGTTCTGCGAATACTACATGGGTATGCTCAGACGTGAGTCCCATGCTCTCAACACCAGTGGATTCAAGCAAGCCGGGCTGAAGATGGCTGGAATGCCAGAAACCGGTCCTCAGAAGCTTGTTTCCGGTCCAGGGAAGGCATGGCTTGACAGTTCGGGCTGGACTGTTCCCATGAGGCACAGGGTCAGACTGATTTGCATATGGCCATGTCTGAACTGGGGTGGTGTGGAGTGCAAAAAAACGATGGATTTAGGCCCAGATCTCTGTACTGGGGTGAATGTATGACATTGTTCTTTATTCTGTCCATCAACTGTGGTTTTTGCTGTATGAGAATCCAGCAGAAGGAATGTATCCCTTCTGCTGTACGGCATAACTCTGAGCATAACTGGCACGTTGCCTCTGTTACTTTGACTTTCCTGTTGCAAAGAGTGCACATCACCCTCGTAGCCCAAATCAGACCACCACTGCTCAAGGCATCCTCAATGAAGGTCCTAGCATCGGAAGCACTCTGCGACAACAGCCTCGTTGAAGACTCAGGACTATGCATCGCAAGCCCCCCCAAGCCCAACAGCTACTTCGGATCCAGCTGATGGATTATGCATCCTCGGCACAGGACTTTGCATTGAAAACCCCCTTATCGACGACCTCCTGGATGACGACACAGGACCTCGCATCGCAGCCTCGCAGCTTCGCCCGGCTGTGCAACGTATCCTTGACGCGGAACCTCGCAACTCTCCAGAACCAGGATTTAGGGTACCCAAGTTCAGTGGGCCTAACTGGGTCCTTGTAGCCAGGTTGCCATCCATCACCGTTGGCTTGAACTTGTGCATTTGTCCCGGTCCGGTGTGACCCAATACCCACAGTGGCAGCTTTGTGCTTTTTGGTACTATTGTCACTGAAATATTTAAATGTGCATATCTTAAGTTCTACTGATTAGATTTTTGTTGTTTTAGTCTGTTTTTTATTTACTAAAGTTAATTCTATTTTTCTAATTTGGGGTACAATGCGTATTGTGTTGTGTTTTCACTTTATTACTGTTTGAAGTGCTACCTAAATACTTTACATATTGTGTCTAAGTTAAGCCTGACTGCTCCATGCCAAGCTACCAGACGGTTGGTATTTGCTTGTGGCTTCACCCTGACAAGCATTGTGGTTGCTGCTTGAGTTGGGTTTCATCCCATCAATCAGTTAACAATTTTCTTCCACCCATGAGTAAAATGAAAAGCATATTTGATCCTGCAGGTTTCTCAGAAACCAATATGTTATAACTCTCAAAGCATGAGTACATGACTACCAGAGTAAAAATATGCTTCCTATGTACTAACACCAAATCCAAATGATGGCACTCTGAAAGTGTATATTTCATCATATTTTAGGATTAGTTCTTAGCACATTTGACAGAGTGGTGTGTATATTTACAAACACACAGTGCTGTGTACATTTGAAAACATAAACCTATTCCAACCTGCCAACATATGAGAACCCTCCAGTTAGTTCTAGCTTTTTATCTAACATCACTGGGCATTCAGGTGCTTGTAATTTTGTGTTTAGCTTCCTGGCATGGGTTAGAAATCCTTCTTTGTACAGTGCTTTTGGGCTTAAAAGCCAGTAATGACCTACGGGGCCATGTTAGAAATTGGGTCACTAGTTGGCAGAGGTATGCACCCTATCCAAGTAGGGACCACAATCCTAGTCAGGGTACCTCACAATGCAATCCTAAATTATCCTGTGCTCACCCTCTGATAGCTTGGCACAGAGCAGGCAAACTTAACTTTGACTGCAATCTGGAAAATATTTGTGCAATTGCTCATACAATAATACAGTAAAAACACCACAAACAATCTCCACCACAGTTTAGAAAATTCAAATAAAATAATACCAAAATAACAAAAAAACAATGTGTAGAAGTTGAGTCTTATTTTTGAAGAAATAAATGCAGGAAAGCGCATAGAAGGAAATAGTGCTAAAAGGTTACTTTGGGTCGCGTTGGACTGGAGAAAAGTCAAAGTTTGGGCCAACTGCAACGGAGCACCGGCTGGCCACAGAGCCCATGCAGGCCCAATGAACAAAGTACCTTTCCTGGTGACAAGCCACGAGATGCATAGATCTTCTCCAAACAGTGAAGGCAATGCATCAGTTCTGAAGATGGGGCCAGAGTTGAGAGGCATCGACCGATGCACTGCTTTCTGCCACGCAGTCCATGGGATGTGTCGATCTCATTAATCTTCAGCTGTGGCTATATGCTGCCCGATGCGTCGATCTATGGTGGGGGGGAGTGCTGGATCTGAAGTGATGCGTCAATTTTTATCCTGCAAACGGGTCAATGTGCCAGTTCTGCTACAAGAAGACAAGAGATGCATTGAAATCCATGTTGCAAGTAACTGGGCCACTTCTAGTGAGTCAGGAACAGGAGCAGAAGTAAAGACTTTGATTTCTCTGAGTCTCAAGCCACAGGAGGCAAGCCGACAAGCTCTTGGATATTACTTGGAAGTAGGCAGAGGTCAGGTCTCCTTCAGCAGAGTCAGAGAGCAGCAAGACAAAAGCATAAAAGCAAGCCCTCAAGATCAGCAGTCCAGCTGAGTCCTTTGAGCAGCACAGTAGTTATTCTGACAGAGTCCACTTGATGGTCCAGAAATGCCTAATTTGTGGGGGTGAAGGAGCCAGTAAGTATACCCAAAGTGCCTTTGAAGTGGAGATGACATCAAAGGCTGCCCTCTGAAATGCACACAACCTCTTTCAGCCCATTCCTGTCTGCCAGGCTAAGCCTGGGTGGTAAATCTGTGCTTTGTGTGTGGACAGGACACTACCTATTGAAGTGTGTCAGCCCCTCCCTGCCCCGGATGACCCATAAGAATGCAGATGAGTGCTCAGAATGCAGATGAGCCTTACCTTCCTGTGTTTGCAGCTGTCTAGAGGGAATGCAGTATGTGTAGCTGTCACCCAACCCAGACTTGTATTGGAGACAGCCTAAAAGGCACAAAAGAGCTAAGTGCAAAGAAATGACCACTTTCTAAAAGAGGCATTTCTAAAATAGTAATGTTAAATCTAAATTCACCATTAAAAACACATATGAAACATGAAAAAGGTACTCCACTCTGGTCAGAAATAACAGCTAAAAAGTATATTAAGGAATTCCGAAAGCTAGCCTATAAGAGGAGTAGGCCTCACAGTAGTGAACAACAATATAGGCTGTTTGTCACTACCAGGACATGTAAAACATAAAAGTACATGTCCTAACTTTTACGTACATAGCACCCTACCCTTTGGAATACCAAGGGCCTTCGTTAGGTGTGACTGATATGTAATAAAAGGGGAGTTTAAGGCTTGGGAAGTTGTTTTAAATCCCAAGTCGCAGTAGACTGCACACACATGCCCTACCATGGCAGGCCTGAGACAGGTTTGAAAGGCTACTTGTATGGGTGCACAATCAGTGCGGCAGGCCAACTAGTAGCCTTTAATTTACAGGCCCTGAGTATATGGTATACCACTTTACAAGGTACTTACAGGTAAATTCAATATACCGAACAGGCGTAAGTCAGTCATAACATTTTTAAGGGAGATAGCACTTGCAGTTTAGCACTGGTTAGTAATGGTTAGGTGCTCAGAGTCCTAAAACCAGCTAAAACAAGTACAGAAAAATGGACGGAGAAGGCCACTCTAAGGCTGTCCAGTCTAACAAGTCACATGTGACATGTTGCCACTTGTTAGCTGTGCACCCCTATCCGTTCACATCATATATTCTGTTTTGTCATATAGGCTTGCTTTGGTATTTGCTGCCTTTGGATTCACTCACTCAATCAATCAATCATGAGTTTATTAAGCGCAACTACTCACCCAAAAGGGTCTCAAGTTGCTAGGGGGAGGGAGGTGAGCAGTTCCTTTGGGTTCATGCTGATTCGTCGAAGAGCCAGGTCTTAACCCCTTTAGCGCTAAGGTACAATTACTCTTTCACTGCAATTTCCATTGAAATCAATGGAAAGTCCATGACGAGTTACCCTTGTCATTAGCGGCGAAGAGGTTAAGGTCCTTCAGGAACTTGGAGTGTGTTGGTGTCTGGCGGAGGCCGAGAGGGAGGGTGTTCCATGCCTTGGCTGCGAGGAAGGAGAAGGAACGGGCTCCTGTTATGGTATTCTTGATGCTTAGCACCGTTGCAAGTGAGAGCTGGACTGAGCGGAGAGATCTTTGGGGTGCGTGGAATGAGAAGCGGTGGTTCGTATAGGTGGTACCGGTGTTGTGGTGGGCGTTGAGGGCGTGGGTGAGAAGCTTGAAGGTGATTCTCTTCTCAACGGGGAGCCAGTGTATTGCCTGCAAGTGTTGCGAGATGCGGCAGTAGCATTGCAGCGACATTCTGGACGTTCTGGAGTATACGGGTGAGGTTCTTATTGATCCCGGCATAGAGTGCGTTGCCGTTGTCGAGTCTGCTGCTGATTAGGGCATGGGTGGCGGTTTTCCTGTGTTCGAGGAGAATCCAGTTGAAGGTCTTTCGTAGGAGATGGAGGATGTGGAAACAGGATGAGATGACGGCGTTGATTTGGCGTCCAGTTTGAGTTCGGAGTCCAGGATTATTCGAGGTTGCGTGCGTGGCCCATGGGTGGGGGTGGGTTCCCGAGTGGGGTGGCCACCAGATGTTGTTCCAGGAATCGGGATGTGGGCCTATGATGGTTTTGTTTGTGTTAAATTGTAGGCAGCTGTTATTCATCTACCTGGCGACTGCCTCCATCTCTTCTTGAAAGTTGTGTTTGGAGATAATGGGTTCGTTGGATAGGGAGAGGAAGAGTTGAGTGTCATTTGCGTATGATACGATGTTGAGTCCATGCGATCTGACAATGGATGCGATTGGGGCCATGCAGACATTGATGTCGCTGATGAAGCAACCTTGGGGTACTCCACAGGTGGTTGGTGTGGGATCCGAGAGGAAGGGAGGGAGCCTGACTCGTTGCGTTCTGCCGGAGAGGAATGAGCGTATCCAGTCGAGGGCTCTGTTCAGGATTCCTGCGTTGTGGAGTCTGCGGGTTAGGGTACGGTGTGAAACTGTGTTGAAGGCTGTAGAGAGGTCCAGGAGGATGAGGGCAACAGTCTCTCATCTGTCGAGGAGAGAGAGGAGGTCATGTGTTGAAGCAAAAAGGGTGGTTTTGGTGCTGTGTTTCTTCCTGAAGCCAGATTGTGAGGAGTCGAGGGTGCTGTTTTCGTCAATGAAGGAGGCGAGTTGGCTGTTGGCCACATTTAAATGAATGTTGCCGGGTACACAAATAATGAGATTGGTCTGAAGGTCTGGAGGTAGGTGGCTCGACTTTTCTTGGCTGCTTCCTGCATCACAGCCTTGGCTTTCACTGGACTTCTGGCTGGGTAGCTTTGGGCTTTTGAGACTATTTGGTGCCTCTGGCTTCTTTACCTTCTTCAGGCTCTTCGTGACTTCCATGGCAGAATTTCATTGGGTATAGGGTGCTTGGACAGCTTCTGTCTATACAATACATCTTGTGAAGGTGGCTGTCTTTGCTCCTTGTTTTCCGTGATGTTTCGCTTTTGTAATAGATGTCTGCAGCACTCCTGTTCCCGCTTTGGTATCTATTTCATGAAGAAGACCTCTACAGATGCTGCTCATATTTTTCATGTTTAGTGCGAGAGAAGCTTTCACAACTGATGCCCATGCTGGTCCTGTTTTGCTGTGGAGGTTTCTCCCTGTAATGCCCTGCAAGGAAGGTGTGCACGGCTGTTGGTCATAAATAACCTGTATTTTGAACTCTGCAACTGCCTCTGGTATGCCTGTGTACAATCAGGGAAGCTTGCAGTGCATCTCTATGCTATTCTCCTTCAGAGTGAAGGAAATCTACACTAGTGCTGCTTTTGCATGAGCTGCATGAGGAAAGTAGCACTGCCGCAACCTATGATCTACTACTTGAAACTGTGAGACCCTTGTACCTGTGCTTTGAGTAAGAAACTAGCTGTATTGTTTATTTAGTTTTTGCACCTATTGCACATGTTGAAAATAAATAAATGCACTTAGGCAGAGGGCCCTAAATAATCCAGTGGTGAGACAAGTCTGACAAAACGAAGGATGTAGGCATATAGGGGAGTTAGGACTTGGCAGGGTGACAGAGAAAGACTAAGTAAATACAATGTAAGAAAGGAGAGAGTATCAAATGGACAACAAAGGGGAAGGAACAGTGAAGTAGAAGCAAAGGGAGAGAATACGAAAGGGGCTAGAAATTTGGAAGGTAGCGGAAAGAAAAAAACCTGAAAGCCTCTAAAAATGAGAGAATAAAATGGATGGAGGTAACACATAAAAAATAAAGCTGGTGGTACAAAATGGAAAAGCAAAAGAGATATCAGAAAGTGGGTAATAACCAACAAATACAAAATGAGGAAGAAACAAAAATGAAAAGGGAAAGGCAGGAAAATCCAAATATAGAATCGAACTGACAGGAAAAGAGCAAAGGAGTTTGAAAAATAGAAGTGAGGGGCAGAAAGAATAGAGAAAGTAAGATCAACAGCTGAACAATGGCAAAGATCAGGAGCAGGAGCCCATGAATGAGAGAATGTGCAAGAGTGGGAGGCAAACACAAAACAGAGAAAGATATCTGTTGGAAAGTGTAAAGGAATCAGACAGGATAGGAAAATACATTATAGGATGAGTGAAGTTATGAAATGGGAAGAGAGATGACTCGATTAAAAAAACATAGAATTAAAAAGGGGGGTGAGTAAAGGAAGAAGCAGGAAGTTGAATGAGCTGAAAGAAAATGTGGAATGGCAAAAGTATGAGAGAAATGAGAAGTAAGAAGATACATGGCAAGAGATAGGAGGGAAGGAAACAAGTGTGTAGGAACTTGAAAATGAAAAATATGGTGAAAGTTGGAGGTAATTCAGAAACTGGGGGTGGAGTAGCAAGATTACAAAGGCAGTGATGGTAGTGAAGGTGTCATTGACTGATATTGAGAGAATGAGAGAATTAAGGGGGCATATTATCAAGGACCGGTGTCAAAATTATCGCCGTTTTATCGGCAGGAAACTGCAGATAAAACGGCGATAATGGGCTTGATAATATGCCCTTGTTAATTCTCATAGAAGCCCATGTTAATACCAGAACATTGCTTCTATGGGAATTAACGAGGGCGTATTGTCAAGCCCAGTGTCGCCATTTTATCAGCAGTTTCCTATTGATAAAACGGCGATCATTTTAACACTGGTCCTTGATAATATGCCCCAAATTTGGAAGTAAGAGATGAGCTGAAAAGAGAGACATATTTAGTGGTCAAAGGTAATATTAAATGTCAAAGAGAGAGCGGATATATATACATCCATCCATACAATATATATAAGAGATTGTGAGATGTTCAAGTTGAAGGTAAATGCGAGGAGGGAAGTGAGAATGAGCGGTAGGATGGTAGTGAAGGTGGAAAACGTAGAGGTGAGCGTTAGATAGGTCGAGATATACTTTAGCGAACGAAAGTTAGAGAGTTGGAGGAATTCACAAAATTGGAAGAAATAAAACGAAAAATTCAAAAATATAAAGTGCAAAGAATCCTAGGAAAAATAAAGGAGGGTACAATTGTTGAAACAAGTAAGAAATGTGTATAGGAATATATATGGCAGAGGCATAAGAACATGAAACAAACTTGAGTGTGAAAATAAAGCTCCAGGAAACGGATGAAATTGGAGGACAGAAGTGGAGTTAGGAGGAGAAGTGGGAGAGCGAAGAGAACAGGGTGAAGGAGAATGAAAAACTGTGCACATGGGGGAGGGGACTTAAATGTATTGGTTGCAGTGTTAAAAGAATGAGAGTTAGGCTGACATGTTCCGAGCAGAAAAGGTAATGAAAGAATGAGAGCAAAAGATGAGACGCAGACTCGGAAAGATGGGACTGAGAAATGTGAGATTTTAAAATGACCAGGAACAAGATCCATTGGTGCATAGTGGCGTCCATCATGGATTGGAGGTGGTGGGGCGGGGGGCAGGGTGAGTGGGGAATGTAATTTTTTTTAAACGTACCTTATTGCCGCATCGTTCTGTCTCTCCTACTCATCAGATGGAAGCAGGAAGCAACCAGACTCCCCTGACTAATCACAACGCTGCAATGCAGCATTACGTTTGTTCTGAGCACCGTAGTTCAGTGCTCAGATGGGAACTGGGCATGTTCTCCACGCAGGCTGTAATGCAGGCTGTGTGGAGAACATGCAAAGTGCCCATTAATGATTGGTCGGCCCGAGGGGGCCGACCAAGCATTCGTGCGCACTTGGGGCGAGGCAAACCAGTCCTCCCTTGTCCTGCTCCGAGAGCAGAGCAGCCCCGCCTGCCCTGGGCGCAAAGCAGCAGGAACAAATAAAATGATAATAGCGTTGATTTACTGCCATTTTCTTATTTGTTTAGTTAAACTGCATAACAGGAGTGGGGGACGCTTCTCCGCCTCAGCGGAGGAACAGCCACTGGGGTGCATTGCAAATGACATTTTCAATAGCCCAAAGTGACAATCTTTGCCCGTCGTCATCTTTACTATGCGCATGTGCTCTGGGATCCCTCCCTATGTCATCAAGCATGTTGGTGACCCTATGGCTCTATTTTTTTAAATCAATAATACCAAACACATTTTTGTTTTGCCCTAATTTCTCCGACTGCGGAACTTGTAGCGCTCCTTGAAGCTATGTATATCACTAACAACCTTGCTGATAGCGTGCGGTAGGTTGCAAGGGTGTGGTGCTTGAAAACAAACATCGGGTGGGGGTGGGGTGATCGAATTAAGGGGGCTCCTTCCAGTACATTGCGGGGAAGGAGGGGATATGGTTCTGTTACGTTTCCTTGCTTGCTAAGCCTCTTCTGTTGTGTGTGAGCACGACCCTTCACCTTCACTGTGTCCAGGTCTGTCGCTTTGCTTGTTAGGTCTCGGCCTTCGCAACTCGCAAATAATGTAAATGTTGTTATCTAGTGCCTGCTTTATGTTGTTAGGCACTACCACAATAAGAAGGCACGCACGCAAATGACCAAAGGCGGGCGCATGTCCCACCTCTTTGTTTACTGGTCACTCCCACCAAACTTCAAAACACTCCTGGCAAAACACTTATAAGGTCCCAGAGGCGAGACCTATTGGCTATGCCAATGCTTGTTTTAAGTGCACACGGAGCCTGTAATAAATCATTTTCCAGCGCCTGCGCCTGCTTTTCAGTTGGAGACGCCTGTGGGCGCTCGATGGGGGGGCCTGTTTGCGTAGATTAAGACAAAGGATTAGAATAATGACAAGCCGCCTCCGCGCGCACCCCGCAGGAGGCGGCGGTTGTGCATCTGGAGGGGTTCATAAGCGCCCACACTCACAAGCCAAACACTTCAGTGTACCGCAAACACACCTCAAATCAGCGCAGGCTAATGACGACAGCAGTTTATAAACAGAGGAGAAGCCGCGTGCAGATGGGTTTGTTATGACAGACGCATTTGCACCGACTTCCAAATTAATGAATGTTGACAGGGCGCTGCAATTACTGAGCTGGGACACTTCCCGTGTTGCTGTTTGTTTTCTCAGAAAGAGCTGTGAGATACGCAGCTGCTGTCTTTCTGTTAAAGAATCTTTTGTTCGTGGGTGTGAAAGTGAGGTGTTAATTAAAGGAGGTGTTTTTCTTTTCAGAACATTGAAACATTAGAAGGAGTCAGTATTAACCTGGTTTATTCATGTTCCTGTGGAGCATTTTGGCCTTGCCTTTCATACTTTTTCAACACTTAGGACAGAATATGGGGGCATATTACCAACAAGTAGCAATATTTATGTCTAAATAGGCTTAGCGTCGATTTTTTTATCGCTGCCTATCGCTGGATATGTTAGCGGAGAAAACATGCTATTAGCAATGTTTTTCTCCATTGCGCTAAAATATCCAGTGACAGTGGTGAAATGCGTGAATATCGCTGAGAATACAGCGATATTCACGCATTAGCGCCGAAATGCTCTTAGCCATGTTATCCACCTCCCATTGTATAACATGGCTAAGAACTGGTTTGGGCAGGTGTTAGTATTTGGAGATATTCGCGCTTAGAGCAAATATTTCCAATGCTACGCCAACCTTGCTAATACGCGATAGCGACGTTAGCGACTGCTTTCAGTCACTAACTGGTTGGGTACACCCACTTTGCATGTCATTAGCAATAAACATCGCTGACATGCAAAGTGGGCCGCAAACCGCTCGCTATCGCCTAAAAGCTGTCGCTAACATCAGTTAGCACAGCTTGCTAATAGGGCGATAGAATAATCGCCGCTTAGCGGTCGAAAACGGCCGCTAAATTGGCGATAATTGCCTATCGCCCCCCTTGGTAATATGCCCCATTATTTTTAGAAGCAACATTTAGCGTTTAGATTTCTAAGACGGCGCATTTAGATAGGCGCTATCCTAGAAAGGAGGCTGTAACCTTATTTTAAGTTTATGCTTTCTGGTTTCTCATTGTTTCTTTAGTTAATTTTCCTTTCCACGTATATTTTCGTCAAAGGGAAACCCTCGAGAGAAAATTACAGTTTTATTTTAAGTTCCCCCTTTCGTTGTCGGCGGTGATTGTTTTTAGCCACGGCACCCAGACTTTATGCTTTTTCGCCTTCTGTTTTGACCCATTTCTCTTTTTTTCTGAATTTTTATCTAGAGCAGCGCAAGGGCAATGTCACAGAAGTAAACAAAAAGGTATCCAATAGATGTCACAACATGGCCGACAACGTTCAATGAGAGAGAGCCCTATAAAGTGCATGCGTACACAGCAGCAATCTAATTTCTGAATGTCTTACATAGATTTCACAGCTTTTACATTCATCGACCTATATAGCTTACAAAAATAAAGTGCAGCTGCAATTATAACAACGTAATACTTCATTTATCATAAAAATACAAATTTCATCCAAAAGTACCTAGCCACCTCCTGATTTCAATCATTTAAAATTCAGTGTCGAAAGTGCAATTCACATTGACTAATTTATATAAAGGAGAGAAAAGCTTTCCCATATTAACCCACATCTTTGAGTGGCACTAACTCTCTTCGCATAAGCTTCTTCAAATCTATATGTCCTACACATTTTACTAATCCAATGACCCATCGTTGGCTGCTCAGTTCACCAATTCTGTAAGATGAGTGAGCTTGCCACAGTATTGATATCGATATAGAATACTGCTGGTGCTTCCTAAGATATTTAACCTCACTAGAAGAACCAAATAGAACCAACATACATGATGGGTCAATTGCAGTGGACACACAACAAGAAATAGCTATAAAGACTTTGGTCCAAAATTGCTGTATATGACTGCATTACAAAAATATATATGTACCCAACCACCTGCATCCTGCTTGTAACATCCAAAACAGTGGTTACTCATAGTCGGATAATTTTTTATAATTTAAATGACGTATCATACAGCAACCATCTTGACCAAAAATTAATTCTTTTAAAATTAGCTCCCGGTAACCATTTGTAACTCAGCTGGCAGTGCGATGACCATTCTTTTAAATTAAATTTACAGCCTGTCTCAAAATGAATTTTCAGCAATTTGGCCAAGAGATCTTTTCCCTCTTTTTTGCTGTGGTGCAACAGATGGTACCATGCGCCTATTTCCAATTTCTTGATCGCCATCTGTCTAGCAATCTGATATGCGGACTCCTTCAGAATACTATAATTACTTAAAAAAAAACTCACAATATGAAAAAAACATAAACATAAAGACGTCGAAGGGAGGAGCCAAGCGTCGGGCCAAGATGGTCGCGTGACACCTCGGCTCCGCCACTACCGTCCCCTGAGCCCAACATCCTGACAACCATCCTTGCCCTGCACATCGGCGACTGCGTGAATGCAGTAAGCAGCGCCGCTTTATGAAATCCCAGACTCTCGGTCTTACTGCAAACCGGAGATAAGTGCCCCACAAGATTGGGCCTGTCTGCGGGTGAGGAGCCGGGGACTTACTTGTTTTTGCTGCCGCGGCAGAAGTGAAGCGGCCTGGGTGATCCAGGCCGGAAGTCGCCGGTTGTACGGTGATTGCCGCCCGCGGCCGCATCTGGCCCAGAGGCAACATCTCTGTCATCGCTGGAACGGAGAGGGGCACCCCCCTGGTCCTCCCCCTGAGTGCCCACTCACCATCGGGACCGGGTGCAGAGGAAAGCCCTTGAGTTGCTGTGGCACCTGTGCTCGCTGCCTCCCAGGTGCTGTGCGTGCATGGAAGAACACGCAGACCTGCTGATCGCCGTAGTTGAGCGATACTTTGCCCGTGGTTACTGTGGTGCTGAATCAGGCCGGGAAAACGTGCACCGACTGGAAAATACATCAGCAGCGTGAGAATGGGAGAGTGTTGACGTAACGAACGCTGCCCCCATTAAGGTCTCGCCGAGGATGACAGCACTACACAGCTCGGTTAAAAACCAGATATTATCTTCACCTTACTCGTGGGGCCGATGCACTGCTGGACCTGCGCCGGAGCGGGGGCCTTGTGACCCCCCCTCCCTCCCTGTATTGTTGTGTGCTGGAGGGTGCCCAGGGCCAAGAGGGGGGTCAGTCAATTCAGGCAGTGCCTACCTGATGGTCTGCAGGCCATGGAACACGCATGAGAGGAGCTACAGGATGGCGAAGGCACCGGCGTGAGACTGTTAACCCTTCAGACCAATCCATAGCTAGGAGGTAACCATCAACACTGCGTAGGCTGGGAGGAGGCGGCACCGGAATCAGTACAGAGGTATTGACTGGGATATTACTGCGGGCGGACACTTGACCCTCGCAGGGATTTCTTCTCCCCCATTGGCATTTGATTGGGGAACAAGCCACAATTCGCGATTTGGTGGTGGTTATGGCAGATAAGGCCATAGGCTCTATGAGAGGGTCCGGGGGGCGGAAGTGCCCCCATCTTACGTTGCAACCGGAAAATTGCCTCGGACACAAGGAGTCCAGTCGGACTGACTGCTCCCACTGGGCGGCTCACCTTACGGAAGGCACCTCCTTACTTTCGCCGACGTCTGTACTCAGGAGGGGAGTTCCTTGTGCCGGGACCACCGGTGTGCTCAGTTACTTGGCCTACAAATGGTGAACAAACCGGAGGGAGAGAAGTCCAGGACAACAAATTTGATCGCTATACCCTACCCAAAGGCTCACCGACGGATCCGCGCCACGCCCTAACAGTTGCGCTAGACTCCACAGGCACTGCGCCAGAACTGACCTTACATGATGTTATGACTGCCATAGATGGGGTCAAGTCCTCCTTAGGCCACAAAATGGAGTCCCTGGAACATAAGCTGGACACTGTCTCCATAGAGATGAATCTCATCCGAGCAGATCTGACCAAGGTCAATGAAAAAGTTAAATCCCTAGACCTAAAGACGGCCAGTCTTAAGGATGATGTGTCACAGCTCCAGCAGGAGGTACGAGACTTAAAATCTTTCTGTGAAATGACCGAACGATAGTTGGACAATACGAAGGGAGGTCAAGACGCAACAATATTCGCATGCTGGGAGTGCCTGAAAAATTAGATGGGTCAGCCCCTGATCGGTACATGGAGGAACTTATATTATCACATCTCAAGCCCATCGGACTGGGTATATTTTTCCCTCATTGAACGTGCTCACAGGTTCCCGAATGGACGACCATAGTCCGGGGCACCCCCGCGCCCAGTGATTGCATGGGTCCTAAACTTCAAGACAGAGACGTTATCCTGCAAGCCGCCAGAGCGACGCCCCCCTTGCGCTATGAGAATGCCACCCTCTCTTTCTTTTCTGATTTCAAGCAACTGGTACAGAAGCAACGCAGGAACTTCCTCGCCGTCAAGAAGAAACTTAGGGACAAAGGACTTAAATACGCCATGATGTTCCCGGCGCGTCTGTGTGTGGAGGCTGAGGGGAGAGCGTGGTTTTTTGACAATTCTGAAGTGCCCCTGGTGGCTCTGGAACATGTGAAAAAGGCGGAGAACGAGAGGAACGGGAGCAGGAGTGAGAACCAGCTACTATGGTTGCAGACTGTATTTTGCCAGGTACTGTGGTCACAGACCCCGCAGTTGGACAAAAACTCTTAGCATATGATCGCACAGCTGTAATGTATAATACAATTTTCAAAGGGACATTTATTTGTGTTGAAACGGGCTTAGGCATGAAGGTCAGGAGTGTTGGCTTCCTCCTCTATACTACCTTTAGTTATTTATTAGTATGAGTGTGAAGGGCGACAGGCACTCTGTCAGTTTTGTGATGGACGGACACCGCGGGGTGCAGGGAGGGGGAGAGTTGGGAGGGGTGTGTATTGTTTTTTTATTTTGAATTTGATTTGTTTCTCAATCTTGCATTTGAATTGTTTACAGTTTTGATTGTTTCGACACCCTCAAGGGGAAAAGCAGGACAAAGCTACTTTCACATAAGCGACATATTGATGAGCGGTAGACAGAGATCAGGGGGTCAGTGTCCTCAGTTGGAATGTGAATGGGCTGGGGTATAAAATAAAGCGGGAAATGGTCAACCAGTTCATCAGGAGACATGCCCCAGATGTAATTCTTCTACAGGAAATGCATCTAATTGGAAACAAGTGCATGGCCCTACACAGGGGAGGGTATAAACTAGTGGTGCATGCAGGATTCACCTCTGGATCACGTGGAGTGGGCATACTGATTAAAAATTAATTCCCTTTCACAATACAGGCCAGATGGTCGGACAAGCGTGATAGGTATATAGGGGTCTCGGGCCAATGGGAAGGGACGACAGCCACGTTCGTCTCAATCTATGTCCCGCCTGGCCATCAGGCAGAAACATTCAAAGACCTGAGCTTGATTTTCTTGACATTTCCACTGGGACTCCTGATACTGGGTGGAGACTTTAATGTGGTTATGGCTGTAGACCTGGACAGACATCTGTCTCGTGCTCTTATACCCGCTCAGAGGTGGCTACCTGAATTTTTAGACACAATGGGACTGGTGGATGGCTGGTGAACACGCAACCCACACAGAACACAATACATGCATGTATCCAGTGCAGACCATAGTCTGTCACGCATAGACGATATCCTTGTCCCAGGGGCACAGGCCCATGCTCTCTGGGAGGTATGTCATCTGGCACGGGGCATTTCAGATCACTCCCCTATGTGGTTGAGGATGGTTGAGGATGGAATTGGATCACGTTAATATCGATAGAGTAGGTCCCATTAATCCGTGGTACTTGAAAGATCCGACTACTCGGAAGAACGTTGCAAAAGCCACCAATAGATACTTTCAAGAAAATGAGGGTATGGTGGACTCCGCACAGACCTTATGGGAGGCGTACAAAATGGTTATCCGGGGAGAGACTCTCTCCCTGATAGCAGGGAAAAAGAGGGAAAGACAAGCCGAACTTGAAAGAGCAGAGGAAGACATGTTAAAATCAGAAAAGGAAATGGCCCGTGCGATAACCCCTGAAAGCCTCCACCTCCTGAGGTTGAGACAAGATGAGTTCAACAGCCTCACCAGGGACAGAGCCAGGGCGCAGAGTAGAGAGGTCCAGGGTAGAATCTACAAACAAGGAGGGAAAGCTGATTGCGTGGCTGATTGCGTAGCTTGATAGACAGGAGTGGGCGTTGAGACTTGTACCTGAGGTGCAAAGAAAATATTCCAGTACTATCACAGACCCACAGGACATTGCAGACACGTTTGCAGAATACGATCGGGCAGTGTATAGAACGACCGGCAGATTCACTGCAGCGGACAACAGCGAGATGATTAGAGATATCAAACTATCCACGCTCTCGATCGAACACAGGGATTACTTGGAATCCCCTCTGATGGACGATGAAGTAGCGCAGGCCATCAGGGGCCCAATGGTATCCCCATTGAACTATATAAACTGAGGTCTAATATGCTTGCCCCATATATCCGCTCTATGTTAGCGGAGAGTAAAGAGAAGGGCCTACTCCCATATGACCAACGAGTGGCCAACATAGTGGTCCTATACAAAGAGAGCAAACTCAGAACCAGCTGCGCATCTTATAGGCCAAATATTGCTCCTAAATGTGGAGCCCAAAGTCCTTGCAAAATATCTTGCAACACGCCTCCTTAAAGTCATTACCAACCTGATCCACCCAGATCAGTCGAGCTTTATGCCTCATCGCAACACAGCCCTTAACCTGCGTCGACTACATGGAGCTCTGGGCAGAACTCCTACCATACTAGAAACGGAAGCCCTGGTGTCATTGGACGCCACCATGGCGTTTTACATGGTTGAGTGGACCTACTTATTTGCGGTTCTGGGCAACTTTGGCTTCAGTCCGGAGTTCACAAGCTGGGTTCGCCTCCTGTACTCCGAACCGATGGCCCGGGTAGTGTTGAATAACCGTAAGTCCCCAGATTTCCAGTTGAGCAGGGGCACTCAACAGGGTTGTCCCCTGTCTCCGCTCCTTTTCGCACTGGCACTGGAGCCGCTGGGGGCATGGATTAGGCAAGACCGATCCATACGTGGTTTGCGGTGGTCATTGGAGTGGGAGGACGATATATCACTATATGCGAATGACATTCTGCTCTATCTCACTAATCCGAGAGCATCATTGATCTGCCTTCTGAATGTGCTAGCAATCTTTGGGAGATACTCTGGATTCATGCTTAACTGGTCCAAATCGGTAGTTTACATCCTTCGGGATGACCCGCCTGCCATTCCGAGCAACTGCCTGATACAAATTGCACTTGAAGGTTTTAGATATCTCGGTATCTACATCACATTAGATCTGAAACTCCGCTTTGCCCATAAACTGGATACACCCATGCAGAGGCTTAAGAAAGACGTTGCACATTGGAGATCCCTTCTAAGCATGGGCGGAAAATCCGTTTCGCTCGCGGATTTTGCGGATTTTCGGTAAATTCGCAATCCGCGAGATTCGCGAATCTCCCGCAAAATCTGCAAATCCGCGAGCAGCGGATTTTGCTCGCACTGTTCGCACTGTTCGCGTGAGTTCGCGCCCCGCGAATAAGTGCAAAATTGCAGAAATACGATCTTAGCAAAACTGAAAGTAACTACTTACCAGGTTCAAAAGTTCAGGCTCATCATTAGTAGCCATTTCCTGTAGTGCTTCCTGAGGGGCCACTCCAGAGTTCAGTTGCCAGTTGAAACTATTATGTGACCCTGCTCTGAACCTCAGAATAGTTACACATATGCCACAAAGGTCCTGAATTACAGCTAAGGGAGACAAGCAGGAGCCAGGCTGGAAGTTCAAATCCATTAATCAGCCCCTAATGCATTATTGTCAGTTGGGGCAGGGCAGGTGTTGTAACTAATTTTGCAACAATGAAAGCACTTAGCAAGTGCAAAAGATCACTAATCAGGAAGCACTAAGGAAGCAGGTGCCAGCTAAAAAAATATTCTGTGACACATTAATCAGCCCCAAATTAATTCAGGTCACTTGAGGCAGGGAAGGTGTGCTTGCGTTGCCACAATAATGTACACTGACTGGACAACCAGAGGGTGCTGTGATGAAACAGAGGGTGGCATGGGTGGGCCAGAGGGTGGCATGAGTAGTCAGAGAGTGGCAGTGGTGACAGAGAGTGGCAGTGATGAAGAAGAGTGTCCCAAACAGGCTGGACACGTAGAAACAACAAGTTCGCGAAACTTGCGACCCGACAGGTAAGTTCGCAATTTGCGACATTGTAAAAAACCCTCGCGAACTGGCAGAAACCCGCGCAAACACAAAAAAAAAAAATCCGCAAATTCGCGAGAATTCGCGGATTTTGCGGATTGCGAGTTCGCAAATCCGCAAAATTCGCGAACGCGAGATTCGCAAAATTCGCCCATGCTTAATCCCTTCCCCTCTAGATGCTGGGCCTTGTCTCGGTTCTTGTATGCACTCCAGAATACAATGGACCCGGTCCTGGCGTCCTATTTCAGAGACATTGAGAGTCTCCAGAGACAGCTTCTCTGGGATGGAAGTCCCCGCATAGCGTTCTCATAGTTAACGCTCAACTGGTACGATGTGGGAATTAGTCTGCCCGACCTAAAGAAATACTACTAGGCGTCCCAGCTTGCGGCTATCAACCATGGGATCTATGGCCACCACAATGATTCTGGATACGCCATGGATAGGTGGCTGCTCCCAGGGGGAGAGTATACTAGAGCATTATACGCTAAGCCCCGTAGATTCCCGCTGACTGGCCCAATGGCGCACACTGTCCAGATATGGCATACAGTCACTAGACACCTGAGGTGGGAAAACAAACTTACACTAGCCACGCCACTGTGAAATTCGGAAAATTGGGGAACCTCTGGAAATCCAAGGGTTTTGATAAGTGGGACCTCATTGGGTTCTCACGAATCAAAGAGGGGAGGGAACAGTCCACACATTTGAGACACTCAAAATGCAGTTCAGCTTGACAGATACTGAGTATTACCGTTACCTACAGGTTCGTCATGCACTGCTCACCCAGATCCCTAGTGAGACAACGCTCCCAGAAGCCTCCCCTCGAAGACAGAGTACTAGACGGGCATCTCCCAGAGAAAACCATCTCCCTTATAAGTAGGAAATTAATCAACAACATGAAAGATCCATTACTGACCCTTAAAGGAGAATGGAACGAAGATGGCCTTGAACTTGATGATGAAGACTGGCAGGTATCAGTCTCTTCCCCACGAGTCGTTGCAATCAAGCCAGGCTGAGGTTAAAATATTGCATAGGACTTAAGTAACGGGACCCTGCCTGGTCCGAATGGGTCATATGGTTAGCGGGGAGTGCAGTCGAGGGTGTGGGGAACTTGAACATTCAGTTACATACTGTGGCACTGCCAACATATACAATCATATTGGAGGGATGTCCATTATACTATGCGGGCGGTCCTGGGGATTGACATACAGCCAGAGGCTCGAAGGTGCATACTAAGGGGCCGATTAGGATGGAGGATTTTCCGCCTCCTCCGGGCCGGCGGAAGCCACCTCCGGCCCGGAGGAGGCGGAAAATCCTCTGCGGAGTCACCAAAGACCCACCGCCAAATTAGGATGGCTGGTGGGTCTGGAATTCCGTCCGCCGCTTTTCCGCCGCGGTCGGCTTCCGACCGCGGCGGAAAAGCTATAACATGGCAGGCGGTGTCTATGAGACACCGTCCGCCATATTATGATGTTTGTGTAAAACTGCTTTTCCAAGGCGGCTTTTCCGCCATGGAAAAGCATACGGACATTCACTTTGGGGGCCCGTTGCGGGCCCCCTGGGTGAATGGGGGGTGGGGGGTGCACATGGGGGGTACCTATGGTACCCCCCTGCATTTGCGTGCACAAAGCGGCAGGCACCGTGCGGTCCCCGCCGCTTTGTGCATGTAAATGTAACACATGCTTTTTTAACATTGCGGCGGGTGCAGCTTGAAGCTGCACCCGCCGCAATGTTAAATATAGAGGATGTGACCGCCACCCTGGCGGTCACATCCTAATCAGGACGGAGGGAACGCCGCAGCCCCTGCGGACGTTCCCTCCTCCTCAAGGGTGGCGGACGGACGCAAGTCCGTCCGCCATCCTAATCGGCCCCTAAATGTCTGGAAGCCAACGGATCTTAACTCTTTCACCATGCAACGGGCAACTTTAGAATGTATGATAGCAAAACAAAATATTGCTCAGCAGTGGGGTGCTACTCAACTGCCTCAAGTAGGGAGGTGGAGGGAGGACCTTGACTGGTGCATGTACAGGGAGAAGTCAGTCTACATAGCTCAGGAGTACCCTGGGAAGTGGAATAAGGTGTGGGGGGATGGAACCGTTACAGAGGCGATGTATGTCTCCCACCTGCTCGGCAGATTGACACCTGATGCGCTTGAAACCCCTTGATCTACTTAATGTAAAAACTGTAAAATATTTTGTAAAGTAAACAATGTTACTGGGAAACGATGAAGTCACCTGCTTGTATTCTTTTGATCTGCTTTGGTCGATCTGTTTAATAAAAAGAAATGTAAAAAAAAAAACATAAAGCTGTACTTTAGTTACCGGCTTGCATTTGGACCTTTTCCCATCTATCAATATTTTTAAAAAATCCAAGTGGAACAAATCCTAGTTCATGCCTGGTTTGCACAAGTCTTTTAGAAAGAAATAAAGCACCAGCTGCGCAATTCTGAAAAGGGGTATAGGCATGATAGGGCAAAATATTTAGAGAATTAAAAAAAACTGATTTCTCCCTTAGAACGCCAGTAGCACCTCATATCTCATTTTCTTGGGGAGTTTTGCTACTCGTAGGAAAGTTGGCAATTTAGTTGCACTTGCATTTAGCATATGATTCAAGAGGAAGTTATCATAAATTGAATTTGACTGACTTGTTTGGCTTATAAAATTAACCAGAGATGCCTGAAAATATCTTGCAAAACGGGGTAGTGCTAAGCCCCAGTATGATGTATTCAGCTGAAGTGTGGCTAGTTTCACGCGAGTCTGCTTATTATTCCACACAAATTTCTGAATCAGACCATCCATTTATTTAAAAAAAGAATTATAAACTTTCAGAGGGAGGTTAGTAAAAAGAAATAAGAGTAGTGGGAGGCCAGACATTTTGACCATAGATACACGTTCAACTAATGATAGATTCAGTAACGTCCATCTATCTAGTAGTCTCTTCACCTGTGCCAGCATCCTTCTGTAATTTAATGCGAATGTCTTTGACTAGAATCCTAAAATATCTAATAGGGCCGGGCGGTACAGGTAGTAAGCATGCTGGGGTCTCTGCAGGAGACAAATTAAATATAAGAATTTCTGTCTTTGTTTGGTTCACCTTATATCCCCCAATATTTGTAAAATTGTCAATTTTATCCAACACATTCTTTATATTTGAGCCCTGTCCTTAAAGATATAAAATTATATAATCTGCATATAATTTTATTTTCGGCATCACCACCATAGGGGGTATATTCTGTGAATTAGCTCGAATTTTAGCTGCCAGTGGCTCAATAAAAAGAGCAAACAGCAGGGGGGATAATGGACATCCCTGCCGAGTGCCCTATTAATATTTACCCTCCCTGCTATATATTTCTTTTAGCATACCTTATCAGCTGATTAGGAAAATCAAACTTCTCTAATATAAAAAAGAAGTCCCGCCAATCCACCAAATCAAAAGCCTTCTTGACATCCATCATCAGTATTGCTGCCGTAATCTGATTAGCCGAGAAGTAGTCAATTGCTTGTATTAAAAGATAGGTATTGGTTGCCAATAATCTCCCCTGCAAGAAGCCATTTTGTTCTCTGTGGTCCACTTGATGGGCTGAAGGTTCAATTCTCCTTGCCCAGGTTTTGGTAAAAATCTTATAATCTGTATTTAACAGACTAATCGGTCGATATGAATTAGGATCACAAGGATCTTTATCTTTTTATTTTTTTTCATCACTACCAACTCCTTGAATCCCTTAGGCACAGCAGCACCCTCTTTTATTTGATTTAAACAGTTGAATAACACTGGAAGTAATTCATCTTGAAACCTCTTATATACTTCTACGTGGATCCTGTCACAACCAGAAGCTTTAGCATTGGGCATATTTTTCAGTGCTACTTCAACCTCTAATAATTGTATAGTAGAGGTCAACTGCTGGATATGTTCCCCCGGTACCTGTGGCAGCTCTAGAGAATAAAAATATGAGCTTTGATCATGCTCTGCTATTATCTGCATTTTTGTATACATTTTTAAAAAATGCGAGTGAAAAATATCTGCAATCTTCTGATTATCCTCTACTAATTTATTAGACATTGGATCCGAAGGATGTGACTGTGAAATCGGTAGGGGCTGCATCCACTTCTGCCATACCCGTGGTCAATGCTGTGTGTGATGACAGTGCGCCAGCCTCCCCCCTCGAGAAAAATGGCTCCAGGTCTTAGTGGAGGAGTGTGGCTCAATGGTTAAAGCGGCAGACCCTGATGCAGAGTTCTGGCCCGGGACCAGGGTTCAATTCCTGTCTCAGTGGGTCTTGGGCTCAATTTCCTCAGACCTGACAATTCTCGCCTCAGTGCCTATTCTAATCATGGGCCCAGCGCTACAACTCTGGGCAATAGCTTGCTTAACCTCCACACTGGCCCCAACAGCGCTAGGATGCCTGGCTTCACCCTGGGGGTGCCCAGGAGTGGACACTTCACAGGGAAAGCCAGTAAGGGTTCCACAGTGGTATGAGTAATAGCGCCAGGAAACCGCTTTGACATTTACATTTACATTTACAGGAACAGACTCTGGATAGCTTAGTGGACTTCAATGGGGCTACTTTTAACAATAGCACAGCGCGGTTCGGGGGTAATGAAAAGGCTTTTGAAGGTGGTGATGAAGGGAATAAAGAGAGAAAGGAGAAGTGTGGCTCAATGGTTAGAGGCGGCAGACACGTAGGTAGAGGTCGGCCCGGGACCAGGTTTCAATTCCCGACGCGGCCGGGTTGCAGGACCAATGTCCGCGGGCCCGATAACTCTTGCCTCGTGCCACTCTAACCATGGGGTCCCACGCTGCAACTCTGGGCAATAGCTTGCTTAATATCACCTCCGGGGATGCCTGGCTGCACCTTGGGGATGCCCAGTAAAGGGACCATCTCACAGGGAAAGCCCGGATGGGTTCCCCTGTGGTTCAGTGCTGGGACGCCCCAGGGTAACCACGCGCTCTATAAATCCAACATTCATTCATTCATTCATTCATTCATTCATTCATTCATTCATTCATTCATTCAAAGAACCCCAGCCAATTACGTTTTTCCCAGTGAACGGCACTATGGGAATTGCAGTCCCATATATGGCATTAATGGCAATTAATATTCAACAAACTCCTGAATCACCCAATCAAATTACTGCTGTTGGAAGCCTAGCTTATCAAGGGGCTTTCCCAAATGCCTCATCTGATGTTAATGGGCATACAAAGGAACCCAAAGAGGGAGATACATATTTTTCGATGTCAGGATCATCAGAGGATGAAGGTCCAGACAGAGAGTGGACAGATGATGATAGTGATCTCGATGACTCGAAGCATCAAAGTACGAAACTTCACCCCGTGGCCCTCGTACGGTCCATAAGGCTATGAAATTGAAAAATCAAGGGGTTCTGTCAAATAAGGACCCGGGGTAGCTGGGTTCAATGGTGTGGAACTATTCTTTCTCCACGCAGCCAGGCTTAGTTGGCAATACCGTCACTGTGGTTGGAGGTTGCGCCACCAACCCCTCTCTGGTGCCTCCTGGAAAAATCACTTTGTCAATTATCTATCAGACCATCATGGCATATTGTGAGGCGACGCATCAGGAGAGCACCCGGACAAAGGGAGCATGCCGTAGGATGTGGAAAGGATTTCCACCCTGGAGGATGAGCTTGCAACTCAGAAGGGACTTGCAGATCTGATCAAAGTACAAAGGGATGACATGTTTTGGAAATTGACTGACTTGGAAAATAGGGCTAGGAGAAATATTTTAAGGATACTGGGAATTCTGGAAGTCAGGGAGGGGTCTGACATTAGGCAGTTTGCTGTTGAATTGTTTTCCGAATCTTTCCCGGATGTCATACAGTGGGACTGGCAACTGGAAGTTCAACGTGCGCATCACTTTCCCTTCCAGCAAAGGCAGAATTCTGGCTTGGCTGCGATAAGCGTCAGGCAATATTAATTTGTTTGAATAACTTCTTGGCTAGGGAGAAGGTTTATGACCTAGCTAGGCCAGACAGGAAGAGGGTAGGGAAAGATTGTGAATTTTTCGTTAGACCAGACTTTTGTCCGGAAACTGTTGAGCGGAGGTGGCAGCTCCGCCAGCTGATAGCCACATTCCAAGCAAAGGGAGCCCAATCTTTCTGCTCTATCCATCCAAGTTGAAAATAATCCATCAGGGCCAGACCAGGTTTTTTGTATCTGAGGTTCAGGCGAAGGAGGTTTTGAATTCTATTTAGCTAGAAATGTCTGCTTCTTTGGGTCATACAAAAAAATCCAGAATACGGATAAGGAACCTAGCTGTGTAAATGGATTTGCATCAAAAAAGTGTGTTTGATGTGGTCCAGAAAGGAAAAATGTCTTTTCTTGAGTCCCCTCACTCACCAGGGTTTTCCCACGGTGACATGCTTCATCATAGGGGCCATCCCAACCCACTGCAGGTTGAGGTGTGCTGCGACTTGCGAGATACGTAGGAAGACTTTTGTGAAGATCTAAGTGTGGTGCAGTGCTATGTATGGAGTGGAGTGATTTAAAAATACCTTACCAGTGGGCAGAAATACTATATTCGTGCTCCTAGCCGACATGTTAAAAATGGGGCAGTCTCTAGGTGTCAAGAATCAGTTACCTGTATACCCTGTTTTCTTCGGTTGGAAAGCTGAAGATAATTTTAACACACCCCTGAACTCCTTGCACCAACACACTGATTAGAAACAATGTGAAGATAGCAAGAAACCCAAGGGAGGGGGTAAATTGGACAAAATAATAAACAGAGAAACAAAACACTGCTCCACTGGTTGCTGATTCCTAAAGGGCTGGATTCTTGACAGTGTTGAAGTCTAAACAAATAAAGATTATAAAAAACAATGTAATCTTCTCTTAATTCTTAGATTTCCTACATTAATATATATACATATATATATATGTTCTAATAAGTACACCTAAGAAATACCGCTGTACTCTGGCTCAATATCGTGCCAGAAATGTGGGCCTGAAGTTTGCGTTACTTCTTCTTAACATAAACCCACTGTTGCTTATAAATTAACTCTCCTTCTAACTCCGTGATTCATAAATGAAGATTGACAAGAACTCTTCTTGTTTCAAAGTTATTTTAAAAATCAAACTCTGTCTTCCATTCACAGTATTTCAACTTTCAAAATTATACATAAAAGCATTTCTGTTCTGAATGTCCGGAGAAATTATTCTTTCACCTTTTAATGTCAATGCTTTGTTTTAAATAAGAAAATGAGTCTTTGTTTTCACCAATGATTTCAAAATACTAAGTCCGTTTCTTAATAAAGAATATTGACACTTACTTTCAGTGTTCTGTTCTTCACACGAAATACCTGACCTGAATAATGTGTTTCTTTTCTCTTGTATTCCTTTTTGCAGACGGAACGAAGAAACCGGAAATGCTGGGGAAGAATCTGGAAGAGGATAAGCAGAGACACGATGACTTCCGGAGCTGAGGAGTAGGAATGATGAGGCTTTGTGGCGAAGGACCTTACAGAGACGCGATGACTTGTGGAGCTGAGGAGAAGGAATGATGAGGCTTTGTGGCGAAGGAAGACAAGACAAGGAATGCGGGAGAGTACGGAGCTGGCAGGATACACAGGTAAGCTGGGGGATGACGATCACGAGCAATTGACAAGGCTTCCAAACCTGCTTTTATAGGCAAAGACAGGCGGGGTCTCACACGCGCTGCACGTTTCCAAAATCTACAGTTAAGAACGTGCAGCGCTAATTTGAATACTGGCTTTCAATCTGTTTCTTCATTAGCACAGCTAAAAGAGCCTAATAACTTCTTCAACAAGCCTTGCTACAATCAAATAAACCAGGCTCACTAATGTTTCTTGTAAGTTGTATATAATCAGAGAAATAATGTGAGCTCTGCTAATATCTTTCTGAAACCAAGAGAAACAAACTGTGCTTAATGAAAATAGCTTCCATCCTGCTAAAATATTGAAAACATGTCTATTTATTTTAGGGGCATGCTCTCTGTACATAGACTCGCTCCCTGTTTAAAGCAAACCCTAACAGTCGCCCCCCCTCAAAGTCCCCCTTACGGATCTTGGTTTATCTGGATTCCTTAACCGCATCGCCGCGGCGGCTTTTCCCGCTGTGCGCGGCATTTTTAAAAATCCCGCGTAACGTGACAGAGCCAGCTCGTCATCCGCGCAGCGCAGGTAACGCCCATGACGAGCTGGCTTTGTCATTAGCGTCGAAGGGGTTAAATAAAATGTTCTAAGTAAGCGTGGGGCATGAACATTGGAAGCGGGTTCCCAAGAGTTTTCTGTATTGTTATAACATTTTCAAGCAATTAAATAAAATAGACAACCCTGAATCTTTTTGGCATCTAATATTTTCTGAACTTCGTATTCTAAATGACCAGCTATAGGAATGGGAGGTGGGGGAGCTTCTTTTCGAGTAAGGGGATTTGAAAGATTTGAGTAAGGACACATGGAATACTGGCTGTACCGGGTAATCATCTGGAAGATCTAATTTCACTGTGACTGGATTCAATAATTCTTTAATAACGAAAGGTCCTATGAATTTTGGTTGTAGTTTACGGGACCCTTCCATATTTAAATTTCTTGTGGAAAGCCAGACTCTTTCTCCTACTTTATAAAGAGGTGCTTCAGTTCTGTGCCTATCAGCCTGTTTTTTCATTTGTTCTTTATAAGTAGTCAAATGGTTTTTGGCTTTTTCTTGTATCTTTATTAAATTAGTTAGCCTCTCAGTAACTTTTGGGAGTAGTGAATCATCTAAAAGAACTGGCAACGCTCTTGGATGAAAACCTTGCATAAAATAAAATGGAGTACAATGAGTTGCAGAATGTATTGTATTATTATATACAAACTTAGCGATTTGCATTACCTCCAACCATTCACTTGAGTATTCTGCTAAAAGGCATCTTAAAGTCTGTAGTAACGTCTGATTTAAACGCTCCATTTGTCCATCTGTTTCTGGATGGAACGCTGTAGAGAGAGCTGGTTCTATTTTTAACTTATTACAGTCAGTCATGCACCTACTAAATCCTTCATCCAAACACTTATACATCCACTCATTATTTAATATGTAAGACATATTTTAACTTTACAGAAACATGCAGTCACTGGATGTTGTCATCAGTGATGTCATCAGTGATGTCATTTGAGATGTCATCAGTGATGTCATTTGAGATGTCATCAGTGATGTCATCAGTGATGTCACTGACCATGTCATGAATGATGTAATATGTGACATCATCAGCAGTGGATTGCGGGTGCGCGATATATAGTTATTGCAACTAACTATATATGCAAATTTCTATGGTTTTGTGCGAGTAAATTAAGGTTTTGTAAATGCTAATCCCTAACTATATATGGTCTATAACCAATGGTTTTTTCAGTGAATTTTTATGGTTTTGTAAATGCAAATTCCTAACTATATATGGTCTATAACCTATGGTTTTTTCAGTGAATATATATATGTGTATATATATATATATTCACAGAAAAAACCATAGGTTTTACACACGTTATAGTTAGGAAGTAGCATTTAAAAAACCTATGAAATTCACTGAAAAAACCATAGGTTTGACACATGTTATAGTTAGCTGGAAATTTTACTGACATAAAACCAATGAAATTCCACGTTATAGTTAGTTGGACTCACTATAACTTGCGCGTGCAATGCACTGCTGATGACGTCACATATTACATCACTCATGACATGGTCAGTGACATCACTCATGACATCACTGATGACACCATCCAGTGAATATGTGTCTTTCTGAAAAATAAATATTAGTGAGTAATGTTTCAATATTTAAATATATATATTAGTGTTTCACTTTGTGTATAAGTGGCTACATGTGTTGGTAAGTAGCTACATGCGTATGTATATGGGTTATTAGATGTTTCTCTTAGTATCAGTATGAGTGTCTATATGGTTTGGTGGGGGTATTACTTAGCACATAGATGCATGAGTGACTGACTCTCTGTTTGTATGTGTTTTGAAGACAGCATATGTGCAGGACTGTATGGGTGGATGAGTGTGTATATGTGTTTGTTAGTGAGTGAATGACTGTCTCACTAGTGTCTTTATCAGTAACAACATATGTTTTAATCTAGTATATGTGAATATTGATGTATATAAGTGAGTATATGTGAGAGTAAGAGATTGAAAGAGTTCCTGTTTAATTAAGTATGTGTTTCTATAAGTGATTGTTTAAGTGAATAAATATGTGTAATTTTCAATAGAAGTAAGGTGGAAGTGTGTGTATAACTCTATATTCAAATAAATGGATGTTCAATAGTTTATTTGCACGTGTGAGTATGTCTGTGAGTAACTTTTCGATGATTGTCGGTGTGTAACAGGATGTATAGGTGTATCATTTCATATGATGAGTGAGTATATGTATGAGTGGATGTGTATATAGATGGTGGAATTACTGAATTACTTGTTGTAACTGATATGGGTATCTGCATTTTTTTAAAATTTCAGTTTCTATTTTTGAATATGTGTTTCAAGGGTTACATTACAGTGAAAGGAGGTCTGTCACTATGTCACAAGGATGGTGTCATGAGTGATGTCACTGACCATGTCATGAGTGATGTAATATGTGACATCATCAGCAGTGCATTGCACGCGCAAGTTATAGTGAGTCCAACTAACTATAACGTGGAATTTCATTGGTTTTATGTCAGTAAAATTTCCAGCTAACTATAACATGTGTCAAACCTATGGTTTTTTCAGTGAATTTCATAGGTTTTTTAAATGCTACTTCCTAACTATAACGTGTGTAAAACCTATGGTTTTTTCTGTGAATTTCATTGGTTTTTAAAATGCTAATTCAGAAAAATGTTGTGTATGCAACCCATACTTTTGGCAATAAAGTTCTAGCAATATTTTTTTCGAAAACAAGCCGTTTTCTTCACTGTTCAAGTTGCATAGAGACCCCTTGTAAAGCAATACAGAATTCGAAAGTCTGTACCTTGCCTTTTTTTAAACACATTAAAATTTGTCTATAAATAAAAATAGCCTTACTAAACTTTCGTGCGCGACCCGGTGTGCGCACTCTCGGCAACAGTTGTCAATAAAATGGATATCGCATTTCCAGGCTTTCGTGCGCGACCGAGTGCGCGCACAGGCCTATATATTTCGTAAAAACCTTGCGATTTGAACTTATTGAATTTCTTCATACACCCCTCAAAGAACTTATAGTACGTCAAAGAGACTGTACCTAGACTTCTTTTTTATTCTTATGAAACTTTTCAGTAAATGGAGCCGAATGTCTTTTTAAAATTTCGTGCGTTACCGGATGTACACACCTTGGTATTTTTTTTAGAAATATAAAACGTTTCATACTTTAACAATTGTGCGCTTAAATCCAGCTCAGAAGATATACAAAATCATGATGGTAGTTGGTTCAACCCGGACCGTTTATTAGAGGTAGATCGTCCGACTCCACCGGAGGACCCCCCTAATAAAAAGGACATATATATAAAATGCGGACTATCCGCTGTATCGTGCTAGCAAACTATAACATATAAATCGTTAGAAAAAACAAAAGGAATCGAGCAAAATCAGTAGGCCACTGATAAGATCTTTTTTTGACCTCGCTAAAATAGAAAAATTAGGAACAACCCCTCATGAGAAATATGAAACTAGTGAGAGAAACCGAGCTCGACGCCATGATGGCTGCAAGACAGCTCGGCTCCGCCGCCCACCCCACCCAAAATAACGACAAATATTATAAAGATACACAACACACCAGCAAAATAACAGGGTAAAACGTTTTATTAAATAACTATTTACATGGCAGCCTACTGCAACATGAAAACAACACTTTCAATTGGTTCTTAATAGTTTCAATTCTGGAATTTACACGCAGCACTCCACCCACTTCCCTCACTATCTTTTCTACTCTCAAGAGACAACAACGTCCTACATCTTTCGGAAGACTTTGGTGAAATGGCTACCATATCTCATTCATCTTCCGAATCTGACCAAAATGATCGACTACCTTTAATAAGAAAAAATAAATCTTTCATCTGGCAATTTTTCACTTATCCTGAAGATCAAAAGAAAGTGAATGCACCAAAAGTAACCTGCACGATATGTGACTTGGTTCTCTCAAGAAGAAATCCAGCAAAAAAATATTTATTTTCCATACATACCATGGTGCGGCATGTCAAACAAGTGCACCCTCTGCAATTTGCAGAGGCAACGACAAGAGCCCTGGCCACGCTATTACCATTAGAGGTGGCCAGCACATCTTCTGATCGACGACCTGTATCTCCATGGAGTGCAGAGATGGACTTCAGATATTTAACTATATATGGTCTATAACCTATGGTTTTTTCAGTGTTTTTCTTTGGTTTTTTAATAGCAAATATCAAAAGCTTTTTTGTGGAAAATGACTAAAATTAGGTATACATAAGCGGCGTTCATTTATGTTCACCACAGCCATTGTTAAAAGTAAAGTGAAAGTCGCGAAACAGTGGCCACGCCATCTAGTCCCTTTTAGGCCCCATCATGCACGTAAGTAACAGCCATTTTCTGTGTCATGGCCTCTCTGCCCACTGCCAATAGCCTATGATTGTTCGAAATTGGTTCTCTTTGGGTCATACTTTGTTCACAAATAAGCATAAAGTCGCAATACTCTATTTAGTTTTTGCAGATAGTGAAGGATAGGTAGTGCACACTTTTGTCCCCTTTGTAACCCGTCATGCCTATCTCTGCCCCGTTTGTTGGTAGTTGGTTCAACCCGGACCGTTTATTAGAGGTAGATCGTCCGACTCCACCGGAGGACCCCCCTAATAAAAAGGACATATATATAAAATGCGGACTATCCGCTGTATCGTGCTAGCAAACTATAACATATAAATCGTTAGAAAAAACATGAAACTAGAGAGAGGAACCGAGCTCGACGCCATGATGGCTGCAAGACAGCTCGGCTCCGCCAACCACCCCGCCCAAAATAACGACAAACACTATGCAAATATTATAAATATATACAACACACCAGCAAAGTAACAGGATAAAACGTTTTATTAAATAACTATTTATATGGAACCTACTGCAACATGAAAACAACACTTCTAATTTCTTCTTTGTAGTTTCAATTCTGAAATTGAACACCCAGTACATCCAGAGGTCATGTCCGACAAGTTGTGTGGGGGGATGCCTTGCTAATGCCGCCACCCCCACCACCTTCTGTAGGAAGGACTCTGGATATCCTTGGTCCCTGAGAGGCTTCGATGTCCCTGCCTTGCACAAATGTCATAAGTTCTGGATGTTGAGAGCCATACTTCAGGGTCCGACAAGTTGTGTGGGGGGATGCCTTGCTAATGCCGCCACCCCCACCACCTTCAGTAGGAAGGACTCTGGATATACTTGGTCCCTGAGAGGCTTCGATGTCCCTGCCTTGCACAAATGTCATAAGTTCTGAATGTTGAGTGCCATACTTCAGGGTCCAAGAAACGCGGACTCGGAGGGGGCGCTTGGCTCCTGCCCCCTCCTCAAGTCTTGTTCCCCTGGTATGGCCTAAGATCGCCCCCGACATAGGCGGCCGGCTCCCGGGGTCAGGCGGAACTTCTTGCCTTTTGATGCCTCTTCCATTCTGGACCTTGTCCCACAATCCGTTTGACCTGAAGACACGTCCTGCGGTGCCCTGGTCCAACCATCACATTTACACCGTCTCACCCGCCATCCGGCTGAATTGCACCCACTCTTCCGATACAGCGACAGGCGGCTGCCACGGAGCTCAGGAAATGGCGGTCGGCTCCACAGACTTGGGCCTGGCCTGCAAGGATGGCTCTGGGCAACCCTGGAACTCGGACGCTTGACTGCTAGGGCATGAGCCCCATTCTCAAAAGCGTCCCGTCAGCCTTGAAGATTCTACAAGAGTCACCGAGGCCCCCGACTCCTGCAGACTTCCGGTGGGGAGCGACTGCCATGATTGCTCGCGGAATGGCCACGACGTAGCCACGGGGTGCTCTCATGCTGACGCCAGCTTCAGTCTGAAACATCCAGAAACACTGTAGACTACCAATTCGATCAGTTCCGGTGGAGCCCCAATGACGTATCGCGTTCTTGCGTAATCCGTCATATGACGCGCCGCGTTAGCGCACCCGGAAGTGCTCCGGTGCGCGAGGCGCGAAGCGCAGCTTCCCGGAAGCAATGCGGAGCGCGTAACGTAAGCAATTACATTTCAGTTGGTTCTCCCTCACAATATTTTCAATGTCACATAAAAGTCACCCATCACCCACTGCCATCTCTGGCTGTTTCCATGGTAACACCTCATTCTGCACCTGGCTGAAGGCACAGGTCAAAAGTTCATATCTCAACGTTCTACAGCAAAGTAACAACACTGTTTTCCCTCCAGAAACACCTGCCAATCCACAGCCCTGTTACATGTCTTTTTTTTTCACACCCAATAGTACTTTTCGTTTAACATAAACATTAACATGTAACGTACTGTTCAATCTCCACTTCTTACAATCAACCAATCATTTTTATTTTTTAAACCACACCCAGCCTCTTCCTTTTTCTTTATTTAGAATTTCAACTTCTAACTACCATTCCACTTCCAGAACCAATCGGAGGACGACTACAAATCCCTTGAAAATGAAGGTCTGGCTAAAAGGACACAGTTATATTCACTGGAGTGAAAAATATGCAGTAAGCAGACGAATTTGCAACCTCAGCTTACCAAATGTACACATAACATGGATTTCCAAAAGAGGATTGAAATGTCACCAATTGATTCCATTGGTGAAAACTTTTATGCATCTCCCAGAACCAGACCTTATAATTGTGCACTGTGGTGGAAACGATCTAGGCACAATCACTGGGGTAGGTCTGGAAATGCTTCTAAAAGACACCTTTCGACAATTGATGACACTTTTTCCTCGATTTGCCTTGGTATATTCCAATATATGCCAAAGACAGAAATGGAATTGGTCCAATCACCATTGTGCACAATTTGAGAAAACAAGGAGACATGTAAATAAATCTGTTTCTGCGTTCCTCAGAGATTATAGCATGGGTTCTATTTACCACAACAACTTGCGATACCACATGCAAGACGTCTATAGGAGAGACGGTGTTCATTTCACGAATGGGGGAAACAGAATCTTCCTCTGCAACATCAGGCTCTGCATCGGTACTTACTTATAAATGCAGAAAACACTCAATTAACACAATGGCTCTTTTCAGAGCCACCTTATATCTAAGCACTCAAACTTCTGATTTATCTCCATTTTCACACTCTTGTAAAAAGGTGTGCGCGACCGAGTGCGCGCACCACGCAACTTTAAAAAAAAAATATATATATATATTTTCGCCTTTAAGGGCCTTACTGCACACCCTGAGAAAACCTACGCAGCAAAACAATCTCTACCTTCTCCCCTTTCCATATTCCAACGCTTTGAAATCAACAATATATTTACTCGCAATGACAAAATGGCGGTCAACACTTCCTGATTTCCTTCGAATCGAACGTTAACAGACGTCACGCAACAAAATTCCGCTCGCGCGCGCAGCCGTTTGGGTGCGCGCACATGTGCGCGCGTATAGATATATAATTGACTTTAACTTTAATTTCCTCAGCAACTACTGAACGGATTTACACCATTCCAAAAAAAGCGTAATCTGCGAGCCGGACTGTACAGTTTTGCCAAATTTCTTATAAATCCATTCACCCGTTCGACCTGTAGCCGAGTCTAAAGGTCCTATGGAAAATAACATGGAGAAAACATGTTTTGGGACCCCCTTTTTATCTCAGCCCCCACTTGACCAATCCCCCCCAAACTTTTGGGGAAGGAGCGCAGCGGACCGAGCCATCTTCTTTGAGAAATTCGCTAAGATTCTTCAACCAGGGCCAAAGTTATTCCAAATAGAATGTTGAGGATTTCCTATGGAAACTAGGTCCAAACTATAACTACCTACTGGCGACCGCCAGTAGGTAATGTGTATATATGTATATATATACACATATATATATACACATATATATATATATATATATATATATATATATATATATATATATATATATATATATATATATATATATATATATATATATATATATATATATATTCAATGAAAAAACCATTGGTTTTAGGCCATATATAGTTAGGGATTTGCATTTACAAAACCTTATTTTACTCGCATAAAACCATTGAAATTCCATATATAGTTAGATGCGCTAACTATATATCGCGCACCCGCAATCCACTGCTGATGATGTCACATATTACATCATTCATGACATGGTCAGTGACATCACTGATGACATCACTGATGACAACTCAAATGACATCACTGATGACAACATCCAGTGACTGTATGTTTCTGTAAAGTTAAAATATGTCTTACATATTGAAGAATGAGTGGATGTATAAATGTCTGGATGAAGGATTTAGTAGGTGCATGACTGATTGTATGAGGGAGTGATTAAATGTGTCTCACTGAGTGCATGGGTTAGTGATTAAACTGTATTAATTTGTGCATCATTATATCTGTTGTTCTGTAAACTGCTGCATGTGTTGATCAGTAGCTATATGAATAACTATATGGGTTATTGATTGGTTGCTCAAGTATTTGTATGGGAGACTGAGTATGTGTGTGGGTGGCTGGGAGGTGTGTGACTCTGTGCATAGATGTGTAAGCAGTTGATTCACTAGGTGTATGAGTTCAAGAGTGCATGTGGAAACAGCTATATGGGCGGTTGACTGTGTGCATGAGTGTATTGGTGAGTGAATGGATATCTCAGTGCTACATGTCAAAGTAAGTACATATGTAAAACACAGTACATGTGAGAGTTAACATATATAAATAACTGTGCATAACAGCCAGTGAATGTGTGAGTGCCTGTATGGATCATTGTGAACATGTATCAAGGATTGTATAAGAGAGTAAATATGTGTTAGAATATGTTTCAATAAGTAAGGTGTGTATAACTGTATAGTTGAGGAATTGGAGGTGTGTTTGATTCTTTGCATGACTGTCTAGGTGTATGAGTAACTCCATGGATGAGTGACAGTCTGTGAGTGTCTGTTTTCACTGAGTGTATCTAAGGATATATCAGAGTCTGTAGAGGTTCATCGTATTAACACATGAATGATGTCATCTGTGATGTTGTCAGTGATGTCATTTGAGTTGTCATCAGTGATGTCATCAGTGATGTCATTTGAGATGTCATCAGTGATGTCATTTGAGTTGATAGTGAAGGGTAGTTAACGCAGGCCTTTGCCCCGTTGTAATCCGTCGTGCCTGCTTCTCTCTCCATTTGATTGATTGTTATCCAAGCATTTACTGTTTTAGAATTGGTTCTCTTTGGTTCATTCTCTATTTACAAACAAGCACAGAGTCGCAATACTCTGTTTAGTCTTTGCAGATAGTGAAAAATCGTTTAAAAAAACAAATGGAATCGAGCAAAATCAGTAGGCCACTAATGGGATCTCTTTTTGACCTCGCTAAAATAGAAACATTAACCACAACCCCTCATGAGAAATACGAAACTAGTGAGATGAACTGAGCTCCACACCATGAGGGTGCAAGACAGCTCGGCTCCGTCACCCATCCCGCCCAAAATAACGACAAACCCTATGCAAATATTAAAAATATAGACAACACACCAGCAAAGAAACAGGGTAAAACATTTTATTAAATAACTATTTACATAACGTTGGTTTATAAGATGATGTCAGTAGTGGACCGATGTGTGAATAGGTCGGAAGTAGCACAAGGCGCCAAGATCCGGATGAAAAGTCCTGGATGTTGGGTGCCATAGTTCAGAGTTCTGAGTTTGAGCCTTTTTCAATGCCTGTGCGTTGTTGTTTCCCCTCCATCAAAAACAAAAAAAAATATAAAACTGTGCAAAAATACAAAAAAATCAAAAAATGTTTACAAAAGCAGTGCTTGTAAGACTGTCTGAAGCTTATTTCCACCTACTGCAGCTTCACTATTCTCAAAGTAAGTGAGGGTCGTTTGTGGACCTGACTGCATTTGAAAACAATGTTATATGGTACCTCCCTAAACCGCTTGACGGAGGCCCCCGAGGGGCGGTGTGATGGCACGGACTCGGAGAAGACGCTTGGCTCCGACCCCCTCCCCAAGTCTTATAGCATTGGTGTAGCCTGAGATCGCCCCCGACATAGGCGGCCGGCTCCCGGGGTCCGGCAGAACTTTTTGCCTTTTGATGACTCTTCTATTCTGGACTTTGTCCCACAATCCGTTTGACCTGAAGACACGCTGTAGTGGGGCGCCCCTTTACCGTTTTAGTTGCCATTCCGCCCGCTTTTGCTACACTGTGCCTCTTCCGCCATTCAGCTGTTTACCGCCCGCTCTTGCAACTACAGCGTCTCGCTCACCATGTAGTTAAGTTGCTCCCGCTCTTGCGGTGCAGCGATAGGCGGCTGCCACAGGACTCTCAAAATGGCGGCCGGCTCTTCGGTTTTAGGCCTGGTCCACTAAAATGGCCCTGGGACACCTTGGAACTCGGACGCTTCCCTGATAGGGCTTGGGTCCCATTCTCGAAAGCGTCCCCTCAGCCTTGAAGATTCTACAAAAGTCTTGGGGGCCCCCGACTCCCGCAGGCTTCTGGTGGGGAGCGGCTGCCATGTCTGCTCGTGAAATGGCCACGACGGAGCTACGAGATGGTAGTGCTCTCATGCTGACGCCAGCTTTAGTCTGAAACATCCAGAAACACTGTAGTCTACCAATTCGATCAGTTCCGGTAGCGCCCCAACATGACCCGGAAGAGAAGAACTTGCCCTCCCCTCTTTGACTGATGGTTCTTGTTGCCTGTCCCCTCTGTTGTCATTTAACAGAACTTTTTGGACTGCTGAAAGGGGTTGTGTTCCGAACGCTGGTTGGTGGAGACATTTTGACTATATTCTTGACCTACGTTGTCGCGTAATGCGTTTTATGACACGCCGCGTTAGCGCACCCGGAAGTGATCCCGGGCGCGGCGCGCAGCGCGTAACGTAAGCATAACAGGTCATGTGACTTGTTAATAAAACTTTTCATTGGTTCATTTTACTTTTGTTATTTTAATGATGAAAAGCTTGGTCATATGACCTAAAATTACGCTTTTTATTGTTTTCGAACATTATTTTTTTTCAAACATATATGTTATAATATTCCAGGCTAATGTACTTTCCCGGAAAATTTACAACTGTCCTGCAAGTAAAATATATTCCTTTTTCGAGAAAAAGGGCGTTTCTTCGTTCCATGACGGAGCCGTTGAGTAAAAGAGACTCGGCCTGCTGTCTTAGTCGCCGATACGCCTGATTATCAGATTCTTATCGATCACTTTATGTTGCAGGAGTGGAAAACACAACTGCCCTTGACCATTTATCTTTACTGCGTTCCTACATATTATACCTTTTATCCGTCATGTAATTGGACTGCTTTATTTCACTTGCCTTTTACTGATTCGAAAACAGTGACTAAAAGTAAAAACTTTACCAATCTAAATACTACTACCGTGTTTTGTTTTAAAAACCTTTATTGTGAAAATGTCAGTATACAAATACGGGCCTATAACCACGTGGGCCGGCCACGGAGCAAACTGAAATCGTATATGATGAGGAGACATTTACACTGTAGAGGAACGTAACGAGCGGGCCATTAGGTTGCAAGAACTAAGGTGTCTAACAGTTGCGGAATCGGTGGACGTACATTTTGTAATGAAAATAAGACAGGGCCACTTACAATAAAATTTTCTAGATATACATTTGCGGGCAAGGAGTTACGAGTCCCATTTATACCGGCGCCATTTTGGGCGAGGCCGGGCAGGTCCAAGATATAGTCAAAATGTCTCCACCAACAATCGGCCAGACCAGAACCCCTTTCGGCCCTTTATGCTACAAGATGGTGTCTTCCATTCAGAAAATATTGTTGGCAGCATTTTGAAAGGAAAGTTAAACAGCCGTTCTCCTAGTGAGTCTCACATTGTTACATTTAGGAAGAATGTTGAAGAGTAATATGTGGAAAATCTGAAGCCATTTTTCTACAAACTCTCAATCAGCCTTGGATGGAAAAAAAAATCCTGAAGAATGTACAAACTGAAAACCAATTTTTGTCTGTATAGCATCAACAGCAACGCTTGAGTCAGCTTTGTGTCAAGTCGCCATTTTCATTCAATCAATAGCGTCCCCCTGCACACATTCAGGAACCTGGTCGTGTCTTCAGGTGAAACGGATTGTGGGACAAGCAGAAAGGAAAAGGAAAAAAGTTCCGCCGGACCTCGGGAGCCGGCCGCCTATGTCATGGGCGATCTTTGGCCACACCAGGGCAATAGTGAAGCTGCAGCAGGTGCAAAAGAGCTTCAGACAGTCTTACAAGCACTGCTTTTCTAAACATTTTTTTGTATTTTTGCACAGTTTTATAATTTTTTTTTGTTTTTGATGGAGGGGAAACAACAAAAAACAGGCATTGAAAAAAGCTCAACAGTGCAGGGCGCCTTGTGCTGGTTCCGACCTATTCACACATCGGTCCACTACTGACATCACCTCATAAGCCAACGGGGCACCCCACACTGACTTTCGGCGCAGCATTGTAGGATGGCCACACCAGTGCGGCAACTTGCTGGACACCACCTCGGTGCCATCCGGATCTCGGCGCGTTCGAGTCACTGTACCGCAAGAGTGACCGGAACTCAGCTGGTCACGCCGTCTTTCGGCGCAGCATTGTAGGATGGCCATACCAGTGCGGCAACTTGCTGGACACCACCTCGGTGCCATCCGGATCTCGGCGCGTTCGAGTCACTGTACCGCAAGAGTGACCGGAACTCAGCTGAACACGCCGTCTTTCGGCGCAGCATTGTAGGATGGCCACACCAGTGCAGCAATTTGCTGGACACCACCTTGGGCAATAGTGAAGCTGCAAAAGGTGCAAATAAGCTTCAGACAGTCTTCAACTTAGTCTGATTCTTATAATAAACTTCAGATAGTCTTACAAGCACTGCTCAGAACTCTCAACTATGGCACTCAACATCCAGGACTTGCCATTCGGATCTTGGCGCCTTGTGCTGGTTTCGACCTATTTACACATCGGTCCACTACTGACATCACCTCATACGCCAACGGGGCACCCCACACCGACTTTCGGCGCAGCATTGTAGGATGGCCACACCAGTGCCGCAACTTGCTGGACACCACCTCGGTGCCATCCGGATCTCGGCGGGTTCGAGTCACTGTACCGCAAGAGTGACCGCAACTCAGCTGGACACGCCGTCTTTCGGCGCAGCATTGTAGGATGGCCACACCAGTGCGGCAATTTGCTGGACACCACCTCGGTGCCATCCGGATCTCGGTGCGTTGTGCTGCCTTCGGCCTACTGTAGCCACAAGTGCGGACGCAACTCAGTTGGACGGCGAGTGAAACGCTAAGGGGCGCCGCACTGCAGCCGAGGAGCCTCCATCTTGGGGGAGACGCACAGCCCCCACTGACTGACGTGACCTCACAGGCCAACGGGGCGCCCCACGCCGACTTTCGGCGCAGCATTGTAGGATGGCCACACCAGTGCGGCAATTTGCTGGACACCACCTCGTTGCCATCCGGATCTCAGCGCGTTGTGCTGCCTTCGGCCTATTCGCACATCGGTCCGCTACTGACGCCGCCTCACGTGCCAACGGATTTTCTACGCTTTTTGTAGCCCTATGCCGCATAACAGGTCATGTGACTTGTTTATAAAACTTTTCATTGGTTCATTTTACTTTTGGTTTCCTAAAGATGGAAGGCTTGGTCATATGACCTAAAAATAACACTTTTCATTGGTTTAGAACATTTTTTTTTCCCAAACGATGAAAGCCCCACCTTGTTTCTGGATGTTTCAGACTGAAGCTGGCGTCAGCATGAGAGCACCACCATCTCGTGGCTCCGTCGTGGTCATTCCGCGAGCAATCATGGCAGCCGCTCCCCACCGGAAGCCTGCGGGAGTCGAGGGCCCCCAAGACTTTTGTAGAATCTTCACGGCTGAGGGGAAGCTTTTCGAGAATGGAGCCCAAGCCCTAGCAGGCAAGCGTCCGAGTTCCAAGGTGTCCCAGGGCCATTTTAGTGGACCAGGCCCAAAACCGAAGAGCCGTCCGCCATTTTAAGAGTCATGTGGCAGCCGCCTATCGCTGCACTGCAAGAGTGGGAGCAACTCAACAACATGGTGAGCGAGACGCTGTAGCCGCAAGAGCGGGCGCAACTCAGCTGGATGGCCGCCACCTGGGGAGGCCCGTTCACGCCGCCTCCCCCACGCCCCCCCCCCCGGGCCGCCCCACGCCAATTTTCGGAGCAGCATTGTAGGATACCAAAACCAGTGCGGCAGTTTACTGGACATCACCTGGGTGCCATCAACATCTCAGCGCGTTCTGCTGCCTTGGGACTATTCGCACAACAGACCGCTACTGACGAGGCCTCCCCCCGCACCACCCGGGACGCCCCACGCCAATTTTCGGAGCAGCATTGTAGGATACCAAAACCAGTGCGGCACCCAGGCGACATCACCTGGGTGCCGTCCAGAACTCAGCACGTTGTGCTGCCTTCGGACTATTCGCACAAAAGACAGCTTCTGACAATTGTTGCTTTTTTTGGTGAAAAATGTTTAAATGTTTTTACAGTTTTTGTTCCGTTCATTATATTTAAAAGTTAATAAAGTTTTATAATGTTACTTTGTTGGAGTGTTATATATTTTTTTTAAAACGGGTGAATGGGGACTTGAATCGGGTTATTGTCATGTGTGGGCTTTGCAAGTGTACTGCTACAGGATCGGACATTTCAAACTCAAATGCACGTTCTTTTTCTTACCTTTCCGAAGCATGGAGCGCAATAGCAGGCAGAGAAAGGGTGATGCAAGTGTTGAACACTGCCTAGCCTGGAAGTTGCTGGCATTCCCCCCCCCCCCCGCCCGCTCCTGAAAGAGGACACACACACACCGCCGCCCCGAGTACTTCACAGATCTTTAAAAGACCATGCGCTTGTTTATGAGGCTTAAATGGTTTATCACCCCTTCTAGAACCCCTGCATCGACCCTCTGACGTTTCCTGGAAGAATTACCACGTAACACAATACCAAGCCCTGTCAGCTGAAACCCCCGAGGAATCATGGGGCATATTATCAAGGGGGTTTATCTCCGCTTTTTTGGCTTTAAAAGCCAAGAAAGCGGAGATAAAATTATCTCCCTATTACCAAGCTGTCGCTAACACCAGTTAGTGACAGCTAAAAGGAGATAGCGACCATCGTGGGCCCCGCTTTGCATGTCAGTGATAGTGCCCTGAGCAGTTCTTAGCCATGTTATCCAATGGGAGGTGCATAACATGGCTAAGAGCATTTGCTCGATAATACATGAATATCGCTGACTTTTCAGCGATATTCATGCATTGCGGCCGTTTTTTATCGCATTTGCGATAAACCTTGCTAATAGCAAGGTTTATCTGCGATAAAAATCGCCGATGTGCGGCGATAATTTTTGTCTCTAAACAAGTTAGAGACAAAAATTATCGCTAGTTGTTGGTAATATGCCCCCGGGTTTTTGCTTGCAGAAATCGGGAGGCGGGAGACTAGCACTGAAATCAGTAGTCTCACGCCTGAATCGGGAGGGTTGGCATGTCTGGATTCTCTACAGCTGGGGCCATAAACTACATCCGCAGGGGTAGGTGATAGCCTGGGACCAGCCTGGCATCTAAAATGGCTGCCGTGCACGACAAAATTGTGGCATTGGAAAAAAGGCAAGATGGCGCAGACAATGTTTATCAATAAGGATTCATTTATAACAAAATATTTTATCGCAGTGACAAATTGGCGGTCAACACTTCCTGATTTCCATCGAATCGAACGTTAACAGACGTCACGCAGCAAAAAAAATAAAAAGCTCACGCACAGCCGCTGGAAGAGATGTATCAACATATATGAGCCTCCTCAGCCACCCTCATGAAACATAGGGGATTAGGATACGTCTCCCGCACCCCCTTATACCTAGTAATTTAATTAAAACGAAGCACAAAATGGCGAATTCCCGTTTCGCTACCAGTTTGCGGCCCAGTTCGCGGCCCGTGAAGCGCTTCTACCGTGAAAAATCATTTTTTTTTTTATTTTCCTCACGGGACCCTTTAATAACCCCAACAACATTCCTAGGGGGTCAAGAGGGGTATACCTTGCCCCCTTTCATTAAATTCCCCCTTCGTTTTTCACCTCTTCTTCTCTCTCGATCCTACCGAGAGATAAGATGGCGGCCGCTCCGGACTGTCACGCAGCAAAAAAAAAAAAAAGCTCACGCACAGCCGCTGGAAGAGATGTATCAACATATATGAGCCTCCTCAGCCACCCTCAGGAAACATAGGGGATTAGGATACGTCTCCCGCACCCCCTTATACCTAGTAATTTAATTAACGAAGCACAAAATGGCGAATTCCCGTTTCGCTACCAGTTTGCGGCCCAGTTCGCGGCCCGTGAAGCGCTTCTACCGTGAAAAATCATTTTTTTTTTTATTTTCCCCACGGGACCCTTTAATAACCCCAACAACATTCCTAGGGGGTCAAGAGGGGTATACCTTGCCCCCTTTCATTAAATTCCCCTTCGTTTTTCACCTCTTCTTCTCTCCCGATCCTACCGAGAGATAAGATGGCGGCCGCTCCGGACTGTTTAGAATGTTGACAGACACCGGAGAGCCAATCAGCTTTCTGCACGCAAAGTTCCGTTTCGCGAAAAGTAAGCGAACCGGAGCACAGCCTGGAGCGCTGTTACAGATATATATCTTGTTTTGAACGTTAATTTCTCAAAAACTACTGGAGAACATATATTGAGACCTAGCAAAGGCACATCGGGCTAACAGTCCCTACAATTTTGCCAAGTTTCGTGCAAATCCATTCAGCCGTTCGAGCTAAAAGTGAGTCCAACCGCCCTATGGAAATTAACATGGGAAAAACGCGTTTTGGGACCCCCCTTTTTTCTCGGCCCCCCCTTGATGAAACCCCCCCAAATTTTCAAGGGCTGCTCAGAAACAAAATGTGCCATTTTCCTGAAAATTTCAGCCGATTCCGTCCACAAACGCCAAAGTTATTAGACATAGAATTTTCAAAAATCCCATAGACAAATAATCCTAACTATATATACCTACTGGCGAACGCCAGTAGGTAATATTAATATATATATATATATATATATATATATATATATATATATATATATATATATATATATTACCTACTGGCTATCGCCAGTAGGTATATATAGTTAGGATTAATTCCCTATGGGATTTTTGAAAATTCTATGTCTAATAACTTTGGCGTTTGTGGACGGAATCGGCTGAAATTTTCAGGAAAATGGCACATTTTGTTTCTGAGCAGCCCCTGAAAATTTGGTGGGGGTTCGTCAAGGGGGGGCTGAGAAAAAAGGGGGGTCCCAAAACGCGTTTTTTTACATTGAGTTTTCCATAGGGCGGTTGGACTCACTTTTAGCTCGAACGGCTGAATGGATTTGCACGAAACTTGGCAAAATTGTAGGGACTGTTAGCCCCATGTGCCTTTGCTAGGTCTCAATATATGTGCTCCAGTAGTTTTTGAGAAATTAACGTTCAAATCAAGATATATATCTGTAACAGCGCTCCGGGCAGCGATCCGGTCCGCTTACTTTTCGCGTTTCGGAACTTTGCGCGCAGAAAGCTGATTGGCTCTCTGGTGTCTGTCAACATTCTAAACAGTCCGGAGCGGCCGCCATTTTATCTCTCGGTAGGATCGAGAGAGAAGAGGTGAAAAACGAAGGGGGAATTTATTGAAAGGGTGCAAGGTATACCCCTCTTGACCCCCTAGGATTGTTGTTGGGGTTATTAAAGGGTCCCGTGGGGAAAATAAAAAAAAAATTATTTTTCACGGTAGAAGCGTTTCCCGGGCCGCGAACTGGGCCGCAAACTGGTAGCGAAACGGGAATTCGCCATTTTGTGCTTCGTTTTAATTGTTTAGAGATAAAAATTATCGCCGCACATCGGCCACAATGCATGAATATCGTTGAAAAGTCAGCGATATTCATGCATTATCCAGCAAATGCTCTTAGCCGTGTTATCCACCTTCCATTGGATAACATGGCTAAAAACTGCTCTGTGCGTGAGCTTTTTTTTTTTTTTTTTTTTTTTTTTTTGCTGCGTGACGTTTGTTAACGTTCGATTCGATGGAAATGAGGAAGTGTTGACCACCATTTTGTCACTGCGAGTAAATATTTTGTTATAAATGAATCCTTATTGATAAACATTGTCTGCGCCATCTTGCGTTTTGTCCAATGCCACAATTTTGTCGTGCACGGCAGCCATTTTAGATGCCTTGACCAGGGCCACTCTCTGCACGCCGCCGATTCTCAGCATGGCTCCCCACCCTCGCACGCATCTCCCCCACGCAATGGTCACCCCCGCTCTCTCTCTCATGCATGGGCTATATACTTCCCCCCATCTGCGCTGCTCTTCTCTGAGAATCACACCCTGTGCCCGCCCGACACCTCCCTTTCACACTATTCACTACCGCAGCCTCTGACACTCCTCTTCCTCTGTGTCCGATTGTCCAGGCCGGACCCAGGCTATCACCTAGGCCTGCGGATGTAGTTTATGGCCCCAGCTGTAGAGTATCCAGACATGCCAACCCTCCCGATTCAGGCGTGAGACTACTGATTTCAGTGCTAGTCTTTCGCTTCCCGATTCCTGCAAGGAAAAACCCGGGGGCATATTACCAACAACTAGCGGTAATTTTTGTCTCTAACTTGTTTAGAGACAAAAATTATCGCCGCACATCGGCGAATTTTATCGCACATAAACCTTGCTATTAGCAATGTTTATCGCAAATGCGATAAAAAACGGCCGCAATGCATGAATATCGTTGAAAAGTCAGCGATATTCATGCATTATCCAGCAAATGCTCTTAGCCATGTTATCCACTTCCCATTGAACAAGCGCATGGTCTTTTAAAGATTTGTGAAGTACTCGGGGCGGCGGTGTGTGTGTGCCCTCTTTTAGGAGCGGGCGGGGTGGCACTGCCAGCAATTTGCAGGCCAGGCAGTGTTCAACACGTGCATCACCCTTTCTCTGCCTGCTATTGCGCTCCATGCTTCGAAAAGGTAAGAAAAAGAACGTGTATTTGAGTTTGAAATGTCCGATCTTGTAGCAGTACACTTGCAAAGCCCACACATGACAATAACCCGATTCAAGGCCCCATTCACCCGATTTTTAAAAAAAATATAGTACTCCAAGACAGTTACATTTTAAAACTTTATTAACATTTAAATATAACGAACGCAACAAAAACTGTAAATATATTTAACCATTTTTTGAAATTAACCAGAACTATAACGATAACAACAACAATAATATAACTTTAATGCCTAAATTACGCAAACATTTAACTAATCTGCTAAAGGGGGGAGTCGCAATTTCTTTACAATAATCAATAATGAAAAATCCACATCAATAGGGTTGCCCGTTTTCTCGATGCAGCACTATAGTGCAATATACACAGCACCTGGGGTGTCAAGAGTGAACAGGTCTTTCTTTGTTCCTTAAGATGTTATCTCCGAGAATGCTGATGCATTGGTGTCTGTACACTTCTTTGTCAATTCTGTCAAGATGATAACTGCTTTATAAACAGACGATATCTTTGTTTAGTCATTAGTGTTAAGTGTGTCTGAAACTACAGTGCGCTTCTGTTTTTTTTTCTTCAGGCTCTACAGAGTTTTGTGTGTTGTTCTTTTGAGCGACAATTATTCCAGAGGTTTCAGGTTCACTTGTTTTGTCCTGCAGTGAGTTAACAGCTTTAGAGAGTTCATGTTTATTTGCTATGTCCTGCTGTTCGTCAACTGCTTCAGAGACGTCAGCCTCATTTTTTATGTTTCAGTAGATCCTGGACCTGCCCGGCCGCGCCCAAAATGGCGCCGGTGTAAATGGGACTCGTAACTGCTTGTTGTGTACTGGTTGCCCAACCTTGATATCACGAGATACATATGCAGTTTTGAAGCACATGGCGGAGGCTTGTCTGCTGTAGTGGGGCGCCCCTTTATCGTTTCAGTCGCCATTCCGCCCGCTTTTGCTACACTGTGCCTTTTCCGCCATTCAGCTGTTTAGCGCCCGCTCTTACGGCTACAGCGTCTCGCTCACCATGTAGTTGAGTTGCTCCCACTCTTGCGGTGCAGCGATAGGCGGCTGCCACAGGACTCTTAAAATGGCGGCCGGCTCTTCGGATTTGGGCCTGGTCCAGTAAAATGGCCCTGGGACACCTTGGAACTCGGACGCTTGTCTGCCAGGGCTTGGGTTCCATTCTCGAAAGCGTCCCCTCAGTCTTGAAGATTGTACAAAAGTCTTGGGGGCCCTCGACTCCCGCAGGCTTCCGGTGGGGAGCGGCTGCCATGATTGCTTGCGGAATGGCCACGACGGAGCTACGAGATGGTGGTGCTCTCATGGTGACGCCAGCTTCAGTCTGAAACATCCAGAAACAAGGTGGGGCTTTCATCGTTTGGGGAAAAAAAATGTTTTAATCCAATGAAAAGTGTTATTTTTAGGTCACATGACCTAGTCTTACATAATTAGGAAAAGAAAAGTAAAATGAACCAATGAAAAGTTTTATTAACAAGTCACATGACCTGTTATGCTTACGTTACGCGCTGCGCGGCGCGCTCTGGATCATTTCCGGGAAGCTGCGCCTTGCGCACCGGAGCACTTCCGGGTGCGCTAACGCGTCGCGTCATATGACGCATTACGCGACAATGCAGGTGCAGAATATAGTCAAAATGTCTCCACCAACCAGCGGTGGGAATACAACCGCTTTCAGCAGTCCAAAAAGTTCGGTCAAATCTTAAGAGCGGGAGCAACTCAACTACATGGTGAGCGAGACGTTGTAGTCGCAAGAGCGAGCGGTAAACAGATGAATGGCGGAAGAGGCACAGAGTACCAAAAGCGGGCGGAATGGCAACTAAAACGGTAAAGGGGCGCCCTACGACAGCGTGTCTTCAGGTGAAACGGATTGTGGGACAAGGTCCAGAATGAAAGATTCTTCAAAAGGGAAAAAATTCCGCCGGACCCCGGGAGCCGGCCGCCTATGCCGGGGGCGATCTCAGGCCTCACCAGGGCAACACGACTTGGGGAGGGGGCAGGAGCCAAGCGCCCCCTCTCAGTCCGCGCCATCTCACCGCCCCTCGGGGGCCTCCGTCAAGCGGTTTAGGGAGGCACCGTATCACATTGTTTTCCAATGCAGTCAGGTCCACAAATGGACCCCACTTACTTTGAATAGTGAAGCTGCAGCAGGTGCAAATAAGGTTTAAACAGTGTTACAAGAGCTGCTTAGAACTCTGAAGTATGGCACTCTACAACCAGGACTTATGCCATGTATGTAAGGCAGTGATATGGAAGCAAGTCAGGGACAAAAAGCATGAACGAACATTCACGTATGAAAATCTTATTTGGAGAAGGGGTAGAATCCAAATGCCCCCTGCCAGTTCGCGCCACTACACCGTATGTGGAAAATCTGAAGCCATCATTCTACAAACTCTCAACGCTTGTTATCAGTGCATGAGTTTCATGCTCGATCGATTGAGCTAGCCGGATCGGGCAATAAAAAGTATAAAATAGTTATGTAAATAGTTATTTAATAAAATGTTTTACTCTGTTTCTTTGCTGGTGTGTTGTGTATATTTATAATATTTGCATAGGGTTTGCCGTTATTTTGGGCGGTGTGGGTGGCGGAGTCGAGCTGTTTTGCAGCCCTCATGGTGTGGAGCTCAGTTCATTTCACTATTTTCGTATTTCTCATGAAGGGTTATTCCTAATGTTTGTATTTTACCGAGGTCAAAAAGAGATCGAATTAGTGGTCTACTGCAGACATGCCAACCCTCCCGATTCAGGCGTGAGACTACCGATTTCAAGGTTAGTCTCCCGCCTCCCGATTCCTGCAAGCTAAAACCCGATTCCTCGGGGGTTTTAGCTGACAGGGTTTTGTATTGTGTAAGGTGCTAATTCTTCCAGCAATATTCAGAGTGGCGATGCAGGGGCTCTGGAAGGGGTGAAAAACCAACAAAGCGTAATTAACAAGGCAATGGTCTTTTAAAGATGTGTGAAGTACTGGGGCGCTGTGTGCGCGCGCGGGGAAGCTATTACAGCCCGGGCTGCCACACAGGAGGGGGAGGAGGAGTGAATGCACTGCCAGCAACCTGCCAGGCCAGTGCACAACACTTGCATCACCCTCTCTCTGCCTGCCATTGCGCTCCGTGCATCTGAAAGTTTAAAAAAACACGTGCATTTACGTTTCAAATGTCCGATCCTGCAGCAGCCACTTCCAAAGCCCATACATGCCCGTAACCCGATTCAATGCCCCATTCTCCCGATTTTTTTTTTTAATTCTCCCACTTTGCTCTTCTGAAATGTTGGTATGTATGGTCTACTGATTTTGCTCGATTACTTTTATTTTTTTACACGATTTTTCACTATCTGCAAAGACTAAACAGAGTATTGCGACTTTGTGCTTGTTTGTAAATAGAGAATGATCCAAAGAGAACCAATTGTAAAACAGTAAATGCTTGGATAATAATCAATCAAATGGAGAGACAAGCAGGTACGACGGATTACAACAGGGGTAAAGGTCTGAGTTAACTACCGTTCACTATCTGCAAAGAGAGAGTACTACTAAGAGAAAAGAGGGGAGGGGGGGGGGCAGCGTTCAAAGCACATCAGCGTGCATAAACACGAAAACGTTTTTACCTATCACGTACTTGACATTTGACAGCTTTTGATATTTGCTATTAAAAAACCATTGAAATTCACAGAAAAAACCATAGGTTATACTCCATATATAGTTAGGAATTAGCATTTACAAAACCTTGAAAATTCAATGAAAAAACCATTGGTTGTAGGCCATATATAGTTAGGGATTTGCATTTAGAAAACCTTATTTTACTTGCATAAAACCATTGAAATTCCATATATAGTTATAAGCGCTAACTATATATCGCGCACCCGCAATCCACTGCTGATGATGTCACATATTACATCATTCATGACATGGTTAGTGACATCACTGATGACATCACTGATGACATCTCAAATGACATCACTGATGACATCACTGATAACATCTCATTTGACATGACTGATCACATCACTGATGATATCATTCATGTGATAATACCATGAACCTCTTCAGACTCTAATATAACCTTAGATACAATCAGTGTAAACAGACAGTCACTCATCCATGGAGTTATTCACACACCTAGTCAGTTATGCCAAAAATTAATCACACCTCCATTTTCTCAACTATACAGTTATACACACCTTACTTATTCAAACATATACTAACACATATTTACTTTACTCTGTTATACAATCTCTGATACATGTTCACAATGATCCATACAGCCACTCACACATTCACTAGCTCTTATGCACAGTTATTTATAGATGTCAACTCTCACATGTACTGTGTTTTACATATGTACTTAATTTGACATGTAGCACTGAGATATCCATTCACTCACTAATACACTCATGCACAGTCAACCGCCCATACAGCTGTTTCCACATGCAGTTTTGAATCTATACATATAGTGAATCAACTACTCACACATCTATGTACAGAGTCACACACCTCCCAGCCACCCATACACACACACTCAGTTTCCCATACAAATACTTGGACAACCAATCAATAACCCATACAGTTACTCATATAGCTACTGATCAACATATGCAGCAGTTTGTAGAACAACAGATATAATGATGCACAAATTAAAACAGTTTAGTCACTAACCCATGCACTCAGTGAGACACATTTAATCACTCACTCAATCAGTCAGTCATGCACCTAGTAAATCCTTCATCCAGACACTTATACATGCACTCATTCTTCAATATGTAAAACATGTTTTAACTTTACAGAAACATACAGTCACTGGATGTTGTTATCAGTGATGTCATCAGTGATGTCATTTGAGATGTCATCAGTGATGTCATCAGTGATGTCACTAACCATGTCATGAATGATGTAATATGTGACATCATCAGCAGTGGATTGCGGGTGCGCGATATATAGTTAGCGCTTATAACTATATATGGAATTTCAATGGTTTTATGCGAGTAAAATAAGGTTTTCTACATGCAAATCCCTAACTATATATGGCCTACAACCAATGGTTTTTTCATTGAATATATATATATATATATGTACATATATGTTCTAATAAGTACACCTAAGAAATACCTCTCTACTCTGGCTCAATATCGTGCCAGAAATGTGGGCCTGAAGTTTGCGTTACTTCTTCTTAACATAAACCCACTGTTGCTTATAAATTAACTTTGCTTCTAACTCCGTGAGGCTTTGTGGCGAAGGAAGACAAGGCAAGGAATGCGGGAGAGTACGGAGCTGGCAGGATACACAGGTAAGCTGGGGGATGACGATCACGAGCAATTGACAAGGCTTCCAAACCTGCTTTTATAGGCAAAGACGGGCGGGGTCTCACACGTGCTGCATGTTTCCAAAATCTACAGTTAAGAACGTGCAGCGCTAATTTGAATACTGGCTTGCCATCTGTTTCTTCATTTGCACAGCTAAAAGAGCCTAATAACTTCTCTGTACATAGACTCGCTCTCTGTTTAAAGCAAACCCTAACACTAGGTCAAACTGATATACAATGAGTCAGGAGATCTAGTAGAGTGCAAACATGTTTCGAACTTACCCACAAGCTCTTCCTCAGGACATCACAGGGACCAGCCCCGTGAATATCACTCCAAAATGTGCAATATATACAGTGATTAAAAATGCTGGTTACTAAGCATTAGTTGACAAATACATACGGCATGTACTAATGTTCTAATAGTGATCTGTAATATAGAAAAGACTAGATTGAAAACCACCCCCTGCTTCGAGCAGGTCTCCTTAGGAAAAACAAATTATTCTTCCACGTGGTACTTTTGGCGGATGTGTCATGTGTCAAGAAAAAATTGCATAGACCCTAAAAGGGCCTGTAAAATGAAAATACATGCGCCTGTGAGTCTGAAATAGGAAAACAACAAAGTAGTGCGCGGTGTCCCCTTAGTGCTCTAGGCTGGGACATTCTTCTAGCAGAAAGACCAAAACTTGATAGTGCCACAAAAAATACATACGAAATGTAAAACTATTCACACAACTTAAACATACTTGTTACAAGGCTACGATGTGCCTCAAGGTTATTGAGAGGGGCTTAGAAAGTTGCCCAGGAATTCTGAAAACTGGAAAGAAAGGTTTGTTATTTCTCCGTTTCTGCGGGGACCTGGGGTCTTCTGTGGTTGTAAAGCACAGGTGGCCTGGTTTGTCTCTGAAAAAGAACGGACTTACTTCCATTTCTGCTCTCCCGGTTGAGTACCTACTCCTGCTTCCCTCGAGACGGCATTTTGGCGTGTCTGTGAATGGAGCTCGTATTTAAGGAAATTAAACCGCCTAGTCATGTGTGAATGACTAGAGTGGCAGCCAGCTTTTGGGCCAACAGTGCATTCCTTTTGGAAATGCTCCGCAACGGACAAATGAACACAGAACAATAGTACAAACAAAAACTGTGATTTATAGAGTCAATGTTTTAAAATACTATCTGCCAAATGCAAAAGTGGTGTGCAGTCCCTCGACTATTGAGACTGTCTGTGGGGTTTCTTGTTCGACCGGTAATGATTCCTATCATAGGATGGTATGGCTAAGTGTTATGAGGTTCTGGCTTTTGGCCAACTGTGCATCCATTGGGAAACTGCTCCCAATCTGACAAACAAACATAAAACCATAGTACAAATGAAAATAAACGAAAAAAACATACTGTGATTATAAAATACCATTTGCCAAATACTGAAGTGGTGTAGAACCCATCGACTCTTGGGACTATTTGTGAGGTTCTGTGTTCCACCGGTTAAGTTTCTTATCTTAGGATGGTATACCAGAGTGTTATGAGCTTATGTTGGTGTGCTATGGTCATCCAAATGGCGCTTAAAGGGGTTATTGTTGGACTGGTTGGACTCTATGTTGGGCCTCATCCCTCTTGCTCGAGATAAATAACTGTGTTCAATGCCATGGTGGCAGGTTCTTGTAGTCCAACTTAGGGGCCCCAATGCAATTAGATATGTCTCAAAAGTATATTTCATCCTGCAGTTCTAGCAGAACATTGGACATTGGACAGCTCAGACCGCTCAGATGGCGACAACAACAACAGTCAGAATAGACAAAGACGTCCCAGGGGTGGATGCTTCAGGAACCATCGAAGACAAGGTTTTGGATGGCCAAGACACCCAGTGCCATCTCCATATGGGGTCCACCGCCTTTCTCCTATGGCCCACCATTGTATCAACAGCCATCATTCCAACAACAACCCAATATGTACTGGAACCAATCCCAAGGACATGACAAACAGAACCAGTCTTTTTTAGGCCAGGGCAGAGGACAACAAAAAGGAAGACCCTGAAAAGGACAACAAGTCCAATTGGTGCAACCTCTGGAAACATGAGCCACACAAGGAGCATGGATCTCCAGGAACAACCAACAACCAGCAGGCCACCAGCCTAGTAGTAAACCTTTCTGATACTGTCATCAGCAAAACACAAAAAATAGGCCTTGAATAAGGACTGGGGTTTGTCCCCACACCACCAATGGATACATTTCAACTATGTTGCGAACTCAAAGAGTTCATAAGAAAAATAAAACTTCAGGTTTTTTTCAAGGACAAACCACCAATTTCGAATAAAGAAAGTGACACTAATCTTCACAAAAAATTCACCTTCACTCCACCTACCGCCAGTTTACCAGTGGTGTTACTGGCTTTTGAAAAGGCTGTGATGAAGGAAGTTTCTGAGATAGATCCCAGAACCATTAAAGTGTTTCACAACACCAGTAAAAAGGAGTATGAGGCATTACAAGAATTGTAAAAGGAGAAACAAATCACCATAAAACCAGCTGACAAGGGGGGCGCAATAGTACTACAGAACACCAACTCTTACAGAGAGGTATGTCTGAACCTCCTTTCAGATAAGAGGAATTGCATTAAGATTAAAGAGGACCCAACAGATCGCCTACATAAAGAGATTGCCTTCTTGATATAGGAATCCACAGCTAACAACTGGATGACGAAAAAGGAAGCAGATTTCCTGGAAAATACAGAACCAACCATACCGTACTTATACCATACCTAAAATTCAAAAATAATTACAAAATCCACCGGGTGGACCCATTCTTTCCGGTATAGGTTCAATCCTGGAGCCATTGTCCAAGTTTGCGGACGCATTCTTGAGACCTATCATCCAAGCAACCAATACTTATCTGCAGGACACAAAAGCAGTCCTTTGCCTACTACAAGATCTACATTTTGACCCAACGAAAAACATACTGATTTCATTTGTCTGGATGTTGAAAGCTTGTACACAAGCCTACCACACAAGGAGCCACTACAAATACTGAAGATGTCCTTTTTCAAAAACCTTGGGAATATCAGACCCCAAGACATGTGATACTCGAATGATGCCGCCTGCCCCTGACCGAAAACTTCTTCAGATTTGAGGATATACTGTTCCGCAAAACGCATGGTACCAGCATGGGCAGCACTTTTGTGCCGAGTGTGGCGGGACTTTATGTCCACCACCTAGAAGACCAGTAGATGCTAACTGAATCCAACCCTCACAATGGACACCTGAAACTCTGGAAAAGATACATTGATGATGTGTTGTTGATCTGGGAAGGAACAGAATTGGAAGCAAGAAACTTCATCGACTGGCTAAATCTCCAGGATCCCTTTCTCAAATTTACTTACACTATGAGTAGGTCCCAATTCGTTTTTTGGGACCTTAACATCATAGCCGCCGAAGGTATGTTAACACCTTCAATGCTACAGCAATTCTCCCTGTATGCTGAACCCCCTTGAATCCCCTTGTTCATGACGAGCTCAGCTCGTCATAAGCACCCGAGCACTGTGCTGCATGACGAGCTGAGCTCCTCATGAGCATGGAAGGGTTAAGAACAACCACGCACGTAAAACCAACAGCCGGGAACTGTTTACTCATTTTTGACAGCTTCCACCTGAGACAACTCAAGGAAAATCTACAATTCGGCCAGTTCTTAAGACTAAGGCGTAATTGTACAGAAAAAAAGGACTACACCCTCCAAGCAAAAGACCTCTCAGACAAACTAGTGGCATGTAACTACCCCAAGCAGCTAATCTCAAAAGCGAAAAAACGAGCTGCCAACAACCACAGAGAGGCTCTGTTGAAACCAAACAGTAGACAAACCGATACAACAGAGAAAAGACTAATATGTATCACAACCTACAATATTGCATCAGACAAGGTAACCAAAATCATAAAAATACATTGGCGAACCATGAACAGCGGCAATCTAGAGATCCCCAAACCTATGTTCAGCCACAGGAAGGGGAAGAACCTAAGGGACTATCTAGGTCATACACGCCCCAAGAATGATCAAAAGAGTGACCAGAGAACCATACAAACTCTACCAAATGGACACTACCCCTGCAACAATTACAGTGTCTGTCACCTCACTACTACCATTAAGAAAGTCCTCTTTAATAACAAAATGACCTGGGAAATCCGTAATTTTACGAATTGCAATACCTCTGGACTAGTCTACATGATCACCTGTATTTGTAAACCTACATTGTATAGGGATGACTACAAGAAAAGCCAGCACAAGGATGGTAGAACACCGCAGCAGTATTAGGTGTAAAAGAAAAAGAAAAGAAACACCACAAAAATGACGTCACATTTCATCGAAAAAAAACACACCCCAAATGATATGGCATGGGTCATCCTTGAGCATCTTAAGAACTGTGACAACCTAGAGAAACGTCTCCTTGGAAAAGAGCAATGTTGGGTGTTTAAATTGGGCATTGACACCGAGGGTCTGAATTATTCCATCCCGTGAGGACAGTTTCCTAGATAAGAACACATATGTTGTTTCCCTTATCCAAAAGAAGTGTCCAATATTCTGCTAGAACTGCAGGATGAAACATACTAGTGAGACATATCTAATTGCATTGGGGCCCCTAAATTGAACTAGAAGAACCTGCCACCATGGCATTAAACTCAGTTATTTATCTCGAGCAAGAGGGATGAAGCACAACATAGAGTCCAACCAGTCCAACAATAGGCCGCTTTTTAACCCCTTTAAGCGCCACTTGGATGACCATAGCACACCAAAATAACCTTATAAAACTCAGGTATACCATCCTAAGATAAGAAACATAACCGGTGGAACACAGAACCACACAGAGAGTCCCACGAGTCGAAGGGTTTTACACTACTTCTGTATTTGGCAAATAGTATTTTATAATAGAGACTAGGGAATTGAATGTATAAAACACAAGTTTGCCGGGGCACAGAATAGTGCATGCATACTCTATAGGGGTTTTAAGCAGTCCATACCCTAAGGCTCACTTTACCCCATGAGTACTTGGGTTTCGGCTGAATCTTTACAGTTCTGCAAGGAGAGTGTCTAGCTGAATGTATAGCAGCTTTACTTTTACAACAGTGTATAGATAAGGACATATTTCTGTATGGTTCACTATAATACTGAAACAGCAGTGTGGGAGTGTTTGGTGAAAGTGTAACGATACAGACTGGGGAAATTGAAGATATAAAAGGCAAGTCTGCAGGTGCATAGACAACTGCAAGCATAGGCTATGGAGGTTTAAAACAGTCCATGGTCTAAGGCCTACTTTGCTCCATAATTACTTGGGTACTGACTGCATGATTACAGTTCTGCAAGGAGAGTGCATGACTGAATCTAAACGAGCTTCATTTTTTCCACAGTGCATAGATAAGGGCATTCTACTGAATAGCTCAGTACAAAAATGAATCAGCAATCATAGAGAGTTTGTTGGAAGTGTAAGAAACAAGACTGGGGAATTGAAGGTGTAAAACACAAGTTTGCCGGTACATAGAACAGTGCACACATAGTCCATAGGGGTTTGAAGCCGTCCATGCCCTAAGGCCCACTTTGCACCATGACTACTTGGGTACTGACTGAATTATTACAATTCTGTGAGGAGAGTGTCCGGCTGAATGTATAGCAGCTTCACTTTTAGAACAGTGTATAGATAAGGACATTCTGCTGAATAGCTTAGTACAATACTGAATCAGTAATCACTGAGTGTTTGCTGGAAGTGTAAGGGCTCAGACTGAGGAATAGAAGGTATAAAACACAAGTTTGCTGGTGCATAGAACAGTACATGCATAGTCTATAGGGGGTTGAAGCAGTCCATGCCCTAAGGCCCACTTTGCACCAGCTTCACTTTTAGAACAGTGTATAGATAAACACATACTACTGAATGGCTCACTACAATACTGAAACAGTAGTGTGAGAGTGTTTGGTGAAAGTCTAATAATACAGACTGGGGAATAGAAGCTGTAAAAGACAAGTTTGCCGGTGCATAGAAAAATACAAGTATCGTCTATAAGGGTTTGAAGCAGTCTATGCTCTAAGGCCCACTTTGCACCATGAGTATTTGAGTACTAGCTGAATGATTAAAAAGGTGAGTGTCTGAAACCATCAATATTATATAATAATACATTTATTCTTGTAACATCTCATAATTTAATAGAGCTTCTAAAATAATTTCATCAAGTATTTCATTTTCCTGGTTATCAATTTCAAAAGTCATATGATCAAACTCAATTTCATCTAATGCTTCCACAAAATCAGCATCCAAGGTTTTGTCTAGAAAATCACAGCGGATATCTGCAGCATTCATTTCTTCCTCTCCATTCTTGCTGCTCATAAAAGGTATGTTCAGCTCTTCTATGACACTGTTACTAATTTTGAAACCGTCTTCCATATTGTTCTGTTGATTTTCCATAGTGAATTTCTTATGTTGTAGGTCCTTGTACAAAAACATAAACACTTCATGTTATCATTTTTCCTAATACAGAACACAAAACTAGCTTTATCAACTAATTTGCCCTTTAAGAAATATTATACAAATACCATTCTCAACTACTTTATAACATTATATAAATATAATTATTTATATGAATGTTCAGTTTTTAAAATTTCTTAAATGATCAAACCAGTCACTCCTTATCACTATCGGAAAAAAACGCAGGCTGTTATCATAAAATGCAGTAACAACCTGAACTTCATGGCGCATGCTAATCAGACAGCCGCTACGGCTTTCTACAAACTACGACTGGTAAAAAAGGTCCTTCCTTTTCTCCCAAAGAGCGCAGGCAAGACACTGGTAAGCGCGTTAGTCCTGTCTGCGTTAGATTACTGCAATGGCTTGTTAGCCAATGCTCAAATTAGGGTCATTAAGAAAATGCAGACAGTGCAGAACGCAGCTGCCAGACTTCTCTCGGGAATTCCTAGATTCAAACCCATAGCTGACACCTTAAGAAGCTATCACTGGCTTCCCATCAGGAACAGAATTAAATTTAAGACCTTGTGCATAGTTTATAAATCACTGCACCAACAAGCCCCTCAATTCCTGAGAGACCACCTCACTCCATACAATCCTTCCCGACCTCTCTGTTCAGCTAATTTGAATGATCTGGTTGTACCCCGTACTAAATTGGTCACTTGGGGAGATCGACGTTTTCTGGTTGCTGCCCCGAAATTATGGAATACTCTCCCCCAATCCATCAGATCCAGCCCAAAACTCTTGTCATTCAGAAAGCAACTGAAAACCTGGTTGTTTAACCTCTAGAAGCATGAAGCCTAGCATAGGAGAAGTCTGCAACAGTACAGCCCCGCGACGACTGCGAGCAATTGTTCGCGCTTTATTAAATATCAAAAATAAATAAATAAAAAAAATAAAAAAAATAAAAAAAGTGCAATATGTCTATTCACCTTACCTGTTCCAAACTAGTAGATGTGTTGTAGTAAAATGCAAAGAATACTGGTGCACTCAGTATATATATATATATATATTCTAAGTTTTTCAAATGTATATAAAAGATACAAACCATCTTTGCACACTCATGTACTCCATCCATGTTTTGTTATTTCAGCTCTGTAGAAGCACACTCCAATGGCCATTTTTAACAGTTACTTATACTTATCTTAAACATAATAAACAATAAAAAAGTATATATTATAAAATGAGAAATCTGTGTTAGACAAAAAAAAACATTTACAATACATCCTTTACAACACCAAATAATTTGTAATGCATTTCATTTGCCTTTTTTGCTGTTCTCAGAATATATTGATTTCACTAGAAACAGTGAGTTCAATAGTACTCATCACATAACAGCGGGCAAAAAAAAGACAATCAATACGATTATCTTAAAAAAACATTCAACATTCTCAATAACAATCTAAAAAATAGAAATAAAACATATGTTACATGTTGTTTTTCAAACAGCAATTTCTTACATAACTATGAGATATCTCAAAGAATCTTAAAATACCAAAACACTATCATTAATTTTCATACACTGTAACCAAAGTTACTTTTAAATATATGCTGACAAAATATACAACAATTAGTGCTTAATAGTTTTTTTTTACTTTTCCTCATGGCCAAATAGTATATCTCAAATTCTTAGTAAAGAAGTTCCTCAATAGTAATCCTCAGCATCCATCTCCCAACTTTGGATCTCCCAACTTTCTGATCCAAAACCACCGACATCATTTGCAACGTCCCCCAGGGCTCATCCCTCAACTAGACGCTATTCAACATCTACATGGCATCCTTACACAAGTGGCCCACCATCACAACCTCAACATTATCTGCTAAGGCAACTACATCACCTCATCTTCTCCCTCACCAAGGAGCCAAACATCACTGAAAGACGTAACCAACTGCATAAGGATAAACTCTCTAAATCTCAACTCGGACAAACACCTACAACGACTACAACGAGTCCAAAACACTTCCGCCCGACTGGTCATCAATATCCCCTGCCACACCACCTGAGAGATCTAGACTGGCTTTACGTCAACAAGAGAATCTCCTTCAAGCTCCTCACCCTCACTTACAAATTACGCTACAACACCAGATCAACCTACCTTAACAGCAGTAATCCTGAAAGGCCAAATTTTGTTCCTAAAATTTTGGCCCTAAAAATATTAGGTAAGAATCTGGTAACTCTTTAGGCAAACGTTGTTTAAAAACCAATTGACTATCATTAAAATGTATCCAACCTTTCAGACATTTTAAATAAACAGTGTAATGTCCAGATGTTGTAGAAGGTCCATCATGAAAAATAATTGCAACATCTACAAAAGTTCTTCCTGATATTGATACTTGAGTAGCTACAAAACTTTTTAATTAAAGTTTTCAATTTTCTTCCATCAGCTCTACAACGTTGCAGCATTAAAATTACATACTGTCCATATCTTTGTATAAATAATGTTGATGACATTTCTGATTTACATTGGCTACACCTCATGTTTTGACTTGCTCCTCTAACTAGATTGTTAAAAGACACTGATTCACAGTCAGGTAAAGTCAAATATATGAATCTTTCAGTGTCTATGTTAGCAGTACATGTAAACAAACAATTTTCACAGTCATGTTGCCATTTATAAGAAAGGCCAAAAAGGTTTTCAATATCTATGCCTTCATCTTCCAATACAACAAGCATAAACAATCAAAATTCCTGACAATCTTGCTGAATATTCTGCGTAAATTGAGTAGAACCAGAACACATGTCCAAAACATTTCGAGTATCAGAAACAGTTTATATTTTACTTTTATAACTACTACATTTCTCATAAACAGAATACAACAAGGAACAGAATCTTTCTTCCCGATTTTCAACAATTTGCTGTTGCAAACTTTCAAGAACAAAACACTAACAACTACACTAGCATAGCAGTTGACACCAGAACTATTTTCAAACTGATAATCAACATTCTCTTCAACACTGTCCTTTTTCTTTTTCCTTTCTCTACAGCTTCACTACTGATATTCTCAAATCTTCTTTTTCTACCTACCACACGCTTTTCAAATACTGGATATTGACCTAAATTGAGTGCATATTCTCTTCTTAACCTATTATTCTCTTTCACACAATTTGCATCTGCACTAACCTTTGTCTCATCAAAATCAATCAAGTACAATCCAGATAAAGTTCTCACTCGAGACAAAGCAACATATGCCATACCTTCTTTAAACACGGTACTTCCAATATTCACTAAAGCACTATCTACACTTAAACCTTGAGATTTATGAATGGTAACCGCATACGCCAAAGAAATAGGAAACTGTTTTCTCCGTACATACAAAACTTTTACAAGCAAAAACTGAGCTGAACAACGACTAAATTGTTGTACTTCTGCAATTTCAAAAAATTAGATTTTTCAAAAATGCTATACCATCTCTATTTACATAATTAACGAAATCAACAATTGTATCCATTGCTCCATTTACTAAACCTTTTTCCACATTCAAATTACGCCATAAAATTACCCTACAGTTTACACATGCATATAAATTCTTTTCTAAAGAATCCAATTTCCTCTTCAACTTTTTGGTCAAAATAATAGTGATTCCTTCATGTTCTATTTTATCAAATAGCTTCCAATTTTATAATTTCTTCATTTTCCATCTTTAACATTTCTTCGTTAAATATAGAACATTCACACAGTGTTGGCATTAAGCAGATTACAGATTTGTTTTCTGCAATTCTCATATATATTTTCTCAGGAACAATATTTTCATTTGGAAACAAATTGGAAAGTAATAGTCTCTGTAAAGCTTCTTTGCCATGTTTAGTCACTTTCCCAATTCTTATATCTTGAAGAATAGTTCCATAATCAGCATCATTTGCCTATCGCTTATTTGTAATAAGTTCCTTATACTCAAAATATGACCAAATGTTAACATTTTCAATGCTCCCCAAAGACTTTCTGGTATCTTCATGCGCCAGTGTTTTAAACACTGGTTGTCCTTTTACAGGAGTAAGTTGTAGTAGATCTCCAAAAACGATGACGTGTTTTCCTCCAAATAATATGTCACACTCTGTTTTAAGAATTTGCTGCATTCTTAAATGCACAAAGGCAAGCATTAAGTTTGATACCACGCTTACCTCATCAATAAAGAGAAGTTTCATTTTCTTCAAGACTCTTGAAACTTCACAACAAGCTTCTCCATATAGCTTGTGGTATTCCAATTTGTTTTCATGCTCTACTGGTAGCATTAATAAACAATGTAAAGTAATTCCTTTAATATTGTATGCTGCCAATCCAGTTGGAGCAGTGACAACACAAGACAAATTGTTTTCTGTAGAAAAGTGTGATTACTTTAATTAAACTACTTTTGCCTGTTGCAGCTTGTCCACTCACGTACATGCGAATAGGTTGAACTGACGAGCAAGAGCACTCTTTCTACTCATGAAGTAATCCATGGTCAATCTGTCCTCTCACTTGCTCATATATTTGTTTCTGCTCAATATTCAGTTGTTCATCCAAGTTTCCTAAGTTTGTTACATCTTCTTGAGCTTGATACATTGCTGTTTCCACCTCTTCCATAGCAGTTGCTGCTTCGTTTTGAACAATTGGTTCTCCTAGTGGATCCTGACTCAAAGGAGCAGAAGTTTGACTGTCTTGAGAACTGTCTCTAGCAATCTCAGCTGCAATTGTAGCTTCTTGCTCAATTTCGTCGTTCAACATTTTCACATCATTAGAAAAAACAGGACATTCTATAGTATCTATACTTGCGATGAACAAATCTTCATAGCTCTCAAAATCTCAATGTAATTCCAATTCTGAGCGCCACGGCTTGAAAAGTTGCAAAAGAGCTAAATAGTCAAATTCCTTTTTGTCAGCAGTTTCACAACTCAGTTTACGGTGATTAATCAAATGTCCTTTTCTTTGTTTCACAAAACATCCTTCAGAACCAATCACGGCATATATACCATTATTGATGTTTTCGGTAACATTCCGTTTAAAAATATAGTTTTGCAGCACTTCATAGAGACACATGTTCTCGGGATGATGACTTCTATTTGGAAAATATCTCTACTTTCTGGCTCTTTTTCAGCTAAATATTCAATTTCTTGTACAGATTTAAGTACTCGAGTTCTTGTTGCAGCAAGACCTAGACTCACCCAAATGATTCTTCTAGATTTGGAGTATAGACTTGCAGATGATAAGCGATCCGAATATTCATACGCTCAAATTTCTCGATGAGATAACATCTTCAAACTGTAACTATATAATTTCTTACTTAGACTCTTCTTGTGGGAAATCTCTTCCCACATTTCCTGCAATTCTGTCTTTTCTGATTTGGTTATATAGGATGTTACATATCGAGCTACAGCAATGGAATTGTCCGCAACGTATTGGATATCCATGTTAGCATTCCACATGGATAAAATGACTGAATTGTAGTCATTTATATATTTTGACTCTTCATTTCTTCTTAAGTTGTAGGTATTTTTTGGAGACTTTCTTGTGATAGTATGTCGCAAAGATGACATAAAACTGTTCATTCTTCCTTTCGATAATACAGGACGTGGAAATACAGAACGGCATTTGATGTAGAACTTGTCCTTAGATTTGTACTTTTGACGACAGTATTTCCCACAACGATGGCTTTGGAATCGTAAGACTTGTTGTCTTAAGTCCTTATCTAGTGTACTATGGCTGAGATACCCGCCACCCCCTCTCGACACAAATCCCCAAGGATGGGAAACCGGAAACGGTTCTGAACTTTTGGAAGACGGGAGGGAGTGACCCTTCCGGCCGTATTTATTAAAATATGAAACAAAATCAAAACATTAAAATAACAGTTTCATATTATGTACAATTTCATTTCACATCACGATGTTTGGCTAACCTTAACATATTACTAATACAAAGGTTCTCCTAGCCGAACTAACATCCTACAAAACATTTAACTTGAAATTGTACATCCTAACTTTTAAGGGCCAACGGCAAGGTCGCAACCGGTGTCAGATCCCTAAACCAGAAAAACCTCCCCCACTTGTGAGGGGCGACCGCACAGAGGCGTACTTCAAGTGCATCTACCAATTTCCCTTGACTTGACGGGGGCCCCAATGAACTCGACGCCATTTAAAGGTCGTCCGAGGACTCGTGTGAGGTGTCTAGAAGGTAGCGTAAACCCCCTCCCCACCCCACACAACTTACCACATCTGCCGTCGCAGGTGTCCTGGCCCCGGGAAATTCCCCAGGAGGGGCCCGTAGCCCCTCCTATCCATGAAGGGGCCTTGACCGCCTTTCCTTTCCTTCCGGCGGCCCATCCTTAGAAGGGACCGCCTCCCCGTTGAGGGGCCAATGGCCACCTCCCCCGAGCGCTCCCATCCGTAATGGGTGACGCCCCCCCCATAGGGATCTTCCAATTACTGCTCACCGATCATGACCTTACCGCCCGACCAAAATAAATACGACAATTTAACTAAAACTACTAATTACAAAACAACCCTAACTATTTCTCGTATGATTACCGATCAACACTAGTGCAAAAACACTTTATTGGAAAAAACATACTGTAAATGACCATTCTTTATTGCATACTCAAAATACACGACAATCATCACAACCTGTAAGAAATAGAGTTACCACATCAAAACTTTATTTAAAACAGTTGGCTGTCCTCAGGGGCTGGTGGGTGGGTCAAAATTGGCTCTTCGTTCCGTCTCGAGCTCACGTGCAGCGGGGAGGTGCAGCTTCAGAGCACAGGAACAAGAGGATGCTTTCTTGGCTTGTTGCTCCTTTTATCCGTCTTCAGGGCGGGCGTAAACCCGCCTCCGCCTGCCTCCCTGGGCGTGGCCGGCCGCGTCAGTGTCTAGGACAACCCACTCCAGGGCGGGAAAAAGGCGCGCCCCGGCTACGCCGCTTCGGGCATACCAGCCGAGACTCGCCTCCCGCCCAAGATGGCCTCCCGGGGGGATCGAGGTACTCCACCATACGTTCGGGGGGACCGAATGGTCGCCCCTTTCCATATGGCTGAGATACCCGCCACCCCCTCTCGACACAAATCCCCAAGGATGGGAAACCGGAAACGGTTCTGAACTTTTGGAAGACGGGAGGGAGTGACCCTCCCGGCCGTATTTATTAAAATATGAAACAAAATCAAAACATTAAAATAACAGTTTCATATTATGTACAATTTCATTTCACATCACGATGTTTGGCTAACCTTAACATATTACGTATTACTAATACAAAGGTTCTCCTAGCCGAACTAACATCCTACAAAACATTTAACTTGAAATTGTACATCCTAACTTTTAAGGGCCAACGGCAAGGTCGCAACCGGTGTCAGATCCCTACACCAGAAAAACCTCCCCCACTTGTGAGTGGCGACCGCACAGAGGCGTACCTCAAGTGCATCTACCAATTTCCCTTGACTTGACGGGGGCCCCAATGAACTCGACGCCATTTAAAGGTCGTCCGAGGACTCGTGTGAGGTGTCTAGAAGGTAGCGTAAACCCCCTCCCCACCCCACACAACTTACCACATCTGCCGTCGCAGGTGTCCTGGCCCCGGGAAATTCCCCAGGAGGGGCCCGTAGCCCCTCCTATCCAGGAAGGGGCCTTGACCGCCTTTCCTTTCCTTCCGGCGGCCCATCCTTAGAAGGGACCGCCTCCCCGTTGAGGGGCCAATGGCCACCTCCCCCGAGCGCTCCCATCCGTAATGGGTGACGCCCCCCCATAGGGATCTTCCAATTACTGCTCACCGATCATGACCTTACCGCCACAGGCCGGATAGTTGACCGGCTATCCGGACCCCCCACAACAACTCCTGCCTAAAGGTCATGTTTTAAACTCTTTAGCCAAGTTATGAGGTCTCCTATGAGTAACTCATTCCCCACCCGGGACAAATGGACCCCATCACCCAGGTACATACTGTCCCCCTTAATACAACCATGTGGAATAGAATGCAGTGTACTTGAACGAAACAATCTACCCAATTTATTATTTACTTTCTTCACTGAGTGATTCAGAGCAGAAACCGAATTCGCCCCCGCCACACTTTCCGTGGAATCATATGGGACCATGCAATTGTGCACCCTGGAACTCTTCTCGCCAACCAACTTACAGTGGAGAGCATTGCCTCGAGAAGAAGTCGTCTACCAGTGGCCACCAAATTGTTGCCCCCAAGATGGACTATGATTATAGACGGCGGTGACCTTGTCCGCCCTAACAAACCCTCGAAAAAGGATTGAAACTGGTCAATACAGAGTCCGCCCCTTCCGTAGAAGGTCACCCTTTACCCGTATTCCCCAGCCATGTGAATCATGTCACCTGCTTTGAATACGTCCGCGGCACGCCTCACGTATGAGTGGCCCACGACCCACACCACTTTTCCCGCAGCCGGTGATGTCTGACCGCTGGTTCCCAGGTGTCGGGTCGACTGCACAGTCCGCCCCGCCTCGTGAGCTTGCGAAACTGTAAACCAAACAAAAACAAGAAGCGTGAGTACATCATTACAGCTTCACAACATATGCAACCGCACATACTTTTTGTAACAATTCGAGGACCAACGCCCCAGACGTTTCACTTTTTCCACACTCAGACCCCTGGCTGTAGCCTCAGTAGCAGCCCCTATCCGAAAGGAATGAGTCCCGAACTCGCCGGGGTTCAAGCCCACGGCCGAAATTGACATTGCAAGCACCCGCTGGAACTGAAACCTCGTCAGTGGGGTGGCGTCAGCGTGTCTCAACAAGGTTCCCCCCCATGATGCCACCCTCTGCGCCAAATATTCCTCTACGCAAACAACAGGGCACATGGGAGACCCGGGAATCCTATGTATGATTATGCAGTCCCCAATCGCACCCTGATCGGTCTTGGACCTGACAAACGAGACAGTCATCGTCTCCCCCTTAACCTGAATGTGCTCTCGGCACAGTCCCCCCACCGTATCCTGCTTGTTCCTCGCCACCAGTTCGCTTACCCGCATAGCCCCATGGAATGCTAGCGCAAAAGCGGCTCGGAATAACACTGTTTCATACCGGGATGAACATGTCGCAGGGAGTACAGAAAACAACAGGGCCAACCTATCCAGGCCTATCGGGTGTCTCCGATCTACTCTGCGACCCTCCAGACGTTGCCACCCACGTAGCGCTTTCTGCACCACGAAAGACGCTGTCGGGTCCCGGATCCCATGAGCCCTTGCCATAAAGGAAATGGCGGCCCGATGCCTCTGGGCCGTAGCTACTGATTTGCCTGCCCGATGTAGAGACAGCAAAAATTTTACGACAAGCTCTTCCTGGCCCCAAAGCTCCCCCCTAGCAGAACCCAAAAAGGACCAATAGGAACGAAACGCCCCTTCATATGCCTTCCTTGTCCTGGGTGCTAAACTCTCTCCCACGAGGTTTTGTAGTTCGGGGCATCGAGAGACCAGAGAGCTTCGGGAAAGGGTGCCGCCACCCGGTCCGCTGTGGGCAGAAAACCCCAGAAGGCCTGCATACGGAAACGAGAAAGTGCATCAGCCGCTTGATTCAACACCTCCGGGACATGTCGCGCCCTAAAGAGCACATTCAACTGCATACACAATAACACAATTTCCTTGAGCAGTCTCAGAATCCATTTGCAACGTCCTGCCTGACTATTGATACACTCAACCACGGTCATGTTATCAGACCAGAACACCACAGAGTGATCCCGGAACCCCTCAGGCCATGTTTTCAGGGCCACCAAAATGGGGAAGAGTTCGAGAAAAGCAATGTTACTCGTCAGCCCGCACTCGTGCCACCATGACGGCCATTTTTGAGCCGACCATTGCGTACCGAATATGGCGCCAAAACCTATACTCCCCGCCGAGTCTGTCCACAGCCCCAGCTCCTCGGAGGACACCGCCGGTTTGTTCCAAGCAATTCGACCATTGAAATCCGCCAAGAATGCCAGCCAAATGTGCATGTCCTGGCGAATCTCTGCCGAGAGCCTCGTGCGGTGGTGTCCCTCCTTCAGGCCGACCATGGCTTGTGCAATCGAGCGGGAAAAGGGGCGGTCCATTGGCATTACTCTGAGGGCAAAATTCAACTGGCCCACTGTTTGTTGCAATTGATGCAGGTTTACCTTAGACACTCGAATACATGTTTCAAGGGATGCCCTGAATTTTACCACTTTTTCTTTGGGTAACCGAAAACAACCTTCCTCCGAGTCGAGCTCGATCCCCAGAAACTCGAGTGAAGTCGAGGGGCCAACAGTCTTACCTGGTGCCAATGGCACACCAAAATGCTTCATTAAGGCACAAAATTCGTTCAAAGCCTGTCCACATTCCGGGTCCCCGGCTGCCCCCAGGAACAGAAAGTCATCGAGATAATGCATAACATGCTGAAAACCCGTCCTTCTTGTGAACACCCATTGTAGAAAACAACTGAACTTTTCAAAGTAAGCACAAGATATAGAGCATCCCATTGGCATACATTTATCCATATAATAGCGGCCCTGAAACATGAAACCAAGAAGACGCTGATCGTCTGGGTGTACCGGGAGCAACCGGAACGCTGACTCGATGTCTGATTTTGCCATCAGCGCCCCGGGCCCCAGGCGATTCAACATGGCGATGGCCTCATCGAAAGATGCGTACCGCACCGAACACACTTCCGGGTCTATCGCATCATTCACGGAAAGACCTCGTGGGGCTGATAGGTTATGTATTAGCCTAAACTCACCCGGGTCCTTCTTGGGGACCACCCCTAATGGGGAACAAACAAAGTTAGGAACTGGTGGAAAATCGAATGGACCGGCAACCCGCCCTCGAGTCACCTCCTTCCCAATCTTTACCCATACCACTGCCGTATGCTGCAGGACCGACAGTTGGTTCTTACAACTTGCTTCACCCCGAAAATCCCCCACTGGAATGCGGAAACCATATGAAAAACCGTCTCGCAACACCCCAGCGGAGACATGGTCCGGGTATTCGTTGAGCCAAGGAATCATCGCCATGGTATCAATCGGGGTAGGTAAAGGCGCCCCTCGGACTATTTCAGACCTGTTTGGCGCTTCCCCTACCACCGTTATCACCCGTTTTGGCTCTGCACATGGTCTCAGGATGGGAGGATTGTCCACACCCCCCACATTCATGTCTAAACTTGCATGACCCTTGGGGCCTTGTACATTTTCCCCTGTTAAAATTCCAACAAATCCCCCTTTTACCTGCGTTGCCACTCGACTTCGAGTGGTGCTCGTTACCTGCACCCGTCCGAAAGGGTGTCCCAGAGGATTGGCGGGAAGACTAAGCCCCGTTACTCCCCGACAATGGTACTTTTAACATGCCTGAATTCTCCATTTTCTGCCAAGAAATGGAGTCATAACAATCCCATGTTAGAGCTGGGTCGTGCTCCTTAGCCTTCCTAAAAAGATTGTCATAACAAAACCACTGATTGCCCTCATATGCTAGAGAATACTCCATGATACGTGTCTGGTAAATAGGCAACTCCGTCAACAATTCAGGCCTTCGCTCACCCATAATGGAGGTAAAAATGCCAAACGCTCTGCCCCAAGTACCTATGTTTTCGTCGACCTTAAAGGCGGCCATTTTTGCGCGCCAAACACTCGGATGCATAAGCTCTTTTTGGCCCTTCACATGCTCCATCTCGTAATGGTCAGTAAGCAAAGAAAATATATTCACATACTTATCGGCCCAAATCTTTTCCTTAATTTCAAGTGGAACATGCTGGGCCACTTTCTCCCTTCGTGAGGGTACAGACCCCTCCCCCGCAATCGGCAGTAGCCGCTTACCTGCACTAGGTGCTGTACTTGCCGCCGAACTCGCGCCTGCTGCAATCTCAGCCACCGGAACCTGTGGGGGAACAGAAGATGGTGCCTTCGCAGCCTCTCTAGATTCCCGCAGTTGTCTCATTACTGCCCTGGCGTCGTCAGCCGTGGTGCCCTCACTATCTTTTCCCAACCACGCTGCCAGTTGTGCCGCCAACTCGGGAGGCATATCCTCTCCGTTCACGGGGGTGACTACCACGGGGATTGGACGCCCCTCCTTCGGAACCGGGGTAGGCTCCTCTATCGGTGTATCGGGAACCGGGGCCTTCCCCCCCAGGTGCCCCCCTCCTGGACCTCTTGCCTCTCCCGCTAGGGACTACTCCCGGCAATGCTGGTCCGACGATCCGCTTCGGTCCTCCATCCCCATTCTTTACCGCCATCTGCTTCTTCAAATCGGCTACTTCCTTTATGAGCATGCGGAGCATCTGATCGGTCCCGACCCGCTTTCCGACCTTCTTGCCCGGCATTCTTGAACGAAGATATCTGTAAAACAAAGACAAAAATTACAACGCTCAAAATTGGCTCTTCGTTCCGTCTCGAGCTCACGTGCAGCGGGGAGGTGCAGCTTCAGAGCACAGGAACAAGAGGATGCTTTCTTGGCTTGTTGCTCCTTTTATCCGTCTTCAGGGCGGGCGTAAACCCGCCTCCGCCTGCCTCCCTGGGCGTGGCCGGCCGCGTCAGTGTCTAGGACAACCCACTCCAGGGCGGGAAAAAGGCGCGCCCCGGCTACGCCGCTTCGGGCATACCAGCCGAGACTCGCCTCCCGCCCAAGATGGCCTCCCGGGGGGATCGAGGTACTCCACCATACGTTCGGGGGGACCGAATGGTCGCCCCTTTCCATTTTGGGTATATCACATGAAGCATATTTTTCAATAAAAGACAACACAGTATCAAATGAGTCTGTTCCAAATTTGGGAGCATCTTTGATCCATATTAGCATATGTATGTGAGGAGCAATCCTCGCGTGATACTCCTTTCTCCAAAAGAAATCCAGAACCTCTGATTTATCTTGGTGATAAAAGACATCATAGCTTCAAATCTATGATTGAAATACCTGCATACATTAACCGGATCCAAAGAGCAAAATTCTCCAGGTGTCTTGTATTCAATATTTGGTATATTTGAAATTGCCTCTCGAAGAAATTGAAGTAAATCATCCCAAGCATATTCAGCACAGATTAGAGTAAGGAACCAAGTAGGAGTTCCTAAGTTCCTTAGCATACATTTAAGTTCTCCATGATGACGGCACCAGTACTCATTAGTACCACGCTGACATGCCATGAGATTAATTAGCTGAGATTCCAAAACATTATCTTCCTACAGTACTTTCTCCATAAACTCCTTTGCCGAAACATTTCGCAGATGTACACCTGTTTTCAATATATGGTTTACTGCATAAGACAGTCCAGACAAATCACTCTCAAACAAAATATGAAACAAATACGGAATACATTGTTGAAATCTTGGATCTTCTGCATACAATCTTGATGTCCGGTATTCAGATGCAGGAATCTGCACAGGTCGGTCATCATATCGTCCTCCTTTTCCTGTGGGAAACAACTGAGGGAAACAACGAGCTTCCAAGCTTTTTTCCAATACACTAATGGGACTTCCCTTTGCTTCTTTCATTTGAAATAACTCTGTAGTATTCCCCATCATTTCTTTATAATGAAGTGGATGAACATTGTAATGTTCGTAGATTTCTTCAGTTCTGGACACATCCACTTTTTCAATTTGTCCAGATGGCGAGTCACTATCTTCTTCTACAATTATTTCTTCTTCGCTCACATACACATTTTTATAATATTATTTTTTACCAGATACAACGTTGCCTTTTTCACTTTCCTAACATCCACTAATTCTTGCCATATTTTCGTACTCTTAGTAGGAATGCCATTAACAAGAATAACTAAAGGTTCATCTTCTACATTTTCTACAACAATTGTTTCAATATTTTTCTTTCAATCTAGCGGCAAATATACAACTCTTCCCTTTAATCCTCTCTGTAAATCTGAAGGAGGCAATTTCACTGTCTTAGGCTCCATACGAACAATAGCCTGAAACGGATGCACACATTGAAAAAGAATAGACTCATAGGTATTTAAATCCATCAGTTCAGAAGGAGTATTTACCATCTCAAAATTATTATGTACAGCTCTAGTAGGCATTTTGTTCTCGTCTAATTTGTTATAACAATATTTACAAATATGCTGATCAGAACCCAAACCAAAACAATTCTCTACCAACAAATAAGTTGCAAAATCCTTCCACTCATTATTACTTTCCTTTTCACTTTTTAAATACAAATCAACAGTCCTGGTCTGATTTTTATAATGAGTTTATCGACAACAGATACAAGAATAATCTGGCCTTTCACCTGAAATTACCTTACACTCTTGCTCAAAATTTTCTACACTAAAATGCTGTACATTCTCTTCCACATTTCCTTCTATTAATGTCTCAGTTTCTACACTGTCTTCCTGAGGACCAAAGTAACTAACCTGAATTTCATCACAAATATTCATTACATCTGATACAGATCCACGCAAAAGAGCACTGTTCAACTTTTTTAACATTAGTGCTGGACTTTTTGCATAATACAATCTTCTGACTAATTTCCTCATTTGAGTATGATGAACTGCTAACATCCTGAAATGGTGAAAAACAATTCAACATTCTTTTTTTTGAAAGACAAGCCAAACAATGACCTTGCAAAACCGTATTTTCTCTCACTCTGTAAGGGTCTAGTCCTTGCAAAATCTTAATCTTTTGTTTAACACTTTTCTTAGTATAGTTACGTAAGAAATTGCGTAACAAATCAATAGATTCTTGCTGTACACTACAAATACTACTGCAATTCCAAGTATACACTGGAACTTTAGGTGGTCTCCCTAAAACTTCATCAGCTAACACCTCTTCTGCATTTCTTGGAACAATTTTCTCTTTCTCACTAGGACAACCATTTCTAACCTCATAAGCACCACCACTAGTGTCAAGCGTGCAACAAGTCATCACTCTGAAGATAATTCTCTTCATTAAAAAAAGGCTCAGAACTTGAACAATGTTTCCATTCACCCAAAAAAACTCAAAAAAATTACTTCTGTTAATTACTCTTCTCCACTTACTTTTGGCCATCATTAAATGGATTAACTTATCTAGTGATCGAATTCTATTGATTACTAAAACAAACAATTGTTTTTTCAATTCCAAAGCCTTCTCAACTAGATTTTCTATACTTTTCTTCTTCTTATAAAATGCTGTTTTTTTTACATTTCTTCACTACCTTAATTAAATTCGACACAACTCTATTATAAAACATTTTTTTCCAATTTCCTTAAATTGGTTTTTCCTCCTTTTACTATACACTGTTTTTTCACAAGATGATTTTCCATGCTTGTTCTCTTTTCTCTTAGTTGCAAATTCACTAATAGTATTTTTGACTTTGTGCACACTACTCTTGGGCCCATATGTATCAACATCCAGATTTGTGAATCTCAAATAGCGATTTTTTAGCAATCGCTATTTGAGATTTGAAAATTGGTATGTACATAGAAAATCGCAAATTTTTTAGCGATTTCCTAAAATTGCGAATCACAATTAAGGAATAATGTTCCATTCATTACTATGGGCCAGGAGGCCCACAGGAATGAATCAGAAGGTATTCTCAATTTGCCATTCGCAATTTGAGAATCGCAAATTGAGATTAATTTCAAGGGTGCAGGGGTGTCCAAAGGACACCCTGTTGCACCCCTGAAATTAGCATGGGTGCACATGTGGCACACATATATGCCTTAAGGGCATGTATATGCTTCACATTGCACTTTGAAAAATGCAGAAAAGTGCATTTTTCAAGGAATTTGCAAACTACCACCAACTTGAAGTTTGTGGTAATTTGCGATTCCTTAAATGCAATTGCAAAATAAGGAATCGCAAATTTAGCGATTCCTTATTTTGCACTCAATTTTGCTACATGCATACCATTTAGCGAAAATGAATTCGCAAACGCCGGAATTTGCAGAATGTCAGCGTTTGCGAACCCATTTGAGCATCATGCATATGGCCCCTAGTGTTGAATAATTTCCTCAGAAAAGTTTTTGTTCTCTTACCAGGACATTTTTTCTTTTTGTTAACACATTGTTCTTCAGGTAAATCTTGTGGATGACTTCTCTTTAAATGAACAGCTTTTTTTCGTTGTTTCCTCTTTTCAGTTTTTGTGGCATGATGAATTTTTTTCAGTGTTGATAAATAGAATCTATTATAAAAAATATATAACATTACAAAAATAAATATATGAAATATACTATTATATTACTTATAAGAAGAGAGGGGGGATTATGAGGACAAACGTGGGAGTATGAAAATAGAAGGAGTTAAAACAAGAGAAGAAGGAGTATGAGACAAGGGAAAATATGAGGAGAAAGGGGAGTATAAGCAGGCACTGCAGTATAAGGGGATAAAGGGAGAAGGAAGAGACTAGAAAGTATGAAGAGATAAGGGGAAGTATGAGGAGAAAGGTGGGAGTATGAGGAGAGAAGGGAGAGTACAAGAAGAAAGAGAGAGAGTGTGAGAAGAGAGGAAGCAGTATAAGAAGAGAGAGAAGGACTATGAAGAGAAAACAAGGGATACGTAGAAAGAGGCACTATTATAAGAACAAAAGAGAATATAAGGAAAGAGGGGTGTGTATAAGGAGAGAGAGGAGAGTACCAGAAGAGAGAAAGGAGAATGTGAGGAAAAGTGGAGCACCAGGAGAAAATGGGTGTACAAGAACAGAGGATACAGTATGAGGAGAAAGAGGAAGGAGTATAAACAAATGGGGGAATATGAAGAGTGAAAGGAGTATGATGAAAGAGGGAGGAGTATGACAAGATAAACAAAAATAAAGAGAGAGGTCAGTATGAAAAGACGGGGAGTATGAGGAAAGTGCTGCAGAGTGTACGCAAGGAGTCAAGGAGGAGTATGAGAAAAGAAAAGGCAGCATGAACAGAAAGGGGAAATTTAAAGAGAGAGAAGAGACAATGAAAAGAGAAAATAATTATGAAGAGACAGGAGAAGATGAACACAGAGAGAAGGAGTATAGGACAAAAGGGAATATAAGAAAAAGGGAGTAGTATGAGGAGACAGGGAGAAGTAAGAGGAAAGAGAGGACAATGTGAAAACAGGGGAGAATATAAGCACAGGGGGGAGAATGATGAGAGGAATGTGACAATAAGAAAAGAGGGGGATATCAAGACAGAGTGGGGAGTATAAGAAAAGTGAGGAGAAGTGTGAGCAGAGAGAGGGGAGTATGAGAAGAGAAAGAAAAGTATGAGAAAGAATAGGGAGTATGTGCAAAGAAGAGCGAGAATAAGAAAGAAATTAGAATATAAGGAGAGAAGAGGATGTATGATGAAAGGAGAAGGAATATAAAGAGAGAGAGGGACAAAAATGTGGAGAAAAGACAAATATAAGGGAAGACTGAGTGTATAAGGAGAGAGGGAGTAGTATGAGAAGACCGTAAGAACTATGAGGACAGGGGTGAATATGAAGACAGGAGAGAATTTGAAGAGTAGGGGAAGTTTGCAAAAAGAGGGGCAAGTATGAAGAGAAAAGAGAAGTATAAGGAGAGAGGAGTATATAAGAAAAAGGAGGTAGTATGATGAGAGAGGAAGGAGTTAGAGGAGAGAGGAGGGAGGAGGGAGCATGACAAGAGAGTGTAGAAAATATTGAAAAAGGGGCGAATATAATTCCTTAACGTACACAAATGCACAGTGTTATATAGACAAAAAAATATGAGACCATGCATTATACCAAAACACATTTACTACTGTAAAAAGTTTAAGTGACTATACAAATTCCATGTATATAACTACGACATTTCAGTGAACAACCCTGACTCATTTTGCAAATACATATGCAATTTACTACATTATTTCTGCCAACATTACATCAAAAAGTAACACAATAAAACAACAAAGACGCACAAGGGGCTTGTAAATCTGCCCAGAGTGTATACAGAGAGAGAGAAAGGAGAAAGAGAAGAGAACAGGGAGTATGAAGAGAAAGATGAAGTATGAAGAGAGAGGGAACAAAATGAGGAGACAAGAGGAATTTGAGGAGAGACAGGGAACTATAAACACAAAGATGGGAAGCATGAGGACAGAGGAGAATATAACAAAAAAGGGGTAGTATCAGGAGAGAGGAAGGAGTAATAGGAGAGAGGAGGAAGTATGACAAGAGAGGATGGAAAATATGGAAAAAGGGCGAATATAATTCCTTAATGTACACAGACGCACAGTGGGATATTAGACAAAAAAATATGACCATACATTATACCAAAACACATTTACTACTGTAAAACGTTTAAGTGACTATACACATTCCATGTATATGACTACTACATTTCAGTGAACAACCCTGACTCATTTCGCAAATACATATGAAATTTACTACATTATTTCTGCCAACATTACATCAAAAAAAGTGACACAATAAAACAACAAAGATGCACAAGGGGCTTGTAAATCTTTCCCAGAGTGTATGCAGAGAGAAAGAAAGGAGAACGAGCAGAGAACAGGAAGTATGAAGAGAAAATTGAAGTATGAAGAGAGAGGGAAGAAAATGAATAGACAGGAGGAATATGAGGAGAGACGGAAATATAAACAGAAAAAAGGGCAGTATGAGGACAGAGAAGCATATAAGAAAAAGGGGGAACTATCAGGAGAGATGAAGGTGTAAGAGGAGAAAGCAGGGAGTATGATAAGAGAGCGTGGAAAACATGAAAAAGGGGCAATATTATTCCTTAATGTACACAGACGCACAGTGTGATATTAGACAAAAAAATATGACACCATGCACTTTACCAAAACACATTTACTACTGTAAAATAGTTAAGTGACTCCACACATTCCATGCATATAACTACTACATTTCAATGAACAACCCTAACTCATTTTGCAAATACATATGCAATTTACAACATTATTTCTGCCAACATTACATCAAAAACGTGACACAATAAAACAACAAAGATGCACAAGGGGCTTGTAAATCTGTCCCAGAGTGTACGCAGAGAGAGAGAAAGGAGTATGACAAACAAGGGTAGAAAATATGGAAAAAGGGGTGAATATAATCCCTTAATGTACACAGACTCACAGTGTGATAGTAGACAAAAAAAGACACCATTCATTATACCAAAACACATTTACTACGGTAAAACATTTAAGTGACTAAACACATTCCATGTATTGGAAAGGGGCGACCACTCGGTCCCCCCGAATGTATGGTTGGGTGCCCCGATCCTCCCGGGAAACCATTTTGGGCAGGGGGCGTGTCTCGGCTGGCATGCCCGAAGCGGCGTAGCCAGGGCGCGCCTTTTTCCCGCCCAAGAGGGGTTGTCCTAGACACCTACACCGATGACCACGCCTAGTAGGCGTACCGGAGGAGGGTACACGCCCTCCCGAAGAAGAATAAATAGAGCGGGAATCCGAAGAAGCGTCCTCTTGTTCCTGTGCTCTGAAGGCTGCACCCACTCGTTGCTCGTGAGCCCTCGACGGAACAAGCAGCAATTTTGAGAACTAGTAATCTTGTTGTTTCTCTTTCAGTTATTTGGAGTCGGAGAGTCCAGGACCTCGTGGATCGACTAGGCGCAGAATACTCGAAACGATGGCTGGCAAGAAAGCAGGGAAGGGTTCCGAGGCGGATAAGGTGCTACGCCTGTTAGCGAACCGGATGGCTTGCATGGAGCGGAAACTCGGACAAGTCCCATCGATCGGTCGAGGTTTGGTGGAGGTCAAAAAACAACTGGCTGCACTGAGCAATCCTGGTAACCCTAAGAAGGTAATAGGCCCGGCCCTGCCGGGAATCGTCCCCGAGGGTAGAGGGAAGCGGGTCAAGAAGAGGGCGGTTTCAGGGGAAGTTCCGGTCCCAGAGGTACCCCCGGCCACCCCTGTCACACCAGCATACTACCCGGTACAAATCCCAGACGCGGGTCAACCGATCCCGCTAGTGATTACCCCTGCTAACGATGAAGATATGCCTCTTGAATTGGCCACCCAGTTGGCCGCATGGCTCAATAAAAAGGCAGGGGGTGCCAAGGCGCCCGGAGACACGGCCGAAGAGGCCAAGCTACTAATCCAGCAATTGCGGCAGTCGAGAGATGCCGCAAAGGCGAATCTTCCTCTTGTTTCCCCACAGGTGACACCGGTAGGACCGGCAGTTGGTCTCGAGAAAACGGCGGGAACAACGATCGAACCGGGTAAGCTCGCTTTGCCAATGGCGGGGGAGGGCTCATTACCCTCAAGGCGGGAGAGGGTGGCAAAGCACATCCCTATGGCCACAAAAGAGTTAATATGGGGAGACAAATATGTCAATATGTTTTCATTATTAACTGACCATCGCGAGATGGAATATGCTAAAACCCAGAAAGATTTGTGGCACCCGAGCGTATGGCGCGCCAAGATGGCGGAATTCAGGGTGGATGAAACGATAACGAATTGGGCGAAGGCCTTTGCAATTTTTACTGCAGTTATTGGGGAACGTAAACCCGAGGTGTTAACTGAACTGTCTTGCTATCAAACTCGTATTATGGATTTTTATGCACTGTATGAGGGGGAGGAATGGAAAGGTTATGACATGAAATTCCGAAAAGCGAAAGAATATGATGCGTCTCTGGCATGGGACTGCCTCGACTCGGTCTCATGGCATAAGCAGCTCCTGCAGGGGGCGGCAGGTACATCCTCGCCGGGCGGGAGTGGGTCGGGGGTCTTCCGCCAAAAGCCCGCGGTGCCCTTTCGAGCAGGCGCCGGTGTCGATCACCAACCGAAAACGGGCAGGAATGGCGGCAAGCGGGGGGTCTGTTGGGGCTTCAATCGAGGCAACTGTAACAGACTGCAAGGAACATGTAGGTTCAAGCATGTGTGTGCGGGCTGTGGGAATTCCTCACACCCGGAGAGTTCATGTAGATTAAAAAAATAACGGGGCGGGAGGAAAGGGAGGGTCCAAGCAGGAGTAAGGTAGAATGTTGTGACCAATTGCCTACACCCGTTGATCTCATGGCTATGACTCCTTGGTTAAACAAATACCCTGATCATGTCTCCGCTGGGGTGTTGAGGAAGGGATTCTTGCACGGCTTCCACATCCCGGCGGGGGATTTTCAAGGGGTCTCCTTTTATAAAAATCAGTTATCGTTGCAACATAATCCAAGTGTGGTAGAGAGAAAAATTGCAAAAGAAGTCAGCTTAGGGCGAGTGGCAGGGCCTTTCCATCGCCCACCGGTGGCGGATTTCATCTGTTCCCCGTTAGGGGTTGTCCCGAAGAAAGACCCAGGGGAGTTTAGGCTTATTCATAACCTGTCTGCTCCAAGGGGTTCCTCGGTGAACGAGGCCATTGACCCAGAAGTCTGTTCGGTGCGGTACGCATCATTCGATGAGGCCGTGGCCATGCTGAATCGCCTGAGCCCCGGGGCGCTGATGGCGAAATCAGATATCGAGTCGGCATTCCGGTTGCTCCCGGTACACCCGCAGGATCAGCGTTTGCTATGTTTTGCATTCCAAGGGAGTTATTACATGGATAAATGCATGCCTATGGGTTGCTCCATTTCTTGTGCCTATTTTGAAATGTTCAGTTGTTTTTTAGAGTGGGCATTCACCGAGGCCACAGGGCATAGGCATGTTATGCACTATCTTGATGATTTCCTGTTCTTGGGAGCAGCCGGCGATACGAAATGTGCGCAGGCGCTGCACAACTTCTGCATCCTCATGAGGGAGTTTGGAGTCCCACTGGCACCAGGTAAGACGGTTGGACCATCTACTTCACTGGAGTTTATGGGAATTGAGCTCGATTCTGTGGAGGGATGTTTCCGTTTGCCGATGGGAAAGGTGGCCAAATTTAGGGCTTCCCTGAAGCTATGCCTGGGTAAGGAGAAAGTGACCCTGCACCAGTTGCAGCAAACAGTAGGTCAGCTTAACTTTGCCTTGAGAGTGATACCAATGGCCCGCCCCTTCTCACGCTCTATCGCACAAGCTATGGTTGGTCTCAAAGAAGGACACCACCGTACGAGACTGTCTGCAGAGGTTCGCCAGGATATGCGCATTTGGTTGGCATTTCTGGCTGACTTCAACGGTCGAGTAGTGTGGAACAAGCCGCCAGCGTCTTCAGATGAGCTAGGTCTGTGGACTTACTCGGCGGGGAGCGTGGGATTTGGCGCCATTTTTGGTAATCGATGGTCGGCGCAAACATGGCCGGCGTGGTGGCACTCCAGCGGTCTCACAAGTAACATTGGGTTCCTGGAGCTATTCCCCATTTTTGTTGCTCTGATGGCATGGCCAGACGATTTCAGAGACCGCTCAGTGGTGTTTTGGTCTGATAATATGACTGTTGTCGAATGCATTAACCAGCAGGCAGCACGCTGCAAATGGATCTTGAGATTGTTGAAAGAAGTTGTGCTGCTTTGCATGAGACTGAATGTACAGTTCAGGGCGAGACATGTGCCGGGTGTACTGAATCATGCGGCTGATGCACTCTCTCGTTCACATATGCAGGCATTCAGGGGTTATCTACCTACAGCGGACCTAGTGGCGGCACCATTCCCCGAAGCACTTTGGCTAATCGGTGCCCCGGATTACAAGACCTCGTGGCAGCAAGCTTAGCCCCCAGGACAAGGAAGGCATACGAAGGAGCGTTTCGTTCCTATTGCACATTTTTGGGTCCGACAGGGAATCAGAGCTGGGGTCAGGAGGAATCCTTCCTGGGGTTCCTGGTAGCACTGCACAGGGAAGGCCGATCAGCGGCAACGGCCAATAGGCATAGGGCGGCCATTTCATTCATGGCGCAGGTGCATGGCATAAAAGACCCAACGGGTTCCTTTTGGGTGAAGAAAGCCCTTCGCGGCTGGCAGCGCCTCGAGGGTCGCAAGCAAGATGCGAGGCGCCCGATTGGCTTAGACAGGTTATCTTTACTCATAGCAAAACTAGATGAGACGTGCTCCTCCCATTTCGAAGCAGTTCTGTTCCGGGCAGCTTTAGCATTGGCATTCCATGGGGCTATGCGAGTGAGCAAACTTGTCGCAAGGAACAAGAAAGAGGTGGAGGGAGGCTTGTGCAGGGATCACGTCCAGATTAGGGGTGATTCAATGGTGATCTCGATAGCCAGGTCCAAGACCGACCAGGGGGCTATGGGAAATAGTGTTGTTGTGCAGCGCGCGCGAGGGTCCCCCACGTACCCGATAATGTGTATAGAGGAATACTTGGCACTAAGGGCGGCTACATGGGGGGGGAGTTTGCTGAGGCACAAGGATGGCACCCCACTGACGAGGTTTCAGTTCCAGAGGGTGCTAGCACTGACAATCGCTGCGGCGGGCATGGACCCGTGCAATTTTGGGACCCACTCCTTTAGGATAGGGGCTGCTACGGAGGCTACAGCAAGGGGTCAGAGTGCGGACGAAGTGAAAGAGTTGGGGCGATGGTCCTCGAATTGCTTCAAAAGGTATGTGCGATTGCACATGTCGTAAAGATCAATTGACATGCACTCACGCTTCTTGTCTTTTGTTTCAATTACAGTTTCGCGAGCCTGTCACGCGGGGCGGAATTTGCAGTCGACCCAGTACCAGGAGACCAGCGGTCATGGATCACCGTCTAGAGAGAGAGTGGTATGGGTCGTGGGCCACTCATACGTGAGGCGCGCCGGGGACGTATTCAAAGCAGGTGACGCGACTCGCGCAGCTGGGGAATACGGGTACAGAGTGGCCTTCCATGGGAAGGGCGGGCTCTGTTTTGACCAGTTCGAGTCATTTGTTGAGGGTCTCTTAGGGCGGCAAAGGTCACCGCCATCTGTAGTCATAGTACACCTGGGGGGCAATGACTTGGGGACACTCTGTGCAGTTGCATAGCATTCCTCATGGGTGTATTCGGGGTGATCACATGTATCTGATTGATGGGGTTCACCTGTCCCGGGAGGGGAATGATTTACTCATAGGACACTTCATAGCATGGCTAAGGGGTTTGAGGAAGCATGACCTTTAGGAGGAGTTGGGGGGGCCGGATAGTCGGTCAACTATCCGGCCTGTGGTGGTAAGGTCATGATCGGTGAGCAGTAATTTCAAGGTCCCCAGAGGGGGGCGCCACCCAGAATGGATGGGAGCGCCCGGGGGGAGGCGGCCATTGGCCCCTCCCACGGGGAGCCAGCACCCACTAAGGATGGGTCGCCTAAGGGGAGACGGCCATAGGCCCCTCCCAGGGGAGGAGGCGGCTATATGCCCCTCCTACTAATTTCCCGGGGGCCGGATATCCGGGACGGCGGATAGAGAGTGTGGGGATGGGGGGGAGTCCACGCTGTCCTTCCTACAGATACCTCACACGGGAACTCGGACGACCTTTAAGATGGCGTCGAGTGCAAAGGGGGCCCCCACCACGACAAGGGAAATTACAGTTGGCAATGAGGGTACAGTCCTCTGCGCATGCGCCACTCACACCGTGAGGGCGAGAGTTTTGGTAGTAGGGATCTGACACCGGTTAAGACCTTGCCGTTGGCCCTTAATGCTAGGATATACAATTTTAATTTAGAATGTATGCATTTGCAGGATGTTAGACTCAGCTAGGAAACCTTTGTATTAGAGATCTGTTAAGGTTAGCCAAAGAACATGTCTTCATCGAAATGTAATAAATGTAAAATTGTACACAATTATGAAACTTTTATTTAATGTTTTAAATTTTGTTTCATATTTTAATAAATACGGCCGGGAGGGTGACTCCCTCCCGCCTTCCAAAAGTTCAAGCCTGCGTCCGACTTCCCATCCTTGGGGATTGTGTTGGGAGGGGGTGACGGGCATCCCGGCCTTAATACCTACTACATTTCACTGAACAACCCTGACTCATTTTGCAAATACATATGCAATTTACTACATTATTTCTGCCAACATTACAACAAAAAAAGTTACACAATAAAATAACAGAGACGCACAAGGAGCTAGTAAATCTGCCCCAGAGTGTATGCAGAGAGAGAAAGGAGGAAGAGGAGAGAACAGGGAGTATGAAGATAAAGATGAAGTATGAAGAGAGAGGGAAGAAAATGATGAGACAGGAGGAATATGAGGAGAGGCAGAGAAATATAAACACAAAGAAGGGCAGTATGATGACAGAGGAAAATATAAGAAAAATAGGAGTAGTATCAGGAGAGAGGAACGAGTAAGAGGAGAGAGGAGGGAGTATGACAAGAGAGGGTAGAAAATATGGAAAAAGGGGCGAATATAATTCCTTAATGTACACAGACGCACAGTGTGACATTAGACAAAAAAAATGAGATCATGCATTTTACCAAAACACATTTACTGCTGTAAAACAGTTATGTGACTGTACACATTACATGTATATAACTACTACATTTCAGTGAACAACCCTGACTCATTTTGAAAATATATATGCAATGTACAACATTATTTTTCCAACATTACATCAAAAAAAGTGACACAATATAACAACAAAGACGCACAAGGGGCATGTAAATCTGCCCAGAGTCTACACAGAGAAAGAGAAAGGAGAAAGAGGAGAGAACAGGGAGGATGAAAAGAAAGATGAAGTATGAAGAGAGAGGGAAGAAAATGAGGAGACAGCAGGAATATGAGGAGAGACAGGGAAATATAAACACAAAGAAGGGCAGTATGAGGACAGAGGAGAATATAAGAAAAAGGGGGTAGAATCAGGAGAGAGGAAGGAGTAAGAAGAGAGAGGAGGGAGTATGGCAAGAGAGGGTGGAAAATATCGAAAAAGGGGCAAATATAATTCCTTAATGTACACAGACGCACCGTGTGATATTAGACAAAAAAAATGACACCATGCATTATACCAAATCACATTTACTACTGTAAAACATTTAAGTGACTATACACATTCCATGTATATAACTACTACATTTCAGTGAACTGCCCTGACTCATTTTGCAAATACATTGCAATTTACTACATTATTTCTGCCAATATTACATAAAAAAGTGACACAATACAACACAAAAAGACAAAAGCGGCTCATAAATCTGCCAAAAGTTTATGCAGCAGTGTATATATACTGACTGTAAAATTGTAGATTTAGAACACAAGCCTAATTCTAAACAAGCAATACTATTAACTACTCTACAACTGAAAAAGTGACTGCACACATTCTACATTTTTTAGTACTGCACTTTATTGCACAAAGGTGACTCACTAAACAAATTAACTTACCAAGTGATTTTATCACAATAGTTATCCAAATGCAGAGAAAGTCAGAATATAATTCTACACTCTTCAGAAGGATGGACACATTACTCTTACTAAAAACGAAATGTACCACATAAATTCCCTTACAACTTATCAACTCAACTTTGAAATTGATTTCTTGATTAAGAAGAATGCCACTCACAAAGCAGATAGTTTTATACAGAATCACTCTACTTCAGTGTTTGCAGAAGAACCAAGTAATGGCACATTTTCCCTCTCACTTGACACATATATACAAATCAAAACCCTTCACACATTAATTCAAAACCAAACACAAATTTCTATTGGTTCAACATTTCAAATCTTTCCAACTGACATAACTTTCCACCCTACCCCCAACAGATCATGAAAAAGTCAACTGTCAACAAAAGTCGAAAGTTCAGCACTTTATAAAACACTGCTCCTGAACAAGTTTAGACTATGCATAAGTACTTACTTATAAGTACCAATAAAAAGAAAAGGTCTCATTAGAACCAAACCAACATATAAACACATAAACTTGATTAATATCTGTAAAATATATTTATTTAGTTGATTTTTTCTTGCTTTGGTACGCTTACGGTACGACCTACAAACTTTGCACCATACGTCGTACGAACGTGCATGGTACGCGTATGGTAAATCTACTGTTAAAAAACATAGCCTCTATCACTAATTTGTTATAATCCCCGGGGACCCCATCCCCTGGGGCTCTAGTATAATGTTGGGGAACGTGAGGGAATCCCCAAGGCCTCCACGGTCCCAGCCGGCTCCCCGGGTCCTTCGGGAGCCGGCATTGCTTTTCGTCAGAGAGAGCAGCTTACATGCTGCTCTCTCTGACAAAAAGCAATCTGCTTTTCTACTTGAAAGAGAGAGCAAGTTAACCTGCTTTCTTTTTCAAATAGGAAAGCGGTTTGCTGTGGTAGGGAGGGAGCCACAAGGCTCCCGCCCTACCATAGCAAACAGCAGTGTCCTGGGGGTAGACACCCCAGGACACTGCAGGAGCCGGCCCTGGGAGGTGGTGGTCCCCGGGGCCATCAAAGGCTCCAGGTAGGAGGCCGCTCGGCCCCCTCCCAACATTCAAAAGCCCCGGGGGAGGTGGTCCCCACGGCTGCGGGTCTGTCACGGACCCCCCTATTTTCTATTTCAGAGCCCCGTGGAGGTGGAAGTCCCCGGGGCGTGTTGGGGGGTTTAAGCCCCCCCACACAGGGTTTTTTTTTTTAAAGAAGCTCTTGGGAATGGGATCCCAGGGGATTATAAAAATTACTGATAAAGGCATTTTTTTACGGTAGATTTACTGTACGTGTACCATGCACGCACAGACGAGGTACAGTGCAAAGTCTGTAAGTCGTCCAGTAAGCGTACCTAAGCAAGAACAAATAAAAGATTTTTACCTTGGGGATCATTGTAAAACCCCCTAAGCAGCCCCAAGGGGTCAGGAAGTCCTATAGCAAATAGCAAACTGTTCCTGTCAATCTACACACATATACAAATAAATAACAAATCACATTTATTCCCACATTAAATCAAAATAAAACACACTTTTCTATTGCTTGAACTTTTGAACCCTTTCCAAATGACAAAACTTTCAACCCTTCCCCATTCCACATTCTGCCAGTTACCATAGAAACACTTCAGGTAACACCTAACTGAACACACAGGTGAAAAGTTCATCATACATTGTTGCAAATCAAAACAGCAAGTGTGCTTGACTTGATAATATACCAGCTTATCTTATGTAACATTCTTTTCTATCAGTTTTTCTTAACCAATAAAAATCAGGCTTTTAAAAAGCAGAAACATGCACCCTAGTTTTCTGTGTAGAAGGTTGTCAAACAACCAATCATTTCTTTTCTTTTTTTCAAAACTGCATCTTATCCACCATTTTAGAAAAATCTTACTTTTCAAACTGCCATTTAATTTACAGAGACCATCTGAGTGCATCCAGACCCCTCTTCAAGAAGCTTATAGCGTAGATTGTGGGGCACAGCTATATTTTATGGAGTCAAAGGTACGCAGAACAGAAAGGAATTCACAAAGACCTAGGTTTACCAAATGTAGACATTAAATGGATTGGAAAGAGAGGGCTAAAGTGGCACCAATTGATGCCATTGGTAAAATCCTTTTTGCAACTCCAAAACCCTGACGTCATAATTGTGCACTGTGGTGGCAATGACCTAGGCACTTTGACTGGGGTAGGTCTGGAAATGTTTATCAAGGATACCTTTACAGAACTGTTGTCACTTTTCCCCAAAACTGCCTTTGTCTATTCTAATATATGCCAAAGGCAGAAATGGAACTAGTCCAACCACTATTGTCCACGGATTGAGAAAGCTAGGAAACATGTGAATAAATCTGTTTTGCCTTTCTCAGAGACTATAGAATGGGGTCCATCTACCACAACAATCTGCGTTTCAATATGCATGACATCTATAGGAGAGATGGTGTACATTTTCCAGATGAGGGGAACAGTCTTCCTCTTGAATTTTAGACTCTATTGGTACTTACTTGTAGGTACTAAAATCTCCCAATAAACACAAGGGCTCTTTTTAGAGCTACCCAATATCTAAACACATACACTTCATAAATATCTGAAAAATATTTTTCTTTTACTTGCTTACCTACGCTTACGGGACGACTTACAAACTTTGCACCGTACGTCGTACGTACGTGCATGGTACGCATACGGTAAATCTACTGTAAAAAAACTAACCTTTATCACAAATTTTTTATAATCCCCAGGGACCCTATCCCCCGGGGCTCAAATATAACTTTGGGGACCGTGGGTGGAGACCCAATGCCCCCACGGTCCCAGACGGCTCCCCGCGTCCTTCGGGAGCCGGCATTGCTTTTTGTCAGAGAGAGCAGATTACATGCTGCTCTCTCTGACGAAAAGCGATCTGCTTTCCTACTTGAAAGAGAGAGCAGGGTTCCTGGTCTCTCTTTCAAACAGGAAAGGTTTGCTATGGTAGGGTGGGAGCTGTGAGGCTCCAGCCCTACCATAGCAAACAGCAGTGTCCCGGGGTAGGCACCAGGGGACACTGCAGGAGCCGGCCCTGGGGGGTGTTGGTCCTGAGGACCACCACAAGGCTCCAGGAGGGGGGCTGTGCGGCCCCCATCCCAACATTGAAAAGCCCCGGGGGTGGTGATCCGCGGGGCAGGGGGTCCGTCACGGACTTCCCTATTTTCAATATTAGAGCCCCGGGGAGGTGGCGGTCCCCGGGGCATATGGGGGGATTGAGCCCCCACACAAGTTTTATTGATAAAAAGAAGCCCCGGGGGTAGCGTTCCCCAGGGCTGGGGGGACCATAAGCCCCTGCATATATATAGTTAAAGCCCCGGGGGTGGCAGTCCCCGGGTTGGGGGGCCCCTTTGGGCTCGCTCATTATGTAAATCAAATTGCCCCCAGGATTTGGCCCCCCCGGGGGCTAATTAAGAATAAAGCGGACTTTGTTTTTTTTTCTTTTTCACCACGTATGCGTACCATACGCGTACCCCACGATTTAAAAAAATAAAATAACAATTTTGAGCCTTGGGGGTTCTTGTGGGACCCCCTGAGCAGGCCTAGGGGTCAGGGTGTTTCTACCCTTTATTTTTTATTTTATTTTATGTTCTTGTAAAGCGCCTGAATAGACCCCCGAAGGGGTATCTCTGCGCTGTTGCTGCAAAGGGAGTGTTCTGGATAGGTATGTTACGATGGTGGTACGCAAGGAAGAGAGGCATTAATTACTGGGATACAGGTATGTTTTTAAGGTTTTCCGAAAAATCAGGTGACCCTGCCCCCTTTGCTTGTTTTTCACGTTTCTTTTGCTGCTTTCTTGTGCCTCGGTTCTACAGAGGCACAAGACGCCTGCCAACACTTCCTGGTTTGGAGTGTTGACAGACAGTTGACAGCCAATGAGCATGCAGCTCGTGCTCGTAATGGTATGCTTGACCCTAAGTTTACCGTACGCCTACAGTACTTTGTCCCTAGATATATCTATGATTTTACTTTTGATTTTCTCAGGAACTACTGACCGGAAATACACCATTTAACAAAAAGGGTAATCTGCGAACCGAACCGAACTCTACCTTTTTGCCAAATTTGGTGTAATTACCGCCAGTAGGTAATATATATATAATATATATCGTCATGTGATCAAGGCTACGGCCGAAACGTTATGGCGGCAGCTGAATAAAGAAAAAGGCATCCTTATACCTCTGGTCCGTGTCTGCTTCCTGTGCGTGGTCAAGAGAGGACAAACGTGCGAGGAAACTGAGGTTGCTTTATATATATTTTATATATATTCAGGTGTTTGTCTTACACTGGAAAATCACCACGCATGAATCGCCAACTCAAGCAACGAGTATGTAATGATTGGCTGTACGCAAACTGAACAGAAAGTTGCAGCTGACATGTAATCCTTCAGGAACGATTCCCTGATAGATAATCCTGGAAATTTGTGTGAAAGCCCACATAAGGGGTGACGACTCGAGTGGAGATTCCTTAATCCCATGGTTGAGAAATGGGCATGTTAGTGGCACAAGGTATATGTACAAATTTGATGTCATTGGAGGAGATATCAGTGATGTCTTGAGTGATGTCACTGACCATGTCATGAGTGATGTAATATATGAGGTCATAAGCAGTGCATTACCGGGCGTGAGTTATAGTAGCTCCACTTCTGGAGCTTTTTTTGCAAAGGTGCTCCAAATTTCTGCAAACTTCGGGAACTTCTACCTGAAGTTCCATTGAGGAATCTATTGCATCTAAAACTTACTCCAAGGGTCTGGAAGCTCCAAGATGGTCCTTGAAAGTTTGGGACTTCAATTCCCACAATCTAGTTGAACAAAACCCGTACAAATCCACTGGATTCACTCCAGGATGGGGATGCTTGGTGGTGATAGCCTAAGTGAGGTCAGCTAAACTGTAGGTTGCAGGGATTCCACTCTTTAGTCTTTTTGAAGCATGTGTAGTCGGTCAGAGTGCAGGGCCTGGCTGGTGCAAATCCTATCTCCAGCATGGACACTTCTTCTGTGGTTTCAAGAAGCAGATCTGAGAGGCACTGCCCCTCTCAGATACTTATTCAGTGTTCTCTGGAATCACACAGGAGGGCACTCCTGTCCATTGAGGTGCAGGGCAAAACCTCAGATCATGATGATTTCCTCAAAAGTGTGGCCCAATGGTCTCCCAGAAAGCACTATTTCTCCAAAATTTGATATGGCTGAAGTCTCAGCGGCAAGAGCTGGCTAAACCAATCTCCAGGATGGCTCATCTCCACAGTCTACCTCCCCTTGGCATCTGCACATTCCTTCTTTAAGCCTGTCATCTGGCTAGGTTCAAAGGGTAACGGTGTAGGTGGACCTGGCTTCTTCTGTGTGTCCCCTCCTTACTTTGAAGTTCATAGTTTACAACCCCTCCCTCTTGCTCTTGCATTCCTATGCAGCATAACCCTCCCCTCTCAGAATGGCTCATCGCCCCAGGTGCCACTTATCACTTCATCAAAGCAGCCTGGCTAATCTACTTAACTCTGACAATCAGGACAGATCACTAGAAGGTTGAATGTTGGCTCACAGAACAGAAAGTCTTGTCTGTATAGTTTAGGATTAATTCAACAATAGTATATTGTTGGATTTAGCAATACCAACCTATAAAGCATTAATTAATAACGTCTTGCCATGTTAACCTATGTTGCTGGGGATCTTTTATGGGGAAAATTAACTGGGCAATTTCCCCAACGCCAGGGCTTATAAAACATCTTTTATAAGGACCTTGCCTGTATACAGGACCCCTACCCCTGGAACACTGGAAGACCCAGTGGAGACTTTAGGAATTCTGAATATGAAAAAATATTGCAGATTCTCACTCCACAGTGCCCCTAGCACAAACTTTGGAAGCACTTTACTATAGTGAAGGGAGGTGAAATGTGCACTTTCACTAACCCCATGGCATATAAAATCTATTTTATAAGGGTTTTTTTTAATAAATATTTGGCCCCCACCCCTGGATCACCTGGGGGAATACCTAATATGCCAATATATTGCAGTTTACTAATGTGTAAGAAACCCAAACACCAAAGTCGAGATTGGGCACAATTTACGTGTTAGGAGCAGTCCTGCTACACAGGGCTGTTTTTAAATTGATCTCAGACTTCAGCAGTGAGCACATGCAAGTGCCTTCAAACTACCATGCCCTATTATATACAAGGGACGTACAGGTAGTTTTGATATCCCTGCCCTATTATGTCCTAGGGCCTTGTAGGTCAAGGTCATGCCAATCATAGGGGTATCCTAACTCATAGTGTACCGTAGTGTATATAGGTGTTATAAGTGTATTCTATAGATGTTTTCAGGATAGCACTGGCCCAGGGCCTGGATAGCACTGGCCCATGGACAGTAATAGTCAGTTACCACCAGTACCAGCAACAAAATGAGGGTGCCCAGGTTACAAGAATGACTTTGCAACACAGCTCCCCCCCAAACGAAAGGCGATGGGTTACTAACCTGCATTCAGGTAGTCCTCATCCATTAAGTGGAAACGCCTGGCAGGTCTATCAGCATTGGCATGGGCAACCAAAGGTCTGTGTTCCACCTTAAAGTCCATTCCGAGTAGGTAAATGGACCACCTTAACAGTTTTGGATTCTCGCCTCTCATCTGCATGAGCCATCTGAGATGCCTATGGTCAGTTTCAACACAAAAGTGAGTCCCAAACAAATGTGGTCTTGGCTTTTTCAGAGACCAAACCACAGCAAAAGCCTCTCTCTCAGTGGCGCTCCACCTCTTATATGCTAGGGACTTAAAGTTGCATGGGAGACCACACATTTTTTTCTTCATTTTTGCCTCTAATTTGTCGTGATTTTGCATCCTAAATTATATAAAAGAAGGGCCTTTTTTGCCCTGGCAGGGTCTCTCTAGGACCCCAAGACCAAAGCTTGTGGGTTGGGTATTCCTACCCTGCCTCCTTTTATGTCGTTTGCATTTTTTTGTGGAACTTAGCCGATGCAGAGTCCCAAGATGGCTGTCAACACCTCTTGGTTGAAGTGTTGGCAGCCAATCAGAGCACTGCAGATGTCTGTACAAGCTCATCATTATTCGCAAAGACTTCAGAGGATTAAACATAATCTGAATTCCTTAAGTATCTCACAAACTACTGAAGGTATTTACACCAAATAACAAAAAGCACAATCTGCTGAACAAATTCTAGCCTACTGCCAAATTTGGTGTAATTCCATCCAGCGGTTCGGGCTGCAGCCATGTCTAAAACGTCTATGGGAATTCACTTAATCCTATTATGCTCCTGTTCCTAGATGTGGCATGCACTCAAATGAAACTATAATTGTTTTCTCTATTGCTTCCCTCTCACGGTCAGCAAGATGGAGAGAATTTAACTATTGTGCTAGAACACAGTGTTTAAGGTGTGGTGTTACATCATACAGAAAAGCAGTCAGGCCTTGCTATCAGTACTGGGGCCCAAAGCTTTGCTCAGAAGTCAGCAGCTGCTGTAATCAATTATCAGGTGTTCCAAATAGTCTTGCTCCATCATTCACCCATAATCAGATGTCCTCTTGCCCTTCATCTCACTGTTTTAGGTTCTAGTTCATCCCTGCTATCTTTCTTTATCATTGTGTTTCTGTCTTTTCCTCTTCCTCCTTTCACTCTAATGTGTTTTTCTCTCTCTCTTGCTCTGGGTTAAAGCCTGATGAGGAAAAATATTTGCTGGTACCCAGAATGGAGTGCCGGTGAGTTTCACTTGCAACCAGTTGCCTAAATAAGCACTGATCAGTGGCTTCACCACGCCTTTCTCTCAGATACAAGTGTGGAGAACTGACACACCCATTGGAGTTGTTACGCAACCCAACACCAGATTTCTGGTATTGGCAGCCATCTTGTCTGTGCCTCTTCTATAAAGGCCACAACTTCTAAGCTACCAGAGCAATATATTCAGTTGGGCTCGAGAGAGGCAGCTTAGTGTTATCAAGCTCCTGAATAAATATTTGCCAGCTGAAACATAGGGACACCAATCCTCAATGGCCCTTGGTGGTACTATCTACAAAAATGTATTTTGGTGAGCCACAAGAACAAAGATAACTGTCTAAAAAAACCTGTGAAATAGCATTTGTTCATTTTAAAAGCTTGATATTTATATATTTTCAGGTGTATGTGAAATTTGCATGATTTTCTTTTACATAATTATGTGACATTTCTGCAAAATTACGTTTACTAAGCTGAAATATAAATCTATAATTTAGTGCTATATTTTCTAAATGCGTTTTTGTGTTAATTCTTGACATGTGCATTTCAAACTAAAAAGTAGTGCACAAAAAATGCAAACACCTCAAAAACAGCAGCTTCTGTTCTATTGATCTCATGTGCTCTTAGTACATTTTTACTGGGAATAGTGCATAATTATTGGACACAGCTTAAGGATGTAATTTGGGAAATTCCATGTAACAAGCATGACTCAAAATTCCCCATATTTGTCAGCATAATGTTAATTTCGCACTGGCCTATTTGAACGACTAATGTAGAAAAAATGGAAAAAGTGATCAATATGGTTCATGTAAGAAAGCAATGGTAGTACTATTCAGTAAAGAGCAAAGATATAATCATGTATTATATTCGAGCGTTGAAGGGTTTAGAGCAGACCATAGAGTGAAAAGACACCACACTGGGGTGAAAATCTATTGAACATGCGAGTCCCGTATTCATGCAGATAATATTTGGAACAGGTCTTTAGTTGTTGTGAACAGTGAGTACTGTGAGTGACACTTGAACATGGGTAAAATGGTTGGCCTCCTCATGAGCTCAGGTTACAAAAGCTGCAGTACTAAATGGAATCCTTTTCACCATGAGCGTCCTCCTGAAAGGCAGAACGGTTTGGCCAGGCTTCAGTCGTCCCTTGTCTGTTCTCTCTCATCCCAACCCCCTTCCCCCTATATATCAGTACCCCTGCCTGTAAGAGTATTGCAGAAAGTAGTTCTGGTAATCAGCAGGTTGATGAGGCTTACATTGCTCCTATCAAGGCTTCAGAATACAAGTTATTTGTTGAATGTGTCCTTGACTAACTCTTTCATTATCAAGGCCTACATCATTTGCAAGTGTCATCCCCTTCAGTCTGTATAAAATAAGTGTCTCTAACATTCACTCAATATATAACAGTTAAACTCAAGCTTTAACATTCCTCCACTGCCAAATCCATTATTAAGAAGCAAATTCCTGGTATCCTGCCACCAGCTACATTTCCTCTCTCAAACCCTCCCTAAAGCAGGTGGTGCTTAAAGTAGGTAGTGAATGGTTGAAGATGTTGGCCCATTATTTGCACCTGGACAGGAGAAACATTTGGAAATAGACCCTGTATCACCGGAGCCACATATTCCCCAGTCCTGAGAGAAGTACTTGAAATCTTGTGACCTAAAGGGGATATCACTCCACAGATATATTGGGCAGGGGAATAGCTTCAGATTATAATCAGGGGGTGGAAATCTCAAATTTACTAAATAAAAATAGAGTAGGGCGCAGGATGAATGGGCGAGGTGACCAAGGTTTAGGATGGACTGTTCCCATAAAGGACAGAGTCAGCACTTATTTGCTCTAGGTGAGACAACGGGTCTATTTTAGAGTTTGGAAGATAGGCTACTGTGTCGCAATGGTGACAGAGTGCATTGTGCATCAAATTCAAGGTCCACCCACCTGTTTTAGAGCTAGGTTTTAGACTGAGTAAAATTTACTCAATTGCTGTAAACTTTCTCTGATGACCTGACAGACTATGGACCGTTGAAGGTAAGCCATCCAACTGACCACCCTATTTTTGGTAGATCGTCAGGTGGCTTATATTTAACTGCCAATTACTGCCAGGCATATTCTTGTAGTTCAGATATTATTATTTTTCTAATTGACCACTGTTGGAAGATTGTTTATTAGTAGGTGTAGGTAGGGACCTGCCACTAGTAATGAGGCCACAATCACAATATACGGTCCAGTCAAGGCCTCAATAAATTACTCTCTTTGTTAACCCTTAATAGCTGGCAACGAGCAGGCAGGCTTAACTTAGGAGACAGGTGTGTAAAGCATTTAAAACACCAATACATTAAATAAGTAAGACATATTGCACAGTGAAAATCCAACACAAATTTATTAAAATAGAAAATAGTATGATCATTTAAATGACACAATACAACAAAATTAATTGTAAAGAACTGGCGTTATACATTTTCTAGCAACAGCATCAATTTGAGACATCTGGTCGCGCTTGACTAGAACAAGGCCAGAGTTTGAGGCTGACTACGAAGGAGCGTGGGCCAGATACTCAAAGCCGGAGGAGTCGTCAAATTTTAATAGGCCTGGGTGTAGTTCGCTGAGTTTTGGTACGCAAAACTATGCGAAGTTACAAAAAAAGTGGCGGAGTACAGTGTGATCTGCACTTTGTGCTGGTATTCCTGCTGCTCTGGTAGAAATTCTAACCGAGCCGCAGCTCGCGCTTGCAAAGTTACTGTATGGTTGGGATACCCGCCACCCCCTCTCAACACGATCCCCAAGAATGGGAAGACGGAAACGGTTCTGAACTTTTGGAAGGCGGGAGGGAGTTACCCTCCCGGCCGTATTTATTAAAATATGAAACAAAATTAAAACATTAAAATAAACAGTTTCATATCATGTACAATTTCCTTTACACATTACGATGTTCTTGGCTAACCTTAACATATCTCTAATACAAAGGTTCTCCTAGCCGATACTAAAACATCCTGTAAATGCATTTCTCAAAATTGAAATTGTACATCCTAACATTACGGGCCAACGGCAAGGTCATAACCGGTGTCAGATCCCTAATACCAGAACTCCCCCCTCACTTGTGAGGGGCGGGCGCACAGAGGACTGTACCTCTGTGCCAACTTCCAATTTCTCTTGTCTTAACGGGGCCCGTGTTTACTCGGCGCCATCTTTAGTGGTCGTCCGAGGACTCGTGTGAGGTGTCTAGAAGGTAGCGTAGACCCCCCTCCCACCCCACACTGCTTACCACATCTGCCGTCGCAGATGTCCTGGCCCCGGGAAATTCCCAGGAGGGGCCCATAGCCCCTCCTCCCCAGGGAGGGGCCTTGACCGCCTTCCCTTTCGGCGTCCCCATCCTTAGAAGGGGACCGCCTCCCCGTTTGAGGGGCCAATGGCCGCCTCCCCCCGGGCGCTCCCATCCATAATGGGTGACGCCCCACCTCTAGGGATCTTCCAATTACTGCTCACCGATCATGACCTTACCGCCACAGGCCGGATAGTTGACCGGCTATCCGGACCCCCTACAAAAACTCCTGCTTAAAGGTCATGGCTGCCCAACTTCCCCAACCAAGCTACGAAGTCTCCTATGAGTAAAGCATTCCCCTCCCGGGACAAATGGACCCCATCCTCCAGATACATATAGTCCCCCCTGATACAACCATGAGGAATAGAATGCAATGTACTTGTACGGAACAACCTACCAATCTTGTTATTCACTTTCTTCACGGAATGATTCAAAGCTGACACAGAAATAGCCCCCGCCACACTTTCCGCGGAATCATGTGGGACCATGCAATCGTGCACCCCGGAACCATTCTCGCCAACCAACTTACTGTGGATAGTATTAATTCGAGAAGTACTCGTCGACCAGTGGTCACCAAATCATTGCCCCCAAGATGCACTATGATTACTGATGGCGGTGACCTTGTCCGCCCTAACAAACCCTCAATAAAAGTCTGAAATTGGTCAATACAGAGCCCGCCCCTTCCGTAGAAGGTCACCCTGTACCCGTATTCCCCAGCCATGTGAATCATGTCACCTGCTTTGAATACGTCCGCGGCGCGCCTCACGTATGAGTGGCCAACGACCCACACCACTTTTGCCTCAGCCGGTGATCTTTGACCGCTGGTCCCCAGGTGTCGGGTCAACTGCACAGTCCGCCCCGCAAATCCTGCTCGCGAAACTGAAACCCAAACAGAAAACAAGAAGCGTGAGTGCATGACATTAGCTTCACAACATGTGCAACCGCACATACCTCTTATAACAATTCGAGGACCAACGCCCCAACTGTTTAACTTTATCCACACTCAAACCCCTGGCTGTAGCCTCTGTAGCAGCACCTATCCGGAATGAGTGAGTCCCAAAATCGCTCGGGTTCAAGCCCGCTGCCGCGATTGCCATTGTCAACACCCGCTGAAACTGAAACCTGGTCAGTGGGGTGGCGTCGGTATGTCTCAGCAAGGTCCCCCCCCATGCTGCCGCCCTTTGCGCCAGGTACTCCTCAACGCATCTCACTGGGCACATGTGGGACCCTAGCATGCGCTGAACAACCACACTGTCTCCGACCGCTCCCTGATCGGTTTTGGACTTGACTATGGTGACCACCATCGTGTCACCCCTAATCTGGATGTGTTCTCGACACAGACCTCCTCCCGTATCCTGCTTGTTCCTTGCTATCAGTTCGCTTACCCGCATAGCCCCATGGAATGCTAATGCAAAAGCGGCCCTGAACAGCACTGTCTCTGACTGAGATTAACAAGTCGCAGGGAGTACGGACATTAACTGGGACAACCTTGCCAGCCCTATCGGGTGCCTCTCGTCCCCCTTATGACCCTCCAGGCGTTGCCACCCGTGCAGTGCCTTTTTTACCAGAAAGGACGCTGTGGGGTCCTGAATGCCATGAGCCTGCGCCATGAATGCAATGGCGGCTCGGTGTCTATTGGCTGTCGCCACTGATCGGCCTGCCTGATGCAATGATACTAGAAATTTCAGGACGTACTCTTCCTGCCCCCAAAGTTCCCCCCTAGTTGGACCCAAAAATGCCCAATATGAACGGAACGCCCCTTCATAAGCCTTCCTTGTCCTGGGGGCTAGACTCTCTCCCACAAGGTTTTGTAATCCGGGGCACCGAGAGACCAGAGAATTTCGGGAAATGGTGCCGCCACCAAGTCCGCAGAGGGCAGATAGCCCCGGAAGGCCTGCATGTGGGAACGAGAGAGTGCGTCAGCCGCCTGGTTCAGTACCCCAGGCACATGTTTTGCTCTAAAGTGAACGTTCAATTGCAGACATAGCAAGACAATTTCTTTCATCAATCTCAAGATCAATTTGCAGCGTGCTGCCTGATTATTGACACATTCTACTACGGTCATGTTATCCGACCAGAACACCACGGCACGATCACGAAACCCCCCTGGCCATGTGTTCAGGGCCACTAGAATAGGGAACAGTTCGAGAAACCCAATGTTGCCCGTGAGCCCACTCTCATGCCACCATGCCGGCCATTTTTGTGCCGACCAATGATTACCAAAAATGGCGCCAAAACCCACACTTCCTGCCGAGTCGGTCCACAATCCCAGCTCCTCGGAGGAGACCGCTGGTTTGTTCCACAGGACACGACCATTGAAATCCGCCAGAAATGCCAACCATATGCGCATGTCCTGGCGAACCTCTGCCGAGAGTCTTGTGCGGTGATGCCCTTCCTTAAGGCCCACCATGGCTTGAGCAATAGAGCGAGAAAAGGGGCGAGCCATTGGTATCACTCTAAGGGCAAAATTAAGCTGACCCACAGCCTGCTGCAACTGATGCAATGTTACCTTCGTCTCGCTAATACATGTCTCAAGCGAGGCCTTAAATTTTAACACCTTCTCTTTAGGCAAACGGAAGCACCCCTCTTCAGAATCGAGCTCAATTCCCAGAAACTCGAGTGAAGTAGACGGCCCCACAGTCTTGCCTGGTGCCAATGGCACACCAAAGTTTCTCATGAGATCACAAAATTTACTCAAAGCCTGCGCACATTCCGTGTCCCCGGCTGCCCCCAAAAACAGAAAATCATCAAGGTAATGCATAACCTGCGTAAAGCCTGTGGCTCTGGTGAACGCCCATTGCAAAAAACTACTGAATTTTTCAAAATACGCACAAGAGATGGAGCAACCCATCGGCATACATTTATCCATGTAATAGCGTCCCTGAAACACAAAACCTAACAGGCGCTGATCCTGCGGGTGTACCGGGAGCAACCGGAACGCTGATTCGATATCAGATTTTGCCATCAGCGCTCCGTGCCCCAGGCGATTCAACATGGCGACAGCCTCATCGAAGGAAGCATACCGCACCGAACAGACTCCCGGGTCAATCGCATCATTCACGGAAAGACCCTTAGGAGCGGACAGATTATGTATTAACCGAAACTCACCTGGGTCCTTCTTGGGGACTACACCCAACGGTGAACAAACAAAATTATGAACAGGCGGGTCCGCATAAGGACCCGCAACCCGACCTCGGGCCACCTCTTTTGCAATCTTTGCCTGTACGACCATCGCATTCTGCTGCACCGACAGTTGGTTCTTGCATAGTGCTTCCCAACGAAAATCCCCCGCCGGGATGCGGAAACCACTTGAGAAACCGTCTCTCAACACCCCAGCGGAGACATGATCAGGGTATTCGTTCAGCCAGGGGATCATTGCCATGATGTCGATAGGAGTAGGTAGCGGCGCCCCTCGGCCGTCATTAGACCTGTTTGGCGCCGCCTCTGCCCCCTGTATCGCCATTCTAGGCTCGGCATGAACTCTCGGGATGTGAGGACTGTCCGCACCCTGCACACTCATGCCTGACCTTGCACGTCCCCTGTGGTCTAGTGCACTTACCCCTGTTGAAGCTCCAACAGACCCCTTTCTTACCAGAGTTCCCATTACTTTTCGTGTGATCACTGCCGGTGCCCGCTCGAAAGGGCACTGCCGGGAAATGGCGGGAAGGCTCTGCCCCATTCCCGCCAAACGAAGACGGCTTTGCCGGGTTAGACCTAACCTGTTTCTGCCAGGAAATGGAGTCGAAACAATCCCACGTCAGGGATGAGTCGTGCTCTTTGGCCTTACGAAATTTGTTATCATAACCCAACCATTGATCAACCTCGTATGATTCATAAAATTCCATTATCCGTGTCTGGTAACAAGCCAGTTCAGTCAACACCTCGGGCCTACGCTCCCCCATGATTGCAGTAAACATCCCAAAAGCCCTGGCCCAATTAGCGATTGTCTCATCCACTCTGAAACCCGCCATCTTAGCTCTCCATACATTTGGATGCAACAATTCCTTCTGATTTCTAACATGATCTATTTCATAATGATCAGTCAATAGCGAAAATATGTTCACATATTTATCCGCCCATATCATCTCCTTTGTGGCCAACGGGATATGTTGAACCACCTTTTCCCTCCTTGAGGGTACCGACCCCTCCCCAGCCATTGGCAACGGCTTCTTACCCGAATCAGCTGAACTCGCTGCAGCCGCTGTTCCAACGTTCGAGGACGGTTGTTCCGCGGGAACCTGAGGGGGAACAAAAGGACAAGGTGCCTTTGCAGCATCTCGCGATTGCCGCAACTGCTTCATTATTAATTTGGCCTCTTCGGCCGTGTCCCCCGGAGCAATGGCACCCTCATTATTCCTGCCCAACCATGCCGCCAACTGGGCGGCCAGCTCCGGTGGCATATCTCCTTCGTTTACAGGGGTAACCACGACAGGGATCGGCTGTCCTGCGTCCGGAATCGGAACTGGGGCCTCTACCGGCCTGACCGGGCTCGCCGGAGGAGCCTCGGGAACCGGTGCCTCCTCCCCAGCTGCCCTGTTCCTGGCCCTTTTACCTCTCCCGGCAGGGACTACCCCCGGCAATGCCGGTCCGATGACTTTTTTAGGTCGGCCCGTACCGTTCCTGGCCGCCATCTGTTTCTTCATGTCCGCCATGTCCTTTACCAGCATACGAAGCATTTGTTCAGTGCTAACCTTCTTTCCGACCCTTTTGCCCGGCATTTTCACGATAGGCGACCGAAAGGTCCTGAAACCAAAGTTTCAAGCGCTAAAAGAGAAAACAGAAAATTACAAATTTTCAAAATTGGCTCTTCGTTCCGTCTCGAGCTCACGTGCAACGGGGATGTGCAGCTTCAGAGCACAGGAACAAGAGGATGCTTCCTTGACTTGTTGCTCCTTTTATCCTTCTTCGGGCGGGCGTGGACCCTTCTCCAATCCGCCTCCAGGGCGTGGCCATCGGCGTCGGTGTCTAGGACAGCCCCCTCTTGGGCGGGAAAAAGGCGCGCCCCGGCTACGCCGCTTCGGGCATACCAGCCGGGACTCGCCTCCCGCCCAAAATGGCTTCCCGGGGGGATCGGGGTACTCCACCATACGTTCGGGGGGACCGAGTGGTCGCCCCTTTCCCTTCGCAAACTTCCCGTTCACGCTCGCAAACTTACAGTTCGCGAGCGGGGAAAAACTTCTGCTGCACATCGCGAAGCAGAGTTTTCTGCACTCCGCGAACTCCGCCGTGTGCGAAGTGCAGAAAACACCCCAAACTCCACGAACGGAGCGAAGTTCACAGCCAGGTCTAAATTGTAACCTTCGCATTTGGGGCCTCATTTCGATGACAGTTGGGAAGGCTCCGAACGGCATTCGGATTATCGTAACCGGTTTGAAAACCCATGTTTCCGACCAACTCTGAAACATTTCCGATCGACTGATTATGATAGAAGGTAACCGTTTGGTCTTTCCGACTCAGTTCTGCCAGCATACCGAGACTCTGAGTCAGTGGGAGCCAAATAGTACAGGTCTATGGACCGCGTTTCCGACCAACATATTACGAATCGGTGTAGGTCCAAGTATGCAGCAGTTGCAGTCATACAGCGTGCAATCCATTGGGGTGCAGGCCTGGGCTCCAGCCGTCAGGATTTTAGCATTGTCTTAAAGTTTGTGAAATCTGGGCAGGTACGAAGAGGAAGTGGAAGTTTGTTCCAGTAAAATGGAGCCATATAGGAGAAAGATCTGCCCCCGAATCTTGAAGTGCAAATGTGTTGAGTCATTGTTTGAGGATTATAATTGACTGGACAAGAGATAGTAATTAAGACGTGACAACAGGTAGGCTGGGTGGGCCTTATGAAGAGCCTTATTGAACCTCTTTTCTGGTGGACAGCAGGTGTAATTTCTTTAGGATAGGGGTGGAGGAGAAAAAATGGTAAATATCCTTTACAATGACTGCGTTCCAACGCAGGATGTCACCCTGTATTATTTAATCCACAACATCTTTTACAATACAGGGCTTTACACAGGAACCATTACAATGCATTCCCCATTACAACGCTCCGGTGAAGTTAGAAAAGTAAAATGTGTTGTAATGGAAAATGCGTTGTAATGGATTGCATTGTAAAGCCTGCATTGTAAAAGATTTTACGGAGTAAAAAATTTGGAATAATGGTATGTGTTGTAAAAGTGTGCGGGGTAAAGTGTCATATTCAGGAGGAATTGCAGGAAGGTTGTAAATCAGATGTGCAGTTAAATTCTGCACCACTTTCAACTTAGTTAACAGGGTGTTGTTTACTCCTACCAGTAAAGTGTTCCTACAATCCAGGCAACTGGTTATGAGAGCTTGGACAAGGGTTTTTCTAGAGGCATCCAGAAGCCAAGGAAAAGCTTTTTTTTAAAAACCTCATTGTGGCAAAACAGGGCCACATGTGGCATTGACTTTATTTTCATGGAGATCGACTGATCTATTTTCACTCCAAGATTTTTCACCACCTGCTTAGGTGCAAAGGCAGGACCAAGATTCACTGGCCACAAGTCTGCCAAATAACATGATTTTCGTCTTTCCATTATTTAGTTGGAAACATTTCTTATTCATCCAAACAGCGATTTCCCTCATGCCACTGTCTAATTTGTCCTTCACTTTGTCTGGATCAGGGCCTGAGGAGAACAGAGCGACACTCAGAAGAGAATAGGGCGATACCCAGAAGTATGACCAATTCCTCCAAAGTGTGGCATATTCTTGTTCCAGAAAGCACTAAAAATCCAAATTAGAGAAACTTTCTCCTGGAGGTTACCATCTGGCTAAGCCATCCCACTGTTGTAACCAAGCTTCCCTAACACTACTGTTCCAGCCACTCTGCTGATCTAATTACTGGGGCTCCTGGCTAGCTGACTGGGGTGGCACAATGTTTGGGAGAGCCTCTGTCCTGTCCCAAATGTCATCCCCACTTTGAAGACCAGTTCGTCTAAACAGCCCCTTTCCTGCGATTTGCTCTGCTGCTTGCAAATCTCCTCCCACCAGAAGTCTCAGTTCAGCCCAGTTCACACCTCATTAAGATAGCTCGGTTCAGCCTGGCAGAGGCAGACCAATTAGAGCAGGGCAGCTGGAAGGATGAATTTTGGCTAATCAGGAAAGCAAGTTCTATACCTTTTTTCGGTGATAGGTATAATACATGTGACAGTGGAAAATTGCTGGGTTTTCATACTTTGAAGTGTAATTTTAGCTCCTTTCTTTCAATAGTTACACTTTAATAAGGTATTCCTGTATTAGCCCATGGAGCTTTTGGACTACAGTGGGAAAAACAAATTTGGCAATTTTTCCCTCACAAAGGCAAATAAGATTTTTTTTTATAATTTCCCAGCTTAGTGTTCCAAGGAGCCCTAACCCTGGGGCACCTAAGGGAGGTGAATTGCATGTAAAAATTATGTAGTGTGAAACTTTGGAAGTACCTTTAATTACAAAGATGAATTCGCACATGATTTAAGTTTAAAAGCAGCATGCAAGTCAGGACTGGCTTTTAAAATGACAGTAGACACCACAGTAGGGCACACTAAAATGCATTAAATCTACTGGGCTTCTACACCCCCCACCAAGTACTGGGGGTTACAGGTAAGTTACCACACCAATTGTAATTACACCTATATACACAAAATACCTATACCTTTTAAACAGAGCACTGGCTCTGTGTTTGGTTAGTAGAGCCCAAGGCACAATCCATCAGATACCACCAGTTTCAGTCCAAAAATAGGGGTGATCAGGTCATAAAGTTTTTACTTTCTTGCAATCCTCACACTTGCTAGATAGCTTCCAATGAATTGGGTTCATCTGTTTTTTATTTTTCAAAAACAAACTCCCAGGTGAGGACTCTGGAAGCTCCTTCCTCCCATCCTGCCAATTGATGGCCCATCCAGTGAAACCTAAGCTCCCTATTGTATGTGACTGTCTAGGAGGAATACCCAAAGTTTTACTACCAAGTTACGTGACCCAGAAACAGGCTGCAGGCACCAAATGGCTAAGGCAAAAAAATGCCAACTTTCTAAAAGTAATTCAGAAAAGGGGGTGGTGATGGACAGAGGGTCTAAATTAAGCAGACCACTCCTACCCAGTCCAAAGATCAGGGCTTGATCCATCACCGTTTTTTAGCTCACTGCACCATCCCAGCTCAGAACCTGGCTACATGCAAATTAGTCTGTCCCTGGCCCAGTGCATCATGGGAACAGGGCAGACCAAACTACCAAGCCAATTCTTATACTGGGAAGGAAACAAGCTTCCGGGGACCGGTTTCTGACATTACAGCTGTCTTCGGCCCGGCTTGCTTGAATCCTGATGGTGCAGTGAGAAAGGGACTCACATCTGAGTATACCCTTCCACGCTTATGGTGGACAAAAATGATTCAGAAAAGGGGGGGTGGTGATGGACAGAGTGTCTGAATTAAGCAGACCACTCCTACCCAGTCCAAAGATCAGGGCTTGATCCATCACCGTTTTTTAGCTCACTGCACCATCCCAGCTCAGAACCTGGCTACATGCAAATTAGTCTGTCCCTGGCCCAGTGCATCATGGGAACAGGGCAGACCAAACTACCAAGCCAATTCTTATACTGGGAAGGAAACAGGCTTCCGGGAACCGGTTTCTGGCATTACAGCCGTCTTCGGCCCGGCTTGCTTGAATCCTGATGGTGCAGTGAGCAAGGGACTCACATCTGAGAATACCCTTCCACGCTTATGGTGGACAAAAACGATTCAGAAAAGGGGGTGGTGATGGACAGAGTGTCTGAATTAAGCAGACCACTCCTACCCAGTCCAAAGATCAGGGCTTGATCCATCACCGTTTTTTAGCTCAATGCACCATCCCAGCTCAGAACCTGGCTACATGCAAATTAGTCTGTCCCTGGCCCAGTGCATCATGGGAACAGGGCAGACCAAACTACCAAGCCAATTCTTATACTGGGAAGGAAACAAGCTTCCGGGGACCGGTTTCTGGCATTACAGCCGTCTTCGGCCCGGCTTGCTTGAATCCTGATGGTGTGAGTGAGGTGATAATTTTGGGGTCCCCCCTAACCTAGGGAGAGGACCGAGCAGATGACTTGAACACAAAGAGCACATCATGCTGAACAATAAGGTGGTGGCCACATCCTCCTAGGACCACCACAAGCACAGTTATGGGCAAAAATAAAATACAATCCCTACCATAGGCCCCACAAAGCATTATGTGACGAGATTCTAGTGTGCTCTCCCACTTATCGTGAGCATCAAACTGATTCTCTAAACGTTAATCACGTAAGTTGTTCCGGATAGTGCAAGAAGGTGACTGTACACATCCTACCGGGTCACAACTTTTCACCCTCGGACGTCAGCCTGCTCAATTTACAACCAGTAATAGCTGCTGGTATTGAGAAGTGGTGGGGTGGTAAGAGGGTGTAACACAAAAAAAGACAAAAAAATAAATAAAACCTGCTCCGACGGCAGCCGCCTTCCTCCAGATCCTTGCGTCCATGTCAGGAACCTAGTGCACACTGCACAGGCTCCCAATCCCAGTGCTGTTAACATGCTGGGAATAGCTGGGATTGCTCTAGGATTAGTCTGAGCACCTTGGTTCAGCATTCAGACTTGGACTAGGGGCCTGTGGTAGTTTCTCAATCCAGCTGTACATCACAGCTAGGTGGGGAGAAACTAAGGGGGTCATTATGATTGCGGATTTTCCGCATCCTCGGGGCCGGCGGAAGCCACCGCCGGCCCCGAGGATGCGGAAAAAACGCAGCGGACTGACCAAAGACCCACCACCAGATTAGGATGGCTGGTGGGTCCTGGTTTCCGTCCGCAGCTTTTCCGCCGCGGTCGGATTACAACCGCGGCGGAAAAGCTCTAATATGGTGACGGTGTCTTCCAGACACCGTCCACCATATTAGGATGGCCAGTAAATTATGCTTTTCCGCGGCGGGTTTTCCGCCGCGGAAAAGCATACGGAACTTCACTGCGGGGGCCCATTGTGGGCCCCCTAGGTGAAGGGGGGGGTGGGGGGTGCACATGGGGGGTACCTATGGTACCCCCCTGCATTTGCATGCAGAAAGTGGCAGGCCCGCGCGGTGCCTGCCTCTTTCTGCATGCAAATGCAATGCGTGCATTTTTAACAGATGCCATGAGGAGGTTCCCTCCTGCTCTGGGGTCGCGGACGGACGCAAGTCTGTCCGCGATCCGAATCGACCGCCAAGTGTGCCTGGCGGTTTGGTCGGCCCTCTGTTGACGGCCAAACCATCATGTGCATTCAGCAGCGCCGACCACGCTCTCCTCCTCCTTGGTGCTGTAGCTGCAGCATCACTGTGGCTGTCCCCACACCTCACTCGGCAGGATGCAAGATAAAATGATAATAAAAACGTTTTATTTTCATTTTATTTGTCCTTGCCTCTGCTGGCTATCATTAGGGGGACGACACTCCTCCGCCATAACAAAGCCCCCCTCTGCTTACAACATGACCATTACAAAAGTGCATGTGAGTGATCACTGCACAATACCAGCATCGCTGCACAATTTTAGTTAATTCATAGATACATGGCATTTTCATTTTGTTGCTAATTTTTTATCGCTGCTAATTGTTTTCTGATTGCTCCAGGTGGTGCTAATGTGCTTTGCAGCAGCTACAAGTAATTTGTCTGGTGCTAAATTGGCACAGTGCTATTTTTTGCTCCAAACATGAGCATAAATTGTTAGTGCTATTTCTGAATTATTTTATTTGTTTACTTTTTTTATAAAGATATTTTGTGGTACGTAGCAGTTACTAAAAAGTGGGATAGATTGAGCTAAAGTCTAAGATCAGAGCCAAAAAATATGACTGATGCAAAGTAACACCATGAGTTTTTCATTTTGGGGGGGCGCTCACCGCCTTGTAATCTTGACGTCTAACACTGGGAAACTGCTAAGCAATGCCCAGGGAATTTGCTCTGACCACTAAAGCATGTTGAGGTTGATTTAAAACCTGATTGACACATTTAATTTTTCCAATAGCATATTGTGCAGCAGAATGCGAGTGGCATGGAAAGTTCAATGCCACAAGTAGACTGTAGACCCAATTGTGCCATCCACTACAGAGGCAGTGAAAAAATAACATCAAAACCCTGTGTAGCATGATAGCAGCAGCATGAATTCTGTTGCACAGACCCATCAAAATCACTCATTTGACAAGTAGGCACACCTGACTGATATATTACATAAGTCATGCATAAGCACACCTTGTTGCCCACAAGATAGGGTGCATAATATATAATAAGGAAGTATGTGTGACAATTAGCATATTCCTCCAGTGACTAGGTCAAATACGACATTAACTCTGGTCAGGCTTTATGTGGTAGATAGGACAAGTAAACCCATAGATTATAAACTTTAATCTATAACTTTAGGCCTTTATTGGCTACAGACTTCATTAAAAGACTTATTTTTGTATTTCATAAACATTCAATCTAGTGGTAAAGTCAGATTTATGTTAAATTTATTTAAAAATATTACTTTCAAAAAGTTACCTTTAGCTTACCTGAAGTAGCTAGAGGCTACTTTGTATCAGCCATCCAGGGACTGCCCAGCTGTTCTTGACCTGAATGAGATGTCAAAACTACTCCGAGAGCAGAGACAATGGCCTGGGTGTGAGGAGGTGTTTTCTTCTCCTTGCAGACATACAGTTCCGTCCGGATCCAGTGTCTGAGATGGATTTGTTCGATCTGGTGACCATGGGAGATCAGAGTCTTTCTTTGATGGAAGGGCAGGTTCCCGGGTGCCTTGGAGGCTGATGGCAGCAGGACACGCCGGGTTCAGCTTGCAGTGGTTTCGAAGCTGGAGACATGCCAGTAGGGTTAAGACCAAAGAAGTTGTCATAATCTTCTTCTCTGCAGCACGGCCCTTTGGCCCTTCATCTTGTCTTGTCGAATCTAATGAGCAAGGTTCAGTGGTGCCCCTAAATAGTAGATTTAGGCGTGTTACAGGGTGTGCAGGTTGAGACCAATGGGTCACTTCCTGGGGTGTTTACACCCCCTCTTATCCCACCCACCAGTGGAAGAGTGCCTCGTCCTGATTGGGGGTAGTCCCCTCATCTTCCAGATGGAGGGGACTGAGATATGTATCAGTTCACATCCCCCACCTGTGGGGTGGGGTTGGCACACCTCCTTTCCCTCTAGGTTTTCCCACCAATTCACCCAAGTGAGGATCAGAACCGGTGGGAGCCAGCTGCTGAAAGCAGCAGAGGCTTGGGTAGCTCACAAACGTGGCAAGTGTTTGATACTTGCCCTTCATGGACTCTGTCATACTGGGGGAGGAGGCATGACATCTCTGAGCAGGATGTGCTTTGTTTCCAGAGAATGCTTTGTTTTTGACCCAGAGAGTGGGGACTGTCTACTCAGGGGTCCAGAAACCTGTGGTGGCAGGTGGCAGGTGGCTGGTAGCCAGTCAGGAACCTTGACAGGGTTGGTAGTTTGTCAGGGTGCATCTCTAAGATGCCTTCTGAGTGTATTTTACATAAAATCCCACACCACTGAGAAGTTTGATACCAAATGTCTGTGAATGGCAAGGACACTGTAGGAGCATAGTGCTCATGCAGGTATGCCCTCACCTGGGGTGTGGTGCACCCTGCCTTTTGGGCTTTAAGTCCTGCTAGAAGGGTAGCTTATCCATGCCACAGGAGGTGTTGGGGATATGGCACACAGAGATGTGCAATAAACACAATAGACCTGACTGTGAAGGACATAATCAGATTTCTTATATAGAGCCGCTGGTGGGGGACCCCTTCCCTAACCCAACCCCTGTCTTTTTCAATTACCAGTCTTATCCAGTCCTAAATGTCCTAAAATATTGTTTTATATAAACACACGTTTATCAGTCCACCCCATGTAGCTATACCCCCTCCTGAAAGGTGAATACAAATAAAAAATTGTGTGCGGGTGAGAAAGTAACTCACGTAAGCTGCACCAGAGGAGCTACTGGTTGGTTCTCACCAGTTTGCTCACGTTTCTCATCATTGGTAACTTTCTCACCCATGAGAAGAAAAAAGAAAGTGTCCAGGGTACAAAGTAGAAGGTGAAAAACATTAATATGTTTATGTCAAACAAGACCCCGTAATGTGAAAAAGAGTAACACTTTACACAACTAAAATTGAGATATGACTCATATGCAAGATCTTGGTTTTATTCGAAGCTGTGAGCCTACTCAAGATTAAAAGCAAACTGCATGTTGCAGACCACTTTAGGATGGGCCAACATGTTTCATTGTCGGTCTTCTGTTGCGGCAATTTCATCACGGCTCGAGGTCAAAGTTCACCTCATTGGACTTCAACTTTTAGGCAAAGGGTGACTGAAAAACACAAACAAAGCACAAAATGCTAACTCCCAACCAGTCAGGACATCCTCCATAGCCTCTATGTCAAAAGATGACTTTTATGACAAAGATTTCAAAGTATATGTACCAGGTGGTAGCCTACGACAATCATACCAGCTTACCGCCATGTAAGGGGGTGTCCTTCAACTGTAAGTCCCCTGGCTGCACTGTCCATTGCCGTTAGTATACCGGTGGATATATTCAATCACTTTTCATTCTATTCCCAATGTAATTGTGATGATATTTATTTGACACAGCAAAGGTAAATCGTACTCCTTGTCATAGATCTGGGAGCACGCCTCCCCTCTTTGGCAAGTTACCTTAAGGGGTCATACCTAGAGGCTCTCACAACTCCCCTACCAGTGACCTGCACACCCTTACTGCGTTTGCACGTATACTGTGCTCTGTCTTTTCCCAGCGTGTTACTGCTCTCCTCTCGCTTTACTTCAAGTGCGCGTCCCAGAAAGATATCACCATGTGACTTTGCCTCTAGTCACATCACGTGATCACCCAGACGGATGCGCCATTTTGTAATGGGGTTTTTCTCTCAAGACACCTAGATGTAACAGCTTCAAGTACCAATGTCATGAGCAAAAAATTAGGAATTAAAAATTTAAAAGACATTTCCTTATTTATGTTTATTGATCGGGCCACATCCTGGCTTACTTCTATTCCGCCAACACCTCCAAAAAATGGGCGCTTCTAAATTGCATCCATGTATGAAGGCACTTGCGGTCATACTGCGCAGCCACATTAAAGCCTCAGCCCCTTATGATAGAGAAAGTGGAGCATTATGACCATTGTGACACAATGTAAGAACGGATGGTCTAACCTCACTGCTACACCTCATACACTCAAAGTATAGCAGCCCCTTATTAATCCTGCAGAACCAAGATCGTAATTATCCAATGGAGTCCTAGTTCCTGATTGCCACAGAAAAGCTGTATATACCAGGGGCACCGATCTATTGCTGTGGATTCTGAGGACAGTAGTAATAACAGGTGATCAATAACATAATGATTACCATATTGTTCGAGGTGGATAGATCTTGTTCACATCACATATCCATCCTTAGTCAGACAACCAACTCACTGATATCATGGCAGCAGCCGACATCTCCCTCATGGGGCCCATGGTAAAGAATGGGAACAGTTCTGTAATGCCAGCAGCTTATCAACTGATTTTATTCCACTCAATGCAGTCATTCAGGCCGGAGTAGTCAGAGAATGTCCAGCAGGCCTCCTTTCTTGCAAGTGTCCCTTCTATGGCACATGCCTCACATACTACTCTCTCTAGCACTGTCCATTTTAATGCTCTAAAATTATAATGTTGTTCCTGAAAATGGCGTACTGATCGTGTAGTTAATTTTCCAGAATTTATTGTACTAAGATGTTCTTGGATTCGTACTTGAATTTTTCATGTGGTTAAACCAATGTAGTGTAAACCACACTCACAGGTAAGTTTGTGTATCACATCGGTAGTGTTACAGTTGCTGAACTTATTAAGATACCATGTCTTACCGTTCAGCTACCGAACACTACTAGTCTTTTCTATCAAATCACACACTGAACAACTGCCGCAAGGGTAGTGTCCCGCAGGATAGTCAAATCTTTAGTGCGCTGAAATGGGCGGGTATGCACCAGCTTGTCTTTTAGCTTAAATGCTCTCTTAAACGCAAACCTGGGTGGTGGCATCCTAAATTCAGTTGTAGATAACAGTGACAAATGTTTTTTGATAGCTTGTCATATTTATGTAGACAAGGGGTCAAAAGTTGTGACTACTGGCAGACAATCCCTATTCTGTCTGTCGTTTCTTTCAAGTAATGCATCACGGGGTGTGTTTAATGCTCTCTTACGAGCTCTTGTTACCACCCTGGTAGGGTAAGCTCTATGTTCCAATTTCTTAGCCAAATTCTCACACTGCTCCATATACAGATATGTGGAAGAACAGTTCATGCGGTAACGCAGAAACTGTCCCACGGGTAGATTATCCTGTAAGGTCCTTGGGTGAACAGATTGGTAATGGAGTAACACATTTCTGTCTGTAGGCTTTTGATGGACAGTGGAACACAAGTTAATATCAAACACTGAAATGTCCAAATCCAAATATGCTGCCATCTCATTGTCCAGGTGAACTTCAGACAATTATTCAGTTTATTAAGCCATGTGAGAAATTCCATGAGTCTGACGTCGGGTCCAGTCCAAATGCACAGCACGTCATCAATATACCTTTTCCAGAGGCAAATATTCCTCCGGAAGGGGTATGATGTGTGGTAGATGTAATTCTCTTCAAATTGACCCACGTAAATACAGGCCAGACTTGGCGCAAAGGTTGCCCCCATGGATGTACCGAACACTTGTAGAAACAGATGGTTCTTGTAGCCAAAATAATTTCTGGTCAAGGCCAACTCAATATATCGTAATACAAAAGAGTGGGGTGTTTCATAAAACCAGTCTTGCGCCCCAAGAGCATGTGCTGCTGCCACCAGCATGGCATCTTGGGATATGCTGGTATAAAGAGATTCAATATCTATGGTCACCAGGATATGGTGTATGGGGTTAAACTCTACCTCATTAAGAATGTTTAAGATATTGGTTGTATCCTGAACATAAGAGAGTTAATTTAACACTGATTCCCTAAAGAAAAAGTCTGCAAACTGAGATAATGGTTCAAGGACAGACTGAATCCCCAAAACTATTGGGTGTCCTGGTGGTGGTCGTGGTGGCTTGTGAATTTTTTGCAGTATGTAAAATGCCAGTGTCCTGGGTTTGGGATTTATCAAACATTCAGCCTGCTTACAGGTGATCTACTTGTTCTTTCTTGCCTGTTCTACCAACGTCTCGATAAGATCGTGGTGCTCACCAACAGGATCCCTGGGGAGCGGTTGATAATTTTCATGTGCTCCAAAGAGTCTTAAGACTTCAGTCTCGTAATCGCTGGTATTCATCACAACCACACTTCAACCTCCTTTACCTGCCCCTTAAGTGGAGTTGAAGGAATTTGATCTTCTTGATCTAACCACTCTGCAGCGACTTTTGAGGAACCTTAAGTTCGGCTCCCCGGTGGATGCTGCACCGCCCTCTATTCTTAAGTTGGTCTCGGAAACTGTTTCCCCAGTTATCCGGGACGTTATCAACTCCTCCCTGGCAGCTGGGCTGGTCCCTCCACTATGGAAACAGGCAAAAGTGAAGGCACTTTTGAAGAAACCTAACCTGGACCCTGAGGATTGGGCGAATTAACGCCCCATCTCCCTGTTACCAGGTATAGGCAAATTGGCTGAGAAGCATGTCAACTCTATACTAGCAACATTTTTGGAGAATAACAAGGCCCTCCACTCCACACAGATGGGCTTTAGAAGTAAGCAGGGCACAGAGACCGCACTTATCACCGTAGTCCAAGAAGCCAGGAAAATTGTAGATTCCGGAAACTGCGCTGCTATTATTCTATTAGACCTCAGCGCAGCCTTCGATACGGTAAACCACTCTATTATGATTCAGAGACTGAGTGATGTGGGGGTATCAGGAACAGCCCTCAATTGGCTGCAATCTTTTCTTACTGATAGAACTTTTGCTGTGTTCGAAGATGAGGTAATTTCAAAACAGATCCCCCTGCAGTAGGGCTTACCCCAGGGATCTTCATTAAGTCGCATCATGTTCCACATCTACATGAGGCCTTTGGCAGATGTGGTCCTTCCCTGGGCGGTCCAGTTGGTTACCTAGACCGATGATACCCAGTTGGCGGTCTCCCTCTCCCAGCAGGACACAGATAACTACAACCTTACTTCCTGTCTAAGCAATGTACTTGAATGGATGAATTCGTCCTTCCTTAGGCTTAACGGTTCTAAAACCGAAATTATGATGCTGGGTAATAAGGCCCCTATTGATTTGGATCCCTGGTGGCTGGTTGCTTGGGCCCCCCCTCCGCCCAAAAAACAAATTAAGAGTCTGGGCGTATGGCTCCACCCTAATCTTAGCTCCCTAGTACAATCCCGTAAGGTTACTGACACCTGCTATGGCCTGATTAGACTTCTAAGGAAGATTTTGGTCCTCCTTCCTTTCGAAGCTAGACGTCTACTGGTTCAGGCACGTATTCTATCACGGCTTGATTATGCCAATCCAGTTTATCTGGGTGCTCCACAGGGAACCATTGAAATCCTTCAGACTGTTCAGAACTTTGCCGCTCGACTTCTAAGGGATATCCCCAAGCGGAGCTCTGCTAAACCAGCCCTATGTCAGTTGCACTGGTTGCCAGTACATGAAAGGATCTGGTTTAGGGCCATGTGCACTGTCCATAAGTCCGTTACTGGCAATGGACCGGCCCTTATCCAGCCGATGTTCCAACGCTATCAGATCACACGGACTTTGAGATCGAACCATAAAAAATTTCTGATAGTCCCTATGATTAAACGTGCACGCATGGGTGGCCGTCGCTTCTCATTTCATCCTGCCAAATTCTGGAACCAGCTTCCCGATTCCATTCGGTTGGAATCCAACCATCTCCGCTTCAGGAAGTTGTTAAAGACCTTCCTTTTTCTCTGAACAGTGAATAATGGGTAGATGTCTAGATGCGCTGGGATGCCTACTGGTAGCCATGCGCAATACAAATGCGTATTCATTCATTCATTCATTCACTGCTCCGCCTTTGTCAGCGGATTTTATAATAATTTCCTCATTATCCTGTAAGGATTTTATTGCCTGCCAGTCGTCACGGCTCATGTCATTAAATATATGCTGGTTCTCGGATTGCTCCAATGTGGTAATATCTTGGAGTACCCGCTGCTCACAGAGGAACTTGGTGGACTGAACTGGGAGGGGCGGTGTAAATTTGATGAAAACAACAAATGGGGGGTTCAAGACTCTTATTTGCAAAGAATTTCTTAAGCTGGATCTTTCTCATTACATCATGAAATTCCTTCCTAAACTTAAAAGTGTCATGTCGAGGTGTGGTGGGTACATAGCCCAGGCCTTTATTCAAAACACGCCGCTTGCTTGATGCAAGTGGATGATCAGACAGATTCACCACTATATTACTTATAGAGAAGTCCTGCCCCAACTGCGGGTTATTCGTGGTGAGTAGGTTTGCCATGGCTGATCTTGATTTTGGCGTTCCCGCCTCTTCCTCTCTGTCCTCCCCTCTGTTGCCTCTCTGGTTCCGTCCTAAAAAAGTAGACCTGGGCGGTAAATTCCATTCCGCTCGCGGAATTAGGGTAATTCGGGTAATTTTGCATTCCGTGGAGAATGCGGAATTGCCCAAAATTCCACGATCCGCAGATTTGCAAACAGTGTTCGCGAACAGGAAAAAAGCATTGCATACTGGCGGAACAAGTAATGTGTTTGCAGAACTTTTGCGTGCTCACAGAGATTGTTTACCGTTTTGCGGAGCTTTGCGAAGCGCGACTATGCAAATTCCACCCACCCCTATAAAAAAGACCTCAACAACACTCCTAGATCTTCGTTGGATCTAGTCTGGGGATTGAATCTCACTCTATTCTGGTTTGAGGGCTGAGCACCTATTTCTTCTTCCTCACTGCTGCTGTTGTCAAAGGTCCAGTTCTGAGGGGTTCTTCTGGCCTGATGACGCCCACCTCTTTGGTAATTTGACTGTTGTACTTGCTCGCTATCCGGTTGATAATACTTGTCTTCCACGTAGGGAAATGCCCATTCGTGGGAGTACCAGTCCAAATTTAGTTTCAGCCCTTTGATCTTCTGGTTGACCATGTAGTCAGCAAGATCCCCTTGGATATGTAACAACTGCTCCTTGGTATCAGTGAAGGGGGTATCTCTTTTAATTGTCTCTTCAAGCACTAGAATTTCTTTTAATAACTCCTCTTTGAGTCTGTGTTGATAATCAGGATAAGCCAATCCCGGGTGCATTTGTTTGCAATATAACTCCAATCCATCTGGAATTGTCTATCCTCCAAAAATATTTTCGGCTCGATTCTTACTATAAGACTCACTGGGGCCACACCTGCATAAAGATATTCTTTCATTAACGCCCCATGTAGAGCAACCCTCACTTCTCGTTTTATACTATTACTCAGTTTCTCCCACTCTTCTCTGGCTGATGTTGTACTAATCAGAGGAGAATCTGGGTATTGTGAAGGCCCAGATAGTATTGAGGCGATTTGTTCATCCGAAAATGCTAGGCAGTTCCTGTCCATACTCCCACTATCACTGTCGCAGTCACTTAAAGCATATATACACAGCGGTATACACAAGAACGGAAATTCTATTAGTCTTCTCATAAGACTAATTTATGAAGAAATAGGTAGGAGGATTCCGTTCTGGTAGGTAAACTTTGTTCTACAAGATTTCTCTTAAAATGCTCTCATGGCTGGTCCGCCGTTCACACTCATCCACAATAAGGAGCTCAAGATGGAAACAGCCAGTCAGGTTGCCCTCCACTCACAAGCAACAATAAACACAATAGACCTGACTGTGAAGGACATAATCCGATTTCTTATATGGAGCCAGTTGTGGGGGACTGCTTCCTCAATCCAACTGCTGTTTTTTCAATTACCAGTCTTATCCACTACTATATGGCCCAAAAATAATGTTTTATATAAACACACGTTTATCAGTCCACCCCATGTATAAACACACGTTTATCAGTCCAGCCCTCATGAAAGGTGTACACAAACAAAAAATTGAGTGAGGGTGAGAAAGTACTTCATTGGTAACTTTCTCACCCATGAGAAGAAAAAACAAAGGGCTAGATGTAGGTGGCTAAATACCGGTCGGTAATGCCAAAATTCGGTAAATTTCAGCGTTACCGACCGGTATTTAGGCATTTGAGATGTAGGGAGGATTCGGTATTAAGGAATCGGTAAATACCAATTCCTTAATACCGATTCCTTATGGCCTTGCATTTAAGGAATAGGTAATACCGATTCCTTAAATGCAATGTAGGTAGCACTTAAAACAGTGCATCTCAGCCTTAAGGAATCGCTATTTACTACCAACTCCAAGTTGGTTGTAAACAGCAATTTCCTTTCTAAAGCACTTTTTCTTTTTGAAATGATCCATGTGGCACACATCCATGCCCTTATTTGCACATTTCAGGAGTGCAACAGGGTGTCCTTCGGACACCCAGGCACCCTTGAAATACCTCCCGGTATTACAGATTCGGTAATACCGAATCAGTAATACAGAATTACTTCACATTCATTCCTATGGGCTTCTTAGCCCATAGGAATGAATGGGTAGGTATTTGTTATTACCGAATCTCAATTACCGATTCGGTGATAACGAATATTAAGAATTCGGTATTTTTTACCGAATTCTTAACTACATCTGAAAAGCCGATTCCTAAATACCGAATTGGTAAAATTCGGTATTTAGGAATCAGTATTTCTCAGTTACCTACATCTATGCCAAAGTGTCCAGTGTAAAAAGAAGGTGAAAAAAAATAATGTGCTTATGTCAAACAAGACCCCGTAATGTGAAAAAGTGTAACACTTTACTCCAACTAAAATTGAGATATGACTCACGTATGCAAGAGCTTGGATTTAGTCAAAGGTGTGAGCCTACTCAAGATTAAAAGCAAACTGCATGTTGCAGACCACATCAGGATGGGCCAACATATTATATTGCCTGTCTTCTGTTGCAGCAATTTCGTCAGTGCTCGAGGTCAAAGTTCACCTCACTGGACTTCACATTATTATTTTTTAAATTTTATTTTTTATAATTTTTAATTTTAATTTTTCAAAATAATATTACTGAGAATAAAGGACACAAAGAAAGCAAAAGAACAGGTTAACCATGGGATGGACCAATAAGATTCGCATAAAACACCCCCCAAAAAAATGTGGCATAATCCTAAGCCACCATGATGGAATGAGCGCAAACTAGGGAAAGGGACCCTTTAGTTGGAAAAGAGGATATGAAACCTAAATGAATTAACCCTGTGTTCCCAGTCTGATCAAGTCAAACAGTTAAAGGTTCCCAAATAGCTAGTCCCTTACTTTGCCTCTTACGACCTTTTTTGGCGTAGATAGCCTTCTCAAGATGACATGTTGCGACTAATCTAGCCAGCCATTGGGAAAACAGAGGAGGATCTGCATCTACCCATGACAAGGCTATACAAGTCCTCTAAACCGTCATTGCCACATTTCTGCTGACCTCGTCTTGGGTCCCTAACAGGATAGTCAGGCAGGTCAATTCAATGTCCTGGGAGATAACCCTCCCAAGGAAATCCTGCATTTTAACAAGGAGTGGAGCAAGTTTCGGGCAGGTGGCAAACTTGTACTGTGTCTACACAAAACTCCGAACACCTAGGACACAACGTCCCCTTGCCTGTTCCCCATTTGGCAACTTTGCTAGGAGTAATATATAAAAAGAAAACAGTTTTAAAAAATTGCACCTGTTGTTTGGCCAACAGCAGATCACTCTGGGCAAGTTTCAAAGCATTATAGAATGTACTGTGTGGGACCTCCAACTTTGATTGCCATTTGTTTGCTATTCTGGGCAGGTCATCAGGGGTTTGGCTATTCAGTGCAGAATAGATAGAGCCAATCCGAGGTGGAGCAGGGGCCCTTAATTTACCAATGAGATATATTTTCGCAAACCCTGCGGGCCCCCAGCCTTTTGAGACAAAAAATCGCTGATGGCGCTATGTTTCAAAGTGTCTTGGTCTCGCAGTCCACATTTGCTTTTAAGATCGGAGAATGACTTGGGGCATATTAACAAGGGATTTATCTCCACTTTTTTGGCTTTAAAAGCTAAAAAAGCAGAGATAAAATTATCTCCCTATTAACAACAGGGTGCTAACATGCAAAATTGCATGTTAGCACCCTTTTTCTCTACGCTTCCCTTTGCATCTCTAATGACATGCAAAGGGGCGTTCCAGAGCAAAATAATAGGAGAAATGTCGCTAAGCGATTATCAAGCTTCACGCTAACCCTCCTAGAGATAAAAAAAGCAGCGCTAACCACGGTTAACGCTGCTAATTTTCAGACTTAGGCATACCTGTAATGGGAGGTGGATTATGTGACTGCAACCACAGTCACTCTCACCAAGGTTATCGCAGTTTTCATTGAATATCACTGGAAATCCAGCATTATTCAATCTGAAACAGCAATATTCCTGCTATACCTGTCTTTTTTTTATCGCCATGGCGCTCAGTGTAGATAATACTGCACTACCATGGTGATTATCGCCAGGGATAGCCGGCAATATATTTTTTAACGCTAACATCGGTCAGCGATAATTTTCGCTGCCGCTTGTTAATATGCCCCTTAGTTCCTTCGGTAGTGATTAAATTGCCCAGTTTTAGTATGCCAGCTTTATACCAGTCTTGGAGATAAGACCTCCCAAAAATAGCTGGCAAATTGGAGTTCTTATTGGTAGGGGAGTAGTAGTTCAATCTCCCTAGACTGTAAATCCTACGCACATTAGAAAGCACTTTTAAAATGCTCATCAGATTCTTGAATCTGACTCGCTTGTAATACCCAAAGACGTTTGTCTCAAGAGACAGCCACGAGCCTCCTCTCCTAGTAATAGTTGGGAGGGAGAAGGAAGTCCAATGGTTGGAGAAAAGGAATGTTCCCCCACTAATTCCGTGCTAAATTGTAAAACGGAAGCCCAATAATAAAGTGCTATATTAGGAAAAGCCCATCCGCCCTTTTACCTAGGAAGAAAAAGTTGTTTGAGCACCCGTCTGGGCTGGGAGTATGCCCATACAAATTGTGTGAAGAGTTGCTGGAATTTTTGTAACATGATATTATTGAACTCTAGTGGGATAGACTGGAAAAAGTAAAGTAGTTTGGGAAAGTAAGTCATCTTGATGACGTTGCATCTATCCACTGTAGTCAGATGCAGATTGTTAATCCGATTAAGCGCTGTATTTGGTTCAGCAGCCAATGGAATTAGGCTTTCTTTCACAATTTTGTCTATATTTGCCGTCACCCCCAAGTATTTTGTCTTCGTGACAACCCGTCTAGCTACCCAGTTAATTTCTTTGGTAAGAATAATTTGTGTTAAGTGCATACCGCAAGATTTTCCCACATTCTTGAGCCTCTAGTTCCAGAGCTAGATTAGCACTCCCAGGCTCCAGGGTAACTACGGCCAGGTCATTGGCATAAGCCATGATTTTAGTGTCCCGCCCAAATCTGCTTCCTGCCTAGATAGTTGGATCGTTTTCAATTTTTTTTATCAGAGGGTCGATATATAGAGCAAAAAGCAAGGGGGACGAAGGGCACCCTTGCCTGGTGCCCCGAAAAATTTCGAATTGTTTAGTTAGCCTCCCATTTATTGATACTCTGGCTGTCGGGTTAAGGTAAAGAGCTTGAATAGCTTGAGTTAACTTCGGTCCGAAGCCCATTCTTCTCAAAACGCCCCAGAGAAACTGCCAGGAGATCCTGTCGAATGCTTTTTCAGTGTCTAGAAAAATTAGCGTCATCGGGTCTCCTGTTACCTGGGTTGCTTAAAATAAGGTAATGGTCCGCCAAATGTGTTCGATGGTGCCTTTCTTGGGGATGAACCTGTGTTACCATTCTGACACCAGGGGTTCGATTACTGAGGATAGTCTAATTGAGAGCATTTTAGAAAATATTTTCGAATCGTAATTAATAAGCATAATCGGCCTGTATGTGCCCATATTTAATGGTGATTTATCTTTTTTGGGAAATATAGAGATTTTAGCATTGGACCAGGAAGCGGGCGTGGAAGCCCCATTGAAAATAGATGTTAACAATGAGGTAAAAATAGACTTTATTTGGGGGGTCAATTTTTTATAAAACTCGACATGGATACAATCAACTCCTGTGGCCTTTCTATCTGGTAAACTGGCTAAGGCTTCGGCGATATCCTCCCAGGTCGGGGATCCTCAAGCTGGTCGTGATTATAAGGGGTAATTTGGAATAAGGTAACTTCTTCTAGGTATTTAGCAATCTCCTCCTCTCTTACATCTGCTGGACTGCTATTCTCCTCTGAGTATAGATTAGAATAAAACTTTCTGAATCCTCCTCGGATTTTGCTTGGGTCGTTAGTCTCCTCTCCAGTTGCAAGTTGGAACGACAGTATTTCACTAACTGTAGCCTGCTGTCTGGTTTTAAGAGCCAAGTGATGGTCGATAAGTTCACTAGACTCGTAGTTTTTTTCTCGTGTCGAGGCCCACTTAGCTGCAACCTTCTCTGCAAACACAGACCCAATTTCAGCTTTGATGATTGTCTCTTCAATTTGGGTAGGTTCTGTTTCCCCCCCGTTTGAACTGTTCGGATTGGTTTTTCCTCTGCCTTTTTCAGCTTTTCCTGGTGTTCACAAATCAATGCTTTTTCTTTCTTGTTATGCCTAATTGAAAACCTAAGGGTCTCCCCCTGAATGCCCGCCTTTAATGTGTCCCAGACTATTGTAATTGAGGCTGTCCCTACCTTTAACTCAAGAAATTCTTGGACCCATGTTTGCATATATTTTCGATATCCTGCATCTTGTAATAAAGCTGTCTCGAACCTCCATTTCAGGACTTTCCCCCAGTTCCCAAGCCCCCAATGCTTAAGATAAGCGGGTTGTGGTCTGACATAAAACGCGGAGCAATGTCTATGGAGCAGTCGCGGAGCAGAGAAGATGAGATCAAGAAATAATCTAGCCTAGCTAGTGACCAGTGTAGTGCAGAGTGCAGAGTAGAATTTAGGCTGGCCCAAGCATCACTGAGCCCATGAGTTTGAACTAGGTTAATTATTGCTTGGTATACTCGGGGCTTCCTACCACCATAAGTCCACTTATCGTCCACTTTCCAGTTACAGGGCTGGTTGATATTAAGGTCGCCGCAGATAATGATTGGGGAGGGCCAGTGGGCGAGTTCTCCTTTTATCCAGTCAATAATGCCAGGGTCGTCTGCGTTGCTCCCGTAGATGGAACATCAAGTGAAAGAGAAATTAGGGGGCAAGCAGCACTCTGCGATTACCTATCTGCCCAGAGAGTCATATTTCACGTGGGTAGATCTTAAAGGTAATCGGCTTTCAGACATAACCCCTACAAATTTTATTTTAGCACCCTGTGTAGTCCCCTCTATGATTTTATACCCCAGTGAGTTTAATAAGTGTGTTTGTGAGTCCTCTATATGCGTTTCTTGGAGGCTGACTATATCGGCCCCCAGAGAGAGCAAGCTCTGTGCTACTTTTTGTCTCTTCGTAGCTTCATTCAGCCCACATATGTTGACTGAGACAATTCTAAGAGTGTTTATCTTAGTCAGTTGTGCACTTTTAAGAATTAGGACCAAAACAGAAAGTTGTCCTCATCCTAGTATTCTTTTTTCTGCGTTTTTCCCCTTTTTTAACATTTTTTAGACCTTTCAAGGCGCTCAACTTTATGTGTTTATTTACTTTAACAAGTGTTTTAGCAAGTGACTGTGTACAAAAAAAAAGTGTCCGCAATTCGACCATTTTAAAGCAATTTCCCACCCTCCCCTCCCCAACCCTCCCCCCTATCATAGAGCAATCAGGAAAAACTTGAGTGATGGTAGTCAGGAGTGAGTCTCCGCCACAAAGCCACACCTTAAAGCGGTATGTAGAGTTTCGGCTATGGCTGTTCGTACCTTGCAAAGAGGCAGTTGGAGGTCATTCAATGCGCAATAGGTTCTTGAGAGAGATAATCGAAGTTAGAGAACACATATAGAGAAAAAAAAGAAACAGATAGGAGGAGCTAGGTGAATGAGCAGATATTTTAAACTTAATTTCTCCCAGGTATTCACCAGCCTTTATCTCGGAAAAAAAGACTTTGGAAGCCCTATTAAAGATAACTTTCAGTCTTGTAGTATGGCCTAATGCCTGCTTTTGTGCGCATGTTATGTTAGCATTGCTTATTAGAAGTTCAAACGCCATTTTACCTTTTGCTGATTTTGCACACGACACTGCATAGCTGTTTTTGTACGATAGCCTTTAACAAAGGTGTACACATGAGAAAAGGTTTGTTTTCAACATCTCTAGACTAATTGGTAAAGAGCATGGAAACCAGAACAAAAAAATGATGGGCCTCATTTATGAGGCCGTGCGTCACTTTTACGCCGCTGGTGCGTCACTTTTTGTGACGCTCCAGTGGCATAAAAAATGTGCCTTGTTGCGCCATATTTACAAAGAGACACATCTATGTAGATGCGTCACTTTGTAAACCCCTGCGCCACATTATACCTGCGCCAGGTATAATGTATGCAAGGGGGGCGTATTGACGCAACGAAGGGTCGTAGAAGTGACGCAGTGAAATCTATGAAATTTCACTGCGTCACTTTTAGGACACTGTTGCGTCAAAATCTTGCGCCTGCCTCACAGCAGGCATAAGACTGACGCAGGCCCTTTCACATGGGGCTTGCCCCATGTGAAAGGACGTCTTGCTGGAGTTGCGTCACTTTTGTGACACACTCCAGCAATGCATCACTTTTGCACTTACAGATACGTCAGGAATACTGACGTATCTGTAACTCCTTGTGACATGATGCGTCATACATTAAATATGACGCATCAGGAATGTTGCAAGGAGTGCGCACTGAGAAGTGACCCATCGTTGCTTTCACGCAGCGATGAGTCATTTCTCATAAATGAGGCCCTATCTTTCTAACATACAAACAGAACATTTTACAATAGCTGACACTCATCCACTATAAGGTACAGGGCGGAGATAGAGTTCCTATGTTCTATGTATAGTAATTTACTAAGGTATCCCCTCTTGCGTCCACAATAGGTGGACAAAGTGTATCTAAAAATGTACAAGAGACACCAAGTTAACCCTGCGTTAAGACTAACATGGTAAAGTAAAGCAAACAAATATATTGCACTGCGCTCATCTTAACTAGGCAAGAAGAATGAAATCAGAAAAGCTATAGTCCCAATCACAGGTAAGGAGCAGGAGCGCAACCTGAATATTGGATATCAAAAAAACAAACAAAAAACGTAAATAAAATATGACTATGATAAGCCATCCGTAATGAGATAATGAGCTATAACCAATCCTATCTGTACTGTTATGCAGCACTCACCCGAGCAATGTAGACATATGTATAAGATCAATATGAGAAGCCCATCAGTCGTAATCTAAGGGGGAATAAGTATGAAAAAAGGGTGTTAATGCCCACCCAAGCTATGTAAAAGTGCTAAAATTAGTATTAAAAAATATACCCCACAAATGCCCCAAAGGTCGCTTACCTGAAACGATAGGGTCCCCCACGCTTGATAACGCGGCTAGAGAAATAACCGATGCAAGGGGCCATCTTAAAAAAGCTCCCGTAACGTGCAAAATCACGTGGGGTAACACAACATGTAATGAATAACTGACATAGACGATGGCCCATACTAAAGTAGACCCACCATGATGGGAAGGTATAACTTCTTCGTGTACAAAAGGAGAAAGATATAATAATCTAACGCTGGAATACTGTCATACACCTGTGATCTGCGTTATAGCGGGGTTGTAGCAGGAGTGCATATCAAAGTTAGGAAATGTCGATAACATATCAAAGACCCGCTATGAGTTATCCTCCAGTTGCACAAAATAGATAATAATGGGGATTGGTTAGTACTAAAACATGATAAAATATATTTAAAGAGTTAATAAAGGTGAGCTACGAAAAAAGAACAGGGACAATTGTGTTGTATTTACTATTACCCAATAAGTAGGTAAATAAAGAGAAGAAAAATCAAGAGGCTAGATAAAACTATATAAAATGTCAAATGTTGGTATAATATTATATACAAAAAATGCAATCATCACTAAGACAAGGGAATATAATGCACAATACAATCTAGTCATTGCATAATTTAAATTACATGGCAAAGTAGTATTGCCTATTGGTGCTCGAAGTATGTTACAATTGGGTAGGTCACCTCTAGCATGGCAACAATAGTAGCATGTAAAATGATCTGATTTCCTCAACAAAATAGTATTATACTAAAACATAACTGGCATCACATATGACTTTGCATGGTACGTTATCACATGATTGTCTAACTGCATATGTTGACATAATCTCATAAATGTCTAGCTGCATATGTTGACATAGTCTATGGTATATATACAGATTAGAAAAGTCAAGACCTATATCGCAAATGTGCGATATCCTAATGATTTTTTAGAGACGTACATTTTATTGATGGCACCATAATCAAAATAATGTCCAGATGTCCCTGAATTACCAATGAAAATGACAGTCTGTGTGTACACCGGGCAATTGGACAAGTAAAGGATGCATTGTCAAATCTAATTATCATTCTGCCAGGAGCACAATCACAATGGTATCTGCATAATGAAGAGAAATCGGGTAAGAGTGACGATCAACATTAGGCCCTAAAGTATCACTCCCGTAGGAAGACATGCATTTCTCTGTCTGTGTTGAGTCCTTGATTGACCGAGCGTAATTTGATGAGCCACTGTGCTTCAAGATTCCTGAGTGCAAGTGTCTTTTCACCCTCCCCGAGGATCGTCTCTTAGTACAGCAATGCCATGACATTTTATGCAAAGTATTTCAGACAGCTTATGTTCAGCATTGTAATGAACAGCTAGTGGGTAGTTGGGGTTGTTATTGCGTATAGATCTTACATGCTCTTGGATACGCTCTTTAAGAGGTCTTATTGTGCTGCCTATATAAATGCAGTTGCATTGGCACACTATACAATAAATGACATATTTGGTATTGCAGTTTATGAACAGTTGTACATGGTGTACCTGTTTGGTGTTGTAGCAAAAGCTAGTCGTTTTGTTAAGTGCAAACTGACAGACATTGCACATTGTGCATTTAAAAAATCCTTTTGGTTTAGCAGGTAAGCAAGTCTGTGTTGATTCCACCATTGGGACATTGATTGTAGAGCTCAGTATGTTTCTTAATGTGCGCCCCCTCCTATAGGTGAGCTGTAGTTTGTCCCTAATCTATGGATCCAGATCGCATTCCAACTTGAGTGGGTGCCAATGTTTGTGTAGAGTGCTGTAGACCTCATTGCTGTGGGAGTGATATTGTGTAATCACAGCTACATGTTTGTTACTAGGTCTCCTTTTCTTACCCTCATTTGTCTTGAGGAGATCAGTCCGTTTGGACCTTTTAATTTTTATTGTGGCTTTCATCAATGTCTCAGGTTTGTAACCACTTCTCTTAAACAGATCGGTGAGGTTGGCTATCTCAGAAGAGAAGTCTTGTTCAGTGCTATTATTCCTTCTGACCCGGGTCATCTCCCCAAAGGGGATAGCCCGGTTCTGTGTCTCAGGATGTGCACTGGTAGCGTGCAGGACTGCATTGCAGGCTGTACTTTTACGAAATAATTTTGTTCCAAGAACTCCATTCTGGACAAACAGGGTAACGTCCAAGAAGTCAATGCTATATTTATCAGCATTGTGCGTGAGACTTAAATTGCAGTCATTGTTGTTAAGATAGCAGATAAAATCCATTAGAGATGTGTTGTCCCCATTCCATATGAGCAACACATCGTCTATAAAACGCCCCCAGTACATGATGTGATTACTTAAATCTGGAGGGCAGGCTTTCCAGATGTGCTGTTGCTCACAGAAGCCCATATATATATTTGCAAAGAATGGCGAAAATTTTGCACCTATTGCAACTCCTGAGTATTGTCTGTACCAGGTTTGAAGATTTTGGAAATAGTTGTTCTCAAGAGTAAGTCTAGTTAGTTTGATCAGCATTCTAGTGTGGTCATAGAGTGTCGCGTCTCATTTGGACGAAAAAAATGTAAGTGCTTCCATTTCTTTGTCCAGTGGAATGCTCGTATATAATGCATTCACATCAAGCACCACAAATGTGTAATCATCAGACCAAGAGAATTGTTCAAGTTTGTTAAGAAGATCTTTCATGTCCTCTATGAAAGCTGGTAATTGTCTTACAATCGGTTTAAAAAAGATATCAATATATTTCGTTATCCGTTCAGTAGGTCCGCCTATACCGAAAATAATAGGTCTTCCCGGTGGTCTAGTGGTAATTTTGTGAATCTTAGGGAGTATATATATATATGCTGCCCTAGGAGTGGGATTGAATAAATATTTAAATTCCACATCCGAAAGAAGTCCTGCACTAAGCCAGAATCTAAGAGTCTTCTCAATTAGGTTATTAGTGGCTTGTGTTGGATTGTAAGGGAACTTCGTATATGCAGTGTCATCAGATAACTGTCTTTCTATTTCTCCCAAGTAAATCTCGTTGTCTATCACGACAATATTTCCTCCCTTGTCCGCCTCTTTGATTGTTAAATGAGAGTACTTAGTAAGTTGTGAAAGGGCAGTTCTTTCATGTACTGAGAGATTGTCTTTATATCGACCTGGTTTATTGAGTAGTTTATTTTCCAATTTGTATAGGTCGGTGGTCACCACTTTATAAAAACAATCTATCATATTGTCAGGAGATAAAACCGGGGTAAATAACGATTTGGTTTTCAGTCCACTGTCAGTATCTAAATTAGCAGGTATATTCAGATCATATAATAGTTCTTCCATGCTAGAAAGTGTCTCAACACTATCATCAAGTGGCAACAATACTCTTACATTCTCTATATCCTCTATAGTTTTTCCGTTTTTACGAGCAGTGTAAATAGGTAACGGACACAGCTTACATTGGTTGTCAAAAAATTTCTTTTATTTAAGTCTTCGTACAAATCTGAATAGGTCAACGTGTATTTGAGTAAAGTCAGGTTTAGTAAGTGAGCAGAAGCTAAGGCCCCTTTTGAGTACATTAATCTTGTTGTCATTCAGAACATGTTTGGACAAACTGACTATAAAAACATCATCATTGTTGTTGTGATTCATATTGTTGATACTAGGTGATTGCGATGGATCATGTGACTCTGGACCAGCACTCATGTCTTCTGATTCTTTGAGGTGGATGTGGTTATCCTTCTGCTGTCTTCTGATTCTGTGTTTGCGTCCCCCTCCTTGTTCTTTTCTTAATGATGACTTCTGATTGTTGAAACCTACCCTGGTTCCCTTTCTGTACCTCTCCAGCTCGGATAAAAAAGAAGATGTGCCAGGAGTTGTACTATTTTGCAATGAAGTGGAGGGAGTTACACTCCTGGGGTCACTGGAGTCGCTAGCTATGCTAGATAGGTCTGATTCGCTGACCATTTCCTGATCAGTAGATTTCTTATTGGTCAGATCTTTTACCCCAGCCCTAGGTTTAATCTCATCATATTTTTTGGCAAATGCGAAAATGCGACCATTTTTTAAATCATTATCATCCCTTTTTAATTTGCGGATTTTCTCATTCCGCAAATATGACTGATGGGCACTTAGGACTTCTTTTTAGATTTTGAAGTTCTTTTCAGTGGTCTCAGGCAAGTCCAGTTTCTTAATTTCAAACTCAACTTGTTCAATTTCATCTAGGAGTTTAGCTCTCTTTCTCTCTGCATGCCTACTCAACAGATCCATCATGCCATACGAGGATGATGAAAGCATCAAGGTCTTCAAATGTCCATCCAGTTTGAGTTGCAATTTCTTTCTTCAGTGGGGAAAGAGCTTTTATTATTTCACCTTTTGGGTTAGGAGAATTTTCCACTTTACATTTAGCACAAACACCTGCCACTAATGTTGATTTTAATTGCTCTTTCTTCCTTTTTTTCTATACTCGATATTTTAGCATTCCTAATTGGGTATCAAGCATTTGATCGGAATTTTCCAATATGTTCCCTAAATGAGTAAGAACTGATTCCAGGATACTTTTCAGAATGAACAGGGATTTGGATACTGGGGTGTAATTATTAGAGAGTCGTGTAGTTTTAAAAAGAGAAATATCTGGTGATTTTTCAAGGAATCCCTCTTGATCAGATGGTTTTTGTGAAGTACTATTCTGAATATTCTGTGTCTCCTTTTGGGATCCCATGTGAAATATCAGATCTTTGATATTAATATCTGGACAAGTGATGTTATACTCTTGAGATTGCTGTATTTGGAATGATTCCGGTATTATTGATTCCAATACAGTAAGGTTAGGAATTGACTCCTCCAGGTGTATTAGGGTAATTTTTGGGGGGACCTCTGGTGTTATTTGATTTTGAATTTGGGTTTGATTGTTGGTTTGTATTCCATCCTTTCCAGCCTCATTATTCCCTTTTTTTATGGTCTATCTGATGTTATTTTTGTAATTGCCCCTGTTCATCTGAGTTTAGTTTTGCGAAGTATTTTGTAATTCCAGGAATCGATACAGACTTTCTGGCTATTATCATCTTCCCAGCGCTCTTTCTAGTTGCCTCTTCTGTTCCCATCCGCTTCATAAAGATAGTTCTCGACCTTAATTTTGTATAGGCCATTAGAGTGCAGAAGATCACTTAGTGTGATTTCATTCATAATTTCAGTCATCCTGGTTATGCCAAGGGGGTAGTACCTGGTGGATCGTGGCCAGCCGTGCGCTTAATCTGGGTTTCCCTGCAGCCCCACTACTTTTTTGATCCAGCAGGGTTGAAGCGCAAGACAGTGGTGCACTCCTTGCTGAGCCAACAAGATCCAACGTTAGAAAAATACCCTTGGCCAATTCCAGCAAACACAGCCAGGGAGGTTAAGCTACAAAGCGACAATACACCGGTGTGCCGCTCATGCAACAACGAACCTAGCGCCAAGTTTCCACTCCCTAACTCACAGCTTCTTATGGGATTATGCGATTTTCACAGACATCAGACATTAATTATTAGTCATTAGTTAGTTGATTACTGAACTGCTAAAACCGCTGGTTATTCCTGCTGCTGTGACATCCTGGTAATTAAAGCCTGTTTCCAGATTAGGCTTAAGGCACAACCCGGGCCTTGATAGACACTATAGTAAATACAGATGGCCACTTAGATGTGATTATATGCAGATGCCGGTGGTAGGCTACATCCACCGCCACCCCTTTGTTCATATAGACCACCGTCTCCTGTACTCACAGACTCTCTTCGAATCCCACGCAGCTCCTCACAGCATCTTCACAGGGTCCTTGCTCTGCTCTGCTACTCTGCTACTATAAAATGAATTGCGGCTCCACTGAAGGTGAAAGGTCACTAACGGTCAAATGCAGCATTTGTTATCACCTTACACGGAAGGGAATAACACACATGCGGCTCCTGCCGCATCCAGGAAACACCTGTGGCTTTTACAATGAACAAGACCTGACTCCCGGCTCCCACCGCGTTCAGGAAACCCTCGTGGCTTCAGCCGCACACAAGACTCCACTAGTGTCTCCTGCTGCGTTCAGGAGACCCTCACGGCTTCGGCCGTACACAAGACTCCACTCGTGGCTCCCGCCGTGTTTAGGAAACCCTTGTGGTTTCTGCCGCACACAAGACTCCAGTCGGGCTCCTGCCGTGTTCAGGAGACCGTGGCGGCTTCGGCCACACACAAGACTCCACTCGCGGCTCCCACCGCGTTCAGGAAACAAACTCTCGGCTCCTGCCGCACCCGGAATGCACCACTGGGAAAGCGGAGGGAGAGAACCACGCTCCTGCGTCCTCTCAGGAAAGCTCAGGAAAGCTCAGGATGTATGTAATTGCAAATATATAATTCTGTGAAGATTCGGTTAGTTCTAATAAAGAGTTACACTTAAGAAATGTATTTTACTTTGACACATGTAAATTTAACATGTTAAAGGTATTCCCTTTTTGGATTTTACCTTTGAGCCCTCGTCCTACAGAGAGTAGATAGACAGGGCAGGGTCCAGAAACTCACCTGGAAGCCATCTCCTCTAAGCAAAGTAGGTGGGGTGGCCCGAGTACATGATGGACATTGACAGAAGTTTCCAAGTCTAAAATGATCTGTCAATCTATTACAGAGTCTTGATCCCTCTGCTTGGGGCCTCTCTGCCAATAATGTGGCTGTGCTCCTGGACACAAACAGCCACGAAGGCCACCTTTACATTGACCTTGCTTTCACATTAACAAAATCATAACATCAACGTAGTTAATATGTCAACTACTATAAAAAGGCCCTCGCTCTGAAATGGTAGGACTGGAATTTGTGTAGCAAATCTGCCAGTGTTAATATCTAGTTTGCGACATCAACATTATCGGCGCCATCTTGTCCCTTTTCAGGCTCATATGTGCGCGTAAGTAGCAGCCATTTTGAATGCCATGGCCTCTCTGCCCACTGCCGATAGCCAGTGCGTTTCTCTCTCCCTCTGACCTCGCAAGCATCCCCCCCGCACGCTGACAGCCCCCGCTCTCACAAGCTTGGGCCATAAACCTCCCTTTCAGCGTGACCCTGCCTCGGAGCCACATCCCGTACCCAGCCAACACCTCCCTCCATCCCTTTCATGATCATGCATCCTTTGATGAACCCCTTTCCTCTGTGCCCGATTGTCCTGCTCGTTCCCAGGCCACCACCTGGCCCTGCGGATGTAGTTTATTGCCCCTATACAGTAAGAAGCTTCTCTCTTCAGAGGATCTACAACTGATCAAAGCCCCCACCCCATGAGATCCGAACAGCCACACACATTCTGGGACCCGGCGGAATATCCAGCTGCGCGACAGTCATTACCTACTGAGATCGGGGTGGGGACTTCTACTGTAAATGTGTGTGGGAACGGGCTTGAAGCGGGGATTCCGAGGATGTCTTTCCGTACTTCAAAGTATTTACAAGAATGTGCTACATGTAATAAACTGTAATAAAGACCATAAACCTGTGTATAAGAGGCCAGGCCTCAAAGATGCGTTTAGAGCACCTCGAGAAGATACCCTGTTGTCTGATTTGACGTGTTCTGCTCCGTCGGAATAAACTTCTGTTTCCTGCCTTCCAGTCTCCAGCGCCTGCCTCTTTGTTTGATAATTTCGAGTGGTATGAGAGGCGGCTAACGCCGGGCAATACTTAAAGGTTATCGGTTGAAATCGGCCTTACCTTTCACAATTGGCGTCCCAAACGTGGGGCCCATCAGCCACACGTGGATCCAGTGGGAGAGGTCCTGACGACAGAGTGAACGACTGCAACGATCAGGAGTGCACCTGCCCGATAGACCCTCGTCTGGCAGCCGATCATCCGAACTTCACCGGTTCCGAGCAGACCTCTCTCGAGTGATCTACGGTCCTGACTGGGAACCATCAGGAGTGCCGCGGCAATTACGGAAAATAGAGGACGATCGGGCGCAGGAAGCGGAAGACGAGAAACTGTCCATGCGGTCCGGGTAAGGTTGTGTAACACGACAAATTCCGAAACGATTGTTTGATTGTTTGAAAATACTAGTATTGCTCATTGATTGTTTTTGAGATATTCTCTGCCTGCAAACGGGGAAGAATAGGAATATTCTCTCTTCCTTTGCAGATAGTGAAGGGTAGGTAATGTGGACTTTTGTCCCCCGTTGTAATCTGTCGTGCCTATTTTTCTCCCCACTGATTGATTGATTGTCCGAACATTGATTGTTCGAAGTTGGTTCTTTTTGAGATATTCTCTCTTTGCAAATAACGTAGAATAGAAATATTCTGTCTAGTCTTTGCAAGTAGTGAAGGATAGGTAGTGCGGACCTTTGTCCCCCTTTGTAATCTGTCATGCCTATCTTCCCCCCACTGATTGGTAGTTGGTTCAGCCCGGACCGCTTATTAGAGGTGAACTATCCAGCTCCACTGGAAGGCACCCCTAATAAGGACATGTTCACCAAGTATGGACTAGTCGCTGTAGCCTATAGCAAGCTATGGCACAAATATACAAGAAAGGATCAGGAAAGTCAGTGACCACTGATAGGATCCTTCGATGAAGATAAAATAAACGTGCTGGAAACAGCCCTTCAAAACAATAAAACAACGCCCACTATGCTTGATAGTCTCGGCATGTGGCGCAAAGAAGCAGAACAACGGAAAAAGAGAAACGAAGTCAGATTAGAGAAAGAGATACAAAAAGCAGCTCACCTAGCTGCCAAAAAGTTAGAGGAAGAGATTAAGGAGAGATAGGAAGCCAAACAGAAGCAAGAGTCTGGGAAATCGAACCAGTGCCCCGTTAGAACACCCTCTACGCTCTACCCTGAATTACCCTCGAAACAACGAGCGAACAATGATTTATTGCTAGGTCCCCCAATCATCTATATGCCCCCTCTGTATGCCCCTTCCCAACCCATAGTACAGTAACCGCAGCCTCCAGGCACAGGTGAGGATGGTACCAGGGCCTCGGTCCTCACGGCCTCCGCGCCGGCCGAGCCTTTTGTACTCAGCACAACGCAGGTAGCAATATCAGATAACCCCGAGACCCAAAAGAAAGATTCCACTAGAATGAAAAGGTTGAGCAAGGATGAACGAGCAGGAATCGATAAGATAGTAAGGACACTGGTAGAACGGAAAGAAAGCGAGGAGTATGTAACGGATATGTACAATTCATATGCCGATAGCCACAGACGACACTTTGTCGTGCGATTTTGTTATCACACCCTCAATGCCTATGAGGACCGATACCAAGACAAAGGTACTGAGAGTCTAACGATCTTGTACAGGAAAGTCGACATTGGGGATGAAGGTGAGTGTGACGTGACGGACCTCTTCACGAGCACGCTTGAAGTTTTCCGCCACCTCACCGAACAAAGGTTAGAAGCTAAAACTACGACTCCTGTAGCGACCGAACCTCGAATAGAAAAAACTAATACAATGATGCCTATAAGGGAAGCCGCTCCCTACTGGGTTCCCCCATGAGGTCAGGGAACGCATGATGACGTTAACCATCAAGATGCAAGAGGGAGGGTAGTTTATAACTGGGTCTACCAACCATGGGATCGACATGACATCCTGACTTTCCGAAAGTCCCTGCCCGACTTAGGAAAGAACCCCACTGCCTTCTACACTGAATTAGGTACAGCCTTAGGTTCAACGATTATGACCCTAGCTGACATTGATTTGTTTTTCGGATTATGTTTGCCAGCTTATGTGTGGAAGCAAATCTGGAAAGTCGACCACCTTGAGCTGTTCGGACATACCTGGTCACAACTCGATGGCATAGACAGACAACGAGAGCCTGGGCAGAAACCTTTGAAATCCATTTTAGAACTCCCAGACAAGATTGTCCAGAAATTGAAAACCCTGATCCCAGAAAAGAAGGTGGACTGGTCGATAGTAACGGCCTGCCGCCAGAAACCCCAGGAAGACGTATCAGAATACTTCTCCCGGTTTGAAACAGTGTTTTCCGATTACAGTGGCCAGGACATGACCACTGCAACCGGAAATCATCTCACAGAAACTACAGGCTAGCGAGAGTAGTTGGGCGGCCTCCAAGCCTGCAGCTATCCTTCAGATGGCCCCGTATTACGAACATCAAAAGAACGAGAATGATAGGGCGACTGAGAAAAAGAAAAAGGACCTGAAGGAAAGAGTGATGATTGCACAATTTCAGGGGGTGACTATAGGAAGAGAGCAGTACAAGGGAAATTACCAGTCGAGTGCCCCTAGGAATCCACCCCTAAAGACCGTACGCCCGCACCCTATGCTGGACGTAAAGACATCGATGAGAACCAGTGTGCGTTTTGCAAGGGATTCGGCCATTGGAAATCCCAGTGTCCGGTCCTGTCAGAAATGAACAAGAATAGGGTCACAAGAGATGTAACGGGTGGGCCTAGAAACAGAGGACAGGGACGAGGGTCCGCGAACGACACCAATAACGACAGGCCAGGCAGACCGAACACATTCGACCGTCCCCGACAGAACCAGTACCAGCAGTCTGACTGCGACGACACCCACGACTTTGCATAGGACTACCAAGGGCAAGGGAGGGATCCAGTCGAGCTCTATGTTGACCAGCAAGGTCCTTATGTCACCGCTAAGGTCCTGGGTACGAAGTCTCCATTTTTGGTAGACACTGGCGCAACACGTAGTGCGTTATCTAAACGACTGGTTCCAAGGACACCCTTGTCTGGCTCACATGTAACATCGATAGGTTTTGATGGAACGCTCTCCAATAATCCCTTGTCCACACCGATCTCCTTTGATTTGGAAAATAACACCACTGACACAACGTTTTTGCTCTCATCCAACACCCCCGATGCCATTATGGGACTTGACTTACTGAAGCATTTCCGAGCTACTATTAGATGTTCGCATGACGGAGTTCGAGTCTTTTTATACGACAACCCGACTCTGCTCAGACTTTGTCCCACCCGACGCATGTTTTCCATCTCTGACGCAGATTTGTCCCTACTTGACACTCTACCTCCATATCTGTGGGCCAAGACTGACTTGGACGTAGGACGCATGATGATTGACCCAGTGCACAAAACTGTTCGACAAGACGCAATACTCCCGAAACTTCCACAATATCGGATATCGCCTGAGGGCGAGAAGGCATTAGTAAAGATTATCCAGTTCCTGATAGATGCAGGAGTGGTAGAGGTAGTAGTTAGCAATGTTTGCAACAGCCCTATCCTACCCATTATAAAGAAGCAAGGCGAGGGAGATGAGAAAGCGTACCGCTTCATCATCGACCTACGAGAGGTTAACAAAGTAGTTGTACCTCAGTACCCCGTAGTCTCAGACATCACCACCATTCTGACTCTGATTCCTTCCACTGCCACCACCTTCACTGTCATTGACCTCAAGAACGCTTTCTTCTCTATCCCCATCCACCCAGACAGCTGATCCCTCTTCGGATTTACCCTAAAAGCCCGCTCATATAGATTCTGTCGAGCACCCCAAGGCTACACTGAAAGTACCAGCATCTATAGCCAGGCCCTCAAGAGACAACTGGACGCAGTCCAGTAACCCGATGGAGTGGTGTTGATACAGTACGTCGATGATATCCTTTTGGCGGCCGACACCACTCCACTTGCAGTCACAGCCTCCATCCAACTCCTGCACTTCCTCGCGGAAAATGGCCACAAGGTCTCCAAGAAGAAGTTGCAATTCTGCTTACCCCAGGTCACCTATCTAGGCCACCTCTTGTCCAAAGATGGGAGAAAGCTTACACCCGATCGAATTCAGACCATTCTCGAAACCCCTGTCCCTAAGACCCAGAAACAAATCCGCTCCCTACTAGGCCTCACCTCCTTCTGCCGACAGTGATTGCCAAATTTCAGCCTCATTGTGAAACCACTGCTTTCCTTACTGGCTAAAGATGTCCCCTTCCCGCTCCCTTGGACCCCTGAATGCCAATCCTCCTTCAAAGAACTACGAGATGCCCTCTGCTCAGCCCCAGTCCTAGGAACCCCCGATTACACAAAGCCCTTCTCCCTCTACACTCACGAAAGGGAGGGATGCGCTTTGTCTGTCCTGACTCAGTCCATTGGCCCCAAGCAACGCCCATGTGCCTACTTCTCTGCCACTCTTGACCCCGTAGCCAGAGCTTTGCATGCCTGCCTTCAAGCTGTAGCTGCCGCTGTTATCTCTATCCGACAAAGTGAGGGGATCGTACTCTCGAACTCCCTCACGGTGTTAGTACCCCATGCGGTCGACACCCTCCTGAACCAAACTAAGACGCAACATCTGACTAGTGCACGACTGACTGGGTACGAACTGACTCTGCTTGCACCCCACATCACACTGAAAAGATGCACCACGCTGAATCCAGCCACTTTGTTGCCCCTACCTGAGAACGCCCCAATGTGTCCCCTATACATGACTGTGTGACCCTCACGGACGAACAGACTAGGAGTAGGGTTGACCTCCTAGACATTGCCTTCCCAGACCCTGGCGGAGAGCTGTGGGTGGATGGCTCTTGCATCAAACTGCCCGACGGCACCACCTCAGCTGCTTATGCTATTACCACAGCCTGAACTGTAATAGAGACCGCCCGCATCACACAACGATCTGCACAGGCAGCAGAACTGATTGCCCTCACACCAGCATGTATCCTAGCAGCAGGAACCACAGCAAACATTTACACCAACAGCCAGTATGCCTTCGGGGTGGTTCATCATTTTGGACTCCTGTGGAAGGAAAGGGGATTCCTGACCTCACACGGCACCCCCATCTTACATGGAGATCTAGTCTCCGCCCTGACTGAAGCGGTCCTCCTTCCCAAGCAACTTGCAGTAATCAAGTGCCAGGCACACAAAAAGGTGACAGACATCATTGGACAAGGGAATGCACTGGTCGACATCACTGCCAGAACCACAGCCGAGAATAGGACAACGACACGCATGTATGTGACCAGGTCACAATCAGAAAAATGGATGGACGCTAGGGAAACTATTAGGGACATCCAGATGGCCAGCTCACCACACGAATTGACTGAATGGGCACGGGTGGGATTGAAATACGATGAAGGCTGCTGGCGAACAAAAGACACAAACATATGGCTGCTACCCAACTCGTACCTGATCCCCATATTGACCATGTCACACTCCCCCGCACACATAGGATCTGCCCCTATGGCCGAACTTGTCTCCAAAGTTTGGCATAATGACAAGATTACAGACTCAGCTAAACGTCTGGTCCAACAATGCCTGCAACACAACCCTGGGAAAGGAACTGTAGTACCCCGGGGAGGGTTTGGGGTCCCCATTCATCCATTTGAAGTCCTACAGATAGACTACATCCAACTAGAAAGATGCCAAGGTTTGAAATATGTACTTGTTGTCGTGTGCGCCTTTAGCAAGAGGGTGGAAGCCACACTGCTATTGCCACTGCAAAGGTACTACTGAAGGAATTCTTCCCTCGCTACGGCCTTTGTCGAATTTTGTGGAGCGACAATGGCCCCCACTTCGTAGCCGAGGTTATCCAACTCATCCTAAAGCGGTTGGGTGTAAAACAAAAATTCCACGCAGTCTTCCACCCCCAATCTGCTGGACTAGTTGAGCGACATAACGCCACACTGAAGCTCAAACTAGCCAAGATAGTGGCTACCACAGGACTGAAGTGGCCAGACGCTCTCCCACTGGCATTGCTATCAATGCGTTGCACCCCCACCAAACACCATTTGACCCCTTACGAGGTCATCTTCGGCCGCCCTATGAACATTTGGTCTGCACCAAAACCAACTTCCATTCACGACGTCCCGGACGTCCTAATGTCTGACTATTTGTACAATCTGACTAAGACACTGTCTGTTATCCATCAACAGGTGCTGCATGCCATTCCTGATGCTTCCAGGGGCCCCGGACACGACATTCAACCCGGTGACTACGTTTTAATACGTAACTTCCAGCGTGCAAAGAGTCTGGAACCTCGGTGGACGGGCCCCTGGCAAGTCTTGATCACCACCCGTACAGCTCTTCGGGTGGAAGGAAAGCGGAACTGGCTGCATGCGCACCACTGCAAGAAGATCTCCTCAACCCTGACGACGACCGAAGACGTGGCCACCCAAGAAGAGCTCCTGAACAAAGTTCGACCATCCCTGAGCTGTTACCCTGATAAAGAGACACTTGAACTGACCGAATTCCCCGATCCCACTGTGCCATCCAGAGAAGGGTATAACTTGCGACGAAAGGAGGGAGCTTCGGCTAAGCAGACCACTGACTAAGTAAAAATTCTCAGAGCGGTGGCCTAACACTACTAAGGCTGCCAGGAGAGAAGCCAAACGAAGTTTGTGGTTCTGCCCGCTACTGAGCCCCTTGAAGATGATGGAAGCGCCTGATATGAAGATGATGGAAGCAACCGGACACCCGAAGACCCACTACAGAAACCCAAAGACTGACAAAATACAAAGCTCAAAGACTATTGCTCTCTTTATCGCCCTTCTCTTTTGCCTCCTGCTCATGACCACCCTCTGGATCGTGGAAGAGAGCGCACCAGCTCATAAGACATTTCTAACTACTGCACAGCCTACCACAATGAAAGAACACTACCTGGTCTCTCTTTCACCTCAACTCCGAGAAAGACGCAAGGAGTTTTGGAACAACTCCTTCGTGCAGTTGCTGCACCAACACAACCTTGCCGCCAATACCACAAACTGCTGGATCTTTGGGTTGTTACCCCACGCCACTGGACATTCAATCCCCTTCGTCCCTTCACCTTTCTCCGTTCACGGTTCCTGCCTTGCTTGGCTGATCCTCTTGCAAGAAAGCTACAGGGATAATGCCACTTCCAGCAGAACTATGGCACACTTTTATCATGGGGTCTGGCAGAACAAAACAGGAAGAACTGCCCCCTTTTGCCCTCTGACATCCAACGACTCTATTCATATGGACATCCCTGCCAAAGAACGGATTGAGATGCAGGTGTTCAACAACCCAGCCAGACTCACCTTCTCCTACCTCCGGAAACGAACAGCTGCCACCCTGACTGTGGCCCTATCTGTCATCAATTTCTCGGGCCTTGTGTGCATCGAAGGCCTTGGGACACAGCTGGTAGGCCACAGCGCCTGCCGCATCACCAGAACTTTGGACTCAACTGATCCACCCTCTTTTGTCACCTCTCCGAACATGTACTTTGTTTGTGGTACGAAAGCCTACACCTGGCTCCCCAAAGGCTGGGGGGGTACCTGTTACATTGCCTTCATCCTTCCTCCGACCTATGTGGCTCCAGCAAACCATCACCGACAAAAACGAGCAAAAGACATTGAGCAAGCCGACTCCACCGGAGCACAGTTCCTGGACGCAATGAAGGGACTTGTTCCACTCTGGGGTCTGATGATGAACAGCCGTGCCATCCGACATTTGACCCAGGCAGTTGAAACGACAATGAACATTACAGCTGGCATCCTCACAAACAATACAGCTGAGCTCCAGGCGGTCCGCCTGGTGGCTCTTCAGAGCCGCCTTGTTCTAGATGTGGTTCTAGCGGATCGCAGAGGAGCATGCCGTATCATTGGGTCTGGCTGCTGCACCTACATACCGGATAATTCACCCTCAGTTTACAAAGCCATTGAACACCTCCACAGACTTTCCTCAGAAGTTCATCAGGAACAAGAAGAATGGTCGCATGGGAGTTGGTTCTGGAGTACTGTAAAGGACTGGGGGTGGAGGTTGTTTATGATCGTATTAATACCGATTGTCGTAATATGTGGATTCTGCCTGGGTGTTCAATGCTTGACACCCCTGTGCTCACTTTGCGCTAACTGTATCTGCCCCAAGACTTTGGACTTTGAAGCCGAACGCATGAGAGCTATGTATGATGTCGAAGTCCGAAATATAATGGGGATAGATATAGATTGACAAGCTGGCTAGATATGTTGAAAAGGGAGAACTGTTAAAATCTAGTTTGCGACATCAAAATTATCGGCGCCATCTTGTCCCTTTTCAGGCTTATATGTGCGCGTAAGTAGCAGCCATTTTGAATGCCATGGCCTCTCTGCCCACTGCCGATAGCCAGTGCGTTTCTCTCTACCTCTGACCTCGCAAGCTTCCCCCCCGCACGCTGACAGCCCCCGCTCTCACATGCTTGGGCCATAAACCTCCCTTTCAGCGCGACCCTGCCTCGGAGCCACATCCCGTACCCAGCCAACACCTCCCTCCATCCCTTTCATGATCATGCATCCTTTGATTAACCCCTTTCCTCTGTGCCCGATTGTCCTGCTCGTTCCCAGGCCACCACCTGGCCCTGCGGATGCAGTTTATTGCCCCCATACAGTAAGAAGCTTCTCTCTTCAGAGGATCTACAACTGATCAAAGCCCCCAACCCATGAGATCCGATCAGCCACACACATTCCGGGAACCGGCGGAATGTCCAGCTGCGCCACAGTCATTACCTACTGAGATCGGGGTGGGAACTTCTACTGTAAATGTGTGTGGGAACGGGCTTGAAGCGGGGATTCCGAGGATGTCTTTCCGTACTTCAAAGTATTTACAAGAATGTGCTACATGTAATAAACTGTAATAAAGACCATAAACATGTGTATAAGAGGCCAGGCCTCAGAGATGCGTTTAGAGCACCTCAAGAAGATACCCTGTTGTCTGATTTGACGTGTTCTGCTCCGTCGGAATAAACTTCTGTTTCCTGCCTTCCAGTCTCCAGCGCCTGCCTCTTTGTTTGATAATTTCGAGTGGTATGAAAGGCGGCTAACGCCGGGCAATACTTAAAGGTTATCGGTTGAAATCGGCCTTACCTTTCACACCAGTTCTATCAGCATGTCTTGGTAATGAAGGCAATCTATTATTGATGGAATATTTTCAGCAGCGGCTGCTGCCAAAATAAAGTGGTGGAGAAACACGGGGGAAAATAATTAATAAAAATGAACTTACCTGCTACTCCCGCTGCTGCTCCCGATGCTGGCCGCGTCAGTGCTTCTCTCTTCAGGAAGTCTCTGGGTCAGCACAGGCTCTCAGATTTTTGGGGAACAGTCTTCAAAAGAAAACTAAGCTTTATGCTGTTGGATACATGGTGGTCCTTTTATAGGATGTGATCATGTTTTGGAGAAGCTGAGTTGTATTTTGAAGGCTGTCCCCCATCTTTTTAGTCCTGATGAAGATCCACTAGAATGCTTAGTTATTAACACATGACCATAGGGTCGAAACGTTGACGGCATTGTGTAATGTCCTGCGTCAGCTAGCCTAAGACCAAACAAATGAAGATAAAGGATAGTTTGAAAATAGTTTCTTGGGTATCAGACATTTTATGTTTTCATCTTTGTATGTTCTATATGTGTGTGTATATCGTGAATTTCTCTGTGTATCACAATTACTTTGATGTATATTTTTTGTGTGTTATGAATGTAATATGGGCAGCTTATACACGTAAAAAAACTGAAAGAAAAAATTGGTTTGCTAGAAGAAGTATTTGATATATGACGATAAAAATACAAAATCAGAAAAAGTTCTTGTTTGTGTTTATGTTTTTCAATTCATTTGTGTTCTCAAATGTGCTTTGACAATTAATTTGTATGTACGAAAAAGTTGTCATTCGAACCTTTGTTTATTGATGTTGAAAGTCCAACATCCTTCACAATTCTATTTTAAAGAATTGTGATACCTGACAGAACTATTTGTAGTGTATAACTATAAACCCAGATTCTGAGGGACACAGGGCAACCCCATTATATGTAATGGTGTTTTTGTAATGAGACCTGAATTAGTAGGGATATGAGGCTGAACATTTTGGAGGAAAAATGTGGGGAAAGGCAAGAGTAGAGCTCTATAACATAACCTTGGACGTTGCATAACACCCATGGATCTGATGTATGGAAGGAAGAAATGAAGATGGACAACTGCAAGGAGGGCCAGAAGAGAGACTCACCTGATTGGGTATTGCATCTGGAACCTTTATTTCTGCAACCACAGAAGGCTCACCTTCTCTGGGAGTAGAACTGATACTTTTAGTACTGGTGTGACAAATTGTAGGAGTCTCTGGAACCTTGTTTGTACCCGTTGTGGCATGTAAAACGGTTCCTGCCTCTACTGGCCCTGGTGGAAACACGCCGCGAGAACACTTTTCTCAGAGACTGCTGAGCCTCATCAAGTGATGCAAAGGTCGACACATACTTGCTAAGTTCTTGTGTGAAAGAATCTCTGAACAAGAGACCTTCCGCCTTTATGTCAGAATCCATTCACGCAAGGTTGACCAGTTTTGGGTCTAATTTTAACAACTGTCCTTTCCTGCATTCGTGGGTCAAAGCAGAGTATGCTTTGCCAAGCAAACAAAAGGCATGTTGTACCCACTGGGAGAGGACGTCAGCTTCAATGGGAGAATTATCCAACCTTGCAGATTCTGCCAAATCAAAAATTTGGGCCAGGGGACCAACAATATCTAATAATTTATCCTAGCAGGTGGACCAGTCTTTTTCTGCCCCTTTGCAAGGGTCTTTCCCAAACCTTGAAAAGGAAGTTAGAATAGAGGGATCAATGGCAGGGGTAGCAGTAATCTTGGATGGACGAGAAGGGCGGCGGCTTTCAGACTTAAGTTTGGCTCTTGTTTTCTTGTCCAGTGGTAAGCGTAGCTTAGAAGCCACGTACTCCCCCACATGATCAGCGGGAAACCACTCTGGAATTAGGGTGATGCATAAGGTGGAGATCGAACATGGGACCCCTCTGAGTCCATAACCTGCTTGTGTGGAGAGAGGCCATCTTGTGCTTCTTAGGAGGAGGGTCCACGTCCCAAACTCTAGGCCATATTATCAAGGACGGGCTATACATTATCGCCGCTTTTATCGGCAGGAAACTGCCGATAAAGCAGTGATAATGGGCTTGATAATATGTTCTATGGAATTCCAATCTAAGCCCATGTTAGATGTGAAAACTTCAAACATGGGCTTCAATTGGAATTCCGTAGAGCATATTATCAAGCCCAATATCGCCGCTTTATCAGCAGTTTCCTGCCGATAAAAGCGGCGATAATGTATCGCCCATCCTTGATAATATGCCCCTCTGTCCTTTTCATGATCTGAGTCCCAGTCACTCATATCATCATCAGTACCAGGGATATGAGAAATAACAATAGGGGACGAAATGTGCTTTAATTTTGCTTTACATTTGGAAGAAGTCAATTGTAAACTAATATTATTTTTTATCCTGTTTATTCCCACCCTTAGTAGGAGGCCTGGGAGGAACCACGTCCTCGTCAGGAGTGAAGAAACCTCACCAGTTAAGAGCTCAGCATTATTAAACTTTCTGGCTTCAATACTAGCCCCCGGGGGAAACCCCATTGCCTTGCGCCTTGCAACATGAAATGCCGACATCTCGAACTGCAATAAAACAGCTACCCCAGTCAGTGATGCGACAGTGCGTGAGGAAAGATAATGCTTGTGGCAATGCAGCAACGTGCCGACTGGGACAAACAACGAATCGGCAAGATAAACAAACAGCAAACCGCAAAGGCCAACACAGTAAGTGTAAATTCTTAGGAACAATGCACTTAGGGCCATATGTAATAAGCAAAATTGCATTCGCAAACGCCGAAATTCTGCGAATTTCGGCGTTTGCAAATGCAATTTTGCCAAATGGTATGTATTAAGGCAAAATAAGGAATCACAAAATTTGCGATTCCTTATTTTGCGATTGCATTTAAGGAATCGCAAATTTAGCGATTCCTTAAATGCAATGTAAAAAGCACCAAAAAAGTGCAATTTGGCCTTAAGGAATCGCAAATTACCACCAACTTTAAGTTGGTGGTAATTTGAGATTTCTTTGAAAAATACACTTTTTTGCGTTTTTCAAAGTGCAATGTGAAGCACATACATGCCCTTAGGGCATGTATGTGCGCCACATGTGCACCCATGCTTATTTCAGGGGTGCAACACAGTGTCCTTTTGACACCCCTGCACCCTTGAAATTGCATTCTCAATTTGCGATTCGCAATTAGCGAATCACAAATTGAGAATGTCTTCCCAGTCATTCCTATAGGCCTCTCGGCCCATAGGAATGAATGGGGAAGTATTTCTTAATTGTGAATCGCGATTTACGATACGCAATTAAGAAATATGTAGGATTTGCAACATTTATTGCAAATCCTACATACATAGCATTTTGCGATTCTCAAATAGCGATTCGCAAAAAAACGCTATTTGAGAATTGCAAAATGACTTTTTGATATATATGGCCCTTAATAGCAAGATAAAGTAATAAGGAAATACGTATTTTGACTGCGAGTAGCAAGAAAAGGGAGCTGTTCACAATCAAGCTAGGTATTATAGTTGTTTCTAGGTGGCCATTGGCTGTTATGTGTACTACGTTCTTTATCCTGTTGGCTGTGTTTCCTAAGCCTTATGAATTTGTAGTTTTTTTATATACCTTGACGGCTGCTCTTATACATAAAGCAAGAATTGAAAGCATAATAGGAGCCTCCGGTCTTGCAATATAACTAGAGGTGCAAAGCGTGCACCCCACCAGTAAACTTGTAATTGTGGTTTACAAGTGTGGAATCTGCTGAAAAGTGCAGGTACTCTGACTTTCAAATCGAAGAAGTGCAAGTACTTTATACCTGACAGTGCTGGGCAATTTGAAGCATTGATGCTATCATGTTGCATTTGTTTCTGGAGTGGTCAGTACCGTTTTGCTTCCACTCTCTACATTACATTTATGGTTAATGAAAGTTATTTCCCAGTGCCAAACTACAGTGATTCATTTTATTTGATGGCCTCTTCAAGCAACTCATAAGAGAAGACAAGTGATTATTGTCTGCATCTATCTTAATCCACTACATTAATGAGGCACATCTTGTCGCAGAGTTATGTTGACAGCTCAAAATGTGCAGAGCTATTACTCAGCACTGCAGAGAAATGACAGTGCCTCATTCATTACCTACTTAACCTCAGAGGCCAATGTTTAGGAAATGAACAGGAGAACTTCCCAGCATGTCCGCAGTGAAGGTTGCAGAACTAGGACAAAGACCGAACCAAAGTTAATTCTTTGTTTTGCAAATGTATCCACACTAACATAGCAACTGCGTCTCTAACTTACTTTCATTTTGTTATGTTTTTAAATATCTGTGATTGGAAAAAATAGCTCTTTCAAGATTCAGTGTATGTGCCTTTGCAGTCCAAAACCTAAAAGCAATGCATCCAGAGTTTCACTACATTTCAAAAGTGTGAAGCCCTGGCAAGTGTCACTCATAGGGGGTTAGACCCACGCAAATTAGACATTATCCCTGCATTACATCACTGACACTTTTTATCATACATTACATTGAGAAATATTGTGACTGTTTATGAGATGTATTAGAAATAGCATGTGTAGGAAATGATGCAGTGACTCCATAGGTTGCACACCTAATGAAGACTATTGTTTTTGCTCACATTGTATACCTCATCCGGCTCATGCTACAAGAAGGCCCAGTATGCCCTTGCTATGCTTTTTCTGATCCGGCCAGTAATTACTTAAACAGGTATTGACAAAGCCAAGAAGTTTTATATTTCTATGGAGCACGTCTAAAGAGGTGCACAACATACGGGCACACAGAGCATGTATGCACAGACATCCGTTTTCAACAAATCAAACAGACACCAGCGTACATATGCAAACCAACATAGAGACATAAATGTAAATGTAAATGTAAATGTAGTAGTATTTGTATAGCGCCCAAATCGACCCCCGAAGGGGTATCTCAGGCACTTGTACGCATACCGCTGTGAAACCCTTCCTGGCTTTTCCCTGTGAAGTGCCCACTCCTGGTGAAGCCTGTGAAGTGCCCACCTCAAGGTGAAGCCAGGCATCCTAGCGTTGTTGGGGCCATTGTGGAGATTAAGCAAGCTATTGCCCAGAGTTGCAGAGTGGAACCCATGATTAGAATAGGCACCGAGGCGAGAATGATCAGATCCGCGGAAGTTGAGCCCAAGACCCGCCGAGGCGGGAATTGAACCCTGGTCCCGGACTAGACCTCTGCATCAGGGTCTGCCGCTCTAACCATTGAGCCACACTTCTCCACAATTAGACATAGAAAAGAGTTTGTCAGCGTCAGTGGCCTTGTACCTCTCTGTAGAGTGATGCACAGTATGAAACAACACGACTTGAGAGTGGTTTGCATTATGGATGCACTAGTGATGGACCTGGGGTGCAGTCTGTCATACACTCCAAAACAGCACTAAGTGATGTGCTTCAGTGGAGCACTGCTGGGCCTGCTCAATGGAAGCACTGAGTGCCATGCACCGGGCAGGCGGCATGCTGTTCATTAGGTAAGCACTAAGTGTCATGGATGAGGGGTCCACTGGCTGATGTACATTTCAGTGGCACGAGGCAGCTTACACTAATGGGCCGCAGGAGGATATGCAGCAAGTGCTACAAGTTGATGTCTATTGGGTCACGTGATGCATGCAGTTTAATTGATAGATTTTGTTGTGTACCAGCATTTCACCTGCTGAGACAGAAAACTCTTTGCTTATATTCGCAATAGCAAAATTATAGAGCACAGATTGCAAAGGTTTGTTTGCTTAGAGGTCAAATCTGGATGAAGGTGTCACACATGGCAGCTCGGCATATGGATAGATGAAGACAAAATTTAAAAAAAATACATTTCCTATTCATGACATTGAAAACTTAACATAGGTTCATTTTGCCCAAATAGTGACCCTTATCCAGAAACTTTGAAAAACAATTTGAGTAATTTGCATTTACTCAGTTTCTCTCATAGAATATAAGGGCATATTACCAACAACTAGCGATATTTATCGCTAATTGGGCTTAGCGAGTTTTTTTTTATCGCCAAGCATCGCCGGATATTATCGCAGAGATAACGTGCTATCAGCAACGTTTCTCTCTAAAGCGATAAAATATCCGGCGATAGCGGCGAAATGCGTGAATATCGCTGAGAATACAGCGATATTCACTCATTAACGCCAATAGGGTCTTAGCCATAATATCCACCTCCCTTTGGATATATTGGCTAAGAACTGGTCTGGGCAGGTGTTAGCTTTTGGAGATATTTGCGCTTAGAGCGAATATTTCCATCGCTACGCCTGCGTTGATAATAGGCGATAGCGATGTTAGCGACTGTTTTTAGTCGCTAACAGGTTGGGTACGCTCACTTTGCATGTCATTAGCGATAAATATTGCTGACATGCAAAGCGGGCCACGCGTTAGCTTTTGGAGATATTCGCTCTTAGCGTGAATATTTCCATCGCTACGCCTGCGTTGATAATAGGCGATAGCGATGTTAGCGACTATTTTTAGTCGCTAACAGGTTGGGTACGCCCACTTTGCATGTCAATAGCGATAAATATTGCTGACATGCAAAGCGGGCCAGGCGTTAGCTTTTGGAGATATTTGCGCTTAGCATGAATATTTCCATCGCAACGCCTGCGTTGATAATAGGCGATAGCGATGTTAGCGACTGTTTTTAGTCGCTAACAGGTTGGGTACTCCCACTTTGCATGTCATTAGCGATAAATATTGCTGACATGCAAAGCGGGCCCCAAACCGCTCGCTACCACCTAAAAGCTGTCGCTAACTGATGTTAGCGACAGCTTGCTAATAGGGTGCTGACATTATCGCCACTTAGCGGCTGATAACGGCCCCTAAAGCGGCTATAATTTCATTTTGCCCGCCTTGATAATATGCCCCATAATTAGCCTTTTCAAGCGGAGATGAAAACAAGCGTTCAAGTCATCAGAAAATAAATAAAATGCCGAAGCATCTTTCAACCAGCCACGGCCCGTGGAGAGAGGTTTGGTGGGGCAGGGAGGCGGTGCAGGGGAGGGGCAGGGTGGGGGGTGGTAAACACCGGAAAATGGATAATTGGAGGTGAGTAAACAATTTAATAAATAAAACGAATTTCGTAGCGCGCCCTGCATCGCATTTAGCGAAGCAGGGCGCACTACGAAATTCGTTTTTCTCATTAAATTGTTTACTCACCTCCAATTATCCATATTCCGTTGTTTACCACCCCCCACCTTGCCCCTCCCCCGCACCGCCTCCCTGCCCCACCGAACTCCCTCCACGGGCGCGGCTGCTTTCAACCTCACTTGTAATTGCTCTAAGCAAGCGACCCATGGGCAACTTGGAGTCCCTTCAATTTCCCACACTCAACCTCTTTCACCTTTTCCTTGCACTCACTCATCCACTCAAACACTCTGGCACCTGCATCTACTGTTACCCCTCTGGGAACGACCTCTTCCTGTCCTGGCTCGGGGATGGAAAAATGGCAAAAATAGAATCAGTATGCAGCTTCTAAGATTTGAGGTAAGTATAGCACCTAAAAGCACGTAGTGCCACTCTCGGTTATCTGGTCGTGCGAGAGTGGATGAAAGTCACATATTCTGGCCGTTGATGAAGGAGCATGGGCCGGATACAGGGACCAGGTTAGTCCCACTGTAAAAGTTACCTTCTAAAGTCCAGGGCGAAGAGTTCTGTTGATGGTGGAGGAGGCCGCAAGGAGCCGGAAAGATGTGTGAATCGTCATCGCTGTAGCACAAAGAGCAGACAAGGCATCGCAAATGGTCACCGTTGTAACGTGAAAATCATGTTGGGCACCACAGATCGTTGTTGCTGGAGATTTGCATTGGTGATCACCTTGTGCTGGAGATGCTGTAAAGTGAAGGGCATAACTTGCGTCATCACCCGTCGCTGACAGTTGCTGTAGCTCCAAGAGTCAATTTTGCTGGAGCTTAGCACTTGCCGTCAGCGTAGGTGGGAAGATCCTGGCATGAATGGGCCCATTTGGCGTCGTGAAGAAACCAAATGTTCAGGAGGTCTACCTTTCTTCAAGGAGTAGCTCAACTGATGCCACATCAAGGGTCCAGGACTATGTAGTGAGGGGCACCTCTTGGGGATCAGGAACGCACTTCAGAAGAAGCCGGTATTGCTCAAGCAATTCCAGCTGCAGGCAGCAGGTCAGCTGGGCAGATACAGGGAGGCTTCTGGAGCTTGTTATGTCCCTGTAGCTCAGAACAGGAGATCAGTCCGCTGGTCCTTGGAGTCACTTCAGCCTAGGAGGAAGGGTTCAATTCCAGTCTTCCATCTCAGAAACCAGGAGGATTTTTAAACCCCCCTGGCCTTTTCTCTAACGTGCTCCCTGTAATATGGTTGAGTCCACCCTGGCCTCTAGGAGCCTGGGTGAACCCGATGATGAAGCATGACACTACTAGTGTGTGTGAGGGTTACCATACAAAAAGGAATTGCTCCCAGTCATGTTAGTAACATATGATTTGACTTTCTGACTAGAGAACAGTGCCTATTTGCAATAAATTGTTTCCATTGGGTGGGATACTTTTTTGATTTGTTGATACTTAATTGGGAGGACGTATCCTCTCCTTTCCTCTTCCATTAGTGCGGAAGATCCTCTTCACCCTTCAGGCCTCTGGCCATTATTTTGAATAACTAACAACTACACCTAGTCATGTAACCCAGGAACAGGTCGCAGGCACCAAATGGTTGGGACAAGAAAGTGCCATCTTTCTAAAGAGTGGTACAAAAGGGGGTGGTGATGGACAGAGCATCTGAATCAATCAAACACTCACACCCAGTCAAAAGATCTGGGTTTAATCCATCACCGTTCTTTAGCCCACTCTGCCACCCCAGTTCAGACATGGCTACATGCAAATCAGTCTGACCCTGTGCCTCATGGGAACAGTCCAGCCCGAACTGCCAAGCCATGTCTTCCCTGGACCGGAAACAAGCTTCCGAGGACCAGTTTCTGGCGTTCCAGCTGTAGTATCGGGGTTCCCAAGGCCTACATGCTCCGAAGATAACCCACTTACATTCAAGAACTGTTGGCACGGAAACTGTAAAATTCGAAGAACAAGTTTATTAGGACCCCATGGGGTGGTGGTACATTCCTACAGCACCCTTCGGTAATGCAAGAAGTATCACACCGAACATCGGTGTGACTCGGTCTTTTATACATTTGCAGGTAATAAAAAGATAGGCGGCACAAAGTTAGAAAAGCGTTATGTACATATATGGTCATTTTTGGAACACAGCCAGCTCATTGGAGGGGTTACAACTCCGCTGGTCAGTTTTGGCGGCACATTCCTGAGGGGTGACTGGTCAGTGGGGACTGCACATGTACAGGCTTGACCAGTACTAAAAATAGCCTGTTGCCGGGCAAACTCAAGTGGTCAGTGGTACGGACAACGGACTAAAGGGCACGCTAGCCACAAGGCCGCTTATGATCTAAGATGGCCGCCGTAACATTCAAAATGGCGTTTCCGTGTATAGCCAAGTTAAGCGGGAAAACGTGTAGTACAGCTAAGCGCTAACGCGGCCATTGTCAAATTACGACAGACGACCCTTTTAGCGTTTAGCTGAAGCTACCTCATAGTGAACATAATCAGGGTGTTCATCCTCAATATCTATTAACATTATTTGAGTTACTTCTTTATGAAGCATCATTTTGTCATGGGCAAGAGCTCGTCTTGATGGTACACAAGCTGATAAGCACATAGAACATAAAGCTGGGCCACATTGAATACATAAGCATACAAAGAACAGTATCCCCACAATGATACATAGAATCGTTAACAGTTTCCAACCCCAAGCAGTAAGCATTGACCAGAACCATCCTGAAAGTGTCCAAGTTCCATTGTCCGGGTGTATTTCAGCAGCTATCTTATGCAGTTTTGAAATGGCATCATAAACAGATGGTGAATTGTCAGGTATATAAACACAGCAGCTACTTCCGATAATTCTGCATGCCCCCCCATGGTCAGCTAAAACTACGTCTAACACCATTCTATTTTGGAGCGTAACAATCCTAGAAATCTGGAGTTCTTCAGTAACATTCCCAAGTGCAATGGCAGTATCATTGGCTATGGCCTCAACAACACGTGTCAATCGTCGTATTTTCCGACTGTTCAACGCGGCCCCCACAAAGGAAAACAGTCCCAAATTAAAGTCCACATATTGCTGTAAGGCAGTATCGGTCTGGTCGATGTCGTCCAGAACAACAGTCCGTTTAACCCGATTCAAAACAAAGTCATGGTACAAAATATAATCATTATGATACATTGGTGGGGCAATGAATACAGGGGGTAGTACAAAAGATACATAGCACGTGCCTAACCATCCCAACGGAAGTTGATGATAACCTTTCGTTCCACAAATGAAATAAGTATTGCGAGATGCTACAAACGATATGCCATTCGGGCTATCAAAGGTAAGGGTGGTATTGCATTCACTTTTCCCCACCGGAATTGAACCTTTATTTCGTATACACAGATCAGCTTTAGTAGCAATAACATTAATGACATGTGAGCTGGATACATTGATATTTCGTTGATTGCTGTACACACGCGGGGCAGACACATTATCGGGCCGGTACTCCTCCCATTCAAATCGAGTACCCTCAGCCCGTGGAAACCCATCCCTGTCGTGATAACAAATTTTATTCAAACGAAAAAGCACCCCCCCCCCCCCTTTGGTCGGCCATCTCAGAGTGAAGAGGAGAGTGTACCAGGCATTACAGGATCCATTATGTGAAAACGGGAGTGGAATGAGTGGAGTGCCCCCTTTCTTCTGATGCCCAAGCAACATCCCACACACCCAGCAATTGGACGTATTTGTCATATTATGCGTGTGATGCAGAATCTGGATAAAGCTATTATTCAAGTAAGTCTGTCGGTGCCATTCTTCATGGTAGGGTAAGGTGAAGTGAAAATGTTCAGATGGAGCCGGGGCAGTCGGCAGCAAATGTTCGCGTGCAGGTACCACAAGTTCAACTACCCAGGCTATCACAGCTATTACCACAATGGTCAAGACAAAAAGGATGGCACCAAGTATTCTTTTGTCTCGTGATGCGGAAGACGCCATAGTTCAAAAAGTTCTTAATGTCTCAAATATACATATGTATATACCTAAAAAAGAAAAATACGGTGCTGAGCTCCGAGGTAGCCGTTGTTTTCTTCTCCGGGGTCAAGACGGGTGTCGCTACTCTTGGCAGAACTGATCCCCCCCCCCCCTTGAGATTCCCGGTTTCCGTTTCACAAACCCCAGAGCGGTAACCAACCAGTCTCGAAAACCAAAAAAAATCTTCTTATCGTGGCCGCAGATTATAACGCTCTCGTCCAGCAACAGTGTGGTCCGGGAAGGCTCCCTCAACTTCGGCCGACGTCACAGCTGGGCTCTTTTCTTTCTCCAGAATCTCTTTGTAGTCGGTCAGCACAGCAGGATTCACCAGATCAGGAGAGACACGACGGCAGTGTGTCGAGTGCACCCACCGCTTCCTATTGGTCACTCGTACAGCTGTCCGGGTCGCCAGAAGGACCTGCTCAGGGCCCCGCCACCTCGGCTCCAAGCTGCTCGCCCTCTCAAACGACCGGATCATAACATGGTCACCAGGGCGAAGATCATGGCCCTCTCCAGTAGAGTTGTCAGGGAGCGCTTCTCGAACCTGTTGATGAATAGAAAGCAAATCATTTGTTAATCGTGCCAAATAATCGTTCATCATTATACAAGGCACATCATGTATTAATCGCGGCTTGGGCACCCCCCAAATATTCATAGGCCGTCCAAACACCACCTCATACGGTGTGAGGCCAGTTCGCGAGTGGGGCACTGATCTAAGAGAGAGTAATGCTAGCGGCAAAGCATCCGGCCACTTCAACGACGTGGATGCCACAATCTTAGCCAGTTTGAGTTTCAACGTAGCATTGTACCGCTCAACCAGACCTGCCAACTGAGGGTGGAACACAGCATGAAACTTCTGCTGGATCGCTAACCCCTTCAGCACATACTCCACAATTTTCCCAACAAAATGAGGCCCATTATCGCTCCACAAAAATTTGCAAACTCCAAAGCGAGGAAAAAACTCCTTAAGCAACACCTTAGCTGTTGTCAGAGCTGTATTGTCTTTCGTGGGGAAGGCCTCAACCCATTTGCTAAAAGCACATACCACCACTAAGACATACTTCAGATTGTTGCAACGCTCAAGCTGGATATAATCCATTTGGAGTACCTCGAATGGTGCGGAAGGTGGAACGAACCCTCCTTTCGGAGTATGGGTCCCCTTTCCAGGATTGTGTTGCAAACATACCAGGCAGGTCTGCACTACTCTCTTGGCAGTATTAGCAATCTCGGGATGTTCCCAAACTCGTGTTAGCAGTCGAGTGATTGCGAGAGCTCCCACATGCGCCAACCCATGTGTCATCTGGACCATCGCTTGCAAGTAAGCTGCAGGCAATTTCCATTTCTCCATGTCCTTGCTTCTCCAACAACCTTCATCATCTAGCACCCCATCTGCTGCCCATGCCGCAAGTTCTGATTCAGTAGCTGATTTCTGAATATCTAAGATTTCTGCTCTAGCATCGTTCCATCGCTCAGCCTGTGATTGTGTCACATACATGGGGGAGTCAGTTCGAGACATAGCCGTTTGTCTCGCTATGCTGTCCGCAAAGGCATTTCCCTGCCCCACTTTATCAGTGATCTTTTTATGGGCGCTACATTTTATTATCGCTACTTTCTTTGGACAAAGCAACGCGTTTAGGAGATCACGCACTAGTTCTCCGTGCATAATGTGTACTCCGTGAGAAGTCAAAAACCCACGTTCTCTCCAGAGTAGCCCGAAGTCATGTGCTACTCCGAAGGCGTACCGGCTGTCTGTGTATATGTTCACACATAGGCCAGCACTCAATGCCGCAGGCTCTTGTCAAAGCTATCAGCTCCGCTGCTTGAGCCGATTTCTGTGGTATTGTAGCTGTTTCTACCACTGTCTTAAGTGTCGTGATCGCATAGGCTGCGGAAGTCGTGCCATCTGGCAGCCTCAAACATGATCCATCAACCCACAGTTCCCCATCCACATCTGGAAGTGGCATATCCTGTAGGTCGACACGACCCTTTGTCTGTTCCTCGGTCAGAAAAACACAGTCGTGTTGTTTGTCTTCCTGACCCTCCTCGACCGGATAGGGCAATAAAGTGGCAGGGTTCAGGGTAGCACATCTTTTCAGTGTGACATGTGGCGCCAACAGTGTAAGCTCATATCCTGTTAAACGTGCACTCGTGAGATATTGGGTCTTTGTTTGATTTAACAGGGCATCTACTGCATGGGGGACTAGCACCAACAATTTGTGCGATAACACTATTCCCTCACTCTGCCGTATAGCTACTGCTGTTGCTGCCACTGCTCGGAAACACCCAGGTAACCCTCGTGCTACAGGATCAAGAATGGCAGAGAAATACGCACATGGCCTCTGCTTATCCCCGTGTGCTTGCACTAACACTGACAACGCGCACCCATCTTTCTCGTGCACGTACAATGTGAAAATCTTTGTGTAATCTGGTGTACCTAACACGGGTGCAGAGCAAAGGGCCTGTCTCAATTGTTCAAAAGCATTCTGACATTCATCTGTCCATTCAAGGGGCATTGGTGTAGCTTTGGACAGTAACGCTAGCAAAGGTTTTATAATGTGCGAAAACCCCATGATCCACTGCCTACAAAAGGACGTTAACCCTATGAAGGCGCGTACATCTCTCTGTGTGCGGGGGACTGGTGTGTCTAAAATCGCCTGAATTCGATCTGATGTTAATGCACGCCCCTCCTTAGACAAAAGATGACCGAGGTAGGTCACCTTGGGTCTACAGTATTGAAGCTTTTTCTTAGAAACCTTGTGGTTGTTCTGTGCCAGAAAAGAAAGCAAAGCAATCGTACTCTCCTCACATTGTGCATAAGAATCTGCGGCAAGCAGAAGGTCATCCACGTATTGGATAAGGACAACCCCAGACTGTAACTCAAAGGAATCAAGCTGTCTTTTCAGAGCCTGGCTGTAGATACTCGGGCTCTCAGTGTAACCTTGGGGAACACGACAAAATCTATACAATTTATTATTTAACGTGAAGCCAAACAAATATCTGCTATCAGGATGGACAGGGATGGAAAAGAATGCGTTTTTCAAGTCAATTACACTAAAGGTCGTGGCCGTTGGTGGCACCAAAGTAAGCAAGGTCGTGATGTCGGACACCACCGGATATTGGGGGATGACAATTTTGTTAATCTCTCTCAAGTCAATAATAAACCGATAGACTTTGTCGTCAGTATATCTCTTAAGAATCGGGAGAATAGGGCTATTACAAACATTATAAGGAACCTCCTCCACCACTCCTGCAGTTATCAAATCTTGAACAATATGTGTCAGGGCAATTTCACCTTCCCTCGAAATCTTATACTGTGGCACCCGTGGCAGGGAGGCCCCCTCCTTAACAGTAATGTGAATAGGCGGAATACGCATCTCTCCCACATCCGTGTCTGAGGTCGCCCATAACGTGTGCGGTAGAGAGGCCAAAGCTGGAATGTCTAGTATAGTGCAAAACCTATCCGAGTCAGGGTAATTGTCGTTTAGGATAACCCGCACTCCCTCAGGAGCGCACCGTATCGTTGCTCGAAAATATTTAAGCAAGTCAATGCCCAGGATATTATCTGGTGTATGGGGCGATAGCAAAAATTGACCAAAACTAAAAAATTTGTCAAGACAATGTGCAAGGGGTTTTGACAATGGGCTAGGGGAGGGTGTGCCATCGAACCCTACACATGTTATCATTTCGCCAGACAGGGGAGCCCTCGGAACCAAGTTTTTTGACAAAGCGCTACGAGTAGCCCCTGTGTCGACTAGGAATTGATCAGTAGAACCCAAAATACCCGCTGTTACATATGGACCCTTCTGATCTACCGGCACTTCAATTGATTCCGTACCCCATCCTACGCAGTCCTATGCATGTACATAATCCTGATGCTCCACATTCTCGCCCTCCGATATCTGATATTGGTTTCGTCTATCAAAAGTATTTCGTTCGTCCTGGCCACGGCCCCTTTCCTCAGCCCTTCCACGATCGCCTCCACCACCTCTCGCCCCCGTGTAACTGCCTCTCGGCCTACCGCCTCCTCGACCACGCTGGCTACGCAGCTCACGAAGTACCGGACAATCTTCAGCCCAATGCCCAAACTCTTTACAATAGGCACATTGATCCTCCGCTATATCCGTACGACCATACGACGTATTTCCTCCACCTCGTCTACCTCTATCATTCCCTCTACCCTGTGTTCCCCGAACCTGCGCCAACATCACCTTCGTTTTCAATTCCTTCGCTTTTTTATCAACACTTTCTTTAGCCTCCAACTCCTGCCGCTCATAATACTGAGCCATAGTTAACAAAGACGCAGGGGTCGCCGTGGCCCAGGAACTTTCACTCGATTTCAATCGTTTTGCAATCTCCGGTAGGAGATTAGTCATATACTTATCTACAAACAAATGCCGACCCGTATCGTCTGTTAAAGATTGACCACTGTAATCATGAAACGCCTCTTCGAAGCGTGTAAAGAAATCCGAAACCGTTTCATCTGGCTTTTGTTTGCACGAAGCTAACATGGTCCAATCGATCTTTTTAGAAGGTACGAGCGTTTTTAATTTATTCAAAATAGCCGCCAGGAGGTCTAAAATCAACTGGCAAGGCTTACATGCCGGTTCCCTATCTAAATCGGCAGCATTTATTTCTTTCCATGTCCCCCCCAGTATTGTTTCATCATTATTTTTACGAATTTGTCTCCACATATCAGGCGGAAGAATTAACCCAAAAAACAGATCTATGTCGACAAGAGTCATCACACAAGACGAAATAGCCCCTTCCACCCCCTCATAGAATGCCGCCGGATTTTTTCGAAGGTCAGGTAAAGAATTTTTCAATGCCATAACATCTGCTCTATTCCAAGGCGTATACACCCAGTTATATACAAAATATCCCTTCGCATCCTTTGACAATTTATCATCATCTGTACCTTCCCCTTTTGGTGGAACATACAAAGGTGCGGCTTCGCGCATAGGCATAACATGCAGTGCAGAACGCTTATCTGAACCCCGGAGAGAACACTCCTTAGACTGCCCATTAGACTCCGGCCTGGACTCCTTATTCTTTTTCCGCTCGTCCCGCAATCTGGTAGTCTCATCTCGCAGCTGGATCAGTTGCTTGTAAAGGGCATCGACATCTGCAAGATCAAATACACCTTTATCCAAATTCTCACGGTGAACTGACACAGCCTTAGATTCTAATGTATCTGAAAATTGCCGATATGCAGTAACAACTTCATCTGCCAAAGTAGCCAAAAAATACAGTAATTCTTGGTCTGTCCATGTACCCCTTTCCGTAACAACGTCAGACTGAGAAACAAAATTCGTATTCACTTTACGAGCCCAACTACGTAAATGTGCGGATCTCTCCGCAGAAAACCTGGTACCAGATACACCCTTCTTGTCAGGCTTATCCTGTCCTTCATCGTCCGATTCTACAGTTGGAGCCGTAGGCGAAACGTACGGAGGCGGTGATCGATCTAGCAATGAAAAATCATCAATTTCATTATTAAGGACAGGATAAAGCGGTCGGCGAATAGGGAATTGACCAGTCGTTTGCAATTTACGTTCCCGTTCCTCCCTCTCTTTCTTTTCCTGCGCCTCCTTTTCCTCAAGCTGTAAAGCCTTATCACGAGCAGCCTTGCGCTGCTCTTTGTCCGCCATGGCAACTTCACGTTTCATTCGCTCACGCACCGCTTTCTCCCACATTCGCACACAATCAAACATGTTTTGTCTAGACCTGCGTTGAAACAAACATTGCTCCACAAACTGTACTTTACGTAAATCGAACGACCCATGTAGAGGCCATTGCAATTCAGGATCCGATTTTGCATACTTATTCCATAATTTGCTGTACATTATAGGGGGAAGGCCAAATTTAATGTACATTTCCCGATTTGGTGTTCCTTCTGGGGGAGCCGGCTGTGCTTCCGCTAACCTAATTGTGGTACCATTTCCAAGACAGCACATCCCTCTGAGTGTGCTTAAAACAGGCATGTTCAAAAAGTATCACGAAAGCGTGACACCGTATAAAATGGCACTTACAGTACTTCACACAAATGTGCCGCTCAAAGGAAGGAAACAAAATTAGAGAAACATCTCTACATGCCTGCCTATGTGAAGTGCACTACACATATAGATTCAAAGGTCACAAATTCACAAACGTTAGCTAACTCAAATCAAAATCATAGGTCATAGAACTCCGGCAAGCGTCCGAGGACTACCTTACCGATCACAAATCATAGGACTTCAGTAAGCGTCCGCAGACTACCTTACCGATCACAAATCTTACCCAAAATCTCAAAAGGTCCAGATTCCAACTGCCAAGGTCTTGTAATCAAATCAGCCAAACGGCACTTTCCCAGCAACGCAGACGATCGAGAACTCAGTCGGAGACCGGCGCCACCTGGAAGGTCAGATCAGAAGGAAAGGAAGAAACACCGCGGGTGCCAAGACTCGGGTCACTCGGTGGCAGCGTACGCGTCCATGGCGAGTTTCCAAACCTTCGTCACGACCTCTCCTTCGGGCATCCGAGTCGCCGATGAGTCCCTTCGTGGTCGCCAATTTGTAGTATCGGGGTTCCCAAGGCCTACATGCTCCGAAGATAACCCACTTACATTCAAGAACTGTTGGCACGGAAACTGTAAAATTCGAAGAACAAGTTTATTTGGACCCCATGGGGTGGTGGTACATTCCTACAGCACCCTTCGGTAATGCAAGAAGTATCACACCGAACATCGGTGTGACTCGGTCTTTTATACATTTGCAGGTAATAAAAAGATAGGCGGTACAAAGTTACAAAGCGTTATGTACATATATGGTCATTTTTGGAACACAGCCAGCTCATTGGAGGGGTTACAACTCCGCTGGTCAGTTTTGGCGGCACATTCCTGAGGGGTGTCTGGTCAGTGGGGACTGCGCATGTACAGGCTTGACCAGTACTAAAAATAGCCTGTTGCCGGGCAAACTCAAGTGGTCAGTGGTACGGACAACGGACTAAAGGGCACGCTAGCCACGAGGCCGCTTATGATCTAAGATGGCCGCCGTAACATTCAAAATGGCGTTTCCGTGTATAGCCAGGTTAAGCGGGAAAACGTGTAGTACAGCTAAGCGCTAACGCGGCCATAGTCAAATTACGACACAGCCGTCTTTAGCCCGGCTTGCTTGAATCCAGTGGCAAAGTGAGCAAGGGACTCACGTCTGAGCATACCCTGACACTCTTTCTAAAGAGTGGCATTTTCAGAATTGTGACTTAAAATCCGACTTTACCATTAAAAGTTTTATTTTTTAATACAATTACTCTTAAACCCAAACATTACTTTCCTACCTGCTCCCAATCAAAACTTCAAACTTATTACATGTTATAAGCTAGCAAAGTATTAGCCTTTGGAAAATGGAGGCCATGCAGTAATGAACAATGAATGTAGAAGTTTTTCACTAACAGGACATGTAAAACATAAAAGTACCTGTCCAACTTTTTAAATGCAATGTGCCCTACCCTATGGGCTGTTTACGGACTATCCCAGTGGTGACTTAGATGCATTAAAAAGGAAGGTTTAAGCCTGGTAAAATGTTTATTTTGATAGAGAAGAAAACTTCTTCAAGGAGAATTCAATGAATGTGAGCAAAATCGAAAATGAGAATACACTGTTCATCAATATGCCATTTTGAGTGTGATTGATTTTGAGAGTCACATATTAATTCATAGTGACTGCATTGAGAGAAATTCTATACACAATTCAATGTTCAAGAAAATCCAATTGCATTGATAATGTCCCTATGCATTTCGGGACTGTGGCCCTTCATCAGGGGACAATTGGCAATCTGAAAATGAAGAGTACAATGTATCAAGAAGAGGAGCGGCCTCCAAAGGGTACAAGCATAAACAGGGTAGGGTCAAACGCAACCCTGTTTATGCTAGTACCCTGTGAAGTGAAGGTAAAGAGTTTGGGGAAGACTACCCTATGGCTGGCAGGTCTAACATGCATTGAATGTCGCAAAATGTGACATTGGTATAAAATACGACTTTTTCAGGTAGAATTTGAGACCCTGTCTGCTAATCTTAAAATGTCTTCTAACCTGGCTCCCATGCCAAAAGCCTTGGGTGCTAAGCACCTCTCAAAGTCTTGCAAGGCAAACACAAAGTTCAGGGTTGCCTTGGAAGGCTAGACAGGATACCATGTGGATACCATATGGGTGTTGGAATTGGTTAGTCCTGGCATTGGAAATATCCTAATACTGAGCAAAGACTTCCAATTGATCCATCTACTGGTCGGTTCTCCAGCTTTGTTAGGAAGCTGAGATACTCCAAAGGGTGAATATCCAACTGCACCTGATATAAGTGAGTGCTCCTGTCCTGCTCAATAGAAATTATGTTGTCTAAATGCATTATTATTGTAATTTCTCTGGTTCAAAGCCATGCCACCTCTAGTCTGAAAAGATTTGAAATACTCCATAGGGAATGACAACAACTTGAAAGGAAGCACCTTGAAATCCCACACTACAAGAAACGATTATGAGGGTTATAAATGGAAACAGAAAGATGGTAATCATTCAGGTGCAGTTGAAATAACCAGTTGTTCAGCTACAGTAGATCTCGCAGAAGATGGATGCGTTCCATTTTCAAATGCCTATACACCAGCCTGCCACTGAACTCTCCCAAGTTGATGAGCGGTCTGAATCCCTTTCCTTTCTTCTTCACAAGAAAGAGATTGTTTTTGGAAGCCTTTCAAATTTAAGATGAAACTTTGGGTTGCCCCTTATCTTCCAGACTCTGGAGCTCCAGCTGTAACACAGCCTCTAATTTCCTCAAGAAAACAGTAGGACACTGTAAGAAATTGGGTTACTGGTTGAGGAGGGTGATACCCTTCTCAAGCACTAACCACAATTCCTCTCAGGGTGTAGTCACAAGCAACCCTAAATTAACCTGTGCTCAACCCTTGGGTAGCTTGGCAATGTGCAAAGTATTTGTGAAACATTTCAAACAGTAACACAGTGACAACACATCACAAAAGGAGCTCACAATAGTATTAGAAAAATTGAGTGTTTTTAATAAATAAACAAAGCCCAAAATGGCAAAGATAAAATTAGGGGAACCGGAGATATTGAATTTGAAACTTTTTAGAGAAAATAGCAACAAAATTCATAAAGTGCCAACTATGGATATCTGGTCCAGCCGGACTGGAACCAAGTCACAAGTTCAAGCTGATCATGATGTAGTACGGGCCGGGTACAGTTAGGCATGCTGAATGGAGTAACTAAAAACCTGGGATGTGGAGGATCCCAGTTGAAGAAGCATCGTACAGCTGAAGCAATGTGCTGGGTATGAGATCCAGGGAGACTGCAGTGCGAGGTCCTATTGGGTTAAGGATCCTGTATATGTTGGTTAACAAGGCAAAGTCCGGAGTTGAGGATGAGTAGCGCAGTCAGGGTGATGCGTTTGTTTTGAGGAGCTGCAAGGCTGTGATGTGGATTCAAATGCAAAAAGAACAAATGATGGATTGAATGCTGAACACTGTGAAGAACCCACCCCCTGTACAGAGATCTGAGTCTAAACCCATTGTTTATTTGCTCACCACGCTATTCCAATTTTGACCCAGACAAATGCAAATCAGTCTTCACCCTGCCCACCCTCCCAACCCCCCACCCCTCCCCCCCCCCCCTGGGAACAGCCCAGCCCAAATTGTCTGGCCAGGTCTTACAAGGACCAGAAAAAAGCATCCTAGGACTGATTTAGGGGTATCATCCCTCATCAGCCAGGATAGTTTGACTCCAGTGGCATGATGAGCACAGGACCTACATCTGGTCATACCCATCCTACTTAGGGTGACAAATACAAAAACAGCAAATAATGGACGGAATGCTGAACAGTGTCAAACACGCATGGGGAAGCTTTCGACTGCTTGAGTTTGAATCCCTAGGAGTCAGTTGCTAAGACGGTGGCCTTGGTGATCAGTCTTGGGTTCAATGAGAGGGTGAAGGGCTGGCTGTCACATACACTGAGACCAGTAACCCCTGCCTGCCCTGGGACTTCTGAAAAAGTAAGCACAAAGGGCATGGATGGATTTGTCACTCCTTCTAAAGATGGAATTCCCTCAAGAGGGGAGGGAGCAGGTGGCATACTCTGGCTCTGTTTAATAACCATATGGAGCTAAGTGGCTTATTGTTTTGCCACGGTGTAAGGAAAAGCTGGAGTTGTGATAGTGTGGGATGGCCATGATCTCTGAAAATATTTATCACTAATTTACAGTGTTGGAGAGTTGACACAGTGGCAGCATCACATTTATCAAACCAAGGGCTTAATGCTGCCCAGGACAATATAATCACTTTAACCGAGAGGCTCAGATGTGCTTGCTTAGCCTGCAGATTCTGATAAGACAATTTTCAGCAATTGAATTTGAAACGCTTGTGAGGACTCTGTTGTGTTTTTCTTCAAAGAACAAAACACAGGTGATTTTCTTTTTCTATTGTACACACAAATGAATCCTTACAATATTATAGATGGGAAGACAGGAAGATTATCAATTTTACTTTGAAGAGTTGTTTTTGTGATTTATTTTTTTGTTTGCATATCATGCCACATTGAACATCATGAGAGGACACAGTTTACTAACTTGGTGTTAAGGTTGAAAGGAATAGCACACTCTGTGCTCCAGTGTCAAAGATTATACACTGTTACAATCAAGGATGTAATGTTGTAGGTTATAAAAGATGTAGGGCCGGATGTAGGTAGGCTTGTACCGGTCGGTAACGGCCGAAATCGGCCGTTACCGACCGGTAAAAACCTTTTCCTATGTAGGAGGCTTATTTACCGATTCGGTAAATTCCGAATCGGTAAATGTTGATTCGGTATTTACCGAATCGGTATTTACGGATTCTGTAAATACCGAATCAACATTTACCGATTCGGAATTTACCGAATCGGTAAATAAGATGTAGGAAGCACTTAACAGAGTGCTTCTGTCCTTTAAGAATTCGATATTTACCACCAACTGTTAGTTGGTGGTAAATAAGGAATTCCTATGTAAATGCATTAATGTGCATTTACACCTGTGCCATGTGACAGACATACATGCTCTTAGGGCATGTATGTATGCCACATGACACACCAGCACTAATCAGGGGTGCCACCCTGCCACCCTTGACTTTTTCCGAATGTTACCAAATCGGTAATTACCGATTCGGTAATTGCCATTGATTCCTATGGGCCTCCAGGCCCATAGGAATCAATGGCAAATACCAATTCTGTAATTACTGATTCGGTAAATACCGAATATTACCGATTCAGTATTTTTTACCGAATTTTTATCTACATAGAAGTTACTCATTCTAAAATAACGAATCGGTACAATTCGGCATTTTAGAATCGGTGATTTCATATTACCTACATCTAGCCCATAGTTTTATTAGGTTCAGACCAGCTTACAAGTAAATCAGGTAGAGCCCCACAAGGAGCAGCATCCTGCTGCTCAGCCATTCTCAATCCAACTGCCCACTCATCCAAGCACAAACAATCCTAACATGCAAACCATCCAATGACCTTAGTCACTGTTTGAGCAGCAGGGATTTGGAAATCAGGGGAGGATGCTTAGTAACCAAGACAAGTCAATTCAAATAAAACAATTGAGTCCTGTAAATATTACTTCTAGATTGACATCAAATCAAAAGTACAAGAGATGACACAATATGATAAAACAGTCCTATACACATTAGAATACATAGTCAATCATTTCATGCAATCTTCAACAAAACTAGGAAACAACACCCCTAGGTCATTCACCTCACAACATCAAGGTGCAGCACACATGCTCCTGTAACACACCCTTAATCACTCAGGAGGGACAACACTAACATATGGGTGCAATACAAATACTCCTACCCAACATCTTTACCCACTCTGGAAGGACAACATAAACAATATCAATCAGTGTCTCTAAACACTTCAAGCAGGACTAGGGACTTCACACCCTCTACTGCAACCACTCTCATGGCAGGACCGGGGACCCCAAACCCTCTACTGCACTTAAACAAAACATAAAGGACCAGGGACTTAACACCCTCTACTGCATAAGCTTAACTCAAAGCGGAACCAGGGACTCCACACAGTAGGACCAGGTCTCACTAAGGACCTACGCAAAGGGTATCTCTCAAACCATTCCATATTAAGGTATCTTTCATCGCCCATCCTGTTGCCAAACTTCTGTGACCACTACAATTACACTTGGGATTGGCTCACAAATGGTACAAAAGGTGTTTATATCTTACCCACACAACAGTTCCATACGCCCCGATTTTACCAAAGATTGGGACACCAAGGGGTAGACTGGGTACATCGGACACAGCCTTGGCATGCGGTGGAGCTGGACACTTTGGGCGATCTATATAGAGACGGCGTATTACTAACAGTTGAGACACTGGGAAAAGACACTGAGTTGCCGGCAGGCCAATTTCTTCTGCACACCTCCCTTCTGAAGGCTTTGTCAGCCTCCTGGGGGGGATCTAACAATTGAGCTACCGACACTTCTATTATTACAATACTTACATGTAATGGGAGCGGGATCGCATGTGGTGTACTGGCTGGTAGAAGCGCTGCTTACACATACGTTAAAGCCTATGCAATGCCTCCGAGTTAGATGGGAGGCAGACAGAGGCCGGCCTTGGACTGATAAGGAATGGGACGCCATATTAGCGGGCGCTAGGAACACACCAAGGAACTCTAGCATAAAGCTTATACAAACATACATCATACAGAGGGCATACCTCTTGCCTGACATGATAAATAGATATTTGCGTACCGCCACCTCTGCATGTCCACAATGCCAACATCTAGATAGATGCAGACCTGCTTCATATGCTGTGGGCTTGCGCATCCCTTCAACATTATTGGCAAGAGGTAGTCACGGTCCTAGCTTTATGCACAGACACGCCACTGCCGTTGTCATGGGAAGTTTGCCTTTGAGGGCTCTATGCCATATCCCCAAAAAATAGGGTTACCTTGAGTTCAGAGATTTAGGTTTAATTACTGCAAAACGCCTAATAACCAAGAAATGGAAAAATACTGATCCTCCAGACATAATTAGCTGGAAGCGTTCACTCATAATATGGGCATTATCAGGTATCAATAAGGTTACAGAACTGATACTCGAAAAATGAAGTTAGTACAGAGCATATCATAATTTGCATTCAGTGTGTTCCATAAAGGAAACAATTCCTATTCTAAGAAAGTGAGGTCATCATCATAAAAATTACTTTATTCGATTAATACAAATTAATCATAAAAGTATGTATACATCACTGTTAAAAATATTAAAAGAAGCAATTCATCAGTATCAGTAAATAAATATATCCTGGATTTGAGACACATACATAAAATAGAGGCAACACTGTACCAGGTTAGTGGATCAGGCAGCATACTTAAAAAATACAGGGCCAAACGAAATTGTCTAAAATTGTGCTTACGTAAAAGCGGAGTTAAAAACCTATTCCGTTGATTACAATGAAATTTACAGAAAAAAAAATGTGCAAATCAGACTGTCGTGAAGTGTCATCATACGGGCAACACAGGAGATCGTTTGAAGAAAAGATACCAGCAGGGTGGCCAAATATGCAAGGAATATAATTGAGCCGAAACCTTAGCAAAACAAACCTGTGCCCGTAGGATTATTACAAAGTCAAGAAAGTGAGGTACAAATGATGTTAGTCAGAACTCATGAAGAGTTTGAAAAATAAAGCAAGAGTGAGATTAGCATGAAGCTAAATAAATAATAAATAATTGCAGAATCTCCTGTGAAGTGAAGTAAATCATAGAACAAATAAGCCTTGGCAAAGCCACTTAGTCAAAAAATAAAGCTTGGGGATTTTAATAAAAGTCAGAATAGAACAAAGCCTTCATTTAGTATGCCTTCACCTGCATCTGTTCTGTTCTCCCTTAGAGTCTGTCCTCTCCTCTGCATCGCATCTACAAATCACATCTGCTCTGCTCCCTTCAGTTCTGCGTTGAAGTCTAAAACTCCTCTGCAGGTCTCGGTCTCCAAATCTGTCTCAGTCTGTCTCTCGGCAAAGGTCTGAAGCTCTAAAACTAGGAAACCTGTTTATAATTCTGAAAAAAATTTCAAAGCATGTGCCATGATCTTCGTTCTTTATCCAATTGGAATCCGGCACTCTCATCTCCACCTCTTTGCCGTCTGCACACGTCATCCATTAGGTAGGGGAAATCCTTCCCACGACATATGCTGTATCTTATTTAATATAACTTCAACTCTTTAAAGAAACATTTTATCTTAACTAAACACATAACATTAGCTGCAAAAGAACTATGTAAGTTAAGCAAGAATCATCAAAGCATAACATGGTAATGCATTTTTAAAGTATTTGTATTTTCTATTCTATCTAAGGCAAAGAATTAACTGAGGCTTTGTTTCAACATTTCCAGCAACTAAATAAATAAAATGGGTTACATGCTGTAAATTATGGGAAACATTGTTCTTTCACAGGAGAAGAAACTTTCCCCTTTGTTATCTCAAAGGTCAAACTGAAGTTCTAGGAGCAAGCTAAATCATGAGCTGCTTTCTGTGTTCTCTACTTTAAATTGCTGTATTAATTTAGTGCAAAGTATATTCTACTACTGCACACATTTAACATTTTTTCTAATTAAAACCACATTCTATATTGAGGACACAATCTTAATTAGCCACATTAATTCAAACTATGAATTAATTGTGCAATATTTTACATGATTTATTAAGTAGAAGGAGTCTGACTGAAACTTGTGACTAGCAAAGCCTCATATTTCATTTTACAGCACCAAATGTTTGCGTGTCACTTATTTTTTTTAACTTTTTATTGGCATTTATTAAGAATTACACATGACAATGCAATTAATGCATCACAACATCAGCACAATACTTTTCCTATAGCACCCTCCCTCACTCTGGATTTGTATTTTGAGTTATCCTTGTCAGCCCATGCACCAGCATTGATGGGGAGGTGCAAATATTGCCTCAATATATATTCTGTTTCCCCCATACCTTGTCCCACTTTTTAGGGCATCCTCTATTTCTATTTCACATTCAGCCGACATGCACCAATCAACATCCTATTCCCATTCAGCTATAGTTGGTGGCTCAGGGAACCCCCATTCTAAGGGCTATGATAAAACGTGCCTGTCTCCCCGCATCTCGTTCTCCAGTCTTCAGAGCTACTTCGGCCCATCTTAACTAATGTAGTGCATAATATGTATGTGTGGTGCAAAATTTTTTATTGGACCAGCCACAGTCATGATGGTATGGCCATCTCCTGCGGGGAGGACCATCATTCTGCCAGCGCGTATATAGCTGTTGCAACGGGTCTGGTAAATTGATAATTATTTTCCAGTAAGTAAGTGAAATAACTTTACTTTCCATGGAATATGCTAGCAGTCTGTCCTCGAGTGGGGTGGCCTCCGGGATCCGAGCCATCTCTCTGGTTGCCTGCAGTAAAGCATGTTGTATTTGCAAGTAGCGGAATGTTTCCCCTACGGACAGTTTATATTCTTTTTGTAAGTCCGCAAATATCACTATTTTACCTTTTTTGACCAGATCACTAACTTGTGATATACCAATGATATCCCATTTGTTGAATACGCTATAATTACTTAGATTGCCTAATACTGCTGCATGCGAAAGGGGAGTCATTTGTGTCAATTTATTACCCCACCCAAGTTCCGTGGTGGTAGTGTGCAATATGGCGACCATGAGAGCAGTGGAGCCTATAAGTTGTTATATATGTGGTTTTGTGTACAGTGCCTCTCTGTACCCTCCCGACCCATCAGCCATCTGTCCATCCAAAATGGCGGGTCCTACTGCTCTCCATACACCAATTCGACGCAGAGTGAATGCGGTGGATTCATGGCCATTCACAACCACCTGAGCAAGTGGCTTCACATTTAGGAGTTTTATCCAGTTGAGATAGTTTGTCCCCAATCCCATACGCTTGAGAACGCTTTAATATATGGCCATTCTGCCGTATCAAAAGCCATGTGTGCGTCTAGTGAAAAAATGGCTGCATTTTCAGGAATGGTGTGCTTTCTAGCGAGCACACCATTCGACTGTCGTAGATTCATAGCCGTGTTGGGGCTAAGCATGAACCCCGACTGGTCTGGATGGACTAGTTTTGCAATTATAGGTAACAGCCTATTGGTGAGCACTTTGGCTAGGATTTTGCTTCGCCATTTAATAAGGATATTGGTCGGTATGATGTAAATTCCTCCTCCGGCATCCCCACCTTACGAATCATGGCAAAAGAGGCCAGTCTTTGGTCTATGGGTAACATCCCGATGCATTTGCTCTCATGATACATTTCAAGGAGGTGGGTGCCACCTTGGATGCCGTTATTTTGAGGCGTTCAATTGGGAGGCCATTTGGTCCCATGGCTTTTCCCGATTGTATACTACATATGGCTGTAGTGATTTCCTCAACAGCAATATCTTCTTCCAGCAGTTGCTGGTCGTTGTGGGTCAATGTCAGAATTTGTATGTCAGCTATCATATTCCTCACCTCTGCAGCGGTAGGCGTTGCGACAGGTGAGTAAAGTCACCTATAGTATTCGGTTAACCCGTCTGCTATGTGTTGCGGGTCACGCAGATAAGTCCTGTCCTGCCCATGTATGACTCTGATCCAGCTGTCTGCCTTTTCTTTCCTCTCCAACCATGCTAATAACCTGCTAGCCCTATCGCCCTGTTCATATATCCTATATACATTGGCCCGGTGTTTGCCTCTTGCAGTGGCGGCTGGTGACTAAGAAAGTAGTGGGGCGTAAAAGTTGGGGTGAGTGTTGTGCCACGAGTGAGCCTGACTGTCATAAGGTAAGTTTGGAGGGGTTCTCACCCCAAGAAAAATTTGAAAAAAGAGTGGGCAAATCATGCATTTTAAAGCCTAATTATGAAAGCAAGAAGATTCATAAAGCAATTGTGAAAGTGCAGATTTGAAATATTTAAACACAAAAAATGCTCCATATTTTACGGAATTAAAATTGTTCAACAGTTACTGTAGTGTGCAAATTGTACAGTTGAACAAGTAAGGTTTTCAATCTTCTTACCAGCACATAAGTCTGTCTCTGCACTGAATTTGGTCGTTAAAGCTGAAAATCTTCATGAAAAATCACTATGAGGTTAGTGTACGTTATTTTATAAACCTCAGATTCTGACTTGTGAGACGGAAGTATGCAGGGCTGGTTGCTAGCCAAGTGGGGGGCCCACAGCCAGGTTCTGGAGCTTGTTGTCAGTTGCTAATGTAGCCCACCAAGTAAGCCATGTCCCATGGGAGTAAGGAAGGTGCTTCGCTGCTACAGGGGCACAAAACCAGCACATCACCAAGAGGCCCTCTGACTCCTTGGAGCGCACTGCTTGCGCAGCCGCTTTGAAAGCACTGTACTATTAAGTAGTGAAGCTGCAGGGACAGGAGTGTAACACAGAACAGTCGTGGTCTGCAGTAGGAGTTCCTGCAGGGTGGTAACGTGGGGAGGGGGAGGGGCAAGGTGGGGGCAGTAATGTATGGATTACGGAGTTTAACATATAAGTAAACATATAAATAAATAAAACGAATTTCGTTGCGTGAACTGCATCCCCAAATGCGATGCAGTGCGCGCAACGAAATTCATTTTATTTATTTATATGTTTACTTACCTGTTATACTCTGTAATCCATATATTACTACCCCCCACCCTGCCCCTCCCCCTCCTCACGTCACCGCCCTGCAGGAACTCCTACTGCAGACCGCGGCTGACACAGAATATTGCAAGCCTTACAGTGGTGGAACCCCTTATGCCCCTAACACTTCAAGGGTCCCCCTACTCTCCGTCTTGTAACATGCTGTCTCTAGAAGGATCCTGCCGTTGCTAAAAGGTTAACTTCCTGTTAACGCTTGTCTTCATGCAGGGAAAGTAACTAAGGAAATACATGCAATAATACATGCAACAACACCAATAATACATTTTGGGCCATATTATGAAGAAAGGGCGATACATTCACACCGCTTTTATCGGCAGGAAACTGCTGCTAAAGCGGCGATAATGGGCTTGATAATGGGCTTGATAATATGCCCTTGTGAATTCCCATAGCAGCCTAGGTTCTGGTGTTAACCTTGGCTTCTATGGGAATTCTCTAGGGCATATTATCAAGCCCATTATCGCCGCTTTAGAGGCAGTTTCCTGCCGATAAAAGCGGCGATAATGTATTGCCTTTTCTTAATATTATGGCCCTCGGTTCGACAACCACAGCTAAGAACACAGGCATGGCAGCAGAAGCACACCTCATATTAGAAGTACCCAGAAGGTTCAATGTGCACCAGCCCTGTCCACACACCTTAGAACCACTTGAAGGATTACAGCTAAAGGAACACCTATTAATTTGTATTAAAATATAGACAATGCTGAAACTCCTCTCAGTTCAGGAGGCGCGGAGCGATCGTTCGGGAGGTGTCTGTGCTGACAGAAATTAGATTTAAGAAACAGCGAGCTGCCAAAGTCTCTGACGATCCGACCAACACCCTGCGCTGCCTCATACACATGCCAGGGACCCCAAACAACTACGACTGCACCTCTAGTTGCCTAAAAATTTGCCACGTGTGCTTTCCGTTTCACTGACAACCACTCTATCGGCAAAAGATAAACAAAATATATTTAATATCTCCAACACAGCTGGTTAAATATTACTCAATGGACTACAGCAGTGTTACACTACAAGTGGGAGGGGAAATGGGTCACAGGCCACACTACAAAAAAGAACTTGCTGGGACAGTGGTGTTACAGGACTGCTCACTGCGACATCTCCAGGTCACATCTATGAACTGAACAACAAAAAAAACTAGGGGTCTCTGCAGGAAAGTATCATGGAAATTCCTATTTACTTGACCCGACGTCTAGCATAGTACATCTGGTTGGAGTCAAGACTAAATAGTTCTAACAGGACACGAAAAACCTAAAACAGGGGGCCACCAGTGATTGTAGATCAACCAAACCTTGTATGGGATCCCCATCAAAGACTTGTGATGATCAATGTTATCATTTGGTCGTCCTTAGGGTCGTGTGTCTCTGGATCATTGAGACAAAGATCGTACCCTGTTGTGGATAAGGGTTCCGACCCACAATCACTGTTGGACCATGTGGTATTGATCTGACGGGATCTGGTGCAGTGCAGAAAATAAAGAGTGGTGAATTAAAATAGGATAGAGAACCTAGAGAGGAAAATTTTAATAAGGAAGGTCTCTTCCTGTTAAAAACAAGAACAGCGCAATATCATAGCAGTTTAACCAAATATCTGCAAGGGGGCCAACATGTTTCAGCCTAATGGGCAAATTCTCCTCAGTGACACCTGGTGTATTAGTTACATCTACAATAGAAAAGGCACACAGTGACCCCACTGTAAAGATTAATTGTGAAAGATCACATGTCCAAAATATTACACTATAAGGACATGATCTACTCACCCAGATAGTCCGGGGAACAGACCTCACCTCTCCTGGACCTGGCTCAGGACATGTGAGACCCCGCTCTGCAGAAGTAAAACAACCTGACCTTAAATACAGCAGAGAGAATATATAAGTCTGTCCTGCTCTGTCTTGTATATACCTGGCACAGGTTGATCATGCAGCTTACTCCCAGAGTACACCACCTAACATAGTCCAGTGACCAAGGATCAATACTCCAAGGCACAGACCACTTCACTTCCAATATAACAGCTATGATGTGATGCTGAATTCAACAGGCCATAGTTGTATCTTAAGTAAAATAGCCCTTTTAGTCAATGTCCAGCAGTGAAACCCCTTTAAAACCACTTTTAAGAGGTTAACCTGCATACAAGTAGTTTAAAAACCACTTATTTAGAAAATAAAGGGATTAACCATGCAAGTGGCTTACCTGTCCGTTGTTGCCTTTGGCCGGCACTGAGTCAGGGGGAGGCAACGACCAGGACAGGTACAGCCTTTAAGACTGGTCCAGAAGATCTCTATGTGGCCAATCAGTGTAGGTTATTCATTGACAAAAAACGCCTCGTTTTGTGGTTGTAAAACAAACAGTATATTCGGCGGAGCAGTCCTACCTTGAGACGCCTTGCATGTTGCCCATGCATTCCGAGTGTGTAATTACTTAGCGCAAAGGGAAAGAAAAGAAAATAACTAAACCGAGCCGACAGAGAGACGCGTCCTCTCGCGATACCCACGGGACTACAGAATGACGTTTTTTTGTTGTTCATTTAATTCTATAAAGGGGTACTACCTAGGCTGGTCTATAAATATCCCTTAGGCCCTCCACTCACGTTTTGTTATTTGCACATCTATGAACTGCCAGCAATAGGCCAAGTCCTTCATAGTTTATTAGCCCCATGCAAAGCACGCAGAGATGTCAGCAAATGAACGTTCCGGATGGGTTAAGCACCAAACAGGCAGAACGAGAATTGTGCGTTGGTTTCCAGCAGATTCACAGACCACGAGCTATGTGATCACTGCTGAGTGGGAATACTTGTTCCTAATCAGGTTACAAGAAATGTTTCCGGTCCTCACAGTAGCAGCGCTCTCCGGAAGCTACTAGGAGCTTCAGCAGTAATACCGGGGGGTGTCTTAGTACATTCACCACCTCCCACAAATAATTCCACAGGCCTCCTGCAACAAAAGGTTACTTGTGGTAATGAAAGTGAGGGCCATTTTCTGCCAGTTAGCTCCCACATTACAGCTCAGCTTCTAAATAGGGTGGAAATGGCCCAGAGTCATTGCATTTCCGGCCCAGCCCTTTCAGCTGCATTAACTCCACAACCTATTTCATGATCAGAGCAAAGCTGCCCACTTGCAGTTTTTTTTTTGTCAGTCAAAATACTTTATTTTCGATAAATCAATATCATAAAAAGACACTAGCACTATACAAATATGCACACAATCAAAGTTACATAATTAATTCAGAATAAAATCATGATTAATTTACACAATCTATATATTTACAAAAAGGTATAACAATATTTTCCTCTATAAATACATGTTAAAATACATTAAAAGACTATAAAAAGAGGTCCGTTAAGAGGTCAGTTAAGTAAGACACCATAATCACATACATATTATTTTTACACATATCAATTTCATCAATTTCATAAAGTAAGCATACCATATAATATAAACAGTATTTAATTTCATCCACTAAAGAATTATGTTACCAAAATTATTAGTCATCTTTCTTTTCTTAATCCTAACAGCCCCCACTAGGAAACTGGCCACATGGAACATAATCCTAGGGGTCTGCAATAACTGTAAAAACAGGAGTGCTGGCTTTACCTGGATGAACCCTGCCTCCTTTAAAATAGGAATCAGGTATTTCGACCTTACTGCCGTGTAGTGATCGCAGAACATCAAGAAATGCAATGTGTTCTGGGTGGAGAAATTATCGCAGGTACACGGCAAAGCATTATCAGGGGTACACCAGGTTGGAAAATGTCCGAGATTCAGGTGAATCAAATTAAACCGAAATCGTGTCAAAAGAAAACGGTAGTAAGGTTGATTCACGGTGATTAAATACGGTTCAGGGCCTACTTGAGTACTCATAATAATGCTAGCCCTCACCGTTGGTTTCTCTAGTTCCAATTGTTCCCTCTCCATGCTTAACAGTTCTCCCATCATACCTTTAACCAGAGCAATGTCCTTTGTTGTTATAGAGGCCGGTGAGAAGAAGAGCTCTGGTCTCCCTAGCTTTATAAGACTGTCTTTGATATAAGCTAGCCATGGGATCTTATTTACTCTATCTAGCTGCAAACAGTCTTTTAGAATGCTATGATTTAGGGGAATTTCTTGGTTCAACCAGGTCTTCAGCCAAGCTAGAACAGGAGCCACTTTAATCAAATTTGTAATGTACCCTACTCCTAGTTCAGTGTGGATTATGTAGGTTGGAGTGGACTGTGGGACTGAGAGGACAGCTCTTAAAAATGTGTTTGCGGTAATCTGAATACTGTCCGGGGAACAGTATCCCCAGATTGCACTACCATATGTGGCCACAGCAAGACATTTTGCTTTGTATATTTTTATTAATGTTGCTATTGGCCTAGCTCCTAATTTTTTCGTAAAACCCTGAAGAGTAGGGGATGATCTGGCAAGGGAAATATTTCTGTTTTTTAGCTGGGGACCCCAAGTGCCTCTCTCATCAAAAGTGATCCCCAGGTATGGAAAAGTGGCAACTCTGCATAACTCTTGTTTGCCACATGTGAATGTTTTTACAAACTTATTCTTATTTCCCTTGCCCATTATCATGATTTGAGACTTCTTTACATTTATCTTTAGGTCCAGAGAACCCATGAATTCTTCAAAAGCGTCCAGGAGGCGTTGGAGACCAACACCAGTCCGTGAAAGCAGGACGGCGTCATCCGCGTATAGAAGAACTGGAATTCCAAGTTCTCCTATATGTGGGACATCAAGGGATGCCTCTTTTAAAGCTGGTTCCAGGGCATTTATATAGATGGTAAATAGGAGGGGTGCCAGTATGCACCCCTGCCTGATCCCCTTTCAGAGTTAAAGTGGCTTGTGCAACGACCCTCCGAGGTAACTCTAACCGATGCTATAAGATCGGTATGCAAATCCGCTAAAAGATTAACAAGGGCCCTGTCCAGACCCATGTCAATTAAGATATGCCACAGTTTTGAGCGATTTACGAGGTCAAAAGCAGACGAGAGGTCCATGAACCCCTGGTACATGGACCCCTCCTTGGCCCTAGTGTATTTATCCACCAATAGCTGCAGGTTAAGACCTTGATCTAACGTACTCCTTTTTGATCTAAAACCGTACTGGACATTTGATAGGACCCCTTTCTCGGTCAGCCAGTCATTCAGTTTGGATAAAATAACCCGGCCCAATATTTTTACCAATGAATCAATCAAAGAAATGGGTCTGTAACAGGAGGGGTCTAGCCTGTTACCCTTTTTAAAGACCGGTATGATGATAAATTTTTTCCAAGAGCCCGGGATGTTGTCCTGTTTGAGAGCATTAAAACATTACATAGAACTTTAGACCAAAATTTCGGGGCACATTTAAAAACGTCACCTGGTACCCCATCGGGGCCTGGTGCTTTGTTTTTCAAGGTCAGGTCTATTGCCCTTTCCACTTCTGCTGCCTCAAAAGTGACAGCAGGGACCCCTACATTACTAAATACCACTTCCACTGCCTCAACGGTGACAACAGGGGCATCTGCACAGCTAATTTCTGAATATATCTGTCTAAAGTGTTGGATCCAGTCCTCGTCTGGAATATTTGCCTCAAGGGGGGTATTCTCATCACCAGAAAAAAGTGGCTGATTTATGATTTTCCAAAATAAGCCACTGTTTTTTAAAGTTTCGGGGTCGAGAAGTTGGGCCCATGCTGTATCCTTTAGATCCCTTTTCCTTTCTAGAATAGCTTTTTAGGTTTCGTAACCTGGCGAGGGGCGAAGCCCCTCCCAGATCGAAATCTGTTGTTATTAATAGTGAGGTTAGGACAGCCTCTGTTTCTAATTGGCTAGCTCCATAAATGGAGGCTAGCCATTGGCAGACATTGCTGTCCGTCACTCTTTGCCCGTCCGGACGCGAATCGGGGGCGTTCCCGTGCCTTTTTTTAAGTCCCGCCCCCTTCTTTCGTCACCCGCCCCTTTTTTCATCACGGCATTTGTTCCCGCCCCCCCGCCCCCTTTCCTGTTGTCCGCGTCTCCGTTCGTCCCCGCCCTCCCTTGTGTTGCTGTTTGTGGCGGCCATGGAGGTGCGGCTGCTCCCTTTCGGAGCTTATCCTTCCCAGCCGGGTCGAGTATTCGCAACCCGTTCCCTTTTTTTCTTCCTCCTCCTTGTTCTGCCGTTATCTCTCTTGCTGTGGGTCAAAGTCGGTTGATGTAAAATAAGTTTCGGTCCCCAAAATGGTCGCCGGTCCCCACAACCAGTGCCAATCACGGCGAGGATTAAATTGGAGGTCTGGCCACTTACCGACGTGAAGAGAGGCGAGAAGGACCAACAGAGGCGCCGGGAGGGCCATGGCGAGCTTGTCCCGCAGCTGCACCGCTGACGCCTGGAGACTGAACTCTGCCCCCCCCCCCCCCGCCCCCCCCCGGCGCCCTTTATACGGCGGCACCGCTCCCTCGCGCTACCGGGTGCTGGCAGGTGCTGTGTAGAAGCACGGGCACCCGAAGGAAAACCACCGACCTCAGGTGCGCACAGAGGGCAACGTCCACCTCTCTCGTGACAGAAGCGCGCGAACACCTATCCGAGGTGTGGGACACTCTCACAGGCAGTAACACCAAACTTACGTTCACAGGTAAAAAAAAAAACGCCGCAGTGCGCGTTGAACACAGGTGGTTTGTTCGAACATTATTTTCACAGAGCAGCTGATGCCTTAAAACATCAAAGCGACAGCTTGAGTGGTAGGTCTGGGCAACTTTTATTTTAGCGCCCTGTGCATAATGAATTGACTGTGCCTCCCCTTCGCTGACTGGATTTTTTGTAACTTTCCCTTTTTAACTTTTCCTGTTTCAACTCTGAAGTTACCTCAAGGCTACCCACAGCTTTAAAAGGCCTGATTAATATTCCCAGTATTTTCTGTACAAATTCAGAACTCTTGGAAAAAAATCACGGTGGAAGGGAGAGTACTAAATAACCTGCAGAATTTGGAAATGGTACAATTTCGGGGGGAAATCTGTGGGGGAAGACCTCGAAAGACATGAAGCATATTTTAATTTTATTTAGTTGAGTATCATGCGAAGAGAGCAGGACACAGAGTAGCATTGTTGCATTTTTTTTAAATATCCAATCACTGATGCTATCATGAAAGAGTTCTGGCTGCTATGCTGCGTGCACCAGATATTAATCCTTTATATGTTCGTTGGTGGTAGGCAGAGGCCAAACTTGTCAGGGAAGCAGCTATGAAGGAAGTGGAGGACACTAGAGATGAATATGGCTAGAGCGTCCACTCTTCATAAGTGACCCCCATAGCCAGGAGCAGAACCGCTGAAAGGAAGCGCACTGGCAGTGGGTTGATCCCGAAGAGATGAAAAATGAACAGGTGGGCCAAGAGGCAGATAGGTTGATTGCCATGGAGAACGAGCATCGGCAAAGCCAATTTTCCTGCCCCTCCTTACACAAACAAGCACTGGCGTTGCCAATAGGTTTCGCATTTAGAAAGTTGGAGCTATTGGTTTTGTAAATGACATTTTATATTTATATATCATTATTGGCATTGTCAATAACAATATATAAATATAGGGCTATGCCAATGCTAATAACGATATATAAATATAAAATGTAATTTACAAAACGAATAGCTCCAACTTTCTAAATGCGAAACCTATTGGCAACGCCAGTGCTTGTTTGTATACAGTCCTTGCCCTGGCTATATCTGCACGATTTTTAGGCGTGGCTTTCAGTGCTTTAATTAACTCCCCATGCGCCTTCGTACATTTTATGTCAAACCATCTTTTGCCTAAAGGCGGCTTCTTCCTTGTTTCAATCTGTAGACTATGGTTAATTTCTGTGCAGATATTATTGAACGCCAATATAACCTCTTTGTTTTTGTGTTCGGTTCGCTAAGCATATTGCAACTTCATCCTCTACTTTAGACAGAACCTCCTGAAGGAATGTTTCAGGGACTATTTTTGTCCATTTAAGCCTGCACTTCTGGTCTTTAACAGCGACTTTTAATCCCCCTCTATACTTCACCGTTTTTAATGAGAGTAAATCTGTGTGCTTCACTTCAAGTAGAACAGGATTATGGTCGCTAAAAATTGATACCTCAGTATAATAGTTTATCACATTATTCAACAAAAAAGAAGACATGAAAATATAATCAATAATAGTGCCATCATCATTTCCTTTAAAAGTAGGGGACCTACTTTTACCCTCCCCACAGCTTGACTCATATAGGTTCCATCTTGCAAGAAAAGTTTCAAGAAGCTCTCCTCGCCTAGTGTGTTCCAGGTGAATAGAAGAGGAGAGGGGAGGACCTTCATCATCCTTGCTAATACATGGTAGGGTGCATGGGTGAATATTAAAGTCCCCTAAGAATATTAATTCAAAAGTATTTACATTTACACTGTAGACTGACAGAAATTTATCCAGTACTTCCAAATTGTGACTGGTACATTCATTTGCATTTGAATTATAAATGTTAACAAAAAGAAACTTGGCCTTGTCCTGGGTGGAACGTTCAACAATCAGACAGTTCTCACAACCAGAGGTACACTGAACTAATTTACCTTTTACATCCAGTTTAAATAGGGTTAATAAACCTCCCTTGACTCTTCCTGCAGCACTACTGATTGCAGGATTACAAAAGTGGCTATAGCCATCCAAGGAGAAACTATTTGATTGATCCCATGTCTCTTGTAGTGCAATAATGTGAAAGGATTTTAGTGTCTTTAACCAGTCAGCATTTCCGATTTTGTTCTTTAAACCCGCAACATTCCATGTAGCAATTTTGAGTGATGGTGCTTGTGGCTGGGAAGAACTTCCCAAGGCAGTAGGCAGTCAATCGGTTTCCTCAAGCGAGGATAGAGCGGTATAACGATTGTATAATGGTAGGGTATAATCAAACTGCCTATTTGTTACCTGATAGCAATATGTTTCCCCGTTGTTTGGATGTTGAGGGGCATTAGGAACACTACCGGCCACCCCCCTTCTGTGCCCATTGACTGGATACCTATGCTGAAGTGGTGGTCGATGTTGGGTGTTATCCAAGTGATTGTAGAAAAAGCCAAGGTGTCTAGCACATACCGAATTTTCCTCAGTTGGTAAAGAGGCTGCTCTGAGGAGGACTGTTGCCACATGTTGTGGATGCTTGAAGTTTACAATAATACAATCCCCTCTCGAACTCTTTCTAGCGTTGCCAATCCAGCTGACTCTACGAGTTGATATTATATCATTTGAAAAAGCAAACGGAAAGCCACAGTTCCTGTTTAACCATGCAAGTATCTTATTTTTTAAGGCAGCATGGGTTTCTAATCTAGAATCAGTCAAACAGGAGTCAACCTCTGGGACATTTGTTAATACCACAGGCTATGGGACACACTCCGGTGGAAGGTTGACCGAATTTTTCCTCCTTGGCCTAATTCTCCCACCATTTTCACCCCCTGCTGTAGTGTTCTGGCTATCAGAATGTAATGTAGTTGGCTTTACTGATGAATGTGCTATTGAGGTTCCCCCAGTTGGTAAAATAGAGGGTAAGGTTTTCTGTGATCCTGAAGCTGATGAATTCTGTACAGTGACCACTGAGCCTATGTCCTTAGTACTGGCAGATACAGATGCAACGGCCCTAACTAAGGTGTTACCAGAAGAACTAGAAGGCCCAGGAGGGGGGCTCGTATGTGTATGAGCCCGGGTCATGTGGGAATCTAGAAGACCCCCTAATATGGAGACCTCTTTGGTGACCTGCTCTAACTTTGCCACTAGTGGTCTGATCATTGCTTCTAATTTTGACTCAAGGATAGATGCCAGAAGCTCTATATGGGCAGGGTGCAAAGTATGTGCCTCAGTGTTGTTTATGGGTTCTGGTGTATTTTCACTGCAGGTTGATGTGCTGATTAATGTGGTACCTGACTTTTTAGACTTCTGGCCCACCACCCTTATAACAGGGGCCTTCCTACATGCCCGCACCGTTCTCCGGGCAGGTGAATGGATTGGTGAAGGCCGTGGGGAGGGTGTCGGACTCTGACTGGGGATGGAATCAGTTATAATTTCCCGCTCTTCTGGTGTCTCCGTGATGGATACATCATTGGTGACAGTGACGTTGAAGTCAACCAAGCAACTATCTGAATGAGGCAACGGAGTAGTAGGCGAGCTCAGCCTTGTGGGTGAAGTATGTGGGCTTACCCTATTTAGTGATAAGCGCCTTTCTTTGTTGATTTTGTTAACTACCTTAACGAAATAGTTATCCATTGTCCTTATATCATTAGCGGACTTTGTTTTAGTTGCTTTGAGCTTTGACATATTGGGACACCAAAACTATACACAAATAAGAATGATCAGCGATGACTCACCCAATGGATATAGAATTATATGTTGTTAAAAAAGGCCAAGAGACAAACAACGAATAAAAATCAAACATATAGTAATATGGCTTACAGTTAGTCCAGAATCCAGGGGGAGAGAACCAAAGTCCGTGGCCCAGCCCAGCCTCCTCTGACGGCCGCAGACGGCCCTGCCCTTGTCCCGGGCTTCTCCCGGGCGCGCCCGCGCGCGTCCCGCGGGACGAGGGACTGGCGTTGCCTTTATGCGCCTCCTGGCGCTGTTGGTACGTCACTGGTGGTGGTGGGAGGAGCCCGGCGGAGCCAAGCCCGGCTGGGAAGAAGGCGGAGCAAGGCCCGGCCCTTAGCTGCTGGTGCTGCGGCATTGCGGTGGAGCGAAGCCCGGCCGTGCAGGAGACAGGTAGCAATCACCCCCACGGGACTCGGCCCTGGCGCTGCCGTTATGCGCCTCCTGGCGCTGTTGGTACGTCACTGGTGGTGGTGGGAGGAGCCCGACGGAGCCAAGCCCGGCCGGGAAGCAGGCGGAGCAAGGCCCGGCCCTTAGCTGCTGGTGCTGCGGCGTTGCGGCGGAGCGAAGCCCGGCCGTGCAGGAGACAGGTAGCAATCACCCCCACGGGACTCGGCCCTGGCGCTGCCTTTATGCGCCTCCTGGCGCTGTTGGTACGTCACTGGTGGTGGTGGGAGGAGCCCAGCGGAGCCAAGCCCGGCAGGGAAGCAGGCGGAGCAAGGCACGGCCCTTACCTGCTGGTGCTGCGGCGTTGCGGCGGAGCGAAGCCCGGCCGTGCAGGAGACAGGTAGCAATCACCCCCAATCACTGGCAGCCTTGTTGGAAAGCATGGCAGAAAAGAGAGACCTGGTATTAGCATTACTTGCAGTGACTTTTGGGAATATTTCAATCTTTTCCTGGAGTTCTGGAGAATAACAATATTAAATATTCTTTATGCTGGTAGTAATGGACTGCCAGGCGAAACAGTCTTAGGTCCAGAACTAAGCAGATGTGCAGTGTGGCTGGCATGCTACAGAAAAGCAGGACAAAAACAGATTATAGGCATTAAGTTTGGGTAATAACCGCACAGTGCAGACTGTCATGGGCTAAATCCCACACTGCGTCGTGGGTCAGTCTGATGCTTGTGTGAACTTTTTGTTGGGATGAAGGTGATCAAGATTTGATATCGGGGTTTTAAAAATAATTCAGATTTTCTGCAGAATAATCCACAGGAAGCATACGAATATAGAAGTAGACAAATTTGGAGACAAAACGGATACAGCCCACAGCCGATTTTTGAACACTAGAACATGTCAGCTGGACTTCACTTGCAGGCTTTCTCTTGCCACACGGTGCAGCGTGCAGGGTATTCCCCCCAAGTCATTGCCTACTTTCCTGGACAAGCGATTCTAGTGGGCAGGAAGCCACCAGCTCCTGTAGTACAGACTCTCCTCCAGCAGTCACATGGCAGCTGTATTAGCGAGGTTAACCAAATACAACAAGACAACATTGGTAGTACATACCACCATCCCTAAGCAATACACCGACTGGAAAGGTCGAACATTGCGTAGACCAACGACTGTTAGCCACAATGTCCATGCAGCAGAGCCTTTAGAAGTTGGATCAGTTTGCACACTTTGTATAGCTTCGAAAAATCACTGGTGGGCTGCAAGAATGTAAACACCCAGTCGCGGCCGGCATTACGGGCGGGTGGGCTGGTTTCGAAATGGGGTTGTAGTGCCGCAGAGGGGATGGGGGGCGGGAGGGGTATAAGGGAAAAAATATATATAAAATAAAAGTAAAACTTACCGTCCCGCTTTCGGTTAAGTCCCGAGACTCCCGACTCCCGCCGTCCTGCGTTTTAAATTCCTGCAGACAGTGCTCCTCATCAGGAAGGCGGCAGGCAGCCTTCCTCCCCTCCACCAATCAGAACGCTGCAATGGCAGCGTTGTGATTGGTGAGGCCGCGCCCCACCCAGGTCATTTTCTCTCTGTATGCTGCAGCATACATAGAGAACAGGGAGAGTGGGCGGTGTTGCTATAAGGCAGGGGGGAGTGGCGTGCCCACTGTTGTTCATACTGACTGTTTGGGCGGCCTCAGGACCGCCCACCCCCAACCAGGAACTTCTGCTTTCTCGCAGTGAGAGAAGGCAGAAACAAATGGTAGTTATTACCATTTATGTTTTTGCCTTCTCGCACTGCGAGTAAGCAGGCGGGTGGCGCCCAAACCCCCCTATAGAGGAGCCGCCTCTTGCTAGTTCATGTGCAAGGTCCCTGTATTCTTTCCCCTTTATTTCCAGAACATGGTTTTCATTCTCATCTCGTGTATCACTTGGTGTTTGCTCTCTTGTGAGAATATCTCGTTCTAGTTTGACTAGTTGCCTATCTTTCCTGTGACCTTTTCCTGCCGAAACGCGCATAGAATACGATTGTTAATTGAAGTTGTGCCACATTGTTTTGCCTTATTATTGATGTAAAACTTTATAAACATGAGAAAAAATATACAACAATCACACATATGAAGTAGTGTTATACCAATGTATTGCTGTCATCACTATTGTGACATTGTTTTAAATTGAGCCATTTGTGGTAAGGTATGTATGAGGATATGATTGAGATAGTGTGAATGGGCTATGTCATTGTATTCCACATTATTAATAAAAACATGTTTTGTATTTTTGGATAAAAACAGTATCTGATTTGGTTCTTTCTTTTTCTATGTGTCATTGTTGTATGATTATTATATTTTTGTTACCTTATGTCTTTAATTAGACTATCCTTGATATTTGGGACTTGGAGACACCATGGACTAATCGTAATGGGCTGTGCTAACTGTGCATCGCGCCTGTATGGGCGCATGGTCAGAGATGCCCCTTGTTAAGTGTTGAACTTCAGTGAATTGGTGAGCGGAATCAGCCAAAGACAGTATGTAATCGATGCGGGAGTGGCTTTTATGAGCGGCAGAGTAGTAGGTGTATTGTCGTGCTTGTGGATGAGCCGCCCACCATATGTCCCTCATTCCCAGTGCTGCAACAAAATCAGCCATAACATAGAGGGAGTGCGTCACTTCTCTTGGGGGGTGTCTATCCACTTGAGCACAAAGCGTCATATTAAGGTCCCCACCCACTACTATTTCACCTTCAGGTAAGGTGAGAAGTAACCTGCTCCATTCCCGCAAGGCCACATTGTGATGAGCAGGTGGGATACATACCGGGAGGATATTTATATTCCTACCTTCCCAGGTGCCTGAGACACCAGCGAAGCTCCCATAATTATCTGTGTGTGTCTGGGTCACTATAAATGGAAGGCTTTTCTTCACAAGTATCCCTACCCCTTGGGAGCCGGTGTTGAATCCCGCATGGACAATAAGTGTATATCCCCATCTGTCCAGCGCCTTACAAATATTCCCTACAATGTGAGTTTTCAGTAATAGAATGATGCCCGAGGCCTGTCTTTTGATGTACTGCAGCAGCACCACCCCCCTCTTTATCCTATCTCTTAACCCAACGACATTCCAGGAAAGCACATTCAGTGCCACTTCAAGCCGTATGGCACTAGGGAAGAGAAGAGAAGAGAAGAGAAGAGAAGAGAAGAGAAGAGAAGAGAAGAGAAGAGAAGAGAAGAGAAGAGAAGAGAAGAGAAGAGAAGAGAAGGGAAGGGAAGGGAAGGGAAGGGAAAGGAAGGGAAAAGAAGGGAAGGGAAGGGAAGGGAAGGGAAAGGAAGGGAAAAGAAGGGAAGGGAAGGGAAGGGAAAGGAAGGGAAAAGAAGGGAAGGGAAGGGAAGGGAAGGGAAGGGAAGGGAACGGAAGGGAAGAAAAGGGAAAAGAATGCAAGGACATTTCTAGCACACCTCTTAAGTATTTGGTCAGCTCTGTCCTTACCCAGGGTCCAAGAAGCCTGGCAAATGGTACAGCTTGCCTAGCTTAATGGCACTGATTCTGAAAAAGGAAGTTGGGAGTCACTGTCGCAATCCTGGCCCTCAAAGGCTTCTCCCAGCCTTCACTGGTGTGGAAGCTCAAGCTGCTGGGCAGGTTATCTTAGTGTTCTGACTGGAAGTTTCTTCCCCATCTTTATACCCAAGTTGCAGGCACTCTGTTTACTCCAGTCATTTAGAGCTGTGAAAAGTGCTAGGCATTTCTGCACTTTTGTGATTATAAGGCAGACTGGGGCAGTCGTGATTTTTGTCGAAAGTGTCAAGTCAAGTCAAGTCATGAAATTTATATAGCGCACTACATACCCAGAGGGTTTCAAGGCGCTTAGGAAGGGGAGGAGGATTATTTGTCAAATATCCACGTTTTAAGCTGCTTTCTGAACGCTAGGTGATTCTGGGTTAGGCGAAGGTAGGCGGGGAGTGAGTTCCATGTTTTGGCAGCCAGGTAAGAGAAGGATCTGCCTCCCATGGTGGTCTTGTTGATGCGAGGTACAGTGGCGAGGGCTTGGCTGGAAGAGCGGAGTTGGCGGGAGGGGGAGTAGAAGGACAGTCGAGAGTTGAGGCAATCTGGTCCGATGTCGTAGAGTGATTTGTGTGCGTGGGTGAGCAGTCGGAAAGTGATCCTCTTATTGACGGGTAGCCAGTGGAGGTCTTTAAGGTGACCAGAGATGTGTTCGTTGCGTGGGATGTCTAATATGAGCCTGGCTGAGGCGTTTTGGATTCGTTGTAGTTTCTTCTGGAGTTTAGCGGTGGTACCTGCGTAGAGGGTGTTTCCGTAGTCCAGTCGGCTCGTGACCAGAGCATGGGTGACTGTTTTCCTTGTTTCGGTGGGGATCCAGCGAAATGTTTTTCTGAGCATGCGAAGAATGTTAAAGCAGGAAGAGGATACGGCGCTGACTTGTCTGTTCATTGATAGTGAGGCATCCAGGATGACGCCAAGGTTCCGTGCATGGTCTGTCGGGATGGGTGCATTTCCGAGGGCTTCCGGCCACCAGGAGTTGTCCCATGCAGAGGGGGATTTACCTAAGATGAGGACTTCTGTTTTGTCTGAGTTCAGTTTCAGTCGGCTTTGTTTCATCCATTCGGCGACTTCTTTCATTCCTTCGTGAAGGTTAGTTTTGGCGGTGCTGGGGTCCTTGGTGAGAGATAGGATCAGTTGAGTGTCATCCGCGTAGGAGATGATATTGAGGTTGTGTTGGCGGGCGATGGCCGCGAGGGGGCTCATATATACGTTGAAGAGGGTGGGACTGAGTGAGGATCCTTGTGGTACGCCGCAGATGATTTCAGAGGCCTCGGACTTGAATGGTGGGAGGCGGACTCTCTGGGTTCTTCCGGTGAGGAACGAGGTGATCCATTCCAGTGCCTTTCCTTGGATTCCGATGTTTCTGAGGCGGTGTAAAAGGGTGCTGTGGCAGACTGTGTCGAAGGCTGCAGAAAGGTCGAGGAGGATGAGGGCGACTGTGTCTCCATTGTCCAGTAGAGTTCGGATGTCGTCTGTTGCTGCGATGAGGGCGGTCTCAGTACTGTGTTTGGCTCGGAAGCCAGATTGTGAGGGGTCGAGTGAATTGTTGGCTTCGAGGAATGCGGCGAGCTGGTTGTTGACAGCTTTCTCGATGACTTTGGCCGGGAACGGAAGAAGCGAGATGGGGCGGTAGTTTTTGAGTTCGGTGGGGTCTGCTGTTGGTTTTTTCAGAAGGGCGGTGAGTTCAGCGTGTTTCCAGTTTTCTGGGAAGGTAGCGGAGTTGAAGGAGCAATTGATGACGTCTCGGAGGTGAGGAGCTATGACGGAGTCTGCTTTGTTGAAGATGTGGTGAGGGCATGGGTCTGTGGGGGATCCAGAGTGGATGGAATTCATCAGGCGGATGGTGTCCTCAGTGGAGATAGGGTTCCAGGCGTTAAGGGTGTTAACGGGGGGAAGATGGTCAGCTGAAGGTAGGGTGGGTTGGCTTCCGGGTTGGTTGTCAAAGCTGTTGTGGATGTCAGCAATCTTGTTGTGGAAGAAAGAGGCTAGGGAATCGCAGAGGGTTTGAGAGGGGGAGATGTCGTTGGCGTTGGCCGAGGGGTTGGAAAATTCCTTGACGATGTTGAAAAGTTCCTTGCTGTTGTGGGCGTTGTTGTCAAGTCGATCTTTGAATGCTGTTTTCTTGGCTTTTCGGATCAGTTGGTGGTGAGTACGGATGGCGCTTTTGAAGGCGTCCTTGTTGCTGGTGGATGGGTCTTCTTTCCAGGCCTTTTCAAGGGAGCGGCACAGTTTCTTGGACTTCTTGAGGTCATCGTTGAACCATGAGGCCTTCTTGATGCCAAGTGTGTGTTGACGTTTTTGTGTGAGCAAGGAAATGGGGTGGAGCTGGCAGTCTTAGGATACTTAAAAAAAGAAGGGCACTCAAGATATTCAGGCTGCGCTCCCCCCATCTTAGGTACAACTGGATGTGGGCACCTTTGAAATGGAAACCAGTGTGGGCATGGGCCACGCATGTTATGACCTTTGTAGACTCGGACACTGGTTAGCGAGATCAATCCCATGAATTGTAGTTTAACCCTCCTCCTAACACATCATGGAGAGAAACGTGAACCTAGGACCAGAGCAGACGGGGCTGGTGATCAGAGAGGAGGAGAGGGAACCATCTCGACAGCAGGTTGGACGGGAGAAGAGCTGGTCTGGACCCCGAGGGCTTCTGGGAGGCTCGGTGACGCACATATGAAACTCGGTGATCTGTTAAAGACAGTGACAGACAGTAAGTTTCATCAGAAGAAAAGGTGAACAGATAAAACAAGGCAGATGCAATATGCAATCGATTACCTGGTAATCTGCGGAGTCTCACCATAACTGACCTTCAGTCAAGTTGAAAACCTGCGTGAGTACTTTAGATCTACATAGCTTCACAGGATCAGGCTGGCTGTGCAATGCAGGACTTCCAAAACAGAGCGACGGGAGCCCAAAAAAATACATGGTTAGCGCCGCTTTAAGAGCCTGAAGGCCTTGGTGGGTGGTACATGGTCTGGTCTGCCATTAAGAGCCTGTGTGGGTATACTGGGGAGCAGAGTGCGCCAGGTCAGGAGATCACCAGGGCCTGACCTGAGGCCAGATCAGAGCCCCTACAGTAAAGCTGCTGATGCCAGAGGAGGAAGGCACAGTGCATGGCGGCTTCCATAGCACACTTGAACAAAAGGAAGGACGCCTTGGTCTTTCACTGTAGTGATGCCGAATAGATCAAAAGAACAGCAGCTCCTACTTCCTACAATCAAAGGAAGTCTCCCCACTCCTGAGCCAAAATGGATCAGCCCCCACTTATTTTTTTTTCTACATAAGACAATATAAAGAACACGAACACTTCATGTACAAGACCCCACAAAGGCATTCCTGCGAGGCTCCACCTGGGTAGTACTGGTGAGTAAACATGGGCTTTATTGGAGCTCAAGATACACAGAGGCGAGGCAAACAATGTAAGAACCGATGCAACCCCAAGAACTCTAAAGATAGACACTCTGATCAGGAGCACTACAAGCACACAACAGAAACCCGCCTCATTCTACAGAAGCAAAAGAAAGATAATGATGAAAGGAAAATTATTACATTTTGAAATAGTGAACACTCTTCTTATAAGAGGCAATTCTTAAGAAGTATTTAGGTATCCTTTCTTTGCCTTCACAAATATAAAGAATTATGTTGGCAATAGCGGTACCGTATGACATCCCAAAAACGTACTCTTTGTGACTGGCGTCTCTTTAAACACCGGCGTGACGAACACTCGTGACCTGTGGAATACAACCTTCTCGTTTCGGCACTTTTAACGATCCAGCTGGGAGGATCTGAGCGTTAGCATTTTATGGAAAAGCATGCGAAAAAATATCTCAAATATAGGTGTTTAATTGACAGATTTAAAAAGAGCAAGGACAAAGTACAATTTGGACCAGTGGCGGTGCGTCCATTGGGGGCGTTGGGGCGTTGCCCCACTATCCCATGCCATGGACGACCGCACCTGCACTGCCAATCAATCTTAACTTATTTTAAAATAAATGCGCAATTGTCAGGCACCCGAGCACTGCGCGCGACCGTCCCGGTACCAGCCCGACTGATGACTGAATCGGGCATCCATAAGGTAGTGGGCCGTGGGGGGCGGGGCTGCAGCAGAAAGAGTGGCAGGCAGGCAGCGCACAGACAAGCAGCAGGCAGTGACTGCGCAAGCTAAAACCCGGAGTCTTCAATATTTTGACTTTCCCGCGCATGCGCACAGTGTAGCCCGTCCCTCCCCCTCCCCTCTCTCTAGCACACACACACATAGCAGGACCCGGGGCCCCGGGCTCATTTAGGGCAGATAGTCTCTTGCTCGTAGGCCAATCCTGGCGCAGTGGTGCTGCTAGCGCTGCGCCAGGATTGGCTGCTGCAGCAGGATGGGACCGCGCGTGGGTGTTGGTTGAGGGCCGCACAGTATGGCCAATCACATATGGCTATAATCAGCCATGTCGTTTGTGATTGGCCATTTCCCTAAACTCAGTAAACTGCAGTGATGTCACCGCGCGTGGCGCACAAGTGCTGCCACACAACAACTAGTGAAGTAGTGATAGTATCATTAGCACGAAGGTAAGGAGAGTGGACCATGTGACTCGTGCGTCGTCGTGACTGTCTTGTGCCTACTACGGATGGACCGCCTGGTGTTTGCTGTAATCTGCGTCGGTGGGAAGACGTCATCTATCGAGTACACTCCGAGAGAGGTTTCATACTAGTAAGTGAAGTTCACGTTTTTACAGTGACTGAAAGGAAAGGTAGCATTAAGCAAGCCTACACAAATTCCACCAAGCACCTGACCTGCAGTCTGTAACTTTGGTATCCCCACTGCTGGTACTACCAGAAATGTATACGAACATACTCTCTCTCCTCAGATATTCAAACTTGAAAAATAAATAATCCGTCCTCGAATATCTGAGCGTATTTCTTTGCCCCGTAATGCAGGCCGAGACGGCGAGACGGTAAGTTTTATTTTCTTTAATTAAACCCCTCCCGCCTCCCCCCCCATGGTCCCACGATGACCCCATTTCCACCCTACCCGTCATGCTGGCCGTGACTGTTAATTTGTCACTTGTACATAGATTAAAAAATAAATCCAGCCTGCGTGCTTAGTCTGAAAACCAGGAAGACGTGTGATATTACAATGTGCCAGTTAAATGTTGTTTTCTCTTTTGGATGGAGTCGGTTTTGTTTATCTCGAGGTCGGATCTCGGTAGCACTAGAGTGGGCACACCTCTGTTGCTCTCTGTGTACGTTTGCAGCTTCCACTTGTATCAGACGCACACTTATCTCCCCAAATGATTCATGACTGCTGCTCGCCGGTAATTACAGAATTTTAGAACCGGCATTTCATTGCCCACAATGAGAAACCATCATGATGATTTATTTAGGTAAATAAGTGTGCGCGTTAGTAAATGAGATGTGCTTCTTTTTATTGTCTTTTATGAACCTAGTTTGAACAATGTATAAGTAATGGTCATCTTTTTTTATCTTAATGGAGTGGCTTGACTGCATACCATATTAATAACTACGGAACCTTTGTGCAATACATTCATTTCTCTTTCTTTGGTTGATTTACTGGATTTTCCCCAAAATATTATCATTTGAATTCGCCTGACAGTTAGATCATTTTTTCTTAAAATAAGATTATCGGAGGAGCTGGCTACAGTGCTGAAAGTGTATAATGCAGTTTAAAAAAAAACATATGCAGACACTGGTTTTCGCATAGAAGGCGAGGTTACGTGCCTGCAGGTTTAAAGGTGATAAAGTCGACTCTGTAGACTTTTATGACATTTTGTTCTTTGCAATTCTTTTCTTATTTTAATATTTCAAGACTTCATGTTCACAATAGATTTTCTTGCTTGCTCAAATTTGCTTTAAAATACTCCATTTACCACTCCTTTTTTCAACATTTTCTCACAGGGAAGTTCTTCAACCCCACCCCAAACCCGCCTTAAGTCAGTCTGGCTCCCTCACAATGCAACACTCATCCCCCAACTTTTACGCCCCACCACTTTCAAATGTCACCAGCCGCCACTGATTTGGACAGGATAAATTTATGTTGGCGGGTTTGCGGCTCCCTTTTCAAGCTGAAGTGATTGGGGGCCGTGCGCCCCCTGCTCTCCTCTCTGCTTTTAGCGCCCTCTCCGTGTTGTGGGTTCTGTAAAAACGTTATAAATATTTAACTCAAAAACTAAAGCGAATTATAGCAGCAGTACGCAGTGGCGGTGCGTCCATTGGGGGCGTTGGGGCGTTGCCCCACTATCCCATGCCATGGACGACCGCACCTGCACTGCCAATCAATCTTAACTTATTTTAAAATAAATGCGCAATTGTCAGGCACCCGAGCACTGCGCGCGACCGTCCCGGTACCAGCCCGACTGATGACTGAATCGGGCATCCATAAGGTAGTGGGCCGTGGGGGGCGGGGCTGCAGCAGAAAGAGTGGCAGGCAGGCAGCGCACAGACAAGCAGCAGGCAGTGACTGCGCAAGCTAAAACCCGGAGTCTTCAATATTTTGACTTTCCCGCGCATGCGCACAGTGTAGCCCGTCCCTCCCCCTCCCCTCTCTCTAGCACACACACACATAGCAGGACCCGGGGCCCCGGGCTCATTTAGGGCAGATAGTCTCTTGCTCGTAGGCCAATCCTGGCGCAGTGGTGCTGCTAGCGCTGCGCCAGGATTGGCTGCTGCAGCAGGATGGGACCGCGCGTGGGTGTTGGTTGAGGGCCGCACAGTATGGCCAATCACATATGGCTATAATCAGCCATGTCGTTTGTGATTGGCCATTTCCCTAAACTCAGTAAACTGCAGTGATGTCACCGCGCGTGGCGCACAAGTGCTGCCACACAACAACTAGTGAAGTAGTGATAGTATCATTAGCACGAAGGTAAGGAGAGTGGACCATGTGACTCGTGCGTCGTCGTGACTGTCTTGTGCCTACTACGGATGGACCGCCTGGTGTTTGCTGTAATCTGCGTCGGTGGGAAGACGTCATCTATCGAGTACACTCCGAGAGAGGTTTCATACTAGTAAGTGAAGTTCACGTTTTTACAGTGACTGAAAGGAAAGGTAGCATTAAGCAAGCCTACACAAATTCCACCAAGCACCTGACCTGCAGTCTGTAACTTTGGTATCCCCACTGCTGGTACTACCAGAAATGTATACGAACATACTCTCTCTCCTCAGATATTCAAACTTGAAAAATAAATAATCCGTCCTCGAATATCTGAGCGTATTTCTTTGCCCCGTAATGCAGGCCGAGACGGCGAGACGGTAAGTTTTATTTTCTTTAATTAAACCCCTCCCGCCTCCCCCCCCATGGTCCCACGATGACCCCATTTCCACCCTACCCGTCATGCTGGCCGTGACTGTTAATTTGTCACTTGTACATAGATTAAAAAATAAATCCAGCCTGCGTGCTTAGTCTGAAAACCAGGAAGACGTGTGATATTACAATGTGCCAGTTAAATGTTGTTTTCTCTTTTGGATGGAGTCGGTTTTGTTTATCTCGAGGTCGGATCTCGGTAGCACTAGAGTGGGCACACCTCTGTTGCTCTCTGTGTACGTTTGCAGCTTCCACTTGTATCAGACGCACACTTATCTCCCCAAATGATTCATGACTGCTGCTCGCCGGTAATTACAGAATTTTAGAACCGGCATTTCATTGCCCACAATGAGAAACCATCATGATGATTTATTTAGGTAAATAAGTGTGCGCGTTAGTAAATGAGATGTGCTTCTTTTTATTGTCTTTTATGAACCTAGTTTGAACAATGTATAAGTAATGGTCATCTTTTTTTATCTTAATGGAGTGGCTTGACTGCATACCATATTAATAACTACGGAACCTTTGTGCAATACATTCATTTCTCTTTCTTTGGTTGATTTACTGGATTTTCCCCAAAATATTATCATTTGAATTCGCCTGACAGTTAGATCATTTTTTCTTAAAATAAGATTATCGGAGGAGCTGGCTACAGTGCTGAAAGTGTATAATGCAGTTTAAAAAAAAACATATGCAGACACTGGTTTTCGCATAGAAGGCGAGGTTACGTGCCTGCAGGTTTAAAGGTGATAAAGTCGACTCTGTAGACTTTTATGACATTTTGTTCTTTGCAATTCTTTTCTTATTTTAATATTTCAAGACTTCATGTTCACAATAGATTTTCTTGCTTGCTCAAATTTGCTTTAAAATACTCCATTTACCACTCCTTTTTTCAACATTTTCTCACAGGGAAGTTCTTCAACCCCACCCCAAACCCGCCTTAAGTCAGTCTGGCTCCCTCACAATGCAACACTCATCCCCCAACTTTTACGCCCCACCACTTTCAAATGTCACCAGCCGCCACTGGCAGTACGTACGGTAGCACCGCTCGATCTGGCGTAGACAATATTATACTATGATTGCAGAAATTGCAGGATTCCGCGTTTGCTACGGCCCTTCAGGCGAAGAAACGTGTTTTTAAATCGACATACCCAGTTGTGACTGGCCAGCTGGGCCGCGCAGGTGTTGCTAGTCACCGGTGTCACGGAGTCTGAAGAGAGTGCACTTGTTTCAATTATCTGCAAAGTTTCAAATGGCGTTTGTGTCGCTGCCAGTTAAATTATTACCGACTCTGAGAAGCGAAGATAAGGACTTTTCCATTCTAATTTACGTTGCGCATCAAACTCGCTATGCATTTGGAATGTTTAAACCCAGTCTTTACATACACAGCAACAGCGAGCGAGACTATGCTGTACTTATTTTGTGAGAAAGAACTTTCGTATGCGAATAAAAAGGCAATGTCGCCATCAAGCGGTCGCTGTAAGAATAAGCAGAACGAATAGTCTTCATGCCGAGTGCTGTTACCCGCTTTCAGGATTCAGTCACCCACTCAATTGTAATGCCTTCCCTTTGGACTGTTCACTCACAACGTGTTTATTTTTATTTCATTCAGCCAAGAGGTGAGGCAGCAGGTAGCCAGACTCACCCCTATTGTAAAATGTCCTGCATATATTTGTATTTTTTTGGTGTCAGTTACCAAAACGGCAGGAGCAGCTGAAAAAGAAATCACACAACATCGGACACTCAACAGCATCACTGGGTTGACACCTTGTCCCAGCCTTGGACCCTCAATCGCCTCTTACTTATTGCTGAGAAGCTGTGAAAGGGGCAAGGAGGACCTGTTTCTGCCAATGTCTCCTGAGACTCTATGAGCACACATAGAAAAAGCAAAATGCCATCGTTTGCTTATGTACAGGAAGGTGTCCGTCCTGTACATAAATCCTCCCACGAAAGCAGATACCCTTGCACTCTGGTGGAAGGGTGCCTGCGTTGGCGCTAAGTTGCTAAACCTAGCGCCCTCGCATGAGGGAAATGCAAGGCTGCACCACATTCTTGTAAATATATTGCAGCCTTGCGTTTCAGAAGTGGTGGAGCGTGTCATTAAGCCAAGGAGGCTAACAACACGCTCTGCCACTTCCTTGCACATATCTCCCACTATTTCATCTTCCATTCTTACCGGGCCAACTTCAAACGGGGTTCACACAACCCTCTCCCACTTATGAGTTTGCTGCTTTCATCAGGAAGCCATCAAAATATGTTAGGTGATATGTTGGACCACATTTCACTACACTGTGGACACTTCACACCTCCCCATCCTGGCGCCACAATATTTATAGGGTTAACCCTCACAACATTTAGGGGAACTTTTAGGTGTTTACCAGATTTTGAAGACCCCTTTTTTGACCAAATCTTCAAAATTTGATTTGGGTTCGTCTCTAGAAAATCTAATATTGTACCTCAACTTCATTTTCTCTTGTTATTCAGTAAACCTCTCCGACTTGGAGCATGGATAGACCTTTGAAGCTGGTCTCTGCCCTTTGAAAGGCCTTAAAGGACAGACCTCAGTGGTGCTGTCACTTGTGACGTATGTAGTGACGGAGCCACCTGGCCAGTTCACACACGCTGCTCACTCACCCACGTAGCCCGAGGGGGGGCGCGCCCGAGGGCATAAATGAAGGGGTGCAAGACCGCTCGGGGTCTTTGGCCCAGTGCATATACACGTGTCTGTGTCGAGTCATTTATGGTGGCCCAAACCTGCGACCTAGTTAGCCCCATGACATCCCCTAGACCGGGATACCACACTGGCGACGAGGCGGGTCGGTCCGACGCCTCGCCGTCCTCCTGCATCTGCCGCCCGGTACCTAAGGTCCTGCCACTGCCGTCTCGTGCATTCGTAGTCCGCGCCGGTAGCATCGTTCCAGGCCTGAAGCATATGCCCAACCCGCGTGGAGTCGTCCGCTAGGAAGCTGAGTCGGGCTCCGTGTGCGCCGCCTCCGCAGACGCGCCCCTGCTGCCAGCATCACCGCGAGGAGTCTTCGTCGGTGCATGGAGCAGCGCCTGAGGTGAGGCCTACCCTGCGCGTGAGTGCGAGCGAGCGCCACCCAAGCCCTGCATGGCCTCCGCTCACAGGCTTCCTCCCTGCCGCTGCCCGGCCACGCTCCCACAGTTGAGCCGGCGGGGAAAGCTCTGCGCTCATCACAGAGCGCACCGCCGCCTGTGAGCCCTCGCATGGAGGGAGGTCTCGACCCTCATGAGGAAGGATCTATGGGCCAGCGCCCCCTTTCCCAGCCTCTGCCAGCCTACCCAAGCAGCAAAGGGGCCTGGGAGTCAGTATCTGCACTGGGAAGCAGCGCGGGTGGCCACTCAAAGGGAAGGCCACGCCCCTGCTCGGTGGGAGAAGCAGGAAGAAGAATAAGGGCACAAACACTAGCTAAGAGACACCAACCAGCAGCCAGTCACAGGTGTCGGAGGCAGGGTGCACCTAGAGGGGTATTTTTTCTGTACCAGCGCATGAGCCTGCCCAGTGCCTACACCAGTCAACAAGCTCGGCCTGCAGACACCCAGGGTGTCCAGCATCACGGCATCCGCGCCAGGGCAACACCACCATCTTGAAAGGGGAAAAGGACACAAATAGACTGCTCCCGTACCTACTCTACTTCACTCGGCACCTGCATTCGACTGTGCTTTGATGCACAAGGTGGCAAACCGGCTATAGAGGATGAGCAACCCGGGTGCCAGTGGTGGGGGTGCCCCCCAAGCAGCACCACCCCCCAAGCGGGTCCGCCCTCTCAGGCAGCACCGCCACCTCAGCAGGCCGCCCAACACGCTCCAGCTCCACCCGGTCATGGCACAGCAGTCCCATTGCTACCCTTCAGTGAGCGATCGGACCCGTCCACCGCCGCAGCTCGTTGGCGCTCCTGGATTGGTCGGCTGAACCATTATTTTATTGGTGTGCGGGAGGCGGACGGAAGAGTGAAGAGATCACTTCTCATGTGTTATGGAGGAGCAGAGTTGTATGATCTATTCGAGACCCTACCAGATAGAGGGGAAGATGACAACTACACTGGGGCTGTCGCAGCCCTGAACCGCCACTTCGACCTTCAGATCAACCCAGACTTCGAGTGGTTCAAGCTCCAGCAGGCGTGACAGGGAGAGGCCGAGACCATTGACGTTTTCTACGCCTGCTTACGGAAGCTTGCCACCTCGTGTACGCTACCAGACCAGAGGGCGGAAATTTGCTCACAGCTCATTCAAGAATGTTGGTCAGTCCACTACGCCTCCTCATACTGCGACAGCCTGGTATCACCCTCAACGAAATTCTGGTGCTCGCCTGGTCCCACGAACTATCCAATGCATGTGCAGACGAAATGGAAGCGGCCCTGAAGCAGCCATCTGTGTCTCAGCAGTCACTCACAATCAAGGAGTAGAGAGTGGATGTGATTCATAGACAGCCGTTCCAGTCAAAAGGAGCCACGAGGCATCCGCAGAAGAACGCATGCGGCAACTGCGGCCTTGATCACCCCCCTGAGGGGAAATGCTTTGCGAGAGGAAAACCGTGCTTGCAATGTGGAAGACTCAACCACTTCGCAAAAGTCTGCAGGAGCGGAAGAGGACGGGGCAACGCCCCAGACCCACGTGGCGTTGTGGACACGGTACGATAGCTAAAGCTGGAAGATTTAAAAGATCGGGACGGAAGAAGATGATGTATTTTTTGTGTTGTTTGTCGGCAGAGAAGGGACAAAGCACCGACCACCACCCATGTGTAACATCACCATAGCAGGGCTCCCCGTGAGCGCCCTTATAGACACCGGAGCAACAGTCGACGTGATTGACAGTGACCAGTACAAGAAATTAGCGCCGCATCCGCCACTTCTACCATCCAAGACGCGGATATACACATACAACAGCGACGAACCTCTCTCTCTACGAGGAGTCATGGAGGTCGAGGGCCGGAGTCTGAACACGAAATTACATGTCGCCGAAGGGATACGGGGCACCTTATTCAGTTGCCACGCGGCGGAAGATTTGGGACTTGTGTTTTGCCCCAACCAATTACACGACCTGCACGCCCGAGAGATGCTCAAAGACTTCCCCATGCTGTTCGAAGGCTTAGGGTGTTAGAAAGGGAAGACGTTCAAGTTGCATGTGGATCCTACGATCCGGCCCATGGCGCTGAGACATCGGAGGGTGCCATTCCACCTGCGGCCGCAGATGGAGGAAGAACTGAAGAAGCTGGAGGACCTGGGGGTGATAGAGAAGTGTCAGGCCTCACCCCATGGGTGTCCCACCTCGTTGTGGCCCCGAAACCAAAGCAGCCGGGGGCCATTCGATTATGCGTTGACAACGACATGCGCCTACCGAACAAGGCTGTAAAGAGGGAACGTCATCTCATGCCCACAATGGACGTAATCGTAGCTGACCTAAATGGCGCCAAATGGTTCACCAAACTGGACCTCAATGCGGGGTATCACCAGCTGAAACATCACCCGACAGCCGGAACATCACAACATTTTCCACCCGCAGAGATGTTTCAAAACGCCATAAGGGAGATCCACCCTGCAGCGACTTTCAGTTCAGACAACGGACTCACCCTGCACAGATCTAAATGCTCGTTTTATCAGGAGTCGGTGGACTTCTTCGGGTACATCTTCTCCAGAGAAGGGCTGCAAGTAGATCCGAAGAAAGCGTAGGCCATTCGATCTGCCCTGAGGCCCTTGGCAGCAACTGAAGTCCGGAGCTTCTTGGGAATGGCCACATACTGTGGCCGGTTTCATCCCCAATCTCTATCCGAGCCACTCCATGTCCTCACGAAATCGGGCCAACCATGGGCCTGGTCCTCCAAATAAGATCTGGCATTTCAGGCAATCAAGAACGCCCTCATCGATGACCGAGTCATGGCATACTTTCGCCCGCATCGACGCACGGTGGATGCCAGCCCTGTAGGGCTATGGGTCGTCCTGATGCAGCAAACCGATTCAAGGGATTGGGTTCCCACCGCATATGGCAGTCAGGCGCTGAATGCCACTGAGATGAGGTATGCACAGATAGAGCGGGAGGCTCTGGCCATAAAATGGGCGTGCCAATACTTCCACCTTTACCTGTATGGGCATGAATTTCGAGTAGTCCCCATTCACAAGCCCCTTGTCCCGCTCTTCGCCTGCACCGCTCGGCTGGCCCCACCATGGATCAAGAGGTGGGCTTTGCAGCTACAAACGTACAGTTTTGAAGTGATGTTCAGACCAGGGGCCAACAACCCGGCTGATTTTCTATCACGCCACCCTAGCCCACCCCAGCCACTTCATGCACTGGCCAATGAGGAGTGCACGGAGGAGTTTGTGCACATGATCTCCCTGGAAGCATGTCCTATTGCACTCACACTCGATGATGTTGGAAAGGCAACAGAGTCCGACCAGTGCCTCGTCAAGGTCAAGAACACATTGGCCAACTGGAACTGGCGCCACTTTCTGGACGGTGTCAGCTCCCTCACAGCGGAGGAACAGCTCTTCCGGCAACAAGTGTGGAGGGTGCAAAGTGAACTCAGCGAGGGCCCTCATGGAGTGATCCTGAGGGGTGCTTCCCTAGTTATCCCGAAGAGTCTGCAGGTGGAGGTGGTCCGCTTAGCGCACCAAGGTCATCAGAGTGTCTCCAAAACCAAGGCCAGACTAAGGACTAAGGTCTGGTTCCCACGGATGGACGCCATGGTAGTGGAAGCCGTACGCAACTGCCACTCCTGCAGCATCACAGGCGGTGAGCCTGCGCCCCATCCAGTGATCACTGAGGACCCGTGTCTTGAGCCGTGGTACAAAGTAAGCATCCACTTTGGGTCATTCCCGGATGGAAGGAACACGCTGGTGCTGGTCGACTCTCACTCCAAGTTTCCGGTGGTGGAGATAGCGTCATCAACAACATTCTCCCATGTAAAGACAGAGCTGGATCGCACGTTTGCCATGATGGGTCTACCAGAAGAGATCAAGTCCGACAACGAACCACCGTTCCAAGGCAGAGACTTCCAGGACTACCTGACCTCCCGATACATCCAACACCGGCAGATCACTCCACAGTGGCCCTAGGCAGATGGCAAGGTGGAGCGGTTCATGCGTACGATGAACCGAGCTCTCCGGATCGGGGTGGACAAAGGAGACGATGCCGGGCAGTGTATGTCGCAATTTCTAAGTGCGTATCGCCAAACTCCGCACTGCACCACCCGGTGTACGCCAGTTCATCTACTGTTTTGACGGACCCCGAGAGACAGTGTGCCCGCAGATCAATCAAGGAGTCCACCAAAGCTAGACCAAGGTGCCACGCAGGACAGAAGGAAGGCATCTAATGACATGGCGAGCCAAGCTCGAAGAGCCCAGTCCATGAGTGTTCAGGTTGGAGGTCAAGTTGTTGTAAAAGACCGCCACCCAAGCTGGAAGTATCACACTCCATTTGAGCCCGAAGTGCGGCTAGTAGTTAACATACAAGGTACCATGGTATCGGCCATGCGAGGAACTTGTGTCATCACATGGAACACCTCATGGTTCAAGAGAGTCTCCAAGGACGTGCAGCAGGTGACCAACCCATAGAAAAGCTGGAAGGTGGAGAAAGAATAGCCCCTGCCGAAGTCCCAAGAAGTCAACCGGAGGAGTTACAATCACAACCTGGAAGAGCATCTAGGACGGTGGATGACGCGAGAAGTGCAGAAGACACTCTCCCTGCACCGGAGAAGGAGTCCGAAGCGTCAGAATCAAGAACGAACTCCCGGAGCCAGAAGTATGGTATCCAGCCAAATCTGACCCCCAGTCAGAGACTGAGAGACTGTGCGTGGTGTGCTCAGAAGGACTGAGTAGTTTCCTGTGAAAAGTCGCTGTATCTAAAAGGTTGGAGGAATGTAGTGACTGAGCCAACCAGCCCGTTCACAAACGCTGCTCAAGCACCCACGCATCCCGAGGGTGGGCGCGCCCAAGGGCATAAATAAGGGGACGCAAGACCGCTCGGGGTCTTTGGCCCTGTGCATATACACGTGTCTGTGTCCAGTCATTTATGGTGGCCAAAACCTGCGGCCTAGTTAGCCCCACGATATCCCCTAGGCTGGGATACCACAACGCGGTACATCCACAATTTTGACCTAAAATGCCTTCCAATCTAAACCATTTGACTTGGTCCTTAAATACCACGTTAAACCAGTACACTAGCCCATTGCACTGGGGGTCATAGAGAGCCTTGGTGATATGCTTTTTCCAAAGACGTGCGCTGTACACCATTATCAATGACAATGGTGCTTGGCTGTAGCAGGACAGTGTACAGACATATCACTGGTCCACTTTGAGTGAGCATACTGAGAGTCACTGGAGTGACAGTGGAAAGGTCCTAACATATCTAATCCTACCCTTTCCCTGTTTTTTTTTTTTGCTAGGTGACAGGAATGAGGAAATGAAGGCACCTAGACTGGCCTTCACCATTCTCTCTGCAGCTACATTGTGGATATTCTCAAACCTATTGATCAGCGAGGCTATCAATTCCTGTCCACCAAAAGTGCAGTGATAGCAATCTTGTCATTTTCTGCATCTCAGTATCCCTCTTATGACCTACCGTAAGAACACTTTCTCTTAATCCATAGGGAGGAACACACTTGAAATCAATGAATACTAGCAACCCCTCCATCTGTAACTGTCCCTAAAAGGAACACACTTAGCGGGGACCTCCTTATGTCTAGGCCAACCTTCCTCAACTCAGGTCAGTTCAGAATGAAAAGCTTTTTCATTCTAGTCAGCAATCAGCTAATACTTTTCAGATATCCATCCCAAAAGAAAACTCAGCACACAGACCACCATAAAGACACGTTAAGAAAACCCGTCAAAAAAGTCAAGAGAACGAAAAGGCGGTCCTGACTAACAGTTTGCTGTAACATTTTTCTTTCCGAGTACAATATTCAACTTCAAAATGCTATTCCTGTTAAGTGAGAGATTAGCCTAGAGATGCATTCTGTAGAATTGAAGCCACCACCAGGAGGCAGGATTCCAACCAACAGCCTTTGGCCCATCCTTAACTCAAATCTACTTCCCCAAATGTAATTCCTGAAATTTCCCGCCAGGCAAACACAAGCTAATAACTCTTTTTCAATGATTGCATATTTACATTCGCTATCATACAACATTCGAAAGGCGAAGGCAGCATTCCGATCTTTATTCCAGACTCTTGGGAGAGAATAGCATCCGCTTGATACATGCTCTGGTGTACCTTAACCTGGCATTTAACCCACACAAAATAGTTTCAATTTAGCTGTTCCTACAATGGGGCACATTACGATTGCAGACGGACTTGTGTCCGTCCGCGAGCCCTGAGTAGGAGGGAACGTCCGCATGTGCTGCGGCGTTCCCTCCTGTGCAATTAGGATGTGACCGCCACCCTGGCGGTCACATCCTCTATTTTTAACATTGCGGCGGGTGCAGCTTCAAGCTGCACCCGCCGCAATGTTACAAACGCATGCATTGCATTTACATGCACAAAGCGGCAGGCACTGCGACGTGCCTGCCGCTTTCTGCATGTAAATGCAGGGGGTACCATAGGTACCCCCCATGTGCACCCTTCACCCAGGGGGCCCACAACGGGCCCCCGAAGTGAAGAATTGTGTGCTTTTCCACGACAGAGAACCCGCTGCGGAAAAAGCTTGTCTGGGAAGCCATCCTAATATGTCTGGCGCTGTCTGAGAGACACCGCCACCATATAAGAGCTTTTCCACCGCGGTTGTGAGCTGACCGCAGCGGAAAAGCGGCGGACTGAAACCAAGCTGGCTTCAGACCTGCCCACTCTACTGAGGCTGTGATCTTAGCGGTTATGGACTCTCTCAGGAGCAACGCCGACAAAGGGTCTCCTCAGGCCCTGATCCTTCTGGACTTGTCGGCAGCGTTCGACACGTGGACAATAACATCCTTCTCCACCGTGTCGAGCAAGCCGGTATCCGGGGCTCGGCTCTGGTCTGGATTAAATCCTTCTTGACAGGCAGAACCCAGGCTGTTCACCTGGGTCCTTTCACGGCTACTAGGGAACCATTCATCTGTGGAGTGCCTCAGGGTTCCTCTCTGTCTCCCCTGCTTTTTAATCCTTATCTTCGCCCGCTCATCCATTCCCTGAAGAGCTGGGACATTACCGTCTTCAATTATGCAGACGACCTGCAAATCATCTTCCCTCTTAACACCCCTAACGCAGCTCTCGACTGTCAGGCGGTCATGTTACATATCCAGCAATGGATGAACCTTAATCAGCTCAAGCTGAACCCAGGGAAGACTGAGCTAATTCTCCCTGGCAGTAGCTCCACTCACTGGGGCCCACAGTTTTGGCCTACAGAGCTGGGCTCCCCGCCCATTCCGGCTAAATCCGCAAAGAGCCTGGGGGTTATCATAGACTCAGAGCTCTCCCTCAAGCCTCAGGTTGGTGCAGTCGTATCCTCGTGTATGTTTCAGCTTCGGAGAATCAGGAAAGTTTCCCACCTACTCTCGCCTGAAGCCCTGATACAAGTTTTAATCGCCCTTGTGCTCTCCCGCCTGGATTTTTCCAACTCCTTGTATCATGGCCTACCGAAATACCTGCTACATAGGCTGCAAGACGTGCAGAATCAGGCAGCCCGACTAGCCTTTAAGACCCCGAAGTGGCAGTCTGCAAAACCACTACTCTGTAAACTCCACTGGTTGCCGGTCGAACAGAGAGCTGCATTTAAGATCGGCTGCCTGACCTACAAAGCTTTGACTGGTACGTCCCCCGTCTTTCTGAAGTCCCTAGTGACTCCTTACCGTCCGGCACGCAACCTTCGGTCCTCCCACCGTCAACTTCTGACCGCAGTCCCAATCAAACTCAAAAAATATGGTGGTTGCAGATTTGCTCATCTGGCTCCCAAACTCTGGAACCAGTTGCCGTTATCTTTCAAATCCTCCATGTATCTGCTGGAATTCAGAAAACTTCTTAAAACCAATCTTTTTACACAGTCTGGCTAGCTCCCCCTCTCTACATCTCTCAGTACCACCCAGCGCCAGGAAACCTATGGTGACAGAGCGCTATACAAGTCCCTCTTAAGATAAGATAAGATAAGATAAGACCCACCAGCCATCCTAATGTGGCGGTGGGTCTTTGGTGGGTCCGCAGCGGATTTTCCTCCGGCCCGGAGGATGTGGAAAATCCGCGATCCTAATCGACCCCAATGTCTCTTTTGATTTTAGCAAATACAACTTATTGTACATTACTTCACTAGAAGTCAACTTTCTTATTACACACTAGTATTCTCAATCGCTCCTCCTTTGCAGCAAAATTACTTACATAACTTCTAGTGCTCTCACCCAGCCTGGAAAAAGATAGCATTTCCTTATTGTTAGGTGGTGGGGTCTTCAACATACCTTCCATCAGATCTATTTTATGAGACAGTCCTTTTACCTGAAATACTATGATCCAAAGAATCCACTTTTTGTTTTAAAATAGTTTATTACATTTTATTATAATAATAACAATGGCAATACAAAAAAGAGCTTATGTATAGAGTACCCCCAAAAAGAGGTATCACTACTAAATAACAGATAATTAAATACAAAGCGGTACAATGCAATATGAAAGTAGTAATCAAAACATAAATGGCAAGGGACAATCAGTAACTATCATACAAATAATTTTAAATAGCGATACTATAAGTTAAACATGAGCGAAATACAATATATGGCAATATATAGGAAGTAAGTATAACTAAGAAGCTAAATAGTGATCAATTGGTTTCCAAAAAGAATGATAAGAGTCACAATTATGCGTAATACCAGACAAGGATAAGTTGGCACCTCTTCTAGTAAAAATATTCCAAGACCAACAAGCATGAAAGGATAATAAGGATACATCTTTCCAACAGGCAGTAATAGACTTTAGATAAAAAAATAAAAAATAAAAAAGTTTGCAATACAAATCAGATAATTGTTCAGAAAGAGCAACAGATTTACATATCAGCAAAGTAAATGAAAGCTCATCAGAGATATTAAATATTTTTTGTACAGCACTCCAAACTTCATTCCAAAACTTTAAGATAAATGTACATTCAAAAAGCATATGTTGTAACAAGCAAATATGCAAGTTACAATGCCAACAATTTAAATTTGGAAGACGTTTAGCTTTAAATAATTTTAATGGGGTCCATAAGCAATTAAACAAAATATAAGTATTTTTTTGATAAAGTGATACCGGTAACCATCCTGAAATATTGTTCAACCATCTTTTTTCCATGTATCATATGTAAAAGAAATTGAACGCTCATCGTTGAAATTGCATCAATATTGTTACCTTGAAATGTGGTCAACTTCTTATACATGAATGAAACAGCATGACAGGAAGAGGAGACAGATTGAACATAAATTGTTGAATCCGATTTTATGATTGTAGGAATTTTACTTGGAAAGGAGTCTAATATAGAATTAAATAAAAGTTCATTTTAAGGAAATCAGAAGGAGAAAATTGAAATGTTGCCTGTATTACATTAAACGATATAAAAGTATAATTATGGTAAATATCTTTTAGGTAAAATATACCCGCATTATTCCATGACTGCCAAAATTTGACATCATGAGAGAGCTTTAATCAGGGATTTTACCATAATGACATTTCTACAGAATTAAAAATAGTTGATTGAAAAAGTGAATCTAAATTGTTTAATATTAGCTTTGTAGACTTCAAAATAGTAGATTTATCAAATAATGTTGCATTATTAGACATGGTTATTAAAGTAGATAATGGATACGGAGCCACTAAATTGTTTTTCTATAAGAAGCCATGTAGGAGGACTATTAAGGTGTGAGGGACTAAACCAAAGAGAGCTGTGTTTTAGGATAAACGCTTTATGATAGTTAAAGAAATCTGGCATACCAAATCCTCCATTACATTTTGCCATTTTTCGTTTTTTATAGCTAATACATGGTGATGTATTATTCCAAAGAAACTTAGAAAGATGACGATCAAAAGTTTTATAAAATGACATAGGAATTTGATTAAGAATCATCTATATATATAAAAACGAAAGTATGTCTGTTTGTCCTTTATGCATTACTACACCATTCATCCGATCGGCATGAAACTTTGTGAAGTTGTTGAGTACACTCCAGCAAAGGTTTATGGCAAAAATAAATTAAAAAATAAATAATAATAATTTGTTATATGGCTGAGATACCCGCCACCCCCTTCTCAACACAATCCCCAAGGATGGGAAACCGGAAACAGTTCTGAAGTTTTTGGAAGTCGGGAGGGAGTGACCCTCCCGGGCCGTATTTTATTAAAATATGAAACAAAATTAAAACGTTAAATCAACAGTTTCATATTATGTACAATTTCATTACCACATTGCGATGTTTGGCTAACCTTAACATATCCTCTAATACAAAGGTTCTCCTAGCCGAACTAGCATCATACCAACATTTACTTAATTTTTGAAATTGTACATCCTAACGTTTAAGGGCCAACGGCAAGGTCGTAACCGGTGTCAAGATCCCTAACCCAGACATATCCCACTCACTTGTGAGGGGCGGCACGGAGGCGTACCTCAAGTGCAACTACCAATTTCCCTTGACTTGACGGGGGCCCCAATAAAACTCGACGCCACTTAAAGGTCGTACGAGGACTCGTGTGAGGTATCTAGAAGGTAGCGTAGACCCCCCCCCAAACCCCACACAACTTACCACATCTGCCGTCGCAGACGACCTGGCCCCGGGAAATTCCCCAGGAGGGGGCTGTAACCCCTCCTACACATGAAGGGGCCTTGACCGCCTTCCCTTTCCTTTCGGCGACCCATCCTTAGAAGGGACCGCCTCCCCGTTGAGGGGCCAATGGCCACCTCCCCCGAGCGCCCCCATCCGTAATGGGTGACGCCCACTCATAGGGATCTTCCAATTAGTGCTCACCGATCATGACCTTACCGCCCGACCAAAATAAATACGACAATGCTAAATAACTAAGACTAAATATAACAGACAGTAGCAATAACACTTTATTCAAAGCATGCTTACTGATGAACACTAAAGCAGAATTACTTTATTTGCAAAACATAACCCCCAAACGGTCATTCTTTATTGCATACTCAAAATTCTTCCCGATAATACGACAACCTGTAAACGAATTTCAGAATTAACCATCAAACTTTATTTAAAAACCACTCGCTGTCTTCAGGGGCTGGTGGGTGGGTCAAAAATGGCTCTTCGTTCCGTCTCGAGCTCACGTGCAGCGAGGAGGTGCAGCTTCAGAGCACAGGAACAAGAGGATGCTTTCTGGTCTTGATCCTCCTTTTAACCGTCTTCAGGGCGGGAGTAAACCCGCCCCTGCCTGCCCCGAGGGCGTGGCCAGCCGCGTCAGTTTCTAGGACGACCCACTCTAGGGCGGGAAAAGGCGCGCCCCGGCTACGCCGCTTCGGGCATACCAGCCGAGACTCGCCTCCCGCCCAAGATGGCTTCCCGGGGGGATCGTGGTACTCGCCATACGTGCGGGGGGACCGATTGGTCGCCCCTTTCCATATGGCTGAGATACCCGCCACCCCCTTCTCAACACAATCCCCAAGGATGGGAAACCGGAAACAGTTCTGAAGTTTTTGGAAGTCGGGAGGGAGTGACCCTCCCGGGCCGTATTTTATTAAAATATGAAACAAAATTAAAACGTTAAATCAACAGTTTCATATTATGTACAATTTCATTACCACATTGCGATGTTTGGCTAACCTTAACATATCCTCTAATACAAAGGTTCTCCTAGCCGAACTAGCATCATACCAACATTTACTTAATTTTTGAAATTGTACATCTTAACGTTTAAGGGCCAACGGCAAGGTCGTAACCGGTGTCAAGATCCCTAACCCAGACATATCCCACTCACTTGTGAGGGGCGGCACGGAGGCGTACCTCAAGTGCAACTACCAATTTCCCTTGACTTGACGGGGGCCCCAATAAAACTCGACGCCACTTAAAGGTCGTACGAGGACTCGTGTGAGGTATCTAGAAGGTAGCGTAGACCCCCCCCCAAACCCCACACAACTTACCACATCTGCCGTCGCAGACGACCTGGCCCCGGGAAATTCCCCAGGAGGGGGCTGTAACCCCTCCTACACATGAAGGGGCCTTGACCGCCTTCCCTTTCCTTTCGGCGACCCATCCTTAGAAGGGACCGCCTCCCCGTTGAGGGGCCAATGGCCACCTCCCCCGAGCGCCCCCATCCGTAATGGGTGACGCCCACTCATAGGGATCTTCCAATTAGTGCTCACCGATCATGACCTTACCGCCACAGGTCCGGATAGTTGACCGGCTATCCGGACCCCCCACCACACTCCTACCTAAAGGTCATGTTTTAACGTCTTCAACCAAGCTACGAAGTCTCCTATGAGTAACTCATTCCCCATTCGAGACAAATGCACACCATCCCTCAAGTACATACTGTCATCATTAATACACCCATGCGAGATAGAATGCAGTGTATTGGACCGGAACAACCTACTCACTTTATTATTAATTTTTCTCACAGAATGATTTAAAGCGGAAACTGAAAAAGCCCCCCGCCACACTTTTCGTGGGATGATATGGGACCATGCAATTGTGCACCCTGGAACTCTCCTCGCTAACCAACTTACAGTGGAAAGCATCGCCTCCAGGAGAAGTCGTCTACCAGTGGTGACCAAATCATTGCCCCCAAGATGTACTATGACTACAGACGGCGGTGACCTCATCCGCCCTAGCAAACCCTCGAAAAATGATTGAAACTGGTCAATACAGAGACCGCCCTTTCCGTAGAAGGACACACTGTACCCGTATTCCCCAGCTACGTGCACCATGTCACCTGCTTTGAATACGTCCGCGGCACGCCTCACGTATGAGTGGCCCACGACCCACACCTCCTTTTTCACAGTCGGTGATGTCTGACCGCTGGCCCAGTGTTGGGTCGACTGCATAGTCCGCCCCGCCTCGTAGGCTTGCGTAACTGAAAACCAAACAAAAACAAGAAGCGTGAGTACATTATTACAGCTTCACCACATGTGCAAACGCACATACCTTTTATACCAATTGGAGGACCAATGCCCCACCGTTTCACTTGTTCCACATTCAGAACCCTGGCTTGTAGCCAACAAAACAAGAAGCGTGAGTTCATCATTACCGCTTCACAACATGTGCAACCGCACATACCTTTTATAACAATTGGAGGACCAACGCCCCACCCGTTTAACTTGTTCCACACTCAGACCCCTGGCTGTAGCCTCTGTAGCAGCCCCTATCCGAAAGGAATGGGTCCCAAACTCGCCCGGGTTCAAGCCCGCAGCCGTAATCGACATCGCAAGCACCCGCTGAAACTGAAACCTTGTCAGTGGGGTGGCGTCCGCGTGTCTCAACAAGGTCCCCCCCCATGATGCCACCCTTTGTGTTAAATAATCCTCTAAACACTTCACTGGGCATATGGACGACCCGGGAATCCTGCGTATAATTATGCAGTCACCCATCCTACTCTGATCGGTTTTGGACCTCACAAACGAGACAGTCATTGCCTCTCCCCTGATCTGAACGTGCTCTGCGCACAGTCCACCCATTACATCCTGCTTGTTCCTCGCCACTAATTCGCTTACTCGCATAGCCCCATGAAATGCCAGCGTAAAAGCGGCTCGGAATAACACTGTCTCAAACTGAGATGAACATGTTGTAGGGAGTCTGAATAGTAACTGGGCCAACCTATCCAAACCTATCGGGCGCCTCTCATCTACTCTGCGACCCTCAAGGCGTTGCCACCCCCGTAGCGCTTTCTGTACAACGAAAGACGCTGTCGGGTCCTGGATCCCATGAGCCCTAGCAACAAAGGAAATGGCAGCCCGATGCCTCTGGGCCGAGGCCACCGATTTTCCTGCCAGATGTAATGACATCAGAAAGTTCACTACCCATTCCTCCTGGCCCCAAAGCTCCTCTCTAGTAGTCCCCAAAAAGGCTAAATAGGACCGGAACGCCCCTTCATATGCCTTTCTCGTCCTGGGTGCTAAACTCTCTCCCACGAGGTTACGAAGTTCGGGGCACCGAGAGACCAAAGAGCTTCGGGAAAGGGTGCTGGCTCCGGGTCCGCTGTGGGAAGACAACCCCAGAAAGCCTGCATACGAAAACGAGAAAGGGCATCAGCCGCCTGGTTCAATATCCCCGGGACATGTCTCGCTCTAAATAGCACATTCAATTGCATACACAGTAATACAATTTCCTTGAGCAGTCTCAAAATCCATTTACATCGTGCTGCCTGGCTATTGATACACTCCACCACGGTCATATTGTCAGACCAAAATACCACAGAGTGATCTCTGAACCCCTCGGGCCACGTTCTCAGGGCCACCAAAATGGGGAAAAGTTCCAGGAAGGCAATGTTACTTGTCAATCCACTGTCATGCCACCATGCCGGCCATTTTTGCGCAGACCATCGAGTGCCGAAAATGGCACCAAAACCTATGCTCCCTGCCGAATCTGTCCACAGCCCCAGCTCCTCAGAGGACACGGCCGGTTTGTTCCAGACGACTCGACCATTGAAATCCGCCAGAAATGTCAACCAAATGCGCATGTCCTGGCGGACCTCTGCCGAGAGCCTTGTGCGATGATGGCCCTCCTTCAGTCCGACCATGGCTTGAGCGATCGAACGTGAAAAAGGGCGGGCCATCGGTATAACTCTTAGGGCAAAATTCAACTGCCCCACTAACTGCTGTAATTGATGCAGCGTAACCTTGGCTTCACTCATACACATTTGCAGGGATGCCCTGAACTTTAACACTTTATCACTTGGTAAACGGAAACAACCTTCTCCGGAGTCGAACTCGATCCCCAGAAACTCGAGGCAAGTCGAAGGACCCACCGTCTTACCTGGTGCCAATGGCACGCCAAACTGTTTCATTAAAACACGAAATGCAGCCAAAGCTTGCCCACATTCCGGGTCCCCGGCTGCCCCCAAGAACAAAAAATCATCGAGATAATGCATCACATGTTGAAAACCCGTCTTCCTAGTGAAGACCCATTGTAGAAAACTACTGAATTTTTCAAAATAGGCACAAGAAATAGAGCATCCCATCGGCATACACCTATCCATGTAATACTGACCCTGAAACATGAAACCAAGTAGACGCTGATCGTCTGGATGTACCGGGAGCAACCGGAACGCTGACTCGATATCAGATTTTGCCATCAGCGCACCGGGCCCCAGGCGATTCAAAATGGCTACGGCCTCATCGAAGGATGCGTACCGCACCGAACAAATTTCCGGGTCTATCGCTTCATTTACGGAAAGACCACGTGGGGCTGACAAATTATGTATCAGCCGAAACTCACCCGGGTCCTTCTTGGGGACCACTCCCAAAGGCGAACAGACAAAGTTAGCAACCGGGGGTACACTAAACGGACCGGCGACTCGACCTCGAGTAACCTCCTTCCGTATCTTTTCCTGTACCACGGTCGTATGCTGCAAGACCGATATCTGATTTTTGCATTTTTCCACACCCTGAAAGTCCCCCACTGGGATGCGGAAACCATATGAAAAACCGTTCCGTACCACCCCAGCGGAAGCACGATCCGGGTATTCACTGAGCCAGGGAATCATTGCCAAGGTATCAATCGGGGTAGGTAAAGGCGCCCCTCGGACTATGCTAGACCTGTTTGGCACCTCCTCTACCCCCGTTATCACCCGTTTTGGCTCTGCACGTGGACTCAGGATGGGATGATTGCCCACACCCACTACATTCGTGTCTAAATTTGCACGACCCCTGGGGCCTAGTACATTTACCCCTGTTAAAGTTCCAACAAACCCCCTTTTTACCTGCATTACCAGTAGACTTCGAGTGATTGTCGGTACCCGTACCTGATCGAAAGGGCGTCCCCGCATACTGACGGGAGGATTCGCCCACGTTACTCCCCACTAATGGCAATTTCAACATACCAGACTCCTTCATGTTGGACCAGGACACAGAATCATAACAATCCCAAGTTAAATTCTTATCATGTTCTTTTGCTTTTCTGAAAAGATTATCATAGCAGAACCAATGGTTACCCTCGTGTGATACCGAGTACCCCATGATCCGTGACTGATAAATCGGCAATTCGGGTAGCAATTCGGGCCTTCGTTCTCCCAAGATCGACGTGAAAACCCCCCACGCCTTGCCCCAATTGCCAATGTTTTCATTTACCTTAAAGGCGGCCATCTTTGCGCGCCAAACACTCGGATGCATTAGGTCCTTCTGACCTTTAACATGCTCCATCTCATAATGATCAGTAAGCAACGAGAAGATGTTTACATATTCACCTGCCCATATCTTTTCTTTAATAGCTAAAGGGACATGCTGACCCAACTTTTCCCTACGAGAGGGTGCAGACTCTTCCCTCGCAATCGGCAATGGCCGCTTACCTGAACCGGACGCTGTCTCTGCGACTAAGACCGTCCCCTGTGGCTTCTCTACGACCGCAGCCGGCGTGGATACCCTCGCTGCTTCTCGTGTTTCACGCAGTCGTTTCATCAACACCTGCGCCTCGACAGCCGTGGCGCCCTCGCTACCTTTACCCAACCATGCTGCTAATTGTGCTGCCAGCTCGGGCGGCATATCTTCCCCGGACACGGGGGTGACCACAACGGGAATCGGATTCCCCTCCACTGGCACGGGAGTGGCTGCTTCGAGCGGGACACTGGGACCCGGAATATCTCCCCCAGCTGCTCCTCTCCTAGGCCTCTTGCCTTTTCCTCCCGGGGCTGTTCCCTCCAAAGGACGTTTCGGCCCCCCTTCCTCGCTTTTATCCATTCGCCTCTTTAGGTCGGTCATCTCTTTCATGAGAACACGCAGCATCTCTTCGGTAGTCATTCGCTTTCCTGCCTTCTTCGGCATTCTCAGCAGAGTATCTAGAAAACAAACAAGAGGATTACAACGCTCAAAAATGGCTCTTCGTTCCGTCTCGAGCTCACGTGCAGCGAGGAGGTGCAGCTTCAGAGCACAGGAACAAGAGGATGCTTTCTGGTCTTGATCCTCCTTTTAACCGTCTTCAGGGCGGGAGTAAACCCGCCCCTGCCTGCCCCGAGGGCGTGGCCAGCCGCGTCAGTGTCTAGGACAACCCACTCTAGGGCGGGAAAAGGCGCGCCCCGGCTACGCCGCTTCGGGCATACCAGCCGAGACTCGCCTCCCGCCCAAGATGGCTTCCCGGGGGGATCGTGGTACTCGCCATACGTGCGGGGGGACCGATTGGTCGCCCCTTTCCAAAAGTTGTTGAGTACACTCCAGCGAAGGTTTCTGTCAACAACAAAAAAAATCGCCCCCCCAGGGCACTCAGAATCTTTTGAATACTGAAATAGACAGCGAATTTGCGAGAATGTTCGACAGTTATGACCCCTAAACGGAAATCGATTGGTCAATCTACATCAGACGCTCGAAAGAAAAAGGCATTATGAGCTCAGAAACAGACGAGCAATGGGAAGCAAGATTAGAAGCTGTTCGAATACAAACTGCTCAAGCCCGTAATTCTCAAACGAACAAGCAACGAGAATCAAGATTGAAAGCCGATCAAGTACGCACAGCTCAAGCCCATTCTTATCAAACGAACAAGCAATGAGAATCAAGAATGGAAACAGATTGATTACGCACTGCTCAAGCCCGCTCGAATGAAACAGGAGAGCAACCAGAATCAAGATTGGAAAACGATCAATTACGCACGGTAAAAGCCCACTCGAATGAAACAGGAGAGCAACCAGAATCAAGATTGGAAGCCAATCGAGGACGCACTGCTCAAGCCACTTAGAAATGTTTTCAAAAATAAAATGAATAAGTTTCAATAACAATGACACAATGTAAATGTAATGTTATCAAAACGAGTTTCCTTGAATTTCCGTTCTTCTTAGATCGCAGCAACGCGCGACGGGTAAGCTTGTCTATATATATAAAAACATAAGTATGTCTGTCTGTCTGTTTGTCCTTTATGCATTACTACACCATTCATCCGATCGCCATGAAACTTTGGGAAGTTGTTGAGTACACTCCCGCGAAGGTTTCTGTCAAACAATTTTTTTTTAAATCGGCCCCCAGGGCCCTCATAATCTTTCAAATACTGAATAGACAGCGAATTTGCGAGCATCGTCGACAGTTAGGACCCACAAACGGAAATCGATTGGTCAATCTACATCAGTAGCATGAAAGAAAAAGGCATTATGAGCTTCAGAAACAGATGAGCAACGGGAAGCAAGATTAGAAGCTGTTCGAATACAAACTGCTCAAGCCCGTAATTCTTAAACGAAAGAGCAACGAGAATCAAGATTGGAAGCCGATCGAGTACACACTGCACGAACCCATTCTTCTCAAACGAATAAGCAACAAAAATCAAGATTGGAAACAGATCGATTACGCACTGCTCAAGTCCGCGCGAATGAAACAGAAGAGCAACGAGAATCAAGATTGGAAAATAATCAATTACGCACTGCTCAAGCCCGCTCGAATGAAATAGGAGAGCAACCAGAATCAAGATTGGAAGCCAATCGAGGACGCACTGCTCAAGCCACACTTAGAAATGTTTTCAATAATAAAATGAATACGTTTCAATAACAATGACACAATGTAAATGTAATGTTGTCATAACGAGTTTCCAAGAATTTCCTTTCTTCTGAGATCGCAGCAACGAGCGACGGGTAAGCTAGTAGCTTATAAATAAAAAAATGTAGGACCTATAGTAATTTTTATTGAGTCCATTTAACTCCATCAGGAAAGGTGTGGTGGAGACCATTTATTTTATGTTATGTTATGTTAATAACCACTTGTAGAGCGACGTACACCCGTAGGTTTCATGGCGCTGATGCAGAGAGAAGTAACCCAAAATCCCTAGGCATAAGCTTGCTCGAACAGCCACGTCTTCAGGGACTTCCTGAAGACCAAGAGATTGTCACAGCTCCTGAGTGACAGGGGAAGGGAGTTCCAGAAAGTGAAGGCCAAGTAGGAGAAGCAGCTGCCTCCTTGCCGTTTCTGTTTAAACAATGGAATTGTTACCAGGTGGAGATGGGCAGAGCGAAAGTTACGCTGGGATTTGTAGTTGATGATTATGTTTTTGACAAATCGGGGACCGTTACCATGAAGCCCCTTGAAAGCTAAGCATCCCGTCTTAAAGGCAACCCTTTGGGCCATTGGTAACCAGTGCAGTTTTGACAGTCCCGGTCTGGCTGACTGCCATTTGAGTTGTTTCCAGATAAGTCTTGCCGCCTGATTTTAAACTATCTGGATACGATTTAGCAAACCCAGTGGCAGGCCGAGGTATAGAACGTTAGAAAAATCAAGACGTGAGAGTATCCGGGCTATCAATACCCTGTATGAATGCTGAGTGTGTCAGCAAGTGGGCAATTTTCTTAATTTTCCGAAGTTGGAAAAAACTAGAGGAGACAACAGCTCCCACCTGTCCTTTAAGCGATATCTCAGCATTGAGGATGACCCCAAGGCTTTTAACAGAGGGGGAAGCAGTAGGGGGAGAACCCACATCTGTTGGCCAGTAGTGCGGGCCCCAACTGATCTCACTCTTCCCAGGCAGTATAATTCTGTCTTGCCTTGGTTGAGTTTTAGGTGATTCAGGTCCATCTAACTCTGTATGTGAGACATGGTTGATCGGAACTCTGCCGCTGAATCTGGGGAGTTCAGTGGTATTATCTGCTGCAGATCATCAGCATAATAAAAAAATGGTGATCTTGCAGTTTTTTAAAGAGTGTATCAAGGGTCTGAGGTATAAATTAAACAATAATGGCGACAGAGATGACCCCTGAGGGACCACACAGAGGGAGGAGAGTCTCGCGCTGTGAAGGTTCCAAGCCTGACTGATTGCGTCCGTTCAGTGATGAAGGACGATATCCATCTAAGTGCAGGTTCCCTGAGGCCAGCCTGCTCGACACGGTTCAACAGTATGTTATGGTCGACCATGCCGAACGCGGCCAACAGATCCAGGAGCACCAGGGCCTGGTGGTTGCCCCATCAGCATTTACTCTAAGAGTATCCTGAACTGCAAGGATCACCGCTTCCGTTGAGTGTGTCGAGCGGAATCCGGCTTGATTAGGTTCTAGGTAGTCAGAGTGTTCGATGAAATTCGAGAGACATCTCGACACATGAGCCTCCTGTATTTTGGCCATGAAGGGAAGAAGGGAAATGGGACGATAATTGGACGGGTCCGTGGGGTCTGCCCCAGGTTTTTTTTATAAAGGGAACAACTGTTGCATTTTTAAAGGTGCAGGGGACCTTGCCTTGCGCGGGAGATTCATTTAGGAAGGGGAGTATGCTCTGGGGTAGGGCAGAGAAGACATCTTTCATAATGTGTGGTTGGCAGCTGTCGTTAGGTGACCCGAAGTTGACCCGGGACAAAAGCTCCAAGAATGTTTTAAGGTCAATTGGAGGAAGGACATCAAGAGTTAGGTGATCAATACAGATGTCATCCAGTGGTTCCTGACTGGAGGGATTAGGGATGCTGTTTTTAATAGCAGAGATTTTATCTATGAAGAAATTGTTCACCAAGTTACAGAGCTCCTGGGTAGAGGTCTGAATGGGTACAATTCTCTAACTGTTGCATAGATGATTCCCTATTTTAAAAATATCTTTAGATATGTTTTGGGAGTTTAATATTTTAGGAGAGAAATATGCCGCTTTACTATTCAAAATAGTTTTTTTTTATATTTCCTACAAGCTGTGGAGAATTCCTTATTGTCTTTCATGGTATAATTTAATCTCCATTTCCTTTATTTTTGGCACAATTCAAGTTTTAGATTTTTTAGGTCAGGGGTGAACCATTTGTGGGCGTTCACACAACGTGTGCGGGAAAATTTGACAGGAGGGGCGTGAGTATCACTAGCCGCTAATAGTCACTCCATGATTTTTCCTTCCATAGTGTCGACATCCGGGTAGAGGATAGGTAAGGTATTCTTCAAAGTGTCGACAAAAGCCAGTGCATTTTACGGATTTTCACTTCCTAGTCACCCCTCCCTCCCAGGTCAGAGACTTAGTGTAGCCAGTGATAGTGGTTGTGAACTGGATCAAGTAATGGTCAGACCATATACAGGGGGCGATGGTAGGCGTCACGAGTGAAAGATTGTGGGACCAGACTTGATCCAAGATGTGTCCCTTTTCGTGAGTGGGGGACTGTATATGTTGGACCAAGTTCAGGTTCAGAAGGAGGTCAGAGAGTTCAACCGCCTGGGGACCACCTGCAGTGTTATTGAACCAGTAATTCAGGTACCCAATTAGGAGAACTTTAGCAAAGGTTACCACTAAAGAGGCCAACTGCTCACTCAGGGAGATAGGGAATGTGAGCATAACTTGAGGGGGATGATATATCAGCACGAGTGCCAGCGAGCCTGTATCCGTGTCGAGATTAATGACTAGGGGCCAGATGTAGCAAAATCAGAAATACCGACTCTTAATTACCGAATTTTACCGATTCAGTAATTAAGAGTAGGTATTTCTAATGTAGGTACCAATTCGGTAAATTTTACCGAATCGGTAAAAATCGGTATTTACCGATTCGGTAAATACCGAATCGGTATTTGCTATTGAATCCTATGGGCCTTGAAGCCCATAGGATTCAATATCAAATACCGATTCGGTATTTACCGAATCAGTAAATACCGAATTTTGCAAGGGTGCAGGGGGTGTCACTTTGACACTCTCTGGCACCCCTGTTTTAGGCTTGTGTGCCAAGTGGCACACATACGTGCCACCTGGCACAGGTGTACATGCACAGATGTGCATGTACACCTGAATCGGTATTTTACCATGCAATTGTATTGCATGGTAAAATACCGATTTTCAAAGCCCTGTGTCAATGTTAAAATTGGCACCTAGATACCAAACATGCATTTTCGGTAATTTTACCGACCAGTATATTTACCGATTCGGTAAAATATACAGAATCGGTAATTTTACCGATTCTGTAATTTTACCGCATCGGTAAAATTACCGATTCGGTAAACTTACTGAAAATGCATGTTTTTTATCCCCTTACATCTCCGTGGCCATTTACCGGTCGGTTACGGCCGAATTCGACCGTTACCGGCCGGTAAATGGCCAAAATCTCCCACCTACATCTGGCCCTAGATTCTCAACCTCCAGCAGGACAAGGGGGGATAGAGCAACAAACTTATGGTTTTTGTGAATAATTTCTGCAACCCCGCCTCCCAGTTTGCCCGGGGGGGGGTGGTTGGCCGATAGGATGTAATAACCTGAGGGTAGTGCTGCTAGGATATCAGGTAGTGAGTCCTGAATTAACCATCTTTCGGTGATTAATAAAATATCAGGTTTGTCCGAGGCGAGTAGCATAAAGATGTCAAGTTGATGTTTTACCAAAGAGCGAGTATTGAGGTATAAACAATTAAGATCCAGTTGCGGATTTGTGGTGGGGCTGGCAACAACGGGGGAATCAGGACTGGATTTGGCGGGAAAGTCCTCTAGTTGAAGCATAGAAATACCATTGATGGAGATACGGTGATTGGTGTTAAAGTCCAGAGGAGGGCGGAGGTGTCGGAGGCCTTAGTAGTTTTAGTTCCCTAGATGAGTAGGTTGAGTTTTGGCCATAGACAGGCTTTCCATTGGCACGCTAGAGGCGAGCCCGCTGCGTGCGTCCGCTGCGCGTTAGTGTCATGGTGCAATTTTTATAGCACGTTACTGATGGAGCACTAGAGAGTCACCCCGCCACAATGGCTGCTCTAACGTGCTCACCATGAAGTGGAACTAATGTGCCTCCCTCAACACAAACAGTACGAGATTGCTGCGGTGGACCGGGGAAAGCAACAGAACAAAAGCCAAGCAGGTAAAATGCAGATTAGTTAGGTGCTGTATTTTAAAAGAGTTACAATACAAGATAGCATAAAATTCACGGTGCGGAGCTAGCGCGAGTTGATTTTAGCTTACTGTCCTCAGCGCGTCGGCCCCGGACTGAGCTTTAATACGCTGCTACTGATGGAGCACTAGAGCGTCACCCTGCCACAATGGCCACTCTAACGTGCTCACCAGGAAGTGTAACTAATGTCCCTCCCTCCACACAAACAGCACGAAATTGCTGGGGTGGACCGGGGGAAGCAACAGAGCAAAAGCCAAGCAAGTAAAATGCTGATTAGTTATGTGTCATATTTTTAAAAAGTTGCAATATAAGACATCATTAAATTCATGGTGCGGAGCTAGCGCAAGGTGATTTTAGCTTACTGTCCACAGCGCTTCTGACCCGGACTAAGATTTAATACCCTGCTACTGATGGAGCACTAGAGCGTCACCCTGCCACAATGGCCGCTCTAACGTGCTAACCAGGAAGTGGAACTAATGTGCCTCCCTCTACACAAACTGCACGAGATTGCTGCGGTGGACCGGGGAAAGCAACAGAGCAAAAGCCAAGCAGGTAAAATGCAGATTAGTTTGGTGCTGTATATTTAAAAAGTTACAATACAAGATAGCATTAAATTCATGGTGCGAATTTAGTGCAAGGTGATTTAAGCTTACTGTCCTCAGCGCGTCGGCCCCGGACTGAGCTTTAATACCCTGCTACTGATGGAGCACTAGAGCGCCACCCTGCCACAATGGCCGCTCTAACGTGCTCACCAGGAAGTGGAACTAATGTGCCTCCCTCCACACAAACAGCACGAGATTGCTGCGGTGGACCGGGGAAAGCAACAGAGCAAAAAGCCAAGCAGGTAAAATGCAGATTAGTTAGGTGCCGTATTTTTAAAAAGTTACAATACAAGTTAGATAATTTATCACTAATATAATTTATAATAAACTCACAATTTATTTTAATAGTTTTCTTTATAGATGAAGAGAATAAAATACCAAAGTATTTGATTTTATCCCATTACCAGATCATTTCTTTTATGGGTAGCATATCTGGGGTACAATGAGGATTTAAGGGAAGAAATTCAGTTTTATTGGTATTTAACGTATAATTAAGGAATATGATGAGATAATATCTAGCAAAGGAAGAATTGAGGATTCAGGATTACTTATAAACTAAAGTAAATCATCTGCATGTGCTAATGTTTTAATGGCGACCACTTTAATACTAATACCAGTAATATCATTACATTTTTTAATAGAAGTGAGTAAAGGTTCAATACAAAGAATAAATAATAAAGGGGACAATGGACAATCCTGTCTGGTACCTCTGAAAGAAAAAATTTATTCAGAATTTGACTATTAATAAACAAGCGAGCAGTAGGGCTAGAGTAAAGAGCAGATATCATATGAATAAACACATCACCAACATTAAATGCAGCTAAAGTGTGAAATCAAATTTGCCAATTAAATTTAGCAAAGGCTTTTTCAGTGTCCAGTGCAAGAACTCCAGATGGTAAGGAAAGATTAGATCCTTTGTACAATAGCATGCAACAAAACTCTTGTGTTATTAACAGAATATTTATTTTTCATGAAACCAGATTGGTGAGAATGTATAAGTGAATCCAATACGGAGGTCAGTCTGGTTGCAAGAATTTTAGCATACAGTTTACAATCCTGATTTATTAAGGAAATAGAGCGATAATTCGATACAAATGTCGAATCTTTGTTAGGTTTTGGTAATGCAACATTCAAAGCATATGTAAAGGAACCTGAAGTTGAACCGGAAGCACTAAAAAAGGAAAAAAGTTTAAACAAATTAAGACTAAGTTGCAAATCAAATTCTTTATAACATTCTGCTGGAATTCCATCTGGACCCGGAGATTTATTCTGTTTAAGAGATTTAATAGCCAATCGTATTTCTTCTTGAGTAATAGGTAAACCTAATTTATCTTTGGTCAATTGCAGAACATTAGGTAATCCACAGGTCAATAAAAAATGATCAATCAGGGAAGGATGATTAAATTGAGGCTTATTAAATAGATTAGAGTAATAATTAAAAAAATCATTAACAATATCTTTTTGTGACAATGCAATTTTCCCAGTTGGACTGTGAATTGAAGTTATCAAGGGTTTTATCTTTTTTAATACGTAAATAGATGGCCAAGTGTCGACCAGATCTATTGGCATGAAAACAAAATTTGGCTTTAGTGGTAGAAAGTTGTATACCAACTCGTCTACTTAAAATTGAATTAAATTTATAACACAATTTTTGTAGTTGTATTTTGAATTGAGGATCATTAGCAGTAATAAAAAGTATTTCAAAGTCTGAAACTTGTTTGTCTAAATCTTTAATTGTGGAATTAAAGGTTTTGTTTTCATGTGCCATAAGAGAAATGAAAGTCCCTCTAATATAAGCTTTAAACGAATAACATTGATTCACCATAGATGTAGGGCCTTCTGGGTTAAGTTGAAAGTAATCTTGATTTGCATTTAGGATTTTTGGATTATTATATTCATTCAGAATAATATTAGTGTTCATACGCCATCTGGATTGATCTTTAACATTTGAGTCTAGTTGCAATACCATAGAAACCAAAGCATGATCAGAAATATCGATATTACAAATATTAAGAGTAACAACTGAATTAATTATTGTCGAGAAATGTAATAGATAGTCTAATCTTGAACTAGAATTATGAGGGTTTTTCAGTAGGATAATGTAATTGCCAAATATCCACCAACTTAGTTGATTTACAAAAAGATTTAGAGTAAAAAATGCTCTGGGTGGATGAAATTTAGTGTGAGATATTCTATCTAATAAAGGATCACGTACAAGATTGTTATCTCCTCTAACTATAAGTGGGACATTACCTAACTTGAGTGTTTAGAATAGACCAAAAATGTGGGTCGTCAACTGTTGATCCATATACATTAATTAAAAACATAACTGTATCTTGAATTTGAGACTTTTGCTATAATATATCTACCTTCTGTGTCTGGATTTACTTAATATTTGACAATGCAATATTTTTGTGAAAAGGATAGCAACACCATTGTTTTGCCTACTGCAAGAGAAGTAATAATAGAATCAACACACTTTTTCTTCATAAAAGCTAACACTTTATCTTCAATATGTGTCTCTTGAATTAAGCAGATATCTGCTTTATGGCTACCAAAATAATCTAACATTTTTGTACGTTTTACAGGATGCCTTAAACCCTTAACATTCAGTGAAACAAAATTAACATTTTCAATGTTAGCCATAGTGAGATTGGGAAAATGGAAAGAAGAAGAGGAAATAAAGTTTGAAGCATAAAAGGAAAAGAAGTAGCTCTAGAGAAAGACAGTAGGGAGAAAAAGAAAAGAGAAATATGTACAAAACATACAAAAACAACAGCACATAACATATATAACAATCTTGAAACGCACACATGCTTTGCAAGCATGACCGAACCATTAGAGCCCTGTAGGAAATAAAACAATTGGGCTAGCCAGAAAAATGAATAAGTTTATATTCAAGTGGTAGTCTCATGAGTATCCATAGGGGAATGTTGATCCAAAAAAGTCTGCAGGTCTTCAGGTCGTTAAAAGGATTTTGAAAAGCCGTCCTTCCAGATTCGCATTGTTGAAGGATAAAAAAGACCATATTTAAATCCTAGACTTCATAACCATGGGCGAATGTCAGTGAATTCTTTGCAAGTCTTAACAGTTTCCTTAGCAAAATCCTGGTAAATGACATTTTTATTGCAATTTACCATTAATGAGGGAATCTCTTTCCTTATCAAGACTAAATGATGGTGGCGTAAGACTTTAAAAATCATTTGTTGTGGTTTAGTAAGATGTGGATTGCCATGAGAAGGAATCCTGTGCGCTTTATCAACCTCAAATTTCTCAGGGAATTTAATGCGCAGAAGACCAGGTAGTAGGTTCTCCAATTATACGATGCAGTCATTACCTCCTACATCTTCAGGTAAATTAAAAATATGCAGGTTATATTGTCTGTTACAATTTTCCAAGTCAAGAAGAAGGCTTGACATATGAGATATTTTAGCCACAAGCGGTAAGAAAGAATCAATTTTAACTTTATTGTTTTGGATTTTAATTACATTGTCAGATATTTTCATTGACATACTAGCCATATCTTTTTGTAAATTCTTAATTTCTGATGCAATAGTATCAGTGTAAGAGCGAATTGCCTGAATTTCATCAAGTAGCAAAGACAAAGAACGTTCAGCAGACTCCACCACTTTAGATTTTACAGGAGGAGGAGAAATATTTTGCTTCCTTTTATTATTTTTTGCCTGCATATTTTTGGTCTTTATGATGCTTAAAATAAATTTCAGCAGTCAAAAATAAACAAATATGCAGGAAAGTTTTAACATTAAAGAAATTCCTTCAAAAAGAGAGGTGCAGCAACTAAAACTGCCTTTGGGAGTGACCAGGCCGAAGCCTCACCCTTTCCCAGTGTATTACTCCACCCCCCCGACTGGAATTCTGGGCTGTACCTGACTGCAGATGTCGGAGAGGACCCAGAAAACAAGAAACACCCCTTCCAGGTAGCTGTGGGACCGTAAAAGCTCCTCACCAGTAAGTAAAGTTTTCAAGACACTGCCACCAACAATATTTAACTGAAAATCTGGCAAGAAATGTGAAAAAGTTTGTCGTTTAAGGGCCGATGCAGAGAGATCTCACCGGGGGAGCAGCCATCTTGATTTGCATGCTTGTGCGTCTTGTAAAGAATGCACTTTATTTTGAAATAATTTACATTTATCCCCCTTTAATGTAAGGCCTTTTTGCTGGACCTTTATGCACACCAATTCAACTTGTCTCAAATGGTCTATTTAATTTCTAGAAAAGATCAAACTATTGCCTTGGAAGCAATTAACAAACGCATCTTCATCTTTAAATATGTGAAACATCATTCACTGTAAGACTGAGGTGGAAGAAGCCAACCCAAAGGGTATCCTTTTACATTTATATAAGCCTTGCAGTGTAAGAAAAACAATGAGATGGAAGGGAGTGCTGAGTCAAATCACCCTGGTGGTATGCAGAGTGGAGATCTAAAGTCTAAAATAGCTTAGCACATTCCAAAGCAGTTACACGTTAGTTGATATTAGGCAGAGGATGGCAATCAATTAACATGTTGGCATAGGCACTCTAATGTCCTCACATAACCATAATTTGAGATCATACTTAAAAGCCAATACAATGGGAGGGACTCAAACCTGAATGATATTGTCTCCAACCAGCCCTTTCAGCAGTTCGCTCAGTTACTTCCTCACATTCATGGGGCCACCCTCAACCTTTGGTTTACATGCTGTGCGTTTGTGGGCAAATACCTTCAATTTCCTTAGCTTCTGGGACAGGCCTCTAGAAAAGGAGGAGCAGCCATTCTATGTATCCATAATTTCACCAATAACACACACTAGCCCTTCATGATATCGTGGGACTATTGGTGGGATGTCTTGCCCAAATCAGGTGTTTGGGAGAACTTCCTGCGATGTGTTCAGTTGCTTTTCACACAGCACTTGGCATGAGTGAGAGTTGGGAGGATGATGTCCCACCGGTTCTCCTTGCATAGTGTTACCCGACAGGGGTCCCCATTGTTTCCCCTGCTGGTTGTGTCAGCAATGGAGCCGTTGGCATGAAGATTGCGGGAGGCCTTGCAGGGTTGGTGGGTGCAATGTGGGAAGCGCACATATGTGATCTCTCTATATGCGGATCGTGCCTTGATATATCTAAAACAACCTGTCTACTCAGTCCCTATACTGGTAGCTCTTCTGACAGAGTTCAGTGAAGTATCAGGTCTCACCGTTAACTCAAGGAGATGATGGACGGAGCGCAGAAACTTCTAGGACGGAGCCCTTTGAAAAAAAAAAAACGCTTTTGATGTTGGGGCTCACATTGGCCGACAACATTTGGCTATAAAATGGTTTGCCATGAGAGCCCCCACGTTCGTTTAGTGTCTAAAAAATATGGATGATTGGGAAAATGTGGAAGGATGTCATATGCAGAAAACTGGTTGGGATGATACAATTGTGGATTTTTTGCGGGCATGGGCTGCAGTGCTTACTGAGCTCATGAAGCCCCCAGACACTCGTCCTCCTTGAACTAAACTGGGTGAGACGTTGGACCCATGAATAGCGAGGGGGTATTAGGGGACTGGTGATCTGGATGAGTGGGTGGGGATGGGCTCTGTTTCTGAAATCTGATTTATTTGCTGATACACTATATTGTTCTGTGAATGGGACGGGGATTTGGTGTTCTAGGTGAGTAGGAATCCTGTTTGCTGCTGAATGTATAGTGTTATGATCCATGCTGTCACTATGCTGACCTGTAATACTATATGTAACTGCTGATGTAAACCCTATACATAAAAAAGTAATGAATGGATGTTGAGGTAGGTGCCATGCGAAAGCACAGTGTTTGGTAGCAGACATATTTATAGTCAGCGTAATGGGCGAGTGGTCAAACAGGGTGCGAGGGAGGTGATACATCCATCACCCCTCCTCAAATATCTGATGTACCCAGCCAATAATTTAACTGGGCCCAAGATCCATGGCCGTAGAAACATTTGTGTCCTCTGTATGAGTGGAGAAGTGTGTCAGTAGTCCCTCAAATCATGTGTGATGATAATGTTGGTTAGGGCAGTCACACCCACCTGATGCGTGCGGGTAGTAGTGCTGGAGCTTTCGAGATGCCTGTCTAGAACTAGATTTAAATCCTTCTCCCAATGAGAGGGCGTGGCACCAAGACCTAACATCTTGCACGCAGCCATCTGACAAAGTCGGGGTCGACAGTATTGGGGTAATCAGAGTTAATCAACATTATATGTTTACCCCTCAGTATCATCTGCAGTATATTGTAGCACCCATGCGGGTCATTGCCTTCATGTAGCAAACGCTAAGGAACACTTTGTTTGATGAGGACGGCTGTCCCCCGGTCGTAGGAGGAATAATCAGAGAAGAAAAGTGAGTGTCACTGTGAGAAGTTGGCCAGGTATATGATGCTCACTAGTTCTAGTGATCACCTTGTACCATGCCAAGCAACCCTTATGATGATTGGTTGTAAGTCAACCTTATAGACCAGTTATCCTAGTGGTAACGTGGACAAAGCACTCTTAGGCTAAACTCTGAAAGGCATGTGAAGCCAGCTGTATTACCATACACAATCCCCTTGAATACCAAATGAAAGGACACCACACAGATATATATTGAAAATATATATATATTTATTAACTACAAATATCCCCTGAACTCTTTATGAGCACAGAAGCACAAGCGTTAAACAAAACACAGTTTAAAATACACAAAAGTTGCACAATATGGATGAGCCCTAGGGGCCACCTAAACCATATACTAAGAAAGTGGTATAAGAGATACCAATCAAAAAGGAAAAAGGCCTAGGGCCTTGGGAATCGCTGGAGCTGATCGGGACTAGCAGTGACTAAGTCGGGAAAGGCCCGCGGGACTCGGGTGCAGTGTTTAAAGTGCACGCACTCACCAATGCATTGTCTATGGTGCGTACAAGTTACAAAGTTAGTTATTTAGGAACCTTCCGAGTGACCTAGAGAAGTGAAACTTAAGACACAGACACTAGAGGTGTGTACCAGTGTGGGAACACCGGCGTAGCTGAGTTACCTCACCCACAGGACGCGGGTGCATAGGGTCAAAGTAGTGTCGGGTTTCGTCACGCAGGTCGATGGTGCTTAGAGCTGAAGATGCTGCAGGCGGCTCGATGTGAAGAGTTCCGGTGGATCCAAGGGTGGATCTGAAGTGGTGAAGACCTGAAAGCAGAGGGGACAATGTTCAAAGTCACTAGCCAGTGACTACCGAGGAACCAGATTGGAACCAGGCGATGTCGGGTGCAAACAGGCGATGAGGTGTAGCTTCTCTCTGCAGCCACGTGGACACGAAGAGGTCGAGGACGTCCAGGAGTCGATCACGAGCTGTCCCACGCAGGCTTCTCGCTGTGGGCGGTTGCGGCAACTTGATTGGAGCAAACAGGCCTTGGCTAATGCAAGCCACGCAGGAATCAAAAAAGGCTTATCACTCGGACCAGCAAAGTCAGAGCGGGTGCTCCCTTTTACAGGAGCGAGGGCAAGTCTGTAGCAACCAGACCCGCAGTGTAGTTTGTAGGTTTCGTCGCCAAGATGGCCGCTGACCACGTGGCAAGTGGACGGGATGGCGCGTTATGTTATGTTATGTTAATAACATTTATTAGGCGCAACAGCTGCCCCAGCAAAGGGGCGTCCTGGCGCCTGATCATATGCAACAACACAACAGATCATAGCTGACAGAGGGGGATATTAGCCTACAGAGATGAACAAGTGGGTTTTGATGGCCCTTCTAAAAAGGGTCAAGCTGTTGAGGGCCCGAATGTGAACAGGAAGGGAATTCCATAAATCTGCCGCCAGCACGCGGAAGGAACGTCCTCCCATCCTGCTAAGCCTGAACCTAGGCTTGTTCGCCAGATACTGGGCTTCGGATCTAAGGGATCGCGAAGGGACATAAGAAGAAATAAGGCCTGTCAGGGCCGGAGGTGAAGACAGCTTTAAGATCTTAAATGCCAGACAGAGAACCTTAAATTTGATTCTCTGTCTGACCGGAAGCCAGTGCAGAGAGGCCAAAACAGGAGAGACAGAACATCGTCTCGGGAGACCTACAATGGCCCGTGCAGCAGCATTCTGCACCCTCTGAAGCCTCGTCGCCTCAGCCTGATTGACTCCAAGGAGCAAGGCACTCCCGTAGTCTATCCGAGAGAGGATAGAGGCCTGAACCACCAGTTGACGTGTGGGAGGGTCGAAAAATTTGAGAACTGGTCTAAGTCCTCGCAGAATGCCATAGCAGGTGGCTGCTGTCTTCTTTGTATGGCTGGCAAAGGAAAGGTTAGAATCCAGCCATACCCCCAGATTTTTAACTTCGTCCACTGGAATAGGCATCGCCCCCAGTTCAAGAGGCCACCACTGGTCTCCCCAGAGTTCCGCCTGCTTCCCCACAATCAGAACCTCGGTCTTTTTTGCATTAAGCTGTAAGCAGTTGTTACGCATCCAGCTAGCCACAGCTATCAGTCCTGCCCGGAATCTGGGCGCAGTCACCTCAGGGTCCCCACTGAGTGTCACCGCCAGCTGCGTGTCGTCGGCATACGATGTCATCGTAAGGCCATATTGCCTAACGACAGCAGCCAGCGGTTTCACATACAAGTTGAATAATGTGGGGCTGAGGGCAGAGCCCTGAGGGACTCCCAGTTCCAGAGAATGGTACGAGGACTGGCCAGGTGGAATGGCTACTTTAAAAGACCGGTCCGAGAGGAATGAGCGGAACCACTTAAGAGCCTTCCCGACAATCCCCACTTCCTCCAGACGCCGTTGAGTGGCACGATGCAAAAGGGCCCCACGCAGATCGTGGAGATGCTGGGGGGCTGATCTTCGGTGCAAGGGCGGCTCGATTGTGGGGCTTCTCAGTCCCCAAAGCACAAGGTCGAGGGTGCCTCGGATGCTGCGCAGTCAGCTTCTTGGGGGTCTTTCAAGAGGTCCGGTCCCACGTCTCTCGGTGCCTCCACGGGTCCCATCTTTGCAGGGACTGTGGATCGGGCTGTGTGAAGTCTGGGCGTCTGGGTTTTGTCAGGCTCTGGGCTCGGGCTCCGGCGATGGCAAAGCAGACATCGAGTTGCTGGATGGTGCCGGTGTTAACAGGGTGGCTACTCCTAGGCTACAAGGGAGATGCTCTTCAGTCTTCTGTGCAGCAGAATGTCGAAGTCCAGTCGTCTTCTTAGTTTCAAGTTCATTCAGGATGATCTGAGGTGCAATGGCACTGCTCCCACTCTTATTCCCAATCTGAGGGGTGGATCACCTGCTAGGTCCCTCCTCTGGGTGGGACCAGGAAGGGGGGTGGTTACACACCCTTTCCTTTGTCCAGCTCCTCCCCAGGCCTGGGTCTGGAAAGTCCCAGGACCGGTTTGGACAGGCTTATGCACGGGACATCTTGTGTGCCCCGGGCATGTCTGATTCTATTCAGCCATGTCCTACCCAATACACAAAATCCTGTCTGGGGTGGTGCTCGCACCTCCCAAGGCAGGAAACCCTTTGTCCAAGCCTTCCTCGCTGGAAGGACTCCCAGCAGCAGGAGGTCAGACTTGTGTCTGTGGTGGCAGCATCCATTTTGTGATGCTGAGGCTCTGGTTAACTTTAACCGGGGTTAAGGCTATGTACATGTCGTGTCCCTCTAGAAGGGTGGAATGCTATCCCCGTCGACAGAACTGTCGAGGGGATAGTATTCCAAATCGTATGACACCTTACTCGACATGTTTTGATAAAGCCAAACCAAAGTTAGCATATAACCGCGAGGATTATAATGCACTTAAGAGTATATGGTATGGCAATATCCCGGAACAGCTAAGGGAGGTGTTCCAGACAGCTGCAGACAGGCTCAGCTCATGCTAGAGCACCATCTCACATGTAACCACACACTCTGCCCCCAGGATTGCAGGGGCCTTCCATAGGAATGGCTTATAGGTTAACATGTGTCCAGTTAAGGTTAGATATAGGGATACTATATCTAAGCAATAGGTGATTATACCAACTTACCCCAGCTGAGTGATCAGCCAGTTGTGTCAAATATGGAGGCCAGGCTAGGGGTGGCACAATACATGCTGCAGCCACTGGTAGGCCTTGGAAACAACTATGCCCTGGGTACCTAGGGTACACTGTTACAGGGGCCAATAAGGTGAACCAGTTCCAATTCGTAATGCACCTTGAGTGCATTGACAGTAATTTAGAGAGAAAACAGCAGGCTGTGGGTCTGATTAGCAGGCCCACAGCCACATTAAATCATAAACCAGTGAAGCAAAAATCTGGGGTGACCATAGGATAGCAGACCCTACTCTCCTATACCCCCCCCCCCTCCAAACGCAGGGACATTAGACTAACCTTGACCAGTTGTGTCTTCATGTTCTAAGTGGAAGTACCTGGAGAGAGCATCTGCGTTGCCATGGTCAGTCCCTGGGCGGTGCTCCACTGTAAAGTCCATCCCCTGTAGGGAAATGGACCACCTGAGTAGTTTGGGGTTTTCACCCTTCATCTGATTAAGCCATAAGAGGGGCTTATGGTCGGTCTGAATCTTGAAGTGAGTGCCAAACAAGTATGGTCTCAACTTCTTCAGGGCCCACACCACATCAAAGGCCTCCCTCTCAATGGCTGACCAACGTTTTTCTCTGGGGGTCAGCCTTCTGCTAATAAAAGCAATGGGCTGGTCTTGACCATCTACATTAAGCTGTGAAAGCACTGCTCCCACTCCCAACTCAGAAGCATCTGTTTGGACAATGAACTCTTTTGAGTAGTCAGGACTCTTCAGGATAGGTGCAGAGCACATGGCCTTCTTCAGGTCATCAAATGCCTTTTGACAGTTTACTGTCCACTGAACCTTTTTGGGCATCTTCTTGGATGCCAGATCATTAAGAGGAGTCACAATGGACCCATAATTCTTAACAAACTTCCTCTAGTACCCAGTCAGGCCCAAGAAAGCTCTGACCTGAGTCTGGGTAGTTGGAGGGGACCAGTCCTTGATGGTCTGGATCTTACTCTCCAGTGGCTGAACTTGGCCTCCACCTACAAGGTGGCCCAAGTACACAACCTTACTCTGCCCTATGTGGCACTTGGTGGCCTTGATAGTGAGGCCTGCCTTTTGCAGAGCCTCAAGCACTTCCTTCAGGTGGACCAGGTGATTCTCCCAGGTGGAGATGAAGACAGCAATATCTTCCAGATATGCTGCGCAAAAGTCATCCAACCCAGTAAGGACTTGATTCACCAACCTTTGGAAGGTGGCAGGTGCATTTTTCAAACCAAAGGGCATTACCACAAATTGATAATGCCCACCTGGGGTAGAAAATGCAGTTTTGGCTTTAGACTCCTCAGCTAACCTGATTTGCCAGTAGCCAGCTGTCAAGTCAAATGTGCTTAAATATTTGGCAGAAGACAACTTGTCAATGAGCTCATCTGCCCTTGGAATAGGGTGTGCATCTGTCCTGGTGACAACATTGAGTCCTCTGTAATCCACACAGAACCTCATCCCTCTCTTGCCATCTTTGGTGTGAGGTTTGGGGACCAGAACCACTGGGCTAGCCCAGGGGCTCTCTGAAGGCTCAATAACACCTAATTCCAGCATCTTTTGCACCTCAGTCTTTATACAGTCCCTGGTGTGGTCAGGTTGCCTGTAAATATTGCTTTTTACAGGAAGACTGTCACCAGTATCCACCACATGGGTACACCAGTTAGTCTGACTGGGTGTCAAGGAGAACATATGTCTGTATGACTGCAAAACTTGTCTACAGTCATGTTGCTGATGTTCAGTGAGGCTGCCATCTAAGGCCACACCATCAACTGAGCCATCCTCAGGGTTCTGAGTGAGCAGGTCTGGGAGAGGGTCACTCTCTTCCTCCTGTCCCTCATCTGTAGCCATGAGCAAGCCCATGTCTTCCCTGTTAACATATGCCTTCAGTCTGTTGACATGGAGCACCCTGTGGGGGCTCCGGGGAGTTCCTAGGTCCACCAAGTAGGTAACCTCTCCCTTTTTCTCAAGAATTGTATGGGGTCCAGACCATTTGTCTTGGAGTGCTGCTGGGGCCACTGGCTCCAACACCCATACCTTCTGTCCTGGCGGATACTCAATCAAGACAGCCTTTTGGTCATGCCAAGCTTTCTGTAATTCTTGGCTAGCCTCAAGGTTTTTGGATGCCTTTTCCATATACTCAGCCATCCTGGAGCAGAGACCAAGTACATAGTCCACTATGTCTTGTTTAGGCTTTTTGAGAGGTAACTCCCATCCTTCCTTCACCAGACATAGGGGTCCTCTTACAGGGTGCCCAAACAACAATTCAAAGGGGCTGAAGCAAACCCCCTTTTGAGGGACCTCTCTGTAAGCAAACAAAAGGCAGGGTAGAAGGATGTCCCATCTCCGCCTGAGCTTTTCTGGTAATCCTTTGATCATACCCTTTAGGGTCTTGTTAAACCTTTCAACAAGCCCATTACACTGTGGATAATAAGGAGTGGTGAACATGTAGTTGACACCACATTCCTTCCACATAGCTGTCAAGTATCCTGACATGAGGTTGGCACCTCTATCAGATACTACCTCCTTAGGAAACCCCACTCTGGAGAAAACTCCAAGTAAGGCCCTGGCCACAACAGGAGCTGTTGTGGTCCTAAGTGGAATTGCCTCTGGGTACCTGGTGGCATGGTCCACCACCACCAGTATGAATCTGTGCCCAGGTGCTGTAGGGGGATCCATTGGACCTACAATATCTATCCCCACTCTTTCAAAGGGAACCCCCACCACAGGTAGTGGTATCAGGGGGGCCTTTGTGGTGCTACTTGCTGGCTTGGCAGGTTACACAGGAGCGACAAAACTCCTTGGTGTCTTCAGACATGTGAGGCCGGTGAAAGTGAGGGACAAGCCTGTCCCAAGTCTTATTCTGGCCTAGGTGTCCTGCTAAAGGAATATCATGGGCCAAGGTAAGAAGGAAGCCCCTAAATTGCAGAGGTATAACTAACCTCCTGGTTGTACCAGGCTTGGGGTCTCTACCCTCTGGGTAAAGGAGTCCATCATCCCAATATACTTTATGGGCACCTTGCACATTCCCAGCAGCCTCAGCAGCAGCCTGCTGTCTGAGGGGTTCAAGGGAAGGACAGGTTAACTGAGCCTGCCCCAAGTCTCCCCCTGTCCCCAGTTCTTCAGAGACAGTTCCTTCAGGGGTCTCAGGACCAGCTTCCTGTGAAGGCTGATCCTCAGTTGTAGGCAGTTGGGAAGGCACAGCCTTAACCCTCCTGTTCTTCTTCTTGGAAGGTGCTTGGTCCATTGTTCCAGAATCCAAGACCTGAGGTTCAGAGAGGCACTTTTTGGCCTGTGACCTGGTCACAGCAAGGACATGTGATGATATCCCTAACATCTCTGCATGAGTCCTGTACTCAACTTCTGACCATAGAGAGCTCTCCAGGTCATTGCCCAACAAACATTCAACTGGTAGATCAGCACTAACCACAACTCTTTTTAGGCCAGTTACCCCTCCCCAGGAAAAGTTAACAATTGCCACACTATGGGTAGTGGTGACATTGCTGGCATTGGTCACCAGGTAATTATCACCTGGCATGTATTGTCCAGGGTCCACAAAGCTAGGTGTCACCATAGTGACACTGGCACATGTGTTCCTGTATGCTTGAGCCACTTTGTCATTAATCAAAGGCGTCTGTCTGTATTTGCCCAGATTACTGGGGCTGATGGTAGGGGTCAAATCTATGTCTCCCTCACAAATCAGAAATGCCTGTGTAAGGGTTCTGACTAGGTCAGAATCTCCTTCAGGTCCCAAGGTGATACCCACTACCCCCTTGGTTTGTGGACCAACACTGCCAGCTGTACTAGTGGTGTAGGTACCTTAGGGGCTGCAGTGTTGGGGGCTCCACCCTTTTTATACTCACTTGTCCAGTGAGAGTTTTTTTTACAGGTACTACACAAGGGTTTTCTTTGACCTTCTTTCTTCTTCTTCTTGGAAGTTTGGGACCCACCCTCTGTATTAGTTTGGGGCCCTGTTGAAGACTTCTGGTCTTTAGCTTTCTGCTCCCCACCCTTCTGGTCTGTTTTCTTTTGGTCACCACCCTGGTTCTGGTTCTGGTTCTTTTGCTTAACTCTGGTTCTAACCCATTTATCTGCCCTCTTTCCCAATTATTGGGGAGAGGTCAAATCTGAGTCAACCAAATGTTGATGCAACTGCTGGTTCTGACAATTATTTAAAATTTGTTCTCTCATTAGCAAATTGTACAATCCTTCATAGTCTGTAACCTTGCTTCCCAGCAACCATCCCACCGCTGCCACCAATGAGAGAAGTTGGCCTGGTATATGATGCGCACTAGTTCTAGTGATCACCTTGTACCATTCCAAGCAACCCTTATGATGATTGGTTGTAAGTCAACCTTATAGACCAGTTATCCTAGTGGTAACGTGGACAAAGCAGTCTTAGGCTAAACTCTGAAAGGCATGTGAAGCCAGCTGTATTACCATACACAATCCCCTTGAATACCAAATGAAAGGACACCACACAGATATATACTAAAAATGTATATATATTTATTAACTACAAATCCCCCATACTCTTTATGAGCACAGAAGCACAAGCGTTAAAACAAAACACAGTTAAAATACACAAAAGTTGCACAATATGGATGAGCCCTAGGGGCCACCTAAACCATATACTAAGAAAGTGGTATAAGAGATACCAATCGAAAAGGAAATAAGCCTAGGGAATCGCTGGAGCTGATCGGGACTAGCAGTGACTAAGTCGGGAAAGGCCTGCGGGACTCGGGTGCAGTGTTTAAAGTTCACGCACTCACCAATGCATTGTCTATGGTGCGTAAAAGTTACAACGTTAGTTATTTAGGAACCTTCCGAGTGACCTAGAGGAGTGAAACTTAAGACACAGACACTAGAGGTGTGTACCAGTGTGGGAACACCGGTGTTGCTGAGTTACCTCACCCACAGGACGCGGGTGCATAGGGTCGAATTAGTGTCGGGTTTCGTCACGCAGGTCGATGGTGCTTGGAGCTGAAGATGCTGCAGGCGGCTCGATGTGAAGAGTTCCGGTGGATCCAAGGGTGGATCTGAAGTGGTGAAGAACTGAAAGCAGAGGGGACAATGTTCAAAATCACTAGCCAGTGACTACCGAGGAACCAGATTGGAACCAGGCGATGTCGGGTGCAAACAGGCGATGAGGTGTAGCTTCTCTCTGCAGCCACATGGACACGAAGAGGTCAAGGATGTCTAGGAGTCAATCACGAGCTGTCCCACGCAGGCTTCTCGCTGTTGGCGGTGTCGGCAACTTGATTGAAGCAAACAGGCCTTGGCTAATGCAAGCCACGCAGGAATTGAAAAAGGCTTATCACTCGGACCAGCAAGGTCAGAGTGGGTGCTCCCTTTTACAGGAGCGAGGGCAAGTCTGGAGCAACCAGACCCGCAGTGTAGTTTGTAGGTTTCGTCGCCAGGATGGCCGCTGACCACGTGGCAAGTGGCCGGGATGGCGCGTCGAGTGGCACGATGCAAAAGGGCCCCACGCAGATCGTGGAGATGCTGGGGGCTGATCTTCAGTGCAAGGGCGGCTCGGTTGTGGGGCTTCTCAGTCCCCAAAGCACAACATCGAGGGTGCCTCGGATGCTGCGCAGTCAGCTTCTCGGGGGTCTTTCAAGAGGTCCGGTCCCACGTCTCTCGGTGCCTCCACGGGTACCTTCTTTGCAGGGACTGTGGATCGGGCTGTGAGAAGTCTGGGAGTCTAGGTCTTGTCAGGCTCTGGGCTCGGGCTCCGGCGGGAGGCGGTGGCAAAGCAGACGTCGAGTTGCTGGATGGTGCCTGTGCTCACAGGGTGGCCACTCCTAGGCCACAAGGGAGATGCTCTTCAGTCTTCTGTGCAGCAGAATGTCGAAGTCCAGTCGTCTTCTTAGTTTCAAGTTGATTCAAGATGATCTGAGTTGATATGGCACTGCTCCCACTCTTATTCCCAATCTGAGGGGTGGATCACCTGCTAGGTCCCTCCTCTGGGTGGGACCAGGAAGGGGGGTGGTTACACCCCCTTTCCTTTGTCCAGCTCCTCGCCAGGCCTGGGTCTGGAAAGTCCCAGGACCGGTTTGGACTGGCTTATGCACGGGGACACCTTGTGTGCCCCGGGCATGTCTGATTCTATTCAGCCCTGTCCTACCCAATACACAAAATCCTGTCTGGGGTGGTGCTCGCACCTCCCAAGGCAGGAAACCCTTTCTCCAAGACTCACTCGCTGGAAGGACTCCCAGCAGCAGGAGGTCAGACTTGTGTCTGTGGTGGCAGCATCCATTTTGTGATGCTGAGGCTCTGGTTAACTTTAACCGGGGTTAAGGCTACTTACATGTCGTGTCCCTCTAGAAGGGTGGAATGCTATCCCCGTCGACAGAACTGTTGAGGGGATAGTATTCCAAATCGTATGACACCTTACTCGACATGTTTTGATAAAGACAAACCAAAGTTAGCATATAACCGCAAGGATTATAATGCACTTAAGAGTATATGGTATGGCAATATCCCGGAACAGCTAAGGGAGTTGTTCCCGACAGCTGCAGACAGGCTCAGCTCATGCTAGAGCACCATCTCACATGTAACCACGCACTCTGCCCCCAGGATTGCAGGGGCCTTCCATAGGAATGGCTTATAGGTTAACATGTGTCCAGTGAAGGTTAGATATAGGGATACTATATCTAAGCAAGAGGTGATTACACCAACTTACCCCAGCTGAGTGATCAGCCAGTTGTGTTAAATATGGAGGCCAGGCCAGGGGTGGCACAATACATGCTGCAGCCCCTGGTAGGCCTTGGAAACACCAATGCCTTGGGTACCTAGGGTACACTGTTACAGGGGCCAATAAGGTGAACCAGTTCCAATTCGTAATGCACCTAGAGTGCATTGACAGTAATTTAGAGAGAGAACAGCAGGCTGTGAGTCTTATTAGCAGGCCCACAGCCACATTAAGTCATAAACCAGTGAAGCAAAAATGTGGGGTGACCATAGGATAGCAGACCCTACTCTCCTACAGTCACAACAGGAGAGAAAGTGAGTCCAAGAGTGTGGTGCAAGGTGGATCTCCTGTAATAGGGTGTTAGAAATGGGGGTCTCTAGCTGGCAATGGTAGGTACCTTTGTCCTAATAGGGACCCTTGCTTCTAGTCAGGGTAAGGAGGATACACATTAGAGATAACCCCTGCTTCCCCCCTGGGTAGCTTGGCAAAAGGAGACAGCCATATCCCCAAGAAAATATGTAAAGTATTTGTACTCAAAACACACAGCAATACAGTGATAACACCTAAAACGGACACCACACCAGTTGTCTAAAGTTGAGGGGGCAGATTTACAAGGAACTGACGCATCTGCATAGAAGAGTCAGTTTCCTTGCGTCAGCGTCAAATTTCCCTGCGACACCATGGATGCGCTGTATTTACAATACAGTGCTCCATGGCGCAAGGATTAACAGATGCTTTGGAAATTCGACGCATCTGTTGACCCAAAAGTAACGCATTGCTGGAGTTGCTCATAAAAGTAATGCAACTCCAGCAATGCGCCACAACAGATAGGTTAATCCCATTCAAAAAGCCCTACAATGTTCAACACTCTGTCTATCATCCCCTTTGGTTTTGCTAATTTCTCCCTGATTTGACAGGGTATGCCCAGACATGGGTCCCTTGCTCACTTTGCCACTGGATTCAAGATAGTCCGGCTGATGAGGGTTATGCACCCGAAACTGGTCCCAGGATGTTTGTTTCCAGTCCAGGGAAGACATGGCTCGGCAGTTCGGGCCGGAATGTTCCCACGAGGCACAGGTTCGGACTGATTTGCATATGGCTGTGTCTGAACTGGGGTGGCGGAGTGAGCTAAAGAATGATGATGGATTCAACCCAGATCATTTGACTGGGGGTGAGTGCTTGCAATGGGCAACACTCCGTCCATCATCCCCTTTCTTTATTTTTATTTATTTTTTACACTTGTATGGCGCACAGCTACCCAATAAGGGTTTCCCGGCACCGACAACATATTGCTGAGCAGAGGTATGAGATGAGCTTGATCAGTAGAGTTATTTCTAAACTTGATCAGTAGAGTTATTTCTAAACCCTTTGGTTTTGCTTTGTTCACCCAAATTTGTCAGAGTATGCCCAGATGTGGGTCCCTTGCTCACTTTGCCACTGGATTCAAGATAGCCTGGCTGATGAGTGTTATGAACCTGAAACCGGTCCCAGGATGCTTGTTTCCGGTCCAGGGAAGACATGGCTTGGCAGTTCGGGCTGGACTGTTCCCATGAGGCACAGGGTCAGACTAAATTGCAAATGGCAATGTCTAAACTGGGGTGGGGGAGTGAGCTAAAGAATGATGATGGATTAAACCCAGATCAGTTGACTGGGGGTGATTGCTTGCAATGTTCAACACTCCATCCATCATCCCCTTTGGTTTTGCTATTTTCTGAAGATGGCCTTTTCAATCACACAATTTAAAACCCAACTTTACTGAAAGGTGCGTTATTAAATTCTGAGTTCAGGGAGCTTAAACTTAATATCTCAATCTTGTCCAAATGGGAAGTTATACTTGTAAGATGTTACAAAGCATTGCCCATTCTATCCTATGGGACAGCCTTTCAATAGTAAAAAACGAGATTGGCAGTATTTCACTATCAGGACATGTCACACTCCCTAGGACATGTCATACCTTTCACATACACTCCACCCTGCCCAGTGGGGTATCTTGGATCTATAATAGGGGTACCGTACATGTAGGAAAGGGGAAGATTAGAGCCTGGCAAGTGTGTGCACTTGACATTATGAAATGGCAGCTAACAAACTGCGAACAGACACTGCAGTGGCAGGTCTGAGATACCCTTTCAAGGCTACTTATTTGGGTGGCACAACTAGTGCTGAACACCCACTAGTAGCATTTGATTTACAGGTCCTAGTACACACAGTTTCCATTTGCTAGGGGTTTACCAGTAAATAATGTATGCCAATCAGGGATTACCAATTGTAAACACAATTTACACAGAGGGCATTCACAGTTTGACACTGATCAGCAGTGGCAAAGTGCCCAAAGCATCTAAGCCAGCAAAAACGAAATCCAGCAAAGTATCAAAAATACAGGAGGTAGAGGCAAAAAAGTCAGAGGAAACCATGCTGATGATGCCAAGTCTAACAGAGAGCAATATCAATTGTGTGATGATTGAGGTATGCCAGCACTTTAGTGTTTAGTGAGGGTTGTTAAACCCTCTTACATTCCAGGTCAGTAACCGGAGAGTAAGAGAGACAGTTAAGATGCGCACCTGTACAGCCGGATGAGTGTTGCATAAAAGAGGCAGTGGAGACCATTAAGTGCTATATGCCCTGTGAGTGGAATTACATACTACCAGGTTTTGTGCCTGCCTTACAAAACATTAACCCCCCCCCCACACCAACCACCCCAACCTTCCAGTGACTACACCTAGAATATAACAATCATCCTTTGCAATAAAAACTAAAAAAGAAAAACAACATAATAACATGGTCTACAATTAGACACGGGTTCACCCTAATGGGGAGTCCAGAGAGCCGGTTGAATTACACTCCCACTGTGAAAGTGCTTGTCAGTCATAACATGGGACTGAAGAAGTATAGGCAGTTACCAAAGGCAATTGCCCCTGAATAGTTTTGTCAGGCAGATTGGACCAGTTGGCTCAGTTCAATGCCATGCCATGTTTCGACCACCTCAAACACAGGTATCTCATTTCATGTCACTGTTCTCACCATCATGCATATACATCTTTTTCTGCTGTGTTACATGTTGATCTTTGAGGAGTTTCTTGACAAATGGCTCAGCATTCTGAGTCAGGGTGAAAAGGTGATATTTCCCACCATGTGTCATTTTCAAGCGCGCTAGGTCCAGCATAGCATACTGTACTACATCCATATGCAGTTTACGTTTTAATGGCATGTACTCGTGCTGTGCCTCCTGCACCGCGATGGTAAAGTCTGGAAAAATACAAATCTTCAAGCCCTTGTAAGTAAGGTCCTGCTTTTCCCAGGCGAGTCTCAGGTCAGCATCACGATCCTGATAATTTAATAGCAAGCCAATTATTGGGTGTTGTGGTGCTCCAGGTGGGTCCTAAGGCCTAGGGACCGTTGCACCTTTCCTACCACAAGAAAGGTGAGAAATCATCAGTTCTCAAGAGTGGCTGAGCAAAGTGTGGCAGTTGCCTCTGGCAGGCCGAATATACGCAGGTTGTTTCGGCATGACCTGGTCTCTAAATCTTCATTTTTCACTTTTATCATGCTGAGCACCTTCCCCATGTCCAAGAGTTTTCCCAGTATCGATAAATTAATCAGTATTCTTATTAAGTGCGACTACTAACCCTTGAGGGTCTCAAGGTGCTGAGTGGTGGGGGAGAGGTCTGAGGTTCAGTGTGGTCAGTAGGGCCATCTTCCAGCTATGAAATGCGGTTCTCTGATGTGACAATGCGTTTTTATGCTTTTTGATTGTGCTAGTTAGTTTGTCTACCCGGGTGGTGAGAGTATCAATTAAAGGGCCAGATATACAAAGAGTAGGAATAACTATTTCCATATATCGATTTTATACGAATCGCCTTTGGAAATTGCTATTCCTTATATATGAAACCTTTTGTTTCATATTTGAGATTCCTAGTCCTTCACAAATCGACCTACCTCATCAATATTAATGAGCTAGGTCACAGTTTGCGACCTATTAGGAATGCCTTCCATTACTGGGCTGGTAGTTTGCTGTGGTCAGCGGACCACTATGTCTGTGAATGCCTTTAAATAAAGGTTCTTTTTATTTTATTACAATGCAACCCATTTTCCTTAAAGAAAAACAGGATGAGTTTCAACAATAAAGAATGAAACATTTTGTTTTAATTTTTTTAATACAAACAGTGGTCTTTGGGACCACTGCCTACTCCAAAAAAATGTCTTTGAACATTCACAAAAGGAGGGTTTCCATGGGAAATCCTACCAATTTGCGAATGCATTACCAACAACTTTGAGTATGTGGCGAAATATCAAGATTTTGCAACCATATTTCAGTCGCAAAACCTTTATACTGAATACGGGATATCGCTATTTGGAAGGGACGCCCATACAGTGATTTCTACAGCCAAACTGTGATTCTGGAGAATCGCAGTTTGAATGTTTGTACATTTGGAACAGTATTTTTGTCCATGCAAATAGTCTGATTCTTACAGATGGTCCTTAGTGTCTGTTGATGTAAGGCTTTGTTGGATATTGAGCATCATTGTATGCATATCCATATACTGCTTCAGTGAGGGGTTGCGAGAGGCAGAGGCCTCAGCAATCTGATGTGGTTTGGCACCTTCTTAGTCACAAACAGTAGGTTGGCCTATCTACCCTCAGATCTGTGCCCCCATCTTGGGAATCAATGCCCCAGGGGCCTGCAGCCACAGATATCTCATCCCACTCCACAAGCAGACTTAGATAGCTTGCAGATAAAAGCTGTCTCATCAAGGGCCCACCAGCCTCCTCGTTGCTCAAGACCAGAGTAGAGGAGCTCAGCATCTCAGATTCCCCTCTTGGCCACGTCTCTTTCCAACTCATCAGCGATCACAAAGGCCCGCAGAACGACCCTCACAAGGGCCACAGGCGCAAATCTCACCCTGCTCTCGTAGCAGCTTTTTTCACCCTTAACAGTGTTTCCAGGCAGGCTCATCAACAGCAATCCATGAATCATTAGAGGGGGGCTACACCTCCAAGCCTGTAAGCTATCTCACTGTCTAGACCTACCCAGATAGCATTGCGGCCTCAAATGTCACTGTGGATCCTCAGAGGGTGGCCACAGTACTGTGGCAGTCACTCACGAGCACTCTGGCAAGCATGAAGGGCTGGAGGCCCATCTCTGTGAGGTCCTACAGGTGTTGGTCTCCTTCGGCTCCCCCTGTGACCTACCACCCAGCACCACCAAGCAGGCTACAGCAGCCTCAGTCAATGTAGGAGGCGGTATGGCCAAGGCCACAGCACTGAAGGGAGCATGCCAGCCCCTCTAGTTTCCATCACTCCCGTCAGTGCTTCCCACTAGATCTGTGCGGGTCCCAAGGAGGCAGTACGTAATGTTGAGTATGAGGGTGGGCCCACCTCTGCCCCAAGCCCCAGCAAGTCAGGTCTCCCCATCTGATGGCCTTCAACAGACACCGCTGCCTCACCAGCAGCCTCCATCGTCCTTATCTCCAGCTTCTCATGGAGGGTGGAGGTGGCCAGCGTGTCGTCGATTTCACTCCCTCAGCCTCACATCATCCAGAGCCGGCATTCGGACACACCAAGGGAGACAGGCAGCAGGCCCCAGGCATACTTCAAATGCATCTCTACGGGCCAGTAAGATCTAGCATATTGTTGCAAGCCAATGCATTGTATCAGCAGCTGCCTCTCAGCTCCTCTTGAGCAAATGAGCCCAGAGATGGCAGCAATTAGGGCATAATGGAGAGTTTAGACATCTCTGATCAACAGAGTCCCTCTGTAGGGCGACAATTGCCCGGATGATGACGGATGAGTTAGCCAGCACAAGAAGCTTCACTAGAGTGGGCCATCTTGTAGCCAGGCACTCTGGTGCTGCCCTGTTCATAAACATTTGTCATATGGTTACTGCGTTTCTATATATTGTGTTAAGTTAGCATGAGTTTATTAAATGTTTAAACACCATATTTTCCTTCGGCTTCCGTTTGCACACGACACCTAATTGTTATTGTAGCTTTCAACCTAGACGAAAGATGTGATTTATTTGAGAATAATATGTTATTGCTCTGATATCAGTCGTGCTTGGTACACTTGGTACAAATGTCTGCACACTGAGAACTGCACCCTCTAAGAATAACCTAACACAAGGTTGCTGAAGGCCTGATCCTCGCACCACATTAGACATAACACAAATAATGTTGCTGCCAACATTGGGCTCTACTCGGGTTTAAGATAGAGTTACAGGGAATGAATCAACACACTTGATGCTTCGCATGCAGAGAGCTGGTAGCTGTTGATGTGATCTACTCCTACTGAGATTTAGAGGTATGGGCCCGCCCTGCTAGAACCCAAATGAGACCTTCTTAGATATAATATAATATGCTAAATAGGGTGCGCGAAATATAGGTGATACAGAATTCTATAGATTTTTGCATCATAACATGCTATCACCTTTTGCTTACTATGGATTAGTGACTATGCTGCTAACTCTGATTTTTATAATATGTATGTTGATATTATACAAGATACTGCGTTTGAGAACTTTGCATTGAAACATAACATTTCAAACTTGCACGTGTGTTCTTTGCCTCCCAGTTTCGGTTTGTAATGATTATATAACGAAAGAGTGTTCATGTGTTCCACGATACCTGAGGTACTCTAAGTTCATGTTCTGGATTGTCTAAGTCATTGGGAAGTTATTACTACCGATGAGACACTGTAGCTAGCTTGGTAAGGGGATTTCTGAAACTAAGGTGGGTTTTGGGTCACCCTAACTCACCCAGGTTCTAGATCTCTGTGCACAGTTCTGTGGGAGAACGGAAACCCTGCTACATGGCGCCCATACGTTGTTGGCCTTATATCATGACACTCGAGTAGTATATCATTCAAACCTTAACACCTTCATTACCGTTTCCGGAAAACGGCAGTGTCGGAAAAACATACCTATTTTTGAAATAGGTCTTTTTCAAGCTTGAATCTATCTAAAAACGGTTTTCATTGAATTACTACCCAGTTGTGCTACAAAGTAATCTTTGTTTTTTCACTTTCCTGTGCTGACATGGCACAAGCCGTGGACATCCCGCCGCATAGTCGCATTGCGGTGCGTGACCATTTGCGGGCTTATAATGTACCTGTGGAAGGCTTGGCTGTTGTTCTAGTGGTGAGTGCGGAACATGCTTACCCGTACGAACTGTTTTATTCGTGGGTGACTTTTCCAGCGGTGAACGCTAATTCTGGTCTCCTAGACTGCTACGGCTGTACCGGCTGCGTATGCTCCGTACAGAGCACTGGAGGTTCCTATTGATGCTTGGCAGCATGGAGTTTGGTTTGGTGGCGCCCTACCACACGCTTTAACCGCTCCGAGGTTGGGTCCTTTGTCCATCCCGGGCACTCCTTGGCCCGCTTTGGCTGGATTCACTCCTCACCCTAATCGAGCCACTTGTGGCATAGCTGATCTGCGGCAACTTCATGAAGTCGCAGTGGCAGTGATTAGAGCGCTTGTTCATTACACTAGCCGTAATGTTCAAGACATAGCCCCTAGGGGTGCACAGCTTCGTGCAGAACAGGCTGGTTTGAAAATCAATCCTGTCATGGTGAATTCCGTGATGGGCAAAAAGCCCCAGGACAAGGATGATTTTCCGTTCTGGCTTGCTGAGAAATCCGGCCAGCTGGAAGCTGTGTTTCCTAATGCGAATCCCGGTGATAAGCACCGGATTCTTACACTGAGTTTACCGAAAGATTTGGCACCTGAGCTTGTTGACTGTGAGACCTGGGGTAAGACTTTTGCAGCGGTCTATTTGAGGTGCTACGGCACCCCGTCTGTGACCAATCTGGGTGCGGTCCTTAAACGTGTTCAAGACGAACACGGACCGGAGTCGGCGGTCGAATTGGGTATGCGCCTGTGTGGCTCCTTTGATGTAATTTGCGATCTGATCCTTGCAAATGTCAAGGGAGATGCAGTGAACTTTCAGGTTGCTAACGCTTTGGCGTTGATTCCCGAGGCCGAAAGACCCCGTCAGTTGGCAAGGAATATTGTGGCTGCTTATAAAACGGTTGGCTGCAATGCGAAGGGGCTTAAGGCTTTTCCTGATAAAGAGAAAAAGCAGCCCCAGGTTCAGTCTTCGGAAACTAGTGGTTAACCTAAGTCCAAGAAACAGAATTGGCCTAAAAAGCAGAATCAGGGTAAACAACATCAACAACAAACACAGGTTTCATTCCCTACGTCTCCGTTGCCTGCACAGTCGGATCGTGTTTATGATTTGCGCGACCGCGCGATGAATAAATCGACTGAGAGGTTTCAGGCTTCTGACCAACGCTCTCCTCGTTCCTTTCAGGACTCATCGGCTCCGTCAACCGGTGGTGGAGGGGGCGGCAGGGGCCGGGGTGGCCAGCAAGGACGTGGTCAGCCCCGCCCACGTAACGGTGGAGAGCAGCAGGAAGGCGCTACGCCCAAGAGACCACAGTTTGCCACGAAGTAAATCGCCGCCCTGACAGCGCATCGTTATGCCCCAGATAGTGAGAAAGCGGCTTCGGAATCTGACGTGGGCTCTGACCTTGCTGGACAGCGCGGCAGAGATTACCATAGTGAGAGAGGCCCTCCGTCCACTGTTGAAGGTGACAGCGACTGACACTTATGTTGTGATTGAAACTGCTGATACGCATGTTGCTCCCCCTGAACGTCTTTTTGAAATTGTCCTGTTAATCGAAGGTGACATGCAGAGAACTGTAAAAGGGGTATTTTGGGAAAATCTCTCGTCTACGTATGACATTTTGCTTTCGGAGGCTGACTGGCCCCCACCTTTTGTTCTCGCAGCTCGGCGAGGGGAGGAGGTGATCCTCCCCAGTTTCGCGCACACTGTATCGAGAGTGGAAGCGCTGCATTTTGCAGAAGAGTGGGCTCTGGCGCTTGCCCCGGCTGTGTACCGCAATCAGTGTGGCTGGGATAAATTGTCTCCAAACCATGAGATTCCGTTACGGTCTCAGCCGCAGCCTCAACCTCAATATCCCATACGGCGTGAAGCCAAAGCTTCGGTCGCAGCTATCCTTGAACAATTGGAATATCAAGGTGTAATTGAAACGTGTGTGTCACCGATGAATAACCCCCTTTTTACTGTAAACAAGCCGGACGGCTCATATCGTTTGGTTTTGGATTATAGGCATTTGAACTCGCATTGCCGTAACTGTGCAGTACAGAATACTCATGGCTCTGCGTTAGTGAATAGTCTTGAGCGTAAACGGTTCAAAACCACGCTTGACATTTTCAATGGTTTTTATGCACATAGATTAGATGGTCTTAGTTCCCAATGGACCAGTTTTACATGCGGCGGTGTGCAAAAAATGTTTCGGCGTCTCCCAATGGGCTATAAGAATAGTCCGGGGGTATTCTCCGCCCGCATTGTCTCTCTTCTAGAGGGCATCGACCCAGTTGCTTGTTCGTATGTGGATGACATTTATCTCACAGACGACGATCTTTGGGAGCATCTGTGTCGAGTGAATAGCATAATTTGTAACTTTGCAGACATAGGTTACAAGTTTACCCTTGCAAAGTCGCACATTGCAGAGTACACAGTGTTGTTTCTCGGCTACGAGCTTAACAACGAGGGGAAGGGGTTAGCACCTCACTTCCTGGAGAAATGCGCACAGTTGCGCTCTCCGACAACACTGAAAAAATTACAATCTTTGCTGGGTTTTTTGAATTTCGGGGGAACTTACATTCCGGAATATGCCCGGCGTATCAAGCCTTTGTATGCTTTGATACAACCATCTTTCTCCAAATCATGCTGGCTGCCTGAGCATTCAGCTATTCTGCAGTCTTTGCAGGCTGATTTGCTCGCTTCTGAATACTTACAGACTCGTGATAACCAGACCAACCTGGTGATAAGAATTATCCCTGGGGTGGTGGGTTTCACGTACCTGACTTTTAATGAAGGAGATACAGTACCTATTGCTTACAAATCACACTTGTACACATCGGCTGAACTGCGTTTTTCCACTGTAGAGAAAGTTTTAACGGCTGTGCAGATGGCGATTCTTAAAGAACGTGCCCTGTCACAAGGAAAACGCATGTTGGTTGTTACCCCGTGTCCTGCCTTGGAGGCAGTTACAAAAGCCAGTGTACCAAATTCTAAAGCTTTGCACCCTAGGTGGATTCAGTGGGCTGCATCCTTGACATCACAGGATGTCATGTTTATTTTTGACGCCACTTTACGGTCGCAGGAGTATTTACAGTATGAGTTTGTTCATCCTGCTCCTTTAGCAATGCGGCCGTTGGAGGATTTCCATTGCATCATTTACACTGATGGTTCGGCGCAGGTTGCGCATGGCTCTAAACATGCCTACGTTTCCGCATGCGCCATTGTGGTCGGTGCCATGGTGAACGATGAGTTCAAGTCCAGTGTCGTGCACACGCAGACGCTTGGGGACTGCACCGCACAATTAGCAGAGCTTCGTGCTCTGATGCTTGCATTGGAGTATGCAGATCCTAGTGTGACGACTTTGGTCGTAAGTGACTCTTACTACTGTGTCCAATCTTACAATGAAAACTTGTTCTTTTGGATTCAGAATGAGTTTCGTGATTCCAAAGGTAGCACAATAAAACATAAAATGATCTGGGTCCGAGTGGCGGAACTTAAAGAGAAGTTGCCACTCGTGTTTGTGATTCATACTCTCTGCCATGAGCGCGTGGGGGTTCACGCTGTTGGTAACTCGCTTGCTGATGAAGCAGCGAAGTCAGCGGTATCGAAATACTTAGTTGCAGCAGTCACGAGATCCAAAAGCAAAATAGATGATGACATCTTGGCAGCTGTTGCTGCAACAGAGAAGGGAAGTAAATATCCTGCGGGGTTCCCTTCTAAATACACATACCACTTAAGTCCCGATAAGGTTCCTTATGTGAAAATTCCTGATGTTGGAGAACGTCTAGTTCCCAACTCGGATCGCAGGGCTGCTTTGATTACAGCGGCTCATGAAGGTGTTGCGTCTGCGCATGCGGGCGTCTCAGCCACTGTAACTCAGCTACAACAGAGGTTCTGGTGGCGGGGACTGTACAAACAGACGCGCGATTATGTCCTTCAATGTGACATTTGCCAGCAGATTAAACCTTCAACTGCTGCGCGTCCGCCTCAGACACAGTTGTACATCTCTAATAAACCGCTTGGATGCGTTTATTTGGATCACTGCGGTCCTTTTTCTTCTGATACTGCATACAAATACATCTTAGTAGCAGATGATTCATGCACACGCTTTGTGTGGGTATGGCCACATCGGAGCGCTGATTCACGAACTGTCATTAAGGATTTGCGAGTCTTTGTGGGAATTTTTGCCTGTGGTACCTTCCATTCGGATCAGGGTCCGGCTTTCGCCTCTAAGGCGTATAAGGATTCTATGGTTTCGTTGGGGGTCCAAGTCAAGTTTTCGAGTCCCTACAGGCCCGAGGGCAATAGTGTAGTTGAACGAATGAACCGCAACTTAAAGCAATCTTTGACAGCTCGAGTTATAGGCATTGGCAGAAACTGGCTGGCCCACCTCAATGGCGTGCAGCGTGCGCTTAATAATCTCCCTAGAAGGTCTCTGGGTGGGCGGACCCCGTACGAAATGCTCTTTGGTATCAAGATTATGTCCCTAACCTCGATGGGCTAGACTGCAAGGCCCAGGCCACGGCCTTTGACGTAGATGAACATTGCAATGTTTTACAGAATCTACAAAAGACCAGAGACAGTCTTGTAAAGGAACATTTGCCCTCCACATCGGATGATGCGCTGCAGATCCCGGTAGTTGGCTGGCTACCCCAAGTTGGAGAACTGGTTCGAGAGAAGATCGATAACAAGAAAGAGTTTGGTCCCTCATATCGTGCACCGGTTCGAGTTCTTGGAGTGAAGGGCACAAGAACAGTCATTTTACCACCACTTCCAGGTCGTAAGGAAAACAGATTTATTTCTATTGACAATGTCAAGACACACATGGTGGCCGATTCTTCATAGCATGACACCGGCTGTATCCTGTCCTTCCATGGTGAGGCACTCTGTGCTGGCTATTACATCTGGTGCAGAACAGGAGGTGTCCCTCGAGATGCCTGCCATATCCAGTCCTTTAATAAATACTATTCCTGTTACTAACATTGATGAGTTGAACTACACCTATCCTGCTGATTTATCGATGCCTGATTTGCAGACTCGTTTGGCCGACCAGTCCAGATTCTCTTTTGACTCTGTTTCGGAACCTTCAAAGAAACCCTCAACTATTGCAAAATATGCCACGTTGTTTAAAAAACATTTTTTAATTCCCCCTTGGACATACATTTGGTTGATCCTATTTTCATTTTACCTTTTTATGTCAATTGGTTTTGTGTTTTATTTTTTCCGCCTGATCGATGGTCACTACGTTAAAGAAAGAACAGGAATTCGGTACCTTAATGGAACATTGGCCCCTCTTTCCTCTTCACATTCAGCGCACAGACTGAAACGAAACTTGAATACAGTTAACATTACTGCTTGGCCTGTCCTTGATGGGATTGTGTGGGATGCGGTTAGATTTCAAATACATGGGCCTACTGAAGTGATTAATGTTCCGAATGTGCTTAGAGTAAACATGGGAGATGTGATTAAACAAAATATACGTTCTGATGATTGGGATATTCAGGCCGTAGAGGCATTATTTTCTGATTTGAAATACTATGCGGCTTTTGATGCTGAAGACTTATATTTAGATTCTATTAATTATGGGGATTTGTTTTGCTTCCAACATTATGGTAATCATTTTCTCCATAAGACGAATTCCAGGAGGGTTGCTGTGAATTACACGCAGTGGGAGCACTGCCCGGCTCCTTTAATTGGAAGCTCCAGTACATTTCTGAAAAAATACAGTTATTTTACAGATTTCAATCAATCAAATCCTGAGTCATTTTATTATAGAATGACAGAAAAGTCCATGTCCAAAGTTAGACTTACCGATACAAAGTTGCTGTATTCGAAGTCCTTTCTAGACAGATTGGCTTTAGATGGCTACGAGTTCTGGAAAGGAATAATTGACCTTAAATCGGTTTGGGGTACCAAAGATTGGCAGGTACAAGGCACTGAGGCTTTGCACCGTGCATGTCTCATCCCGAATCACATGTTGTTTCTAAATTCTACTATTTCCCAAACAACATGCTTTGGATTGGCTACTTCTAAAAAATTAAATACACCAATTATCCCCGAATTGGAAGAATATTCAGGTTGGAGTAATTTTTCAGAATTGTCTATTCATGAGATACAATCTCTAATTCACAATTCGTCCTTTAATGTGTCCAACTTGAATCCAAAAGGTTGGCTGGTGTGGCAAAAGAGTTCTGATTCTTTCCAACGTCGATTTCTGGGGTTGGCTGAAGGGTTCACACAAGTGCGACCAGATCCCCGTTTTGAAACTGATTATACTGTCACCACTTACTCTGTGGGGAAACTGTGTCAGAATTGGTTACAACATTCCACGTTAGCTGCTGTTAAACTTCATCTGTCTCAGTTAACTGAAAATGTGGATTTAAATGATTTTATAAAAGGCCCAGCTAAGGGTAGATCTAAACGGTGGATTTATGCTGTTTACAATGAAATTTGGAAAGTGTCGCAAATTGAGGCTGCTAAGCGCCAAAGGGCAATTGACCAAGCTAATTTAGAAAAAGTGTTTGCTGTGGTCAATAACAGTATTAACATGCTTTCTTCCCGAATTTACACATTAAACAATATTGTTTCTTCTGTTGTTGACATTGTGCATGATGAAGTGTCCGTATTATATCATGGTCAAAATCAATTGCGTTCTGTTATGCAGTTTGCTTGGACACTACAGACTCTGAAGGCTGGGCGAGTGCCTTGGAGTTATATGAACGTCTCATCACTATTTGCCCCATTTAATTTGACTGACAAGCAGCGCATGCTTTCCATGCGAGATGCATCATTTTCTATGTTACACATTGAGAAGTTAGAATCTTTGCCCTTCTCTGTGACTGAGGCGGCTGCTGCTACATGGCTTATCCATGGTATTATTACTCTACCATTTGCTCTGTATAAATTTACAAATTGTATGAGATATATTGCTATAGGGCGATATGAACCACTAGGTAGTGCTTTCCTGCATGAGACATGGTCTTTACCATATACATACAGATGTCTGAAGGAAGGAAAGGAAGTGAATCTGAATGGTGAAGAATGCACACAGTCGCCTGACCGTTCACTGATATGCAGGCACATCCAGTTACATGGTTCTTGTAATCAGGACAGACCAAATTTAGCCTGTGTTTTAAAAGGCACACCGGTTCCTGCAATAGTTCCCACATTTACTTTGCTGTCTAACGGTAGTTATTTACTTTTGAACAACGAACTGTGTTGTGGGTTAATGAACGGTATCGCATATGTGGTTACTGTATCAGAACGTGTGGTGTGTTGCAAGAACGTGCTATATCCACCCACGAATGGGAATTCAGATGTTTCCATTTGGCTGCGAATCCCAAACTTGAGAGCGGAGTTCAATGGTTTGAGCCGAATAAGAGCCCTATTGTCTCAAAAAGAAGTGGCCCTGAGCTCGGCCCGCGAAACTTATGTCCTTCACATAGCTAACACACGAACAGAGGTGCAGGCGCTTTTAAATACTGATTTGCCGTTTCATTTCTGCGAGCTGGTTCATCAAATCTTTAAAGCCTCCTCCACGAATGGCCTAGCACATTTTTTTAAATTGGTTAGCAGTGGTCTCATGACTACGTTTGAAAAAGTGTAGCAGGGTTTCCGTTCTCCCACAGAACTGTGCACAGAGATCTAGAACCTGGGTGAGTCAGGGTGACCCAGAACTCACCTTTGTTTCAGAAATCCCCTTACCAAGCTAGCTACAGTGTCTCATCGGTAGTAAATACTTCCCAATGACTTAGACAATCCAGAACATGAACTTAGAATACCTCAGGTATCGTGGAACACATGAACACTCTTTCGTTATATAATCATTACAAACCGAAACTGGGAGGCAGAGAACACACGTGCAAGTTTGAAATGTTTATTTTTCAATGCAACATTCTCAAACGCAGTATCTTATATAATATCAACATACATATTATAAAAATCAGAGTTAGCAGCATAGTCACTAATCCATAATAAGCAAAAGGTGATAGCATGTTATGATGCAAAGATCTATAGAATTCTGTATCACCTATATTTCGCGCACCCTAATTAGCATATTATATTATATCTAAGAAGGTCTCATCTGGGTTCTTAGCAGGGCGGACCCATACCTCTAATTCTCAGTAGGAGGAGATCACATCAACCGCTACCAGCTCTCAGCATGCGAAGCATCAAGTCTGTTGTTTCATTCCCTGTAACTCTATCTTAAAACCACGTAGAGCCCAATGTTGGCAGCAACATTATTTGTGTTATGACTAACGTGGTGCGAGGATCAGGCCTTCAGCAACCTTGTGTTAGGTTATTCTTAGAGTGTGCAGTTCTCAGTGTGCAGACAGTTGTACCAAGTGTACCAAGCACGACTGATACCAGGGCAATAACATATTATTCTCAAATAAATCACATCTTTCGTCTAGGTTGAAAGCTACAATAACAATTAGGTGTCGTGTGCAAACCGAAGCAGAAAGAAAATATGGCGTTTAAACATTTAATAAGCACATGCTAACTTAACACAATATATAGAAACGTAGTAACCATATGACACCCCCCCAATGATCCGAGGACGGTTAAAAAAGAAAAAATATAAGCCAATACTCTATGAGAGGCAAGACATGAAAGCAGAGTTCATTGATATTGAGCCAAGCTAAATGTATGCAAATGTATGTAAAATTCAAAAACAAAATTTATGTATGAATGCCTATAGTGGCCACACAAAATATAAAAAGTCGAACTTAAGGCCTACTCTCAGTTAATAGGCCTAGAACATATGAAAAAATCGAATGTTCGTATTGAAAAAGGCACCATTCAGAATTACTAAAAAGTCACGTGCCATAATGATGGAAGTCTTCAAAGTCACTCATGGTTGAATGAATATGCAAAATAGGTAGCTACAGCTTCCAACATGAAATCACTGTCATCATCCGAAAACAGTTCAGCCATCCAATTAAGCAATGGGAAAGAACATACGTGCTCCTCCAACACCGATTCCTCTAGCAACATCAGAGGACAACTCAGTGGGTTCTCGAGAACGCTCTGTGCCAGAAAGTCATGCGCCGCTGCGAATATGTCCCACTGACCCATTAGTCCATGCATCGCTGCCACAGCCATAACCCTTTCGCCAGAACAGACCAGCTCGTGAGCCACTACGGGGTTCATCAGCTGATCAAAGTTGACGTCAGGAGAAGTCGGTAAACAGAGACACAAATCAATGGCCCAGTCGAAATCACAGCTCAGGCAATGAAACACGGGCTGGACACATGTGAAATAGGAAAATCTGAAGGATAATCCAAAAGCCGTGCTTAAAGTCGCAAGCGGCAGGGAGCCATAGTAATCAAGCATCCGGTTGCGAAACTGCATCAGTAGGGGCTGAGCGTTTCCTTGCGCAGGATGGGCATCCATGTTTTATAAAGTAAAATATCACCAGAACGCCTGCAGCCAAAGCCAGCAAAACAGGAAATCCGCCAAACAGGCTAGCGAATATAGAATGAAAGAACGCAGGGATAATACCAAATACTTTTTCAAATGTAGTCACGAGACCACTGCTAACCATTTTAAAAAAATGAGCCAGGCTCGTTGTGGAGGAGGCATTGAAGATTTGATGAACCAGCTCGCAGAAATGAAACGGCAAATCAGTACTTAAAAGTGCCTGTACTTCTGTGCGTGTGTTTGCTATGTGAAGGACATAAGTTTCGCGGGCAGAGCTCAGGGCCACCTGCTTTTGAGACAATAGGGCTCTTATACGGTCTAAACCATTGAACTCAGCTTGCAAGGTTGGTATTCTTGGCCAAATTAAAACATCTGAATTCCCATGCGTGGGTGGATATAACACATTCTTGCAGCAAACCACCCTTTCTGACACGGTAACCACATATGCGATACCGGCCTCTAACCCACAACAAAATTCGTTATTCAAAAGTAAATAACTACCGTTGGACAACAAAGTGAACGTGGGAACTATTGCAGGAACTGGTGTCCCTTTCAAAACACAGGCCAAATTAGGTTTGTCCTGATTACAAGAACCATGCAACTGGATGTGTCTGCATATTAGTGAGCGGTCAGGTGACTGTGTACATTCTTCACCATTCAAATTCACTTCATTTCCCTCTTTTAGGCATCTATAAGTGTATGGTAAAGACCAGGTCTCATGGAGAAAAGCACTGCCTAATGGTTCATATCGCCCAATGGCTATATATTTCATACAATTTGTAAATTTATACAAAGCAAAAGGTAAGGTAATAACACCATGGATAAGCCATGTAGCAGCGGTCACCTCAGCCACAGAAAAAGGCAAGGATTCTAATTTTTCAATGTGTAACATAGAAAATGTTGCATCTCTCATTGATAGCATGCGCTGTTTTTCAGTCAGATTAAATGGGGCAAATAGTGATGAGACGTTCATAAAATTCCAAGGCACTCGACCAGACTTAAGAGTTTGTAGTGTCCAAGCAAACTGCATCACAGAACGTAATTGATTTTGACCATGATATAACACGGACACTTCATCATGTACAATGTCAACAACAGAAGACACAATATTGTTTAACGTGTAAATCCGGGAAGAAAGCGTGTTAATACTGTTATCAACAACTGCAAGCACCTTTTCTAAATTTGCTTGATCAATAGCTCTCAGGAGTTTAGCAGCCTCAACCTGGGTAACTTTCCAAATTTCATTGTAAATCGCATACAGCCATCGTTTAGATCTACCTTTAGCTGGGCCTTTTATAAAATCGTTCAAATCCACATTATCATTCAATAGATACAGATGTAGTTTAACTGCAGCTAACGTGGAATGTTGTAACCAATTCTGACACAGCTTCCCCACAGAATAAGTCGTGACAGTATAGTCTTCTTCAAAACGGGGATCGAGTCTGACTTCTGTGAACCCCTCAGCCAAACCCAGAAAACGGCGTTGGCAAGAATCAGCACTTCTATGCCACACCAGCCAACCCTTGGAATCCAAACCGGAAATGTTAAAGGACGAATTGTGTAAAAGAGTTTGCAACTCATGAATGGACAAATCAGTAAAATTACCCCAACCTGTATATTCCTCTAAATCTGGGATGGTCGGTGTATTTAATTTTTTAGAAGTAGCCAATCCAAAGCATGTTGTTTGGAAAATGGTTGAATTTAAAAACAACATGTGATTCGGGATGAGACATGCACGGTGCAAAGCCTCAGTGCCTTGTACCTGCCAATCTTTGGTACCCCAAACCGATTTAAGGTCAATTGTTCCTTTCCAAAACTCGTAGCCATCTACAGCCAACCTGTCTAGAAAGGACTTCGAATACAGCAATTTTGTATCGGTAAGTCTAACTTTGGACATGGGCTTTTGTGTCATTTTAAAATAGAATGACTCGGGATTTGATTGATTAAAGTCTGTAAAATAGGAGTATTTTTTCAGAAACGTATTGGAGCTGCCACCGAATGGAGCAGGGCAGTGTTCCCATTGTGTATAATTTACAGCAACCCTCCTGGAATTTGTTTTATGTAAAAAATGATTACCATAGTGTTGAAAACAAAACAAATCGCCATAATTAATAGAGTCTGTATACAGATCCTCAGCATCCAAGGCAGCATAATACTTCAAATCAGAGAATAATGCTTCTACGGCCTGAATATCCCAATCATCAGAACGTATATTTTGTTTAATTACATCTCCCATGTTTACTCTAAGCACATTTGGAACATTAATCACTTCAGTGGGCCCATGTATCTGAAACCTAACCGCATCCCACACAATCCCATCAAGGACAGGCCAAGCAGTAATGTTAACTATATTTAAGTTTCGTTTCAGTCTGTGCGCTGAATGTGAAGAGGAAAGAGGGGCCAATGTTCCATTAAGGTATCGAATTCCTGTTCTTTCTTTAACGTAGTGACCATCAATCAGACGGAAAAAATAAAACACAAAACCAATTGACATAAAAAGATAAAATGAAAACAGGATCAACCAAATGTATGTCCAAGGGGGAATTAAAAAAATGTTTTTTAAACAACGTGGCATATCTTGCAATGTTTGAGGGTTTCTTTGAAGGTTCCGAATCAGAGTCAAAAGAGAATCTGGACTGGTTGGCCAAACGGGTCTGCAAATCAGGCATCGATAAATCAGCAGGATAAGTGTAGTTCAGCTCATCAATGTTAGTAACAGGAATAGTATTTAATAAAGGACTGGATATGGCAGGCATCTCGAGGGACACCTCCTGTTCTGCGCCAGATGTTATTGCTAGTACAGAGTGCCTCACCATGGAAGGACAGGATACAGCCGGTGTCATGCTATGAAGAATCGGCCACCCTGTGTGTCTTGACATTGTCAATAGAAATAAATCTGTTTTCCTTACGACCAGGAAGTGGTGGTAAAATGACTGTTCTTGTGCCCTTCACTCCAAGAACTCGAACCGGTGCTCGATATGAGGGACCAAACTCTTTCTTGTTATCGATCTTCTCTCGAACCAGTTCTCCAACTTGGGGCAGCCAGCCAACTACCGGGATCTGCAGCGCATCATCCGATGTGGAGGGCAAATGTTCCTTTGCAAGACTGTCTCTGGTCTTTTGTAGATTCTGTAAAACATTGCAATGTTCATCTACGTCAAAGGCCGTGGCCTGGGCCTTGTAGTCCAGCCCATCGAGGTCAGGTACATACATCTTGATACCAAAAAGCATTTCGTATTGGGGTCCGCCCACCCAGAGACCTTCTAGGGAGATTATTAAGCGCACGCTGCACGCCTATAAGGTGGGCTAACCAGTTTCTGCCAGTGCCTATAACTCGAGCTGTCAAAGATTGCTTTAAGTCGTGGTTCATTCGTTCAACTACACTGTTACCCTCGGGTCTGTAGGGACTCGAAAACTTGACTTGGACCCCCATCGAAACCATGGCATCCTTATATGCCTTAGAGGCAAAAGCCGGACCCTGATCCGAATGGAAGGTACCACAGGCAAAAATTCCCACAAAGACTCGCAAATCCTTAATGACAGTACGTGAATCAGCGCTCCGATGCGGCCATACCCACACAAAGCGTGTGCATGAATCTACTGCTACTAAGATGTACTTGTATGCAGTATCAGAAGAAAATGGACCGCAGTGATCCAAATAAACGCATCCAAGTGGTTTATTCGAGACGTACAACTGTGTCTGAGGCGGACGCGCAGCAGTTGAAGGCTTAATCTGCTGGCAAATGTCACATTGAAGAACATATTCGCGCGGCTGTTTGTACAGCCCCCGCCACCAGAACCTTTGTTGTAGCTGAGTTACAGTGGCTGAGACGCCCGCATGCGCAGACGCCACACCTTCATGAGCCGCTGCAATCAAAACAGCCCTGCGATCCGAGTTGGGAACTAGACGTTCGCCAACATCAGGGATTTTCACATAAGGAACCTTATCGGGACTTAAGTGGTATGTGTATTTAGAAGGGAACCCCGCAGGATATTTAATTCCCTTCTCTGTTGCAGCAACTGCTGCCAAGATGTCATCATCTATTTTGCTTTTGGACCTCGTGACTGCTGCAACTAAGTATTTTGATACCGCTGACTTCGCTGCTTCATCAGCAAGCGAATTGCCAACAGCGTGGACCCCCACGCGCTGATGACCGAGAGTATGAATCACAAACACGAGTGGCAGCTTCTCTTTAAGTTCCGCCACTCGGACCCAGATCATTTTATGTTTTATTGTGCTACCTTTGGAATCACGAAATTCATTCTGAATCCAAAAGAACAAGTTTTCATTGTAAGACTGGACACAGTAGTAAGAGTCACTTACGATCAAAGTCGTCACACTAGGATCTGCGTACTCCAATGCAAGCATCAGAGCACGAAGCTCTGCTAATTGTGCGGTGCAGTCTCCAAGCGTCTGCGTGTGCAAGACACTGGACTTGAACTCATCGTTCACCATGGCACCGACCACAATGGCGCAAGCGGAAACGTAGGCATGTTTAGAGCCATGCGCAACCTGCGCCGAACCATCAGTGTAAATGATGCAATGGAAATCCTCCAACGGCCGCATTGCTAAAGGAGCAGGATGAACAAATTCATACTGTAAATACTCCTGCGACCGTAAAGTGGCGTCAAAAATAAACGTGACATCTTGTGACGTCAAGGATGCAGCCCATTGAATCCACCGAGGGTGCAAAGCTTTGGAATTAGGTACACTGGCCTTCGTAACTGCCTCTAAGGCAGGACACGGGGTAACAACCAACATGCGCTTCCCTTATGACAGGGCACGTTCCTTAAGAATCGCCATCTGCACAGCCGTTAAAACTTTCTCCACAGTGGAAAAACGCAATTCAGTCGAAGTGTACAAGTGTGACTTGTAAGCAATAGGTACCGTATCTCCCTCATTAAAAGTCAGGTACGTGAAACCCACCGCCCCAGGGATAATTCTTATCACTAGGTTGGTTTGGTTATCACGAGTCTGTAAGTATTCAGAAGCGAGCAAATCAGCCTGCAAAGACTGTAGAATGGCTGAATGCTCAGGCAGCCAGCATGATTTGGAAAAAGATGGTTGTATCAAAGCATACAAAGGCTTGATACGCTGGGCATATTCCGGAATGTAAGTCCTCCCGAAATTCAAAAAGCCCCGCAGAGATTGTAATTTTTTCAGTGTTGTCGGAGAACGCAACTGTGCGCATTTCTCCAGGAAGTGGGGTGCTAAACCCTTCCCTTCGTTGTTAAGCTCGTAACCTAGAAACAACACTGTGTACTCTGCAATGTGCGACTTTGCAAAGTTAAACTTGTAACCTATGTCAGCAAAGTTACAAATTATGCTATTTACTCGACACAGATGCTCCCAAAGATCGTCGTCTGTGAGATAAATGTCATCCACATACGAACAAGCAACTGGGTCGAAGCTCTCCAGAAGAGAGACAATGCGGGCGGAGAATACTCCAGGACTGTTCTTATAGCCCATTGGGAGACGCCGAAACATTTTTTGCACACCGCCGCATGTAAAACTGGTCCATTGGGAACTTAGACCGTCTAATCTATGGGCATAAAAACCGTTGGAAATGTCAAGCGTGGTTTTGAACCGTTTACGCTCAAGACTATTCACTAACGCAGAGCCATGAGTATTCTGTACTGCGCAGTTACGGCAATGCGAGTTCAAATGCCTATAATCCAAAACCAAACGATATGAGCCGTCTGGCTTGTTTACAGTAAAAAGGGGGTTATTCATCGGTGACACACACGTTTCAATTACACCTTGATATTCCAATTGTTCAAGGATAGCCGCGACTGAAGCTTTGGCTTCACGCCGTATGGGATATTGAGGTTGAGGCTGGGGCTGAGACTGTAAAGGAATCTCGTGGCTCGGTGACAATTTATCCCAGCCACATTGATTACGGTACACAGCCGGCGCAAGCGCCAGAGCCCACTCTTCTGCAAAATGCAGCGCTTCCACTCTCGGCACAGTGTGCGCGAAGCTGGGTAGGACTACCTCCTCCCCTCGCGGAGCTGCGAGAACAAAAGGTGGGGGCCAGTCAGCCTCCGAAAGCAAAATGTCATACGTAGACGAGAGATTTTCCCAAAATACCCCTTTTACAGTTCGCTGCATGTCACCTTCAATTAACAGGACAATTTCAAAAAGTCGTTCAGGGGGAGCAACATGCGTGTCAGCTGTTTCAATCACAACATAAGTATCAGTCGCTGTCACCTTCAACAGTGGACGGAGGGCCTCTCTCACTATGGTAATCTCTGCTGCGCTGTCCAGCAAGGTCAGAGCCCACGTCAGATTCCGAAGCCGCGTTCTCACTATCTGGGGCATAACGATGCGCTGTCAGGGCGGCGACTTTCTTCGTGGCAAACTGTGGTCTCTTGGGCGTAGAACCCTCCTGCTGCTCTCCACCGTTTCGCGGGCGGGGCTGACCACATCCTTGCTGGCCACCCCGGCCCCTGCCGCCCCCTCCACCACCGGTTGACGGAGCCGATGAGTCCTGAAAGGAACGAGGAGAGCGTTGGTCAGAAGCCTGAAATCTCTCAGGCGATTTAATCATCGCGCGGTCGCGCAAATCATAAACACGATCCGACTGCGCAGGCAACGGAGACGCAGGAGCAGAAACCTGTGTTTGTTGTTGTTGTTGCTTACCCTGATTCTGCTTTTTAGGCCAATTTTGCTTCTTGGACTATTGTTGACCACTAGTTTCCGATGTCTGACCCTGGGGCTGTTTCTTCTCCTTATCAGGAAAAGCTTTAACCCCCTTCGCATTGCGGCCAACCATTTTGTAAGCGGCTACAATTATCCTTGCTAACCGTCGGGGTCGTTCGGCCTCGGGAACCAACGCCAATGCATTAGCCACCTGAAAGTTCACTGCATCCCCCTTGACATTCACAAGGATCAGATCGCAAACAACATCAAAGGAGCCACACAGGCGCATACCCAATTCAACAGCCGACTCCGGTCCGTGTTCGTCTTGAACACGTTTAAGGACCCCACCCAGATTGGTCACAGACGGGGAGCCATAGCACCTCGAATAGACCGCTGCAAAAGTCTTGCCCCAGGTCTCACAGTCAACAAGTTCAGGAGCCAAATCTTTCGGTAAACTTAGTGTAAGAATCCGGTGTTTATCCCCCGGACTCGTGTTGGGAAACACAGCTTCCAGCTTTCCGAATTTCTCAGCGAGCCAGAACGGAAAATCATCCTTTTCCTGGGGCTTTTTACCCATCACGGAATTTACCATGACCGGATTGATTTTCAGACCAGCATGTTCTGCACGAAGCTGTGCGCCCCGTGGGGCCGCGTCCTGAACATTACGGCTAGTGTAATGAACAAGCGCTCTAATCACTTCCACCGCGACTTCATGAAGCCGCCGCAGATCAGCCACGTTACAAGTGGCGCGTTGAGGGTGAGGAGTGAACCCAGCCAAAGCGGGCCAAGGTGTGCCCGGAATGGACAAAGGACCTAACCTCGAAGCCGATAATGAGTGTGGTAGGGCGCCACCAAACCAAACTCCATGCTGCCATGCATCAATAGGAACTTCCAGTGCTCTGTACGGAGCATACGCAGCCGGTACAGCTGTAGCAGTGTATGAATGGAACACTCCAGAATTAGCGTCCACCGCCGGAAATGTCACCCACGAATAAAACAGTTCGTACGGGTAAGCATGTTCCGCACTCACTACCAGAACGACAGCCAAGCCCTCCACAGGAACATCATACATCCGCAAATGGTCACGCACCGCAAAGCGACTATGCTGCGGGATGTCCACGGCTTGTGCCATGTCAGCACAGGAAAGAGAAAATACAAAGAGTACTTTGTAGCACAACTGGGTAGTAATTCAAAGAAACCGTTTACAGTTAGATTCAAGCTTGAAAAAGACCTATTTCAAAAATAGGTAGGTTTTTCCGACACTGCCGTTTTCCGGAAACGGGAATGAAGGAGTTAAGGTTTGAATGTTATACTACTCGAGCGTCATGATATAAGGCCAACCAACGTATGGGCGCCATGTTGCAGGGTTTCCGTTCTCCCACAGAACTGTGCACAGAGATCTAGAACCTGGGTGAGTCAGGGTGACCCAGAACTCACCTTTGTTTCAGAAATCCCCTTACCAAGCTAGCTACAGTGTCTCATCGGTAGTAAATACTTCCCAATGACTTAGACAATACAGAACATGAACTTAGAATACCTCAGGTATCGTGGAACACATGAACACTCTTTCGTTATATAATCATTACAAACCGAAACTGGGAGGCAGAGAACACACGTGCAAGTTTGAAATGTTTATTTTTCAATGCAACATTCTCAAACGCAGTATCTTATATAATATCAACATACATATTATAAAAATCAGAGTTAGCAGCATAGTCACTAATCCATAATAAGCAAAAGGTGATAGCATGTTATGATGCAAAGATCTATAGAATTCTGTATCACCTATATTTCGCGCACCCTAATTAGCATATTATATTATATCTAAGAAGGTCTCATCTGGGTTCTTAGCAGGGCGGACCCATACCTCTAATTCTCAGTAGGAGGAGATCACATCAACCGCTACCAGCTCTCAGCATGCGAAGCATCAAGTCTGTTGTTTCATTCCCTGTAACTCTATCTTAAAACCACGTAGAGCCCAATGTTGGCAGCAACATTATTTGTGTTATGACTAACGTGGTGCGAGGATCAGGCCTTCAGCAACCTTGTGTTAGGTTATTCTTAGAGTGTGCAGTTCTCAGTGTGCAGACAGTTGTACCAAGTGTACCAAGCACGACTGATACCAGGGCAATAACATATTATTCTCAAATAAATCACATCTTTCGTCTAGGTTGAAAGCTACAATAACAATTAGGTGTTGTGTGCAAACCGAAGCAGAAAGAAAATATGGCGTTTAAACATTTAATAAGCACATGCTAACTTAACACAATATATAGAAACGTAGTAACCATATGACAAAAGTATTTGGTATTATCCCTGCGTTTTTTCATTCTATATTCGCAAGCTTGTTTGGCGGATTTCCTGTTTTGCTGGCTTTGGCTGCAGGCGTGCTGGTGATATTTTGCTTTATTAAACATGGATGCCCATCCTGCGCAAGAAAACGCTCAGCCCCTACTGATGCTGTTTCGCAACCGGATGCTTGATTACTATGGCTCCTTGCCGCTTGCGACTTTAAGCACTGCTTTTGGATTATCGTTTCGATTTTCCTATTTCACATGTGTCCAGCCTGTGTTTCATTGCCTGAGCTTTGATTTCGACTGGGCCATTGATTTGTGTCTCTGCTTACCGACTTCTCCTGACGTCGATTTTGATCAGCTGATGAGCCCCGTAGTTGCTCACGAGTTGGTTTGTTCTGGCGAAAGGGTTATGGCCGTGGCAGCGATGCATGGACTAATGGGTCAGTTGGACATATTCGCAGCGGCGCATGACTTTCTGGCACATAACGTTCTCGAGAACCCACTGAGTTGTCCTCTGATGTTACTAGAGGATTCGGTGCTAGAGGAGCACGTATGTTCTTTCCCATTGCTTAATTGGATGGCTGAACTGTTTTCGGATGATGACAGTGACTTCATGTTGGAAGCTGTGGCTACCTATTTTGCATATTCTATCCACCCATAAGTGGCTTTGGAGACTTTCACTATTATGGCACGTGACTTTTTAGTAATTCTGAATGGTGCCTTTTCTATTACGAACATTGGACTTTGATATATTCTGGGCCTATGATTTTATAAATGGCCTCTGGTTCAAGTTTTTTTAAAAATATTTTTGTGTGGCCACTGTAGGCATTCATACATATTTTGTATTATTGATTTTTATATACATTTACATACATTTAGCTTGGCTCAATATTATTGAACTCTGCTTTCATGTTTTGCCTTTCTTATAGTATTGGCTTATTATTTCCTTTTTTTGACCGTCCTCGGATCATTGGGGGGGTGTCATATGGTTACTGCGTTTCTATATATTGTGTTAAGTTAGCATGAGTTTATTAAATGTTTAAACACCATATTTTCCTTCGGCTTCAGTTTGCACACGACACCTAATTGTTATTGTAGCTTTCAACCTAGACGAAAGATGTGATTTATTTGAGAATAATATGTTATTGCTCTGATATCAGTCGTGCTTGGTACACTTGGTACAAATGTCTGCACACTGAAAACTGCACCCTCTAAGAATAACCTAACACAAGGTTGCTGAAGGCCTGATCCTCGCACCACATTAGACATAACACAAATAATGTTGCGGCCAACATTGGGCTCTACTCGGGTTTAAGATAGAGTTACAGGGAATGAATCAACACACTTGATGCTTCGCATGCAGAGAGCTGGTAGCTGTTGATGTGATCTACTCCTACTGAGATTTAGAGGTATGGGTCCGCCCTGCTAGAACCCAAATGAGACCTTCTTAGATATAATATAATATGCTAAATAGGGTGCGCGAAATATAGGTGATACAGAATTCTATAGATTTTTGCATCATAACATGCTATCACCTTTTGCTTACTATGGATTAGTGACTATGCTGCTAACTCTGATTTTTATAATATGTATGTTGATATTATACAAGATACTGCGTTTGAGAACTTTGCATTGAAAAATAAACATTTCAAACTTGCACGTGTGTTCTTTGCCTCCCAGTTTCAGTTTGTAATGATTATATAACGAAAGAGTGTTCATGTGTTCCACGATACCTGAGGTACTCTAAGTTCATGTTCTGGATTGTCTAAGTCATTGGGAAGTTATTACTACCGATGAGACACTGTAGCTAGCTTGGTAAGGGGATTTCTGAAACTAAGGTGGGTTTTGGGTCACCCTAACTCACCCAGGTTCTAGATCTCTGTGCACAGTTCTGTGGGAGAACGGAAACCCTGCTACACATTCATGTGTTAGAATGCAGGTCTCACTTAGGAAACTTAACATATATGAAATGTTAAAGTCCAGCTATTGCTATTCAACAGGTCTCCTCCATAGTAGAATTCTACTTTTTCACGAAATTGGAGTTCAGTCAGGCAGAATACATATTCACTCATGTTGTCATTCATGCTGAATTTATTTCATCACTGTGAAAAAAATAAAAAAATTCCTAACCACCTATCATAAGTATATTTGATATTCCATTAAACACATTTGAAAACAAAGAACTGAAGAAGGATAACCCTTAATCAATAGTAGTCTTAAAACTTTTCATTCGGCTAGATCAAATTCCATTAAAAACATGGACTATGACGGCTGTGCTAAAGGCATGCAATATGGTGTGTAGTAAATCAGCAAAATAATTCTGGAATTTAGTCTACAGAAGTTGCTGAATCTTAAATGCAGACCAGGCTGTTTGCAGAGTAAATGTTTCCACTTCAGAGGTTAAAGGCACCTCTTTCTCGGTCAGAATTGTATCATGGTTTTTTATTTTATTAAATCAAGAATTGATCATATCTACCTTTAGCCATGTAACACTGTTAAACAGTTTTTTCTGGAGTGGGCAAAATGTAACACCACCACATTTTTTATCACCTTTTGAACATAAACACAAGTTTGATTCAACGCACAACAAGATGCAATTGGCCAAATCAAATACAAACATAAAAGTGTTTGAAAAGATAGACCCAATAAATCAGGTGCTGCACGAGTTTATAAGCAAGGCCAGGGTTCAAAGGGTTACAAGAGCCATACAAAGTGATAGACTCACAAAGTAGTGAGCATCCCAGTGGAGTAGTGCATGCAGATGTGTAAATGAATGCAGGGTTGTCTATTGTCTAGAAGCTGTACTTTGAGACATGTAGAAAAGTACTGTGGATATTTTTACACCAGGCCAAAGATCATCATAAAAAAAGGAATGCACTGGTTGGCAAGATTACTCCATGCAGGAGCCACTTCAGATGTGTCTCTTCTGAGCAGAAAATAGAGTGCTCTCTCTATGTTCTACTGATAAGGTGAGTGTGCAATGTCTTCTTTTTGGAGATTGTTATATGTCTTGATAATAGAATATAAAGGAGAAACATGACCATTTGGGACATTATGTATTCCCAGAGTTTGTAATGCCCAATTTTTTTGAATTAATGTTTGCATTTGAACCGTATTTTTTTTTAGGAGATTCAAATCTACATAAAAATCATTGAAGCCAGAAGAAACAATGGTTGAGATTGTGTATATATGTTTGGAAAGTGTTTAAAAGTATTTGTCAATAACTACATGTGTTTTATATTAATTAATTGTCAGTTTCTTCAATTCTTTATGCAGCTTTTCTTTTAGCATATGCCTGCTCTTCTTTTACTATTTACAGGATGTGGTCCTATCAGGCAATTACTTATATCCATGTATTATTCATTGAACTTTATCAGGTGTTATTTCACAGCACTTAGACTGGAACGAGATAACCATGATATAGCCATCTCTGGCATAGCTTCTAAACAATGTATGTAGTTACAGTCATGGGAAAATAAAGGTTATACCTAGGATCAGGTCTGCTTGGCAGTGACCAGCAACGCAGGACAAAATCTGTACACACATATACAGTATTGACCCTACGGATTTAACATCTCAATCAAAGAATGTCAAAGTGTACATTCCATTCTGTGATATTTCTTTTAAAGCAGCATCAGAACGCTTTTCTTTCATTTCCAAGAAGCAAAGTGTGCAAATTTATTTTCTGCGAGTAGTGGAGTCTTTACATTTTTAAAGCTTATGTACGTTGATTGCTGCAACGTCTATTCAGACACATCATTTCTCCGGGGATCATGCATCCATAGACAGCATATCAGTGCCCATATTTGCCACACACTTTTTGCATTGACATTTTCTTTTCTATATGCATAACCTTCTTCTGCAAATGAATAAATAAAATGTGCAAAATAATTTAATCTGTGATATTTAAATACAATTCTTTCATTTTTTCTGTTTCCTGAATATAATAAAATGCAGATGGATCAGACCCATCATCACTATTAAAATAAGAACAACTTTTTCTGGAAATTTCTAGGACTATTCATCAGAGGAATCCAGCAATGCTCCCACTGTGCCAGTCATCACTTGTTTAATAGCATTAATGAACCATGAACTTGAAGATGAACCTGAAATTATGATTTGACCCAAGATTATTTTTAAAATATATGGATTTGTTATCATTTCTGTCAGACTCATAATTTAATAAGAAACTATTTTGCAAACATCATCCTGTACAGGATATGCAGTGATGTTCACAGCTTGATACTACTTTTTGGCCATTTAAGAAGAAGAATGTGGTTGCAGTACTTCAGCAACAGGAGATGGTACGGTTTAACGGAAAGGATTCTAGTAGCAATCCAGATTTAAGACCATGGTGGGAAAAGGGATTTGTCATGGTACCACCAACAAACCATGTGTAGCACTGATTAACTAAAGGTGAGGATTACTTCTCTTGAACCAAATTTTGAATCAGAGTAATTTTCCTATAGCAAACTTTATTGCACTGGCATCATTTCAATTGATATGGTTCAAAGGAAATCACAGTTGCAACTGTTGATACTCGAGGATCAGGTTCAATTGTTGAAGCTAGCTTTTATATAGCATCATTTGATGTAGCTGGCAAGTGATAAAAGCTAGATACATAGCAGTCTCATCAACAAACGGGATGGGTTATTGATTTCAACATGGCTGTATTCTCACTCGGGTAGTTCCTCTGAAGTAAGGACAGGACATATTGATCTGCTCAAGAGGCACGTTGGTGTTGCTGGAGGTCTGCAAAATGGAGTAGGCCACATATTGACTTTTTTCTAATCAATCAATACTTTCCCGTTTTACTTTGCACCACAAAGTGATTGTAAGATTACTTGGTACCTTTGTATTGAAGGTGGTCTGCTGAAAGGATTTGGCCACACAATGCCTTTTTTATGATCAATCAACACCTTCCTGTTTTATTTTGCACCACAAAGTGATAGTAAGATTACTGTGTGAATGCCTTCTACTCCAAGGACTGGAATGGGTGATCGGTACGATGCCCCAAATACTTGCTTGTCAGTAATCCTTTCCTGGACTAGCTTGCCCACCTTTGGGAGACACCCATAAACAGTTTTAGTAGCTAGATCTGCAGCTGTGGCACGATTCCTCAAATTCAACTATAGGTTCTAATTTCTGGAACACTCTGCAATAAATCCAACAGTGAAGGAGAGTCAGAGGAGTTGATTTTTAACTCTAACATCTTTACAGGGAAATTAAGATCAGGCACATACATATTTACTCAAAAGATTAATTTGTATGGGGTACAGCAGCTTAATACTTCTCTAGGCAAATTATTTAAAGCACTCTTAACTCCATAATGGCCAGGTCAATACTGTATCCAACACTGTAGTGTTCAAGGCTTGACAGAGCGTTTGATTCGGGATGAAACTAGTGTAAATCTAGCAGTCATATTCCCACAACAGATTTTTCACTCATACGCATCTTAAGAGGCGAACACAGGACCACTGTCTGAATGAAATGTATAAAGTGCTCCCAGTGCACTCAAGCAGTGGCACTTTATTGTAGCCAAACCCAAAGGAATGAAGAGCAGAATCAATTGCAACTAATAGGTACTTATGCTCATTGCAAGGCACTCTGTAATGGAACAATATGGTTTATGAAAATTATACCAAACAGATTGTCGTAGATTAGATAGGAAGTAGGTGCTGCTCTTACAGCAGTTGAATGATTCATTCATTAAAATGTTACACTGCTGTACGTATTGTTTTGTTAGTTTTGCTAAATATGGACACTAGTATTGTTTCTGTACGATTAGTAAAGTAGGGCGGATGACAGCATGCACACAATCTATACCTTCATGAGCAGCTACAACTAACTCTAATCTGCTTGTCTATCCGCTATCCTAGGAATAAAAACCATAGGATCATTAACTTTAGTAAAAGTGTATGAATATTTGAAGGGGAAACTCTCAGAGGGCTTTTCTCCTTTTAAAATGCTGTCTCTATTGCAACATAAATTTCTATATTGATCTTAGTTTGAGGTAGAGTTACAGCAGAGACCTTAAAGGATTGCACTGCCGTCTTTACAGCCATGTCTGCTGCACAGGTCCCTTTAGCATGAATTCCTTCGCTTTCATGGACCATGGTGTTCAATACATCCTATAGAACAGCTACTTTCCCACAAATTTGTTTACTTTTAATTGACTTTCCCTTCAACCCCTTCGGTTTGAATGACAGAATGGTTCCAACATGCTCCACGGTGCTCATGTGTTGCCTGCTCAGCCCCTTCAGCATCACTACAAACAGGAGAGGTATTGTTGGAAAGGGGAAAATCCCCCCTTTTCAATGGTACCCTTCCCTAGTATATGCCTGCTTAGGGCATCTACCCCAAGCAGAGATTCACCACTAGACACCAGGGAGGGGGGAACAGCCCCTTGGGCAAGGGCCTTTGGGCCCCCCAAATATCTTTGGTCATGTTCAGTATTTCTGCCCCCTGGGGGCATTAAGCATACTAGGCACCAGGGATGTTTTTTTGTAAACATAGAGGTGACGGCTGCCTGAAATTAGCATGCCCATGTCCCCACCCCCAAAAAACAAAATGGACAGTGTTTCTGCCCCTAGAGGCCGATGGGGGTTATTACCCCCGATCTGCCCCCCCCCCCCCAGTGGGTCAGAAAGCTCACTAGGCATCAGGGATTATTACTTTTTTTAATGAAAGATGGGTGGGGCTGCCCAAAGTAGGCATGCCAATGCCTCCACCCACCCAAACACAAAAGAGACAGTCTTTCCCCCTCTGATGGGCAGATAAGTGTTACTACCCCCAACCTGCCCTCCAAGGGGGGCCGGGAGCCCACTAGACACAAGGGATTTGTTTTTCATAAAAGATGGGTGGGAGCTGCCCAGAATGGGCAAGCCAATGCCCCTATCCCTAAACAAAAGGGAACAGTCTGTCGGTCCTCCTGGGGGCATATGGGGTCAATAGCCCTCAATCTGACCTTGCGGGGCATAAAGCCGACTAGGCACCAGGAACTATTTTTTTTGTATAGGGGTGGGGTCTGTCCAAAATGGGCATGCCAATGCCCCCACCCCTCCATTAAAAACAGTTACAATCTTTCTGCCCCTCCAGGGGGCATATCACGGCAATAGCCCGGATCTTCCCCTATGGAGAGCAGAAAGCCAACTAGGCCCTAGGGACTATTTTTCTCCTGAAGCAGCATGCTGATGTCCCGCCAAAAAGAAATCATTCCTCCTGGGAGGCAGATGGGAGCAACAGTACCTGATCGGTCTTCTGAGGAGGGGCAGAAAGCCCACCAGACACCAGGGACTATTTTTTACATTGTTTAGCAGTTGTGGCTGCCCAGAATGGGCATATCGATTCCCCCCCGCCCAAAAAAATGGGCACAGTATTTCTGCCCCTGCCCGGGGGGGGGGGTGTAGATGGTGGTTAGGTTATTACACCTGATCTCCTTGGGTGGGGGCAGAAATCCCACTAGGCACCAGGCTTGTATTTATGGGCATGTCAAGGAGCCCCATAGTCAAGGGTCGCTCCCCTCTTTTTGGGGCACACATTTTTGCCGTTTCTGCCCCCCTTGAGAAATGATCAGCGATATGGTAAGGTTCATCTGTCTCTATGGGGAGTAAAGAAAACAACTAGATACCAGGGAATGTCTGTGTGTGTGTGTGTAGTTGTTTGTGTGGTTTTGTGAGTGTGTGTGTGTGTGTGTGTGAGAGAGAGAGAGTGTGTGTGTGTGTGAGAGAGAGAGCATGTGTGTGTGTGTCTGTGTGTGTCTGTGTCACAGAGTCTTACTTGAAGTATCCAGGAAACTCCTCAGGAACAGAATGACAAACTTTCTCCAATGCCCTCTCGAGCCTTCCCTCACGCGCCAAAAGTTAACCTAGCTGCGTGAAAGAATTCCAGCGGGTGGAAAGGGATGGGACAGAGAAGAGACTGCTGCTCTTCTATCAGATGTCTTCACAGCTACTCTCTAATCTTCTTGAGCTCTATTCACACTGAAAAGACACAAGCAGAATTAACTACACAACTCTAGATATTGCTCTTTATAACTTCTCTCTTTCAATCTCCCCAGAAGGATTTTACCTACCAAATGCTAGACCAGTTTTTGTCTCTCTTCTATTAATTAGATGAAACGTCTTTCCTAGTTGCACATTATGCATTTTCTATATCCTGTAATTTAAATATATTATCATTAAGATTTGTCACAGTTCTATTCTTTCTAACTGCTTCTTAATTAATGCAGGGAAATAATGTTATTTATTAACCTTGGTTTTTTCTTCTTGAATTTTTTCTACAGGAAAAGAACTTTGAACAGACTCACACTAAGTGGTAAGTATAAGTCTTAACCAAATCACTCTTCACCAACAAGAACCTTCTCAGAGTCGATAATATTGCTAATGACCTTTTCTTTTCTTTTACAGATAGAACAGATACAAGTCTTTACAGGAATGCTGCAAGGTAATTATTTTGCACACTTCGACTTTTTGAATTTACTTCAAAAGAAAATAATACTCAGCTTAAACCCAAAACGTCTTCTAATTAACTTCTTTATCCCACAGGGTACTTGCGTGACCAAAATATGCTCGGGAAAGGAGTGACGATGCAGAGGTCAAGGAGGCCTTGTAAATCTTCTGACAGGAGCTGCTCTTGAAACACCGACGCGTAGAGGAAGAAACTCACTACTGACGGTAAGGAATTCCACATAGTTTTTCCTCCTTTCTACACTAACACTACACGGACGCACGATGAGGTCTTCCGACCTTCGTTATGGTCTTGGTAAAGTGCGTGGGACCCAGAGCCAGCGCGAGCCTCAGCTGTGCTCTTGGGTCACGCACCAATCACCAGGAAACTGCAGTGCTGACCTAACGCTGCACTGCCACCTTGGACATGTATTTTCTGACCAAGGTGCGCCAGCTCTCATGCCAAGGGGATGAGGGAAAAACAGTAGCCCCAACGAAATGTCTTTGGAAAGAATTGAGCTTCCTAACAGTACCCCTCCACAAGGGGGTTTCCCCAAGTCTTGCTTTGTGAGGGTTTTGATCATGAAAAGCCTTTACTAATCGGGGTATTTGCAAAAACAACAGGTGATGGACCGAATGTGGATCAATGTCACACATTCAACCCAGTCAAAAGATCTGGGTCATAATCCATCGTTTTTTTGCACTCCACACCACCCCGAGTTAGACAATGGCGATATGCAAATCAGCTCTGACCCTGTGCCCCATGGGAACAGTCCAGTCCGAACTACAAAAGCCATGTCCTTCCCAGAACGGAATCAAGCATCCGAGGACCGGACCGGTTTCGAGGTAACACCTCTCATCAGCCCGGCTAGCTTGACTCCAGTGGTGTGGAGTGCCTGGGACCCACGTCTGGGCATCCCCAGTACACTTAGAGCGGTATTTGCAAAAACAACAGGTGATGGACCGAATGTGGATCAATGTCACACATTCAACCCAGTCAAAAGATCTGGGTCATAATCCATCGTTTTTTTGCACTCCACACCACCCTCGGATGCTTGATTCCGTTCTGGGAAGGACATGGCCTTTGTAGTTCGGACTGGACTGTTCCCATGGGGCACAGGGTCAGAGCTGATTTGCATATCGCCATTGTCTAACCCAGGGTGGTGTGGAGTGCAAAAAAACGATGGACTTGGGCCCAGATCTTTGGACTGGGGTGAATGTGTGACATTGATCCACATTCTGTCCATCACCTGTTTTGTTTGCAATTGCCGCCATAAGTGCGCTGGGCATGCTCAGACGTGGGTCCCAGGCACTCCACACCACTGGAGTCAAGCTAGCCGGGCTGATGAGAGGTGTTACCTCGAAACCGGTCCGGTCCTCGGATGCTTGATTCCGTTCTGGGAAGGACATGGCCTTTGTAGTTCGGACTGGACTGTTCCCATGGGGCACAGGGTCAGAGCTGATTTGCATATCGCCATTGTCTAACCCAGGGTGGTGTGGAGTGCAAAAAAACGATGGACTTGGGCCCAGATCTTTGGACTGGGGTGAATGTGTGACATTGATCCACATTCTGTCCATCACCTGTTTTGTTTGCAATTGCCGCCATAAGTGCGCTGGGCATGCTCAGACGTGGGTCCCAGGCACTCCACACCACTGGAGTCAAGCTAGCCGGGCTGATGAGAGGTGTTACCTCGAAACCGGTCCGGTCCTCGGATGCTTGATTCCGTTCTGGGAAGGACATGGCCTTTGTAGTTCGGACTGGACTGTTCCCATGGGGCACAGGGTCAGAGCTGATTTGCATATCGCCATTGTCTAACCCAGGGTGGTGTGGAGTGCAAAAAAACGATGGACTTGGGCCCAGATCTTTGGACTGGGGTGAATGTGTGACATTGATCCACATTCTGTCCATCACCTGTTTTGTTTGCAATTGCCGCCATAAGTGCGCTGGGCATGCTCAGACGTGGGTCCCAGGCACTCCACACCACTGGAGTCAAGCTAGCCGGGCTGATGAGAGGTGTTACCTCGAAACCGGTCCGGTCCTCGGATGCTTGATTCCGTTCTGGGAAGGACATGGCCTTTGTAGTTCGGACTGGACTGTTCCCATGGGGCACAGGGTCAGAGCTGATTTGCATATCGCCATTGTCTAACCCAGGGTGGTGTGGAGTGCAAAAAAACAATGGACTTGGGCCCAGATCTTTGGACTGGGGTGAATGTGTGACATTGATCCACATTCTGTCCATCACCTGTTTTGTTTGCAATTGCCGCCATAAGTGCGCTGGGCATGCTCAGACGTGGGTCCCAGGCACTCCACACCACTGGAGTCAAGCTAGCCGGGCTGATGAGAGGTGTTACCTCGAAACCGGTCCGGTCCTCGGATGCTTGATTCCGTTCTGGGAAGGACATGGCCTTTGTAGTTCGGACTGGACTGTTCCCATGGGGCACAGGGTCAGAGCTGATTTGCATATCGCCATTGTCTAACCCAGGGTGGTGTGGAGTGCAAAAAAACGATGGACTTGGGCCCAGATCTTTGGACTGGGGTGAATGTGTGACATTGATCCACATTCTGTCCATCACCTGTTTTGTTTGCATTTACTAATCGGGGAGCATGGACATTAGAAGAGGGCTCCCATGATCTCTCTTCTGGACCATAACCCTTCCAATCGACCAATAAGTATAGGGTCTTCTTTCTCCATTTGGAATCCAAGATTCTTTTAACCTCATATTCCTCACCATCTATAGTTTAGATTAGTTTTGGAATGGGTCGAAATCTAAGATGAGGAGAAGAACCTTTCAATAGGGACACGTGAAAAATTGGACGGACTCGCAAATGTGTGGGGAGCTGCAACCTATACGCCACAGGGTTTATTTTATTTTCTACTACGAATGGACCTATGAATCAAGGCTGAAACTTACGATTCCCTTTTAGTCTAAAATGTTTTGTACTGAGCCACACCTTGCTACCAATTGGATAATCCTCTCCTTTCCTTCTTTTTTTATCTGCATAGCTCTTGTAAAGTTTCTTTGACTTCTCTAATTTTTCTTTAGCTAATTCTTGGGCTGCTGGAACCGAGACCTCACTAGCATGTATCCTTAGATTTGGATGTCGACCATAATTTAAATAAAAAGGGGAATGACCTGTTGAACTGTTTTGAGAATTATTATGTGCAAACTCTGCTGCCCAAAGAAGGTCTGACCAATCTCCCTCCTGATCTAATAAATACAACCGAAGGTATTGTTCTGACTCTTGAATAGCCCTTTCTGTCTGTCCATCAGTTTCAGGATGGCTACTGGTGGAGAATCTAGTCTCAATGTGCAATCCTGTGGTAAAAGCCTTCCAAAAATGGGACAAAAATTGTGTACCACGGTCCGAGACCAGAATCTTGGGAACCCCATGTAACCTTACCATATTCAAACCAAACTGTGTAGCCAATTCTCTAGCACTAGGAGTGTCTTTTAAAGGGACGAAGTGTGCCAGGGTGCTTGTTTCCAGTCCAGGGAAGACATGGCTTGGCAGTTTGGGCTGGACTGTTCCCATAAGGCACAGGGTCAGACTGATTTGCATATAGCCATGTCTGAACTGGGGTGTTGGAGTGAGCTAAAGAATGATGTTGGATTAAATTCAGATCAGTTGACTGGGGGTGATGTTTGATTTCCCCAAGCGCTCCGTCCATCATCCCCTTTGGTATCAACTATTTGTTTAGGGCAGTGTTTGTCACGACCGCGTATCCTCAGGATCAGGGCGATGCTATATAGGGGTCCACCTCCAGACTGCCCTATCCTCTGAAACCAAAATTAACAGAGAATAAGGAAATCAGGCGAGGGAAAAAAGACCAGGAAGGGACTGGAACGGGACAGGAGGCTGAAAAGAGAGAAAAAACTAAGAAGAACAAACATTCATTAGTACATTATACTGCTAACTACTCTCAGTATATCTCGCTAGAACACCACCTACCATGGGCACTAGCTATACTTTCTTTTCCCTCCCGGTAGGTAGTGTGGAAACCTTCTTCCGTGTAAAGTGCACCACTCTGGAAAGCAATGAAAAAGGTCAGCATCAATTAAACCTCTTCACCCCCAATCTCTCTTCCCATGCGATTTACACACACACCTTCCAGCCTTCCTGGGTCAACACCAAATTAAACTTCCCTATAACCCTATGTGAATCCAAATGAAAAAATGATGCAGTGCTCCAAGAAAAAACGACTTGAATAGTCTGTAACAGTTTCTCACGCAAAAATTAGGCAAGTCCGCAATCTTGCGTTCACTGTCCTACAATCCAGGTCTTCAGATAAAGTTCCAAGAGTCATTAAAACGTAATAGCCCAGATTTCAACTAAACACGTTCCGAATGCCTTTTGCGTTCTTATCCAATGATGCGCTAGCGCTCACAAGTTCCAGTTATGCACACAACTCACAGATAGGTGGGGATTCAAGTGATGTCCAAGGCGTCTATCTCCTCGAGGACTCCCAAACACCAGACGGTGTCGGAACGGCGTTCAGCAGCCGCTGAACGCGCTAAAGGAGAGCCGAAAACTCCCCGCTCTTGTTCTCTCGGCTGAGGGAACAAAAACCAGTAGGCAAGCCGCCACAGGATTCAGCAGTGTTTCCCCGCCTCTCACGCCGGGAAACCTTCCTACCGGCAACACTGGAAATGTAATAACTCCAAGGCACACGGCAGCCGCCGCACGCCCTTCAACTCGAACGAGCTCCGCCCAAACTGAACACAGCCTAGGCGAAAATCCACAGGTCCCAACTCCGAAGTAACAAACAAAATCACGTACACAGCTCCCCCGGAGGCAGGCCACTATATAGACTATGACTCCTCCCTCCTGCTAAGCCTTCTGGTAGTTGCAGTTCTAATTACAGTTATACGCCAGAAGAGGTAGCCACCCCTCCGTAGTCCTGCTCATGACAGTATATCCCTCCTTACCAGCGCCTACTTGCTCCAGGCTTCCCCGGATGACTGGCAAAGAAGTGGCGAACAGCGATAGGCGCATGAACCCCAGAGCTGGGTTCCCATGAGTCATCCTCCGATGCATACCCCTTCCAGGACACTAGAAACCACAGCCTCCCCTGCCTGAAACGAGAGTCCAGGATCTTACGTACTTCATATTCCAGGTTCCCATCACGCAGTACAGGAGGAACAACTTTCGCTCGAGCAGCAAGGGCCGGTTTCAGCAGACTGCAATGGAAGACAGGATGAATCCGTAACGAAGCAGGAAGCTTTAGTTTGTAGGCCACCGGATTCACCCGTCTCACCACAGTGTAGGGCCCTATGTAGCGTGGATGAAAAACGCTCCGAAATCGGAAACGGATGTTTTTTGTTGATAGCCACACTCTATCACCAACCTTGTACTCAGGTCCTTCCCTCCGATGCTTGTCTTCCCATTTCTTGTAAGACACCTTTGCTGTCTCCAAAGAGGCCTGCACCTTCCGATGGATTCGCAAAAGCACCTTCACTTGACTAGCCACTGTTGGATGATTGGCTACGTCACAAGGGATGGTCACCGGTAAGATGTTAGCATTGAACCCAGAATTCGCCCTGAAAGGAGTTTCTCCTGTAGAACAGTGCCACGCATTGTTATAGAACAGTTCCGCTAGTCACAGCAGAGACACCCAAGAATCCGCCGCCTCATCCGCATAGCAGCGAAGATATTTTTTCAGAGTTTGATTCAGTCTCTCTGTCTGACCATCAGATTGAGGATGGAAACTGGTCGACAGGGCCGCAGAGATTCTCAATGCTTTACACCAAGTACGCCAGAACCTGGCCACAAACTGCGGGCCCCTGTCCGAGATGATGACTTGCGGAACCCCATGAAGCCGAACCACTTGGGTTAATAACAACTGGGCTGTTTGAGAAGCGGATGGAAGATTCCTGCAAGGGATGAAATGTCCCATTTTGGTAAAGCTATCCACCACAACCAGTATGGCGTCATTCCCTTTATCCATGGGCAATCCCACCACAAAATCCAAACTGATGACCTGCCACGGCCTCGATGGAGTCGGCAATGGCATAAGAAGCCCTGCGGGCTTCGATGGAGTGTTCTTGGCTCTCACACAGGTTTCACACTGGTTCACCCACAGTCTTACATCCCGTACCAGACCATCCCACCAAAAATGTCTTTGCACTTCATGCACTGTCTTTTGATGCCCCTGATGACCAGCCATCAAAGCATTATGGCACCAGTTGAATGCCATTAAGCGGAGCGCATGGGTTGGAAGGAACAGCCTGTTCTGCACCATGGGCAATCCATGTTTAAGGGACCGATGAACTGTCACTGCCGCCCACTCCTCCCATTGTTGCGGCGTACGCTGCTTAGCCACCACTTCCAGAAATTCCTGGATTGCACACACCACCACCTCTGGTGATAGTATAGGTTTGAGAGCCAATTGCCTGTCAAAATCAGTATTCAAACACGGGGACAGAGAATCAGCTTTTCTATTCTCCACCCCCGGCCGGAAAGTAATGGTGAACTCGTATTCAGCGAAAAACAGCATCCACCGCATTTGCCGTTGTGACTGGTGTCTGGCTGTCTTCAAGTATACCAGATTACGGTGATCAGAATACACAGTCACTGGATGCTGTCCCCCCCCACAGGTAGTGCCTCCACTCCTGAAACGCCTTCTTCACTGCCAACAGTTCCTTTTCAGCAATGGTATAATTCGCTTCAGCAGGATTCCGTTTTTTTGAGAGAAAAGCAACAGGATGCAACAACCCCGTTGCTTGATCCCGCTGAGACAGTACGGCCCCAACTGCCACGTCGGAGGCATCCGCCTCAACTATAAACGGTACATCCAACTGGGGGTGCTTTAAAACGGGAGCAGAACTGAACGCAACCTTTAACTGTTCGAATGCCTCAGTGGCTTCTTGTGTCCACAAAAAAGGTACTCCCTTTCGTAGCAAGTGGGTAATAGGAGAAACCAGCTGTGAAAAATGAGACACAAATCTCCTATAGTAATTTGAAAACCCCAGGAAGCACTGCATGTCACGTACACTCAAAGGGACCGGCCACTCCAACACCGCCTTTACCTTTCTGTCAGCCATTCTGAATCCTCGAGGGTTAAGAATCACCCCCTGAAATTCCACCTCCTCCACACCAAATTCACACTTGCTCAATTTGCAGAACAATTGATGTTCCTGTAGTTTCTGCAAGATCAACAACACATGACCCACATGTTGAGCTGGCGTCTCTGAATATATCAACAAGTCGTCAATATAAATAATGACAAACCTGTGCAAGTACTCTTTCATGATGTCATTTATGAAGAACTGGAATGCCGCCGGGGCATTGCACAGCCCGAACGGCATTACCAGGTACTCATAAAGACCGAAACAGGTCTTAAACGCCGTTTTCCACTCATCGCCAGCTCGAATCCTAACCAGGTGATAAGCCCCTCTGAGATCTAGGCGAGTATAAATCCCTGCCTCCCTGACCTGATCCAGAAGAACGGAAATGAGAGGAAGCGGATACCTGTTTCGCACTGTCACCTTGTTCAGCTGTCTATAATCGATGCAAGCCCTCAACTCTTTATTGGCCTTTGCAATAAAAAAAAGTGGCGAGGCAGCAGGGGAGCGTGAGGGACGAATGAACCCCAGATTGCTAAAATGCTCGATGTATTTCCTCAGATGTTCGGTTTCTGACACTGAAAGGGCATACACTCTACATGATGGTACCACTGCCCCCTCTACTAAGTCTATCTGGCAATCATAATCCCTATGCGGGGGTAATGTTTCCGCCTTCACCTCGCTAAAGACATCCTGGAAACGATGGTATGCGGCAGGCAATTCCACATCCTTCTCCACTGCCGTAGCTATGGAGTACCCTGCGGCCAAAGAGGACACATGTGAAGCCGATGCTAACAAGCAACCAGCCTCACATTCCTCGGACACAAAACCAACGGTTCTTGCTCTCCAATCGATAGAAGGATTGTGTTGCCACAACCAGGGCATCCCCAGTATAACCTCATACTGAGGAGCCTCAATTATGTTCAACACAATCCTTTCTCTGTGACTACCCATCCCCCTGGGCATAACCAGTTCAATATTCTCAGTGTGGGCTGTAACCGGGCCAGATCTCAACTGCGTGCCATCTATGGCCAATACCATTTCAGGAATTTCAATGGGCACCTTCACCAACCCCAGCCTGTCCACCGGCCCTTGATCAATAAAATTACCCGTTGCCCCAGAATCAATCATAGACACTACCGGATGACTCTCATGGCTAGTGTTCAAGAACATGGACAACAGGATATGGGTCTCAGACTTCTTACATGTGGGCACCTCCAAAGACGGTATCTTCCACTCAAGCGATGGCTTCCTCACCCCCGGTAAACCCTCCATCTCGGTACACCCCTCATCACTGACAGCTGCCTTAGTCACCGCTAACTGTTTAACTGGAGGGAAAAAACTAGTCTTTTTAGGTCTCATAGTGCAATCTCTGACATAATGACCCTTTTTTCCGCAATACATGCAGAGACCCAAAGCCCTTCTGCTCTCTCGCTCAGATTTTGTCAGTGGTGGACGAATCGCCCCTAACTCCATAGGCTCTGATCCCGCTTCCTTGATACAAGGCCGACTCACCGAAGGTTGTCCGGCCCCGTTTCGATCCCCTCTCCAACGTTCTCCGCCTCTATCTGACATACGATGATCCAACCTCAAAGTGAGATTGATCAAATCGATGCAGGTCTTAGGTTGGGGGTCTATCTGTGCAATCACGTCTTTAAGATCCTCGTTTAGGCCCTGATAATATAAGGCCATTCGTTTCGCCTCAGGCCACGACGTCTCCACCACCAATCTATTGAAGGCCGTCATATATGTGACGAGTTCCTTCTTTCCCTGGCGCAACCCCAACAACTCCTTATCCGCACTCAAGGTAGTGGCCCGTCTATCAAAGACCCTCTCAAACTCCACACGGAACTCTTCCCAATTAGATAAAAGGGCATCGTCAGATCTCACCAGCGGTACTGCCCAATTGGCAGCATCCCCCGTGAGATAGGAAATGGCAAAGGCTACCCGGGAAATGTGAGTAGGGAAAGACGCAGGCCTGCACGAAAAGTGTAAGGCCACCTGGGTCAAAAAGGTCTGTATTGTGGCCGGATCCCCAGAATACCTCTCTGGACTAGCCAACGGTATAGGTGGGGACACCGTAACCTGTATCGGCGAACCCCCCGGAGTGGCATCAAAGTGATTGCGTGTCTGTCTATCTAACCGCTCCTTCAATGCTGCCGTCTCTGCTCTAGAAGCCTCAAGTTCATGTTGAACCACACCCAAGGCATGCAACACATCGTCTAGAGTGGCCATCCCTACAGAATCCCCTGACCAGGAGGATATCAATACGTGGGTACGTGATTCTGTCACGACCGCGTATCCTCAGGATCAGGGCGATGCTATATAGGGGTCCACCTCCAGACTGCCCTATCCTCTGAAACCAAAATTAACAGAGAATAAGGAAATCAGGCGAGGGAAAAAAGACCAGGAAGGGACTGGAACGGGACAGGAGGCTGAAAAAAGAGAAAAAAACCAAGAAGAACAAACATTCATTAGTACATTATACTGCTAACTACTCTCAGTATATCTCGCTAGAACACCACCTACCATGGGCACTAGCTATACTTTCTTTTCCCTCCCGGTAGGTAGTGTGGAAACCTTCTTCCGTGTAAAGTGCACCACTCTGGAAAGCAATGAAAAAGGTCAGCATCAATTAAACCTCTTCACCCCCAATCTCTCTTCCCATGCGATTTACACACACACCTTCCAGCCTTCCTGGGTCAACACCAAATTAAACTTCCCTATAACCCTATGTGAATCCAAATGAAACAACCATTTGCAATGCAATAGGTCTCGCATTAGGAAAGTTTGAGCTATTGGTATTGTAAATGACATTTTTTTTATTTATGTGTTTGTTTTGAAAATAGCCAAATAATTAGCTTTGTCATTTACAATGCCAATACTTTTACTGTTTGCAAATGTGACACCTATAGCATTTGTAATGCAACATGTTTTGTATTTTGTGAGCACTAGAGGGTAGCATAGAACCAATGCGTCAGCCCAGGGGTCCTCACATTGTAAATACTCAAGAGCCGCGGGACAAGCCATGAACTGCTGTGTCTATGCTCTTATCTTCCCCCTCTTTCTTGTGGCAATTGTTCCATCTGCTTTGCCTTGTTCCCCCCCAACTCACTGAACTGTATGTTTGGGTAGTGGGTGTGAGGATGGAGCATGGGGGGGGGGGGGGGGGCTGGGATTCGAGAGAGGATGGGGATTGCATGGCTAAATATATTTTTTTTAAAGCACAATTGAAAATGTGTATTAGCACTTTTTAAAAATTATTTTTTGCCACACTATACAGAATGACTACAAGTTTATGGCAAGTCTGCAATGCCCATTCTGTAAAGCATTAACAAAAGCATTGGTAGGTCTCAAAGGCACACCCTGTTGGCTTTGCCAATGCTTGTTTTGTTCTGTAGTCTTGCAAAAGTTAGGTGGTTACCGAAGTGACATTTATGGCAAGGGCGTTTCCACATTTTTGTAAAGATCACAAGACACGGACAGATGAGCATTTTTCTGGAAAGGAATGTTCTCCAGAGAACCCCGGTGACACCAGGGTCTCCGAGGCTGCAGATAACATTTTAAGATTAGCAAGAAAAATAAACGTTTGCTCCAGCAATAGAGGGTACACTGGATGACCAAACAATCCTAGGCATTCAAGGTCAGGAACGCTGCAAAGGCCGAGTGCGCCTTCAATTTAGGTAAAGATGGCTTCTTTATCACCCAGACTGATGTTATCGCCTGAGCAAGCACGGCGCTGACTGCCGCTTCCCCCGTGACCCTGGGCAAAACCATGAACCTCGCTCTGCAGATTTTTGCAATCAGTAAGCCTTCTTTAAAAAAACATTTTTGTGGTCGAAGACCCCAGACTTATTTTAAGTTGATTGAGGCTTTAAGTTTAGGTTTGGGCACATAGAATAAAAAAATTATTTACTTTACTCCAGCCCCCCCTTTCTCCTCCAAGTCCGCATAACGAAATAAGTCTGTGGTGGTGGGGGGGGGGGTGGTCTTATGCGGACTACAGGATTCCCCAGCCGAGGATCCATACAGCCCTAAAAATGCCTTTTTCCGCATGTTTTTTCTGGGGCAGCTCTCCGAACACTTCGAGGCTGCCTGCCCCTGGTGCTCTCTGCTGCTCCAGCCTGGCGCAACGTGAAGTTAAATGTGGCACTGGCTGCTGCCTTTGTTCTCTTTCAGGTGCCGCCTGAGACCAATAGCAGGGAGGATAGGCTTGCCTGCAAGTGATCTAATCTCTAGGAGATGTCAATCTAGCTCCCTGGTGGGAGAAGGCAGCTATTTTGTGCCCACCTCTGACTTGGAAACACGAGAGGAAAACACTTAATCAGAAGAACACAAGGGGGACTGTACCTCGGACTCTACAAGGAATCTGTATTTTCGTTTTGGGAATGATTTTGTATTTTTGCTTACGGGGACTCACTTCTTCAATCTTCCCTTAGCTGCCCCTACACCACTGCAAGCTACCCGACACTGCTCCTAATGCGGCGAGCTTCCACACGTTCCAATTTCGACCTGATAAAACCTTACACATACTCAGAAATTAAGCTAAAATGGAACCAACCAGGATTATGTGCTTCATGGGTAAACACTTATAAGGTCCTAAAGGTGAGACCTATTGGCTATGCTAATGCTTGTTATTAGTTCTCTATTACTCCTTTCCCACCAAGTCAATTATTTTGTTGAGAGAATGTATGTAAGCTTGTGTACTTTGTGCCCCCTTCTTGGAATCTTCTATTCTATTGTTTGTTCATTGTCTGCAGGATCTTGATTGAACCCTTTTTGGGGGGGGGGGGGGGAGGGGGTCGCTGCCTAAACTTCCTTCCAATTGCATGCAGGACCATTAGAAGTGAGCTGGTGCTGCTCGGTTCCTGCTGTTTCACCAGCAAATGTTTTATTTCTCCCAGGTACTGTTCACAAAATGTGAGGGGTATCCTTACAAACGAAGGGGACAGGGTTAATTGCAAAAAAAATCAGTGTTGTCTCCCTGTGACACTTGAAATACCTGGCGCAATAAACACTCTTATTCAAACCTCAGTCGTGCACAGACTGAACGACTGAGCCCAATTATATGTGAAAATGTTACATTTTATTAATAAAACAATAATAAACTCCTTTTAGAACAATTACAAATATTAACAAGTTCATATTACGGAGTGCCGCCGCGCTGCCCGCGGCGACCCGGAAGCTCCTGGCCGGCCGGCGAATCAGGTCGCGGCCGACCGGAAGTCCCGCCTCCCGAGGTCCGCGAGCCCGATTGAGAAGAGGAGACGAGCCGCGCCGCGCCGTGAGGAGCCCGCCGGAAGAGCGCAGTCGGTGAGTGGGGCCCAGGGCTGAAGTGAAGTGCGTGCGTGCCTGTGTGTATGCCTGGGAGGGGAGGGGGGGGAGTGTGTGTGTGCGCGCGTGCGTGACTGTGTGTGCGCATGCGTGACTGTGTGTGATTGAGCCTGTATGTGTGTCGTATGCCTGCGTGTGCATGCGCGCGCCTGTGTGTGTGTGTGTGTGCGCGCACGCGCGCCTGTGTATGCGTGCATGCAGAGGGGTGGGGGCTGGCTGTGTGCGAGCAGGGGCTGTGAGTTGATCTGCGCAAGCGCGGGTCAGACGCGCGCTCCCGCGGGGAAAACTGCGAGCTCGTAACAGATTGGTGTCCTCATTCCCCAGCATTCTCACTAACGGGCCACAATAGGTCTGAAGCAGACACCTTCAATGCTCACGCATTGAGGGTAGGTCTGCTCGACCTAAAAATGATGCAGTGCTCTAAGAAAAAACGACTTGAATAGTCTGTAACAGTTTCTCACGCAAAAATTAGGCAAGTCCGCAATCTTGCGTTCACTGTCCTACAATCCAGGTCTTCAGATAAAGTTCCAAGAGTCATTAAAACGCAATGGCCCAGATTTCAACTAAACAAGTTCCGAATGCCTTTTGCGTTCTTATCCAATGATGCGCTAGCGCTCACAAGTTCCAGTTATGCACACAACTCACAGATAGGTGGGGATTCAAGTGATGTCCAAGGCGTCTCTCTCCTCGAGGACTCCCAAACACCAGACGGTGTCGGAACGGCGTTCAGCAGCCGCTGAACGCGCTAAAGGAGAGCCGAAAACTCCCCGCTCTTGTTCTCTCGCCGAGGGAACAAAAACCAGTAGGCAAGCCGCCACAGGATTCAGCAGCGTTTCCCCGCCTCTCACGCCGGGAAACCTTCCTACCGTCAACACTGGAAATGTAATAATTCCAAGGCACACAGCAGCCGCCGCACGCCCTTCAACTCGAACGAGCTCCGCCCAAACTGAACACAGCCTAGGCGAAAATCCACAGGTCCCAACTCCAAAGTAACAAACAAAATCACGTACACAGCTCCCCCGGAGGCAGGCCACTATATAGACTATGACTCCTCCCTCCTGCTAAGCCTTCTGGTAGTTGCAGTTCTAATTACAGTTATACGCCAGAAGAGGTAGCTACCCCTCCGTAGTCCTGCACATGACAGTGTTGGTCTTCTTTGCTGCTGCGTAATTGGTTTAGGCAGCCAATGTTACTTCTGTTTTTGCCCCCTGCAGCACAGACCAAGACCAAGTACAGGTTTGTTACGCTTAGACAGCGTAAACTGTTATTTTGGGAACTCTTTTTTGTGTTTACTGCATTGCTTCATGCTTGTGGCAGTGCTCAATGCACGTCTGAGTTGTGCTCCCCACCGTCGTCCTCCCCGCACTGCCACCCGCCCGCCGCTCCTTGTTATTATTGTTTCCTGCTTGTGTCTTTAGTGCTTGTTTATTTTGTAAGTGGGGCACGCTTTTATTATAGCGGCTGCTTTTTCAACAATGCCCCTGCCCCCCTCGGAACCGGAAGAAGGCATCTGCTTGCAGCTGCTGGTTGCCACAGGGTCACGTTCGGAGTCTAGTGTTTTTTTTTAAATAATTTGCTTTCAGTTGCTCTGCTTCGTGCTCCGCTATTTTCTTTTAGTCACTCTGGTTTGTTCTTTAAACACGTTAGGAAGAATATGTGCACTCTATTTTTTGTGAGAAACTCACTGGTTATCACTTTGTCTTGCCTCCAAAACAAACGTTCTCCGCTGGTGGCATTTTTTTTTTTTTTAAACACACATACATTCTCGTTTCATTTTTTATTAACAACAAGAAGAGCTGAGGCCAAGACACCGCCCACATTCTGTTGCCAATGTACGTGAAGGAGGAGGAGGCAAGAGACTATCTGCAGCTTTCCACTTTCACTCGCTAGCATCAGCTTCTCTCCTCCTCCTCCAGCCTCATGTGCTCCAGAGCAAAAACACCGGCCAGGAAAGTGGAGCAGCACTACCCCGCTCCCTACCTGATGAAGCCCTGACTCCAGAGTATGAGCAATTAAAGTCCCCTCCCACTGAAGCAAGTCCTCTCTTCCAGAAGGTTTGAGATGGTTTTGGCTTTTCCGGAGTGCTCTTCCTCATCCTGGACCCCTGCAGCTCCAGCCCAAGTAAGCATGGTACTTGCAGCTGCCTTAAAGTAATTACAATGTGCACTGTAAGAATGGCGCACAAAGAGCCAGAGACCACATTTATTCAGCCTGGCCAGAGGAGCATATGCTGCATACAAACACTCTGTGCAGGACGCCTCAGCAGCCGCTTAATAATCATTGTCAGCAGGAGTGCAGCGCGTGATTAGGAGCTGAGGGGTTGGCATGTTCTCAAAATTAGATAATATTTGTATTTTATTGTTATCCTAGAGCTGGAGTGACTTGTTGCAGACTTTACTTTAAGCGCGGGGAGAATAAATGACTGTAGCCCCTAAGCCAGATCTCATCTCCACCTTTTTCCTGTTAGGCTCTCAATTTTCCGACTATTCTCCCCCTTTCATCTACACGCTTCACCTACTTTCATCGCCACCCTTCTTGCACATAATGCCATTATCGGCAACTTCTCCCACCCCCGGTCTGAGCATGCAAGAATGAATAAATACACAAGACAACTTTTGTTATGGGAAAATATTGCTGCAGGTTTATTCCATACAAGAGTATGCAATATATGGGTGATCTTACGGGCAATCCAAGGGCGGGCAGCTGTGCCAATCTAGGCTGCCCCCGCCCGCTTGATAAGCCAGCGCTGTGGGACTTGGCTTGTGTTTGATGAAATCCAGACCCCTCTGGTCTGCGAACTTACGCATGAACAGTTCCCTCTTGTAGGGATGTTCAACTGCCTCCTGTGACTTAGCTCTGTGCCACCTCTGCGGCGGATCATCTCAGACCACCGGAGCTCACATTGACCCATCTAGTTGCTGATCTCACCAGAACAGCACATTTCACACTTGCGACTGCTCAATTCCAGGCCTCCTGCAAATCTAAGGGAAGAGATCCTTCCCTACTGGTGATAGATAAACTTCATCTATATTACAATAGCCCTTGATGTAGCCTGGATCAGCTAGTGTCTGATGAAACCAAAGAACCTTCTGCCCTGTGAACCTGTGGCAAGAACTATTCCCCCTCCTGGGGGAAAGTTCCACTGCCTCACATGACCTGCCCATTGCCAACTCTGGGCGGGACAAATTCAGACACCAAGGCTCACATTCCCCCATCTATTTTCTGATCCCACCTGGCTGCCGTCCTTCTAGCACCGTGTGTGCCTGAACCCCTGTGTCCCCCATCTATGGGACAACAGCCCACTTGTTAGGTAACGCTCCCACCCCTGCCGGCCTACTTTGGCTATTAGGTCGTGAAGGATTATACTTAACATTTGCACAGTCCCTTTGCTTTCTAAATCATGACGCACAGGGATGTTCATAACTAGAAGTATCTGACAATGAGCAAGGGTGCCCTCCTGCCCTTGCCATGCCTCCCTTGTCCCTTATGGAAATTTTGCCAGCTCAGCTGCCTCTGTGTTGAAACCCCCTAGGCATACCCGCTAATAGAATCTGTCTGATTTAATACAGTGCGCAATGTTTGCAATATGGTGCCTAACATTAAGGATTTACTAAGTTCCACTTTACCCCTATACTAGAATATTAACGAATAGGGGGGCAGGGGCATTCACACTGCCCACCCTTGGGCAACCCCAGCGTTGTAAAATTAGATGCTCCGTTAAATTTCGATTTTTGTTGATCACTGGACTGCCAAATGTTCATTTGCATAGAGGCCTTTTGTGCTTGACACCTCGTTTCCCCATCACTTGGGACGGCAGCACACTATGTTGGCTGACAGCATCACCACCCAGCGAGGCTAATATAGCTAGCTGGGTGGGCATTTGAGCTAAACTGCAGGTAGATGTCATCTACCCCTGGGTCTGGGGTACACTTAGTTCACCCCATTGACAGTTGCACGAACACCTTTAATTGCTAAATCCTGGTGAACACTAACCCTGGGCATAATACTACACTACGCTGGAGCATGCAAAGTTTGTGCTAATTCGCACTTTGCAAATTGCAAGTAGTACAGTACTAAAACTGTGCTTATTCAGGTAGTGTAGCAACTAAAACAACAACATCCTCAGATGCTTTGAAAAAGCAATTTTACATGCTTAAAAGCATATAACCAATTCACAAAAGTAAACTTTTACAATGAAAACATTAGGCAATGGGAGAGCTTATGATTTTGCCCCCCCCCCCCACCCCCCCCAACCTAGGGGAGGACCAAGCAGATGCCTTGAACACAAAGAGCATAAACAAAAAGCACATTTTGTTGAACTTCAGTTGTAGTCCAATCCTCTTAGGACCATCCCTAGCAAAGTTATTGGCAAAAAAAACAATCCCAAAGAAAGACACTGCAAAGCATTATGGGACAAGATTAGCAGTGGGCAGTGAATATTATAGTATCCAATATCAAAATAATTCTACAAAGAGCTTGTTACGGGTTCGGGATTAATAGGCAATACGTGAATCTTTGTCTTCTTAGGTTTTATTTTACCAAACAATATATCAGAGCTTTTCTTTCCCCTTGTTACAATTCCTCGTGGTGACCGGCTCCTTGCAGTTCTTTTAACACAAGCCTCGGCCGATGCTGTTCGACGGCCTCTCTCAGATGTCCGTCGAGGGGGTGTCTCGTCTGGCTCCGTCGTGTCTCTCCGCCCAAACAGAAGGAGAAATACAAGGTATGAGTCAGATGTCCAAACGCTTTACTATTCTCAGGGGAAAGGAGTGAGGGAATAACCACCTGTGCCACACGTCTAGTCAAAGTGCCGATGTGAAGGATAAGTGCTCGGGATAGAGACACTATACCAGGGAGGTGGGGATACCAGGGTTATTCGAAGATCCCTCCTTTACGACTGACCCAGCCCTTGATTGTGTCGCGTACCCGTGTAAGCCATACACCTCCCGCGGGTGTATGGCTGGGCGATCCACGGTGTCGGTGGCCTCCTGGCTTCTCTCCCTTCGCTACGTCCTCTCCGCTCCTCGTCTCCGCTGTCTCGAACTCCGCTGTCTCGAACTCCGCCAAACTCCTCTCTTCTCCATGCTCTTTCTCCTCTCCGCTCCGCTCCCTCCGGGTGAACAAGCACACCTGTGATTCGTCGTTCCGGGTATATGACGTCTCTCCCTCTTTTCGTGACTCCTCCCACTCTTGGCTCCAGTCTGCATTAAAGGGCCAGTGATCCGTCTCGTTGTCTTGTATCTCAAAATCACTGTTGACGTTCTGTGGGGGGTATAATGAATGATAGGTGGTATCGGACCTTTTTTTAAGTAAACTCTGTATCCACCCCTGCTGTTGTGACTGGTCCCAGGTCGCTACACACCTCCCCCCCCGGACACTCACGATCGGTGAGTGGGTGACGGGATAGAAAGTCAGCACCCACGTTATCAACGCCTTTTCTGTGATGAATTGAAAATACGAAAGGTTGTAGTGACAGGAACCAGCGCAGGACCCTAGCATTATTAGCTTTGTTGCGTGCCATCCATAGTAGCGGGGCATGATCCGTAAAGAGGTCAAACCTTCGTCCTTCTAGATTGTAAGCCAGTTTATCAATAGCCCATTTTATTGCGAGGCATTCCTTCTCAATTGTAGCATATTTTAGCTCCCGAGGAAACAGTTTCCTACTGACATATAGTATCGGATGGTCGTGACCGTCGCTACCTATTTGGGATAGCACAGCCCCGATACCGTAATCAGATGCATCCGTATGCAATGAAAATGGGCGAGAAAAGTCCGGGGAGGACAGTACCGGAGTAGATGTAATGATCGACTTCAGTATTCTAAAGGCTTCCAGCATTTTTACTGAAGGCTGTACCGGCATGGATGATTTCCCTGTGTCTCTCAGCGCATCAGTAAGAGGTGTGGCTATGTTCGCGAATTGTGGTATAAATCGCCGGTAATAACCGACGAGTCCCAGGAAAGACCTCAGTTCTTTTCTAGTCGAGGGAAAAGGAGTGTCGGCAATTGCGCGAACCTTCTCAATTTGCGGTTCAATCAACCCATGGCCCAGCACATAGCCAAAATATTTCACCTTTTGAAAAGCCATTTTGCATTTCTTTGCGTTAACAGTGAGTCCTGTTTTCTGGAGAGCCATCAGTACCTCGCTTAAGTGCTCTAGGTGAGTATGCCAATCCGGACTGTAGATTACAATGTCGTCCAGATAGGCTGACGTGAACTCGGACAATCCCGCTAGAACAGTGTTCATTAAGCGTTGGAACGTCGCAGGCGCCCCGTGGAGCCCAAAGGGGAGTACAGTAAACTCAAAATGTCCTTCCTCTGTTGAAAACGCCGTTTTTCTGGCATCCTCGGGTCTTAGTGGAACCTGCCAATAACCCTTAGTTAAATCCAGGGTAGTGATGTATTTTGCATTGCCCAGTTTCTCAATCAATTCATCCACTCTAGGGATGGGATAGGCGTCAAAGAGTGAGATCTCATTAAGGGCACGAAAGTCCATACAAAACCTCCTGCTACCATCAGGCTTAGGGACCATGACGATGGGGCTAGACCAATCACTCTTCGAAGGTCGGATAACCCCAAGGCGAAGCATCTCATCGATTTCAGCCTTAATAGCTGCTCTCCTAGCCTCCGGGACTCGGTATGGTCTAATTCTAACCTTTTTGTCAGGGGGGGTCACAATACAATGTTCAGCTAGGGAAGTCCGCCCAGGTCGATTAGAAAAAACACCAGCGTAACGCTCTAGAGTCTGTTTTAGTTCTTTTTGTTGCCCTATAGTCAGTTCCTCATTATGGACAAGTTGTTCACACGTAGACCCCAGAGGCGAGGTGGTTTCAGTCAAGTTTACTTGTGCAGGTGGGGGACCCAACCACTTTTTCAAAAGGTTGATGTGATAAGACTGTTGTTTGTTGCGAGTGACTTGCAATTTGTAACTAGTGCGGCCAATCACCCCAACCACTTTATACGGACCTGTCCATGCACTTTGAATTTCTGAGATGAGGAGGGTAGGAGAATCAAAGCCCAGTCATTGACCTGGAGCTGTCTCCACTTCTTCCCGCGGTCATACGCAATCTTCTGTCTATGTTGGCTATTCTCAAGATGGGCCACCGCTATGTCTCTCAATTTACCAATTCTAGACTTCAGGCTCTGAGCATAGTCAAGAGTTGATGACATTTCCTCCGAGGCCTCATTAACCCAAGCATCCTTAGTCATCTCTAGGAGTGAGCGGGGCTGTCGCCCATAGAGGAGCTCAAAGGGAGATACACCTAGGCTAGACTGTCTCTGAGCCCTTATAGCGTACAACGCTAGCGGCAACATCCTGTCCCAGTCAGCCCCGCTGACCTCCATCATTTTACAGAGGGTGGCTTTCAGGGTACGATTGTAACGTTCCACCAGTCCGTCCGTCTGAGGATGGTAAACAGAGGTACGGATCTGGTGGATGTGCAACGTGTGGCATATCTCCTTCATTAACTTAGAAACTAATGGAGTGCCCTGGTCTGTTAGAATTTCTTTCGGAAATCCCACCCGACTAAATAGTTCGACCATCTTGTCACCCACCTGTTTGGAATTAGCCACAGATAAGGGAAAAGACTCAGGGAACCTCGTGGCATAATCAACCACGACCAAGATATGCTGGAAACCTTTTTGAGTTTTAGGCAATGGCCCAATAAGGTCCATTCCGACACGTTCAAAAGGTTTCCCAATGACTGGCAATGGCTGAAGAGGGACTGCCGGGGGTCTGCACATGTTTAATCTCTGACATATGTCGCAAGTTCTACAATATGTTTCAGTGTCCTTATAGATCCCGGGCCAAAAAAAAGTTTGGAGGATATTTTGAGTAGTTTTTTCTGCGCCGCTATGTCCGGCAATTAGATGGCTATGCCCAAAAAAAGGACCTGCTCTCTGAAAGACCTGGGCACCAGGAGTTGAGGAGAGTCTCCCTCCTTTCCTATCCTATACAACAACCCCTCTTGAATCACGAGTGCTGGGAATGCCTTAGACTCAGCTGTTCTTTGGTGGGCCTGTTCCCACGCATTTAAAAGAGTGGTGTCACTTATTTGAGAAAATGTAAAACTCTTATCTAGAACCCAAGGGTCGGGGGAAAGAACTGCGTGTATTGTTTCCTCTTGCTTCCCAGTGGACCCAAACCCCTTGGAACCCCGATCTGTAATGTCCAATTCGTCTAACTCTTGCAGAGTAGGGTAAGCTATGCTTTCGCATATCAATTGTGCCACTCGGTCTCCTTTGTGTATTAGAAAAGTTTCGGTTCCAAAGTTAAATAGGAGAACCATTACGTTACCCCTATAATCTTCGTCAATGACGCCTGCTCCTACGTCTATAAAGTGTTTCGTGGCCAGTCCGGAACGGGGAGCTATCCTGCCATAGCAGCCAGTTGGTACTGCGATTTGCAGGTCAGTTTTTATTAATGCCTTCGCTTTGGCCGGTATGTCATAGTCGTATGCGCTACATAAATCATATCCGGCTGCCCTAGCCGAGCCCTTGGTGGGTGAAGTTGCATTTTTAGACAATTCTACAAACTTAAGCGCGACCTTTCGGGGTTTTTCATATGGATCCCTGCCTTCTTCCCTTATGTAGTGTGGTTCTTTAAGTCTATCTTTATGACCCGGCTCTAGAGTGTTTTTAAACATCCTTAAGAAGTCGGGATTTTCGGTCCCAATGATTAAATCCTCAGGTAGCGTTGACATCACTCCCACCCTCACTATGTGTGGAGTCCCTGCTGTGTGTTCTATAGCGATGTTGGCTATCGGGTATATTTTGATATCCCCATGGACACACTTGATATTAACAGTCCCCTTAGGAATGTATTGCTTGGTGTCTACGTATTGGGTTTGTATAACAGACTGGCAGCAGCCGGAATCTAACAATGCTATCAGAGATTGCCCATTAACCTTCACACTTACTTGGAATGATCCGCCCATCTCTGCCGAGTAAAGCACAGATTTAGGGAGATACCCAACTTCCATGGGTTCCTCTTCCAGTCTCTTTTTGAGACATAATCTAGCAATGTGTTCCCAATGTCCACAATCAAAACATTGCGGTCCTGATGTTCCTGGGTTCTCAGTTCTCCATGTGCGAGGTCGAGTATTTTCTCTTCCTTTTGGAAAATTTCTTTCTTGCCGGATCACCATTTTTTTCTCTTTCTCTAAATCAAACGGAAAATTTTTCGGTTGGGCTCTGGAAAATGAAGAGGCCATCTCAACTGCTTGAGCAGTAGTTAGACTATGGTGTTGTCGAAGCCACTTTTGTGTTGCGTAGGGAAGTGCCTCTAGGAATTGCTCTAGATATATTTGGTCGAGTATTTCTTCTTTAGTGCTAGTAGCAGGGGTAAACCACTTATCGGCGGCCATTTGTAACCTTACAAACAAGGTTTTAGGGTTTTCTCCGACTGCGCCCCTCTCTTTTCGAAAGCGTAGATGATATGCTTCTGGATCTAAGCCTAAATGGTCAAGTATAATTCTTTTTATGTCGACGTAAGCAGTGTTTCCATTTGGATTGGCCACTTGATAAGCGGCCTGAGCTTCTCCTCCCAATAGCAGTGCTAAGAAGAAAGGCCATTTAGCTACTGGCCAGCCACAAGCTCAAGCTGCTCTTTCAAAATTCAATAAAAAAGCATCAGGATCTTCTCGGCTTCTATATTTTTGTAGAGATATAGCTGCTGTTCCATGTGACATGCCTCTTTCCGTTGATCCACCCCTAACCATGGGGTCAACCCAGGGTTGTTCGCTTTTGTCCTCAATTACTTTTTTTATTATTTCTCTATCGGCCTGGGCGGATACAAGATGTTGCTCTAATGCCCATTCGAGTCTTTCTTGACCTTTTACGAGTTGTTCCACTACTGTTTCCATCTTTTTTCCAGAGATGGTGCCTATGCCCGCATTCTCCACCACTGTTACGAGTTCGGGATTAATAGGCAATACGTGAATCTTTGTCTTCTTAGGTTTTATTTTACCAAACAATATATCAGAGCTTTTCTTTCCCCTTGTTACAATTCCTCGTGGTGACCGGCTCCTTGCAGTTCTTTTAACACAAGCCTCGGCGGATGCTGTTCGACGGCCTCTATCAGGTGTCCGTCGAGGGGGTGTCTCGTCTGGCTCCGTCGTGTCTCTCTGCCCAAACAGAAGGAGAAATACAAGGTATGAGTCAGATGTCCAAACGCTTTACTATTCTCAGGGGAAAGGAGTGAGGGAATAACCACCTGTGCCACACGTCTAGTCAAAGTGCCGATGTGAAGGATAAGTGCTCGGGATAGGGACACTATACCAGGGAGGTGGGGATACCGGGGTTATTCGAAGATCCCTCCTTTACGACTGACCCAGCCCTTGATTGTGTTGCGTACCTGTGTAAGCCATACACCTCCCGCGGGTGTATGGCTGGGCGATCCGCGGTGTCGGTGGCCTCCTGGCTTCTCTCCCTTCGCTACGTCCTCTCCACTCCTCGTCTCCGCTGTCTCGCAACTCCACCAAACTCCTCTCTTCTCCACGCTCTTTCTCCTCTCCGCTCCGCTCCCTCCGGGTGAACAAGCACACCTGTGATTCGTCGTTCCGGGTATATGACGTCTCTCCCTCTTTTCGTGACTCCTCCCACTCCTGGCTCCAGTCTGCATTAAAGGGCCAGTGATCCGTATCGCTGTCTTGTATCTCAAAATCACTGTTGACGTTCTGTGGGGGGTATAATGAATAATAGGTGGTATCGGACCTTTTTTTAAGTGAACTCTGTATCCACCCCTGCTGTTGTGACTGTCCCAGGTCGCTACAGAGCTGCATGTCACATAGTCGTTACTAGATGTCCCTCACGAGTCAAATGCAAAGCATTGGCATTATTGTTACATCAAGCTGCAGTTCCACTAGTCGTTACTAGATGTCCCTCACGAGTCAAATGCAAAACCATTGAAACCCTTTTATCAAGTATTTGCATTTGACTTGTGAGGGTCACCCTAGAAACCACCAGTTGAACTGCAGCTCTTTGTAGAATTATTTTGATATTGGATACTATATACCCACTGCTAATCTCATCCCCTAATGCTTTGCAGGGCCTGTGGTTGGGAATGTTTTTTGCCAATAACTGTACTTGGAGTGGTCCTAAGAGGATGGGACCACCACCAAATCGTTCAATAAGATGTGCTTTTTAGTTTTCAAGGCATCTGTTTGGTAATCCCCCTAGGTTAGGGAGGATCCCAAAATCATCACCTCTCTCACTGCTTGCTATTTTTTCAGTATCTCTTTTGTGAAAGTACTATATGCAATTTAGCATACAGAGCTAGAGATACTTGTTTTATCATAACTGGCACTGTGCAAGATGCCATTTGCAATTATTTTGCAATTTTTTCACAGTGCAGACAAGTACACAGTGCCATCAGCTACGCTACGCAGACTATGTGTACTACGTGAAGTTCAAAGTATACTACGTGAAGCTACGTGTAGTGCAAACTACGCCCAGGCCTAGTGAACACCTTAATGATGTCAAATCTGGTTTGAAACAATATATGTCTTGTGCCCACTATTGGAGACACCTCACACTTTCGTGCAGTGACAACTTACACAGCGCACCCCACTTACTTAACTGCCGTCGGATCACAGATGCACAGTACCGACTGTCCATCCCCGACCCTGGATGCTTCAGACCTACCAAAGTGTCAGAAACGAAGATTCCCAGTTCTCTGTTTAGCTGCAGTATGCCTTCAGTGGATTCGCTAGGAGATACCACAAACCGCATTGGTCATGTGAACCTTAAGTACACAATTTTCACCTGGGCGTACCTCTAAATGAGACAGGCTCCACACAGCTGTAAGGCCAGAGACACACATATATTAAACCCATTTACTGGGTTTAATCACTTGCCACCCTTCTGGTTGGTGGTGCGAAACGTCCTACCCAGCATAAGCTGACCTTCTAGTGTTGCCGCCACACCACCCGTGTCCCTTGAATCACCCGCCATCCTCCTGTGCAATATTCATACTTCTAAGTGGGCAATCAATTCAACAAGTCGCCTTTCCTGCCAGGCTGTTGCCTGTTCAGTTAGATCTGTGGTAGCTGCACCCAGACTTTCCAGGCAGCTTTATTGCTGATAATGTGACCAGTTGACCTTGGGGGAATCTCACGCTTGCAACTTGTAACTACAGCGATTGTTTAATGGCAATGATACTGTGTGTCTGAATGAACTATGCACAGGTAATTGGACTCCCACATGCGCAGTTGTTCTGAACAGCAAAGTGGATGGCCAGGATGTGTTGGGGAACCTCCCCCTACCAGTCTCTGCTGTAGTTTTCTCTTAAATGGAATCGCCCGCTATAGCTCGGCGGACCGGTGAAATTGTATCCCAAGCCTTCCTATGTGTAGTGCACATGGTGAAAATTCAGGATACTTGTAATACCACTGGTGGGGGAGAACAGGTGAAGTGCTGGGCCTACGTCCAGCACCTCCCCTGCTCCGTCAGGGTTTCCTAAGCACCAGTCCCGTAGCCTTCTAGTCTACCCTAGGAATTAACAGTGTTGTCCACCCAACCTAGGATGTGATGGCCTGGTAGCCACTGTAGTGCTCAATTGCTCCCTGAAAAAATGATCTGCACCGGCAGTTAGCATAGCTCATTTATTACTTGATGTCCTGTCTGTGTCCAACCCAGCACACCAAAGAAGTGCCTGTTTCCTAGGTGAGGTGATACAGCCTGACATACTAAGCTAAGAGCAGAGTGCACCTGCTCTGTAACCCCCTGGTTGCTTGTCTGGCCTTCCTATATTCCCAGGGATACCGAAGGCAATGCTTCAATTCCAAAATGGTGTGACTGTGCAAAGAGCGTAGTGAGTCTTCGCCTGCAGGAGTCGCCCAACAGACTAGTTAGCCCTGACTAACCTTGTGTTCTGGTGCCAGCTTTGGGAAGGTGTTTCCCATGCTCTATCAACTATTGAGCTGTTGGAATGCTGATTGCAATATGGGGATGCTAACCTGTCCCAAACTCTGCGGACACTACAGCCTGTGCAAGTTTGCAAGATACTATAACAATTTTAGACATTCAGTAGATGTGACACATTACACTTGTCCCTCAAACTTAAGTCAGGCACCCCTAGGTGAGGTATGACTCACCCAAACTTCTGCTAATCTGTACCAGGGGGCATTCCAGACCGTGGGAACTGGGGGCGAAGAGTACGTCCAGCTACCTGCCCTTTACAGGTTTTAGGAATGTCTCGTGTTCCTTACTACGTTATTGCCCCTTGTGTTTCCCCAACTTTCTAAAACCCTGCACACTTGTAAGGTGAACATTGAATAACATTTCTCTATTCATCCGAAAGCAAGTTGAACCGCAAATGAGACCATTGCCACTAACCATTATCACAAATGAACTGAAATCCTGCACCACCCTATGAAGCAAGAAAACGTGTGTAACACCTAGCCATAGCCACACAAAACCACTAGAAGCAGTTTATCAGGGAATTGTAGAGACCCCGAAGACCCCCAGGTCCCTCCGTACTTCTGCAACAGCCAGACAGGTCACCTGCAAGCATGCCATGTTCCAAAACCAGAAAGCAACAGCCATTTTGAAAACAGAATGGCGGTGCAGAAACCCAGCAAACAACCTCCTTTCTCATCCCTGCTGAAACCTTGTGCTGGCAACTTCCCCTCTTTCAGTGTGGGGCTCATGCACACCTTATGCCACGCTTGCCTACTGCCACAAAACCTGTGGTGCACTGGTTTTAGACAACACCAAGGCGTGCAACCCAAGACATAGATTATCGTTTACAGAATAAAAGTTACACCTGGTCCCTCATTCAAACTTAGTTTAGCCCACGGCCCCTCTGTGTCCTGCGAGATCCGGAATTGTGGTGTTTGCTTCTTCTTGCGTGCCCATCTTGTACTGGTGAAAATGTCACCCTTGGTCATGAACAGTCACCTTAGTACACTAAAATGCAGCCATGCGCCAATATTTACACAGCCTTCTGCCTCACAGTCGTGGCTAACCGAATTAAGGGTATGATAAATAAGCAGCAACTATGACTTGTATATAATATTGAAAAACTTTCACTTGAAGCCCGCTGATACCATGACAATGTTGCTACTCCTGAGTTTTAAAAAGAGAAGGGAAATCAACAGAGGAGATGACTCTCTTCAAAGGATTTCCCTTCCTCTACCACGTACCTGGCCCCGGCGCATCAGAGCCACGGCCGGGCTCCCCGCGACACAACACCAACCGGGGGGAAAACCTGTGTGGTTATGGCAGCGTCACTCTGAACAATAAACCCTGAAGCTATAAGTCTTTGCTTGAGTTACCACCAAGCGTCGCGTTTGATTCCCATAAATGCAATCACTCGCTGGTTGTGCGAAATTATAGCGAACAAACACATCCGTTGAAGGCTAACAAATATTCAAGTGCAAAAACAGCAGTTGATGGAAAGAATGTAGAACAATGTCATACATTCACCACAGTACAGAGATCTGGGCCTAAATCCATCGTTTTTTTGCACTCCACACCACCCCAGTTCAGACATGGCATATGCAAATCAGCCTTGACCCTGTGCCTCATGGGAACAGTCCAGCCCGAACTGCCAAGCCATGTCTTTCCTGGACCGGAATAAAGCATCCTAGGACCGGTTTCTGGCTATCAGCCGTCTTCTGCCAGGATAGTTTGACTCCAGTGGTTTGGAGAGCATGGGACTCACGTCTGAGCATACCCATCCCACTCGGGGTGACAAATGCAAAAACAACAGTTGATGGACAGAATGTAGAACAATGTCATACATTCACCCCAGTACAGAGATCTGGGCCTAAATCCATCGTTTTTTTGCACTCCACACCACCCCAGTTCAGACATGGCCATATGCAAATCAGCTTTGACCCTGTGCCTCATGGGAACAGTCCAGCCCGAACTGCCAAGCTATGTCTTCCCTGGACAGGAAACAAGCATCCTGGGACTGGTTTCGGGATCATAAACCTCATCAGCCAGGCTATCTTGAAAGTCAACTGATCTGGGTTTAATCCATCACCGTTCTTTAGCTCACTCCCCCACCCCAGTTCATACATGGCCATATGCAAATCAGTCTGACCCTGTGCCTCATGGGAACAGTCCAGCCCGAACTGCCAAGCCATGTCTTTCCTGGACCGGAATCAAGCATCCTAGGACCGGTTTCTAGCTATGCGCTCAACAACAGTTCTAAATAGAATACTTGTCTAAAACATGAGGCATTGCCTGCTTCTAGATCTTACCCGCGGTACAAAAGGGGGTGGTGATGGACGAAGCATCTGAATCAATCAAACACTCACACCCAGTCAAAAGATCTGGGTTTAATCCATCACCGTTCTTTAGCCCACTCTGCCACGCCAGTTCTGACATGGCTATATGCAAATCAGTCTGACCCTGTGCCTCATGGGAACAGTCCAACCCGAACTGTCAAACCATGTCTTCCCTGGACCGGAAATCAAGCTTCCGGGGACTGGTTTCTGGCATCCCAGCCGTCTTCAGCCCGGCTTGCTTGAATCCAGTGGCAAAGTGAGCAAGGGACTCACGTCTGAGCATACCCTGCCACATTTATGGCGGCCAAAAGCGGTACAAAAGGGGGTGGTGATGGACGGAGCATCTGAATGAATCAAACACTCACACCCAGTCAAAAGATCTGGGTTTAATCCATCAAGGCTGATTTGCATATAGCCATTGTCTGACCTAGGGTGGTGTGGAGTGCAAAAAAACGATGGATTTAGGCCCAGATCTTTGTACTGGGGTGAATGTAAGACATTGTTCTGCATTCTGTCCATCAACTGTGTTTTTTGCAATTTTCACTCCGAGTGGGCTGGGTATGCTCGGACGTGAGTCCCAGGCTCTCCTCATCACTGGAGTCAAGCTATCCAGGCTGAAGAAGGCTGATAGCCATGAGGCACAGGGTCAAGGCTAATTTGCATATAGCTATTGTCTGGCCTAGGGTGGTGTGGAGTGCAAAAAAACGATAGATTTAGGCCCAGATCTTTGTACTGGGGTGAATGTAAGACATTGCTGTGAATTCTGTCCATCAGCTGTGTTTTTTGCTCTAGATCTTACCAGAGCTGCTCGGAAATGACACAACAGGCCATAATACCTAGTAAAATAACCTTCTGGTGCCCAACATTGCGTGCGCGACCCCGCCCACTCACGCTAGCCAGCGGGCCCTCATGTTTCCAGCCCCAGGCACTCTTATCAAACACGTGCAGGGCGGTCGCTATTTTACACCCTGTCTTTTACCTGAAACCTAATGTTGCCACATACACCGCCCGTGGCCACACTACCGCGTACCTGTAACACAACAAAATGTTTTTTAAAACAGTAAGTAACACATTTTTTCAACAAGTGCCGTGGCACTGCAGCCAGCTATCTGTGTCCTCGAGACCCATGCAACCGCAACCCTTGTCTCTGCGGATCCAGTGTTGTGACCCTCTTGCCTGCCGATAACCCATCTTCCAGGTCCCTCTGGCACCCAACATTGCACTGTCATTCACATCTCTGGGGCCACCCACCTGCCCTCTGTGATTCCTCACATCCCCCAATCCCTGTTGCTCTCCCCTCCAGTGTTTCTTTTTTCTTTTCTTTTTGTGTACCAGTTCAACTTAGACCGGCAAACACAATCTACTTTGAAAAAAGTGCCTCTCATTCCGTTGGGGCATGCATGCTTGGTGCTTGCTCCTGCAAAACTACACAGCAGACAGCGTATGCCTTTTTGTTCTCTCTTTTTTTTAAAGCAGCGCTGCACAGTATCTGGGATGCTGTACTGCAGAGCTCAAAAGGTTAGCAAAGCTAATAGTGTCCAGGGGCGAGATATATTGCCTTTGCCAAAAGTTATTTTTGTAGTGATGATGATAAACTCACCTTCTCTGAGAGCTGAGACAGGCCCATTCATCTCTATGAAATCTCACACTCATCAGCAAATCTCACATTGAGGCATAACCTGAAGTTCTTTGGTATGGAAATCACTTTTAGGTCTTCTCTGTGGGAATTTGTTTATCACACATGTTGTTGATACTGAGAGATCCTTCCATTTCTATGTATCACTTTACAGTTGTTTTTACTACACCCTGTGATTTGTTTCACATGTTTGTATTGGTGATAACTTGAACAGATAGCAGCAGAATGTGCAAATAAGTCGTCCAAAGCATATAATAGTTAATGAGAGGACACTAGAATATGATGAATGACAGGTAGCCAAAACCACACAATTACACTCTAATAAATACCACATAAATACACCCTACATAAAACCACTCTACGCCGCATAGCAACATTCCACATAAATACACTCCACACCACATAATTCCCATCAGCATAATTGCACTCAATGTCACCCAGTTCCACGCTAAACAATTCAGCTCCACACCACATAATTTGACAACAAACCACATAATTCAACTCAATTTACTTACACAACACACTGCATGCATCCACGCCACAAAATTCCACATCATGCCGCCACAAAATTCCACATTGTGCCACAAAATTCCACAGCATGCCACAAAATTCAACAGCACTCCACATATTTTAAACTCCACTACATACCACAACACAAAATACCAAACCATGTAATTACACTACAGTCAGCGTTTCCTTGCTAGCACCCTGCTCGAGGCGGCGGAATTGACTTCTCTCACCCTCTCATCGTGCCTGAGACCCGAACCTGCACCTAGCGGTACCCGCTGCGCGGGTCCCGCGTCGCCGGCCTGAAAATCACCTTCAACGTGGACTGGGAACTTTGGTTTGACAACCTGCAGGGCTGCGAGCAGGCGGAGGCGCAGGACTACTAGTCCCAGGAGCGCCTGTCCGCCCGCCCACACTGAAGCCACCTGGGCAGCTCTCCCTGCAGGCTCCTCCCTTATTGGTCCGTTTTTTAAGGCAACAGCACTGGGCTACCAGTGGGACACTTCAGTCAGCGTTTCCTTGCTAGCACCCTGCTCGAGGCGGCGGAATTGACTTCTCTCACCCTCTCATCGTGCCTGAGACCCGAACCTGCACCTAGCGGTACCCGCTGCGCGGGTCCCGCGTCGCCGGCCTGAAAATCACCTTCAACGTGGACTGGGAACTTTGGTTTGACAACCTGCAGGGCTGCGAGCAGGCGGAGGCGCAGGACTACTAGTCCCAGGAGCGCCTGTCCGCCCGCCCACACTGAAGCCACCTGGGCAGCTCTCCCTGCAGGCTCCTCCCTCTCCTACCTCCCTTGGCCACATAAATCTAGCAGCAGAGCACCGCTGCGCGGGAGCGCGCGGGAGCGACCGGGAGAAGCCCGGGACAAGGGCGGGACCGTCTGTGGCCGTCCGGGGGCGGAGGAGGCCGGGCTGGGCCCACTCCCTAACATTTTACATCCTACATCCTACGCCACGGCATAGCCAAGGTACTGTTATTTATGAAAAGACACAATTGTAAGACTCTGACATTCTGTGCCCCTGTACACTGTTGCCTGGTCCGTTATCTATAGCGTCCCCCCATCCTTCTCCTTGTTGCCAGACGGGGGTCAGTGGGGTTTCTATGAGTACTCGCTGAATCGCCCAGGTATAAGGTTTGATAGGGGGGTAAACGTTACATTATAGGACCAAAACCTAGAATACACGGTTTGTACTAGATGTTTATGTTGCTGATCGATCTTGTTGTATAGGTGGCATATTAAGCGCGCCTGGGACTGATCTTAATCTACCTCTAAGATTTCCACACATAGGAACCATAGGTTTTTACTGTTTGTAATAGACGCAGGTTCTGAGTACATAATTGTATATGCTGTATGACACTATTTAAATTTTGTATTGTCCTGCTAGACCTGTAGCTGGTTTTTTATCTTTCCCAGCATTTACCTGTGTATTTCGTGACCTTTGACCTGATAATAATGTCTAAAAAAACCTCCTCAGTCACCCCAGCACCACTTAAAACCCTTGACTCTTTTCTTGTACAAGTGGTTAAAAAAATTAATAATGACAGAAGGGAATCTTTGGGCCTGAGTCAATCACCAATCTTGCCCCCATTGAGCCCTGACCCAAGTACACAAATCTCTGATATCCCATTGCCCGACCCTTCTACCCCCATACCTGATGCTAACCTAATCAACCTGGAAGTAGAAGGCGGAAACTCTGATTTGCTAGTTGATCAGTCAACAAATGTCGTGTATGACTTAGAGCAGCAGCAAAACACTGATGCGGAGATCCCCTCATCTTCTTCCCCTGTTACACGTCCTGTAAGAAATTGTAGGAAAAATCAAGCCAAAAGGGGAGGAAAACAGTCAGGAAAGAAGAAGGTTAATTCACCCCCTAGACATAAAGGGATAAATGTGGCGTGTGATGACGTGGTTGAGCTTAGACAAATTATTGATGATGACCTATTTAATAGGATTGCAGATATGATTGACATCAAAATCAAAACCATCATCAAGCCTCTCATTGGGAAGATCGATAAATTAACTTCTGAAATAAAAAAGATGGGAGGGATGCAAAGTAAGCTGGCGAACGACTTGGTGAACTTGGCCAATGAAGTCTGTAAACCTGTAGTTGCCATAGAGGAAGAGCAGGGTGTCGTCCTAGGCACTACGGATATACAACAACAGCCCATCTTGGATGGCCAATCGTTACCATCTGTGCCAACCAATGATGCAACTAGTGAGGCTCCCATGTCGCAACCTGTGGGACCTGCCCCTTTGCACTTAGGGGATGATTCACCACAATTCATTTTGGAAGCCTCACCATTAGTCCTGGTTTTGGCGAATGTGCCTGTTTTATCTCAGGAGCAAAGGGAATCCGCCCAAGGCCTCAAGGACAAAGTTTTATATTGGCTTACCAATAATATGCGCATGAGAGACCAGGGGGCCGATCAGCTAGCCGGTGAAATTGTTACGGCAAGGAGAGTACCATGGATTGGAAACAAGATCAAGAAATTTAATGGGGACTGCGTTATATTAAATTTTGCTAGCGCAGAAGTACTCCCTAACATTCTTGCTAATATCCTCCCACCGCAACGCAGAACTGGATCCATAATTCCCCTTACCCTGAAATTCTTCTATACCGAGACCCAGATGGCGACTTTTTCCAATATTTCCAGGCCTAGAAGAAATGATAGAATTGCTCACTGGGGTGGGGAAACTAGGGCCAGATCTAATAACAACCACTTCCACCCCCAAAGCAGCCGTGGGTTAGGGCAACATAACTTTTCGCATGGGCCATTGGCCAGAACACCAGGGCCACTTTGGCCCAATATAAACAGGTGGGGCCTACATACCCCAGGCTACGATAACAGAGGCCAAGGCTTTGGGTTTATGCCTAGGCAAGGGAACGAACACTTTCCAATGCGACCTAATACCCCCCAGCCTATGTGGAACCCAGCAGTAAACGGATGGGGTCAGGTGCCCACTCCCTTCGACTGGGGCTTGGGTATGGGAAACAGATATGGGGTTTTGTCAGGCCTAAACGACTGTGATTGACATATAGAGGTAACAAATCAGGGTACAGATGTCTCAGCCCAACAATTGGACCTGGCACCAGCTCCATGCCTAGTACCTGAGACTTCTAGGGACTCCTGTAGGCTATTGAGTTGGAATATTGCGGGGCTAAATGGCAAACGCGAGGATAAATCCTGGTCAAGCTTCGTCCTAGGCCATCATATAATTGCCCTCCAAGAAACGTGGGACACTTCTGATAATCTGTGGTGGGATGGGTTTACCAGTTTTACTAAAGCCGCTGTCCATAGTCGTATGGGGAGGGCCAAGGGAGGCCTTTTATTTTTGTTTTCACTAGATTTAAAGGGTAGCTGCAGGGAGATTGATACTGATTCACCCAATATCTTGTTGGTCGAAAGAGTGACCAAAAACAGTAGTAGGACTATTTTCATTAATTTCTATAACTCAGGGAATAGTGAGCACAGAGGCCGTAATTTTACGGATCTGGATAGGATTTTAAACACGGTCAGTCAGAACAAAATGCTTGATACAGATTATATTTTATTAGGCGATTTTAACATTCATCCGTGCAATTTAAATTGCAGGAGAAGTAGCCCTGATGGGGACGATGGGCCTGAGGAACCCCACTTTGAACATTCTATTGAGGGAGAGGAATTGGAGGATTTTCTTGCTAATTATGACCTCTATGAACCAGATGGTGGAACTAGATTATCAACCTTCACCGGTATCCCACATGGCACCATCATTGACTATATATTTGTATCCCTAAGCACTCTTACACGGGTTAATGCCTATCGCACCATACAATCACATTTCAGTGACCACAACCCTGTAGAGTTAGAAGTGGCTTGGGGAGGCAATACTGGACCATCCCCACTGGCAGTGACCACCCATCCATTAAGGACGACCGGACAAGGAAGACGCCTGAAATGGGCAAAGGTGGTTCCAGAAAAATTTTATGCCGAAAATTTTGCTAAGATTAAGGGGCAGGTTGAGGTCTGCAAAAATCCTTGCGCACAGGGCCAAGAAATCGTAGAGGCCTTTGAGGCCATATGTGTGCAGGTGTCACAGGACCTCCTGGTAAAGACTAAAAACGTAATCCCAGGTAACAAGCGCTGGTTTGACTCAGCATGCTCAAAAGCACATAGATCATTACTGGTAGCTTTAAAAAGCACCCCCAGGGCAAATGATGAGATCACTAGACTCAGGAAAATCTATAAATTAGCAATAAAAAAACGAAAGGACACCATTAAACAAGAAGCTTGGGAAGATCTCCTTTCAGCAGCAGTCCTGAAGAATAGTAAAAAGTTCTGGGAGATTGTTAAACAGCCTTTTTTCTCAGACGATGATAATGATATTATGGATTGCGTTATTCCTGATGAAAAATGGTTATCCCACTTTAAAAATGTCTATGGGGATACTGCTGACGTATCTACAGACGCCCGCCGATAAGACCAGCCACCTGCCCCATTACTTTTAATCAAGATGAGGTGGAGAAAGCCATTATGTCCACCACAAAGCACAAAGCACCTGGCCCTGACGGTGTGCCGGCCGACTTCTTCATGTATTCCCCAAAATTGTGGGCTGAAGTCTTGACAAATGTGTTTAATGCAGTGAAAGCCAATCTTGTACCTGCATCATGGAACATTTCCACCATTGTTCCCATCTTTAAAAAAGGCCAACGGGACAACCCAGGCTGTTATAGGCCCATATCCCTCCTAGCTTCATCGGTAAAAATTCTAGGCAGAGTCCTCCTATCTAGGTTAAGGGAGAACGTTGAGGGGTGTGGTGGATTGTCCGAAATCCAATATGGATTTAGGGGAAAAAAGGGTACCATCGAACAGTGCATTAACTTGCATCTGCTCATCTCCAAATATACTATAGCCAAGGAGGGGTCTTTGTACCTTGCATTCATGGACCTCTCCTCGGCCTTTGACTTGGTCAATAGGACCAAGTTGTGGTCTATCCTGTTGGAGATCGGCATAGATGAAGCATTGGTCACCTTTATTTCCTCCCTGCACCACAAGAACTCTTCTCGAGTGTACGCGTGACTAATGAGGGCAGGTGTACCGCTCTCTTTAGATCCTTAAGGGGTGTGCGGCAGGGCTGCATTTTGGCCCCCCTATTGTTTACCATCTATATCAATGGCTTGGGGGCACACCTGGGGGGGCAGGTAGCCGACGTCCCGCGTGTAGGAGCAACAAAGATCCCGGCACTCCTATACGCGGATGACGCCGTGCTGATCGCCCGTACGGGAGTTGGCCTCCAGCGCCTATTGAATGCTTTTGGCACGTTTATGGACCAACTAGACCTTAAAATAAACGTTGCAAAGTCACATACCATGGTGGTGGGCTTAGGGTGCCGCAGGAAGAGAACCAAAACATTCACCTGCAGGGGGGACCTGGTCACCAGGGTATCCACATTTCCCTATTTAGGCATTTTGTTCGACCAGAATGGGACCTGGGGTCCACAGGTCAGAGCTAAGAGATTGGCCGTTACTCGATCATCTTCAGCAATACTGAGTTTTGCTACTAGGTTAGGAGCCAGGCCTATGGAAGCTATTTTAAAAATCTATAATAGTAAATCCGTGGCCATTGCACTATATGGCTCCGCATTGTGGGGTTACACTAACGTGGAGCCGATCCAGAGAGCAGAGAATGGTTTCATCAGAGCCCTGCTCTCTGTACCCCAGTCCACCCCAACGTACTCCATACACAAAGAAGTTGGTCTTCAGTTCCTCTCGGATAAATTGCGCATGGCCCCTCTGATTCTATGGTTAAAAATATGGTTGAATGAAGAACTCCCACTAAACTACAAGATCCTGACCGATGTCCTGTCCCTTGATAGAACTAACAAAATTCCATGGCTGGCCTACCTAGCAAAAGTTTTTTCCGACATAGGTCGCCCGGAGCTTTTTTCGTCTCCGGAGTCCATTAGGATTCAAGACCTTGATTCGGTCAAAAAGTCCTTTATAGGAAGGATGGAGATGTGCCGTGAAGAGAGTGAACTAGTAAAGCCGGCAGTGAGGGATCATTGCTTGCTGCTCACTTCACCTTCACTTGAACCTTATCTTGGCTATGTTACACTTCCTTTTCATAGGTTTCTTTTAACAAAATTTAGATTTGATTTGTTGCATTATTATTTAGGTACTTTTAATAATTGGCAGAAACCAGAATCAGCTCCGCCCTGCAGCTGTGACCAGTTCTCAGTGCAGGACACAATGCACTTCGTCATGTTTTGTGATTTATATATAGAGTCTAGGAAAAAATTCCTGTTGCCAATCCTCAAGGAGGCCGGCTTCACATAGGTGAGGCCGGCTTTACTCTATTTACAATTACTACCTAACCCTTACATTACTTACTGCGTTGCTAAATTTTTGGTAGCAGCCTCAAGGGCAAAAGCGGTCTGTCAGGATTAATTATAAATGTCAAGCATATTTTTCTTCTTAAACTGATTTTTACAAATTTTATAATTGTTGTTAGACATCTGTATCATGTACATTATATTAATTCTGTATGAAATGTATTTTACCGTTTACTTCTTTGTATGGTTTTTAATAAGCCGAATAAAGATAATTTGACTGACTGACTGACTGACTGACTGATACTGAGAGATCCTTCCATTTCTATGTATCACTTTACAGTTGTTTTTACTACACCCTGTGATTTGTTTCACATGTTTGTATTGGTGATAACTTGAACAGATAGCAGCAGAATGTGCAAATAAGTCGTCCAAAGCATATAATAGTTAATGAGAGGACACTAGAATATGATGAATGACAGGTAGCCAAAACCACACAATTACACTCTAATAAATACCACATAAATACACCCTACATAAAACCACTCTACGCCGCATAGCAACATTCCACATAAATACACTCCACACCACATAATTCCCATCAGCATAATTGCACTCAATGTCACCCAGTTCCACGCTAAACAATTCAGCTCCACACCACATAATTTGACAACAAACCACATAATTCAACTCAATTTACTTACACAACACACTGCATGCATCCACGCCACAAAATTCCACATCATGCCGCCACAAAATTCCACATTGTGCCACAAAATTCCACAGCATGCCACAAAATTCAACAGCACTCCACATATTTTAAACTCCACTACATACCACAACACAAAATACCAAACCATGTAATTACATTCCATAGCACACAGTCCCACTCTACATAATTTCAGTACACTGAATACCACATAATTTCACTGCACACCATGCCACTACTCAAATCTACTCCACATCACATTATACCAGCCAACCGCCACACAATTCCACAACTAACAATTTCAATCCAACCCACATAATTCCATTCCACACCACATACATCCACTCTATTAACATAAGTAAAAGAAATTGTCATTTACAACGCAAATAGCTCTAAGTTTCACAAATGCAAGACCTATTGCATTGCAAATGCTTGTTATACTTGCCTTGTCCATGGGGGAGATAGCAACCAGGAAGGTTTAACCCAAGGTGCGGTAATGGTATAGCAATTCAGATAGAGAATAGTATAGCATTGTCAAATCCATGACTCTATTATAGAGAATGGGCTTAATTTTGAGAGCAGCATGAATATAAACCCTCAAAACAACTCCATATCTCACTGACCACACCATGTACATGTTTCGCTTCTCCTACGTCCACCTTAAACCCCCACAAAGCCCCACTCTGTTGTGCCACTCTGCCATTAATGCGGGCCTCAGGCACACCACAGACCATAGTATGTGACCATGGAGAAATGTTTGCGAATATCCAGGCCATACTGTGTAGCACTTTTCATTCAATTTGCTAGCACACTCAGAATTCGGAAAATAATCGGAGCAGTTCAAAGGTAATGGTTGACTTTGTAATTCACCATTTATTATTCTTAAATCCATGGTCTGTTAATATGAGATGTTATTGAAACTAAAACATACAGGTAAAATCTGAATAAAATATCAGTCTTCATATCTGCCAATTGGCTATATATCACGAGTGACACATTCAGCCCAGGATTCTAAAATGTTGTCCAGCCTCCCTGTTCATGCTGGAAGAGGCCATACCCATAATTTAGAAATGGGAGTCCTAGAAGCCAAATTGCTGTTGGCTTAAAAACTGATGATGAGTGAACCTGCAACATCTTAAGTGGGAGAGCAGGAGCATTAAATTACGTAATAACAAATTAATAACAAGCTTTTCATACAATGGAAACATTTCAAATATCTAAGATTAACAATGGCAGGATAAAGATAATAAAAAGCTCTTACACGTATGCAAAGTTCAGAACTTCAGAGACGACCCGTTCTCTCTCAGAAATAAAGTTTGCATTAGCAAAATAAAAACACTGACTGGCTCCTTTCCCCTCCAACAGCATGCAGTTCTTCGCACACGCTTATGGCAGAGGTCAGCGCTCTAGTTTTTCAGTGGAAAGGCTTGTCACACGCAAGGGGCGTGCGGTCTTTAGCTCTTACCAGGGGGCTGTGTGGGTGTGGCTTAGGTGGGAGGGCGTGGCTTCGAGGAGAAAGTAAATACAGGAAACAAAATACCGAGTTCCCATTCATCCATTCCCCCGGCAGTTATTCTCTTCCCCGTGCCCGGGAGGTACCGCCATGAACCCAGCCTTGCCGTGTTCGTCCTGACAGCGGGCTAGTGCAATGGCTGACACGAAGGAGCTGGCCGAGACTGAGGAGAGCGAAGGAGGCTTCTCCGACTTCAGCGACTCGGAGCTGCTGCTCGTGGACCTGCCAGACACGGAGCCCGACCCACCAGCACCTTCAGGTGAGCGTCAGTCACAGACGAGGCAACCCGGGGGCGGTAAGGGGCGTGCCTGGCATGAACCCGCATTGCTGGTATAGGAATAGGGTTACCTAACGAGGCAGCAGCATGCTAGTCCTGTCTAACATGGCCACTGCATGCAGGCTCCTGCTGCGTTTGCGCAGTCCATGTAATAAAGCGTTTGAGACTGTAGCGAACATTCTCGAATGCTTCTCTTTAGATGAGGCTTCTGCAACCAGTGGCTCTACACAGCTACCTGTGAGTAGCGGTCCTGTGCCCAGCCAACTAATCTAGTAACATGTGCTTGATTGAACTAATATATGTGCACTAATTTTGAAAAGTGAGTATTCTTGATGAAAATGTGTTTTTTTTTCAAAACCCCTATTTTTCATATTATATTTAAACTGATATTTGAATGATGAATTACCCAGCATTGGGAGATTTATGACTAATTGTTAAGAATGACTCTTAAGTCGATCAACGTTCAATAGGATATATTGATAGCATTCCTTTGGAGTACCATCCTTGGGCTCCTCAGCCTCATCATCTGAGCATTCTAAGGTGCACTCCCCTACAGGCTTGGGCTAACCCAACATGGGAGGGGGGTGGAAGTAACCATGAATGAAGTGGGGAAAGAAAGGATTATAATAACACACCTCTTCCCTTTAGGGTGAACAGCAAGGTAGTAAGGGGGGTGGGGGTACCAGAGAAGGTAAGGAACTGGAATCTAGAACAAACATATAAAGACATCACTTGGAGCATATTTCAGGTAATACACAGTGAATTGGAACATTCCAAAATATACTATGACCTAGATTCCACGACGTAGACTATATGCCCACAGAGGTAATTACCAGAGCATAAGAACATCCCAGAATATGCTATAATCTTCATTCCATGACATAGTCTTTTTGCCGCTTAGGTGGTCTTAAAATTCTGTCATTACGTTTGGGCAGAGAGGAGCTGATTTGATCATTGGACTTATGTTCTGCTCTGTTGCCACAGTTTTGTTCTGTATATGGAGCTAATCTGTCCATGCTCCACATCCTGCCATCTGACATTATTACCACATTCTTTATGACTTCCTTAATTCTAAGTGGGCCACTGAATTTGTTGAATCGGTTCATACCATTGTATGGTCTTTTGATTAGAACGATTTGGCCTACTTTCCAGTTGTGAGTTTTGACTGCCCATCTGCGATCATAAGCCTGTTTGTACTTATTCTGGTGACTCCAATTTTCCTTTTGATTATGATGTCATTCCTTAAAATAGAATTGTTTTCGAATAGCCAATTAGGTGTAAGTTTGGAACCTGGTTTACGTCCTCTAGAAGACAGGCCTGTCACACTGTTAGGTGTGGTATGATATGACCAGATGGTGTCTTTAATTGCCCGGACTATGGGTTTGACTGCAACCATAGCTAATTGTAAAGACTCTTTAATCATCCTGTTGCAGCGTTCCACCAACCCATTAGCACGAGGACAGTAAAGTGGGGTGCACATGTGCTTTATGGCCAAACTTTAGAGAAATTCTTTAATTTCCTCGGAAACCAACTGTACCCCATTGTCGGTGATGAGAGTATGGGGGATACCTTTGTTAGTGAAGACATCCGACAAGAAGCATATTATCGTTTTGGTGTCCACTTTATTGATTAACTTGATATTGATCCACTTGGAAAAGTAGTCTATCAAAACTATAAGGAATTTTTCTTGTAGGCCAGAAATTTGAAGTGGACCAATAATATCCATGACTATTTTTTCCCAGGCCTTGATGGGTACTTGAACCAGTTCCAATGGTGCTTTCAGAGTATACTTTGTTTTGTCGTTGAGGCTAAAAGCATGGCAGTTCTTGACTAATACTTCTATACAGTTGTCCTTACCAGGAAACCAATATCCTGATCAGAGCTTGCTTTTGGTAAGGCTTCTGCCTATATGCCCTTCATGAGCCATTTCACATATTCGATTCCTGAGTTCTTCTGGAGGGATTACTTTACCTGCTTTTGTCACATTGTTTCCTTCCAGAGATAATTAATCTCTGACATTCCAGAACGGTTGTAATTCCACTGGAAGCTCACTACATTTCTTGGGCCATCCTTTACTGATCTAGTCTTTCACTTTTCCGAGGGTGTTATCATAGGACATTAGAGAGCACCATTCTTCTTCTAAGATGGCAGGAACACCTACTTGCAGCACTTCCAGTTCATTATATGGCTCCTCAACATGTTTGTTCAGGGGTAAGCGTGAAAGACAGACCGCAATACAATTCTTGCTGCCTGGCACATACTCAAATTTGAAGTTGAAATTTTGTAGGGACACAATCCATTTCCCAATGCGAGGTGTAGCTTTCTCTATATCCTTGGAGGAGAATAGGGATACCAGGGGTTTGTGATCTGTCCTCAGTACAAATGGTATGCCCCATAAAACACATTTAAAATGATTTGTGGCCCAAAAACAGGATAACGCCTCCTTTTCAATGGTGAAGTAGTTTGTTTCTGCATTCTTAAGTGTCCTTGAAGCGAGAGCTATGATTTTCTCTTTTCCTTCATGTATCTGGGATAGGGTGGCACCAATACACCTATTACTAGCATCCGTGGTCAACATTGTGTCTTTGGTGCTATCGCAATTTCCAATGCAGGGCGCTTCGGCCATGGCTTCTTTGAGTTCCTTGAATGCTCTATTTTGATTGGGTCCCCATTCAAATTTTGCTTCCTTTTTTTGCAGTTCTCTGATGGGTTGAACACGTTGGCGTTTTTTTATGAATTTAGACATATATTCAGCCAGTCCTAGGAAGGACTTTATTTCTTCTTTGTCGTTAGGAACTGGAGCATCTAGCACTGCCTCCATAAGATCTACTTTAGGTTTCATGCCTTCGCTGGATAAAGTATGTCCAAGAAACTCAGCTGATGCTACACCAATCTTACATTTATCTCTTTTAATAGTAAACCCTGCTTCCTTGAGGTTAGAGCAGACTTCTCTTAGGTTGTGATTGTGTTCTTCTTCATTTGATCCATACACCGGAATATCATCTCGGATTTATTGGTTCCTTTCATTCATTTTTGGAAGTGGGTACCTTTCTAGCCAGATGTTGGCGTTGAGGCTCCTGTGGTCCACACACCACCTTATATCGTTACTTCCCTTTTTTGAAGTGATAACAATTGGGGCCAACCATTCAGGAGTTTCTACAGCGTGTATTATGCCTAACCTTTCTAACTTCTCTAGTTCTCTTTTTAAAGGTTCTCGCTTTACCAGAGGTATGGATCTTGTCTTGTGTGAAACTGGAATCGCATCCTTTTTTAGTTTGATTTTATGCATATAGCCCTTTAACACTCCTAACTCTTCTGAGAATACTTCCGGAAACTCATTGCATATCTCTTTACCTGTTAGGGATCTGTCAACTAGTAACACTTGTTCTGCATTGTTGGGGTCTAGCCTAATTCCTAAATCCTTCTGATGTTTCCACCCCAAGAGATTACTCCCTTTTTTGGTAATGTAGACTTTGCCGTAAGTGTCTATGTCCTTGAATGTGATACACATTTTCACCATTCCTACTAGAGGAATAGGATATTTGTTGTACCCCCCTGGGTGTACGTCCGGGTTCTCTATGGCATATTCCCCTTCCTTAACCAATTTGGTGAAAGATTCTTCTTCTATGAGAGTGAATGGGGAACAAGAATCGGCAAAGGCTTTGACATTTTTACCATTTAATTGGATTTCAAATACCGGGTAGTTGATTACCTCCTCTTTGTTATGTACCTGAAAAATAAATCTGTTATCTTCAGCTTCCGTGGCTTGATCATATACAACATGTATCTTTTTACCCTCCACTTTTGTATTATATATCTTTGAAAAATGACCTATTCTGTTACATTTTCTGCATTGAACACCTCTGGCAGGACACCTGGGAGAATATGCGAGGTGATTGGCATTACCACATCTATAACATCTGAAACTTTCTTTTTTTTGACCACATTGGTTTTCTGTTCTACTTTTAACACTTTATCCTCATCTTTGATTTCATGTATGTGTTTCTCGTCCAATGCCATTTCTTTGCTGTTTTTCATTTCCTTAACACAAAAAGCTGTGTGCTCAATACTCTATTTGCTATAGCTATTGCTTCATCTAGTTCAGGGCTGAGAGTTAATACCCTTTCTTGAACTTTGTGGTACGGACCAATTAATACCCTAATAAGGGAATCCGCAAGAACACCAAACTCACAAGTGGCAGAGAGTACCCTCAAAGTGGCTATGTAGGATGTTACCTTTTCATTTTTCCCTTGCACCCTTTGAAAAAACTTATGACGGGGTCAGTGGGGGCTTATTTTCCTATCGTGTCAGCGCGTTAAGTTTCACTTTTGTTTTTAATTATCGGGTCAGGGTGTTAGGTTTCACTTTCACCGCCGCTAGTCATCCGGTAACCCTCACAAGGGACGCGCACAGGTTTTCATTCCAGCCGCTCCATTTTTAATCTGCATTCCTTGGTCCCTCCTGACGTGCGCAGCTGGGACAGTGGTTTTATAATCTGCGCAATGGCGAAAGCTTGTTGTTTGCAAACACCACCCCGCTGCTTTTGACCCATCACGTCGTACTTCCTGCTCTGTTTTACCCAGCCCTCTGCTTCAGCCATGTCCTGCGCCCTCACTCGTGTACCCGAATGCGCTGGAGTGATTTACATGAGCACCATGTACATTATACTGACACTTACACTTTTCCCCCTTTTTTTCAATTACACTGGGGGATTAAGTGATTTGCCCAGGATCATGGCACATCGAGCCAACGCCGAGAGTTGAACCCAGTTCTAGGGTTAACAGCTCTACCTTAGCCATGCATTTGTTGTGTTAACCGACTAGCCCCTGACCTGCTTGCCACCATGGTTTTAAAACACCACCCCATCCTGCTCCCTGCAGTGGCATAACGAAATTTGAACCCCTTGACCCCCTTGCAAATTACGGGGTCAGTGGGGGCTTATTTTCTGCCACTGGCTCTCTGTTGATTTACCGACCCCTCGTCTCAAAACATGCATAAGTAATAGAAAAGCGCCTACGCGCATAATCAGAAAATCCGTATTCCAGGAATACTCCAAAACAATAGTAATACAAGCATTGATAAAGCTGATCGATCTAACATAGGGGACAGCTAATGTCTTTGCCAATTCTTCTTTCCCTATAGGGCATTTTTCCATATAGGGCACTTTTATGCAATGTCCTACTTGCTTGTTCTAGACAAGCCCTTTCTCAGAGGTTATTGCCAGTGTTAACTTAGAGACAGTCTATTGGCCTTAATTATTGCACGTTGCTTTGGGCGCCCTGATTGTTGTTAAACAAACATGCATTTCCTTCACTCATTTAAAAACAGAATTATATTGTTTTTCCCCACAAAAACGGGAGAGCCTCCTTTATTTTGTAAAGAAGTGTTACGGCGGGATTTTTGATCTCTTATCAGATCACTATAGATCTAGATCCCAACTCAGGTCGACTGAACCTTTGTTACCTGTCATAGAGTAAAAAGCAATCCACTACTAGGTTAATCAGTTTAAGACTTGCACAACTCTGAAGAACCACTTACTACGAATAAGTTTTAAAAGTTTTATTATAAAGCCAAAGATAACTGGAGATATAAACATCTCAATATAAGGTTCAAAAGATACACTGACATTAGTACAAACATGAATTTTCTAAATGCTCTTAGGCGACAGAAGAGTATCACCAAAACTAATTCAAAGACCATCAAAGTTGCAAGAATAGACACAAGTTGTAACTTGTGCGACATTTACAGAAGGGAAGGAAAATCCAAATTAGACTGTCCCTACACTAGACTAAGTGACATCCCTACTTAGCAAGATCTTAACCTAAAAAGGTGTCAGCCGTGGTGACTTCCAAAGAAGATCACTCACTTTCCCTTAGTCTTTGTTGTGAATCTGTGCATCGCAGTTATGCTCTATCTGCCTACCCATCCGCTCTCTTAGGTTCCTCAGGCCATCTGCTCTGCCTCCACCCAGGGGTGCTGTCCCTAATACAAAATCACAATTACAGTAGAAAACGCCCCTCAGAGACGCCCCTCACGTACACCCCTCACGTGGTGTCGGTTCTGGGTTTTTTCCATGCTGATACTCCTCTGGGCTCATTGTTAGCGTTGACCTTGCTTCTCAGGCTCTTCTCCGGCAAGACGGTACCCCCCAGGAAATTCCTGAACCCTCCTCCAGGCCTGTGCCTGTCTCCCAGAACAGAGCTCCATTCATCACTCTCTTGATTAGAAACCCCTCGCACCTGCAAACAGACACCAGTGAAGTGGGCCCCAAATTCCGGCCTCCAGCTTATCTCCTAAGTCGTAAACCTTCGAGCATGGTCCACGATTTATGCTTAACACGACCTAATTCTAACTAGCGCATGCAGATCAAAAGAAACAACCTCATCTCTTCAGGCCTACTAGAATTACATGAAACGGGCCTGTGCACACTATGAACATTTATTTCTCGGCCTAAACAGTATTCTAACTTATTACACACAACTGGCTATAGGTAACACTTCTATAAAACATATATTTTCAATTCTATGATCAATAATACTTTGAATTATTACAACAGTAATCCATATCATGTGAAATTGTAAAGGCACGTATTCTTTCTCAGTGAACTGCCATGAGGCCTACACATTTCTACATTTAACAGCATTACATTCTCCTCTGCAACAGCCACATAACATGGAATTTAATGTCATTCTAACATCTCTAAACACTCCTACATTAGCTTTTCACACTGATATATATGCACTCTGTATTAATTAAACACTCTTATATGTATGCACTCTATAAATTCGACACACTTATGTGTTCTTTTAACTAGACTGGTGCAACGTGCTTGTAAATATGGTGCACCTCTACATTTTACTTGATTTGCGCTCTCTCAGAAGTTACATGTCGTCTTGTAACCAGGTATCTAAAAACAAGCATTTGCAGTGCAATAGGTCTTGCATTAAGTTTGAGCTACTGGCATTGCTAAATATTGCAACACCAATTGCAACTAAAGTCTATAAATCTTAGCCCAAATTTGTATTTATTTATTTTTGTAGCAATGGTGGCATGCTGCGCTTTAGATGAATATGTTTAAAAGTAAAGTGCGCCATACTGCAATTGCTACAAATTATGGATGCGTTAACAATTGATGTGTGCACTTACGGCTGGTGTTGTGTGTGTGCCTGGTGGAAGCGTGCACTGACGTCTGGTGGTGTTTGTGCCCAGTGAAAGCGTACACTGAGGACTGATGGTGTCTGTGCCTGGTGAACGTGTGCACTGTCGTTGTGTGTGTGTGTGGTTGGGTGTGTGTGGTTGTGTAAGTGTGATTGGGTGTGTGTGGTTGTGGGTGGGTGTGTGTGTGGTTGGATGTGTGGTTGGATGTGAATCATGAGCAGTGTTCAGCTAAGCTCCGCAGACATATAAAACACTTCTATTAACAGGCTGCACGCAAAGACAACAAGCCAATTAAAATATGGGCAGAGTGGGCGGGGCTTTAAAGCCATACTCCACTACTGCATGCCTCGCAGCATTGGCTCTCCCTAGTACACACTGATTGACAGTGCAGAAGAATTGCATCACCTGTCAAGCTCCAGATTAGAAGACCCTACCACCACATGGCCAATATTAACAGAAATGTAACTATATTAAAAGGGACAGTATGCCGTTCGCCAACAACACAACATGTTTGAAAAGGCTACGAAAGCAGGTAGTTTCCTCTAGTCTACAATGATGAGAATGCAAGTCCACACAGCCATGAATCAAGAGTAGCAGATACTACACCTGGCCTACATTTTGGGATTTCGTACATTTTCATGATTATCCCAGATACAGTCTTTCCTTAGTATGTACATTAAATACATAAATATATGTTTTTAAACAATTAGAAACTTTCGCGCCGTACGCTGACTGGGCGTCGTACATGACGTCACACGGGAGCGTCGATGCGACGCATAACGTCAAAAGGTATTCGTAACGTATGCATTGGTACGCACAGTGGATGATTACTTTGTTACATCCTGGTAAGGAATTCCAGAAGACTTAGATAGGTTACAGATGATAAGTTTATTCTTCTTAGATGGTTAGATAGGCTTTCCAGTATATAAGTAATCAAAGCCCCACCAGGAGCATCCTCTCTGCTGCTCAGCCCAGGATCCAACTGACAGTCCACTCACCGAATACCAAACAATCCAATGACATCACACTCACACTAACATTCCACTCACACTGGCTGAACAGCAGAGGCAGAGAAACAGGGAAGATGTAAGGTAAAAACCTTAGATATAACACACCTTCCCTCTTTACAAAATGAACAAAGAGAAAGCAAATGTAAATAGCAACATTGCAATAACATCACAGTATAATCAATAAAATGTTGCAGTAGAAAGATTGAAAACACACATAAGTATGAAAAAACATACTAGAAATAAGCAAGGTGAAATGTGACGTAATAATAAGCAACGAAGGAAAAACATGTTATAAAATGCAAAGTGAGAACAGTATGACAAATAAGACACACACACATCTCCTTCCTTAGCAGAGAAAACTGAAGTAAGAAGTTTCAAGAGGAAGGAAAAAGTCAAAACAGAAAAGCAAACTGAGAATAATTACATAAGCAAGAAGTAATAATACCACGAAGATGAACAAGAAGTAACGCACGAGTGTGACCACCACAACTACACCAACTGGCCAGGCTAGCGAGAAGTATGGAACCACTGAACACAGCAACAGGAAGAAAGAAACAAGGAAGAAATGAAAGTAAAGAACAAAAATAGGTGGCATACACCTAACACATCAACCAAAAGGAAGACACGTAAAAGAAAGGTCTGCGTAAACTGTCCCACACCGAAGATAAAAGTACAGTCACACCTAAAATTAGACCACAAGTAAAGAATTGCAGGGAAAGTGCGATCTGGGAAACTGAACTAGACAGCAAAAAAAACTCAGTAACACCTAAATTAGACCACATAAGTAAACCTGCGTGCAATAAGACAATAAACAGTAAATATCAAGTACTCATGTAAAGAATCAGAGGATCAAAAAATGCTCCAGGAAAAATGCGATCTGGGTAAACTGAACTACACATCAAAGAAGTTCAGTCACGCCTCAAGTTAGACCACTCATCAAACTGCAGGAAAATACGATCTGGGTAACCTGAACTACACCGCAAAGAAATTGGAAAGGGGCGACCACTCGGTCCCCCCGAACGTATGGTTGAGTACCACGATCCCCCCGGGAAGCCATCTTGGGCGGGAGGCGAGTCTCGGCTGGTATGCCCGAAGCGGCGTAGCCGGGGCGTGCTTTTTCCCGCCCTAGAGTGGGTTGGCCCAGACACTGACGCGGCTGGCCACGCCCTTGGGGCAGGCAGGGGCGGGTTTACGCCCGCCCCGAAGACGGATAAAAGGAGAAGCAAGACCGGAAGGCATCCTCTTGTTCCTGTGCTCTGAAGCTGCACCTCCTCGCTGCACGTGAGCTCGAGACGGAACGAAGAGCTAATTTTGAGCGTTTTAATTGTTCTTGTTTGTTTTCCAGATACTCTGTTGGAGAATGCCGAAGAAGGCGGGAAAGCGCATGACTACTGACCAGATGCTGCGCGTTCTCATGAAAGAGATGACCGAGTTAAAGAGGCGAATGGACGAAAAAGAGGAAGGGGGACCGAAACGTCCTTTGGCGGGAGCAGCCCCGGGAGTGAAAAGCAAGAGGCCCAGGAGAGGAAAAGCTGGGGAAGACATCCCGGGTCCCAGTACCCCGCTAGAGGCACCCACCCCCGTGCCGGAGGAGGGGAATCCGATTCCCGTTGTGGTCACCCCCGTATCCGGGGGCGATATGCCGCCCGAGCTGGCAGCACAATTAGCAGCGTGGTTGGGTAAGGATAATGAGGGCGCCACGGCTGTCGACGCGCAGGGGCTGTTGAAGCAACTGCGTGAAACAAGAGAAGCAGCGAAGGCGTCCACGCCGGCTGCGGCAGTAGAGAAGCCACAGGGGACAGGTTCAGTCGCAGATACACCGTCCGGTTCAGGTAAGCGGCCATTGCCGATTGTGAGGGATGAGTCAGCACCTTCCCGTAGGGAGAGGGTGGGTCAGCATGTTCCTTTGGCTATGAAAGAGAAGATATGGGCAGGGGAATATATCAACATCTTCTCGTTGCTCACTGATCATTACGAGATGGAGCATGTTAAAGCCCAGAAAGATCTCATGCACCCGAGTGTTTGGCGCGCAAAAATGGCCGCCTTTAAAGTTAATGAAAACATTGGCAATTGGGGCAAAGCGTGGGGGGTCTTTACATCGATCTTGGGGGAACGAAGGCCGGATTTGCTACACGAATTGCCGATTTATTAGTCACGATTCATGGGGTACTCAGTATCACATGAGGGTAATCATTGGTTTTGCTATGGCAATTTGTTTAGAAAGGCTAAAGAACATGATAAAAACTTAACTTGGGATTGTTATGATTCTGTGTCATGGTCCAAAATGAAGGAGACTGGTATGCTAAAAGTACCATTAGTAGGGAGTAATGTTGGCGAATCGTCCCGCCAGTATGCGGGGGCGCCTTTTCGATCAGGTGCGGGTACCGACAATCACTCGAGGCCTGCCGGCAGTACAGGTAAAAAGGGGGTTTGTTGGAATTTCAACAGGGGGAAATGTACTAGGCCCCAGGGATCGTGCAAATTTAGACACGAATGTAGTGGGTGTGGGCAATCATCCCATCCTGAGTCCAGATGCAGAGCCAAAACGGGTGATGACGGAGGCAGGGGAGGCGCTAAACAGGTCTAACATAGGCCGAGGGGCGCCTTTACCTACCCCGATTGATACCTTGGCAATGATTCCCTGGCTCAGTGAATACCCGGATCGTACTTCTGCTGGGGTGTTGCGGAACGGGTTTTCTTATGGTTTCCGCATCCCAGTGGGGGACTTTCAAGGGGTAGGGACGTGTAAAAATCAGCTATCGGTCTTGCAACATACGACCGTGGTACAAGAAAAAATCCGGAAGGAGGTTACTCGGGGTCGAGTCGCTGGTCCGTTTAGTGTGCCCCCAGCTCTTAATTTTGTTTGTTCCCCTCTGGGTGTGGTCCCGAAGAAGGACCCAGGTGAGTTTCGGCTGATACATAATTTATCAGCCCCACGTGGTCTTTCCGTGAACGAAGCGATAGACCCGGAAGTGTGTTCGGTGCGGTATGCATCCTTCGATGAGGCCGTAGCCATCTTGAATCGCCTGGGGCCCGGGGCGCTGATGGCAAAATCGGATATCGAGTCAGCGTTCCGGTTGCTCCCGGTACACCCAGCCGACCAGCGGCTCCTAGGTTTCATGTTCCAGGGTCATTATTACATGGATAGGTGTATGCCGATGGGGTGCTCTATATCTTGTGCCTATTTCGAGAAATTCAGTACTTTTCTACAATGGGTCTTCACAAGGAAGACGGGTTTCCAACATGTGATTCATTACCTTGATGATTTTTTGTTCCTGGGATCAGCTGGGGATCCGGAATGTGGGCAGGCTTTGGCTCAATTTTGTGATTTAATGAATCAGTTTGGTGTGCCCTTGGCACCAGGTAAGACTGTGGGGCCTTCTACTTGCCTCGAGTTTTTGGGGATCGAGTTAGACTCCGAAGTGGGTTGTTTTCGCTTACCAGCTGAAAAGGTGTTCAGGTTCAGGACATCCCTGCAAATGTGTATAAATGGATCGAAGGTCAAGTTGCTTCAGTTACAGCAGCTGGTTGGCCAGTTGAATTTTGCTCTGAGGGTTATGCCGATGGCCCGCCCCTTTTCTCGTTCGATTGCTCAAGCCATGGTTGGCCTGAAGGAGGGCCACCATCGCACAAGGCTCTCGGCCGAGGTCCGCCAGGACATGCGCATTTGGTTGGCATTTCTGGCGGACTTCAATGGTCGAGTGGTCTGGAACAAACCAGCCGTGTCCTCTGGGGAGCTGGGACTGTGGACGGATTCGGCAGGGAGCATAGGTTTTGGTGCTATTTTCGGCACAAGATGGTCTGCACAGAAGTGGCCGACATGGTGGCATGACAGTGGATTGACAAGTAACATTGCTTTCCTGGAACTTTTTCCTATTCTAGTGGCCCTGAGAACTTGGCCCGAAGGGTTCAAAGATCACTCTGTGGTATTCTGGTCTGACAATATGACCGTGGTCGAGTGTATCAATAGCCAGGCAGCACGATGCAAATGGATTTTGAGACTGCTCAAGGAAATTGTCTTATTGTGTATGCAATTGAATGTGTTATTCAGAGCAAGACATGTCCCAGGGGTAATGAACCAGGCAGCTGATGCACTGTCTCGTTTTCGTATGCAGGCTTTCTGGGGTTTTCTTCCCACAGCGGACCCGGAGCCGGCACCCTTTCCCGAAGCTCTTTGGTCTCTCGGTGCCCCGAACTACGTAACCTCGTGGGAGAGAGTTTAGCACCCAGGACAAGGAAGGCATATGAAGGGGCGTTCCGATCCTATTTAGCCTTTTTGGGGACTGCTAGGGAGGAGCTTTGGGGCCAGGAGGAATGGGTGGTAAACTTTCTGATGTCTTTACATCTGGCAGGGAAATCGGTTGCCACGGCCCAGAGGCATCGGGCAGCCATTTCCTTTGTCGCTAGGGCTCATGGGATCCAAGACCCGACAGCGTCTTTCGTTGTACAAAAAGCGCTACGCGGGTGGCAACGCCTTGAGGGTCGCAGAGTAGATGATAGGCGCCCGATAGGTTTGGATAGGTTAGCCCAGTTGTTATCCGCACTCCCTGCTACATGTTCGTCTCAGTTTGAGGCAGTATTATTCCGAGCCGCTTTTACGCTGGCATTTCATGGGGCAATGCGTGTAAGCGAACTAGCGGCAAAGAACAAGCAGGATGTGACAGGGGGTTTGTGCCAAGAGCACGTTCAGATCAGAGGGGAGACAATGACTGTCTCATTTGTCAGGTCCAAGACCGATCAAAGTGGGATGGGTGACTGCATAATCATACGCAGGATTCCCGGGTCCTCCATGTGTCCGGTAAGGTGTTTAGAAGACTACCTAGCACAAAGGGTGGCATCATGGGGGGGGACTTTGTTGAGACACGCTGACGCCACCCCACTGACAAGGTTTCAGTTTCAGCGGGTGCTTGCGATGTCGATTTCCGCTGCGGGCTTGAACCCGGGCGAGTTTGGGACCCATTCCTTCCGGATAGGGGCTGCTACAGAAGCTACAGCCAGGGGTCTGAATGTGGAACAAGTTAAACGGGTGGGGCGTTGGTCCTCCAATTGTTATAAAAGGTATGTGCGGTTGCACATGTTGTGAAGCCATAACGTTGTACTCACGCTTCTTGTTTTTGTTTGGTTTTCAGTTTCGCAAGCCTGCGAGGTGGGGCGGACTATGCAGTCGACCCAACACCGGGCCAGCGGTCAGACATCACCGGCTGTGAAAAAGGAGGTGTGGGTCGTGGGCCACTCATACGTGAGGCGTGCCGCGGACGTATTCAAAGCAGGTGACATGATTCACGTAGCTGGGGAATACGGGTACAGGGTGTCCTTCTACGGAAGAGGCGGTCTCTGTATTGACCAGTTTCAGTCATTTTTCGAGGGATTGTTAGGGCGGATGAGGTCACCGCCGTCTGTAGTCATAGTACATCTTGGGGGCAATGATTTGGTCACCACTGGTAGACGACTTCTCCTTGAGGCGATGCTTTCCACCGTAAGTTGGTTAGCAAGGAGAGTTCCAGGGTGCACGATTGCGTGGTCTCATATGATCCCACGACAAGTGTGGCGAGGGGCTATTTCTGTTCCCGCCTTGAATCATTCTGTTAGAAAGCTTAATAACAAAGTGAATAGGTTGTTCCGTTCGAAGACATTGCATTCTATTTCGCATGGGTGTATTGCTGATGACAGTATGTATTTGGGGGATGGTGTGCATTTGTCTCGGGTGGGGAATGAGTTACTCATAGGAGACTTCCTAGCATGGCTAAAGACGTTGTAACATGACCTTAGGTAGGAGTTTTGTGGGGGGTCCGGATAGCCGGTCAACTATCCGGCCTGTGGCGGTAAGGTCATGATCGGTGAGCACTAATTGGAAGATCCCTATGAGTGGGCGTCACCCAACACGGATGGGAGCGCTCGGGGGAGGTGGCCATTGGCCCCTCAACGGGGAGGCGGTCCCTTCTAAGGATGGGTCGCCGTAAGAAAAGGAAAGGCGGTTAAGGCCCCTTCCTGGGTAGGAGGGGTTACAGCCCCCTCCTGGGTAATTTCCCGGGGCCAGGACGTCTGCGACGGCAGATGTGGTAAGTTGTGTGGGGTTTGGGGGAGGGTCTACGCTACCTTCTAGATACCTCACACGAGTCCTCATACGACCTCTAAGTGGCGTCGAGTTTTATTGGGGCCCCCGTCAAGTCAAGGGAAATTGGTAATTGCACTTGAGGTACGCCTCTGTGCTGTCGCCCCTCACAAGTGGGAGGGGTATTTCTGGGTTAGGGATCTTGACACCGGTTACGACCTTGCCGTTGGCCCTTAAACGTTAGGATGTACAATTTCAAAATTTCAAGTAAATGTTTTGTAGGATGTTAGTTCGGCTAGGAGAACCTTTGTATTAGAGAATATGTTAAGGTTAGCCAAACATCGCAATGTGGTAATGAAATTGTACATTAATATGAAACTGTTTATTTAATGTTTTAATTTTGTTTCATATTTTAATAAATACGGCCGGGAGGGTCACTCCCTCCCGTCTTCCAAAAAACTTCAGAACTGTTTCCGGTTTCCCATCCTTGGGGATTGTGTTGAGAGGGGGTGGCGGGTATCTCAGCCATATCAGTCTCGCCTCAAGTTAGACCATGTATGAAAAACCTGCGCACTAAATGAAAAATGCACTGTAAGTATAATCATGAAAACATCAGAGGTAAAAGAAAATTGCTTCAGGAAAACTGCGATCTGCGTGAACTGAACTACACATCAAAATAATCCAGTCACATCTCAAGTTAGACCACAAACAAAACCTGCCCACAATATAATAAAGGCACTGTAAGTTGAAAATCATGAACAGAACCAAAGAAAAGAAAGAAATGCATCACATCAAAATACAGAGAAGAAAATGTCGAAAACCTACATGCCAAGCAAAAGAAATTAACAAATGCTTCAGAGTAAAATGGCAGTACTACAGTAAAATAAGAAGTGCATAAACATATTGTAAAATTGTAATAGTGTTAAAACGCAGAGAAAACGTAGTAAATATGAGTTAAAAATGAGAGAGTGAAATAAGTAGAAAAGATAGGTTACAGATGATAAGTTTATTCTTCTTAGATGGTTAGATAGGTTTTCCAGTATATAAGTAATCAAAGCCCCACCAGGAGCATCCTCTCTGCTGCTCAGCCCAGGATCCAACTGACAGTCCACTCACAGAATACCAAACACTCCAATGACATCACACTCACACTAACATTCCACTCACACTGGCTGAACAGCAGAGGCAGAGAAACAGGGAAGATGTTAGGTAAAAACCTTAGATATAACATACTTGTACAAGGTATGTGCGATCACCGTACGCGTACAGTACGATTATACAAAAAGGAAATATATAGAATTTAATTTTCATAAATTTGGAGAAAAAAATTAATAACATTTTAGACTTGTTTTGTTATTATTTTACATTAAGAATATGAAATATAACTTAATAAATAAAATATCTATAAATAATTATAATAAAAAAGTAGGAAATTACTATAGAAAGACAGAAATATAATAATGAATACCTTTTAAAAATGATCATTTAGAAAACCCTTGAAATACACTGAAAAAACCATAGGTTTCACACTCGTTGTAGTTAGGAATTAGCATTTAAAAAACCGTTGAAATTCACTGAAAAAACCATAGGTTTCATCCACGTTATCGTTGTGAATTAGCATTTAAAAAAACCTTAGAAATTCACTGAAAAAAACATAGGTTTCACACATGTTATAGTTAGCTGGATATTTCACTCATACAAAACCTTTGAAATTCCCCGTTGTAGTTAGTTCAGCTAACTATAACTTGCTCGCCCGCAATGCACTGCTGATGACGTCACATATTACATCACTCATGACATGGTCAGTGACATCACTCATGACATCACTGATGACATCTCAAGTTTTAAAAATTTCCAAGTGAAACCAGTCAATGTTAGCCTATGGAGGGAAATTCAAGTTACTGTAACTACGATTAGAATTACTTTTCAGGATCAGTAGTGGGCTGAAAGATGCAGCACTGAGGTCTCTCCTGATAACAGGCGAGTAAAACGGAATTCGTAGTTAGGCTGATTTTACAGGAATATTTTGCTCAATAGTGAAGGAAGGGGGCGGGGCCTGAGGTAACATGTGTGCAAACACGCCCTTTGGCGAGTTTTAGATTGGGGAATTAATTCCTCTTCAATCCTGAGGTCCCCTGTGAGCCAACTAGCCCACCAGGTACCTCCAGTATGCGCCAGGCAGCTGTGTTGCAGAGAGGTGTTCAGAGGGCACGCCCCCTTTTTACAACACTCTGCAACACAGCTCCGTGGCACTTACTGGAGATACCTGTTGGACTAGTTGCCCCCTAGGGGACCTCTGGATTGAAGAGGAATTAATTCCCCAACTTAAAACGCGCCACAGGGCATTTTTGCACTCATAGCACCTCAAGCCCCGCCCCCTACCTTCACCACTGTGCAAACGCGCCCTGTATCGTGTTCTAAGTTGGGGGATTAAGTCCCCTTGCATACTGGGGGTCCCTGGGGGCTAACTAGCCCACCAGGAACCTCCAGTGTGCGCCAGGGGCTGCGTTGCAGAGAGGTGTAAAAAGATGCGTGGCCTCGTTACACCTCTCTGCAACGCAGCCCCCTGGCGCATTTGCAGAGGGGGAACTAATTCCCCTTTCATACTGGAGGTCCCTGGCGGCCAACTAGCCCACCAGGAACCTCCACTATGCGCCAGGGGGCTGCCACGCCCCTTTTTACACCTCTCTGCAACGCAGCTCCCTGGCACGTTTGCAGAGGGGGAACTAATTCCCCTTGAATACTGGGGTTCCCTGGGGGCCAACTAGCCCACCAGGAACCTCCAGTTTGCGCCAGGGGACTGCATTGCAGAGAGGTGTAATGAGGAACGCCCCTTTGTACACCTCTCTGCATCGCAGCCCCCTGGCGCGTTTGCAGAGGGGGAACTAATTCCCCTTGCATACTGGGGTCCCTGGGGCCCAACTAGCCCACCAGGAACCTCCAGTATGCGCTAGGGGGCTGCATTGCAGAGCGGTGTAATGAGGCCACGCCCCTTTATACACCTCTCTTCAACGCAGCCCCCTGGCGCGTTTGCAGAGGGGGAACTAATTCCCCTTGCATACTGGAGGTTCCTGGGGGCCAAAAAGCCCACCAGGAACCTCCAGTATGTGCTCGGGAAGGTACAGAGTATGGTACTTCGTACCCCGCGATTTAAAAAAATAAAAATAATAATTTTGGGCCTTGGGGGTCCTTGTGGGACCCCTGAGCAGGCCTAGGGGCTCAGGGTGTTTCTACCCTGCCCCCTTTGCGTGTTTTGCACGTTTGTTTCACTGCTTTCTTGTGCCTCGGTTCTACCGAGGCACAAGATAGCTGCCAACACTTCCTGGTTTGGAGTGTTGACAGACAGTTGACAGCCAATGACCATGCAGCTCGTGCTCGGGAAGGTACAGAGTACAGTACAGAGTACGGTACTTCGTCTCTAGATATCACTATGATTTTACATTTGATTTTCTCAGGAACTACTGAACGGATTATCCATTTAACAAAAAAGGTAATCTGCGAACCGAACTCTACCTTTTTGTCAAATTTGGTGTAATTCCGTTGAGCCGTTCGGGCTGTAGCCCTGGCTAAAGGTCTTATGGAAAATTGCATGGGGAAAACACGTTTTGGGACAACCACTTTTTTTTTTTTTGGCCCCCACTTGACGAATCACCCCCAAACTTTCAAGGAAGGAGCAGAGCAAGCCATTTTGTTGGAGAAATTCGCGAAGATTCGCCCAACAATGCCAAAGTTATTCCAAACAGAATGTTGTGGATTTCCTATGGAAACTAGGTCCTAACTATAACTACCTACTAGCGACCTATAAACATTTTAACATAATACACCATGATGTTTTAATAATGTTTTTTCCAATTTCTTAATCTTTCCAAAGCTGCACCTGCATCTTTCCTTCAGAGACAAAGAAGACTAAAGGGCATTACCGATAGGTATGTATGATTAACTGGCAAGTACCTCATTTTACAATTAATTGACTTGCTTGTAACCATCCAGTGCAGTGTTCAAATCACTTTAAATTGCTCCACAGTTAGCATTTATTTTATCCAAAATTCATTAAAAATTTTCATACCAATCAGATCAGCCTTCAAGTGTTATTTCTGCCAGAGTCCTTTTTAGAAGGTCATCAGCTAGACAGAGCATACTGGGATGTTCTTTTCCATGAAAGTCCCATAATATAGGCCCACGGAACTTCATTACCCTTCAGCTATATTCTTCCCTTCATTACACTTCTAACGGTTTACAGGGACAGACCTTTTACCTAGCTATGACACCATTCGGAACGAGTGTTTTCCCTAGTTCGAAATCTCATACATTATGCATGAGGATTCAAGGAAGCACAGCAGGACTACCATTTCCTGTATAATATATATGTATAAAGTTCATGCCTGACGTCATCCTTAGGCCGACACAGTAATACAGCGAGGTATGACCCCTGGAGAGTCCTATGGGTATAAATACATCTAATTTTGCTAAGACAGCAGCGGAGACTTGGACTTCCTGACCGACACACTGACAAGAGAGGTTGTATGTCAACACAACGCGGGCTTTTACCCCGCGTGCCCTTACAACGCGGGCTTTACAACGTAAGTCGTTACCATGACTTGCGCTGTAGGGTGCTGGACTTAGGAATTGTAAGATTTACTATTCCAACACCAGCCTACATACAGTAGGGAAGGTGTTGGAATAGTAAATTTACTGTTCCTTAGACTAGAGCGCTCTCCAGCGCAACTCGTGGTAACGACTTGCGTTTTAAAGCCCGCGTTGTAAAGCCCGCGTTGTAATGGTAGTGCGGTGTAAAAACCGCGTGGTAATGGATGTTCCCCGACCAGAGACGCTGAGGTTACTTCATGCAGACACTCCAGCTCTTAGTGGTCTAAACATTCCTTTTGGGGATGTCCAACCCGAGATCGGGACGGGGTCCCACAGGCTCTCATTTCAGGTAATAGGGTTGACTTTTTCCTAGAGGGATTCTTGACTACACACATGCTAGGTACACTTGGGTACATCTAGTTAGGGAGGCATCATAGAAGTACACATGTTTTTATTATCATGTATTTTATATACTTGTTTGTATTCATGATTACTGCAAGATGGTAGAGCTATACCATCCGTTTACTTTCATAGTACTGCTAATCATTTATATCTTGTACGTTCTAACAGTTGTTGCAGCTCCTCTATTTTACACCACAATGAAAGCTTTTCAATAAATACTTATTGTTAGAACTGGGGGTCTCTAGGTGGCAGAGGTAGGTACCACTGTCCAAATAGGGACCCTTGCTTCTAGTCGGGGTAAGGAGGAAACACTCTTCAGATAACCCCTGCTCACCACCTTCGTAGCTTGGCACGAGCAGTCCGGCTTATCGAAGGCACTGTGTAAAGTATTTGTACTAACACTCACAGTAATACAGTGAAAACACCACAAACTGACTCCACAACAGTTCAGAAAAATAAAAGTATTTAATCTAAACTACACAGTTCAAGAATATGGTTTCAAAAGAGTTCTTAAGGTTGCGTTAAAATAATCCACAGTTGCGCCACGTTTTAGCCAACAGTACCTTTTAGATGCGACAAAAGTTCCAAGTAAAAGCTGTAGTGTTGAAAAGCAAGCGATGCGTCACTCCTGAGACCCTGGGGAGGCGATGCGACAATCCCGCTGGACGCAGCGGGCGTGGTACGGTGACTCCGGTCTGTATGGGGAGGGATGCGATACCTTGCGTTGATTTCGGTGAACAGGTTATGGTGGAAGCGGCTAGCAAATGGAACGAAGTGACTATCTCCGGTGCGGCGACGATGCGCGTCTCAGCGTCGATCTTCATCCTCTCGCGGCCCCTCGATGCGATGGCTCTGCGACGACTCTCGCAGCGACGTGTTGCGGTCCGCAAGCAAGCGGTGCGACGATCTCTCCCAGTGACGACAGGCTCTGCGACAATACTCGCAGCAATGGTAATCTTCCCGCACCGGTCTGGTGCGTCTCGCAAGCGAAGGATGCGACGACTCTGGCAGCGGTAACAGCACTGCGACGATCTCGGCCTTTCCGTCGGCGTGAATTTCCTCGCACTGACAGGGATGCGCTCCGCAAACGAGCGATGCATGAAAACTTGCAGAAAGTCTTTAAATCTTGGTTTCCAGCTTCCCAACACAGGTACAACTTCCAGAGGCACCACAACTGGCCCAAGCTTTCTAGGAAGGACAGCAATCTCTCAGTAGAGTTCAGGGAAGCTGGGGGTGAAGTCCTTTTGTTCCTGGGACTTCTTAACAGGGAGCCAGCTCTTCTTCAGGTCCTTGGAGATTCCTTCAAGCAAGGGGACACAGCACAAAGCTAAGTAATTCCCCTCTCCTTGGCAGCAAAGCAACTGCAGGTCAGCCCAGCAAAGCAACAGCAGGACAGTCTTCCTTCTTCAGTTTTCCAGCTTTCTCCTTGGCAGAGGTTCCTTCTTGATTCCAGGATGATCTAATTTTCTGTAGTCTGGGGTGCTATACTTATACCCCTAAAAGTCTTTGTTCCCTTTGTGCAGGAGGGGTCTGAGCCTGGTCTGAACCAGTTCTGGGTGTTCCTTGAGCACTTTGTTTTCCTGGCTTCTCCTTTCCTTTCAGAGAGAGGGGCAGGGTCGTCAGCCGCACAGCAGGAGGTGGAGCCAGCATTGTGGAAGGCAGGCACAGCACTATTCATGCCCAGGTGCTATCTCCTCCCACCACTCAAGATGCAGATGCAGTCATTCAGCCTAGGGCTGACTCATCCAGCCTCCTGGTGGCTCCGCAGCCCCTGTCACTCTCAGGCCAGGGTGCACAGAAAGGTTAGACAAAAGAACAGCCACTTTCTAAAAGTGCTGTTCTCAAACACAGGGGTTAAAAACCACCTTTCCTAAAAGATGTGTTATTACATTTTGAGTTCAAGGATACCAGACTTTTATGTCCTATATTGCTCCTATGGGAAGATATGCTGGTAGCCACTGTAGCCAGCATTCCCCATGATAGCCTATAGGCAAGATAGCCTTACAAAAGTGAAAAACGAAAATGGCTGTAATTCACTACCAGAGCATGTCACCCGCACTAGTACTTGCTCTACCGTTCACATATACTGCACCCTGCCCAAGGGGGTATCTTGGGCCTTCCATAGGGGTGTCCAATGTGTACAGAAAGGGAAGGGTTAGGCCTGGTCAGTGGGCACACTGGCCAGGTTGACATGGCAGTTCACAAACTGCACACAGGCACTGTGGTGGCAGGCCTGAGACGCCATTTTTGGGCTACTCATGTGGGTGGCACAATCAGTGCTGTAGGCCCACTAGTAGCATTTTAATCACCAGCCCTGGCACACTCAGTGCACTTTACTAGGGACTTCTTGGTAATACAAATATGCCAATCGTGGATAACCAATTACAATAACAATTTACACAGAGAGCATATGCACTTAAGCACTGATCAGCAGTGGTAAAGTGCCCAGAGTCCTATTGCCAACAACAACAGGTCAGGAAAAACAAGGGAGGAAGAAGAAAAAAGTTAGGGGATAACCCTGCAAAAAGGACCATTTCCAACACTTATTGAAAACTCCCAGCCTGTTTATTCTGTGTATCTGTCTAAGACAGACTAAGTAAACATGAGTGACTGAGCAAAAAGTAGTATATTGTTTCAACAGTCCTGAGGGATCGGAGTGGTCATGTTCAAATGGTTGCCAAGAACTATTATCTCCTTGGCACTGTGAGCTAGCTGATACAATTGGCCAACGTACTCGGTGGGGATATTCAGAATCAGTCTGACACCAATCCTACAGCGTATGCTGTCCGAATGCACAGATAGTGTATAGTGTAATAGGAACTACACTACATGGCATCGCCAACGTTGGTTGGGTATTTATTTGACAATAGAATCTGAGTAGTCCAGTTGTGCTAGTCTCAGAGACCAATACTCCCATATCCCCAGAGACGTCTGGAGTGGGAGGGCACAAACTCTGCTGCAGCTGAGTAGGCAAAAATCCTATTTATTGGCTGTTGTTATTTACTCCTGGCCAGCTCCTTGCCCAGCTGGTACTGTTGCTTTGTGCCAGCTGGGGAGCTGGCTCTCTCCTGTATTTCTCTGGCACATTAATAGTAGCAAGGGCATGAGTATGGTGGTGCCACACTCCTGCCCACCTAGACAATACATGGAGTAGTAGGGGTACAATCGTTTGGCGACTGCTGGCCTGGGAAGCCCGTGCCTCCTGGGCCAACTTTGTCAGGCCTAGTAGCTACCTGGTTTCGGTAGCTATTTGCAGCTGTGGCAGTTGGGTTGCAAATTTCAGTATTTGAGTGCAACACATTCAGCGTTGGCTGGTCTGATGGGTGCTGGCCACCCCCAGGGGTAAAAAAAGAAATATAGGGGGCCAGAGGGGGAGCCGTACATGTGATCCCTCAGGTGGATCTCCTGGGGCACTGATACACCACATGTGATCATTAATACTTAAACACACTGTGATGAAAAGAATGTTTACAATGTTTCTAATCATTGGGAAAAGCTCGGGGTAGCACTCCAACCAATCATTATTTTTCCCATCACACCAACGCAGTTTTTCATTTTCCTCATTTATTTTTACCTTTTAAGCACTGCTGGTGTTTCTTTTTGCAGATGCTGCCCCATGCTTCGAGTCATCCGCCCACGCAGTCCTGGCCGGCTCACTGCCCGGCCATCACTATTGCTGGAAATGTAAATGTAAATGTAGTTGAGCTTATATAGCGCACAGCTACCCGCAGTGGGTTTCCCGGCACTTGCTTAGGGAACCCGTCCTGGTATTCCCCTGTGAGATAGCAGGGTATCCACAAGGTGAAAGTCAGGCATCCCGCCGTGAGGGGCCGTTGTGGAGATTAAGCAAGCTATTGCCCAGAGTAGCAGAGTGTGAACCCGTGAGTCGAGAAGGCACCGGGGCGAGAATTATCGAGTCCGTGGAATTTTTTGCCCAAGACCCGCCGAGGCGGGGTATTGAACCCTGGTCCAGGACCGATCTCAGCTTCCGGGTCTGCCACCTCTAACCCCTGAGCCACACTTCTCCACAATCTCCTGTGTTACTCTGGCCATTGTCGGCAGAGGAAACTAGCTGTCCTACTCTCCTACCCACCTGGACAGTATGGGGAGATTGAGGGGCACAAGTGCTTTGACGGCTTCTGGCCTGGAGAACCCACACCTCCTGGGCCGCCTTGGTCAGGCCCTGGAGCTCACCGGGATCGGTAATTATTTATTACTGTGGCTATTGGGTCACAAATTAAAATGTTGGAGTGGTTCATATTCAGTGTTGGCTGGTCTGCTAGGCAATGGCCATCCCGAAGGGTAAATAAAGAAGGTCAGAGGGGAGCGCCACATGTATCCCTCAGGTTGGTCTCCTGCGGCTCTGGTCCACCCAGGAGATAATTAATAATCTATTGAGCATGGTTTCGATTTTCTTGCCCTGACCCTGGAGGCTTCAAAAACCAGCTGGGTAGACGTCAACATAGTAGGTTAAACACATTTTTTTTCTCTGTTTTCATACGGTTTGTTGCTACTTGCTCTGGGTGGTGTACTCAAGCCACCATAGTTGCTTACTTAGCGCCCCCTTGCCTCTAGGATGTTAGTAATTTCCTGGCTGGGCTTTAAATTGAATGATATTCCTCAGGCACTTGTACTCCAAACATTCTGCTCCTTGAGTTCTTTGTAGCCTGACCCAGGGTTGATTAACCACACCACGTTGTGACCAACCAAGCAGGCTACACCAGCCTACTACAATCCTCAGAACATACCACCTTCTACCCACTTGTAGGACACCTCTATTTCTTTTAGTGGTCTGGTACGCCCTATACCAGGGTATTCCAGCTAGAGCTGGGCCACATGACGTCCAAGGGAGCCCTCACTTTCAGTGTTTCCAGCAAGGCTCTCCTCTGATATCCCCCAAAGAGTGGTGATGCAAGTACCGCTAACCCTTGGGGAACGGTCCAACAGAGTCCTAGACAGTACAAGTCCTGAGTGACATTCCACTCCAGACAGCAGCTCGCCTTCTTCATGGGTCCTTCCCTTTTCTTGTGTAGTCCTTGCTCAAAAGTTCCCCCTTGTACATGGGTTTAAAAGAGGGGGTAGAGCGGTCTAGATGGTGGGGATCTCTGCCCAGTCCAATATTGCAACTTCTCCTTTCATTCTCCATGCACATCATGTTGCATCATTTTAAAGATGTCAACATAAATCTGTGGCCGGTAAATGACCTTATTTCTACCCCTAACTGACACAGAAAAACAGATTCCTCCACTCCAAGACTTCAGAGGGAGCTCTTGGTGTGGTGTGACTGGTGGAGAAGTGTGGCTCAATGATTACAGCGGCAGACCCTGATGCAGAGGTCTAGCCCAGGACCAGGGTTCAATTCCCCGCCTCGGCGGGTCTTGGGCTCAAAATTCCACGGACCTGATAATTCTCGCCTCGGTGCCTATTCCAATCATGGAGTCTCACTCTGCAACTCTGGGCAATAGCTTGCTTAATCTCCACAACGGCCCCCACAACGGCCCCCACAACGCTATGGATGCCTGGCCTACACCTTGGGGGCGCCCAGGAGTGGACGCCTCACAGGGAAAGCCAGGATGGGTTCCACAGCGGTATTCGTACAAGCGCCTTGAGACCCTTCCTAGTGAGTAGTGCGCTATACAAGTATCAATTTACAATTTACAATTTACTGGTGTCAAAGTTCTGCATTATTCCCTACAGTGCCCATGGGAAGGGTGGATCTGAAGTTCCACTTTATCAGACTGTGTAGACTTTCCCTCACCTTCTTGCTATGTGAAGAGAAGACTAATCCCATGTAAATGGGCCTGTTGTTTCTGGTCAGCGGAGTAATTATCATCTGCCAACGGGGTAGGTGAAAACCAGAATTTGTTTAAGGTTATGGCTCAGGGAAATGTTGGAAAAAACTAATTTAGTGATGGACTGTTGGTATAGCCAATTTCATACGAGCCCTGGCCTTTTAAACATGACATTGCTCATTTCTCTATGCAGTACAGTCCAAAATTATTATTTGGTGCATTTTACCCTACACTGTGAATACAGTGCACCACCAAAGACTTAGAGTAAAGCACTAAAAACTCTGTCTAGCCAAATAGAAATAGGATTTTAAAAATATATTTCCAATCGAATTATAAGGCCTGCACAGGCTGCAAAGACGTACTACAATCTGTGACAGGCAGCCTGATCCGGCCACTAGCTAAGCTAGACAGTAGTCCTACTCGCTTCAATCTGCACACATAGGTACATGCGTATACTTGCATGTTACCAGGATAGAATGTGTTACCTATTCTGTGCAGCAGTGGGCCTCATTTTAAAAAGCTGGTGGTTTCGACTCAAGTTTTACTTGAAACTCACAATGTGTGAAATTCACTCATGCACACCAGAAATCCACGAACCAGAAGCTCAAAGTTTAAAAGTGTGGTAAATGGGTAATGGCATCAGAGTGAAACTTTCCATGGATTTGACCACCATTTTGAAGAGGTCCTGCTTATTATCAAATGACAGAATGTCTATAAAACAGATATTTTGTTGGTGTCTGTGTAAATTTTGTCTTTAGCTCTCTCAGTAGTATCATATTTCAGCATCAGGCTCTCCGCTTTTCAGGAGAACTTTTAGGATTATGAACTTGTTCAGAGAACTAAGATGCTGATCTAGATCTATTTTTGTCTCGGGGGTTAACAACTGAAAGGAGAGAGAACCGAACATGAATTGGATCTAATTACAATAATCTAAATAGCCACTGAAGGGATCATTCAGATGAAAAAAACATTTGATAAGCAACTGTCTGGGTTTTTTCTGAGGGCGTTGTCAAGAGAGATACGACTCACTTGTATATGTAGTACAAAAGGTGGGTAAGTTAGGACTGTTGAACACATTTACCTTTGGTAGGCTAGATGAGGGCTATATATAATGGGCGACAATGGTCTGATTTTTGTGATGAAGAAAATGATTTGCAAAAGCACATGCCATTGATGGTGATCCACACAAGATCGGTGGATGGGCTGGATGGATTTTTCAATCTTGTCTTCGTTTTTAAGTCTCAGACCGTAGGCTGTGGTTGCGCAGTCTCGCTCCGAGATTTAATGTTTCTTAGTATGGGGGCTTGAACCCGCCCCTCTTCTACATTGGCTGGCTTCCTAAACGGAGGCCAGCCATTGGAGGAGAGGGGCGTCACTCCGTTCAAGCCCCGTCTTTTTCCAATTCGGGGTCGTCTTTTTTTGCTTCTTTCTTGTTTTCTTTTTGTCCTCTTCCCATTGGCTGGAATTTTACCTTCCAGCCAATGGGAAGAGGAGAGCAAGAAAACCACGCCCCCGAATCAGAAAATGACGCTGCTTTCTCAGAGGCATTTCTGCCTCTCCTCGGAGAAAGATGGTGGTGCTTCAGCCCCTTCCCGTGCCCGCCCCCGTTTCAGCCGACCCAGTCATCGGAGGCTTGGGCTGCCGCTGCTGTTGGGCTCTGTGTGTGCCCGCCTTCCGCCGGCTTCTCCCCCTTCCCCGGTCGAAGTAATTTACGAGGACAATATGATGTTAGTTTGTCTTATTAAGTAGGACACACTTTTACCCGCCCTTGCAGCGCTTAACTGGCTGCCTGTTGATGCGAGGACTACTGTAAGCTCTTTTCGCCATCCACAAAATGAAACCTTGCCGTATCCTAGCCAGAGAACCCATAATAAAATCAAACTTTACATAACTCTTCAATAAATACCTAAAATCTTTGCACTGCTGGTCCCTCAAAACCCAGTGAAGGCAGCCAACCCCTGCTCATGAGATGTTGCAAAGGCCAGCTAAGATGCTGAAAACTTAGCTGTGTTTTTACTCCAGACTCCACCATTCAAGGAGCATTCAAATGGCGACCTTATTATGTTGGAAGCCAGCCCTTGGAGTAGTATTTGTAGAGTTCTCACTAGTTCGATGCTTGATTCGCTCAGTTTACGTTTTTGCATTGCATTTTGGAACTTATAGTGGTAGTTTTATAACTGGATGCCAGCTACAAATACAAACCAGAAACCTGATTAGATGAACTGCACGTTTGATTGACTCGTGAGAGCCGTGTGTGTATGTATTTCCAGAACTAACCTCAAAGAGAGCTTACAGGTCATTCATTGTGCTTTACAAATGGTCATTATTTAAGGTGACTAATATTTCAGTTCAAGACTGAAGACCCACCAATATCATGTCAGATGGCCCTCCTCAATCGTGTGAATAAACATGGGCGTGTTCTTCCGTTCCCCAGACTGCAGTTAATGACAGTGATCCAGAAAGCGCACATTCTTGCCGTAGAATGATTAGTTTTGCTGCCCCACGGGCAGTGCCGCCTGGACCGTCTGCCAAGTAAATATTACATCTAGTTTTTTTTAACTGCCTTCTTTTTTCTAGCAATTAAACCTATATCGTTTACACATTTTTATTTTTTTACTGCATTTTTGTTGATTTGAGATGTTGCCCCGTCCTAACTTGACAATGCTGAAAAGAGTTTTCGGGCGGTTATTTTCACCCAACTTTGAACGCCGCTGGGGGGGGGTACGGAAAGCTGCAGGGCCCACAAGCGTCTGGCCTTAAACCCTTCGTGGCTGGGAAGGTATTTCTTGCCGCTGCCACCTCCGTGTTCCTTGCTTTGAGAAATATTTGACATGCGCCCAAGGCGCTACAGAGAATGGCTCCTCTGAGAAGCACACTTCAAGCCAGCGCACTTGGGTCAGCGCTGCACAGCCCACTGGTCACGGCCTTTCTTTGAAAACTAAACCACCGCACGAGTGAGTGAGCTGGGGCGGGGGCCCTGCCGCATGTCAGATGGACGAGGGCGCGAACTGTTTACATGGAGGTACCGGCTGCATAACCAGGCTCGCTCCGGTGAGGGGCGGGGGTCCTCGTGGTTTATTGGGAAGCCCCTTTGCACGTGAGCCTTACACGTTTTTGCGGGGTTTTTACGTAGTCGCGTGCACAAATTAATTGTTGCACAAAGGGCTTTAAGTGGGATGAAAAAACTGAGAGGAGAGGCGTGGTTTAATAACCATGTAAGCCAAAAATATATGCTTAGCATAGTGTGGTGCCCAACAGCTTCTGTCATTACATCCAGATATATAATGCAGCAAGTTATAATATACATACAACAAGCTAGAACTATTGCCTTTGCCAATGGTTATTAGTTGCATAAGATAAATAAGCAACAACTATGGCGTTGTTGTATAGAATATGGTTCAGTCTCAAAAATTACACCAAAAGCAGTGAAGGGTTAAGATTTTTTTTATTTCACCCGGAGGGTGAAAATGGAGAGCATGATAGGGACCCGTCTCAGGACCTGCTTTTTAGAACTGCCGGTGCTGAGCACTGGCAGGAACCAGCCCTCTTAACTCTGGTTCCACCGAATAGGTCCGTAAGGTCCTTTTGGGAATGAGCGGGGAGGCGTAGCAAGATCGTGATTCAAAGCGTCATGTTAACCATACAACGGAAAAGGCAGACCACCATATTTACACTTGTGTTCTGCAAGTGTTGCTTTCAATATTTTTTTTATTGGGCTATTGAATCTGATGTGGCTCCCCCCCTGAGCTGGTAAGTTTTTTTGGTGTCTGTCCCCTCGTTGTGCTTGCTTTCCGCCCCCCCCGTGCCCCTCTCGTTGTGCGTCTGTTCCCTTGTGCTTTTCGGGCCCCCGACTCGGTGGTTGGTAGCCTGGTGGTGGCGTGAGGCATAGTGCTCATTGCTCCTACTATGCGAGTCTTTGGGCGTTCGAGTATGCTATCTGAAGAGATGTTTTTAAAATACGTTTTTTCGTCCTGAATCTTTTGTTCGTGTCCAGCAATTTAATACTTAATTTTGAAATATAGTGTGTTTATCTTTTATAACATTACGTTTTTTGACTTAAACTTAATAGCGATGTGCGTGAATTTATTAGACTCTGCACTCTGTAGACGTGTTTGGGCACTGGTTTTAGAAAATCACTATGGAAATAATTGGTTGTGGTATTGGAATTGTCTTATCATGTGGTTTTTACACGCGACGCTGGTTATCTTTTTTTATCTGTGCACATCGGGTGTTTACATTGAATACGTTTGTGTGCTAATAAAGCATTGTGGTGTTTTAAAAAGAAAAAAAGTTGTGCGTCCTTCAGGTTTAAACGAGTTAGATCATTGGCCTATAAAACACCATATGACATGCACCTTTTTTCGCACGAAATTCGACTTGAATTGCTGGCGAGTCGAGAGACCCAGCACAACATGGGGGCTTTTTGAGAAACATTTGATGTAAGTATCCCAGCATGCATGTAGTGTGACATTTGTAATTTTAATTGTGACTGAGCATATCTGTGCTTTTATGTGAGGCACTATGTTGTTTATGTGTGACCATACGGGCAAATGAATGTATTGCTGAAGGCATGCACACGTTTAACGGGTGCTGCTTTCTTCCTCTCTGTCGTGTGTGGAAGATGGCCTGAGTTACGATGTTGGTTATTTACTGAATCTTTCTTGAGTGTAATACATTGTTTTATCTGGCATAGTCGAATTATACTATTATACAATTATACATAGTCAGTAAGACGGACAATTTACATACGCTCATATTGTGTGGGTGTTTTTTGTTTCCGTTGGTGTGTGGTATGTTGTAAGGATACGCACTGTCGTTTTGCTATTTGCTTTCTTTTTAGATATTATATTTGATGCTTTTGAACATACATGCTCGTTCAAAATAAAACACCTCTAGTCACACGGATAATATTTATACGTTTTTATTGCGTGTGTATCAAAGTTATCAAATTGTATGCACGCCAGCATTTGGTGCAATGTGGACTTGTCTATTAAGTATTTATGTCAGTCTTTTTGAAAATGTTGTACCTGCCTATATTTATTAGTTTTTGACTTAGATCCACAGATCCCTTGGGCATCTGTTCAGACGAGGGCAACATTTCTCAACACATACCCACTGGGCATCTCTTTAAAGGAGGGCAGCCTGTCTCCCTTCAGCCCCCTCGTTGGTTGTGCTTGCTCTCCTGCCCCTTCGTTGGTTGTGCTTGCTCTCCTGCCCCTCGTTGGTTGTGCTTGCTCTCCTGCCCCTGCACCCTCGTTGGTTGTGCTTGATCTCCTGCCTCTGCCCCCTCGTTGGTTGTGCTTGCTCTCTTACCCCTGCACCCTCATTGGTTGTGCTTGCGCTCCTGCCCCTGCACCCTCGTTGGTTGCGCTTGCTCTCCTGCCCCTTCGTTGGTTGTGCTTGCTCTCCTGCCCCTCGTTGGTTGTGCTTGCTCTCCTGCCCCAGCCCCCTCGTTGGTTGTGCTTGCTCTCCTGCCCCAGCCCCCTCGTTGGTTGTGCTTGCTCTCCTGCCCCCTCGTTGGTTGTGCTTGCTCCCCTGCCCCCTCGCTGTGCTTGCTCCCCTGCCCCCTCGCTGTGCTTGCTCCCCTGCCCCCTCGCTGTGCTTGCGCCCCTGCCCCCTCGCTGTGCTTGCGCCCCTGCCCCCTCGTTGGTTGTGGGTGCTCTCCTGCGCCTGCCCCCTCGTTGGTTGTGCGTGCTCTCCTGCCCCTGGTTGGTGGTGCTTGCTCTCCTGCCCCCGTCCCCTGGTTGGTTGTGCTTGCTCTCCTGCCCCGCCCCCTCGTTGGTTGTGCTTGCTCTCCTGCCCCCGCCACCTCGTTGGTTGTGCATGCTCTCCTGCCCCCTCGTTGGTTATGCTTGCTCTCCTGCCCTGCTATTGGCATTGTAAATGACAATGCCATTTATTTATGTTTTAAAAACAAAAACATAAATAAAAGTAATGTCATGAGCAATGCCAATAGCTCTAACTTTAAGAATGCCAAGACCATTGCATTGTAAATGCTTGTTAGCTTTTTCTAAGCTTCTATTTATTAAACAGGCTGCCAGGAGATAGCTGAAGCAATCACAATATCACCTCTTATATCCAGTCAATCTGAGCTTCCAACTTTTGTGAGAATATGAACTCTCTAGTTGGACAGGGTGCTGAATCTGGCAGGCTGGGTAACAACATACCATCAAAATCCAATTGTAATTTTTAGGTACAAATTGTACAGCTCATACCATAACGAATACATTGTTGGTAGAGGCATCCTGAAGTAAACGTATACAAATGCATAACTACTGCGTGAGACAGCGTGGGGCACCCATGACTACGTTATCATTCAGAGTGTGTAACATATGCCATGTGACCCATGACTAAAAACCATGTCAATATCAATTATATCATACGTTGGGGGATGTTGTGGAAAATTGTGTGAGATAATATCTTTTTCTTTCTGTGGTTACTTAAATCTCAAGCACCTCCAGTGTTCAGAACGATGAACTTAAGAAGAATGGGGATACTGGAGATGCTCTTGATGGGAATTTACAAAGGAAGAGAAAGCCTGAAGACCAAACCCCCATGGAAAAATATAATCTGAAATACTTATGTGTAACTGACCTTTGCTCACAGAGCTGGTGTGAGCAGAAGATGGTTTATGGATTTGAGCTACCTGATGTCCAACAGTTGGATGCAGTGCCGTTAATCACTGCAGGTTCTAGCATACATCTAGCCAGAGGTAATAATGTGATATTTCTCTACTACTCATTAATCATGTTTTCACTTACAGCAGATTTCCTTTTTGAAATTTTGTTGACCTGAATACTAATTATTTAGGGAGCAGTGAGCATAAAGAAAATTATTTAAGGAAAAGTGGTCTTTTGGGAAATTACCAGATCTTTTTTTACCTCTCCCCATGCTCATTCTTATGATTTGATTTCCTCCCCACCTCCGCCCCCACATAGAGCTTTTGATTTGTTAAATTAAAATTGCAGCTATATGGTGTGCTTTGCGGATTTTTTGATGGTGCGAAGTGGAGGTCTAGGAGCATGGAGTAAATATTAGTATAGCCACATAAGTTACATTTTATATAATCCAAATAGAAATTATGTATAAAATAATGGACATCCTAAAAAAAGACCCTGGTTTAGTTAGCAATAAAAAATATTTTGTTACTTTTTATGGTTATAACATTTTTTATGTAAATCATATTCATTGCTTGTGAACACAATCTAACCAGATCAATGAGTAAACAAAAATTAGTGGCGAGGAACCCATTACCATATTTTTTTAAAGTGCAAATATGCTGGTGCTGCACTTGTAGATAGGTGATAGAAAGTGTTGGCCAGGGATTTTTGTTTGCACCCATTCAAGATTCAAGGATCCTTTAAGAGAGTTTGAGATTTATATTGCTGAATTAATCTAAAGCCCAGTTATACCACTCTACAAAAGAAATATTTCCGAAATGTTGAAATGATGCTTTTCCTGTATGTCTTTAACCCTGAAACCGCTTCTCCTGCAAAATAGATCCACAATGCGAGCAGGAAATGTATGGGCCCGATTCACAGAACTAACTTAAGGCAAAATCCTAAACATTTTGGTATTCACAGAAGGCACTTACTCATTTCGGTATTCACAGAAGTTAGGAGCCCTAACTTTAGGACTCCTAAAGGCCTTCTGTGAATACCGAAAGTTTTAAATTCAGGATTTTTCTCAGTTTAGGAGTAATAGGACTCCTAAATGCCTTCTGTGAATACGGACAGTCTTAAAGTTACAATTTTTTTCAGTTTAGGAGTAGTAAAGTTAGGACTCCTAACTTTACTACTCCTAAACTGAGAAAAATCCTAACTTTAATACTTTCGGTATTCACAGATGGCATTTAGGAGTCCTAAAGTTAGGACTCCTAACTTCTTTGAATACCAAAATGAGTAAGTGCCTTCTGTGAATACCAAAATGAGTAAGTGCCTTCTGTGAATACCAAAATGGTAGTAAGTTTAGGATTTTGTCTTAAGTTAGTTCTGTGAATCGGGCCCAAAAGTTCTGTATTTAAGCCTGAAGCTCTTCTAGAATTCTAGTCTTGCTAGAAATATTTGTGCATTCTGTATTTTCGGTATAACGTCTCCCTGAATTAGATTTGAGTAATCATGATTGGTTTTCTTCCCACAAAGATTTGCAAGGGATCCAGCTCCCTTGATAATAGTGCTAAACTCTACGTACAAATTAGGCAGCATTTCCATGGGATATTCTGACACATAATTGATTGTCAAGTACTTTGTTGATTTTTGAGTAGCCTAGTGTCAGGTAATGATTGTATAGGTCTCTATTAACCACAAAATCTTAAGGGGGACGTCAAGGATAGAGACAAACTGTTCTATTTATCCAGCTCTTTACTGCTAACCATCACCAACAATTGGCATTCCAGAATGTTGATGTTGATGCCAGCTTAGCTTTTGAGCTGCATTGTGCACCAGATGGAATCCTTAATGTGAATATATTGTATGATATTGAAAGCAAATCATTCATCTTTTTGGGCAATCGAGCATTCCATTAGTGCCAGATTTCCAAACCTTTGCTGTTTCTCTACAAAAGCCTCACATATGAAGTAATCCTGCATTTGGTACAATAGAACATTATCTTGCTGCTTTTCACAAATAACAGAAGCAGTCTTATATGAGGAACTCAGTGTTGTTACTTTGTGGAAATCCTATAATATTAAAAACGAATGTACTTTAATAATAGCTCCTGAGGCAAAATAATATTTTCAAGTAAAGTATTTTTACATTTTCACCAGTATGCTTCCACCTGTGAATAGTTAAATAACTATTGGACATGAGTGAAGTTTTTAACAAACTATTTATTTTGGAATCATTAGACTGGAGGTGTAATTCCACTCCGCCCCTCCCACCCCCATGAATAAAGCGAACAAACTCTTCTCTCCTGTGCTTCAGTTTACTGGTATATAGATTCTTGTTGAAATACAAAAAAGTAACGCTGCATAATAATAGTGCATAAACATTTGATATTTACATATATTTTAACATTTGATTTGGGGTACGTCTCTATTCACTCATTTCATATTTTATAGAGCTGGAAGTCCATGATATTGTGTCTGTGAACATCATCACGCGAGAGGATTCTTGGGCAGTAAAATTTCTGAATCTCCTGTCCATGATTCCGGTTTTGCAAGCAGGTACAGTAAACAAGACCGATAAGAGTATTCTTAGCATTTGGTGTGCTACCGTAACTTTTATTTTTTCATGTGTTGTATTTCTCTGCCAAGATAATGTGCCTTCTCGAGAACATTTTTATTCCTAAATTGTTTTTAAGAGTCATGTCTGCGGAAGGCACAGTAAAATGTTTACCATCAGTTCTCGTATGCATATCAGACGATCAGCCCTTCACAGCATTATCAGCATAGTATAGCTAACGGTTGACCCGCTAAATATCATATAGAAGATTGTAATCTTTTTATTTTGCCTACAGGATTATACATATATGTAGCAAGGCTACATAGAGCAGGATCATTCAGTCCAGAATGATGTTTCAACAGGACAAAATCTAACGACAGATATTACTGTTAAGGATATTTTACCTCCAGCAATACCTTTAGAATCTCTTCTGGTTCTTTCCCACCCAAACACTTCTGTGACACAGCACATTAACACCTAAATGCTGCTACTTCTTGATGCAATATTTGATATAGTTTCAAGATGGCCACCATGCTGCATAACACAAGGAGTGGTGGGATAGAGGCGCTTCCACTGTGACATCAAACTGCAGCAGTGCACATTGGTGGAGGAAGCTACCAACTGAATGACATTCTGTAAAAACAAGACCAGAGTAGGAAGGAAAGCTATCAAATCAGAAGCAGGGACTGAATTGGCAAGAAAGTAAGCCAGGAATTTGAAAGGGAGCAACCCAGAGCCAACTCCATGTAGTATTGTGTACAATGTCTCTCCCAGATAACTAATGATGTCTGTAGCAAGACCATAAAAAAGTCTCATTAAACTTCATAAAAACCTACATATACCAATATTATATCTTATGAATTTTCCCATACACATGAAAGTATTTCCAATTATTAGAGAGCAATTGAATTCATCAGTCTTCTTAGAACTATTTTGGATTTTAACATCCTCAACTTTTATATAACCTTTATGCCAATGTCGCTGGTCAATGAGCTCCCATTCTTTTTGGGTATATTGCAAACACTGTCAGGAAAGCGAACTTTCAATCTTGTTTTGTTGGTACATAATTGAAGAACATCAATTTTATGGTTCACCAAATTAAAAGTAGTCCAAGCTTTTTTTTGCCTGCTACACAAAGACTCACTTACTGGACACAGGTAAACTGGCCTTTCTTCTTTATTCGAACAACCATACTTCTCAAGTGCTTGTGCTTTTCTCAGCCAATTATTGATTAGAATGTTCGAACCCATAGCTAACTCCCATGTGACTCTTTCGCAGATGTTGGTTAGATATATCTTCTTTCTATGAACTCGGGTTTATTTTTTACTAAAATGGGTATGCAGTTGTATGCTTTTACTGACCTTTTACAAGATATTATCTTTAAAGTGCATCTAATCAGTCTGCTCAAATCCTATTTTGACAGTCATTGTGAACAATGCAAAGTGTGATTTTAATGAACAATAGACATTTTTTTAAACCATTTGTTTTTTTAAAGAATTTTCATGTTGTAACAAAAGTAAATATCACGTAAACAGATCAGTCTCCTAAAAAAAAAAAGTAGTAAATCTTCACCTGCAGAACTAAATCTTGGAATAGAAGCAGTTTAAATATGTTTTGAAATAATTCACAATGGCAGTAGTATGCCTGGAAAGCTAAAACAGATCTTTGACAATTCTATTTTTCGCCCATATAGAATTGTAATCGCCATAAAATTCAGCACTAGGTACAGATATTACATATTTGCTAACTTTTTTTGTCTGCACGTTTGGAAATTTTGTTTCTTCTGGAGAAACATCTTACCCACAAAGTTGGGTGTGACCTTTTTGCTTTCCACCCTAGAGGTGGAGTTACTCCAACCCTTTGCTGAAGCAAATCTGTCACCAATTCCAGGTGGCAAGGGGTTTGAAACTCTCAAGTAAAACCTCACTTTGAACTACCCACTGCCCATCCCTTGCAAGGAGTTTACTATTGAGCAATGGTACTTATGGAGTACAATTATGAGTCATTAATGCATTTTTTCCTGCAAGGTTTGTGGATACCTGACATATGTAAATTGAGCCATCTTTCACCATGAGGTTGAAAATTGCTTTGTGAATCAGGTCAGATAACTCAACAACGCATTTGAGTCACTGTATTACATTTTAAATGATACTTCGAGAAATGGAACTGTGCACAATGGGTGGGGGTAAGAGAGATGGTGACCAAGAGAATGGAAGGGGATAAAGCCAGTGTTCCATATATCTAAACAGGGTAGTGCTACCTAAGCACATCAAAACAAACATTGTAAATAAGGATTCAAGGATACATCCAAAGTATGTCGACTAAGCCCCATCAGCCATCTATTGTGATCTAGACCAAGAAAGGTTTAGTTTATTCTAGCAAGGCTATTTTGTGTTTCTTGACCTCCTTTAGCATCCAGGCTTCCCTACGGATTCTCCTGTAGATGGCCTTAGATGGATTTATCCTACTGTTAAACAAAGTGGAACAAGATTCATTGCTACTCCTAAGTTCTTAACCTCCCAGCATAAAGACTGCTGCAGTGCACTTAGAGAATATCAATACAGTCTTTCTAAAACTATTTGTGCTTTGGATCATAACTAACATATTAATTGGAACCCATTAGCCAGACTCGTATAATGTACTTACTGTGGTCTTAGTCTGGTAAACTTGTAATTATGCTCCTGCATTATTTTCACTTGGAGGCAGTTCCTGAAGTGACTGGAGAATTCCGTGTAGTAGTTTTGACTCTGGACAAATCTGTACCTAAGTATTAAGATCCTTATAACGAGTTCCATTATATCTAACGGAACATAATAGAACTGGTTATAAGGCAGCCAGGATATCTGTTGTGTTTGTGATGGATTAACCTGTCCTCCCAACTCGTATTCAGGCCGTTAGTCTTAACTCCCATTAATTCAAATTTTTGTGGAATATATTTCATGAGGCCATGCATCATAATTGTTCAGTAGACTGCATCTGTATTCAGTTTCTTTCTGGAACAGTGTTTCTCTAAAGCAGTCTTCAGTTTGGGTACTGAATGTTCTTCAGATCAAGAACACTTGTTAATGAATAAAATAACCAGAAATAATTTCCTATATTGGGAATGTTTGCCTTCCACTTCTGTAATACATCTACCCCATTGATGTAAGACTAAAAAGAGTGGGTTTCATGGCAGTTCACTCGTGTACTTCACAGGAAACCAAATAATGTCAGTTACCGTCCCACAGTGCGCAACATAAAACAGATACAAGTGTGTTATTGTTCAGCCTTTCCTGTACTTTGTGGGGGACGTGCTTCCATCACTTTCATTATATCCTGAGGATTGGTTTTTATAGTTTCAAAGACCACTTTAATAATTTTAAACTCTAAAAGGGATATACTTTTGCATTTTATATTTATGTATTTTGCTGTAACAACATTGAGTCAGAAGCAGTCACCTTTGCAACCTTCAGCCAGCCCAGAGAATCCAGCAAGAAAGTGGACTAAAACCTGGACTAAACAACACTGTCTGAAACTGAGGTATCCATCTCCAGAAGCAGTACAATTCACTGCTCTTTAGGTAACTGAACCCTGCCAAAGGATATTTCATGTAAATATGTCTACAAATTGCTTGTCTGGTCTTGAAGCCATCCCCGTTTTGTGGAAATGTATTTCTAATTCCACCTCACCCATAGTACATCAGTAGAATATGTCACTATAAGTGCCTACATTTATTCTGTAGCATCAACCTCATGTAGGCAGAAGAATTAATGTTCTATTCTGTATCTGAAATCTAGTTGAAAAGTTTCCTGTAGTTAAAAAGTTTCCTGTAGTTAATAAGTTTCCTGTATTTCCTGTGATCTTAATGTTTCACACATACCCATTCCATTGTTCCAAACCTGTATTAAGCATTTATCTCCATTCCTGTATGCCTTGACAGTCTTTGGCAAGCTCGGATAGCTGTAGTCTTTGTGTTTTGGCATTCTCTATTGTATCAAGCCTGCTCGTTCTACCGTTCCCTTTTTCCAAGGTTTCTAATAGAACCAGCATATTTGCTGACATCAGTCACAGTAAGTATACATAATAGCTGCTCTCCAATAGACCAGAGCATTGCGCTCAAAGGACCCACATCTTTGTAGGTCGAGCCTATACAGCGCTTGCGCTGTTAGTCGATCTGTTGTATCTGTTTTGTGGAGCCTGACTCCTCCCAAGCTTTGGATTGGCTTTTTTATGTGTCACCTTAAAAATCGTAGCCTTCAATTGGCTAATGGTTGTGCATGTCCCATCTTTTTTGACAAAGTTGACTCCAGTGGACTCATTATGCCACTCTAGACAGAGACTAACCTTTAGCAAATCAGCCTGTAGGAAACAGTAGGAACATTCCATCTTCAACTGCTAGACCAGTTATCCTCCAGACAAGTAGCTCCAGTCTACTTTTTGGCCTTAAGTGTCATCACAGAGGCACTTATTTATCGTAATGTGGTGTGTAAGTGATACACAAATGTAAACATGAGTTTTATGATGTGTGTGTTGAGAAACGTATGTGTTAAGATTTGGCTGTCCTATTTCCTGTTTTGCACAATAGGTGGAAGAGTTCGTGAGTTTCCAGTTTTTGGAGAAATGGAAGGTATTTTTTTAGTGGGAGTTATTGATGAAATACATTACACAGCTAAAGGAGAACTTGAACTTAATGAGTTAAAGACTCGGGGAAATCCCTCATTGCCTGGAGAATCTCAGAAAAAAAATCACTATTTCCAGGTAGGTAGATTGTACGTCATCTTATCTTCACTTTTTTCTTACTTTAACTCTTATGTAGTGTAAAATGTTCTATCTGGTGTAATCATTCAAAGGTATATCTCAGAAAGCATATGGTATTTTCAGAAAAGAAAAAAGTGAACAATACCTACATCTTCTATTCACTCTGTTTCATAGCTCAAGATTTTGGACCAGCGCTAGAGACAAAAACTCTTAAGTGCCTCCTTCAATGGACCAATCGTTGTCTGTTTAACTCTTGTGTCATTGCCTCACCCAGTGTTCAGACAAGCAGCTTTCTCCTGTATTTTATGATAGTCTATATTTTCTGAATACCATTTACTAGGTTACATATGCTGTGTCTTCAGGGATGCTCAGCGGATCGGTGGTGCCAGATGTCGTTCTCATTGAGAAGAACGCATTCTGATAGCCTGTCGCCTTGATAGTCCCAGGTATAATATGTCTATAGAAGATATATGCAGAGTCGTCTTCTGGTAACCTACACATGGAACAAACCATCATGACAGACTGTGCACTGGCAAGCTGGGGATCCCACTTAGATAAGCTGACCCCTCCAGGGAAATAGTCTTGAAAGAACAATAATATGATCAACATGTTAGTATTTAGAGCAGTTCATCTTAGCCTAAAAGTCTACCTCTCCAGAATCAAAAGAAACTATTTTCTCTTTCGAACAGAGTACACCACTCCATCCAGTATCTGAACAAGCAAGGAGGGAAAACAATCAGGTCTTCTCTGGATTAAATCGTTTTGGTATTCAATGCTATCAGAGAACACTTGAGTCATGGAAGTTTATCTCCTTGACGGATCACTGAAACAATATCTATGGCAAAAATATAGAACTACAAAAATATCGAGTAAAAAATATAGAATGCTAAAATATCGACTTCCTATCTCCAAACAGGTAAGTACAAAAATATTGAATCAAAAATATTGTTGTAAAAAATATAGATAGTCAAAATATCGAATTTTTTAAATAGTTAAAAGTAATTTAAAATTAATGAAGTAATAAATATAACTAACTTAAACATACTTAAAATACTTAAATAACATTAAAATTATTAAATAATATAAATAAACATAAAAAAAAAAAATATATATATATATATATATATATATATATATAGTATTGTTATAAAGTATACAATATATTTACCATAGGATAGCGAAAGGGTTACATTTACTATTACCACTCCAGTGAGTGCAGCAGTAGAAAAAACATTGGCTAGCGTAGTAGTAAAAATGACTATTCCCACTCCAGTGAGTGCAGCAGTAGGGAAAGCGTTGGATAGCGGGAGGGTACAAATTACTATTCCCACTCCAGAGAGTGCAACAGTAGGGAAAGCGTTTGATAGCTTGGGGTAAAAATTACTATTCCCACTCCAGTGAGTGCAACAGTAAGGAAAGCGTTGGATAGCGTAGGGGTAAAAATTACTATTCCCATTCCAGTGATTGCAACAGTAGGGAAAGAGTTGGATAGCGTAGGCATAACATTTACTATTCCCACTCCAGTGAGTGCAACAGTAGGGAAAGCATTGAATACCGGGAAGGTAAAAATTACTATTCCCACTCCAAAGAGTGCAACAGTAGGGAAAGCGTTGGATAGCGTAGAGGTAAAAATTACTATTCCCACTCCAGAGAAAGCAACAGTAAGGAAAGCGTTGGATAGCGGTAGGGTAAAAATTACTATTCACACTCCAGTGAGTGCAACAGTAGAGAAAGCTTTGGATAGCGTAGGGGTAAAAATTACTATTCCCACTCCTTTGAGTGCAACAGTAGGGAAAGCGTTGGATAGCGGGAGGGTAAAAATTACTGTTCCCACTCCAGAAAGTGCAACAGTAGGGAAAGCGTTGGATAGCGTAGGGGTAAAAATTACTATTCCCACTCCAGTGAGTGCAACAGTAGGGAAAGCGTTGGATAGCGTAGGAGTAAAAATAACTATTCCCACTCCGATGAGTGCAACAGTAGGGAAAGCGTTGGATAGCGAGAGGGTAAAAATAACTATTCCCACTCCGATGAGTGCAACAGTAGGGAAAGCGTTGGATAGCGAGAGGGTAAAAATTACTATTCCCAATCCAGAGAGTGCAACAGTAGGGAAAGTGTTGGATAGCGTAGGGTTAAAAATTACTATTCTCACTCCAGTGAGGGCAACAGTAGGGAAAGCGTTGGATAGCAAGAGGGTAAAAACTACTATTCCCACTCCAGTGAGTGTAACAGTAGGGAAAGTAAATACTTCATATATAAATAAAATAAATATTAATACCAATTGCAAATTAATTAAAATAATTAACACTTTTATATAATATATTAATTAATCAATTAAAAAAATAATATTAAAAATAGTTACTTACTAATACAAATTATTTACCAATTAACAATAAATTAAATGAACATATTTATTTAATTATAATTCAATTACTTCCCACCCTATTCCCCTATAAACCCACAACCCGCTACAGAATTATATTACGCAAAAATTAAATACATAAAAAAATTCATTAATATAAATAATAAAATAAATATACACTTTTCAAACATATACTAACATAAAAACACTTTAAAAATTGATATTAGCTTAGCTCAAATTCGATATTTTTGTAGTCTATATTCTGTCCAGTCTATATTTTTGTTGTCTATATTCTGTCCATTCGATATTATGTCCAATCTATATTTTTTAATCGATATTAATGTAAATCGATATTAAAAACTCTATTTTGAGTGTATGCCCTCCTTGGCCTTCAGATTTCAGTGAGTAACAAGCTCCGCAGACACCGTTTTAAAAGTAGAGGTATCTTCCTGTTAAACATACACCAAGGTACAGGCGCTACCCATTTCTTGCCTTGTTGTCAGCAGTGGGAAATAACAAGGCACGGAGTGTTAATACACTCAATAAACTACTTGAATATACTGAAGTTGCAACAGTTCCATTTGTAGTATAGTCTCAACTGGACAGAGGGTCATCTAAAGAGTCTTCAACTTATCAAGGCATGCTTCATCATTGGACAACCTCTCACACTGGGGTAGGAACAATGCCATCCCAGCGGGCTCACTCGAGAATTTCTATGCTATTGCCCTGCTAGTTCTTATAGATTTATTTTTAGGATAATGACTAGGGTGCTGTTTTTTTTGGTAAGAAAGAAGATTAAAATGTACATAGAGGTATACTCAAATGTACTTTATTAGCGAACGCCTCAACAAAATCCTATAATTGCCGACATGTTGCGACCCCCCTTTGGTATCATATACAGTAATCAGGTCTTTAGGATAAAGGAATTAAAAATTATGGGATACAGTCAAACTATGCAGATAAGGTGATAATTAGTACCCTCCTAGTCCCTCTCTCGAATAGGAGCACCTAAGGAAAATAGGTACTGAAGAGCCAAAAAAATAAATCTGCGTGACCTGCCTTTCCATTCGATCTTTATGGTGTAGCAGCTATATTCCATTATTTTAAAACAACATGAAAAGATGAATAGTGCACCAGTTTGATCCTAAACTACACATAGACTTGCAATCTCAAGCAGAATAGCCCAATCAAGTAGGCCATGCTGTCATAATCTGACTGATTGCTGTCTTATCGGACATATGCGCTGTAGTAACGTAAGATATGGTGTAGTGTCTCAGTTTTATTGTACCAGCACACCTAACACCCACCCACCACCAGACGTCATAGGTCAGATGACCCTGGCCAACAAAAGGGGCTGAGCGCACGTGCTCAGGGCCCATTACCCATCCCCAGTCACTGTGTCTGCGTGTTATTTCTCACCTGCATAATGAGGGCTTAGCGCCCCTCACACAAACCTTACATTGGCGACGAGGCGGAGCTGGTGCCCATGCGTGCACCAGCCTGAACATTTGGGGGGAAAAGGAGGAGAGAATGCTGCCCGTGCCATGAGCACCCCCCCCCCCTGCAGCAAGTGACAATCAGCGGAGGCCCGCGGGCGTCTGCTAAGCCCCGGGCCGACACAACAAAGAAGGAGGTGACCGGGAGCCTACCCCGCACCTCCCATGCCCAGCCTGAGCCCCCTACCTGGGGTGAAGAGGAGCGGACCGACCGGAGCCCACCCGCGTCGGCCGCAACACAGTGACTCCACACAATGCCCCACCGGTGTAGAGCCGACCGACCGGACCCCACCCGTGCCGGCTGCCAGTACAGTGAAGCCCGAGTGGCCCGCAGGTGAGCCAGGGCGCTGGAAATGCCTGGGGGGGCCGCGCAAGCAAGAAGCGACCCCCTTATGACTGTCTACACAAGCGGAGCCCACCCTCATAGTCTCGGCGCCCGGCCGGGCGCGAGAAGGCTGACAATAAACATAAAGCAAGGCCAGCGTAGCCCACCCGTGGCCTGCCTGCAGCGTCTCCTGTCCCCGTCTCACAGCATGTGTGTTGCGAGGCTGCCGCGGCAAGGGTGAAAGAACGTCGAAGAGAAGCTGAGCGGAGCCCACCCGCGGTAATGGAGACACCTCTGTCCTGAGAACAGCGCCAGCAGCCTCACCGCCGCGCAGCATGTGAAGCGTGAGGCTGCAGTGGTGGGGCGGAGGAGGGTGAAGGAAGCGTCTGGCAAGCGACGAGCCGAATCGGTACATAGCGCCCCGCAGCGTGTGTAAGGTGGGGCAGCAAGAAAGGGCAGTGACCCCAGGGACAGCGCTTTAAGGAAAGCGGCAGGAGCAGCTGCGAACACTACAGACGGCAAGGCCGACACCCCTCCCCGCCGTGCTGCGTGTGGAGTGCGAAGGCTGCGGCGGGGAGGAAAGAGACACTCCCCAAGATGAAGGCAGCAGTCCCCGGGAGCCGCGCTGGTTTCTCACCGCCCCAGTGCAGCGGGTGCAGCATGAGGCAGTGATGGGAGCAGAGACACACCGGTCATGATGTCTGGACAAGCGCCGTGCCTGAGTGTGCATTCCTGGAACAGGCAGCCTGGATAATAAAGTAGAGCGAGGCTGAGAGTCCGAGGGATGGTGCACGAGGCCTACAATATGAGGGACGATGCCAGAGCCTCTCGACCCAAAGGACACCCTGCCATCTAGTGACCGTTGTCCTGCACTGCAGAGGGTGAGGAAACAAAAAAGCATGGGCAAGCCAACGAACCATAGCCGCTACATAGGGCTGGATGGCAGCTGCATATAGCTGAGGGACAAGGAGCGGCAGCACGTAGAAAGGTAGAGCCTACGTGGCAGAGTGAAAATGAGGATTGACAAAGGCGCAAGTAGGATGGTACAGTAACGCTGACCTCGTAGAGTGGTGCCAAGCCACGGAACTGCTGCAGAGGAAGTTACAAAGTGCAGGAGTGCGCCAGGAGCGCAAGGACTCCACACACATACCAGGACAGCACAGCACTGCGCTGCGCAGGAAAGTGCAAGGAGTGAAGGAACTCCATGCACCAGGAGAAGGACGACAGAGCAGTAGCACAAACCACCGGACACACTGAGCCACACAGAGACCTACCAAAGGCGGAGCAGCACTTGATGGCCACAGTTTGTCGTTGCAACTGCCGGGAGGAAACTACAGCACCACCACCCGAAGATACAGTGGTTCCAAGACTCCCCACCAGGCGAGTGCGACACGGAGGAAGCGCGACAACCGCTGACACTGCTCCAGGGTCTCAGAAATAAAGCAAGCACACCCCGTGAAGTAACGGGAAGCGACCTGAACACGAAGAAGCAAGAAGGAGTGGTAACGTAACCCTCCGCACCTAATGAAGCACAGGAAGAGTGCGGACAAAAGCGCGCCAACGCTAAAGCACCAGAACGGTGAGCGCACCAGAAAGAGCAAGCACACGGAAGACGGCAAAGCGTGAGGATTCACGTAGAAGGTAAAGCCGACCAACCAGATGGTCGCACGAAGAACCTGGATGGTCACACGACGTGACGCATCCAAGAAGTCGGACAGCCAGATGGCCGCACCAAAAGCCGACCCACCGCGGGTCGCGGAAAGAAGGTGACCGAAGCATGGGTCAACAAACAGTGACATAGCAAGTATCCAGCAGGAGAACCGAAGATAGCCTGCCAGTATCGGCAGAGTGGACCACCAAGACACAGTTCACGAACATGGACAAGCGAACTTCGACAACCACAATTCAAAATCCAGAGTCAAGGGAGAAGATCGCAAGTCACAGACAAGAAGGAGACAGTGTCCGAGAACCAGGACAAGACCAGGGGGAAACAGGCGGAGTGCATGCTGCCTGGAGAAGTCTAGTCCGGAAGATGAAGACAGCAAGGTGACCAGACCGCGTTGCGAAAAGGACGATGGAGAAGGAGTGGCACGACACCACAGAAAGAAAGAAAGGAGAAGCGGTCTGAGTGGCACGTCTGCCACCACCAAAGAGAAGAAAGGAGAAGAGGTCTGAGCAGCACGACGACAGGAAGGCAAGAGAAAGGAGCAGAGCAAAGAGGAGTGTGGACCAAGACACTACAACACACCAGAAGGGGAAACACCGATGAGAATGTGAGAGGTGCACGACAGTCCACACGCACGACCGGGACACATGTAACACCACTGGAAGCAAGCATCCAATTGCAAACCCGACAGTCACCCAGGAAGGACGGAAGCGAGCAGGCCGGTCTGTTGGCAAAAACCACCTCTGGGATGGAACGGACACAGGGACGCGGAAATCCAGGGGCTGAGGCCTCAAGGACACCGGTGGCAGAGGATCCCACAACGAGAGACGGACTGTTGAAGATCCTGAAAGACCGAAGGTCGCACACGACGGAACCAGTGCCAACAACACCCTTTCAGGTGGAGCTTCGGCTACAGAGAGAGGACCCATAGCGACGTCCTTCAACACGTTGGAGCGGCAAGGCGGCATGTCCTCCGGTCCAGTGGGAACCCGGCAGAAAAGGGCCTCCGGGTCGTCCAGTGAGAGAGGACACCGTGAGAGGGATAACCTGCAGCTGAAGATCCCGTCAGAAACAGACACCAGCTTGAACCAAACACCTCGACCAGGACGGTCCAGCGGAAAGCAACACACTTGGGACCTGCTAGTCCTACTTCTACACATTCACAGGATGTGAAACAGAACGAGAGAGACTGTACAGCTCACTAACAAGCTGCAAGTCTGCCAAGGCAAGAAGAGACACCATTGCCAGCAAATGGCGTGATCAGTAGTGGAGAAGACCACGTGGGAGTCGTTGTGACTGAGTTATGGGAGTTTTGGGTGAACCATATTCTTTCCCACAGGATGGACTTTAGTTAGGGTAATTTTCTTAACTAAGGTTGGGAGGGATGTAGTAACGTAAGACACGGTCTAGTGTCTCAGTTTCATTGTACCAGCACACCTAACACCCACCCACCACCAGGCGTCATAGGTCAGATGACCCTGGCCAATTAAAGGGGCTGAGCGCACGTGCTCGCGGCCCATTACCCATCCCCAGTCACTGTGTCTGCGTGTGTCTGCGTGTTATTTCTCACCTGCATAATGAGGGCCTAGCGCCCCTCACACAAACCTTACAGGCGCTAACAAATGTCTCTTAAACAAATATCTCCTATAGCACCATCACTACCAATAGCATTTTTAGGTCTCGTTCTCGAGACCTATTGTTGTTGATATGCCTCTCAAGGGAGACAGACCGGGGCACGAGCATATTGTGGTCTGTGGTGGCGCACGTCCAGCCACGCACACATCTCCTGTCCCGAGCCAAAAGCATGCAGTTTCACTTTCGTGTTGACACTGCACTTACACCAGGCTTTTAGTCGACACGTAAACAACACAACATTCAACATGTAAGTCTTTTTAAATGTAGATATACCCCACTTACCAGCAATTGTGGTGACTTTGCGCTGGTCTCGTGTCTTCATCGGCATACTCTGTCTTGATCACAGGAGCCCTCTAAAGTTTGCATCGCAGCCACTGCGCACGAGACGCAGAACCAGGAACAGCGCATGCGCGAGCAGCCCTCGCGCTCCTATCCCCCCCATGTCTCATCCCCGGCCGGGATGTGGAGCACAGGTGCCGCGTTGCTTGTTTTTTTCCCTTTAACACTCAGCGCAGCGCCTGCATAAAGGACACTGCTCTCAGTGTTAAAGTTAGAAAAGAAATGATCGCAGTGTCCTGCAAGACTGTGGAATACTTTCACTAGGGAGAACCTTTAATTTCTCTGGTGCTGCTTGTTGCGGCTTGAGCTTCACAATCAAACCCCCCACGTCTCCCCCTCTCTCGACCGCAGCACCCCATCACAAGCCTGGCAAGCCCTTCAAAGGCTCTGGAGCGGGCACCAGCCCATGGGGGTCCTACGCCAAGTGCTGAAACAGCTGCTCTGAGGCGGCTGGGCAGACGCAGGCCCAAACAAAGGGAGGAAAGAGGGTGAAAACAACACACACACAGCACCCTCCCAGGCCGAGCTGCTGTTCACCCCTGTCCAGGGGCGCTTCACCTCCCTTCATTGGAAACTCAAAGTAGCCCCCCAAACAAAACAAGCAGCAAAAAAAAACATGCAGCCTGAAAACTCAAAGTGAATTTCACACGCTCCGGCGGTCCGTAATGCCCCGCTAAAGCCAGACCCGGGAATAATTATCAAGGGGCAGTTAAGCCTGGTTTGTAGGGGCGGGGTGGTCTGTTCTCCATTTTTTAATTAAACAAACTAACTTTCCCAGCGGATTAAGGGATCGAAAAAAGGTGTGATGACATTTTAGGAAATTGTTACCCTAGTTATAAACCTTTCGGAATGTAAAACACTATTTGATGGGTTGCTAATCGGTCGCAAGAAATTACACAGCCGTGTAAAACTCCAACGGGTCTAGGTCACATTTGGATTGGAGTTCCTTGAAGAGTCACCAAGCAGTTGGTGTGGGAAGAAGATACCATTTTTTAATCCACAGTTCAATGTGTAGTGGCTTCCCTTTGTAAAGTAATGCGTGATTATACCATAACGATTCCCAATTAGAGCGCCGTAAACTTGTCTTTTTCAATTTTCATCAGGGCGATTTTCGTATTCTGGAAGATGGATTTTGGGCAAGTGGCCATGCAAGGATTAGCAGTTAGGGCGGTCGCTGGGACGAGGTTTCTAAAAAGAGCTTTCTCTACGGCTAGCAACACAGTGGTGTAGTCAGCAGGGGATGATAGCTAATAAGAACCTTGCTTGGCAAGGAAGGCCGTCTGGTACAGTTTGAAGTCCGCTAAGTTGACCCCTCCTAAAGATTTATCTAGGCAGAGTTTTTTTTAAACTAATCTTTGCCTTTTACCCTTTCCATAGGAATTTAGAAAGTAAATTGTCTAATTTGTGGTGAAAATCCTAGGACAAGGTGAGAGGTAGCATTGTAATGAGATAATTTACTAGAGAGGAGATCATCATTTTGATGGTTTCGACCCTTCCCCACCAAGTTAAGAAGCGAGGAGACCAGCCGTCTTATTGAGATTTAATTTTTTCCAACGTGATGGACTCATTGCATTGAAGGGTCTCAAGAAGGGTGCTGCCAAATTCAATACCTAGGTACTTAATAAATCCAGTCTGCCATGAGAGACCGGAATTACCTAGCATGTCCCTGGTGCCAAAGATGTTTAGGGGCTTAACCTCTGATTTGTCCCGGTTCAGTTTGTACCCAGAGTAGGTAGAGTATCTCTCTATGGTGGTCATTATAGCCTTGATGGAAGTGTCTGGGTTCTCTGTAACCACCAGGATGTCATCCGCATATGCTGCCAGTTGCACCCGCGTATCCCCGAAGCCCACTCCCGTAATGCCTTTTTCGCTTTATATCCGTTATGAGGGGTTCGAGGGCCAGGAGAAACAGTGCTGGCGAGAGAGGGCAGCACTGCCTGGCACCCTGTTCTAATCGAAATGGGTCCTACAGGGTGCCATTTATGGCGATCTGGGCAGATGGAGAAGAGTATAGGGCCATTACCATGTCAGTGTAGGATTTACCCAGATTGAAAGCTTGCATACATTGCTTTAAGAAGGACCAAGACACCCTGTTGAACGCTTTTTCTGCATCCAGGGTGATGGCAACAGAGGGGGTGGATGTTAGTTTAGCTTTCTCTAGGACATGGCACAGTAGTCTTGTGTTATCATTGGACATGTGGTATTTAAGAAAGCCAACTTTAGAGTTGCTGATCAGTTTTAGGAGGATAGCATTCAGTCTGTTGGCTAAGATTTTTGCATTGATTTTGCAATCTAGGTTTATAAGTGAGATAGGGCGATAGTTTTTTTAAAGAGGATAACAATTATTGTGGCTTCACCCATTGACTCGGAGACACTTCCTTTTATAGCAATCGAGTTAAATCATTTTAATAAGATGGGACAAAAGTTCTTTGTCTGTGAAGAGGGACCCTAGTGCAAAAATGTCATCTTCTGAGAGTTTAGGGTGGTTGTCTGAACAGAGGAGGTGTGACTGATAGAGCACTCGGTTGGCTTAAATCGTTTCTGACAGGCAGAAGCTTTCAGGTTCAACGGGGCTCATTTCAGTCTGAAGAGTGGGGACTGGAACAGGGAGTGCCACAGGGCTCTGCTCTAATTCCTACCCTTTTTAACTTCTATATGGCACCCCTGACTGAGCTAGTTCAATCGTTCGGCGTAGAGCTTGTATCCTACGCCGACGATACACAGCTCTTACTCAACCTCACCCAAACACCGGCTGCTGAGCCTGTATGCAAGCACTGGCCACTTGCATAGATACGCACTGCCTTAAATTGAACGGATCCAAGACGGAAGACTTGGTGGTTGGTGGTGATCTACGACTCTGGACATGTGACTGGTGGCCAAACTGTTTAGGCGATATGCCTACACCATGTACTGAAGCCAAAAACTTAGGGATATGGATGGATCCCACACTCTCCTATGAGACACACATCAACCGTCTAGTAGGCAAGTGCTTTGGAGTCCTTAAGACTCTCAACAAAACCCTAGATCTCCTTCCTTTGGAGGCCCGGCGCACTATGACCCAGGCACTAATTACGTCACGCCTCGATTATGGTAATGTCCTTTTCCTGGGAGCTTCTAGCAAAAGCATAGGACGACTCCAGATATTGCAAAATGCTGCAGCCCGCCTAGTGCTTAGACGCCCACGAAGAGCCAACTCTAAAGCCACCCTGGATGCCCTCCACTGGCTCCCAGTGAAAAAAAAGAATAAAGTACAAAGCACTCCTAATATGTCATCAGATCATCTGGCATAAAGCCCCCGGCTATCTGACCGGTCTGGTTACCAGGTACGAACCACGTAGATCACTGAGATCTAGCGGTATGGGCACGCTTGTGACCCACCGCTACAGGAGAGAAAAAATGGGAGGTCGGTCCTTCAGAGTGGCGGCTGCCACAGCATGGAATAAACTTCCCATCTCTCTCCGCCTGGAGCCTTCAGAAACTATTTTCCGACGGAAACTTAAAAATTATCTGTTCTCCTTATAACTTACTTATTTCCCTTTGCCCCGCACTGTCCCCCCCCCCCTAATGAGTTTTTTCTCCGCTCTCTTTTTAGCGCGGGGACACGCCGAGATGGCGTACTTTAACCATGGGCTCTATAAATGTCTTTATTATTATTATTATTATTATTATTATTTTAGAGCATGTCAGCTTGTTTTTGTAGCGGTCCTCATAGAAGGCCTGTCTTGTTTGGTGTGGATATTATTAGCGGAGTCTTTAATCGAAGTTATGGTGAATTGTTTCGGTCTATGTTTGAGGTAAGACGCAAGCAGCTTTCCTGCTCTATTCCCCTCACATTATTTAAGCACTTTAAACCTATTGATCCATACTCCGACGCGTCTACTCACAAATGTGTTATATTTTTATTTCTTTTTAATAAGTTGGTCCAGAGAAGATTTGCTTTCTAAGTTAGCGGAGTGGGCGATTTCCAGAGCCTTGATATCTTTTTCAAGTGTCCAGTTCCATGTTCAAGTTTTTTGTTAGTCCGCGCTCTAATGCCTATAATGACGCCCTAATTGTAGCCTTTAGAGCATCCCAAACACGGAGATGTTTGAATCTGGGGAATCATTTGATGTGATATAATCCCGAATAGCGTTCTCTATTTGCCGGTTCTCAGGATTTGAAAGTATTTCCTCATTGAAGCGCCAGCACTTTGGGGGTAGTATAGAGTGAGAGCCTGCGAGTGTAGTACTGACGCATGAATGGTCAGAAACTAGTTTGAGTGAAAGGGTTAGAGGTAGAATATAATCAATTCTGGAGTAAGAATTATGTGGAGCCGAATAAAATGTATAGTCCCTCCCATCAGGGAGGCACCAGGAGTCTCTTAGATTAAATTTGGAACACATGCGTATGAGCGACTCGTGAGAGCGGGATGGTTGATATATGCATTTGGATTGACGGTCTAATAGGGGTCTAATAGGAGATTGAAGTCGCCACCTATAATCAAGAGTTAATCTTGTGGTATGCTCTCAATAGAGGTTGAGACAGATTCCCAAAAGTCTGGGTCGTCAGAGTTAGGTCCGTATATATTAACCACGTGGATGGGGTCCTCGTCTCTCATCATGTGGATAATTAATAGCCTACCATCGGCGTCATGAGTGTGTGAGATAATGGAGATGTTTGATTTCTTTGAGATTAGGGTAATCACCCTTCTTTTCTTGTGAACGGCCGAGGAGCATAGAGTCTGTGAGACCCAGTTAAGATTTATGAAACCTATATCTTCCTCTGAAAGCTTGGTCTCTTGAAGTAGGATAACGTCCCCTTTTGATTTTGCTAAGTAATCAAAGACCTTTCTGTGTTTCACTGGATCATTGAGGCCCTATGTTGAGATTTTCTAACAGGGATTTAGTCTGAGCTATCTAGAGGGTGGTGATCGCTAGGAGAGTGAACGACATATTGGCAAATATAATTGGGAAGACGGTGACTTTGAGTGCAACATATTGCATGGTAACCGCAGCAAGATATGGGACTAGTTATTTGTGGAATTTCTTTCATACAGACACGTGTGATGTCTGAATTGGATCCTGCACGCAGTGCATGACTTGTGATACTACAGAGGAGGTACTGTCAACCTAATATAAAAAACGGCAAATAAACAAAAGTGAAACAGCCAAAATTACATTTACCCCAACCCTCGTATACCCCCTCCCCTTTCCTCCTGCTCCCCTACTCCCCCATCCCTTCCCTCCCTCCCCACCCACCTCCTCCCCTCCCGAAAAATTCGAAGACCTGTCTAAAGGCAGCACAGAAAAATTAAATGGAACATTGAATCTTCAGGAGAATAATGGATCAAGAACTACACCACAGCTTATGCGTGGTAACTATCAAGAATCATAGGTGACTATAAGCACATGAGCCAGTGTACCCCTTTATACGGGTTTGGACAGATTCGAACTTGGCAAACAATGAAAATTGTCATGGGAGTACATAACTATATGTAGTAATCCACAGAGGAAACTTCTTATAAATTCTTGAAGTATCTTTAATGGAGTATAAGTTTAATGCAGCAACCTTCAGCAAACCCATCAAATACTGGTTTACATTAGAACATTCAGCGTGATGCAATTCCACAGCATCATGACTGCATCTTATAATTCTAAACATTACCACATAACCCAACCACAGAACCCAGAGAGTTCTAGCAAACTGCCCCAGGCAGGGACATAAAGTGGCATGAAGCCAGCTTGACAATAGGCAACTTTTTGTTAACAGGAACTAGTATAGAAAGCCATCTGGACAGAAGGAAGCTAAGATACTGAAACAAATTGCAATACCAGTGGAGCATTTTGACCAGGCAGTTCAAGGGATAGAAGAGTCCTGGATCTCCGTTTTCAGCTTGTTGGAAGATCCCCTGGTCAGGTCCATGCTCTGTGAGGCAGAATCTTCTACATGGCGTGCAAGGTCTTGAGTTGCTAGAGAAGAGATGTGGTCTGCCATTTTCGATTTTAAACTTCGACGGACCTGCAAAGGAAAATTGGATGTCTTTCGCCTTCAGTTGATCTCTCAAATGAAGGAAACCTTTCCTCGTTTCAACGGTCTCCTGGGTGAATATTATGTGTTGACCTTCCCAGGTGACGTGATGGTTTTTCCTGGCGAACTGCAAAATGACCTCAGCATGGTACCGGAGTGGTTTGCAGATCAAGGGTTGAGGGCCTTTTCTCCCCTGGACATTGAACGTTGGTATTCTATGTGCTCTGTCGAGTTCCAGGCGGTGTTGGAATGTAATCCCCGTGATCATCAGTATCCAGGCCTCAAGGAAGGCTACACATGATGCCGCAGCCTTCTCTGAATTCTCCGGAACGCCAAAAATATGTATGTTTCCTCCTGTTAAGATCCTCCAATTCGGCGTTTTGTCTTTTGAGATCATATGTGGTGTTCTGGAGATGTTTTATGATTTTGGAGGATTGGGAGGTCCTGTCATTCACGTCACGGATTGCTGTAAGTTCCAGTTTCATTGCATAGTATCTGTGTTGCTTTTTGGCGATTTAGCTAAGTCATGGACTTCTGCTAGCTTTTTTAAGATCATGGTCATCGTACTTGTTAGGTCTGACCTGGCTTTGATTGGAGATTCTGAAGGTGACAGTTCTGGACGTACTTTTGTGTTATTGGTTCTGCTTTCCCTATCCGTCATTGTCAGGCAGGGTTGAGGCGGGATGCGGGAATGCTCTGATGTGAAGAACTCGGTACCCTCACAATTGCTCCCACTTGCCCTCTCTTATTCTCCTGCTCTCTCTTGCTGTAAGCTCAGGATCTGTTAAATACCGCTCTGTTCCGGATGTTTGTGCCAATAGTAGTGATGAGGACGCAGGAACACAGTGCAAAGGATTGCTCCAGCGCTATTGTGAGAAGTGGCACATGCGGGTGGGAAGTCTGCTAGGGTCTTGACCTGGTGCGCAGATTTGCCTTGGGATTATGAAGTACTGGCTAGCACTTAGAAGAACAGCGCTTATTGCGGGTTGTAAACAAGTATTGCGGACAGGGTGTCGAGACTGGCAGACTCCCTGGTAGGGATCCCGACTCCCCAATCACCGGTGTGGGTGCAGTGAGAATCAGAGTAGCAACAGCAGTCCACAGATAGGTCTCATGCACGGATGGTTAGCTTAGGTTGCTCAGGTAGGCTTTCAAGGCAATGGGGTTTGTTTCACCATGCTGCGCTGTCGTGAATTAATGGGTGCAAACCACGCTGGGGTATTGGAGCAGGCGTCGCGCGTAGAGATCAGAGTGAGTGAGTGAGTGAGTGAGTGCGTGCGGGCTGTTTATCTGCAGGCGTCGGATGGAATCTTCCTGTGGCGTTCCTCCTAAGGCATTGATAGTGAGGCGAAAGGCCAGAGTGGGTATGATGGCGTCGTCATATCAGAGGTGGGTCCTGTGGTCTGAAGAGCTGCGAGTTCGCCTACTGTTGTCTATCTTCGCAACCACACTTCTATGTACCATCGGGAGACCAGGAGCCAAACAAGGAGCCAACTTGGTGCTTTGTGTGAAGCGGCTGCTTCCCTAGAGGTTAATTCAGGTTGTGGGTATAGGAGTCTGCAGTCGCTGCCATTTTGTGGCAGAAGCATGAGGCATCCAAACCCATACCTGCCCTTTCACAATTATCTGCAGAGATTAGGAGTCAGGCGGGGGCTAAAAGCAGAGCTCCTTGCGCTACGCTGCATACATCCCTTTTTAAGAGCGCAGGTACCAATGCAATTTACTGAGAAGGTGCTGTAATACCTCACTGCCAGTACGCGTTAATAAGTCGGGCAATACGGAGTCTGAGATCGGTGTTACTCCTCTCGTATTGGCCGCAACGCAAATCACCCACCTTTTGTAGCGCTGAGGTAGTACGGTGAAGCGCCGTTATTCAGACAGCCGGAGGGCCAACGGTGCCAGGATTAGGATAGCATCGCTTAACGGCACTCCGCCATCTTGAGGCTGCGCGACTCGGGTCCGTGGGTCTCTGGAAGCGATGCCGGAATTAGCTTTTCCTGGGCAATTAAAACAAGAGTCGTAGCGCCAGAATGAGCTACATGACGAGGAGAGGTGAAGCCTGGTCTTTCTGACTTCAAAATCTGCGGTTTATCTCCTGAATACGGCTTTGAACGCTCTTCTGTGTGCCGAGCCACGCGTTCAGGCAGCCATTGCTGCTGCCGTCCAAGCCACACACCCCAAAATGATGGAAGAACGGCTTCCAGTCTGGTGAGTGGCGCACAGATAGCCTTAAGGGTATCATTTCACTTGGCAATGCAGACGACCCTTATGACTACCTTGAAGGCTTCCGGTAGCTCTAGTTTAGCTCAAAATATTCCATAATAGCCATCTGGATCTCTTCTTTGAAAGCTGCATTGCGTAAGGGCACCCAATGAAAGATGCCAGGTGAATGCGTGGGGCAGAGTTTGGAGAATCTGCAGGACGAGCCTCACCGGGGAATGATCACAGAGAGTATGTGGCAGGTGAAGGATTGATATGGCCCATTGTTGTACATCCTTTGAGGTCAGCCAGAAGTTGATTCTGGACCATGCATTAAGGTGTGAGGAGAGACAAGACCTTTGTGCGTATCACGGTGTGTGAGTTGCCAGATATCTATCAAGTGTTTGTCCGAGAACAGTGTATTCAAGGTGTTGGCCGCCTGGGGGTGGGGGATGCTGAGAGATACTAGACCTGTCCCACGAGTACTCCAGTGACACATTAAAGTCTACCCCCAAACTGCATTTTCCGGGTACCAATTTCAGAAATTAGGTGAAACACCTTTGTGAAGATCTCTGGGACTTCAGTGTTGGAACCATTTATTGCAGCCAGTGTTAAGGGATGCTAGTGTAATGTATTGTCTGTCTTTGTCACTGAAATAATTGTCTGCCCTGGCAGGCCCTTTTTTAACAGGATAGTGACCTAGGAGTACGTTGAATATGTTGCTCCCCACCAACATGTGTAGGCCACAAGCGGGGGTCTTAGCCAGATGGGTTTCATGTAAGATGCCGATTTTGTGTCCAGTTAGATAGGCCTGTACCAATTGAGTCTTCCGGCCGTCGTTCAGCCCACGCACGTTCCATGTAAGACAGGACATGCTGGTCATCCTATCTTGTAATAGCTAGGGAATAACTGGATGTGTTTATGGTAAAATGCCCCATGTTGAGACCATCTGTATCCTATGTACCATGTACAGTAGACCATCGTACAACAAAGGAACAGTGCTTGATTTTATCCAACTATCTTTCGGAAACCATAGATATCCCCCCACAACGCCTTCCCCAAACTCCAAATAACATACTGCCACCCTCCCTCCCTCCAGCCACCCCAGCACTCCGTATAGGTTGTGAAAATCTACCCCATGAACTCAACAAATGGGAAATGATCCCTCGGGCTGTGAAGTCACTGGGCAAACAACCTACCAATAATGGCTGAGTGGCCAAGCAGTTGAGCCTATGGGGTCCCATGCAATATGGGAGCATGGTAATGTGGGTAACGAAGCAATTGGTGACATCACCATCTTTAACATCATTACAAGAACACTGATAATGATTATGTACTGTCATCTGGACACATCCTATACCCTTATCCCAACATTGAGACACCTATATAAAGTGTTTGTGGGAGATATCAGTAGTCAATAAGCTGCGCCTCCGCTGAGGAGTGCAGCGAGGCCGCCAGGAATCAGTTGGTCTTCGCTATCTGTTTTGCGAATTTCAAGGAGGTTTATCGTCTGTGAAATAATGTACTTCACTCGAGTGGGAGATCCTGAGCTTAGCAGGGTATGAGAGGGCATATTGCATGTCCGCCTGTTGCAATACCTTTTTGGCTAGTGGAAAATCCCAGCGGGCCGCCATCGCAGCCAAAGTGAAGTCAGGATAAAATTAGATGTTATTACCTTGATGTTGGATCAGTCCTCTCTCGCGGGCCAGCCTAAGGGTTGTATCTCGATAGTTCAACAGGTGGCCTACGATTGGTCGGGCAGAGATCCCCACTGGAGGATTGGTGCTCAAGGATCAATGAGCTCTCTCCACAATAAGGACGGGTAATAGATCCTCTCCGAAACTGTCTTGCAGCAGAGTCTCAACCTAGTCCTCCGTTTTAAAAATAGCTACGGTTTCAGGTATGCCCACTATGCGGAGATTATTGCACCTTGAGCAGGCCTCAAAATCTTCATTTTTGGCCTTGATTAGCTCTTGTACTCTATCCATTCGCAGGAGGTGTTCCTTCGATTCCGATTGAAGATCATCCACAGCCAAGACCAGGGTTTCAAGGTGGTCGAGTCTCGTATTGTGTGGATCTACCCGCTCTTTGACATGAACAAGGCAAGAAGTGAGCAGGTCTAGCTTGGAGTCTATTATTTTTAAGCTCATCTTCACATCCATGAATATCTCCTGGAGATCTGTATCCTTCATGCCTGTCTCCTCCATCTGTGCTGTGTCTGCATCTTGATACGAGGTATTTTCAATCTTACGAGTAGGGCATCTTTTCTCAAAGGAAAGCTTAGTCTGGTTTACATTGTTTGCCCATTTTTGTGGCCAGTTGCAAGTAAGAAGTCCAATGGTATCTTGGTAAGTAGATGTAGTTTTCACAACTGATAGGGCACCGGTGGGTGAGCAGTCTATCTACTTGCCACGGAATGCATCACAGATGTTCCGAGACTGCTATCTTGTTGAGCCCAGGCCCCGCCACACCTCCCAGATCAGGCCTCGCAGGAGGGGCATGAGAAGGCCTCTGTCCTGGGCAGGCGTACCCATCTTTAACTCTTGCAGACTGATAGAGTAACCCAGGTTGAGGAAGAGCTATGTCCAAAGCCTAGGCTGGGGTTCATGCTGATCAAATGCGACACACCGTGCTGCCTCAAATAATAGAAGACCGAGCACACACTTCTTGTTTCATCACTTGGTCTGCTTCGCCCAACGAAAGGGTAATATGCCGGTCACTTCCATTAATGAGGCATAACCGGCAGCATAAGTCGCAGACCCATCATATGGTGAGCCCGTCCCAGCTCTGAGTTCCGTCGACGGGCCATAGTTCCGACACCCCCAGCATGGGAAAAAGGCATCAAGACTGGCACTCAGTCCTGTGTGCTCACAGCCAGGTGGATGGGGGTAGCCGGCTCTGGAGTATTACGAACATGGGCCAGCGTACTACCGCGTATTGCACTGGTGTAGTCGCACAAGCGGGAACCCTCAATACACAAGGATTGTACTGTATTCCTGTCTGGGCCGACAGAGCCCCCTCACAGAGCAGCCATCTTGCTGCTCAGCGAGACCAAGCCCCCAACTGATATTTATTTTGTCATCACTAATGCTGATGAGTAACTTATTTCATTCATTCTTAGTGCATGAGGGAAGTTCAAAGGGGGGGTGTTGGCAACGGGCTAAGATGGGGGACGCTTATGCTTGAGGCTCCCACTCCCTGACCCATTATCCAGCAGATATCCTAGTCTGCAGTTGCTCGATAATGCCAACCTGGAGTATGCTGCAAGCCTAAAGTGCTCTAGAATGCCCTGCTGACTACCTGGGACCAAAGGAGCTAGGTAAATGGACCAGCGGCAATCAGTCCGGGGTCGGACCTGGGCCTGCTCCGCGTAGAGCTGCTGGGAGCGGGAGACAGGCAAGGCCCATGCAAGTGACTCACTAATACAGTGCATGTGCAGCTGTCTGTTGTCGTGAGGATGCTCTGTACATTTACACAGTGTTAAGTTGGCATGAGCTTATTAGAAGTTTAAGCGCCATTTGACTTTCCTACTCTGCTTTGCACATGACCCGCATTTGCGCTGGTGTTTAGAGAACACTAAGTATTTTGCTTCACACGAGTATAACTGATTTTGCTGCATTTCTAAGCTGCTTCGATAGTTTAGTCTGTACAGTGTGAGCCGAGACCGTCAAGGTTATCTTAGACACAGTGGTTGTTGTTCTAACTGATCAGTGCACGTTCTAGCCATTACACATATGCAGCTGTGGCCACCTCTGATATTGCAACGTTTAATAATGCACTGCGTATGCATGAACACGGACACTTGGAGAACATTCGTATGCTGAGAGCTCATGCAGAACTCAATGTGATCCACTTCTGCTGAGTACCAGTGGTATGGGGCCACCTGTCTAAGCCTATGAGACCTTCTATTAGTTACAAAATAACCTATTAGCAAGGGAGGGTGAAATCTAGGTATATGTAAAACCTGTTTCCATTTAGCATTATAACATGCTTTCTCCCTTTGTATTCTATGGAATACGAATTATGCTGGCAATCTTGTTTCTCATAATATGTCTGTTTGAATTAGCTAAGGTACTGCGCCTGAGATCACGGCGTTAGAAATAAATATTTCAAACTAGCTTGTGTCTCTAATTACTCCCTGTTTTGCACTGGTATGATAGTATAACGAAAGAGTGTTCCTGTTTACACCTTACCTGAGGTATCCTAAGTCGCATGTTCTGGGTTAACTAATCATTGGTGTATTTGCTATAGGACAAGGAACCATTGAGTCACTGATGCTAGCCTGGTAGGGGATTTTGGGTACTAACGTGAGTTTTGGTACACCCTAATTCGCTGAGGTCCTAAGTCTCTGTGCACAGTTCTGTATAGGAACAGAAATCCCTGCAACACTGGCACTTTGCTAACTGGAGTGGAGGTGGTGTTGGGCTGGCGTTTGCATAGTTACCAGTTGTGGCGGTGGACCTAGAGGCAAGGCAAGGCGAGCTGGCAGAGTTGCTGGAACGACTTGCGTGCATAAATTACGACACAAAATCGGACCGAGCCTATTAGCATGGCTCATTCAACAGGAGCAGATGTTGCACCCTATACAAGTCTTCCGTGACGAAGCTGGTCTGATACTTAATATGCAAGATGCTATACATGCTGAACTGGCCCTCTACTACAGGGCCCTATATACATTGAGAAGTGCATTTAGTGATTCACAACAAAATGCCTTTATCTCCTAAATCACACAACCGGTCTTAGACCAGGCTCAGCTGATAGATTTGGAAGAGCCTATCACTCTATAGAGATTGGTGCAGTGATAAAGGCCCTAGCCACAGGCAAGTTGCCAGGCAGGGATGGTCTTCCATCTGATTACTATAAAACCTATGCCCACATAGTGACACCACACTTGTAGCTGGTATTTAACACAGTGCTTGAAACACTGCCCCCTTCTATGCAGGAGGCGCTGCTTGTCCCCCTGCCCAAATGGGGCAAAGACCTGTCTGATCCTGGGTCATATCACCCACTGGCCTTGCTAAACACCGATTTTAAAATAATGGCTAAAGTGCTAGCGGACCGGCTGGCCCTCTAGTCCCGTCGTTGGTGGGATCTGACCAGAATGGATTTGTACCAGCACGCAACACCTCACTGAATCTCCGTCATTTCTTCACGTTCTTTGCCTACTCTCCCCGGCATTGGCCACAATCGGGCTGTCTGGTCCTCGACCTGAAAAAAAGCATTTAGTTCCCTGGAGTGGGATTAACTCTTTGTGATCCTTCCTAAATTTGGTATCACAGGCTGTTACCTTCGTTTGACCTGGCTACTGTACACTAGGCTGACAGGCTGGTTTATATCTGAGCCCCTTCTGGTAAATTGTGTCAATCGGCAGGGGTGCCCCCTATTCCTGTTGTTGTTTGCATTGGCGGTAGAGCCGCTGTTGGCGGTGCTCAGAGAACAGTGCCGTTATTCTTCCTCCAAAGGTATGAAAATGTTGCATGTATAACCCTTCGTGCTTATAACACTATGGATAATTATATAACCAGATGTATTAAAAAAACTAAAAAATTAGGGCAGTTCATATCGGACATATTTTGTTCAGCAGTCGCAAATACCATAAAAAAAGAGAGGGTTCGATAGCAATTACAGAGCACTCAAATTACATGATTCCATAGATGCAAGTAAATATGTGAGGCATTGGATAGGCCTAGCCCAGCTACCGTCTAGGTCAACTATGCGTCTTTAATTTCAGGGATATCCTATTTTGAATTACAGTAATAATGGATTCCTCACTACATGTTTGTTCTAGATTGAAAATAAAACTATTGTTCAAAGTTTCATGAAAATGTTTATGAAATGTGGTGCCCCTGATTATGCACTACAAAAGATGCTGTTGATTGACTGCATATGGAAAATGCCAGAGCAGGTAGGAGGGCTATAAAAGGGCTTTGCATGTTTGTAAAAAGCTTGAATTCCTTGTAATTGGCACCTTTCCTGTGCACATTTAACTTATCACGAAGTCTAAAAAATTGTCCCTTCAGCGGAGTTGCAAATCTCCTGTGAAGTATGAATTTGTGCCTGGAAATAGCAGTTCTACATAGAAATAAATGTTTGTCCTCTCAGTTCGTAATGTTTCTAAGAAAAGGGCATTTCAGACTTGGTTAGTAACTAATTTCTATCTTCTTCCCACTTAGGTTTCTATGTATAAGCTGATGTTTGATGCCATGGTGAGAGGGAAGATAAATTCAGAAAACCTTCTTAATCACCTTTGTTTGCGATCAAACCAGTCACTGGGACCACAGGTTCAGACTCATGCTCAGAAAGCTGGCTTTTCTGTGAGTACCTTTGGCGATCTCTTGGAGCTAACATGCCTCAACTTGACATTTTCTGACCTCCCTGCTATTGACAGTTTAAAAATTGAATACTGCCACCAGGAGAACAGCAGTCCACTTGGAGTGGAGATTGTGGACTTCAGGGAAGAAAGTGTACGAGAGCAACTTCAATACTACATTTCTTACTGGAAAGGACAGAGGGAGCTGAAAGGTGTTGACATAGAAGATGCTTGGAAATGCAGGACATGCTGCTTCTCAGAAATTTGTGAATGGAGGACAAAAAAGGCAGAAGAGACTTCACAGAAATTTCTGTCAAAAAGAGGAAAATAAAGACAGTTGTAGAGGAAAATAAAGACAGTTGTAGTGCTCTATAGTTTCTAACATCTGTGTATTGTTGCATCCAGAGTTTAAAGTCTGCGTAGAAAGCTAGGGTTCAGTGGACACTTGTAGTGTGATTTCATGCTCCAAATGTGTGGATTTGTCTGTGAATTCAAGGGTGATCTTCTAAAGTTTTGTCCACTGTTGAGCCACCAGGCATGGACCGAAGCCAGGTTTAAAAATTAAACATACTATATGCGATTTCTCTTTAAGATGTATTGTGTATATATTAGATTTTTGAATATTCTGAAAATCTGGCATGATTCCAAACCATATTGAGAGCCTCATTTATGAGGTTTTGGCGCAGGGCAGCACAGCAAGGAGTCTTGCTGCACTGCCCTGCGTCAAAAGAAATGGGCAAGAATGCGCTGTATCTATGTGATATGGCTCATTCCTATCCTTTTCCTCTGTGTTTGCGCACAATGAGCTGCCATGCACCAACAAGGACTCCCTTGGCCATGGTGTAAGGGTATCTGTGTTGTTAGGGTGATTGTTTTTGTGCCTCAAATCCTTGAAATCTATAACTCCCGTATCTGGATTTTTACCTTTTATGTAACATATTTCCTATTAAACCAGATATTCATCTCTGGAAATTATCTGATAACCATGAAGATTGGACGATTTCTACCCTGTCACCAGAGATACAACCCCGATACAGACTTAACCCCACAGTTGCCTGGGGACTGAGTGCAGACCGATTCTGAGGCAAAGAAAATAGAGCAAGAGCAAACTACCTGTGAAGGCGAGGAAAATAACAACTACCTACAGCTTTCCTTTCTCTCTCCCACCCAGCCACCCCCACCTAACAACCCATGGAAAGGGCTGGATTGTAGCCTTTTTAGGCTTATCTCTTGAAGATCTTATGTGAATTGAAATGAAAAGGCATTTGTAGAGCGCATCCATACTCGAAGGAGTGTCCTGGCGCTAGAGATAAGGTTTCCTGCATACCAAGGATGGACAATTACATAAAAGCCAGGTTTTTAGCTTATCATGCTGCTCTGCAATGCTTGGTATTTCATCATATTGGCATAAAGTAGACCGAGTAAGAGAATGAAGACTTTAATATTAGATATGTGTTTGGATAGAGAAAACAAACCAGCATTTCTCAATGTTAAAGACATTAGACAAAGGACTTTTTCCTTAAAAAATGTGATCCGTCACTCCACAATGGGAAAAAAAGGTACCACAAGATCTAATTTATTTAATCCTTGGTTGGCCATCTCCATATGAAGAGAGCTCCGGAAATCTTTTAAGCCAGGTAGATAATTTCCAATACCCAGGCGCACAACCTAATTCAGGAAGGGAACTAATTTCAAACACTTCTATTAGATGCGGCTGACACTGCCGCTTGTGCAATCAACACCAGTGTCTTGCTAAGAAGACATGCCTGGATTAGAATTTTAGGGTTTAAATCCAAAGTCCAGGCTCCTATCTTAAAGCTACCTTTTTATAAAGAGTATCTCTTTGAGAAGATGAAGGACACATACGTTGTAAAATATATGGGAGCCCTACAGTCTCTATCCAATTATGGTGATTTTCAGCGCTCCTGTTGCAGGGGCGGGCTCCAAAAGCATATCGACCGACAACACCTCAACATTATATAGAGGCAACAGTCAGTCCCCCTTTTTGAGAAGTTACTCTTGTGGCGGATTTAGAGGCAATAATGGCAAGGGAAATGGTAAAGGTTCCACACCCCGCAACTCCCCCTCAACAAACAGTGACTTGCCTCCTCTTCCCCTTGATCATTTGACACCTGTTGGGGGATATCTCTTTCAATTCCTCCCCGTCTGGCATAAAATAACTTCAGACAGATGGGTCCTACGAATTGTCCAGTCTGGTTATTGCATGGAGCTTACCAACAAACCCCCCAAACATTTCTCCACGTTCACGAAAAAATTTCACCAGAGCATCTACACCTCCTCAAGCAGGAGGTTCACTCTCTTCTGCAAAAGAGAGCTGTAGAGCCCGTACTTTACAGTATCAAGGATCCAGCAGGATGTCTCTCTCAGGTCTATACTGAACCTCGGAGACTTAATTCAATATATTCACTCGGATCACTTTCACATGGTGACACTTCAACAAGTACTCCCACTCTCCTACAGCAAGGTGACTTATGTCTACTCTAGACCTAATAGACGCATACTTCCATCTTCTGATACATCCTGCTCATTGCAAATATCTCAGGTTTGTGGTAGCGAGAGAACACTACCAGTTCGAAGTGCTTCATTCGAAATCACCACTGCTCCCAGAGTATTCACCAAATGCTCTACATGCCAAGAACAGATGCTTACTGGATAAGTAACATTATTCTCACATCAGTGCAGGTTTTTTTTTTTGTTAAATACTCTGCAAACCAAAAAATATAAACCAATATTATAATTTATAACCCCAGTAGCTTTAACTCTTACAATTGCGAGACCTATTGCATTGCAAATGCTTGTTTTTCCAGCCAGCATATTATTAGTCTCCTCTCAACTCTCTCATAACCTATTTCCCATTTTCTGGTTCTCCAGCACCGCAAGGTCATACAAGTGGCAATAGCACTATGCAAATATAATCGCTCCACTGCATACAAAAAACAGAAGTAAAAAACATATCATTTTCAACACTAAGACTCTAAGTTTCTCAAATGCAAAACTGATTGCATTGAAAATGCTTGTTATAACTGCCATAGCCTAACCCAAAAGAAAATGTATTTCTGAAGATCGTGCCCCTTTATCAGCTATCACAATCTCTCCCAGTGATTATTGTGGTAATTGATTATTGAGCATGATTACTTCATGATAATCATGGTTCGCAGTGTAAGGTGGCACATATAACTGCTCCAAGAGTGTTTGGTGAGACCCTGGTCTCAAAGGACCAAGGCCTGGGTGGGTTTAGTGCTGATGATACCAGGGTTCAGCAGAAACTTCACTTATGTAGAAAGCATAACCCATCACTAGAAGAACCTTTAGTCCTCTCCATAATACCAGCAGGTGACTGACCATGCATTCCAGGCAGGACTGGGTGCACTTATTAGGGGTACTTCGTACAATCAATCAATCCATCATTTGTAAAGCGCACTACATACCCGTGAGGGTCCCAAGCTGCTGGGGTGGTGTGGGGGTGGGGGGGTACTGATAGAACAGCCAGGTCTTGAGTATCTTCCTGGAGGTCAGCAGGTCTTGGGTCTGTCGTAGGCTCAGTGGAAGGGTGTTCCATGTCCTGGCGGCAAAGTGGGAGAAGGATCTTCCACTGGTGGTTGTTCTACGGATGCGTGGGACGGTGGCAAGTGAGAGGTCGGCGGAGCGTAGCTGGCGGTTGGGGTTGTAGAAGGAGAGCCATCTGTTGAGGTAGGCTGGGCCAGTCTTGTAGAGTGCCTTGTGTGCGTGGGCTAGAAGCTTGAAGGATATCTTCTTGTTGACGGAGAGCCAGTGCAGGTTTCTCAGGTGGGGGGTGATGTGGCCGTGGTGTGCTACGTCGAGGATCAGTCGTGCCGAGGCGTTTTGGATGCGTTGTAGCCATTTGATGAGCTTGGTCGGGGCTCCCGCGTAGAGGGCGTTTCCGTAGTCGAGTCTGCTGCTGACGAGGGCCTAGGTGACCGTCTTTCTTGTATCTGTCGGGATCCATCTGTAGATCTTGCGAAGCATGTGGAGGGAATTGAAGCAGGAGGAGGAGACGGCGTTGACCTTCTTGGTCATTGAGAGCGGTGAGTCGAGTATGATTCCCAGGTTGCGTGCGTGGTCGGTAGGTGTCGGGGCTGCTCCCAGTGCCGTCGGCCACCAGGAGTCGTCCCAGGTTGAAGGGTTGGAGGCGAGGATGAGGACCACCGTCTTGTCAGAGTTCAGCTTCAGACGGCTGATCTTCATCCAGTCGGAGACGGCCTTCATTCCTTCGTGGAGGTTGGCTTTCGCGGTGATGGGTCCTTGGTGAGGGAGAGGATCAGCTGAGTGTCGTCGGCGTAGGAGATTACGTTGAGGTCGTGCTGTCGGGCTACATCTGCGAGCGGGGCCATGTAAATGTTGAACAGCGTCGGGCTGAGGGAGGATCCCTGGGGTACGCCGCAGGTGATCGCGGAGGCTTTGGAACGGAATGTGGGGAGGCAGACGCTTTGGGTTCTGCCGAAGAGGAAGGAGGTGATCCAATCCAGAGCCTTGTCTCGAATCCCTGCGGCGTGGAGGCGTGCATGTAGTGTGCAGTGGCAGAGGATGTCGTAGGCGGCAGAGCGGTCTAGGAGGATGAGTGCTGCGGTCTCGCCGTTGTCCAGCAGGGTCCTGATGTCGTCGGTGGCGGCGATAAGGGCAGTCTCGATGTTGTGGTTGCTGCAGAACCCTGACTGGGAAGGGTCCAGGATTCTGTTTTCTTTGAGGTATCGGGTTAGCTGTCTGTTGACGGTTTTCTTGATGGCCTTGGCCGGGAAGGGAAGCGGAGAGATGGGCCTGAAGTTCTTGAGGTCTCTTGGGTCTGCCTTAGGTTTTTTGAGTAGGGCGTTGATCTCGGCGTGTTTCCAGATCTCTGGGAAGGTCGCGGTCTCGAGGGAGAGATTGATGACGTTGTGCAAGTGGGGTGCGATGGAGCTGCTTGCTCTGTTCAAGACGTGGTGCGGGAATGAGTCTGACTGAGAGCCGGAGTGGATTGAGCGCATGGTCTTGATGGTGTGATCTATGCTCACGCTGGCCCAGGCTAGCAAGGGGTCGTGGTGGGTGGTGTACGGAGGGTCTGTTTTGTTGCTCTCTGTTGGGGCTGTCTGGGTGTTGAAGCTGTCATGGATGTCTGCTATCTTGTGGAAGAAGGTGGCGAGGGAGTCGCACAGGGCTTGCGACGGTGGCATGTCGTTGGTGTTGGAGAGTTTCTTCACGATGTTGAAGAGCTCCTTGGTATTGTGTGCGTTGTTGTCGAGGCGGTCTTTGAAAGAGGTCCTCTTGGCCGCCCTGATGAGGTGGTGGTGGTTGCGGATGGCGTCCGTGTGTGCTGCATGGCTGTCCAGAGTTTGTTCACTGTACCATTTCTTCTCTAGTTTCCGGCAGGCTTGCTTGGAGGCTAGGAGTTCTGGGGTGAACCAGCTGGCCCTCTTGCTGGTGTCTCTGTGGGTTTTTTTTCAGCTGGGCGAGGGTGTTGGTGCAGTCTTCGATCCAGCGTCTGAGGCTGTGGGCATCTTCGCCGGTGTTGGAGGGTTCGGTAGGTGGGCTGAGAGCGAGGTTTGCGTGTAATTGGACTTTGGTGATTTTGCTCCAGCAGCGGCGTGGGATCTGTTGGGTGCGGTGGTGTGGTGGGTTTCTGTAAGGCGAAATAGATGCAGCGGTGGTCGGTCCAGAGGAGTGCGGTGGTGTGTCTGATGGAGACGTACGGGCTTGCGGAGAAGACGGTCGAGCGTGTGGCCGGTGGAGTGGGTGGGCGTTGTGACAAGTTGCTTCAGTCCGAGGTTGGCGAGTTTATCGATCAGGGTTGTGGAGTTGTTGTTCTCAAGGTGAAAGTTCAGGTCTCCGAGGAGGATGTAGTCAGTGAAGGTCAGGGTGTGCTTGCTGATCAAGTATGAACTGGGGGCGGGGTCCGGGGGGTCGGTAGACGAGGGTGTCTCTGAGGGTGGAGTCAGGGTCTGTGTGGATCTGGAAATGCATGTGTTGGCAGTGCTGAGCGCGTCCTCGGTGCTAGTCGAGACCCTGTGAGGTTCTGTGACAATTATAAGTAATGTTTTCTTTTCGTTCGAATATGGACGAGTTTGGTATCTATGAACCGCAAATGGCGAGTTTAGTGGGTGTACGCGTTTTCGCTATTCTACGTTACATCATTCGTCTTATTCGTGGGTTTCTCCATCTGAACCCACGGGTTACATTTTAGATACGGCATCCATTTTGTCTCTTGCCCTCAAGTAGCCAGCAAACGGACACTGTCCGCTTCGTGACCCTGGGATTCCCAAACTCTTGCAGAAGACACGTGTTCCTTTGAGGGTGTCTTTATGACGAGGGGGATGATACTGCAAAGGCAGATGGCCCCGCTCGAGGCTCATCTTGCCGTGCCGGTTTATTGTTTCAGCCGTGCATTCATTAGGCACGACTCCTTTGATCCTGCAATCATGTTTCCGATATCACCCCTACACCCTTTTCAATCTGTTTTCTATCTTTGTCTTCCCTTGCACCTGTTTCGGACTCTTCCTTAAATTTGTTTACAGCCGGAATGGAATGTACTAAATGGTGGGATAATGTACTTTTACAGTTGGGAACCGGTGATGCTACTGTAATTATGTTCCGGGCTCTTGAATACATGAAAGCGACCCTTTTTGAAGTTTACTGTGGGAACTGAGTTGTAACCTTTTGTTCGCCATGTTGTGCTATGACGGAAATATGTATAAAAGGAGCGATCCACTGTTGCAATTTGAAGCAGTCTCCTAGAACCTACACACGTTGTACTTCTTGTGACTTCTGTGTTCCCTGCAGTAAATAAATCTCGATCTTTGACGCCGAAGGAAGTATCCCGTGTCTCTGTAATTTGTACGCCGGAACAGGTAACCCACGAAGGTTTCAGGTGTTGTTCCCTGGCACCGCTGGGCCTTAGAATAGCCCAGTCCTTCACCTGATGCTGTTCTTGTGTACAATGGCGATTCCTCCTCCGACTCCGTTGGTGCGGTCTCTGCGGGTTATCTTATAGCCGTCTGGGATGGCTATGGCATGTCAGGTGCGGAGGAGTTGTTAAACCAGGTCTCTGTCAGGAAGGCGACGCCCGGGGATGTTATGTCGAGCAGGTACCAGAGCTCGACGGCATGCTTGCATACGGAGCGTGTGTTCAGTAGTATGCATCGGAGGTGGTTGGGGTCTTTCTTGGCGGGTGGTTCCTTGGCTCTGAGGCTGGTGTAGCTGCAGTTCCGGCAGGTGAAGGGGCCGTGTGTACATTTCAGGGCAGCCTTGAAGCAGGTCTGGCCCTCTGCCTTGGACTGGGGCTGGCCCTAATTAGGCCAACACCAAAAACACTGGTGATCCAGGGGGACAAGGAGCCCCCCTTATACCCCCTGCGGACGCACATGCAATTGAGTCTGATTTGGGGTTCCACAATGCATTTCGTGACACCCACCCTACCAGAATACTGGAAGTCTATTCTTGGGTCTGTGCTTCCTGTAGCATGGGACATAGCATGGCTTGGTTTGTCAATGGGGCATACACATGTTAGTGGCATTAGTGTTGTTTTTGCCTGTGGTTATGGGCAGTTGGCGCTTGTTACGGGCATTTTTTGTACTTGGAGTGTAGATGCCATTACCCCCATGTTACATGAGTTGTTTGTATACTCACCAGGCTCTACGACTCACAATGCCATGTACTCCCACCGTTGGTAGCTGGGCCATAACTTCTCCTCCCAGGGATGGAACTGTACTGGTCTGCGGGGACCACCACCTCCAGTGACTTGGCTCTGGAGGTAGTCCTCGTCCATCTTCCTCTTCACCATCCTCCGCTGATCGTACCACCTGGCCTGGCAATCCCTCCTGGTGCGTCTGATGGGTGCAACAGCATTCACCTTATTGACGATCCCCTCCCACTGGCATGTTTTCTCAGCTATGCTGGTCCGTCTGAACAATGCACAAAACAGCTGTGGCTCGACTCTGATAACTTCATCTAAAAGGATCTCCATCTCCTCTTTTGTGAACTTTGGATTCTTCTGTGCAAACATGGTGTGGGGTGAATGTGATTGGGGAGTGAGCATGCAGAGTGCTGGCGTCGTAGTGGCGGCGGTCGTCGTGGCGGTTGCTTGGTCCAGGGGTTCTGGCGCTTGCCGCGGCCGGGCGCAGACTGGCTTGCCTTAGGCGCGCCAGCCGCATGACTGCGCAGTGGCTTGGATATATGGGGAGGTGGGAGGGAGGAGCAGCTGAAAGGCGGGGGCAGCGAATGGGCAGTGGGCAGTCAGGGGGTCGGGGCTGCAGGGGACGCAGTGCTGAGGGACAACAAAGGTAACAGAAGGAAAAGGGGCACAAAATCGAGGGTAAAACAGCATAAGCGGACCCTGAAAGAAGCTTAGCTACATCAATTTGCTGAAACTGACTTTATTGGTACTCAAAGCTTTTCACATTTTTTCCCACACAAGTGATTTTAATATGCGGAGATAACGTGGCAATCTTGAACTACATATGAAAGAAAAAGGCGTGTGTATTCCATAGATGCTGGCAATTTGACAATAAAGTTGACACTCAACGAAAGCAGACACTAGCACGTGATAATGAATTTGCAGATCTTCTCAGCACGGTCCACCAGGAGACTCCTAAGTGCGACTGTTAAGGAAATGCAAGTGTGCTACGGGCAAGCCATTTGTACTCTTCAAGAAAGGCCACAATCATTCCTTGAACAGACATTTCAGAGGGAGCTATCAAAACTGCGATATACATATTGCATTACTTTGTGATGTACAAACTGGAAGACAGGCCGCTGGTGAGACTTTTGTTTTACTACTTCTCCTTGGCCACCTACCCCCTGTTTTATATAAGGTGAGGGATTTTTCACAGTCTATGCAAAACTTGTTAATCTGCGGTGCGTTTGTGCTGTAAACACAAAATGTTACTTACCTGTAACTGTTAGTTTGCATCGTGTTCACTTGTATAGTCACATGTAATCCTACCACCCTGGTGGAGTAGGTGGAGTAAGGGGCATTAATTTATCATATGATAGCTTGAAAACCTAAATATCACTAATCTGACAGTCTTTTCTGCTGCGTGCAATGTCGGCTTCAAGGAAATGATCACAAGTTGAGTGTTTTGCCTGAAACCAAAAGAAGAGATTTAAAAGACAACTTGTAATATTTCAGACTCAACAACAAATTAAGATTAAAAAGCATGTGAATTCTTTCCTACGGCGAGCTGCAGATCGACATTTGGTAGTCTCATTAACTACAAATTGCCTTTGTTGAATGGCTTTCATTAAGATTGCCTCCTTTATACGAAAGTCTGCAAATTTAATGAGGTTTGTGCGTGGCAGTGTCGAATTGGGAAATGGATGGGCCGGGACACAATGAGCTCTTGTGATCGTAAAATCCCCTTGAAAATCCGGCATAATGAAGGTATTGACCCAGCTCGGAACTTGAGACCCTTCCACTCCCTCAGGCACACCCACCAGGCAGAGATTTAATCTTCGAGAGTGGTTCTCCAACTCGTCCACTTTAATTTCCAATGCCTGTTTACCCTTAGCCGCAACTTTGACCTCCTTCATGACAGAAGACAGCTAATCCTCTAAAGCAGAGAATCTTTCCTCTGCCTCCTGGAGCCTAATAGGAAGACTCCCCATAGTATTCTCTACCTTTTCCAACCGCAGATTAAGGAAGGCTAGTTCGCTTTCTGAGCCTTTTTTAAGTCCCGGACCTCATTTAGGATCAGATTCAACATATCCTTAATGCTCATTTGGAATTCACTGGTTGGGTCTACAAGTGGATTAACATTAGCCTCAAGGCCCAAATCAGTCTGGGGGAATAGGCGAAGCCATCGGGGAGACTGTGACCGAGGGTGAGGATATTGATTCCACCCCCCCCCCCCCTGCTGATGTGGCAGTGACTGTGCCAAAATTGTCGAAACTGACCTAGGATTCCTCAGAGTCAGGCTGTTGAATGCCACCTTGCTCTTCACCTGAGTTAGACAGATTGACCAAAGGTGTTCCGCTCTGAATCGCGGTTTCTTTGTCGCAGTTATCGAGGTTACCGGAGGCCTGCATGTCAGGAGAAGCTGTGTTGACAACAGAAATAACCGTACAATTTGCATTAATTAATGACCCTCGGGACACTTGAGGCACTCGAACACTTCTTGGACTTTCTGGTCTCAATGCCTTAGTCCCGACCTCATTAATCTTTATATTCTGGGCAGTCAGTTTGGAACTATAACAACTAGGAGAGGAGAACTGCGGTTAGGTTTTTTCAGAAATAGTGAGAATTGCTTAACCCCCTTCTTTGCCCTCACTTTGCTCTGCAAGTCCAATTCACCTTCTTGCGTATTTCTTTGGGGGCTCATGGTGACCGCTGTAGTTGCGGTAAGTGGATCCTCACTAGGTTTCTCCCCTTGTAGTATGGGCTGTTGGGTGGCTGCAGCTGGACTCCCCTCCTCTATCTCCCCCTCCGAACTTTTAACTGTGGAATCCAGGGTATATGGGGGAGAGGTGCTTTCCAATCTCGCTTTCTTAGCCTCTCTTGCTTCTTTTGCTAGTAGGTTTAACCTTAGCAAGACGAGTATTTAAAAGTTTCCCAATCTCTGGAAGCTTAGGAATAAACTACTAACAATGAGGGTGTTGATGTTCAACCACTTTCGCCTATTACGCCGTGGGCAGATTTACTCCTCAGGCCTGCAAGCGCCACTCGAATTTCCAATGCCTACTGCTCACAATGATCGGCACTGGTCAATGCCAACCCACCATCCACATTGTATTGCTGACAGCCTCAATCTCACCTCCTCACTTCTATTTCCGTGGAATCTGGGCTCTGAAATGCAATAACTTGCTGAAAACAAAGCACTGCAATCAGCGTTGCTGTGCTTAGCTATGCTTTGAAAAAAAAACTTTGCTAGACTCAGCAAAGCTTCGTGACACTCCGCAGTGCCTTACCTCCAACACCAGCCCCCGTTGGAGCCTTCATGCACTATTGCTTAAAACGTTCCAGCTGCCAGGATTCCATTTGCAACAAGCGGCAAACATCAAGCGGGAGAAAGCGCTGCTCATCCGGCCCGTTGAAACAAAGGCATAGCAGACGCCAGAAATCATCGACACGTCATTAGCAGAGGTAGGGGAACGCCGTCAGTTACAGACCGATGCATGTTATTGCTAAAGGGCGGAGTGATGCATCACCTGGCTACTCGGAGGCGTGGTTCTCCCATGAGCGCCAGACCCACTGAGGGGGATCGCTCTTGTACACCACAATTCACTAAGGTCGTGGGTCTCTGTGCAGTTCTGTGTAGGAGCAGAATCCCTGCGACAGAGGTTATGCTCCTTAAGGCGGATAGGGACGCTCAGCTTCCGGAGTCATATAGGCCCATATCCCTGCTGAATATTGACATGAAGGTCCTTAGTGGGATCATGGCGGCACGACTGCAACCATACATGCAATGTCTGATTCACCCCGACCACGTGGGCTTTATCCCCAAATGTCACATGGATAAGTATGGGTAAAATTTGCGAATACGCGGTCCGCAAATTCGTGGGAAAGCAAACTCGCAATACGCAAAATACGCGAATTTGGGTTTTTTTGCGCGTTCGCAAGGTTTTTTGCCAGTTGGCGAGGGTTTTTTTACAAGTTCGGGAACGCAAACTTACTTGTGAGGTCGCAACGGTCACGACCATGTTGTTTCTACGTGTCCAGCCTGTTTGCGACCCTGTGGTTCATCGCGGCCACCCTCCGGTTCATCACTGCCACCCTCTGGTTCACCAAGGCAATACTCTGGTTCACCACTGTCACTCTCTGGTTCACCACTGTCACTCTCTGGTTCACCACTGCCACTCTCTGGTTCACCACTGTCACCCTCTGGTTCACCACTGTCACCCTTTGGTTCACCACTGTCACCCTCTGGTTCACCACTACCACCCTCTGGTTCACCACTGCCACCCTCTGATCACTGCCACCCTCTGGTTCACCACTGCCACCCTCTGGTTCACCACTGCCACCCTCTGGTTCACCACTGCCACCCTCTGGATCATCACTGCCACCCTCTGGTTCGCCACTGCCACCCTCTGGATCATCACTGCCACCCTCTGGATCATCACAGCACCCTCTGGTTCGCCACTGCCACCCTCTGGATCATCACTGCCACCCTCTGGATCATCACTGCCACCCTCTGATTCAACACTGCCACCCTCTGGTTCATCACTGCCACCCTCTGGTTCATCACTGCCACCCTCTGGTTCACCAGTGCCACCCTCTGGTTCACCAGTGACACCCTCTGGTTCACCAGTGCCACCCTCTGGTTCATCACAGCCACCCTCTTATTGATCACTGCCACCCTCTGGTTCAAGGCTGCCGCCCTTTGGTTGATCACTGCCATCCTCTGGTTCATCCCTGCCACCCTCTGGTTCCACACTGCCACCCTCTGGTTCCACACTGCCACCCTCTGGTTCACCAGTGACACCCTCTGGTTCACCAGTGACACCCTCTGGTTCACCAGTGCCACCCTCTGGTTCACCAGTGCCACCCTCTGGTTGATCACTGCCACCCTCTGGTTGAGCACTGCCACCCTCTGGTTGATCACTGACACCCTCTGGTTCATTACTTCCACCCTCTGGTTCGCCACTGCCACCCTCTGGGCAACCACTGCCACCCTCTGGATCGCCACTGCCACCCTCTGGATCATCACTGCCACCCTCTGGTGCATCACTGCCACCCTCTGGTTCGCCACTGCCACCCTCTGGTTCGCCACTGCCACCCTCTGGATCATCACTGCCACCCTCTGGATCACCAGTGCCACCCTCTGGATCACCACTGCCACCCTCTGGTTCATTACTGCCACCCTCTGGTTCATTACTTCCACCCTCTGGTTCATTACTTCCACCCTCTGGTTCATTACTGCCACCCTCTGGTTCGCCACTGCCACCCTCTGGTTCGCCACTGCCACCCTCGGGTTCGCCACTGCCACCCTCTGGTTCATTACTGCCAGCCTCTGGTTCATTACTGCCACCCTCTGGATCATTACTGCCACCCTCTGGTTCACCACTGCCACCCTCTGGTTCATTACTGCCACCCTCTGGTTCATTACTGCCACCCTCTGGTTCATTACTGCCACCCTCTGGTTCGCCACTGCCACCCTCTGGTTCGCCACTGCCAACCTCTGGATCATCACTGCCACCCTCTGGATCATAGTTCAAATTCAAGTTCAGGGATTTGTATAGCGCACTACTCACCCAGAGGGTCTCAAGGCGCTTGGGGGAGGGGCTGCATTATTTATCGAATAGCCAGGTTTTAAGTTATTTCCTGAAGGAGATGTGGTTCTGGGTAAGGCGAAGGTGAGTGGGGAGAGAGTTCCAGGTTTTGGCCGCCAAGTAGGAGAAAGATCTACCTCCCATGGTGGATCTATGGATGCGCGGAACTGCGGCGAGGACTTGATTGGAGGATCTTAGTTGGCGGGTGGGTGTGTAGAAGGACAGTCGTGTGTTGAGGCATTCGGGTCCTAGTTTGTAGAGGGCCTTGTGTGCGTGGGTGAGGAGACGAAACGTTGTTCTCTTGTTGACGGGAAGCCAGTGGAGGTCTTTCAGGTGGCCGGTGATGTGAGCTTGGCGCGGGATGTCCAAGATGAGTCTGGCTGATGCATTTTGGATGCGTTGGAGTTTTTTCTGTAATTTGGCTGTGGTTCCGGCATAGAGGGTGTTTCCATAGTCCAGTGGGCTTTTGACCAGTGCGTGGGTGACAGTCTTTCTTGTTTCGGTGGGGACCCAGCGCAAGATTTTTTTGAGCATACGAAGTACGTTGAAGCAAGAGGATGAGACGGCGTTTACTTGTCTGGTCATCGAGAGGGAGGAGTCTAGGATGAAGCCTAGGTTACGTGCGTGGTCTGTGGGTATGGGTGCCGTGCCCAGGGCTGATGGCCACCATGAGTCGTCCCAGGCAGAGGGGGAGGATCCTAGGATGAGGACTTCCGTTTTGTCTGAGTTCAGTTTTAGGCAGCTGTTTTTCATCCATTCGGCTACTTCTTTCATGCCTTCATGAAGATTGGTTTTGGCGGTGTTAGGGTCTTTGGTAAGGGAAAGGATCAGCTGGGTGTCGTCAGCGTAAGAGATGATTTTAAGGTTGTGTTGTCGCGCGATGGATGCGAGGGGGCTCATGTAAACGTTGAAGAGGGTGGGACTGAGTGATGATCCTTGTGGTACTCCGCAGATGACTTCGGTGGCCTCTGATTTGAAAGGGGGGAGTCGGACTCTCTGTGTTCTCCCGGCAAGGAACGAAATGATCCAGTTCAAGGCCTTTCCTTGTATGCCGATGTTGTTGAGGCGTTGTATGAGGGTGTTCACTCCTCGCTTCTGCCTTGAGTGATCGCTCCCCTGCCTGCGCTCCCTCTAAAACGTGGTATCGTTATTTCTAAGCTGCACTGTGACTAAGTTTGGCGATTTAAGAGCGTGTGCATTTAGTTTTCATTACTTGCTTATTTCTAAGCTGCACTGTGTCCAAGTTTGGCGATTTAAGAGCGTGTGCATTTAGTTTTCATTACTTGCTTATCTCAAAGCTGCACTGTGACCAAGTTTGGCGATTTAAGAGCGTGTGCATTCCGTTTTCATTTCTTGCTTATTTTAACCCGACCTGCGCATTGTTTGTGAGATCCCCCGGCGCCCTGCTCTGCCCTCCCCTCCATTTTGAGCTTGTTGTTGTTGTTGTGCTCCGTCCCTTGAGCCCGCCACGCCTCCCAGCTGAGACGCCCTCGCCCCTCCCCCTCCACCATCCATATATGACAGTTACTCCCGCACGCAGCGTTTACGCGCAGCCACCGCGCCCCATTCGCGCCGAAGGTGCGCCAAAGGTAAGCCCGTCTACGCCCGTCCCCGCCTGGACCGCGCCCAGCGCCAGACCCCCTGCCCCTCGCGCTGCCCAGCCCTCCCGCATTACCTACGATGCCACCACCCTCCTAGCCCTTAACCCCGGTCGCGCCCCCAATTGCGTCCAAGCCGCCCCTGGACACACCCATGGACCTTTCTCTTGCTACTCCTGCAAATTCATCGGCACCAACAACATCTCCGCTACGACCACAACACAGCTTCCCGACCCCAACCACCTACAGTGCATCCTTCTCAACACTCGATCGGTCCACAGACACGCCATTGACCTTTGGAATCTTCTAGACACCACCTCTCCAGACGTCGCCTTCCTAACGGAAACATGGATGAATGCTTCCTCCGCACCGGACATCACCATTGGCATCCCTGAAGACTATAAGATCACTCGCAAAGACCGTACCAGCCACACAGGAGGAGGAATCGCTATCGTCCATAAGAAATCAATCCGCATCTCAACCAGCTCTGACGCCAACCTCGCCAACTCCGAACACCTTCACTTCCAGATCCACATTGACCCCAAGACCACACTCAGAGGCACCCTCCTCTACAGACCACCAGGACCCCGCGCAAAATTCAGTGAAGACATCACGGACTTCATCACTCCTCACGCGCTCCCCTCCAAAGACTACATCCTTCTGGGAGACCTCAACTTTCACCTTGAAAAGATCAACGACCGCAACACCACCACCCTCTTGGACAACCTCGCCAACCTCGGACTTAAACAACTGGTCACTTCCCCCACCCACATCGCAGGTCACACACTCGACCCCATCTTCACCTCCAGCAATCATATCTCCTTCAGCCACACTACGGATCTCCTCTGGACTGACCACAGCTGCGTTCACTTCACCTACAACAAGCCAAAACCCACCAACCACCTCCAACCAACTCTGCAAAGAAACTGGAACAAAATCACCACGGACCAGATCTCCGCATCGCTCCTTCTTAACACCCCAGCCCACTCCTCTAACGTAAACGAAGCCGCCACCAACCTGACCCTATGGTTATCCAACACCGCCGACACCTTAGCACCACTGAAAAAACGTCAAAGCAAACCTGGCAGCAAAAAGGCCTCATGGTTCAACGATGATCTTAAGAAGTCCAAGAAACTCTGCCGCTCCCTTGAAAAGGCCTGGAAAAAAGACCCAACCACCAGCACCAAGGACGCCTTCAAAAACGCCACCCGCACTCACCACCAACTAATCCGAAAGGCCAAGAAAACAGCATTCAAGGATCGACTTGACAACAACGCCCACAACAGCAAGGAACTTTTCAACATCGTCAAGGAATTTTCCAATCCCTCAGCCAACTCCAACGACATCACCCCCTCTCAAGCCCTCTGCGACTCCCTAGCCTCATTCTTCCACAACAAGATTGCAGACATCCACAACAGCTTCGACAACCAACCCGGAAACCAACCCACCCTACCATTTGCTGAACATTCTCCCCCCGGGAACATCCTTAACGAGTGGAACCCAATCTCCATTGAGGACACAATCCGCCTGATGAATTCCATCCACTCAGGATCCCCCACAGACCCATGTCCTCACCACATCTTCAACAAAGCAGACTCCGTCATAGCACCGCACCTCCGAGACGTCATCAACTGCTCCTTCAACTCCGCCACCTTCCCGGAAGACTGGAAACACGCTGAACTCACCGCCCTCCTGAAAAAACCCACAGCGGACCCCACCGAACTCAAGAATTACCGCCCCATCTCACTCCTTCCATTCCCGGCCAAAGTCATCGAGAAAGCTGTCAACAACCAACTCGCCGCCTTCCTCGAAGCCAACAAATCCCTCGACTCCTCACAATCTGGCTTCCGAGCAAAACACAGCACTGAGACCGCCCTCATCGCAGCAACAGACGACATTCGAACTCTATTGGACAATGGAGACACAGTCGCCCTCATCCTCCTCGACCTCTCTGCAGCTTTCGACACAGTCTGCCACAGCACCCTTTTACAACGCCTCAATAACATCGGAATCCAAGGAAAAGCACTTGATTGGATCACCTCATTCCTCACCGGAAGAACTCAGAGAGTCCGCCTCCCACCATTCAAGTCCGAGGCCACTGAAGTCATTTGTGGCGTACCACAAGGATCCTCACTCAGCCCCACCCTCTTCAACGTATACATGAGCCCCCTCGCGGCCATCGCACGCCAACACAACCTCAACATCATCTCTTACGCGGAGGACACTCAACTAATCCTCTCCCTCACCAATGACCCCAGCACCGCCAAAACTAACCTACACGAAGGAATGAAAGAAGTTGCCGAATGGATGAAACAAAGCCGTCTGAAACTGAACTCAGACAAAACAGAAGTCCTCATCTTAGGTACATCCCCCTCTGCATGGGACGACTCCTGGTGGCCGGAAGCCCTCGGAAAAGCACCCATCCCGACAGACCACGCACGGAACCTAGGCGTCATCCTTGATTCTTCACTCTCAATGAACAAACAAGTCAGCGCCGTATCCTCTTCCTGCTTCAACATTCTTCGCATGCTCAGAAAAACATTTCGCTGGATCCCCACCGAAACAAGGAAAACTGTCACCCATGCTCTGGTCACGAGCCGCCTGGACTACGGAAACACCCTCTACGCAGGCACTACCGCTAAACTCCAGAAGAAACTCCAACAAATCCAAAACGCCTCAGCCAGGATCATATTAGACATCCCACGCAACGAACACATCTCTGGTCACCTTAAAGACCTCCACTGGCTACCCGTCAATAAGAGGATCTCTTTCCGACTGCTAACCCACACACACAAATCACTCTACAACATCGGTCCAGAATGCCTCAACTCACGACTATCCTTCTACACCCCCTCCCGCCAACTACGTTCTTCCAGCCAAGCCCTCGCCACTGTACCTCGCATCAACAAGACCACCATGGGAGGCAGATCCTTCTCATACCTGGCTGCTAAATCATGGAACTCACTCCCCGCTTACCTTCGCCTTACCCAGAACCACCTAGCATTCAGAAAGCAACTTAAAACGTGGATATTTGACAAATAGTCCTCCTCCCCTTTCTAAGCGCCTTGAGACCCTCTGGGTATGTAGTGCGCTATATAAATTCTCTGACTTGACTTGACTTGTTATGACAGACTGTCGAAGGCGGCGGAGAGGTCGAGTAGGACGAGGGCAACTGTTTCTCCACTGTCCAGTAGTGTTCGGATGTCGTCTGTCGCTGCAATAAGGGCGGTTTCGGTGCGTTGTTTGGCTTGAAAGCCGGACTGTGAGGAGTCGAGGGAGTTGTTGGATTCAAGGAAGGCGGCGAGCTGTCTGTTGACGGCTTTCTCAATGGCTTTGGCAGGGAATGGGAGGAGGGAGATGGGGCGGTAGTTCTTAAGTTCAGAGGGGTCTGCTGTGGGTTTCTTCAGGAGGGCGCTGAGTTCGGCGTGTTTCCAGCTTTCCGGGAAGGTAGCGGAGTTGAAGGAGCAGTTGATGACGTCACGGAGATGGGGTGCGATGATGGAGTCTGCTTTGTTGAAGATATGGTGGGGGCAGGGGTCGGTTGGCGAACCTGAATGGATGGAGTTCATTAGGCGGATGGTGTCTTCAGTGGTGATTGTGTTCCAGGCATTAAGGATGTTAGAGTGTGGTTTAGGTTCGGAGGTGGGTGGAGTGGATTGTTCATTGGAAATGTTCTCAAAGCTGTTATGTATGTCGGCGATTTTGTTGTAGAAGAAAGAGGATAACGAGTCGCAGAGGTCTTGGGAGGGAGTAATGTCGTTTGAGGCTGCGGTGGGGTTGGTAAATTCTTTAACGATGTTGAATAGTTCTTTGCTGTTTTGGGCGTTGTTGTCAAGTCGATCCTTGAATTCTGATTTCTTGGTGGATCTGATCAGTTGGTGGTGTTTGCGGGTGGCTGTCTTGAAGGTGGTCAGGTTGTCAGTGGTTGTTTTTTTTTCTCCATGTTTTCTCGAGAGTACGGCATAGTTTCTTGGATTTATTAAGGTCCTCGTTGAACCAGGGGGCCTTTTTGCTACCTTGTTTGATCTGGTGGTTTTTCAGGGGTGCTAATTCGTCAGCGCTGTGGGTGATCCATTGTGTGAGTTTGGTGGCGTCTTGGTTTGGGTCCGATGATGTGGCAGGAGGGTTTTGGTTAAGCGATGTGAAGAGTTGGTCGGAGGTGATTTTGGTCCAGTTTCTTCATGGAATGGGTTGTGGTGGGACGTGGGTCGTGGTCTTTTTGTAACTGAAGTGGACGCAGCTGTGGTCCATCCAATGGAGAGCTGTGGTGTGATCGAAGGAGATGTATTTGCTGGAGGTGAAGATAGGGTCGAGCGTGTGTCCGGCTAAGTGGGTGGGGGTGTCAACAAGTTGTTTGAGTCCGAGATTGGCAAGGTTGTCCAGGAGGGCGGTGGTGTTGCTGTCGTTATTCTTTTCCAGGTGGAAGTTGAGGTCTCCCAGTAGAATGTAGTTCTCGGAGGCGAGGGCATGTGGGCTGATGAATTCAGTGATGTCTTCGCTGAATTGTTTACGGGTTCCTGGAGGTCTGTAGATGAGGGTGCCTCTAAGTGTGGACCTGGTGTCGGTGTGGATCTGAAAGTGGAGGTGTTCGGCGGTTACAAGGTTATCGTCGAGGCTGGTCGTGATTCTGATGGTGTTCTAATGGACGATGGCTATGCCTCCTCCTGTTTGGTTGGTGTGGTCTTTTCGGATGATCTTGTAGTTGTCCGGGGTGGCTATGGTGATGTCGGGTGCAGAAGAGGCGTTCATCCAGGTTTCTGTAAGGAAGGCGATGTCCGGTGAAGCAGTGTCGAGTAGGTCCCAGAGTTCCGTGGCGTGTCTGTGGACCGAGCGGGTGTTCAACAGGATGCACTTCAGGTGGTTGTGGTCAGAGTAGTCTTTGGAGTTGGTGGATTTGGTGTGGGTCCTGATACAGGCAAAGGGGCGGTGGGTACGTCCTGGGGCAGCCTCGTAGCATTGTAGTGTGCGTCTGGGGTTAAGGGCTAGGAGGGTGGCGGCGGCATACGTTAAGCGGGAGGGGTGTTGTTTGCGGGGGGCAGGGGGTCTGGCGCTGGGCGCGGTCCAGGCGCGGACGGGCGTAGACGGGCTTACCTTTGGCGCACCTTCTGCGCGCATGGGGCGCGACCGCTGCGTGTGAACGCTGTGCTCAAATGCATCTGTCATTAATGGATGGTGGAGGGGGGAGGGTCAGCTGGGAGGCGGAGGGCGGGGTGGAGGTCCGGGCAGGGAGGCACAACAACAAACTACAAGATGGCAGCAGGCCAGAAACGAAACTGGATTGGGGGCAATACCTCGAAAACCACGCTATGCAATAATAATACAGTGAAATGGTTTAAATTAAAGGCACAATGCGATTCCACTGACTGCGCGCTTGATAATACAGTGAACTGATTTAAATTACAGGCACAATGCGATACCACTGACTGCGCGCTGCGAGGCTAAATTATTTAAATATTAATTTGGCAGCAATGAGATAAAGATAGCAATGCGAGGAAAGGCAGGTTCAATTGTGAGGTGCAACGATACCACTGCGGGCGGGGAGCTGCGTGGGGAACGAACGCTTCTGGAGGAATTCAGGACTGCTTCAGGCGAAATTCATCACTGCCACCCTCTGGATCATCACTACCACCTCTGGTTCACCAGTGCCACCCTCTGGTTCATCACTGCCACCCTCTGGTTCATCACTGCCACCCTCTGGTTCATCACTGCCACCCTCTAGTTCACCAGTGCCACCCTCTAGTTCACCAGTGCCAACCTCTAGTTCACCACTGCCACCCTCTGGTTCATCACTGCCACCCTCTGGTTCAAGGCTACCACCCTCTGGTTCAAGGCTGCCACCCTCTAGTTCGCCAGTGCCACCCTCTAGTTCACCACTGCCACCCTCTGGTTAATCACTGCCACTCTCTGGTTCATTACTGCCACCCGCTGGTTCATTACTGCCACCCTCTGGTTCATTACTGCCACCCTCTGGTTCATTACTGCCACCCTCTGGTTCGCCACTGCCACCCTCTGGTTCGCCACTGCCACCCTCTGGTTCATCACTGCCACCCTCTGGTTCATCACTGCCACCCTCTGGTTCATCAAAGCACCCTCTGGTTTGCCACTGCCACCCTCTGGTTTGCCACTGCCACCCTCTGGTTCGCCACTGCCACCCTCTGGTTCGCCGCTGCCACCCTCTGGTTCGCCACTGCCACCCTCTGGTTCGCCACTGCCACCCTCTGGTTCGCCGGATCATGACTGCCACCCTCTGGATCATCACTGCCACCCTCTGGATCATCACTACCACCTCTGGTTCACCAGTGCCACCCTCTGGTTCATCACTGCCACCCTCTGGTTTATCACTGCCACCCTCTAGTTCGCCAGTGCCACCCTCTAGTTCCCCAGTGCCACCCTCTAGTTCACCAGTGCCACCCTCTGGTTCATCACTGCCACCCTCTGGTTCAAGGTTGCCACCCTCTGGTTCAAGGCTGCCACCCTCTGGTTCATCACTGCCACCCTCTAGTTCGCCAGTGCCACCCTCTAGTTCACCAGTGCCACCCTCTAGTTCACCACTGCCACCCTCTGGTTGATCACTGCCACTCTCTGTTTCATTACTGCCAGCCGCTGGTTCATTACTGCCAGCCACTGGTTCATTACTGCCACCCTCTGGTTCGCCACTGCCACCCTCTGGTTCATCACTGCCACCCTCTGGTTCATCACTGCCAACCTCTGGTTCATCAAAGCACCCTCTGGTTCGTCACTGCCACCCTTTGGTTCGTCACTGCCACCCTCTGGTTCGCCACTGCCACCCTCTGGTTCGCCGCTGCCACCCTCTGGTTCGCCGCTGCCACCCTCTGGTTCGTCACTGCCACCCTCTGGTTCGCCGCTGCCACCCTCTGGTTCGTCACTGCCACCCTCTGGTTCGCCACTGCCACCCTCTGGTTCGCCACTGCCACCCTCTGGTTCGCCGCTGCCACCCTCTGGTTCGCCGCTGCCACCCTCTGGTTCGCCGCTGCCACCCTCTGGTTCGTCGCTGCCACCCTCTGGTTCGCCGCTGCCACCCTCTGGTTCGTCACTGCCACCCTCTGGTTCGCCGCTGCCACCCTCTGGTTTGCCGCTGCCACCCTCTGGTTCGCCGCTGCCACCCTCTGGTTCGCCACTGCCACCCTCTGGTTCACCACTGCCACCCTCTGGTTCGCCGGATCATGACTGCCACCCTCTGGATCATCACTGCTACCCTCTGGATCATCACTGCCACCCTCTGGTTAAAGGCTGCCACCCTCTGGTTAAAGGCTGCCACCCTCTGGTTGATCACTGCCATCCTCTGGTTGAACACCGCCATCCTCTGGTTCATCCATGCCACCCTCTAGTTCATTACTGCCACCCTCTGGTTCGCCACTGCCACCCTCTTGATCATCACTGCCACCCTCTTGATCATCACTGCCACCCTCTGGATCATCACTGCCACCCTCTGGTTCATTACTGCCACCCTCTGGTTCGCCACTGCCACCCTCTGGTTCGCCACTGCCACCCTCTGGTTCGCCACTGCCACCCTCTGGTTCATCACTGCCACCCTCTGGTTCAACAAAGCACCCTCTGGTTCGCCACTGCCACCCTCTGGTTCGCCACTGCCACCCTCTGGTTCGCCAATGCCACCCTCTGGTTCGCTGCTGCCACCCTCTGGTTCGCCGCTGCTACCCTCTGGTTCGCTACTGCCACCCTCTGGTTCGCCACTGCCAACCTCTGGTAAGCCGGATCATGACTGCCACCCTCTGGATCATCACTGCCACCCTCTGGATCATCACTACCACCTCTGGTTCACCAGTGCCACCCTCTGGTTCATCACTGCCACCCTCTGGTTCATCACTGCCACCCTCTAGTTCGCCAGTGCCACCCTCTAGTTCGCCAGTGCCACCCTCTAGTTCGCCAGTGCCACCCTCTAGTTCACCAGTGCCACCCTCTAGTTCACCACTGCCACCCTCTGGTTCATCACTGCCACCCTCTGGTTCATCACTGCCACCCTCTGGTTCAAGGCTACCACCCTCTGGTTCAAGGCTGCCACCCTCTAGTTGGCCAGTGCCACCCTCTAGTTCACCACTGCCACCCTCTGGTTAATCACTGCCACTCTCTGGTTAATCACTGCCACTCTCTGGTTCATTACTGCCACCCGCTGGTTCATTACTGCCACCCGCTGGTTCATTACTGCCACCCTCTGGTTCATTACTGCCACTCTCTGGTTCATTACTGCCACCCTCTGGTTCATTACTGCCACCCTCTGGTTCGCCACTGCCACCCTCTGGTTCATCACTGCCACCCTCTGGTTCATCACTGCCACCCTCTGGTTCATCAAAGCACCCTCTGGTTTGCCACTGCCACCCTCTGGTTTGCCACTGCCACCCTCTGGTTTGCCACTGCCACCCTCTGGTTTGCCACTGCCACCCTCTGGTTTGCCACTGCCACCCTCTGGTTCATCACTGCCACCCTCTGGTTCATCAAAGCACCCTCTGGTTTGCCACTGCCACCCTCTGGTTTGCCACTGCCACCCTCTGGTTTGCCGCTGCCACCCTCTGGTTTGCCGCTGCCACCCTCTGGTTTGCCGCTGCCACCCTCTGGTTCGCCGCTGCCACCCTCTGGTTCGCCACTGCCACCCTCTGGTTCGCCACTGCCACCCTCTGGTTCGCCGGATCATGACTGCCACCCTCTGGATCATCACTGCCACCCTCTGGATCATCACTACCACCTCTGGTTCACCAGTGCCACCCTCTGGTTCATCACTGCCACCCTCTGGTTCATCACTGCCACCTTCTAGTTCGCCAGTGCCACCCTCTAGTTCCCCAGTGCCACCCTCTAGTTCACCAGTGCCACCCTCTGGTTCATCACTGCCACCCTCTGGTTCAAGGTTGCCACCCTCTGGTTCAAGGCTGCCACCCTCTGGTTTGCCACTGCCACCCTCGGTTTTACCAGTCCCACCCTCTGGATCATCATTGCCACCCTCTGGATCATCATTGCCACCCTCTGGTTCATTACTGCCACCCTCTGGTTCATTACTGCTACCCTCTGGTTCGCCACTGCCACCCTCTGGATCATCACTGCCACCCTCTGGATCATCACTGCCACCCTCTGGGTCAAGGCTGCCACCCTCTGGTTGATCACTGCCATCCTCTGGTTCATTAATTCCACCCTCTGGTTCGCCACTGCCACCCTCTTGATCATCACTGCCACCCTCTGGATCATCACTGCCACCCTCTGGATCATTACTGCCACCCTCTGGTTTGCCACTGCCAACCTCTGGATCATCACTGCCATCCTCTGGTTTGCCACTGCCACCCTCTGGACCATCACTGCCACCCTCTGGTTCATCACTGCCACCCTCTGGTTTGCCACTGCCACCCTCTGGTTTGCCACTGCCACCCTCTGGTTTGCCACTGCCACCCTCTGGTTCGCCACTGCCACCCTCTGGTTCATTACTGCCAACCTCTGGCTCACCAGTGCCACCCTCTGGTTCGCCACTGCCACCCTCTGATTCCGCACTGCCACCCTCTGGTTCACCAGTGCCACCCTCTGGTTCACCAGTGCCACCCTCTGGTTCACCAGTGCCACCCTCTGGTTAATCACTGCCACTCTCTGGTTAATCACTGCCACTCTCTGGTTCATTACTGCCACCCGCTGGTTCATTACTGCCACCCGCTGGTTCATTACTGCCACCCTCTGGTTCATTACTGCCACTCTCTGGTTCATTACTGCCACCCTCTGGTTCATTACTGCCACCCTCTGGTTCGCCACTGCCACCCTCTGGTTCATCACTGCCACCCTCTGGTTCATCACTGCCACCCTCTGGTTCATCAAAGCACCCTCTGGTTTGCCACTGCCACCCTCTGGTTTGCCACTGCCACCCTCTGGTTTGCCACTGCCACCCTCTGGTTTGCCACTGCCACCCTCTGGTTTGCCACTGCCACCCTCTGGTTCATCACTGCCACCCTCTGGTTCATCAAAGCACCCTCTGGTTTGCCACTGCCACCCTCTGGTTTGCCACTGCCACCCTCTGGTTTGCCGCTGCCACCCTCTGGTTTGCCGCTGCCACCCTCTGGTTTGCCGCTGCCACCCTCTGGTTCGCCGCTGCCACCCTCTGGTTCGCCACTGCCACCCTCTGGTTCGCCACTGCCACCCTCTGGTTCGCCGGATCATGACTGCCACCCTCTGGATCATCACTGCCACCCTCTGGATCATCACTACCACCTCTGGTTCACCAGTGCCACCCTCTGGTTCATCACTGCCACCCTCTGGTTCATCACTGCCACCTTCTAGTTCGCCAGTGCCACCCTCTAGTTCCCCAGTGCCACCCTCTAGTTCACCAGTGCCACCCTCTGGTTCATCACTGCCACCCTCTGGTTCAAGGTTGCCACCCTCTGGTTCAAGGCTGCCACCCTCTGGTTTGCCACTGCCACCCTCGGTTTTACCAGTCCCACCCTCTGGATCATCATTGCCACCCTCTGGATCATCATTGCCACCCTCTGGTTCATTACTGCCACCCTCTGGTTCATTACTGCTACCCTCTGGTTCGCCACTGCCACCCTCTGGATCATCACTGCCACCCTCTGGATCATCACTGCCACCCTCTGGGTCAAGGCTGCCACCCTCTGGTTGATCACTGCCATCCTCTGGTTCATTAATTCCACCCTCTGGTTCGCCACTGCCACCCTCTTGATCATCACTGCCACCCTCTGGATCATCACTGCCACCCTCTGGATCATTACTGCCACCCTCTGGTTTGCCACTGCCAACCTCTGGATCATCACTGCCATCCTCTGGTTTGCCACTGCCACCCTCTGGACCATCACTGCCACCCTCTGGTTCATCACTGCCACCCTCTGGTTTGCCACTGCCACCCTCTGGTTTGCCACTGCCACCCTCTGGTTTGCCACTGCCACCCTCTGGTTCGCCACTGCCACCCTCTGGTTCATTACTGCCAACCTCTGGCTCACCAGTGCCACCCTCTGGTTCGCCACTGCCACCCTCTGATTCCGCACTGCCACCCTCTGGTTCACCAGTGCCACCCTCTGGTTCACCAGTGCCACCCTCTGGTTCACCAGTGCCACCCTCTGGTTAATCCCTGCCACCCTCTGGTTGATCCCTGCCAACCTCTGGATCATCCCTGCCAACCTCTGGATCATCCCTGCCACCCTCTGGATCATCCCTGCCACCCTCTGGATCATCCCTGCCACTCTCTGGTTCATCACTGCCATCCTCTGGTTCATCACTGCCATCCTCTGGTTCATCACTGCCACCCTCTGGTTCACCACTGTAGATTATGGGGGGAAAGCACACCTGCCCGGCCTCATTTGAGATGAATTAATTTGGGGCTGGTTAATGTGTCACTGAATTTGAGCTTCAAGTCTGGCACCTGCTTCCTTAGCTGTAAATGCTTCCTGTTGCAGTTTATTTGTTTTTACAGGATCATTTTGCCATACTTGTAACTATTCTCTGACCCTGCTTTGAGGTTCAGAGCAGGGTCAGAAAGTAGGCAACTGAACTTTGGAGGGGCCCCTCAGGAAGCACTACAGGGAATGGTTACAAATTAGCTTGAACTTTTGCACCTGCATATGTTTTCAGTTTTGCAAAATTCGTTTTTGTGCAATTTCGAGAGATTCGTGGGGCGCGAATTTGTGCTAAATCGAACTCGCAATCCGCGACTTTGTGCAAATTAGCGGATTGTTGGTTTTTTTGCGTGTTTGTGGGGGTTTTTGCGTCTTCGCAAGCCGCTTGCAGCGCACCGATCGCAAAGTTACCCATGCGGTCGTACATGGGCGCGGCCATCATGTGCGCGTTGCGTATTTCCGGTTCCTGGAGCAATTGGAAATCTCACGTTGTGTGTGGCGTGCTATTACGAGTTCACCTGTGTTTTTGCCTGCTCTCGGGGAAAATATCGCGCAAACTTACCCATGCGGTCCTCTATGGGCACGGCCATCTTGTTTTTTATTCATTGCTATGGTTTTTGGGCATGCTACCTTTCTATCCATCTTACATCTTTGTAATCCTATGTTTTTCTGAACTTTTTTTGCTTTTTTTCTATCTCTACAATTTCCTACATCTATATTTTGTTTTTTTAAAAACTTTTTGTTACTTTATTACCTACTTTATTTCTTTCGCTCTCTCTCTTACTTTTTTTCACACCTATTCTTTTTTCCTTTTTCTTGTGCCCAGGACCATGGCAAAGGGAGCTGACAAAGGCAAGGGGAAGGGCCCAGCACCCCGTACCCGGCTCCCTTGCGGGCGTTTAAGGGTGGAGCTAGTCCAGGCCAGGGAGATCTTCTCTGCGGTGGAGGTGGCCGCCTTTATGGTGTTTGTGCAAGTCCACCTCCCTAAGGCCGTGGCAGCAGGTGCGCTGATTGCTTCCGGTTACAGCCTTCGGGAGAGTCGCCAGCTGTGGGAGAAGGTCTGCCGGCGCATGTGGAAGGAGTCTTGGGTCCAGCGCACCTACCAGCAAGCGACGCACCGGTAGACTGACATCCTGGACCGGGAGCATAATATGCTCGACCTGCTGGGATTGGAGATCCCTGGCCTTGGTCAGTACCTATTTAATACCTACTTTTTTTTCTTTTGCTCTGTTATATTGCTAATCTATTTCTTTCCTGAAGAGTACGAATGCTGCTGATTCGATTACATTCCAGGTAAATTAATCTTTAAATAGCTTCTGTCATTGCAGGTGCTCGCCTGGTTATTGGCGTTGCTACTATGCTTACTTGTTTGCAACTTTTTACTCATTTGAGAGCATTACTGCGTAATGGTTGAGACAGTACACTCAAGTCTAGTCCTTCTTTGTACTCCTGCTGCTGCCACTTTGAAGAGATAGTGGTGGATTGATACGTTGAGTATATTATTTATTTCTTGTTATAGGACATTTGTTAGTGGTCTGCAATCATGATGTCGGAATGTGTCTGTCACACGACGTCTCATGCTGCTGAGTGATGGCAGTCGTACTAGAACCTTTTTGTTGTTGGTGTAGTTAGTGAATTACATAACTTTCCTATTAGATGGTCTGCAAATCCTGCAATACTGTACTACTATCCTCCTAGTTGACCAGATCAGATGCAATTGTTAATTTGTTTCCCCGACATAATTTTAGATTGTGTTTAAAGAAATCAAATATTTCCCAAAAAACAATCATCCATGTTGTGTTTCATTATTTCATGTTCACCAGAAGCTCCCAGAGGCAAGCCAGCGACGGCGACTGAGACTCCGGGTGAAGAAGGTGGACAGGATCAGTCCCTTGCAGGCTCTTCTGCTGGCCCCAGTAAGTTGTTCTATTGTTATATTTATACTTATACTTCCCTAACGTTCACAGCTCCTATTCATTACAAACTGTTTCCTAATAATTCTATGCTTTACAAAATAGTCTTTGATCTTCTTCTAATGTAGACTACTTTCTTCATTCTTATCCTGCCTCTACCATCACTGTCTGTGCTACTACTATTTATGATTATGAGTCGGTCTGTGTAGGTAGCTAAGCTTCCCCAGTCGGCAAACGGTGTGAATCAAAACTTTTATCCAGCAATAGCTCTAGGCACTGAGTGCAGTCCTCTGGCTTGCCCTTGCTGTCTATTCCAGTCTTTTTAATGTAAGTGCTTTGACAATTTCCAACAACAAAATGTCATTGTTTACACCAAGTAAAAAGTAGCAGTTGCCTTTTTGATTTGAGAGGAGCACATCCCATACCGCTAGTGTTTCAGAGACTATTCTACACACAAAGAAGTATGGACAAGAGAAATTGGACATTGTTGATGATCGGTGCAGTTCGACTTCCGACATAGCTCAGTCCGAACAGAAGTTGAACCCCCAATCCCCTGACCGACTATCTAGTGTGTCTGACCAATGATTTTACGACCCCGAAGAACAGAAGAAGACTACTGCCGAGTCCCGACCTATCTGAGTCACTGAAACATGACTGCCAAGTGCAGTAGTTCAAACCCTTCTGCTCACTCACTTGTTAGTTTTAAAGTTTTATTTTCAATTAAGAAATGAAAACATTATTTCTTTATTTTTAATAGCGTAGTATTCGGAGCGAGCAATGTTGATGGATGAAGACGACGTTAAAGTTTAAACAACATTCCCATGAATTAAATTACTGTGACTCAAACTTAATTATAGTTAACAGACACATGAAATTATTAGAATAACTGTGCAGGAGCCCCCACCTTCTTTAAAGTAACGCTGGTGATGACTTACTAGTAGTTGGTGATTTGTCTGGCAGAAAGGCAATGGAATCTTCTTTCTGTAATGAGAAAAATGGTGCACGTTAAGCAAGCATTCATCAGTTGTCATAAGAATTGTGTCAGGTGAATCAAGTCACTCTTACCTGTATGGCTTGGTGCTCTTACCTGCAAGGTGCTTGATGGGTTTTGCGGAGACGCTATGAGCCAAACTCCCAGAAACCTATCCTACCTCTTGTGGTTTGTTTCATAAATTCACTCCAAGATGCTAGATAGTTATTAGGGAGAGTGGCCGGATCTGACGCTAATGTAGGTTCTAGTAGTCGACCTGCAAAACAACAAGCTCACCTTAGAATCCTTCCCACTTTAACTGTACTCAACTCAACTCGCTCTGTGACACTTTGTGGTTTTACTCTAGATTTTAAACTTCCTACCTGCAATCTACTAAGAGGGGCTTCGCGTCCTGGAAGTGGTGTGATGTAGAGTCTTGTCAGGTTAGCAGAGTTGATTGGATGATGACGTCCTTGCTGTTGGTTCAGCTGAAGATTTTATTCCACCTTCTCTATAAAGATACAATTACACAATTAACTTCTAATCCATCAGAAGTACATCAAACATTTGACCTTCCCTCTTGCGCACTTACTTATCTGCTACTGCTTAACATTCCACCACTTCCTTGTTTTCTTTCTCCTTTGAGTTAACACTATTACAAAAGATATGGAAACAAAATGCAGCAGGCCTAATACAGATTCAGATTCAACTGGCCTAATACAAATACAGTAAGCCTAATAAAAGCTTTTACACAAATAACAAATGTCTTTGTTTTCCTTTAGTCCTTTTCCTCTTGCAACTTCAGAAGAAATAGGTTTCCAAAAATTGTTCTGATTTCAAATCGAGTGGCTAGCGTTGGGCGCCTTCAAAAGAAAAGTAAATACTTCGCTTTTGTCATTTCAAAGTTGCCAAGTCCTGAATTCCCTTTTCCGTCAAAAGCTGTGACCTCTGAAGGGACCTCGAGATGCGCGATGTCTTCACGTTGAAGGCTGGAAGGCTAAGCGCCTTCTGGAAGGTCGGGTGGGGTTTTTATACCTGAGCCACACCCGAACGTGCAGACGCTAACGTGAACTCTGCCGCTTGTTTCCATCCAAGCGTCTGAGAAAAGATAAACAAACGCGTCTGTTTTTAGCTTCTTCTCGAAGCGAGAACACAAGGTGTGCAAATTACCAAGCAGGGATCTTGTCTTGAATACGATGTTCCTTAAACCACCGCCAAGAGTCACATTTTAAGAATAACTCCCCGCCAAGAGTCTCAAAAGAAATATCAGTTCGTACAACATGATTCATTAAGCACTGGTACATGCAAACGTTCTAAATCACATTTAACACTTCAAACAGCATAGTAACATGTTAATGAATACAAGGAGTGCTGGATGCACGGGACAGGGGTGGGTTTTAATAATACAAAATTAGCGCAGTTTCTTAACGTGCGCGTTACAGACATTTACCTTCAATGGGGGTTGCAGAACCTGAAGCCGCGGAATCATGACAGTACCCCCCTCGTAGAATCCCCCATAACACTGTAGGAACTGGTTTTGGTTTATCAGGATACTTAGCATGGAATATTTTCAACATTTTAGGAGCATTCTGCAGATTCACCAATGGTTCCCACGTCCTTTCTTTAGGACCGTAACCCTTCCAATCAACTAAGTAATGCAGTTTTCCTTTCACCCTCTTAGAATCTAGGACAGCCCTAACTTCAAATTCTGGAATTCCATCAACATCAATAGCTGGAGGGTGACCAAGATCTCTTGTTTCTGGATTGCAAGGTTTAATCAAAGAGATATGAAATACTGGATGTATGCGATACTTAACAGGTAGTGCTAACCTTACACAAACTGGATTGACCACTTTTTCTATAGAAAAGGGTCCAATAAATCTTGGGCGGAAAGTTTTATGACATCTCAATCTAAGATTTTTAGTTGCTAACCACACTTTATCTCCTACAGAATAAAGTGGTGCTTTAGAACGATGTTTATCAGCATATAATTTTTGGGTTTCCTTTGCTTGCGCCAAATGTTGTTGTGCTTCTTGTTGATTAGCAACTAATTCTTTTACATAATCAGACACTGCCGGAACTAGAGTTGAATCCAAATCTGATCCTAATATTTCCTTAGGATGATAGCCAAATGTACAAAAGAAAGGGGACATACCAATTGAAGAATGGTCAGAGTTATTGTACGCAAATTCTGCGGCCCACAAAATATCTGACCATTCTTGATCATGAGTAACTAACATGCATCGTAACAGCTGTTCGACAGTTTGATTTGTACGCTCGGTTAATCCATCAGTTTGTGGATGATAGCAGGTAGAGGTACGAACTTCCATATTTAAAGCCTTCCCCAGATTTCGACAAAAATGGGAAATAAACTGCGGCCCCCTATCTGAAACTAAAACTGATGGAAGGCCATGTAACTTCACAATTTCCTTCATAAATACTTGAGTTAATTCCAAAGCAGATGGAAGCTTCTTAAGAGGTACAAAATGAGCATAACGGGTGAAATGATCTACCACAGTAAGAATTGTAGTGTAACCAGATTTAGAGTGAGGCAACTCAACAATAAAATCCTTTGAGACAGTATGCCAAGGTTGAGGTGGCAAAGCTAGAGGTAAAAGAAAACCACTAGGAGCATGATGTACAGGCTTGTTCTGACTACAGATGGTACAAGTATCCACGTAATTTTGTATGTCTTTGTACATTGAGGGCCACCAGAATTTTCTTTTAATCAACTGATACATTTTTGTCACACCAGGGTGTATTGAAAGTGAAGTGTCATGGTACATTTGTAAAACACGTTTCCGAAGAGATTCAGTAGGTATAAAAACTTGGTCATTCATGTATAACAGATTTTCTTTCCACAGTAATAATGGATAAAGTTTGTTCCATTCCTCTTTTGACTGTGATTGAAAGGCTTCTTTAAGATCAGAAACCACATCTGAGTCTATAAGACCTACAAGAAAACGTTCAGCAGGTAAAATTGGAATTGCGGGTTCTTGTTTTACATTCATGTCATCATTAACTCCAATTCTTGATAAAGCATCAGCTTTATTGTTCTCTTTTCCTGGACGAAAAGTGATAACAAAGTCAAAATCATTAAAGAACAAAGTCCACCTTAGCTGTCTGGCTGATAAAGCTTTTATTGACTTAAGTGACTGTAGGTTTCGGTGGTCAGTATAAATTGTCACAGGATGACGGGCCCCTAGCAAGTAGTGTCGCCATTCCTTGAAAACAGCTTTTATGGCTAGTAACTCTCTATCTGCTATGGCATAGTTCTGTTCTGTGGGATTTAATTTCCTGGAATAGTATGCTATGGGGTGCATTTGGCCAGTACTTGTGCTTCTTTGAGAAAGAATACCTCCAATTGCAAATTGAGAGGCATCTGCTTCAACTATAAACGGTTGTGAAGGATCTGGATGTTTCAGAATAGGAGCGGTAGTAAATTGCGATTTTAACTTCTGAACAGCTGATTCAGCTCCTGAATCCCATTCAAATTTGGTGTTTTTTCTCAGTAATTTAGTAATTGGAGTGATGATTTTTGAAAAAATCTTTAATGAAACGCCTATAGAAATTTGCAAATCCCAAAAAGCTTTGGATTTGTTTCACACTACTTGGGACTGGCCAATCAATTATGGCTTGCACTTTCTTTTGATCCATTTCTATGCCAGAAGGACTGAGGATATACCCCAAGAAATCCACTGTGGTAACATGGAACAAGCTTTTCTCCAATTTGACAAACAAAGAATTTTGTAAAAGCTGTTTCAAGATGGCTCGTACTTGCTTTACATGCTCTGAGGTGTTTTTCGAGTAAATGAGAATATCATCTATATAGACAATACAACAAACGTCAAGAAATTCTCTTAAAACCTCATTAATAAAGAATTGAAATGCGGCTGGAGCATTACAGAGTCCGAAGGGCATGACTTGATACTCATAGAGTCCAAATTTAGTACGGAAAGCAGTTTTCCATTCATCGCCCTCTCGGACCCTTACTAGATGGTACGCCCCACGCAAATCTAACTTGGTGTAAATTGTTGCATCTTTGATTTGATCAAGTAGAGTTGGAATCAGGGGCAACGGGTATCTATTTTTGACAGTCACGTTGTTGATTGCGCGATAGTCGATGCATGAGCGCAATTCTCCCCCTTTCTTCGGTATGAAAAATAGAGGGGAAGAAACCGGAGACTTGGAATGTCTGATAAAACCGTTTGCCAGGTATTCGTCTAAGTAAGTACGTAAATGTTCGTTTTCTTTCTCGGTGAGAGCATAAATCCTACTACATGGTAAGGTAGCTCCAGGAATTAAGTCAATTTGACAATCATAATCTCTATGAGGTGGTAAGGTATTGGCCTTTTTCTTGTCAAACACATCCAAAAGATCATGATATTCTTCTGGAACCCCTGTGACTGTCAAAACGCTCTGAATTTGTTTTGGAAAATTGTAGCCCTGAACTTTAAGTTCAGCACCTGGATATTGTCGGAAACAGTTTACATGACAATAATCAGACTTAAACAGAATAGTTCTATTCATCCAGTCAATGTAGGGATTGTGGAGGACTAGCCAAGGAATACCTAAAATTAGACCAAACTGAGGGGCATCTATTATATCAAAAGTTATGTCTTCTATGTGTTTGGCTGCACATGTCATAGTTAACACTTCTGTATTATATTGTATTGGACCTGAAGTCAATTCTTTTACATCCACAGCCCTAACAATTTCCGGAGAATTTTTCTCTGTTCTTTTTAACCCTAATTTCACAAATAATTGTGTGTCGATAAAATTGCCTGTGGCTCCCGAATCAATCAAAGCATCTATAGACCATGAGTGGCTTTTGTCCAATTGTGATTGTAGTAAAACTCTAATACTAAGATGACTGTGTGAGGTGGTAGGTGCATTAGAGGCCAAACTAAGTTGTTTACCCAATAAACTGACCTCCTGATCTATCGAGTTTGTTAGTTTTCCGACTGTTCCACTAAGTTGACATCCACCGACTTTGACTTTGGTCTTGAGGGTCGAGTAGGGCACTCTTTAACAAAGTGTCCTGACTTACCACAATACATACATTGATTCAGTTTTCTTCTCTTCTCTCTTTCGTCTTTAAACAAAGGCCCTCTAACTGTCCCTATTTGCATTGGCTCAACCGGATCTAATTTAGTTGTGGGTTCATGTTTAGGATTTGTCTTGTCTCTTGGTAAAAATATTTTGAAATCTGTTTTTCCTTTCTCCCCCTTCCTTTCTATAAAGCGATGATTGAGTTTGACTACCAGATCAATAAATTCCTCAGGATCTGTGGGAGGGTCAAGAATTTGTGTTACCATATCTTTTAATTCATCCCTCAACCCTCTATAGAATAAAGACACACGTTTATCTTCTGGCCATTCTGCTTCAATAACTAATCTATTGAAAGAGGAGATATAATGTAACAGATCTGAGGACCCTTGCTTTAGATTTAGTAGTTCGTAATCTGCGGACTGCACAAAGACATGTTTAGCAAATAATTTCTTCATGGTATTTTTAAAACGCCGTAAATCATAAAGAATTGCATCATTTCTTTCTACGTAAGGTACAGACCAAAGAGCTGCTTCACCACTCAAATATGAAAGAATGAAGGCTACCTTTGAAGAGTCATCTGGGAATGCTGTGGGTTTTGCCACAAAATGTAAATGACATTGATTCAAGAATATGGCAACTGTCGCCATAAAACCTCTTTGGAGGCGCAAGGGGTACAGGAACTGGGGTTACCACCTGAATTTGGGTGTTAGAAGAAGGGGAGCTCGATGCGCCACCACTATACAAGGTTTGCATTTGTGGCCGAAAGGTTGCAGGTTTAATTGGAGAAGTCCACGAAGTACTAGTAGTTTGAATCTCAGTTTGCATATCAGAAACATCCCTACGCAATTCTGCGTTTTCATGTCTTAACTCAGCTAACATTGCGGCTATATCTTGTAGTGACACCTGTGAAGTTTGGTCAATAGCGCCTGGGCAAAACTGTATCCGTGGGCTTAGCCTTCTGTCAGGTGAATCAAGTCACTCTTACCTGTATGGCTTGGTGCTCTTACCTTCAAGGTGCTTGATGGGTTTTGCGGAGACGCTATGAGCCAAACTCCCAGAAACCTATCCTACCTCTTGTGGTTTGTTTTATAAATTCACTCCAAGATGCTAGATAGTTATTAGGGAGAGTGGCCGGATCTGACGCTAATGTAGGTTCTAGTAGTCGACCTGCAAAACAACAAGCTCACCTTAGAATCCTTCCCACTTTAACTGTACTCAACTCAACTCGCTCTGTGACACTTTGTGGTTTTACTCTAGATTTTAAACTTCCTACCTGCGATCTACTAAGAGGGGCTTCGCGTCCTGGAAGTGGTGTGATGTAGAGTCTTGTCAGGTTAGCAGAGTCGATTGGATGATGACGTCCTTGCTGTTGGTTCAGCTGAAGATTTTATTCCACCTTCTCTATAAAGATACAATTACACAATTAACTTCTAATCCATCAGAAGTACATCAAACATTTGACCTTCCCTCTTGCGCACTTACTTATCTGCTACTGCTTAACATTCCACCACTTCCTTGTTTTCTTTCTCCTTTGAGTTAACACTATTACAAAAGATATGGAAACAAAATGCAGCAGGCCTAATACAGATTCAGATTCAACTGGCCTAATACAAATACAGTAAGCCTAATAAAAGCTTTTACACAAATAACAAATGTCTTTGTTTTCCTTTAGTCCTTTTCCTCTTGCAACTTCAGAAGAAATAGGTTTCCAAAAATTGTTCTGATTTCAAATCGAGTGGCTAGCGTTGGGCGCCTTCAAAAGAAAAGTAAATACTTCGCTTTTGTCATTTCAAAGTTGCCAAGTCCTGAATTCCCTTTTCCGTCAAAAGCTGTGACCTCTGAAGGGACCTCGAGATGCGCGATGTCTTCACGTTGAAGGCTGGAAGGCTAAGCGCCTTCTGGAAGGTCGGGTGTGGTTTTTATACCTGAGCCACACCCGAACGTGCAGACGCTAACGTGAACTCTGCCGCTTGTTTCCATCCAAGCGTCCGAGAAAAGATAAACAAACGCGTCTGTTTTTAGCTTCTGCTCGAAGCGAGAACACAAGGTGTGCAAATTACCAAGCAGGGATCTTGTCTTGAATACGATGTTCCTTAAACCACCGCCAAGAGTCACATTTTAAGAATAACTCCCCGCCAAGAGTCTCAAAAGAAATATCAGTTCGTACAACATGATTCATTAAGCACTGGTACATGCAAACGTTCTAAATCACATTTAACACTTCAAACAGCATAGTAACATGTTAATGAATACAAGGAGTGCTGGATGCACGGGACAGGGGTGGGTTTTAATAATACAAAATTAGCGCAGTTTCTTAACGTGCGCGTTACAGACTTTTACCTTCAATGGGGGTTGCAGAACCTGAAGCCGCGGAATCATGACAAATTGTAGCATTTAATGGAATAAGCATATAAAAGGTTAACACTTCCTCCCCAAAACCGTTACTTTTTTTTCAATCCCAGTAATAAAAATTGTGTTATGTAACATTTTCTTCCATTACGAGATAAAATAGGGGGTTGTGTATGGCATCTCAAAATATGACCTGTTTTTCCTAGACGTCACAACATCTGATGCGGCACAGAGGACCACCAGTGCCGGGGCCAGCAGTGCGGAGGGGTCCACTCTGGATGCGGCGGCGCCAACAGGAGGAGCTGGGGGGAAAGACTCAGCGGCGGCGGACGGTGGTAAGTTTTTATACTCCTTACTCATTGAAATGTTTTTGATTAGGCTCGCAAAGGAGTACTGTACAGTAGTACACAGTACACTAGTATAAGTAGACTATACTGTTAATAACAGTTACTACTTTTTGGGCTACTATTACGGAGCATTCGCTGCGGTACTTCTCGGGTAACCAATGGCCCCCTCTATTTCACTTCAACTCAGCTTGCAAATTTTTATTGTGAAGCCAAGTCATATCAGATGTAGTTCAGGGATGTGAAGAACGAAAAGTTAAAGAAGGGTGAAACGAAGGACGAGCGAGTCTTAATATTTATGGCTGTAAAGAGTGGTTTTGTTGAATGCAATTTAAGATAAGAAGATGGCGGTTTCCAAAATATAATGAAACAGGTGTTAGTTGGTTGTTGACAAAAAGAAATTTTGGTACATTTGAGACATTAAGAAGAATCATAGACGTACTTTGGAAGCCTGGATGTAATCTTCTCTATCCTCATTGATAGCAGAGGTGTATGATGTAGTAGAGCAGACGCTGAGTGGATAAAGTATGGCCAGTGGCAGTGCCACCCCTATAGAAAAGTAAGCCATTCCTATCCCCACCCGCATTTACTGCTTAAAGTACAGCGAGTCTGCATCATCATGGCCTGTGTCTGTATTTCTTGGGTGAAAGCTGAGTGAGCTGCCATTATGGCGGCTACCACAAGTTCACGTACCAGTAATTTATTTTGCAAAACAAGAGAAAAAAAGTAAAAAAGGCCTTTTTTTAGTACTCTCTGACTATGTATGTAGTAGTAAGTCCACCCATAGTGCTGCTAGTGGAATTCCTGAAACTCCCAGTAATGTCACAGGCTTACAAAGACGGTGGAAAGATAAATGTTATACTGTTACAACTGGTATCTGTGCACACGTCGCCTTTTACAGAGTAAATGCTGTAGGTAATGAAACAACACAAGCAATAGACAAACAATGCGGAAGTAGTCTTGATGGAAGTTTTTCTTCAATTCAGATTGCATTCAACACGCCCAGCCAACACGTGTTTCGTCACGGCTCCCGTGGGCAGCGATTCCAAAGCTATTGCCACAGTGGCTAAGTGCTCTCAGCCGGTTCTAATTCTGATCCCGCTACCGGGTACTGTGGAGGTTCTCTGAAAGTGAGTGGACTACCTGGAGCGGTTAGGCGAAAAACATCAGCGCCAGCTCCGGGACCTCTGCAAAGAGCTGGGGTCGTGCAGCACCAGATGTCCACACTACGCCACCGGAGGAAGTGACTGTTCCTTGCCCCTTTTTTAAAGACTGTTGGGGGGGTGGGAATTGGGTTTTTGGGAAAGGGGACTTTTTGAGTTTTGGACATTGGTTTGGTTAGTGAGGGGGGGTGAGTTGGGGTTATTTATTTTATTTTTGTAACAACAACATCCATAATTTATATTTCTTAATTATATTTTTCATACCAAAACACAGTATATGCGCTCATAATATTTTGTGTGGGGGTTGGCGCTGGTTACTGAATGTTTGGTTTTTCAAACTTACCAGCATGAATGAAACATCTTGTCCTGAAATGTACCAAAATGCAAGTAACCGAGTTAGTCAATTCAGTAGCCCTACTACTGTACTTTACTAGTAGTACTGTCAGTCTCTGCTCTCCTCCCAACTTAGTCCTAGCCCATTATTCTCCTACCTCTCCAATATGCTTATCTTACCTGTGATTTGTGAATCACGGTTGGTGAATAAGGTTGGTTGTTGACTTGAATCCTCGACGGATGCAATATCAGTGTTGTGCTGGTAGCAGTAGTGGTACACACTGGCAGTATCACCATATGAAAAAAAGGAAATGAAACATTGAGTGGGCTGAGCGTAGCATTAGAAATAGTACATTAGATAGTACAGTAGAGAACAGTGCCCTAAATTGTATCCTAAGCATTGTTAAATTAATGTAAATATAAGTAGTAGTTGCCTGGAGTTGGACTGCTATAAGAAATTAAGGCAAAGGACACGTCATCAACATAACATAAGCATTAAGCATTTGATTGTTCACGTTGTGTAGGAGGAGGATGTTCTTATCAATCCACGATGGCGCACATGAACGTCTGATTGTAATGATTTTGGCTGCTTTGACCTTATCCTCCCCAGCAAGTGTGTGGAATTTATTGTTGTTGTCAGTCACACCATAATGAAATACCACACAGCCCGGGGGAAGAGGGTTAGGGTTTGAAAATTGGATGGGAATGGGGGTTTTTGGGAAAGTTTGGTAGAGAGGAAAAAAAACACAGCATGGACAGTCAAACAACAAATGAAGAGAAACAAATCTTTGGATTTGAAGATATTGATAAATCTTTAAAGGGACACAAAGGAAGTGCACTACTGCATGCCAGAAGTTGTTTACTAAATGGATGGTTTTGTTACTGCAAAGTAGCACTATTACTTACCGCAACTTACTAGTAACTACGAAGAAACAAGTTGAGAGTACAGGGCTACAGTCATTACGCAATTTCACTTGCCTCTCTGCCCTCAGAGAGAATAAACACTTAAAACATTAAATTACTGTTAAACATAGCAAACACATAGTAAATTTAGAAGCAGAGAGCAAAGAAATGCAGAGTCACACTCATAGAAGTTCACAGCAATAACATTACTTAAAAGATACATAGAAATGAGTGGATACTGTTACTGTATGTTGTTGTACTTGTCCTGTTGAATTTGGGAAGTTGCCTGCATCAAGCCATTCCTCTTATTTGCGGTACTCCTCCGTTCCATCTGACGCTCCGTCGATCAATGTTGGTGACCAGAAGACACCCTGTCCACTACCTGCCTGGCGAATGCTGAATTGCGGGTCACTAATTTGAAGCCTGACTCCTTTTTTCCTTTGCACAGGGTGAAAGCCGCCCTGTAAATGTTGATGCAAAAACAGGAACTGATATTAAAACACCACTGAGAAAAAAATATAAGGTGCGTACGCTGTGTAGTGCAAAAAGTCACACTTTCAGTTTCAGAATCGACAGTACAATAGTTTCGAAAGGGCGTACTCTGAGTCTCCTTTTGAAGGATAAATAAGTATGGGTGAATTTTGCGGATCTTTCCCCTCAAGCTAGGTGTAGTGTAAACTACGATTTTAGAAAAAAATTAGATCTTCCCAGCAGTGCTCCCAGAGCCTTAAACACAGACGCTAAAATGTAGAATACCCCCAATCAGACCACAAAAAACCTGCAATACTGCTACCTGTCCGAGGCCTAGTGGAAACTGATGACAAAACGTACTTTGAAAGTAAAGTAGGCCCAAATCCCCCCTTTCCCACTATGGATTTTCTTCAAACCACTTGTAACCAAAATTAGACATTTCTCGACAAGTGCTCCAAGAGTAGACCCCAGAACCCAGTTGCCAAAATCTCGCACACCCCCAAACACATGCAATACTGCTAACCTTAACGAGCCCTAAGTTAAAAATAGTGTCAAACGCTTTCTTCTACTAGGCCCTAACTCCACTATGCCACCATGGATTTACGTCAAACCACGTGCAAACAAAAGTATCCATACCCAGCGTTGCTCCAAGACCCCAAAACCCACCCACAAACACCAGGAACCCCCCCAAAGAGCCCCCCGAAAACGCTAAAGTGAGCGAAATGCCTGAAAATGGAAAAACTTTTTCACCTCCGATTTTCTCCAAACCCCTTTTATCCGGTAATAGACCTTCACAACAATGCCCCCAGACCCGTCAACCCATGCGGAAACAAGTTTAACCCCCCCCAAACAGCCAAAAAACAAAAATGGAAAAATGGGCACTCAAATTTCTGCATATTTTGTCAGGATCTAGGACATCGAAGCGCCTACCTAGAACTACAATCCCCATGAACATCGGGGGAAGAACTACTGGTCCCATGATCCTTTGCGACGCAAGGATAAGGCGGGGCAGGGCCAGGAAACAGTGCCCGTAATTTTGTTTGGAGGTCCAAGGAGCTTCCCGTTGGTAACGCTTCTCCATGTACTAAGTTCGCGTTGTGTTCCTGACACGCCGGCCCTGGTATCCTGAGGAAAGGAATTCCTGCCGGTAACGAGTTCGCGCTAACGCGCTTTGTGTTTACTTGCTCTGTCTGCCGTCTTGAATTGCAGGCTGTTTCAGATCCGGAAACCCTCGCGGCTGCAAGGGGTGTCTGCTGTGAGTTATGTAGCTTTGACGAACTGTGGTCATTTCGCCTCCGGAGGGGGGTCCTAGCTTTCACGTCTAGTGATGGATTGCAGGGGGGGTTGGCCTCCGCAATACCGGCACGAATAACATTATTAATGTTTTGCACTGTATTGGATTACAAATGCCTAAGCGGATGTTGGTAGTGTCCTTAACTACAACATACCGTGTTAGGTTTAAAGTGGTGGAATATAAACAAAAGGATTACAAATGCCTAAGCGGATGTTGGTAGTGTCTTTAACTACAACATACCGTGTTAGGTTTATCTCTGATGATTAGAGATTCAGGAACTGGGTTGCTTACTCGAGCAGCAGTGACTTTACCAGTTGGATGTGGATTACTGTGTTTATAACATTGCTATAACGATCTCAACTGAGAACTGCCTATTGAGGTTTCAGCTTCCGAAAAAGGGTTTCATTTTCGTTAAGCATTACTTATTAATGTGTGGGTAGGTATCTAGAAGAGTGCCTTTTATTTAGGACGGTCAGGGTGCTATTTCCTTATGTTGATAGGCTTGCTTATTGTGTTATGCAGGGAAAGGAGGAACTTATGAAGACAGCTGTGTGAAGGGGCTGAGAGGAGTTTATCACAGGTGAATCTAGGATTTATTTGATTTAGCGAGAATTGAATGAGAGTAGCATTTAAGAATATATTAATCTTGTGTGTTTTTCTTTACAGCTTCTTTTCCGCTGCTGACCCTTCCCTTCTATCTTTTCTATTGGGTTTTTTCCCCTTTTGGGGTTTTTCCCTCACCGTATCACCTGAACACCCTGTGATATTCCATAGGTTGGGGAGTAACCCTTTTAATGCTTCCGCCCCTGCATCCACTGTACAGGTCACAGTACCACCTCCCATCCCTTTGGCTAATCCCGAAAGGTTTTCTGGTGATCCCCGAAAGGTACAGGTGTTCCTTACCCAGGTTCTTATGCATTTTTCTTGTAAACCATCTTCTTTTCCTACCAACCATTCTAGGGTAGCGTTCACTATCTCGTATCTGGTGGGAAATGCAGCAAACTGGGCAGTACCCCTGGTAAAACGAGAATACCGATATTGTCAGATTGGTCTGCGTTTAGGACTGAATTCGAGAGGGTTTTCGATCGGAGGGCTACTTCATGTAGTGCAGATAGAGAACTTTTGGAATTACGGCAGGGTAAGGGAGAACTTGTACCTTATTTGACAGCATTTAACAGGTTGGTGGCCGAAGCAGAATGGCCAGAGGAGAAAAGAATGTCCCTCTTTTACCTAGGGTTGAAAGAGGAGTTGAAGGATGTGGTGGCATAGGTGGATCCACAACCCACCACGTATGTGGATATGGTGAATCTAACTTTAAGATTGGATAGCCGTCTCACGGTGAGAGGGGGTAGTAGGAGACGATGGGACAAGGGAACTTACAGTTACGAAAGGACCCCTCGCAGAAGTGTAGGCGGAGCGGAATCTGCACCTGAGCCCATGGAGATCGGTGCGGTTAGGGCTCCTTTGTCAAAAGAAGAGAGGGAGACAAGGCGTGTATAGGGCTTGTGTATGTACTGTGGGAAGAAGGGGCACTACGTGAGGGAGTGTCCCTCCAAACCCAAGTCTTCTGGTAGTTTCAACAGGTTTAAGAGGGTGGCTGTTTCATCTCATACATCAGACCTAACAACAAGAGATGACAGCAAAACCAAGATGGAGGGGGGGCAGGAATGGAAGCTCACTTCATTGTCCTCAGCAGGACCTGAGGAAAATGAATCACATCTTGTAGTGGTTATGACTATTGAAAGTGATCAGGTGCAACATCAGGTTATGGTGATGGTGGATTCGGGAGCCACAGGCAACTTCATCGATGATGGGTTAGTAACACGTTTGGCTTTGACCCGTGTCATATGAGAAAGCCCTGAAGACGTAATGGCCGTTGATGGTAAACCATTAACATCAGGCCAGATCACTGAAAGAACCAGCGAAATAGGGTTGTCATTGGTGTTGCATGGATTAGTGCATTCAGAGTTGATTTCAATAAACATCATCGCTGCTCCTCAATATGAGGTTATCCTGGGCATGCCCTGGTTGCATAGACACAATCCTGTGGTGGATTGGAGAACAAAGACCTTCCGTTTTATACCCGAATTCTGTCAGGATCGTTCAGCACCATGTGTTCCTGCTCATGTTGCGGTGTTAACAACCCCGTTTATGGCAGCCACTGCAGCTGAAAAAGATGTCCAGTTGCCCAATGAATACAGGGCTTTTAGTGATGTGTTTAGTGAGAAGAAGGCTGAAACCCTACCCCCACACAGGGAATATGACTGCCGCATCGATCTGGTAGAGGGAGCTACGATACCGACCTGTAGGGTTTATGCTTTGTCTGCATCTGAGGCCACCCATTTGAGAGAATACATAGACCACTACGAGCATTTGGGGTTCATCAGGCCTTCCCGTTCTCCTGCGGCTTCTCCTCTTTTTTTCATTGCAAAAGCCAATGGGGATTTGAGAGCGTGTGTAGACTATCGAGTACTGAATAAAAACACCATACGCAATCGCTACCCTCTTCCCCTTATTTCAGTACTGCTCGACCAGGTGAGAGAGGCCAAAATATACACCCGCTTGGACTTGCGTGGGGCTTATCACCTGGTCCGAGTAAGAGAGGGGGACGAGTGGAAAACAGCGTTCAAGACGAGATTCTGTCTTTATGAATACTTGGTGATGCCCTTCGGGCTTTGTAACGCCCCTGCGGCATTTCAGTTTTTTATAAACAATGTGTTAAAGGAGTATGTGGATCGGTTCGTGGTCATGTATATTGACGACATATTGATATACTCTCCAGATGCCTCATGTCACACAGCCCAGGTGTGTAAGGTTTTGGACAAACTGAGAGAGCACAGGTTATATGTAAAGTTGAGCAAATGCGAGTTTGGGGTCCAGGAAGTGGAATTTTTGGGAGTAAATCTCAGTCCTCATGGCCTACAAATGTCTGAGAGAAAGGTAAGGGCAGTTCAGGATTGGCCAGCCCCAAGAAACGTGAGAGAGGTACAGAGCTTTCTAGGTTTTGCGAATTATTATCGTCTATTCATACTGCACTTCTCTCAGACTGCGGTTCCCATCACAAGACTGTTAAGAAAGGGATCATCTTTTGTATGGACCTCTGAGGCGAACGAGGCTTTCCATGTATTGAAAAGCGCCTTTACCACGGCACCAGTGTTGGCACATCCTGTACTGGAAGCACCCTTCATAGTAGAAGCTGATGCTTCTGATGAAGCCATAGGGGCAATACTATCCCAGAGAGATGCAAACAATGGCCAGCTTCATCCGGTCGCTTTTTTGTCAAAGAAATTGAGCCCTGCGGAGGTCAATTATACCATTGCGGAGAAAGAACTGTTGGCAATCAAAAGAGCATTTCAAGAATGGAGACCATACCTCTGGGGGTCTAGTCAAACGGTGACGGTATATACTGATCACCGGAATCTTCAATATATGACCTCCGCAAGACATTTAACGCAAAGACAAATGCGGTGGATGCTGTTCTTTTCTGAATATAACTTTGTGGTGACTTTCCGTCCTGGTGTGGAGAACAGGAAGGCAGATGCCCTGTCCAGGCGGGACACATGTACGGAGTCTCTTGATGAAGTACAACATTCCATTCTCCCTCCTGATAAAGTAGTGTGTGTGGTTCGCGCCGAGAGATTTTTGGGTGAGATCAAAGGCGCCAGGTCTTTGGATTCTTGGGAACAGTGGGCGGCTAAGAAGCCTGGCAGGAAGGTGAGACAGGGGCTGCCTTTTCAGGGAGAGAGCTTGTTTTTACCTACGGAGGAACTGAGGAGGAAGGCTTTTAGCTGGTGTCACGATGTACCATCGGCTGGACATCCAGGGGTTACCAAAACGGTGAGACTACTTAGAAGACATTTCTGGTGGGAGTCTTTGGCCGTGGATGTTGCCAGATGGGTAGGGAAGTGTGACTCCTGTGCCAGAGCAACAGGAGAGAACACCAAAAAGAAAGGTCTGTTAATGCTTATGCCAACCCCCGCTCGCCCTTGGCAGAACATAAGTCTGGACTTCATAACAGGCTTACCTTTGGACCAGGGCAAGTCAGCAGTGTTGGTGGTTGTAGACAATCTAACAAAGATGGGACATTTTATCCCTTGTGTAAACCTACCTACGGCAGGTCAGACCGCTCAACTGCTGGCCTCACAGGTCATAAGGATACATGGCATTCCGCGAGTAATCGTATCAGACAGAGGTCCGCAGTTTATAGCCCGTTTTTGGCAAATGTGGTGCAAGGCTTTGGGCATAGAGGCGGCGTTATCTACAAGCTTCCATCCTCAAACTGATGGACAAACGGAACGTCTAAATCAGACATTGAAGAAGTACATGCGCTGTTACTCTGAGGCCGCCCATGAATCCTGGGTTGATTTACTATGGATGGCTGAGTTGTCCTACAACAACACCTGGCACAGTTCGACGGGTATGTCACCTTTTAAAGCTAACTTTGGGTACGATGCAAACATGTTGCCGATAGACATCCCCACTGAACTGAACAACCAACCCACAGTGAGAGAAAGGGTTGTGGCGTTGCGAAAGGTGCATAGGTGGGTACAGAAACACCTCTTGAAAGCCAAGGAAGCCTATAAAAGGTGGGAGGACACACATTGTACTCAGGGTCCTTTGTTCCAGGTGGGAGACAGGGTGTGGCTGTCCACACGTTACATCCGGTTCAAGATGAGAAGTATCTTTCATCCACGGTTCATCGGCCCTTACGCCATAGTGAGGCAAGTGAATCCTGTGGCGTATAAGTTGAAGTTGCCTGCTTCATTGAGAATCCATCCAGTGTTCCATGTGCAGCTGCTGAAAAAAGCCCTTTCCTCACGCCGAAAAGCGCCGCCTCCTGTGCAGTGCAACGGCGGTCTGGAGTACGAGGTGAAGTCTATCCGTGTTTCCGAACTCCGTAGAGGGATGCTTTGGTATCTGGTCTCATGGAAAGGATATACAGCGGAGGATGATTCGTGGGAGCCGTGGCACAACGTTCATGCTCCCAAAGCAGTCAAGTCTTTCCATACAAGGTTTCCTGGCAAGCCGGGTCCTAGGAGGCGCCTGGGAGGAGGGCGTACTGTCAGGATCTAGGACATCGAAGCGCCTACCTAGAACTACAATCCCCATGAACATCGGGGGAAGAACTACTGGTCCCATGATCCTTTGCGACGCAAGGATAAGGCGGGGCAGGGCCAGGAAACTGTGCCCGTAATTTTGTTTGGAAGTCCAAGGAGCTTCCCGTTGGTAACGCTTCTCCATGTACTAAGTTTGCGTTGTGTTCCTGACACGCCGGCCCTGGTATCCTGAGGAAAGGAATTCCTGCCGGTAACGAGTTTGCGCTAACGCGCTTTGTGTTTACTTGCTCTGTCTGCCGTCTTGAATTGCAGGCTGTTTCAGATCCGGAAACCCTCGCGGCTGCAAGGGGTGTCTGCTGTGAGTTATGTAGCTTTGACGAACTGTGGTCATTTCGCCTCCGGAGGGGGGTCCTAGCTTTCACGTCTAGTGACGGATTGCAGGGGGGGTTGGCCTCCGCAATACCGGCACGAATAACATTATTAATGTTTTGCACTGTATTGGATTACAAATGCCTAAGCGGATGTTGGTAGTGTCCTTAACTACAACATACCGTGTTAGGTTTAAAGTGGTGGAATATAAACTAAAGGATTACAAATGCCTAAGCGGATGTTGGTAGTGTCTTTAACTACAACATACCGTGTTAGGTTTATCTCTGATGATTAGAGATTCAGGAACTGGGTTGCTTACTCGAGCAGCAGTGACTTTACCAGTTGGATATGGATTACTGTGTTTATAACATTGCTATAACGATCTCAACTGAGAACTGCCTATTGAGGTTTCAGCTTCCGAAAAAGGGTTTCATTTTCGTTAAGCATTACTTATTAATGTGTGGGTAGGTATCTAGAAGAGTGCCTTTTATTTAGGACGGTCAGGGTGCTATTACCTTATGTTGATAGGCTTGCTTATTGTGTTATGCAGGGAAAGGAGGAACTTATGAAGACAGCTGTGTGAAGGGGCTGAGAGGAGTTTATCACAGGTGAATCTAGGATTTATTTGATTTAGCGAGAATTGAATGAGAGTAGCATTTAAGAATATATTAATCTTGTGTGTTTTTCTTTACAGCTTCTTTTCCCCTGCTGACCCTTCCCTTCTATCTTTTCTATTGGGTTTTTTCCCCTTTTGGGGTTTTTCCCTCACCGTATCACCTGAACACCCTGTGATATTCCATTCAGGGTGTTTGGGGGGTCCGGAGGTGGAGCATTTCTTCTACATACGGATCCTGCGGAGTGTGATCTTGACATATTTCCCAGATCACTCCGTGCGCGCTCTGCAGCTAGGCCCTAACTCCCCTTTACTACCATGGATTTTCGTCAAACCTCTTGCAATCAAAAGTATCCATACCCAGCGTTGCTCAAAGACCCCAAAACCCACCCACAAACACCAGGAACCCCCCCAAACAGCCCTCCCCCAAAAACGCTAAAGTGAGCAAAATGCCTGAAAATGGAAAAACTTTTTCACCTCCGATTTTCTCCAAACCACTTTTATCCGGTATTAGACCTACACAGCAATGCCCCCAGACCCGTCAACCCAGGCGGAAACAAGTTTAACCCCCCTAAACAGCCAAAAAGCAAACCCGCAAAAAGTGAGACTAATTTCGGGCCTACCTGAAATTCAGTCCAAATGCGCTGTGCAGCTAGGCCCTAACTCCCCTTTTCCACCATGGATTTCCTGAAAACCAAATGCAATCAACATTAGACTGTGCCAGCAGTGGTCCCAGACCCCAAAACCCACCAAAAAAACCTAGAATCCCCCAAACAGCACCCCAAAGACAGGCAAGTGAGCACAAACGCAAAACCTTTTTCACCATGGATTTGGTCCAAAACACTTGATTCCGATATTAGACCTTCCAAGCTATGCCCCCAGACCCCTGAAGCCACCCGCAAAAAAGCGGAACACCCCCAAACAGGCAAAAAGCAAAAATGGGCCTACCTTCAATTCAGTCCAAATACGCTGTGCAGGTAGGCCCTAACTCCCCTTTTCCTCCATGGATTTCCTGAATACAAATGCAATCAACATTAGACTGTGCCAGCAGTGCACCCAGACCCCAAAACTCACCCACAAAAACCTGGAAGCCCCCCAAACAGCCCCCCAAAGATAGGCAAGTGAGCAAAAACGCAAAAACTTTTTCACCATGGATTTGGTCTAAAACACTTGATTCCAATATTAGACCTTCCGAGCTATGCCCCCAGACCCCTGCAGCCACCCACAAAAAAGCAGAACACCCCTAAACAGGCAAAAAGCAAAAATGCAAAAACTCATACTTAGAAAGTTTTCAGCCAACCAGTCAACATCGGTCCAAAGGCGCTCTGCAGCTAGGCCCTAACTCCTCTTTCCCACCATGGATTTTCTTCAAATCACTTCCAATAAAAATTATGCTATCCCAGCAGTGCTCCCAGACCCCCACACCCTCCCCCACAAATCTAGAACACCCCCAAACAGCCCCACAAAAACATGCAATACTGGTATATTCAAAACATGGCAAATTGCGCTGTTCACAAAACATTGCTGTTTTCAGCACTTCCACTACTTTGATCCTCTTGAAACTCACCTGGACTGTCACTTGTTCCAGCGATCTCAGCAAGGCAGAAGAAAATCGAACCACTGCGCTCTTTGAAGAAGAAGAAGAAGAAGGTCTACGACTAGTTTTCACTTATTTTTTACCCAAAGGCACACGCCCGCAAAACACCCAAAAAGGCCATAATTCTGCCAATTCGGGACCAAAGAACACCAAACCCCTCTAAAACATTGCCAATATCATTATGAACGAGCCTGCATCGGGCCCGAGTCCTAGAATCAGCGTGAACCATACCAACTTAAATCCAAAAACCGTAGTAAAGCGCACTGAACCCTAAACCGTAGATATGCTTTGTTTGTCTGTGTCAAAGAGCCTAGATATGCTACATCAGGAGGATGCTTCACTCAGTGGTGCCTGCCTTGACCGTCTGCATGGCCCTGCTGCAAGCATGGGCCAAAAATCCGTTCCACTCAAGAATTTGCGATTTTTCTGTACTTTTGCGAGATTTGCAAAATACCGAAAAACAGCAAATTTTGCAAACATAACGGATATTTGGCCCAAGCTTGAGGCAGTGCCAGGCAGAGGGTCAAGGCAGGCACCACTGAGTGAAGTAACCTGATGTAGCATACCTAGGCTCTTTGTCAGACAGACAAAACATATCTAATTGTATGCAGCAAGTCACATAGCCCCAATTTTACATGAACTGCTGTCTGGAGTGGACTCTGCCTGGCATAACAACAACGGTACACTGCCTCGCTCTCGACCAATACATACCACAAATAGACAGACATGTAGTCCTGCTGTAGTAGTTGTTGTAGCCTGTTTTACCTGTTTGCCACTCATGAATTGGCCATAGTTCTTCCGTAAATCGACGCTGATGATCCATCCATCCCAGTGAGTGACTGTAAAGATAAAAGATATATTATTTAATCAATCATCATGGTATATTGGCAAGTGAGTCCGCTCCAAGGACATTTTGTGAAAGGCAAGATAGTGGCCCCTGAATTTGAAGTACAATTTTATCTAAACAAGGTAAAAAAAGAGTTGTTGACATGAGTTACAATTACTGTGTGAAAGATTAAATAATAACTAAGACAAGACATATGAATCATCATTTCATGCACAAAAAACAAACCGCAATTGGTTTCATCAGAGCCAGACAGCCATTGCTGTCCAGTGCATGCCATCTTCTCAATTATTCATTACCTGTTCTACTTTTTGTCCGCATCTTCTTCGGAAAGTGAGGGCCCACAGGGCTTCCTCTCCTGTCAATATCAGAAGTAACTCTGTCAGCAATCAGCAATCATGTAGTCAGTCAGTAATTTCAGTCCCACTTGAGGGGACTCGTCGTAATCCATCCATCTGCCTTGAGGGAAATGGATAGGGGGAGTCTGGAGGAGGAGTATAAAGGAGCATGATTAAGTTGTGAACTTTTGAACCTCAGGAATGCAGACTGCCGCACCTGAAGACCGTGCTGCTGATGGACTTGTTGTGATTAGGTGATTAGAGTTTTGATGTGGTAAAAGTTGCAACTCAAAGAAAGACACACAGGAATAAAAGTGAATAAGGACAAAAAAAAGGAAGTCATTTTCAGGGCTCAGTGTCAGGGAAGTAGAGCTCGTCCTCCAACTCCATGAATTGAGACAGGTGACGGAAGTTCTTCTCTGTTACCTGACCTACTCCAAAGTCGGTGTCCTCTTCTTCCTGCGTGCATTCTCGTACTTTGTAATCTGATGGAATCAAGTGCTGATTCATCTTGATCAGTGTTAACCTCTCCACATTTTTGGCCGAGAGGCGGGTCCTTTTTGAAGTTACAATGGCACCAGCAGCACTGAAAACACATTCAGAAGACACACTTGTGAGTGGGCAAGACAAATAATTTATAGCCAGGTTGGTGATCAGTGGCTATAGAGCCATTTTCCTGTACCAATACAGCAATGGGTTTGTATTAACAAAGACATGTGTTGGGTCATCCAGATAGGCCTGCACCATCAACTCAAGGTTCTCCACGGTTCCTCCACTTTGCGTACCATCTGTGGCCTTCTCAGCACTGGAGCGAACAAACCCTTGATGAGTTAGCCAATCCGCTTCTGACAATGATGGGAGGGCCTGGTGCAGGTGAGCATGATTATACAGTTGCTGCTGGTGTCGTTAACGACTGTGAGGGAAAGTTACTCCCTTCGCCCACAGATTCAGAAGTGGAACTTGACGCTGGATCGTCTGCTGATTCAGTTGGACTTCTGACGGCTCCTTGAATTTTCTGCCGATATTTTTCAAACTGACTGGCTGACACAGCTATCCAATGTTTGTACTTTGAAACATCTGCCTCATCAAAAGGAATGAATTCTTTGCTGGCCACTGCCATTTTGTACCGTGGATCCAGAATAGTGGCACAAATGTAATGTTCTGTATGTATCTTTTGAAGCCTTTCATTGGCAACTAGGCGGCTTAATAAGTTCTCCGCCAACAGATATGCAGCTTGCTTTCCAACATCATCTCTGAACGTTGAAGACACCGCCTTCAGTTAGTGCTCTAGCAACAATGGGATAGTTTTGCTCAAAGAACAGTCCTCCCTGCTGACTTCACACATGAAGACCTCAAAAGGGCGAAGCATGTCTGTCAGGCTTTTAACTAGCTGCCATTCCTCCAACTCTAGCCTCACGTCATTCATAGCAGAACCGACTGTAAAGATATAGTCATTGATTACCATGCACTGCTCAAACAGACGCTCAAGCATGTAAAAGGTTGAGTTCCAACGTGTTGCCACCTCCTGGATGAGTCCTTAGACTGGCACTTTACGTACATGTTGAATGCTCCTCAGCTGCTTCCGGGCCTTAAAAGAATGGCTGAAATGTGTGCAAATTCCTCGGCAGGTAGACAGTAACTTCTTGACTTGGTTTTCAGTTTTCAAGAAATCTTGAACAACCAGGTTTATACAGTGCGCCAAACACGGCACTCTGAAATATTCACCTTCCTGCATGGCCTTAACTATATTACTGCCATTATCCGTGGAAACATAACCAACTATGTGATTTCTTGGTTGCAGCCATTCAGAGACCTTACTGTTAAACTCCTCCACAATGTTTTTTGCATTATGAGTTTTCTCCATGGCAAACATGGCTAATGTTGCATGTTTCCAAGTAGCTTGAAAAACTGTGTCCAGGGCAACAACTGCACTTGACTTGTCTCTAACCCCTGCAAAAGATCCTGCAAAAGAGACCCAGTGTGCAGTGATGCACATGTAATCAAGGGCTTGGCAACTGGTCCACATGTCTGTTGGATAGTGTGAACAGCACTCTTCTGCAAAGCTGCCCCAATCACTTCCAGCACATCTTGATGTAGTGCTGGAACCGCAACTCTGGCAAAATAGGACCAGCTAGGAGCCTTCCATTCAGGGCAGACTGTTGCCATTAATTCTAGAAACCCCACCCCTTCCACGAAAGAAAAAGGGAGAAGGTCCAGCGCTAGCATTTTAGCCAGCTTTGCGTTATACAGACGTACCGTTGGATGGTTGCGTTCAAATGGCGTCTCCGACCACAATATTCCGCGAATGGTGGGCTAGATCATTTTACCTGATGATGATGATGACGTCTTCAAACCAGTTAGGCCTATTGATGTCGTTTTTCGCATTGGTGTCTCTACAACACTCTTAGTGTGCCTCATAGATGTTGCAGGGGTAGAGGGTGTGGGCGATACCACTGCAGTGCTGCTGCCAGAAAAACTGGGTGTACCAGAAAAATGTCTGTCGCTTCTTCACTTCCCCCTGCACGATCAGATTCTTATCATCATCAGATGCAATATCAAGGGATACACTTGGATTGTTTTTCTTTTGCCTTCCGCGATCTTCCTAATGTGTGCTTCCCACTCGATAGTGTGGTGTTTTTGAGATGACCTCTCTGGCCTCCGGTACCATAGTTGGAACCAATCTTACCCCAACTAACACATGCTTTACAAATCGAACAAACGACCATATTTTCCACCTTTGCGCTAACAGTAAAGAAGTCCCAAACTGGGGACTAGTGATGTCTGCTGAACGTGGTGGTGCTACTTTGACTTTCAATGCCAGATGAAGTGGAGGATGGGCGTGGCTGAATTTGTTTCTGTTGTTCACTTACAGCACCACTACTTGAGGTCGAGCTGGATGGAGGTCCATTGCGGCCCTTCTGACTAAAAAAGATGGAAGCTGTAGGTCGTGTTGGTGTTGTAGTTAACGGTGGTGGTACCAGTGCCACGCCGCCCATATCCCACTCAGCAGCCATTCGGAATACGGTCAAAATGTGTGTCTGCTGCATGCCCGGTGGGGCTGGAGTGAAGTCTGTGATGACTTGGTCGTCCTCAGACTGTTCATCAGCAGCAGAACACACCACTTCTTGTTCGTCGTCATCACCCAAAAGTCGAAGCTTTGCGGGAGCCTTCCTTTTAGGCTTAGCTACCTTTGTCGGCTCATGGCGTGAGTCACTCTCAGACTGCATTGGTGGGTTCCAATCAACATCAAGATCATCAGAAGGAAGGGAGCTTGAAGAAGAACTTGTAGTAGCCCTCCTTGACCTTTTTCTTGCTGGGGATCTGGAAGACAATGGATCATCATCAGGAGGAGTGGCTTCCTCGGATGATACTTCCTCTTGAAAAGCAATTTCCTGATGTGCCCCTACTTCTGGAGGAACAAGTGTTGTAGGCAGTTGTGCCGCTCCATGAACCTCTAGTCGCACCTCTCCATGCACCTGTCCATGCGCCTCTTCTTGCGGCCCTACTTGCGCCTCTCATTACGGCTGTACTTGCGCCTCTCCTTGCGGCTGTACTTGCGCCTCTCCTTGCCCATGTACTTGCGCTTGTACTAGTTGCACCTGTGTTTGTGGCTGTGGTTGTTGAACACTCGTCAGCTGAGTTACACCCGGCGTTGATTGGATGGTACTTTCTTGTGATGAGCCAAGATCACTGGTCGATGGTGATTCAACAACCAAAGTGGCTGCCGCAGCAGCACTCATGGTGGTCTTGGACCTAACTTGGCGTGGTGGCACTGAGCCCAATGCTGCTTCCAGCTTGGTCCCCGGCAGACACCGCTGCTGCTGCAGGCTTAGTTTTTATTATCCCAAAAATGTTGTCAGTGGCAACACCAGTCTCCTTGGTAGGTGGTGCCACTGGCTTCTTCTGCTCCTTGTTACTGGCAGTGGCACTGGTGACTTTTTTCGCTGAGGCGCTACGGCCAACTTTCTTTGGGGCCATCTTCTTGAGATGTCAGAACAGCAGGTCGCAGTTGCACGACTTGCAGAGTTGTCTTGTCTGTAGCCACACGTGACGTCACGTGACGTTGTACTGCACACACACCGCTGCAGGACTTCTTCCTGGCACTCTTGGTTCTCTTGTGCATCTAAAAGCAATGGAAGCCTGAGGAACATCAGTTATACACCCCAAAAAGTCGAAAAACACTCAAAAACCACCATAATCCCATGCCATCCATGCCCTCAATGATGTTTAAATTCAAGACACCCCACATAAAGACTAGGCCCATGCACCACTGAGCACCCCTGGGCATAATGGTTGAAAGCAATGTAAACTGGGTGCAGGCTTGAGCACACTGCCTGGCTTAAAAATGGCCCCTTGACCCCAACCACATGGCCAGGCCCTGCCTGTCCCAGGCCTCAAAATGGCCCCCACCCACATGGCCAGGCCCAAACAACACCCCAAAAAGTCGAAAAACACTCAAAAATCATCACAATCCCATGCCATCCATGCCATCCATGCCCTCAATGATGTTTAAATCCAAGACACCCCACAGAAAGACTAGGCCCAAGCACCGCTGAGGACCCATGGGCATAATGGTTGAAAGAAAGGCAAAGTGGGTGCAGGCCTGAGCACACTGCCTGGCTTCAAAATGGCCCCTTGACCCCCACCACATGGCCAGGCCCTGCCTGTCAAAGGCCTCAAAATGGCCCCCACCCACATGGCCAGGCCCCAACACCACCCCAAAAAGTCAAAAAACACTCAAAAATCACCACAATCCAATGCCATCCATGCCCTCAATGATGTTTAAATTCAAGACACCCCACAGAATGACTAGCCCCATGCACCACTGAGTTACCATGGGCATAATGGTTGAAAGCAAGGCAAACTGGGTGCAGGCCTGAGCACACTGCCTGGCTTCAAAATGGCCCCTTGACCTCCACCACATGGCCAGGCCCTGCCTGTACCAGGCCGCAAAATGGCCCCCACCCACATGGCCAGGCCCCAACACCACCCCAAAAAGTAAAAAAAACACTCAAAAATCACCACAATCCAATGCCATCCATGCCCTCAATGATGTTTAAATTCAAGACACCCCACAGAATGACTAGCCCCATGCACCACTGAGTACCCATGGGCATAATGGTTGAAAGCAAGGCAAACTGGGTGCAGGCCTGAGCACACTGCCTGGCTTCAAAATGGCCCTTGACCTCCACCACATGGCCAGGCCCTGCCTGTACCAGGCCGCAAAATGGCCCCCACCCACATGGCCAGGACCCAACACCACTCCAAAAAGTCGAAAAATACTCAAAAATCACCACAATCCCATGCCATCCATGCCCTCAATGATGTTTAAATTCAAGACACCCCACAGAAAGACTAGGCCCATGCACCACTGAGCACCCCTGGGCATAATGGTTGAAAGCAAGGTAAAGTGGGTACAGGCTTGAGCACACTGCCCGGCTTAAAAATGGCCCCTTGACCGCAACCACATGGCCAGGCCCTGCCTGTCCCAGGCCTCAAAATGGCCCCCACCAACATGGTCCGGCCCCAACAACACCCCAAAAAGTCGAAAAACACTCACAAATCACCACAATCCCATGCCATCCATGCCCAAATGATGTTTAAATTCAAGACACCCCACAGAAAGACTAGGCCCATGCACCACTGAGTACCCCTGGGCATAGTGGTTGAAAGCAAGGCAAACTGGGTGCAGGCCTGAGCACACTGCCTGGCTTCAAAATGGTCCCTTGACCCCCACCACATGGCCAGGCCCTGCCTGTACCAGGCCTCAAAATGGCCCTCACCCACATGGCCTGGCGCCAACAACACCCCAAAAAGTCGAAAAACACTCAAAAATCTCCCCAATCCCATGCCAACCATGCCCTCAATGATGTTTAAATTCAAGACACCCCACAGAAAGACTACGCCCATGCACCACTCACTACACCTGGGCCTACTGGCTAGTGAGGCTTTACAGGCACCCCAAAATAAAGAAAAAATCAACATATAACAGTGAGCTAAAATTCCATGACATAAATGAGAATTAAGTTAAAAACAAATCACAGAAACAGTTGTATCATGCACCCATGACTTACCCTGGGCCTACTGGATACTGTGGCTACCCACCACAATATATATTTAGTTAAAGTTGTGAAAAAAGTTTTAGAACTGTAGTTGCCTCAACTGCAATGCCCCAAACAACACCAACTTACTTGTAAAATCTCAAGTCCATAAGTGATCCAAACTCCAAAGTCCAAACAGTCCTCAAATACAAATCCAGCAGCAGTCACAGAAAGTAATCCTTCCAGCTCCACAGCCAAATGAAAAGTGACCAGTACATGCACAAAGCACTGGGAGGACAGGAACAGGAAGTTAGAGACTCTGGGGCACTTCCTTCCTCCCAACCAACCCCAGAAAAATGGACTCCTGCACCAAAAAGTGCAGCCAAATGTCAATCTGAGGAGTTATTCTGATCAAAATCATAATTTTCACAAGGTGTATGCTTCCTGCGGTGGATTTCTTGTGCAGAATTGCAATTTTTGCAATTTCGGGAACGCAAGCTGTTCAAATCTCCCGCCAGAAGTCAGCTGCGCGCCGTCGCGGGCCTTTATGACGCAAACTCTCGCCGTGCAAGATGGCAAGCCGCGATAACGTAATTGTGTTCGAAAAACTCTCGCGCGATCACGCAGCAAGATCGAAAATGGCGCAGCACACGCAAAACCGGGAGAAAAACAATTTGGCGGACTCAGAATCATGGTAAGTCAACGCCACGCGCGCGATATTGTATTTTTCAAGCGCAACCAAGCAAAATATTTCATATCTTGCGAATTTGCGTATTTTTGGGTAAATTTGCGAGATTCGCGAGTCGCGAAATCATCAAAAATTCGCCCGCGAAACAGATTTTACGCCCATACTTAAGCATGGCCTTTAATCTATGGTGATTGGCACACGTTTGGCACTCACCCATGCTCCACCAGGTGGAGTGCGCCTTGGCACTTTTAGACATCGAACAAACGTTCGACCCCGTTGGGTGGGTGTATTTTTTGGAAGTCATGTGGCAATGGGGGTAGGGGCACAGTTCTTGAAATGAGTGCATCTGTTGTACTCGGAGCCCAGTGCCAGGATTAGAGTGGGGCAATTGGTATCACAGGCCTTTGCATTACAAAGGGGTACCAGGGAGGGGTGCCGATTATCAACACTACTTTTCGCCATGGAAATGGAGCCCCTGGGGACGGGTCTATAAACAGGGTTGGAGGCCTTTGGGATCACACTGGGTGAGACTAACCATGTGGTGTCCATGTACACGGACGACAACTTGCTGTGTGTCCGGGACCCGGCCTCTGCAATACCGATTTTGCTGGGTGCTCAGGAGAGGTTTGGTCATATGTCGGGCCAGCGGATAAACCTGGGAAAGTCTAAGCTGGTACCACTGGGGAGACTAGCCTTGCACCCAGAGGGATTGCCAGAGGTAAGGCTTCCGGGGGTGAGGACCGCACCTCGATATTTGGGGGTCAGACTGGCAGAGCCACTTGACCAATGTCTGGTGCTCACATCGGCAGAGTACAGGAGGGAATCCAAAAATCAGTGCGCTTTTGGAGGGATCTGCCTCTGTCACTTTTGGGGAGGATAGCTCTGATCAAAATGGTGGCACTGCCTCGTTGCCTGTAAGCAATGGAGAACTTTTTCTTCCGGATCTGGATCCCTGATGTTTAGAATATTACACAGAATTACAACATGCAATACACTGGATGGGTGGGGATGATAATTAGGAGAAGCCCCTGCTGGCAGGGACCTTCGGAGACAGAGTGTTGCCTAAGCTGTTAAAGAAGGGGACACGGGTACCCTTGACATGGCCATATATTGTTCGGCATGTTGCGGTGATGTGGGAACTGGTGGTCTAGAGTGTCTGAACTGGGGTGGCAGAGTGGGCAAAAGAACAGTGATGGATTAAACCCAGATCTGTTGACTGGTTGTGAGTGTTTGATTGGTTCAGATGTTCCGTCCATCACCTCCCCCTTTTGTACCGCTTTGTTCACCATAGGTTGGCAGGGTATGCTCAGACGTGAGTCCCTTGCTCACTTTGCTAATGGATTCAAGCAAGCCTGGCTGAAGACGGCTGAAATGCCAGAAACCGGTCCTAGGAAGCTTGTTTCCGGTCCAGGGAAGGCATGGCTTGGCAGTTCGGGCTGGACTGTTCCCATGAGGCACAGGGTCAGACTGATTTGCATATGGCCATGTCTGAACTGGGGTGGCAGAGTGGGCTAAAGAAGGGTGATGGATTAAACCCAGATCTGTTGACTGGGTGTGAGCGTTTGATTGGTTCAGATGCTTTCCATCACCACCCCCTTTTGTACCGCTTTGTTCACCAAAGGTTCGCAGGGTATGCTCAGACGTGAGTCTCTAGCTCACTTTGCCACTGGATTCAAGCAAGCCTGGCTGAAAACGGCTGAAATGCCAGAAACCGGTCCTAGGAAGCTTGTTTCCGGTCCAGGGAAGGCATGGCTTGGCAGTTCGGGCTGGACTGTTCCCATGAGGCACAGGGTCAGACTGATTTGCATATGGCCATGTCTGAATTGTGGTGGCAAAGTGGGCTAAAGCAACGTGATGGATTAAACCCAGATCTGTTGACTGGGTGTTCAACTGGTTCCGGTCCTTCCTCTCTAACCGACAGCAAACTATCTGGGCCCCACCTTTTTCCACCGCTATGCCACCTCTGGAGGTCGGAGTTCCGCAGGGCTCAATCTTGAGCCCTTCGCTTTTTAACATTTACATGACCCCTTTGACGGCACTCGCGGAGGGCTTTGGGGCCCAGATCGTGTTGTACGCTGACGACACACAACTCCTGTTCACCTGCGACAAGGGCCACGACTTTGACGGGACTTCTATACGGGACTGCCTTGGGGCGGTGTTTGACTGGTTCAGCCAACACTGCCTCAAGTGCAATTCCGAAAAGTCGGAAGTACTCTTCTTCGGCTGCCCTGCTGATCCCAGATGGAAGGAGTGGTGGCCGGCCGCTATGTTCCCACCTGACAGTGACTCTGGGTCGGCGAAGAATCTAGGTATCCAGGTTGACAACTGCCTCTCTTTCAGGGGTCAAGTGTCGGGCCTGGCTGGCAGATGCTTTGCAATCCTGAGGATGCTGAGGAAGTTCCTGCCCCTTCTATCCATCGAGCACAGAAAGACCACGGTGCAGGCCCTGATTGGCTCTCGCCTGGACTACGCTAACGTTCTGTACCTTGGCCTACCGGAATATCTCATTTCGCGCCTTCAGATAGTACAGAACTCGGCAGCCCGGGCCATATTTGGCCTTACCAGAAGGGCCAGGGCGACGGAGCTCCTCAGAACTCTTCATTGGCTGCCCATTAAGAAGCAGATCGCATTTAAGGCCCTGACCGTCGCCTTTAAAGCCTTCCATGGTTTAGGCGCCCGCTATCTTCAGAAGTGGATCACTTTCTACCTTCTCTCAAGATCCCTTCGCTCCTCATCACAAGCTAGGGCAGTCACCCCCAGGATACATCGGGCTCACCTCGGCGGACGCGCCTTTAAATATCTGGCGCCCCTGCTGTGGAACGATCTTCCTCTCTCACTCAGATCCTGCTCCAATCTTTTGACATTCAGGAAGGATTTGAAAACCTGGCTGTTTCAGCAATAAGTTCTTCCACCTTGTCCTCTTATCATGCTGAGGTAAAATAAATTTTATGGTCAAGTTATGTTCCCTAGCGCGTACCCCACCGACTCCATGTACGAGATTAAAGTGCATGTAACTTCCCTCCTGTGCCAGCTATGAAGACGCAGATACATTTGCGTCCACCGTTAACATGTCTTCTTTCAGACCCACCATGAATGGGTTCTATAGTCCGTTCCTAAGTATGCCTTGCCAACGTCTTTTTGAGGTGTATCCTACACGTTTTTCAGCCCTGACCAAGTAGGCCTGAATTTCTGCCATCCAGATCTCTCTGTTCTCTGACTCTGAGAGCAAGCAGCCCAGGCTGCCCCCCGTACCCGTGAACTCTGACTTACTTCTAGCGCGGCCCTCCGTGCTCAGTTCAGCCTGCTGCCTGCCAAGATTGACTATAACCTTCGAGTTATCTGTTTCCCTCCCCGAAGATACATTCCTGCCTGCTAGCTTCAGTAAACATCCTTCCTCAGCTGCAGAGCCAAAGGGCCGACCTGTCTGAATGTAGTTAATTCAAGTAATTCATGGCCTCCGTTACCATGCTTCCATTGAAGGTCCAGGCCCCCACGCTTCTCATGCAGACACCCAGGCGCTTATACACGCACTCACAGTTAGTATAGAATAGCTTCTGCTCTAGAGACCTTTCCGCCCAGATAGCTTAGTTCCTAAACATCAGATATCAGATATGATAGAAGCACAAGTTGATCTGACATGCCAGACTTCTGTCTCTTTCCGTCAGTGTAAATGTCAAGTCCCCATGCACCCTCCAGTCCCACGTGCATCACACGTCATGCAGCTGCGCACGCATCCAAGCTTCCGATTTCTGCTGACATTGCAACATCTCTAGTTTAGTGCCACCCCTTTGTGACACCTATCAGTGACGTTTCTAGAACACACCTCCAGTTACGCCTAGTTTACGCCTTTTGCTACGTAATATGTACCACGTGTATATTGTTATCTTGCTTTCTCTCAGCTGTTACGCCTCTTGCACTGATTCTAATGACATGAATTAAGTATATAAGCTATGTATTGTAAATAAAATGTTGGCGCGCTCATCTATCCCTTCTGACACCCTGTGTGGTGGTCAGAACATGATATTCTGATTCAGACCATTCCTTTTTAAGGAATAAAACCCTTTAGAACTCTAACACCACGGACTCTGTTTTTTTCAACCGAACTGAGTTATTATTGATTAAGTACTTACCTGCATAGAAATTAAGAGAGTAAATTAATTATTTACGACATTTTTGGCGCCCGAATAGGGACCCCTCCCCCACCTTACGCGCCGGTTGGTGCATTGCACACTCTGTCCCCTGCCATCAGTTAGATGGAACCTACGCGTACCGGCAGGATTTCCTGCATCTCCCTCTGACCCACGGAGGTGACGAAGATTGCGATCAGTACCCAGACGAGGCGGTAAGGAGTGCGGAGGATCCCGACCAGAGCCTAGCCGAAAGAAGCAAGGTCCGAGGTGTCAAGAGGCCCACCAGGTTTCCCAGTTTTCCGAAGTCTTCCGAAGTTTTCCGAAGTTTTCCGAAGTTTCGAGTCGAGCCGAGTCCAGTCCAGTCGAGTTTTCCGAGGCCTTCTGTTTCCGTGCTTCCCGGTGAGTACCATTGCTGGGTCGTATCTAGACGGGTTTGGGTACGCAAGTCCGGTCTGCACTGCTTTTAGGCAGTGTATCTGTACTGTTTAGCAGTATATCTAGTATTCTGAATTCTTGCACTGTTACACCAGTGTATCTGTACTGTTGAGCAGTACATCTAGTATAAGGGGTAGTTATCTATGTTTCAAATGTCTTTTTATGTAATCAATGTCGTGGTATGAGAGACTGTTTTAATGTGTATTATTGTGTTCTCGTGAAACTAGTTGTGTCTAGAACTAATCAGTCAAGAATCAGACGTTCAGTATTAAGTAAAGCAAAATGCCGTTCCTCAGTAAGTTAAAGCAAATAAGAACCAGAAAAGGGGTACTTGAGGAAGAAATTCCGATTCCCCCTAGGGACACTCCAGGACACTTTATGTATAATAAGCATGGCTTAGATGCCATTCTGTATCTAGAATTATGGACCGATTACACCAAGCATCTAGACGAAAGACACAGATGGCCAGTAAATGGAACATGGGATGCCGAGTGCATCATGAAGGTAGAAGAGGCATTATGGAAAAAGAAAGCCAGACAGTCTCAGAAAGACGCCATAGAATTTTGGCGTAAGGAATCACACAAGCGCACTGAAAAAGAACTCCGTAGAGAGGACAGACTTAGAGAATCAGATAAAGCTCAAGAAAACGAGTTAGTTACTGAAGGAATTCGAGTAAAATCAGAACAAATCGATCGTATCCGACATGGCCAAGTAAACGGCATGTATCTTATGGCCGAGGGTACACCTGACGCCATTTCAGAAATACCGAAAAATTTGCCGCCACCATTAGTTCCAACAAAAGTAATGCACAAGACTACTAAAGACATATTCCTAAATTCCTACCTAGAAGATGTAGCTCCAGCTTACACCAATCTGCCTGTTCGTGCCCTGCCTACTGACAGGGCCAGGGGTGGTACTCCTCCCCCAGATCACGTTCCGCCGACACCGCAAAAGACTAGTCCTGTTCCGCCAGCTCCGCCACTTCCCGCACCTAAAACTGACTTACCGAAACCACTTCAATCAGATCCTACTAAAAGACAAGTTCAGATACCGACTATACATAGAGATAATGCCCAAGCTTCCGCGTCAGGAGGTGCGACCGCGGGTCCTCAGACCCCGCCACCGACTCACAGATTCAATCTCAGAGGTATGCAGAGTCCTCTTACGTACAGATCCCCCCATTCCTCTAATTCATCCCGCCTTGACGCATTAAAAGAAAACATGTCAGTTTGTAGATATGATCCAGAACCTGGAAAGGACGATTTAATGATATTAGCATCATTACGGTTAAGATCTGCTACTGATAGCCTGTTATGTTATGCAGGAATGAAGGAGCGCCTAGATAGAATATATGAGTTCGTTCAGACAGGAAAGGACCCCGACAGTATTAAGGATGCCATGGAGAAACAGAAAGTTAGCATGCAAGCACTGATATTACGATTTTTCATAAATTGTCTAATAAGAGAACGAGACAGGCCCGGAACAGATCAGAGTGAATTAGATGCATTGAACAAGTGGGGTCAAAATATAGCTGATGGAAAACATGACAGACAGAATTGCATAGACTCTATGTACAAGAAAATTAGGAAAGCAGTGATAGCCGTACATCAGAAAGAGAAAGAAGAAGCTCCCTCCGAGGAGGAAGAAGAATCTGAAGAACCAGAACAGACTACAAGCACTATAGCATATGTAGGTAAGGGAACTTACCTTAGGAAGGGCATCCGTCCCGAAAGCAAGAGAGTTTTCTTCTCTGCCTTAACAAATCCGAATTCTGCCGAACACCAGTTTCAGGAAACTGATAAAAGACTTCGAGATCGAGTTGGGTACCATGTACTCAATTCTATGGATGAACAAGAATTAGCTCGGTCCGCCATACTATGGGCCGAAAATCCAGACATGTATAACGATGACACCGTAGCACAGACATTCCTGAACCTCTCTCCAGACGAGCAAAAATTAGCAGGTGTATACATGATTCAGCACCTCCTCCTCAAGTATAGAAACGAGCATTCTGATCCAGGTCCCTTACACGAAACATTAGAAGCCCTACTTATGGATAAATGGAGAGGTTTAAGCACCAAATTAATTCAGATAATTCTAGAACAACGCCATAGATACGAAACTGTTATGAAGTCTGAATATGTTCCTGCCCCGCCTCCAGAAAGGAAAATGTACCACATGCAATGCGGGGGTGTCATCGAAAGACAGAACCCCTTACGGGAAGTACACCCTGTTATGGGTGAGGATAAAATCTTGAAACGCGTGTATGTACACACGCCTCTGACTAAGTTAGAATTGTTAGAAATGAAGAAACTAGTTCCGTGTCATGACAAAGACCCTGCAGGTTTTCATAGAGAACTTAAAGACATGTTACTGATGGGGGATTACACGTATGATGATATTATGAAAATGTTAAAGGTACTGTTGCCCACGGGCATATTCGAGAAATTAAAGGAAAAAGAATGGGAGGTGGGAGACACCAAGATTGTATGGGCAGAAATAGAGGACGAAGAAAAGAAACGGGTCCCAGGGTTAGGCCTTGGGGACAAAACTAAAGCATTACCAGGTTTGATAGTACAGGTCCTGCCCAGATTATTGACAACTAGAAAGGAGGATTGGGACGCCATCTCGTCCTGTAAACAGAAACATGATGAAGATACTAGTGACTTCTATTCAAGATTCGAGAAATGTTTCATTATTAATAGTGGCCTCAAACCAAGTAGCGAGTCATATCCGCATCTTTTTGTATCAAAGTTAGTAGAGAATTCCCTACCGTTAGTTAAAAATCGAGTGTACAAGGTTGAGAGTACATGGCAAGCAAATACGCCATCACAGATGTTACAAATGTTACAATATCATCAGAACAGAATCAGGGAAGAACAAGATCAGGAACAGAAACGCATGAAAGATACAAAGATGAAAATGTTAGTAGCACAGACGGTCCCATCAGACGGTCACAGAAAGGGTGGGACCCAGACAAGTCACACTGCAGCTCCCGTTAAAGGGACATGTAATTACTGCAAACAGCCAGGTCATTATGTACATGAATGCCCAGTTCTAAAGCATAACATAGCAACAGGTAAAACTAAAGAAAGACCGCATCCACCTAGACAAGACCACAACCAGCATCAGTCTTCGCAGAGTGAACAGCACATGCAGAATACACAGCCTATGCATGCATCAGCACAGACACCACAGACAGTAGCGGTACCACAGCCACAACCCATTGCCTCAACTCAGCAAGTTTCACAGCAGATGTATCAGTATGCCCAGTCTGCTTATCCCGAATATTCCCGATATACATGAAACAGCCTAGAGAGGGAAGGTGACTTGCCTCTTATTGAGATTCCTGTAGATCAAGAAGGTCCTTATGTACACAGTCAGGTATTAGGAAAAGACAGAAAATTCTTAATTGACACAGGGGCAAGTCGCACTACAATCAGCCATGATGAAGTTCCAGGGGCACCCCTCTCAGGCTCACAGAATGTTTCCCTTGGTTTTTCAGGACAGCCTATTGTAAATGAGGTATCGCAACCAGTTCCCCTAGCTGTAGGTCCATTATCACGTGTTACAGACCTATTGCTTACGAAATCATGTCCAGAAAATCTGTTAGGAATTAAAACATTAAAAGCTTTAGGAGCAATAATATGCTGTTCCCCGGAGGGAGTTAGACTCTTTCTGCGGGATTTCAAAGGACACTATGTCCTGAGAGAATTTGATCCAAGATTGAAAAACGTACCAGATTACTTATGGGCAAAAGGCCCAACTGATGTAGGTTGTATGCACATTACACCATACCGTGTCACACTTAAAGCAGGTGTAGTTTTACCCCGAATCAGACAATACAAGTTACCACCCGATGCTGTAGTGGCTTTACTGAAAATTATTGAAGAGCTCATAGCCCAAGGAGTGGTCGTCGAGACCGACTCCAATATCTGTAATTCACCCATCATTCCGATTCTTAAACGTACTGATCCCAATGCACCGCCAGTATATCGGCTGGTGATTGATCTTCGAGAATTGAATAAATGTATTATTCCTCAGTATCCTGTGGTTCCCGATATATCAGCCTTATTGACTGCTATTGATTCCGAAGCGACGTTCTTTACTGTAATTGATCTCAAGAACGCCTTCTTTAGTGTACCTATTGACCCAGAGAGCCAATATTTGTTCGGATTCAGTTTAAATGGACGAAGTTTCAAATTTTCACGCGCACCTCAAGGATTCACAGAAAGCCCCAGCATCTATAGTCAAGCACTGAAAAGACAACTCGATTGTATCACAATGCCAGTTAACACAGCTTTACTACAATACGTCGATGATCTGCTGATCACCGCACGAAGTGAGCCCGAATGTGAACAAGCATCACTGACAGTTTTACATTTTCTGGCAGACAAGGGGCATAAGGTGTCCCCTTCGAAGCTACAATTCTGTGTTCAGCAAGTTGTGTACTTGGGTCACTTGCTGTCCAAAGTGGGGAGACAGCTCACTCCCGATCGCATTCAGTTAATTATAAATATGCCGCAGCCTCAGACACAAAAGGAAGTGCGGGCCTTCATAGGCCTCACCTCGTACTGCAGACAATGGATTCCCCAGTATGCATTTCTAGCCAAGCCACTCATTCAGTTAACAACGCAGGAGGCAGCAACTTCGACTGCCCTCCCTTGGACTCAAGAACATACACAGGCTTTTGAAGAATTAAAGAAAGCTTTATGTCAAGCACCAGTTTTAGCGACACCATGTTACAGCAAACCGTTTACACTTTTCGTTACAGAACGTGATGGTACAGCATTGTCTGTTCTCACTCAAGATCAAGCAGGTTCACATAAGCCTTGCGCTTATTTTTCTAGTACATTGGATTCAGTAGCTCAGGCACTCCCTGCGTGTTTGAAGTCAGTAGCAGCAACAGCACTAGCAATCAGACAAAGCGACTCAATTGTTTTAGGACATCCATTAACAGTACAAGTACCACATTCTGTAGAGGTTTTGTTAAACAGAACCCAGACTCAACACTTGACTATAGCACGACTGACAGGTTATGAATTAACACTATTCCAGCCACACATAGAAATCAGACGCTGCAGTACTCTGAACCCAGCAACACTGTTACCTACAAATATGACAGATCCAGCTCCGCATGATTGTATAGAGATCATTAATGCAGTAACAAAGCCCCGACGAGACTTAACAGATGTCCCACTGACAAATCCAGACCTGACACTTTATGTGGACGGTTCATGTATGAGAACAAGTACAGGAGAATTAGTGGCCGCGCATGCCGTGACCACTGAAACTGAAGTTAAAGAAACCCATCGTATTGACACACTGTCTGCTCAAGCAGCAGAGCTCATCGCTCTGACCCGAGCTTGTATTCTAGCCAAGAACAGAAATGTTAACATATACACAGATTCCCGTTATGCATTCGGAGTTGTACACGACTTCGGAGTCCTCTGGCAAGAGCGAGGCTTCCTGACCTCCCATGGTGCCAAGATTCAGCATGGTCCCCTCATTCAAGCACTGTTAGAAGCAATACATTTGCCCTCGGGCATATCAGTCATGAAGTGTAAAGCACATACTAAGGTCACAGATTCTGTTTCCCAGGGTAACGACCTGGCAGACCAGACAGCAAAACATACAGCATTGACTCACACCCAGACTACCGAGGTAACTAAGACAATAGTACCGACACAGTGTATGGCAGTTAGAGATCCCACCCTAGACGTAATCGATATCCAGACACATGCTACTCCAGATGAAATAAAGAAATGGACTGAACTAGGAGGGATCCAGACAGATCAAGGTTGGATGACGAAGGAAAAATCTAAATGGTTTCTTCCTGACTCAATGGTTCAAAGCATGATAAATACAGCACATAGTCCTGCACATCTTGGAGAGAAAGCCATGTTAGACAGTTTACAGAATCTCTGGAGTAACAAACACTTACGAGCAGCAGCAAAACAGAAAGTGCGTACTTGCATGATCTGTTGTCAGTTCAATCCAGGAAAAAGCGTCCCTGTAGAGCAAGGTGGATTTCCTCCTCCCGATCACCCTTTTGAAGTCCTCCAGATGGATTATATCCAGATGGACCGCTGTCGAGGTTTTAAATATGTTCTCGTAGTTGTCTGCGCTCTGTCCCGCTGGACAGAAGCTTACCCAGTATCAGATTACACTGCTCCGACCACTGCCAAGCAGCTGGTTCGTGAATTCTTCCCACGGTACGGTCTGCCCCGTGTCGTGTATTCAGATAACGGTCAGCCGTTCTCGTCTGCACTAATGAAAGAAGTTTCCCTACTGCTAGGATATCAGTGGAGATTCCATTGTGTCCGACACCCCGAAGCAGCTGGCCTTGTAGAAAGGCATAACCAGACATTAAAAGATACGCCTTGCTAAAATATGTCAGGATAAAGGGGTCGACTGGATAATCGCCCTGCCCGTGGCACTATTCTATATGAGAATGGTCGCCCATTCGAGATCAGGGCTATCTCCGTATGAGGTGGTCTTTGGCAGACCACCGAATATGTGGGGGACGCCCAGTCCGAGAAAAATAACTGATGTTGATTGCAACATGTTGACAGATTACCTTGCCTCCTTGATGTCTGCACTCCAATCATGTCGTTCACAGGTCGCAGCAGCCTTCCCTGACAACACCGATATAAAGGCGCATGAGGTCCGTCCTGGGGACCTGGTACTCGTCCGGAATTTCGACCGGAAAAGCCCGCTGGAGCCCCGTTGGAAGTCTCCGAAGACCGTTCTGCTCACCACCAGGACCGCCGTGAAATTGGAAGGACGTAAGGGGTGGGTCCACTCGAGTCATATAAAACTTTGTAATGAACTCAAGACCGAACTAAAACAGGACTCTGACTCGCCCACCCCCATCAAAGACTGTGTTAAAACGAAAGACTTTGCAGTTACCGAACGGGAGAAAACTCCCCAAGAAATATACCGCATGAAACTCCGATCTAGCAAGTCAGACAGTTTAATTGTTTAAGTCCTCCCCTAGGTGAATCGGTTAAATAGTTTTCTGACATGTATCCCCTAGATCGAGATAGAGAGAGAGAAGCAAAGAAACGTACATACTGTAAATCACTGCGTAGTCACTGTATAGTGACACTGTTAATAATGTTTTTTCTAAGTGTTCTAGTTATCATTGCCAGTTTACTGCTTCCTATATACTGTCCTATCTTCAAGCATGAACAATCTGTTTACAATGTCTCTGCTGAACACTCTTTTAGTGAGTTGCCGCATCATGAACTCTCTTACAGACTGGCGCTGCGCAATAACACATTCATTAGTATGTTGCATCATTCCCATCAGACTAATAACGCTACAAACTGCTGGATATGTGGCCGACTCCCTCCCTACCAGAATTACAAGGGAGCTCTGCCCCTCTTTCCGTATCCGTTCACTCACAATGGCTCATGTGGTGCATGGTTTAAAATAATTAATTCCTTAGATCCTGATATTGCAGTTTTCGATGGGAGCTGGGTTTGGGGAAACCTGAACCTAGTTCTGCTCAATGTCTGTCATCCTGACCAGGAGGGACTCCCCATTAGAATAGGAACAGATCTAGAAAATGAAGTATATGGATTAGGTAATTACACAGTTAGCCTTATGATTCTTACTGTAGAATCCGAAGCCGAACCAGTACTGCCCGCTATGTCCGTATTACCAGTCACCGGTGAATTATGTGTTAGCAAGAAAGGTTCAGTACACTTAGGTCATAGTAAATGCACTACTGTGGTCGAATTCAGTGATCATGGTAAATCGTCTTTTAAAGCTACCCGTCATTCTTATTTTGTTTGTGGTCATACCGCATACATACGTTTGCCTCCAGACTGGGATGGTACTTGTTATATTGCATTCCTACTGCCACCTGTTTTCCTAGCTCCTCCAGATTACCACAGAAATACCAATCTAGTAAAGAGCAGACTCCGAAGAGATCTCCCGATTGTCGATTATACTGAAACGGCATGGGAGCAATACACAGATTTCAATAAAGGTTTCTTCCCTTACTTAGGTACTGTTACTAATAGTAAACTGATACGTAGATTAACCAGAACCCTTGAAGCAGTAGTGAATGAAACTGCCTCCGCTCTAGGTAACTTAACAGAGGAACAGTCTGCTATACGGACTGTTGTCCTTCAAAATCGTCTCGTGATTGACGTCATCTTGGCAGATAGAGGTGGAGCCTGTAAGGTCATCGGGTCAAGTTGCTGTGTTTTCATTCCACAAAACGCACCATCTGTATACAAAGCTATTACTCGCCTTCATAAAATTGCAAGTCTGATACATCAGGATCCAGGCACCTGGACTTGGTCCGGTTGGTTCTGGACAACGTTATCCGCTTGGGGATGGAAGATCCTATCCTTCCTAGGCATTGGTCTAGTCATAGTATTCAGTTGCTGCCTGTGCCTACAGTGTGGGCCAGCGATATGTGGATTGTGTGCCACGTCATGTATTGAGCATTCCAGTTGTCTCCTGAACAGTCAAAGAAAGAAAGATGAACATATAATGTTACAAGAACAGACTGATCGATTCATGAGGATTGATATATCATGAAGGGTCCGTAGGGAACAAGGAGGGAATGAGGTAAAATAAATTTTATGGTCAAGTTATGTTCCCTAGCGCGTACCCCACCGACTCCATGTACGAGATTAAAGTGCATGTAACTTCCCTCCTGTGCCAGCTATGAAGACGCAGATACATTTGCGTCCACCGTTAACATGTCTTCTTTCAGACCCACCATGAATGGGTTCTATAGTCCGTTCCTAAGTATGCCTTGCCAACGTCTTTTTGAGGTGTATCCTACACGTTTTTCAGCCCTGACCAAGTAGGCCTGAATTTCTGCCATCCAGATCTCTCTGTTCTCTGACTCTGAGAGCAAGCAGCCCAGGCTGCCCCCCGTACCCGTGAACTCTGACTTACTTCTAGCGCGGCCCTCCGTGCTCAGTTCAGCCTGCTGCCTGCCAAGATTGACTATAACCTTCGAGTTATCTGTTTCCCTCCCCGAAGATACATTCCTGCCTGCTAGCTTCAGTAAACATCCTTCCTCAGCTGCAGAGCCAAAGGGCCGACCTGTCTGAATGTAGTTAATTCAAGTAATTCATGGCCTCCGTTACCATGCTTCCATTGAAGGTCCAGGCCCCCACGCTTCTCATGCAGACACCCAGGCGCTTATACACGCACTCACAGTTAGTATAGAATAGCTTCTGCTCTAGAGACCTTTCCGCCCAGATAGCTTAGTTCCTAAACATCAGATATCAGATATGATAGAAGCACAAGTTGATCTGACATGCCAGACTTCTGTCTCTTTCCGTCAGTGTAAATGTCAAGTCCCCATGCACCCTCCAGTCCCACGTGCATCACACGTCATGCAGCTGCGCACGCATCCAAGCTTCCGATTTCTGCTGACATTGCAACATCTCTAGTTTAGTGCCACCCCTTTGTGACACCTATCAGTGACGTTTCTAGAACACACCTCCAGTTACGCCTAGTTTACGCCTTTTGCTACGTAATATGTACCACGTGTATATTGTTATCTTGCTTTCTCTCAGCTGTTACGCCTCTTGCACTGATTCTAATGACATGAATTAAGTATATAAGCTATGTATTGTAAATAAAATGTTGGCGCGCTCATCTATCCCTTCTGACACCCTGTGTGGTGGTCAGAACATGATATTCTGATTCAGACCATTCCTTTTTAAGGAATAAAACCCTTTAGAACTCTAACACCACGGACTCTGTTTTTTTCAACCGAACTGAGTTATTATTGATTAAGTACTTACCTGCATAGAAATTAAGAGAGTAAATTAATTATTTACGACAATGCTGCCTGTACCGCCTGTTTCTTTTTGCTTTTCCCCTTGACCTGTGAGGCTCCGACAGCGCTGGGACACTCCTCGGAGTAGCCGTGCGCTATAGAAGCACCCCTTTTAACATAACATAACTGGGTGTGAGTGTTTGATTGGTTCAGATGCTCCGTCCATCACCACCCCCTTTTGTACCACTTTGTTCGCTATAAGTTGGCAGGGTATGCTCAGACCTGAGTCCCTTGCTCACTTTGCCACTAGATTCAAGCAAGCCTGGCTGAAGATGGCTGAAATGCCAGAAACCGGTCCCTAGGAAGCTTGTTTTCGGTCCAGGGAAGGCATGGATTGGCAGTTCAGGCTGGACTGTTCCCATGAGCCACATGGTCAGACTGATTTGCATATGGCCATGTCTGAACTGGGGTGGCAGAGTGGGCTAAAGAACGGTGATGGATTAAACCCAGATCTGTTTACTGGGTGTGAGTGTTTGATTGGTTCAGATGCTCCGTCCATCACCACCCCCTTTTGTACCGCTTTGCTAATGAAGGGGGCATGGGTACCTTTACATGCCCATATATTGTTCGGCATGTTGCGGAGATGTGGGAACTGGTGGTCTGGAGTGTGTTGAAAGAGCCCCAGTCATGCCCTTATGGTTTGTCCGACATTTTTAATAGATTTGTTACGGATTTCCCTATCCATGCCAGTGCGGAGGTGGCAGGAAGGGAGATATCTGACCATGGGCAATCTCTACGACAATGCACAGTATATCACACAGAAGCAGGTATTGGTAACTTTTGAATTAGGTCAAGGACAGTTCATACAAAATCAATCAATCAATCAATCAATCAGGTGTTTGTTGAAGTGTGACTACTCACCCATATGGGTCTCAAGGCGCTGGGGGTGGGTGGTGCAGGTTCCGGTCCATCATGGAGGGGGTCCATCGAAGACCCAGGTCTTGAGGTCTCTTAGGAAGATGGGAAGTGATGTTGCCTGTCTGAGGTGGAGCAGAAGTGCGTTCCAAGCCTTGGGTGCGAGGAAGGAGAAGGAGCGGACTCCCGATCTGGTTTTTCTGGTGCGTGGGACCACGGCATAGGAGAGCAGGGCTGATCGTAGGGTCGTTTGGGAATTTGAGTCGCTGTTCAGGTATGCTGGTCCGGTGTCATGGAGGGCTCAGTGTGCGTGGGTGAGCAACTTGAAGGTGACTCTAGCCTCGATGGGGAGCCAGTGGAGTGTGCACAGGTGCTGGGAGATGTGGCAGTGTTTTGGTAGATTGAGGACCAGTTTTTGCCGCGGAGTTCTGTAGCTTGCAGTGAAGTTTTTGTTTATTCTGGCATAGAGTGCATTTCCGTAGTCGATTTTGCTGGTGACCAGGGTGTGAGTGACGCTCTGTTTTCAAGGGGGATCTATTTGAAGGTCTTACATAGGAGGTGGAGGGTGTGGAAGCAGGAGGACAAGACTGAGTTGATCTGGTGGTCCATTTTGAGCTCGGAATCCATGATCCAAGGTTGCGTGCGTGGTCCATGGGGGTAGGTGGGTTTCCGAGGGCGGGGGGCCACCAGGTGTCATTCCAGATATTGGGGTTTTGCCCATGATGAGTACTTCATTCTTGTTGGTGTTAAGTTGTAGGCAGCTGTTTTTCATGCATTTGGCTACGGCTTCCATGCCTTCTCGAAAGCTGTGTCTGGCGGTGTTGGATTTGATGGATAGGGCGAGGATGAGTTAGGTGTCGTCTGCGTATGACACAATGTTGAGTCCTTAGATTTTGATGCAGGATATGCGCATGTGGTGAGGGGATTATGGCCTATGCTTCGGACGAACCTCCTGTCTCAAAGGTGTACAGTCCCTGATAATAATGGCCAAAGGCCGCAGATTAATCTCCCATCTCTACTGGGCAATACAGGACAACAGGGTGGTCGGGCTACTACTGATCGAAGCGAAGTTAGAGGCACTGACTGAAGACCATATTACTGAAAGGGACTGGGTCAACATCCACGAAGGAGCTAAGAAAGTGAGCGCGAACACGAGGTTCAAACGAATCCAATTCAACTACCTACATCAGACGTATCTGACCCCCAAGCTGCTGCAAAAGATTTACCCGGAGCGATCAGGGAAGTATCCTAGATGTGGGGAAACAGAAGCTATGTTCATTCACATGGTCTGGGCTTGCCCGACGCATCAGGGATATTGAACGGAAGTCCTGCCTGCGTTGCGAGGAGTAACAGGTTGGGAGTTACCAGGAGAGATCGGGTGGTGTTGCTGGGTTTGCTGCCCGACCTAAGAATAAGAACCTTAGCAGGAAGTTTGTCCCCTAGGACCGGTACTTGCGAAGTGATGGATCGCCATTTCGTGGCTGAGCCACTGACCGCCCAAACTGACACAATGGGTAAGGGACGTGAAGGAATGGCAACAGCTGCAGTGATTCAAATGCAGCATACTAGGAGAGATGAAAAGTTAGAAGAGGATTTACAGGCCTGCAGGGCAATTATGGGAGAGCTGATGAGTGGGGGGGGGGGGTGCGGAAAATGAAGATGAAGATCGAGAGGAGGCTGGGGAAGTGTGCACAGTCAGGCCAGATGGTACTCAGGAGACCGGGTATGGCTGGCATACTGGGCATTGAATGGACATGGACTGGGAGGTGACATGATAAGGATGTATAACTAGAGACTGTACATCAGACATGGCGGGGGAGGAATGGGAGGGGTGGGAGTTCAAGTTGAGAAGGAGTTTTGGAAGGGAGAATATGTAGACACTGGTTAGCTTATAAAGTTTGGAGGCATGGTGAACATCTGTGGGGTTTGAATCCAACGAGGCAACATACATGAAGGTGGAATATTGTTTATGTTAGTTGGATCGCTGTCTATTCCTGTAATTTAAATCTGGCTGTTAACCCTATGTGTGTGTTGATTTGCTGCACCTTAATGCATGAATACGAAATGATACATGCCATTTTTATAATGTTTGTCACACACGTCAATAAAGGTATATATATATATATATATATATATATATATATATATATATTTTTTTTTTTTAAACACACTAAATCGTTTTTCTTGACATCAATATTATAAACCAGAATATTTTTGACTATCGACATTAATAACTCGATGATATTTAAAACTCGATATTATGTCTACTTACTCTTTTTTTGTTCAGCCGAATCCGCAGATATATCTTCAACGGCATTCGATACTTGCCTTTCCACTGTGTCTAGTATCTCTGTGTGTTTGCGGAGTCTCTCTGTCATCCTGTCCATTCGGAAAGGCAATGCATCGATTTTGGCATCAATTTGTGTTAGACTACGCTGCATGGTTGTAAGAATCTGCTTTAGATCTGTATTCACTGGTTGGTCTGCAACGTCTATTTCCAGTTCTGTGCTGTTCAGGCCAGGTTCTTTGGACCTGGGGGTCTTTTGCGCTCTAAATTGGAGTTTGAGCTGTGTTTTGTCTGTCTTCCCCCATGTTAACTCGCTAGTATGCTGACTGTGCGTTGTATCTCAGTTAGTGCGCTTTCTGTGTGCACTTATGCTTCCAGCATGTTTTTTAAGGGGTCAGGGTCCAATAACCCTTGTGTGTATTACATGGATTACTCTCAGATAAGTTTTCCCAGCTTGTCCGGAGTAGTGTAATCCGTTCTGCTGGTTCCTCTCCCAGGGATGTGGGTGTTGTGCTCAGTTTTTGCTCCCCATAGCAGTGTTTGTGAGCTATCTATGCCAATGCCCTCTCGTGCTCTATTGAGTTCAGTGCCGTGTGTTTTCATTGACTATGCTCTGTCTTTATGCTCTTTCTTTGTGGGGCCTTCACCCTTGTGCTTAGGGCCCGAGTTGTTCCCCTGAGCCGGATCACCGTGCGTCCGGTCTGCACGTGGTACTCATCTAATGAGGGCTCTTCTCTGTATTTAATTACTGCTCAATATGCCGAGTCTCTTTTAGGTCGCCAAGCTTGATCTCCTCCCTCCTCCCTCCTCTCCTCACCCTCTTGCCCTTTCTGTGAGAAGTGATGAGTGCTGCGTTTCTTCGGGCCCCTCAGTTACCACTGCCTAAATAGGTCCGAAGCGTGTTCTCTATTGCCTGCCGCTCTTCTCGGCTTGACTTCTCCGCTTCCTGGGACTTTGCTTTGGCACTCACCTATACTATCCCAACACCGGGTCAACCACAATCTGCGCCGTAGTCCTCCCGCCGCTGCTCCTGACATCTGCGGCCGCCGAGCGGAGGACTACGCTTCCCTTGTGTCATTGCGGTAGAAGCCGCCCCCGCCAGACACCGCCCCCGGAGGCGCTACTAAAGCGTGCGTTACCGGTGGAGCGGGTGTCTTTCTCTCCGCTTCCTGGGACTTTGCTTTGGCACTCACCTATACTATCCCAACACCGGGTCAACCACAATCTGCGCTGTAGTCCTCTCGCCGCCGCTCCTGACATCTGCGGCCACCGAGCGGAGGACTACGCCTCCCTTGGGTCATTGCGGCAGGAGCCGCCACCGCCAGACACCGCCCCCAGAGGCGCTACTAAAGCGCGCGTTACCCACGTCGCGGAACGCGAGCTGAAAGCCGGGCGAAGCCCGGGCAAAGGGCGGACCCTTTTAGGCCAGAGGAGGCCAGAGGAGGCTGGGCTGGGCCACCCCTCTGACGTGCAGGACACTGAATCTACCATTTAGGTATCTGTACCCTGCTCCCTTATTGCTTTATGTGATAATTTGTATCGATTTATTTGTTATATTATGGTTCGGCCATCTAGGAGGCAACTGGTACTATCGACCAATTCCTGACACGGGCCAAGGTGGTCATAGAGAAAGAGATAGCACTAGTAGAGAAGCGCTTGTCGTTAGACATACTGACAGGGAAACGTTCCTCTCTTGGCAAGATTGGATCATCTGTTACACCTGAACCAGCTTTAAATATAACTCCACTAGTTATCCTGAGCCCAGTATCTAGTCACACACAAGGGAAAACTGATATCGCCGAGGCATGTTCATTACTAAATTCAACACCAACTAGTCTGGTCTCTCATGCCTCTTGTGTCTCACCACCTCTATCAGCCATTTCAGCCCGTCGGTATCCTCACCTGTGATTTCTGTACCCATTAATACAATGATACCAGAGACAACCAATATTAATACTAACGACCTACAGGGCAAAAGGAAAAGAGGAGCTAGCCCACTAAAGAAAGTCACAGTAAAGCGGCGCAAAAAAGTGCCAAGGGCCCCCCCGACAGCTTGTACAGCACATCAGTCCACCTTTAGTAGTTATTGACAAACCGCAACCAGTCTTACAAGGTTTTAGTGAAGAAAGGCTTATGGAGAAAATGGAGAAGTTGGTTTGATCATTAATTGAAAGGACAAAATTAATTAATTCCAAATTAGATCATCTAGAAAATTTAGTTTCTGGAAACACAATTAGACTAGATACAAGGACAACAGTCTTAAACAATTCAAAGGCCTCACCTCCTATTATTGTTGCACCAATTACTGTTCTCAGTAGTAATAGCGTAACAACGAAACCCCATAAACCCCATGCCACTGCACTCCCAGCAACTCAACCTGCTATAACCATCGCAAATAAAAGTATGCCAAACACTAACTCAATGGGGTCTGCTAGCAGTAAAACTGTAAGGGCTGGCGCCACGGCCAAGAATCAACCTGAGTCGTGCGTCCATACAGTAGACAATCAGTCCAAGGGGCAGGGCCCTACTACCAACAAGCATATCTCGCAACGAGCTCCCTGTGTAAACCTCCCCCCTGAGGCAATACCTTACACAATTATTATGGTAGGAGTTCGTGGGATTGGCACTGAGAAACGGGAAACACATAGGGACTTGAGGCATAAAGTCATTTATTGGCTTACTTCCAACAGAACACTCCCCCCTTTCTCTAACCCAGAGATACTAAATGTTAGGGGGGTAAGTTGGGTAGGGAACACCGCCAAGGACCTGGAAGGTGACTGCGTCATCGTGAGTTTTAAAGATCCCTGGGTGGTTGACTTCATCCGTAGAGAACCAAGGTTCGGCAGAGAGGGGGATATCCAAACACTAGATTTAAATTATTTCTACCCAGGCATAAAATATGGCCCATGCTTCTTCCCCCGCCACGCATTTAGAAAAGAGCCTTATGTAACGAACCACTTCAGAAGGGATATGTTTCAATTACCACTATCAAATTGATTTGAGCCATTTTCCAATTTAGAGGGGGTAGACTGACTGTTCTGTAATGCTGACCCCGTTGAAGCCATTGAACCTAATAGTATGAATTGTGGGGTGCTTTCGGAAATACCCAAGTGGTCAAATTTTTATATGATGGTCAGGATGAGGGGCATGACGAAGGCCAGGAAGCTGGGCAGGATGTGGAAATGACACACCAGCACACTGTTGAGGGAAAAATAGATAATTGTAGAATTATCACGAATGATTTAGCCCAGAATGTAGTTTCCCCACTAAATCTGGATAAAAGTCAAAGCGAGTTGGAAACAATTCCTAGTATAGAGTCGAATGTTTTATCAAACAACAATAATACACCTGTAACCGATATCATTCACATAAGTAGTCACATGTTACCACCTTCACATCAACTAGTATACGAAATCAGAGATGGACTAAATATTATACCTGGAATTTAGCAGGCATGAATAGTAAATTTAACACTCCTTTTTGGAACGATTTTTATTACCCAAGGGCATGACATAATATGTCTCCAAGAGACATGGTACAGAGATCAAATTACTGTTGAAGGTTACACATTCCTTTATATAAATGCTGAAGATTCTGCTGCCGGTAGGGTCAAGGGGGGCTTGTTGACCCTGATCTCTACAAGGCTTACAGAATTTAAACTAGGAAAACGCATAGATGTTGGCCCTCATGCACTTATAATCTGTCTCGAGCACCAGAAAACTAATGACTTAATGATTGTCAACTTTTACAATAATATTTTTAATGCCAATAGAGAATCTGTGGTACAGGATATTGAAACTGCAATAGATAAACTCCTTGCAGATTACAGAGACTGCCCAGTTATACTCTGGGTAGAGGATTTTAACTTGCAAGTTTGTGTAGACACCCATAAGGGGATCTGTGGCACCGTCTACGATCATGAGGACAGAAGCACCATAATTTATAATCATTTTTCACATGACAAATATGGGCTGGCACTGAATAGTTTAGCGGCCAAATTAGATTTAGAACTTTTGGACTGTTCCAAAAAGTGGGGAAACATTAGATGTCCTACATTTAAGGGTAGAAACTCTAGTTCTAACATTGATCATATGCTAGTTTCAAGCGGTACTGCGTATTGTGATTTATGGATAGAGGAGCAAGCAGTGAGTTATCACAATCTCATTGACATTACTTGGCTGGGGCCTTAAAACTCAAACCTACAGTGAACCGATACAAGAAATTATGGCCTCTAGACCAAATGGACCCAGAATTAAGTGGGCTAAAATTCATCCCAATAAAATCCTTGCAGAAATAAATGGCAAATGTGGCGCCGAAATAAGTTATTGTCTCCATGAGGCGACTAATCTTGAAACTATGCTAGCCATGATCAATAAGATTCATGTAACAATAGAGGGTCTACTATTATTATTATTATTATTATTATTATTATTATTATTATTAATATTATTATTATTATTACTAACTGGCAAGAATCATAAACATAGAGCCAAACAACAGGGCTGGTTTGATAAAGATTGCACAGAAGCTTTATCATTATTAAAACATGTGTTGTCACTCAAACCAAGGGACCCAGAACAAATTAGGGCAATGCGGCATGCTTATAAAACTAAGTTAGCATTAAGGAAAAAACAGCTACAAGATGAGGCAAGGCAAAATGTAGATATGGCAGTAGTCACAAAAATAGCAAACTACTATGGGAGACATTTAATTGCCCATTTTTGAAGAATGACACCATACCTGCAGTAACTTCTAATGTTAACTGTAAAGAATGGATAGAACATTACTCTAAAGTTTTTAATTCAGATGAATTGTTTTTAGATACTTCTAGCTCATGGCCGACCATTCCGTTATCCATTACCTTGAATGAGGTATATGCAGGACTTGAGAAGAGCAGTGGTGGCAAGGTCCCTGGTCCGGATGGTGTGCCTATAGACCTGAATAAACATGAAATGGAATTATGGGCACCAATCCTTACACGCTTTTTTAACGCCGCAATCGAATTTGAACTTCCTCAAACTTGGGGCCAATCAATTTTTATACCACTTTTTAAGAAGGGCTCAAGGTCAGAGGCATGCAACTACAGACCTTCTCCCTCCTTGATTCATCGATTAAAGTACTAAGTAGAGTCCTCTTGGACAGACTGGAAACATGGGCGGAAGAGGAATCTATTTTATCACCGGTACAGTATGGATTCAGGAGGGGGATTGGTACGATGGAGCAACCTCGACCTTATCATCTATAAATACACAACAGTTAAGGAAGGAAGCCTTTTTTCATGTTTTGTCGACCTTAGTTCTGCTTTCGATTTGGTCCAACACTCACTTTTATGGCCTATTTTAATAGACATGGGTGCACCCAAAGAGATCATGTATTTCTTTGCCAGATTATATGATACACTGACATGCAAGGTACGTTATGGGTTGGCTGGCGAGTGCACCCCTTATTTTAAAGTCAACAGAGGCATAAGGCAAGGATGCGTCCTAGCACCACTTTTGTTTTCCTTGTTCATCAATGAGATAGATACGATACTCAGAACGTCTGCTGTGGATGCGCCATTTATTGACGGCAAGCCCATTCCAATTCTGCTCTATGCAGACGACACGGTCCTTTTATCGTATACTTCCACCAACTGGCTGACTTATCTCTCAAACACCAATATTTCATTGTCCTGGGCGATTTTAACCTCCACGTAGACAACCCGCTCTGCGTGAAGGCAAACAATCTGTTGGAAACTATGGATAGCCTGAATCTTAAACAATTAGTCGTAGGTCCCACTCATGTGGCTGGTCACACTCTGGACCTCATATTCGCCAATTTCTCGAATATCACTGTCCTCCCACCCCTCCCTCTCACCTGGACTGACCATTACCTCATCCCCTTCTCTCTTGCCCTCGGACGAAAAACTGCCCATATGGCCCCAAGGAAGGAGCTAGGAAGAAAGTGGCACAAGGTTACATGTGCTACCCTGGACCCGATATTCCATTTTCAGACAGAGCACCTCTCCTCGGACATAGATGAAAATGTTTCTAGGCTGAATGCTGCCCTCGTCAATGCGATTGATTCTATCGCCCCCCAGAAAATCATCACCTCCACTAGATCGCGACCCTCTGCTCCCTGGTTTTCTACCCCCCTCCGTGAGGAGAAAAGCAGATGTAAAGCTCTCGAACGTAAGTGGAGACTAAACTACGATCTCGAAGCCAAACTCCTATATAGATCTGCCCTGAAAAAATTTCTTAAACAAAAAAAAAGCGCTATGAAAGATCACTTTGCCTCTCAAATTACTAAGGCCAAAAACTCATCTAAAACCCTCTTTAGCATCGTTAAAGATTTTATTAACCCTCCGGCCAGGGCTCCTCGGAACACCGCGAGTCAGGCTCTTTGCGAGGGACTCTCAGATTACTTCCTCGAAAAGATTAATAAACTTCGTGTCTCTTTCCCCACAGGGCTTGCCCCCATGCCTTTCCCCACAAGTCCCCCAGAGTCACCGTCCTTTCTTTCATTTAACAAACTTAACCAGGATGATGCTATCAGGCTACTCATCCACTGCAAATCCGGCGCCCCCTCCGATCCTGTCCCCGCGAAAATCATGGGAGAATTGGCGCCTTCACTTGCCTGCCCCTTCCTCTCCATCTGGAATGCCTCCCTCCACCATGGCTTCTTCCCTACCACCTGGAAGGAGGCCTTGGTGATCCCCATCCTAAAAAAAGCGGATGCAGATCCCACTGTTTTTGCTAACTATCGCCCCATTTCCCTTCTCCCTAAACCCGCTAAAGTCCTGGAAAAAGCCGTGCAGCTGCAACTCACGGAATATCTAGAAAATCACTCTCTGCTGCATGGATCACAATCCGGATTCAGAGCCGGATTCAGTACTGAGACGGCCCTGCTGGAAGTATCCGAAACAATTCGAGAATGCGTGGACAGGGGCGAGGAGGCCATGCTGGTCCTCCTCAACCTGTCCGCAGCTTTCGATACGGTCTCCCACCCTATCCTCCTTGACCGACTTAAGCAGATAGGCATTGGTGGCACTGCCTTCAGCTGGATCGAGTCCTTCCTCTCGACCAGAAGTCAGAGGGTACTGTTGCGTCCCTTCAAGTCAGAGAAAAAACCCCTGTCATGCGGGGTGCCACAAGGCTCTGCCCTCAGCCCCCTGTTCTTCAACGTCTATCTTGCCCCCTTGGCCGACGTTGTGGAGTCCTACGGAGTCAGGGTGGTCTCTTACGCTGACGACACACAGTTGGTGTTTTCTTTTAGGGACCACTCGGACTCCGCATTCGCCAATTTTCGCCAATGCCTCAGCAACATCAGCATCTGGATGACCGCGAATCACCTCAGACTGAATGCAGACAAAACGGAGGTACTGTTTTTTAATCAGAGAGCCTCCATCCCCTCCTCTTGGTGGTGGCCCACGGTGCTTGATCCCGCCCCGTCCCCCGTTCACTCGGCTCGGAATCTGGGCTTCCAGTTTGACGACTCCCTGTCATGCAAAACTCAGGTTAATAAAGTCACTTCTGCCTGCTTCCTGAAGTTGCGCCTGATCAGAAAAATTCTCCCATATCTCCCCCTGGATTCCCGCCGTACAGTTACCCAAGCCCTCATCACGTCCCACTTGGACTATGCCAACAGCCTCTATGCTGGTGCCCCCCAGTACTTGATTGGCCGGCTGCAGATTGTCCAGAATGCTGCAGCCAGACTGATTGGTAACATCCCGTACCGCCAATCTGTTTCTGCTTACCGGAGGGAACTCCACTGGCTTCCGGTGGCTAGCCGCATCCAGTTCAAGGTCCTCACCCTCACCTATCGAGCCGTAAACGATCGCGGACCTAACTATCTGAAAAAACGTGTCTCGATATCACGCTCCACCAGATCCCTGAGATCCAATGACCTTCGCCTCCTGATCTCGCCCCGTTTTAGATTATCTAGAATGGGTGGCAGAGGGTTCAGCGTCATTGCTGCCAAATTGTGGAACTCCCTACCAATCGAGCTGAGATTCTGTCCCTCTGAATCCATCTTTCGAGCCAAACTCAAAACTTGGCTCTTCTCCGGACTTTGAGTCACTCCACTGCTTCTCCTGCTCTTTACTCCCTACTTTCCCTCGGAGGCTCAGGATTATTAGCGCCGGGACACCCCTACGGGGGTAGCTGCGCGCTCTATAAACTACATAAAATAAATAAATAAATAAATAAATAAATAAATACTCAAAATGGACTGCAAAACCTTATTGACAATTTCTCTTTGTTTATTGCTAAACGGAAATTAGTAATTAACAAAGGTAAAATGTTTACAATGGTGTGTGGGAAAAAGGCCAAACAAAATAGGACTTTCTTTTTAGAAAATGTTAGACTAGAACCCGTTAAAAAATTCTGCTATCTAGGGATAACTTTTTCAGGAGACGGGGGATGGACCAGTGAACAGGAGTGTGTACATCTAAAACTGTTGAGGAACACAAATAGCATCTTTAGATTTGCAACTAAACTGGGGAATCCTAGAATAAAAGAAATGATTAATATTTACATCGCAAGGTGTTTGTCATCAGCACTGAATGAGGCCGGTGTGTGGGGATATAACTCTAAAAGTTGTAAGCTGATTCAACACCAGGAAAATCTTTTTTTGAATCACCTATTATGTACCCCGGCATCTGCTTCCATTGAGATTATACATAGAGAAGTAGGTCTATCCTATATTGGAGATTTGGCTGCTTTACGCCGTCTTTCCCTATGGAGATCTATATGGTCCAAATTAGAAACAGAATTTACCGAAACTGTAATTATGGACTGTTTAAAATTAGAACATTATATGCGTATTCCCTGGTTTAGGCATATCCGGTTTTGGTTCAAGGCAGTTTTTGATTATGATCCATTCTTGAATCCAGAACTGGGTGTCTCTTTTTCAAAAAAAGAGCTAAAAGATCTGTTCCTGAAAAACGCAGAGAACGTTAGGGTCGCCAGATATGCAAGTCAACGTACATTTACATCTTATAAAGAACACAATACCAAAGAAGGTCTTCAGCAATACCTGATAACCGTTACTAGAGGTTCCCATCGTTTTGTATTGACACGGCTGAGATTAGGTACTGTGCACCATCTAGTGTCTTTTCCCCATATTGGAAGGAACAGCATTTTGCCTTGTCCATGCGATGGGACATCTAAACAGAGTTGCTGCAGTTTTATGCTTTTTTGTAAATTTTATATCCCTTTTAGAAAAATATATTTAAAGCCTATGTTTTTAAAATATAACAAAAGACCTACCACTGAAGCTTTGGGGTTAATGTTCGAACTGAATAGTACAGATATATGTTTCCATGTAGCCACCTATATTTTAAAATGTGTCGCTAGCAGGAAATCGATCATTACATGATTTAGAATATTATGATCTTTCCGTAATTTTAAATTTTCACATTGGTTCTGGCTTTTATTATTGTATATTTTTAAAACCTTAATTGAATATTTATTTAAGATTAAATTTGTACAACCATTATACATCATTATTTTAAATAGTACATTGAAAAACAGAAACTGTATATTATGAAATGTGTTATTTTTAATGTTTAAATTTGGGATGTGCATTTTGATACTATACTTAAATGGAAATAATATAAGTTTTTAATTGTATGATGTCATAAGCGAAATACTGCATTTCTTGTACATTTATAAATGTTTATATTTACCTTACTTGTGGAGATATAGTTCAAGCTTTTGTTCAATATGGTAATTGCTCTTTATAAATAATATAATGTATAGTCTGTATTTTTCTGTCTGCTATATGGTTATATTTTATATATCGAATGAAGCATTTGGAATTGAATTGACTTCTCCGCCTTTCTGCATGGGGCAGCATATGTGGCTGACACCTGTTGTGTGTGACTTCCCCTCCTGCCGTGCGGGCTGGGGGTCTTGCTAGTGTCACTCTGATATCGGAGCCAGGGGTAGGAGAGAGAGGTCTCCGCTAACTCACGTTTGGGACTGCTGCAGCACGCTTCAGTTCTGTGCCTTGCCGCTGCTCGCGTCCGACACTGAAGGCTTCGTCTTAGTCGAGAATCGAGATGCTTTATCGGGCATGTCTCCGGTGCGTTGGCTTGATATCTCCCGGAAGCTGCTCTAGCCTGGTTTCGGGGCCAGATTCTGGATGCCGGACTTTCTGTAACATTATGCCATCCTTACTTTCATAGAATTTAGTGCTGTGAGTACCAGGATTTTGCTTGTTTGGTGGTCAGGTTGTCGAAGCCCTACTCGGTGGTGGCCATCTTGAAGCCAGGCAAGCTCCGCCCCATCATAATCCCATACTTTACTGCCATTGGCCGAGCCATCTAGTGCCTTACTGGACAAATCCATTAAATCCAAGAGTGACTATGTGTGGGGATTCCTGAATCTTAAACAATACTTTTCTGGGTTCAAGCTAGATTTGATTGTGAGGGCCTCTTTCATGGGGGAATTCCTAACCTTGTCAGCTGCAGTCCTGTGTGCCCCTCCCACCTAATGACATTGAATATGCAAGGCCACCTCATAAGTGGCAAAACATTAATGTCATTCCACACCACATAACTAGGTACCATTTCTTTTGAGATGTGGACTGTTTAGTTATCTCTCTGATACAGTCTTGAATTACTGCCCTCATTATCACTGGACTGTGAACCCCACTGGGACTGCAAGTTCATCCTCCTCTGGCTCTTCTGATGAGACCATATTACCTTTTGCTCCTCCAAGGTCAATGTTTTCTCATCCAGCCGAAGAATTGCTGCTGCTGTCAGTCTGTCTCAGCAGCCAGGGATACAGCTATCTTCTTCTAATCAGTTACCTGGTAGGCTTGCTTCTTCCCCAGGGAAAGCATGGCTAAGTTCAACTTAAGGGCTGGCTCTCTCAGCCGGCCTGTCTGCCAATTCAAGCTTCCAGCTACGTTCAGCTTCGATCAGGCTGCAAGAGGTCAAAGTGCGGCTTTCCCTGGACAACATAGGTGATGGTAATACTGGGAGGCAATCTTCTGTATGTGCGGGAGTGATATCCTCACACTCCTCTGAGGCAACCTCTGCTTGACGGGCCTCTTCCTAGGCCCTGAGGGTTTTCTCATACTGCCCCTTCCTGGAACTCAAGCTCACCATGCACTTCTTTTTGCAGATGGCCTTCATCTCAGTTAGGTTAACTAGAATATCCAGATTAACCTCCATGTTACCAAAAAACTTAGCTTGAAAATATTGAATGCAAGACTGAATTTCCCAAAAATATAAATGACCAAATTAACCAAAAGTCAATTACAATCTAAAATGTCAATTTTTGCTGTCAATTTCGAAAAGGACTTTTAATTTCAACTTAAATCACTAAATGGTACTGCAAAACAAAAGTCCTGGGTGCTATCTTTCCTTTCTATATAATTTGTATTCCATTTTAAAAATAAAAACATAAAAGTTATATAATTTAATCTAATACACAAATAATCATCGAGATACTCTTACTTATTTTAAAACTCCATTGAAAAAAAACACATGAAAAAAAGCAAACTGTGTGAGAATCTAGCCGCTGTAAGTGCAATAAAGCAGGCCTATCTTGGGAGGGCGCTAGAGGGCGCCGAGAAAGATGGCCGCACGTATGTGAGGCTCTGCCGGGACCGTTCATAATTTGCTGTAAAATCCTGAACATCCTGCTGCTTTTTCCCCCCGACTCGATTGCAAAACTCACCTAAAGTGCCTGGGACTCGAGTGAGGTGCTCTCCCTTGGCTGAGAGGGTCGTTTGGCCCGAGTTATCGGACTCGCCGTCAGCTGCCTGCCAGACGACCGGAGGCGCGCGATCCAGTGGCGTGGCCCGCCCAACGGCTTGGAGCTTGTGATCTGCTCCATCTGCACGGCTATTCCGGCGGGTGCCCTGTGATCCGAGCTGCGGGTGTTGACGGAGCTTGGTGGACGGCGAGCCGGTGCCTGGAGCCCGAGCGGATTGGAATCCTGCCCCGCTGGTGGTGGTGAGTGGGGCATGGGCTTACGCGAGACCGGGGCTGCGGAGGCGGCGCCGGGCCGCACTAGGCCTCGCTGCGCGAGCTTCAACTGGCTCGGGTGCGCAACGGCGTTGAGACACAGCGGATGAGAGTTGGGGGAGTGCTCCTGCCCGGCGTGCTTGGGAGGCCCTTTTTTAGCTGCAGATCTGCGTGATCGGACGGATTGCTGATGAACCTGCTGCTCTTGGCCTACCGCTTTGGGTGCACTGTTGATCCCTGAACTGCGACTGCCGGGGAGAAGACCGACTAGGCCCACGACCACGCGGGTTGCTGCCTCTGGGCCGGGTCGAATATTGTGGGGGCGCCATGGGTAGGCCGGAGCGCAATCAACCCAAGATCAACTTTGAGGCGAAAAAAACGGCGATGTCCTCCTCACAATCGCCACCGGACGCTGAGACCTCGGGCGGTTGGCGGCGCCCCGAATCTGGAGACCACGTTGGTGGCGATGCAGAAAACGCTGCAATCCATTGAATGCACCATGGAGGCGGTCAATCACAGGCTTGACCATATGGCGACGCAGTTCGACCGGCAGAACGAGCGGATGGGCGAGGTGGAGCAGAGGGTATCTGCTACGGAGGATGGGCTAGCCACGGTGACCACTAAGGTATTCAACATGGAGAGGGTACTGGCGGTGATCCAGGTGAAGAACAAGGAATTGGAGGAAAGGTCCAGACGAAACAACATTCGCGTCACGGGCCTTCCGGAGTCCACCAATGTGGGTCGGATGGAAGACTTTGTGGAGAGAATGATAGTGGACATTTTTGGCTCGGATAAGTTGTCGAAGGTCTTCATCGTGGAGCGGGCACACCGTACCCTGGCAAAGCGGCCTGTGCCTGGAGCCAACCCACGCCCCGTTATCGCTCGTATACTTAACTACAAGGATCGTGATGTTATACTTCGGCTTGCCAGGGAGAAGGGCACCATTGAGTACCAAGGGAATAAGCTGGAGTTCTTCCCTGACTTTACTGTGGCGGTGCAAACAGCGCGTAAGGAGTTCGCCCCGGTGAAACAACTGCTTCGAGACGAGAACATTCCATACGCCATGTTGTACCCTGCGCGTCTTCGAATAGGGCCCCCATCGGACAACAAAATCTTTGCTACCCCTAAAGCTGCCATGGACTACGCGAAAAAACAGAAAAAACGTAAAAGGGTCTCTAATGTGCAGCAGGAAGGGGAAGGGGACCTCATGGAGGATGTGGAGTAGGCGTTTTTCGACTGGCGGAGCTGGTCCTGCTGGATGCGTTACAGCTTGGTACAGTGTACTTTTCTGGCTTGCTGTGATCTTCACCCTGTCTTATTTGGCGAGCCTCTGCTATTGAAGGTTTTCTTTGGTACTCCTTCTAATATTGCATTGCGATTCATTTATGGGGCTGATGGGGACTGGCATGTAACTACTGTGCTTAACTCGAATCTTGGATTGTGGCCACCTGTGACTGTGCATAGGGTGATATATGACTACTATGTCGTTACTCATATGACCTTTGATATTTGCTTATTGGGTTTATTTTCTACTTGATGAGGTTCTGGTGGGAGGGCCAATTGCTCTGTTTAACATGCTGGGCGAACATGATTTGCAAGGATCCTTGAAGCTCTGAGGGTTGGGGGAGGGGGCGGGATGTTTTTGTCGCTTGCGCGGTCCGCTCTCTCGTCAGATTTCTGGCGGGAGTTGTGCGCCACTGCGTCCCCGCATATGGGAGATCCCCACACACTTGTGAACATGCAGTTGGGGTTGTTGGGGGAGGGGGGATGGGGTCAGCTTTGGCAGGTTGGGGATGCTGAAGTGGGTGGTGGGGGTTGGGGGGTCTTTTTCATTCCTGGGTATGGTGATAGTGTTGCCTTGAGTATGATGGGAGGTGTGTAGAGTCTGGGCCGGGGTTGGGAAACAACTGGGCATTGTGTTACCTGATGAGGGTGACTCTCTTTACTGGACTTCAGAGGTTGCGGGGCTCTGTGCGTTGTGCTCCTTCTGGCCAGGGGGGGTGGTCCTGCGGTTTTTGGGATGCATGTCAACTTTGGGTGGATGGCCGGGGGGGTAAAATTGCGTGTGTTACTTGGAATGTGAGGGGGTTGAACCGCCCTCAAAAGACTAGACAAATGTTGGCATTTCTCAATAGGCATGGTACGCATATCGCTTTCCTGCAGGAGACACATCTATGGGGCAAAGCTGCAGAAACTGTGGGTCGGAGATGGGCGGGAGTTAGACTGGCATCGAACTACTCCTCATATGCACGTGGTGTGATGATATTGATTAAAAAATCTGTGCCATTTGTTACGATACATGAAGACATTGACAAGGAAGGGCGATATATTATTGTGCATGGTACTCTATGTGGTTCCCCTGTCACGCTCCTTAATGTGTATGGACCAAATGTGGATGACCCTGATTTCTATGTTGCACTTTGGAATAAGGTATACATGTTGCCACAGTCGGCTGTGATTTGCGGTGGGGATTTTAATGTGATCTTGGATGGGGAAATGGACAGGAAACAGGACAAGCCCTGGGTACGGAAGAAAGCGGCTGCTGAGGTTCATGAGGGTATGCAAGGACTAGGATTGGTTGATGTATGGCGTTTGAGGCACCCGGGGAGGAGAGAGGGTACTTGTTATACCTCAGCGCATGACACCTGGTCGCGACTGGATTACTGGCTGGTGACCCGGGATGTGAGTGGATGGGCGTTGGAAGTTGACCATTTGCCGTGCACGCTCTCTGACCAAGCGCCGGTTCGCTTGCTGCTGCAGGTACCGTCGTGTACTCCTGCTCCGTTCACTTGGCGCCTATCTCCGGGAACCTTGACTGATCTGGTGCTACGCGAACGGCTCAGAACTATTATTGAAGAGTTTTAAAAAAAAATGTTGGCACGGTTGATAGTATGTGCACAGTGTGGGAGGCCTTCAAAGTGACTATTCGTGGGGCATGCATCGGCCTTCAATCTGGAGTCCTGACATCACTGAGAGACTCCATGTCTAGGTTGGAAAGGGAGTTGTTGGTACTGGAGCGACAGTTGGAGGACTGTCCTGGGGAAGCTCTGCTAGCCGACATTAGATTGAAGGTTTCTGAGTACAACGAGTTGGCCGATCAGGAGGTGAAGTTCTTATCCAAACATACCAGGGCGCGCTATTACGGTGAGGGGGCAGACCGGGGAAAGGGCTGGCGGATCGCATAAGAGAACCATGGGCCAAGCATTGTGCGGTACAGGAGATTGTGGATGAGGGGGAGGTCGTGACTGACACGCCTGACATCCTGAGTTGCTTTGCAAAATACTACGAGGGCATGTACGAGTATCGGGAGACGGCGACGGAGGAAGAAATAGCTCAGTACTTTGAGGATATAGCTTTGGTATGGCTCTCGAGAGGTCAACAAGAATTCCTTATGCACCACATCACCGAGGAGGAGTTCGCTGCTCTTCCTAATGGGAAAGCTGCTGGCACGGATGGCTTGCCTTCCGAATTCTATAAGGAGTATATTGATCTTTTACTTCCGCACTTGGCGATGGTGCTGGAGGAGTCTGTGGACCGGGGCCAATTCCCGACCACGATGAGAGAGGCACTGCTGGTTGCATTACCAAAGCCCGGGAAGCCTCCCAACCACTGTGAGTCATATCGTCCTCTCTCACTAATGAACACTGACGTTAAGATTATAGCTAAGGTGCTTGCTACCCGGCTGTGGCTGCTACTTCCGGTAATGGTACTGCCTGATCAGTCGGGATTTATACCGCTCCGGTCTACCACCCACAATCTCAGGGCTCTTTTTGCTGTATTACATTTACTCAAACCGGAACTGGCTGTGGTGGCTGTTATGCTTGACGCCGCGAAGGCGTTCGACTCAGTGGCATGGAGGTATGTGATAGCTATTCTACATCGCATCGGGGTGCCCTTCTTTTTTACATCGTTGGTGACTCTGCTTTATACTAACCCAGTGGCTCATGTGAGGGTCAACGGCCATGTCTCGAACTCGTTCCCGGTGCGGAGGGGCACTCGGCAGGGTTGTCCTCTCTCACCTTTACTGTTTGCTATTGTGATGGAGCCCCTGGCCTGTGTTTTGAGGCAAAGGTATGCTGACGCAGCTCTGAAATTCCCCCTTCGGTCGTTGGCTGTGTCCATGTATGCCGATGACATGGTGCTTTATGTGCGCGAGCCTGCACGCCATCTTGAACCTATCCTTCGGGAGTTCATACGGTTTGGCCGGCATTCTGGATTGACTATCAATTGGGATAAGTCTGTTATGCTGCCTCTCACTGACGTCACCGTTCCTTTCCCTCTGGAGTTTCCACTGGAATGGGCTGTGGGCTCGGTGCGCTATCTTGGGATCCAGATTCATCGGGATAGTCAGGAGGTTATTAGAGCCAATTATGGTGTGGCTGTCTCCAAACTGAAGGATCAGGTAGCTCGTTGGATTAAGCTCCCTCTCACCCTAGCTGATCGTGTGTCTTTAATCAAAATGGTTGTCCTCCCGAAATGTTTGTATCTTTTTGTAAACATACCCCTTCGACTGACGTCGCACTTCTTTGCACGGCTGCGCTCTTTGCTGACCACCTTAACCTGGGCTGGTAAAAAGCCACGAGTGACGTGGGATGTGCTGACTAAACCCTATGCACTGGGTGGTTTCGCTGTGCCGGATATGAAGCTTTATTACTTATGCGCACAGGCGGACTTTGCTGCCTATTGGGTGTCTGCGCCCCCGTATACCCCTCACATGGCGCTTGAGGCCAGCGCTGTTCTGCCGTACCCGTTGAGGGCTATGGTGGGTAACACTCACTCGGTGTTCAACAAAGGTGAGGTGGATACAGTCCGTTCTACGGCGAATGCATGGCGAGAGCTTGGCAGGAGAGCTGGCAGGTTACCGCTCTATGCTCCTAGCATGCCGCTGTTGTATCATTCGGATATTTCAGTGTCGAGTGAAATTGGTGGTTTGCAGGTCCTTCAGGGTGCTGGTCTTCACACTATGGGGGATCTCTTCCCAGGGGCCAAGTTCCTTTCATTGCAAACTGTGACGGAGCGGTCCACGAATGTGGTCATGTCTACCTTCATCTATGTTAGACTTCGTGCGGCCATACACTCCTTATATCCTACATATCCGGAGGAACCCTTAGCACTGGGCGCTTTGCAATTAATCTACACCGCGACAGACAGAGTTAAACTGCTCTCCAGACTATACTGTGCTGCTCAAGAAGACGAAGGGGGGGGGCTATTCTGGCTAGGGCCAGATGGGATAGGAGTCTGCCTGAGCCAATAACGGATGAGGAATGGACTGAATGCTGCTCCATGACTGGGGGCTATGTGGCTAACGGCAATTTCCGCCTTCTCCACTTTAAATTTATACATCAATGGTATTACACACCTACGCAGCTAGGCAGATATGGTCTTCGAGACTCTGCGCAATGTGTCCGGTGTGGAGAGGATGATGCAGATTTCGTGCATTTGGCGTGGGGGTGTGCCCGGGTGTATGGCTTCTGGGTGGCTGTGACTGAGGCGCTGACTAAGATGACGGCCACGGAGGTTGCGATGGATATACGGCTCTGCTTGCTGGGGCTCGCCTCTGGAGTGCCATGCAAGGAGCGGAAATTGATTGTACTGGCATTACAGCTTGCTAAGCGGAGGGTGGCTATCGTATGGGGTGGCAGGCGGGCACCTGATGTGCAACTGTGGCTAAAGGACCTGGCCTACTGCAGGGATCAGTTAACTTGCTATGCTGAAACTCTGCCGGAGAAGTCACGTCCGCGAGACATTTGGGCTCCATATACTGCATATATGCTTTCCCTAGAGGAGGACGACAGTTCTGATGACGAGGGCGGGGATCGACTGCCTGGTGTTGGTGTGCCTGAGGGTTTGCCTGAATGAATGGTTGGGCTGTGCCATTATCACTGATGGGATGTCTGTCTCCGCTGATATGTGTGGACCCTGGGGGGGGCTGTCCTGTCTGTAATTTTCACTGTTCTCGCACGACGACTGATGGCACATGCTGGATTTCGTATCTGGGATTGCACTGCTCGTACGACCGCTGGCAGTACCTTGCGTGCCTTCTACACTGTTTTACCATTCAGCATTATTACTATGGACTTTTACTGTGACCTGGGACCGGGATTGTTTGGGCTGGGGGGGTGGGGTTTGTTGTTGTTCCGTATAAATACTATAAAATAAGACCTATAGGTGATGAGCGAGGAACTCATGTGGAGGATGATATCGACTTGAACTGTGGACTCTTGTCGCCCTCTGCACTATTGGACTGTCCTTCCCTGATATCCTCTGATACATGCTTGCAGATACTACCTGTTGATTTGTTAGCAGCCGGCCCTGTACAGGGTTGTAGGCGCACTGCTGTGTATGTGAGCATATTTGAAATAAAGGTCTTGCAAAAAAAAATAAAAAAAAAAGCAGGCCTAACTTGAGTAAAATTCAGTTATTTTAAAATTGAGAGTAAAATATTATGTTGCAGATTTTTATATTTTGGACAGGTCATACATAACCTCATGCAGTGTGTCGTTAATCAAAGCGCTGTCACAGTTACAGAGGAGCAAGTTAAGAGGAACTAGTTGAGGAAATAAGTTCAACCTAAAATAAATAAGCAGGCAGCGTTGGTGAAATGTGATGTTCCAGGTCAAATATGGTTCAATATTACTGACAGGTTTCACTAAAATTGCTTGTCGCATTAAATGTTTCATTGGTGCAGAATCCTCATGATCTGTTGACAACTTACCCCTTAACGCAGATTCAACCCATTTGCCATCAGAGTGAGGTATCCTACAAGGATTGTCCTACAAGTCGGGGCTCCTTAGAGTCTGCATATTATGCGCAACATAGGCCAACCATGGAATCAGTTCTTTTAACCAATTTTATGGGGTACTCTTTGTGGAACTCCCAGAAGGCTCCTTCAATTTTTTGTTTTCTGCTACTTGGATTAAGGCAACACAGCCATATCCCAATATACCACTGCCATAGCTGACTAATGAGATGCACTTGACCCTGTAAATTTCCATGACAGAATGTATATCTGTGCACCTGAGGCGGCAGGAAAAATTTCCAATGCTAAATATCGCTCAATTCAAGACAAGATGTTCTGGGTTATAAGTGTATGCCAATTAAGCCCAAAGTCCAATTAGACCCCAAATATCTAAACTTATTTACCTGGCTAATGTGATGGCCATCTATTACACATTTCATTGTTGTGGTACTAGGTGGACCAAACTTCATGGCATGTGACCTCATAAAGTTCATCGTCAGGTCGAGGCTGTTCATAAAAGTGACAAAAATATTAAAAAGCCATGGCCAAGATGGCGGTCGGATGAGACGTATTTCTGTGTCTCTACGGCCCTGCCGTCACTAGCATGGCGGTTGGATGAGACATATTTCTGTGTCTCTACGGCCCTGCTGTCACTAGCATTGACCTAGCTTCCTCTCCACAGAATCTTGCTGGAGAAAACGCCTGCTGATCTGATCCAGAGGCCCCGGGGACCCTGCAGGGACCTACCAAGTGACATACAAGCGATGCCTGGAGCTCCTGGACTAGGCGAGAGAAAGTGGGCCGGCCCAGGCGAGCACCTTGCTGGAACTGTGCGCCGCCCTTATCTGCTGGGCATCGTTGGGGGGGGGGGCAGATGCAGGCCACCCTGAACAGGAAAAGACCAGATGGCAAAAGGCCAGGAGGTTCTGGCTGTGGTCGCTGCAAATGGGGGGGCGCCCTGTGCTTCTCTCCCGCCACCTTGCGCATGTAAACGGCCCCGGGTGGAGCAAATTAGACGTCACTCAATACAGGGTGCAGCGCGGCCTAAGACATGATCGGCCAACTGGCGCCCATGACTTCTGGTCCCCGTGATTGCGAATCCACAAGGGATGCGTTGCTCGTAGATCTGTGCGAAGGACCTCCTTGCCATTTTTGAAGAAAAGAAGCCACCGCCCCTATTGCAGTATGCTGGGGATGGGATTGCCATAGTGCAAGCCTGGTCACGGAGCGGAGGAGCCGGACATCAAGGAGCGAGTGGGGCTGCCTTTGGAGGGTGAGTGGTGCTGGAGCTCTGTTGCTCGGTCTCGGGTTCTGCTGCTCATGGACGCTGCGGGACAAGTGACCACCTTCTCCTCCTCTCTGGGCGATAGTTAGGCCAGCCCGCCCCAGGCGAGCAATCATTACAGGATCAGGACCTCCGGTGGGGGTAGCCAGCACTGCAGTACCCCTTGGTTGGACACGTGGAGGGCCCACTGCTTGCCCGGCCTTTATTGACGGGGGCTAGTCCTGTCATGCCCCTGAGGAGCAGAAAAGAATGCAGCAACCCAGGTTAGCAGCGCAACACTTACACAAGCACACCTTGGTCACGGAGGACAATCTCCACCCTGAGTGAGATAAACTACCTGGAAACCCCACAAGTAACAGATGGTTTTAGCGAGTGAGATCTCCGTGGGTCAGCACATGGACTCCGTCCCAGGGCTTTGGGGAACATCCTCTACACACACCTGGCCCTAGAAGACCCTCGATTGATGGCCCGAGATTAGCATCCATGACCTCCCAACACATGGGGGACACAATAACGACAGCCCAAGCAAAGAAGGAACGATCAGTGAACGACATACTGATGAAAAAGCCCATTTTGGGGACCCACAGCGGGCCTACTCGGATGGAGAGGGACAACAGGAGGTAGCAGAAGACGCGGAAGCCCCTGCCACGAAAGCATTCATGACTGCACTGTTTACGTCCCTGCACGAAGACCTACAAGAATTAAAGGGATATTTAGCTGCGGATGTGAAAGAAGTGAAGCACGATCTGGAGCAAGTGGGAGACCGTGTAACAACCTTGGAGGAACACAACTCCAACAGGAACAAAGAACTTGAAATGATGCAGCAAGAAATCATTTGAATAAAGGATGAGCATATAGAGCTCTGGGCCCATGCGGAGGACCTGGAAAACCGTTCCAGACGCAACAACATCTGCTTCAGGGGTATACCAACTAATGGAGTGGGCAAGGACATCCTAGCCTTCGTCCTAGCCCTTTTCCGTCATCTCCTGGGCAATGGCAACAATCCAGACATCAAGATGGACCGGATGCACCTTGTGGGGCAGCCAATGAGTGGCAAAGCTCCCTCTGCAGACATACTGGCATGCGTCCACGACTTTCAGGTCAAAGAACTGATCGTTAGCTGGGCCAGGAAAGTGCATCCAGTACAGTTTCAAGGACACTCACCGACCATCTTCCAAGACCCCTCTATTACCAGAGCTGTCACGACCCATCTCAGAGAGAAGGAACTGCTTTGTCATGGGGACATCCCTTCCGGATCACCTTTTGGTATTGGGGACAGACGAGGCCGCTTCACTCTTTGAAAGAGGCTCATGACCTCCTGGGCCTGACTGAAACCCAGGTGCAGGAAAGCACTGAGCGCCTCCCGGTGGGCTCCTGCAACATACAGCCCAGATGGCAAAAAGTAGGGACGGCCTCCCCCCACCATAAACCGGACTTGGAGACAATAACAGAGGAGAAGGAGTTGGTCATACACGCTCTAACTGGAGCAACGTTTCTGTATTAATTGTTGTTTTTTCTTGTAAATGTAGTGACAAGCTTTAGGGGGGGATTTCCTGCACCGAAAACTAGGGGTATGTTCTCTTTTCTTACATGATAGTCCCTGACCTCTCCTGGGAAGGGCAACAGGATAATAACATATCATACCAGCCCCCTTATGGTTTTAAAAAGGACAGTAAATTCTATGGCCTTCTCGCATACATAGATACAGTATAGGTAAAGACCTGAAGATTGTCAGCCCCAATGTCCGAGCCCAACCACCCGAGAAGCAAGCCGCAATTCTTTCCATCCTTGAGAACTCTGGGAAGACATATGTCTTCTCCAAGAAACACACCTGTTATCAAGAGACACAGCACATATGCGTTCCCAGCGTTTTCCCATACCAGTTTTGGTCCTCGAGTTTTTCTAAAAAAACAGGGTTACTGTCCTCTTGGGAGTGAGATTTGCAGGCAAAGGGCTTTCAACGTTGCATGAAGTAAAAGAGCAGGTGCTTGCGATACGAATTCACCGGGAGTCCCCACATTTCACTTTAGCTAATATTTATGCAACGAACACTAAACAAGAACTCTTTATCATAAAAGCCCTTTCAGACATTCTGGTAACCCCTGACTCCGCTATCCTGGTTAGAAGGGACTTCAATTTGGTAATGGGCACAGAAGTAGATAGGTCCTGCTTACGTTCCACGCAGACCGGGGCATTTTCCACTGAAGTCAAGCGCTGGCTGGTGGACCATGGCTTTCACGACACTTGGCAGCAGTAGCACCTGCAGTCTCACAACTTCACCTATTACTCAGCGGCCCTCAAGACGTACACGCAACTAGACCATTTTTTAGCCTCCATCGCACTCTCCTCTAGATTGATGAACACAACCATAACGCGGGGATCCCTCTCGGACCATGCAATCATCACAACCACAATCCAGGTGGAGGTCGGACACTCAGCGAGACTTCTGCAATCTTCAACGTATTAGCAGAAATGCGCGTGAAGCTTTCAGAGTATGGGTAAATGACGTGGGAGAAACATCTCTGGCCCCAGTCTAGGAGGCTCTGAAACTGGTGATGAGAGGGGAATTTATCAACATTAGAGAATCAAGAGCCCCGGGAGAAAAGGCATGGGCTGGAACAGGAAGTGGCAGAGATGGAATCTATCTATAAACGGACAGGGGCGCCGAGAGTATGGAGGGAGCTGGAAAAAAAGAGGCTCCTCCTGAAACGCTTGGATTTGGATAGGGCAGAGTAGAATGCTCGCACAATGGCTTAGAGCCAAGACAATGGCTATGACTATCACCTCAGTAAAGTGGCTTGAGGACGAAGAAGTATACTCAGATGCTCGGATAGTTGAGACATTGAAGAATTTCTACCAAACCCTGTATTCCAAAAAAGATCCTGTAAATCATGAGACTCACACTTATCTCACAGACTGCCCAGTTACTCGCCTCCCAGAAACAATGGCAGCCCAACGATACCAACCGATACAAATAAAGGAAGTGATCTCAGCAATAGCCCACCTAAAAGTGCAGGAACACTCCGGTCCGGATGGATACCCGGCGCACTTCTACAAAGCCTTCTGCCAGGAGCAGGTGCCTCTCCTGACACAGTTGTTCAACTCCTTCCTCAAAACAGGCACTCTCACTGAGTACATGTAGAAGGTTCAATCTCTGTCATCCTTAAACCCTTTAAAGAACCCAGTGAATGTGTGACATATCGGCCTATCTCTCTACTAAACATTGATGCAAAACTATTTTCTGGGATTTTGGCTACCTTATTAAATCCGCTGATGGCTGGACTCGTGGACCCAAATCAAGTTGCAATTATCCTCATATGCCAAGGGAGCAACAATACCAAAAGACACCTCTATCTCATGGATGGGATTTGTAGATGCACAAAATTGCCCCAAGGTGCTTTTTTCAGTTGTAAAAAAACTGACAGGAGCAGACTCCATTCCTACGCCCCCCGCGCTTGACGCGGTTCAATGTCAATCCTTAGCTGACTTTTTCATCAAGAAAGTTGAGATGATTTATGATCTTTTCACTCCGTCACCGGTGGTGACATCTTCTGCATCTGGCTCTGTTCAGTCACTTGCTAGTGCTGATGACGTCGTCAAACTCTCTGTATGGCAGCCACTAGACAATGTTTCCTTTTCTTCTTGTTTAAATAGTGTGCGCTCTGGTTCCCCGTGCGATGCACTTCCGGTTAAAATATTGAAACAACTAGATTCTTCCACCCATCAGATCTTTGTTAAGTTGTTAAATGCCTCACTTACTGAGGCATATGTCCCCCAGCCATGGAAACATGCTATGGTAGTGCCCTTGTTAAAAAAGACTGGTGCTGATATTTTGAATCCTGCTAATTTTCGTCCTATATCCCTGCTGCCCATCTTTTCTACAGTGTTAGAGAGACACATTAACACCCAGCTTACTGAACTGGTGGAAAGCTCTGGTTTCTTACATTCATCCCAGTCGGGTTTCCGGGCCCGCCACTCGACCGAGACAGCCCTTCTTGGGGTGACGGAGAGTCTCCGACACGGTGTAGATCAGAGTGAAACTATGGCGCTCATCCTGTTGGATTTGAGCGCAGCTTTCGACACCGTGTCACATTCCATCCTCCTTGACTCTCTGCGGTCTCTTGGTGTGACTGGTATGGCCTTAGCCTGGGTGGCCTCCTTTCTTGGTGAGCGAACCTTTCAAGTGTTCTCCCCTAAGGCGGCATCAGCGGTCTGTCCATCAGCGCAGGGTGTCCCCCAAGGGTCAATACTCAGCCCCCTATTGTTCAATCTTTATGTAAAACCCTTGGCTAACATCGTAGAGCAGGCGGGGCTGACTTTGTTCTCTTACGCGGATGACACCCAGATTGTCTTCTCCCTATCAGGGCGAGACGAGAATAACCCCTCTGCACTAAAGTCTGGCCTCACTCTTGTGGCCGACTGGATGCAGAGGAACTGTCTCAAACTGAATGGGGAGAAGACAGAGGTGGTCATTCTGGGCAGAAATAAGAACTTATGGGGCCCTCAGCACTGGCCAAATGAGATGGGTTCACTTCCTGTGCCCACACATGCCGTACGCAATTTGGGCGTCCTAATTGACGACAAGTTAACAATGAAGCAGCAGGCCATTAAGGTCGCAGCAACCTGTTTTTCCATTCTTAGGTGGGTACAAAAGATCCTATGGATGCTTCCCACTCCCTCCCGTAGAACGGTTGTCCAGGCATTGATAACATCTCGCCTGGACTATGGCAATATACTCTATTTGGGTGCGGACGTAGCCACTGTTAAAGTACTGCAGGTTGTACAAAATGCAGCCGCGCAACTTTTGAAGAATGTTCCTAGAAGAACTTCGGCATCACCTGCCTTGCATGATCTTCATTGGCTTAAGGTCTCTAGTCGCATAAAGTTTAAGATATTGTGCTACATGTTTAGAATCAAGCAAGGCACTGCACCTACATACTTACAAAAGCTGGTGCAACCTTACAGGCCCAAGCGCACTTTACGATCTTCGGAAATTGGGAACTTCATTGTACCAAGATTTAAGCTGGTAAGGATAGGGGGACGATACTTTTCCTATCTTGGTCCCAAATATTGGAATGCCCTGCCCACAGCTCTTAAACTAGAGACCAGTCTTCTTCGCTTTCGCAGAGCACTGAAAACGCTGTTGTTCACATAAGTAGTTGGTACCTATATGCTGGCTTTATCTGACATCTTCTTCTCTAGTCTATCCCTAGCGCCGGGAAACCCACTGCAGGTAGCTGTGCGCGGTAAAAGTTCAAATAAATAAATAAATAGATCCCATAAAGAAGCACTTCTCCTGTCAATAGACGCTGAAAAAGTGTTCAACAGGGTTTGATGGAGGTATCTCTTTGATACGCTGTTCCGTTTTGGATTTGGAGAAGGATTTATAAAGTGGGTTAGTTGCATCTATCAGGCTCCCCGGGCATTTGTCCAGGTGAACAGGACATTGTACGGCACGTTCTCAATAGCCCGGGGCACCAGACAAGGCTGCTCTTTATCCCCCTTGCTTTTTGCTCTCTAGATGGAGCCACTAGCACAAAGATCAGGGACAATCAACAAATTGACAGGATTCAATTCTGAAGGCACTCACACAAAACTAGCCTATATTCAGATGATGTGATCCTCTCACTGGAAGCAAAATGTCTTCCCTTCTTGAATCTATCCGTACCCTTGAGAAGAGCAGAGGCCCTCACACTGCACTGGCTAGATAATTTCATACCTTATCTGGGCATCCTCCTGGCCCCCCACTATAAACAGAACCATAGCGCTTAATTACGAGGCACTCTTGGATCAAACGGCCAAGGCCCTGGATGGGTGGTTCCGGCTGCAGCTGGCATGGTTCAGACGTATTGCAGTGGCCAAGATGGCGGTACTACCCTACATCTTATACATTTTCCAAACTCTTCCACTGTCACCTCCTCTGAAGACATGCAGCACACTGCAATTGGCGATAAATCCATTTGTGTTTGGGGGAAAAAAACCTTTGACTGACGATTGCTCAACTGACACAACCGACCGAAACGCGAATGAGGGCTGGGGCTACCACTGAGTCATAGATATTTGGAAGCAGCACACTACCACTATATCGTCAAATGGAACCCCTCAATGTCAGAGAAATACTGATCCTTTATAGACCAAACTGTGGCAGGTATAAATATCTGTCAGGAAGCTAGGCTCCCACGTAAACACAAGGCATGGGAACTATGCTCCTCCCCGGTAACTTAGTCCACTATGAAAGTATGGGATAAGGTAGCTGAAAAGAGGGGCCTAACAACTTTTCCATCTCCAATGTCCCAAATAGTGGACAATCCTGATTTCCCCCCGGGATGGGGCTCAGAGGTGTTCCACAGATAGAGAGAACTGGGGAGCAAAATGGGGGGCTCTTTATTCGACCCCGGAGGGATTATTCCTTTTGAGCAACTGAGACATGAATATGCCTTTCCCCAAGCTGACTCTTTCAGCTACCTTCAGATTTGACACTGGGGTACCAGTAGCCCCAAGACCATTTACAGCCTTTTAAAAGTGGAAAATTGGTAAACATGACAACAAGCATCACATCTTGGTGCTATATGCAATGCTCTCCACCAGGAGGGAGGGGAGGCTTCACTGGGCTAATGAACTGGGCAGAGCACTTTCAGATAAAGAATGGGCAGACATACCCTATAGAGCACATCATACGGCCCAAAACATTGACGGTCAGAGTCAGCCTACAAAGTGATAGCATATTGGTATTACAACCCGCCCCGCCCTGCATACATAGCTGGGACGTTCTGAAAGCTGTTGGAGAGGGTACGGCCTGACAGGCTCTCTGGTGCACCTACTACCAGCCTTAGATTACATTGATAAAGCATTTAACACTACACTTCCACGTTTCCCAGCATATACTCTACTGGGACTTCCGAACCCGCTGACCTTCCCTTGACGCTCCTTAAGGGGAAGAAAGATTGGACTAGTTTTGCTGGCAGCCCGACAGGTACTTTAAGCTCGATGGGCACTGACAACATACCAGATCACACAGCATGGCTACACAAGCTATGGGTAATATCAGCCTCTAGTGGTGGAACTCATGGCAGAATCATACGAGCTTTGGGCCCCATTTCTCCAGATTCTCTCTACAGATTTGCAGGAGGCCACATGTCCCGAATATCTACAAATTCTGAGGCGAGGTAGGGGCGTGTCAACCTAATAGACATTGCGCGCCAAAACTTTGTGAATATCCTAATCGATATCCATGCTACATTTGGCCCACAGGGATAGGCGTTTGGTGCAGGAGAAAGAAGATGGGATTCCCCTGGGGATTTAGTTGTCCTATTGAGACTCAGGGTTGCAGGCGCAAAGCTGTGTAATTGATGCACTTGATCTCATTGAATAAATGCATTGGTTTAATAAAAATATTAAGAAGTTTTTGTAAGCCTTTAGCTGCCCGGGCGATTAAACCTGTATCGTCTGCATAAAGCAGGGCCAGTAAAGGGCGGCCTCTATTTAATTAATATAAAAAATAAACAAAAATGGTGCTAAAATACAGCCTTGCCGAACCCCGGCCACAATTTAAAGTGCTCAGTGCATTTCCCACTAGCTGAAAAGTCTGTGTGCAGGTCATACAGAAGTTAACTAAAACCAGATCAACATCCATCTGAGCCATCATAGACCACAGCTTAGAGCGATTAACTCTGTCAAAAGCAGAGCTAAGTCCATGAAGGTCAGATAGATTGCCCCCTTCTTGGCCTTGGTGTATTTACACATTATCAAATAGAGATTACAAAATTTTGCTCTGTAGTACCCAGACCAGGATGGAACCCATACTGGAGGTCAGAAAGAAGCCTCTCTTCTCGCCCCAATCCAAGATATGGCCAAAGATTTTTACCTCTGAATCTATCAGGGAGATACGCCTAAATGGATGCTATTGCTACTATCAATGTAAGTAAGTGCACTATATTGTGGGGTGGACAGTCACCCACCTCAAGGAATATTAACTTGAAATCAAGCATCTCAGGATGAACCTCAAAGTAAACTCATTTGAGCTCAACTTCCTGGTTGCAACAGCTCAGAGCAGACTGGCTTAAATTTGAACAACATGTTCACAAGAATTTATGCAAAAGAATAATAAAGTTAAAATACCAAACAATAAAAATTTCAAATTGAATTATAAACATAGAGTAGTTTTTAATGAAAAGAATTACAGCAAAATGACAAAAATCCAATAAGGGGAACCGGAGATATGAATTTTTAATGTTATAATTGAAAACATAGTGCCAAAAAGCACGGAGGGCTCATGATAGTATATGGATGAGGTAGACTGGGACCTAGGAATGATTTAAGCCAAAAGCAATGAAGAGCCGGTCGGCCACAGCAAATGAGTCATTGCAGTAAAGATTGTACCTTCTGACTTGGTCTTTGTAATAGAGCTGGAAATCCTCCAGCAGGGCAGGCCCAAAGCTATAGCTGATGAAGTTTCATCGAAACTGGATAACTTTGTCGTGAGATACAGCTGATGTTCTAGAAGTCATGAAAAGCCAAAAGAATTCTACGGTCTAGCTTTTTGGGAGGTTTTATGACAGCTGCTTTTCTGGGTCACTTCGAAGACTCCCATGACCCCGGGGAAGGCACTTAGGGATCAGAACTCAATTCAGCAGCATCCGAACCTGGCCAACTGGTCACTTCAAGAAAATGGCCTCTTGCAGTTTGTTGTGCCTCTTTAGCCACACAGGAGGTCAGTTAACTGTTCCTTGGAATACACGTCCTTGGTCTGGGTACAAGAGGGAGCTGGTCTAGTCCTTCTTGGGTCATCACAGGGAACAAAAGCTTCCCACCTCCAGGTTATATTCCATGCACTAAACTACAGCCCTGCTAGTGGGGGTAGTTTTGACGGCTAGTCACTTGAAAAATGTGCCTACTTTGATTTTAATGTTTAAAGCTAATTTACAGGTTTGACAGCAGGTTATTAGACTGCTGCATTCATATATTCAAAGTAGGTATGTAGCCATGTTTTATTGACCAGCCCTGTGGATGGCACAATAGGTGCCAGAGTCTACAGTTGGTCTAAAACTTCCAGGCCCCTGGGTGCATTGTCTAGGCTGTAAACTAGGGCCCTATACGCAAGTTAAATTGGCAAACAGGAGTAAGCCAAGTTAACTATGTTTGAAAGGAGAGCATGGGCATGTCGCTCATGTTTGGCAAGGGTAAAGTGCACAGAGTCCTAAGCCTAGCAAAACTTTGGTGCAACCATGCAGAAAAGGCAAATTGGCTACAGTCACTTACCAGTGACACTGGTTCACCAACCATGGCTTCTTTTGCAGATTTACATGCTTGAATTATTCCCAGTCATTAAGCTGGAAACCTTCAGTAAACATTGTAAATATAGCATTATGCCTTTACACTCAATCAATCAATCAATCAAATGACTTTATTCACATTTGGTATATGCATAAAAGAACAAAAACAAGAAACATGATTTCTCATAATACAAATTGCTCAAAAAGAAATTAAATCAATTAATAAATAGATTTATATTTTAGCCTTTTAAAATAGTGATATTTGCAGGTAACCTCGTTATTAAAACTAACAATTAATCATTATAAAAAATAATATTACAACAGGCAGTTAAAATGATATTAGCCGCATACAATTCCAAATAGCATATGTTCTAACCTTATAGCAATTCATTTTCTAGGATTGGGGGGAAGGTGGAAGTGAATAAAAACGATCAAAGAAAACAACTCCCCTATATGTGGAGCTTCACTTAGTCGGAAGGACTAAATGTAAAAACCTTGCAACCGTAAACAGACAAATGGAGTTTCCAGAGAATTGATAACTGCAAACGCAGAAGAATGAGAATATAGGCTCAGTTTTGTTATCATGGGCAGGCTATACTTTTTCCTTTCTGTTTCATTCAAAGGACAAAAGAATAAAATATGGGACATTGTTTGAATAGTAATTAAAGGGGAGAATGGATCACTCGTACAGTAATACCAGGGTTACGTGTGGTAACCAACTTAAAACTCTAGGCATGGTATGGTGATGAATAACCGTAACTTTGGTTTGGTTGTGTTGCCATCTTTCTAACTCACATTTATTTAGATAGGCCTCTCTCAGCTTAGTAAACGCCCAAATCTGTGAGGGACTTCCTGATATATAGTAGCTACAGGGAATGCTATAGACTCGGTCTAGGTTAATTACGTCTTTTACTATAATTTGATTTACCCCAACTGCATCCCTTTTGCAGATGTGCAACCATAAAAGGAGTGGAGCCAGTTTAATTGCGTCAGTAATAAAACGGAGGACAAGTTCTTAATGACCAATTAAACTTGTACAGGCTGCGCAAACTGTTGGAAATTTTTTAGCAAACTTATCATCCACTTTCTGCAAAACACCCTCATCAACTGTACCCCATATTTCAGCATCATAGGTTGCTATTGCTAACGATTTTGCCATATATATTTCTAACATTTCTCTGCTTGATTTTTTACCCAATTTTGAAGCAAATTTCCATATGGCCGCAATTCTCCTTTGCAGCAAGTTGATTCTGTTTGCAACCACGGCCGCCCAATTAAGTTTGGAGTCAAAGAAGAGGCCTAAATACATGAAGGACTCTAATCATTCCAATGATCTCCCATCTAAATAAAATGTATTAGACCTCTTCTTTCGAAATACCTTCTATCTTAATAGGAGTTTTCGATCTATTAACAAGCAAACCTAGTTCGGCCATAAAAGACGTGCTGTAAGGCCAGGTGTGTCCTGGCAATCAGGACTGCATCATCTGCATAGAAGAGAGCGGCAGCAATAAGATGCCAGCTGAAGGAACTTCATTACTTTTGTTGGTATACAGGGGGAAAAAGTGTGTAAGAACACACTCCTGGTGCACCCCCTTTTCAATTTTAAATGTTTCTGTACATTCCCCCTGTTTACCACACCTGACCACAGCTCTTACCTCTGTAAAGCTCCCTAATAAAAAGGATTATGGATTGGTCCACGCCCATTGACTCCAAAATAGCCCACAATATTTTGTGGACTACACAGTCAAAGGCCACGAACAAATCCACCAAAAACAAATAAAACTGGCCCTTTTTTGCGCAAACATACTTTGCTGCACGTAAGGCCAGAATAAGTCCTTGGTCAATCGTTTCCCTCCCTTTTCTGAACCCATATTGAGACTCTGCTAAGACGTTGTTGGCCAATGCCCACTCCTCCAGTCAATTTAAGACCAATCTCCCCATTAATTTCGCCGTGCTGTCCAGCAGGGAAATTGGGCGATAATTTGCTGGGCTCATGGGATCACCTTTCTTATATATGGGGATGATCACCAATTGCTTCCATGATACTGGAGTTCCCACTTTAGAGACAGCATTAAAAATGTGCGTCAGGAGCGGAGTCCATACATTTTTACATAGCAAAAAAATGTCCATAGGATCTCCGTCCGGCCCTGCTGCCTTTACACTCAATAACTTTTAACATTACAAATACTGTTGCATGCTATTCACTTAGTTACCAATGGCCCAAAGTCCAGCCGATCACCAACCAGCACCCTTATTCCCCCCCCCTGCTAAATTGTCTAGCTCATTTAGAGCTCGAGTTAAAGATATTCATATATATCGTATCATCCAAAAACAGGGAGGAGGGTGTGTCACACATGCATTTATGACAGTTGTCAATGTTAGAGGACTTGTGTCTCAGCATTTCCTTTTTAGTGTCTACGTCAAACCAGTAGTGCATGGAGAGTCACCCTCCATGTAGTTGCTTTCAGATGTCTATTAATAGACCACCTACAAACAAAGCGATTGTTAAAAACCATAGGCCTGGTCGAACATGCCCCACATTTGATGGACGTCTTTAGTGATGATGGATTTAGAATTCAGGAAATCGTTTGATAACCAATTAAAGTGAAGTTCTAACAGCAGAAGTGCATGAATTCTGAAAAAATTCAGAAAGCATAATGCTTTGAATACAATTTAATGAGATCATTACTTTTAGAATTAATTTACGGTTAGGTCTCAAAAAGCACAAAAATGCTACTTTACTAGAAAGCACCTGCAGTTTGCTAACCCTCCTATCTGTTTTCCATTATATCATACTGAGCTCTCATGCAAGTGGCAATCTTACCTTCTGAGGAATACCCTTTCAGATTACACTGAATTTCAATTTGCTATTCTTAGAAATCTTGTAATAGCAGAAAGATGAACTATAATGGAGGTAAAGTTTAGCTTGAATTTTGCCAATCTTAATATGTATGTCAAAAATTGATGTGGTTATATTTCCAATTGATTTAGTTTTTTTCCTATATCATTAATCTTTTCCACTTCATATTGTTAGTTTTAATGGATTGCTAGGTTTATTATCCTTTTGAAGTCACAGTCTAGATCCTAATGAGCCATGCTGTTAACAGCAGGATTTGTGGATGGTGGTAAGGAATCTGTTCCTTACCCCTCGTAAGAAACTGGGGATCTGCTTTAAAATTAATTTGACTCTCAACCCACATATCACAGAGCTCTGTAATCCAATATTGACACACCCACGCTAGTGCCACAAGGATTACTTTGTATCCATCCTTTCTGATTTCCTGCAACATTCTGGTTTTCAGAGGAATTGTGGGAAAGGCACACTATAATTTACCCCTCCAGTTTATTGTGAATGCTTCTCCTTCTGACCTTGGGGAAGGCCTTCTGCTCACAAACCTCATACTCTTCTTGTAGGAGCAATTTGTAGTGAACCTCTCTTAAGATGGAGTGCCCCATTTCTAGAATATCAGCAACAACTACCTGCTGTCTATTTCCTATACGTGAGAATTTGTGTATTGTTTATTTAGTCTTCAACCACATTGTTGCTTTCTCCTGCAATGGGCTCACCTGACATTCAGTCTATCAAGAGGCAACTAATTCAATAAACTTAAACATGCACTTTGTGAATTATGAGGATGAAAGGGAATATTATCAGTGAAACAAACTTCGCTATGATTCCCAAAGGTACAAATACAAAGAGGCCTTCCACAGGACCCACTGGTATACCTACCGCTTGAAATGTTAAACATCTTACAGGAGATGATGAAGATTGGTTGTCAATGGTTACCTCGGCCATCTCGACCACAAACTACATCAATATCAATTTCAATGCCAGATCCACCTCTTCATGTGGAATCAATGTGGTCTAAAGCTGAAGTTCTGCATTAAATTGTGGTTCTTAGTAAGTGAGAATCCCAGTTGAAAAACTATCTTCTTCTTTTAAGCCTACTAGTGATACTGATGGAAACATTTGTAGTTCTCAAGAAGAGGACTTCAGGTGTGAAAAACGACTCCATATGGCTTTGATGACAAAGATTCTGACAATCTGTTTTTGACAATGATGATGATGATGAATTTGATTTATTTTTCAGATCAATTAGTAACGCAATCATTGTTTTTAGAATTAAATTAACTACTATACTACCAGCTGCCACTCCCGAGCTCCGAGAGATTCACTACCAAATGATAAATATAGGTTCAATGCCTTTGAAGGAATATTGTCTCAACATTTTAGCTTTCTGATTTTCACAGATGAAACATCTAGTTTTCTTTTTCATTTTCAAGACAATTCACATAAATATTCCTGGTATATCATAATTTTAGTCCTTACTTGGAAAGAGAGGCAGCAAATGATAAAAAATAAAGGGGCTCATTAGGATGGCGGACGGAAGTGCCTCCGCAGACCCAGAGTATGCGGAACAAGCCTTTTTTCCGTGCGCCCGTCGCGGACACTCCGTCCGCCAAATCAGGATACAAAATACGTGCCAAATTCCGTCCGCGGCGGTAGAACACGATCCGCCGCACCACCACACCCAACCACGTAGCGGACGTACCCTTTCCAGAGACTCCGCCGTACGGACTGACGACTAGGACCGTCCTCCAAATCAAGATGGCGGAAAACACACATAAAAGCGCGGCGGAAAAACAACCTGCCTGAACACGTCGGATGCCCCACAGGGACCATACCCACCACGAGCCGCACGCCGACATGGACCCTGCACTACAGGCTTACCCGATACTCTACGCGATCCAGTACGTCCTCGTCTTGGCCCACCATCGACGACGACGCAGGTAGGCAACAAACCATTTGCTGTCTGGAGAGGAGCACCGGCAAGGGCGGTGACGTAGGGAGGGGGGAGTGACATGTCCCGAAATGCAATCAATCAATCAATCAATCAATCAATCAGTGACACTTATAGAGAGCGCGCTACATACCCGTAGGGTCTCAAGGCGCTGGGGGGGGGATGGGGGGGGGGGCGCTACTGCTCGAACAGCCAGGTCTTCAGCTTCTTCCTGAAGGAGAGGTGGTCTTGGGTCAGGCGCAGGTCGGTCGGGAGGGAGTACCAGGTCTTGGCGGCCAGGTAGGAGAAGGACCTTCCTCCTGTAGTCGCTCTTCGGATGCGGGGGACTGCGGCGAGGGCGTGGTTGGCTGATCGGAGGTGGCGTTTGGGAGCGTAGAAGTTGATCCGGCTGTTGAGGTAGCTCGGGCCTTGGTCGTGTAGGGCTTTGTGTGCGTGGGTGAGGAGGCGGAAGGTGATTCTTTTGTTGACCGGGAGCCAGTGAAGGTCTCTCAGATGTCCGGTGATGTGGCTGGTTCGTGGGATGTCGAGGATGAGTCTGGCTGAGGCGTTCTGGATCCGCTGGAGTCTCTTCTGGAGCTTGGCGGTGGTACCGGCGTAGAGGGCGTTGCCGTAGTCCAGTCGGCTGGTGACGAGGGCCTGGGTGACGGTCTTCCTGGTCTCGGTGGGGATCCACCAGAAGATCTTCCGTAGCATGCGTAGGATGTTGAAGCACGCCGAGGAGACGTTGTTGACTTGCCTGGTCATGGAGAGGGAGGAGTCCAGGATGAAGCCCAGGTTGCGTGCATGGTCTGTCGGTTTGGGTGCGGTGCCCAGGGCAGGAGGCCACCAGGAGTCGTCCCAGGCGGAGGGTGAGGAGCCCAGGATGAGGACCTCCGTCTTGTCCGAGTTCAGTTTCAGGCGGCTGGTCGTCATCCACTCGGCTACCTCTTTCATCCCTTCGTGCAGGTTGGCTCTGGCGGAGGCGGGGTCGTTGGTCAGGGAGAGGATCAGCTGGGTGTCGTCGGCGTAGAAGATTATGCTGAGGTTGTGTTTGCGTACGATGGCCGCGAGGGGGCTCATGTAGACGTTGAAGAGGGTGGGGCTCCGAGATGATCCTTGAGGGACGCCGCAGATGACTTCGGAGGCCTCTGACTTGTACGGTGGTAGGCGGACTCTCTGTGTTCTTCCGTCGAGGAAGGAGATGATCCATTCCAGCGCCTTGTCCTGGATTCCGATGTTGCTGAGGCGCTGTACTAGGGTGCGGTGGCAGACCGTGTCGAATGCCGCGGAGAGGTCTAGGAGGATGAGGGCCGCTGTTTCTCCATTGTCCATCAGGGCTCGGATGTCATCGGTGGCGGCGATGAGGGCGGTCTCGGTGCTGTGATTGGCTCGGAAGCCGGACTGTGAGGGGTCGAGGGATCCGTTCGTCTCGAGGAAGGCGGCCATCTGCTTGTTGACGGTCTTCTCGATGACTTTGGCTGGAAACGGGAGGAGCGAGATGGGGCGGTAGTTCTTGAGTTCGGTGGGGTCTGCTGTTGGTTTCTTGAGTAGAGCGCTGAGTTCGGCGTGTTTCCAGCTCTCAGGGAAGGTGGCGGTGTCGAAGGATGTGTTGATGATGTCTCGCAGGTGGGGTGCGATGACAGCGTCGGCCTTGTTGAAGATGCACATATGCCTGTGTACGGCAACGCCTCCAAGGGCCGTGACCCAGGTAGGGGTGAGTGACATGTAGCAGAACCCACCGCTCCCAAGAAAATACTAATCCACACCAGCATCACACACACAAGAATGACTCTGACAAACCACGACACATAAATCCCAATTTTATTTACGCTGATTCGGAGCAAAGTCACAGTCTAGGATGGAGCATGGCCATAGTGGACACCAGAGCAGGAACATCAGAGGCAGTACATCAGTATGAGGATAGCAACAGGGCAGCAACAGGGCAGTGTGGACACCAGAGCAGGTACATCAGAGGCAGTACATCAGAGGGCATACATCAGTACGAGAATAGCAACAGGGCAGTGTGGACACCAGAGCAGGTACATCAGAGGCAGTACATCAGAGGGGCCAAGGGCACCAACAGTCCATTTGACTGATAACGTCCATCAGAGGCAGCACATGAGAGGGGCTAAGTGCACCAACAGTCCATTGCACTGAAAACGTCCATCAGAGGCAGCACATGAGAGGGCACAATGCAGTATCAGAACAGCAACAGGGCAGTGTGGACACCAGAGCAGGTACATCAGAGGCAGTACATCAGTATGAGGATAGCAACAGGGCAGCAACAGGGCAGTGTGGACACCAGAGCAGGTACATCAGAGGCAGTACATCAGTATGAGGATAGCAACAGGGCAGCAACAGGGCAGTGTGGACACCAGAGCAGGAACATCAGAGGCAGTACATCAGTATCAGAACAGCAACAGAGCAGTGTGGACACCAGAGCAGGTACATCAGAGGCAGTACATCAGTATCAGAACAGCAACAGGGCAGTGTGGACACCAGAGCAGGTACATCAGAGGCAGTACATCAGAGGGCATACATCAGTATGAGGATAGCAACAGGGCAGCAACAGGGCAGTGTGGACACCAGAGCAGGAACATCAGAGGCAGTACATCAGTATGAGGATAGCAACAGGGCAGCAACAGGGCAGTGTGGACACCAGAGCAGGTACATCAGATGCAGTACATTAGTATGAGGATAGCAACAGGGCAGTGTGGACACCAGAGCAGGTACATCAGAGGCAGTACATCAGTATCAGAACAGCAACAGGGCAGTGTGGACACCAGAGCAGGTACATCAGAGGCAGTACATCAGTATGAGGATAGCAACAGGGCAGCAACAGGGCAGTGTGGCCACCAGAGCAGGTACATCAGATGCAGTACATTAGTATGAGGATAGCAACAGGGCAGTGTGGACACCAGAGCAGGTACATCAGAGGCAGTACATCAGTATCAGAACAGCAACAGGGCAGCAACAGGGCAGTGTGGACACCAGAGCAGGTACATCAGAGGCAGTACATCAGTATCAGAACAGCAACAGGGCAGTGTGGACACCAGAGCAGGTACATCAGAGGCAGTACATCAGTATGAGGATAGCAACAGGGCAGCAACAGGGCAGTGTGGACACCAGAGCAGGTACATCAGAGGCAGTACATCGGTATCAGAACAGCAACAGGGCAGCAACAGGGCAGTGTGGACACCAGAGCAGGTACATCAGAGGCAGTACATCAGAGGGCATACATCAGTACGAGAATAGTAACAGGGCAGTGTGGACACCAGAGCAGGTACATCAGATGCAGTACATCAGTATCAGAACAGCAACAGGGCAGTGTGGACACCAGAGCAGGTACATCAGATGCAGTACATCAGTATCAGAACAGCAACAGGGCAGTGTGGACACCAGAGCAGGTACATCAGATGCAGTACATCAGTATCAGAACAGCAACAGGGCAGTGTGGACACCAGAGCAGGTACATCAGATGCAGTACATCAGTATCAGAACAGCAACAGGGCAGTGTGGACACCAGAGCAGGTACATCAGATGCAGTACATCAGTATCAGAACAGCAACAGGGCAGTGTGGACACCAGAGCAGGTACATCAGAGGCAGTACATCAGAGGGCACACTACAGCAACTTACAGCACACTATCAGGTGGATTGCGTGAAGTACCCGCATCGGACACACTGACAGCACCAGAAACCGGAGTGTGACACACAGCCACAGATGTAGTGACTGACACGTGAGCCACAGACCCAGATACACTGCCAGCACCTGATACATGAGTGTGAGACACAGCCACAGCCCGAGTGACTGACACATGGCCCATACACCCAGATACACTGCCAGCACCTGATACAGGAGTGTGAGACACAGCCACAGCCCGAGTGACTGACACATGGCCCATACACCCAGATACACTGCCAGCACCTGATACAGGAGTGTGAGACACAGCCACAGACCGAGTGACTGACACATGGCCCATAGACCCAGATACACTGCCAGCACCTGCTACAGGATTTGTCTCGACTGATACCCTGCCACTAACAGACACATGCGAGTCAACTGCACCAGCGCCACTGTGACCACTGAAATGATGAGCCACAGGGCTTTATGGTCCAGGAGGCAGGGTGGCTCTGGGAGCGGGGGATAGTTGCAATTGGCCGACATCGGATTGGGCATGTGTCAATGCTGTGTGTCTACGCTTCTTTTGGACATGTGCCTGCACCCTGGACAGGACAGGACTCACAAGTCGACCGGACTGAGAAGCAATTTCACCTACCATGGGAGGTGCATGTGCTGGGGGGGGAATGGTCTCTGGGGACGTGCTGGAGCCTGCTTGTCGTTTGCTGTGTGGCTGCCTTGTGGCCTCTGCAACATGTGTCATGGGGGATGCCACTACAGGGTCCACCTGCATCTGTCCCTGACGGGCCCTGATGGGAGTGGAGGTAAGGGGTGACTCCACTGCGGAGTCTTCTGCATTCCGTTTCCCAGAAAACAGCTGCCTCAGTGCAACAATGGGTGATGTATGCCTGTCCCTGACAGCGCCACTGTTCATGGGAGAGTCCTTGGGCCTTGGATAGTCCATTTCCGTAGGAGTACTGTAGTCTGCTGACTTTCCCTGTTCCCTGGATGGTGCCCTCTTCGAGGCAGCAGACTTGTCGTCTGTGGTGTACATATCCCCAGGACACCCCTTCTGCCCGTGTGTTTCCCTGCCCCTGGGACTGTCCGTGCTCCTCTTAGGTGCGTTTGTCTTGTGACTGTCCTTGTCCCTGCCCTTGGGAGTGGCTCCTTCCTTCGTAGTCTCCCTGCCCTTGGGAGTGCCTATATCCTTCTTGCTTTCCCTGCCCTTGGGAGTGGCTCCTTCCTTCGTAGTCTCCCTGCCCTTGGGAGTGCCTACATCCTTCTTGCTTTCCCTGCCCTTGGGAGTGGCACCTTCCTTCGTAGTCTCCCTGCCCTTGGGAGTGCCCACATCCTTCCTGCTTTCCCTGCCCTTGGGAGTGGCCACATCCTTCCTGCTTTCCCTGCCCTTGGGAGTGCCTACTGCCTTCATGCTTTCCCTGCCCTTGGGAGTGCCTACTTCCTTCCTGCTTTCCCTGCCCTTGGGAGTGCCTACTTCCTTCCTGCTTTCCCTGCCCTTGGAAGTGGCTCCTTCCTTCCTAGTGTCCCTGGCACTGGGAGTATGCGAGCCCTCAAGAGATGTATTCGTCTGCTCACTGTCCTCGTACAAGGTAGTGTCAATGGAAGCGGGAGTGAGTCTTGGCCTGGTAGTACCTTGTGTGTGGGATGGCTGTGCAGCATGTGTAGCCATTACACCCAACCCCTCTTTTGCTTCACGTGTGTCTACTCCACTATATCTGACGTTGTCCTTGTGAACAGATTTACCTGAGCTAGGGGATGGGGTCTGAGGCCTCCGTGCCTTGACGTGCTGGCTGACGCTGCTTCTAGTGCAATAACCTGTATTAGAGTCCAGGTCAGAAAATTCACTCCCCCCTGACACATCCAGAGTTGTAGATGGTGGAACAGAAGTACCACCCAGTACATGCGACTGTGCAATGGCAGACGACACACTGTTAGACAATGACTGCAGTGTCCTGTGTACACCAGCCAGATCACCATGCATACCTTCCATGAATGCCACCACCTGCCCCAACTTCCTATCGTGGTCTTGGAAAGCATTAATCATATTGGTCTGCCCCACACACAGCTGTCGCAGCAGATCAACAGCCTCTGCACAAAGTGCATTTTGGCTCACCGAGGCTGGGGCAGCGGTGCCGACACCGAACGCCACTCTGCTCCCCCTATTCCTGCGTGCACGAACAGTACATGGTGCAGTTGGCGGCAGGGTGGGCCCTGTGTGCTGTGTCCCGACCGAAGGTGTTGGTTGCCCACTCCCAGTCTGTGACAACAGTGCTGACTCACCAACACTGTCGGAAGATGATGACGATGTTGTCTCCACATGCGAGTCCTCCGGGACGGTCCTGTCCCCCTCTCCGGCGCTGGCCCCTTCGGTGTCAGTCTGCGTGTGCGCGACGTCTGATCCGGATGCATTGCCTTCTGTCATCTCCGCCGTCTGTGGCTGAGTGCCCTCTGCCAAAGCTGAAATGCACAGGAAATGGGTGTAAGTAATGAGCACACACACGTACAGTACTGCTGCGGAATCCCTAAAGCCACTGATGACAATGTCCATCGATCCCCCAACCTGCACACGGCCCACCCCAACCAGTCATCCTCACAGGAATTCTGTGGCGTTGGCCGTAATACATGTACAGCATGCACACTGGGCATGAGGAAGTACATCAGCACACAAGTGTTGCCAAGGGGTGACGGACCACTACAGCATGTGCATGACAACTGAACAGCTTAGCAGGTGGCGTCTCAACATGCCGCATCTGCTAGTGAAATTTCTACTGTGGCAATGTCACAAACATGCCATTGGAACGAGCCTCACGATCGACGGAAGACCCTAATGTGTGTGGCCAACCATACATGCATTGCACTCACAAGCAACATACACTGACAGAATGCTTACCGCCACGTTGCTGTTCATCCACACGCAACCGCTCGGACAGGTCAGGATGCGTCACAGCTATGATACGGTGCATGAGAGGGGTCATTGAGCGTCGGGCCAGACGTGCCGTCCTTGGAATCATCCCTAGTGTCACTTCCGCTACATTCTTGCTCAGTCTGGAAATGTCGTCCCAGCGTTTGTGGCAGTGTGTATGTCTATTGGACACCCCCGCTGCTCGTACTTCACGTGCAATGCTCCTCCTTCACGTGCAATGCTCCTCCACACGTCCTTGCGAAGGTGCAGCTTCACCTACCATGATGGGGGATAAAAGGGTGGAAGTCAGTGGACAGTTGGCCAGTCACACAGATAGGAGCCACACATTACTCTCAGCAGCCATGCACATATCGATTCTTCAGTTGTTCACACATCACACCGCCAAGTTTCCAGATCCCAGGTGCCATATGACAACTCATGCACTACAACTTATCCCCCACTGCACTTACCGCCTGTCCGGGTGCGCCGTACAGGCGTCCGTAGTTACGGAGCACAGCGTCCACGAGGACATCCAGCACCGCGGCGGTGAAGGGACGAGACCGGACCTCTTTGACTCTCGACATGGCAAGGTCACGGAGTATGGCACTAGAGCGGCAGTCGGTGGTCAGCTCCGCAGCAGCAGGTGGAGGTGATGGTCACAGGCAGCAGTCGGTGGTCAGCTCCGCAGCAGCAGGTGGAGGTGATGGTCACAGGCAGCAGTCGGTGGTCAGCTCCGCAGCAGCAGGTGGAGGTGATGGTCACAGGCAGCAGTCGGTGGTCATCGTAGAAAGTATGCTTTTGCACATCACACATATATAGGGCCCTGTGGCCATGTCAGTGGCATACAGCGCCAGCCATTGGTCCGCCGTGAGAGCGTGTTTGGAATTTGGCCAATGATTGGCCCTGGTGTTGCGGTGAACAGCATACGGTACTTGCAATTGGCCAACCCTGGCCCATGTCCACACCTCCCATTGTCTGCACGTGCACAGACCGTCACGCTCACACACCGGCAAGTGCACGTGCTAGACACCGGGATGGATGCATCATTTGCAACAAAGTAGTAACAGTGGCGCCACCATGGCGGGGCACGTATTCGGCGGGGGAGGTGGAGGCCAAAACATCCATAAGCTGATGTCCATGCACATGGCAGTTCATGACCCCCCTTACAGTGACATTGCATCAGGCAGCCTACACCGGCCGGCCCAGCTCTACCCACTACCGCCGTGGCAGGCCCGGCCCATGACCGCCGTTCCGGCCATGCCAACTACCGCCGTTTCAGGCCCCCTCCACTACCGCCGTGGCAGGCCCGGCCCATGACCGCCGTTCCGGCCATGCCAACTACCGCCGCTTCAGGCCCCCTCCACTACCGCCGTGGCAGGCCCGGCCCATGACCGCCGTGCCAGGGCCGGGCCTGCCACGGCGGTAGTGGAGGGGGCCTGAAGCGGCGGTAGTTGGCATGGCCGGAACGGCGGTCATGGGCCGGGCCTGCCAAGGCGGTAGTGGAGGGGGCCTGAAGCGGCGGTAGTTGGCATGGCCGGAACGGCGGTCATGGGCCGGGCCTGCCACGGCGGTAGTGGAGGGGGCCTGAAGCGGTGGTAGTTGGCATGGCCGGAACGGCGGTCATGGGCCGGGCCTGCCACGGCGGTAGTGGAGGGGGCCTGAAGCGGCGGTAGTTGGCAATCATGTGAATAAACATGGAGGCTACACATCATTGAGTGAGTGAGTGGTATTTATTTACAGATTGTGCATAGGTGTAGGTGCATATTTACAAAGGAGTGAAGAGGTGGGGGAGTGACAGTCCAAGGTAATGGAAGATGAGATGTCCGTGCAGACACCACATAGGGTGGTGTGTGCCTAGAGCAGCAGGCCTGTGCCAGGTGGGACCGGATGGTTGCCAGGATGGATGGGAGGCTCAGGTACTCCAATGAGTCACTGTCGGCTCCTCTTGGAGCGTGTGGCAAGAGCCCTGACACTGCTCTCGCCCACTTCCTGCCTCGGACGGCCCCTCCGTCTTTGTGTCGGGACGGAGTCAGCTGGGGGCGCAGGCTCATCCGGTACCACATCCGCCTTCAGGGGCGCATGTGGCGGTGGCGGTGTTGTGGCCGGTGCCGTTGTTTGAGGGGGGGTGGGTGGGTGGTGTTGGCGGATGCCCTGGTGCTGAAAATGTCCACGAGTTGGCCAAGCCGCCTCTCGATGGCCCCCAACATCGCAGTGTTGTCCACTAAGTCCTGGTGGGCCCGGTCTGCATGTGCCTGGCTACGTGCATAGCCCGCCTCCACCCGGACTAGTGTTTCAAGACACTGTTGCACAGCATTGAGTGTAGTGTCGTCAGGCCTTCTTTCCGCCGTCCTCCTGCCTGCAGGATCTGCCCTTGCATTTGTGGTTTGCCTCACTGTCTCCCTGCGTGGCTGGGATGGCGCTGCCCCAGCGTTGGCCGGTGGGTTGGGCAGGGTGGCAGGGGCAGAAGTGGTGGTAGTAGTGGTGGTGGAGGTGGTGCTGGAGGCAGCTGTGCAGGTCACAGTAGCCGGTGTTGTCGTGATACCAGAGCCCGTTGTTGTTGTAGGTGCAGGTGTGACCTGCGTGCAAGAGGTCCCTGGCTGGCTGCTTGATCCGGCATCATCCTCTGCCCTGGAGGTGGCTGGCCAATCGTCCCCTGAAAGTTCAGAGTGTGGGGATGCTGGAGGCCTGGTGTCAATTGCAGCAGTCAGATTAGGATCCCCTGCAAAACAATAATGTGAGGATGAGTCATGTTGCCTGAACGTGTACATTTATTTGTGTTTCACATTCAGTCGGCATTGGCACACACCCCACCCACCACCACCACCACCACCACCCTCTCTATGGACATGGGGGCCTGTTGGGAGTTGTAGTTCCGTCCCCTCACACACCCCACCCACCACCACCACCCTCTCTATGGACATGGGGGCCTGTTGGGAGTTGTAGTTCTGTCCCCTCACACACCCCACCCACCACCACCACCCTCTCTATGGACATGGGGGCCTGTTGGGAGTTGTAGTTCCGTCCCCTCACACACCCCACCCACCACCACCACCCTCTCTATGGACATGGGGGCCTGTTGGGAGTTGTAGTTCCGTCCCCTCACACACCCCACCCACCACCACCACCCTCTCTATGGACATGGGGGCCTGTTGGGAGTTGTAGTTCCGTCCCCTCACACACCCCACCCACCACCACCACCCTCTCTATGGACATGGGGGCCTGTTGGGAGTTGTAGTTCCGTCCCCTCACACACCCCACCCACCACCAGCACCCTCTCTATGGACATGGGGGCCTGTTGGGAGTTGTAGTTCCGTCCCCTCACACACCCCACCCAGCACCACCACCCTCTCTATGGACATGGGGGCCTGTTGGGAGTTGTAGTTCCGTCCCCTCACACACCCCACCCACCACCACCACCCTCTCTATGGACATGGGGGCCTGTAGGAGTGCTTTAGAGGTTGATGAGTATGTGGTCTGCATGCAAGGCTAGGGTATGTGGGATGTGTCTTCAGAGTTGTGTGAGGCACACCGTGTTGTTGTGTTTGTGGTGCTTGGTTGGTACTTACCAGCCTCTTCTCCATCAGGAAGTCCATCGATGGTCTCAGGGTGCAGGATTGTCAGCACCTTCTCCTCCCACTCGGTGTATGGTAGGGGCTCCGGGGGGGTTCCACCGCCTGTGTGGTTGGCCCGGAGGTAGTTCCTGGCTCTTATGGACTTAACCCGGGTCTTAAGGTCATGCCACCGCCTCTGGATGTCAGCCTTGGTCCTCGGGACGGTCCCGGAGGCATTGACCCTGGTGACGATCCGGTCCCACAGGCTGTTCTTCCGAGCTATGCTCGTCTGCTGCACTAGGGATCCAAAGATGTGGGGTTCCACATGAATGATCTCATCCACCATTACCCTGAGCTCGGTGTCGGAGAATTTCGGATTCTTCTTGGGTGCCATGGTGCTCGGGGTGTGTGTTAGTGTGGATTTCGGAGGTGCTGGTGTGTGGTGTTTGGGTATGGTGTGGTGGGTGTTTGTGTGCAGGGTGTGTTTGGGTGTGGGTTATGTGTATGAATTAAATAGTTTGCTGTTGGCCAAGTGTTGTCTCCTGCTGGCAGCTATGCTGTGATGCAGAGGATTTCGGGAGTGGGTGGGAGTTGATTTATAGGCTGTGTGTTGGCCCTGTGTGAATGTTGATTGGCAGTCAGGTGATAGGTGGGTGTGTTGTCAGGTGTGGTCTATGCAGTTCTTGGGGGTGGGTAATTGTGTCTTGTGTTTGGTTTATATGTGTCCGGTGGGTGGTCGTCCATTTTGCTGTGTTTGGTGATGGATTCTGTCGGTATGTATGCCATTGGTTTGACTGTAGGGATGTTGGACTTCCGCTGTGGTGCACCGTTTCTCATTGCATTGCTACCGCCACGGACGTGGATCGCGGTGGCTACCGGGGTACTTGCGGAGTTATCCTAATTGCGGACACGGACAGTACGCAGGTATCGCGGGGGAGGTTGTTGTTCTCCTGGGCATGTGCGTACGCGGCGGTCGGTGTTTTGTAGGTTCCGTCCGCATGGCGCGGCCTCAGGTGTACTTCGACCGCCGCGGACGGGGATTGTTGTGCTCCGTCCGCCGCGGTCGGCGTTTCGGTCACATTTGATCCTAATCGCTATTGCGGTTTTTCCGCGGGCAGGTCCGGAGTATCTTGCCACCTTCCTCGGCGGACGGAACACGTTTCCGTCCGCGATCCTAATGGACCCCCTAGTAACAACATTTGTTAATTTGTCCCAAATAGAGCCTGCTTGCACTTCTCCACAGTTACCTTGATATCTTGTGTGAGCCTCCACTGACCTAAACCTTTTTGTATATCGGATTTTTGATTGGAATCAGAAGTACTCTGCCCTGTGATGGAGCAGGGATTCACAAAAAGAAAAACCTGTTAGAATTGATACCCCATAATATGTACTAACAGTAAGTAGTAATAGAAAACTAACATGAACCTTACACAAACAGGAGGGAAATAGCTTTGCACATGTATGCAGTACTGTAAAATAATATATGAAAGAACTAAAACTGTATTTATACGTACGCGTTGAAAGTAATGAAAATAATGAATGGCTAGGCCGCAGGTGCATTTTGTAGTTGCATGTTGCATTGAAATAATAAATAATGCAGCTTTTGCTTAACGCTTATGCTAGGTAACGCTAATGAGAAATAATGCAAAGGTGGGGGGTAAACAGCGAAAAGTGCATTGTCAAATAATTAATAAGTGTTCATATTTCATTTGCTGTAGAGAGCTGGATCAAATGCAATTTTTCTTAAATTAGCCGAATAGAGGAGGGGGGGACAAAGGAGTGAAAATTGAATCTGTCAAAGGCAAGACAGAAGAGCTGAACACATCAGAAGAGATGCAAGGGTTGAAGGCCAATGTGATAATCGTTTGCCAAGGGACGTGTCTGAACATGGGACAAGGATACTTCTTCCGTGGACACTGTTTACATTTATCTGATATTGAAACATGTAATGAATAGTGTGAACAGAAGAATTATAATTCATGGAAATGGGAGTAGAACTATGAATATGCCCAAACATTGAATGAAATCACCATGGTGTGACAACACCACCTCCCAAACCCACCAATTTCCTGTTGAGTTACATGACATGTTTCAACTAATGTTGTACGAACATGTAGGTTTTAGGATATAATTGGGGTGCCCTTATGGGTGAGTTCAGACTTACGGAGAAAGAGATACAGAAGTGGTAACAGAAGTTACAGGAGTATGATGTTTAGATACCCCTTTGAAAGTAGGGAAGAAATGCTGAAAAGATAGAGTAGAGCTGTGGTAACGGAAGGGTTGTACCTAGTTTTAACCGTTGATGAGCAGACTGGAGGTAAATGTAAGGAGAAAAAGAAAAATATAGAGATTCCAAGAGATGATATGAACGATTCTGAGGATGATGAATTGTTAGAGGATATTATGAACAAAATACCTCTGCCTTATGAAGAGAATATAGGGGTGGTGACTCCAATTGCATCACAAATGGGAACCCCGTTATCTCTACAAGTTTCAGATATAGCGAAAGTAGTTCTGGAAAATTAATTGAATCTGTTGAACAAGGCAAAGTTGGAACAGGTCCAGAAATTGAATCAGTTGAGCCTGAAGGCAGAAGCATTGACGGTACTTGTAACAATCGGCACTGTAGTTCTACTGTTTGGAGAAAGACAGAATGTATCCAAAGTACATACATTGGCTTTTCTAAGAAGTAGTATCAGGAGTGGAATGATAGTGAATGAGGATGGACAGACTAATGCAAATAATACCTTGTTAGATATCCAGTTAGTGAATCAATAACTGAGACCCCTAGAAAAAGCATACGAAGAGATCCAAGACAGATAGGGCCGAATTTTACCCCAGTAGTAGGAAGTTTAGCAGGTCCATCACCAGAGGAATTAAATATTTGGATAAACGAAATGACAAAGACAAAACCATAATGACAGAGTATAAATGTGAGTCAGTTGAAAGTGGATTTAGAAGAGATGATTATTGTTGCAATAAATTCAGACAGATTAGGGACATACCGGGATGAAGAGTTGTTGTTTTTAAGTAAAAGCACTACTTGGAGAGGGAAGAATCTTCATGAGAAATTATCAGAAGCTGCTAGTGAGTATGAAGTAGACATAGAGAAGTCAAAAGTGTTGCAAAAATCATATAGATTGGCTTTTACTGACAAGGATCTAGAGAGTTTGAATGGGTCTGGAAAAATATTGCAAAAAAAAGAATTGATGAATATTTTGAAGAAATGGGGAGATGTAGATCAATGGAAAAATAGATGAACAAGAAAGAAGGAAGAAGCATCTGGTAAAGGAGCGGCTATGTTTCCATTAAAAAGAGACAGTGCAAGTTGAAAGGGCATGTCCGATAAGAGAAGTTCCAGGTGGTGGACATGTTCACCTACCTTGGAGCAGACAGGATATATTGTCTTTTAAGAATGATTTTCCGAGATTAAGAGAAAAACCAGTTGAGTGGTACAAACAGGTAGAGAGGTTTGTAAAGGTTTCAAAGGTTTTGTTGAAAGATTTAGATGGATTGTTTGAGATTGTCGTTCCAGCTGATTTTTGGACAGAGTGTAAGATCACCGTCGATTGGCCAAAAGATGAATATCCTAGAGACACTAAAACAGGTGCACCATCTGAGGAAGTAATGAAAAAGTACAATCAGGTAATCACTTATCTGAAAGGGAAGATTTCTCCAAAAGAAACAGATTGGGTTAAAATCGACAGGACGACCAATGAAATAAAATAATTGGTGCATGCCTATTATGAAAGGTTTTTACAGGTTTTCAATCAGTACAGATGAATTGTCAGAATCAGACTAGTCAGGTATACAGTGGAGGTAGAGGTAGAGGTAAAATGAGCAGAGAGGAAGCTATGAAGAAATTTCCTTGTCATGTGTGCAGAAAGCATGGACATTGGAAGAACGAGCATAGATCTGCTAAAAAGAATAAAGGGGTAAGTCAAAATTTAATTCCACAGATGCAGAATAAGGTGGGTGTAAATAAACCGCAGCAGCAGATAGTTACTCCACCGTTACAGGTGCCACTAGCTCCAATGACAAATAATGTGAATGATCAAGTGCAGTGGTACAGTGCAAGTACTGGATTTCACAGAGGTAATCAAATGTGTAAGAATCAAAGTGTGCAAATGGTTCCGCAATACTGGGTGCAATGCAAAGAGAATGATTTAGACTCATCTCAAAGATGGTGCCTGAGGGGGGAGGAAGAGTGTGTACTTGGCGTAACCTTGGAGGTAGATCAGTCAGGTCCATTTGTTGACGGTAAAGTGGAAGGTAATGATATTACTTTCCTATTGGATACTGGTGCTACCCATTCTACTGTGAGAGCAGCAGAAATTCCAAACCTACCCCTCTCGGGAGAAACTATGCAAGTTGTAGGAGTCTCGAATAAGCATATTAGAACACCAGTCAGAAACCCAATATTGGAAACTTCAGAGACATGCATTGGTTTGTGGTATGTGACTCAAATCCAGTAAATCTCTTAGGTATGGATTTATTATTCAAGATGAACTGCACCATCTATTGTAAACCGGATGGTATTGCATTTCAGACACCTGATGAGGATGTCAAATTTAAAATGATGCTATCAAAGCAAGGGAAAGAAGTGAATGAGTTATTTTCGCTCCTCACAGAAGAGAATTTGCCGGATGAGTTGAAAAGTGTAGTAAGATCGGATGTGGGGGATTTTTCAGGAAAAGAAATTGGCCTGATGACAAATGTAGATCCAATTCAGATAACAGTGAAAGAGGGTGCTGTATATCCAAACAAACTGTCATATAGATACTTCTTTATATATACTGTGTTAAAGTAGCATGAGCTTATTACATGTTTAAACACCATTTTTCCTTCGGCTTCAGTTTTGCACACAACACATACTTGTTGTAGCTTTCAACCTAGAAGAGCGATGTGATTTATTTGAGAATAATATGTTATTACTCTGATATCAGTTTTGTTTGGTACACTGTCTGAACAGTGAGTGCTGAACCCTCTAAGAATAACTCGATACAAGGTTGCTGGGAGGTCTGATCTTCGCACCACATTAGACATAACATAAATACAGTTGCTGCCAACATTGGGCTCTACCCGGGTTTAAGATAGAGTTACAGGGAATGCATTGACACACTTGAAGATGCTTCACATGCAGAGAGCTGGTAGCTGATGATGTGATCCTCTCCTACTGACATTTAAAGGTATGGGCCCGCCCTGCTAAAACCCAAAAGAGACCTTCATAATATAATATAATATGCTAAATAGGGAGGTGAGAAATAGGTGTTGTTAATTCCTATTCATTGCAGCATTATAATATGCTATCACCGTTTGTGTACTATGGACTAGTAACTATGCTGATAACTTTGATTCTTATAATCTGTTTGTTAGTATTGTATAAGATACTGCGTTTGAGAACATTGCATTGATTAATAAATATTTCAAATATGCACGTGTCCTCTTTACTCCATGTTCTGGTTTGAAATGATTATAGAACGAAAGAGTGTTCATGTGTTCCACGATACCTGAGGTAACCTAACTTCATGTTATGGTTTGTCTAAGTCATTGGGAGTTTGTTATGACCAATGAGACACTGTAGCTAGCTCGGTAAGGGGATTTCTGATACTAAGGTGAGTTTTGGGTCACCCTAATTCACTGAGGTTCTAGATCTCTATGCACAGTTCTGTGGGAGAACGGAAACCCTGCTACATGGCGCCCAATGTGGGGCGGTCTTATATCATGACACTCGAGTAGTATATCATTCAGACCTTAACCCCTTCATTGCCATTCCCGGAAAACGGTGGTGTCGGAAAAACCTACCTATTTTTGAAATAGGTCTTTTCAAGCTTGATTCTATCTAAAACGGTTTCTTTGAATTACTACCCAGTTGTGCTACAAAGTACCCTTTGTTTTTTCACATTCCTGTGCGGTCATGGCTCAAGCCGTGGACATTCCGCTACATAGTCGCATTGCGGTGCGGGATCATTTGCGGGCTTATGATGTTCCTTTGGAAGGCTTGGCTGTGGTTATGGTGGTGAGTGCGGAACATGCTTACCCGTACAAACTCTTTTATTCGTGGGTGACGTTTCCGGCAGGTGGACGCAAATGCTGGTGTGTTCCACTCGTACACTGACTCAGTAGTACCTGCTAAGTATGCACCATACAGGGCACAGGAAGTTCCTATAGATGTTTGGCAGCATGGAGTTTGGTGGCGCCCTACCCCATTCTTTGACCCCTCCGAGATTAGGTCCTTTGTCCATTCCGGGCGCAAATTGGCCCGCTTTGGCTGGATTTACTCCACACCCTAATCACGGCAATTGTAATTTAGGTGAACTTAGGCGACTTCATGTTGTCGCTATTGCCATGATCAGAGCGCTTGTACATTACACAAGTCGTAATGTTCAAGGTGCAGCCCCTAGAGGTGCGCACCTTCCGGCAGGGCAGGCTGGTATGAAATTCAGTCCTGTCATGGTGAATTCCGTAATGGGCAAGAAGCCCCAGGATAAGGATGATTTTCCTTTCTGGCTTGCCGAGAAATTTGACCAGCTGGAGGCTGTGTTTCCTAATACGACTCCTGGTGAAAAACACCGGATTCTTACGCTTAGTCTACCGAAAGATTTGGCCCCTGAGCTTGTTAACTGTGAAACCTGGGGTAAGACTTTTGCAGCGGTCTATTCGAGGTGCTTTGGCACCCCGTCTGTGTCCAATCTGTCTACGGTCCTTAAACGTGTTCAAGATGATCACGGACTGGAGTCTGCGGTTGAGTTGGGTATGCGCCTGTGTGGCACCTTTGATGTAGTTTACGATCTGATCCTTGCGAATGTCAAGGGGGATGCAGTGAACTTTCAGGTCACTAACGCTTTGGCGGTTCTTCCCGATGCCGAGAAACCCCGACAGTTAGCAAGAATAATTGTGGCGGCTTATAAAACAGTTGGCCGCAATGCTAAGGGACTTAAGCCTTTTTCTACTAAGGAGAAGAAGCAGCCCCAGGGACAAGCTTTGGAAACTGACGTTACAAACAAGTCCAAAAAACAAAATTGGCCTAAAAAACAGAAACAGGGTAAGCAACAGCAACAACAACAAACACAGGTTTCTCGTCCTGCGTCTCCGTTGCCTGCGCAGTCGGATCGAGTTTATGATTTGCGCGATCGCGCGATGATTAAATCACCGGAATGTTTTCAGGCTTCTGACCAACGCTCTCCCCGTTCCTTTCAGGACTCATCGGCTCCGACAACCGGTGGAGGAGGGGGCGGCAGGGGTCGGGGTGGACAACAAGGACGTGGTCAGCCCCGCCCGCGAACCGGTGGAGAACAGCAGGAAGGCACTACTCCCAAGAGACTGCAGCTTGCCAAAAAGAAAGTCGCCGCCTTAACAGCGCATCGATATGCCCCAGATAGTGAGAACGCGGCTTCGGAATCTGACGTGGGCTCTGACCTTGCTGGACAGCGCGGCGGAGATTACCATAGTGATAGAGGCCCTCTGTCCACTACTGAAGGTGACAGCGACTGATACTTATGTTGTGATTGAAACAGCTGATACAAGAGTTGCTCCCCCTGATAGACTTTTTGAAATTGTCCTGTTAATTGAAGGTGACATACAGCGAACTATTAAAGGGGTATTTTGGAAAATCTTTTGTCTTTGTATGACATTTTGCTTTCGGAGGCTGACTGGCCCCCGCCTTTTGTTCTTGCAGCTCCGCGAGGGGAGGCGGTGATCCTCCCCAGTTTCGCGCACACTGTTTCGAGAGTAGAAGCACTGCATTTTGCAGAAGAGTGGGCTCTGGCGCTTGCGCCGGCTGTGTACCGCAATCAATGTGGCTGGGATAAATTGTCTCCGAGCCACGAGATTCCTTTACGGTCTCAGCCACAGCCTCAACCCCAATATCCCATACGAAGTGAAGCCAAAGATTCAGTGGCGGCTATCCTTGAACAATTGAAATATCAAGGTGTAATTGAAACGTGTGTGTCACCGATGAATAACCCCCTTTTTACTGTAAATAAGCCGGACGGCTCATATCATTTGGTTTTGGATTACCGGCATTTGAACTCGCATTGCCGTAACTGTGCAGATCAGAATACTCACGGCTCTGCTCTAGTGAATAGTCTTGAGCGTAAATGGTTCAAAAACACGCTTGACATTTCCAATGGTTTTTATGCCCATAGATTGGATGGTCTAAGTTCCCAATGGACATCCTTTACATGCGGCGGTGTGCAAAAAATGTTTCAACGTCTCCCAATGGGCTATAAGAATAGTCCTGGAGGTTTTTCCGCCCGCATAGTCTCTCTTTTGGAGAGAATCGACCCATTTGCTTGTTCGTATGTGGATGACATTTATCTCACAGACGACGAACTTTGGGAGCATCTGTGTTGAGTTAATAGCATAATTTGTAACTTTGCAGACATGGGTTACAAGTTTAACTTTGCAAAATTGCACATCGCGAAGTACACATTGTTGTTTCTGGGCTACGAGCTTAACAATGAAGGAAAGGGGTTATCCCCTCATTTCCTGGAGAAATGCGCACAGTTGCGCTCTCCGACAACACTGAAAAAATTACAATCTTTAGTGGGCTTCTTAAATTTCGGGAGGAAATACATTCCGGAATACGCCCAGCTTATCAAGCCTTTGTATGCTTTGATACAACCATCTTTTTCCAAATCATGCTGGCTGCCTGAGCATTCAGCTATTCTGCAGTCCTTGCAAGCTGATCTGCTCGCTTCTGAATATTTACAGACTCGTGAAAACCAGACCAACCTGGTGATAAGAATTGTCCCTGGGAAAGTGGGTTTCACGTACCTAACTTTTAATGAAGGAGATACAGTACCTATTGCTTACAAGTCACATATGGCTGAGATACCCGCCACCCCCTCTCAACACAATCCCCAAGAATGGGAATACGGAAACATTTCTGAACTTTTGGAAGGCGGGAGGGAGTTACCCTCCCGGCCGTATTTATTAAAATATGAAACAAAATTAAAACATTAAAATAACAGTTTCATATCATGTACAATTTCATTTCACATTACGATGTTTTGGCTGACCTTAACACATTTCTAATACAAAGGTTCTCCTAGCCGATACTAACATCCTACAAATACTTTCTTAAATTGAAATTGTACATCCTAACGTTAAGGGCCAACGGCAAGGTCGTAACCGGTGTCAGATCCCTAAACCAGAACTACCCCCTCACTTGTGAGGGGCGGCCGCACAGAGGACTGTACCTCATGTGCACATACCAATTTCCCTTGTCTTGACGGGGGCCCCAATTAACTCCACGCCATTTTATGGTCGTCCGAGGACTCGTGTGAGGTGTCTAGAAGGTAGCGTAGACCCCCCTCCCCACCCCACACAACTTACCACATCTGCCGTCGCAGATGTCCTGGCCCCGGGAAATTCCCAGGAGGGGCCCGTAGCCCCTCCTATCCAGGGAGGGGCATTGACCGCCTTCCCTTTCCTTTCGGCGTCCCATCCTTAGAAGGGACCGCCTCCCCGTTGAGGGGCCAATGGCCACCTCCCCCCGGGCGCTCCCATCCGTAATGGGTGACGCCCCCCCCATAGGGATCTTCCAATTACTGCTCACCGATCATGACCTTACCGCCCGACCGAAAAAATAAATACGACATTAAACTAGAAAGACTAATTACTAAAAGACAACAGATGCTCAAAGTATCAACTATCGAAACATCACTGATCAACACTGTGCAAATACTTTATTCAAAAAAATATACTGTAAAGAGTTATCCACTTTATTGCATAATGAATCACGACTTTAATCAAAAAGCAACCTGTAAGAAAATTGAATTACCACATCAAAACTTTATTTCAAACCACTTGCTGTCTCCAGGGGCTGGTGGGTGGGTCAAAAATGGCTCTTCGTTCCGTCTCGAGCTCACGTGCAGCGGGGAGGTGCAGCTTCAGAGCACAGGAACAAGAGGATGCTACCTTGGCTTGTCGCTCCTTTTATCCTTCTTCGGGCGGGCGTTAACCCGCCTCCGCCCGCCTCCGGGGGCGTGGCCGGCGGCTTCGGTGTCTAGGACAACCCACTCTAGGGCGGGAAAAAGCGCGCCCCGGCTACGCCGCTTCGGGCATACCAGCCGAGACTCGCCTCCCGCCCAAGATGGCTTCCCGGGGGGATCGGGGTACTCCACCATACGTTCGGGGGGACCGATTAGTCGCCCCTTTCCACTTGTACACTTCGGCTGAATTGCGATTTTCCACTGTGGAGAAAGTATTGACGGCTGTGCAGATGGCAATTCTCAAGGAACGTGCCCTGTCACAGGGAAAACGCATGTTGGTTGTTACACCGTGTCCTGCCTTGGAGGCAGTTACGAAAGCCAGTGTACTGAATTCCAAAGCTCTGTACCCTCGGTGGATTCAATGGGCTGCATCCTTGACATCCCAGGATGTCACGTTTATTTTTGATGCCACTTTACGGTCGCAGGAGTACTTACTGTATGAATTTGTTCATCCGGCTCCTTTAGCAATGCGGTCATTGGAGGATTTCCATTGCATCATTTACACTGATGGTTCGGCGCAGGTTGTGCATGGCTCTAAACATGCCTACGTTTCCGCATGCGCCATTGTGGTCGGTCCCATGGTGAACGATGAGTTCAAGTCCAGTGTCGTGCACACGCAGACACTTGGGGACTGCACCGCACAATTAGCAGAACTTCGTGCTCATATGCTTGCGTTGGAGTACGCTGATCCTGGTGTGACGACTTTGATTGTAAGTGATTCTTACTACTGTGTCCAGTCTTACAATAAGAACTTGTTCTTTTGGATTCAGAATGATTTTCGTGATTCCAAGGGTAGCACAATGAAACATAAAATTATCTGGGTCCGAGTGGCTGAACTTAAGGAAAAGTTACCACTCGTGTTTGTGATTCATACTCTTGGCCACCAGCGTGTGGGAGTCCATGCTGTCGGTAATTCGCTTGCTGATGAAGCGGCGAAGTCAGCAGTATCAAAATACTTAGTTGCAGCTGTTACACGGTCCAAAAGTAAAATAGATGATGACATCTTGGCGGCTGTAGCTGCCACTGACAAGGGAGGTAAATATCCTGCGGGGTTCCCTTTGAAGTACACATACCACTTAAGTCCCGATAAGGTTCCTTATGTGAAAATTCCTGATATTGGTGAGCGTTTGGTTCCCAACACGGATCGCAGAGCTACTCTGATTACAGCGGCTCATGAAGGTGTGGCGTCTGCGCATGCGGGCGTCTCAGCCACTGTAACTCAGCTACAACAGAGGTTCTGGTGGAGGGGACTGTACAAACAGACGTGTGATTATGTCCTTCAATGTGACATTTGCCAGCAGATCAAGCCTTCAACTGCTGCGCGTCCGCCCCAGACACAGTTGTACATTTCTAATAAACCACTGGGTTGTGTTTATTTGGATCACTGCGGTCCTTTTTCTTCTGATACTGCGTATAAGTACATCTTAGTACCAGTTGATTCATGCACACGCTTTGTGTAGGTATGGCCCCATCGCAGCGCTGATTCACGGACTGTCATAAGAGATTTGCGTGTCTTTGTAGGGATTTTTGCCAGTGGCACCTTCCATTCGGATCAGGGTCCGGCTTTCGCCTCTAAGGGGTATAAGGATGCTATGATTTCGTTGGGGGTCCAAGTCAGGTTTTCGTCTCCGTACAGACCTGAGGGTAACAGTGTAGTGGAACGGATGAACCGTGACTTAAAGCAATCTTTGACAGCTCGAGTTATAGGCACTGGCAGAAACTGGTTAGCCCATCTCAATGGCGTGCAGCGTGCTCTTAATAATCTCCCTAGAAGGTCTCTGGGTGGGCGGACCCCATACGAAATGCTCTTTGGTATCAAGATGTATGTTCCTGACCTCGACGGTCTAGACTGCAAGGCCCAGGCCGCGGCCTTTGACGTAGATGAACATTGCACTGTTTTACAGAATCTACAAAAGACTAGAGACAGTCTAGCTAAGGAACATTTGCCCTCCACATCGGATGATGCATTGCAGATCCCGGTAGTTGGCTGGCTACCCCAAGTTGGAGAACTGGTTCGAGAGAAGATTGATAACAAGAAAGAATTTGGTCCCTCATATCGTGCACCGGTTTGTGTTCTTGGAGTGAAGGGCATGAGAACAGTCATATTACCACCACTTCCAGGTCGTGAGGAAAACAGATTTATCTCAATTGACAATGTCAAGACACACAGGGTGGCCGATTCTTCATAGCATGACACCAGCAGTATCCTGTCCTTCCATGGCGAGACATTCTGTGTTGGCCATTACTTCCAGTGCTGAGCCAGTGGTGACCCTCGAGATGCCTGTAGTTTCCAATCCTTTATTGAACTCTTTTCCTGTTAATGACAATGATGACCTGAATTATACCTATCCAACTGATTTATTGATGCCCGATTTACAGACTCGTTTGGCCACAGAATCCAGATTTTCTTTTGACTGTAGTTCAACACATTGGAAAAAAAACATCACTTTTGGCAACATATGTCACTTTCTTTAAAAAACATTTTTTGATTCCCCCTTGGACATATATTTGGATGGTCCTTTTTTCAATTTATCTTTTTATGTCAATTGGTTTTGTGTTTTATTTTTTCCGTCTGATTGATGGACACTATGTCAAAGAGAGAACAGGAATACGGCACCTTAATGGAACATTAGCCCCACTTTCCTCTTCACATGCTGCACACAGACTGAAAAGAGAACTGAATACAGTTAACATCACTGCTTGGCCTGTCCTTGATGGGATTGTGTGGGATGCGTTTAGATTTCAAATACATGGCCCCACTGAAGTGATTAATGTTCCTAATGTGCTTAGAGTAAATATGGGGGATGTAGCGAAACAAAACATCCGTTCTGATGATTGGGATATTCAGGCCGTGGAATCATTATTCTCTGATTTGAAATATTATGCTGCCTTTGATGCTGAGGATTTATACTTAGATTCTGTTAATTATGGTGATTTGTTTTAGTTTCAACATTATGGAAATCATTTTCTGCATATAACAAGTTCCAGGAGGGTTAATGTGAATTACACACAGTGGAAGCATTGCCCAGCTCCAATACAAGGGAGCTCCAGTACGTTTCTGGAAAAATACACTTATTTTACAGACTTTAATCAATCAATTCCTGAGTCATTTTATTTTAAAATGACACAAAAGTCCATGTCCAAAGTTAGACTTACCGATACTAAATTGCTGTATTCGAAGTCCTTTCTAGACAAGTTAGCTGTGGATGGCTACGAGCTATGGAAGCAGATAATTGACCTTAAATCGGTTTGGGGTACCAAAAATTGGCAGGTACAAGGCACTGAGGCTTTGCATCGTGCATGTCTCATCCCAAATCACATGTTGTTTCTAAATTCTACCATTTCTCAAACAACATGCTTTGGATTGGCTACTTCTAAAAAATTAAATACACCAACTATCCCCGAATTGGAAGAATATTCAGGTTGGAGTAATTACACAAAATTGTCCATTCGTGATTTACAAACACTATTGCACAATTCATCCTTTAATGTATCCAGTTTGGATCCAAAGGGTTGGCTAATGTGGCATAGAAGCTCTGATTCTTGCCAACGTCGTTTTCTGGGTTTGTCTGAAGGTTTCACATAAGTCAGACCTGATCCCCGTTTTGAGACTGATCACGCTGTTACTACTTACTCAGTGGCAAATTGTGTCAAAATTGGTTACAACATTCCACGTTAGCTGCAGTTAAACTACATCTGTCCCAGTTGAGTGATAATGTGGATTTAAATGATTTTATAAAAGGCCCAGCTAAAGGTAGAACTAAACGCTGGATTTATGCGGTTTACAATGAGATTTGGAAATTTTCACAAATTGAGGCTGCTAAACGTCTAAGAGCTATTGACCAAGCTAATTTGGAAAAAGTGCTTGCAGTTGTCGATAACAGTATTAACATGCTTTCTTCCCGAATGTATACGTTGAATAATATTGTTTCTTCTGTTGTTGACATTGTGCATGATGGGGTTTCTGTATTATACCATGGTCAAAATCAATTGCGTTCTGTAATGCAGTTTGCATGGACCCTACAGACACTTAAGGCAGGTCGTGTGCCCTGGAGTTACATGAACGTGTCTTCCCTTTTTGCCCCATTTAATTTGACTAACAAACAGCGCATGCTTTCAATGCGTGATGCATCATTTTCTATGTTACATATTGAAAGGTTAGAATCTTTACCTTTTTCTGTAGCTGAAGCCACTGCTGCAACGTGGCTTATCCATGGATTAATTACATTACCATTTGCTTTGTATAAATTCACGAATTGTATGCAGTATATTGCAATAGGGCGATATGCACCACTGGGCAGCGCATTCCTCCATGAGGCATGGTCTTTACCAAATACATACAGATGTCTAAAGGATGGAAAGGAAGTGAATCTTAATGGTGAAGAATGCACGCAGTCGCCTGACCGTTCATTAATATGCCGACACATCCAGTTGCACGGTTCTTGTAATCAGGACCGGCCTAATTTAGCCTGTGTTTTGAAAGGCACACCAGTTCCAGCGATATTTCCCACATTTACATTATTGACAAATGGTAGTTATTTGCTTTTGAATAACGAGGAGTGTTGTGGTTTAATTATCGGTATCGCTTATGTGGTAACTGTATCTGAGCGGGTGGTGTGTTGCAAAAATGTTCTATATCCTCCCACACATGGGAATTCAGATGTTTCCATCTGGCCGCGCATCCCAACCTTGAAAGCGGAGTTCAATGGTATGAGTAGAATAAGAGCCCTTTTGTCTCAAAAAGAAGTGGCCCTGAGCTCGGCCCGTGAAACTTATGTCCTTTACATAGCTAACACACGCACAGAGGTGCAGGCACTTTTAAATACTGACTTGCCGTTTCATTTCTGTGAGCTGGTTCATCAAATCTTTTATGCCTCCTCCACGTCTGGGCTCGCACATTTTTTTAAATTAGTTAGCAGTGGTCTTGTGACTACCTTTGAAAAAGTATTTGGTGTTATCCTCGCGTTCTTTCATTCTATATATGCAAGTTTGTTTGGCGGATTCCCTGTTTTGCTGGCTTTAGCTGCAGGCATTTTGGTGTTGTTTTGCTTTATAAAACATGGATGCCCGTCCTGCGCAAGAAGCCGTTCAACTCCTCCTGACACTGTTTCGTAACCGGATGCTTGATTACTATCGCACCCTGCCGCTTGGGACTTTAAGCACGGCTTTTGGATTATCATTTCGATTTTCCTATTTCACATGTGTCCAGCCTGTGTTTCATTGCCTGAGCTGCGATTTTGACTGGGCCATTGATTTGTGTCCCTGCTTGGTGGTATCTCCTGACGTCGATTTTAATCATCTAATGGGACCTGTAGTTGCTCACGAGTTGGTTTGTTCTGGCGAAAGGAATATGGCCTTGGCGGGATGCATGGACTAATGGGTCAATGGGACATACCCGCAGCGGCGCATGAGTTTCTGGCACATAGCGTTCTTGAGAACCCACTGAGTTGTCCTCTGATGTTGCTAGAGGATCCGGTGCTGGAGGAGCACGTATGTTCTTTCCCATTACTTACTTGGATGGCTGAACTGTTCTCGGATGATGACGGTGATTTCATGTTGGAAGCTGTTGCTGCGTATTTTGCATATTCTGTCCAATCATGAGATGCCTTGGAGACTTTCGTTATTATGGCACGTGTTTTTTACCTTTGAAAAGTGCCTTTTTCTTACATACATTTGAGTTAATGCGGCCTAGTCCTATATCATTATACTTTAGAGGCCTTTCATTACAGTCTTTTGATAAAATTTGTTTTGCCACTATAGGCATTCATACATATGCATTCATACATATTTTTATTTTAGCTTAGCTCAATATTGTTGAACTCTGCTTTCATGTTATGCCTCTATTCTAGTATTGGCTTTCCTGTTTTTTAACCGTGCTCGGATCATTGGGGGGGGTCATATAGATACTTCTTTATATATACTGTGTTAAAGTAGCATGAGCTTATTACATGTTTAAATGCCATTTTTCCTTCGGCTTCAGTTTTGCACACGACACATACTTGTTGTTGTAGCTTTCAACCTAGAAGAGCGATGTGATTTATTTGAGAATAATATGTTATTACTCTGATATCAGTTTTGTTTGGTATACTGTCTGAACAGTGAGTGCTGAACCCTCTAAGAATAACTCGATACAAGGTTGCTGGGAGGTCTGATCTTCGCACCACATTAGACATAACATAAATACAGTTGCTGCCAACATTGGGCTCTACGCGGGTTTAAGATAGAGTTACAGGGAATGCATTGACACACTTGAAGATGCTTCGCATGCAGAGAGCTGGTAGCTGATGATGTGATCCTCTCCTACTGACATTTAGAGGTATGGGCCCGCCCTGCTAAAACCCAAAAGAGACCTTCATAATATAATATAATATGCTAAATAGGGAGGTGAGAAATAGGTGTTGTTAATTCCTATTCATTGCAGCATTATAATATGCTATCACCGTTTGCGTACTATGGACTAGTAACTATGCTGATAACTTTGATTCTTATAATCTGTTTGTTAGTATTGTATAAGATACTGCGTTTGAGAACATTGCATTGATTAATAAATATTTCAAATATGCACGTGTCCTCTTTACTCCAAGTTCTGGTTTGAAATGATTATAGAACGAAAGAGTGTTCATGTGTTCCACGATACCTGAGGTAACCTAACTTCATGTTATGGTTTGTCTAAGTCATTGGGAGTTTGTTATGACCAATGAGACACTGTAGCTAGCTCGGTAAGGGGATTTCTGATACTAAGGTGAGTTTTGGGTCACCCTAATTCACTGAGGTTCTAGATCTCTATGCACAGTTCCGTGGGAGAACGGAAACCCTGCTACATGGCGCCCAATGTGGGGCGGTCTTATATCATGACACTCGAGTAGTATATCATTCAGACCTTAACCCCTTCATTGCCGTTTCCGGAAAACGGCGGTGTTGGAAAAACCTACCTATTTTTGAAATAGGTCTTTTCAAGCTTGAATCTATCTAAAACGGTTTCTTTGAATTACTACCCAGTTGTGCTACAAAGTACTCTTTGTTTTTTCACATTCCTGTGCGGTCATGGCTCAAGCCGTGGACATTCGAGATGTCTGTGGATGGATCATGTTTGAGGAACAAAAAAAGTGAACTATGCACTGCTTACGCTATTTGCACCTTAGCAGGGAATCTTGAAGCATCCTGTCTAAAAAGGGGTAAAGTCAGCTCAAATTGCTGAATTGATTGCTCCGATTAGAGCATGCAAAATTGCTAAAAGCCTGAAGGTAGTCATAATTACGGACAGCCAATACGGATTTGGGGTTGTCCATGATTTTGGACAGCAATGGATGCAAATGGGATTTCTGACTTTCAGGTGCCCTTATTAAGAACAGTAAAACTGTAAATGAATTATTGGATGCTTTGCAATTGCCCAAAAGAATTGCTGTGATCAAATGTGCCACACATTAATCAGGAGATGATTATGTGATGAAGAGCAACAGATACGCTGACCAAATAGTACATTTCTGTGCTCAAAATATAACGACTTTAAACAGATCTTATGTTTAAAACTATATTTGAAACTTGGGATGAAGTTAGGCATATGCAAGAAGAGGCAAGTGATGAGGAGAAGGAAATTTGGATTCATTCAGGCTGTGGAAAAAGAGCAGAGGACGAGTTGTGGGTCTATTTTGATGAAAGACTAGTCTTGCCAGATTCTTTACTTTCCCATATGGCCAGGGTGTATCATGGAATTGCGCATATTGAAAGAGATGCTATGATCAAACTCTTCAAGCCGACATGGTATAACAAAAAGTTCAGGGTCAATGCAGAGAGCCTTTCCAGAGGTGTGCCAACTGTCAGTAGCAAAAGCAGTCCACCTGGCCGAATTCTCTGCCCCGCCCCGCAGGGTGCAATGCGGTGTCCCTCAGGGTTCCTCTCTTTCCCCTCTTTTGTTTAGCCTTTACATTTTCCCTCTTATTTTTGCACTGCAACAAATGGAGGTCACAGTGTACAACTACGCTGATGACCTCCAACTCATTTTTAATTTCTCCTCCCCTACATCAGGTATCACTAGCTTCCAGTCCGTCATGCTGTTTATCCGGGATTGGATGAATGAGAACCACCTTAAACTCAACCCGGATAAAACAGAGCTGGTTCTGACTGGTGGCAGTGGTAACCCTTGGTCCCCCTCGTTTTGGCCCCCTTCTCTTGGCTTACCCCCACTCCTTCACATTCAGTTAAAACCCTTGGCATCACACTCAATCATCACCTTACACTCCATATTAGTTCTGTCATTTCCTCCTGCTTCTTTACTCTGTGTATCATTAGGAAAATATCCCGTTTTTTTTCTCCCCCTGAACTTAAACTCATCTTAATGACCATGGTCCTATCTAAGATTGACTGCGGAAATATTATTTACAATGGTGTCCCCTCGTATGCACTTCAACGCCTTCAACTGGTGCAGAACCAGGCAGCTCGCCTGGTATATGGCCTATCCAAATCCCATCACTCCTCTCCCCTGCTTATTTCTCTACATTGGCTCCCTATCAAACAACGGGCCCTCTTCAAACTTGGATGCCTTACATTTCAGGCCCGGGCGGGCACAGCTCCTGCCTTTATCAACTCTGCCATCACCAACTACTGCCCTCCCAGAGGTCTGCGCTCGTCCACAAAATCTCTTTTAGTTATTCCCCACTTTAAGAAACAAATATCGGGAGGCCAGAAATTTTCGGTCCTTGCTCCCACCTTTTGGAATACACTCCCGTCCCCTGTTAGATTTTCCTCTTCCTATATGGAGTTTCGCAAGGCCCTTAAAACCTTTCTGTTTCAGCAAGCTTTTTAGCCCCTAGCCCGTTGTATCCTTTCTGCTCAGTAAAAAAAACCCAGCGCCAAGAAACTGCATAGTGTACGTGCGCTCTACAAATTCTTAAAAATTCAAATTCAAAATCCAGGCAGAAAGACAGTTGGTAGTTGGGGATGAATTGGGGACGAATTGGAAGAGCAGGAGGACAATTTACCCGACTCCAATTGGATTTTATCAAACTTCCCCTATGTGTTGATTATCGTCTGCCTATTCTCTCACTGGGTGGAAGCCTATCCCACAAGAAGAAATGATAGCCTCACTGTAGCTAAACTACTTATGAGAGAACTGAATCCTAGGTTTTGATTTCCAGTCACTTTAGAGACAGATAGAGGAACACATTTTAATAACGAGATAAATCAGATGATTTGTGCAGCATTAACAATTGAGCAGAAGCGGCATTGTCCCTATCGACCCGAAGCATCTGGAGTGGTTGAGCAAATCAATGGCACTATAAAGTCCAGGTTAGGGAAGGTGTGTGCATCCACAACACTGAAATGGCCTGATGTTTTACCCCTTGTATTGATGAGTCTTAGAAGCATTCCTGACAAAAAGACAGGATTGAGTCCTCACGAAATCCTAATGGGAAGAGCAATGAGACAAGCATACATACCAGCAAACAAACTGATGAGTATTTCTGATGATCTGGTACTTGACTATTTTAGAGGATTGGCTGATCTGGTGCATTCTGTGTCTTACCAGGTTGGAGAAGATGCCACTACAACACAGCACATTCAAGCCCATGATCTGAGTTCTGGTGAATGGGTTCTTTTCAAAAAGCACGTGAGGAAATCGTGTTTAAAACCCAGGTCGAATGGACCGTATCAAATAATACTGGTGACGACAACAGCAGTTAAGTGTGGTGGTTTCCCAAATTGGACTCATGCAAGCCGTACCAGGCGAGTCCTAGATCTTGAAGGACCACTTGAAAGACCAAAGGAGCAACAACTGGTAAATCAAAGTCAAAGACCAGTGGCTGAAGTGTGTGAAGCTAAAGAATATAGAGTAACAGATTCTGAAGAACAAACAGAAGATGAACAGCAGATCGCAAGTCAAGTAAAGTGGGCACCGGATACTGGGACACAAGAGACTGCTGTCAAGCCAGAAGAAAGGAAGTTCATTGTTGAGCCAGAAGAAAGTGAAGTCACAGCGGGAACAGAAACAGGTGAGACTGTTGTTGAGCCAGAAGGAAGCAAGTTCACAGTGGAAAGAGAAATTACTGTTGATTCAACAGAAACAGAAGTTTCAGAAAATCAGGAAGAGGAACAGATAGAAGAAAGGCCAGATAAAAGAACCTGTGAGCCAGATTCAGAAGGTGAAAAAGTAGTCAAAGCTAAGAAACCAAGAAAAGGTGATAATTGGCCAAGTGGATTGAAATACACTCTAGTGAGAAGAAAGACAAGGTGAAAACCAGAGCAAAGTAATGAGGTCTCAAGTCAAACAGAACAAAAGAGTCAGAAGAATAATTAGTACGAAAGACAAGGAGAGTAAGAATTCCAAGCAAGAAATACACGGCATCTAATTGGACGTACGTCATTTTAGAAGAAATTGAAAGCTCAGATCAAAATGAAGATAAAGACAGTTCTGACACTGAGCAAGCTGATGAAAACAAACTAAGACCGCCTTAAAAGAACTGTAACAAGTTAAGGTCCAACCTTGCCAACTGAAAGAAAACAAAAAAAATTCAGAAAACCCAAAGAAATAAATAAAAGAAGGGGGTTAAAGATGAAAGCCTTGAAGTGTAGGATTACACTACTTTAAAAAAAAAATTTGAGTAAGATATAATTTATAGGTTTAGACAGATTTTCATTTTTATAGAGTACATAATGGCTAAAGCAAAAGTGACTTAACATCCAAAAATCTAGTATAAAACAAAGATGTATTAAAGCTTGCTTATGTAGTGTTTTTATTAACATTCATGTGGTTAATATTGACTGTCCTTGTACCTGTTCTAATCTTAACTGATAATGAAAACAATACTAATGATGTATCCAGTGAAAGAATGAATGATATCACTAGTGAAACCCACAGTACTAATGTAGAACAATTGGATGGAAGCATTCTCCATCATGATAAATCAATTAATGATTTCTCGTTAAATGTCTTTAATAAATTGTTGTACGAATACATTAACACAATGAATATGAGTGATTGTTATGTGTGCATGCAATTACTTTGTCGGTCTCAGAAGGGTTGACCTATCACCACCTACCTTTAACATATGGTGTGTCTTGCGGTGTACTAACTAGCCTGTTCTAAGTGACTGGGAAGCTCGAATACCACTATTCCAATATAGATCTAGTATTTTCAGAAATACCTGTTATTAAGGAGCTGAATAAAGTCTTAAGTAGTAAAAATGCATGCTATTTGGGAGAGTTCTTCCATATTACTAAAACTTTAGATATAGAATATGCTTACTGGAATAACTTAACATGTAGCTTACGGGTTGAAAAAAATCCATATCCATATCCATACTAATAAAATAAAGAGGGAGCCCAAACCTTTGAGGCGGGTAATCTCAGGAACCATAGCACCAATCACAACACCCAATACAGCGTTAGAAAAGGGCAGTTGCAGCAGAAGGACATAGGCTATGCAGACGCCCACCATATACATTTAAAAGGTAAAAGAACCGTGCCAGCAAAGTAGTCCCTTGTGGGCGTGTCTGCGTTGTGCTGTGGGAGTGTGCTGTGGGCGTGACAAACGCTGGGGGCATGTGGTACGTTCCGCCCTTCATGCCTTGTCTCATATTGTGTGCTAATCATAACCCACCCTTACTCCTTAACCCCTTCGATGCTCATGACGAGCTCAGCTCGTCATGAGGCACGGTTGAGCTGTGCTGATGACGAGCTGAGCTCGTCATGAATGATGGGAATAAAGGATCTGCAGCACAGGAGGGGAATTGCTGCAGCAGCGATGTAGTTAAAATACCCCAACACCCTTAAACACTAACCCATCTTAACCCTATGAATATAACTTGTACCCCAAAACCCAAACCTATCCCTAAACCCTAAAAATACCCCTGTACCCCAAAATCCAAACCTAGCCCTGAACCCTATAAATACCCCTGTACCTCAAAACCCAAACCTACCCCTGAACCCTAAAAATACCCCTGTACCCCAAAACCCAAACCTAGCCCTGAACCCTAAAAATACCACTGTACCCCAAAACCCAAACCTACCCCTGAACCCTAAAATACCCCTGTACCCCAAAACCCAAACCTAGCCCTGAACACTTAAAATACCCCTGTACCCCAAAACCCAAACCTACCCCTGAACCCTAAAAATACCCCTGTACCCCAAAACCCAAACCTAGCCCTGAACCCTAAAAATAACCCTGTACACCAAAACCCAAATCCACCCCTGAACACTAAAATACCCATGTACCCCAAAACCCAAACCTAGCCCTGAACCCTAAAATACCCCTGTACCCCAAAACCCAAACCTAGCCCTGAATTTTTAAAATACCCCTGTATTCCAAAACCCAAACCTACCCCTGAACCCCTATAATACCCCTATACCCCAAAACCCAAACCTATCCTTGAACCCAAAAAATACCCCTGTACCCCAAAACCCATACCTATCCCTATACCATAAAACTACCTCTGTACCCCATAACCCACAACTATATCTGAACCCTTAAAATAACCAAACACCCCAAAACATATACCTCAGTACCCCAAAACATATACCCCTATACCAATACTTACCTTATCCAAACATTTAAAAAAATACATGCTTTTACCATTCATGCATTTACAACAAATTTCGTTGTAAATGTATGCATGGTAAAAGCATATAAAATGTAATGTCATACGTTATAATGGCTTTGCGGAGTCATGGTACTTTTGTAATGAAAGTATGCGGAGTGATGGTATGCGGAAGGAAATTTGCGGAATAATGGGTGTTTACCCTCCCCCGGTAGGTACATTGGTGGCACGGCGGCCCACATCTCCAGCAACATACTCATATTTTTTCACCACCCATTTGAAAAATGCACAGGTCTCTCTCATTGATGGCCAGCACCGACATACACTTTTAGACCCACCTCCTGCCACAAGTTCTAGAATTGCGAACTTTAGAGCTGGGGAGCTAAATTCGAATCTCGGCATCAGCTGAACATCCTGTGATTCTAGGCAAATCGATTTGCCTCCCCGTGCCTACCACAAATGAATGTGTTCTTCTGTATTGTAAATTTTGCTCATGCCATGTTGTCGAGTTCGCACTATATAATATTGCAAGGAAAAATAAAGTAGGGAAACTCGAGTTCACACACTACTGAACGCGCACTCTTAAGTGCATCAGCAGTGCACTGTGAATCGGAGCGTTTCACAGGGCTGTCACAGATAAGAAATGCTATCAAAACAAAATCCTACAAAACAATATACTTCTGGCAGGCAGCAATTCATACCCAGACAACGTGGGGACGGCCTGCTAGTATATTTATAGAGATGGTAGAGGTAGAGCAAATAAAAGCTGCTGAACAGAAGTCACAGGTACCACCCTGGGCTTTCAGAGAAGGAAATTATGAGAAAGGAGAGACATACGCCGCAATGTCCCTGGAATGGTCTCAGAAGGGAAAAATCTGTTTGCTTAGAATGAAAACTAACTATAACAATTATTCATTGGTACTAGTGAATGTGAGCATACTTTCCAAATTACTGGAGGTTGGGGATTGAAGGGTGGAACTGATCCTTTCTATCCAGGAGTCTATTATGTGTGTGGTAAGAAAGCCTACTATAGGTTACCTGCACTTTGGTATGGTAGTTTTTATTTTGCAATCGTCTTTCCGAAAGTCTACCGCATAGTCAGAAACAGTAGTAGTATCAATGAAGTATAGCAAGGACTAACATGTAAAAGGAGAGCAAGTTTCTCAGAAATACTATGTGATATTTTTGGCCCACGGATACCCTCAGTTGGAGTCGCTCTGAATTCACACAAAATTCAAAAATTGTCCACAGTGGTTGATCGATTAGCAACAGATACTGCTGATGGTTTCTTTATGATTGACACAGAAAAGGTTGTAATCAGATCAATGGTTTTGCAAAATCGACTTGCCCTTGATATTTTATTGGCAAAGAGGATGGAGTCTGTGGCATGTTGAAAATCCAATACTGTTGCTCTTATATCCCTGACAAAAGTAAAGGGATAGAGGGATATATAAAGAATATTACAAAGTTACATGAAGATTTGACCTAACTGGAGGTTGACGGTGTTTGGGAGAGACTTGGTAAGGGCTTCTCCTCTGTAGGTAAATGTTTTTCTACCTTTGGAAGTAGTTTATTAGGGAAAATAATAATGCAAATCGTTTCTGTGGCTGCAGTAGCCTTAGTGATAATAACAACGTATAAATGTTGTAAGTGGAAGAGTGGAAGAAAAGAAGTGGCAGAATCAAAGAATCAATGAAGAGCGAGAAAGAAAAAAAGAGAAGAGATAGAATTAGAAGATTTAGAAGATATGAAAGGAGAATACTATGATATGATGAAAGAACTAGATGAGGGTGCCATAAAAGAGAGACGAGTACTGAGTTTTAGATAAATGAAGTTGGCACTCGGTATGGTAGGTATTTTATGATGGCTCAAGAAAGCCATCTGAGGGGGGATAGATGGAGAAGGGATTCACGAAAAGAAAAACCTGCTCAAATTGATACCCTCATAATACGTACTAACAGTAAGTAGTAATAGAAAACTAACGTGCACCTTACACAAACACGAGAGAAATAGCTTTACGCATGTATGCACTAATGTAAAATAATATATGAACTAAAACCATATTTATACCTATACTTTGAAAGAAACGAGAAATAATGCATGACTAGGCCGCTTTTCATAGTGGTTACTGTCCTCTTGGGAGTGAGATTTGCAGGCAAAGTGCTTTCAACGTTGCATGAAGTAAAAGGGCAGGTGCTTGCGATACGAATTCACCAGGAGTCCCCACATTTCACTTTAGCTAATATTTATGCAACGAACACTAAACAAGAACTCTTTATCATAAAAGCCCTTTCAGACATTCTGGTAACCCCTGACTCAGCTATCCTGGTTAGAGGGGACTTCAATGTGGTAATGGACACAGAAGTAGATAGGTCCTGCTCACGTTCCCAGCAGACCGGGGCATTTTCCACCAAAGTCACGCGCTGGCTGGTGGACCATGGCTTTCACGACACTTGGCAGCAGTAGTACCTGGAGTCTCACAACTTCACCTATTACTCAGCGGCCCTCAAGACGTACACACAACTAGACCATTTTTTACCCTCCGTCGCACTCTCCTCTAGATTGATGAACACAACCATAACGCCGGGATCCCTCTCGGACCATGCAATTATCACAACCACAATCCAGGTGGAGGTCGGACACTCAACGAGACTTCTGCAATCTATAATGTATTAGCAGAAATGCGCGTGAAGCTTTCAGAGTATGGGTAAATGACCGTTGGAGAAACACCTCTGGCCCCTGTCTAGGAGGCTCTGAAACTGGTGATGAGAGGGGAATTTATCAACATTAGAGAATCAAGAGCCCCGGGAGAAAAGGTATGGGCTGGAACAGGAAGTGGCAGAGATGGAATCTATCTATAAACGGACAGGGGCGCCGAGAGTATGGAGGGAGCTGGAAAAAAAGAGGCTCCTCCTGAAACGCTTGCATTTGGATAGGGCAGAGTAGAATGCTCGCACAATGGATTAGAGCCAAGACAATGGCTATGACTATCACCTCAGTAAAGTGGCTTGATGACGAAGAAGTATACTCAGATGCTCGGATAGTTGAGACATTGAAGAATTTCTACCAAACCCTGTATTCCAAAAAAGATCCTGTAAATCATGAGACTCACACTTATCTCACAGACTGCCCAGTTACTCGCCTCCCAGAAACAATGGCAGCCCAACGATACCAACCGATACAAATAAAAGAAGTGATCTCAGCAATAGCCCACCTAAAAGTGCAGGAACACTCCGGTCCGGATGGATACTCGGCGCACTTCTACAAAGCCTTCTGCCAGGAGCAGGTGCCTCTCCTGACACAGTTGTTCAACTCCTTCCTCAAAACAGGCACTCTCACTGAGTACATGTAGAAGGTTCAATCTCTGTCATCCTTAAACCCTTTAAAGAACCCAGTGAATGTGTGACATATCGGCCTATCTCTCTACTAAACATTGATGCAAAACTATTTTCTGGGATTTTGGCTACCTTATTAAATCCGCTGATGGCTGGACTCGTGGACCCAGATCAAGTGGCAATTATCCTCATATGCCAAGGGAGCAACAATACCAAAAGACACCTCTATCTCATGGATGGGATTTGTAGATGCACAAAATTGCCCCAAGGTGCTTTTTTCAGTTGTAAAAAAACTGACAGGAGCAGACTCCATTCCTACGCCCCCCGCGCTTGACGCGGTTCAATGTCAATCCATAACTGACTTTTTCATCAAGAAAGTTGAAATGATTTATGATCTTTTCACTCCGTCACCGGTGGTGACATCTTCTGCATCTGGCTCTGTTCAGTCACTTGCTAGTGCCGATGACGTCGTCAAACTCTCTGTATGGCAGCCACTAGACAATGTTTCCTTTTCTTCTTGTTTAAATAGTGTGCGCTCTGGTTCCCTGTGCGATGCACTTCCGGTTAAAATATTGAAACAACTAGATTCTTCCACCCATCAGATCTTTGTTAAGTTGTTAAATGCCTCACTTACTGAGTCATATGTCCCCCAGCCATGGAAACACGCTATGGTAGTGCCCTTGTTAAAAAAGACTGGTGCTGATATTTTGAATCCTGCTAATTTTCGTCCTATATCCCTGCTGCCCATCTTTTCTACAGTGTTAGAGAGACACATTAACACCCAGCTTACTGAACTGATGGAAAGCTCTGGTTTCTTACATTCATCCCAGTCGGGTTTCGGGCCCGCCACTCGACCGAGACAGCCCTTCTTGGGGTGACGGAGAGTCTCCGACACGGTGTCGATCAGGGTGAAACTATGGCGCTCATCCTGTTGGATTTGAGCGCAGCTTTCGACACCGTGTCACATTCCATCCTCCTTGACTCTCTGCGGGGGAACCTCTGTGTCAGCGAAGCCCTCGTTGCCACACACCCTGACGCCTACCTGCATCTTCGTGAAGAATCGAATACTGCTGTTTGCCCTCCCACCTCCCGACTCCTCTGTCACCTTGGAGCCCGGTAGCCGTGTGGAGCGCGGTTGAAGGGGGGAAAGAAACTACCCTACCCAGCATCCAGAGCGGCGCACGCCGCGTCATCTGCGCGCCAGGAGGCGCTGAAATAGCGCGTAACCCCGGTCGAGGGGGGAACCTCTGTGTCAGCAAAGCCCTCGTTGCCACACACCCTGACGCCTACCTGCATCTTCGTGAAGAATCGAATACTGCTGTTTGCCCTCCCGCCTCCCGCAGCCCAACTCCTCTGTCACCTTGGAGCCCGGTAGCCGTGTGGAGCGCGGTTGAAGGGGGGAAAGAAACTACCCTACCCAGCATCCAGAGCGGCGCACGCCGTGTCATCTGCGCGCCAGGAGGCGCTGAAATAGCACGTAACCCCGGTCGAGGGGGGAACCTCTGTGTCAGCGAAGCCCTCGTTGCCACACACCCTGACGCCTACCTGCATCTTCGTGAAGAATCAAATACTGCTGTTTGCCCTCCCGCCTCCCGCAGCCCGACTCCTCTGTCACCTTGGAGCCCGGTAGCCGTGTGGAGCGCGGTTGAAGGGGGGAAAGAAACTACCCTACCCAGCATCCAGAGCGGCGCACGCTGCGTCATCTGCGCGCCAGGAGGCGCTGAAATAGCGCGTAACCCCGGTCGAGGGGGGAACCTCTGTGTCAGCGAAGCCCTCGTTGCCACACACCCTGACGCCTACCTGCATCTTCGTGAAGAATCGAATACTGCTGTTTGCCCTCCCGCCTCCCGCAGTCCGACTCCTCTGTCACCTTGGAGCCCGGTAGCCGTGTGGAGCGCGGTTGAAGGGGGGAAAGAAACTACCCTACCCAGCATCCAGAGCGGCGCACCCAAGGTGTCCGGCCCATGGGGGTGAGAGAAGGCGCTATACCCAAGCAGTCAATACCTACAAATAAAGGGAATAAGGCCAATCAACACCCTAAAAACAAGAAAAAGAAAGGTTCTACTACTGCTTCAGTGACTAACATTACAACCTGTACTAATTCTGTATCATCTGCTTTGCCTAATTTAAATTGTCTCTCCATGGGTAACGTTCAGGGGGGCGCCCCTTGTCTATCTGATCATGACTTTTCCCAGTTGTTTGAAAGATTCAGGGACCTACTTAAACACCACCTCCAGCCTCTGGAACGGAGTATTATGGCAATAGAAAAACAGCTTGCCATACTCATTGATAAATCCCCCAACCAATCCAGGGCAGGAACAGCCAAACCTGGGGGGGTTTCATCTGTGTCCTGTCTGGGGGTCCCCCCAGTTAACATAGACAGACCATCTGTTACGTTTAATACTCAACCCAAAACAAAGGACCCTACAATTTCAACATCTTCTGCTTCTATTACTTGTGCAATTGCACAAAACCCAAGCCTAAAGATAAATTAATACCCCAGACAACGTCATCCAGTCAGCAAATTCCGGCTGTTCAGACCCCACAAGTTACGTCAATTGACGCTAACCGCACTTTGACTAACGAGCCTTTACAGCAATCCAACAGTAAAAATAAGGCTCCTAAAACTAATCCCAATGTAGGTAAAAAGGGGTCCAGACCTAAACGCCCATTTCATCTGGCTCCCGAGGTATCTCAATTTACTGTAATTTTAACAGGAGTACCGGAACTTACAGCAGGAACTGATGAACCCCACTGGTCCCTCCGGAATAAAATCCTCCAGTTGCTTAGCATCAACAGGCCCCTGAAGCCCCCCACCATCTGTAGAATATCTTCGGTACGTAGGGTACCATGGGTGGGGAAGAGCCCCAAGAGCATCCAAGGGGATTGCGTCATCGTTACATGCGAGGATGCCTCCACTGTGAACCATATTTGTTCATGGCCAGATTTAGAGAAGAAAGGGGGAATCGATACCCATCGACTCTCCTTTTTCTACCCTCCTAAATTTAACTACCATTATCCAATTCCACCGTCAAACTGGGCCATGACCCAAGAACACCAATGGGATTATGGTGACCCATGGCGAATTCAACAGAACAGGGGTAGGGATTGGGCACCCCGCCCCTGGTATCCCAACAATAACCGATTTGCAGATGGCGGTTGGCAGGGCATTCAAACATCCAACATATTTGACTGCCTGGAGATGGTTGACTGACTTCATGTCCTACCACCATCAAATCAACCAGTCAACAGGCAGTTGAGATCTGGTGTGGTTGCGCGATTTGACTCTGCCAGTTCAAAATCTGCCTCCATTGTGGCCCCCGTATCTTCTAGTGGTCATACGGTTTTACAGAGGGTTCCCGTACCTGAAAGTTCTCCCACCCAATCCCCTTCTCCCAGATACCATTTGCCTAACACCCAATCCTCCACCTGCAGGTCAGTAATTGGACCCTCCAGGATATCAGCTCAGGCAACTAAGTCTGCCGACCTTACACTGATTTCCTGGAACATTGCCGGTATTGCAGGGAAACTAAACACCCCTTTCTGGTCTAGGTTCATAGGAGAAGGGTTTGATATAGTCCTCCTCCAGGAGACCTGGAGTCAGGAGGATATTAATGTAGAAGGATATTCTTCCTATTGTCTTAATGCCACTAAATCCAACTCAGGCAGGGCAAAGGGGGGTCTCCTGATACTTCTTTCCAATAGATTGGAAAACCATAAAGTCAGAAGTAGCTCAAATGTGGGAGCTCATAGCCAGGTATTAAGGATTGAATGTGGCAAGGGAAAGGACATAGTCCTTGTTAACTTTTATAATAACATCTTTGATGCCTCCAGAGGGAATATTCTGTACCCCGTGGAAAAAGAAATTGCTAAGGCTATGGGCCTTTCAAATAAGCAGTCGGACATCCTATGGGCTGGGGACTTTAATTTGCAGCCATGCCAGCTATCCAAGGGGAACCCATGTGGTTTTGGGGTGGAGCAGGATAATTTCAGCGGGAGTGTGGGCAGGAGCGAGGACTTCCCTCATTTTCCACACTGCCATTACGGCTCTATTTTAAACAAATTGTTATCCAAACTAGATCTATTCCTGTTAAATTGCAACAAAAACAATCAGAATGCCATCTGTCCCACCTTTACAGGGAGGGAAGCTGGGACATTCATCGATCACATCCTGTTCTCAAGTAATGGTGACTACTCAAACTTGTATGTGAGAGAAGAAAGTCTTAATGACCACAACAGCATTTGCGTCACCCTTCCTACAAGGGGCGTCACACAAAATGCTGGAGAAACCTGTACCACCGATATTGTTTCCTGCAGACCCAATGGCCCCAGGATCAAATGGACAGGGGTCAACTCTGCGGTCAAACAAAGGGAGGTCATAGTTAGCTGTAAAACTGAGATTAGTTACTGTCTAAATGATGTTATTAACCCCGATCTTCTGTTATTACAATTTATTAACATTAATACTGTTATCGAGGGTATCTTTACCAGGAAACCATCGGCTAATAAAACCGTAAAACTGGGATGGTTTGATAAGTCCTGTACTGTAGCCTTACGGGAATTGAAGCTTGCCTTAGGGTTCAAACCCCGAGACGGCAACAGAATTAAACAAACAAGGGCTAATTATAAATTGGCTATTTCTAATAGGAAAAAGGTCTTACAGAGAGAAGCATGGGATAAGTTGAATGAAGCAGTCAAGACTAAAAATAGTAAACTCTACTGGGAAATAGTTAACAGCCCATTTTTAAATACAGAAGGCATTCCGGAAATCACTTCCTATGTCGCCTGTGAGGAGTGGATCACCCACTTCACTAAGATCTTTAACCCAGAAGGGTTATCACTAACCCTACCCCTTGCTGACTCGTCAATATGGACACCTACACCCTTAGAGATTACGCTGGAAGAGGGATTCGAAGGCCATGCTAATAGCAAGGGGGGGAAGGCTCCGGGACCCGATGGGGTGCCTATAGATTTACTAAAAGCTGAACCTAATCTGTGGGCCCCCATTTTGGTTAGGACCTTCAACTGTGCAGCGGAAGGCAACATTCCCCCCTCTTGGGGCCAATCGGTTATCATCCCCTTATTCAAAAAAGGCAGTAAATCCGAGGCCTTCAATTATCGACCAATTTCTTTATTGGACGCCTCAGTAAAGGTTATGAGCAGAATTCTGCTCAAAAGACTTGAAACCTGGGCCGAAGATATGAACATCCTAACTAAAGTGCAATACGGCTTCAGGAAAGGCATGGGCACATTAGAGCAATGCGTAAATTTAGATCTTTTAATCAACAAATACACAGTAGCCAAAAAGGGCAACTTATTTTTATGTTTTGCTGACTTGAGCACCGCATTTGATTTAGTTGATCACGGTATTCTTTGGCAGGTTTTATTGGAGTTAGGGGCACCGAAAGAAATAGTACACTTTCTGGCAAGGCTCTACCAGAAACTTTCTTGTAAAGTCCGATACGGTACCCTAGGTGAATGTACACCATTCTTTAGGGTATCCAGGGGCATCCGTCAAGGATGCGTACTAGCTCCTCTTTTATTTTCTCTTTTTATTAACTGTGTTGATCGCACCTTAGCTTCTATACCGGCTGACGCTCCGCTGATTGGTGGCAATCCTGTCTCAATCTTATTATATGCAGATGACGCCGTTCTTTTATCCCGCACTCAGATAGGTCTACAGCGCCTTATTGACAGTTTTATGTTGTTTATACAAAACAGGAGACTCTGTGTATACAAATCCAAGACCTATGTTATGTTGTGTGGTCAGTCAGCCAATAAATTGAAGTCCAACTTCTATCTAGATAGGAGAATCACTTACCTGCCGCCACCGCCGAGAGTCACTCCACGCCAGCAGGCAAGAGCAGAGCAGTCGCCCAAGCCGCCCACCGCCGAGAGTCACACCGGGGCACAGCAAACCGCGCCGCCGCTCCGGGAGGACCACAACTCCCGGCAGGCATCGCGGCGGCGCGAGGGAGTGATGCGGAACGCGCCAGCTGGGCGCAGGGCGCACAGCAACACAGTCAAAGGGAGGAGGAGACCGGCACAGCGGGGGGAGAATCACTTACCTGCCGCCACCGCCGAGAGTCACTCCACGCCGGCAGGCAAGAGCAGAGCAGTCGCCCAAGCCGCCCACCGCCGAGAGTCACACCGGGGCACAGCAAACCGCGCCGCCGCTCCGGGAGGACCACAACTCCCGGCAGGCATCGCGGCGGCGCGAGGGAGTGACACGGAACGCGCCAGCTGGGCGCAGGGCGCACAGCAACACAGTCAAAGGGAGGAGGAGACCGGCACAGCGGGGGGAGAATCACTTACCTGCCGCCACCGCCGAGAGTCACTCCACGCCGGCAGGCAAGAGCAGAGCAGTCGCCCAAGCCGCCCACCGCCGAGAGTCACACCGGGGCACAGCAAACCGCGCCGCCGCTCCGGGAGGACCACAACTCCCGGCAGGCATCGCGGCGGCGCGAGGGAGTGACGCGGAACGCGCCAGCTGGGCGCAGGGCGCACAGCAACACAGTCAAAGGGAGGAGGAGACCGGCACAGCGGGGGAGAATCACTTACCTGCCGCCACCGCCGAGAGTCACTCCACGCCGGCAGGCAAGAGCAGAGCAGTCGCCCAAGCCGCCCACCGCCGAGAGTCACACCGGGGCACAGCAAACCGCGCCGCCGCTCCGGGAGGACCACAACTCCCGGCAGGCATCGCGGCGGCGCGAGGGAGTGACGCGGAACGCGCCAGCTGGGCGCAGGGCGCACAGCAACACAGTCAAAGGGAGGAGGAGACCGGCACAGCGGGGGGAGAATCACTTACCTGCCGCCACCGCCGAGAGTCACTCCACGCCAGCAGGCAAGAGCAGAGCAGTCGCCCAAGCCGCCCACCGCCGAGAGTCACACCGGGACACAGCAAACCGCGCCGCCGCTCCGGGAGGACCACAACTCCCGGCAGGCATCGCGGCGGCGCGAGGGAGTGACGCGGAACGCGCCAGCTGGGCGCAGGGCGCACAGCAACACAGTCAAAGGGAGGAGGAGACCGGCACAGCGGGGGGAGAATCACTTACCTGCCGCCACCGCCGAGAGTCACTCCACGCCGGCAGGCAAGAGCAGAGCAGTCGCCCAAGCCGCCCACCGCCGAGAGTCACACCGGGGCACAGCAAACCGCGCCGCCGCTCCGGGAGGACCACAACTCCCGGCAGGCATCGCGGCGGCGCGAGGGAGTGACGCGGAACGCGCCAGCTGGGCGCAGGGCGCACAGCAACACAGTCAAAGGGAGGAGGAGACCCGCGTCGCGGGACGCCCGGGGCTAAGCCCGGGCAAAGGGCGGGCCCTCTGTGGCCCTCCGGGGACCGAGGAGCCGGGCCGGGGCCACACCCCTTTCAACCTTCTACCCTCACTGCTCGTTTGAGCAGCTCCTAATTACGTGAGTGAGATCCTGTTCTTACAATTTTACATCTCGTATTAGGCTAGCACGGAACTATCAGCCACTATGACCACTAAAGTTACTATGGACAATTTTCTTATAAAGAAGGTAGCGCAAATTAACAGCAACAGGAGGGCTTCACTGGGTTTGGAACATTCACCTGCTATTACCATTGCACCAGAGCCCCCAGTTACTGTTCCTGATATGTCTGTGGTAAAGGAACACCCGGTCCCTGTAGGCAAAGTAACTATTGTAACAGCTATGGTCCATGCGGGCCACCATGATGAAATCCCTTGTGTTCAAGCTCCCACAGTGTTGGCCTTATCATCTACAGGAATAAATGATCCTGTAATTAAAGAATCCCCTAGAAGATTCGAGAAAGCCCGAGTGAGACGGAGGGGGAAGCAAAGCAAGGCAAGCCATAAAAGTACACAAGGAGGGGGGAGTGTGCCCGGAACTGCACCTCTACTCTTTGAGTTGAGGTCTTCAAACTTGGGAGGAATGGGGGATGCCACTTCACAGAGTCGACCTACAGACTCTGTGATGCTTATTGATTTCTCACAATCAGGGATTACAGACAATACTGATAATTTTCCTCTTGACCCCATTACAATGAGCGAGCATCTTTTGTCTAGTACGCCAACTAGCTCATCACTACTGGACTCACCTACAGGGAATGATAATGGTAGGTTATCAGGATCCCCAAAAATGCCCATTGAGTCATCTTCGAGGTCTTCTATTTACCCCCTCACTATAAGAACAAGCAAAAAAAGGGGGGGTGAGCCACTGTGTAATCGAGCTCAGAAGATAAGGAAAGGGGTAGCTCAGTCCCCACAGTCACAAAGTGGTCAAACTTTATTGGGCGAAGAGGCCATGATGGCCAAAATTGTAGAACTAATCAGGGGTGTGATGCAACCGATTCTGGATAAGACCAACATGATGTGTACACATTTAGACATCATAGAGAAAAAGGTTGAACAGAATTCCCTCCTTTTACACGACCTAATAAAGGGCCCAGGAAAAGCTAAGACGAATCCCATAGTAAAGACTAACCCTCCTGCAAAATCTAAAGTTATAGCTCCCCCTATAACATTAGCTCCTATAAAGCCAGTAACCAAAGCACCAGCACCTGTGCTAAAAAAGAAACCAGTGCAAGAAAAGGGAAGAGCGGGTAGCCCCACAATCATGCTATTAACTCCCACACCGCAACCGCCTATAATTCAGCCAGCGGCCCCAGTAACTAAAGCTCAAACTCTTAAATCTGGGGGAACTCAAAATCAGGGAGGCAGAAAGGACCCTCAAACAACTAATCCCAGAAATGAAAATCTACCAACCATCGCCTTAGAAAAGACGGGCCACACTATAGACTTACCCCCAGATTCTGCCCCCTTCGTTATTGTAATGGCAGGGGTTCCAGAACTACCTGCAGGTAAATGGGAAGATCATGTTGCCTTACGGAACAAGGTTACTTTTTGGCTCTGAGACAACAGACCGTTGCCTGCATCTATCAATGGTGACATCCTAAGTGTAAGGCGAGCCTATTGAGTGGGAGCCAGACCTAAGGATAGAAGGGGTGATGTAATAGTCATTAATTTTAAGGATTATAGGGCCGGGAGGCATATTGGAGATTGGTTCGATGCCAGTAGCAGCGATGCCATCTCCACACATCTTTTATCCTATTTCTATCCCTATGCACCATCAAAAGATCACAATAAACAGGGCTGGAATAGGCAGCTATTTAAGAAACCATTCCACCAACAGAGAGGGTCTAGAAACATGATACCATGGGACAGGCCCGGTTCAATGGGGCCACCACCTTTGATGGGTTATCCTGTTTATGTAAACGCTCAGGACCCCCATATTCACATGCAAAGGTCGGAGGTGTTCTATCCCAGACATCAGTCGCTAGATTACCAATACCCCTCCCTAAATAATCAATATCCACCATATCCGGAGTCTAACCCCCTACAAGGGAGACCATGGAATAACGGAGAGTTCCACCCATACATGTATAATCTACCTATCCAAAATCGTTTCCAGATTTTTACTGGTCTGGATGGGGTCGATTGACAGCAAGCTCAGATATCCCAAGAAAATCTGGTTGGGAATACATTTTTTTCCTCCAGTTTCTCACCCTTACATCAAGGATATAGTTTCCCCTAAAAGTACTGAGACTTTGAGCGAGCTTCCCTAAGATCTGCCAACTCTACAAAAGGTCCCTAACCCTGACAGTTTGTCATCATGCGACAGTGATATTCTGGAGCAGATGCAATCTCCCATAGTTGTTGTTAATAATAGGTGTGGGGAACAGGCAGGAGATGGCCCGACCCAGATGAAGAATGATCCATGCGCACTGCTGTTTTGGAACATAGCAGGGTTCAGGCAAAAAATTACTAATCCAGCCTGGGAGTCAGTAATAAACGGCCAGGACATAGTGGCCTTGCAAGAAACATGGACTCTGGAATCAATCCATGTAAATGGTTACAGAACCTTTTTTACACCCGCTGTTGGAGGTCATTTTGGTAGAGCTAAGGGTGGATTGACCACGTTTGTTTCAAATCTACTTAAAATTAAACAAGCTTATTGCCATTTAAATTCCAGTTATTTCCAACTTATAACCCTAAGGAATTTTAAAGGAGCTGTGGTGTTCGCATGGTGCTTCGCCCCGCCTGTTTGCCCTAAACTGCCCTAACCTACCCTGAGTTATTCCCTAGGGGTCACCATAGAGGGCATTTATCGAGCCCTGGTCCGGCGCTAAGGGCACTGGCTCCACTCTGCTCCACGTGGTCTCCCCCCCTGCCGCTATCTACTTCCCCAGCCAGGTTGGCCGCTTAGGGCGCTCAAGAGAAGCTCCCCAGCTTTGGCTCCGTCCCCTCCGCTCCCTCCGCCCCCTCCCCATTGACTCCCCAGGCTCGTGGACATCCTGCTGGCCCCATCGCCCGACGGAGGCCAGGCTGTGAGGGTTCACGTATTCCCCCCCCCCTTACATGTGACCCCACCAGGTTGGCTGAGGTGTCGCATTTGGGGGGGTGTGCCTCTGAACCAAAGCACGGACCCTAGGTCTCCGGTGTGGCCGGTTCGGGGAACAGGTGGCTGCGAGTAGGGTGGCTGGGGCGGGGAGCAAGCGAGGAGGGGGGTGCCTTTATGCAAAGGCGAAGGCACCTGCATCAGCAATAGTAATAGCAATAGCAGCAGCGCCTGATATCCGACCTTCTTGCCACGAGAAAGACAAGCCAAGATCAGAAAATTCGCCAGGGAGACATCAGGGATCCCCACGTCACTTACCACCTCACGATCCCGCCAGATTCTAGTTGAAATATCCAATTGCAGGTCTGGAAGAAGGTCCCACTACACCGGTCCCCACACCAGCGGCTCTGAGCAACCACGTCCTTCAACAGAAGCAATGAGATCGGGGAGAGTAAAAAAGGTCACCACCGCATCAAAAAGGAAGAAATCAAAACAGGCGGCAATCGACGAAGAGCGCCCCCTGGCTAATCACACGAGCCCTCGGGCCCTCCAGGACACACTGAAGGCTCTAAAGTCGCCCCCTGATGGAAGGCAACAACCTAGCAAACAGCAGCACGCTCCTCACCCATGTACCAGCTTCAAACGGACTAAAACCCCTGACCCTCTTGGACTACTTTAAAAAAGCCCCGGACACGGCAAAGTCTAACTCTCTCCCTCAACCCTTGGAGGCAACCAGTCCCTGTACGTCAGAACAACCGGTAAAGTCAAACACGCAACCGGCCAAAAACGCTGTTTACGACAATCAAAAAGCCTGCTTCGGCTCCGGAAGTTTACATCTTTGGGTCAGGGGACTTTAACACCAACCTCTTCCAGGGTAAACCTGCAGAATATGAAGGGCTTTTTCCATTCATATTATCTGAGGCAGCGGCACAATCCAAACCCCCAAATCAAGTCCATTGCGGCCTGGGAGAACTCTGCGTGCTGCAATTCTACAGTGCCGGATATCTAGTAATGAACGGAAGATCAACAGATGATACTCCCCCAAAATGGTCCTGGACAAACGGCCATAAGCAATCCTACCTGGACTACACCATCTGCAATTCAGCCCTGCTCCAACATCTGGTCAGTTTTAGCATCCAACCGGGATTGGAAAGTGATCACCGCCCCCAGGTCATTACTCTTAACATAAAGCCAGAGTACCATAAATCTGCTCTAACTACATGCACAGGAATCTACACTGAAAATCTGAAGCGCCTAAGATGGAGTGAATAGATAAGCCCCAACATCATGAAGGCAAGTCTGGCTCTCATTACAGGTGGAATAGACCAGGTGGCCTCCCCGACTGTTGCATGGACGACGCTTTGCTCACAACTGGTAACCTTTTTTCCAACTAAACAGCAACTGCACAAGGCTACTTCCAACCGTCAGTTTTCACTTTCAAACCATTCTAGGGTGCTGAAGAAAACCAGAAACAACGCCTTGCGAGCGCTTACAAAATCTCCAGGAAACAACGAGCTCCTGTATGTGTACCAATCAGCACAAAAATCATTCAGAATGGCCGCACAAAAAGACAAATGAATACACCAAAATCAATTTTGGGCCAAATTACTATGGGAGAGTAAAAGCCGCAATGCAAGAAAATTCTGGGCTTTAATCAACCGCTCTAACTCGCATCCATCAAGCATCGGGTCGGCAAACATACAAGAACCCGATTGGGCCACCTTCCTGACTGACCATTTTAGGTCCCCAGAGAGCATAGCGCCTACAAGAATCTGCACCCCCAAAGAGACAGAAACCACCCCAAGTAATAGAGCGTGCAGGTCTACAGGCTGTGCAGAATCCTGCAGTGAAGATATCCCGATCACCCAAAAAAATGGTTTCCTAGGCTGTGACAAAAGCAAGATCAGATGGAGCTCCAGGCCCAAACGGCTTACCTCAGAGTCTGTTCAAATCAAACTTAGCTCTCTGGTCGGGGCACTTAACCAACCTTTTCAATTTTGCGCTAAGAACCTCAATAGTTCCGGACTCCTGGCGCGGTGCAATAATCCACCCAATCCAAAAATCAGGCTCCCGCGCCTCTCCAAGCAATTACAGATGAATGCCCTCCTTGACATCGAGGCCAAGCATTATGCAGGAATTCTTTTGAAGGAGCTGAGGTCATGGGCAGAGCTGCGCGAACTGATCCCAATGAATCAAACTGGTTTTACTGCCAACTCCGGGACTATGACCAATTTACTGACATTGTCCATAATCATCGACAAAGCGCTTTCAACACCTAGGGCTGTGCACTGTTGTTTTGTTGACTTTAAAGCTGTGTTTCATCGGGTTCCAAGGGCAGCACTATGGGAAAAACTTTAAAAAATGGGGATCCCTGAAAAACTCCTGGAGGCGATTATCCAAATGTATTCACATAGATGGGTTCAGGTGAAGCTGGGGTCTGGCACGCATCTCTCACGGAAAATCATGACAACCAGAGGTGTCAAACAGGGATGCGTGCTGGCCCCCTTCTCTTTAACCTATTTATAGCTGACTTGTCGGTCACACTGGATGAAACAAACAGTCACCCCCCTAAGGTAGGAGGTTTAGCAATAAGTAATCTTCTTTATGCCGATGATCTGGTTCTTTTCAGCCTCACTCGGGTCGGGCTGCAAAGGCTTTTGGACAAGCTACACAGCTATACCACTAAAAACCAACTAGAGGTAAATAAAAAAAAAAAACAAGTGGTAACCTTTGGAAGGAAACGCAACATCGGTGGTGGGTGGTCATATAACAATACAAGCTTAGCAACAGGAAGTACATACAAATACTTAGGGGTCCATTTTGACTCTAGGGGCAATTTCATCAAACAGCGCAACGAGATCGCAGTAAAAGCCACAACCCTACAGGTGACTCTATCTAAGATCTCAAAAAAGCTGTCTGGTCCAACTTTATCATTCTTATTGGAAGTCTTGAGAGCAAAAAGTGGGCCTACCCTGGCGTATGGCATTGAGATATTCAGGGGTAAACACCACCTTAAATCAACTTGTGACCAAAATCTATAAAAAAAGTCCTCCATTTGCCTAAATATGCCTCCGCTGCCCAGATCAGGCTAGAATTGGGCTTACTAAACTATGAGGCCTCCAACATCGGCACATACTTAAATTTCTGTCATAAACTCAGAAAAGCAGATATAGGCACTTTAGAGTCTTTAGTTTGGTTAGAGATCAGCCAGAAAAACCCAGGGGGCTCGTACGGCCGCCTTCTTACGGATTCTATTCGCGAAATGTCGGCGGGTGACCGATGGGCCCTCAACCCTAGCACGACAGCATTTAAAACCTGTATTAAAAAAGGGGTCAGAATGAGCTCCCTGATTATCGATAAAGCTCATTTTTCCAAACGCAGTCATGCATGGTCAGTTATGAACTCCTATGAGCGGATATCCCCTGCTATCTATCTCTCTTGCACTCATTCACTGTATTTAAAACACAGTTTTTTGGCCATTAGAATGGGGGACTGGTGATTCTTAAAAGATCTGCCTCTTTGGCGGCATACCACGGAAGACTTAACGTGCAGAGGGTGCGGTAAGACAGCTGAAACATTGGAGCACGTGGTCTGCTTATGCCCCACCCTCATGTCCCAACGCAGACGCAAACTTAAAGAAGAGTGGAACAGGCTGGGTGTTCGGACCTGCAGACAGGCAATTATATCTTTAATATTATACTTTTATGTGTATACTGTACAGTATTATAAGCTGCACCCATCGCACTTTCTTATTCATGTATTGCATTGATCGCTACCTCACATATTTATATACATTAGTATAAGCTACACCCATCTCAATTTTTATTCCTGTACTGCACTGATCGCTACCTCACTTATCTATATACACTTTTTGTAAGCTGCGCCCATCTCTTTCTATTCCTGTAAGCTGCACCCATTTCACTTTTTATTCCTGAATTACACCAACAGCTACCTCTTATATTTTGGTTATGCTGGTTGATCACTAGTGCCACTTTTGTACTTTGTAACCTCATATATTTTGATTGCTCACTAATGTCACTAATGTCGCTTTTGATTCTGACTGCTACCTCATATACTCAGTCTGCTCACCATTGTCACTATCGTTACATGTAATTTGTTGTTTGCACTTTTTTTTTGCTCCTGTTATCATTATTGTACACCCTCCTACGCCTACCCCTACCCAACATGGATCTCATCGGCAAACACACATATAAAATTATCTACCCACCACTACCCAACAAAAAAGCCGCTAAGCGCTTTAAACATAACTTCCTTAGGACCCACCCTGAAACCCCCTTTGTCGACACCTATTTCTCATCGGTGAATGGATCCATGAATATTGACATCATCTTTCACACCACACGAAGAGCCCAATGGAGAAAAGTGTTCTGCACCTTACTTACCGTCTCCTCTACCAGGAAATCCGCTCATGGCTCAACACTCTCCATCACACCATCTCAACTCTTCCCAGGCAGAACCACCATCACTATCTACAATAACGGGATTGTCCTAATTCAATCCACAGACAGGAACCTGGAACTACTAGACAACATGTTCCCCACCTTCAAACAGCACCTCTCCAATCCACGGACCCCCACTCACAGCATCCCCAGTCCTCTCATCCCTAACCGCACAGCCTCCAATCACAACCCAGCTAACATAGCTCAGCCCCAAAACGACACGCACCTCTCCGCTACCCCCAGCACCTTAATAACCCACCCACCTTCTGTAGCTACCCCACACTCCTTAATCACAGACATAGATCTCTCCCCCTCTACCCCCTGCACCGTAGTCACCCACCGACCTATTGTAGTTTCCCCACACCTCTCAATCACAGACATAGACCTCTCCCCCATATACACCAGCCACACCCCATCACAGCTGAGGAACATCTCACAGCTCTCCCCTCCCCAAGCCGCGGTAATCAGTCACCCTCCTGATCATACTTCCCATTGCATACCACCCGTTCATATCCCCCAAATTCCCCCATGCACTAGCGAAGATCACCCCCCTTTGCGCACTCCCGTTATCCCCACCCTCCTCACCCCCCACCACACAACCTCCGCGAACGTCGCAGATGCTGCTGTAATCGATCACCCATCCGATCTCACTTCCCCACACCCCTCATGCATTGGCGATTATCATCCCCTTTCACACATCACCAATACCCCCACCCTCCTTATTCCCCACCCCACTCCTCACACAAGTCGCGCAGAACCCACCTCCACCACCTTGAGCATACCTCCCGCGTACCGTGACATGACCAACCCTCACCCTCTCTCCCCCCCCACTCTCTCTCCCCACTACCCCACCCCATCGGCCAGACTCACGGAACACTCCACCTCCCTCAACATAACCCCTTATCCTTTATCCCCTCCCATTCTTAGCCCTCACCCCCCTATTGTCACTCCTTCCCTCTCCAGTCTACATTCATCCCTCAACTCACCCACACCGCCTACCACAAGCTCCATCACTCACGCTATCAACCGCCCCCTGTCCTCATCCCCGACCCCGGTTCACAAACTCTCTCATCCTTCGAACGCTACCCCACCTACTCGGACCGCAGAGCCCTGCTCCATCGCGCGCACATCCCGTCACATTCGATCCAGTTCCCACCCCATTACCCGACTCAAACACTCACCCACTGCTCTCACTTCCAATTCCATCCCCAATCCAACACTGGACATGATCATCTCCACCCTCCTACAAGTCAAGGAAGAGCTCCACAACATCAAAGAACTTCTTCTCACACACACCAGGCACCCACTACCCTACACTTCCCCGCCCAACAAGGACTCCATGCGCCCCTCAAACCGTTCCACCCTGCACTCCCCGCGCTGGCCCTCTATCCCTGATCGCAAGGCCACCGGCCGTCCCCGTCGCACCCTAAACACCCTTTCGGGCTGAGACTTACACAATCTACTCTGCTCCTATGGCCCAGGTCCCACAAAACGCTCACCCACAACACACCTCCCCATACCCACGATTCTCACAAATCCCCTCAGGCCACCCACACTGAGCGACAGAAGTTCTGTCCCTTGTAATCTCAAAAATATCCCCCTCTCCTTAGAACATTCTCCCACCCTCCTCACCCCTAGACTAAAGTGTATCCTACTCAACTGCAGATCGGCCCGGAGACACTCCTCTAGCATCGCGGAGCTCATCTTATCAAGGGGCATTGATCTAGCCATTCTGACTGAAACGTGGTTAACTGAAACATCCACACCTATAATGGACATACTAGTCCCCCCCAACTATCGCATTATTAGACTCGACAGGAATGGCAAGACGGGCGGGGGAATCGCATGCATCTACAGGAGCAACCTAGCTGTCACTGAAGGCCCCTCCCCCTCCCTCTCTGCCTGCGAACTCATCTGCCTTGAGATTACTAGTGAGGGCAAACCTGTGTGCTCCCTTCATGTTATTTACCACCCACCCGGTGACAACCTCATCTTCTCCCAACAACTAATGGACACGATATCCACCAACGCCGGTCGACAGCTCAATCAAATTTACCTGGGAGACTTCAACCTCCACTGGAATGACCAGAAAGACACTGTGGTGAAGAGCCTTAAGACTTTCCTCGACGCGCTTGACCTCACCCAAATCTGCAACGGTCCGACACATGAAAAAGGCTCTATCATTGACCTTATCTTCGCCAAAGAAGACTCTACCCAACTAGTCGCAATCGAACCATGTGACTGGTCAGACCACCACATCATCACCTTCTTCATCAACGAAAAAGTCAAACTTAACCAGGCGCAACCTGCCAAAACCAAGATTTGGAAGAGGGACCTGAAGAACCTTAACCCAAATTCCTTGCCTGCCCACACAGGCAGTCTCCTTCTTCCCCCGACGGACATCTCCGATGTGCATTCATTGACCAACCTCTACCTAGACTCCATGTCTACAATAATCAATGAAGCCGCACCCTTTGAATTGAAGAGAGTATCCACCAAGAACTTGAACCCATGGTACGATGGCAGACTCAATGAAGACAGACGTGTGAGGCGCTTAGCTGAGCGCGCGTGGAGATCGGACCCCTCAGCACTGAACCTTAGAACGCTTAAGAGTAAGAGAAACGCTTACTTCAGAAAAATCAAACGCTCGAAATCAATATTCTTTAGCCAACAGCTGGATCAAGCTAAAAACCGACCAAAAAAACTGTTCGAGTTAGTCAAAACCCAGACCAAAACGCAACCTCCACAACCCAACAACTTAACAAAGGCTATCCCAAGTTGCGAAGACTTCTCTGCTTTCTTCAAGCAAAAGAACGACACTATAAGAAGCGATCTCATCAAGGATGTAAGTCGATTCGCCTGAAGTATTTCGGGGTTCCCAAGGCCTACACGCTCCAGAGATTACCCACTTACACACAAGAACTGTTGGCACGGAAGCTGTAAAAGGCAAAGAACAAGTTTATTAAGACCCCATGGGGTGGTGGTACACTCAAACAGCACCCTTAGGTAATGCAAGAGGTATCACACCGAACATTGGTGTGACCCCGTTTATATACAGTTTAGGGGCAATAAAAGATAGGCGGCACAAGTTAAGACATAGTTTCGAGACATATATGGTCATGTTTTGGAATACTGCCAGCTCATTGGAGGGGGCACAACTCCGCTGGTCAGTTTGGCGCACATTCCTGAAGGTTTACGGTCAGTGGGAGCTGCGCATGTGCGACTTGACCAGTACTAAAAATAGCCTGTTGCTGGGCAGACAAGAGCGGTCAGTAGAACGGACAACGGACTAAAGGGCACGTCGGCCACGAGGCCGCTCATGATCTAAGATGGCCGCCACAGTATTCAAAATGGCGTTTATCGTATATAGCCAAGTTAAGGAGGACAACGTGTAGGTTCAGCTAATCGCTAACACGGACGGGCCAATTACGACAGACGACCCTTTTAGCGTTTAGCTGAATCTACCTCATAATGAACATAGTCTGGATGTTCGTCCTCGATGTCAATTAACATAATTTGTGTCACCTCTTTTTGTAGCATCATTTTGTCGTGGGCAAGAGCTCGTCTCGACGGTAAACAGGCTGATAGACACATTGAACATAAAGCAGGGCCACATTGGATACACAAGCAGATAAAAAACATTGCTCCCACAAGTATGCAGAGAATTGTCAACAGTTTCCAGCCCCACGTCGCAATCATGGACCAGAACCATCCTGAAAGTGTCCAAGTCCCATTGTCTGGGTGTATCTCAGCCGCTATCTTATGCAGTTTGGAAATAGCATCATACACAGATGGGGAATTGTCTGGGACGTATACACAGCAGCTGCTTCCGATAATTCTGCATGCCCCCCCACGATCAGCCAAAACAACGTCCAACACCATCCTGTTTTGGAGGGTGACAATTCTGGAAATCTGTAGTTCCTCGGTAATATTCCCCAGGGCAATGGCAGTGTCATTCGCAACGGCCTCAACAACGCGTGTCAGTCGTCTGATTTTCCGACTGTTCAATGCAGCCCCCACAAAGGAGAATAGTCCCAGATTGAAATCCACATACTGTTGTAACGCAGTGTCCGTTTGATCAATGTCCTCTAGTGCAACAGTTCGTTTAACCCTATTCAAAACGAAATCGTGGTACAGCGTGTAATCATTATGGTACATTGGAGGGGCAATAAATACAGGAGGTAACACAAACGATACATAGCACGTGCCCAACCATCCCACTGGAAGCTGATGGTACCCCTTCGTTCCACAGATAAAATAGGTGTTTCGAGATGCAACAAATGAGATGCCATTCGGGCTATCAAACGTGAGAGTAATGTTACATTCACTTTTCCCCACTGCAATCGTGCCCTTGTTCCGGATACATAAATCGGCTTTTGTGGCAATGACATTTATGACATGAGCACTCGATACATTCACATTTCGCTGATTGCTGTATATACGTGGGGCGGATACATTGTCGGGCCTATACTCTTCCCATTCAAAACGTGTACCCTCAGCCCGTGGAAACCCATCCTTGTCATGGGGACATTCTTTATTTAGACGAAAGAGCACCCCCCCTTTTGTTGGCCATCTCAGGGTAAAGAGGAGGGTGTACCAGGCGTTGCATGACCCATTGTGCGAAAACGGGAGTGGGATAAGTGGGGTGCCCCCTCTCTTCTGGTGCCCAGGCAACATTCCACACACCCAGCAATTAGAGGTGTTGGTCATATTATGCGTGTGGTGAAGAATCTGAATGAAACTATTGTTTAAATACGTTTGGCGATGGCGCTCTTCATGGAAAGGCAATGTAAAATGAAAATGTTCAGACGGTGCCGGGGTAGTCGGCAACAAATGTTCACGTACAGGCACCACAAGTTCAACTACCCAGGCTATAACAGCTATCACCACAATCGTAAAAACAAAAAGAAAGGCACCCAGTATTTTCTTATCACGCGATGCCGTTGATGCCATAGTTCAAGGAAGTCTGTGCAAAGTCTCAAGTGACACAAGTTGTTCACAAGTTTTTCACAAATTGTCTCAGATACACGTACGTGTATACCTAAAAAAAGAAAAATGCGGTGCTGAACTCCGAGGTAGCCGTTGTTTTCTTCTCCGGGCCAAGACGGGTGTCGCTACTCTGGCAGAACTGATCCCCCCCCCTTGGAATTCCCGGTTTCCGTTTCACAAACCTGGAGCGGTAACCAACCAGTCTAAAAAGGAACAAAAATCTTCTTTATCGCGGTCGTAGATTGTAGCGCTCTCTTCCAGTAGCAGATTGGTCCGGGAAGGCTCCCTCCACTTCGGCCGATGTCACAGCTGGGCTCTTTTCTTTCTCCAAGATCTCCTTGTAGTCAGTCAGCACAGCAGGAGTCACCAGATCCGGAGAGACTCGGCGACAATGTGTCGAATGCACCCACCGCTTCCTGTTGGTCACTCGTACGGCGGTGCGGGTCGCCAGGAGGACCTGCTCGGGGCCCTTCCACCTGGGCTCCAGACTGCTTGCTCTCTCAAACGAGCGGATCATCACATGATCCCCAGGACGAAGATCGTGGCCCTCTCCAGTAGAGTTGTCAGGGAGCGCTTCTCGAACCTGTTGATGAATGGAGAGCAAATCATTTGTTAATCGTGCCAAATAATCATTCATCATAACACAAGGCACATCATGTATTAATCGCGGCTTGGGCACCCCCCAGATATTCATAGGGCGGCCAAACACCACCTCATAGGGCGTAAGGCCGGTTTGTGAGTGGGGTACTGATCTGAGAGATAGTAGTGCTAGCGGCAACGCATCTGGCCACTTCAACGATGTAGACGCCACAATTTTGGCCAGCTTAAGCTTCAGCGTGGCATTGTACCGCTCGACCAAACCTGCTGACTGAGGGTGGAATACAGCGTGGAACTTTTGCTGAATCCCTAACCCCTTCAGCACATATTCCACAATCTTTCCAACAAAATGGGGCCCATTATCGCTCCACAAAAATTTGCAAACTCCAAAGCGAGGAAAGAATTCCTTAAGCAACACCTTAGCTGTTGTCAAAGCTGTATTGTCTTTCGTGGGGTAGGCCTCAACCCATTTGCTAAAAGCACACACCACCACTAAGACGTACTTCAGGTTATTGCAGCGCTCGAGTTGGATGTAATCCATTTGAAGCACTTCAAACGGTGCAGAAGGTGGAACGAACCCTCCTTTCGGAGTATAGGCCCCCTTTCCAGGATTGTGTTGCAAGCATACCAGGCAGGTCTGCACTACTCTCTTTGCAGTGTTCGCAATCTCGGGATGCTCCCAAACTCGTGTTAAAAGCCGAGTGATTGCAAGAGCCCCGACATGGGCCAGTCCATGTGTCATCTGGACCATCGCCTGTAAGTAAGCCGCAGGCAATTTCCACTTCTCCATGTCTTTGCTTCTCCAACATCCCTCGTCATCTAGTACCCCATCTGCTGCCCAAGCCGCAAGCTCAGATTCTGTAGCTGAATTTTGAATATCCCGTATCTCTGCTCTAGCATCACTCCATCGTTCAGCTTGCGATTGTACCACGTACATGGGGGAGCTAGTTCGGGACATAGCCGTTTGCCTTGCTATGCTGTCTGCAAAGGCATTTCCTTGACCCACTTTATCCGTAATCTTCTTATGGGCACTGCACTTCACTATCGCTACTTTTTTAGGGCTAAGCAACGCATTTAGGAGATCACGCACTAACTCTCCGTGCATAATGTGCTCCCCGTGTGACGTCAGAAACCCGCGTTCCCTCCAAAGAAGCCCGAAGTCATGGGCCACTCCAAAGGCATACCGGCTGTCTGTGTATATGTTCACACATAGGCCAGCACTCAATTCGCAGGCTCTTGTTAACGCTATCAGCTCTGCTGCCTGAGCCGATTTTTGTGGTATCCTAGCTGTTTCTACCACCGTCTTAAGAGTCGTGATCGCATATGCTGCGGAAGTCGTACCATCTGGCAGCCTTAAACACGATCCATCAACCCACAGTTCCCCATCCACATCAGGAAGTGGCACATCCTGTAGGTCAACACGACCCTTTGTCTGTTCCTCAGTCAGGAAAACACAGTCATGATGTTTTTCTTCCTGACCCTCCTCGGCCGGATAAGGCAACAAGGTGGCAGGGTTCAAAGTAGCGCATCTTTTCAACGTTATGTGTGGCGCTAGGAGTGTCAGCTCATATCCTGTAAGTCGTGCACTCGTGAGGTATTGAGTCTTAGTTTGGTTTAACAGGGCATCTACTGCGTGGGGGACTAACACCAGCAATTTGTGTGATAACACTATGCCCTCACTCTGTCGTATGGCTACTGCTGTTGCCGCTACTGCTCGAAAACACCCAGGCAGCCCTCGTGCTACAGGATCCAAAATGGCAGAGAAGTATGCGCATGGTCTCTGCTTATCCCCGTGTAACTGCACTAACACTGACAATGCACACCCATCATTCTCGTGTACATATAATGTGAAAAGTTTTGTGTAGTCTTGAGGAAATATAAATTTTTGGTCATGTTATGTTCCCTATCGAGTACCCCACCGACTCCGTGTACCCAGCTTAAAGTACATGTAACTTCCCTCCTGAACCAGCTATGAAGACGCAAATACATTTGCGTCCAACGTTAATATGTCCTCTTTCAGACCCACCCTGAATGGGTCGACTAGCCCGTTTTTAAGTATGCCATGCCAACGTCTTTTTGTGGTGTACTTCTCTGTTTTCTAGCTCTAGTTAAAGTAGGCCCTGAAATCCTGCCACCGAGCCTCTTTTGTGGCTCCTGACTCTGGCAGCCTCTGCCCAGGCTATCTCTGTACCCGTGAACTCTGACTTACTTTCAGCGCGGCCCCTCGCGCTCAGCTCAGCCTGTTTTCTGCCAAGACTGACTATAACCTTCGAGTTATCTGTTCCGCTCCTCGAGAATGCATTCCTGCCTACTAGATCCTGTAAACATCCTCTCCAGCTGCAGAGCCAAAGGGCCGGCCTGTCTTTGTGCAGTTAATACAAGTAATTCATAGCCTCTGTTACCATGCTCCCATGGAAGGCCCATGCCCCCACGCTTCTCATGTAGACACTCAGGCGCTTATACACGCACTTTCTGTCAGTATAGAATGGCTTCTGCCCTAGAGACCTTTCCGTCCAGATAGCTTAGTTCCTATAACATTAGATATCAGATATGATAAAAGTACAAGTTGATCTGACATGCCCCGTCAATCACACGTCATGCAGCTGCGCGCGCATCCAAGCTTCCGATTTCTGCTGACACTGCAACAATTCTGTTAGCACCACCCCTTGGTGCCACCCACTTGCGTCACCTATCAGTGACGTTTCTAACACACACCTCTGATTCACGCCTAGTTCACGCCTCTTGATGATGTATTAGTACCACGTGTATACTGTTATCTTGTCTTCTCTCAACTGTTACACCTCTTGCATTATTCTTTATGGTATAAATCAAGTATATAAGCTATGTACTGTCAATAAACGAGAGCGCTCTATCCCTTCTGGCACCCCTGTGGTGTTCAGAACATGATATTCTGATCAAGACCATTCCTTTATGAGGAATAAAACCCTTAGAAACTCTAACACCACGGACTCTGTCTTTTTTCATTCTGATTGAGTTATTATTGATTAAGTACTTACCTGTATAGAAATTAAGAGAATAAATTAATTATTTACGTCATTTTGGCGCCCGAATAGGGACCCCTCCCCCACCTCACGCGCCGGTTGGTGCGTTGCAAGCTATGTCCCCTGCCATCAGTTAGACGGAACCTACGCGTACTGGCAGGATTTCCTGCATCTCCCTCTGACCCACGGAGGTGACGAAGACTGCGATCAGTGCCCAGACGAGGCGGTGAGGAGTGCGGAGGATCCCGACCAGAGCCTAGCCGAAAGAAGCAAGGTCCGAGGTGTCAAGAGGCCCACCAGGTTTTCCGAAGTTTTCCGAAGCCTTTCCGAAGTTTTCCGAAGCGTCGAGTCGAGTCCAGTCGAGTTTTCCGAGGCCTTCTGTTCCGTGCTTCCCGGTGAGTACCATTGCTGGGACGTATCTAGACGGGTTTGGGGTACACAAGTCCGGTCTGCACTGTTTTTAGGCAGTGTATCTGTACTGTTTAGCAGTATATCTAGTCCGAATTTCTGCACTGTTACAACAGTGTATCCGTACTGTTGAGCAGTACATCCAGTATAAGGGGGTAGTCATCTATGTCTCAAATGTCTTTTTATGTGATTAATGTCGTGGTATGAATGTGATTGTTTTAATGTGAATTATTGTGTCTCTCGTTTAACATAGCTATAACCGGTATTAAGCAGTAAGAATTGAGTATTCAGAAATAAGTAGACAAGATGCCTTTTTTCAACAAGTTAAAACAGATAGGAACTAGGAAAGGGATACTGGAGGAAGAAATTCCTATTCCCCCTAGGGACACTCCAGGTAATTTCATGTATAACAAGCACGGCATAGATGCCATATTATATCTAGACTTATGGGCCGACTACACCAAGCATCTAGACGAAAGGCACAGATGGCCCACTACCGGAACATGGGATGCCGAGTGCATCATGAATGTAGAAGAAGCATTATGGAAAAAGAAAGCTAGACAATCTCAGAAGGACGCCATAGAATTTTGGCGTAAGGAATCACATAAGCGTGCTGAGAAAGCACTCTGTAGAGAAGACAGACTTAAAGAATCAGAGAAAGATCAAGAAAACGAACTAGTAACTGAAGGGATCCGAGTAAAAACAGAACAAATAGACCGTGCCCGAAACAATCTTGTAAACGGTATGTATCTTGCGGCCGAGGGTACATCTGAGGCCCTGTCCGAAATACCGAAAAACCTGCCGCCACCATTAGTGCCAACTAAAGTAATGCACAAGACTACTAAAGACATATTCTTAAATTCGTATCTAGAAGATGTAGCACCAGCTTACACCAATCTGCCTGTTCGGGCCCTGCCTACTCACAGGGCCGGGGGTGGCACTCCGCCCCCAGATCATGGTCCACCGATACCGCGACAGACCTCCCCCATTCCGCCAGCTCCACCACTTCCCGCACTCAAAACTGACTTACCGAAACAAGGCCTACCAGATCCTACTAAACGAAAAATTCAGGTTCAGATACAGACTCCACAGATAGGTAATGACCAAGCCTCCTCTTCAGGAGGTGCGACCGCGGGTTTTCAAACCCCTCCATTAGCTCGCAGACTCAATATCAGGGACATGCAGAGTCCACTCGCACACAGGTCTCCCCGTTATGAAGCTTTTAGAGAAAACATGTCCGTTTGTCGATATGATCCAGTACCCGGTAAAGAAGATCTAATGATACTGGCATCACTACGGTTAAGATCTGCTACTGACATCTTACTATGTTATGTAGGAATGAAAGAACGCCTAGATAGAATATATGAGTTTGTTCAGACAGGGAAAGACCCTGACAGTATCAAGGATGCCATGGATAAACAGAAGGTTGACATTCAAGCACAGATATTGAGATTTTTCATAAATTGTCTAATTAGAGAACGAGATAGACCCGGAACAGATCAGAGTGAAATGGATGCATTGAATAAGTGGGGCCAGAATATAGCTGAAGGAAAACATGACAAGGGGGCTTGCATAGCCAGTATGTACAAGAAAATCAGGAAGGCAGTAATAACGGCGCACCAGAAAGAGAAAGAACAAGCTTCCTCCGAGGAGGAAGAAGAACTCGGGGAACCAGAACCCACAAATAAGACTACAGACACTATAGCATACGTTGGTAGAGGAGCCTACCTTAGGAAAGGCGTCCGTCCAGAAAATAAGAGAGTTTTTCTCTCTGCTTTAACAAATCCGAATTCTTCTGAACATCAGTTCCAAGAAACTGATAAAAGGCTTCGAGACCGAATGGGGTACCATGTACTCAATTCTATGGATGAACAAGAATTAGCTCGGACAGCAGTATTATGGGCCGAAAATCCAGACATATATAATGATGATACATTAATGCAGACATTTCTGAACCTCTCTCCAGACGAACAAAAATTAGCAGGAGTATACATGATTCAGCACCTCCTCATCAAGTTCAGAAACCATCATTCTGATCCAGGTCCCTTACATGAAACATTAGAAGCACTACTTATGGATAGATGGAGAGGTTTCAGTACCAAGTTAATACAAATAATTCTAGAACAACGACATAAATACAACACCTTCATAAGCTCTGAATATGTCCCTGCCCCGCCTCCAGAAAGGAAAATGTACCACATGCAATGCGGGGGTGGCATGGAAAGTCAGAACCCCTTACGAGAAGTACACCCAGTTATGGGTGAGGATCATACCTTGAAACGTGTGTATGTTCACACGCCACTGACTAAGTTAGAACTGTTAGAAATGAAGAAACTGGTCCCGTGTCACGATAAAGACCCTGCAGGCTTTCACAGAGAGCTCAAAGACATGTTACTCATGGGGGATTACACGTATGATGATATCATGAAAATGTTGAAAGTGCTGTTGCCCACGGGCATTTACGAGAAATTGAAGGAAAAAGATTGGGAGGTGGGGGAGGCAAAGATAGCGTGGGCAGAAATAGAAGACGAAGAAAGCAAACGAATCCCAGGGTTAGGCCTTGGGGATAAGACTAAAGCATTACCAGGTTTAATAGTACAGGTTTTGCCAAGATTATTGACAACTAGAAAGGAAGATTGGGACGCAATTTCGTCCTGTAAACAGAAACAAGATGAAGATACTAGTGACTTCTATTCCAGATTCGAGAAATGTTTCATTATAAATAGTGGCCTACAACCCAGTAGCGAGTCATATCCACACCTTTTTGTATCGAAACTAGTCGAGAATTCCCTACCATTAGTTAAAAATCGAGTGTACAAAGTTGAAAGTACTTGGCAGGCAAATACGCCATCCCAGATGTTACAGATGTTACAATATCACCAGAGCAGAATTAGGGAAGAACAAGATCAGGAACAGAAACGTATGAAAGACACGAAAATGAAAATGTTAGTAGCCCAAACGGTCCCCGCTGACGGTCAGAGAAAAAGTGGGGCCCAGACAAATCACTCTACAGCTCCCGTTAAGGGGACATGTAATTATTGCAAGCAGCCAGGTCACTACGTACATGAATGTCCAGTCCTGAAACATAACATAGCAACAGGTAAAACTAAAGAAAGACCGCATCCACCTAGACATGACCATGGGCATCACCAGACCTCACAGAGCGAACAGCAAATGCAGAACACACAGCCTATGCATGCTCCATCTCACACAGCACAGACAGTAGCGGTACCACAGCCACAGCCCATTGCCGCGACTCAGCAAGTGTCACAACAGATGTACCAGTATGCCCAGTCGGCATATCCAGATTATCCCCGTTATACATGAAACAGCCTAGAGAGGGAAGGTGGCCTGCCTCTTATTGAAATTCCTGTAGACCAAGAAGGCCCTTACGTACACAGTCAGGTATTGGGAAAAGATAGAAAGTTTTTAATTGACACAGGGGCAAGTCGCACCACAATCAGTCATGATGAAGTTCCAGGGGCACCCCTCTCAGGCTCACAGAATGTTTCCCTTGGTTTTTCAGGACAGCCTATTGTAAATGAAGTATCGGAACCAGTACCATTAGCTGTGGGTCCATTATCACGAGTTACAGATTTGTTACTTACGAAATCATGTCCAGAAAATCTGTTAGGAATTAAAACACTGAAGGCTCTAGGAGCTATAATATGCTGTTCCCCGGAGGGAGTCAGACTCTTTCTACGGGATTTCAAGGGTCATTATGTTTTACGTGATTTTGATGTCAGACTGAAAAATGTACCAGATCACTTATGGGCGAAAGGCCCAGCTGATGTAGGTTGTATGCATATCACTCCATACCGTGTTACACTCAAGACAGGAGTTGTTCTACCCAGAATCAGACAATACAAGTTACCACCTGATGCTGTTGTGGCTTTACTGAAAATCATTGAAGAGCTCATTGCCCAAGGAGTGGTCGTAGAGACCGACTCCAATATCTGTAATTCACCTATCATTCCAATTCTTAAACGTACAGACCGCAATGCACCGCCAGTATATCGGCTGGTGATTGATCTTCGAGAGCTGAACAAATGCATTGTACCACAGTATCCTGTGGTCCCCGATATCTCTTCTTTATTGACTGCCATTGATTCTGAAGCAACGTTCTTTACTGTAATTGACCTCAAGAACGCCTTCTTTAGTGTACCTATTGACCCCGACAGCCAATATCTATTCGGATTCAGTTTAAATGGACGAAGTTTCAAATTTTCCCGCGCACCTCAAGGATTCACAGAAAGCCCCAGCATCTATAGCCAAGCACTGAAAAGACAATTAGATTGTATCCAAATGCCAGTTAACACCGCTTTACTGCAATACGTCGATGATCTGCTGATCACCGCACGAAGTGAGCCCGAATGTGAACACGCATCCTTGACAGTTTTACATTTTCTGGCTGACAAGGGACACAAGGTGTCCCCTTCGAAGCTACAATTCTGTGTACAGCAAGTTGTGTACCTGGGTCACTTGCTGTCCAAAGTGGGGAGACAGCTCACTCCCGATCGCATTCAGTTAATTGTAAACATGCCACAACCCCAGACACAAAAGGAAGTGCGGGCCTTCATAGGCCTCACCTCGTACTGCAGACAATGGATTCCCCAATATGCATTTCTAGCTAAACCACTCATTCAGTTAACAACACAGGAGGCAGCGACTTCAACTGCCCTTCCTTGGACTCAGGAACACACACAAGCTTTTGAAGAGTTAAAGAAAGCCTTATGCCAAGCACCAGTTTTAGCAACACCATGTTACAGCAAACCGTTTACACTTTTTGTCACAGAACGTGATGGTACAGCGTTGTCTGTCCTCACTCAAGATCAAGCAGGTTCACATAAGCCTTGTGCTTATTTTTCAAGTACATTGGATTCAGTAGCCCAGGCACTCCCTGCGTGCTTAAAGTCAGTAGCAGCAACAGCGTTAGCAATCAGACAGAGCGATTCAATTGTTCTAGGTCATCAGTTAACAGTACAAGTTCCACATTCTGTAGAGGTTCTGTTAAACAGAACCCAGACTCAACACTTGACTATAGCACGACTGACAGGTTACGAGTTGACACTATTCCAGCCACACATAGAAAGCAGACGCTGCAGCATCTTGAACCCAGCAACACTGTTACCTACAGTTATGACAGATCCAGCTCCGCATGATTGTATAGAGATCATTAATGCAGTAACAAAACCCCGACGAGATTTAACAGATATTCCATTGACAAATCCAGACCTGACACTTTATGTAGATGGTTCATGCATGAGAACAAGTACAGGAGAATTAGTGGCCGCGTATGCAGTGACCACTGAAACTGAAGTTAAAGAGACACATCGTATTGATACACTGTCTGCTCAAGCAGCAGAGCTCACCGCTCTGACCCGAGCCTGTATTCTAGCCAAGAACAGAAATGTCAACATATACACTGATTCCCGTTATGCATTCGGAGTTGTTCACGACTTCGGAGTACTCTGGCAGGAGCGAGGTTTTCTGACCTCCCATGGTGCCAAGATTCAGCACGGTCCCCTCATTCAAGCACTGTTAGAGGCAATACATCTGCCTTCAGCCATATCCGTCATGAAGTGTAAAGCACATACTAAAGTCACAGATTCTGTTTCCCAGGGTAACGACCTGGCAGACCAGACAGCGAAACATACAGCATTGACTCACACTCAGACAACTGACACGACAAAAATAACCGAACCGACACATTGTATGACAGTCAGAGATCCCACACTAGATGTTATCGACATTCAGACACATGCTACTCCAGATGAAATAAAGAAATGGATTGAACTAGGAGGGATCCAGACAGATCAAGGTTGGATGACGAAGGGAAAATCTACATGGTTTCTCCCTGACTCTATGGTTCAAGTCATGATAAATACAGCACATAGTCCTGCACATCTAGGAGAGAAAGCAATGTTAGACAGTTTGAAAAATCTCTGGAACAATAAACACTTACGAGCAGCAGCAAAACAGAAAGTACGTACTTGCATGATCTGTTGTCAGTTCAATCCAGGTAAAAGCGTCCCTGTAGAGCAAGGTGGATTTCATCCTCCCGATCACCCTTTTGAAGTCCTCCAGATGGATTATATCCAGATGGACCGTTGTCGAGGATTTAAATATGTTCTCGTAGTTGTCTGTGCTCTGTCCCGCTGGACTGAAGCATACCCAGTTCCCGATTACACAGCTCCGACCACTGCCAAGCAGCTGGTTCGTGAATTTTTCCCACGATACGGCCTGCCTCGTGTCGTGTACTCAGATAATGGCCAGCCATTCTCATCTGCATTAATGAAAGAAGTTTCTTTATTACTGGGATACCAGTGGAAGTTCCATTGTGTCCGACATCCAGAAGCCGCAGGCCTTGTTGAGAGGCATAACCAGACACTAAAGATCCGCCTTGCCAAAATATGTCAGGAGAAAGGGGTCGACTGGATAGTCGCCCTGCCCGTGGCACTATTCTACATGAGAATGGTCGCCCATTCGAGATCAGGGCTATCCCCGTACGAGGTGGTCTTTGGAAGACCACCGAATATGTGGGGGACGCCCATTCCAAAGAAGATTACTGATGTTGATTCTAACATGTTGACAGATTACCTTGCCTCCTTGATGTCTGCACTCCAATCATGTCGTTCACAGGTTGCCGCAGCCTTCCCTGACAACACCGATGTAAAGCCACACGACGTCCGTCCTGGGGATACTGTACTTGTCCGCAACTTCGACAGGAAAAGTCCGCTGGAGCCCCGCTGGAAGTCTCCGAAAACCGTACTGCTTACCACAAGGACCGCCGTCAAGTTGGAAGGAAGAAAGGGGTGGGTCCACTCGAGTCATATCAAACTTTGCAACGAACTGAAAAACGAATTGAAACAGGACTCTGACTCGCCCACCCCCACCAAAGACTGTGTCCAGCCAAAAGACTTTACCGTAACCGAAAGAGAAAAGACTCCCCAAGAACAATATCGTATGAAACTCCGATCTAGCAAGTCAGACAGTTTAATTGTTTAAGTCCTCCCCTAGGTGAATCGGTTAAATAGTTTCTGACATGTATCCCCTAGATCGAGATAGAGAGAGAGAGAGAAGATTTAAGAAAAATGCCTATTGCAAATCACTTCGTAGTCACTGTATAGTAACACTAATAATCATGTTTATTCTGAGTGTTTTAATTATCGTTGCCAGCATTCTGCTACCTATTTACTGGCCTATTTTCAGGCGTGAACAATCTGCTTACAATGTATCTGCTGAACATTCTTTTAGCGAATTACCTCCACATGAGCTTTCTTACAGACTCGCGCTGCGCAACAATACATTCATTAGTATGTTACATCACTCTCATCAGACCAGCAATGCCACCGATTGCTGGGTATGTGGCCGACTCCCTCCCCATCAGAAATATCAGGGAGCCCTGCCTCTTTTTCCGTATCCATTCTCGCATAATGGCTCTTGCGGTGCATGGTTTAAAATGATTAATGACTTAGATTCTGAGATTGCTGTTACCCCCGAAGGAGGCTGGATTTGGGGAAACTTGAATTCAGTCCTATACTATGCCTGTTATCCTGACAGTAGTGGTCAATCTGTTAAAGAAGGAACTGATCTAGAAAATGAAGTATATGGGTTAGGCAATTATACAGAAACTCTTATGATTCTTGTTGTTGAATCCGAAGCTGCACCCGTCCTTCCCGCCATGTCAGTATTACCAGTCACCGGTCACCTCTGTGTTAGAAAGAAGGGTTCAGTACATTTAGGTCATAGTAAATGCACTACTGTAATAGAATACACTGACGAGGGTAGGTCCTCATTTCAAGCTAGACGGCATACATATTTTGTTTGTGGTCATACCGCATACATAAGTCTACCACCAGATTGGGATGGTACCTGCTATCTTGCTTTCCTTCTGCCCCCTGTTTTTTTAGCTCCTCCTGATTACCATCATAATTCAAACATAGTAAGCAAGAGAGTCCGAAGAGATGTTCCGCTTGTCGACTATACAGAAACAGCATGGGAACAGTATACCGATTTTAATAAAGGATTCTTTTTCTTTGTAGGACCTGTTCAAAATAGTAAACTGATACGCAAATTAACTAGAACACTCGAAGTAGTAGTACATGAAACTACTTCCGCCTTAGGTAATATAACAGAGGAACAGTCTGCTATGCGGATTGTTGTCCTTCAAAATCGTCTCGTGATTGACGTCATCTTGGCAGATCGAGGTGGAGCTTGTAAGGTCATCGGGTCAAGTTGCTGTGTTTTCATTCCACAAAATGCACCATCAGTGTACCAAGCTATTACTCGTCTCCATAAAATTGCAAATCTGATACATCAGAATCCAGGCACCTGGACTTGGTCCGGTTGGTTCTGGACAACGTTAACTGCTTGGGGATGGAAGATCCTATCCTTCCTAGGCTTCGGCCTAGTCATAGTATTCAGTTGCTGCCTGTGCCTACAGTGTGGGCCAGCGATTTGTGGACTGTGTGCCACCTCCTGTATTGAACACTCTAGTTTCCTTTCAAAACGCCAGAGAAAGAAAGATGAGCAGATGATGCTGCAAGAACAAACTGATAGATTTATGAGGATCGAGATTTCATGAAGGGTCCGTAGGGAACAAGGAGGGAATGAGGAAATATAAATTTTTGGTCATGTTATGTTCCCTATCGAGTACCCCACCGACTCCGTGTACCCAGCTTAAAGTACATGTAACTTCCCTCCTGAACCAGCTATGAAGACGCAAATACATTTGCGTCCAACGTTAATATGTCCTCTTTCAGACCCACCCTGAATGGGTCGACTAGCCCGTTTTTAAGTATGCCATGCCAACGTCTTTTTGTGGTGTACTTCTCTGTTTTCTAGCTCTAGTTAAAGTAGGCCCTGAAATCCTGCCACCGAGCCTCTTTTGTGGCTCCTGACTCTGGCAGCCTCTGCCCAGGCTATCTCTGTACCCGTGAACTCTGACTTACTTTCAGCGCGGCCCCTCGCGCTCAGCTCAGCCTGTTTTCTGCCAAGACTGACTATAACCTTCGAGTTATCTGTTCCGCTCCTCGAGAATGCATTCCTGCCTACTAGATCCTGTAAACATCCTCTCCAGCTGCAGAGCCAAAGGGCCGGCCTGTCTTTGTGCAGTTAATACAAGTAATTCATAGCCTCTGTTACCATGCTCCCATGGAAGGCCCATGCCCCCACGCTTCTCATGTAGACACTCAGGCGCTTATACACGCACTTTCTGTCAGTATAGAATGGCTTCTGCCCTAGAGACCTTTCCGTCCAGATAGCTTAGTTCCTATAACATTAGATATCAGATATGATAAAAGTACAAGTTGATCTGACATGCCAGACTTCTGTCTCTTTCCGTCAGTGTAAATGTCAAGTCCCCTGCACCCCGTCAATCACACGTCATGCAGCTGCGTGCGCATCCAAGCTTCCGATTTCTGCTGACACTGCAACAATTCTGTTAGCACCACCCCTTGGTGCCACCCACTTGCGTCACCTATCAGTGACGTTTCTAACACACACCTCTGATTCACGCCTAGTTCACGCCTCTTGATGATGTATTAGTACCACGTGTATACTGTTATCTTGTCTTCTCTCAACTGTTACACCTCTTGCATTATTCTTTATGGTATAAATCAAGTATATAAGCTATGTACTGTCAATAAACGAGAGCGCTCTATCCCTTCTGGCACCCCTGTGGTGTTCAGAACATGATATTCTGATCAAGACCATTCCTTTATGAGGAATAAAACCCTTAGAAACTCTAACACCACGGACTCTGTCTTTTTTCATTCTGATTGAGTTATTATTGATTAAGTACTTACCTGTATAGAAATTAAGAGAGTAAATTAATTATTTACGTCAGTCTGGTGTTCCTAATACGGGTGCGGAACAAAGGGCCTGCCTCAACTGTTCAAAAGCTTTCTGACATTCATCTGTCCACTCAAGAGGCATTGGTGTAGTCTTGGACAATAATGCTAGCAAAGGTTTTATGATATGTGAGAAACCCATGATCCATTGTCTACAAAAGGATGTCAACCCTATAAAGGCACGCACATCTCTCTGCGTGCGGGGGACTGGTGTATCTAAAATTGCTTGAATTCGATCAGATGTTAATGCCCGCCCCTCCTTAGACAACAGATGACCAAGGTAGGTCACCTGGGGTCTACAGTATTGAAGCTTTTTCTTTGAAACCTTGTGATTGTGTTGTGCCAAAAAGGAAAGTAACGCGAGTGTACTCTGTTCACATTGTGCATAGGAGTCGGCGGCAAGCAAAAGGTCATCCACGTACTGGATGAGCGCAACGCCAGACTGCAATTTAAAGGAATCTAGTTGTCGTTTCAAAGCCTGGCTGTAGATGCTAGGGCTCTCAGTATATCCTTGGGGAACACGACAAAATCTATATGATTTATTATTGAGCGTAAAACCAAACAGATATCTACTATCTGGATGAACAGGGATAGAAAAGAACGCATTCTTTAGGTCAATAACAGTAAAAGTGGTGGCCGTCGGTGGAACCAATGTAAGTAAAGTCGTAATATCGGACACCACTGGGTATTGGGGAATGACAATTTTGTTGACTTCACGCAAATCAATAATAAATCGGTAGATCTTGCCATCTGAGTCTCTTTTGAGAATCGGCAGAATAGGGCTATTACAAACATTATAAGGGACCTCCTCCACTACCCCTGCAGAAATCAAGTCCTGAACAATATGTGTCAGTGCAATTTCACCTTCCTTTGAGATCTTATACTGTGGCACTCGTGGTAGAGGAGCCCCCTCCTTAACAGTAATGCGTATTGGTGGAATGCGCATCTCTCCCACATCCGTATCTGATGTCGCCCACAACGTGTGCGGCAGAGAGGCCAAAGCAGGGATATCTAAAATGGCATAAAATCTGTCGGGTTCAATGCAATCATCAGGGTCAGGGTAGTTGTCGTTCAAGATAACCCGCACTCCCTCTGGAGCGCAGCGTATTGTTGCTCGGAAATATTTAAGCAAATCAATGCCCAGGATATTGTCTGGGGTATGAGGTGATAACAAAAATTGGCCAAAACTAAAGTATTTGTCAATGCATAGTGCAAGGGGCTTGGACAATGGGCTGGGGGATGGTGTGCCATCAAACCCTACACACGTAATCATTTCGCCAGACAGGGGAGCCCTCGGAACCAAGTTTTTCGACAGAGCGCTACGAGTAGCTCCTGTGTCGACTAGAAATTGATCAGTAGAACCCAAAATACCCGCTGTTACATATGGACCTTGCTGATCTACCGGCACTTCAACTGATTCCTTACCCCATCCTACGCAATCCTATGCATGCACATAATCCTGGTGTTCCACATTCTCTCCTTCCAAAATCTGATATTGATTCCGTCTATCAAACGTGTTTCGTTCGCCCTGGCCACGGCCCCTCTCCTCGACCTGTCTACGATCACCTCCGCCACCTCTCGTTCCAGTATAACCTCCTCTTGACCTTCCACTGCCTCGACCACGCTGACTACGCTGTTCACGAAGTACCGGACAATCTTCGGCCCAATGCCCAAACTCCTTACAATAAGCACACTGATCCTCCGCAATGTCCGTACGACCATACGACGCGTTTCCTCCACCTCGTCTACCTCTATCATTCCCTCTACTCTGTGTTCCCCGGACCTGTGCCAACATCACCTTCGTTTTCAATTCCTTCGTCTTTTTCTCTACACTTTCTTTAGCTTCCACCTCCTGCCGCTCATAATACTGAGCCATAGTTAACAAGGACGCAGGGGTCGCCGTGGCCCAGGAACTTTCACTCGATTTCAATCGCTTAGCAATCTCTGGTAGGAGATTAGCTACATACTTATCTACAAACAGATGCCGACCCGTATCGTCTGTTAAAGATTGACCACTGTAATCATGAAATGCCTCCTCGAAGCGTGTAAAGAAATCAGAGACCGTTTCATCGGGTTTCTGCTTGCACGACGTTAACATGGTCCAATCAATCTTTTTGGCGGGAACAAGCGTTTTTAATTTACGCAAAATAGCTGCCGGGAGTTCTAGGATTAGCTGGCAAGGCTTGCATGCTGGTGCCCTGTCTAAATCTGCAGCATTTATTTCTTTCCATGTCCCTCCCAATATTGCCTCATCATTATTTTTACGAATCTGCCGCCACATATCAGGTGGTAATATCAACCCAAAAAATAAGTCTATGTCCACAAGAGTCATCACACAAGACGATATAGCCCCCTCCACCCCCTCATAAAATGCCGCTGGGTTTTTTTCGGAGATCAGGTAAAGAATTTTTCAATGCCATGACATCTGCTCTATTCCATGGCGTATATACCCAATTATACACAAAATACCCTTTCGCATCCTTCGACAACTTATCATCATCCGTACCTTCCCCTTTTGGTGGAACATACAAAGGCGCGGCTTCACGCATAGGCATAACATGCAACGCAGAACTCTTATCTGAACCACGAAGAGAACACTCCTTAGCCGCCCCGCCATTTCCCGGCTCGGACTCCTTTTGCCTCCGTTTCCGTTCCTGTCGCAATTGGGTTGTCTCATCCCGCAGCGAGATCAATTGCTTGAACAGGTCGTCAACATCTGTAAGATCAAAATCACCTTTAGCTAAATTCTCACGATACACCGACAAAACTTTAGGCTCTAACGTATCAGAAAGTTCACGATATGCGTTTACAACTTCATCCGCCAGGCTGGACAGAAAATACATTAATTCAAGATCCGACCACCCCTTTTTCTCTGTTAACAACTGCTCCTGAGTAACACAATGCTTATTCACTTTGCGAGCCCAACTGCGTAAATGAGCGGACCTCTCCGCAGTAAACCTGAGAGCCGATACCCCTTTCTGGCTCGCCCGATCCTGTCCATCATCCTCGGAATCCGCAGCCGGAGCCGTCGGTGAAACGTACGGAGGCGGTGACCGATCTAACAAAGAAAAATCATCAATTTCATTATTAAGGACAGGATAAAGTGGTCGGCGAATAGGAAACTGACCAGTCGTTTGCAAATTACGTTCCCGTTCCTCCCTTTCTTTCTTCTCCTGAGCCTCCTTCTCCTCAAGCTGTAAAGCCTTATCCCGAGCAGCCTTGCGCTGCTCTTTGTCCGCCAAGGCAACCTCACGCTTCATTCGCTCACGCGCCGCTTTCTCCCACATTCGCACGCAATCAAACATGTTTTGTCTAGACCTGCGTTGAAACATACATTGCTCTACAAATTGGATTTTACTCAAATCGTATGACCCGTGTAGGGGCCATTGCAATTCAGGATCGGCCTTGGTGTACTTATGCCATAATTTACTGTACATAATAGGTGGAAGGCCGAATTTGATGTACATATCCCTATTTGGTGTTCCCTCTGGGGGAGCCGGCTGTGATTCCGCTAACCTAATTGAGGTACCATCTCCTAAACAACACATTCCCCAGAGTGTGCTGAAAACAGGCATGTTCAAAGAGTATCACGAAAGCGTGACACCGGACAAAATGGCACTTACAGTTCTTCTCACGATTGTGCCGCTCAAAGGAAAAAACAAAGTTAGAGAAACATCTCTACATGCCTGCCTATGTGAAGTGCACTACACATATAAGTTCAAAGATCACAAATTCAAAATGTTAGCTAACTCAAATCAAAGTTCATAGAACTCGGCAAGCGTCCGGAGACTACCTCACCGATCACAAAGCACAGATTTTCAGTAAGCGTCCGAAGACTACCTTACCGAACACAAATCTTAGGACTTCAGTAAGCGTCCGAAGACTACCTTACCGAACACAAAGCTTACCAAATTCTCAAATGTCCAGATTCCAACTGCCAAGGTCTTGTAAGCCAAATCAGCCAAACGGCGTTTTCTCAGTGATGCAGACACTTCGGAAACTCAGTCGGAGACCGGCGCCACCTGGAAGGTCAGATCGGAAGGAAAGGAAAAAACACCGTGGCAGCCAGGACTCGGGTCACTCGTGGCAGCGCGCGTCCATGGCGGATTTCCAAGCCTTCGTCACGACCTCTCCTTCGGGCATCCGAGTCGCCGATGAGTCCCTTCGTGGTCGCCAATTGAAGTATTTCGGGGTTCCCAAGGCCTACACGCTCCAGAGATTACCCACTTACACACAAGAACTGTTGGCACGGAAGCTGTAAAAGGCAAAGAACAAGTTTATTAAGACCCCATGGGGTGGTGGTACACTCAAACAGCACCCTTAGGTAATGCAAGAGGTATCACACCGAACATTGGTGTGACCCCGTTTATATACAGTTTAGGGGCAATAAAAGATAGGCGGCACAAGTTAAGACATAGTTTCGAGACATATATGGTCATGTTTTGGAATACTGCCAGCTCATTGGAGGGGGCACAACTCCGCTGGTCAGTTTGGCGCACATTCCTGAAGGTTTACGGTCAGTGGGAGCTGCGCATGTGCGGCTTGACCAGTACTAAAAATAGCCTGTTGCTGGGCAGACAAGAGCGGTCAGTAGAACGGACAACGGACTAAAGGGCACGTCGGCCACGAGGCCGCTCATGATCTAAGATGGCCGCCACAGTATTCAAAATGGCGTTTATCGTATATAGCCAAGTTAAGGAGGACAACGTGTAGGTTCAGCTAATCGCTAACACGGACGGGCCAATTACGACACGCCGGCTCCATATGCATAACTAACACTCATCCTAAAAACAACGCTTCATGGACGTCCTTCGACACCTATTCCGAAGAATCAATCCACAAGCTGCTGGTCACCTTGAAACCTGCCAATCATCACACAGATCCCCTACCTGCCAATACTGTTAAAGTCCTCACCCCCCTGTTCCTCCCACTCTGGACTAAAATCATCAACTGTTCCCTGCAACAAGGGCTCATCCCAGATTCCCTCAAGATTGGGCAAGTCGAGCCTATACTCAGGAAACCCACAGCTGACCCGGCCGACCTAAACAACTATCGTTCTATCACCAATATCACCACTCTAGCAAAACTGTTAGAAAAATGCGTACAACTCCAAATGACAAAACACATTGAGCAGTTTGACCTCCTCAACTCTCACCAATCCGGATTCAGAGCAAAGCATAGCACGGAAACGGCCATGACACACATAATAGATGATGCCCTCCAAATCCTTGATCACAATGAGTCTTGCCTCCTCATCCTTCTTGACCTCTCTTCAGCATTTGATACGGTCAAACACGAGAATCTACTGGAGCTCCTAAATACCAGAATGGGCATATCCGGGACGGTTCTCAAATGGTTCACGTCCTTTCTGCACAACCGTTCTCAGAGGTTCAAGATCAACAACGCACTGTCCTCGCCTGTGCCAGTAACACTGGGCGTTCCGCAAGGTTCCTCCCTATCCCCCACACTGTTCAACCTCGTCATGGAACCACTCACCACCTTGCTTCAATCCTCTAAGGTACATTTCCATATGTACGCCGATGACACTCAGCTCTACCTCAAGCTTCAATCGCCGGAAGACATCAAACTGTTGAATGCCACACTAAGAAACACCCAGGCTTGGCTGGCCGACAATCACCTCAAACTAAATGCTCTGAAAACTGAGTTTCTTCTGATCTCTCCTCCTGCGAAAAAGGCCATCACCCAAACCTGGCTCAATCATCTAACCGCACTCAATGTCCAACCCACCATCGTGGACTCAGCGAAATCCCTTGGCATCACACTGGACTGCAATCTCGACATGCAGCAGCATATTAGCATAGCAACTAAAGGAGCCAACTTCCAAATCAACACGCTGAGAAAACTCAAACCCTTCCTACCACCCAAGGACTTCCAAACTGTGGTACAAGCCTTAGTCATTCCTCGCATAGACTACGGAATTGTGGCTCTCAGCGGGCTCCCCCTGACAAAAACGGCTCCCCTAAGAGCCTCCCTGAACGCGGCCACGAGACTCATCACCGGCTCAAGAAAACACTTGCATATATCCCCTGACTTAAAAGCCCTGAACTGGCTGCCTATTGAAGCCAGAATTCAGTTGAAAATTGCCTGTATGACACACTCGGCCGTACACCACAAGGCACCCAACTACCTCTCTCATAAGCTGACCATATCAGGAGGCTCAAGATCCAACAGAAGCACAAACACTCTCCTCCTGAAACCACGGAGATTCCGGAAGGAAAAAACATACAAACGCTCCTTCTCTGGAATGGCACCTAGGATCTGGAATGCACTCCCGCCAGAAACCAGGCTTATCCCGTCCACTATACTCTTCAAGAAAGAGGTGAAGGCCATCCTTATGGCTAAATACACCTGAACACTATTGATACTGGAACAATGACAGACTTTGGCTCCCTCATTATCGGCTGTCTGAATACTTACCTTTGTACACTAGGTCTTGAGTGCCTCAATAACCTGCAATGCACCCACTACTGACTACTGCTCTGCCTTCAACATTGTGTTTATTCACCCTCTGGGGTGCTATAATCTTATCCGTTTAGACATTGTACTGTTGCCATACTATTGTTTCTTGATTGTTATTACTCTGTATACTCTTGTATGATTGATACCCTATTTTTGCAACTCACTGTCTACGGAATCTCATATTGATTTAAGAGTCTTGTTTATCCTACCTACTGTTTCTGTAAAGCGCTCTGATATCTGCAAAGATCTTGTACGCGCTATATAAAACTTTAAATAAATAAATAAATAAATAAATAAATTATTACATCTTAGAGCCCAGAAAACATAGTTTTAAACATAGCCTTCACAATCTACATACAGCACGCATACCGTATCTTAACGCTAACGCCGGAAGGACCAGCAAACCCCTCCCTCCCCTATCTAACTGTCTAAATTTAAAACGTATTTTGCTTTTAATTTTTAAAATTGTCTATAACCGGTGGCATTTCATCATAATTGTTGTTACTGACTGGTGTTCTATTTTAATTTGACTGCATTTTATCATAACTAGTAGTAATTTCTTGAATATGGGCTGTTTTTTACAAGTTGAATGTCGTAAACTGTCAGCACATCAAACCCCTTTTGTCGCTTGGCATACAATGTTTTATTCTTTAATAGGCAACAGAAATTGTACAACACGATCCGGACGACTCTCATTGATCAATTGTTGTTAAAATGTGCTCCTTATTTCATTTATTAACGTGTTGATTTGTGGGAATTACTGAGAAGCACTTTTAAGGATATCTTTTTTATATCCAAATAAAGATTATTATTATTATTAACACCACCTCCCAAACCCACCAATCCCCTTTTGACTTACATGAAATGTTTCAACTAATGTGGGATGGACATGTAGGTTTTAGGATATAAATGGGGTGCCTTTAGGGGTGTGTTCAGACTTGCTGGGAGGAAGAGAAGACGGGTGAATGTGTTGCTGTTCGTCTGCTTGCAGAGGGGCCTAGCTGTTTTCTGTCTCTGGCTCACTCCTGGGTTCTGAAATCTTTGTTCCCTGATTCAATTTCAGGGAAACCCTACCATCACCTAGGCGAGGGGATGGTTTTTGACAGACCGTAGGTTTGTATCATTTCGACTCATTCAAGCAAAACCACTTGTACATGTATTGTCTCTGAAACTTTTGTCTCTTCACCTATCCACTCCGTCATAGGTATATTAATAGGTATTAATTTAGATGAAGTTATTGTCTCTTCATCTATCCCCTCTGATAGGTGTATTTTGTTTCACATTTGATTTTGCTGAAACTTTTGTCTCTTAATCTATCCACTCTTTCATGCACAAATTCCTTGCCTGTATGATGAGTTTGTATTCATTTGAAATTGCTGATGTTTTCTCTCTCTTTGTGAATTTCATTATTTGCATTTTGTGACCTTATGCAATGAGCATTAACCATTTTGTTTTAAAAAAACACTTTATTTTGAGATAAAGCTTTATTAACTTTACAGAGAGTCTGTTATTATTTATGTTATGTTATGTTACGTTATCACAATTTTTATAGCGCACTCCTACCCTTAGATGTCTAAGCACTTATGGACCGCATGCTGCACAAAAAGCTTAGGGCCCGATGTAGGTAATACGCATTTTCCGATTTTAAAATACCGAATCGCACCGAATCGGTATTTTGAAATCGGAAACTGAGATGTAGATAAAAAAATTCGGAAAAATACCGAATCGGTAGGAATCGGTATTGTGATTCGATACGTACCGAATCGGCATTCACCGATTCGGAATTTACCGATTCGGCTACAACCGATTTGGCAAATACCAAATCGGTAATCGCAATACACCCCCATGGCCAAAAGGTCCATAGGAACGCATTGTAAATACCGAATACCGAATCGGTAAGATCCGAATCGGTAAGATCCGAATCGGTAAAATCCGAATCGGTAAATACCGAATCGGTAAATGCCGATTCGGCAAGCAAGTCAAACTGAAACCAAAGACAACAGCCAATGAGGTGGAACCACCCTCCCCCACCCTAGCAGGGAGTGGCTACCCAGGCAGGTGCAGCTCATTAAGAACTTTCTGGAGAGGCAGCCTGAGCTGAGCATTCACAGTGAGCAGCAGTGGAAGCAGGATCCAGAGCACTGTGAAAGATGGCTAGCAGCACTGAGAGCCAGAAGGCTGGGCACAAGAGGAAACCAAAATTCAGCACCATGGTGCTGCAAGTGTTGGTGGAGGAGGTGGTGAGGGTACACAGGCAGCTGTTTGGAAGGCTGTCCCTCACTGTACCTGAGAGCACGAAGAGGAGGCTGTGGAGCGAAATTGGGGAGAAAGTCAACGCTGTCGGTGTCACCCCCAGGAGCCTTGATAACCTCAAGAAGAGGTTCTATGACATCCGCAGCCTCACAAAGCGGAAACTGGCAGAGCTGCAGAGGCAAGCAGGACTTACTGGTGGAGGCAGGAACCCGGCGCCACCCCTCACTGACCTGGAGGAACTAGTGGCGACTACCATCGAGAGGGAGAGTGTGGTTGGAGTTGGGGACCTGGATAGCTCAGCCAGAGCTACAGCTAAAGGTAAGAAGCATGCGCATCATGACACACCCTACCAGACACCTCCCCTTTAGACCCAATGCACAGCCAAACCCCAACCCAGTACTGCTACCAACAGACAAGAGAAATGCATCATGGTAAATGTAGTCAGCAGAACTAGGCACAAATGCCAGTGCAGAAGCATAATTAAAAGAACTGTGAAACTGAATCAAAGTATTTGAAATGATATGTGCAATGCTTTAATTGTAGTGACTGTAATCCATCAGCACTCAATTCACAAATGCTTCTTTATACCTAGGGGCACCATCAGGTGGAGGAGCAGGAGATAGTCAAGCACCAGCACCAGCACCATCTGCCAGTGCGGTGGCAGGGCCAAGCACCAGTCAAGCAGCACAGGAGGAGGAGGCGGATGAGAACACCAGTGCCCTGGAAAATGAGGAGGACCTTGGACATTCCTTCACATTTCTACACTCCCCCCGACTATCTGGCACGCCCCCATTGCAGTTCTCCCCAGATAACTCTCCACCACGGAGCCACCCTGCACCTGCCACATCTCCTGCCAGGAGTATTCTTGTAGCTCCATTGAACCCCATCGAGGGAGCAGCGGGTCAGGCCCCAGCCACCAACACAGTTACACCTGTGGCACCCCAGCCCACGCAGCAGGGCAGCAGCAATCCCCGGAGGCAAAGAACATCCAGCAGTGCTCTTCCAGCACTGGAGGGCAGCGTGTTTCAAGGGCTGGAGGGCAGTATGGTAAAGATCCAGCGGATGCAGGCTAAATCCATCTTGGCCTGCCAGCGCCAGTTGCGGGTGCATAACCTGCAGATGGGAGAGATGGCGCAGGGGTTTAAGACATTTGTAGAAAGCAATAAGGACATTGCTACAGGTCTTGGCCGAATGACCACTGCCATGACGCAGCTCTGTACCAAACTGGATGACCACGAGCACTCTCGCCGCAGGGATGCATAATAGGGCAATCAACCGCCTTGCTGCTGCTACCGCCCAGCTATGCCAACGTGGGGCAAATATGGAGGCCAGCCTGACCCAGAACACGGCTGAGGTCACTAAGGGCATGGCCCGCATTACGACCGCCATGGAGGCACTTATAATTTCAAACACTGTTGGCAATCCAGCCCTGGACCTGGGCGAGGCTGGGGACAGCAGCAGCCGCAGCAGCCCGGCCAGCGCAGTGTCAGAGCCGCGCCGGAGCAGCAGGCGCTCTGCTGAGGCTGCTGGACATGCAGAAGGGGGAGAGGCACATCCCAGTGCGGCTGCTAAGCGCAGCAAAAAATAAGCTTGCCAGGGCGGGTGAGGCAACCCGGACAATTGACATTGAACAACTTTTTGTTAACATTTTCTTTTGTTGCACATCAGTGCTGTAACGTTGTTGCAACATTATTAAATATTTCATTTCCTAACATCCATTGACCTGTCTGTGCATCTGTACTCACTCAGAAATAGTTTTCTGTAATCTCCTCACGTCTGTATCTGCCATCACTTGGCGTAGACACCCCAGCAGGTTGTGTTTGGGGCACAGCAACGTCGTCGTCATGGTCCTCGTAGTCTGACAACTCCACCTCAGTGCCCTTCTTTACCGCAAGGTTGTGCAACATTGCACAGACAGCTATGATCTTGCAGCAGGTGATGGGGGTATACTGCCTTGCACCTCCACTCTTGTGCAAGCACCTGAATCTGCTTTTCCAGATGCCAAAGGTCCGTTCAACTACATTCCTTGTGCTTTTGTGGGTCCGGTTATACCTCCTTTGGCTGGGTGTAGAGGGGTTGAGGTAGGGGGTGAGTATGAATGAGCGGAGGGCATATGCACTGTTGCCTAGAAGGAAAAGGGGTAACATTACTCACATGCATACATGTATTTCACTTAGCTACTTTGTGTTATGGGGTATGATGATGTGTCTCACCTAGGAGGTATCCTTCACCAAATTCGCCAGCCGTCAGCCGTGCATAGATGCCGCTCTGTTGAAAAATGTAGGAGTCATGGGTACTCCCTGGGAATTTTGCGACCAGGTCTGTGATGGTGCACTTCGCATTGCAGATCACCTGCACATTGATGGTGTGCATAGACTTCCTATTGCGGTATATGTATTCTGTGTCAGCAGGGGGGCAAATCGGAATGTGCGTGCCATCTATACAGCCGATGATTTGGGGAAATTATGCCATCTGGTAAAAGTCAGCTTTTGTTTGTACCAGTTCTGCGTGGGTTGCAGGGAAAGAGATGTATTGGTCCATCCTGTGTATCATGGCGTCAAGGAATTTGTGGAAAAACCTTGACAGGCTGCTCTGGGTCACCCCTCCTACCGCAGCTACTCCACTTTGATAGCTGCCAGACGCAAGCAGGTGTAGGCTGCATAGCACCTGCACGTGCGCTGGGATGGCGTGTGCCCTTGGGGTGGGGTGGTCCAACAGTGGTTTGAGGTCCCTGATGAGCTCCAGAATGGTGTCTGAGTCCAGCCTGTACCTCTGTAGGATCTCTGCCTCTGTGAGCATGAACAGGGTGATCCTCTGTCTGTAGACCTGTTCCTCTCTTTGCCATTCCCTCTCTCCTTCCTGCTGTAGCCGTAGCCGCCTTGCAATGACATAAAAAGCAGCCATCCTGTAAGTTGCAATGCATTTTGGGTCTATTTTTATAGGTTGAAGTTGGTTACCACCTGATTGTAATCCATGGTAAATTCCGATTTAGAAATACCGATTTGAGCCAAAATCGGAATTTCTGTGCTTCCCTACATCTCTCTCTCTGTCCGAATCGGAGATTTACCTATTCGGTAACTCTACCGAATCGGTAGGTTATCCGAATCGGATTTTTTTCCGATTCGCTGTCTCTACCGATTCGATACATGGACCGAATCGGTATTTTTTCTGATTCGGTGTCACTACCGATTCGGTACATGTACCGATTCGGTATTTTTATCGAATCGGTATGTTACCGATTCCTTCTGTTACCGAATCGGGGTATTTCCGAATCGGATTAAGTCCAATTCGGTAGCCATTCCGAATCGGTATATTTACCGATTTGGACGATTTTCATTGCCCTACATCTCGATGGCTGGATACCGATCGGTAAGCGCCGTAAATCGGTATTTTTGGCCGTTACCGATCGGTAACGGCCTACCTACATCGGGCCCTTAGTTCTTAAATAGCCATGTTTTAAGATATTTCCTGAACACCATCATAGTAGGTATCTTTCTAAGAGAGAGCGGGAGAGAATTCCAGAGACTAATGGTGCTATGACTGAAACTCCTGCCACCCCAATTGGTTGTCCTAATTCTGTAGGTAGGCATTAAGAAGGCAGTAGCCGAATGAAGTTGTCTCGAAGGGGGAATACCATTTAAAAATCTGCCAAAGAAAGCGTGGGCCCACTTTGTATAAAGCCTTGTGTGCTAAACACAAAGCTTTACATTTTATGCGATGAGCAACTGGCAGCCAATGTACTTTTTGTATTCCAGCCCTAATGGACTGGTATTTTGGAACATTAAGTACCACTCTAGCAGCAGCATTCTGTACTGACTGCAGTCTTCTAAGTTGACTAGACTGTAAATTAATATTACAATAATCGAGTTTAGACAACACAAGGGAAGTTAAAACGGTTTTTTTATGCTTTCTGGAACAAATGGAAGGATTTTACGCACTGTTCTGATAGTAAGGAATGCAGAGTACACCACCTTGGAGACTTTGGATTTAAAATTCAGCTTTTCATCGATTATGACCCCCAAATGTTTAGCTTTCACTACTGGCGTAGGAGTGATGGAGCAGATTTCTTCTGCAGTCAGGCATTGTTTTATTTTTTGTGCTTCAGACAGACTGCATTTAAATTGCCACGCACCTTTTGGTGCAAGTTAAAACCATGGCACATGAAAAACATGAAAGTGAGGCCTATTCAGTCTGTAATTCTTTTGCTGAATTAACATGTGTTTTTGCAATGTAGAGAAAAGTGGCCTTTTTAGCTTTGAAGATTACATGAAATTAATGTTATCTTTGTGTTTGTTTTATTTTTGGGGCCTGCACAAAACATGGCTGCCTGTAAATCCATCAAGGCTATGGCTTGCAATTTAATGAGAAGGGAGCATGCGCAGACTGTGGCAGCTTTCCTCATGACAAGAAGTGAAGGACATCTTGAACTGTACATTCTTGTGATTGTGCCAATGTACCAGCTAACTAAAGTATCCGTCCTACTGCGCTGTGAAAGGAAGGAAGAATTAGAATGAAACATTTTTCCTAGTAAATGTTGCAAATGTTTATAAATGTATTATTCATGTATGCTTCTTGTGTTAAAACTGGTAAAGTCAGGTTTTTTAGAATGAGTCAGGGTTGTGAGAACTCATGCCATCAAGACTGACCAATCACGTACAGGTTTTCCTGAAGATGAAACATTTTGTGTAGTCTGCCAAAATTTAGTGTATAAATAAAAGCCTCTCTGGATGGGGGCTGGCTTTTTTAGCTCAGCTGGCTTCTAGGCTCATTAGGGGGTGTGTGAGCTCTTGAGAGAAGGAACAGATTAGGCCAGACATCCTATGGGTTAGGTACGAGAAACGTCCCGGGAGATTGCTGAAGAGGAGGTGCGTCCGAGGAGAGTCAGGGGGAGGTTTCTTGCTTTCACGTCATATCTTGGCACTGCAGGCCACATTCCTTTGAGGCCTGTGAAGGGAGGGCTGCTTGCTCTTTAGACACAGACAGATGCAGAAGAACAGCAACAGATAGAAAGGCTTTTTAGATTTAGATGCTAATCTATCAGTTTTTGCTTTGACTAATTAATTAGGTCTGAAAAGATTTATTTGTCTTATGCATTTATTTCTCTATATTGGGGATTTTTGCAAACTATTTGATTTTTTATTAGCCTTGCAAGACTATATTTTTCTTAGAAACTCTTTAAGAGTTTTGAATGACATTTTGCGCCACATTTTCTATCCTATATGTAATGCTTATATGCAGACTGTAAAATGTTCTGTATTAATGCTATTTTTCCTGTTTTCCAAATTCTGTAACCTGAATGATATTTTACTAATGAATAAAGGGTCAGAGAAAAATTAACTTTTGACTAGAAAATAAAACCCTTTAAATACTCAACAACTCTCTTTATTGGCTTAAAATAATAATTGCATTTTTGACTGTTCATCTTTATTTAAAGTCTCCTGAAGGTAATACATGGTGTGAAGGGCCCAACACCTTTTGAGCGGTAAATTAGAGGTGGCATGAAGGTTTTGCATTGAGAAACTACCAGAAGAAATTACCGCTCAATCAGTTTTTGGTAAGCAGAGGATGGTCATTATTGATTAGTTTAGTGATTAATGATTATTGATTTCACCATCAACTACTCAACTAATGGATCATTGACCTTAAGAGGGAAGTAAAATAATTGCCCAAGTTAGATAAATGTCCAAGTCCTGATTCCTGACTGCAATGCTCAGAACCTGAAGACTGGCAAAGCAGTACTGGAAGGTGATGCAAGAAGTGGTGTGAGTATCAATAGGGTTGTGAAATGTTGTTAATATGCTAGGATGTATTTTTGAAGTGTTGAAAATATGAAGTTTTTTTTTTACTGTTGGTGACATTTTGCTCATTTTGAATTGATGGTGTTATTGATTATATTGGTAATTTCATAGGACATAATTTGTGGTTATTGATTACATGTTTTAACTCTTTATGTTAAGTTAGTGTCTTGTTCTATGTTGTCTGAACACGCAGGTATGCACACCTGTGGAATCCCGGGAAGGAATAGCGGGTGGTAAATGGAAGCCACACTGCATTGAGGTCTGTTGGAATAACACTGAGAAGCTAGGTAGGGCTGGCAGTGTTAAATTAGGGACTATTTTCTGTGTGAGTGATTGATAGCAAAGAGTTCGCTGGTGAAACATTGGTCTGATATCACCTAGAAAGGGTCACACTAAAGGAGTAGCAGGTTCTTCTGAGCTTGATTGATAGCAAAAGGGTTCGCTGGTGAAACTTTGGCCTAAGACATATCCTGAAAGATAAGGCCAAAGGAGTAGCAGGTTCTTCTGAGCTTGAGTGAAAGGTAAGCAGAAGGGATTTACCTGTAGTGTTTGAAGAGTAAACGAAAAGTCCTACTTTGTGAAGGGTAAGCGGAATGTGTTACTCGCAGTGAATATAAATCTATCCTTTATTTAGCACAACAGACAGAGTAGCGAATGTATTTATGTTGTTACTAATAGAGTTATTGATTAAGAAAATATTGCAGTAAGGTTTTCTGGAGGGTCAGTGGTAGGAGTGAAACTGACTAAAATTGAGACTGACAGCTTTGGAAAAAAGAAATTGCATTGAACTATTGCAAAAATGAAAATGTTTGAAGGTTTAAAGAATCTGTTAGGAGGTAAAGTGAAAAATTCGTTTTTTATTGGTGATGCTCCTGAAGGAACACCTGTGCATTTTATGTCTACCAATTTGGGACAAAATACATGTATGTGGGTTCACCAATGGTGCAAGATTACTGAAAAAGAGCGTTCTTTGAGGTTTCCAAAAGATGGTACATTTGAACTGCAAATTATTGACAAATTAAGGGAAGTGTTATGTGAAATAAAGACACCATCTAAAGCTGCACAATTTGAGGCCTTAAGCATGTGGGAAAAGGTAGCAAGAGAGAAAGCAAGTGAGGATAAAAAGGTAAAGCACCAAATGCAGGAGAAGAGAATTAATGATGATAATGAGCTTCAAATAAATAATGATTCAGGGGATAAAATAATGGATGCATTGTTAACTGAGTGTCCACCACTTTATGTGGTTCCCATTAAAAATACTGAAAATAGTGTACCAGTAAGCACTACAGTGGCTACTGCTTCTGTTGAACAGAGAAAAACACAGATTGAGAAAACTGTGCAAACATTCAAGATTTACCCATTACATGTTGATTCAGCACTGACAGTGATACCTCCAGGTGTTACTGCTTCAAATGTGCCTGATTCAGTCCAAGAATTGCTAACTGCAGATGCACAGATAATACCTAGAAAAATTATGACTGTACCAATTAAAATGGTCCCTACTGAAAAGGTTCAAAGAGCTGCAGAAGGAGTGATTATGGCAGAGTTTATTTCAGAAACTCAGAATTCACAGATTATTGGACAGAAATTACCCCAAGCACTGAAAGGTGGGGGGAAAATGGCCTTTAAAACATCTGCAGCCCAGGATAAAATAAATATATTTGAAAATGGGATTTCTCAAACCTGTTTTGAGGAAGCAGCAGTGATTAAAAAGATAGAAAACATGGGAGAACATATTAACACAGGCCCTGAAAAAGAGAGACAGCTTAGTGTTTTAAATTCAGCACTTGAACATGGAGAAAATAACAGTCCATGCTGTTTAAATAATGAAAATGTGAACCAGTGTCAGGAAAAATAATTAATTTCCCTGAGTAAGGAAACAGTTGCATGTGCATTAACTACACATAATGGCCTGACAGATTTGTCTCAAAATTATGAAATTGATGTTTCAGGAAGTTTTCCATCTCAGAAAAGTTTTAGGGTACATATGGATGATGAAGCAAATGAGAAAATGTGTTCTTCAGGAATGCAATTGCACATTGCGGAAATAAAATATATTTTTAAATGCAATGGGTTTGAGAAATTAGGAGACAAATGGGCAAGAAAACATGAGAAGAAAAAGAAACCACCAGACCTAGCAAGGAAAATGGATATTGAAAAGAAGCCACCAGATTTAGTTGAGAAAAATAATAAGCAGAATGAGGGAGAAGCTTTTGCTTACTCGTTGAGAGAAATAGTGGGAGAAGTGCATGTTCCTATGCCACAGAATAAAAGTGAACTTGCAGCATTTCTGAACACATTCCCACAATTGAGAGACAGAATTATGCTGTGGTACCCGCAAGTTGATGGATTTGTTGAGATTTTAAAAGAGCTGTGCATTATTTTGGAAATGTTCTTTTACATTGCCATGCAGACTAAATTGTGGTTTGAATCTAAAGTTGTGCAGAGGCCAGGTGAAGAGACAATGAAAAGGGTTTGCATGAATGCACCATCATTTTCTGTTGGTATGGAGGAAACTATAGCAGTGATTATTTTCCTGAAGAGTGGAGTGCTAGCAAAGGATGTTGATTGGGTACAGATTAAAAGAACACAGGATGGAAGTAAAGGTGTTTTGGTTTGTGCAAATTCAGGAATGGATGTTGTACTGCTGGAAAATATGTCCTTTTGCCATCTTTATAGCCGATTTGAGCATTGGAAGAAGAAAAATAAATGAAAACATGATGCACAAAAACATGGAGAAATGCAGATGCAAAATATACCAGCTAAGCAAATACAAATGTCAGTTCAGAAACAGGTACCTATGGCAAGAATTTTCCAAGCAAAGATGGTACCACAAAATATGGAAAATGCTAACATTAATTTAAATAAGTGGTCCAGAGCAAATGTGAATTATTTCCAGAGACAAAATCAGAACCCAGTCCAACAGGTTTGGTGTGTTTGAAAATGAGAGTTTTAACCCTGACAATTCAGAATTTACCAAGTGCATTGTGAAGGCAGAGGAAAGTCCAGATTTAGTTGCAGGAGTTTTAAACAAAGAAATTATAAACCCAGTTTTAGAAAAATTTGCACCAAAATTAGGCCCATTTGAGGAAAATTACAAAACTGTTGTCTGTGACTCAGGCCTAGCAGGAAAACAATTGTTTTGCAAATTAAGCAGCACAGATTACTGTACATCAGATAATGTTATTTTTCAGATTCCTGATGAGGATGTACATTTTGAAATGGCCCAACAAGAAACAGCTGTAGCATTATTTTCAGAAAAAACAGTTGAAAAATTACCTTCTGATTTTGAAAAAATAATAAACACAGAAATAAGAGAGTTCACAGAGAAGGATGCCAGATTAATAAAATGTGCAGAATATGTCTTATTAAAATTAGAACCAAATGACATGTATTCAGGAACACCATCAGTTGCAGGAATTTTACCAATAAAAGGATTTTTGATGGAACTGATTAGAAGTTTATGTAACTTTCTGATCAGAGGTTCACAGAAAATAAATGAAAAGAACAGAATAGTGCAGGAGATTAAAAGCATATTTTTTTCATGTTGTCCTGTGGTACCGAATCCAGCCAATATTTTTTTCACATTCCATGTGCTGAAGAATGGCTTACTTTTATTGATGTTTGCAAAGCTCATGTCACAGTGCCAATGCATGACAATAGTCAGGAGTACTGTCAAAAAGAAGATGAATACCTGGGACACAAAATTGGAAAGGGAGGTAGAAAGGTGTCACCAGAGAAGGTGGAAATAATGTCCAAGATAAATCAACCTCAAATAAAGAAAGAAGTCAGGACATTTTTGGGAATGGTTAGCTGCTGTAGAGAGTGGTTACTAAACCTTTCCCTAGTGGCTAAGCCTTTACTAAGGCTGACACATGAGGATGTGTCTGATCCGCTTCCATTGGACAACAATTGCACAAAAGCATTCCTAGAGTTGAAAGAGAAAGAATGTTGCGCCCCAGCGCTAGGAATGAATGTTTATTTAAAAGAAAATATACCAATGTGCAGTGAGAGGGAGGGCTGCACTCTCTCATTGCCTATTCGAAAAGATGACTGTGTTCAAAGGTCTGTGATGTATTGCCCAATGACCTTTGACCCTAACTTCACAGAAATGTCAGCAAATGAATTGGATTGTGATGAAACTGAATATGAGTGTCTAAATATCATGAAAATATGCATAAAGCCAAATTCAGACTTTAAGGAAGAACGTCTGAGTCAGCCCAACAATGTCCGTTTTGTAGATGGCCCATGTTTGAAAGGTGACACATTAAAAGCAGCACATGCTGTGCTCCTTATACATGATGTTGTCAAAGCTTTATGGCTTTCAGTAGTTACCCCAGCCCAAAATTCGAAATTGATTGCCCTTACCATAACATGCAGTATATCTGCTCAAATGAGAGTCACTGTTGTCATGGGAGAGAGAAATGCTTATTCAGTTGCACACATTTGTGTTCTGTTAGCATGTACATTCTATGGAATCTTCACAGGTGAATTAAAAGAGGCTCATGAAATTTTTTTTGAAGCAGCACAACAGGGTTGTATCAGAACTGTTTTTGAGAAAAGTGATAACTGCATAGTGGCAAAAGTGTTATTGCAAAGACTGATGCCCAGGTATAGATTGCCAGTTTCTCTGAAATCAGATCATAATGTGGTCTCAAAGATAATGAGTGCAGAACAACAGATCGGACAAGGAATGGATTGTAGCTATCTGCCTGAAGTGTCAAGCATAATAAAGCAACACAATGGCAGCACTGAGTTACCTTTTGCAAACGACTGTGTTTCAGCAACACCAAATTGGCTTGAAAATGCATATGCAAATGCACTTGTGGAAAACACTGATGTGAACACTAGCCATTGCTGTGTAGGTCTAGTTGATGTACAGTGTGCAGTTTCTCACCAGATTGCAGCTGCTACACACAATCTGCATAATGGATGGTGCAACGGCTTTGATCTGAGAGATGCTGTGGTGAAACATCTGAATCTGATCAAAGTGAAAATAAGAGTGAAAGGCATTGGTTGAAAAAGTGCAAGAGATTGATGGTGCTCTGTCAGAGTTTCTCAGCACCTAAGTAGTCTAATTGCATAGACAAAGTACAGAATGCCACACTGTGTGAGCCATTCTGATGGCAAGCTGATGACAAAGAGCAAAGAAATGCTGAAACTGTCCTGTTTAATTTTCCTTTTTTATTATTTTAGTTACTTATTTTAAAGAAGACTAACTGTTCCAAGAAGCTACTTGCAGAACTCTGCACTAAAACAATTGATCTTGGCTATATATGATCTGATTACAGATAGACTTGTGTTTGCCTTAGAAATAGAAGTAACATTGTTATATGCTCAGCTTTTGCAATTTAAAAAAAAAAAACACTTTTGAAATTAAATATGTGTGATGAGTTATAAATCATTTTATTATGATTTGAATCATCAGAAGGGTGGATTGATGGAGCAGATTTCATCTGCAGTCAGGCACTGTTTTATTTTTTGTGCTTCAGACAGACTGCATTTAAATTGCCACGCACCTTTTGGTGCAAGTTAAACCCATGGCACATGAAAAACATGAAAGTGAGGCCTATTCAGTCTGTAATTCTTTTGCTGAATTAACATGTGTTTTTGCAATGTAGAGAAAAGTGGCCTTTTTAGCTTTGAAGATTACATGAAATTAATGTTATCTTTGTGTTTGTTTTATTTTTGGGGCCTACACAAAACATGGCTGCCTGTGAATCCATCAAGGCTATGGCTTGCAATTTAATGAGAAGGGAGCATGCGCAGACTGTGGCAGCTTTCCTCATGACAAGAAGTGAAGGACATCTTGAACTGTACATTCTTGTGATTGTGCCAATGTACCAGCTAACTAAAGTATCCGTCCTACTGCGCTGTGAAAGGAAGGAAGAATTAGAATGAAACATTTTTCCTAGTAAATGTTGCAAATGTTTATAAATGTATTATTCATGCATTCTTCTTTTGTTAAAACTGGTAAAGTCAGGTTTTTTAGAATGAGTCAGGGTTGTGAGAACTCATGCCATCCTGACTGACCAATCACGTACAGGTTTTCCTGAAGATGAAACATTTTGTGTAGTCTGCCAAAATTTAGTGTATAAATAAAAGCCTCTCTGGATGGGGGCTGGCTTTTTTAGCTCAGCTGGCTTCTAGGCTCATTAGGGGGTGTGTGAGCTCTTGAGAGAAGGAACAGATTAGGCCAGACATCCTATGGGTTAGGTACCAGAAACGTCCCGGGAGATTGCTGAAGGGGAGGTACGTCCGAGGAGAGTCAGGGGGAGGTTTCTTGCTTTCACGTCATATCTTGGCACTGCAGGCCACATTCCTTTGAGGCCTGTGAAGGCAGGGCTGCTTGGTCTTTAGACACAGACAGATGCAGAAGAACAGAAACAGATAGAAAGGCTTTTTAGATTTAGATGCTAAACTATCAGTTTATGATTTGACTAATTAATTAGGTCTGAAAAGATTTATTTGTCTTATGCATTTATTTCTCTTTATGGGAGATTTTTGCAAACTATTTGATTTTTTATTAGCCTTGCAAGACTATATTTTTCTTAGAAACTCTTTAATAGTTTTGAATGACATTTTGCGCCACATTTTCTATCCTATATGTAATGTTTATATGCAGACTGTAAAATGTTCTTTATTAATGCTATTTTTCCTGTTTTCCAAATTCTGTAACCTGAATGATATTTTACTAATGAATAAAGGGTCAGAGAAAAATTAACTTTTGACTAGAAAATAAAACCCTTTAAATACTCAACAACTCTCTTTATTGGCTTAAAATAATAATTGCATTTTTGACTGTTTATCTTTATTTAAAGTCTCCTGAAGGTAATACATGGTGTGAAGGGCCCAACACCTTTTGAGCGGTAAATTAGAGGTAGCATGAAGGTTTTGCATTGAGAAACTACCAGAAGAAATTACCGCTCCATCAGGAGGGGGCCCAGAGCACTTGGCCACCACACTGGGGACCAAAGAGGGGCTAATTTACCAAAAAGCACAACTTCGGTTTTACTCGAATTGAGCTTCAAACAATGTTTGCTCATCCAGGAACTCAAGGAAATCATGCATTCGTGCAAATTATTGGCATGATTAACCTCCTTATCAATAGTTGAAATAACCAATTGAGTGTCATCTGCGTACGAAGTCGGGATCATGTTAAAACTTCTTATCAAAGGTGCAAGTTCTGACACATAAATATTAAAAAGAGTGGGGCTCAAAGAGGGCACTGAGGCACCCCACACGGCAACATAAAAGGTAAAGATTTAAAATCCCCTAATTGCACTATCTGAGACCTATCCAATAAAAAAGATGTTAAAATCGACAGAGCCTTGCCTCCCAGGCCAATAGCTTTCAGCCGTTCTGTCAATAAAGTATGGTCCACGGTATCAAAAGCTGTGGAAAAATCATGGAGGATCAGAGCTGCTGATCCCGTGGCATCTAAAGCTGCACGAATCTCCTCAGTAGTCGTAACCAAGGCAGTTTCAGTTCTATGGCAAGTACGAAAGCCAAATTGGCTCTGATCCAGAACATCATTATTCAAAATATGAGTGGAGAGTTCTGTGTTAAGAATTTTCTCAATTATTTTGGAGGGCAACGGAAGTCTTGCAATAGGCCTGTAGTTAGCTGAATCCGTTATATCAAGATTGGTCTTTTTTAATGACTGGAATATACAGGCCTGTTTCCACAAGGTAGGAAAAGTACCTTGTGAGAGCATTTGATTATAAATGCCAGATAACTGAGGACTAATAATGTGGCTGATGGTATGCAATAGTTTAGGAGGACAGGGGTCATCCGGAGAACCCAATTTAGTTTTAAGGAGGTGGGAAGTGACATGCTCTGGGGAGTTAGCAGTGAAGTTTAATAATGATGTTATAACTTTAGCTCCCTGATCTAGGTCAGGAATGTGAGAAATGTGTCCATCAAATTGATAAAAAATCTGGTCTAACTTAGTTTTAAAGTCTGGGCCAGTAGGTTACAAAAATCCTGTCTACCGATCTTACTACTATCCTTTTTCGAGGTAGTCAAATTTGACATAACTGCGAAAAGTTCCTTGCTGGAGTTCCCAGCAATTTCTTTTTTCTGCGTGTAGAAATCTCTCCTCTCTATGTAATAATTTTGTTTTTATATTTTGATAACATAAGCTTATATTGTTCTTTTTCGACTGTGTCATAATTTTCCGCCATAATCTTACTTGTCTACTACAAGCCTGTTTCTCAAGTCTTAAGGCTTCAGTAAACCATAGGGCCGAAGGTTTTTTCCTATTTCTATTGACCCTAGACATAGGAGCTACTTTAGTGAAATTAAGGTCTAGCCAAGAAGTATAACTTCTTGCTGACCCATCTACCTCCAACTCAAGGACCGGTGAACTTTGAATTAGCTGGGTTTCTAATACCCCTGGGTCAATCTTATTCCAGGCTCTTCTAGCAGAATTGTTGTTAACTGTATTAGTGATCATAGAATCAGGCAACGCCCACTGCGCAATTACAGCATGATGATCAGTGCATGTAAGGGGGAGGATAGAAATAATAGATAGGGCCGAACTATTTGTGAACACCCCATCCAAAGTGTGACCAGCTTGATGAGTCGCCCTTTCAACTAACTGTTGAAGACCTACATCAGAAATTATGTCTAAAAGATCCTGAGATCCTTTAGCTAACTGAATAGTTAGTTAGATAGTATTATCATTACTATCAACTATTCAACTAATTGGTTCATCAACCAACTGGAGGGAAAGTTGATGTATAAGTTTGATCAGCATTTTATGACGTTACACATGGACTTTAGAAGAAAATGTATTGAACGTATCTAAATTGACCCTAGGCAATCAGGGATTTGGGTGAATGCGTATGGAGCAATGTTCTCTGATATTATCGAGTATTGATCCCTGATCAGGTATTAGACTTGCGCTGGATCACCTATATACACTCCATGAATATGGCAGTTCACTGACCCTGCATGCTAATAATTATCATTCACGCTTAGACACTGAATAATAGTTAGGGAATTGTGTCTTACTCGGACACCTCCCCACTTTTTAATGGCTCCCGTTTAGCAGGGCTCCGCTAGGTTCCTACGACCGAGCGTGAAGCGCCTGCTCAGCATGGCTGGGAATTGGTGTGCACGCGTATCGGTGGCAGGTACTTTACCATCCGTCCGATCACGGCCCTTGAGGGAAGTGAAATTAATCAACTGTGTTCCCCGCCTTGGTTGTGATTAGCAGCCTATGAGTTACTCTTTTCGACTGCAGATTATGACTAATACACTATTTCTCCCCTACAATTCATGTATGGAAGTATCATGAATTTAATTAAGGCCATTATTTATTTATTTTTTAGGAATCAAGACGGCCTAAAGTAATTAGTTTACTCTCTCGCCACACCTCTATTGGTGAGTAGGGTCATTGTAATGTTCTGTTACTTTTTCATTATTACAGTGCCTACTTACACTGTACCGGGGTTATTAGGATCCCATTCACCGCAATAAAATGGCCGGTAAGACCTTGACAACTAGTCTTAGCAGTACATTTTAATGTTAATCATCTGGGTTTCACCAGGCCTGTTTGATTAACCACTTTTCTTACCGGTAGGGCGTTCAGTATCTATTGGCTACTGTGATTTATGCCAGAAGCCTGATGAGGCTTTATTCAGACAAGGGTAAGCGTCTCTCCTTACATTTATTCACGTGTGCTCCCCTTACCATTACCATGTCATCCACAGGAACCAAACACCCTGGACAACTAGAAGCACCTTGAATTTAATAAGGAAGGTTCCTGTGTCACAGGCAGCTCCACTGTGTTCCTTTATTGCTACTAAAACCTATCCTAACTCAGTCCCCGGAATTCCCATCCTGAAGAGAACCCATACCCCGAGAGGGTCAACACATCATCGACTACTTTAAAGAGGGAGCCTCAGTCGACTATTTAGTCGCCCAAGAAGAACAAACTATATCACATTTTTGAGAGGGCTCCACTTTCAAATACCAATACCCATTGTTTTACTTTTCTTATGAGCACTATATATATTGCACTGGTTGGCTATGGTCACTACACTGGGGGTTACCAGATCACTTTGAGGTGTCGAATTGTACATGATGTAAATACACAACTGTTCATTTCTTTTTCTACATGAAACAATATTGTACTGAATAAATTATACTCACTTCGGCTGAAGTGAGACAAGAAACCATCCCTGTTCTGTGGGCTTATATATCTTTTTCTATATATTCTTTGTTGTGATATCAAGAAGCCTAATTGATTTTGGGTTCCATTACAAATTGCCTCTGTGTTCGTTTATATCACGCACGATGTATTAATACTTGCAGATATCTGAATTTACTGACGAAAAGAGTTCCATTTGAACACTGTTTTTGCTTAATAGCAATACCCAGTTCACAAGGACATATGGGTCGCTCTTGTTTTTTTTGTAAAAACTGCTTGCATATTGAGTCAGGCGAAAATGGAGTCAGTAGCATCTGCAATGGTACAGCAGAAACCCTGTAATCCTTTTACACTTTGCACTTCACTAAAGGACAAAGAAGGAAGAAAGTGTGACTCCATGGACAACATACTGGCAGCAGATTCAGTTAAGATTGTAAATGCATCAGCCATGATAGCTAGGTTCGAGAGACAGTTGTTGAATGATCCAGCAGCTGTACTCAATAAACACACCAGAGGTGGAGAAATCACAAGCAGCAGAAATAGTACATGCTGGAGGGCAGGCTCAGTCATCTTGGATAGATTGCTATGGATTCTTCCAAATTTGGATCTCATAAAGTTAAAGAAATATGTAAAGAAACAGAGCTTCTGCAGGAGAACACTCTGAAGGATCAAAAGAGAGAGATTAACTGACATCTCAATGATGTGCATTTTCACATCACAATTCACATGAAGCAAAGAAAGTATATGTGGTTCATGGTCATGAAAGTCATTATCAATTCAAAGGTCTGCCTTTTGGTCAAATGTCGAAATCTTTAATCTTTGCAAGATACATGGACCCTGCTGCTGCACATCGGAAAGGTAAAAGATGCACAGTTCATCCCTACGTAGAGGGCTGGCTCATAAGAGGGTACATTTTCAGTACTGCAAGTGTATATCCGAAAAGACAATATCAGAATATACAAGCAACATATCCTGACATTTGAAGCAGACTTTAATATTACCTCTAGCCAAGAAGCCTGGAATGGATGTCTCTTTGCTCACCAACTACCCACCTATATCACTGATACAATTTATGTTCAAGATATTGGAAAAAAGTGTGAATGGACAGATCACTTAATTTTCAGGAAAATAACTATTTACTAGACTCTTCAAAGACTGACTTTCAGCCCCAAAATAGTACTCAGTCCAACCTTCTGGTCACACAGGCCGATATCAGGTCGATCGGGGTAAGGTCCCCGCTCTGATCCCACTCGACCTGTTCGATGACTTTGACACCATCTTCCATTGTTGGTTCATAAAAGTGGACTCCTCTCCAAACCCTTACGGTGGTTCAAATAATTTGTAAGGAACAGAATGCAATCAGTTCAGTTGAGCACTTTTAGATCCTGCCCCTATGTATACAAATGTGGAGTCCCACCGGTGTCCCACTCTTTTAAATATTTATTATGTCTCCTCCCAAGCTAAGCTGGTAAGAAAATGGGGCTTCAAGATTTGCTCCTATGTGGATGATGCTCAAATGGTCATCTACACAGGTGAGAAATATGGGCCACTTTGTTATAATTTATCCAGTTGTCTTTCAGAAGTAGCAGATTGGATGACAGGGCATGGTTTGAAACTCAATGCTGACAAAACAAACTGAGATTCTATGTTTTGGAGAAACGCACTGAATATGGGACTCACGTTGGTGGCACACATCTCTAGGAGGGGCACAGATACCCAAGAAATCAGGAAAAATCTTGGGGTTACTATTGATGTATCACTTTCAATGCAGGAGCAAGTTGAGGCCACTTGCGGAAAATTCTGTGGTATCCTCAAACTGCTGAGATGACTGTTCCGATGAATACCTGCCGACTGGCGTAAAACAATAGTCCAGACTCTGATAATCAGCAGATTTGACTATGCCAATGCCCTGCATGTGGGTATGGCCGATTATCTCTCTACCAGACTCCGTGTGATCCAGAATGGGGCTGCTAAGCTGATCTTCAATCTGGATAGATACAGTGCAGTACCAGCCTGATTGACAACCCTAAACTGGCTGCCATTGAGGGAAAGAGCCAGCTTTAAACTTCTTGGTCATGCACACAAGACTCTAAATAAGACAGGGCCCAAAAGTCTTCAAACTAGAGTGGGATTTTACAAGCCAGCACACGAACTGAGATCACAAAATCTTGCACTTGTCAAGACCAAATGAATAAAAAAAGCTAGAACTGGTGGCCGCTCGTTTACACATCTGGCAACGGTCCACAGGAACATGTTACACTTAGACCTTCACTTGACTGATAGCAACTTGCGGTTTAAAAAAAAAGAAAAAGAAAATCTTGGCTTTATAAAGATTAAGGGCCATATACATGAAAGTTTGGTTTTGCAATACTCAAATAATGATATTTTGGGAATCGCTATTTGAGAATGGCAAAACACTATGTATGTAGGGTGTGGAAATAATTTTGCGAATCCTACATATTCCTTAATTGTGAATTGCAAATTGCGATTCACAATTAGGGAATACCTCCCCATTCCTTCCTATGGACCTAGAGGCCCATAGCAATGAATGGGAAGACATTCTCAATTTGCGATTCTCAATTAGAGAATCGCAAATTGAGAATGCAATTTCAAGGGTGCCAGGGTGTCAAAAGGACACCCTGTTGCATCCCTGAAATGTGCATGTGTGTACTTTTGGCACTTATACATGCCCTATGGGCATGTATGTGCGACACATGGCACTTTGAAAAATGCAAAAAAGTGCATTTGAAGTGGGTGGTAATTTGCGATTCCTTAAGCCTAAATTGCACTTTTTCTGTGCCTCTTACATAACACTTAAGGAATCGCAAAATTTGCGATTCCTTAAATGCAATCACAAAATAAGGAATCACACATTTTGCGATTCCTTATTTTGCAAGGCAGTTTTACCTTAATACATCCCACTTAGCTAAATTGGGATTGCAAACGCTGAAATTATGTGAATTTCTGCGTTTGCGATCGCAATTTTGAATGATACATAAGGCCCTAAGATATTTCAGAAGTTGATCTAAAACCCGATTTTCAGTTCTCGCAGTTGGAAGATACTGAACTTTCTAGCGCCATGATATGCCTTTGGGGATGAGTACTTCTGCTTTATAAATATAATAAATACATCTTTGGTTTAGCCATAAACATGAGAAAATTAAGCATATTCCCAAGCATAGACTTGGATTTGTCAGTTGCCAAAATGCAAACATACAAAGGAAAGAAACTCATTCAGCAAGCAGAATTTTCTATTAGAAGCAAGGAAATGCTAAAGATAAAAACTCTGCGAGATTCCGCAGACTTCTGCGAGTGGTGGAATTCAGCACTGCGCCCTGATATTTAGCGCTGGTAGCCTGTCCTAGCTATAAATCAGCTTAAACAGCATCACGCGGTGTGCCAGAAGGCACTACTCCTTTCTGCCACTCGAGTAGATTTTCTACTCAAGCGGCAGCTTTCTCAACGTAAACGGTAGCGACCTGCCATGACATCCCGTGTTGGGAAACCTTGCTGAAAGGCCTTCTAGCACCGGAAAATCACACTAGGGGATGCAAATACTTGTTTGTGCTCAGCAACTAAAGATTGAGAGCTGCACGTGAGGATAAGCATGGCCACATGGCGGTTGGTAGAGTTTTGTGGGAATTCTATGCTCGAAGCAGAGTGCGAAGTGGGCAAAACTCAGCAAACTCTGCCAATGGAGCGAGTATTTCACCCACCCCTACAATATTTATATCTGGCGCCAGCCTTTTAGGCTGCCCTCCCATCTGGTTCTGGAAAGTTCCTTCCTTCCCTTAAGAAGGGTCTAAGAAATGGAGGGTGGCAAAAGGCTAGTTTCAGGTTTCTTTGTGCGTTTGCTGGAGGCAGTCCTTTGAAGTGTAAGTGGGTCAGGGAATAGCTCTGCATCAGCTATCCTTGCAGGATGGTCCAATCTGACAACACCTTGTCCCCTTTTGTCTTACTGTCTGGGGGAAACAAACAAAGCTCAACATCTAAGCTATTCAGTCACACTGGCAGCAGGCACCAAACGGTTAAGACAAGAAATCGCCAGCTTTCTAAAAGTTGCATTTTGAGAATTGTGACTTAAATTCTGACTTTACCGTTAAAGAGGGTTTTAAAGTACAATTACTTTGAGTCTAACCATAATATTTGGATCTTCTCCCAACCAATTGTTAGCACTTATTAAATCTAATAAGGTAACCTAATGCCACCCAATTGAAGCGATAGGCCTTACAGTAGAGGAAAACAAATTTAGGATTTTTCTACTGCCAGGACATGTAAAACATTCCTACTTTTTAAATACAATGTACTCTGCCCTATGGGCTGTTTAAAGCCTGACATATGTATTGAAAAGGAAGATTTACATGTAGCAAAAAAGACTATTTTGTCAGGTCAAAATGGCAGTTTAAAAGTGCACTACAGTGTGCAGCAGCAAGCCACAGATTTGTTGTAAAGTGCTATTTTTGTGTGTGGCACAATGTGTGATGCAGGCCCACTAGTTGCATTTAATTTACATGCCCTGGGTATATGTAGTTCCACTTTACTTGGGACTTACTGGTAAATTAAATGTGCCAATCAGGCGTAGGCCACACCATGGGGCATATTAGGAAGAACCTCGTTAAAATTATCGGGGCTTTAGCGGCAGGAAACTGCCGCCAAAACGGTGATAATGGGCTTGCTAATATTCGTTATAGAATTCCAATAGAAGCCCAGGTTAGATGTGCAGGACATTTAACCTGGGCTTCTATTGGAATTCTATAACGCATATTAGCAAGCCCATTATCGCCGTTTTAGTGGCAGGACGCCGATAATTTTAACGAGGTTCTTGCTAATATGCCCCCATATTTTAGGGAGAGGCCGCAAGCACTTTAGTACTGGTTGGCTCTTTTGGATTTGGCATCTATGAAGCTATATTCCTGTTTGGTGAGTTTGTGAGTGACGACCATCAGTGCAGGTCGACAAATGTGATCACCAAGGTACCCCAGTGATATATATGGGTAGAACACCCAAAATGCAAACATACAAAGGAAAGAAACTCATTCAGCAAGCAGAATTTTCTATTAGAAGCAAGGAAATGGTAAAGATAAAAACTCTGCGAGATTCCGCAGACTTCTGCGAGTGGTGAAATTCAGCACTGCACACTGATATTTAGCGCTGGTAGCCTGTCCTCGGTATAAATCAGCTTAAACAGCATCACGCGGTGTGCCAGAAGGCACTGCTCCTTTCTGCCACTCGAGTAGATTTTTTACTCAAGCGGCAGCTTTCTCAACGTAAACGGTAGCGGCCTGAAAAGACATCCCGTGTTGGGAAACCTTGCTGAAAGGCATTCTAGCACCGGAAAATCACGCTAGGGGATGCAAAATCTTGTTTGTGCTCAGCAACTTAAGGCTGAGAGCTGCACGTGAGGATAAGCATGGCCACATGGCGGTTGGTAGAGTTTTGTGGGAATTCTATGCTCGAAGCAGAGTGCAAAGTGGGCAAAACTCAGCAAACTCTGCCAATGGAGCGAGTATTTCACCCACCCCTACAATATTTATATCTGGCGCCAGCCTTTTAGGCTGCCCTCCCATCTGGTTCTGGAAAGTTCCTTCCTTCCCTTAAGAAGGGTCTAAGAAATGGAGGGTGGCAAAAGGCCAGTTTCAGGTTTCTTTGTGCGTTTGCTGGAGGCAGTCCTTTGAAGTATAAGTGGGTCAGGGAATAGCACTGCATCAGCTATCCTTGCAGGATGGTCCAATCTGACAACACCTTTTGTCTCACTGTCTGGGGGAAATAAACAAAGCTCAACATCTAAGCTATTCAGTCACACTGGCAGCAGGCACCAAACGGTTAAGACAAGAAATCGCCAGCTTTCTAAAAGTTGCATTTTGAGAATTGTGACTTAAATTCTGACTTTACCGTTAAAGAGGGTTTTAAAGTACAATTACTTTGAGTCTAACCATAATATTTGGACCTGCTCCCAACCAAATGTTAGCACTTATTAAATCTAATAAGGTAACCTAATGCCATCCAATTGAAGCGATAGGCCTTACAGTAGAGGAAAACAAATTTAGAATTTTTCTACTGCCAGGACATGTAAAACATGCCTACTTTTTAAATACAATGTACTCTGGCCTATGGGCTGTTTAAAGCCTGACATATGTATTGAAAAGGAAGATTTACATGTAGCAAAAAAGACTATTTTGTCAGGTCAAAATGGCAGTTTAAAAGTGCACTACAGTGTGCAGCAGCAAGCCACAGATTTGTTGTAAAGTGCTATTTTTGTGTGTGGCATAATGTGTGATGCAGGCCCACTAGTTGCATTTAATTTACATGCCCTGGGTATATGTAGTTCCACTTTACTTGGGACTTACTGGTAAATTAAATGTGCCAATCAGGCGTAGGCCACACCATTGGGCATATTAGGAAGAACCTCGTTAAAATTATCGGGGCTTTAGCGGCAGGAAACTGCCGCCAAAACGGTTATAATGGGCTTGCTAATATGCGTTATAGAATTCCAATAGAAGCCCAGGTTAGATGTGCAGGACATTTAACCTGGGCTTCTATTGGAATTCTATAACGCATATTAGCAAGCCCATTATCGCCGTTTTAGTGGCAGGACGCCGATAATTTTAACGAGGTTCTTGCTAATATGCCCCCATATTTTAGGGAGAGGCCGCAAGCACTTTAGTACTGGTTGGCTCTTTTGGATTTGGCATCTATGAAGCTATAATCCTGTTTGGTGAGTTTGTGAGTGACGACCATCAGTGCAGGTCGACAAAGGTGATCACCATGGTACCCCAGTGATATATATGGGTAGAACACCCAAAATGCAAACATACAAAGGAAAGAAACTCATTCAGCAAGCAGAATTTTCTATTAGAAGCAAGGAAATGGTAAAGATAAAAACTTTGCGAGATTCCGCAGACTTCTGCGAGTGGTGGAATTCAGCACTGCACACTGATATTTAGCGCTGGTAGCCTGTCCTCGGTATAAATCAGCTTAAACAGCATCATGGGGTGTGCCAGAAGGCACTGCTCCTTTCTGCCACTCGAGTAGATTTTCTACTCAAGCGGCAGCTTTCTCAACGTAAACGGTAGCGGCCTGCCATGACATCCCGTGTTGGGAAACCTTGCTGAAAGGCATTCTAGCACCGGAAAATCACGCTAGGGGATGCAAATTCTTGTTTGTGCTCAGCAACTTAAGGTTGAGAGCTGCACGTGAGGATAAGCATGGCCACATGGCGGTTGGTAGTGTTTTGTGGGAATTCTATGCTCGAAGCAGAGTGCGAAGTGGGCAAAACTCAGCAAACTCTGCCAATGGAGCGAGTATTTCACCCACCCCTACAATATTTATATCTGGCGCCAGACTTTTAGGCTGCCCTCCCATCTGGTTCTGGAAAGTTCCTTCCTTCCCTTAAGAAGGGTCTAAGAAATGGAGGGTGGCAAAAGGCTAGTTTCAGGTTTCTTTGTGCGTTTCCTGGAGGCAGTCCTTTGAAGTGTAAGTGGGTCAGGGAATAGCTCTGCATCAGCTATCCTTGCCGGATGGTCCAATCTGACAACACCTTGTCCCCTTTTGTCTTACTGTCTGGGGGAAATAAACAAAGCTCAACATCTAAGCTATTCAGTCACACTGGCAGCAGGCACCAAACTGTTAAGAAAAGAAATCGCTAGCTTTCTAAAAGTTGCATTTTGAGAATTGTGACTTAAATTCTGACTTTACCGTTAAAGAGGGTTTTAAAGTACAATTACTTTGAGTCTAACCATAATATTTGGACCTGCTCCCAACCAAATGTTAGCACTTATTAAATCTAATAAGGTAACCTAATGCCATGCAATTGAAGCGATAGGCCTTACTGTAGAGAAAAACAAATTTAGGATTTTTCTACTGCCAGGACATGTAAAACATGCCTACTTTTTAAATACAATGTACTCTGGCCTATGGGCTGTTTAAAGCCTGATATATGTATAGAAAAGTAAGATTTACATGTAGCAAAAAAGACTATTTTTTCAGGTCAAAATTGCAGTTTAAAAGTGCACTACAGTGTGCAGCAGCAAGCCACAGATTTGTTGTAAAGTGCTATTTTTGTGTGTGGCACAATGTGTGATGCAGGCCCACTAGTTGCATTTAATTTACATGCCCTGGGTATATGTAGTTCCACTTTACTTGGGACTTACTGGTAAATTAAATGTGCCAATCAGGCGTAGGCCACACCATTGGGCATATTAGGAAGAACCTCGTTAACATTATCGGGGTTTTAGCGGCAGGAAACTGCCGCCAAAACGGTGATAAAGGGCTTGCTAATATGCGTTATAGAATTCCAATAGAAGCCCAGGTTAGATGTGCAGGACATTTAACCTGGGCTTCTATTGGAATTCTATAACGCATATTAGCAAGCCCATTATCGCCGTTTTAGTGGCAGGACGCCGATAATTTTAACGAGGTTCTTGCTAATATGACCCCATATTTTAGGGAGAGGCCGCAAGCACTTTAGTACTGGTTGGCTCTTTTGGATTTGGCATCTATGAAGCTATATTCCTGTTTGGTGAGTTTGTGAGTGACGACCATCAGTGCAGGTCGACAAAGGTGATCACCAAGGTACCCCAGTGATATATATGGGTAGAACACCCAAAATGCAAACATACAAAGGAAAGAAACTCATTCAGCAAGCAGAATTTTCCATTAGAAGCAAGGAAATGGTAAAGATAAAAACTCTGCGAGATTCCGCAGACTTCTGCGAGTGGTGGAATTCAGCACTGCACACTGATATTTAGCGCTGGTAGCCTGTCCTCGGTATAAATCAGCTTAAACAGCATCACGCGGTGTGCCAGAAGGCACTACTCCTTTCTGCCACTCGAGTAGATTTTCTACTCAAGCGGCAGCTTTCTCAACGAAAACGGTAGCGGCCTGCCATGACATGCTGTGTTGGGAAACCTTGCTGAAAGGCATTCTAGCACCGGAAAATCATGCTAGGGGATGCAAAATCTTGTTTGTGCTCAGCAACTTAAGGTTGAGAGCTGCACGTGAGGATAAGCATGGCCACATGGCGGTTGGTAGAGTTTTGTGGGAATTCTATGCTCGAAGCAGAGTGCGAAGTGGGCAAAACTCAGCAAACTCTGCCAATGGAGCGAGTATTTCACCCACCCCTACAATATTTATATCTGGCGCCAGCCTTTTAGGCTGCCCTCCCATCTGGTTCTGGAAAGTTCCTTCCTTCCCTTAAGAAGAGTCTAAGAAATGGAGGGTGGCAAAAGCCCAGTTTCAGGTTTCTTTGTGCGTTTGCTGGAGGCAGTCCTTTGAAGTATAAGTGGGTCAGGGAATAGCTCTGCATCAGCTATCCTTGCAGGATGGTCCAATCTGACAACACCTTTTGTCTCACTGTCTGGGGGAAATAAACAAAGCTCAACATCTAAGCTATTCAGTCACACTGGCAGCAGGCACCAAACGGTTAAGACAAGAAATCGCCAGCTTTCTAAAAGTTGCATTTTGAGAATTGTGACTTAAATTCTGACTTTACCGTTAAAGAGGGTTTTAAAGTACAATTACTTTGAGGCTAACCATAATATTTGGACCTGCTCCCAACCAAATGTTAGCACTTATTCAATCTAATAAGGTAACCTAATGCCATCCAATTGAAGTGATAAGCCTTACAGTAGAGGAAAACAAATTTAGAATTTTTCTACTGCCAGGACATGTAAAACATGCCTACTTTTTAAATACAATGTACTCTGGCCTATGGGCTGTTTAAAGCCTGACATATGTATTGAAAAGGAAGATTTACATGTAGCAAAAAAGACTATTTTGTCAGGTCAAAATGGCAGTTTAAAAGTGCACTACAGTGTGCAGCAGCAAGCCACAGATTTGTTGTAAAGTGCTATTTTTGTGTGTGGCACAATGTGTGATGCAGGCCCACTAGTTGCATTTAATTTACATGCCCTGGGTATATGTAGTTCCACTTTACTTGGGACTTACTGGTAAATTAAATGTGCCAATCAGGCGTAGGCCACACCATGGGGCATATTAGGAAGAACCTCGTTAAAATTATCGGGGCTTTAGCGGCAGGAAACTGCCGCCAAAACGGTTATAATGGGCTTGCTAATATGCGTTATAGAATTCCAATAGAAGCCCAGGTTAGATGTGCAGGACATTTAACCTGGGCTTCTATTGGAATTCTATAACGCATATTAGCAAGCCCATTATCGCCGTTTTAGTGGAAGGACGCCGATAATTTTAACGAGGTTCTTGCTAATATGCCCCCATATTTTAGGGAGAGGCCGCAAGCACTTTAGTACTGGTTGGCTCTTTTGGATTTGGCATCTATGAAGCTATAATCCTGTTTGGTGAGTTTGAGAGTGATGACCATCAGTGCAGGTCGACAAAGGTGATCACCAAGGTACCCCAGTGATATATATGGGTAGAACACCCAAAATGCAAACATACAAAGGAAAGAAACTCATTCAGCAAGCAGAATTTTCTATTAGAAGCAAGGAAATGGTAAAGATAAAAACTTTGCGAGATTCCGCAGACTTCTGCGAGTGGTGGAATTCAGCACTGCACACTGATATTTAGCGCTGGTAGCCTGTCCTCGGTATAAATCAGCTTAAACAGCATCACGCGGTGTGCCAGAAGGCACTGCTCCTTTCTGCCACTCGAGTAGATTTTCTACTCAAGCGGCAGCTTTCTCAACGTAAACGGTAGCGGCCTGCCATGACATCCCGTGTTGGGAAACCTTGCTGAAAGGCATTCTAGCACCGGAAAATCACGCTAGGGGATGCTAATTCTTGTTTGTGCTCAGCAACTTAAGGTTGAGAGCTGCACGTGAGGATAAGCATGGCCACATGGCGGTTGGTAGTGTTTTGTGGGAATTCTATGGTCGAAGCAGAGTGCGAAGTGGGCAAAACTCAGCAAACTCTGCCAATGGAGCGAGTATTTCACCCACCCCTACAATATTTATATCTGGCGCCAGCCTTTTAGGCTGCCCTCCCATCTGGTTCTGGAAAGTTCCTTCCTTCCCTTAAGAAGGGTCTAAGAAATGGAGGGTGGCAAAAGGCTAGTTTCAGGTTTCTTTGTGCGTTTGCTAGAGGCAGTCCTTTGAAGTGTAAGTGGGTCAGGGAATAGCTCTGCATCAGCTATCCTTGCCGGATGGTCCAATCTGACAACACCTTGTCCCCTTTTGTCTTACTGTCTGGGGGAAATAAACAAAGCTCAACATCTAAGCTATTCAGTCACACTGGCAGCAGGCACCAAACTGTTAAGAAAAGAAATCGCCAGCTTTCTAAAAGTTGCATTTTGAGAATTGTGACTTAAATTCTGACTTTACCGTTAAAGAGGGTTTTAAAGTACAATTACTTTGAGTCTAACCATAATATTTGGACCTGCTCCCAACCAAATGTTAGCACTTATTAAATCTAATAAGGTAACCTAATGCCATCCAATTGAAGCGATAGGCCTTACAGTAGAGGAAAACAAATTTAGAATTTTTCTACTGCCAGGACATGTAAAACATGCCTACTTTTTAAATACAATGTACTTTGGCCTATGGGCTGTTTAAAGCCTGACATATGTATTGAAAAGGAAGATTTACATGTAGCAAAAAAGACTATTTTGTCAGGTCAAAATGGCAGTTTAAAAGTGCACTACAGTGTGCAGCAGCAAGCCACAGATTTGTTGTAAAGTGCTATTTTTGTGTGTGGCACAATGTGTGATGCAGGCCCACTAGTTGCATTTAATTTACATGCCCTGGGTATATGTAGTTCCACTTTACTTGGGACTTACTGGTAAATTAAATGTACCAATCAGGCGTAGGCCACACCATGGGGCATATTAGGAAGAACCTCGTTAAAATTATCGGGGCTTTAGCGGCAGGAAACTGCCGCCAAAACGGTTATAATGGGCTTGCTAATATGCGTTATAGAATTCCAATAGAAGCCCAGGTTAGATGTGCAGGACATTTAACCTGGGCTTCTATTGGAATTCTATAACGCATATTAGCAAGCCCATTATCGCCGTTTTAGTGGCAGGACGCCGATAATTTTAACGAGGTTCTTGCTAATATGCCCCCATATTTTAGGGAGAGGCCGCAAGCACTTTAGTAATGGTTGGCTCTTTTGGATTTGGCATCTATGAAGCTATAATCCTGTTTGGTGAGTTTGTGAGTGACGACCATCAGTGCAGGTTGACAAAGGTGATCACCAAGGTACCCCAGTGATATATATGGGTAGAACACCCAAAATGCAAACATACAAAGGAAAGAAACTCATTCAGCAAGCAGAATTTTCTATTAGAAGCAAGGAAATGGTAAAGATAAAAACTTTGCGAGATTCCGCAGACTTCTGCGAGTGGTGGAATTCAGCACTGCACACTGATATTTAGCGCTGGTAGCCTGTCCTCGGTATAAATCAGCTTAAACAGCATCACGCGGTGTGCCAGAAGGCACTGCTCCTTTCTGCCACTCAAGTAGATTTTCTACTCAAGCGGCAGCTTTCTCAACGTAAACGGTAGCGGCCTGCCATGACATCCCGTGTTGGGAAACCTTGCTGAAAGGCATTCTAGCACCAGAAAATCACGCTAGGGGATGCAAATTCTTGTTTGTGCTCAGCAACTTAAGGTTGAGAGCTGCACGTGAGGATAAGCATGGCCACATGGCGGTTGGTAGTGTTTTGTGGGAATTCTATGCTCGAAGCAGAGAGCGAAGTGGGCAAAACTCAGCAAACTCTGCCAATGGAGCGAGTATTTCACCCACCCCTACAATATTTATATCTGGCGCCAGCCTTTTAGGCTGCCCTCCCATATGGTTCTGGAAAGTTCCTTCCTTCCCTTAAGAAGGGTCTAAGAAATGGAGGGTGGCAAAAGGCTAGTTTCAGGTTTCTTTGTGCGTTTGCTGGAGGCAGTCCTTTGAAGTGTAAGTGAGTCAGGGAATAGCTCTGCATCAGCTATCCTTGCAGGATGGTCCAATCTGACAACACCTTTTGTCTTACTGTCTGGGGGAAATAAACAAAGCTCAACATCTAAGCTATTCAGTCACACTGGCAGCAGGCACCAAACGGTAAGACAAGAAATCGCCAGCTTTCTAAAAGTTGCATTTTGAGAATTGTGACTTAAATTCTGACTTTACCGTTAAAGAGGGTTTTAAAGTACAATTACTTTGAGTCTAACCATAATATTTGGACCTGCTCCCAACCAAATGTTAGCACTTATTAAATCTAATAAGGTAACCTAATGCCATCCAATTGAAGCGATAGGCCTTATAGTAGAGGAAAACAAATTAAGGATTTTTCTACTGCCAGGACATGTAAAACATGCCTACTTTTTAAATACAATGTACTCTGCCCTATGGGCTGTTTAAAGCCTGACATATGTATTGAAAAGTAAGATTTACATGTAGCAAAAAAGACTATTTTGTCAGGTCAAAATGGCAGTTTAAAAGTGCACTACAGTTTGCAGCAGCAAGCCACAGATTTGTTGTAAAGTGCTATTTTTGTGTTTGGCACAATGTGTGATGCAGGCCCACTAGTTGCATTTAATTTACATGCCCTGGGTATATGTAGTTCCACTTTACTTGGGACTTACTGGTAAATTAAATGTGCCAATCAGGCGTAGGCCACACCATGGGACATATTAGGAAGAACCTCGTTAAAATTATCGGGGTTTTAGCGGCAGGAAACTGCCGCCAAAACGGTGATAATGGGCTTGCTAATATGCGTTATAGAATTCCAATAGAAGCCCAGGTTAGATGTGCAGGACATTTAACCTGGGCTTCTATTGGAATTCTATAACGCATATTAGCAAGCCCATTATCGCCGTTTTAGCGGCAGGACGGCGATAATTTTAACGAGGTTCTTGCTAATATGCCCCCATATTTTAGGGAGAGGCCGCAAGCACTTTAGTACTGGTTGGCTCTTTTGGATTTGGCATCTATGAAGCTGTATTCCTGTTTGGTGAGTTTGTGAGTGACGACCATCAGTGCAGGTCGACAAAGGTGATCACCAAGGTACCCCAGTGATATATATGGGTAGAACACCCAAAATGCAAACATACAAAGGAAAGAAACTCATTCAGCAAGCTGAATTTTCTATTAGAAGCAAGGAAATGGTAAAGATAAAAACTCTGCGAGATTCCGCAGACTTCTGCGAGTGGTGGAATTCAGCACTGCGCACTGATATTTAGCACTGGTAGCCTGTCCTCGCTATAAATCAGCTTAAACAGCATCACGCGGTGTGCCAGAAGGCACTGCTCCTTTCTGCCACTCGAGTAGATTTTCTACTCAAGCGGCAGCTTTCTCAACGTAAACGGTAGCGGCCTGCCATGACATCCCGTGTTGGGAAACCTTGCTGAAAGGCATTCTAGCACCGGAAAATCACGCTAGGGGATGCAAATTCTTGTTTGTGCTCAGCAACTTAATGTTGAGAGCTGCACACGAGGATAAGCATGGCCACATGGCGGTTGGTAGAGTTTTGTGGGAATTCTATGCTCAAAGCAGAGTGCGAAGTGGGCAAAACTCAGCAAACTCTGCCAATGGAGCGAGTATTTCACCCACCCCTACAATATTTATATCTGGCGCCAGCCTTTTAGGCTGCCCTCCAATCTGGTTCTGGAAAGTTCCTTCGTTCCCTTAAGAAGGATCTAAGAAATGGAGGGTGGCAAAAGGCTAGTTTCAGGTTTCTTTGTGCGTTTGCTGGAGGCAGTCTTTGAAGTGTAAGTGGGTCAGGGAATAGCTCTGCATCAGCTATCCTTGCAGGATGGTCCAATCTGACAACACCTTTTGTCTCACTGTCTGGGGGAAATAAACAAAGCTCAACATCTAAGCTATTCAGTCACACTGGCAGCAGGCACCAAACTGTTAAGACAAGAAATCGCCAGCTTTCTAAAAGTTGCATTTTGAGAATTGTGACTTAAATTCTGACTTTACCGTTAAAGAGGGTTTTAAAGTACAATTACTTTGAGTCTAACCATAATATTTGGACCTGCTCCCAACCAAATGTTAGCACTTATTAAATCTAATAAGGTAACCTAATGCCATCCAATTGAAGCGATAGGCATTACAGTAGAGAAAAACAAATTTAGGATTTTTCTACTGCCAGGACATGTAAAACATGCCTACTTTTTAAATACAATGTACTCTGGCCTATGGGCTGTTTAAAGCCTGACATATGTATTGAAAAGGAAGATTTGCATGTAGCAAAAAAGACTATTTTTTCAGGTTAAAATGGCAGTTTAAAAGTGCACTACAGTGTGCAGCAGCAAGCCACAGATTTGTTGTAAAGTGCTATTTTTGTGTGTGGTACAATGTGTGATGCAGGCCCACTAGTTGCATTTAATTTACATGCCCTGGGTATATGTAGTTCCGCTTTACTTGGGACTTACTGGTAAATTAAATGTGCCAATCAGGCGTAGGCCACACCATGGGGCATATTAGGAAGAACCTCGTTAAAATTATCGGGGTTTTAGCGGCAGGAAACTGCCGCCAAAACGGTGATAATGGGCTTGCTAATATGCGTTATAGAATTCCAATAGAAGCCCAGGTTAGATGTGCAGGACATTTAACCTGGACTTCTATTGATATTCTATAACGCATATTAGCAAGCCCATTATCGCCGTTTTAGTGGCAGGACGCCGATAATTTTAACGAGGTTCTTGCTAATATGCCCCCATATTTTAGGGAGAGGCCGCAAGCACTTTAGTACTGGTTGGCTCTTTTGGATTTGGCATCTATGAAGCTATATTCCTGTTTGGTGAGTTTGTGAGTGACGACCATCAGTGCAGGTCGACAAAGGTGATCACCAAGGTACCCCAGTGATATGTATGGGTAGAACACCCAAAATGCAAACATACAAAGGAAAGAAACTCATTCAGCAAGCTGAATTTTCTATTAGAAGCAAGGAAATGGTAAAGATAAAAACTCTGCGAGATTCCGCAGACTTCTGCGAGTGGTGGAATTCAGCACTGCGCACTGATATTTAGCGCTGGTAGCCTGTCCTCGCTATAAATCAGCTTAAACAGCATCACGCGGTGTGCCAGAACGCACTGCTCCTTTCTGCCACTCGAGTAGATTTTCTACTCAAGCGGCAGCTTTCTCAACGTAAACGGTAGCGGCCTGCCATGACATCCCGTGTTGGGAAACCTTGCTGAAAGGCATTCTAGCACCGGAAAATCACGCTAGGGGATGCAAATTCTTGTTTGTGCTCAGCAACTTAAGGTTGAGAGCTGCACGTGAGGATAAGCATGGCCACATGGTGGTTGGTAGAGTTTTGTGGGAATTCTATGCTCGAAGCAGAGTGCGAAGTGGGCAAAACTCAGCAAACTCTGCCAATGGAGCGAGTATTTCACCCACCCCTACAATATTTATATCTGGCGCCAGCCTTTTAGGCTGCCCTCCCATCTGGTTCTGGAAAGTTCCTTCCTTCCCTTAAGAAGGGTCTAAGAAATGGAGGGTGGCAAAAGGCTAGTTTCAGGTTTCTTTGTGCGTTTGCTGGAGGCAGTCCTTTGAAGTGTAAGTGGGTCAGGGAATAGCTCTGCATCAGATATCCTTGCAGGATGGTCCAATCTGACAACACCTTTTGTCTCACTGTCTGGGGGAAATAAACAAAGCTCAACATCTAAGCTATTCAGTCACACTGGCAGCAGGCACCAAACGGTTAAGACAAGAAATCGCCAGCTTTCTAAAAGTTGCATTTTGAGAATTGTGACTTAAATTCTGACTTTACCGTTAAAGAGGGTTTTAAAGTACAATTACTTTGAGTCTAACCATAATATTTGGACCTGCTCCCAACCAAATGTTAGCACTTATTAAATCTAATAAGGTAACCTAATGCCATCCGATTGAAGCGATAGGCCTTATAGTAGAGGAAAACAAATTTAGGATTTTTCTACTGCCAGGACATGTAAAACATGCCTACTTTTTAAATACAATGTACTCTGCCCTATGGGCTGTTTAAAGCCTGACATATGTATTGAAAAGGAAGATTTACATGTAGCAAAAAAGACTATTTTGTCAGGTCAAAATGGCAGTTTAAAAGTGCACTACAGTGTGAAGCAGCAAGCCACAGATTTGTTGTAAAGTGCTATTTTTGTGTGTGGCACAATGTGTGATGCAGGCCCACTAGTTGCATTTAATTTACATGCCCTGGGTATATGTAGTTCCACTTTACTTGGGACTTACTGGTAAATTAAATGTGCCAATCAGGCGTAGGCCACACCATGGGGCATATTAGGAAGAACCTCGTTAAAATTATCGGGGTTTTAGCGGCAGGAAACTGCCGCCAAAATGGTGATAATGGGCTTGCTAATATGCGTTATAGAATTCCAATAGACGCCCAGGTTAGATGTGCAGGACATTTAACCTGGGCTTCTATTGATATTCTATAACGCATATTAGCAAGCCCATTATCGCCGTTTTAGTGGCAGGACGCCGATAATTTTAACGAGGTTCTTGCTAATATGCCCCCATATTTTAGGGAGAGGCTGCAAGCACTTTAGTACTGGTTGGCTCTTTTGGATTTGGCATCTATGAAGCTATATTCCTGTTTGGTGAGTTTGTGAGTGACGACCATCAGTGCAGGTCGACAAAGGTGATCACCAAGGTACCCCAGTTATATATATAGGTAGAACACCCAAAATGCAAACATACAAAGGAAAGAAACTCATTCAGCAAGCTGAATTTTCTATTAGAAGCAAGGAAATGGTAAAGATAAAAACTCTGCGAGATTCCGCAGACTTCTGCGAGTGGTGGAATTCAGCACTGCGCACTGATATTTAGCACTGGTAGTCTGTCCTCGCTATAAATCAGCTTAAACAGCATCACGCGGTGTGCCGGAAGGCACTGCTCCTTTCTGCCATTCGAGTAGATTTTCTACTCAAGCGGCAGCTTTCTCAACGTAAACGGTAGCGGCCTGCCATGACATCCCGTGTTGGGAAACCTTGCTGAAAGGCATTCTAGCACCGGAAAATCACGCTAGGGGATGCAAATTCTTGTTTGTGCTCAGCAACTTAATGTTGAGAACTGCAGGTGAGGATAAGCATGGCCACATGGCGGTTGGTAGAGTTTTGTGGGAATTCTATGCTCAAAGCAGAGTGCGAAGTGGGCAAAACTCAGCAAACTCTGCCAATGGAGCGAGTATTTCACCCACCCCTACAATATTTATATCTGGCGCCAGCCTTTTAGGCTGCCCTCCAAACTGGTTCTGGAAAGTTCCTTCCTTCCCTTAAGAAGGGTCTAAGAAATGGAGGGTGGCAAAAGGCTAGTTTCAGGTTTCTTTGTGCGTTTGCTGGAGGCAGTCTTTGAAGTGTAAGTGGGTCAGGGAATAGCTCTGCATCAGCTATTCTTGCAGGATGGTCCAATCTGACAACACCTTTTGTCTTACTGTCTGGGGGAAATAAACAAAGCTCAACATCTCAGCTATTCAGTCACACTGGCAGCAGGCACCAAACGGTTAAGACAAGAAATTGCCAGCTTTCTAAAAGTTGCATTTTGAGAATTGTGACTTAAATTCTGACTTTACCGTTAAAGAGGGATTTAAAGTACAATTACTTTGAGTCGAACCATAATATTTGGACCTGCTCCCAACCAAATGTTAGCACTTATTAAATCTAATAAGGTAACCTAATGCCATCCAATTGACGCAATAGGCCTTATAGTAGAGGAAAACAAATGTAGGATTTTTCTACTGCCAGGACATGTAAAACATGCCTACTTTTTAAATACAATGTAGTCTGCCCTATGGGCTGTTTAAAGCCTGACATATGTATTGAAAAGGAAGATTTACATGTAGCAAAAAAGACTATTTTGTCAGGTCAAAATGGCAGTTTAAAAGTGCACTACAGTGTGCAGCAGCAAGCCACAGATTTGTTGTAAAGTGCTATTTTTGTGTGTGGCACAATGTGTGATGCAGGCCCACTAGTTGCATTTCATTTACATGGCCTGGGTATATGTAGTACCACTTTACTTGGGACTTACTGGTAAATTAAATGTGCCAATCAGGCGTAGGCCACACCATTGGGCATATTAGGAAGAACCTCGTTAAAATTATCGGGCTTTAGCGGCAGGAAACTACCGCCAAAACGGTGATAATGGGCTTGCTAATATTCGTTATAGAATTCCAATAGAAGCCCTGGTTAGATGTGCAGGATATTTAACCCGGGCTTCTATTGGAATTTTATAACGCATATTAGCAAGCCCATTATCGCCATTTTAGCGGCAGGACGCCGATAATTTTAATGAGGTTCTTGCTAATATGCCCCCATATTTTAGGGACAGGCCGCAAGCACTTTAGTACTGGTTGGCTCTTTTGGATTTGGCATCGATGAAGCTATATTCCTGTTTGGTGAGTTTGTGAGTGACGACCATCAGAGCAGGTCGACAAAGGTGATCACCAAGGTACCCCAGTGATATATATGGGTAGAACACCCAAAATGCAAACATACAAAGGAAAGAAACTCATTCAGCAAGCAGAATTTTCTATTAGAAGCAAGGAAATGGTAAAGATAAAAACTCTGCGAGATTCCGCAGACTTCTGCGAGTAATGGAATTCAGCACTGCACACTGATATTTAGCGCTGGTAGCCTGTCCTCGGTATAAATCAGCTTAAACAGCATCACGCGGTGTGCCAGAAGGCACTGCTCCTTTCTGCCACTCGAGTAGATTTTCTACTCAAGCGGCAGCTTTCTCAACGTAAACGGTAGCGGCCTGCCATGACATCCCGTGTTGGGAAACCTTGCTGAAAGGCATTCTAGCACCGGAAAATCACGCTAGGGGATGCAAAATGTTGTTTGTGCTCAGCAACTTAAGGTTGAGAGCTGCACGTGAGGATAAGCATGGCCACATGGGGGTTGGTAGAGTTTTGTGGGAATTCTATGCTCGAAGCAGAGTGCGAAGTGGGCAAAACTCAGCAAACTCTGCCAATGGAGCGAGTATTTCACCCACCCCCTACAATATTTATATCTGGCGCCAGCCTTTTAGGCTGCCCTCCCATCTGGTTCTGGAAAGTTCCTTCCTTCCCTTAAGAAGGGTCTAAGAAATGGAGGGTGGCAAAAGGCTTGTTTCAGGTTTCTTTGTGCGTTTGCTGGAGGCAGTCCTTTGAAGTATAAGTGGGTCAGGGAATAGCTCTGCATCAGCTATCCTTGCAGGATGGTCCAATCTGACAACACCTTTTGTCTCACTGTCTGGTGGAAATAAACAAAGCTCAACATCTAAGCTATTCAGTCACACTGGCAGCAGGCACCAAACGGTTAAGACAAGAAATCGCCAGCTTTCTAAAAGTTGCATTTTGAGAATTGTGACTTAAATTCTGACTTTACCGTTAAAGAGGGTTTTAAAGTACAATTACTTTGAGTCTAACCATAATATTTGGACCTGCTCCCAACCAAATGTTAGCACTTATTAAATCTAATAAGGTAACCTAATGCCATCCAATTGAAGCGATAGGCCTTACAGTAGAGGAAAACAAATTTAGGATTTTTCTACTGCCAGGACATGTAAAACATGCCTACTTTTTAAATACAATGTACTCTGGCCTATGGGCTGTTTAAAGCCTGACATATGTATTGAAAAGGAAGATTTACATGTAGCAAAAAAGACTATTTTGTCAGGTCAAAATGGCAGTTTAAAAGTGCACTACAGTGTGCAGCAGCAAGCCACAGATTTGTTGTAAAGTGCTATTTTTGTGTGTGGCACAATGTGTGATGCAGGCCCACTAGTTGCATTTAATTTACATGCCCTGGGTATATGTAGTTCCACTTTACTTGGGACTTACTGGTAAATTAAATGTGCCAATCAGGCGTAGGCCACACCATGGGGCCTATTAGGAAGAACCTCGTTAAAATTATCGGGGTTTTAGCGGCAGGAAACTGCCGCCAAAACGGGTATAATGGGCTTGCTAATATGGGTTATAGAATTCCAATAGAAGCCCAGGTTAGATTTGCAGGACATTTAACCTGGGCTTCTATTGGAATTCTATAACGCATATTAGCAAGCCCATTATCGCCGTTTTAGTGGCAGGACGCCGATAATTTTAACGAGGTTCTTGCTAATATGCCCCCATATTTTAGGGAGAGGCCGCAAGCACTTTAGTACTGGTTGGCTCTTTTGGATTTGGCATCTATGAAGCTATAATCCTGTTTGGTGAGTTTGTGAGTGACGACCATCAGTGCAGGTTGACAAAGGTGATCACCAAGGTACCCCAGTGATATATATGGGTAGAACACCCAAAATGCAAACATACAAAGGAAAGAAACTCATTCAGCAAGCAGAATTTTCTATTAGAAGCAAGGAAATGGTAAAGATAACAACTCTGCGAGATTCTGCAGACTTCTGCGAGTGGTGGAATTCAGCACTGCACACTGATATTTAGCGCTGGTAGCCTGTCCTCGGTATAAATCAGCTTAAACAGCATCACGCGGTGTGCCAGAAGGCACTGCTCCTTTCTGCCACTCGAGTAGATTTTCTACTCAAGCGGCAGCTTTCTCAACGTAAACGGTAGCGGCCTGCCATGACATCCCGTGTTGGGAAACCTTGCTGAAAGGCATTCTAGCACCGGAAAATCAGGCTAGGGGATGCCAATTCTTGTTTGTGCTCAGCAACTTAAGGTTGAGAGCTGCACGTGAGGATAAGCATGGCCACATGGCGGTTGGTAGTGTTTTGTGGGAATTCTATGCTCGAAGCAGAGTGCGAAGTGGGCAAAACTCAGCAAACTCTGCCAATGGAGCCAGTATTTCACCCACCCCTACAATATTTATATCTGGCGCCAGCCTTTTAGACTGCCCTCCCATCTGGCTCTGGAAAGTTCCTTCCTTCCCTTAAGAAGGGTCTAAGAAATGGAGGGTGGCAAAAGGCTAGTTTCAGGTTTCTTTGTGCGTTTGCTGGAGGCAGTCCTTTGAAGTGTAAGTGGGTCAGGGAATAGCTCTGCATCAGCTATCCTTGCCGGATGGTCCAATCTGACAACACCATGTCCCCTTTTGTCTTACTGTCTGGGGGAAATAAACAAAGCTCAACATCTAAGCTATTCAGTCACACTGGCAGCAGGCACCAAACTGTTAAGACAAGAAATCGCCAGCTTTCTAAAAGTTGCATTTTGAGAATTGTGACTTAAATTCTGACTTTACCGTTAAAGAGGGTTTTAAAGTACAATTACTTTGAGTCTAACCATAATATTTGGACCTGCTCCCAACCAAATGTTAGCACTTATTAAATCTAATAAGGTAACCTAATGCCATCCAATTGAAGCGATAGGCCTTACAGTAGAGAAAAACAAATTTAGGATTTTTCTACTGCCAGGACATGTAAAACATGCCTACTTTTTAAATACAATGTACTCTGGCCTATGGGCTGTTTAAAGCCTGACATATGTATTGAAAAGGAAGATTTACATGTAGCAAAAAAGACTATTTTTTCAGGTCAAAATGGCAGTTTAAAAGTGCACTACAGTGTGCAGCAGCAAGCCACAGATTTGTTGTAAAGTGCTATTTTTGTGTGTGGCACAATGTGTGATGCAGGCCCACTAGTTGTATTTAATTTACATGTCCTGGGTATATGTAGTTCCACTTTACTTGGGACTTACTGGTAAATTAAATGTGCCAATCAGGCGTAGGCCACACCATGGGGCATATTAGGAAGACCCTCGTTAAAATTATCGGGGTTTTAGCGGCAGGAAACTGCCGCCAAAACGGTGATAATGGGCTTGCTAATATGCGTTATAGAATTCCAATAGAAGCCCAGGTTAGATGTGCAGGACATTTAACCTGGGATTCTATTGGAATTCTATAACGCATATTAGCAAGCCCATTATCGCCGTTTTAGTGGCAGGACGCCAATAATTTTAACGAGGTTCTTGCTAATATGACCCCATATTTCAGGGAGAGGCCGCAAGCACTTTAGTACTGGTTGGCTCTTTTGGATTTGGCATCTATGAAGCTATATTCCTGTTTGGTGAGTTTGTGAGTGACGACCATCAGTGCAGGTCGACAAAGGTGATCACCAAGGTACCCCAGTGATATATATGGGTAGAACACCCAAAATGCAAACATACAAAGGAAAGAAACTCATTCAGCAAGCAGAATTTTCTATTAGAAGCAAGGAAATGGTAAAGATAAAAACTCTGCGAGATTCCGCAGACTTCTGCGAGTGGTGGAATTCAGCACTGCACACTGATATTTAGCGCTGGTAGCCTGTCCTCGGTATAAATCAGCTTAAACAGCATCACGCAGTGTGCCAGAAGGCACTGCTCCTTTCTGCCACTCGAGTAGATTTTCTACTCAAGCGGCAGCTTTCTCAACGTAAACGGTAGCGGCCTGCCATGACATCCCGTGTTGGGAAACCTTGCTGAAAGGCATTCTAGCACCGGAAAATCACGCTAGGGGATGCAAATTCTTGTTTGTGCTCAGCAACTTATGGTTGAGAGCTGCACGTGAGGATAAGCATGGCCACATGGCGGTTGGTAGAGTTTTGTGGGAATTCTATGCTCGAAGCAGAGTGCGAAGTGGGCAAAACTCAGCAAACTCTGCCAATGGAGCGAGTATTTCAATCACCCCTACAATATTTATATCTGGCGCCAGCCTTTTAGGCTGCCCTCCCATCTGGTTCTGGAAAGTTCCTTCCTTCCCTTAAGAAGGGTCTAAGAAATGGAGGGTGGCAAAAGGCTAGTTTCAGGTTTCTTTGTGCGTTTGCTGGAGGCAGTCCTTTGAAGTGTAAGTGGGCCAAGGAATAGGTCTGCATCAGCTATCCTTGCCGGATGGTCCAATCTGACAACACCTTGTCCCCTTTTGTCTTACTGTCTGGGGAAAATAAACAAAGCTCAACATCTAAGCTATTCAGTCACACTGTCAGCAGGCACCAAACTGTTAAGACAAGAAATCGCCAGCTTTCTAAAAGTTGCATTTTGAGAATTGTGACTTAAATTCTGACTTTACCGTTAAAGAGGGTTTTAAAGTACAATTACTTTGAGTCTAACCATAATATTTGGACCTGCTCCTAACCAAATGTTAGCACTTATTAAATCTAATAAGGTAACCTAATGCCATCCAATTGAAGCGATAGGCCTTACAGTAGAGAAAAACTAATTTAGGATTTTTCTACTGCCAGGACATGTAAAACATGCCTACTTTTTAAATACAATGTACTCTGGCCTATGGGCTGTTTAAAGCCTGACATATGTATTGAAAAGGAAGATTTACATGTAGCAAAAAAGACTATTTTTTCAGGTCAAAATGGCAGTTTAAAAGTACACTACAGTGTGCAGCAGCCAGCCACAGATTTGTTGTAAAGTGCTATTTTTGTGTGTGGCACAATGTGTGATGCAGGCCCACTAGTTGCATTTAATTTACATGCCCTGGGTATATGTAGTTCCACTTTACTTGGGACTTACTGGTATATTAAATGTGCCAATCAGGCGTAGGCCACACCATGGGGCATATTAGGAAGAACCTCGTTAAAATTATCGGGGCTTTAGCGGCAGGAAACTGCCGCCAAAACGGTTATAATGGGCTTGCTAATATGCGTTATAGAATTCCAATAGAAGCCCAGGTTAGATGTGCAGGACATTTAACCTGGGCTTCTATTGGAATTCTATAACGCATATTAGCAAGCCCATTATCGCCGTTTTAGTGGCAGGACGCCGATAATTTTAACGAGGTTCTTGCTAATATGCCCCCATATTTTAGGGAGAGGCCGCAAACACTTTAGTACTGGTTGGCTCTTTTGGATTTGGCATCTATGAAGCTATAATCCTGTTTGGTGAGTTTGTGAGTGACGACCATCAGTGCAGGTCGACAAAGGTGATCACCAAGGTACCCCAGTGATATATATGGGTAGAACACCCAAAATGCAAACATACAAAGGAAAGAAACTCTTTCAGCAAGCAGAATTTTCTATTAGAAGCAAGGAAATGGTAAAGATAAAAACTTTGCGAGATTCCGCAGACTTCTGCGAGTGGTGGAATTCAGCACTGTCACTGATATTTAGCGCTGGTAGCCTGTCCTCGGTATAAATCAGCTTAAACAGCATCACGCGGTGTGCCAGAAGGCACAGCTCCTTTCTGCCACTCGAGTAGATTTTCTACTCAAGCGGCAGCTTTCTCAACGTAAACGGTAGCGGCCTGCCATGACATCCCGTGTTGGGAAACCTTGCTGAAAGGCATTCTAGCACCGGAAAATCACGCTAGGGGATGCAAATTCTTGTTTGTGCTCAGCAACTTAAGGTTGAGAGCTGCACGTGAGGATAAGCATGGCCACATGGCGATTGGTAGTGTTTTGTGGGAATTCTATGCTCGAAGCAGAGTGCGAAGTGGGCAAAACTTAGCAAACTCTGCCAATGGAGCGAGTATTTCACCCACCCCTACAATATTTATATCTGGCGCCAGCCTTTTAGGCTGCCCTCCCATCTGGTTCTGGAAAGTTCCTTCCTTCCCTTAAGAAGGGTCTAAGAAATGGAGGGTGGCAAAAGGCTAGTTTCAGGTTTCTTTGTGCGTTTGCTGGAGGCAGTCCTTTGAAGTGTAAGTGGGTCAGGGAATAGCCATGCATCAGCTATCCTTGCCGGATGGTCCAATCTGACAACACCTTGTCCCCTTTTGTCTTACTGTCTGGGGGAAATAAACAAAGCTCAACATCTAAGCTATTCAGTCACACTGGCAGCAGGCACCAAACTGTTAAGAAAAGAAATCGCCAGCTTTCTAAAAGTTGCATTTTGAGAATTGTGACTTACATTCTGACTTTACCGTTAAAGAGGGTTTTAAAGTACAATTACTTTGAGTCTAACCATAATATTTGGACCTGCTCCTAACCAAATGTTAGCACTTATTACATCTAATAAGGTAACCTAATGCCATCCAATTGAAGCGATAGGCCTTACAGTAGAGAAAAACAAATTTAGGATTTTTCTACTGCCAGGACATGTAAAACATGCCTACTTTTTAAATACAATGTACTCTGGCCTATGGGCTGTTTAAAGCCTGACATATGTATTGAAAAGGAAGATTTACATGTAGCAAAAAAGACTATTTTTTCTGGTCAAAATGGCAGTTTAAAAGTACACTACAGTGTGCAGCAGCCAGCCACAGATTTGTTGTAAAGTGCTATTTTTGTGTGTGGCACAATGTGTGATGCAGGCCCACTAGTTGCATTTAATTTACATGCCCTGGGTATATGTAGTTCCACTTTACTTGGGACTTACTGGTAAATTAAATGTGCCAATCAGGCGTAGGCCACACCATGGGGCATATTAGGAAGAACCTCGTTAAAATTATCGGGGTTTTAGCGGCAGGAAACTGCCGCCAAAACGGTGATAATGGGCTTGCTAATATGCGTTATAGAATTCCAATAGAAGCCCATGTTAGATGTGCAGGACATTTAACCTGGGCTTCTATTGGAATTCTATAACGCATATTAGCAAGCCCATTATCGCCGTTTTAGTGGCAGGACGCCGATAATTTTAACGAGGTTCTTGCTAATATGACCCCATATTTTAGGGAGAGGCCGCAAGCACTTTAGTACTGGTTGGCTCTTTTGGATTTGGCATCTATGAAGCTATATTCCTGTTTGGTGAGTTTGTGAGTGACGACCATCAGTGCAGGTCGACAAAGGTGATCACCAAGGTACCCCAGTGATATATATGGGTAGAACACCCAAAATGCAAACATACAAAGGAAAGAAACTCATTCAGCAAGCAGAATTTTCTATTAGAAGCAAGGAAATGGTAAAGATAAAAACTCTGCGAGATTCCGCAGACTTCTGCGAGTGGTGGAATTCAGCACTGCACACTGATATTTAGCGCTGGTAGCCTGTCCTCGGTATAAATCAGCTTAAACAGCATCACGCGGTGTGCCAGAAGGCACTGCTCCTTTCTGCCACTCGAGTAGATTTTCTACTCAAGCGGCAGCTTTCTCAGCGTAAACGGTAGCGGCCTGCCATGACATCCCGTGTTGGGAAACCTTGCTGAAAGGCATTCTAGCACCGGAAAATCACGCTAGGGGATGCAAATTCTTGTTTGTGCTCAGCAACTTAAGGTTGAGAGCTGCACTTGAGGATAAGCATGGCCACATGGCGGTTGGTAGAGTTTTGTGGGAATTCTATGCTCGAAGCAGAGTGCGAAGTGGGCAAAACTCAGCAAACTCTGCCAATGGAGCGAGTATTTCACCCACCCCTACAATATTTATATCTGGCGCCAGCCTTTTAGGCTGCCCTCCCATCTGGTTCTGGAAAGTGCCTTCCTTCCCTTAAGAAGGGTCTAAGAAATGGAGGGTGGCAAAAGGCCAGTTTCAGGTTTCTTTGTGCATTTGCTGGAGGCAGTCCTTTGAAGTGTAAGTGGGTCAGGGAATAGCTCTGCATCAGCTATCCTTGCAGGATGGTCCAATCTGACAACACCTTTTGTCTCACTGTCTGGGGGAAATAAACAAAGCTCAACATCTAAGCTATTCAGTCACACTGGCAGCAGGCACCAAACGGTTAAGACAAGAAATCGCCAGCTTTCTAAAAGTTGCATTTTGAGAATTGTGACTCAAATTCTGACTTTACCGTTAAAGAGGGTTTTAAAGTACAATTACTTTGAGTCTAACCATAATATTTGGACCTGCTCCCAACCAAATGTTAGCACTTATTAAATCTAATAAGGTAACCTAATGCCATCCAATTGAAGCGATAGGCCTTACAGTAGAGGAAAACAAATTTAGAATTTTTCTACTGCCAGGACATGTAAAACATGCCTACTTTTTAAATACAATGGACTCTGGCCTATGGGCTGTTTAAAGCCTGACATATGTATTGAAAAGGAAGATTTACATGTAGCAAAAAAGACTATTTTGTCAGGTCAAAATGGCAGTTTAAAAGTGCACTACAGTGTGCAGCAGCAAGCCACAGATTTGTTGTAAAGTGCTATTTTTGTGTGTCGCACAATGTGTGATGCAGGCCCACTAGTTGCATTTAATTTACATGCCCTGGGTATATGTAGTTCCACTTTACTTGGGACTTACTGGTAAATTAAATGTGCCAATCAGGCGTAGGCCACACCATGGGGCATATTTGGAAGAACCTTGGTAAAATTATCGGGGCTTTAACGGCAGGAAACTGCCGCCAAAACGGTTATAATGGGCTTGCTAATATGCGTTATAGAATTCCAATAGAAGCCCAGGTTAGATGTGCAGGACATTTAACCTGGACTTCTATTGGAATTCTATAACGCATATTAGCAAGCCCATTATCGCCGTTTTAGTGGCAGGACGCCGATAATTTTAACTAGGTTCTTGCTAATATGCCCCCATATTTTAGGGACAGGCCGCAAGCACTTTAGTACTGGTTAGCTCTTTTGGATTTGGCATCTATGAAGCTATAATCCTGTTTGGTGAGTTTGTGAGTGACGACCATCAGTGCAGGTCGACAAAGGTGATCACCAAGGTACCCCAGTGATATATATGGGTAGAACACCCAAAATGCAAACATACAAAGGAAAGAAACTCATTCAGCAAGCAGAATTTTCTATTAGAAGCAAGGAAATGGTTAAGGTAAAAACTTTGCGAGATTCCGCAGACTTCTGCGAGTGGTGGAATTCAGCACTGCACACTGATATTTAGCGCTGGTAGCCTGTCCTCGGTATAAATCAGCTTAAACAGCATCACGCGGTGTGCCAGAAGGCACTGCTCCTTTCTGCCACTCGAGTAGATTTTCTACTCAAGCGGCAGCTTTCTCAACGTAAACGGTAGCGGCCTGCCATGACATCCTGTGTTGGGAAACCTTGCTGAAAGGCATTCTAGCACCGGAAAATCACGCTAGGGGATGCAAATTCTTGTTTGTGCTCAGCAACTTAAGGTTGAGAGCTGCACGTGAGGATAAGCATGGCCACATGGCGGTTGGTAGTGTTTTGTGGGAATTCTATGCTCGAAGCAGAGTGCGAAGTGGGCAAAACTCAGCAAACTCTGCCAATGGAGCGAGTATTTCACCCACCCCTACAATATTTATATCTGGCGCCAGCCTTTTAGGCTGCCCTCCCATCTGGTTCTGGAAAGTTCCTTCCTTCCCTTAAGAAGGGTCTAAGAAATGGAGGGTGGCAAAAGGCTAGTTTCAGGTTTCTTTGTGCGTTTGCTGGAGGCAGTCCTTTGAAGTGTAAGTGGGTCAGGGAATAGCTCTGCATCAGCTATCCTTGCCGGATGGTCCAATCTGACAACACCTTGTCCCCTTTTGTCTTACTGTCTGGGGGAAATAAACAAAGCTCAACATCTAAGCTATTCAGTCACACTGGCAGCAGGCACCAAACTGTTAAGACAAGAAATCGCCAGCTTTCTAAAAGTTGCATTTTGAGAATTGTGACTTAAATTCTGACTTTACCGTTAAAGAGGGTTTTAAAGTACAATTACTTTGAGTCTAACCATAATATTTGGACCTGTTCCCAACCAAATGTTAGCACTTATTAAATCTAATAAGGTAACCTAATGCCATCCAATTGAAGCGATAGGCCTTACAGTAGAGAAAAACAAATTTAGGATTTTTCTACTGCCAGGACATGTAAAACATGCCTACTTTTTAAATACAATGTACTCTGGCCTATGGGCTGTTTAAAGCCTGACATATGTATTGAAAAGGAAGATTTACATGTAGCAAAAAAGACTATTTTTTCAGGTCAAAATGGCAGTTTAAAAGTGCACTACAGTGTGCAGCAGCAAGTCACAGATTTGTTATAAAGTGCTATTTTTGTGTGTGGCACAATGTGTGATGCAGGCCCACTAGTTGCATTTAATTTACATGCCCTGGGTATATGTAGTTCCGCTTTACTTGGGACTTACTGGTAAATTAAATGTGCCAATCAGGCGTAGGCCACACCATGGGGCATATTAGGAAGAACCTCGTTAAAATTATCGGGGTTTTAGCGGCAGGAAACTGCCGCCAAAACGGTGATAATGGGCTTGCTAATATGCGTTATAGAATTCCAATAGAAGCCCAGGTTAGATGTGCAGGACATTTAACCTGGGCTTCTATTGAAATTCTATAACGCATATTAGCAAGCCCATTATCGCCGTTTTAGTGGCAGGACGCCGATAATTTTAACGAGGTTCTTGCTAATATGACCCCATATTTTTGGGAGAGGCCGCAAGCACTTTAGTACTGGTTGGCTCTTTTGGATTTGGCATCTATGAAGCTATATTCCTGTTTGGTGAGTTTGTGAGTGGCTACCATCAGTGCAGGTCGACAAAGGTGATCACCAAGGTACCCCAGTGATATATATGGGTAGAACACCCAAAATGCAAACATACAAAGGAAAGAAATTCATTCAGCAAGCAGAATTTTCTATTAGAAGCAAGAAAATGGTAAAGATAAAAACTCTGCGAGATTCCGCAGACTTCTGCGAGTGGTGGAATTCAGCACTGCACACTGATATTTAGCGCTGGTAGCCTGTCCTCGGTATAAATCAGCTTAAACAGCATCACGCGGTGTGCCAGAAGGCACTGCTCCTTTCTGCCACTCGAGTAGATTTTCTACTCAAGCGGCAGCTTTCTCAACGTAAACGGTAGCAGCCTGCCATGACATCCCGTGTTGGGAAACCTTGCTGAAAGGCATTCTAGCACCGGAAAATCACGCTAGGGGATGCAAATTCTTGTTTGTGCTCAGCAACTTAAGGTTGAGAGCTGCACGTGAGGATAAGCATGGCCACATGGCCGTTGGTAGAGTTTTGTGGGAATTCTATGCTCGAAGCAGAGTGCGAAGTGGGCAAAACTCAGCAAACTCTGCCAATGGAGCGAGTATTTCACCCACCCCTACAATATTTATATCTGGCGCCAGCCTTTTAGGCTGCCCTCCCATCTGGTTCTGGAAAGTTCCTTCCTTCCCTTAAGAAGGGTCTACGAAATGGAGGGTGGCAAAAGGCTAGTTTCAGGTTTCTTTGTGCGTTTGCTGGAGGCAGTCCTTTGAAGTGTAAGTGGGTCAGGGAATAGCTCTGCATCAGCTATCCTTGCAGGATGGTCCAATCTGACAACACCTTTTGTCTCACTGTCTGGGGGAAATAAACAAAGCTCAACATCTAAGCTATTCAGTCACACTGGCAGCAGGCACCAAACGGTTAAGACAAGAAATCGCCAGCTTTCTAAAAGTTGTATTTTGAGAATTGTGACTTAAATTCTGACTTTACCGTTAAAGAGGGTTTTAAAGTACAATTACTTTGAGTCTAACCATAATATTTGGACCTGCTCCCAACCAAATGTTAGCACTTATTAAATCTAATAAGGTAACCTAATGCCATCCAATTGAAGCGATAGGCCTTATAGTAGAGGAAAACAAATTTAGGATTTTTCTACTGCCAGGACATGTAAAACATGCCTACTTTTTAAATACAATGTACTCTGCCCTATGGGCTGTTTAAAGCCTGACATATGTATTGAAAAGGAAGATTTACATGTAGCAAAAAAGACTATTTTTTCAGGTCAAAATGGCAGTTTAAAAGTGCACTACAGTGTGCAGCAGCAAGCCACAGATTTGTTGTAAAGTGCTATTTTTGTGTGTGGCACAATGTGTGATGCAGGCCCACTAGTTGCATTTAATTTACGTGCCCTGGGTATATGTAGTTCCACTTTACTTGGGACTTACTGGTAAATTAAATGTGCCAATCAGGCGTAGGCCACACCATGGGGCATATTAGCAAGAACCTCATTAAAATTATCGGGGTTTTAGCGGCAGGAAACTGCCGCCAAAACGGTGATAATGGGCTTGCTAATATGCGTTATAGAATTCCAATAGAAGCCCAGGTTAGATGTGCAGGACATTTAACCTGGGCTTCTATTGGAATTCTATAACGCATATTAGCAAGCCCATTATCGCCGTTTTAGCGGCAGGACGCCGATAATTTTAACGAGGTTCTTGCTAATATGCCCCCATATTTTAGGGAGAGGCCGCAAGCACTTTAGTACTGGTTGGCTCTTTTGGATTTGGCATCTATGAAGCTATAATCCTGTTTGGTGAGTTTGTGAGTGACGACCATCAGTGCAGGTCGACAAAGGTGATCACCAAGGTACCCCAGTGATATATATGGGTAGAACACCCAAAATGCAAACATACAAAGGAAAGAAAATCATTCAGCAAGCAGAATTTTCTATTAGAAGCAAGGAAATGGTAAAGATAAAAACTCTGCGAGATTCCGCAGACTTCTGCGAGTGGTGGAATTCAGCACTGCGCACTGATATTTAGCACTGGTAGCCTGTCCTCGCTATAAATCAGCTTAAACAGCATCACGCGGTGTGCCAGAAGGCACTGCTCCTTTCTGCCACTCGAGTAGATTTTCTACTCAAGCGGCAGCTTTCTCAACGTAAACGGTAGCGGCCTGCCATGACACCCCGTGTTGGGAAACCTTTCTGAAAGGCATTCTAGCACCGGAAAATCACGCTAGGGGATGCAAATTCTTGTTTGTGCTCAGCAACTTAAGGTTGAGAGCTGCACGTGAGGATAAGCATGGCCACATGGCGGTTGGTAGAGTTTTGTTGGAATTCTATGCTCGAAGCAGAGTGCGAAGTGGGCAAAACTCAGCAAACTCTGCCAATGGAGCGAGTATTTCACCCACCCCTACAATATTTATATCTGGCGCCAGCCTTTTAGGCTGCCCTCCAATCTGGTTCTGGAAAGTTCCTTCCTTCCCTTAAGAAGGGTCTAAGAAATGGAGGGTGGCAAAAGGCTAGTTTCAGGTTTCTTTGTGCGTTTGCTGGAGGCAGTCTTTGAAGTGTAAGTGGGTCAGGGAATAGCTCTGCATCAGCTATTCTTGCAGGATGGTCCAATCTGACAACACCTTTTGTCTTACTGTCTGGGGGAAATAAACAAAGCTCAACATCTCAGCTATTCAGTCACACTGGCAGCAGGCACCAAACGGTTAAGACAAGAAATTGCCAGCTTTCTAAAAGTTGCATTTTGAGAATTGTGACTTAAATTCTGACTTTACCGTTAAAGAGGGTTTTAAAGTACAATTACTTTGAGTCTAACCATAATATTTGGACCTGCTCCCAACCAAATGTTAGCACTTATTAAATCTAATAAGGTAACCTAATGCCATCCAATTGAAGCGATAGGCCTTACAGTAGAGGAAAACAAATTTAGGATTTTTCTACTGCCAGGACATGTAAAACATTCCTACTTTTTAAATACAATGTACTCTGCCCTATGGGCTGTTTAAAGCCTGACATATGTATTGAAAAGGAAGATTTACATGTAGCAAAAAAGACTATTTTGTCAGGTCAAAATGGCAGTTTAAAAGTGCACTACAGTGTGCAGCAGCAAGCCACAGATTTGTTGTAAAGTGCTATTTTTGTGTGTGGCACAATGTGTGTTGCAGCCCACTAGTTGCATTTAATTTACATGCCCTGGATATATGTAGTTCCACTTTACTTGGGACTTACTGGTAAATTAAATGTGCCAATCAGGTGTAGGCCACACCATGGGGCATATTAGGAAGAACCTCGTTAAAATTATCGGGGTTTTAGCGGCAGGAAACTGCCGCCAAAACGGTGATAATGGGCTTGCTAATATGCGTTATAGAATTCCAATAGAAGCCCAGGTTAGATGTGCAGGACATTTAACCTGGGCTTCTATTGGAATTCTATAACGCATATTAGCAAGCCCATTATCGCCGTTTTAGCCGATAATTTTAACGAGGTTCTTGCTAATATGCCCCCATATTTTGGGGAGAGGCCGCAAGCACTTTAGTACTGGTTGGCTCTTTTGGATTTGGCATCTATGAAGCACCCTCCACTGACTTGATATATCTTTTGTGAGTAGAACTACCCAGTCTGTCCACAATCTAATGGCCTGCCACAAAGGATGAATGGACAATCATTATGCGTATGTCAAGAAATCCTGATTGATAACTCCAACCACCTATGATCAATTCAACATTTTAATTAACATTTAAATGTAATTACATAATTTAAATACTTAGTTTTTCTTTAGTTAATTTACCATTAGATGTTTTTTCTGCAGTGATTCAGTGAGAATCAAAAATTACAAACAGATCACCCAGGTGGGGGGGCTTTTAAAATTCTTTATTTACTTTTAATGACGGATACTTCTGCAATCATTGCTAAATTCGAAAGACACTCATCTCCTGAACTCCGAGTACGTTCAATCTTGCCAGGTGGTACTTAATGATGCAAAAGACATTGACGTAACGAACTTTCAGCTGAAAACACTGCCGAGGTCCCTTCATTTTCTTCCTCCTACGACGGTGCCTACGAAGGCCCCCAGGCCGTTGCACAGGTCTGTTGTAGCCAGGGCTAAATCTGTTTTAGCACATATAAAACTCTTCTCTCCATCGGAGCATTTTGCGCACTGTTTACAACCACGGTATGTAGTTTCTGCAAAACAACAAATATTAAGAAAAGCAGATTATCCCACTGATGAATGACCCTTGAATCAGCCTAGCTAGGGTCCGGTTTGTCAATCCACAAGACAGTCAACTCCAGTCCAGGCTTGCCCCAAAGAATATGCACATTTATAGAATTCTCACATTTAAAGAGTTTCAGTGGGGATTTTCAGCATGTTTGTTGTGATTTTGAAAGCCGAGTTTTAGATTTTTGTTGGCTCGATCTCTGTGGTAAAATGTGACCAGTTGGCGCTTCCATAAGAAACCAGCATCAAATGCTCGTGAAATCGGCGTCTTAGTGTACACGACAACACTCCCGCCTTGGACACATGGGGCCTCATTTATGAAAAGTGACGCATCGCTGCGTGAAAGCAGCGATGCGTCACTTCTCAGTGCGCACTTCTTGCGACATTCCTGATGCGTCATATTTAATGTATGACGCATCATGTCGCAAGAAGTTACCGATACGTCAGTATTTCTGACGTATCAGTAAGCGCAAAAGTGACGCATTGCTGGAGTGTGTCACAAAAGTGACGCAACTCCAGCAATGTGTCCTTTCACATGGGGCAAACCCCATGTGAAAGGGTCTGCATCAGTCTTACGCCTGCTGTGAGGCAGGCGCAAGATTTTGACGCAACGGCGTCCTAGAAGTGACGCAGTGAAATCTCATAGATTTCACTGCGTCATTTCTACGAGGCTTTTTGCGGGGGAACGCCCCCCCTGCATACATTATACCTGACGCAGATATAATGTAGCGCAGGGGTTTACAAAGTGACGCATCTGCTCAGATGCGTCACTTTGTAAATAGTGCCCACCAGGAGGCATGTTTTACGCCACCAATGCGTCATAAAAAGTGACGCATCGGAAGCGCAAAACTAACGCATGGCCTCATAAATGAGGCCCATGAAGTGACAGAGATGCCGGTGATGCAGCACACCTTATTTTCAGGTCTGGCTAGACACACCTGTACTGCTGGCCTAGAATTGCTAGCCTGCAAATGGCATGCAGATATTATATTCACCCACATTGCAGTCGATGAGAGTTGTAGCAGTGATAACTTAGATAATGTTTTTATGTCTCAGAAGCAGGAATAGCAAAGGCGCAGGAGTGATAGGAATCCGCCTACAGATAGGTACATTTTTTTTTCATCTGGACTTGAAGCTTAGGTTGGAGTAGCCAGTGGTGGATAGAGCCAGGAGGCAATACTAATGGAAGCCACCGGCAACGCCTTACGCTGGAAGGGCTGGTCTACCATGCCTGCTGCTAATATGGGAAAGGCTGGGGCAAAACAACCACCGCCCGCATGAGGGTGGCAGCGACACATGTCTGAAGCAGAAGGACATAAGCCTGGGCCACCGCCTTGCAAACCCTTACCCACAATGCCAGCAGAGCCAGCCATGCATGTTATCTCTGCAGGTCCACGTGGCTCCCTATGAAAGGTGATGCTGACATTCCCAGCTCTATCTTCCATTAGAAGGGGAGGTAATGAGAGACCTGCTGCACAGGTGCCCAGTGGCAAGTGAGACATGAGAGCGAGAGGCCACCACCATGAGGGAAGCTGCAGTGCAGGGCTCCCCTTACACTACTTGCAGCAAAGCCCTCACCTCGGCCAGTGTGCCCAGCTGGTGGGCCGAAGCTCTTGTAGGCTGGTTTTGGAAGCCCGGGCTGTTACAGGAACCTCTGTCACTTTCCCCCGCTGACCGAGGATACCTGCAGGCAGGCGCGCAACACCCATTGGGCTCACCGGGCTTCAGCCCCCCCCGTCGCCTACTCTGCCCGGGCTAAGATGGCACGCACTGAAATGGTGCAGGAAGGCTGCGCATCCGTTCCGAGAATGTGATTGCTTTAATGATTTCTGAGAGGCCCAGCAGCCCGAGCCAGACAGCCAGCCTCAAACAGTTTCACTGAGTGAACCCCCAGCCCCCACCTCTTGTTTTCCTTTAGAGTGGCGCTGAGGTGAAATCCTTACCTGAAGGCAGGGATTTCACCTAAACACTTGATGTGTTCAGCATGGGGTGTGAAGATGTGCACAGCAGGGGGAAAGGGCTGGCCAGTGCAGGTGACGCTTTTCCTTTGTAAAGGAATTCCTGCTGGCATCATAGCCCAGGGAGGGCTGTCTGCGCACTTGTATAAATGTGTATTCCATACAAGTGGACAGACAGCAAAACCCTGGGCTATGACGCCAGCAGAAATTGGGGGCAAGGGTGCCAATTTTTGATTTTCTCCTCGGGAGCATTTTTTAAATGCACAATCAAATAACGGTTGTTTTTTCCCTCTTTGAGCGTTGAAAACTTTGGTGTGCACTCCTCTAATGGACAGCCTTAAAATATCTTGTAAATCAGAAGTTTATTTCAGGTGACAGTAATATGAACCAAGCTATCAAGAGAAAGTGAACGATTCCCTGAATTTCGTAGAATAAAGCCCACTACGAACGTATGCATTTAGCTCAATAAATGTAATTTATATAGCAAAAACATAATCTAATATTATCAATAAATGTCACTCGAAGGATTACTTGCAAGTGCTTTTCTAGAGTTAATTAGAAAACACCTTTATTTTTGCTGTCGTGGTGGCAGTGGTAATGTAGGACTCAATTCATAAACATTTTGCTAGGTGTACATGTGACTTTCTCGTTTACGTACTCCTACATCCCAAATGTGAGCAAGGAGTATTGCTGTCCTACTTTTGCCAGGAGTACCCAAAGAGTAAGCCCCTTGGTATATAGAATTAAAGAGGAGCCTTAAAGAAGTGTACGCTCTCAAAGTTGTCTTTCTGACCTGGTCTCCCCAGATCCTAATAAATAGACAGGAGCCCTCGACTCTCCACAAAAGTTCACTGACAGGAAGATGAGGACCCTCTTATCGAGGAAGAAGTGGCAATCACTACAAAGTAGTGTCACAGACTCTTAACAGAAAAGCTGCTTACATTGCTCGGCTTACATTATGCACATGTAGTGTAAGTTTGTAGTGTTCATTTTTTGGGGTGCTAGTGGGTAACTTTAGGGTTCAGGGTGGGTGTGGGTTTTAGTGTGCCAGGGGGCAATTTTAGGGTTCAGGGTGGGTTACGGATCGGGGTGCCAGTGGGTAATTTTAGGGTTCTGAGTGGGTATGGGTTTTGGGGTTCCAGGGGGGTAATTTTAGGGATCCGGGCGGGCATGGGTTTTGGGGTGCCAGGCGGTAATTATAGGGTTCAGCGTGGGTATGTGTTTTGGTGTGCCAGGGGTAATTTTAGGGTTCAAGGCAGGTATGGGTTTTGGGGTGTCAGGGGGCAATTTTAGGGTTCAGGGTGGGTATGGGTTATGGGGTGCCAGGGGAGAATTTATGGTTCAGGATGGGTATGGGTTATGGGGTGCCAGGGGGGAATTTATGTTTCAGCATGGGTATGGGTTTTGGGGTGCCAGGGGTCATTTTCAGGTTCAGGGTGGGTATGGGTTTTGGGGTGCCATGGGGTTAATTTTAGGGTTCAGCGTGGGTATGGGTTTTGGGGTGCCAGGGGCAATTTTAAGGTTCCAGGGTGGTGATTTTAGGGTTCAGGGTGGTAATGGGTTTTGGGATGCCAGGGGGTAATTTTAGGGTTTGGGGTGGGTATGGGTTTTGGGGTGCCGGTGATAATTTTAGGGAAGAGAATGGGTATGGGTTTTCAGGTGCCAGGGGTAATTTTAGGGTTCAGGGAGGGCATGGTTTTTGAGGTTCCAGGGGTAATTTTAGGGTTTGGGGTCGATATGGGATTTGGGGTGCTAGGGGGTAACTTTAGGGTTCAGGGAAATAATGGGTTTTGGGGTGCCATAGGGTTAATTTTAGGGTTCAGGGCGGTATGGGTTTTAGGGTGTGAGGCGGTTAATTTTAGGGTTCAGCGTGGGTATGTGTTTTGGTGTGCCAGGGGGTTAATTTTAGGTTTCAGTGCGGGTATGGGGTTTAGGGTGGGAGGGGAAGCATTTTAGGTTTCATGGTGGGTGTGGGTTTATCAGGTGTCAGGGGGGCAATTTTAGGGTTCAGGGAGGGTATGGGTTTTGGGGTGCCGGGGGGTAATTTTAAGGTTCAGGGTGGTAATGGGTTTTGGATGCCAGGGGGTAATTTTAGGGTTCAGCGTAGGTATGTGTTTTGGTGTGCCAGGGGTAATTTTAGGGTTCAGGGTGGGTATGGGTTTTGGGGTGCCAGGGGGGGATTTAATGTTCAGTATGGGTATGGGTTTTGGGGTGCCAGGGGTAATTTTAAAGTTCAGGGTGGGTATGGGTTTTGGGGGGCAAGGGTGTAATTTTAGGGATCAGCGCAGGTATGAGTTTTGAGGCTCCAGGGGGGTGATTTTAGGGTTCAGGGTGGGCATGGGTTTTGCGGTGCCAGGGGGTAATTTTGTGGTTCAGGGTGGTAATGGATTTGAGGGGGCAAGGTTGTAATTTTATGGATCAGTACGGCTATGGGTTTTGGGGTGCCAGAGGTAAATTTAGGGTTCAGGGTGGGTATGGTTTTGGGGGGCAAGGGTGTAATTTCAGGGATCAGCGCGGGTATGGGGGTTGGGGTTCTAGGGGGATGATTTCAGGGTTCAGGGTGGTAATGGGTTTTGGGGTGCGAGGGGGTAGTTTTAGGGTTCGGTGGTTATGGGTTTTGGGGTGCCAGGGGTGTAATTTGGAGGTTCGGGTGGTAATGGATTTTGGGGGGCAAGCAGTAATATGAGCGTTTAGCATGGGTATGGGTTTTGGGGTGCCAGGGGTAATTTTAGCGTTCAGGGTGGGTATGGGTTTTTGGGTACCTGGGGAAATTTTAGGGTTCAGGGCGGGTATGGGTTTTGGTGTGCCAAGGGGGTAACTTTGGGGTTCAGGGTGGGTATGGGTTTTGGGGTACCCGGGGTAATTTTAGGGTTCAGGGTGGGTATGGGTTTTGGACTTGCAATGATAAACATTTCACAAGCACATTGTCCTCCTATAGAAGCAATTGTTGACGAACTGGCGAAAAAGGGTCGTCGCCTTGAAATGGCATTGTGAAAATTGGTTATATTGTGTTCCTAAAGTGCTTTGTAGTAAAATATATTAAATTGGTCTTTTAATTCAGTACATTCTGTTCCTTTTTCATAAGACAATAGGACATAAATGCATCAAATTAACACAAATGTGTGCTCTAATTGTTGTCCAGTTTCAAATGCAGAATTCATCACGTTTTCTCCGCTTGACCTGAGCATTAATCGATCCCGATTATCTACCATTTTAGCCCCGCCTCATTTTTTAACATTAGCCACGCCCCTTCATTTGCCATGTTAGCCCCCCCCGAAATGAAGACCTAGTTGCGCCCCTGCCTGCAGGATAATAGCAGAAGACAGAGGGGGGGCTCAAGAGAGGGAGAAAGGGAGGGGGGAAGTAGGGAGAAAGCATCACAGAGGGAGAATAGATGCATGAAAAGGGAGATGACACGAGGAGAGGAAGGGAGCGGGCGGGTTTCAGAATTGGTGCCAGGGTTGCTTATGGTGCCCTAGTCCGGCCATGCTTGAGGTTCAGGGGCCCAGAGGCTGGGGAGGCATGTTCTTTGGAGGGTGGAGGGTTGCGGGAGAATGGCCGAGTATAAACCTGACAAGCTTGGCTTCAGGAGAGGTGGAGCTGGGATGTGCAGGCCAATCTCAGTGCTACTGGTGCACAGAGGGTCTGAAGGGAAAGCGGCTGTCTGGTGTGGAGCACAACTGAGCCTCAGAAGCTGCAGTGCAAGCCCTTACTAATAACAAGCACTGACAAAGCCAATAGGTTGTGCCTTTGCGAGAGGTTCTATTTTTGTGTCCTCTGTTCTACAGTACTTGTGTGGATAGTAAGTGTCTGTGCAAATAAAATCGTTTTTCATGTTGTGCTGATTAAGTGATGATTGTTGGAGGTTTTGTCTGCCTCAATAGACCAATTGGCTTTACAAATGTTATTTGTCGATGTTAGCCAGCTGAAGCAGTAATGCCCTGAACTACCTCAATGGCATTGGAAACCACTACGGCATATTACATGAACTCCATTTGGCAATCTATAGTGCATACCTTTGCTCAGCCATTTTACCAATGTTAAGCATAGAGGCTTGGTTCTTTCAGTAGGAGAAAGGGTCTCATGTTAGCTTCCACTCAGTACAGAAGTTATATACATAAGGTATTTATATATAAACCTAATTAAAAAGCAGAAAGCTCTGCATATTGGCTTAGACAATATACAGAACTCGCTGCTCTTCAAGCAAAGTCATCACAACATATGCTACAAGTAGTAGCTGGTTTGTGGGCTATTGCTGATGCGGTTTGATGTAAAAGTGTTAATCAATATTTGAAAATCAATCACCTTTTGCAGCATCATCTGATGCAGCGCGAGAAGATGAAGCAGACTGCTCGCACAACTGCTTTCCTTGCTCCTAAATGTTAACTTTTGGAACATGTGGGGTAGCCGCAAGACTGTGTACTAACAGATCCTTTTAATAAATACATAGCTGTAAAGTTTGGGGTTTGCATTTATGGTTACGATAAATATTGTTAATGCATTGTGCCTCTGTGTGATGATTGGCTGTCTCACGTGTGTGTGTGTAGCTCTCCACTGGAAGCAGTTGTAATGAGGGTCTGGAATGCTAAAGAGGGACTCAGAGGGGAGGAGATGGAAAGCGAGGCAGATGAGAGGGGGCAAGCAGAGATGCGGGAGGGGATGGGTGGACCAAACAGGTACCCTCGGAAAATAGAAAAGAGACGAGATAAGAACATGGGGCCTCATTAATGAGAAATGACGCATCGCTGTGTGAAAGCAGCAATGCCTCACTTCTCAGTGCGCACTCCTTGCGACATTCCTGATGAGTCATATTTAATATATGACGCATCATGTCGCAAGGAGTTACAGATACGTCAGTATTTCTGACGTATCTGTAAGCGCAAAAGTGACGCATTGCTGGAGTGTGTCACAAAAGTGACGCAACTCCAGCAATGCATCGTTTCACATGGGGCAAGCCCCATGTGAAAGGGCCTGCGTCAGTCTTACGCCTGCTGTGAGGTAGGCGCAAGATTTTGACGCAACGGCGTCCTAAAAGTGACGCAGTGAAATCTCATAGATTTCACTGCGTCACTTCTACGACCCTTCCTTGCGTCAATACGCCCCCCTTGCATATATAAACACAGATTACCCACAAAAAAGCAAGCTTTTGGGAAGGCCGCAGGAAGAAATGATTCACGAGCAATAGGCGGGATGCAAGCCCACAAAGTGGATACACAGCATGTCTCAGAGATGCAACACATGCTCTGCCTAGGTGAGACCTTAAAAATGTCTGTGTTGTAAGACAGGTCAGGCTCTCTTTTAAAAACGCTTGTCCATCTTTCTTAGCAGGACCTTGCTGTATTGAAGAAAACAGCAGATGTTCAATGTATCTTATTAGGTACAACTCTGATATAGGGAACATAATTGAGGGATAGTATTTATAACGTTTCTGTCTAAACCAGTTTATATTTTATAGCTTTACTGTTAATATTTTCATAATTAAACAGTGGTTTATGAACGAAAGAATGCATCCAATTATGGCTAGAAATAATTAGTTGGGCAAGCTATTTTACTTGAGACTGTGTGTTTACCATTTACAAAGTCAAAACACCCAATGGCTTTACAACAAATAATTAATGTAGATTACTTTTTTAACTAGATTGGAGCGCCAAACTAACACTAGAACAAAACTTTACACAATAGTAAGAACACATAGAGAAATGGATGTATACATCTATTTTCACATTTTCACAATTTATTTATTTTCTATTCATTACTTCAACATTTTGCTGATGTCAATACAAAATAAAACATATAATATCAAGTCAATTTTAACACTACCAAACTATAACTTGTCACAAACTCCAGACCTGCTGACTTTGTCATTGAATCATTTGTGAACATAATTTGTCACACAGAAAAGCAGCACTTTATGTAAAAAAATATTTTAGACCTCCCTATAGAAAGATTTAACTTCTTCTAGAACTCATATCATCAGCACCCAAATATACAGAGACAGGGGCTTGGGTCCGACCCATGTTTGAAGAAAGTAGCTTTCATATTGTGTATAATTCCAGAGGGTTATTAGAGGCCATACTACACAATGTGCCCTGGGTGTGTAACAGGCATGTGTGCCCGGTTTGTGTGAACCTGGGGCACTGTGGTATTATAGAAGGGGTTACACACGTTTGTGCAACACCTTTTATAATACTTGTCTAGGGAAAAGGAGGGTCCACAGGAAATGCCAATTCTATATCAGTTTTCACGTTTCTTTTTTTGAAGGGAACACACTCAAAAAACTCTGGACCATTTGAGTTTTGTAGCAAATAAGTCTTTGAAAGGGATGATGAGTGTGTTTGACCAGATTATTGATGTCCTTAGGCTGAATCCTTGCTCGTGTAATCAGAATCAGTAGTCCATATGATGTAGAAAAACTACTTTTTATTAAATTAGGTTAAAACATGAACAGCCGACACGTGTTTCGCCCCCTGTGGCGATTTGCGCCGGGGCTTTTTCAAGGCTATTTACAATATCATGTGTTCATTGTACAGATCTTCATAATATGGACTTATTTTCAAAATCTCCGGTTAGTTTAAAGTTTCAATTTCTCAGGGTGTAATCCCCAGGTCACGTCTTTTTCGTCCGGTCGGTTTTGCGAAAGCGGCCAAAACCGACCGGACGAAAAAGACGTGACCTGGGGATTACACCCTGAGAAATTGAAACTTTAAACTAACCGGAGATTTTGAAAATAAGTCCATATTATGAAGATCTGTACAATGAACACATGATACACATGATATTGTAAATAGCCTTGAAAAAGCCCCGGCGCAAATCGCCACAGGGGGCGAAACACGTGTCGGCTGTTCATGTTTTAACCTAATTTAATAAAAAGTAATTTTTCTACATCATATGGACTACTGATTCTGATTACATGAGCAAGGATTCAGCCTAAGGACATCAATAATCTGGTCAAACACACTCATCATCCCTTTCAAAGACCTTTTATAATACTGTTAGTGCTGGCGCACATGTGCGTCAGTGCTATAGTGAGAGGGAGTTCCCTTATTTGTTTGAGGGCATGGCCCTATGCAAATGAAGGAATCTCTTTGCACCCATATTGTGGACCATGCCACGAGAGCAAACAAGCCTTTCAAAAGAGAGGTTGCGCACTGTCAGTGCGGCCCCAGAGGGCAGCCCTAAGGAGGGGCAAAAAGGGGTCCCATGGTCACTCACTAAACTTGCCTTTAAGGGTATCTTTCTCCCCTCTAGTAAGTGTACTCAGGTTGCCGCCTGCACAGTGAAACACAGAGCAGCTTCTATACAGCTGCTCTTGGTTCCAGTCCTTCCTCAGTGACCGCTTTTTTCAAGTCTTTGAAGGAGATTGTTATTGTTATTGTGGATTTATATAGCGCCGGGTCACCTACAGGTGACCCGGCGCTTTGACCACAGAACATAACATCCGGGAAATAAAAGGGTGGAGTGCTTAAGCTAAGCTGAGTGCTGCTCTGAACAAGTTGGTTTTCAAGGCTTTCCTGAAGCGGAGTAGATTACCCTCCTTTCTGAGTGTTTCAGGCAGGGCGTTCCAAAGGTTCGGTAATAAAACCGAGAAAGATCTCCCTCCCATTGTGGCCAGCTTAAAACGAGGACATACCAGGAGTTTGGCATCAGAGGACCTGAGATTTCTTTCCGGTCTATATATCTCAATCCGTTCCTTGATGTAGGTCGGGGCCTTCCCATAGATGGCTTTATGGGCTATGCAGAGGCTTTTAAAAACGGACCTCTGTCCAATTGGTAGCCAATGTAGACTTTTTAATAGTGGAGAGGCATGCGTTCTCCGCGGAAGGTTGAAAATAAGTCTAGCGGCGTCGTTTAGGACTACCTGAAGTCTGTTTGTTAGCATTTTTGGCAGGCCTAGGTAGAGCGCGTTGCCATAGTCGAGTCTTGACACTATGGTGGCCGAGACCACTGTGCGTAGCATCGACTGGGAAAGGAGAGGGACTAATTTGCGCAACTGTCTTAGAAGACCTGTACAAGTGCCAACCACGGTGGAAACCTGGTTGGTCATTGAGAGGGCACTGTCCAATTTAATACCCAGACTTTTAACCGTGGCTGCTGGCTGTGGGGTTGGGCCCAGCTCCTGGGGCCAGTACAAGTCGCTCCAGGAGGAGCACTTAGATGGTACTATCAGCACCTCTGTCTTTTCCGGGTTAATTTTAAGCTGGTTGGTGGACATCCAGTGGACCGTATATCTAAGTATATCCTGCGCGTGTGACTGGGCTTGTGCTGTGTCATCTATGCCCAGCAGCAGCTGTGTGTCATCAGCATAGTTAAACACCCGACAGCCCATCCCCGCTAGTGTGTTAATCAGGGGCTGTAGATATATGTTAAACAGGAGTGGGGATAGTGCTGAGCCCTGGGGGACGCCACAAGTCAGACTTCCCACACCTGATACACTATCTCCCATCTGGATTCTCTGGGTTCTCCCAGATAGAAATGATTCCAGCCACCGAAGGGCTAAAACCTGAATCCCAAACCCAGCCAGCCTATTCAGCAGAATGGAATGGCTGACAGTATCGAACGCCGCTGATAGGTCTAACAAAATCAGGGTGCTCGGTCTTTTACTGTCAGCCATCCTTCTGAGCTCGTCCAGCACCGAGAGCATGGCCAACTCGGTGCTGTGGTGTGCACGGCAGCCTGCCTGCCTCTCATGGAGTAGATGGTTAGACTCCAGATAGCTTGACATAGATTTTAGTACATGTTGCTCGAGTACTTTGGACAGGAAGGGCAGCTGGGATATGGGTCGATAATTTTTTAAGGCATTGGGATCTGCCCCCACTTTTTTTAGCAGCGGTCTTACACGAGCTTCTTTGAAGCTAGTGGGGAGCCTGCCAGTACTCAGGGATTTATTCAGTGTAGCTAGGATATGGTCCTCGAGAATTGGACCTGCCAAGCAGAAAATGCTTGGGGGGCATGGATCCGCTGGGGAGCCAGATTTTGTCTTTCTCATCAATGACTCAAGGGTTAGTGAGTCCATGGGGGGAAATGATGATAAGCAGCTGGCAGTTGGATTTAGATCGATATGCTGCTCAGTTAGGCTGCACCCCGTGCTTTTTATCTCGCGCATGATGATATCAACCTTATCCAGGAAATATTTCTGGAAGGTGTCACAGTCTATGCTACTTTCTGCATCCTGGGCTCTTTTTGTTAGTTCCTTCAGGATTTTAAACTTTTCCTTTTGAACATTATTCGCCCTATTTATACGGACCTCATAGAATGCGGCTTTAGTTGTCCGGATAGATTTTTTGTAGCTACGGAACGCCATCTTGTATTGTTCGCAAGTGGCTGTATCCTTATTCCTCCTCCAGTTTCTCTCCATGTTACGCAGGGCCTTCCTTTGGTCCCTCAAGGCGGGTGTGAACCAAGGGGCTCCCTTTTTCCCACTGTTTTTTGTCTGAAGTTTCTCAGGGGCTATCTGATCAATGGCCTTTACCAAATAGTCCATCATATCTTTACAATCCTGATCTACATCTTGATTAAGCATTATCGGCTGGGCAATTCCTCTGAGTGATGTAGTCAGTGTATGTTGGTCTACGTTTTTCCACTGGCGGGTCAGTCTGGTTTTAGGTGCTGGGCGTGAGAGTATGGTATCTAGGGGGATGTCACAGTAGATCAGATGGTGGTCTGACCACATACAAGGGAGGATTCCAGCTAGTACCACCCTGAGATCTGTGGTCCATATCAGGTCTAGGGTGTGGCCTTTTATATGGGTGGGAGCGTTTACAAGCTGCCTGAATCCTAGAGAGGACATGGTTGTCTCTAGGGTGTTGGCCGCTGGCTGTTTCCTATCTTTGTCCCAGTGAAAATTGAAGTCTCCTGTAACTATGACGTTTCTATATCTGGAGCACATGTCGGATGCATAGGTCATAAAGGAGTCATTAAAACCTGGGGTTGCGTTGGGAGGGCGATAAACTGTGAGAACTGTAACACACATGTTATCAAACATAATTTTTATCGCCAGCAAGTCAGCCAAATCCGCCGACTCCGCCAGAATTTTAGTCACTGCTAGATGTTTCTTGAAAATTATTGCCTCCCCTCCCCCTCGGGTATTCCCTATGTGATTCTGCCAGTGGATGTCATAATTTTCAGGGACAGCAGCTATGATGTCTGGTAGGGAGTTATCCCCCATCCAGGTCTCGGACAAAGTCAGAATGTCAATGTCTTCGCCCTGTAGTAGAGTGTAAATCTCGAGACTATGACAGCATAGCGACCTAGTGTTAAGGCTGACGAGCTTTAAAGTATGCGAGGGGGCTCGGGACCTACCTATCAGCGGTGCCTGGATAGACAGTTCCTCGATACGAGTGAGTGTAGCCAGGTCTAAAGATGTCATGGCCCCATTCAGATGACGGATTTCCTCACCAGAGTATGTAAGCCATTTGGTGGGGGGCCCTGCCCCTGCGCCCTTCCGTGCGCGGACGGGCGCAGACGGGCAGGACTCTGGCACAACTCCGGCACAGATCCGGCACAGATGTGGTGTCCTCCCGGTTACCTCTCAGCTGTGGGGTTCCGCAGGGCTCTGCCCTGAGCCCCACGCTTTTAAATATCTACATGAGCACCTTGGCGGAGGTTGTCCATCCACTCGGCATTAAGATCATCACCTACGCAGACGACACTCAGTTAGTGGTAGCACTAGATCACTCTGAGGGGTTGTCTAGCACCCTCGGTCCTTGCCTAGAGGCGGTGGCCGATTGGATGGAACTCTCCTGCCTCAAGCTCAAGGGGACAAAACAGAGATCATGTTCTAGGGCAACCCGCCGTCTCCTGTCCCCTGCTTTCCTGTGGCCGGTATGCCTGGGCCTGCTCCACCTCCAAAGGTGCAGATCAAGAGCCTTGGCATGTTGCTTGGCCGCTCTCTTGATTTTAACCACCAGGCCACCAAGCTCTCAGCCACCCGCAATGGAATGATGAGTATGTTGAGGAAAATCATCCCCCTCCTCCCCTTCCAGGCGAGAAGAATTATGGTACAGGCCCTCATACTCTCTCGCCTGGATTACAGGAATGCCCTATACCTTGGATCTCCTCAATTAACCATTCGCAAACTGCAACTAACTCGGAATTGCACAGCCCGCCTGCTTCTCCAGATTCTGCAGTGGCAATCTCCTAAACCAGCACTGAGGAGTCTTCATTGGCTCCCTATTCCGGCAGGATACAGTTTAAGGCTATGTGCTTGGCTCATAGAGCCATCTGGAAGACCGGTCCGGCTATTACCCACTCCCTGGTCACCTCTTATCTTCCTCACAGAACCCTGCACTCCAGTTCCTTAAGTCTGGCCACCCCCAAGAAAATTCAAAGATCCAGATGGGGTGGACGCTCATTTTCGTTTAATGCCACCAAGATTTGGAACACTCTCCCCCTTACTCTATGAAAGAACAACTACCTTCTGGCCTTCCAGAAGCTCCTAAAAACTCATCTCTTCAAGACACTTACTTAAACATTACGGCCTCTGCTTTTTTCTGCTCTTCTATCAAATAGCGCTGGGAGGCCTCAGGGTAGCCATGCACTATACAAGTATAATTTCATTCATTCATTCATTCAGCTGCTCTGTATTTCAAATGAATGCAGTGCACCCAGGGTAGCTCGAGTTCACAGGTGCTCTGAGGGCAATGCATTCACTTTAAAAGGACGCACTTTCTCTGTTTGCGCCCAGTGCCCCTTTCATACGGTGAGCCCCGTGAGTAATACAGTCCTAGGTGTGTTAGTTTGCCTGCTTAATGAGTCCTTACACTCCATTGCATTACAGTGATGGAAAACCTCTATGTAATTCTAAAAGTGTTTACACAGTCCTGCTGATGTTTAAACAATAGTGATTTTGCAGGATATGCAATTTTGCACCTACAAGTGACTGTTACTCTTAAATGTACTAAAACCATGCTGCGTACGATACACCAAGGGAAATTTTGAAACGAAATTTGATTTTACTTCTAAATTTGATTTGTGCTTCTAAAGAGTCTCCCAAAGACATGCTTGTAGTGTCTTGTAATAAAAGAACGCTTGAGCTCTTTAGGTTCCCACTGTATATCGTAGGACTGTGACGTACGCTTTGGAAGGATGAGTTGAAGGCAGGCTTTGAATGTTGAGTTCTGACTTACACGCAGCACAATAAATATGTGTAAATGTACTCTCCAAGTTTGGTGTACTTATTGGCAAGTGCCTAGGATGACAGGACGCTACAATGCTGATATACCATGAAGGGTGATTTTGCACGTCAATGTGGTGTCAACCAAAGGTGATGAGGAATAGCTTTTGCAGGGAACATTTAATTTCTGCACTGTGTGAATTTGTACCTAAATGTGATAGCACACTCCTCTTGACTTTAAAAGGGCAGTGTTGCACCTAAATGTTGTTTTGCCCTAAATGTGTTTTCTTTAAATTCAAACGTGGTTTGCACCATAAATGTTTCTCCAAAAACCTCTTATTAATAAATGAAAGATGATTTTGCACCAAAATGCGATGTTGCCTTAAAAATATTTCCATTATTCTAATGATATTGACTAAAGTGTGATTTTTCACCTGAATGTTTTTTTACAACTAAATGTGATTTGCTTACCTAAACTATTACCACACTCCTGATGATGTTAATCTAAGGAAGATGTTGAACCTAAATGTAGTTTTGCTTCTAAAGATGACATAGGAATCCTGCTTAGTTTACACATAAAAGTAATTTTCAACTAAAGGCAGTATTGCATCTAAGGGGTGATTAGGATGTCGGTTGGTAAGCCTCTGACCGCTAATCGGAGGTTTACTGAACAACATGGTAGGTTTACTGTCCGACCACCCAATTACGATGTAGTGTAAACCAGCCAGTCGTTCTGACTGTCTTCCAAAAGCTCAAGTAGCCGTTGGCCAGTTGGACAGCTTTCAGAATGCCCCATGGACGGATTTTCTCCCGTGGGGATTTTGATGTGCGTTTCCGACAGGCTCTTCATGTCGGGCTTTCCAACAGGAAAAGCCTACTGGAAGGCTACTTTGGAGGTTCCCTAGCAGGGACCCATCCCTAGTTGATCTTCAGTTGGGAGTCCGGGGCCCCCATGTTAATATCTGCACCATGTAGCAGGCACCTTGAGGTTCCGGCCACATAGTCCAGGGATAACAGAAAATTCTGTTTCTCCATGGGAGCTTGTGCTACAGCCGGTTTATGGCCACAGCACGAGCTCCCATGGAGTAAATGTGCGGTCGCATTGCAATTGCAGTGTCGGGACCGCTGTTTGGAGGTCGGTTAGTCCCGAGACCGCACTGTGTCAGGTGGACATCATAATCATGCCCTAAATGTGACGTTGAACATGAATGTGATTTATGCTCTTTAAAGTTTTCCATTCTCATGTTGATGTGGCAACAAAGTTGATTTTCCAATACCGTGAGCTGTAAACCAAATGCACTGCACTGATCTACAACTTTCACACCTGATGTGGCATCCTATCAATGTATTTTCTCTGTCTGTTGTATGATACCCCATATCTGTCACATTTGTTGTCTTCTTCTCCATATGAAAACCCTGCATGTGATCCTATTATGACATTCAAAGCAAAAACAAATAGAGTTTCATGTGAGATCAGACTCCATGATGCATGTAACATTGTCTCAGAGATCCTGGTCCACATGGCCTATTAGAAACTACTATCAAATACTACAAACAGCCCCCAGCAGTCAACAAAAAATTCTTAAAAAATAGCAAAGTCTGTGACCAAGAGCCATTAAACCTGAGCTTCTCTTTTTTTCCTAAGACATACCCTTCTGGGCAGATACACAACATTTTTTATTCTTACTCACAGAACACACAAACATATCACACTGAAAACATGGACCGTCAAAGGTTACCCACACGAGAAATGTGAGATACAGATCTCTCTCTGTTAAAATGTGAAAAGGGGATCCTTGAATATTAACCTTCAAATTTCCACCACTTTGTTGGATACCTAAATGACCCTAAAAGCTTCTCCATAGATAAGGTGTCAACACTTATCCCATTCCTACTATTTTACTGACCATGATGATGTTTTATCTAGTGAGCATGTAGTGTATTGTACATTTTAAATAACTGAACAATATAGTCTTACTTACTGACCATGACAACTCAAGTTTACCAACCTCTACTACTACCCCATCTTCCTATTATTACCCACAAAACCTTTGGGGAATAGGGTTGCCACCTTTCTTACCAGCCTGTACTAACAAAATATGGGCCAGGCCAATAAAATCTTATTGGGAAAGAAACTAGACAGCACTATCCATGCATTAATGAAGGTAGACAATACCATAAGCTGAAACAGTTGCTCCTCACCTTTTGGAGACCAAAGCCATCCTGGTAGCAATCACTGCCCCTTAAAACAACCTTCTCCATTAATCAGCATCCGGGTGTGGTCCAACTAAGCAAAACTGATAACAGAAAAACTGAACCTAGCATGATTTACTGAAGAAGTGTGTTTGCTCACCTCATAATTCTTTGTTGCTTATTATTACTACTCATAGAAAAATACTTTAAACCAACTTCAATTACCCTCCTTCTTTGTAATCCCCCTCTCTCCCTCAACCTCCCTGCTTTCACTCCAATGGGTCCTACCTCTGCCCATCCAAGACACTCCCGCTCACCCCCGCTTTCACTGGCAGAACTGTCTGCCTGTCCATCTATATATATGCAATTTACAAATCAAGCCCTCTGTTTCTGTCTGTTCATCCATCCATCCCTTTGTAACTATCCATCCATTATCATTATTAATTGACGTATCCATTCTCATTGACATACGGTTAGAATGATTTGTTGGCACAGTTCTCACATTCCCATCCAATGCTTTCTTTAGGGGCACTCAGGACAAGGGAAAGCAAGCGCGCTTATTGTGTTGCCATGTTGTTAATTGCTTTACAATCAGTGTCGTATTTTACATAATGATCAGTTCTGGTTTTGAATCGTATAGATATTATGGCTGCATCGTCTATCGCGTGCTTCAAATCTTCAACACATGGCTACTTGACATAATTTCAGGAGTTGGTGTATCTATTAAATAAGTCATCAAGTTCAACCCCAGCATACCACTGGACATGACTGCTACAGCTAAGCATGTTCAAGTTCAAGTTCAAATTCAGGAATTTGTATAGCGCACTACTCACCCAGAGGGTCTCAAGGCGCTTGGGGGAGGGTGGGTGCGTTACTTATCGAATAGCCAAGTTTTTAACTGCTTTCTGAAGGAGAGGTGGTTCTGTGTAAGGCGGAGGTGAGTGGGGAGAGAATTCCAGGTCCTGGCCGCTAAGTAGGTGAAGGATCTTCCTCCCATGGTGGATCTATGCAGCTCTTCAATTCGTACATTGGTGAATTTGTTATTTGGTTCTTTAACAGCCCACAGTTGACATATTCTTGATAAATTGTGAATAAAGTCCTTAAAATGTTCCACCCTGATGCTTGCTTCTATTGCTTTTATATCATGGTCATAATCTACTAAATGTACCTAAGACATCTGGACTCTATGGAGCATGCAGAGTTTTTTAAGTGGCACAGTCTTCTCATCACAAATTAGCCTAGACATTGACAGTAAAGCAGTAGGCTGCTTTACTGTCAATGTCTAGCCTCACAATTGATAATAAAACTCTGCTGTGGAGCCTGTCCACTTGCAGCGCTTCCCCTGTTATTGGCACAGTACATTCATGTATCCGAACTTAAAAAAACGACCCAGCCAAGGACGTCAAAGTATCTTAGAATTACTTACGTGAAAATATGCACCTTGCTGGGTCTACGCATGGTTCATAGGTGCAGTTCTTTCCTGGCGACAAGCAATCTTCCCCTATAGGACAATTGAATTTTTCACCTTGATAAAAGTCAGAAAAATACAGATTAAAGCTAATTGGTGCCTGAGGTAAGCATTAACCTGTCAAAAATGTGTACATTTATTTTGGGTTAGACATGTAGGTAGGGCTCCTACGCATTGTTATGGTAGGCACGTATATAAATGGAGTATGAATGAATGAATATCAATTTCACAACTATTGTGTGGACAGAATATCATGTCAAAAATTACCATCATTAACTCAAAATCCACATACCTTTAAGATATGCAGCTCTTCAATGTACATCGATAAAAAGTTATGGAGAGGAAAACGTAGATGTGGAGTTAAGTATAGCAAAACTTTGCTTTCCCATAGACACTTATCTTCACAATATTTGTGTCCTCCTTATTCTCGACACAATATTTTGTCCACATGATATTTTTTCCTGGATATTTTGTCCAAACACCATAAATGGAATTACAATGCAATGCAATGCACTTTCTGTGATAAATTGTTTAACCATTAGAGACATCAGGACAGTATTGTTTAGTTGGACGACACTACTGTTAGAAAGTTTAAAAAAGGTTTAGAAAAAAGGTATAAACCACAGATATTAAGGTAAAAAGGGATATAAAAATGTCAACTGGTTAATATAGCAAAGGCTGAACTATATTCATATGTCTTCATAACCCTTTAATCACTAAAGTGTGAGAGAGGTTTTGCTTCATATGTTTGCATTCTATACCTCCCATGGATTCCTCTCTGTTTCTTGTCTATCCTGGATACTTAAAACAGTACTTGAGCAGAGACAGACATAGGGTTGTGATTTAAATGGAAAGGTCTGTTTGTAGAGGCCAAAGGTGAATACACCTGCATAAATCCCTGTAGTAAGAGACTCGGTCAATCCTCACATGAGATAGAGATATCGCAGAGTATATTTTTGTAACCCTCTAAATACTTTCATACCTCTGTGCCAACTCATTTCCAAAGATGTTGATTTAAGACACTGAAGGGTTGACTGTTTGCATTGCCTTTGTTTTTTCTTTGAGATTGAGTAACTTTTTATCGTGTTCGAGGGACAGCCCTGATTTTGGGTGTGCCATAGGCTTCTAGTATGTGCGGAGCTGTAATGTGGTACGTGTGTCGGCATGACCGGCATATGTTTGCAATGTCACTGTCACAATACAATGGTCAGTGATTCTGCTGTGCATGACAAAAATATGTGCGTTTACAGATGGAGACTTACTAGGAAGGAGCAGGAGGTGTAGGACTTCTGAAGTATTTTCCATTATTTGGTAGATGTTACAGACTTGTGAACACTTAGAGGCACTATGTTATGTACAACAGAAATCCAATCAGTTGAACTGGAGATATGCAAGTTTAGAGATTTGAGTAAATATTGTGGACCTGAGGAGGCACCTCTTGGGCAACAGGGACTCAGTCTATCGGAGGCAGGAGAGATCAGGCATGTCCAATTGCAGGTCCAGGCAGGCCCAGTTGCAGCAGGCCAGCGTGACAGTTGCAGGGAGACCTTTGGAGCTTTAGGTGTCCATGTAGCTCAGAACAGGAAGTCAGCCAACAAACCCTTGGAGTCACTTATGTTAGCCTGGGATAAAGGGAGCAGGTCCAGTCTTCTTTCTCAGTGGGCATGGCCTCAAACAGTAGGACAGTCCTCTGGTTACAGCAGGGAAGTCCTTTGGGGAACAGGGCAGGCCTTAAGCAGCAGAGCGGTGTTCTAGGGAGAAGGGTAGTCCTTCCTCTGTAGTGTCCACAAGATCAGGAGTGTATTGAAGAGTGGCTCAGGAGGCACAATGTTTATTACTAGTGCCAGCCTTAGAAGTATGAGGATTCCCTATACTGCCCATACTTCAGGTTCTGGAAAGCTATCCCTATCCTCTGTCAAGGTTTCAAGATGTCTGGGGTGACAAAAGGATGGTGTCAGGTTCCTTTGTGTGCAGGAAACCCCCTTTGAAGCGCAAGTGGGGCAGTAGCCATACTGGTAGGATGGTCCATGACTTTCTCTGTTTTGTATGTAATGAATTCTTTACCTTTTTCCCTCTAGAGGGGGCGGGAGGGTGTTTTATATGTAGTTTTGGAAGTTGTATGAAGCGCCTTAATGGGAATCCTGCACCATTTGATAGGAGATTATTTGCACCTTGATGTATTCAGATTTAGAGTTGAATATGGTAAATATTCAAATTTTTCCCAAATTTCCATAGCTTGAAGAGGATTTGATCTGTTCGATTTTATGCCCAAGGTACTTACTCATCTCTCCAATGTTATTGCTGAACCCTATTGTCAGGAGTCACTACAACAGGTGAGGGTTTTACTACCCATTGGCCACCATAGAGTTACATTTCAGTAGAGAGGTGCCAATTACCTCAAGGGAAGACATTGGTATGTAGTATTTGCTGCTGAAATAGATACAAATTGGAACCCAGTGGAGGCTGTGATCATGAGAATACAGGCAGCCACTTGAGCAGGCTTGAGGGAAGAGGAGATTCATCAGAGAATGATGCCCCCCCTAAACACAAAATTGTACTGAAGCTGCCTAGATAATACAGAAGCACCCACATTTTGATCTGAGATATACCCCTCTTCGAGAATAGGTGTGAAAGCTGTCAGTAATACACTAAGTACTAGATCTAGGGAGCCTGGCAATGCTGCAAGAATTTGTTGTATTTGGAGGTCCCAGAAAAGCTGAGTTCAGTATTGCTAGTGCTGTGGCACATGTAGGTATGTGGGTCATTTCACAGATTCATGGTAAAATATGTTGCTCTAAATCTGATCCAGAGTCTGCTACTGGGAAAAGACTTGTAATTTTCCAGATGCACCATGACGTCCTCATTTCTCTTGAAACTGGGCCCCAAGGTTTATTGGTGTGCATACCTCTATAAAGTATAGGGTGCGATTGTTCTATCATTTCTAGTGACCATCGGTGGCTATAGTAACTGTATGCTTTTGGTACTCCTATTCAACGTGCCATATAGTGGTAAGTCGGGAGGACAGACCAAGGCGACCCTAGTACCCGTGACAGTGGCAGAAGTACTTTTTAAGCGAGTAGGCATTGATATAGATTTTCCTCTGGATCTCCCCGATTTTACTTCTGTGAGTAAATATATACTGCACACAGTGAACCATACTATAAAGTATCTGGAAGCTGTTCCATTGAGGAGCACAACTGCCCCTGTGATGGGCAAGGCTCTGTAAGGAATTTATTTAGGGTTGGGTTCTCTAGACAGGTAGTCTTCTATCAAGGAACACACATTGTGTCAATCTTACCACAAGTTTGTTGAAAGGTTAAACATCACTCTCAAAGGAGAAGAAAGCAGGAAACCCTCCTCAGGAAGTGTCACAGAAGAGATTTAAAAAATGTGAACTTCTCTACGAGACCCACGTCTGTAGCCCATTGGTGCTTGTTAATGAAGATTGAGGAGGAAACCTGAGGACTCTCTTAGGTGACATAGTTGACTACCTGCTAGACCTAAGGTACAATCTTATGTGCACTGTGAAGACCACTCTCACAATCCTTCAGCAGTTGATGAATGGCGTTATTCCTGAGCTCGGGCATATCTGTGCCACTTATTTAGACAACAGCAGTCTTCAATGCTACCTGGGAGGATCGCCTTTCACAACTCCCAATGATTCTGCAGGCATTGGAGAGCGCTGAGCTCATTATCAGTATAAACAAAAAAGAGATTAGACAGATGTCTGTGGTCTGTCTTGAGAAGCAGGTATGATTCTGCACCTACAAAGGTTTTTCTAGAACTCACCGGTTTCACTAGAATTTTAAGGGGAATTATGGCACCAAACCTCTTCAATGAGTGCCTTTTCACTTCCAAGAAGCAGCCCAGGCATGTCATTGTGGAATCACATGTTGCCTTCGATAGACTAAAAATGGCTCTGAGCAAAACTCCTCTACTTCAGGTGCCTGGCTATCGCAGGTCCTTCCAGAGCCTGCATAGATATCTCCCTGGGTGAAACCAAATGTTGTGGGGTAAAAGGAGAGCGCGAGTGCACCGGGTTATGTGCTTGTTAAAGAGAGGGAGAGAAAACTGACGAACTAATGACTAGAGACACTTTTTGATTGTGCTGATCTGTTTTGATATTTTATTTTTTTGACATCTTTTTTTATGAAAATTATTTTTTCTGAATTCATTATAATTGTAATTAACTGTATATAAAAGTGACAATACATATACACACAGTGAGATAATAAACAGTGAAATAAATTGTTATAAAAAAATACAGAAGTGCATTCCTTTTTCAACGCGTTTCGGCGTAAGCCTTCTTCAGGAAGTCTGTATTCATGCACCAATGTCTTAAGCTTTATGGCGGATAACACACAATGGGATTCTGGGGTCTGATGGATAATCTATGTATCTGTCCTCCAGCTAGTTGATGGATATAATCTGTTATTGGTAGTTGGATTCCCACTTGATAAAGTCTCCTAGGTTTGTTGAAAATATAAGAAAATGTTGTGGAATCCCTCCATTCGGAAAATACTGGTTTGGAGAGTATTGTCTCACCAATGCGGGGACGCCAATATTACTGGGGAAGGATGTAAACCGTCATGATTCCGGTGGGGACACCATCGATGCTTCTGGATTCTGTACGTGGCCCGTGTGACCGTCTGTAATTCCGCCCGTCAAACAGACGGTCACACGGGCCACGTACAGAATCCAGAAGCATCGATGGTGTCCCCACCGGAATCATGACGGTTTACATCCTTCCCCAGTATTTTCCGAATGGAGGGATTCCACAACATTTTCTCATATTTTCAACAAACCTAGGAGACTTTATCAAGTGGGAATCCAACTACCAATAACAGATTATATCCATCAACTAGCTGGAGGACAGATACATAGATTATCCATCAGACCCCAGAATCCCATCGTGTGTTATCCGCCATGAAGCTTAAGACATTGGTGCATGAATACAGACTTCCTGAAGAAGGCTCACGCCGAAACGCGTTGAAAAAGGAATGCACTTCTGTATTTTTTTATAACAATTTATTTCACTGTTTATTATCTCACTGTGTGTATATGTATTGTCACTTTTATATACAGTTAATTACAATTATAATGAATTCAGAAAAAATAATTTTCATAAAAAAAGATGTCAAAAAAATAAAATATCAAAATAGATCAGCACAATCAAAAAGTGTCTCTAGTCATTAGTTCGTCAGTTTTCTCTCCCTCTCTTTAACAAGCACATAACCCGGTGCACTCGCGCTCTCCTTTTACCCCACATGCTTTTCCTTGCCAGGGTTCATCCTATTAGGCAGGGGCCCCATTTTTCCTAAATTGAAACCAAATGTTGCACTCTCTCTCTCACTTGTCTTTATTTATCCGTGGGTTAAAAACTCTTGAGGGGTAAAATTAGGTGGGGAAGGTTAAGGGGCTCAACGAGAAGAAAAACCAAACAACTGAGGGCACAGGTACCAGCAGCCTTCCTAAAAAGTGTGCAAGCACACTTTTATTTGGAACTTGGTATGAGGGAGAAGGTGGCAAGCACCTGCTGCGCCCCTCTGAAGGGTAGTACCCTGGGCATTGGCCTAGCTCGCCCATGCTAAAGGCCTTCCCTGGTTTCTTCAAAGTATGAAGGGAGACCTCAAACACAGGTGTTGGTTCCTTTTTGATGACACAACACGCTCACATGGACAGAGAGTTTCTGGTGGTATTTATTTGTTGTTGATCCTTGAGAAGGAAACATAACTCATAATTTGGGCTTTGAAGAGCTTCCTTGTTTACCTGTTAGGGACTGCCTTCACCATCCTGAATGCTCATAAGACGTTGTTGTATTTAAACCAAAGTTATTGCAATGGCCAATTCATTCTTAGGACTGGAGCTCACTGTTTAAACCAAAGCAGGGATGTCCCATGAAAATGTGGCTGCAGACTCTAGAATGTCTGCTCCATCAGATGACTGATTCCCACGAATGGGTGTAATCCCTGGAGGTCTGATTTGTGAAGTGCAGCCTGTAGAGTAGAAAGTCCTTGATTAATGTCCATGTTATAATCTGTCTACCCTTTAACTGTTCTGGCAGATCTAGTATACTTTCCGTTGCAAGTGACCTTTGTCACAAATCCCTTGATCTGTTATATGTTGAAAACCTTTCACATCACTCCGGCACTTAAGTCCCTTCACTGGCTCCCTGTCCTCCAGAGATCCCTCTTTAAATTGGGCTGCCTAGTTTTCAGGGCTCAGGCCCGTTCTGCCCCTTTGTTTATCAGTTCCCTCATTTCTTCTCACGCCCCTACCCGCACTCTTTGCTCCTCCACTCTCTCTCTTCTTCATGTCCCCCGCTTTCGCAAGTCCAGAACAGGTGGTACCAGATTTTCTGTTTTGGCCCCCCGTTTCTGGAACTGCCTCCCCCCTGTCTATACGCTCTATCCCCATCTATTCCCATTTTCGTAAAGCCTTAAAAACCTTCTTGTTCTCTCAGGCGTTCTCCTGTTAAATCCCATGGGCCTCCTCTGTGACTTGTGGTCTAAGTCCCCAGCGCCAGGAAGCCGCTTGGCCACAGTGCGCTTTATTAAATATTTTTTCATTTAATTTCATTTTATATGTTATTATGGCATATAGTTTACTGACATAGTGCTAGACAACTTATGGTGGTACTACTTATAGCATGGGTGATTCCATCCCAATGCCTAGACTGCAGCACTACTAATGGTAGGTGGCAAATAATTCCAGTAGACGTCCACAGCTACATTTAACTGAACTTTCCTGTAAACATTATCTACATGTACATGTGAGGCTATTACCATGTTTGGATATGAAACCCCTAAGGTTGTAAAGTGCACTTATGGTTTGCTGTAGTTAGACTTGTCACTCTTTTTCCGACATGGTTCTCCCATGCCACTCCACTGGATTTCCCCTCCTTACGAAATACACTCTACAGCCAAAAGAACTGTCTGGCTTTCAATAGACATTCCCAGGAGGGAAATGTTGTTCTCTGGCTGAATCTGTGAACTAATCCCTGCAGGTCAATATCTGACCTGAGAAACAGCAACACCAAGACAGAAATCTGGCTTGGTGGTGAGGCCAAATGGTACACTTGAAAGGCGAAACTGGGTTGACACCCACCATAAATCCCAGGGCCTCATTTATGAGAAATGACTCATCGCTGCATGAAAGCAGCGATGTGTCACTTCTCAGTGCGCACTCCTTGCGTCATGATTGATGCGTCATATTTATAATATGACGCATCATGTCGCAAGGAGTTACAGATACGTCAGTATTTCTGACGTATCTGTAGGCGCAAAAGTGACTCATTCCTGGAGTGTGTCACAAAAGTGACGCAACTCCAGCAATGTGTACATTCACATGGGCAAGTCCCATGTTGTTAGTACCTGCGTCAGTCTTATGCCTGCCATGGAGCATGAATCTTATAGATTTCACTGCGTCACTTCCATGACCCTTTCTTGCGTCAAAACGCCCCCCTTTGCATACATTATACCTGGCACAGGTATAATGTGGCGCAGGCGTTTACAAAGTGGCGCATCTACCTAGATGCCTCACTTTGTAAATATGGTGCAACAAGGCGCATTTTTTATGTCACTGGTGCGTCACAAAAAGTGACGCACCGGCGGCGTAAAAGTGACGCAGTACTTTGTGCTGTGAACAAGGGCTGCCTGTCTGAAGTACACATATGGCATGGTGGCTGTTTGACTCCTAAATCATCACCATGAAGATTTGCATGCCTGCATGAAAAAATCAATGAGTGAACATTCACTTTATCGAGTCTGTTGGTTAATTGCTGAGCTCGAATCCCCCTACATCACCTCACCCACAAGTGACTGCTTGCCCACACTATCCTGAGAGTCAGCTCTAGAAATGGTTGTACTTGGCCCTAGGGGTATCAGATGCAAATGACCTCAAATTCCCACCCCCATACAAACACATGTGGCATAAAAAGTGAAAGATAAGTAGCGTTGGCGGTTCAGATAGAAGTTTTTAACCCTTTCGATGCTGATGACGAGCTCAGCTCGTCATCACCCACGGGTGCCGTGTGCTGATGACGAGCTGAGCTCGTCATGGTGCCACTAAAATGGCATTTTCCAGCACAGGGGGGGGAAAACGCCCAGCAGCCATGTGGTTAAGTGCCAGCAAAATAACATTTCTCTCTTGTCCTATTGCATTTTCTGTTTAGACACAACCGAGCCACACTATTCAGTTTTCTGTCCAGCTCATATGGGATTTCGCTAGATGTGGTTGATTCGACTGCTTCAAGCTGCTAAAATTAAAGAACTGCAAAGCGGCATGGGATTTTTGTGAATCATTTCCATCTAGAGCCATGGTATATGCAGTGTCAGTATTTCTCTTTTTGCATGTGAAATCTGGATTTGCTTGCAGGAAAGCAGAATAGATGGCTTAAATCTTTAATTCTTTTTCAAAACGAATGCTAAAAATGACATTTATTATAACATAATGAGGAAAACACATTTGCTTCCTTGTTTTTAATTAGTAATTTATGTACTCATGGAATTTTAATGGGTAAATCATTAAGGATTTACAGTTATAGCGTAATGGAGTTGAACAAAATAGTTTTTGCTTGAATACATACCCTGGGCCAGATTTACAAGTTTCTCATGCAGCGCAATGAAGCAGCCAAAAATGATGCAATGCGTGAGAAGGAGAGAGCAAGAGAGTGCAATATTTACAGAAATATGGCACTCTCCTCCCTAATGCTTGTGCTCTCCATGTCACTGGAGTCAAAGTATCCTGGCTGATGAGGGCTGAAAGCCCGAAACTGGTCCTTGGATGCTTGTGTCCAGTCCAGGGAGTTCCTGGCCAGGCAGTTCAGGCTGGACTGTTCCCATTGGGCTCAGGCTCAAGACTGATTTGAATATGACTGGGTCTAAACTGGAATGGCATGGTGAGCAAAAAAATGATGGATTTAGGCCCAGATCTCTGTGCTGGGGTGAATGTATTGCATTGTTCAGTTTTCTGTCCATCAATTGTTCTTTTTGCATTTGTCACATCGAGTGTGACGGGTATGCCCAAACGTGGGCCCCGTGTTCTCCATGCCACTGGAGTCAAGCTATCCTTGCTGATGATGGCTCAACGGCCAAAACCAGTCCTAGGATGCTTGTTTCCAGTCGAGGGAGGACCTGGCCTAGCATTTCAGGCTGGACTGTTCCCATTGGGCGCTCGGTCAAGACTGATTCGCATATGGCTGGGTCCAAACTGGAATGGCATGGTGAGCAAAAAAATGATGGATTTAGGCCCAGATATCTGTACTGGGGTGAATGTATGAAATTGTTCAGCATTCTGTCCACCAATTATTCTTTTTGCATTTGTCACTCTCCTCCCTGATGCCTTTGTAGAAATGAGCAGCCGTGCGCCTTGGAAATACGTTTGCACTATAGTGCAAGTGAGTCTCTATGAGTCTACCACAGGTTTTGTTCTGGAAGGATAGCTTTAAACGTGTTCCAACTTCGTATGTGTACTGTACAGTGCAGCCCAACTGCAAAGTAGGAAAATAAAGGGAAGAAAAAGCTTTCCTCCTTCATAGTGCCTTTCTGATTTAGTGCTACATTCTGATGCTAAACCTTGTGGACTGTTATAAGTAAATAAGGACTCATTTACAAAAAAGTGCCGCAGTGTTGAAAAGGGAGGGTAGTGGTGAAGTAAAAGTCTCTTCAGAAAAGAGTTGTTGATACAAACACACATATATTTGCAGCCCGAAAAGTTGAGAAAAGAACAATTCTGGTCAATATGCGTAATCTATACATGCCACATGATATGCACACACAACTCGGTCCATAGCACTCTGGGGGATGAGTGTACTCCAAACCCATCTATCTCCAAGAAACCAACAGATGGAGAGTCTGCAAGGGAAACCATGGAGCGCAACCACTAACTGTGCCTTCTGCTTCATCCATCTCACACCTAAGCTACAGCTGAGACCTTCTCCCTGGTGGTCAATATTCTTCATGAAAACCTCTCTTCCAAATATCCACCTTTGGGGAGATGTCACTTTGTAGAGCCTTAAGACAACATATGCTAGGAAGAATTAGAGTAGAGGAGGATATCTTCTATCTGCTATCTCAATATGTCCTACGCCTACAAATATTTCCCAATCTAAGGGTGTGCCAGCTTCAGTAAAATTTGAGTCAGCCCAACAGTTTCAACTCTGGTCGCAAAACAAGTCCAGAGAGTAGCAATTAGTAGGGTTTCTGTCTTGTCACATTTTATATTATTATAATGACTGATTCCTTGTTACTTTGGTGACTGTAGCCCTCCAGAAAATGTCAATCCTTTCAAATCTGGTACCTCCATGTAAGTTAAATCTCCATGGTTGCTTCATTAATGGATTTTTGTTGTTTATCAAAGTTCTTCGCTATCCAGTATAGTTCCAAAAAGTATTATACAAAACTTTTGGGTTGACTTGTATAATATATTCATCACTTACCAAAGGCAACAACGACATTTATAGTGGATATTTAAAAGAATTGAGGAGTACGTTTGCAAATAATATAGGCATCTCGTTCATGAAGAGGAGCTTTTCAAAGGACAGAAGATGTACTACGCTACGATGCGCAATTAAACTTGCTTCAAAAGAACACGTAAGATGCATCTCCAGACATTCATAAATAATGCATCCGAGCACCTGCATGGGTTATACATTGACAACAACTCAGGCTGATATGAAATTGCTGGTCAAAATAGACAGTGATTTGGCTCATCTTGAAGAAACAAAATTGCCAGTTCAAGGGAAAAAAGGATGGATTGAAGAAAATACATTCTACTTAAAGTAATTACTATGATACGTTATTTGTATCGTAAAGGAGATATGGACATTTGAATATATTATGCAATAATCAGTGGATGTATTATTTGCTTTTTTTAAATAAATCTTAAAGAGTATAGACCAAGCAATGAGAGGCATCCATGGTAAAGGTCCAAGTTAATGTAATTACCTGAACTAAATATTCTGTGTGAATAATTTACGTTGTGCATAAAAAGTAAGAATTATGAATGAGAAATCATAAATTAGAACCAAGTAAAATAATGTATTTAAATGATTTATGGAATAAAAATTAAGAAAGGAATTAGGTTTTTGATGACCAGTGAGAAAAAAGGTTACAATAAATCAGTTGTTTTGATATAGTAATTCCAAAATAGTAGATGGTAGGTGTGGAAATATTCGAACAATATATTACCCTGCGAATCAGAGGTAAAGTGAGTGTGCTCCTCCTTTCAACATCGCAATATTGGTATACTCCTGCTTGGCATATTTAATTTACTCCTATGGCCCTAGTATAAGGTACTAAATGGACCTAATGCCTGCAAGTCAAATGCCACTAATGGGCTGCTGCACCCACTGTGCCACTCACTGCACTCACAGGGCAAAACATGAGGGCAGGCCTGCTCCGTGAAGCACATTGGCGCAAATTTGACCTGTCAAAATAAGACCTTTTGCTAACCTAAACCTTCCTCTTAAATATTAATAAGTCACCCCTAATTCCCCATCTGGCAGGGTGAATTGTATTTGAAATGAGGACATGTAAAGGTTTAACATTACACATACAAGCCCCAGTCCTCAGAGCCTAAGTTTAGAGTGTCCAAAGAATTTGGTCATCTTAAAAAGCCAAAGAGAGCAGGGTTAGTCCTGGGATGTTCGTGGAGGTCATTCTAACCTACTAGGTTGCACCAGACATAAATTTGAAACCCGCAGGCTCCCACTTCAAATCAATCCTGGACCAGTGGAAGATTAGAAGAGGACTGAACCTACTGTCTTGCGACCTTAGATGAGCATAGAAGATTGTGGAACATCCTTTACGACGCAGATGTTACCCCGCGCTACCATTACGACGCGTCTCCTACAACGCAAGTCGTAACCACGACTTGCGCTGGAGGGCGCTAAAGGACAAGGAATAGTTAATTTACTATTTCAACACCTTCCCTACTATCCACGGGGACTGGTGTTGGATTAGATATTAAGCTATTCCTAAGTCCGCACCCTACAGCGCAAGGCGTGGTAACGCGTTGTAAAACACGCGTTGTAACGGTACGCGTGGTAATAGCCCGCGTCGTACCGTCATACATCCTAGAAGACTAGATCTGCCCTACCTCTGGTACGCAAGACAAAGAAGTGGATTCAAAAGGTCATAAGCTGACCTCCTGATATAGCCACAGGGACACAACAAGCAACAAGAGCTAGGCAATCCTGCAACTGCCCAGCTGATCAGTAGCAACTGGACTTGGGCTGAACTCTTCTGTAAGCCTCTGCCTGCCACCCTGTGAAAGTGCCTCTTTGGGAGCTTTAGAAGTGAACTCTTGAAGACGATTGGGACTTAAAGACCATAGGTAAAATCTTTGGCCAGGGTGAATCTGCTTAGTGTATCCAGCTCATTCTCCATTGCAGGCAGCATCAAAATGTTCCTACTTCCTGTTCTACCGGGACTATTGACTATCATCAGAACTTTGTGGTTCTTGGTGCTATTTTTACTTAAAACTTTAAAAATTAATCTCTCTTGTTCCCCTATCAGATTTTTGTCATTTTGTTTATTAACTTTTACTAAATTTTTGTTTTACTCATTTGGGTTTTTTATTGTTTTGAATTATGATTGTATTACTGTTTTAGTATGCATAAACACTTAACACATTGCCTCTAAGTTAAACCTGTCTGCTCTGTGCTATAACTGCCAGGGTGGTTGGGCTCAGATTAATTTAGTGATTTTGAGGGTTTACCTTGACAAGGACTGTAGTTATAAGGTGAGGTGGTGACTAATACTTCAGTTTCTTACAAAAAGTATGAGTACAGAACTGCTAAATACCAATATTTACTTTCTAGTTTTCCATAGACTAGCATCACTGGCCTCTCACCTTAATGTTAATGGTTGGCATATTTGAACAAAGCATTTGCAATGCAATCGGTCTCCCCTTTGAGACATTATATGTATGTAGCTATGCAGCACATTAGCCTGGGTCGTTTTCTATCAAGAAAGTTAAATAGAGGCAGTTGCAAGAAAAAAAAGAAAGTCCCTCAGCAGAAAGCAATTATGGTATTTTACTGACCTCTGCTGGTCGTTTTCTATCTAGACAGTTAAAAAGAGGCAGTTGAACAGAAAAAAGTCCCTAAGAGGAAGCAGACAAGTCCTAGCGCTGATCTCCAGAGCCCACAAAGTACATACAAATATAAGTATATACTAAAGTATATACAAGAGGTCTCGAATGCTCGACCTAAAAATAGCACACTTTTGTATGTTTGTATTTTTTAGTTTATTTTCCATCTCTTATTTTGAATTTAGTTAATGCACATTTACTACCCTTATGAAAGGCCAGATTCACCAAGGAGGCATGCAATGCCATGCAGCAAGATAACTTGCTGCTTTGCAATCCATAAAAAGGGAGAGGGCAGGAATGCGCCATACTCACCAATAAATGGTGCATTTCTGCTTCTACCTGAGCTAGTGCAAAATCTGCTGCCTAGCTCCAAAGCAGGGACTCTTGCATCATAGAGCAAGTTTGCCTGTGTTACAGGCAGAATCGTTTTTGGGCAGAAAGAGGTAACTTCCTGCACAAAAACAAACCTCTTAGAATTTTTCCTCTAACAACAAAGATATTTCTTCTTCTTGTGCCTCCCCTAGAAAGAAATAACTAGTGCTGGCAAATCTGGGAATGTACCATAATCCATAGCTGGATGCGCGCGAACACCCGTTCTCCACCCATGGAATGCTTATTTTAATGGCTGAGTAATGCAAGAAAGTGACTTACACCGCCTAACGTTATTCCAGATTTACCAAGCAATGCAGAGCCACGCACGGTGGCCTTGCATTGCTTGGCAAATCTGACTTAGGGATTGTTGATCTTAGCCCTTTTGGCAGGTTCACCCCTAAACTTTTTGCTTTTAAAAGTGACCTGGTGTTAGTTGTTTTTGGCTTCTGTGCACCTTAACACTGTGTCCCGGTGTAAAGTGCGGGCACACTCTGAGTGCATGTTGTGAGATTGGCCTGCCCTCCCATAGGAATGCATGTGGATATGTGTGTCCATGGTAGTTCCTGATGTGAGAGGAGTGCAGGGGCGAATTTGGTATGTGTGAAATTGTGAGATTAAATGCTGTGTGACGGTGTGTGCAGATTTAATGTGACTAGTGTGGAAGTGCCACTTCTAGAAGTTGGCATGTCTGTGTGCAGTGAATGTGAATTGACTGTCTGGCTTGTGAGTGACAGGAGCTGGCTGGTGTGCCTGGCTCCAGGAGTCAGGATGGGTCTGCCCGGTGGTGAATAGGGAGATCTGCATGTTGATGGGAGGGAGGAGTTGCACCTAGGACCTGAATAGGGTTGTGCCTTCCCGTCACAATGCTGGCTCCACCTCCTGTGGTGCGTCTGATGTCCCTAGCCTGCCCTGTGAATGGAAGAAGAGGAGCTGAGCAAACCAACGTGCTCAAGTGCTCCCAAACCAGTTGTATCTGGGAGGGAGTTTCTGTATAAAAAGGGGCTGTGACCCCAGGTAAAATGTTCCCTCTGTTCCTGACTAAAGGGGGGCCTGTTGCTGTTTCTTGGCACCAGGAGGAACCACCACTGGGGACTGCCTCCCTGCTGGAGGGCCCTGTGAGCTAGCCCTGGGCCCAGCCTTTGCCCCCCCTACACTCTGCAAGATTTTCCCTGGAGACTTTGGGCTGAAGCGCCTGGGAAGCGCTTTATTTCTATTTCCAAAGGAACACTTTGTTGTGCTGCCAGGAGGAGCAGCGCTTCTGTTCTCAACTGCAGCAAGGAGCTGCACCGTGGAGTTCCCCCTGCATCTGTATTCTCGCCGCGGGTGCCCACCCAGCGTCTTTTCTAGTTTTTAGATATCCCTAGCGAGTGCCGACTCCGCCAGGGACTTGTGCCCCCTTATGTAATTATTTATCTTTCGGGTGCCTCTCGCTTCTGTGAGTTGCGTTAAAGAGGGAGTCTACACCGCATTGCCCAGATCTGAAAGAAAATCACTGCTGCGGCCCCGTTTGGCCGACCCGAAAGCCAGACACTCCTTGCTGTGACAGGGGCGGGGCCTGCAGCCGGGCCGGAAGGGCGCAAGAGGACTGCGTGCTACGCGGGGCTCCTGTGTGGTGGAGGGAAGCACCGCGCTGTGAGGAGAAGTCACCCGGGAAGAGACTGCTGGCGCCTACCCGTGCGGGTTCCCATTGCTGAGGGAGAGCCCAGCATGCGCTAGCCAGTAGTGGTGGAAGGCGGACAGGGGCGCGAGGCACATTGCCGGTGCCTGCCCCCGCTGCCGGCGAAGAGGAGGGTGCCGTGCACAGTCCACAGGAAACTCCGGTGAGTGGGGACTCCCTGTTTCTCGAGGCACCGCCCGCATGCTGCTCTGGTGACTTCCCCGGCCCCAAGGGTGGGACCGGGTGAAGGGCCGAGTACAGCCAAAGAGAGGAATCCCTACTGAGAGGAGCCGGTGTGTAAAAATCCGGTTGGGGGGGGAGAGTGAAATCCAGGCACCACGCCGGTGCTTCTCTTCCGGGCAGCCCCGCTTCACAGAGGGCTGCGCCAACGGTTCGCCCAGTCTTTGCGGAGTCCCGGTGGGTGGGGCTCCAGGCTGTTTGGTGCCCTTCAAGGCACAGTGCCAGTGTTGTACTTCGAGCGGCCCTGTCTTGCAGCGAGCTGCTCAAGCAGTGGGCAGGTCATTTCTGAGCACCAGTCCGCTCCCACGGTGGGGCCATGTTCTCTCTAAGAACCCAGTGTGGCGGCTCCAATAGGTGACCCCTTTGTTTTAAGAGCCCCAGAGGGGCCCGTGGCATTTCCCCAATGCTTGGTGACATTTAGTTTCAGAGCCAGTTGGCTCCAATTTTTGGCACATTTATTTACAGGGCTACTGAGAGCCCAGGTAGCATTTCTACTTCAACGCTGACAAGCAAGTAGTGGGCAGCTACCTTGCGCACTCTTCGCACTCTTCTTTTGCTACATGCGCAGCCAGCCCTGACTTTTGGGACAAAAGGCGTTTGAGTCCCATTGAAGGCCAGTTGGCCTTGGGTCAGTACCTTCTGTGATTGTTGCGGAAGGTGATTGCCTACTGTGTTTGTGATGACAATTGTCTAATGTGATTTATGCGTAATGTGCCATGCCTTTATGCCTGTTCTATACCTCGAAATGTGTTTTCATGATTAGGAGGTTGTTTGGCCTAGTATAGTTTATGCTAGTAAGTTTCCCTGCGTGATCTATGCCTAAGGTGATTAGTATTGCGTACTGTGTACCTACCTTTTACCAGTGGTTACTAGTTGTGTTCTACTATTATTATTTTGTGCTACAGTTCTACTAAGTGCTATTTCTACTAAGTGCTGATTCTGACAGTGGCCCACGTGGCCCTGTCATGTTTATATAATCCCCTGTAAATACTGCCCAGTGCCAGTTGGCACAGTGTAATTGTGTGATTATGATCTAATATGTTTATGGTAATATAAAGGCTATTTTTATATATAGCCTTGTGTGGAGTTCCTTTTTGTGGTGTGCCTAGTGTGTTGCTGCTGTGTGTGTGTGTTGCGTAAACGCTTTACACATTGCCTCCGGGATCAGCCTTACTGCTCGTGCCACGTTGCAAGGGGGTGAGTAGGGGTTATCTTGGTGTGTAACTCCCTTGCCCTGACCTAAATGGTGGTCTCTGCCTGGCTTTGGCGCAAGCCTTAGCCAACCAGAGATCCCATTTCTAACAGGGATCGCTTTGCTCCTTGCAACACCCTGCGGTTCCCACGGCAATGCAATCTCTTCATAAATCTGGAACTTGGAATGGAACGTATAATTTTCTTAGTTTAACTGTACTGTAATTGTCAACAATCAAGTGCTAGCACCTCTGTAATGTTATGTTATATTGATTTGTATGGTGCACTAATCAGCCAAGAGGGCGTCCCGGAGCTTGGGCAGGTGTGTAGATTATATGAAGTGTCAGGTCTTAAACTGCTTGCGAAAAGCAGGAAGTGATCAAGAAGCTGTGTTGTGTTGAGGGAGGTCGTCCCTTGTCTTAGATGTGATGCAGGAGAATGAGCGACCTCCAGTTTTGCATTTGCAGATGTGGGAAATGTGAGTGAGTGAGAGTGGGACAGAGTGTGTATCTCTAACCATATGTCTTTAACCTTACACATATTACCAAGAGTTGCTTTCAGGAGACCTTCATATTGTTTCTAATGTGCTTAACAGACAAGAGTGTGGTTATAGTTCTACTCAAATCCATGCAGGTGCCTCTTGCCACTACCAAACCACAACTTACACACAGGTTTTCTTTACAATAACTGATTCATCCCTGTGCATCTGATAGGATCATCTATCTACAAGCAGATAACTCATTTTTTATGGATATTATTAACTAACCTAGTGTTCAGTTCCCTAAGGCCCTCTTGTCAAAGCACTGGCCATGACCTGGTGTATTTACTCTCTCTTCTACTGATTTTTCACCCTTCATGGTACCTGGTATCGAACTATCAACACCTCAGTTCTGGAAATACATAATCAGTTGTGATAATGCTCAAGCAAAGTCAACTGAGACAGTGATCTACTCAATCAGAGTGTGGAGAAGTGTGGCTCACCGATTAGAGTGGCAGACCCTGAGGCAGAGGTCTGGCCCGGGACCAGGGATAAATTCCCGTCGCGGCAGGGTCTTGGGCTCAATGTCCACGGACTCGATAATTCTCGCCTAGGTGCCTACTCTAATCATGGGGCCCACTCTGCAACTCTGGGCAATAGCTTGCTTAATCACCACAACGGCCCTGAAAGCGCTAGGATGCCTGGCCTCACCTTGGAGGTGCCCAGTAAGGGGCATCTCACAGGGAAAGCCAGGAAGGGTTCCACAGCGGTATACAGCGCCAAGATACCTTCTAGGTGATAGTGCGCTTTACAAGCATACACACATTTACATTTACATTTACATCAGAGGACTGTCCACATACAAATAGTATGGCCCGCATTCTGAGGTCCCTGCAGCAAAATTGTGACGCGGGTAATGGGAGGATGATGCTACTCCAGCAAAAAAAGACAGTGGTCCAGCTTTTCCACACCTGAATTATTGGGTGCTGATTCACACCCTGAAATCCATAATAGAGGGCTGGATCGGGGCTGTGGAAATAGGTGCAGCTCGGTCCCTGTCTTCCCCTCTTCCTAACAGGGATCTCAGAATGGGGACCCAAACTGGCCATATGTCCTTGTTTTACAGACAATAGAAAGTAAAGTTAACTTTCTGCGTAGATTTTGCATCCCAATCCGCATCTTCAGCCCCACCGTCATATTCATTCAGTGTATCCCCATCTGTACATCTGTGCACAGAAAAATCCAATAGTAGTTACCAATGCTTTGATTCTCACCCTGTAAGAAAGGAATCCATGACACAGTACGATTTTTTATGTTTTTTCTACCATTTTCAATTTAAGACACACTTACCTGTACCCTTTTTTGTGCAGTTACCTGACGCGATGGCAACAATATTGGCTAGGGATTAAAAAGGAAAGAATACAATTGAACAAGTAAACATTAGTCAAATACCTTTGTCTTTATGCTACAGTGACATAATTACATTTCTATATTTCTGTATAAACTGTTCAGCCCCCCATATTATCTTAATTGCTTGTTAATGTTTTTCTACAGTGATTATCTAACCAGAGGTGTTTCATTTCACACACACATCATCTAACTAAAATGAATACATAGAAATTAAATGTAAAATATAGAGAGCACATTTAAGGTCATGGAAGTGATAGGCCACAGTGGGAAAAATAACATATTTTCCGTAATGGCTAAAATAGAGGTGTCCCTGTGCTGCACATAGTACATGACAAAGACAGACCTGCTCGAGTGGGAGGGCAGCAGTCAACATTGCAGCAGGGCTGGTCTAGAGTTCCACCTTTACCATATATCCGTCTGCATGCAAGGATGCTATTATTGAAGGATCTTGGTAACTATACTAGAGCAGAACGACTGCCCCTGCATGGGCGGAAACGTTTGGCAAATAATTCTACTTTTTGAAACGAAATGTATTGGGATGCAAGGAGATAAAAGTTTTTTCCTATGATAACAAAGCATGGTTTAAAGAGAAAACGTGGAGATAAAGTTATCCCTTGTAACTGAGCTCCTAGACAACTTTACCTGACTCAATGTTGTTTACATTTATTTGCAAATGTCTAGCTTTTGGTTTTAAAAGATAAAATGTCTACATGACACCTTTCAATGCAATGATAGACTTTGAAAATGGCATTGAGGTGTGAAACTCTTGCATAAAAGTATGAATGGAATTCCCTTTGCACAGCCTAGTTGCGGCTTTATTGCCCTACGTCACTAATGTGCGCAGTCGTGACATCACAATGACTGCTCTGACATCCAGCGGATAGTGAACTTTCGAGCAGAAAACCCACTGCCACAGAAGAAAGAAAGGCAAGACCAACTCTTCTGCCTCCTTTACTCTGACCATTACATTTTTGAAAATGTTCACGAACTGGCTGATAAGGAGTTATGTATGGTCATACATATACTTACTGCATGGCTGGATATAAGTTCAGGGGGATAATTTGTGCCTCGCAGACATTCCAAGTGGAACAGCTACCGCCGATAGGTATTTACTTCGAAATACTAAAAATATGTTTCTGCAAAAAACTAAAAGGTGCAGAGTCTGGTATTTTTTGCAGTGCAGTTCATCTTGCATTTATTATATCTGCAACAGAACGAGGTCCTCCTTCAGAAATGCAAGACAGGGTGAAGGTGCACATTCAACTATGGGACACATCGTCATCCCAGGTCTGCTGGACCCTGTGAAGATGTGTGGCTGTTGGGTTCATTCCTTTATCTGCTCATGGCGCTCCTAGTCTCCGGGGGCTAACCCCTGCTCTTTGGCACCTGCACAGTCCCGGCCCTCGAGCCTTGCATTACCTGCTACACACTATTGATACAGTCTCTGATTTTAATTGAATTGCGTCGTGGAAGTGTTTGTCTTGAAAGGTGTGTTTTTGCGGGTGATTTGATCTCAGCCAAATTGACAGTGACTTCATTTGGAGCTTTTGTTTGATTGAATCCAAAACCCAAATGTCCTAAAACCTTGGTTGCTCCTATATATTATAAAAAGTAATTAAAAATTAATAAAAAATACATTTAAAACCACTTACCTGTACTGAGGTGTCCCCGGGCTGCCCTTCACCTCTACTTTGCCGTCTCGCTACGCCTTGCGAAAAATGCTATGGGGCTGCCTGATGCTGCTATGGCAAAGGGCTTCCATTGCGGCCCCCAACAACCAGATACAGGGTGCCCTGGGAGGGGCCAGGGCACCCACTAGTGACTAACCGGGCCTGGGGAGTGAGGGCCGTGGGCCAACTTGGGTCTGCGCTGTCCCCCTCTCATTGCAATAATTGGCCAGACTCCGGGAGGGGGTATCGAAGGCTAAAATCAGCCCTGGGAAGGGTGTTGATTGGCCCTCTTCTCCTTTCAGTAATTAGACTGTGTTGGAAAGTGGATTATTAGTAGTGATAAGTAGTGGCTTACCGCTAGTAATAAGGCCACAAACACAATAAAAGGATCAGTCAAGGTCTCAATAAATTATTCCCTAGTTTAACCCTTAAAAGCTGGCAATGAAGAGGCAGGGGTCACTTAGGCGACAGGTGTGTAAAGCATTTGAAAACACCAATATATTAAATAAGTTTAGACACAACAGACAATAAAAATCCAACACTAATCTATAAAAATATAGTATAATTTCATGAACAAATAGATACCAAAATGACAATACTCCGAACAAGAGATTTTTTTTTAAAGATTAAAATTAAAAATAGCACTTAGATGCAAAGTGCACTCAAAGCATTTAATAAGGTCACGCTGGACAGGGACAAAATCCAAAGTTCAAGCCAACCTTAATGTAACACTTTTACATGTACTTCCTGAAATGTTTCTTGAAGCAGGAAAGTGGTCCACAGCGCCAGCCAATAGTTCAGACACTCTGGTTTGCCTCCTGTGGCCTCGGAATATAACTTCCATAATAGAACTGTTAGGCTGATGGGGCTTTTTAAAAAAGTTGCTCTAAACGTCTACAAACTTCTTTAACTTCTTCCTGAAGTTCCTCCTTAAGTGTGTGTTCAAAGTGTTCACAACACCAATTCAGGGGTCTAGAACATCTGAGACAGTCCTTGGGATGTTGGGGCTACAATTACCACAATGCTTCTGGCCAAATCCTTAAATGTCAACGGGATGCACTCCAGGATGGGGACTTCTTGTGGGAGATGATGTAGGTGGGCTCATTTAACCTGCTGATTCCAGGGAATCCACTTCTTTCACTTTCTGAAGCAAGAAAAAGTCCTTAGGGCTGTAGTCGTAAGTGTGCAGCAGGTGCAGTCCTCATGAGTGCAATCCTTTGGGGTGCAGGCCAGGTTTCCATCAGAGCAACCCTTCTTCTCCTTGTTGTTTAAGGAAACAGATCTGAGTTACATGGCAACTCTTGCATCATTTCTACTACAACAGAATATGACACAGTGCTCTTACTTGAACTTGGATTATGACTGGCCTATCATAGCCTATATTAAGTCTATGCATTTCTTAATACCATCGCGTACACTGAGCGCTGCTCTGATACAGTTGCTCTGGTTTGTAGTCATTACTTAACTTAAAATCATTGCTACTTATTCAACTTTCGTCCTCAGGGCTCTGAGGCACGTATGTTATGTCTATGATATATTGATTTGGAACGCTTGTGATTCATCAAAAATACTTTTTAGCACTGAAAAATTCGTCAAACGATGAAATATGTGTCAGCTGTATTCCCCTTTGGCTGTATTAATCTTTGGACTACAATCCAGATTGTTTCTCTGTAAAAATTAAAGTATTTGAAACTTCAGACCCAAAGGTGTCTTGCGTTTGGACCATTATTAATGTTTGTACTTTTAAAAGATACATTTTCTGTGTGGAGCAACATTTGGACCTGTCTGGTTGACCAAGATTTTTTAACTCTGTGGTGCTTTTGGACATAGCAGTATTCTTCCATACTTATGTTGTGCTTCTGGGCGTCAAGCGGGGTGGCACCCCTGTCCAATGGGGTGCAGGGTACCACCAAGATGTAATTCCTCCAAAGTGTGATATATTCTTGTCCCAAAAAACACCAAGCAGACATTCTCTCCCTTTGAGGTTAGACCAAGCTATGCCAACCCACTAGTGTGGCTAAATTTCACTAACACTTCCCTTCCATCCCTCTCCTTAATGTAATTAGAAGTGCTCCTGTTTGGCTGGGGGGACAGCATGTGGGGGTCAGCCTGTGATTTACCCAAACTGCCATTCTCCCTTTGAAGACCACTTTGGCTACCCCACCCACTTCCTTCCTTTTGCTCTATCACCTGCAGTCTCCCACCATAGGATAGCTATTGTCTCTCTGAGAGGATATTTTACACCTCATTCAGAGCAGCTTTGGCTCAGCCTGGCAGAGGCTAACTGTTGTGTATTACTCAGCCAGGATGTGTGACGTGTAGAGAATGTGGAATGTTAGAATGTTGGTTGGATGTGATCAGTTGCTGCATGGGCTGAACCGAACGCAGACCGCTCCTGGTGGGGCTCTCTTCATGAATACTTCTTGAATAAATACTACATCATTTAAATCACAAAGAATGGATTTATTTCTGTTCATTACATTGGCGACGATTTGGAGTTTGTGGTGGGAGAGTGGTGAGGATAAAAGAACCTGGTTTTCTTGTCAAAGGTTTTTCGAAATTTTTTCCTCCCATCAAAGTTGTTAAAGTTTTCAAAAACAGTGTGGTCACTCAAGATGGAAGAGTTTGGAATGTTCGCAGAGTGGCTAAGTGTAGTGATCTTTTGGGAGGTAACCAGAAAAAGTAAGTACATGATCTGAAGAATAATTCCCAAAATATTGTACAAAGTGATTTATCCATTGCTTCTAGAGTCAAAGGTAATGTCAGACCTAAAAAACTTCCTAGCAGGTATTTGAGCTAATGGTGGAATGTTAGAATGTTGGTTGGATGTGATCAGTTGCTGAATGGGCTGAGCAGAACGCAGACCGCTCCTGGTGGGGCTCTCTTCATAAATACTTCTTGAATAAATACTACAACATTTAAATCACATTACACTAACCAATCAAGAGAGGCCATCTGGGAAGCTGGATTTTAGCTCACGGAAAAGAGAGTTTAATAACTTACTTTCTGTGATAGTTATTATCAATATAACAGTGGATGTTTTAGCGGCATGTCCAGCCGCGTTGAGAGCCCCGCCGTGTATGCGGTCATTGCTAGCGTTAGACAACGCTGGCATCTATGAGCAGGAGAGGCTGGGAACAAGTAGAAATATGCAGCTCGTCAAAAGCGGGACTCTTTGCCTTCAGCCCACTGGGGTTTTAATTTGTGTCTTTTGTTGCATTGAAACTGCTCACTGTAGCAATAATTTTCGGGACTTCCAAGACCATAAGACTGGTGTCGGTGGCCACGCCCACTGAGGCAAACATCACGAGGACTCCAGGTGCCGATATTTAAAGCTTGAAGTTCCTGCATACACAATAGCCCATGATTAAGTGCTAGGAAGAGCACGAAACGCGTCGGGTGATTTATGGTGTAGGGGCTCTGCCCTGTCTGCACGAGCTGCTGTTTTTTCCTGAATAAAGGCCGTATTCTTATCTCTGGCTGGTATGGCTCTTGACTTTGAGGACAACTCTTCGTTGGATGCTTGAGCGGCGTGTCCAGCCACGTTGAGAGCCCCGCTGTGTATGCGGTCATTGCTAGCGTTAAACAACGCTGGCATCAATGAGAAGGAGAGGCTGGGAACAAGCAGAAATATGCAGCTCGTCAAAAGCGGGACACTTTGCCTTCAGCCCACTGGGGTTTTAATTTGTGTCATTTGGTGCATTCAAGCTGCTCACTGTAGCAATAATTTTCGGGACTTCCAAGACCATAAAGCCGTTGTTGGCGGCCACGCCCACTGAGGCAAGCGTCACAAGGACTCCAGGTGGTGATATTTAAAGCTTGAAGTTCCTGCATAGTGCATACACAATAGCCCATGATTAAGTGCTAGGAAGAGCACGAAACGCGTCGGGTGATTTATGATGTAAGGACTCTGCCCTGTCTGCACGAGCAGCTGTTTTTTCCTGAATAAAGGCCCTATTCCGTGAGCAGCGTGTTGTCGACACTGAGGAAGGACTGTTGTCTGAAACGCATCTGTCATCTCTGCCGTAGGCTTTGAATAAAATCTGTTGCCGTACCCGGAGTGCTTAAGTCTTCTTTTACAAGCTGTGAGGGAGACTGACGAGCTTCAATATATATATATATATATATATATATATATATATATATATATATATATATATATATATATTCACTTAACAAAAAACATAGGTTTCAGGCCTTATACAGTTAGGAATTAGCATTTAAAAAACCATTGAAATTGCCCCTATATAGTTAGTTGTACTAACTATATTTTGCGCACCCGCAATCCACTGCTGATGATGTCACATATTACATCATTCATGACATGGTCAGTGACATCACTGATGACATCTCAAATGACATCACTGATGACATCTCATTTTGACATCACTGATGACATCATCCAGTGACTTTGTGTTTCTGTAAAGTTTAAATATGTTTTACATATTGAAGAATGAGTGGATGTATAAGTGTCTGGATGAAGGATTTAGTAGGTGCGTGACTGAATGTATGAGTGAGTGATTAAATGTGTCTTACTAAATGCATGGTTTAGTGACTAAACTGTCTGAATGTGTGCATCAGTATATCTGTTGTTGTGTAAGCTGCTGCATGTGTTGATCAGTAGCTACATGAGTGGCTATATGGGTTATTGATTGGTTGCCCAAGTATTTGAATGGGAGACTGAGTGTGTGTGTGGGTGGCTGGGAGGTGTGTGACTGTGCATAGATGTGTGAGCATTTGATTCACTAGGTGTATGAGTTCAAGAATGCATGTGGAAACAGCTATATGGGCGGTTGACTGTGTGCATGGGTGTGTTGGTGAGTGAATGGATATCTCAGTGCTACATGTCCAAGTAAGTACATATGTAAAACACAGTGCATGTGAGAGTTGGCATATATAAATGACTATACATGAGAGCCACTGAATGTGCGAGTGGCTGTATGGATCATTGTGTACTTGTACTTCGGAATTTCCTATGGGAACTAGGTCCCAACTATATATACATACCTATTTATTTATTTATATATATATATATATATATATATATATATATATATATATATATATATATATATATATATATACACACACACACACACATAGGAAATTCCGAACATTCTATTGGGAATAACTTTGGCGCCGATTGAGGGATCTGCCTGTAATTTTCCTTAAATATGCCTCGCTGCGCTACTCTCCTTCCCTTAAAGTTTCGGGGGGATTCGTCAAGCGGGGGCCGAGAAAAAAGGGGGTTCCCAAAACGTGTTTTCCCCATGTTAATTTCCATAGGGACATTCTTACAAGGCTACAGCTCGCACCCCTGAACAGAATTACACCAGATTTGGCAAAATGGTAGGGACTGGTATGCAGCAGTGCCTTTTGTATGTTTGGTGTAAATCCCTCCAGTAGTTATTGAGAAAATTGAATTCGAAATTTTTAAAATGGCATTTTCTATGGGACCTTTAGACACAGCTACAGCCCGAACGGCTAAACGGAATTACACCAAACTTGGCAAAAAGGTAGGGACAGGTATGCAGGAGTGCTTTTTCTATATTTGGTGAAAATCCCTCCAGTAGTTGTTGAGAAAATTAATTTGAGCAAATTATATATCTATATGCCCTCAACATTCTATTGGGAATAACTTTGGCGCTGATTGAGGAATCTGTGTGTAATTTTCCAGAATTTTGGCCAGCTCCGCTCCTTCCCTGAAAGTTTCGGGGGGATTCGTCAAGCGGGGGCCGAAAGGGGGGTCCCAAAACATGTTTTCCCCATGTTCATTTCCATAGGGACCTTTAGACACGGCTACAGCCCGAACGGCTGAATGGAATTACACCAAACTTGGCAAAATGGTAGGACCTGGTATGCAGATGTGCCTTTGCTATGTTTGGTGAAAATCCCTCCAGTAGTTCATGAGGAAATTGAATTAAAACTTTTTCAAATGGCATTTTCTATGGGACCTTTAGACACGGCTACAGCCCGAACGGCTGAACGGAATTACACCAAACTTGGCAAAATGGTAGGGACAGGTATGCAGTAGTGCCTTTTCTATATTTGGTGAAAATCCCTCCAGTAGTTGTTGAGAAAATTGAATTTGATCAAATTATATATCTATATGCGCTCACCGTATGGGCTGGATGCCCTGAGAGACGGTGTGGACAAGGCTGTTCCCCAGGCCCTGGTATTATTAGACCTGTCAGCCGCCTTCGACACGGTGGACCACAACATCCTTCTCCACCGTGTCGAACAGGCTGGCATCCAGGGCCGGGCGCTGGCCTGGGTCAGATCCTTTCTGACGGGCAGGTCCCAGACCCTCAGCCTGGGCTCCTTTAGAGCTCCCAGAGAGCATTCGCTCTGCGGGGTTCCCCAGGGCTCTTCTCTGTCCCCTCTTCTTTTCAATCTCTATCTTCGCCCCCTTCTTTTTTCATTGAGGCAGTGGGACGTTACCGCGTTCAACTACGCGGACGACCTGCAACTCATCTTTTCTCTTAACTCCCCTTCTGCTATCCCCAACTTCCAAGCAGTTATGTCCCACATTCTCCAGTGGATGGGCCACAATCAGTTAAAACTGAACCCCGGTAAGACGGAGCTTCTCCTCCCCGGCAAGAGTGCCTCCTTCTGGGGGCCTCAATTCTGGCCGGTGGATATGGGCCCCCCTCCCACCCCTGCAGCTTCTGTGAAGAGTCTGGGGGTCACCATTGACTCCGCCTTATCCCTAGGGCCGCAGGTAGGGACCGTGGTCTCGTCCTGCATCTACCAACTACGCAGGATCAGGAAAGTGGCATACCTCTTCACACCTGATGCCCTCCTGCACGTCATCATGGCCCTTGTCCTCTCCCGCCTAGATTTTTCCAATTCGATCTACCACGGCCTGTCCAAAACATCGATGGCTAGACTACAAGTGGTCCAAAACCAGGCGGCGAGACTAGCTTTAGGGATTCCGAAGTGGCAATCTGCCAGGCCCCTCCTTGTCAAGCTCCACTGGCTCCCTGTCGTCTCCAGGGCAGCCTTCAAGACCGGCTGCCTTGTCTTTAAGTCACTACTCGGCCCCTGCCCTGCTTTTGTCAAATCCCTCATCAGTCCCTACTGTCCATCCCGTACCCTGAGATCTTCTCACCTTCATCTTCTGACTGTCCCTTCTTTCAAGCTCTGTAGATCTGGAGGCCGGAGATTTGCCTACCTGGCCCCCAAGCTTTGGAACTCTCTCCCTCTCCCCCTCAAAACCTCTAACTCCCTAACCCTCTTTCGCAAGTCTTTAAAAACCTGGCTCTTCCCCCAATCTGTCTAGTCTCTCTGTCTTCTGTACTCTCTACCAGCGCCAGGAAACCCATGGTGTCAGCGCGCTTTATAAGCTCCCCCTACGATACGATACGATACGACCGTATGCGCACTGTACGCGTACGGTACGCGCACTGTACGCGTACGTGCGCGTACCTTTACGTGCGCGAGCGAGTTTCTGATTGGCTGGCAGTCGACTGTCAACATTCCAAACTGTCCAAACCAGGAAGTGTTGGTCACCTTCTTGTTTTTCAGGAGAACTGAGGCACAAGAGAGCCCAAAACAAGAGTGGAAAACACGAAAAGGCGGCAGGGTAGAGACCCCCCCCAACCCTCTAGCCCTTCTCAGGGGGTCCCAAAAGGACCCCCAAGGGCAAAAAAAACAAAAACAAAAAAGAAAATTGCGGGGTACGCGCACCGTACACGTAGGATACGCGTACCGTGCGCGTACCCCACGATTTAAAAAAATATATATTTTTTTTGCACTTGGTGATCCTTCTGGGACCCCCTGAGAAGGGATAGGGGGTCAGGGGGTCTCAACCCTGCCCCCTTTAAGCGTTTTCCACTCTTGTTTTGTGCTCTCTTGTGCCTCACTTCTCCTGAGAAACAAGATGGCTGCTCAGGTGGTCCCAGAAGGATAATAACATATACAAACGTTATCCATTAATAGAATTAGCATTTACAAAACCTTTGACATTTTTGAAAAAAAATATAGGTTACACACCTAATATAGTTAGGAATTAGCATTTAACCCCTTGCATGCTTGTGACGGAACCGTTCCGTCACAAGCTTCGGGTGAGCTGTGCTTGTGAGGGAACGGTTCCGTCACGGTCCGCTCGCCGCGCCTGCGCGGCGGGAATTCCGCGCCTGCGCTGACGAATTAATGGGCGGGCGGGTTCGTGACGAAACCGTTCCGTCACAAGCACAGCTCACCTGTGAGCCGTGACGGAGTGGTTCCATCACAAGCACGGAACCGCCGCACGGCCGCCCCACCCCCTTAGCGCTGCGGCGGAATAGCCGCCACAGCGAAGGGGTTAAAAAACCTTGCAAATTCAATGAAAAAACCATAGGTTTCAAGCCTTATATAGTTAGGAATTAGCATTTAAAAAACCTTTCAAATTCACTTAAAAAACCATAGGTTTCAGGCCTTATATAGTTATGAATTAGCTTTTTAAAAACCTTGCAAATTCACTTAATAAACCATAGGTTTCAGGCCTTATATAGTTAGGAATTAGCATTTAAAAAACCATTAAAATTGCTCCTAGAAAGTTAGTTGTACTAACTATATTTCGCGCACCCGCAATCCACTGCTGATGATGTCACATATTAAATCATTCATGACATGGTCAGTGACATCACTGATGACATCACTGATGTCATCAGTGATGTCATTTGAGATATCATCAGTGATGTCATCAGTGATGTCAATGACCATGTCATGAATGATGTAATATGTGACATCATCAGAAGCGGATTGCGGGTGCGCGAAATATAGTTAGTACAACTTACTATATAGGAGCAATTTCAATGGTTTTTTAAATGCTAATTCCTAACTATATAAGGCCCGAAACCTATGGTTTTTTAAGTGAATATATATATATATATATATATATATATATATATATATATATATATATATATATTTATAAGGAGCATCCAGTGGTACCAACCTTTTACTTGATCCCCAAGGTCCACAAGGATTGTAGCATACCGCCTGGGTGCCCTATAATATCTGCCATTGACAGTTCCCTTGAGAATGTTTCTAAGTATATAGACTTCTTTTTACAGGATTGGGTCAAAGGACTGGGGTCATATGTACAAGACTCAACAGATTTCATTCGCAAAACAGAACAGTTGGAGTGGGGTCCAGACTTTTTGCTAATGACCCTCGATGTATCATCATTATATACCTCAATTGGACACCGAGATGGTCTCAAGGCGATTGAACATTTCCTGAACAAACGTCCAATATATTATGGGGTGCATAACAAGATGCTGTTGTCCATGATTCAAATGTGTCTAGAGCAGAATTTCTTCTTGTTTAACAATCAAATCTACCAACAAGTAAGGGGTGTCGCCATGGGGGCCTGTTTCTCTCCCAGCTACGCATGTTTACACATGGGGCTGTGGGAGGAACAGGTCCTGGCGGGGGATCTGCTTATAATCATGGAGCAGCATGTGGTCACCTAAATCAGATATATTGATGATTTATTTTTTGTTTGGAGAGAGACGGAGGAGGCAGCAATTCAGTTTGTCAACAGCCTGAATGTTAACAGCTTAAATTTGCAATTTACATCATGCATTCATGCAAGGACTGTCAGCTTTCTAGACATGGAAGTCTATATTGTAAACAACCGCATACAAACTAAACTGTTTAGAAAGCCCACTGCGGGCAATACCATCCTGCATGCAGCAAGTCACCATCCACGCCACCTGATACGGAGCATCCCTTATGGGGAGATGCTGCGTATCAGGCGGATTTGCAGCAGTGATGAGGAATGCGAGTTGGCACAGGAAGCAAGTAAGTGTAGATTCCTTGCTAGGGGATATTCTAGGGGCATAATTGAGGCTGCTCAGAGAAGAACACAGCTTATATCCCGAGAAAATGCGCTGATACCTAAAATCAAGGAGCTGGATACAACCCCGGCTGAGGAAGTAATCAGACCTCGCATGATTGTAACATATAGCCGGCAACATTCTGCCATCAGAAAAATATTTAGTCAGAATTGGAACCTCATATTGATCCAATTATTGGCAGTAAGGTGTTGAACAAATCACTCCTCACATTCAGGAAATCAATATCTATGGCCAGATCATTGGTCAAAAATACCTTGGAACCACAAATCTCAATCACTTGGAAGGCCCTAGGCAGAGGCTTCAGGAAATGTTCGCAATGCAAGGCATGCAAACACGGGGTAAACAGGACAAAATATGCTGTCCCATTCTCACAAACACCTAGAGAAATTACCATGCGCCTAAATTGTAAAACAGACTATGCAGTCTATGCGCTAGAGTGCACTTGTGGACTCAGGTATGTGGGTATTACTCGCCTGCCGGTCCACAAGCGTGTGCTCCAGCACATTAGAGCTATTAGTAACAAAGACCAGGCCTACCCGGTGGCTAGGCATTTTGAGCATGAGCATAGTTCTAATCCTATACATCTGTCCTACTTTGTAATTGATTCAGTCTGGCCAATGAAAAGAGGTGGAAATCGAGATGCGAGGCTTCGCCTTCTCGAAACAAGATACATCTTGGAATTAGACAGTAACAACCTCAGGGGCTGAATGCAACAGAGGATCTTTATACTTGTTTGTAAATTTTTGTCGATTTGCTACTTGTTGGTCCTAGTTTGATTTGAATCCTAGTTGGATTTTCCTGTAGTGTTTATAATTATGCAAGGATATATTAATAACCTTGATTCATGTAGTCAGGAATAGTCCACTGATGGATTCACTTCAACATAGCATAATGAGAAGCTTCTGGTATCAGGGAATAGGGAATTTCAATTGCTAGTTTGCACTTTCAATGTGGTATTTACATGTATTCGATGAATTGGATTATCAATATTTATGTGACGGTTCTTTTCTCCCCACATGTATATTTAGAGAGCTTTACAGTTAAAAGAGGGCAACCCCGGAAGGTTATCTGGGGGATTTACCATCAGCTCTATTATGAACTATTAGTTATTGACTTTAAGTAAGCACTTGCACTAGCACTAATGAAAAAAAGAAATTATGCACCCACTTTTTTGGTTTGCCGATAATAAGAAAACAATCAGAAATGACGGCATTTTTTCTCAGGGTTTTAGCCCACTTGGGCTTTATTGTATACAATGTTCAATGTACATTCGTTGATGTGAAAGTGTTAATGAGACCTAAAAATCGTATGAATTAAGTCGAGGTTCGTTTTTATTATTCCCACTTATTGGTTTAACTGTATTTATACAGAAATAATATCAGAAAGTATATATTAAAATATTTAAATACGTATTTATATATTTTATAATTTGGTCGTATGTGCATCTAACATTGTATTGCAAATTTGTATTCTGATGTAACACATGTGAACATAGTATTTTTTCCATGTTGTTGATACCCAGTTTGAAAAATTGCACGCACATTTGCACTTTAAATATCGGCATTGGCTCTCAGCAACTCGCCATGTGATCAAGCTTTGTAAGAGGCGAAACTCGTAATGGCAGCGGCAGGCTTGCTGGACAAGAATAAACACCTCGATTAAGCACTGAATTTGGGTCTGTTCCTTCGTCATTTGGATTCTAGGGCTGGGGCGGCTGCTTCAGCTGATGTGGCGAATTTACTTGCATATATATATATATATATATATATATATATATATATATATATATATATATACACATACATATATATATATATATATATATATATATATATATATATATATATGTGTGTGTGAGTAAAGAGGGCTCACCACAGCGGCCCAAGCCTCCGGCTTCTTGGTGGCACCCACTGCAAAGTTGCGATTCCCTCCTAATTAAAAAGATAAGTCCGACGCGTTTCGGGGCCTGAACACGCCCCTTATTCATGGACTGAGGAAAGAAATATATATATATATATACATATATATATATATATATATATATATATATATATATATATATATATATATATATATATATATATATATATATATATATATATATATATATATATATATATATATATATATATATATATATATATATATATATATATATATACACATGATAGGGGTACCCTCATCCCCTAGGCCCTGTTTGAAGTTTGAACAAAAAGTCTGGGTTTTTTACGTTTTTTATATGATCCTGCTTGACTCCCACAGGATTGTGTGGCAAACACAAACATAAATAAAAAATGTCAGCTAACATTTTTTGAGTACATATATGGAAGGTATGAGTAGAGCCCCCATCCCCACACCCATTTTGGGCCTCCCTGAGCCTTTATAGACCCCGGTTACCCCTTCTCCCAGGGCTGGCTCACTTACTGTTTCCTGGGGAGCCCACCCCTGGCCCACAGTAATTTTTCTGCCTACACTAGCAGGAGCAAGGAAACAAGTTAGTCCCAAACATTATTTTCCTGCCTGCAGCAGGGCAGGCAGGGAAAGAAAGTCTGTTCCCACCCATCAGGAGATTTTAAAATGTTCACACTAGCTAGGAGCAGACTTGTGTTCTGTTTACCTGCCCGCGCTCTTGCGGCAAGGAAACAATCCTTTCTAACAGTAATTTTTGTGATTTATACGGGGTGCTCCATTGTGTCTGAACAAAGGTTTAACTTTCTGAAGTGCTTGAAATGTGAGCGAAACATCTTTCAGGAGTTGCTTTTATTCATTCCAGGTTGGCTTGGATGATATTGTTTTAATCCAATGCTGTAATACTATGCCTGGAGTGGTAAAAGGCTTTCATCATTTTTTAACTTGATGTGGATGGCACAAGCTAATCCTATGACTGACACTTTGCTGTGAAAATGGAAAGAGACTTTGTCATGGCATAGATATCACTGCACTAATACTATGCATAAAAACTTTTCTGGAAAACAGGCCTTTGAGGTAAGCAGATTCAGAGCGCCACTGGTGTATGGTGCTCTATAGTGGAGCTGTTCTGCACTTTGACTTGGGAACTACCCAGAGTTCCTTCTTTTTGCGTACATATATAAATACATCTACATATTCACTCAAAATACTAAAGTTTAATGCAACATTATAGTTAAAAGAAAATTTCAGCGACATTGTAACATTTTAAACTAAAAAACACTGAAATTCACTAGTTGTAGTTATCTCCAGTAAATATAACTGCAATGTTGCAGTGATGTTATCATTTCTTTTATAGAACATGCCATGAGCGATGTAATATGTGGGGCAAATAGCTATACATGGTGGGGGTGCGAGTTACAGTTACTGTTGATAACTATAACTAGTAAATCTCAGTGGATTTTTGCGTAAAACATTACTTTGTCACAGAAATTGTTTTGATCTAACCATAACATTACTTTAAACTTTGTTTTTTCAGTGTATATACATATATATATATGATATATACATATATGTGTATTCACCAGTTATAGTTTAGTGAACTATCTATAGCTTGTGCCCCATCATGCACTTCTTATAGTTCACATATATATATATATATTTATTGTTTGATTTGTTGAATCATTACAATCCACATGTAAACAGACGAAACGTAGAAAAACATTAAAATACTTTTTTTTCACTAGAGTCCACTCATCATTCTCAATTGAAATAAGACAATAAAGTAGTTGATATAAAATTGCTTCTAATGCAAGGTAACCATTGCTTACGTAAAACCGTGTGGTAACATAGTATGGTTAAAAACAGTTAATAATAATATTAAAAAAGGAAAATAGAGGTAACTTCTAAATTAGCATGGACTGAAAATTCGTTCCCTCACGGAATTTGCGGATTTTCCACAATTTCGCGTTCCGCGAATCTTGCGAAATCGCAGTAAAATCCGCGAATCAGCGGGACGAATTTTCAGCCAAGCACTTACAGGGTTACAGCAGCAGGTGCAAAAGTTGAAGCTAATTTTTTGTAACCATTTACAAAAGGGTTACAAAGAAATTAACTTCAACTTGAACACCTGTTACTTTAAGCCTGTAAGTGCTTCCTGGCGCCTCGTTGCCTACTTGCAACTATTCTCTGACCGTGCTCTGACCCTTGAAGCAAGATCAGAGAATAGTTGCAAGTAGGCAATGAGGCGCCTGTCACGAAAATTAAACCTCAACAGGAAGCACTGACAGATATAAAAACAAGCATTTGCAATGCAATAGGTCTCGCATTAGGAAAGTTTGAGTTATTGGTCTTGCAAATGACAATTTTTTTTATTTACGTGTTGAGTGAGTGAGTGAGTGAATGAATTTGGATTTCTAAAGCGCGGGTAGCTTGCCTGAGGCGTCCAAGCGCTAAGAATATTGCTGAGGTTTAAGTTGGGAGGAAGGCAGATTCAGCTCCATTGATTATGTAGTAAACAGTAGCGTTTTCAGCTGTTTGCGGAAGGAGAGAATGTCGGGGTTTGATCTGAGATGCTGAGGCAAGGCGTTCCACTTTTTTGCCACATTGTAGGAGAAGGAACGGCCTCCGGACCTTGATTTCTTTATTTGCGGCACAATGGCTAGATTAGCAGAGGTGGAACGCAGCTGTCTAGTGGGTAGGTAGGGTGTAATGAGAGGGAGATTGATAGCCGGGCCTCGAGACCAGAAAGTCTGGTGTGCGATGCAGAGTGATTTGAAATCTACTCTTTCCTTTACGGGGAGCCAGTTCAGTATCCTTAGTCCTGGTTTTACTGAGGATCTGCGGGGGATTTGTAAAAGTGTTCTGGCTGCGCAGTTTTGTATTAATTGTAGTTTGCGTAAAGTGAAGTCAGGAGCTCCGAGATACAATGCGTTTCCATAGTCCAGCCGCGATTGGATCAAGCCCAGGACTACGGTTTTTCTTGCTTCAAAGGGGAGTAGAGGCAAGATCTTCCTGATGACTCTCAGGATGCCGAAGCAAGTGGCAGAAAGTTTTGTGTTTTGTGTTGGTTTTGAAAATAGCTAAATTAATAGCTTCGTCATTTACAATGCCAATAGTTATAACTTTCGCAAATGTGACACCTATAGCATTTGTAATGCAACATGTTTTGTATTTACGTGACTTAGATGTACTGATATTACAAATTACAATGGCTTTTAATTTTTAAAAATAATTAATATTTATATAAAAGTGATTTTAATTTATAATGGCGATAGCTTAAACTTTTTTAAATAACTTTTGTGAAGATTATGTTCATTGTATTTTATTGTGACGAAAGTCCAAGAACAGAAGTGAAATATTAACATCTTTTTGTGATATTTGTAATAAAGCTTGAAACATTGGGAGAACATATTTGAACCAATTGTTGTTGAATGATTGTGCAGATTGATGCTGGGGTGGCGCTGAGTGGTGCTGTGGTGGTGCTGAGTGGTGCTGTGGTGATGCTGAGTGGTGCTGTGGTGGTGCTGAGTGATACTGGGATGGTGCTGAGTGATGCTGAGTGGTGCTGTGGTGGTGCTGTGTGATGCTGTGGTGGGGCTGAGTGATGCTGTGGTGGTACTGAGTGGTGCTGTGGTGGTGCTGAGTGATAATGTGGTGGTGGTCAGTGATGCTGTGGTGGTGCTGAGCGATGCTGTGGTGGTGCTGAGTGGTGCTGTGGTAGTGCTGAGTGGTGCTGAGTGGTGCTGTGGTGGTGCTGAGTGATGCTGTGGTGGTGCTGAGTGGTGCTGTGGTGGTGCTGAGTGATAATGTGGTGGTGCTGAGTGATGCTGTGGTGGTGCTGAGAGGTGCTGTGGTGGTGCTGAGTGATAATGTGGTGGTGCTGAGTGATAATGTGGTGGTGCTGAGTGATGCTGGGATAGCGCTGAGTGATGATTTGGTGATGCAGAGATCAGAAAGGCACAAAAAGCAGTCTAACAGAGGACAGAAGGGCAGAAAAACAAGGAAAAAACAAGTCTAACAGAGGGCAGAAGGGCACAAAAAACGAGTTTAACAGAGGGCAGAAGGGCCCAAAAAACGAGTCTAACAGAGGGCAGAAGAGCAGAAAAACAAGGGAAAAATGATTCTAATAGAGGGCAGAAGAGCACAAAAAACGAGTCTAACAGGGGGAAGAAGGGCAGAAAAACAAGGGAAAAACGAGTCTAACAGAGGGCAGAAGGGCATAAAACCAAGGGAAAAACGAGTCTAACAGAGGGCAGAAGGGCACAAAAAACAAGTCTAACAGGGGGCAAAATGAATCCCGCCCTGCGTGTTTGTCCCCGAAGATGCCACCGTTTTGTGCAATACCTCTACTCAACTGGAGTACTTTCTACTGTCTAATCAGTAAGTGCTCCCTCGTTGGCTGAATGTATAGAGGCAGATTTACAATAACTGGCGCATCCCCAGGGATGCGCCAGTTATTGTGCGCCGCAACTCCGCCACCCATGGTCCGCCGCATTTATAATGCGGCGCACCATGTGTCAAAAATGGCACAGATGCGTCACGCATCTGTGCCGTAAAAGCAGCGCATTGCGCAACGCAGCTCCAGCAATGCTCTGGGGGGCCCTATCTCCCCAATGCTGCGTCAAGCCTTGCGCCTGCTTCAAGCAGGTGCAGGGTTTTGACGCAGCATTGGCCTAAAAGTGACTGTAGTGTCTTGTAGATTTCACTCAGCCACTTTTAGGAGGCGTTCCTGTGCAGGAACGCCCTCCCCTGCGCCGGAACGCCTCCTGATGGCGCAGGGCTTTACAACGTGACGCATCTCTCTGATGCGTCACGTTGTTAATACCCAGCACCATGGTTCTAGGACACCCCGTGCCGCACGGCCACCAGCTGCTGCGTGTGCCTCCCCTTGTAATCTGCCTCGCTGCCCGACTGCCGCCTCGTGACCACGCCCCCTCCTTCGAGCGGCGTGGTCCGTGCTCGGCGCTTCTCCCCCTGTGCCCCTGGTGTATTTGCTGTTTAGAATTGTTTTTATTGTTCTGATTGTTGTTTTTCCCCTCTGTATTGCCTGTTTTTCTCTGCCAGTAGCCGCCCTCCGTCTTCCCTCCCTGCTCCCCGCTTCCCGCCACCACCGCTGACCACGCCCCTTTTTTCCTTCTGTACCCTCCCCGCTCCCGCCTCCCAGCTGCTCCGCCCACCCACGCACTTTGCCATATATGGCGACCGTGCGACGCAGGTGAGTGTGACCTAGTTCTAGGACACCCCCGCGCCGCACGGCCACCAGCTGCTGCGTGTGCCTCCCCTTGTAATCTGCCTCGCTGCCCGACTGCCGCCTCGTGACCACGCCCCCTCCTTCGAGCGGCGTGGTCCGTGCTCGGCGCTTCTCCCCCTGTGCCCCTGGTGTATTTGCTGTTTAGAATTGTTTTTATTGTTCTGATTGTTGTTTTTCCCCTCTGTATTGCCTGTTTTTCTCTGCCAGTAGCCGCCCTCCGTCTTCCCTCCCCGCTCCCCGCTTCCCGCCACCACCGCTGACCCCGCCCCTTTTTTCCTTCTGTACCCTCCCCGCTCCCGCCTCCCAGCTGCTCCGCCCACCCACGCACTTTGCCATATATGGCGACCGTACGACGCAGGTGAGTGTGACCTAGTTCTAGGACACCCCCGCGCCGCACGGCCACCAGCTGCTGCGTGTGCCTCCCCTTGTAATCTGCCTCGCTGCCCGACTGCCGCCTCGTGACCACGCCCCCTCCTTCGAGCGGCGTGGTCCGTGCTCGGCGCTTCTCCCCCTGTGCCCCTGGTGTATTTGCTGTTTAGAATTGTTTTTATTGTTCTGATTGTTGTTTTTCCCCTCTGTATTGCCTGTTTTTCTCTGCCAGTAGCCGCCCTCCGTCTTCCCTCCCCGCTCCCCGCTTCCCGCCACCACCGCTGACCCCGCCCCTTTTTTCCTTCTGTACCCTCCCCGCTCCCACCTCCCAGCTGCTCCGCCCACCCGTGCACTTGGCCATATATGGCGACCGTGCGACGCAGGTGAGTGTGACCTAGTTCTAGGACACCCCCGCGCCGCACGGCCACCAGCTGCTGCGTGTGCCTCCCCTTGTAATCTGCCTCGCTGCCCGACTGCCGCCTCGTGACCACGCCCCCTCCTTCGAGCGGCGTGGTCCGTGCTCGGCGCTTCTCCCCCTGTGCCCCTGGTGTATTTGCTGTTTAGAATTGTTTTTATTGTTCTGATTGTTGTTTTTCCCCTCTGTATTGCCTGTTTTTCTCTGCCAGTAGCCGCCCTCCGTCTTCCCTCCCCGCTCCCCGCTTCCCGCCACCACCGCTGACCCCGCCCCTTTTTTCCTTCTGTACCCTCCCCGCTCCCGCCTCCCAGCTGCTCCGCCCACCCGCGCACTAGGCCATATATGGCGACCGTGCGACGCAGGTGAGTGTGACCTAGTTCTAGGACACCCCCGCGCCGCACGGCCACCAGCTGCTGCGTGTGCCTCCCCTTGTAATCTGCCTCGCTGCCCGACTGCCGCCTCGTGACCACACCCCCTCCTTCGAGCGGCGTGGTCCGTGATTGGCGCTTCTCCCCCTGTGCCCCTGGTGTATTTGCTGTTTAGAATTGTTTTTATTGTTCTGATTGTTGTTTTTCCCCTCTGTATTGCCTGTTTTTCTCTGCCAGTAGCCGCCCTCCGTCTTCCCTTCCCGCTCCCCGCTTCCCGCCACCACCGCTGACCCCGCCACTTTTTTCCTTCTGTACCCTCCCCGCTCCCGCCTCCCAGCTGCTCCTCCCACCCGCGCACTTCGCCATATATGGCGACCGTGCGAATGCGCAGCGGTCACGCGCAGCGGTCACGCGCAGCGGGTGCGCCGATTGTGCGCCGAAGGCGCGCCAAAGGTAAGCCCGTCTACGCCCGTCCGTGCCTGGACCGCGCCCAGTGCCAGGACCCCTGGCCCACGAGGACCCCGACCGACCCGCCTGACGTACACCGCCGCCACCCTCTTCGCACTCAACACCGGCCGAGTCCCGGTATGCTACCGAGCCACCCCACGACGCGTCCACGGACCCTTCAGCTGCAACACCTGAAAGTTCACCTGCATCCGGACCTGCCCAACACCAGCACCTGCCAAGCCGAACACCAGCAGCAACCACCTCAAGTGCATCCTGCTCAACACCCGCTCCGTCCACAGACACGCCATCGAACTCTGGAACCTCCTAGACGCCACAGCCCCTGACGTTGCCTTCATCACGGAGACCTGGATGAACACCTCCTCAGCGCCCGACATCGCCATCGCCATCCCAGAAGGCTACAAGATCACCCGGAGGGACCGCAACGCCAACCAGGTGGGAGGAGGCATCGCCATCATCCACAGGAACACCATCCGCATCAAGACCAGCACCGACAACACCCCTCCCTCCGCCGAACACCTGCATTTCCAGATCCACACTGACCCGAAGACCACCCTCAGAGGCACCCTGATCTACCGACCCCCGGGACCACGCACTCAATTCAGCGAGGACATCGCCGACTTCGTCAGCCCGCATGCCCTCCCCTCCGCTGACTACATCCTCCTGGGGGACTTCAACTTCCACCTGGAGAACAACAACGACTGCAACACCAGCACCCTGCTCGACAACCTCGCCAACCTTGGACTCAAGCAGCTGGTGTCCACCCCCACCCACCTCGCCGGACACACACTCGACGCCATCTTCTCATCCAGCAAAGACATCGCCTTCAGCCACGCCACAGAACTCCACTGGACGGACCACAGATGCATCCACTTCACCTTCAGAAGAACGACGATCCACCACCACCAGCAACAGGTTGCCCAAAGAAGCTGGAACAAGATCACAGCCGACCAGCTCGCCGCTTCCCTGAGCCAGCACCCTCCGGCCAGCTCAGCGAACCCCAGCCTGGCCGCAATCAACCTCTCGAAGTGGATCAGCAAATGCGCAGACAAACTCGCCCCTCTGAGGATCCCGCCCAGCAGACCCGGCAGTAAGAGAGCCCCCTGGTTCACCGACGAACTCAAGAGCTCCAAGAAGAACTGCCGAGCCCTCGAGAAAGCCTGGAGAAAGAAACCCACACCGGACAACAGGACCACCCTCAAGCTCGCCACCCGGAAACACCACCAACTGGTCCGCACCGCCAAGAAAACGGCTTTCAAGAACCGACTGGACAACAACGCACACAACTGCAAGGAACTCTTCAACATCGTGAAAGAGCTCTCCAACCCCAACGCCGGAAACAACGACATCACCCCATCGCAAGACCTCTGCAACTCCCTCGCCTCCTACTTCTACAACAAGATCGCGGACATACACAACAGCTTCAGCACTCAACCGACGCACGCCACAACCGCATCAACGCCGCCCACCACCACCCTCCGCGCCTGGACTCCGGTCAACACCGAAGACACCGTCCGCATGATGAACTCCGTCCACTCCGGATCTCCGACCGACCCCTGCCCTCACCACGTCTTCAACAAAGCCGACGCTGTCATCGCACCCCACCTGCGGGACATCATCAACACCGCATTCGACACCGCCACCTTCCCCGAGAGCTGGAAGCACGCCGAACTCAGCGCTCTACTCAAGAAACCTACAGCAGACCCCACCAAACTCAAGAATTACCGCCCCATCTCTCTACTCCCGTTTCCAGCCAAAGTCATCGAGAAGACCGTCAACAAACAGCTGGCCGCCTTCCTCGAGACGAATGGATCCCTCGACCCATCGCAGTCCGGATTCCGCGCCAACCACAGCACCGAGACCGCCCTCATCGCCGCCACCGACGACATCCGAGCCCTGATGGACAACGGAGAAACAGCGGCCCTCATCCTCCTAGACCTCTCCGCGGCTTTCGACACGGTCTGCCACCGCACCCTAGTGCAGCGCCTCAGCAACGTCGGAATCCAGGAGAAGGCACTGGAATGGATCGTCTCCTTCCTCGACGGAAGAACACAGAGAGTCCGCCTACCACCGTACAAGTCAGAGGCCACCGAAGTCATCTGCGGCGTCCCTCAAGGATCCTCGCTGAGCCCTACACTCTTCAACGTCTACATGAGCCCCCTCGCGGCCATCGCACGCCAACACAACCTCAACATAATCTCCTACGCCGACGACACCCAGCTGATATTCTCCCTGACCAACGACCCCGCCGCCGCCAGAGCCAACCTGCACAAAGGGATGAAAGAGGTAGCCGAATGGATGACGACGAGCCGCCTGAAACTGAACTCAGACAAGACGGAGGTCCTCATCCTGGGCTCCTCGCCCTCCGCCTGGGACGACTCCTGGTGGCCCCCCGCCCTGGGCACCGCACCCTAACTGACGAACCACGCACGCAACCTGGGCTTCATCCTGGACTCCTCCCTCTCCATGACCAGGCAAGTCAACGCCGTCTCCTCGTCGTGCTACAACATCCTGCGCATGCTTCGGAAGATCTTCTGGTGGATCCCCACGGAGACCAGGAAGACCGTCACCCAGGCCCTCGTCACCAGCCGACTGGACTACGGCAACGCACTCTACGCCGGAACCACCACCAAGATCCAGAAGAGACTCCAGCGGATCCAGAACGCCTCAGCCAGACTCATCCTCGACATCCCACGGAACAGCCACATCTCCGGACACCTGAGAGACCTGCACTGGCTCCCCGTCAACAAAAGAATCACCTTCCGGCTCCTCACCCACGCACACAAAGCCCTACACGATCAAGGCCCGAGCTACCTCAACAACCGAATCAACTTCTACGCTCCCAAACGCCACCTCCGATCTGCCAACCACGCCCTCGCCGCCGTCCCACGCATCCGTAGAGCCACTACAGGAGGAAGGTCCTTCTCCTACCTGACCGCCAAGACCTGGAACTCCCTCCCGGCCGACCTGCGCCTGACCCAAGACCACCTCTCCTTCAGGAAGAAGCTCAAGACCTGGCTGTTCGAGCAGTAACGCCCCCCTCCCACCCCCCCAAGCGCCTTGAGACCCTACGGGTAGGTAGTGCGCTCTATAAATGTCGTTGATTGATTGATTGATTGATGGCGCATCTTTTGTGCTGCCGCTGCGTCACAGGCACACATGGTCACTGGAGACACATCCTTCTGGTCCTTTACGCAGCTGCAGTGTAGTAAAAGCACTATACATTTACCCAATGAGGGAGCACTTACTGGATTAGCCAGTAGAAAGTACTCCAGTGCAAATCACAAAACAATCCGCGATTTCACAGGAAAATTCACTAATTCACAGATTTTTTTGCGATTTCGCTGGGAAAATTTTGCTCATGCTTACTTCTAAAAACTACAGATAAAGTACTAAGTTATAAAAAAGTGTCCCAAAGTTTATGTACAGTTCAGAGTGGCAACAGTCAATAATCAGTAGTCGATGACAGGTCATTAAGGTCGCGTTCCGTATTGAGGCAGAGGCAGAGTACACAGATTTTGCTAGAATGCTGCTTCGTTGACATACCGTTATTTTAGTCACCTGTGCAGATTCCTTGAGTTTGGTACAGGGCCTGGAGTTTGCTGGTTAAGCTTGCAATATACAAGGTGGATAAAGATTTTGAGGCTTATGTTTAAAGCGGTATTCTCTGGCTTCATTGACGTGATGATTGCCTTCCTACAGGACCGGACTCTCAATCTATTCCACTCTGGCCTCAGTTTTAGTCTACCTAAAGCCAGCAATGCTGGGCAGAGGCATACAACGTGCTCCAAAGACTCCACCAATGCCCTGCAGCTGCTGCACTGAAGCTCATCTGATGGGCGACGCCAAAGTGGTAAATGTTTCAGGAAAGTGCCATTCCACCAAAGTGCCATAAACCACAGTTTTAAGTACAGGGGGTATGTGCAGGGCAGGTATGGTGGGAGAGAAGCCAGCTGATAAGAGTTGACTACTGCCCATGCATGATTGCATTTGGCGAGGAGTAATTTGTCGGTGGATTGAGGCCACAAACGGATGCGCCTCTTAATACTTTTTTTAAAAAACTGTATTGCTAGCTTTAAGGTTCCTAAGGTCACTTGCTGATAATTGTATACATTCATGAAAGAACCAATTGTATGACCCACCAGGATTACTAGAGCTGACATCTGACCATAACAGTGACTTAAGGAACCAGCTCCGGCCTGCCTTAGCTTGTGGCACAGTTTTAAATAATCACCAGGGCTTAGCATTTCGTAATTTAGAAGGCCCAGTTATAATTGGATGTGTGCAGCAGATGCAGATTTTGGCATCTGAAAGACCCTTATGTAGATCTTAGGCCCACATGCATCAAAGTCAGGATTTGCGAATCCTAAATAGCGAATTTTAAGAAATCGCTATTTAGGATTTGCATATGCATGTAGGAGTCGCAAAAAATATTGTGATTCCTACAAATTCCTTAATTGCAACTGATGGAGCAGGGGTGAGACAAAACGTTTTGTGTACCCCTTGTGAAGTTATGCTCGCATAACTATAATCAATCTAATCGTGTGAAGCAAGCACAATTAATCAATAATAGAGCATTTAGACATCAACGTTACAGGTGGGTATTACCTGCTATTTGCAAAATAACTAATTTATTAACAGTTGTGAATGAGTCACACTAATATAGTGCTATATTATACTGTGTGTTTTACTTTTGTAAACGTGTATGTTTTATCGTGGCTAAAAGAAAGTAAACGCGTTTGGTAGGTATATAAAGCTATGTGTGGGTGCGCTTTGGCTAGGTACTTCATTAATGAAAATAATAATTCTAGATTTTAACATTCTATTGTTTTTGTTTTCGAACTAGTTCTCATTGAGGCCTACGTGGCATTTGCACTATAAATGGCCGCTGACTGCAATCTTTGCAGTGGCTTGAAAGAAAGAGTCTTTACGCATGTGTACAAGAGAAATGGTTGGATCAATGATGTGCCTGGTACACTGAGCGAACAATATCTAGGCCAGTCTGACCCAGGAGTACAAGAGGGCGCCAAGAACTGTGTGCATCTGAAAACCTGGGAACGGAAGACCAATGTATCGGCTGAATTGAATGTTAAAATAAAATACGGAGATGACATCTATGAGATAAAGTGAGATTACTTTGCATTTTGAAAAACTGGTTCTGTCAAGGATGGATGAGGTGATCATTGTCACCCTATTGCTCGACCAATCAGAATGAACTATGGACCCTAAAAGTTTCAATTTTAGTTATATAGTTAGGGAAACAGGGTATAAAAGATCGTGTTCGAAAAAGGGTAAAAAAAGCTTGCTCCTGATTTTATTTTGCACCACGACATGCTGTCAGTTTGAACTATTTTTATGGTGCTAGAGACTTTGAAAAATGTGGGACTTTAACTTTGGAGCAATGAAGATGACAGCATGCAGAGATTTTATTTTGAGGCGTTAAGAAGAATAGAGAGGCAGATTGAGACTCGTGCAACTCTGTTATTATCTTATGACAGAGTTAGGTAATAGAATTTCAAATTTCATTTTTCCTTTCAACATGTACTAAATAAATGGCTAAATCTTCCTTCATTTGAATAAACTAAACTTCAGTTTTCCTAAATGAATAGAAAAAAACTTTAACTCAAGTAGTGTTTAATTTAACCTCTTGTGTGCTGATGACGAGCTCAGCTCGTCATGCAGCCCGGTGGCCGTGTGCTGATGACGAGCTGAGCTCATCATGGCCTCCTCGGAAAGCCCAAGCAGGGATAATTACCCCGCTGTGCTGAGCCTTCCATTGAGCGGGAGTGGCCAGCACAGCTGAGCTCGTTATCAGCACTGCGACCTCCCTCCCACGGGGGAATTAGCCCCGCGGCGATGGGGTTAAATAAAGTCATGACAAGTTAAATGTTAATGTATTATTTTGATTACTATGAGTAAGCTGGTCTTAGTCTCCATCAACTAACATCTACTAGATGATCTATTGACCAAATAGTGGAGTGCCTTGGTGTAGGATTTTCCAGGTACTGTGTTGGCATATAATAAATAGAGGTTAATGTATATAATGTTCAGAATATAAAACCTAGGTACCCCGCTAACTAGCAGCTCTACCTCGTTGTCACTGATTCAGATGTATTGTGTGTGTTTGTGGGACTCGCGGTGTTATGGGCCCCAACGATGAGTAAATAGTTATTACACCTGAGTTGCGTGAAATAGGTATTAAAGGTTAAAGGTTCTTAGAGAGCTGCGCTGGATCACAACTCGCAAATTGCGAGTCGCAATTAGGGAATGGCTTTTCATTCATTTCTATGGGCCTAAAGGCCCATAGGAATGAATAAGAAATGCATGTGCAATTTGCAAGTACCAAATAGGTACTCGCAAATTGTACATGCAATTTGAAGGGTGCAAGGGTGCCAAAAGGACACCCTGTTGCAACCCTGAAATTGAGATGTTACCACATGTTGCGCACACACATGCCCTAAGGGCCCATAACACCGCCAGTCGCACCAACGCACACAATACATCTGAATATACTTGATGTCTTCAGATGCCAATGTGTCCAGTCCCGGTACTCCTTTTCGTAGTTTGATGTTAGCTCTGTTGAGGACATCATGATGTCCTTTTGATTTATTTTCAGGTGCAATGAGTATTTTGGAGTACTGATAATCATTGGCGAGTCTCTGTTGGCACGGACCCGAGTCGTTTGGGTCATAATTCTCAGGTATTAAGCCGGGAACTGTTCCTAATTTAGGCAGGGTATTTTCTCGAGACTCTTGCTGACGTGTCCGGGGAATCCCCAGATGACATTGGTGCATGCTTGAAGGTTACTTTTAGGACGTTGTCTCCAACAATTGGTAGAGCAACCTGAGGGCAAGAGTAAGGAGAAGGTTGAGTTGAAGTGGTCATTTCTGTTGGCAAGTTTGTTTTCACTTCTTGTAGTTGTCCAGTTGCTTGGTCTATGCCAATTGGAGGCCCTATTGCTTTTTCAGCAACTGCAACAATGTAGGGATTTAAGGGGGGTCTTCTTAAGCAGAAAGAGGAAGCAAGTTGAATTTGGTGGTTTGCAGAAATAGACTGGTGCGCGTTTAATGTTGAGTGAGCAGTAATAATCTGTTAATCCTGTTTTTGTGGACTAAAACTTGTTTGTTGTCCAAAGGTTTAAACAACGGGTAAGCTTGAGATTCAGCTGTGGTTTTTGTTGTTTACTTATTTCTTTGCTTACGTTGGCATTTCCTTTCTCTCTTACTAAGAGGTGGGAGCGGTGTGAGGTTGATCTTGGGGTAATGTGGGGCAGGTGGGGGTGTCTTAGAATCTGGCTCTTAGTGAGCAGAGTCAGCTGAAGGTAATAAATCGCTCCCAATTTGAGGGTTCAGCGGCAGGGGTAATGTGGTCATGACCGGCATGTCAGCCCTTGTTCATTATGCTGCGGATATAATGCTGCGAAGGATTTTACCTATGTACTCCCTGGCATCCCGTGGACCGCTGATGCCGGAGTGGTATTATTTGTTTTGGTGGAACTTAGGTGTTGCAAAGTCATCCTGTGCCCTGGGCACCCCGAAATGTTTGGTGACTGATGCTAGTGGTAACTGATTTGACTGACCCTGGGCTCTGCCTAACCAGGACCAGGGCCAGTGCTGAACTGAAAAACAAAAAACAAAAAAAGTTTTATAATTGAAAAGCAAAAATTAAAATATATTTTTGATACTACTTGGTGTTGCTGAAACCCCTTGGGTTACCTTCTTTAATTTAGTGATCATTGCATTGACACTGTCGGAAGCAAAATTTATGTTTTGAATTATTCCTACTTGGACACATAGCTTGTATGAACTGAAAGGAACACATTAGAATACAGTTAAAACAACCAACACACACTAGCGTACACTATGGTATGGTGGGGTACCCCTGTAATTGGCATGACCTACCCCATATATAATAGGGCAGGGGATTGAAACTACCTAGAAATCCCCAGTACCCTGAGGCATAGCAGTTTAGAGGCCAGCAGCTTTCTGCACTAAGTATGTGTGCACTGCTGAAGCCTGAGGTCAATTTAAAAGCAGCACTGGGTGCCAGGACTGCTTTAACCGCTTCGCTGCTCATGACGAGCTCAGCTCGTCATGAGGCACGGTTGAGCTGTGCTTATGACGAGCTGAGCTCGGCATGAACAATGGGGAAACATCAAAGCTCAGCTAAGGAGGGGAAAACTCAAAGCAGCCAAGGTGTTAAACAGTAAACTGTGCCCACACTCCAATCTGGTGGTAGGGGCACTTAAAAATGGAAAACCTACAATGTTGGAGCATATTAGGGCCCCCTAGGGTCTCCCCTACGTTTCCCAGGGGTGGGAGGTCAGTTATATATAAGGTACACCCTTATAAAATGAGTTTTTATAAGCCTAGGTAAAGTGAAATTTCACATTTCACTCCCAACATTGTGTTAAAGTGCTGCTCAAATTCGACTTTGATGCTAGGAGCACTGGGTAAGGATGACCTGCAATATTCCCCTAGTTGCACATGGGCTGTGGTTCCTGTAGCTATAGGGCAAGTATTTATAAAATATGTTTTTGTAAGTCCTGGTGCTGGAAGAAAGGGCCCAAGTCATGTTCCCATTGAAAATCCATTGTTACATAGGTTAACATGGTAGGAAGTTATTGATCAATAACTATTGATAGGAGAGGACTAGACTGGCCATTCAAAGACTTCCCAGAATGGTAGTAGAAATCTAACAACATCATATTGTTGAATTTCTCCTATAGTGTACATACCAGAAGTTATAAGACTTTCTTGGTTGTAAGTCCAAATTCAGCCTTCCATTGGTCTGCCCTAGTCGGAGTTAAGTGGATTAGCTAGGCTGCTTTGAAGAGGTGATTAAGAACCCATGGGGTTAACAACTCTGCTGGGAGGGCAGTGTGCTGGTCTATAGGAATGCAAGGCCAGGGGTGGGGTTGTAAACCTTGCTCTTCAAAGGCAGAGGAGAAGCCTGGGATTCAGTTTCACTTTGACACTCTTGGCCCAGGAGTCAGGGCTAGGCCTATTTATTTATTTATTAAGCAATTTGTAATGCGCAGACTAAACCCGAAGGTATCAAGGCGCCTATCAAAATCAAAAACAGAAAGTATACAGAATATAGAGTGCCACTAATGCTGAATGCCACTAGGGGTATGCAAGTATGAAAAGATGGGTCTTGAGCGCAGATCTAAACGTTTGCAGAGAGGGGCTAGATTTTACTTCTAGAGGGAGGGCATTCCACCACTTGGGGGCCAAAAAGGAAAAGGCCCTACCTCCCCATCTTACCTTTCTGACACGAGGTACAGAGAGGAGGAGTTTGTGACCGGAGCGAAGATTTCTACTCGGGTTATGCCGAGAAAGAATGGATCCCATACTTGTGGGGTTGGGTTTAGCAAGAGCTTTGTACACCAGGCACAGGGATTTGAAACGGATCCGGTATTCAACGGGGAGCCAGTGCAGTTGTTTTCGGGCTTCAGTGGCAGAGGCACGCTTAGGTAGGTCAAGAGCAAATCTCGCTGCTGCGGCCTAAGGAGGGTATGTGCAGATGGTAGGGGTCGAGTCAATGGAAATAAGCGAATCACAGGGGGTGTGTTTAGCCACCTCTTACCTCCCTGCTGGAAAATTAGCCATTATGAATTTGGAAGATTTGATGCACATGATGTGGTCATACCAATGAAGAGTTATCCAGCTCTCATTCGTCAGAAGTGACCTGTTACTTGACCCAGAGAATTTTGAATACGTATCTGAGAAGGGCAGAGCCCTCCAGATCTGCTGCTTAAAACTTACTGAAGCAAGAAGTGCCCTGCTGAGAAGTTTTGCTGTGCAATGATTTCTAAGGCCTGATCTCTGAAGACTGCACCGACTGAAACTGTAGCCCTGTGGATTACCTTGCTGCAAAAGGACTAAAGAGTGGACTGCCTGCAAGCTACAGGTTAACGAAGCTCACCTGGACATCCCCACAAAGAATTCCCAGACTGGAGTACCAGTGGAATTGTAAGGGTTGTGTTCAAGTGGATTGCGGAATTGAAGTTTCACACTTTCAAGGACCCTCTTGGAGATTCCAGAACCTTGGATTGAGTGTTGGATACTTTGGGACCCGCAAGCAGAACTTCAGGAAGGAGATCTAACTGGACCCCACCTGCTGGAGAAGGCGCAACACATTTGGTGAGATTCTCCAGAACAATGTTTAAAGGTGTCCCTGTCAGAGAAAACGAAATGAGTAAAAGGGTCACTGTTGGTTCCTAAACACTAGAGGGTGACTAATCTTTAAAAATTAGATATCTCTGGTTCCCTACAGTGGATTGTTTTTCATGTCATTTAAAAGATAGAAATATTACCTATTATTACAAATTGGTGTTGGATTTTTATTTTGTGTCTTAATTATTTACTGAAATCATGTTTTTAAAGGCTTTACATACCTGTCTTTGAAGTTAAGCCTGTCTGCTCGCAGCCACGTTACCAAGAACTGAGCATAGGAATACTTTCCTAAGACCTATGCTGGGGCCTACCATGTGTTAGGGGCTTTGTTGCCAGTGCCATACCTACATTTGCCCCTACCAATAACCCACTTTCCAACATTAGATCTGCACGCTTTAAATGATCCTGATCCTAGCACTTGCTGACTGCTTCCTGACAGTAGTTGGCCTTTGTCCAGGACACAGTTTAGAAAGGCTAGAAACGCTGAGGGGCTGTCAATGAGGGGTGAACAACAACATACTGACTGAACCAAGTTTCAAGATGATTGAGCCCTTGTTATTCAGTTATTAAGATTCTCTAGCTTGTTGTCTATACCTGCTGTAAGGGTGCTCAAAAGATCAACTTGAATGTCCAGTTTATCTAAATGGTAGTTTAATGCTGTGACTGTAGTTTGGAAGGTTTGCAGCAGTTGTGGCCATACGGTTGGCATAGGTATGGGAGTAGGGGCCCTGGAGTCAGGTTCCGATTTCTGGTTGAATGGTTTAGCTGCATCTTTTGAAAGGAAGATAGCTTTCTGTTTGATGCTTTATAGGGGCTGTAACTGTAGCTGTAGCTGGATTAAAAGGGGATTTGAGGCAGAAGCGGTTTAATGTTTCCCTTCAGTGATCTATCCCATTGGGCTGCAAAAGGCTGAATATGTCAAAGCTCGTTGATTGATTTTTTGGGTGAGTGAGAAACTTGGAGTCAAATGTTGTTGTAGCGTAGTCAAAGAGATGTCTGTTTGTTGTGGCAGAACATTAAGTATTGACTCAGTGGTTTCAGTCCAGGAGTGATCATCTAGCGGTTGATGCGTGACTTTCCCTGGGGGTGAGATGGGTAGCGAGGTGGAGAATGCTGGGAAACTAAGAGAGCCCCCTGGGGAATGTCTTACACTGGGAACGTCCAAGAGTGATATAGTTTTGTTAATTGGCGGCGTGTGGACAAATGCCTCTGTTGTTTGTTGTAATATACTGGCCTTCGGTGCCTCCAAAACTTGAGAGTGGGGGGAGCTTGACCCCTCCTGATGATTTTTGAAGTAGTCTAGGATGGAGAGGGGTTGCGGGTGCTTAGAGCTGGGCGGAGAAGGGCGATCCTTGTTGTCAAGGTCTGATCCATAGAGAAGAGGGCTCTGTAGATGCGCGAGGACATTATTATTATTATTATTATTATTATTATTATTGCATTTATTGAGCACACAGCTACCCGGAGGTTTCCCGGCGCTTGCCTTGGGAACCCGTCCTGGCTTTTTTTCCCTGTGAGATAGCCCCTACAGGGCATCCCCAAGGTGAAAGCCAGGCATCCCGCCGCAGGGGGGACGATGTGGAGATTAAGCAAGCTTAATGCCCAGAGTTGCAGAGTGAGAACCCATGATTAGAGCAGGCACCGAAGTGAGAATTATCGAGTCTGTGGACATTTGAGCTCAAGACCCTGCCGCGTCAGGAATTGAACCCTGGTCCCGGGTCTGACCTCAGCTTCCGGGTCTGCCTGCTCTACACCGTGAGCCACACTTCTCCACCATTCATGACCATTGATTGTTAAGTAATGGTCGCTGCGGCTCCTTCTGCCACTGCTGCCAACCATTTAATTTTTGTGGGTGTAGGAGATGGAAATGCCCTGCTTGTTTTAGAGATCTCATCACTCTGCTTTATTGGACTGCCTTGCCAACGGGGTGCCAGGAATGTCAGGCCACCACACTACCGCCTCTTAGTCAGTGCTCGGTGACTCAAGTAGGGATAGAGGGGTTCCTGTGTTGTCTTGTTCGTGGGGAGGAGAGGGGAAGCCCAAGCGGGAACACGCCAGGCCCCTGCAAGCTGCACCTAGTCCTAGCTTTGCCGCTTCTGCTGGGACCTGGGCTCGCACTCAGCAGCTGGTAACTGCTACCGCTGCAGCTTGGACCACCGCCCAGGTTCTTCCCCCTCTTCTTCTCTGCCCACAATACCCTGCCTTATGACCCTCATGACCCTTGTGACCCTGCAACCTCAGCAAAGTTTGGAAGAGAGCTGCTGCAGAGTATGGTATGCTGCGTGGGGTATGTGCAAGGGCCTCAACAAAGGTCAGTATGGTCAGCGTGGAAATGTGGGTAAGGTGACAGAGGAGAGAGGATGACGGGAGGAGCAGGACCGGCAAGACCGGGCTAGGCAGGGCAGGACAGCACTAGAGCAGAACTAGAGTAGGGCAATTAATAGAGTAGGGCTAGAGCAGGCCATTGAGTTTGACAGCAGCAATCCAGTGCGTACTAATGCAAGCTAATACTGGCCTTGGTGCGGTTCAATGCGAGTGGCACAGTCGGGAGGAACAGGCACAACTGGGTGTGTGGAGGAGGAGGGTATTGTGGGTCTTGTGCTGTTGATTTGGGAGCATCAAAAGCCTGTGACAAAGGACTGTACAGGGGTCCTCATGCAGAGGAAGGGGTAACAAGAGGGTCAGGACTCACCTCAGCTCATCTGGGCCCTCACCTCACCGTCTGTGGCCCACCACCCCCCTGCAGGAGTACACAGAAGTCCGCCACCACATCTCTGCTCCACACTGTACCTCTGCACCTCTGCGCCTCGTCACCGCCGCCACCGCCACAAACTGTGACCGCCACCAGCAATCGTAAACGGCCGGACCGCTGCTGTCGGAAGCTCTGCCCCCCGCGCATACTACTCTGCTCTCTGCCCTCGCTCTCGTGTCGGCTCGCGGTTTGCTCGCCACAGAATCCGGCTGACAATGAAGTTTCCATGTAAATAGTTCACATAGTCCTTCATTAAATAACGTCAGTGATGACATCACTCATGACATCACTAATGACATCTCAAGTGGCATCATTGATGACATCACTGGTTACCTCATCCAGTAAATAACCCACCCTTAACAGCCCACTCTAGGAACTATGTAAATTATAGAGCCAAGGTAAGAATTGTTTTCTCTCATCAAGTAGTCAAAATTTGTTTTCCTCACCAGTATTTAAAGCAATCTGCGTCTTGAACCCTGTCACGCCCTCTTCCGAAAAAAACTTAAAACCTTCCTCTTCCCCAAATAGTTCCCTGGTCCCCCTCTCCGGGTTCTCATAATCATACAGCGCGGGGATGCCTCCGGGTCACCAGGCGCTCTATAAATCATAAAATAAAAATAAATAAATAAATTATGGAATCTTACCGGCAAAATTACTCACAATATTCACAATACCATCCAGTGGAGTACCTGGAAAAGAAAACGAATAGAGAATAATAAAACTAGAGTTAAAGAACAGTTTTCTGTATTTTTTGTTTGTTGCTTATGCTGCCCAGGATTGTGTTTCTTGGGATGTTTCTGCTCATTCAATAAATAATGGTAAATGCATAAATCTCAGTATGACAGTGTTTTTTCATATTGATAAAGCTGTATAGAATGATATCTGAAATTCCCCAACTTACTTGTTCTGGTCCTTGGTAGGACTCACACTGTCGGTGATGTGCTTTCTCAGGTGCTATCAGATTCTTTGCCTGAGACAAAGCACTGTTCGAGGTTGTATGTATGCCAGAACAGGGCATGGTTATTTCCTTGCACCCAGTACATTGTGAGCATTGCATCGCAGGCAGTACATCAAGAGTCAGCACATGGCAGGTAAGTATTGTGGAAAGGGGTGACCACTCGGTCCCCCCGAACGTATGGTGGAGTACCCCGATCCTCCCGGGAGGCCATCTTGGGCGGGAGGCGAGTCTCGGCTGGTATGCCCGAAGCGGCGTAGCCGGGGCGCGCTTTTTCCCGCCCTGGAGTGGGTTGTCCTAGACACTGAAGCCGCCAGCCACGCCCCCGGAGGCGGGCGGAGGCGGGTTTACGCCCGCCCTGAAGACGGATAAAAGGAGCAACAAGCCAAGCGAGCATCCTCTTGTTCCTGTGCTCTGAAGCTGCACCTCCCCGCTGCACGTGAGCTCGAGACGGAACGAAGAGCCAATTTTGAGCGTTGTAATTTTGTTCTTGTTTTTACAGATATCTTCGTTGGAGAATGCCGGGCAAGAAGGTCGGAAAGCGGGTCGGTACCGATCAGATGCTCCGCATGCTCGTAAAGGACATAGCCGAGTTGAAAAAACAGATTGCGGTAATGAACGGGGCGGGAGGCCCGAAGCGAATCGTCGGACCAGCATTGCCGGGAGTAGTCCCTAGCGGGAGAGGCAAGAGGTCCAAGAGGGGGGCACCTGGGGGGGAGGCCCCGGTTCCCGATACACCGATAGAGGAGCCAATCCCGGTTCCGAAGGAGGGGCATCCGATCCCCGTGGTAGTCACCCCCGTGAACGGGGAAGATATGCCTCCCGAGTTGGCTGCACAACTGGCAGCGTGGTTGGGAAAAGATAGTGAGGGCACCACGGCGGACGACGCCATGGCAGTAATGAGGCAATTGCGGGAATCTAGAGAGGCTGCGAAGGCACCATCTTCTGTTCCCCCACAGGTTCCGGTGGCTGAGACCGCAGCAGGCGCGAGTTCGGCAGCAAGTACAGCACCTAGTTCAGGTAAGCGGCTACTGCCGATTGCGGGGGAGGGGTCTGTACCCTCACGAAGGGAGAAAGTGGCCCAGCATGTTCCACTCGAAATTAAGGGAAAGATTTGGGCTGATAAGTATGTGAACATGTTTTCTTTGCTTACTGACCATTACGAGATCGAGCATGTGAAGGCCCAAAAAGAGCTTATGCATCCGAGTGTTTGGCGCGCAAAAATGGCCGCCTTTAAGGTCAACGAGAACATAGGTACTTGGGGCAGAGCGTTTGGCATTTTCACCTCCATTATGGGTGAGCGAAGGCCTGAGTTGTTGACGGAATTGCCTATTTATCAGACACGTATTATGGAGTATTCTCTAGCGTACGAGGGCAATCAGTGGTTTTGTTATGACAATATTTTTAGGAAGGCTAAGGAGCATGACCCAGCTCTAACTTGGGATTGTTATGACTCCATTTCTTGGCAAAAAATGGAGAATTCAGGCATGTTAAAGGTACCATTGTCGGGGGGTATCGGGGGTGAGTCTTCCCGCCAAACCTCTGGGACACCCTTTCGGACGGGTGCAGGTAACGAGCATCACTTGAAGTCGAGTGGCAACGCAGGTAAAAAGGGGATTTGTTGGAATTTTAATAGGGGAAAATGTACAAGGCCTCAGGGGTCATGCAAGTTTAGACACAAATGTGGGGGGTGTGGACAGTCCTCTCATCCCGAGACCATGTGCAGAGCCAAAACGGGTGATAACGGTGGTAGGGGAAGCGCCAAACAGGTCTGAAATAGTCCGAGGGGCGCCTTTACCTACCCCGGTTGATACCATGGCAATGATTCCTTGGCTCAATGAATACCCGGATCATGTCTCCGCTGGGGTGTTGTGAGACGGGTTTTCGTATGGTTTCCGCATTCCAGTGGGGGATTTTCAGGGTAAAACAAGTTGTAAGAACCAACTGTCGGTCCTGCAGCATACGGCGGTGGTACAGGTAAAGATTGGGAAAGAGGTGACTCGAGGGCGGGTTGCCGGTCCATTCGATTTACCACCGGTTGCTAACTTTGTTTGTTCCCCCTTAGGGGTGGTCCCCAAGAAGGACCCGGGTGAGTTTAGGCTAATACATAATTTGTCAGCCCCACGAGGTCTTTCCGTAAATGATGCGATAGACCCGGAAGTGTGTTCGGTGCGGTACGCATCTTTCGATGAGGCCGTCGCCATGTTGAATCGCCTGGGGCCCGGAGCGCTGATGGCCAAATCAGACATCGAGTCAGCGTTCCGGTTGCTCCCGGTACACCCAGACGATCAGCGTCTCCTTGGTTTCATGTTTCAGGGTCGCTATTACATGGATAAATGTATGCCAATGGGTTGCTCCATATCTTGTGCTTATTTTGAAAAGTTCAGTTGTTTTTTCCAATGGGTATTCACAAGAAAGACGGGTTTTCAGCATGTGATGCATTATCTCGATGACTTTCTGTTCCTGGGGGCAGCCGGGGATCCAGAATGTGGACAGGCTTTAAAAGAGCTTTGTGTCTTAATGAATCACTTTGGCGTGCCATTGGCACCAGGTAAGACTGTGGGTCCCTCGACTTCACTCGAGTTTCTGGGGATCGAGCTCGACTCGGAGGAAGGTTGTTTTCGGTTGCCCAAAGAGAAGGTGTTGAAATTCAGGGCATCCCTTGAAACATGTATTCGAGAGACTAAGGTAAACCTGCATCAATTGCAACAAATGGTGGGCCAGTTGAATTTTGCCCTTAGAGTAATCCCAATGGCCCGCCCCTTTTCCCGCTCGATTGCACAAGCCATGGTCGGCCTTAAGGAGGGACATCACCGCACAAGGCTCTCGGCAGAGATTCGCCAGGACATGCGCATTTGGTTGGCATTCCTGGCGGATTTCAATGGTCGAATTGTCTGGAACAAGCCGGCGGTGTCCTCCGAGGAGCTGGGGCTGTGGACAGATTCGGCGGGGAGTATAGGTTTTGGCGCCATATTCGGTACGCAATGGTCGGCTCAGAAATGGCCGTCATGGTGGCATGAGTGCGGGCTGACAAGTAACATTGCTTTCCTCGAACTCTTCCCTATTTTGGTGGCCCTGAAAACATGGCCTGAGGGGTTCCGAGATCACTCTGTGGTGTTCTGGTCTGATAACATGACCGTGGTTGAGTGTATCAATAGTCTGGCAGCACGTTGTAAATGGATTCTGAGACTGCTTAAAGAAATTGTATTGTTGTGTATGCAGTTGAATGTGCTCTTTAGGGCGCGACATGTCCCAGGGGTGCTGAACCAAGCGGCTGATGCGCTTTCTCGTTTCCGTATGCAGGCCTTCTGGGGTTTTCTGCCCACAGCGGACCCGGTGGCGGCACCCTTTCCTGAAGCTCTCTGGTCTCTCGGTGCCCCGAACTACAAAACCTCGTGGGAGAGAGTTTAGCACCCAGGACAAGGAAGGCATATGAAGGGGCGTTCCGTTCCTATTGGTCCTTTTTGGGTTCTGCTAGGGGGGAGTTTTGGGGCCAGGAAGAGCTTGTCGTAAAATTCTTGCTGTCTTTACATCAGGCAGGCAAATCAGTAGCTACGGCCCAGAGGCATCGGGCCGCCATTTCCTTTATGGCAAGGGCTCATGGGATCCAGGACCCGACAGCGTCTTTTGTGGTGCAGAAAGCGCTACGTGGGTGGCAACGCCTTGAGGGTCGCAGAGTAGATGAGAGGCACCCGATAGGTCTGGAAATGTTTGCCCTGTTATTATCCGTACTCCCTGCGACATGTTCATCCCAGTATGAAACAGTGTTATTCCGGGCCGCCTTTGCGTTAGCATTCCATGGGGCAATGCGGGTAAGCGAACTGGTGGCGAAGAACAAGCGGGATACGGTGGGGGGACTGTGCCGAGAGCACAATCAGGTAAAGAGGGAGACAATGACTGTCTCGTTTGTCAGGTCCAAGGCCGATCAGGGTGCGATAGGGGATTGTGTAGTCATACATCGGATTCCCGGATCTCCCATGTGCCCTGTTGTTTGCTTAGAGGAATATTTAGCGCAGAGGGCGTCATCATGGGGGGGGACCTTGTTGAGGCACGCTGATGCCACCCCACTGACGAGGTTTCAGTTCCAGCGGGTGCTTGCAATGGCGCTTTCGGCCGCGGGCTTGAACCCCGGCGAGTTTGGGACCCATTCCTTTCGGATAGGGGCTGCTACTGAGGCTACAGCCAGGGGTCTAAGTGTAGAAAAAGTGAAACGTTTGGGGCGTTGGTCCTCGAATTGTTACAAAAGGTATGTGCGGTTGCACATGTTGTGAAGCTGCTATCATGTACTCACGCTTCTTGTTTTTGTTTGGTTTACAGTTTCGCAAGCTTACGAGGCGGGGCGGACTGTGCAGTCGACCCGACACCTGGGAACCAGCGGTCAAACATCACTGGCTGCGGAAAAAGTGGTGTGGGTCGTGGGACACTCATACGTGAGGCGTGCCGCGGACGTATTCAAAGCAGGTGACATGATTCACAAGGCTGGGGAATACGGGTACAGGGTGACCTTCTACGGAAGGGGCGGGCTTTGTACTGACCAGTTTCAATCCTTTTTCGAGGGCCTGTTAGGGCGGACGAGGTCACCGCCATCTATAATCATAGTCCATCTTGGGGGCAACGATTTGGTGACCACTGGTAGACGACTTCTTCTCGAGGCGATACTTTCCACAGTAAGTTGGTTGGCGAGAAGGGTTCCAGGGTGCACAATTGCATGGTCCCATATGATTCCACGTAGAGTGTGGCGGGGGGCGAATTCGGTTTCTGCTTTAAATCATTCTGTGAAGAAAGTGAATAATAAATTGGGTAGATTGTTTCGTTCAAGTGCACTGCATTGTATTCCTCATGGTTGTATCAAGGGGGACAGTATGTATTTGGGTGATGGGGTCCATTTGTCCCGGGTGGGGAATGAGTTACTCATAGGAGACCTCATAGCTTGGCTAAAGAGTTTAAGGCATGACCTTTAGGCAGGAGTTTTTGTGGGGGGTCCGGATAGCCGGTCAACTATCCGGCCTGTGGCGGTAAGGTCATGATCGGTGAGCAGTAATTGGAAGATCCCTATGGGGGGGGCGTCACCCATTACGGATGGGAGCGCCCGGGGGAGGTGGCCATTGGCCCCTCAACGGGGAGGCGGTCCATTCTAAGGATGGGCCGCCGAAAGGAAAGGGAAGGCGGTCAAGGCCCCTTCCTGGATAGGAGGGGCTACGGGCCCCTCCTGGGAATTTCCCGGGGCCAGGACACCTGCGACAGCAGATGTGGTAAGTTGTGTGGGGTGGGGAGGGGGGTTTACACTACCTTCTAGACACCTCACACGAGTCCTCGGACGACCATTAAATGGCGTCGAGTTCATTGGGGCCCCCGTCAAGTCAAGGGAAATTGGTAGATGCACATGAGGTACAGCCTCTGTGCGGTCGCCCCTCGCAAGTGGGGGGGGGTAATTCTGGTTTAGGGATCTGACACCGGTTACGACCTTGCCGTTGGCCCTTAACGTTAGGATGTACAATTTCAAGTTAAAATGTTTTGTAGGATGTTAGATTCGGCTAGGAGAACCTTTGTATTAGAAATATGTTAAGGTTAGCCAAACATCGTAATGTGGAAAATGAAATTGTACATAATATGAAACTGTTATTTTAATGTTTTGATTTTGTTTCATATTTTAATAAATACGGCCGGGAGGGTCACTCCCTCCCGCCTTCCAAAACTTCAGAACTGTTTCCGGTTTCCCATCCTTGGGGATCGTGTCGAGAGGGGGTGACGGGTATCTCAGCCATATGGAAATGGGCGACCACTCGGTCCCCCCGAACGTATGGTGGAGTACCCCGATCCTCCCGGGAGGCCATCTTGGGCGGGAGGCGAGTCTCGGCTGGTATGCCCGAAGCGGCGTAGCCGGGGCGCGCTTTTTCCCGCCCTGGAGTGGGTTGTCCTAGACACTGAAGCCGCCAGCCACGCCCCCGGAGGCGGGCGGAGGCGGGTTTACGCCCGCCCTGAAGACGGATAAAAGGAGCAACAAGCCAAGCGAGCATCCTCTTGTTCCTGTGCTCTGAAGCTGCACCTCCCCGCTGCACGTGAGCTCGAGACGGAACGAAGAGCCAATTTTGACCCACCCACCAGCCCCTGAAGACAGCAAGTGGTTTTGAAATAAAGTTTTGATGTGATAACTCTATTTCTTACAGGTTGTTATGATTAAAATGTTAGTTGAGTATGCAATAAAGTGAATGATTCTTTACAGTATGTTTTTTCGAATAAAGTATTTTGCACAAGTGTTGATCAGTAATCATACGTGTAGCAGTTATGATTGTTTTAATTTAGTGATTTTAGTTAATTGTCGTATTTATTTTGGTCGGGCGGTAAGGTCATGATCGGTGAGCAGTAATTGGAAGATCCCTATGGGGGGGGCGTCACCCATTACGGATGGGAGCGCCCGGGGGAGGTGGCCATTGGCCCCTCAACGGGGAGGCGGTCCCTTCTAAGGATGGGCCGCCGAAAGGAAAGGGAAGGCGGTCAAGGCCCCTTCCTGGATAGGAGGGGCTACGGGCCCCTCCTGGGAATTTCCCGGGGCCAGGACACCTGCGACGGCAGATGTGGTAAGTTGTGTGGGGTGGGGAGGGGGGTTTACGCTACCTTCTAGACACCTCACACGAGTCCTCGGACGACCATTAAATGGCGTCGAGTTCATTGGGGCCCCCGTCAAGTCAAGGGAAATTGGTAGATGCACATGAGGTACAGCCTCTGTGCGGTCGCCCCTCGCAAGTGGGGGGGTAATTCTGGTTTAGGGATCTGACACCGGTTACGACCTTGCCGTTGGCCCTTAACGTTAGGATGTACAATTTCAAGTTAAAATGTTTTGTAGGATGTTAGATTCGGCTAGGAGAACCTTTGTATTAGAAATATGTTAAGGTTAGCCAAACATCGTAATGTGGAAAATGAAATTGTACATAATATGAAACTGTTATTTTAATGTTTTGATTTTGTTTCATATTTTAATAAATACGGCCGGGAGGGTCACTCCCTCCCGCCTTCCAAAAGTTCAGAACTGTTTCCGGTTTCCCATCCTTGGGGATTGTGTCGAGAGGGGGTGACGGGTATCTCAGCCATACTACATTTACATCAAGAATCACTACTTCACATGAGACATTATTGGTCTGACTGCTTGAGAGTGCATAGAGCTGAGCCAGACGGTAAGAGAGCAAAGAGCAAAACTGACTGCAGAAAATTTCAACACATAGAAGGAAGACCACTAGGGACAGAGAAAAAGCAACTTGGAGCAAGTAAAGCCTCAGTAATTTGGTGTGAGTCTCACGCCTTAGAGCACTATCTCTCTCATTCATTGACCATGTTCATGCCTTTGTGTCATTTATTTGCTAAAACTCCCATCATTTGAAGCACACTATGATTGGTTGTGTATGAGTTACACTTACTGGAGCAGAACCATACTCTGTACATCGGCAGTGGACCAACTCCGTCTAACAGAGTCGCGCGATGTTGACCAAAACACATAAAATCTCAATCTTGGAACCCAATTTACAATAGCATGTGTGTATAGGTTCGGCTCACACACTCAGATATCATTTGTATAAGTTTAACACCATTTCTGAAATTCACACAAATAGTGTTATACTTAGATAAATATTCCTTGCACAAAGCTTTTTGGGTGTGGAGATCGAAGAGTGGATGTGGATCCACAGTGGGAATGTTCTGAAAGTTTGAGCACACCCATAAGCATACTTGTTTGCGGATAGTCAAACTATTTTTCTTGTACATCCCTACCCTGGGAACAGTTGGAGATTTTCTCCGGTGAGGCTTTTGGGAATTCTGAAAAAGATAGATATCTTCACCCATGCGAAAATGTTAGCATGCAGAGTATTACCCAATGGTGGTGAGATAACGTGCAGATTGGGAAGGATCATAATCTGAATGGCTTCTGTCTGGATTTCTAAAGATATCTCTGCTTGGAGTGATTTAAAGAAATCAGCAGGTTTTTGCTGCCAAAATGCGCACAACCACAAGTCCTCCCGGTGTCCTCAATCAGAGGGGAAAACTCCTAATTGCAAAGGGACAGAAGATTAAAGAGGAGTAATAGACATAAACTGTGGGACGATGGCCAGGATGGAAATCCAGAGGATGAGCCCTGAGTGAGAAGAATTAAAAGAGACAAAAAAGAATGGACAATTAAACCTAAGGTGGGAAAATGACGTGCAATGAAAAAAGGAACAATCATCATTGTATTTATGTGAGTGCGCCCAAATAGAACTATAGACATGGGGCAACAAGACTTCACAAGACCGGAAATCGGGAGGGTCATATAGTTCGTTTGTGTCTAACAAAAAGCAAACAAAAGCACAAAACTTGTGAAGTTCTGTGTAAGATGGGTATTTGCCTGAAAACCGGAACTATGCTGAATACTTTGCAGCATCCGACCACAAGGGAGGACCAGGAGGGAAAATTAATTAAATAATACATTTTCCCTCGTGGTCGTCTCTCGAAACCCCCCCTCACCTGGCCCCACCGCTGTTACCTGCAGCGGCCGCATCTGCTTTATCGTCAAATTGAGATACCTGTTTTAGTCCGCATACCTGTCTCAATGAAGTGCTGAGCAACTGCTGGGGAAACGCTAAGCAAAGTATGTACATGTGTACAAAACACTTGTGCGTTAACGATGCCACAGTTTAAGATTCCTCAAGAAAAAATCTACGCATAGAATACACCCCGTCAGGAAAAAGCATGCTGGTTACCAGCGAAACTGCTTGACAATACTAAAGAGAAAACGCCAAGCACTGTCAGCACTCACACACAACATCCCAATGAATTACCAGGGCCAACTAAACCGTGCAAGAGAATCCCAGACACGGGCCTAAGTGAAGGCCGTGCAAGAAATTCTTCGAACAATTGGGAGCCCAATAATTAGGGTCAATGTAAATCGACAGTAACAAAGGTGTGGAGATGGCTCAAAGGCAACTAAAGGACAACACTTTAGTCAACTAACGAGTATGGTGCATGGTGGGGGTGGAGGTTAGGGAAAGAAAAGGCAGTCCCTTGAATAAGACAATCTTTGGCTTTCAAAAAAGTGCAAGCAATCAATCAATCAATCAAGGGATTGTAAGCACGCTACTCACCCGTGAGGGTCTCAAGGCGCTGGGGATGGGGGTCAGCAGGTCCGCTTAGCCGAAGAGCCAGGTCTTGAGGGTCTAGCTGGCAGGGGTTGGGACTTTCAAAGGGGTTGTCTGGGTGGCATGGGAAGAAAGCACCTCTGGTGCACTAGACTTGCACCAGCCTGATATAACAAGAGCAAGTCACCAGGAAGTAGCACATTACATAGGTGGACATCGGGAGGAGCATCAGCTTGGGCTTTAAAAGTTTAACTGCTTTGGATTGTCATTCATGTAATTATGGGCCAGATGTACTATTTACTTGACAAATCTGAAAAAAAAAATTTGGGGACCATTAACTCCTCCCATGCTCATGGCGAGCTCAGCTCGTCATGAGCCACGGTTCCTGTGTGCTCATGACGAGCTCAGCTCGCCACGGCCGTTAGAACGCTCGCACGCTGGGCAAATTCCCCTGCTGTGCTGAACGTTCTATGAAAACGGGTGTGGCCGTGACGAGCTCAGCTCGTCATGAACACACGAGAACCGTGGCTCATGACGAGCTGAGCTCGTCATGAGCACCGCCCATCGCGCCCCCCACCCCACCGCCCCAAGTGAAGGGGTTAAAGAATTCTTATGAACTGACCTCTGAATGAGGATGCAAAGGCTTAATCAGATTGAAGGGTATCATAGAAATGATAGCCTTCTAGGGTCAGCAGATTACCATGTCTGTGATTGCTTTTCAATTAGCTCTTTTTTTTAAATGCAGCACATTTTCTTAACACCTTGCATGCTGTGCACATTCCCCGGCGGTGCAGGCGAATTAATGAGTGGGCAGGGTTCGGGCGGCCCCCGGCCGTACCCTGTACATGCCCACCACATGCAAGGGGTTAAAGGAAAAAATGCTGCATTTAAAAAAAAGTTTCTTGTAAGTTTATTGGATCACTGCCTATTCCCTAACAATTTTGTGAAATCACAAAGGGAAGGAGCACCAGGTGGGACCCTTCCCTTTTTCAAATGGACTACCACTCTAACTCATGAGACAGTAACTTTTCAATGTTTTGCGAATGGATTTTGCTTGCAAAACATTTATACATTTCATACCAAATTGGTATTTGGAAGGGGCGCCTACAAAATACCTCTTCCAAATATTAAATTGGTATGGGTTTGCAGTCCCAATTTAAAAGTCAGTAAAAGAGTCCTGATTCCTAAAAAGCCATTAGTACATTTAAATCCTAGGGCCTCATTTACAGGCCCTTTGCGCTGTTGGTGCGTCACTTTTTTTGACTCACCGGCAGTGTGCCTGCCCAAATTTACAAGGCCAGGTAAAGTCACCCTGAATGAATTTTCATGGGCTTATGAATATGAGCCCCATTCATGTATTACTCTGTGTGAAAGGGGCTTTTCATTGCTGTTACTGTGGTTTTTCCCACGAAACATCCGTGGAAGCGTCAGAATCCTCCGACTCTCCAGGGGAGGTGTAGGAGTGGCGCAACGAGGAGAAATACTTTCATTTCTCCTGGCTTTTTGCTCTTTCTATGTGTACTGCATTCTACAACACACATAGAAGGAGCAAAACGTAATTAGTGATGGATTTTGTGCATGAAGGTGTCCCTTCCTGCACAACAACAAACATCCCTGCGAATGCTGGCACCCTTGTGCCACGTCACAAGGTTATCTGCATTGGTGCTTGGCTACTGTTTGTGTGCCAGAGCAAGGGGGAGAATAACAGGAATGCCCCGTATCTTGTAGATACGGTACATTCTTGCTTTTTTATTTTGACTCATGGCAGTGCAGCAGGAAGGCTTGCTGCGCTGCTGTGCGTCAAAATATGGTAAACAAGGCCCATTATGTTTGCTGTTGAAAACTTCTAATCAGACTGTTTTAGACTGTCTGAATGTCTACACATATAAACTGCACTACTATAGAGACCAGCACATTGGCCTACTGGATTTGACTTAGCTAACACCATCTTAAGATATCTTATAAAAATGCACATGTGCACATAGATCTTCACTAGTTGGCAATGAGGCAGGGAAGGGTTTTTAATCGAGTTTGCTTGATTGCATAGGGCCCGATTCACAGAATTAACTTAAGACAAAATCCTAAACTTACTACCATTTTGGTATTCACAGAAGGCACTTACTCATTTTGGTATTCACAGAAGGCACTTACTCATTTCGATATTCACAGAAGTTAGGAGTCCTAACTGTAGGACTCCTAAATGCCTTCTGTGAATTCCGAAAGTCTTAAATTTAGGATTTTTCTCAGTTTAGGAGTCCTAAAGTTAGGACTCCTAACTTCTGTGAATACCGAAATGAGTAAGTGCCTTCTGTGAATACCAAAATGTTAGCAAGTTTAGGATTTTGTCTTAAGTTAGTTCTGTGAATCGGGCCCATAACGTCTGTGACAGCTCAACTCCATCCTCTACCAGCCAACGTCTGGCCTTACATTCCCGGATTCAATTCAATTCAATTTCAAAGCTTTTATTCGATTTGTAAACAAATCATACAAGCAAAACATGAAATCAATCCATTACATTAAAAATTTGTTATAAAATACGAAATTTATACAGGGGAATCCAAGATAGTTCATGTGGGGATAGGACACATACTAACAAGCGTTTACATTGGATCGTTATTAAAAAAAAAAAAAAAAAAAAAAACACATAAAAATGGCAAAAAGGAATAGAAGTTAACAGTTAAAATCGTACAGACAGGAGTAAATAAATTAGCACAAAATGTTTATCCTGGCAGCTGTACGTTGAACAACAAGCCCCCACCTAATCATGGGACATAAAATTTTGATTTAAAATTTGCTGATACAGACAGGGAAGTATAGAAATATAGCAGCACTAAATATATCCTGGCAGCTGTATGATAAAAGTATAAAAGAATCAAGAAGAAGAAAACATGTACAGACAGGGTTAAAGATAAATTAAACACTGCTGAAAAAGTGCTCACCCTGGCAGCTGTACGTTTTGAGAAGTACAGACAGGAATATGGAGATCATGGCAATACAATACTTTTCCTGGCAGCTGTACATTTCAAAATGTAAATGGCAACAAAAAAACATATGTCCACATTTTCTAAAGCTGATAATAACACAAGGGCATTCTTAAAAGACCGTATATTGTATTTAATAAATATAGGTTTTAAGTACCTTAATCTTAGAAAATGATAAAATTTACAAAAAAGTAGGAAATGGCAGCAACTCTGGCGTGAAACATTGTCACAAGGGCAGGGGGTTTCAGATTTCTGCTTCTGTACTGGGAACGCGACAAGATGGTGTACAATGCCCAACCTGACGCGAGTTAAAACATATTGATGGGATGGGCGGCTGACATGTAGGAGATATGCTTGGAACCCCGATGGCAAGTTAAGTTCTCTATAGAACTTTACGGTAGTTAACTTGCCATATGCCTCATCTCGCCCTTTCTTTTTGTACATCAAGAAAGTTTGTTTAATCTCTTTTTTGGGTATTTCTACCGCGAGTTCGGGGTCAGTAAGAACATCAATATCAAACAGAGTCTTAAACCAAAAACTAATGTATTTCAGCCAAAGAATACGTAAAGAAAAGTCCAGGCCTATACAGTCAAGAATAATTTCTTGAGTGAATCGAGTTTCAGGCTTAGCCCAAATAGAACGCCACAATAAGAGTGGGCGAACGGCTGCTAAGTCCGAGATAAACTCGACCCCAACCTCGTCATGAATTAATTGAATGGAGGCGGAGTGGGGAACACATAGCACTTTTCTTAGGAACTTGTTCTCCTCTTTTTGGAGGGGGGTGCCATCTGTGTGGCCCCACACTCCAGCCCCATACAATGCCGAGGGAACACAGCGAATATTGTAGATGTTAATCATGTCACGAATGCTTCTCGAGCCGAGCTTAGATGAGAAGCGAAAAACACTGCTGGTACAACGGGTCATTTTCAACCTAGCATTTTCAAGCTCTGATTTCCAGGATCCATTATTGGCATAGGTAATTCCTAAATAACAGAATGTTTTAACTTGTAACATTTTATCGCTGTCTAGATAGAAATTGGACTTTAGTTTATTGGCTGACTCCCCGCACAACATAACATAGGTCTTGGATTTGTTTACACAGAGTCTCCTGTTTTGTATAAACAACATAAAACCATCAATGAGACGTTGTAAGCCTATCTGAGTGCGTGATAAAAGTACAGCGTCATCCGCATAAAGTAAGATTGAGACAGAATTGCCTCCAATCTGCGGAGCGTCTGCTGATATGGTGGCCAAGGTGCGAGCAACACAGTTAATAAAAAGAGAAAATAAAAGAGGAGCTAGTACGCATCATTCCCGGATTCCATTCTTGTGTGGCTCAATGTTTAGAGCAGTAGACCCTGATGCAGAGGTCTGGGTCGGGACCAGGGTACAATTCCCGGCCTCAGCGGGTCTTGGGCTCAAAATTCCATGGACCTGATAATTCTCGCCTCGGTGCCTATTCCAATCATTGAGTCCCACTCTGCAACTCTGGACAATAGCTTGCTTAATCTCCACAACGCCCCCAAAACGCTAAGGATGCCTGGCCTTCACCTTGGGGGTGCCCAGGAGTGGACGCCTCACAGGGAAAGCCAGGATGGGTTCCACAGCGGTATTCGTACAAGCGCCTTGAGACCCTTGCGGGTGAGTAGTGAACTATACAAGTATCAATTTACATTTTTACTTTGGGTCGACATTCTCAATTCATTGATTCAAGGCAGGAAAAGTGTTACTTGTGGACACTCTGTTTTTGAATTACTCAAACTCACCAAGATGTCATGTACCCATCCCAGTGTTTCTTTTAAGGAATCCTTACCTTTAGCAGCTGCCGTTAGGGTTGCCAAGCTGTTTCCTGGTAAGATGAAAATAACATTGTGTCAGAAAGACAAATTGAGGGCTCATCAGCAGGGCTATTCAATGGTTAGTACCACCCTAGGCAACAATATTTTGTCAGACTCAACCATTTGCTGCTTGGAGGCGAAATCTGCTTCCCCTACCCCTGGGGCCTCATTTATGAAAAGTGACGCACCGGCGGCGTAAAAGTGATGCACAGCCCCATAAATGAGGCCCCTGGTGCCTGTGGTTGCGCCTCGCAGTGTAGGACTGAGTATTTTACGGTATTTTTGTCACACTATTTAGCACATCTTGGTCCACTGCTGAGGGCAGTCATCGATGTTCGAGTTAGGGGTGCTGTCATGCAGTGGCTGTAGTTTATGCTGTAGGGCTCCCTGTGTCAGCGCTGTGAAGTGTTTTACACTTGTGCAGTCTTCGAGCCAATACTTTATAACAGAGCCAAGTATGACAGTAACAGGAATTTACACGTCATGCACGTCATGCTAGTAGTGTGGTTGTGTGTTGATATAGTGGTCATCAGGGGGCAACATACAGCCTTTAGTGTAGTTGTGCCTTGAAATCGTGGCCATCAGATGGTAACAACCACTGCTCTCTTTATTCTCCCATCTGCCTGAAGGGGTGGCATTTTCATGGGTCAGCTACAGTCATGCCGACAGGACACAGTGCAAGCAGCGGCTTGTTGACGGAGTCAGTGAGACCAGGGTTGTGTTGCAAAACGAGGCCATGCTCTCTACGGTGCTTTCATGACACGGAATCCTGCAACGGACTAGGTGGCAGAGTTGGCTGCCTTTTTCTTCTCCAGGCAACTGAAACCATTGCTTCCAGAGACGGTGCCCAGAAGCTTGGTGATATCTTTGAGATTCCTGAGACTTCGTGAACAGGGGGCAAGATCCACTTCAAGCCATTGAAGCCATCTTCCTCAAGCAAGGGACACAGCACTCAGCAAAGTCCTTCTCCTTTCCTTGGCAGAAACAGCTACTGAAGGCCAACCACAGACAGCACACAGCAAAGGTGCAGTACTCCTCCTCCAGTTTCTCCAGCTCTTCACCTTGGCAAAGGTTCCTCTTGATTTCCCAGAAGTAATCTAAAAGTCTGGGGTCTGGGCACCTCTTTTCATACAGCAAAATCCGTTGTTCTCTGGTGGCAGAGAAGCCCTGTCCTTAGTTAAAACCAGTTCTGTCCTCTCTGGTGCGGCTTCCTGGCAGTAGGTGGAGACAGCATTGTGTCAGACAGACCAGGCCAATTCATGTTAGAGGAAATCTCCTACCACTACTCTAAATGCAGCCCAGGCCTATTCAGCCCAGCCCTGACCCATCAGACTCTCTAGAACCAATGCTCATCCCCAGCGCCTGTCAATCCAAAGCCAGACAGTCAATACACATCCTATCAGAGGCACACTTGATCGCTAAGCAAGAAAATGCCTACTTTCTAAAAGTGGTATTTTCAAACACAGAATGTAAATCACCTTCACTAAAGGATGCATTTTAGCATTCTGAGTTCAGGCATACAAAACTTTATTTTCCTACCTTGTTCCCAGTGGAAGTTATGTTTATAAGATGCTTTAAGCAAACTCCCCATTCCATCTATTCCTTTGCTCCCGGACTCTGTTAGAAGGACTATGACTCAGCCACTCATATTGAGTCGCCTGGACTATTGTAACGGCCTGTTGCTCTCTGCCAATGAAACCTCGATTAGTAAGCTTCAGATGATTCAGAATACAGCAGCACGACTGGTTCTGAATATGTCCCCCAGATCAGCTTCCCGCCCTCTTCTTTTAAACTTCACTGGTTACCCATACGCCAACGGATAACATTTAAAGTCTGTTGTACTATCCACAAGTCATTGTTTAATCTTGGTCCCAGCTATTTGTCAGAAAAGGTCACTTTCTATCATCCCCCAAGAGCCCTACGTTCTAGTACTAAACACTTGCTGAAGGTTCCCCGAATCAGGAGAGCAAGATTAGGAGGAAAAGCTCTCTCATATCTTGGCCCGCAATACTGGAATGAACTCCCCCTACATTTAAGAGAATGTTCGAACCATCTTTATTTTAGAAAGTTACTTAAAATCATTTTGTTTAGCTTTTAAGTTCCACAGTTTCTGCATATGTAATTGATAAGCGTCCAAAGAGCAGAGATACTCCTCAGAGTCGATTCTGGCGCTATAAAAAAACAAAAATAACTAAATAAATAAAACAGGTAGCCTTGCAATAGTGAAAAAAATAAATTGTATTTCACTATCCGGACATGCCACGCACACTGCAGCATGTTTACCTTACTGTCGCAACGCATAGAGGAAGCGTGATTAGAACACTGTAAAGACATGTGTTCATCAGATTTCCCAAGAGGAACTACAGTTCCCAGAATCCTAGGGACGTTCGCAGTAGCAGACCCACCCGTGTTCCAGGAAGCCAGAGAACAAAAGAGCTTCTGCGGTGCCAGTCGGGCAGGGCGTTTGTGAAGAGGAGGCCCGGTAGGGGTGCAGGAGCACCGTCTGTTCTACCCCCATTCACATTCCGTAATTGTGTGCTTCGCTGTGGCCCTTTGTTGTTCTTCATTGTTCACTGCTGTTTACCCCCTTTGGTACCACGCTGGAGAACAGGCTACGCTGGGGTGAAGGAGCAGGACTTTTCGTTGGGACTTACTAGTCCTTGCTCATCTCTGGAGCCGCATTTTGCCTAGCGGTTTATCAATAGTGCCTGGAATTCCCCAGGCAAACCCCGACTGGACTCTCGGATGACAAATTTGCTTTTCCGTTTCTTCTGGCAACACGTGCTGGGAGAGCGGCTGCCGGGTGTTCTGCTTATTATTGGCAAACATCTGTTCTCCCGTGTTGGCGAGTTGGTACATCAACTCATGCAGGGAGAACAAGCAAAATTAATACAACGCTATACCTCGTTAACTATCATTTGTAACTTTGGCCGCCTTATGAGTTCCCAAGGAGGTATGGGAAAACAGTATTTGGAGTATCATGCAGAATGTATTCTAAGAAGTGGCAATAATAGTCATTTATTGCGAATCGACTTGTGGTGTATTACTTTGGACATTGGATTTACGTTTCTTGTGACAATTAAAGGGTTTATAGAAACAAAATACAACCCAAGAGGAATTAGGTTATTTTACTGGAATTATGCTTTTGGGTTAAGCTACTAATAATCCATGCTGTTGTCTGGGCTTGTATATTTCTGTTTTCCATAGCAGGGGTTAATCGAGTGTTCCTGGAAGGCAGCTCTCCTCCCATGTTACAGTCATCTCTATGAACCCTATTGGCATGTTCCTTCTCTTGGTCAATGTAGATATTAACACTAGAAATAGTTCTTGACTAGTTTGTTCATTAATCCTCGATCACACTTTTTCATCCTTCACAGGATTCCTGTCTGGAAGTGGAATTATTTTACTTTACAGGTAGAAACCTCTTAAGGAAGGATAGGAAGGGTACGGTTGTTTTAATACTGGTGTGTTGTGTTCTCAAACATTGTTGTGTTCGTTACAGGTCTCCTTCCCTGCTTTTCCCATCCTTCCCTTCCCCCACTTGATCACTCCATTAAGTCTGTATGTATATATTCAGACCTTGGGATATCAGGAGGTGCACCATTTATAGCAACATACAATCTGGAGGATTTAAGGCCACAACAATTACATACACTGCACCCTGCCCACAGGGGTACCTTGGACATACCTTAGGGGTGACTCACATGTAGGAAAAGGGAAGGTTAGGGCCTGGCAAGTCGGTGCACTTGTCAAGCCGACATGGCAGCCCTAGACAGCCCAAAGACTCAGCAATGGCAGGCCTGAGTAACATTTACAGGCTTCTTATGTGGGTGGAACAATCAGTGCTACAAGCCCACTAGCAGTATTTGATTTACTGGCCCTGGGCACACATAGTGCACTGTACTAGGGACTGACTAGTCAATAAAATCAGCCATTTATGGAAACACCAATCCATACATACAATTTACATCGAGAACATATATGCACTTTAGCACTGATAAGCAGTGGTAAAGTACCCAGTCATAAAACCGACAAAACAGGTCAGAAACAGAACGCCACAAAGCAGAAAATCTTGGGTTAAACCTGATGTAAAAGCCAGGTTTAACACAATCGCAAATACATGCCACCCTTGCCCTGCTTATATCATTGGAGGCCTGGAATAATCTGATGTGTCACACTTGTAGGAGTGCGATGGTTGGTAGTTGTGTTGGTACTGTAATTGGCAATGCTGATAAGGGCTGTGGATGGTGCAAGCTGCCGTGCCCTCTTGTCGAGGGCCCTGGCACACTTATGGTTTTACAAATTAACCACTGGCTGGGCTGGAATTCCAACATGTGCCAACCTATTAGTGTCAAAATGCAAAAACAATAAGGGAAGACATGGCTTGGCAGTTCGGGCTGGACTGTTCCCATGAGGCACAGGGTCAGACTGATTTGCATACTGCATAATGTCTGAACTGGGTTGGCTGAGTGAGCTAAAGAATGGTGATGGATTAAACCCAGATCAGTTGACTGGGGGTGAGTGCTTGATTTGCTCAAACGCTCCGTCCATCATCCCCTTTTGTTTCGCTTTGTTCGCCCTAAGTTGGCAGGGTATGCTCAGACGTGAGTCCCTTGCTCACTTGGCCACTGGATTCAAGATAGCCTGGCTGATGAGGATTATGAATACGAAACCAGTCCCAGGATGCTTGTTTCCGGTCCAGGGAAGATATGGCTTGGCAGTTCAGGCTGGACTGTTCCCATAAGGCACAGGGTCAGACTGATTTGCATATGGCCATGTCTGAACTGGGGTGGCTGAGTAAGCTAAAGAATGGTGATGGATTAAACCCAGATCAGTTGACTGGGGGTGAGTGTTTGAATTGCTCAAACGCTCTGTCCATCATCCCCTTTTGTTTCGCTTTGTTCGCCCTAAGTTGGCAGGATATGCTCAGACGTGAGTCCCTTGCTCACTTGGCCACTGGATTCAAGATAGCCTGGCTGATGAGGATTATGAATCCGAAACCGGTCCCAGGATGCTTGTTTCCGGTCCAGGGAAGACATGGCTTGGCAGTTCGGGCTGGACTGTTCCCATGAGGCACAGAGTCAGACTGATTTGCATATGGCCATGTCTGAACTGGGGTGGCTGAGTGAGCTAAAGAATGGTGATGGATTAAACCCAGATCAGTTGACTGGGGGTGAGTGTTTGGTTTGCTCAAACGCTCCGTCCATCATCCCCTTTTGTTTCGCTTTGTTCAACCTGTTAGTGTCAGCATAATGCTCCTCACATTAAACAAGGAAGTGATACTGTATATAAAATAAATATCACCTATGCTGCCATGCCGAAGCCCCGGTCAGGCTGATATTTTTTATCATACTGTGATAGCTCTGTGGCCTAATGGCTAGGGCGGTTGTAATCAAAGCTGGTGAACCAGGTTTGAGTCTTAGCAGGAACGCTCAACCTCCTGTGATTCTGGGCATATCACTTAATCTCCCCATGCCTAACAAAATGAATGTATCTGTCTGTTACTCATCTGGTGCTCATGTAAAGTGCTCTGATTCCTTTGGGTCGAGTTCGCGATATATAAAAAAGTGACAACATTTTGTGTAATGAACAGAATGTCACATTGGATGACAATATGCCCATGAAGTGGAAATGTAAACAAAACTATTTCAGATAACACTATCTTGCACAGGCATGCAATGAAATGTGTGACAAATATCAGTGTTCAAGAAAAGATGTCAAGTTTGGATGTGAACCAGCAAAATCGTGGTGGTCTCGCGCGATCCGAACGTAACCACATTACACATGAAGTGCACAAAAGATGCTGGATGAAGTTTAATTTTGACCATTCCTTCTGTTAAGCACACAAACCCACAGCTTTCTATGTTCCCTTATACCAATGGCAAGTGCAATGAATTCTTACCGTCATCAATCAGTTTCATAATGGCGTCATATTTGGCTCCTGAAAAGGTTTAAAACACAGAAATACATTTAGAATATTATTCATCATGGTAAGCCTCAGACAGTTATATGTACTCCACCCTCCGGTAACGAGGACACATTTGAATTATTTGCTTCTCTGAGAGTTCAAGAGATATCTGCCTTACTTTATTCAATATTTTAGAAATAAATTGAGTTTGACTGTAATTTAGGGGGACATTCACTAATTTTTCACGCAACGTAGGACAGCTCAAAGTTGCTGCACACCATTGCATGAAAGGGAGACAGCATTAATGCTTCATATCTACAGCAATATGGATCATTTCTGCTGTCTCCTATCTCTGGTGCACTGTGTGCTACCGAGTGACAATGCAGGCAACGCTTGGTGATAGGATGCCTGTAGGTTGGTTTTTGTACAGAAAATGACACCTTGCTGCACAAAAACATTCTCTACATGCATTTTCCTCTTCTATGGGTGCTGCAGAACAGAGAACAGAGAACATGTGGAAAGAGGATAATGAGGAGAAAAAAGATATTCTCCTTGTTACACCTGGTTCAAGGAGGCGTATCATTTTTGTGCAATCCCAAGTTCACTAACAAAAGTAAATCTGGGATTGCACCAAAATCCAAGGGTGGATACATGGGAACTCTCTGCCCCACTGGTATGCAACCTTTACAGCGCAAATTTTACCACGCAGTGCTGTTACAACGCATGTATTAGAACGAAAACCATTACAACGCATTACACTGGGGGGCGGTCTAGGATAAGGAATAGTTTTAATTTACTATCCAACACCTTCCCTAGTGTCCACGGGGACTGGAGTTGGAATAGTAAATTAAACTATTCACTATCCAGCATCCCCAAGTGTAATGCGTTGTAAAGGTTTTCGTTGTAATACTTGCGTTGTAACAGCATGCGTGGTAAAAGCATGCGTTGTAATGTCATACATCCGCTCCACTGAATGAAGGCCTCTGTGATACAAAGTAACACAAGGCAGCACTATCAGCTGCCTTGAGTTACATTTTGAGAACATTCCCACACAAAGCAGCACAAATCTCATGTGCGTGACTTTGCAAATCACTAATAACATTTTGTACATTGGCTGCACTGAAAAAGTGTTGCATCCACGATGCAAACTATTTGTTAATGTAGGCCAGAGTTTGTGTGCTCGTACAGCAGCACAGGGGCGGCTCTAGGCTCATGGTGGCCCTGGGCAGGAAGCGTAGGTAGGGGGCCCCGGTAGAGGGGGTCTGGGCGGGGCAGAGCGCAGAGGCCAGTAAAGAGGTGGGGGATCCGGGTGTTTGCAAGTGGAACAGAGCCGGAGGCCGCCATATCCCTGCCAGGGACCGCCGCGCAAATATGTATCCATCCTCAGATGATTATTATACTAAGGATATATATTGGCAGGGTGGCCCCTGGGGTTTGGTGGCCCTGTGCAGGTGCACAGCTTGCACATGCCTAAGGCCGCCCCTGAGCAGCATGCTGGTGCTTGCCTGTACTCTTCTGTCTCTTAGCGATACACAGAATGCATTGCTATGGACCCCATTTAAAAAAAGAAAACCAGGTCCTGGTCAAAAATACGACTGAGAAAGTTGAGAACGCATGTGCAAAAGCTTAGGAAAATGTTATTGTTATAGCCTACCATTTGAAAAGTTATATTTAAAATATAAAAGCTGGTATTGTCATCAACAACCCCTAAAATAACCTTGATAGCCTGTTATGTTATGTTAAAAAGCTTTCTAAAGATCACAGCTGACTCCAGCTGGAGCCTCCCAGCGCTAGGATTGCTATCATGACAGGAACAGAAAGAATCAGAAGGGGGTCCAGTTAGCGAAGAGACCTCTAAAGAGAAAGAAGAGGATCATCAATTATTCAGCTTCAAACCTTAATTTGGCTTGAAGTTGGCACAAACGTGAAACCTAGCCTCCTTCACACTTTTACACACTTAAGGCTAATATGTGGTTTGCAAGTTATACCCTTAGAATGGAATGTTGTGACTAGTAATCCTAGACATGTACTTCACTCTCCAATGACCACACAACAGACTCCATGTCCCCTAGAAAATGATTAAGGGATGCTCTCATCAACATCATTTGTCCTTTTGAGTACTCTCTGGGGCCAGCATCTTCACCTGAGGCAGATACAACAAACAATGAATCAATACCATCAGAATTCAGGCATCACAACTGAGGGAAGAGGAATGGGCACACACTTGGTGAATCCGGCTACAGGGGTGAGGATATTCTTCAGCAAACACCAACAATTGTGGCTACTTTGCCAATGAACATCCACAAACTTGTAAGACATTGCAGGCAAAGGTTTAGCCTTGAGCTCCTACTATTAAGTAAACGTATTCCATTGTATGTTCTGTGAGCAGGGCTTCATGTCGGCTATCCTTACCTGGGCCACCAGTTACACCATTGAGAACGGCAGTAATTTCGCCAACTGGAAAGAAAAACACATGAATTAGACAAACATATAAAATACTCAATTGTAGCGTCAGTCCAATGATTTGTGCACCAGAATCAGTGATATTTGGGATACTGCATCACCAACAATGAGGCCCCATTAACAATATTTGCTGTTTGCAGAGGCTCTGAGGTCCCCCTCTACCTGGATATCTTATCTAGGACCACACTCCTAAAATCCCCTTCCTGGCCATCTCAATATTCTGCCTCATCTCAATCCCATACATGCATTGACATCCTGGGGGTTACCGGTGCCCACTGTGCAGCCGTTCAAGTCTTAAGAGCTTCAGTTTCACTGCCCTGTTTTCTGTCTTCTGGTAATTTATGTCTCACTGTGCATGTTCTGTCCTATGGAGCACACAAATTCATGTGCTAGGGTATCCAATATTTTACAATGAAGCCTTGCTTGACAGTTTTTCAATCTCGTAGGTTCTTGCTGAAAAACATATCAGGACTTGCTCTCTGCAGTGCATTGCATCATTCAATGTTTACAATGAGTTGCCTTGTGTCTTTAGTGTATACACTCTTTTATGCAGTGTCCTTGCAATGCGGATGCATGAACTCTTGTGTCCAGTTTTCTGTTACTTTAGAACTCCTGGCGCACCTTCCTGCACAAAACAAAGATTATGGCAAATCACATCTGTGCCAACCCCAGGGAGAGCATGAAAGTAGTTGCATCATGTAGACTTCAGTGTTGCTGATGATGCTGGTGATTCAGATATCATCAATAGCATAGCGGTAGCCCAAACAATTGTTTTCAGGCCCACCACCAAGGAGTAAGAATGGTTTCCTTGTTCATACCCAGATGCACCCACTCACAATTGTTCTGCCTCTCCCCGCCTTCAAGCAGAGGTACATGAATAATGGTCATATGATGCTACTAAGAGAGATTTGCAACGAATTGCTTATGATTCCTCCTTTACGAGACGCTCAGTGATTTTGCCCAGCTCCTCTCCAGATCCAGATGCCCCTACATTCAATTTGTAAGGCTGATTCCCCATGCAAACAGCATCCAAAGAAATGTCATCTGCTCCTACTCAGATGATCCCACATATACCAGAGGAGCAACCAACTCAGTGTCTGGCTCTTTCCACCTGTGAAAAGCGTGCATGAGGACATTGAGGTACTCGCCTCAGGCTTGGACTCAAGCTTTGACAATGTCACTGAGGTGGGCAGATGGCTGAGTTAGCAGGCAGATGATAAGCAACGATCAGTAGATATAGGTTATATGCACAGCGTGAAACCACCTTCCTCACAAAACTGGAGTTGTTGGTGATTGATTGAATACCCTGCTTCCTGTTGTGTTGTGACAAGATGGGGCTCTTGGTGTGCTTCTGCAAGTCCTATGCTGCTGAACAGGACCTGCGTATCTGCAATCCTTGTTGCATCATAATACAGTACCTGCATTGGAAACAGTTGTGAGTGTTCAGGTGCTTTCAACACACTATCCAGGGATTCACAGGCAGATGGAGCATGCAGTTCTGTGGTGGAGCAGGCACTGATTACACATATTTGTCTTCTAGTGAAGGATGCTCTAATAACCCCCTCTTTGTGTTGTGGTGGAGCATGCTCTGATAACCACCTCTTTGTGTTGTGGTGGTGCATGCTCTGATAATCCCCTCTTTGTGTTGTGGTGGAGCATGCTCTGATACCCCCTCTTTGTGTTGTGGTGGAGCATGCTCTGATAACCACCTCTTTGTGTTGTGGTGGTGCATGCTCTGATAATCCCCTCTTTGTGTTGTGGTGGAGCATGCTCTGATAACCCCTCTTTGTGTTGTGGTGGAGCATGCTCTGATAACCCCTCTTTGTGTTGTGGTGGAGCATGCTCTGATAACCCCCTCTTTGTGTTGTGGTGGAGCATGCTCTGATAACCACCTCTTTGTGTTGTGGTGGCGCATGCTCTGATAAACCCCTCTTTGTGTTTTGGTGGTGCAAGCTCTGATAACCCCCTCTTTGTGTTGTGGTGGAGCATGCTCTGATAACCCCCTCTTTGTGTTGTGGTGGAGCATGCTCTGATTACCCCCTCTTTGTGTTGTGGTGGAGCATGCTCTGATAACCACCTCTTTGTGTTGTGGTGGTGCATGCTCTGATAATCCCCTCTTTGTGTTGTGGTGGAGCATGCTCTGATAACCCCCTCTTTGTGTTGTGGTGGTGTAAGCTCTGATAACCCCCTCTTTGTGTTGTGGTGGAGCATGCTCTGATAACCACCTCTTTGTGTTGTGGTGGTGCATGCTCTGATAATCCCCTCTTTGTGTTGTGGTGGAGCATGCTCTGATAATCCCCTCTTTGTGTTGTGGTGGAGCATGCTCTGATAACCCCCTCTTTGTGTTGTGGTGGTGCATGCTCTGATAATCCCCTCTTTGTGTTGTGGTGGAGCATGCTCTGATAACCCCTCTTTGTGTTGTGGTGGAGCATGCTCTGATAAACCCCTCTTTGTGTTGTGGTGGAGCATGCTCTGATAACCACCTCTTTGTGTTGTGGTGGTGCATGCTCTGATAATCCCCTCTTTGTGTTGTGGTGGAGCATGCTCTGATAATCCCCTCTTTGTGTTGTGGTGGAGCATGCTCTGATAACCCCCTCTTTGTGTTGTGGTGGTGCATGCTCTGATAATCCCCTCTTTGTGTTGTGGTGGAGCATGCTCTGATAAACCCCTCTTTGTGTTGTGGTGGAGCATGCTCTGATAACCACCTCTTTGTGTTGTGGTGGTGCATGCTCTGATAATCCCCTCTTTGTGTTGTGGTGGAGCATGCTCTGATAATCCCCTCTTTGTGTTGTGGTGGAGCATGCTCTGATAACCCCCTCTTTGTGTTGTGGTGGTGCATGCTCTGATAATCCCCTCTTTGTGTTGTGGTGGAGCATGCTCTGATAACCCCTCTTTGTGTTGTGGTGGAGCATGCTCTGATAACCCCCTCTTTGTGTTGTGGTGGTGCATGCTCTGATAACCCCTCTTTGTGTTGTGGTGGCGCATGCTCTGATAAACCCCTCTTTGTGTTGTGGTGGAGCATGCTCTGATAACCCCCTCTTTGTGCTGTGGTGTCATTCCATTGCAGTGATGTCATGTTGATCTTAGTGAAACCAATATTTCAGTGGCCAGTGTTTTATGTCTTGTGTCCCTGACGTAAAACGCTAGACAAGATTCTCTGAGCCATGCAAGGTCCAATTTGCTTTGCTTTGCTTGGCCTGACATACTGGAAATATAGCACCAGCAGCAAGCAGTCGATATAAGAGCCAAGTGTAAAACTGATTTGATCATTTAAAAACAACACATTGAGAGTGTTTAGCGAAGTGATTTAGTGGGAGTCAATATTCTGAGCACACACTGGAACAAAATACAAGCAGAAAACATTAACTACGAATAACAAAAGAAGCAAAAAGGACGCTTACAGCATTAACAGAACTTCCTTTTTAAAAACCATAAATCAACACAATACCACATTTTACTATCTCCTACCCCCTCGTCCCACCGCAATCCAGGATGGGGCCTGGGAGCTAAAAAAGACCTTCTGAGGCAGAGTCAAGATTCATTGTGCTAATAATATTAAAACAAGAAGTGGCACTTAGCTTATCAGGGTGCAAATGGTAGCAACAGGCCAGCAACATGAATTGTGACGTTTTTACCATTTGACATGGACACAAATAAAGTGCTTGCACTTTGGTTGTAAATGCAAGTAATTGAGTTGTGCCACCTCATCTCATGGGCCAACCAGGCAGAAGGAAAGGGGCAGTTTAGGAGCAGTGAAGTAGCTCTGGGGCAGAGCGATGCTAGATCGGCCATTTTGCTTTTGTGGTGGGCTCCATGCCATGATTGGGAAACAACCTTTACAACGCATTCATTATATCGCACTACACTTACAACGCAGTCATTACTTCACAACATCATTTACAACGCATGTCACTACAACGCAGGCATTACAACGCATACCATTACAACGCATGACACTACATTACATGTCACTACAATGCAGGCATTACAACGCATACCATTACAACGCATACCATTACAACACATAGTACCCCTACACTATACAACATTTACCCTACTTTTGCACCCCCTGGAGTTAGAATAGTAATTTTTACCCCTATACTATCCAATACTTACCTTAAATGCAATGTAATGGTATGCGTTGTAATGGTATGCGTTCTAAAGGTAGTTTTTTAAAATGCGATGTAGGGTCATGCGATGTAATGGAATGCATTGTAGTGGATGCTGCGGTAAAAAAACTGCATTGTAAATGCATGCGTTGTAAATGTATGCGTTGTAACGTCAGACCTTCGCTAAGATTAGACCAAATTCAAATGATGGCCTTCAACAGTCTAGGGCTGTGTTGAACTTTTTACCAGGGTTGATTCTGATTTTGAGTCTTATTCGGAAGGAACCACAAGACCTCTCCCATTACAGTATCACCTTAGGTATGTCAGGTTATGTAAACTGAATCCACACGTGTCTCAAGCTCTACCATGCCTTTTTTTCTATTTTGACTGACATTGCTGCAGAAGCAAGGAAGATAGCGTAGTTTGCCCAGGATCAACATTGTGCTCTAGTGAGAAAGTGGTACAAAAGGGGGTGGTGATGGATGGAGGATCTGAATCAATCAAACACTCACACCCAGTCAGAAGATCTGGGTTTAATCCATCACCGTTCTTTAGCCCACTCTGCCACCCCAGTTCAGACATGGCTATATGCAAATCAGTCTGACCCTGTGCCTCATGGGAACAGTCCAGCCCGAACTGCCAAGCCAAGTCTTCCCTGGACCGGAAACAAGCTTCCGAGGACCGGTTTCTGGCATTCCAGCCGTCTTCAGCCCGGGTTGCTTGAATCCAGTGGCAAAGTGAGCAAGGGACTCACGTCTGAGCATACCCTGCCACATTTATGGCGGCCAAAAGCGGTACAAAAGGGGGTGGTGATGGATGGAGGATCTGAATCAATCAAACACTCACACCCAGTCAGAAGATCTGGGTTTAATCCATCACCGTTCTTTAGCCCACTCTGCCACCCCAGTTCAGACATGGCTATATGCAAATCAGTCTGACCCTGTGCCTCATGGGAACAGTCCAGCCCGAACTGCCAAGCCATGTCTTCCCTGGACCGGAAACAAGCTTCCGAGGACCGGTTTCTGGCATTCCAGCCATCTTCAGCCCTGCTTGCTTGAATCCAGTGGCAAAGTGAGCAAGGGACTCACGCCTGAGCATACCCTGCCACACTTATGGTGGCCAAAAGCGGTACAAAAGGGGGTGGTGATGGACGGAGCATCTGAATCAATCAAACACTCACACCCAGTCAAAAGATCTGGGTTTAATCCATCACCCTTCTTTAGCCCACTCTGCCACCCCAGTTCAGACATGGCTATATGCAAATCAGTCTGACCCTGTGCCTCATGGGAACAGTCCAGCCCGAACTGCCAAGCCATGTCTTCCCTGGACCGGAAACAAGCTTCCGAGGACCGGTTTCTGGCATTCCATCCGTCTTCAGCCCTGCTTGCTTGAATCCAGTGGCAAAGTGAGCAAGGGACTCACGTCTGAGCATACCCTGCCACACTTATGGCGGCCAAAAGTGGTACAAAAGGGGGTGGTGATGGATGGAGGATCTGAATCAATTAAACACTCACACACAGTCAGAAGATCTGGGTTTAATCCATCACCGTTCTTTAGCCCACTCTGCCACCCCAGTTCAGACTTGGCTATATGCAAATCAGTCTGACCCTGTGCCTCATGGGAACTGTCCAGCCCGAACTGCCAAGCCATGTCTTCCCTGGACCGGAAGCAAGCTTCCAAGGACCAGTTTCTGGCATTCCAGCCGTCTTCAGCCCTGCTTACTTAAATCCAGTGGCAAAGTGAGCAAGGGACTCACGTCTGAGCATACCCTGCCACACTTATGGCGGCCAAAAGCGGTACAAAAGGGGGTGGTGATGGATGGAGGATCTGAATCAATCAAACACTCACACCCAGTCAGAAGATCTGGGTATAATCCATCACCGTTCTTTAGCCCACTCTGCCACCCCAGTTCAGACATGGCTATATGCAAATCAGTCTGACCCTGTGCCTCATGGGAACAGTCCAGCCCGAACAGCCAAGCCATGTCTTCCCTGGACCGGAAGCAAGCTTCCGAGGACCGGTTTCTGGCATTCCAGTAGTCTTCAGCCCTGCATGCTTGAATCCAGTGGCAAAGTGAGCAAGGGACTCACGTCTGAGCATACCCTGCCACATTTATGGCGGCCAAAAGCGGTACAAAAGGGGGTGGTGATGGATGGAGGATCTGAATCAATCAAACACTCACACCCAGTCAGAATATCTGGGTTTAATCCATCACCGTTCTTTAGCCCACTCTGCCACCCCAGTTCAGACATGGCTATATGCAAATCAGTCTGACCCTGTGCCTCATGGGAACAGTCCAGCCCAAACTGCCAAGCCATGTCTTCCCTGGACCGGAAGCAAGCTTCCGAAGACCGGTTTCTGGCATTCCAGCCGTCTTCAGCCCTGCTTGCTTGAATCCAGTGGCAAAGTGAGCAAGGGACTCACGTCTGAGCATACCCTGCCACACTTATGGCGGCCAAAAGCGGTACAAAAGGGGGTGGTGATGGATGGAGGATCTGAATCAATCAAACACTCACACCCAGTCAGAAGATCTGGGTTTAATCCATCACCGTTCTTTAGCCCACTCTGCCACCCCAGTTCAGGCATGGCTATATGCAAATCGGTCTGACCCTGTGGCTCATGGGAACAGTCCAGCCCGAACTCCCAAGCCATGTCTTCCCTGGACCGGAAGCAAGCTTCCGAGGACCGGTTTCTGGCATTCCAGCCGTCTTCAGCCCTGCTTGCTTGAATCCTGTGGCAAAGTGAGCAAGGGACTCACGTCTGAGCATACCCTGCCACACTTATGGCGGCCAAAAGCGGTACAAAAGGGGGTGGTGATGGATGGAGGATCTGAATCAGTCAAACACTCACACCCAGTCAGAAGCTCTGGGTTTAATCCATCACCGTTCTTTAGCCCACTCTGCCACCCCAGTTCAGACATGGCTATATGCAAATCAGTCTGACCCTGTGCCTCATGGGAACAGTCCAGCCCGAACTGCCAAGCCATGTCTTCCCTGGACCGGAAGCAAGCTTCCGAAGACCGGTTTCTGGCATTCCAGCCGTCTTCAGCCCTGCTTGCTTGAATCCAGTGGCAAAGTGAGCAAGGGACTCACGTCTGAGCATACCCTGCCTCAGCATACCCTGCCAGTGCAGGGTATCCAGTGGCAAAGTGAGCAAGGGACTCACGTCTGAGCATACCCTGCCAGTGCAGGGTATGCTCAGACGTGAGTCCCTTGCTCACTTTGCCACTGGATTCAAGCAAGCAGGGCTGAAGACGGCTGGAATGCCAGAAACCGGTCTTCGGAAGCTTGCTTCCGGTCCAGGGAAGACATGGCTTGGCAGTTCGGGCTGGACTGTTCCCATGATATAAACACAACAATGGTCCCTGGCAAGAAACTAGATAAGTGCCAATGAATATAGACTCAATCAGTACTATATTGGCGAAAACGTACCCAGCCGGGCAGAGGTTTTCAAAGTTTATATTTCAATCAAGAAAAATGTCAAACATATTAACACCTTCAACAAATCACGTAGGTGGGGCACAAGCCTGTACCCAACCACGAACATACATAGACAACAACATACACAAAGGGCTTGCAAGGCAAAACAAACAGTCTCTGTAAAATTCCCAATTGTGAACAGAGAATTACTTGTGGGTACCATTACATAATTATACATTGATAGTTCCAAACATATATGGTACACAGTGGGTCGACGACGTTTCGGACCCCCTTGCTAAATAATGGGGTCCATCATCAGGACAAAGCAATGGTTGCCTTTTTTAGTTTTAAGCCTCTTTAGCCTAAAGGGAAAATAAAATGAAAAAACAGGTCCATTACATTTAAATCACATGCTTAATGTGAGTGACATTGTGCCGTGACTTATAGACCCAGAACGCTAATATCCTGGTGGAGATAGCGTGTGACTTTGTTCCAGTGTCATGTGACAGAGTGTAGTCATACTGTTTAGCTGTGAGTGATTTTTCAATTCAGGTGAGAAACGACGCGGTGATGCTGGGCAATTTTGAGTGAAAATAATGTCAGGGTGGAGGAGGCTGCTATGTTATATTCAGGGTGCATCATGCTCAAATAAAAGAGTTTTGCAGTGGGTTGAATCGATCGATCAGCAGTGCTTCTATGTTAACAAGTGAAAAAACGGCGCTATGAGTCGCGGTGAGAGATACATAATTATCCAGATTTTAACGTGGTCAGGTGAAAATCGCGGCGCAATAAGGAAGTACGGGGGCTCACCAGAACAATACTGGGCAGGCTCAAATAAGAGCTGGAGGTTCGTTATATAGTTAGAATCCGGGGTGTGGGGTTCTTCTGGGAAACAAAGAGTTGTGCAGGGTTAGGGCGGAGAACAACTAATTCATTAATTTGGGCGTCAGTGCAAAGGGGGTAGGCTTACCGGGGGTTAATTACACGTATCAAGGGTCCAGGGGCGGAGGAGGATCGTTCCGCTTGTACCTGTATACAAAACATTACTTTAACCAAAGGAATCTAAAATAATTGGACAAAGGCATCATTCGGTAATTACCGAGTAGGGCTTACCTTGTGAGCCGGAAATTGCCGGGAGCGCCGGATCGCGCTGGGGTCCTGGAACCAGGGGGGGAGCCTACAGATAGAATTGGGGGGTTAGTCAGTAAGGGGCATTTGGGCAGGGTTACGCGCCAAATAGTAAAGGGATTATCCGGGGCTTACCGGATCAGTCGGCAATGCTTGACTTCCTGGTTCGTGAAGTCATGTGGGCGGATTACTTTTATCGCGCTCAGCCATTGGTTGGAAAAGGACCATAAGCATAAACGAAGGACCAGGCTGGTGGCCATTATGGGTGAGGGAATTTAGATTAGTTAAGAAGGTCCCATAGACATAAATGAAGGACCATGCGAGCAGCCATCTTGGGCGAAGGAAGTGAGATTAAAATGGGGTTAAAAACATCATAGAGAAAAGTGGCGCAGTGACATTAGTGAAGGTAGTGACTGTGAGATTTACAAATACATTAATTACATTAGAGTACATTGATTTTTGCATCAGTATTACGGCGAAGGCCAGAATGTGTTCAGTTCATTCAATTAGGTCTTATAGGATGTTAATTCCAGTTCATTCACATATTTCTTCAAAAATGAAGTCCATAATCAGATTAGTGTTGTCCAGTCCTCTTGTTGGTTTAGGCCCGAGTTCAGGCTATCAGTCCGTATTATCCATTTCAATTCCTCTTTATTGAGAAGGAGACTCAGATCACCTCCTCTTGGTGGCAGTGTCACTTGGTTTATAATGGTCCACCGGATATCATTTTCCGTGTGCTCTTTGGAGATGAAATGTTCAACCAAGGGAGCATTGGGGGTCTTACACCGTATTCTGCTCCTGTGCTGGGAAATCCGTAATTTAACTTTTTGCTTGGTTTGACCAACATAAAGGAGGTCACATGGACAAAGGATCGCATACACAACGTTGCAACTATTACAGTTTGTAAAAGTTTTCAGAACATTTTTGCATTCCTTATACACAAATTCTTTACTCTCAATAGTATACTCGCATACCACACATGTTCCACATTTCGCATGGCCCCTAAGCGGTATAGTGGTCCAATGGTCATTGATAGTTCTTTTTAGTGGGGCAGGGGAGGGTAAAGCTGCCCTCACTAAATGATCTTTAATGTTTTTATTCTTTCTGAAAGCAAACAATGGGCGTTCCCAGTTTAATTGACCTGAATTCAAAATGTGCCAATTATGTTTGATGGTTTTTGTAATTTTATTCGACACACTGGAAAATGTTGTGACACACACCAATTTATTAGTGGTCGGTTTGGGTTTAGTTGTCAAAAGGGTCTCACGTGGGCAATACCATGCTCGCTTCATGGAGTTTTTTATGAGGCGGCGCGGATAACCTCTTTGTCTCAATTTGGTGGCTAGGAGACCTGCTTCATGGAAATAACCCTCTTTATGGAAATTATTCCTGCGCAGCCTGAGAAATTGTGAATAAGGTAGACTATCTTTTAGGGCCCTCGGATGGCAGCTATCGTAGCTTAAGAGCGTGTTTTTCTCAGTGGGCTTATGATATAACGAGGTGTAGAGTAGGCCATTCTCGTGTTGGATAGTCAGGTCCAAAAAAGGGATAGAGGTCTTACTGTGAGTCAATGTGAATGTAAGCCCACTGCAATTGTTGTTAAGCCAATGTAATAGGGCTGGGAAGGCATTGGTGTCATTATCCCATATCATAAAGATATCGTCTATATAGCGTCTCCACGTACGAATACCTTGACGGAATGGGTTACTGTCAACCAGAATCGTGTGACACTCCAGCCAGTCCATGTAAAGAATAGCCAACGTGGGAGCAAAAATTGCTCCCATGGAGGTTCCACGGATCTGCTGGAAGTACTGATTATCATATACAAAGAAATTTTGTGTCAGGCAGATTTCAAGGAGCTGAATTATGAAAAGTGTAGGGACTCTATGAGGACGAGTTCTTTGATTAAGGATGGTTTCCATTACAAACAATGATTCTCTCTGGGGAATGTTTGTATATTGTGATTCAACATCAAGGGTGCAGAGGGTCTCAGTATTGTGGTTAAATGGAGAATTTTCAACAAGGTTGATCATGTGGGTGCTGTCTTTAATATAACAACGGGTTGTCGGGACAAAGTCCTTCAGAAAGAAATTTACATAATGGCCCAAAGGTTCCAAGACAGAGCCGCAACCCGATACAATGGGGCGTCCTGGGGGATGGTTGAGGTTTTTATGCACTTTGGGTAAAGTGTAAATTACTGGTGTTCTGGGATTAGGAGTGTTTAAAAAGTCGTATTCGTGTTTACTTAGGTATCCATTATCCAAAGCCTCATTTGTAATGGTTCTGATTTGTGCTTGGATTTCTTTGGTGGGATTTGTAGAGAGTCTACAGTAGTGATCTGTATTGGAAACTTGACGGAATAACTCACTTTTATAATTATCAATGTTTCCCAGAAGAACCCCACACCCCGGATTCTAACTATATAACGAACCTCCAGCTCTTATTTGAGCCTGCCCAGTATTGTTCTGGTGAGCCCCCGTACTTCCTTATTGCGCCGCGATTTTCACCTGACCACGTTAAAATCTGGATAATTATGTATCTCTCACCGCGACTCATAGCGCCGTTTTTTCACTTGTTAACATAGAAGCACTGCTGATCGATCGATTCAACCCACTGCAAAACTCTTTTATTTGAGCATGATGCACCCTGAATATAACATAGCAGCCTCCTCCACCCTGACATTATTTTCACTCAAAATTGCCCAGCATCACCGCGTCGTTTCTCACCTGAATTGAAAAATCACTCACAGCTAAACAGTATGACTACACTCTGTCACATGACACTGGAACAAAGTCACACGCTATCTCCACCAGGATATTAGCGTTCTGGGTCTATAAGTCACGGCACAATGTCACTCACATTAAGCATGTGATTTAAATGTAATGGACCTGTTTTTTCATTTTATTTTCCCTTTAGGCTAAAGAGGCTTAAAACTAAAAAAGGCAACCATTGCTTTGTCCTGATGATGGACCCCATTATTTAGCAAGGGGGTCCGAAACGTCGTCGACCCACTGTGTACCATATATGTTTGGAACTATCAATGTATAATTATGTAATGGTACCCACAAGTAATTCTCTGTTCACAATTGGAATTTTACAGAGACTGTTTGTTTTGCCTTGCAAGCCCTTTGTGTATGTTGTTGTCTATGTATGTTCGTGGTTGGGTACAGGCTTGTGCCCCACCTACGTGATTTGTTGAAGGTGTTAATATGTTTGACATTTTTCTTGATTGAAATATAAACTTTGAAAACCTCTGCCCGGCTGGGTACGTTTTCGCCAATATAGTACTGATTGAGTCTATATTCATTGGCACTTATCTAGTTTCTTGCCAGGGACCATTCTTGTGTTTATATGATAAGCTCCCCGAGGTCCCTCGCTGATACCAATTGGGGTCCCCTTGTTGTTTAAAATAGATATTTTGCGCAATCGCTTGATTGCAAGGGCTTTCTTGTTCCCTTCCACTTCACCTAAGTGGGTCCTCCCCTCCCTCCCTGCCCCCCACCACCCCCCTGTGGTTCACTGCTCACCGCACCTTGTTATGTCTAACGACGCCCCCCTCTATTCTTTAGAGTATATTAAAAAAATCTGTGAAGGCCCATCTCTTTTCACTGATCTAGAGGAATCCACAACGGTTGCAAGTACTAATCTCAGTGAGGATTTGGAGAAACAGAAAAAGAAATATGTCCGATTGGAACTCATGACTATTATGCTGACAGACTATTTAAGGTCCAATACAATTCCGCTAGGTCTCCAGGTTAGAAATATACCAGGTGTGTTCACTGACAACCCCAAGTACATTCAAGGATTTAGCAACATAGGGACTACTTGTTCCCGACACTGGCTAGTCCTAGGGATTGAAACCGCCTCCGAGGAACTCAAAAAACTAGATGAGATAATCAAAGATCTAGAGAAGCAAATATCCGAAAAAAACACCAACACTGAAGCTAAGAAACTCCTTGAGAAAATTGATAAAACAGTACAGGAGTTCCATAGAATAGAACAAAATAAAAAAGCCAACAAAGTAAAGAAGGATATTAAATCCTTCACCTCTGAACGGGCATACCCCTACCTTCAGAAGGATTTCTACACTAATCGGAATCTCAATCAAACCCAGTTTACACCCAGACCTTGGGGCCGCTATAATAGAAGAAACACAGTTGTTGGGTTCACAGACTCTTCAGCCGACTCTTCAGATAACTCAGACGGTGGGGAAGGCCCGAGTGGAGGCCCACAAAGACAACAGAATCATTTTTTACCCAGAGGCCAACAAGAACCCCCCAGGAGAGGCCGTGTAAAACAATAAGCACGATGGCAGAACCCTCCGGGAGAACGACAGACCCGGAACAGATTCTATCAATGGGGAGAGAGGCAGTAAATACAGAACTCACAATTCCTCTGTTCAACCTGTCTAGCCATACACTATCTTCTCATGAAATCTCTGTCCTTAGTAAGGGCTTATCTTTTGTCCCTACTACCTACCCTAATTTTCTTGATCTACAATCTGAACTCATGTCATTCTTTCGGAAAATTAGGCTACGCGCATACTTTGAACTCAACCCTTCTGACCCAAAACCGGTCTCTACACCCTTTAGACCACCTTCCAAATTTTCCCCCATGGCTGGGATGATTCCGAAGGAAATCCTTACCTTTGAGAAGGTGATTCTCAAAGAAACTACCGAATTGGCCAAATCTCACATCTTTGTCCCATATAATATCTCGGTAGATGAGAAATCAGCCATCTCTACCCTCAAGAATAACCACAATCTAATCGTTAAACCGGCTGATAAAGGCGGTGGAATTGTACTACAAGACATTGATAATTATAAAAGTGAGTTATTCCGTCAAGTTTCCAATACAGATCACTACTGTAGACTCTCTACAAATCCCACCAAAGAAATCCAAGCACAAATCAGAACCATTACAAATGAGGCTTTGGATAATGGATACCTAAGTAAACACGAATACGACTTTTTAAACACTCCTAATCCCAGAACACCAGTAATTTACACTTTACCCAAAGTGCATAAAAACCTCAACCATCCCCCAGGACGCCCCATTGTATCGGGTTGCGGCTCTGTCTTGGAACATTTGGGCCATTATGTAAATTTCTTTCTGAAGGACTTTGTCCCGACAACCCGTTGTTATATTAAAGACAGCACCCACATGATCAACCTTGTTGAAAATTCTCCATTTAACCACAATACTGAGACCCTCTGCACCCTTGATGTTGAATCACTATATACAAACATTCCCCAGAGAGAATCATTGTTTGTAATGGAAACCATCCTTAATCAAAGAACTCGTCCTCATAGAGTCCCTACACTTTTCATAATTCAGCTCCTTGAAATCTGCCTGACACAAAATTTCTTTGTATATGATAATCAGTACTTCCAGCAGATCCGTGGAACCTCCATGGGAGCAATTTTTGCTCCCACGTTGGCTATTCTTTACATGGACTGGCTGGAGTGTCACACGATTCTGGTTGACAGTAACCCATTCCGTCAAGGTATCCGTACGTGGAGACGCTATATAGACGATATCTTTATGATATGGGATAATGACACCGATGCCTTCCCAGCCCTATTACATTGGCTTAACAACAATTGCAGTGGGCTTACATTCACATTGACTCACAGTAAGACCTCTATCCCTTTTTTGGACCTGACTATCCAACACGAGAATGGCCTACTCTACACCTCGTTATATCATAAGCCCACTGAGAAAAACACGCTCTTAAGCTACGATAGCTGCCATCCGAGGGCCCTAAAAGATAGTCTACCTTATTCACAATTTCTCAGGCTGCGCAGGAATAATTTCCATAAAGAGGATTATTTCCATGAAGCAGGTCTCCTAGCCACCAAATTGAGACAAAGAGGTTATCCGCGCCGCCTCATAAAAAACTCCATGAAGCGAGCATGGTATTGCCCACGTGAGACCCTTTTGACAACTAAACCCAAACCGACCACTAATAAATTGGTGTGTGTCACAACATTTTCCAGTGTGTCGAATAAAATTACAAAAACCATCAAACATAATTGGCACATTTTGAATTCAGGTCAATTAAACTGGGAACGCCCATTGTTTGCTTTCAGAAAGAATAAAAACATTAAAGATCATTTAGTGAGGGCAGCTTTACCCTCCCCTGCCCCACTAAAAAGAACTATCAATGACCATTGGACCACTATACCGCTTAGGGGCCATGCGAAATGTGGAACATGTGTGGTATGCGAGTATACTATTGAGAGTAAAGAATTTGTGTATAAGGAATGCAAAAATGTTCTGAAAACTTTTACAAACTGTAATAGTTGCAACGTTGTGTATGCGATCCTTTGTCCATGTGACCTCCTTTATGTTGGTCAAACCAAGCAAAAAGTTAAATTACGGATTTCCCAGCACAGGAGCAGAATACGGTGTAAGACCCCCAATGCTCCCTTGGTTGAACATTTCATCTCCAAAGAGCACACGGAAAATGATATCCGGTGGACCATTATAAACCAAGTGACACTGCCACCAAGAGGAGGTGATCTGAGTCTCCTTCTCAATAAAGAGGAATTGAAATGGATAATACGGACTGATAGCCTGAACTCGGGCCTAAACCAACAAGAGGACTGGACAACACTAATCTGATTATGGACTTCATTTTTGAAGAAATATGTGAATGAACTGGAATTAACATCCTATAAGACCTAATTGAATGAACTGAACACATTCTGGCCTTCGCCGTAATACTGATGCAAAAATCAATGTACTCTAATGTAATTAATGTATTTGTAAATCTCACAGTCACTACCTTCACTAATGTCACTGCGCCACTTTTCTCTATGATGTTTTTAACCCCATTTTAATCTCACTTCCTTCGCCCAAGATGGCTGCTCGCATGGTCCTTCATTTATGTCTATGGGACCTTCTTAACTAATCTAAATTCCCTCACCCATAATGGCCACCAGCCTGGTCCTTCTTTTATGCTTATGGTCCTTTTCCAACCAATGGCTGAGCGCGATAAAAGTAATCCGCCCACATGACTTCACGAACCAGGAAGTCAAGCATTGCCGACTGATCCGGTAAGCCCCGGATAATCCCTTTACTATTTGGCGCGTAACCCTGCCCAAATGCCCCTTACTGACTAACCCCCCAATTCTATCTGTAGGCTCCCCCCCTGGTTCCAGGACCCCAGCGCGATCCGGCGCTCCCGGCAATTTCCGGCTCACAAGGTAAGCCCTACTCGGTAATTACCGAATGATGCCTTTGTCCAATTATTTTAGATTCCTTTGGTTAAAGTAATGTTTTGTATACAGGTACAAGCGGAACGATCCTCCTCCGCCCCTGGACCCTTGATACGTGTAATTAACCCCCGGTAAGCCTACCCCCTTTGCACTGACGCCCAAATTAATGAATTAGTTGTTCTCCACCCTAACCCTGCACAACTCTTTGTTTCCCAGAAGAACCCCACACCCCGGATTCTAACTATATAACGAACCTCCAGCTCTTATTTGAGCCTGCCCAGTATTGTTCTGGTGAGCCCCCGTACTTCCTTATTGCGCCGCGATTTTCACCTGACCACGTTAAAATCTGGATAATTATGTATCTCTCACCGCGACTCATAGCGCCGTTTTTTCACTTGTTAACATAGAAGCACTGCTGATCGATCGATTCAACCCACTGCAAAACTCTTTTATTTGAGCATGATGCACCCTGAATATAACATAGCAGCCTCCTCCACCCTGACATTATTTTCACTCAAAATTGCCCAGCATCACCGCGTCGTTTCTCACCTGAATTGAAAAATCACTCACAGCTAAACAGTATGACTACACTCTGTCACATGACACTGGAACAAAGTCACACGCTATCTCCACCAGGATATTAGCGTTCTGGGTCTATAAGTCACGGCACAATGTCACTCACATTAAGCATGTGATTTAAATGTAATGGACCTGTTTTTTCATTTTATTTTCCCTTTAGGCTAAAGAGGCTTAAAACTAAAAAAGGCAACCATTGCTTTGTCCTGATGATGGACCCCATTATTTAGCAAGGGGGTCCGAAACGTCGTCGACCCACTGTGTACCATATATGTTTGGAACTATCAATGTATAATTATGTAATGGTACCCACAAGTAATTCTCTGTTCACAATTGGAATTTTACAGAGACTGTTTGTTTTGCCTTGCAAGCCCTTTGTGTATGTTGTTGTCTATGTATGTTCGTGGTTGGGTACAGGCTTGTGCCCCACCTACGTGATTTGTTGAAGGTGTTAATATGTTTGACATTTTTCTTGATTGAAATATAAACTTTGAAAACCTCTGCCCGGCTGGGTACGTTTTCGCCAATATAGTACTGATTGAGTCTATATTCATTGGCACTTATCTAGTTTCTTGCCAGGGACCATTGTTGTGTTTATATGATAAGCTCCCCGAGGTCCCTCGCTGATACCAATTGGGGTCCCCTTGTTGTTTAAAATGGACTGTTCCCATGAGGCACAGGGTCAGACTGATTTGCATATAGCCATGTCTGAACTGGGGTGGCAGAGTGGGCTAAAGAACGGTGATGGATTAAACCCAGATCTTTTGACTGGGTGTTAGTGTTTGATTGATTCAGATGCTCCGTCCATCACCACCCCCTTTTGTACCGCTAGTGAGAAAGTGACTGAACTCAGGAGTACAAGATTCAAGGCTGACACATTTCCATTGCAACAAACACATTATTTTCTTTTAAAAATCTAGAGTGGTACAAAGCTACACTTGCATATGTACCCTGAAATCTTGGAGGTGTGGATCCAAATCTCTCATCCACGTATTAGGAACAGCATAAAAGAATAGTTAAGAGAAAGTTAGCAGGTCACTTCCTAAGTGGATCCTAGAGTGCCTCTGTGGTAGGTAAGAGGCACTAGAAGGGTGAAAGGAGAAGTTGTTACGAATTTTTAATTAGGAGAATGTATTAAGTCTGGGCCTTCTGTCCCTGTTGCAGATTTCAAAATCTTAGTATGCTCGACTAATTTTCTAGGACATCTCACAAGTAACACTTCACTTAAAATATGGGACAGTGGACCAAGTTCCAGGATCCCAGTACAGTCTTGGATGCTTCCTCTTCTGTTCTCTGTTACCTTCCTCCAGACACATGGATAACAATCAGCTATATACTCAGGGGCTAATTTTCAAGTCCTGTGCATGGCCGGAGCGTCATTGTTTTGATGATCCAGTGGCACAGAGTGCAGAGCCATATCTAAGAGGCAATGGAAAGCCACTCTGCATGACTTTTCATTGCCTCATAGATATGGTCTAGGCAGAGCCTCACACTGTGTCAGGGAGGCATCCCAGGGGCGTTGCGATGGGTGTTCCTGCTCAACACCCATGGTATTTGACATATTCCCAGACTTACAATAAAGCTTACATCTGGGAATGCATCAACACTGTGTGCCTCCCCAGGGGAGGCATAATGATTGTTTCTGTGCAGGAAGGTGCCCCTTACTGCACAGAAACAACCGGATTTCAACACAGATACTGTTGCGCCATGGTGCAAGGGTAATTACGGTGGCACCAGGCACCAATTTGTGCGCCAGGACAGTGAAAGAGGACATAAATGCTTCGTATTTCTGCCCTTTTCTTTTGAAATAGGGCAGTGCAGGAAAGTGATGTGCAGAACTGCCCCGCCTCAAAATCTAGTAAATGAGGCCCTCATACTCTCCTAAGAGCATAGAAACCATCAGGCTCAGCAGAGATGAAAATAAAGAAACAATCCTTCAATAATCTCACTTGTGGTCCCCAGTCCGCACACGTAGAGGCACTTTTTTATTATTCAGTGACTTTCTAACAATTTTTGTGGCAAATCGCCCTAACCACAAGGATCCAGCAACACTGAGATACAATTGATTTGTGTTCGAAAGTAGCTGTATAGTAAGACAAAAGTACTGTTTTGGGCTACTTTGCTCTACTATGTATTCGAGGCCCAATCTTTGGGTGGTACATGGGCGTTCCCATGCAAATACCCATGGATTTTGCCACACGGCGCTATCTACTAAAAAAGGTACACAGCGCATTACCCCAAAAATAAATGCCTACTAGGGGCAGACGTAAAGTCCGTAAATAGATTTCTTTCTCAAAACATTTCAAAACATGCTAGTGAGCTGAACTGCTCAGTGCACACACGTGGGAAAGGTGTTAAGCTATATCTAAGTCATTAGTACAGAAAGGTTATTCTTCCTGTAGAAAAACCTATGCATGAGATCACGCACACAGCATTACACAATTGTGCAAGAGTGTATGCACTGGTGCAAGGCAGCCTAATGCAGCCATTAGGGGATAGAGAGAAACAGCACAATATCTTTGTAGATATTCTACTGTTCTGATCGCTTGCTTTGCCACAACACAGCAACTTTTGATGCTGCACTGTGTTGAGAGAAATGGCAGAACATCTGCCTTGAGGAGTTATAAGTGTTACCACCCCCCATAATGGGGGTTAAGGCATCAGGCATTTTCTGCAGTTTAGACAGCCAGAGATATATTAGGTTTCACATGTCAAAGCTTTAGAAAATGATTAATGATCAAGAGTAAGCGTTACTAGGTCTCAATTTGGGCTCTTAAGTACTCCATGTGAGGAATCCTTACCTGTATCAAGTGGTAATATTCCTGAAAAAAATAACAAAACATTGTATTAGTAAAATCTGAGGGCTCTTCAGCAGGGCCAGTACAATGAGTGCTGCCACCCCAGAAAGTAACTGCTTGTAATCCCCCCTCCCCCCACTTCTTTTTGTATTCTGACAAGCTGGCGGTCCCCACCCTTGGAGGTCTTGGTGTGCTTCTGCCAGTCCTATGCTGCTGAATGGGACCTGCTTATCTGCAATCCATGTTGCATCATAATTCAGTGCCTGCATTGGAAACAGTTCTGAGTCTTCAGGTGCTTTCAACACACTGTCCAGGGATTCACAGGCAGATGGAGCATGCAGTGCTGTGGTGCAGCATGCACTAATTACCACCTCTCTGTGTTGTGGGGGAGCATGCTCTGCTTACCACCTCTTTGTGCTGTGGTGAAACATGCTCCGATTACCACCTCTTTGTGCTGTGGTGTGATTCCATTGCAGTGATGTCATGTAGGTCTTAGTGAAACCAATATTTCAGTGGCCACTGTTTTATGTCCTGTATCCCTGGCGTAAAACACTAGACAAGATTCTCTGAGCCATGCAAGGTCCAATTTGCTTTGCCCGGCTTGACCTGACATACTGGAAATATAACACCAGCAGCAAGCAGTCGATGATAAGAGCCAAGTGTAAAACTGTCCTGTGATGAAGCATGCCACTACATAGTGAGTGAGGGCAACCATACATTTTTGGGGGATTTTCCAGTAAGTCTTTTCTCACTTTCTTTTTTGTTTTCCTTTTTTATTGACCCATTTTTAGCCAATTTTTTACAGCTTTTTAAGATAAGAGTAGGGATTTGTCCTTTCCTTGTAGTGAGGTCAATAGTCTAGTGGGGAGAGCGAGGGAAGGCACACTCTCTAGTCCCTCCCTATTTGTGTGTATATAAAACTGTACCTAAACTGATTTGGTAATTTAAAAAACAATATATTGAGAGTGTTTAGTAAAGTGCTTTAGTGGGAGTTAGTATTTTGAGCATGGATTGGAACAAAAACAACCAGAAAATGTTAACTACGAGTAAAAAAGAAGGAAAAAGGAAACTTACAACATTAACAGTAAACACATTTTGAAAAAAGATTAAAAATCCATAAAAAACACAATACAACATTTTAATGTCACCTTCCCCCTCGTCCCACCTCAATCCAGTATGTGTCCTGGGAGCTAACAAAGACCTTTTGAGCCAGAGACAAGATTCATTGTGCTAATTATATGAAAACAATAAGTGGCACTTAGCTTACCAGGGTGGAAATGGTAGCAACAGGCCAGCAACAAGAATTGTGACGCTTATACCATTTGATATGGGCACAAATAAAGTGCCTCATCGCATGGGCCAACCAGGCAAAAGGAAAGGGACAGTTCAGAAGCAGTGAAATAGCTCTGGGGCAGTGCAATGCTAATTCGGCCATTCTATTTGTGTTCGAAAGTAGCAATATAGTAAGACAAAATACTGTTTTATACTACGTTGGACTATTTTGTATTCGTGGGCCATTCCTTGGGTGGTGCATGGACGGTCTCATGCAAACACCCATGGTTTTTGCCACAAGGCGCTATCTACTATAAAATGTAGGCAGCGCACTACCCCAAAAATAAATGTCTCTCAGAGGCAGACATAAAATATGTGAACAGTTTTCATTTCTTAAAACCTTTCCAAACGTGCAATGGGCGCTGAACTTCTCAGCACACATACAAGGCGGGAAAAGTAATAAGCTAAATCTAAGCATAGTAATTAGTGCAGAAAGGTTATCCTTCCATTATAAAAACCCATGCTTGAGGTCAGGCACACAGCCCTACCCAATGGTGCCAGAGTGTAAGCACTGGCCAAGGAAGCCTAATGCGGCCAGTATGGGATCGAGGAAACAGCACCACATCTTTGTAGATATTCTGCTGTTCTGATGGCTCCCTTTGATGGAACACTGCAACTTTTGTTGCTGCACTGTGTTGAGAGTAAGTAAGTAAAGCTGATGTGAGAAGTTATAAGTGTTACCACCGCCCATAATGAGTGTCAAGGCATCAGGCATTTTTTGCAGTCCATACAGTCAGAGCTATACTAGATTTCACATGTCAAAGCTTTTGAAACAGATTAATGATCCAGAGTAAGCGTTACTAGTTCTCACTGTGGGCTCTTAAGTACTCCATGCAAGGAATCCTTACCTTCATCGAACAATATTGGTTCTGCAAAAATAACAAAACATTGTATTAGTACAATCTGAGGACTCTTCAGCAGGGCCAATACAATGAGTGCTGCCCCTCCCCCCCAGAAAGTAACAGCTTGTAATCCCCCCTCCCCCCACTTCTTTTTGTATTCTGACAAGCTGTCGGTCCCCACCCTTGGGGGCCTTGGTGTGCTTCTGCAAGTCCTATGCTGCTGAACAGGACCTGCGTATCTGCAATCCTTGTTGCATCATAATTCAGTACCTGCATTGGAAACAGTTGTGAGTCTTCAGGTGCTTTCAACACACTGTCCAGGGATTCACAGGCAGATGGAGCATGCAGTGCTGTGGTGGAAAAGGCTCTGATTACCACCTCTTTGTGCTGTGGTGGAGCATGCTCTGATTACCACCTCTTTGTGCTGTGGTGGAGCATGCTCTGATAATCCCCTCTTTGTGTTGTGGTGGAGCATGCTCTGATAAACCCCTCTTTGTGCTGTGGTACAGCATGCACTAATTACCACCTCTTTGTGCTGTGGTGAAGCATGCTCTGATAACCACCTCTTTGTGCTGTGGTGGAGCATGCTCTGATAAACCCCTCTTTGTGCTGTGGTACAGCATGCACTAATTACCACCTCTTTGTGCTGTGGTGAAGCATGCTCTGATAACCACCTCTTTGTGCTGTGGTGGAGCATGCTCTGATAACCACCTCTTTGTGTTGTGGTGGAGCATGCTCTGATAACCCCCTCTTTGTATTGTGGTGGGGAATGCTCTGATATCCCCCTCTTTGTGTTGTGGTGGAGCATGCTCTGATAATCCCCTCTTTGTGTTGTGGTGGAGCATGCTCTGATAAACCCCTCTTTGTGTTGTGGTGGAGCATGCTCTGATATCCCCCTCTTTGTGTTGTGGTGGAGCATGCTCTGATAACCCCCTCTTTGTATTGTGGTGGGGAATGCTCTGATATCCCCCTCTTTGTGTTGTGGTGGAGCATGCTCTGATAACCCCCTCTTTGTGTTGTGGTGGAGCATGCTCTGATAACCACCTCTTTGTGCTGTGGTGGAGCATGCTCTGATATCCCCCTCTTTGTGTTGTGGTGGAGCATGCTCTGATAACCCCCTCTTTGTGTTGTGGTGGTGCATGCTCTGATATCCCCCTCTTTGTGTTGTGGTGGAGCATGCTCTGATAACCACCTCTTTGTGCTGTGGTGGAGCATGCTCTGATAACCCCCTCTTTGTATTGTGGTGGGGAATGCTCTGATATCCCCCTCTTTGTGTTGTGGTGGAGCATGCTCTGATATCCCCCTCTTTGTGTTGTGGTGGAGCATGCTCTGATAACCCCCTCTTTGTATTGTGGTGGAGAATGCTCTGATAACCACCTCTTTGTGCTGTGGTGGAGCATGCTCTGATTACCACCCCTTTGTGCTGTGGTGGAGCATGCTCTGATTACCACCTCTTTGTGTTGTGGTGGAGCATGCTCTGATTACCACCTCTTTGTGTTGTGGTGGTGCATGCACTAATTACCACCTCTTTGTGTTGTGGTGGAGCATGCTCTGATTACCACCCCTTTGTGCTGTGGTGGAGCATGCTCTGATTACCACCCCTTTGTGCTGTGGTGGAGCATGCTCTGATTACCACCTCTTTGTGTTGTGGTGGTGCATGCACTAATTACCACCTCTTTGTGTTGTGGTGGAGCATGCTCTGATTACCACCCCTTTGTGCTGTGGTGGAGCATGCTCTGATTACCACCCCTTTGTGCTGTGGTGGAGCATGCTCTGATTACCACCTCTTTGTGCTGTGGTGGAGCATGCTCTGATTACCACCTCTTTGTGTTGTGGTGGTGCATGCACTAATTACCACCTCTTTGTGTTGTGGTGGAGCATGCTCTGATTACCACCCCTTTGTGCTGTGGTGGAGCATGCTCTGATTACCACCCCTTTGTGCTGTGGTGGAGCATGCTCTGATTACCACCCCTTTGTGCTGTGGTGGAGCATGCTCTGATAAACCCCTCTTTGTGTTGTGGTGTGATTCCATTGTGCAGTGATGTCATGCTGGTCTTAGTGCTACCAATATTGTACTGGCCAGCGCTGTATGTCCTCTGTCCAGGGCATACAATCTTAGGCAAGATTTACTGAGTGACTGAAGGTCTAATTTGCTTTGCCTGGCTTGACATGACATACTGGAAATCTAGCACCAGCAGCAAGCAGTCGGTGAAAAGAGCCAAGTGTAAAACTGCACTTAACCTGATTTGGTCATTTAAAAATAAATATATTTAGAGTGTTTAGCACAGTGATTTAGTGTGAGTTAATATTTTGAGCATGCACTGGAACAAAAAAAAACAGAGAACATTAACTACAAGTTAAAACGAAGGTAAATGGAAACCTAAATCATTAAGAAAAAACACATTTTAACAAATCATTAAAATAACCTTAAATCGACACAAAACCACGTTACTGTAACAATAAAAACACTGTGTAATGTACGCATTTTATTTTACAAGTTATGATTTTCATGCACATAAGTTTTGCATGCTTGTCACAGATGCATTAACTCTCCAAGTCTGGCATTTATTTTCGTGGTTAAATTCAGAAAAATGAAATCAGAAAACAGATTAGTACCTATGTACATTTGTAAAAAAACAGAAACGAGTGGAAGCACGCAGCCATTCTAGTAGCGGATGCAACAGCCCAAATGATGAGTAACAACTTCATTATTTTCTCCACTTAGTCAACAATCATTTTGCATAAATAACAATTTTATGAACAACAGAAAACGATGGATAAATGCAGGTTGAAATGTTATAGGACAAAAACAAACTTTCACAAACCCTTTGAAACTCTCTGGACCTAAGTCCTTAGCCCACATCTTTACTCACAACTTGTTCCCTGAAGAAACATATACATATTCACCTCTACCGCTTAATATTTATTTATTACATTCTATTGCATTTGATTCTTATGTTTTTCGTAAAGCGGCTTGATCCATTTTAATGCACAAGCGCTATATGAAAATGCTCTATAAATAAATAAAGGGCATTGTAATGCGCTGTTTTCTAACCTCCATGTGTGACAGTCAGATAGGCAACGAGCAGGACGACGGACTTCATTATGGCCTCTGCTGTGTTCAAACACAAGGGATTCTCTGCGTGGTGAGTGCCGGTGTGTCTGTCTAGCACCCTTCACCTGTCTTAAATAGAAAACCCTGAGTACTATGGCCAATGGAGCAGCACAGTCAAAGGATTTTTTTAAATTCATACCTGGGATAGGGCTTATGCAAGTCTTTTTGTTTTGTAGCCAATGTTTGAAGAACATGAAACAAAGATTCCCAGAATATGTAATTCACATGATCTCGCCAGGGACTACTGCCAAATAAGGCCTAGGTGTGCGTCACTGCTTCTCGATCCAGATATTTGTTTTGCCTCTTAGCGGATAGAGAGATTCAGAGATACTTTAATTAAACTTCTATTTGCTAGAAGTAGAGTACTCAGCAATGCACTCTTGTCTTTTGGTGAGATTCAATATCGGAAGGTGGCATGCACCAGTCAACCAGATCTCCGAGGCATGAAGGCCTAGATTTATAACGAGTGTGTATTAGGTTTGCGTTCCTATTTTGACGTGTTTGATTTGATTTAAAAATGTATAAAGCGCAACGAATGCTAAAAAAATCGACGTCAGAGCAAAATGCATTTGTTTTAAATATCTGTTTGAAAAAAAACAGGTTTTGAAAGATTTTCTGAACATAATGAGATTTGGACTACTTTTGATCGTGATGGGCAGGCTGTTCCAGAGTTTGGTCGCTCTTACAAGGAAACATCTGCCACCCCAACGAACTTGTTTGAATCTGGGTGCTTGCAGCAACTTGTGACTGACCAATCTAAGATTCGTGTTTGGCTTAGATTTACAAACCAACGCAAGATGTACAAACCAACGCAAAACAAGATTTGCGTTGGTTTGTAAGCAATGCAATGTAGCACATTGGGCTGTCTTGCCAAACTTTGTATCAAGGGGGCTTCCCTTGGATGGTGCATGAAGGTTTCCAAACACATTTTGATGCAAATCCCTATCTACAAAGAATCGTTGCCAGTGACTTGCATCAAAATCCAGCGCCTCCCCGAGGCAGGCCTAACGAGGGAAAATGTTTAAGATCTCCTCGATTTTTTCTCTTTGCATGTGTGAGGAAGGGGACACCATTGCACTGCAGGGCAAGGGTGCCGGCAGAGGCACATGGCATGACAGTGGTAAGCACGCCAGCACTAGGAAAGAGCAGAAATGACTATTTCCTTGAAGCGCTTGGACGCCTCCGGGCAGCAATTCGCGCTCTATAAATTCACATCCTATCCTATCCTATCCTATCCTATATGGTGCTGTTTTTTCTCTCTCTCTCATCCACGCAGCGCAGTGAATCAACTTCATTTGCTGCACTGCAGTGCTGGATTTTCCCATAATTATGCCCCTAAATTTACTATATATACAATACGTGACATGGATATTGAGGGGCTGGATAAATGTAATGTCCCCGTTTGCAGATATGTGTTGTTTCGCACAATATTATATATCATGAAAGTGACTTTATTTCTAGTGCAAATTTGTACAGGAAAAACATATACATGCTTCTCAAAGAAAGGAAATGGCACATCGTTAAAATAGTTAATATGGTGCTAAATTTCCTTATGGCGCTCATTAGCACCAACGCGGCATCCTATGCAAACCAATCTTTTTGTGAGTTGCGCCAGTTGATAAGTTGAGTTGAGAAGATAAGCAAAATAATTTCAATGCTGTCCAGACACATGATTATCATTAGGTTGAGTTAATTGACGAATTAAGATGCTTTACTGCATTCCTGACCTCTGAAAGAGCGCTGCAATAAAAGTGTGTCATTAGGGCTGGCCAGTGCCTCAGTGCTGTTCCAAATACACTTAAGGGGATGAAGGGTGCACAGTAATCGAATGGCATCTTGGGGCATATTCCCAAGCAATAGCGATAATTATCGCTATTGCTTGGTTAGAGACAAAAATTTACCGCTGAGCTGCGGCGATTTTTATCGCAGATAAACCTTGGTATTACCAAGGATTATCGCAAATGCGATAAAAATCGGCCGCAATGCATGAATATCGCTGAAAAGTCAGCAATATTCATGCATTACCGAGCTAATGCTCTTAGTCATGTTATCCACCTCCCATTGGATAACATGGCTAAGAACTGCTCAGGGCAGGTGTTAGCTTTTTAGTAATAGGAGATAGCGATGTTAGCGACTGTTTCCAGTCGCTAACATCTTAGTGATGAATATCACTGACATGCAAAGTGGGGCCCAAGATGGTCGCTATCTCCTACTAGCTGTCGCTAACTAGTGTTAGCAACAGCTAGGTAATAGGGAGATAATTTTATCTCCGCTTTCTTGGCTTTTAAAGCCAAAAAAGCGGAGATAAACCCCCTTGATAATATGCCCCCTTGTTTTTTGGCCTGAGGCTGATGTTAAGAAGCGTGTTATCCATATTGCAAGAGTATGGGGTCATTGCCAAGTGGGAAAACATATAAATCTGGACATGATAAAGAAGAATATTTGGGGCACAAAATAACTATGGAGCAATACCAAAGGCTGATCCTGTAAAATCTATTGTTGAAGTCCCAACATAGTTAAATAAAGAGTAGTTATTATCATTCTTTGGCCTCCCCAAATGTTATGCTTGATTCATTGATAATTACACAGAGTACTGTGGATCCATTGAGTAGATTAAAATTTTTCTTTAAATATTCGTGGGAGCAAGTACAAAGTGAGTATTGAGGAGGATCAAAAGTGCAATTACCAAACCACCATGTTTGAAGCTGCTCATTGTGCATAAGAAGTGTAGATGCAAGTGGGTATGGTGTTGCGCTTGTGTTGTTCCAGAAAGATGGTGTCATTGAGTGGTTTGTGTTATCTGGGTGCTGGACTATATGCACTAGTGATAATAATTATTTTTTTATTTTAATAAGAATTGTTGGTGGTCATATTAGTGGGGTACTAAGTTGTTATTGAAGACAGCTTACATGATGCTGGTAAACTTCCTGTCCCTCCCAGGTGCTAGGTCAGTGGCACCACATTTAACATGGCGGTTGTCAAAGCTCCACGCACAACAATACTCAATTGAATATGTGGTTGGAAATTTAAATGCCCATTTGGATGTATTATCCAGGCATCCGTTAAGTTACAAGGGTAGGCTGATATGCAAGTTGATAAAGAATGTGAAGTTAAAATGATGCATGAGTGTTAGACATTGAGAAATTAGTTGAGGATTGGGGAGGACCACACTCAAGTATTAAATACACATCTTTTTTTCTTTTTGCAGAGTTTTATATAGCGCGACCATGACCCAAATCGGGTACCAGAGCACTTTACATAGCACCAGTTATGTCACATGAGGAAACACATTCATTTTTTTTAGGCATGGGGAGATCGAGTGATTTGTCCAGAACCTAATAGGATGTTCAGCGTCATTGCCGAGACACAAACCCAGTTCCCCAGGTTCGAGGTCGACCACCCAAGCCATTAGGCCAACTCCTCTCCCCTACCCTATTGTTAACTTTTGAGGGAGCTAGGCACAAACAGACAGGCTTTACTGTGAGGCAATGTGTAAAGTATTTATGCAGCAATCAAACTAACAAAATGTGAAAACACAACACAAAGAAATTCGCACACCAGTTTGGAAAAGTAGAATGTAATAAATGAAATGACACAAAAACAACACAAATCCTACAAGTAAAACTGGAGTCATGATTTTTTTAAGTTTCAGATGAAAAGAGTACCCAAAAGCATAAAGTGGCGCTTGTGGTTATCTGGTTTCACTGGATAGGGTCAAAGTCGCACGTTCAGGCCGACTGCAATGGAGTATAGATCAGATGCAGGGAGCAGGTTCACCCCCATAAAGAATTGACTTTCTCACAGACCATTTCCACTTGAGGAGCCTCACCTAGAGCTTTGCATTGGTTTGAGCCACAAAGAGATTATTGTTGGGGTGAAGAGCAGGTCGGCGCTGGAGCTTTGCGTTGTCTGTTGATCTGAAGAGTAGGTCACTGTCGAAACGTTGCATTGGTGGGAGTCGCAGCAGTTGCTGGTAACGCAAAGAGTCTGCTTGTGGTCGCAAAGAGCTCAAAACCTCTGTATTTTCACCTGTAGTCTAGTCTTTGCAGTTGGTGAGGAGGAGGAGTGCACTCTGATGCCAGCCAACACTCCAGGACCTACTGGGAGACCTCATTGGGAATCAGGACTCACTCCAGCAGTGGCTAGCAGCAGATCTGAGGCAGATGCAGTTGGTGCTGGTCAGCTGGGTAATTAATGGGAAGGCTTCTGAAAAGTTGCTGTGTCTCTGTAGCTCAAACGGGAGGTCATCTAATTGTCCCTTGGATCAATTCTGAGAATCCTGGGTTCAAGGCAATCAGGTCCACTTGAGACCAGGCTAGTCCTTCTGAATCTCCTCCAGGTCTAGGAGAGTTCTAAAGAGAGATTCTGAGAGTGGCACTTGTACATCCAGTTCGTACCTGTGTGTGGGAGTCTATCCCCTAGTCTACCCCCAAAGTATTTCTGGTCAGTTCGGCTCCTTTCACAGGTTTCCAAACTGTCTATGGTGACAAAGGCAGAAGGCCCAGCTGTCAGCTCCATTTGTCAATGACAGGAAACACTATTGTTCCCTATCAGAAAAGGAATACACTTCACACCACAGAAGAGCAATTGCAGCGATGCCATTCTACACAGGGACTTAAAGGCAGATTTTATTTAAGTAGGGAAATCCCAAACTTTCTGAAAGTAGGATTTTCGGAATAGTAACTTAAAATTGGACATTACCATTAAAGAGGATTTAAAATTAAAATCAGTGTAAGAAGTATTTCTCTATCTGCTCCCAAACTGAAGTTATCATATATTTAGTGCAATAGGGTAACCCAGTGTTAGTCTATAGGATTGATAGCCTTGCAACAGCGAAAAATGACTTCAGGAGTCTTTCAGTTTCAGGAAATGTAAGACCTAAATACATGTCCTACAATGCACCTTCCCCTTTGAGTCTTTAGGTCCTTTGTTGGGGTGAATTATAAGTATTAAAAAGGAAGGTTTAGACCTGGCAAAAGATATATTTTGGCAGGTTGAAATGGCAGTTTAAAACTGCACTACAAGCTGCAGTTAGAGTCCTGAGACAAGTTTTACAGTGCTACTTTAGTGGGTAGTACAATGATTGCTGCAAACTACTAGTAGCTTGTAATTTACTGACCCTTGCTATATGTAGTACCATTTACTTAGGACCTATAAGTAAAATATTGTGCCTATTAGGTCCAGGTCAATTTTCCAATGTTTAAGGGAGAAAGCACAAGTACTTTACCAGTGGTTAGCAAAGAAATATTCAACAAATACTAGACAGTGCAGGCGGATAGTCTGGAGAAATACCATGCCATCCCAAAGATGTCAGGTGTAACAATGAGAACGTCTGTTGATGGAGGAGAAGTGGCAGGAGGCCATGAGGCAACATAGAGATTTGTTGTTTTTGCGGAAGTACATGAATGATGGGTGGCCATCGGAAAGAAAATTAGAGGGTGATTGCTGAGCTTTCAGTAAGGCTTTCAGTAAAGTCAGGAATAGGCTGATGTGGAATGGTGGTTTGGCAATCAAAAGGGATAATGTATTCTCTGATAAGTTAAGGAAGAAAATCGTGGAGTTAGCGCATGAGGGACATTGCAGTATGTCAAGTACAATGAGGAAGGTTAGAGAACATTTTGGTGGCCAGAGATGGTTTCTAAGATTGAAAGATAGGTAAGAGAATGTCAGATGTGTGGAAGTAGTATCAGCACAGCTCAGATGTGCCAGGCTCCAGGTAGTCCAGTGGAGTGGCCTGGTGGGTAATGGAGAAAATGGCTATTGATTTATTTATTTTATTTATTTATTTTATACAACTTGTTAAGCGCACGATTACCCAAGGGTGTCTTGGCGCTGGACAGAAGATCTGGAAAGTGCAGGTCTGAGAACCTTAGGTGAGTCTAGTGATTGAATAGCCAAGTCTTTAGCTGTTTCCTGAATGATGTTAGTGTAGGAATGCTCGTGAGATGACAAGGGAAGGTGTTCCATAATTTAGCCGTGGCCACTGCAAAGGATCTATCTCCACATGTAGCCTTCTTAGTTTTAACTACCTTCAGAAGGTTGGCACCAGCGGATCTAAGAGTGCGTGATGGTCGGTAAGGGCAGAGGGCATCCTTTAGAAAAGAAGGACCTTTTTCATGAATGCTTCTAAAGGCTATACACAGGGCTTTAAATGTAATTCGTTGTCTGACTGGTAGCCAGGGAAGTTTACGAATAATGTTGGAAATAGGTTTGAATTTAGGTGTGCCTGTGACAAGTCTAGCAGCCGCATTCTGAACCAGCTGGAGCTTATTCACTACTTCTTCTTGAGCATTGAGCATGAGGGCATTGCAGTAGTCAACTCGGGACATTAGTAATGTTAAGATCAAGGTGTTTATGGTATTCGAAGGAAGGTAAGGTTGAAGTTTTCTGATCATTCTCAATGTAAAAAAAGAAGCAGAAACTATCGAACTGGCTTGGTGAGTGTATGAGAGTTTATTATCAAAGTTCACGCCTAGGTTTCTGACCTTGGTGACCGGATTCGGTGGGGGGCTGAGATCTTGAGGCCACCAGGTGGGAGACCATGCAGGAGTGAGTTTCCCAAACACCATGACTTCGGTTTTACCCGAATTAAGCTTCCGGCAGTTTGAGTTCATCCAACTGCTTATGGCAAGCATTCCCTTTTGGAAGTTAGTAGCAACTTCCATTCTGTTGTTATTAATAGCCAGGACAAGCTGCGTCTCGTCTGCGTAAGACGTTACTGCTAGACGATGAACTTTGATAATCCTAGCTAAGTCCGCCACATAGATGTTGAAAAGTGTTGGACTTAGCGAGGATCCCTGAGGGACTCCACAAGGTAGTGAAAAGGAGTCGGAGGAGAAAGCACCCATTGAGACCGATTGCTCTCGGTCTGTCAGGAAAGATGCGAGTAGTGAAACGGCGTTTGGGGAGATTCTGGCTTTTTCGACACGGTTGATAAGAATAGAATGATTGACCGTGTCGAAAGCTGCGGAAAGGTCAAGCAGTATAAGCACCGCGGCGCCTCCTTCATCGAGGATCATTCTTATCTCATCCGAAGCTTTTGTTAATCCGGTCTCCGTACCGTGTCCCCTCCTAAATCCGAACTGTGAGGCATCTAGACAGTTGTTGTTGTCTATGTGTTCAGATAGCTGACTATTCATAATTTTTTCAATGATCTTAGATGGGTAGGGAATACAGGCTATGGGTCTGTAACTAGTGACTTTGCAGGGATATAACGTGGGTTTTTTGAGCAGTGGCTTAATTACTGTCTTTTTCCATATGGTGGGGTAGGTGCATGATGTAATCATGGCATTAAAAATATCTGCAAGAATAGTCGATATAGTGTCGGGGACCAGCTTAAGAACTGAAGGTGGACAGGGATCGTTAGGTGAGCCAGAATTAGTTGCCAGCATAAGTTTGTGGACTAGCTCAGGCGAGGTGTGACCGAAAGAAAAACTGGGTAAATTTGGGGGTGTGGGTTCGGGTAAAGTGTGAAACTGATATGTGTCATTAGTAAGTTTATTAAAATTGGAGTAAATATCACAGACCTTTTCTTGGAAATATGTAGAAAGAGCATTGCACCTAGATTGAGACGCTTCTGTGGTGGAGGGTTTGTTGTGGCCAGAGAGGTGGGAAACGGCCTGCAAGAGTTGTTTAATTGAGACTTGGGATGATTCAATTTGATCGTTAAAGAAAATACTCTTCTGAGTAATGATAATCTGTTTGTAGTTCTTTAACTACTCTTTGTAGCAGCTTTTTTCATGAGGTTCATAATTATTACGCCACTTGCGTTCTTGTCATCTGCAGCTTTGTTTTTCTAATCTGAGAGACTCGGTAAACAATGGGGCAGAATTTGAAGTTCTATTGGCAGAACGTTTTTTTATGGGAACAGAAGTGTCAATTGCAATCTCGATGCATGTGGTATAGCGAATGGCTGCAGTTTCCAGATCAGAGGTGTCAAACTCTTTCAAGGGGTCTAATTTATTTCTAAATTTAGGAATATTAATGTTTTTCCATGATTTAAAAGTGTTGGGATTACAAGGTTTCATGGGGGATGAAGTAAGAGGAGAAATATTGAAGCAGACAGCGGAATGATCTGTCCATGTAAGTGGCATGGTACTCTCTATGGTCAAGGAGTTAAGATTGGAAAAAATTCCATCTAACGTATGTCCTGCTAAGTGCGTGGGGGAGTGGAAAAATTGGGTAAGGCCTGCTGCGTTCATTTCGGTTAGGAGGGCGTAAGTGTCGGGGTCCTCATTCATCTCTAGGTGAAAATTAAAATCACCTAAGATGGTAAAATTGTTTTCCCCAGGTACTGGCTCTAAAAGGTGACTCAGGGAGGACAGAAAGGTAGAGCGGGAGCCTGGGGGGCGATAGAGCAGAATGCTTCTAAAGGAACTGGAGTAGGGTGTAACAAAAGTGAAATTCAAGGCTTCGCAGGTATTGATTTTAAAAGGTTCTGTACGTAGAAGGAAGGTGTCGCGATATATTATCGCTATCCCCCCCCCTTTTTTCTGAGATCTGTCAAGTCTAATGTTAGATAATCCCTCCGGAGTAGCTGAGGTGAAATCATGGTCGGACGCCTGCCCCCCCCAGGTTTCGGTGAGTAGCAGGATGTCCAGGTTCCAGCTTTCAGTAAAATAGGCAATTTCGTACATATGTTTCGAAAGTGATCTAACATTTAGAATGGCTAATATGATGGCATTGAGAGATTTGTTGTGGGGTGGAGTAACTGAGGCTGTTAAGTGGGGATAATGTGAAATGAACAAATGGGACAGGTGAACGGAGCATAATTGAGAGCCTGTAGATTTGTAGGGGCGCAGTGAGTGCTAATGTTGCTAAATGATTTCAGATAGACAGCATCGTAGTGAATAACTGGGGTAGAAGGGCGGAATGTATGTGGGCCAGGGGGGGTGGCCCTAGGCTCGGGACAGGCTCGGACGGGCTTGCCTTTGGTGAGCCTTCGGCACGCCGCCGGCGCGGCCGCTGCGCCCGTCCGCTGTGCTTCCGGGGAGGGGGTAACATTTTATAGTGGTGAGGGTGGGAGGGCCAAGCAATTGGTCTGCTCGCCCTCTGACTCACCCAAGATGGCGATGATGTTTAGCTAATGCAGCGCCTAATCGGCTGCTGTGGCCCCAACTTGAATACGGTGAGCGCATGCGTGAGGGAAAGGTAGGAAGTGCTCAGGGAATAGTTTGATAAAATAACAACACACAAATTACAATTTTTTAAAATCGCTAGTCAATGTTCCCGGCTCACGCCTCAGGAACCTTACACTCAGTCTGCCGGGTAAGCAGGCTGCCGAGCAAGTGGGGCTTTTATAGTGGTGAGGGTGGGAGGGCCGAGCAATTGGTCTGTTCGCCCTCTGACTCACCCAAGATGGCGGTGATGTTTAGCTAATGCAGCGCCTAATTGGCTGCTGTGGCCCCAGCTTGAATACGGTGAGCGCAAGCGTGAGGGAAAGGTAGGAAGTGCTCAGGGAATAGTTTGATAAAATAACAACACACAAATTACAATTTTAAAAATCGCTAGTCAATGTTCCCGGCTCACGCCTCAGGAACCTTACACTCAGTCTGTCGGGTATTGATATTAGATTCATACTCTGTTTTGTTATTTGTTCTATGCCCTGGTTCTTAAGTAATACAGATTATCATTCAAAGTGTCCTGAATTGTGAATGATGGGCTCTATCATAACAGAAGTAATCATATTTGCTTTTGGGGGATTTTTTGGTGAGGGTATCCCTGATGAGATGGTATCGGACAATGGCATTCATTTTTCTTTGGACAAAATGAATGAGTCTTTTGTTGTGAATTATCGTTGGCATAAAGTCAGGATTGTGTGGGAGAAAAACTTAACATGCAACATTGCTGTTTTAAAGAGTGACTTGTACCTTGGTGACCATCAAGTCACTGTTGGGGTTTTGGACCCTCAACAATTCAAAGACCAGGCTTATACCCTTATAGTAAATTCATCGTCAGTAAAGGAGATTCAAATTTGACAAGGATGATGAAATGAGAGACAACATGAAGACATATCAGGAGAAGAGGAAACATTAAATGTACATGTTGGAATTATCAAGCTACCTTCCCTTTGGAGACTGTGGGCCAGTTGGTGAGGATAAAGATGCCAGGAATCATTGTGAAAGGATGTACTATTTGGTCTGAACTCCAGGGAATAGCAAAAGTAATTAAGTCAACAGTGAGATTCCAGGATGAGAGAGTATGTAATTTGTCAATGGGCTCTGAGTCGCAAGGTGATGGGAACTCAGTTGCTTGTCCTAGTAAGGATGAGGATGTGATGGAGGACACTGTTTTCTCACAGCTTGGATAAACAGAGCTGGGTGTGGATGGTAGATTTGCACACAAGAGATGTCTTGGCAATAAGGGTGCAGAGTTGTCAAGTACAATTGGTACTTTGGGTGGAGTAATGACTGATCTGCAAATTGTTGATGGTAAAAGTATACAATAGAACAGGGAGTATAAAATAACAGACCGTCCAACAATTATGTGCTGGATTGACTTCCTTGCTGGATCCTTATCTTTGTTGTTGTAGCAGTTTTTGTCGGTTTTGTGTTAAGAAGGTTGTGGATGATACTGTTGTGGAGTTGGTGTGTTTGTGAGGAGGAATATATGTGGCATGGTTGATTGTGGATACTGTGAGAGAGAATGTGGACTGTAAGTGCATGTGGCTGTGTCCTATTGCATATGTGGTGTGAGAAATTGAATATGAGAGGATCTTTGCTGTGGACATTAGCAGTTATAATTCCAGTCACCACTGAGTACCATTTAAACGAAAAGCAGGGTGAATCAGGTGTACAGAGACTATCAGCGTATCCCATCCTTCTTTTCCCTCCAAAGGCACTTAGGGGCCCATTAGGATGGCGGGCGGATCGCCCCCGCCAGGCTGGCGATTGCCACCGCCGGCCTGGTGGGGGCGATCCACCCGCCATCCTTGCTCTGAAGCCCCCCCGCCATATTAGGATGGCGGGGGGACCGCGGCGGATGGTAAGACCACCGTCCGCCTCTTTTTCAGGTATAATATGGTGGCGGTGTCTACGAGACACCGCCACCCATATTATGATGGCCAATTTGAATGCCTTTGCCGCCACGGAAAGGCATGCAGAGAATCCCTGCGGGGGCCCTTTGCGGGCCCCCAGGGACTCCGGGGGGTGGGGGGTGCACATGGGGGTACCTATAGTACCCCCCGCATTTCAAAGTGCAACATTTGCAGGCACCACGCGGTGCCTGTCAGGTTTTGCTTTAAATGCACTACGTGCATTTTTACCATTGCGGCGGGTGACACTTTCAGCACTACCCGCCGCAATGGTAAAAATACAGGATGCGCCCGCCACTGTGGCGTGCGCATCCTAATGCCACCATCGGGACCCCCGCCCTTATGGCGGGCGGTCCCTTTGTCCGCCCGTCATCCTAATGGGGGCCTTAGTATTATTGCCTAAAGTACTTACCAGTAATTCTAGCACCCTGAATCCAAATATCCTTGTTTTATTGATAACCTATGAGGCTTGTCCACTTCTTTCATTCAGGCATCCAATGTAAATTTCAACAAGCCCAAGAATAAGTAGCTATCCTAATGCCAGCACATCCTGTTCATAACAAAGCCTTAGGAGATATTACTCCCCCTAATTCCTTAAGTCATTTTATGTCAACCAGAGCGAGGGAGAAAGGGAGGTAAAGAATGAAATGTGAAAGTTTCAACTCAGAGCATTTCAATTATAGGTAACTAAGTACTTCTCTTTTCCCTTCCCGGTTTCCTTTATTACATTTGAAGAAAAGCCAAGGTAAAAACAGGACAAATTAAGAAATAATTTGAACCAGTGGTGGCTAGTAGGGAATGGTGGCGGTGTGACTGCGGGGAGGTGGGGAGAAGGTTAGAAAGAAAACTTAGCTGATGGTTGCTAGTCGCCGGTCACCAGCCACCGCCTCTCCTCCCACGTAGGTAGCACACAGGCTCCCAGACTCATCTAGCCAATCAAGATGCTGCCTCATTGCAGCATTGTAATTGGTCTGGGTGCCGTGGTTCGGCACTCAGTAGGAGACTGGGAGGCTGTGCACGTTCTTCACCCAATCAGTACATTACAACCTGGTGGAGAACATGCAAAGTTTGCCTGACTGGCTGGCCCAAGACAACCACCAAACTGTCAGCACTTTAGAGTGTGCTTCCCACTCCTCTCCCTGGCCCCTGCTCTGGTCAGCTCAGCCCAGCCTAGCCCAGCCTAGCCCAGCCCAGCCCAGCCCAGCCCCGCCCGCACCTGAGCAGGAACAGAAAAATTAAATGCAAACAACGTTCCGTTATTATAATTTTATGTTTCCTCTGCACTGCTCTAAAGCAGTGAGGCAACCACTAATTCCAACTCTGATAATATATGTAATTGTAAAACTATACATAGTCCATCAACATAGTCGCTACAAACCCTAGAAAAAAATTGAGACAGAGGCCTAAACAGTCACCCTCCAAATGGTAACTAGACATAATATTGAATCCAAAATATAGAATAGCCATAATATCGAAGTAAAAATATAGAATGGACAAAATATAGAATGGACACAATATAGTGGTGAAAAATATTGAATTATAGGTAAGTAATATAATACCGATTTTTTAAATATTGAAAGTCAAAATATCAAAGTTTATAATATAGGTGTTAAAATATATCACATTTTTAATAATATAAAAATTTCTAAAGTGTTTTTTATGTTAGTATATGTGTGAAAAGTGCATAATATTTTTGTAATTTATTTTAAGTCATGAATGTTATGTTATTTAATTTTTGCGTAATTTAATTCTGTAGCGGGTTCTGGGTTTATAGGGGAAAAGGGTGGGAAGTAATTTAATTATATTAAATTAAATATACATTTTTAGAAACTACTAATTTTTTTAAATTTAATTTTGCGTTTTAGTTCTGTAGCGGGTTGTGGGTTTATAGGGGAATAGGGATGGAAGTAATTTAATTGTAATTAATTAAATATTGTTATGTATTTATTGGTATTCATTTTGAATTTATTGGTAATTCGTTAATATTTGGTAATTCATTTTTATTAATTGATTAATTAATAATTATGTTAATTGTATTAATTTATTTTCCGTAGCGGGTTGTGGGTTTATAGGGGAATAGGGTTGGAAGTAATTTAATTGTAAATAAGCAAATCATTTTTATTTATTTATTGGTATTGATTTCTTATTTATTGTTTATTATTTTTTAATTGGTAATTAATTTGTATTAATTGATTAATTGATACTTACGATAATTATATTAATTTATTTTCTGTTGTGGATTGTGGGTTTATAGGGAAATAGGGTGGGGAGTAATTTAATTGTAATTTATTCCATATTAAAAATACTTTTTGTGTATTGACAATTAATTTACTGTTAATTTATTATTTATTGGTATTAATTTTTATTATTAATTAGTTTTTGTTATTGAAAATTAATTAGTTGTTAATTAATTATGAATAGGCAATTAATTTTAATAACTAATATGTATTTGTATTTCTACTTAATTAATTATTGCATAATATTACATTGGTAATTCATTTTAATATATTTTTTATTGGTATTGATATTTAATTTTTTTTTTTTAATATATTAAATCATTACTTTCCCTACTGTTAAACTCACTAGAGTGGGAATAGTAATTTTTACCCATAGGGTAGTCAACACTTTCCCCACCGTTGCACTCTCTGGAGTGGGAATAGTAATTTTTACCCCTACGCTATCCAATGCTTTCCCTATGGTTGAACTCTCTGGAGTGGGAATAGTAATTTTTACCCGCCCGCTATCCAATGCTTTCCCTACTGTTGCACTCTCTGGAGTGGGAATAGTATTTTTTACTCCTATGCTATCCAACGCTTTCCCTATTGCTGCACTCTCTGGGGTGAGAATAGTAATTTTTACCCCTACGCTATCCATCGCTTTCCTTACTGTTGCACTGTCTGGAGAGGGAATAGTACATTTTACCCTCCCACTATCTTACAGTAAAAATATTGTATATTTATTTATTAATATTACGTTAATATATATATATGTATTAAAAATAAAATTATGTTTTTTTACTTAAATTAATTATTTATGAATTATAAGGTTATTTAAGTATTTTTAAGTATGTTTAAGTTAATTGTATTTATTATTTAATTAATTTTAAATTACTTTTAAGCCATTTAAAAAAAATATATATTTAGTCTAACTATATTTTTTACAACAATATTTTTGATTCGATATTTTTGTACTTACCTGATTTGTAGATAGGAATTCAATCTTTTTGCATTCTATACTTTGTCAACAATTTTTTGGTGAGTCTATATTTTTGTATTCGATAATATGTCAGTGATCCCTCCAAATATCGCTCAGAAAAGCCCCTCAGAATTTTGCCAATGAAGCTCACAATCCTCTGGGGTATTTCTTTTGAGCCTCAAAGGACAAAGTAGTTTAGAAATGTGGCATGCCAGAGAATTAAAGACCTGATCCAGTGATGTGGTCAGCAGACTCAAACCTCTTCTGTGTTGAATCAAAATCAAAGGGAGAATCAGACTGTCTAACAGAAGCGACCCTCTCTTCAAATAAATCTTCAGAATTCTATTAACATCCAATTTGTGGAGTTCTTACCCTTCAGGAGAAAGAGAATAAAACCTCCGGAACAAACAAAAATGGGCTGAAACTTTAGGAAGAAAATAGGACGCCAACCTGAGGACTACTCTGTCTGGAAATTATTTGAAAAATGCATGACTAAGAGAGAGAAAGCAAAAGTCTCCTAGACGTTTGACAGAAGTGATCACCATTAAGAAGAAAGTCACAAAAGTTAAGATTTGGAAATCTATTGATAGGAAAAGGACCAAAGGAGAAAACTTGAGAACTTCCAGAACTAAAATCAAATCCCAGCCAGGAACTGCAGACCTAATATGGATGAATATAGACAAACATTTAAGTGAGCGAAACACCAAAGAGTCTCTGTTCTGAACAGAATTTTGGAAACAGAGCGTACTTTTGTCTGGCAGAAACATGTGTCACAGTTTCCCACCATTTCCAACACAGATCTGAAAATAGCTGGGGATGTCGACAAAAGTTCTGAGGAGAAAGGAATTCTAAGCCATAGTATACAGGGCTCACCGTATGTAGGTCACTGCTAGGCAAAATGAAAATGTGATCTTGCAAGTAGAAGGAAACTTAATTCAATCTTCAGCACAGCTCTGCAATGTTGGAAGGGAAGAACAGGCACATGTTGCAACCACTTCCCCTCACTCAGTTTTATAGGAATGACCCATTAAAGGCTGACATTAACCGGATGTACTAGGGGTAAGTGGCCCTGTTAATTAACCCATTTGATTAGGAAAAGGTGTTTTTTATTGGCCTTGGTGTGGCTTGTATTGGAATAATGCCTGAGTGAGGCAGACATGCCATACCTGTAGTGAAGCACACAGAGAAGGGGACAAATAGGTAACTGACACGCACTGTCACTATTCAAATGTTCTACAATTCTCACTTGCTTGTACACTGGTTGTTGATGACTGTCCACATTGTACACATAGGGGTCGATTCCGATTCGGGAAACGAATCCAAACGACGAATCATATTCGTAGCCGTTTCCGTACGAATCGTACAGATCCATCCAAGTCGCGTAGTACGATCCGTAGGTAAAAAATACGTCCGAATCTTTGCAAACCGTGCAAAACACAAGGAGAAATCCGTATGACATAGACCCTCACGGAAAACGTTGCGTAGAAGCAATTTGTACGGAGAGCCACACATTCACATACGCACCGTACCCCTAAACTCAAGGGGTGTTCGCATGGGGTATACGCACCGTACACCTACGGCCTTGGGGGGGGGGATGAACCGTACCCCTACGCACCGTACACCCACAATCATGGGGTGTACGTACGGGACATACGTACCGTATCCCTGAAGTCCAGTAGTGTACGCACCGTACCCGGGGGAGCTGTTTTGTATGCATTTCGAGTCAAAATCTGCTTTCTGAACCTTTTCAGGTCCCGTATCAAGAGAGTCGTATGGAGTGTTGTCCAGACGATTCGTACTTGCTGGGTTGGAAAATTATGCTTCGATCTGTATGGACATCGCGTACTGCATGTTCCGAATGCGAGCAGTACGGATTCTTGAGTCGTACGGTCCTTGGTACGATTCGTACGGAGAACTACTTTGGGTGCACATCGTACTACATCGTACGTACGGGGACGGTTCGGGATAAGATTCGTATGGGAAAAATGCTCCGTGCGGCGATTCGGCAGGATTTAACTGAATCGGAATTGGCCCCATAGTGTCACAAGAATCGGGAACTCCTTACTACTTTCCCTTTGTCTTACCACCTGCACAGTCACCTTCAAAAAGGACCCCAAACTCCTATTTGATGGATGCCTTGGTTAATCACCCTCGACCACACTTAAGTGCTCTCTCCACAAGGACACAAACTACCTTCGTGATATTCCCCATCATCTTAATCGGTGCTTGAACTCTGTAGGACCTTTGACCACCTGCTGCAATTGTCCTAACATCTACTGATGCAAATGTCTGAATTTTATTACTGTAACTGGCTGTAACCTTGTATCCTGCTACTATTGTAAAGCGCTGTAATGCGTACGGGCAATGTCTGCGCTAGCTCAAATAGCAAACAAAAAAAACATAACTGTTGTGTGACCATGGGCACATTTGCTCCATCCTGCTGGAGACAATAGTGGGTTACAAGGTGCATCTAATTCAGTCATTACCTTGATGGTTGTCCGATTGCTGCACAATGTCTGACCACTGCATTTACAGCTCTGGAATTTTATTTTTAAAGTTTTTATTACAAAACAGCAAAGGCCTGGAACAAGCTCCCAGTCAACATCAGACGCTCCCGCACTCTGCACACCTTCAGGAAGAGCCTCAAGACCTGGCTCTTCTTTGAGTGATCTGGAGCTGCACTCCCTAACCCCCTAACCCGCCAGTACCTTGGGACCCTCATGGGTAAATTGCGTGCCTGATTAATTGATTGATTAATTGATTGATTGATTGATTGATTGATGGATCACTAGTCCACTTTACTCAATTCCCCAACAATTATTACAAGGAAGCTGACAACAAAGCGTTTTTTTACCACTTTAGAGCATTCAACTGAGCTCACATTACTGATTGTATCAACCTCTGACCTATGCCACCTAGTGACCCCAAAATGCATATAAACCAATATATAGTTTAATCAGCAAATACAAAATCAAATCAGAAATTCACAGAAAACAGTATTTTTATTTTTAGCATAAATAGCATTACCACTATGTTCTACATAAAACAGTAAATTATTTTGAAAATCTATGTGATGTTACTTTACAGTCAAAGAAAACAAACATTGGTCTTGTGTTGTTAATGCTCTGTGGTTGCAGAATGTGTGCCTTTCTTGGCAAAACCAAAAGTGCGACCACCCACATTAAAAGTATCCCCCCCAAAAAAAAGATGGCTGTCATGTTGCGCAGCATGACGATGTAATGCAAAAGCCATCTTGAAAGTACTTTCATGATCACCTCTAACCGCAATTGGCTTAGTTGGCGCATTTCAAAAACATCCAATATTAGGAAAATCAACAGCGGTGGCCAGCATGGAGAAGGAGAGGGAGAGGAAGAGAAGAAGGGGGATATGTGGTGCCAAGCAGGAAAGGGCAGGAGAGCAATAGAGGAACTGTGTTGAGGGTGGGTATATTTATTTTTCAAAAAGGACAGTGCGAGGGGTAGTAGAAGGAATGGCTGAGCTGGGGGGAGCAACAAGATGTGAGGGGAAGTAGAAGTTGGACAGACAGCAAGAAAACATACCATTACAGTGGCAGCTCCTATGCTAAGGCGGAGGAGCATCGCCCCACTGCTAATAGAGTAGTCACAAGGGAAAAAATAAAACGCTAATAACAAGGTTATCACGACGCTAAGACCAATCACAATGCTGCATTGCAGCATTGTGTTGGGCTCAAGGGAGCTTGTGTGCTGCGTGATTCCTGCAGCTTCTTTGGGAGCAGAGACGTGGCGTCGGAAAAGGTGTGGTTTTTTTAATATTCCCTCCCGCCACCCCAACCCTGATCCCTACCAGCCACCACTGTACAATTACATGGAGTGCTGAACGAAAAAGAGAAAAGTAATTCTTGGAATGAAAGCAACAACGACAGTGTGAAACCAGACATGCTACTGGGAAATCTAGGGAGATGCGTCATGTTGTAAAGCCCTGCGTGACATTATACCTGAATCAGGTATAATGTATGCAGGGTAGGTGTTCCCACGCAGGAAAGCCTTGTAAAAGTGACAAGTGAAATCTACAAGATTTCACTGCATGACTTTTAGGAAGCCACTGCATCAAAACCTTACTCCTACTAGAAAGAGGTGTAAAGAGTGACGCAGTGTATCAGGAATAGCCCGCAACACGCATTGCTGGAGTTGCATCATGCTTGCGACATGACTCCAGCAATGCGTGACTTTTCCGTCAACAGAAGCGTCAGAATTTCTGACGCATCCGTCAATCCTTGCGCCATGTATTTAAAATACTAGCGACTAGTTGTGTTGTCACTGGTGCTAGAATTTCAAGGTCTATTTAGAATGGGGTGGTAAAATACCGATCCTCCAAATTCAGGTCTTCTTTTCGGCGGGTTGTATTTGGAAGATTACAGTGAAAATTATTCAATTATATTAAGAACTAGCTTACCCGTGCTACGATCGCAGAAGAAAGTAAATTTAAGGAAACTTGTTATGATAACATAGAATTTACATTGTGTACTTTTTATTCGAGTGCTTGTGGATACACAATATTTTTTGTTTTTCCGTCTGGTGCGTAGACGAATAAATCAGAAGGTTTTCCGATGTGTGAGCTGGCCACATACAGTTGTCCATGGGAGAAGCACGGATTCTCCAAATGTAGTCCACACACTTGAAGCGATTGTCCTTGTGCTTTGTTGATGGTCATTGCAAAAGCGAGTTGCACCGGAAAGTGTAAACGTTCAGTATTGGAAAGATTATGAGGGCCATGTGTGCCGATATTTAACATTTTTTTTTTTTTGCCAGAAACCTTTGCGAGAGTATACTCAACACATTTTAACACATTTTTTTTTTTTTTTTTTTAGCCAGAAACCATCGTGGGAGTGTACTCAACAACTTCCCAAAGTTTCATGCCGATTGGATGAATGCTGTAGTAATGCATAAAGGACAAACGGACATACTTTGGTTTTTATATATATAGATTTGTGCTTTGACCATGGTATAGAGAAAAATGCAATAGACCGATCTGGAAGCAAACATTACACTTTAAAGTAGTATTTAGACTAGCTCTTTAGTAGGGGACTGCACTTTTTGAACGAGGTTATGTTCTCTTAATTACACTTACAATAAACAGCCCGATGAAACTGTGCACTTGGGGTGCATTATCTTAAAACCTATGTCTCTGACAGGATTTCACAAATTAAGTCCCTTTAACACTTCTTACATAAAACACGTCTCTCCCTCTTCTGCATGGTAGGAACTTTGTAGTGTCAGCTATGGACATGCCATTTTGCAAAATGTTTATTTGTTCATAAAAAGCAGGTGTTACTGAAAGTTTGTGCAATGCACTGGCAGTGAGCAGATAGGAAGTGGGTGGAAAAAGGCTACACATTGCATCTGTTATGGCTGAGCCGAACGGTTTTAACTGGAAAAGGGAGGCCACCTATCGACTATTTATCCTGCATGAGAAAACAGCCATTTGAAAAAAAGACTTGTAAAGTAAGTTTATCAAGCTCAAAGATTCAGCTATTTGAAAGTGCATATAAAGTTAATCTAAAGTGCATATAAAGTGGAATCACATTATAACGTACTTGAGCAAGCATTAGGATAACATTAAGGTTTATAAGAAGGCTTTGATTGGTGTTTAGGGAACCACGAATGACGTTTTGTACAATTTAATGTAATGCATCTTTTTGTAAGCAAGAATTAACATTTTAAGTAAAATATCGTTTCTGTGTTCGAGGTCCTGCTAGAAGTGTTCTGCATCTAATTGGTAGGCTAATAGACATTTCAAAAATTGCCTAATTTGGGTAATGACTTTTGCTTCAAGGTTTCACAATGGTATCTCCTTGTTAGCATCATATTAGCCAAAACGTAATAAATACGATAATGGTTGTTGTTTGTCAATTGGGAAACCTCATTCCACCTCAAGGGGGCAGCGTTGAGTCACACAGTAAAATATAGGAGCACAAAAGACAAGTCTGAAAAGTGAACTTGTAGTTAAAGCCCATGCTAGCCAATATGCAAGTTAGTACTGGAAAAGCCATCAGTTCATTTGTTTTTTATATCAGGTTTTGTTAATTCATCATCATCAAAGCTTTATTTCGATATACAAAATATGATAAAAGCACATCAAAATATAAAATCACAAGTCATTGACAATACATTTGTTAAAAAAGTTACAATAAAAATCATTTGTGTTACAATAAATAATTTAAAAATGGATTAAACTTTAGCAGCTTTGTGAGGGTTTATAGATATAAAAAAACAAAAATCAGCTAAAAGTTGGATCATCTAGTAGCCTTCAACCTAATCAACCAGGCCCAACTAAGAAATTTGGCCACCCACACATTAAGGTTGTGCTAACATCAGCCTTCAGAATTCTAAGTGCAGCGGAGTGGTCCCTGGTTCCAAGCAATAGGCACACAGGTTTAAGCCACTTTTGTCTAGGTTTAGCATAGGCTGGGCATACAAAAAAGACATGAGGGATATTTTCAATTGTACCTTCACAGAAGGGTCAGTCAGGCGATGTTTGGTGCGGGGGCTTCCACTTACTGGTATAGTCACGAAGGGGGAGTGTTCCCAGCCTAAACTGGATAAAAAGGGATCTATTTCTTGGTTTCTTAATAAAATCTAGGTAGGGCTCCAGACGAGGCTTTAATTTATGCTCTCGAAACGCCTCAGTCAGCCTACCTAGATTTGGGTCCCTCTGTTCTTGGTCGTCAACCCATGACCAATATACTCGCTTAATTTCGGCCTTGGATAACAATACCCCATGCTCCCACTCAGTTGGCAGGCCCGTGACAAGTAAGAGCTTTTTTATGTTTCTAATCCAACTAATTTTGTGGGCACCATAAAGATTCATAACTTCTCTTAAACCATCTACATACCTTGAGATCTCCGGGGTCCTCCATAGCCGAGCCCAATATAAAAGAGGGCGTAGAATGGCTAAATCCTTAATAGAACTGGCGAACCAGATCACTCAAGAGTGGTTTAGTGGGGGTACCTCTCGGGAGCAATACAAGATCCTTAAAAAAACTGTTCTCTGAAGTGACTAGGGCATCAACACAATCAAAGCCCCAAAGCTCTGCGCCATAATGCATAGATATCAAGAGCAGGAGCAATGGGTTTGGAAGTGGATGCACAATGTTCCCTCCCTAGCACTCCAACTACCCTTTTGTGGCTTAATGCCATTATATCTATGTGAGGCTGCCATTTCATTTTATCTGAAATTCTAATTCCCAAGTAGTCAAATTCCTGTACACGTTCCAATGACACCCCATCGAGGGAAAGGGTGGATCTTGGTGATCTACTTGGGTTGAAATAGAGGAGCGTAGTTTTTGAGGTGTTTATTACAAGGCCTCTAAGCTTGCAGAACAGACAGAAACGGTCCAGCAGCTTCTGCAGCCCTGCAGGAGTCTTTGATACCAACAGCGCATCGTCCGCAAAGAGAAGTGCGGGGACTTTATCACCTGCCAATACTGGGGCATCAAATGAAAAGAAAGGAGGGGTTTGGCCCTGTAGGGAAGAGGGTAGGTAGGGCCTGTAAATGCCAAAGAAGGGGGAAATTTACCTATGCCTCTATATGCAAAATTGCAACAATTAATGAGTAACAAAGAGAAAACCACACTGTTAGTTATCTCAGACACTTGATTTATGTCTATTATTTTTGAAAAATTCAGAAATTGTACATTACTTACGGCAGAAAAGAATACATAGTCAACTTCACATTGAACACACTACAAACATTTTTTGCAAGGGAAAAAGCACAAAAAACAAGTGTGTAAACAATTATATAAATTCTAGTGAACATATCAACATAATGTGCATATACATTGGACACAGTGATGAGCAATTATCTCGAAAAACAGTAAAGGACAGACTTTCAAACAGTCAAATCGGATAATGAACGTTTGGGGGGTACGTTTTATTCAAAAGACTCACATGACCACGCCCTGATGAGAATCCGATGATTCACACATTGGTATTCGAAACGCGTTGGCATTTAGCATCTATGTTTTCGCCCAAAATCATTGGCTTGTCTTAATTGATGTTCGTTTTTTTCCTGTATTCATACAATTACCACACTACAACAAATAGTGTCACAGGAAGTTGGGCGGGTATTGAATAAAACGTACCCCCCAAACGTTCATTATCTGATTTGACTGTTTGAAAGTCTGTCCTTTACTGTTTTTCGAGATAATTGCTCATCACTGTGTCCAATGTATATGCACATTATGTTGATATGTTCACTAGAATTTATATAATTGTTTACACACTTGTTTTTTGTGCTTTTTCCCTTGCAAAAAATGTTTGTAGTGTGTTCAATGTGAAGTTGACTATGTATTCTTTTCTGCCGTAAGTAATGTACAATTTCTGAATTTTTCAAAAATAATAGACATAAATCAAGTGTCTGAGATAACTAACAGTGTGGTTTTCTCTTTGTTACTCATTAATTGTTGCAATTTTGCATATAGAGGCATAGGTAATACTGGGGCATCAGCATTAATATCGAGCAGGAAAGAGACTACGCCATTCACGAATAACGTGAAGAGTGTTGGGGCTAGTACACAGCCCTGGCGTACCCCACGATTCACAGGGATTCTGTCAGTTTTTTGCTCCTGTGTACCCCATCTAAAACGGGCGTAGGTGCCGTCATGCATGCGTGCCAGAAGATTCACTATGGGTGGGGGAATCCCCATCTCCTCCAGGATCATCCAAAGGTGGTCTCGAGGAACCAGGTCAAAGGCGGTCTTTAAGTCAATAAATGCCAAATAAAGACCGCCTTTGCCAATGGTGACCACCTTCAAGTGTAGGAGTACCAGCCTAAAAGCCTGGTCTATCGTGCCTGTGCAGGTCCTAAAGCCCGCCTGAAAGTGTGAGATGATATTGTTCTCATCAGCCCAGGAAATAACCTTCTCCAGGAGTACCCTGCCAACTAATTTCTGTCCTGCATCTATAAGACTAATTGGGCGATAGTTGGCAGGGTGCTCCCTGAGGCCCTTCTTATAGATAGGGATCACTTCAGCCGCCTTCCATGAACTGGGGACAGGTGAACCCTCCAACAGAGCATTCGTTAAATTTACAAAATAAGAGGCACAGCCTTCAGGATTAGCTTTTAAAAGATCGCCCGGTACACCATCCTGCCCTGGGGCTTTAGCAGGTACTATCTTAGATATTGCCACCAGCACCTCTATCTTATCAACTCTAGTTAGGGGAATCCCTCCGGAACCAATAGCCAGGGCACCGCTCAAATGCCCTGGAGCTCCGGGAAGTTCACCACCCCCATAGAGTTTACTGAAGTGCTCAAAATATTCAGTATCTGTAATATGGTTGGGGATTTGGTCCGGGTCACACCCATTAGATCTTCTAACTAGGGCCCAAAATAGCTCACCGTTCTTAGCATTACTTGCAGCTCTGAGGTTTTCCCAATGAGATTCTTCCCACTCCCGTCTAGCTGTTGTCATGGCTTGTTTATAGTGCAATCTGGCCACCCGAACAGCAACTGGATTGCTAGATTTAATAGCAAGAATCACGTTGTTCTTCCTCATTCTGCAATTACTGTCAAACCATTTCTGCACTGGCTTGGCAGTTGTCGAGCTCTTCTTACCTGAGACTACGAACAGTTTGCCAATCTGATCTATAGTGTCAGTGTAAATAGTATCTACCTCCGCAGGCCCAGCCGTGCCATTACATGCTGCTGAAAGCCTTAAGGACTGCTGTAACGACCGGATTCTCAGACCAGATAGAATCAGCTCATCGGAGCACCACCAACCCAGCCGGAACGTAACAACTTCCCTCCTTAGGACCTATTAACAACAGGTATCTATGTCTCCTACCTAAGGATGGGGAATTAGCAATGTACATGCATAAGTTTTCTACAATATCACACTCACACCAGCTAGTCTCGCGGCAACCCGGGCCCAGACTAGTCTACCCTAGGGCAGTTCTGATTAGTTACCATTACACACTGACTACAATCAGCGCTCGCTCAAGCCACAATCTTGTGGGTATAGGCACCAGTGTCCCCCCTGGTGTTCTCTTACTTACACCCCAAGCCACAATCTTGTGGGTATCGGCACCAGTGTCCCCCCTGGTGTACTCTTACTTACACCCCAAGCCACAATCTTGTGGGTATCGGCACCAGTGTCCCCCCTGGTGTTCTCATTAACGCCGCTTACCAACGACGATCACTTTCCTACAAATACCATTAGGAGGGATCTTTCGTTATCTACTAGGGATATGATACTACAATATTATAGATCACACAACAAGTTACCAAATTAGATGATGTACAACTTATCCTCCACTTCAAGGGCCCCTCTCTCCCTCATTGTTATGTTATGTTATGTTATGTTATGCGTTTTTATTTGGCGCACAGATGCTCCAGCTAAGGAGCGTCCTGGCGCCCGACAAGGTAGCTGCACAACACAACTAAACAAAAAACAAACGTATATACACAAACTAAGGGAATAAAAAGGTTTTCACCGCGCGGCGGAAGGAAAGCAAATCTCTCATAGCGCGAATCGCCGGGGGCAGGGAGTTCCACAGGGCCGCCGCACGCACTCGGAACGAGCGTCCTCCAGCTCTACTCCGCTTGAAGCGCGGCACAACCGCCAGTTCTAGGTCCGCAGATCTTAAGAGTCGCGCAGGGGTGTAGTTGGTAAGTAGGGCCATAAGGATCGTTGCTGGGGACCCCTTCAGAATTTTATAGGCGACGCAGAGGACCTTAAACTGGATCCGCTGGGCCACCGGGAGCCAATGCAGTGACCGTAGGGTACTAGAGGTAGGACAGAATCTTGGGAGGCCTACCACCGCTCTAGCTGCGGCGTTCTGGATCCTTTGTAAGCGCCCGATCTCTGCCTGATTCAGACCAGCCAGCAAGGAACTCGCATAATCCAGCCTGGAGATGACAGTGGCCTGGATCATGAGTTGCCTGGTGGGGGCATCGAAGAACTTAAGCACAGGACGGAGCCCGCGCAAGATGCCAAAGCAACATGCTGCCGTGCGTTTGGTATGGCACGCAAACGTGAGGGAGGGGTCCTGCCAAACCCCGAGGTTCTTAAGCTCGGCGACTGGGATGGGAGCAGGACCCAACTCCCCAGGCCACCATCTCTCTCCCCACAGATCCGGCCGTCTACCAAAAACCATGACCTCGGTCTTACTAGCGTTCAGCTGGAGACAATTAGACGTCATCCAGCTGGCGACCGCCCGCAGTCCTTGTTGAAACCTGGGGGCATCGACTTCGGCATCCCCGCTGATCGTGACCGCTAGCTGGGTGTCATCGGCATATGACACCATCGTCATGCCCCATTGTCGGACAACCTCAGCTAGCGGCCTTACGTACAGATTAAACAGCGTAGGACTCAGCGAGGAGCCTTGGGGGACCCCCAGGGTCAACGGATGGAATTTGGACTGGTAAGGTGGGACGGTCACGCTAAAGGCCCGGTTGGTTAAAAACGACCGGAACCACTGGAGAGCGATACCGGTGACACCAGCCTCCTCTAGGCGCAACAGAAGGATCGGGTGCGAGACGGTGTCAAAGGCAGCGCTCAGGACTAATAACACGAGCGCTGTCGTTTGTCCCGCGTCAAGCACGGAGCGAAGATGCTCCACCATATAAAGCAGAGCCGTCTCCGTGCTGTGATCAGCCCTAAACCCATTCTGCGTTGCGTCGAGGATGTCAGCGCGGCGAAGATGTTCCAAAAGGACGGCGTTTACATGCGCCTCCATAACCTTAGCCGGCTACGGCAAGAGTGAAATCGGCCGGTAGCTCTCAGGCTTGCTGCCGTCCAGGCTGGGTTTCTTAAGTATAGGCCGAACCATGGCTCGCTTCCACATCAGTGGGACCTCGCCAGATGTTAGCGACAAGTTGATCAAAGAGCATAGCGGTGAGCTATCATGTGCCGCTAGGTCTTTGAACACATCTGGACAAAGTGGATCCTCTGGGGACCCAGACTTCACTCGGCGGGCCAATGTGTCAAGGCTATCCGATGTTAACAAAGGTAAGGAATGCAATCCCTCAGATGGCAGTGGCTTAGGAGATGGATTAGCCGAGGGAGTGGCCGGAGGAAAGGCCCGATAAATGGCATTTACCTTTTCCAGGAAAAACTCTGCCAACTTTTCACAGTGCTCAGCAGAGCTCTGGTGCGTCGTTGTTACTTTTTTGGCAGTAAGGTCTTTCAATACCTTAAAGATAGCCTTAGACGGGTTCGAACTACTCCTAAATTGTTCAGCATAAAATGCGGCACGAGTTCTACATACCGCCCGGTGATACACTTTCACAGTCGACAGGTAGAGAACTTTCTTCGTGCTGTTATAGGCTTTACGCCAAGCCCGCTCTGCACGCCTACAGGAGACCTTCAGTGCTCGCAGTGAGTCGTCGTACCAGGGGCTGGCTTTACCAGCTCCAGTTTTACAGCTTACCAAGGGAATAAGGGTGTCCAGAGCCCTGGATACCCAGTTGCAAAACCTGTCATAAACCTGATCAGGCGATCCTAGGATGTCAAATGGGTCAGCCGATAGGAGATGGAAAAACTCATCCAGCTTAAGTTTGTTCCAGCGTCGTCTTGGAACCGAGCACACCACTGGCTTAGGTTGAGTAGCCGAGATAGGGCAATGGATCTGTATCAAATAATGATCAGTCCATGCTAGAGGTGTGTAGCTGGTAATGCAGGCTTCCGTAAGATTAGTGAAAAACGGATCAAGGGTATGACCCCCTGAATGGGTGGGCTGTGCCACCAGCTGATTCAGCTGGAGCGCCTCAAGGTCTGCCACAAAACTGGACACCGAGGGACTGATAGAATTGTCAAAATGCAAATTTAAGTCTCCAATGATGGAAAAATTGGAGCACCCCGTAGCCAGTTCACTAATGGTGTCAGGTAGCGCCGCTCTGAAAGCCACTTCACTCCCCGGGGGCCGATAAATCAATAGGCCTGACAGGGTGAAGTTTGATGTAATGGCTACCTTGAACAATGCACTTTCGCAACCCGGGATTTTTTGCCCATGCCACGTACAAGAATAGCAAGATTTAACAGCAAGCGCTATTCCTCCGCCTCTTGAAGCTCGGTTTAAAGTGAATACCAAGTATTCCGGCGGGAAGGCCAGATTGACAATGGCCGTGTCGGCATCCTGCAGCCAGGTCTCTGTCACACAGAATAGATCAGGCAACTCCTCATCTAGCAGATCATGAATGTCTAGATGATGCTTAACTAGCGACCTGGCATTGAGATTCCATACACTAATACGAGGCTGTGGGCTTATGGCTGCGCGGGTGGCCTTACTGCGGCTCCTGCTTACGGGGGCGGACAAGGAGAAGCAACCGCAGCCACACAATAACGGGCCGCATAAGCGATCTACCCGAGACGCCGTGCAGGTCACCCAGGACCGGTTGATGGCCACCAGACTGTCTCTAGTGTAGCACCGCATGATGTAAAGGAGTACGGCCAGGAGGGGGGTCAGAGTCCAGCCACGTCCAGCGCGTCCTGTCGCAGACGGGCGCAGACGGGCAGGACTCTGGCACGACTCCGGCCACGCGAGGACGCGCCCGCTCCGCGATCCCGCTACGGAAGGGAGGAGCATTTAGTAGGCGTCCCCTCGCACACACATGCGCAGTCACGCGCTGGCAAAGGAAGCTGCTCTGCCCCTAACAACTATGGTGTTCCCTGATCGGGAATTGCGTCCGTTCATGAAAGCAATGTCTGACTAGAAGAACAGGTTACCCTGATTGTACAAGAATAAAAGGCACATGCTGGTTCACTAAGAACTGGGGTACTTTATTACAATAATCATAACAATATAATACTATACTATAACATATAGCCTGCAAAGGAAAATGAAAGGTTAGAATGTGCACACTAAGAGGAAAAGGGTCGACGTCACCTGATTAATATGAAGTCTGGATTCAGCAGTCATCTAGGTTCCCTTCTCGTCTGTGCCTTGGCTCGTCTTAAGGTCACACTTCTGCAGTCACGGATACACGTCTGCACCGCTATGCTCGTCTTCTCTGCTTCCCTCCAAGTCACTGGAACCTTCTTCTCATTAGCTGCTTTCTCTCTGGCTGTTCTGCACTACTCCTCTCTCCTCTCAATCACGGACCATCTTCACTTCTCGGCTTCGATCTTATAACTCCGTTTCAGCCACTCGGGTATTCGTTCTCTTAACTAACTGCTTCACTCTTTATGCTCTGATCTTAATGTCAAAGCTCGCCAGCTGCTCCAACTAAAATGTCTTCAATCTTTCTAAGAGAGTATCAGCTCTTTGATCTTTCTCAGACTTTAAAATGGCGACTGTCTGCCCTTAAGTAATTAATGGCATTGACGCTAACGGCTAGCTGCCGCCTATGGACTGACTCACTGACTGCCTCATGCTTTCACTAATATGAAAGCTCGTTCCTTCATGGAAAGTTACGGCCAGTAACCTGCCGCCCACCAAATTCTTGTACCTCCCCGTACCAAGGACACGTTCCCAGACGGCCTGCCTGATGTTGTGTTTTCGGAGTGGAGAAAAATACAGTCTTTCGATAAGGGCCAGCCTGAGCCGGTTCTCTCCAAGCGAACAACACCTCGTAACTAAAACATTACATTTGACCTAGAAGCATCTCAAGCTGCCGGGGCAGAAAGAAAGATGGAGTCTCTCCCGTTTGAGGCCTACAAGGCCCGAAATAAGCATAACTCCATAGAAGGTATACTAACACTCTTCCAAAAGGACGGATAATCACTAATACCAATGAATCTATCCCCTAACATAAGTTTATAAGCCCTGATCTAAGGAAAAGGGTACAGAACTGTATTAATACGCCTTGTGAATAGGCCCTGTCTAGGGTTCTAATCCTCGCACTAGAATGATAGTAGACTGAAGTCACTTCCAATCATCTTCATTTAAAGAAGGGCCGGAAAAGTCGGTCAGAACACTTCACCCTTGACTTCAGTCTATTAATCATTCGCTAAATGGAACTAACATCTGTAGAAGAATAATATGAAACAAAACTAACTGATCTATTTTTCGTGCCAAATCTACAGTATTGTAGTAGGGAAGGAATGCACTGAATAAAGCAGCAAATAGCTACTAAAATGCGAATAGTAATCATAATACCCCCTAATATTCGTCGTAAAGAATGTAAGTCAGGTAACCAATTGAAGAGCCAGTCAAACCAGCCCGGGTCAATGTGTTTTCTAACCTGTTCAGTCAAGTCATGAAGTTTGTCAATATGAGCCTGAATGGATTTAGTATGGTCAGACAGGTTAAAACAACAAAGACCTTCAAAATCAGAACAATCATGTCCATGTTTGAGCAAAAGATAATCAATGGCAGCCCGGTTTTGCAAGATGGCTCTGCGTTCACCCTGGGCATCTAATAACCTGTCAGATAGAATTGTAGAAGTATGATTAATTGATTTAACCATCCAGCAGGCCATCTTCCCTATAGATTTGGCATTATAGACGGCCAATGCTGGAACACTAATAATCGAAATAGCTAAACTAAGGTATTCAGATTTGGAGTACAAATGTAGGGAAGAATCACAGTCTTCATGTAACATCATAGCATCACGAACTACACGGGAATAGGTATTAGGATGTGAAGAAAAAATCAATAAACTTAATCTAGTGATGGAACAAGGGCCTCCGGAAATATTTGCAGGAATATAGGGCCAGGAAGTATTACCACAAGAGAAAAGCCATCCAGAAGGTAACAACATTGTACGATAATGGCTAGGGGCAACTACTAGACTTTTACAGGTCATATTATTTTTAACAGAAGTACATGACTTCGGAGGTCTTCGGGAGCACAAAGTTCGTTCATGAGCGGAAAAGGAAGTAGCCGCTCTTAACTTCAAACGCATACATTCAGTAATTGCATTGGGATCACATGTGAGAAAGAAGCAAAGGTCACCCTGGGTGATATTATATGTGGTTATTTGGGAATGAATCGGGGGCGTTGAATCTGAAAGTATAGTACACAAAGAACAATACTCGTGGGTGGCGAAGTCACCCAGGATCACATTAGGGCGGGCATTTGATATATTAAAAATATGCGTTAAAGTCTCCAACGAGGCGGGGACAGCAACCAGACAAGTCGCTAGAATGTCAGTCACCGAACGCATCGGTGTCAAGCAAAAATGTGGAGAATTGGTAACTCGTTTAGCTAAAGTAGTCCAAAAGTTAGATGATGAATCCCACGCAGCAAAGGAACGCGGTACTCGGGTTCTCGAATCAACCAAAGTCTGTGGGTTCCCTCCTCTCCCGACGTAGCAGACCAAAAGGAGTCCACCGCCGGCACATCCTGCAGCAGCAGTCCAGAGAATGATCTGAAAGAAAATCAAATACAGGCATTATTTATTCTCGTAGGTAACATTTGTCAGCTGGGACAGCTTCCCAGCTATCTTTCCCTGGTCTCATAACTAGAATGGTATTATCATGACGGGTTGCAATAACTTCAGCTTGTTCAGGGGGATTTTTAGGCAATTGCACCCACACTCTCGCTCCCGGGTTATCCGTAGAGCCAAAACCTTGTTGTCCCCGTACAGTTAGCAACGTTGGGGCAGTGCCTTTCTGAATCTCACCACTGAAAACAGGCATGATTAGCAACTGAGCAATTCGGTCAGTCTTTTGAATTGATAAATCAACCTCACTGCTATTTAGCAGGAGCACCTTAATCTCTCCCTGATAATCACTGTCAATGACTCCTCCGAGTACTTGAATGCCTGTTAAGGCCAGGCCCGACCTAGGGGCCATCAGTCCAAAATTTCCAGTTGGTATACAGACACCAACACCAGTTCCAATGATAACTCGATCTTTGCTCTTGATTACAGTGTCATGCATGGCATGCAGGTCCAAGCCTGCGGAGCCTAGGGTCGCTCTGCATGGAGCCAGTGCTCTGGGGGAAATTTCCCAGTACATTACAGTATTGCCAATGGAGTTGGGCTTTGCATCAACAGTTGGAGGAAATAAACGCATTAATGGAGATTCAGCATTCAGAAAGGGACGATTATTTAATATTAACAGTGCTTGAAACAAATAATCTCTCCAATTCTTATATTTGTTGTCAGTTAATTTTCGTAATTGATCTTTTAACAAACCATTCATTCTCTCGATAAGGCCTGATGCCTGTGGATAATATGGTATATGAAACACCCATTCAATATTATTTTCCACACAAAATTCCTGCACCAATCTTCCACGAAAATGGGATGCGTTATCAGATTGAATTTGAAATGGAACACCATAATAGAGCATAATCAATTCTAATGTTTTAATGGTATTCACTTGGGTAGCTTGTTTACAGGGAAAGGCCACTAAAAGGCCACTGTATGTATCAACAATGGTACAAACATATTGGCAGTTTTTACTCATAGGGAGTGGACCAATATAATCAATCTGCCAAATTTGAGCGGGCAATTGTCCTCGATGTAAATGACCTTTAACAATTTGAGGTACTTTTCGTTGTCTGGAATGTTGGCAAATGGGACAATGTAAAATGGTATCTTTAATTAAATTTAAAGGAATATAAATTCCTCGATCGGCGGCCCACCTGCTAGTGGCTCTCTCTCCAAAATGTCCTGCTTTCTGGTGGACCCATTTCGCCAATCCCGCCAAATCAGAATCTTGCATGTCCACCACTGCCTCAGCAATTTTAGATTTTTCATCTGCAATGTTATGAAAGAATTTGTCAAGGGAGTCTATCGGGGTATGAGCATCCACATGAAAGATTGTGACAGTACTCTGTGGGAGCATTTCCCAAATTTCTTGCCATAATTCTTTTCCCCACAGTTCTTTTGAATGCAATTCCCAATTATGAGAATGCCAAGTTGGTAACCAGACTGCCAGTCCATTAGCAGGGGACCAGGAATCAGTAAAATATGACATGTGCCAGGTAATTCTTGTTTCAAAACTTGATAAACAGCATATAATTCAACAAATTGACTACTCTTTCCCTCACCAGTTGTACTCAGCAATTTTTGTGTGATCGGATCATAGGACACTGCCTTCCAATGCCGTTTCTCTCCTATGAACCTTGCCGAACCATCCGTAAACCACACATGGCTTCTGTCCTCCACGGACAAATCATCAAATGGCTTACCCCACTTAACAGGAGATTCCTGTACTGCAGGTACGGAGCAATCACTTCCAATCTCAGTCGATGGCGCCTGCGCCACTTGCTCATGTAAAGATGCTTCGGTCCCACACGTGCCCTATCTTGAATGTACCACTTCCACTTAATCACACTTGCTTCTAGAGCATGTCCAATTCGATGAGTTTTCGGCGAACTCAAAACCCACTGCATGATAGGAATTTCAGGTCTCAAAATCACATCATGTCCCAAAGTCAATTGCTCGGTATCCACCAGAGCTCAATAACATGCAAGTAACTGTTTTTCAAAAGGTGTATAACGCTCACCAGCATCGGGTAACTTTTTGGTCCAGAAACCTAACGGTACTTTATGTCTGCCTTGTTTTTGCCACAAACTCCAATTTGCATAAAGACCTTGCACAGACACATTCAAATCCACATTACCATCGCACACAGGCCACAAATCCAAAGCATACTGAATCGCTTCTTTTGCGAAATTGAACGCATCTTGCTGTGGTTTACCCCATTCAAACACATTCTTTTTGCGAGTGACTCGATATAAAGGGGCCAATATCTGAATCAAATGTGGAATATGCTGGCCCCAAAAGCCAAACAAGCCAATGAAGCTCTGGGCCTCTCTCCTATTTCTTGGGACTGCAAAATCCAGAACTTTCTGTTTCACCTGTGGAATCACCTCTCTGTGACCTTCATGCCAATTGATGCCTAAAAACGTTACATTTTGAGATGGACCTTGTAACTTATCAGGATTGATTTCCCAATCTTTCTCACGCAAGCACTCAAAGATTTGATCTAATTGGGTCTGAACTTGATCTTGTGTCTCACCTTGAATTAAAATGTCATCAATATAGTGACATATCTGGATTTGCGGGTGTACAGGTACTTCGGACAAATGTTCCGCCACCAGCCGGTGACAGATCGTAGGACTATGTACATAGCCTTGGGGAAGACTTCTAAACGTCATTTGACGTCCATTCCATGTAAAACTAAATTGTTCCTGACACTCGGGGGCAATCGGAATTGAAAAGAAAGCATTGGCAATATCAATAGACGCATACAATTTACCTGGATGCTTCTGGATTCTCTCAATTAAAGTAATGATGTCTGGTACTGCAACAGTCAAAGGGGGTGTATGTTTGTTCAATTCGTGGTAATCAACAGTCATGCGCCAAGAATTATCACTTTTACGCACAAGCCAAACGGGATTATTCCAAGCAGAAGTAACTGGAGTTATAACTCCTGCATCCATCAAATCCTGAATAGTAGCACTAATTTCTTCATGGCCACCTGGGATACGATACTGCTTCTGAGAAACAACTTTTGTAGCCTGGAGAATTTTAATAGGGGGCATTCTTAAACGACCAACCCGTACGGGTCTGGACGATATATAATGTTTAGTTCCAAATTGATAACAGCCGTCATCTAAATGCAAAGTCATTCCTTTCAAAATGTCAATTCCAATTATATATTCCAAAAGTGGCACAACTAATACAGAATATTCTTTTCGGGGAATTCTGCCTATTCTAATTTCAAGTGCAGTTTGGACTGCAGGGGTTTCTTTCCCACCTAAACCAGTAATTGTGAAAAATTGGCCTTTAAATTTCTTTGATTTTCCATGAATAAGAGTGGCCTCCGCTCCTGTATCTACCAATGCTCGGGCCCTTTGGATATTACGATGTTTCCAAAAAATTTCAATATTTACATAGGGTCTATTGTCTTTATGAGCCCACCTGCGTACTGGAGCTTGACCTATTTCCTAGTCATTTTTACTGCGTTCTGTCAACCAGGACAAATCAGGGTAAATGCTCTCATGTTTCTTGGGTATCAAAACATCATGTTCATATCCATCTCCATTACGAAATGGATTCCTGTCATCTGTATGGAACTGTGAGTTTCGATCAGAAAGTCTGTGTCGATCCTCCCTTCTCCTCAACTCAGGGGACTGATCCCTTTCATCTCTATATCTGCTGTTAACATGATCATCTCTCCCCCTTTCTCTTTCCCCCTCTCTCTTTTTCACGTCTAGGGGACACATCACGCTCATACCGCCGTTCACCACGACAACCAGAATCATCACGACGTTTATCGTCTCCACTGTCATCAGAATATCCATGATCACAATCATTCTTACGCACACGCGGGGCACCCTCCTTTCGATCCAAACCACGCTTGCAAAACATGTCCCACAAGCGATTATTAGGTTCACCATCAATGTCTTCCTTTTTCACACCATCAGCCAACAGTGCCAGAAACATATCACGTCTAGAGAACTTATAATCACCAGCAGTACGACCCTCCGGTCGAGATTGTCTCTCAGGTTTAAACCAGTCACCCAACTCACCAAGCTGACGGACAGATTCAAGCACCATAGACAATGGATTTCCTGTCTGGTTGATTAACAAAGTCATCATAACCTGCTTATAAGCAACAGGGGAAGAACGGATAATGCGATTCTGCACAGAAGATGTCAACAAACCATCCAACAACCTGTCAGCAGTACTCAGAAAAATCGCAGTTTTCATCACCTCCTCTTTAAGCCGTTGCGATGCACCTCGTAAGGTATACCACGGCTTTTCATTTACAGGCCAATCAGATTCAGTAGGGTATTTGTGATTACAGCCATCAGTTGCTAACTGGAGCAAACTAATCTGGCCAACACCATTAAAATTCCGAAAATGATCTTGTACAGTAGAATCGGAACTCAAGGAACAAAATCTTAAGGCATCCCCTGCATCTAACATGATACCTGCAGCGCCTAGCTCATAAAGGCGCACCATCCATGTAAGTAAGGCCTCACCAGGCCGTTGTCGAAATCGTTGCAAAATATCACTACCTGTTGAGTAAAATCTTCAATATTATCCATATGAATACCATTTGGATTACCAGGAGCTTGTTGCAATTTTCGTCGAAAAACCGGATGCGCACAAACCTCCGGACGAGCAACCGAAGAAGCCCGATCCATAGATTTAGAGAAACATTCAGAAGGATTTCTCCACCCTGTTGCTTCCTTCACGTTGGGTCTGCCGTGCTGCTGAACTTTTCCCCACATTTTTTGGAAACTGCTCGCGGAACCCGCTGCGCCGGTCCAGCTTCGTGTGGGGCTGCTTGACTCAGACGGACATCGTTGGGACTTTGCCTGTGGGGGCTTGGTCAAGAAGGGCTGCGAGCGTGTTGTGGGCGCAGGACTACAAGTCCCATGAGCGCCCGCAACCCCCAATTGTCACCAGCTGGGACGCTCTCCCTGCAGGCTCCTCCCCACTTTCAACATCGAGGTAAAAGTCGCCACCTCTGGTTCACTTGCGGATTTCTCCACCCTGTTGCTTCCTTCACGTTGGGTCTGCCGTGCTGCTGAACTTTTCCCCGCATTTCTTGGAAACTGCTCGCGGAACCCGCTGTGCGGGTCCCGCTTCGTGTGGAGCTGCTTGACTCAGACGGACATCGTTGGGACTTTGCCTGTGGGGGCTTGGTCGAGCAGGGCTGCGAGTGTGTTGCGCGCGCAGGACTACAAGTCCCAGGAGCGCCCGCAACCCCCAATTGTCACCAGCTGGGACGCTCTCCCTGCAGGCTCCTCCCCACCTTCAACATCGAGGTAAAAGTCGCCACCTCTGGTTCACTTGCGGATTTCTCCACCCTGTTGCTACCTTCACGGTGGGTCTGCCGTGCTGCTGAACTTTTCCCCGCATTTCTTGGAAACTGCTCGCGGAACCCGCTGCGCGGGTCCCGCTTCGTGTGGGGCTGCTTGACTCAGACGGACATCGTTGGGACTTTGCCTGTGGGGGCTTGGTCGAGCAGGGCTGCGAGCGTGTTGCGGGCGCAGGACTACAAGTCCCAGGAGCGCCCGCAATCCCCAATTGTCACCAGCTGGGACGCTCTCCCTGCAGGCTCCTCCCCACTTTCAACATCGAGGTAAAAGTCGCCACCTCTGGTTCACTTGCGGATTTCTCCACCCTGTTGCTTCCTTCACATTGGGTCTGCCGTGCTGCTGAACTTTTCCCCGCATTTCTTGGAAACTGCTCGGGTAATCCGCTGCGCGGGTCCCGCTTTGTGTGGGGCTGCCTGACTCAGACGGACATCGTTGGGACTTTGCCTGTGGGGGCTTGGTCGAGCAGAGCTGCGAGCGTGTTGCGGGCGCAGGACTACAAGTCCCAGGAGTGCCCGCAACCCCCAATTGTCACCAGCTGGGACGCTCTCCCTGCAGGCTCCTCCCCACTACATCCTAGTTAGTATATCTACGGCAGGCGAGTCCCGCTGCGCGGGAGCGCGCAGGAGCGACCTGGAGAAGCCCGGGACAAGGGCGGGACCGTCTATGGCCGTTAGGGGCCGAAGGAGGCCGGGCTGGGCCAGGTCTCTAACCTATAATACTGTGTATCTATTACCTTTGTTACTGTGCCCTAGGGTGTAGTTTGACTGTGGGTCCAGTTTATAGTGGTTAATACTCTGTCTAGTTGCAGATATGTCTAGTTCTCTCCCCCCTAGTGTGGGTGTTTCATTCCATGGGCCCCTTGACAAATATTTTGAAAAAGCAAGTAAGGAGATTGATAAAGAACTTCTTCTCGCAGAAAGGCGCGCTGAGCGACGTCGTTCTATTGAACTCCTCAAACAAATTCCGCTGCCCACTCAGCCTGGATTAAATAACTCTCAGGAACTGGCAGTGCAAGGGAAGACGATTTTTGAATTGGATTCGATAAGCACTGACCAAATTCCTAGTATTTTCCGAGTACCTAACTGTTCCCCTGTTTGTTCTTTAACTAATAGTGTGGGTCATATTAACAGTCCTACCCCTGCCCCGATTAGCCCCAACAATCTTAATAACCATGTTGATCAGATTGCTGCCCCCGAGTTACACTCACCCTTTACTAATCAATCCAGTTTGAGTGTTGGTCCGGGTGAGAATACTCTGGCCCAAACTAATAGTGTCCCTGAACCCAAATCTTCTAAAAATATACGAGCTGTCTGCTCCCCCCCTAGGAAGAAAAGGAAAAAGGGTGGCGTGAAAAGAAAAGATATTGGCCAACAAACTCTTCCTTCTACCTCATTCACCCAGATAACTGACCTTACGGTACTTCCTGTGATTGAGGTTCCCTCTGGGACTCCCCATCTACCAACGCCCTCTGTGGATATCTCTACTGGGTTTAACAAGGAGTGTTACGACATTTTTGAGAAACTCCTAAAATCATACATGTTACCTCTTTTGGAGCGAGTAAGGTTATTAGTCGAAAAAATGGATCGCCTCTTGGCTCCTGTGGTCACACCTCAACCCATGAGCTCTGATAGTCAGCCTGTCCATCCATCCAAGCCTAGCGTCACTGTCACTGTTCCTAGTATTCACCCCGGAAATAATAGCAACACTAAAGCCAACAGCAAACCAAAGGCTCAGGATTTGTCACTTAAACCCCTACGTGCTTCCAATACTGTTAAAGAGAAGCCGCTATTGTCCTGTAATAAGTCAACTACTGAGGGAAATAAGTCAACTCTCAATCAAGGGGTAGTTAAACCTGACAATTCCACTTATAGACCACTTCTAAACCGCAGGAACATTGTAGAACCTCCACCTGATTCTGCTAATTTTGGTATCATTCTGACGGGTGTGCCTCCAATCTCTAATGGTAACAGGGAAAGTAACGCTAATCTCAAAAATAAAGTCATCTTCTGGCTGAAAACTAATAGACCCCTCCCTGCTCATCTTAACGGGGATATTATATCAGTCCGTAGATGAAAGTGGGTGGGTCCTCGCCCAAAGGACATTGAGGGTGATACTGTGATCATTAATTTCAGGGATCATAGAGTAGTTTCCCATCTTACCGATTGGTATGTGGGAAATTACGAGGGGGGAATTTCCACGCGGAATTTAAGTTATTTTTACCCGGAGTCCCTGGTTAAACCACAAGGTCACCAACGTCCTAAAAGAAACCTTCATCCTCTTAAATGGACCAACTTTACCCCTAGCTTCCATGGGCCATGAATAAATCCTGAGGCCATGTTTCAATCTTATTCACAATCTGCCTACAATAGCTCTACTTTTACACCGAACTGGGTTAACCCCAACTCCCAGTTTTCGGGCTATCCTGTAACACATGTTCCCCCAAACTTTCGTCAACACCAAAGCTTCTTTCCCAATCCAAACAACCCCGGCAAATACATCCAGCCCAATGAGTACTGGAATATCTCGTTGAGGAATCTGTATGAGCCTTTATCAGGGTTGAATCTCAATGATTGACCAACTTCCCCAACTAGGGCTGGAGTGGGTAGTTTGGACTGCACGGGGGTCGTTGATACCCTAATGAATAATTCTTGTCATGTTATAGACCCAATGGGTCAACCTGCCCAAAATGTAAAAGAGGGCTTTGTTTCTTTGTGTGGGTCTGGTGAAATTGTTTCGGTGCTCGAACCAGTGCTACCCGCTGATCCAACTACTGAGAGTGTTATTCTGCCTCCAGGTACTCTGGGTGGGTTCACTGGTTCTTGCATCGCAGCTAGTATGGTGGACAGTGTCTCTATACCAGGAGTTGCCCCTTTGCAAGATGATGCTGCCCTACTAATTCATGATGAGCACATACCTGTCAAAGGTACTTCCAGAGCTCTATCAGGCAGAAATGGTATCATCTTGGGAAGCTGGAATATAGCTGGTCTTGAGTCAAGGATGTCTATCCCAGATTGGGTTAATTTTATACGTAGAGGTGACGTTTGGTCCTTTCAAGAAACCTGGGCACTTCAACCAATGTTTCTCTCTGGCTACTTGTCTTTTAGTAAACTGGCCGTTAGGGGACACAGAGGTCGTGCCATGGGGGGTTTGACAGTGTGGGTTCGGCAACATGTGGGTGTGACAGTAGAGGAAGTTTTTATTGATAGCCGTGACATACTGCTGGTCAGTATTAAATCCACCAGCGGGCTGGATATCCTGCTGATTAATATATATGCTAGGGACATTCAGGGTGGCAGGGTTTACTCAACTCTTGTCTGCCTGGATGACTTTTTAAGCGAAGCTCCGGCAGCCGGGCACAAGGTTGTGATGGATGATTTAAATTCTTGTTTTGAACCACTGAGTTCGGATGAGGGTTCTCTAACTGAGACTGAAGACCTGGCTTGGGGGATCCCTCAGCTTGATCTAGGTCCGATTAAAAAATGGACCCAGGCGGCTATTTTTATCAAAGGTATGTGCTTGGACAAGGGCCTGCGTGCCCTTAATGGTAGAACACGCTCTGATAGGCTGGGCAAAGACACCTTTTGTAATGGTAGATATAGTAGTAGAATTGATTATGTACTACTGGATGTTAAACTGTGGCCCGTGGTAGTGGATATGGAGGTAACATCTCGCCCAGAAACCGATCACGACCCCCTGGTGGTGGAACTAAGGGATTCCAGCTTTACAGGCCCAGACAACTGTATGCCTAACATAGTACAGGATGAAGTAATACTCACTAATGATACAAGGAGAGTACGCTGGCCAAAAATCTGTGTCGATCCTGAAGCTTGTAAAACTATCAGATATTTGGTTTCCGATTCCCTTGCTGTCATTACCAAATGTGAGTCACAGGAGGTGATTAATACAATTATCACCGATACTCACACCTCTTTGTTTAGGTCCCTAAAAAACTTTTTATTAAATCCCTCTCTAAAAGGGGTGGTAGGGGGAACAAAAAAGACTAAACTGGTTCAATGATGAGTGCCGTCGGACTCATTTAGAACTGTTTAAGGCCCTAAAACTTAAAGATCTGGGTTTAATAAGGTCTTGTAGGAAGGCATTTAATGATGCCAAACATAGAGCAAGGGTGAACTTTGATGAAGAACGGTGGATAACTATAACAGAAGCATGGAGCTCCAAGAACTTTCAGCAGTTTTGGCACTTACTTAAATGGGGCTTGTCCCAGGATGACCGGCCAAGCCCATCATCGGTAGGTCAACAACAATGGGTTAGCTACTTTGAGAACCAATTTAAGGGCCCAGTTAGTACACAGGATAACATCTGCTGGCCACTATCGGTTGATCCTCATGTGTTTACAAGCACTGAAGTAAAATCTGTCCTGCAATCCATTCCAAGGGGGAAGGCACCTGGTCCAGTTGCATTCCAGCTGATTTATTTCAACAAGACCAAGACCTTTGGGTTCCATATCTGGTTCAGTTGGTTAATGCCTTGGCCACTGGTGCCAGAGTCCCTGAATCCTGGGCCGGGGCTGAAATCTTGCCCGTATATAAGAAAGGTGATCGGTCGGTTCCTTCTAACTACCGGCCGATCAGCCTCATAGACGCGGTGCAAAAAATCATAGGCCGTCTTGTCCTTGCCAGGATTCATGAATGGATAGATGAATATAATATTTTAACACCACTTCAGGCTGGATTTATGCCTCATGTGAGCACCTTAGATCAGGCCTACCGTTTCATGCTTCTCTTCTGGAAGACGTTTTTTTTAGGTATAGGCAATTTATATGCAGCCTTCCTTGATCTAAGGTCTGCTTTTGACCTTGTTCCGAGGGCTGGGTTATAGAAGTGCTTATTAGATATGGGCATGCCAGCCCCTCTTGTGAGCCTGCTTATTAATCTACACAGGAATACCTTTGACCAAGTACGCTGGGGCAAACCAGGGGAGATGACAGACAGGTTTGTTGTGGCCAAAGGTGTTAGGCAAGGATGTGTTTTAGCCCCTACCCTTTTTTCTTTATATATTAACAGGGTTATTAATTATTTTGCTAATCACCCCACAGACGCCACGTCATTAGCAGGAATGAAAATTCCCCTGCTCATGTTCGCCGACGATACTCTTTTGATTTAAAAAACCAGACAGGGTCTCCAGCAGGCCCTGTCTAGGTTTGAGTTATTTTGTCACGAACATGAGCTTGAGGTAAATGTTTCCAAGACTAAGGTTATGGTCTTAAGAGGTCACAACCAGATCAGCGCAACGGTCACTATGGGGGGTATGCCCCTGGAACAAATTAAGCTGTTCACCTACCTAGGAGTTACATTTAGTGAGACCTTAAGTTGGACCCCCCAGGTTGAGCTTATGGCCTTAAAACATATGCAGATAGATGCTGCGCTGATCAAAGAGCACAAAGGCTCTTTTACTCGGCCTATTTCACCCTTAATCAAGATCTATAGTTCCAAGGTTCTACCTTCTATTTTATACGGGGTGGAACTATGGGGCTTTAGTAAATTGGACCCGTTGAGAATAGCCCAAAATAAATTCCTCAGGGTGGCTACGGGTTTGCCACAGTCTACCCCACGGATCCCGCTTATGTATGATCTTGGGTGTCTACCGGTTGAGGACCAGGCAAGATTTTGCCCATTGGCATTTTGGAGACGCCTATGGACGACGCCGGAACTCAACCTGTATGCTAGGGCATGCTTAGATGTCAGAGACCTTTCTGGCTCATCGAACATAAACTGGTTTAGGGACTTAAGATCATCCCTCTATGCTCTAGGGTACAGCGAACTGTGGTTAGCTCCCGAATCAGCAGCTTTTCCTTCAAAGAAAACCTTAAAAGTGCTCTATTGGTACTGGGTGACCTCAAACAGACATCGGAGATTGCCTTCAAGCAATCTTACTAGTTCATTCATTGACTTTAAAGATGCCCCCAAGCTTGAAAAATATTGGGACTTGATTACTAAACCAGTGGATCGTAAATTGTTCCACCAGTTTAGATGTGGTACGCTTCCATTAAGGGAGTTCACCAAAAAATTGGGCTCGGGTGGGTCAGGTTACTGTCCACACTGTCATGGCCAGGGTGAAAGTTTAAATCACTTTTTGTTTGTATGCCCTTTGTATGCCGCCCCTAGGTCCAAATGGCTTAGCCTGGTCTGCAGAAGCCTGGGTACTCGCTCAGCTATTGAGGCCAGTAGAATTTTAAGAACCAACCTATCCCTAGTAATTGTAGTAGGTGTGGCAAAATACTTAGGATGGGCGTGGACGATCAGAATTAGGTTCACCAAAAGCAAATAACTAGTCCCTTTAATGATTGTGTTATGTTCATTCATATGTGATTAGTTTATTGAATTTCTCTGGTCTTCCTGGTTTTTATCATTGTGTCTTCCTAAACTCTTGTACCCATTATAAGAATGTCTGTTTAACTGATTTAATATGTATTAATGTTTTTTTTTAATTATATATTCTCTTTTATGATGTATATATTGTATGTATGTCTTTTATGATGAAACAATTGAATAAAGACTTCTTAAATGAAATGAGAAACGTCATCAGAACGGGAAGAGCGACCATGGTCGCCGGAATCATCAATTGTACCACAAGAAGTAGATTTACAGTCACGTCCGGAGCGAGAAGACTCGCGCCTATCAGACTCCTCCGCCGAGTCCCAGATATTACCATCCCATTCATCGGGGTTCCAATCCAGTCTGGCTTTCGCCACGACCAGACGTACCTTCCGTTTACAAACACGACCGCGACGATTCTTATATTTGTATTTCGCAATTCGAACAGCAGCCCTTTCAGCAATTGTCTGATAAGTTTCAAGTTTGTCGGCAAGCAATTTATTTGACATCGCAAAAGAGTATGCGCATTTTGCACTTCAACAAACTTTTCTTCCATATCCACATATTGCTTCTGTAACTTCCTAAATTTCTCATGTACAATCCTGTACGCAGTCAAAACAATCCAACCTCTGCGTCCCAAAATAGGAAGCTCCTCACCCTTCACTACTGGTCGCTTCTGTAAGCAAGAAATCACATCAGCCGGCTCCGCCAGCTCCAAACAAGAATTCCAATTCTCACTCAAACCAGTAGAATCGGCCCACTCACGGGCCAAGGCCTCGTAAGGCGTTGATTCCCAGCCGGGAATATCAACAGGCAATTTGAAAGTAGATTTTGACTTTCGCAAAAACATTTTGACAGACCAAAAAAAAAGATATATACAACTATTAACAAATAATATACAATATAAACCACGTACGAGCCGAGCGCAAACCAACAAGATAAAAACAATACAGCGCACACAGGCTTCGTAAACAGTTCGTGACGCCAGATGTAATGACCGAATTCTCAGACCAGATAGAATCAACTCATCGGAGCACCACCAACCCAGCCGGAACGTACCACTTCCCTCCTTAGGACCTATTCACAACAGGTATCTATGTCTCCTACCTAAGGATGGGGAATTAGCAATGTACATACATAAGTTTTCTACAATATCACACTCACACCAGCTAGTCTCGCGGCAACCCGGGCCCAGACTAGTCTACCCTAGGGCAGTTCTGATTAGTTACCATTACACACTGACTACAATCAGCGCTCGCCCAAGCCACAATCTTGTGGGTATAGGCACCAGTGTCCCCCCTGGTGTTTTCTTACTTACACCCCAAGCCACAATCTTGTGGGTATCGGCACCAGTGCCCCCCCTGGTGTTCTCTTACTTACACCCCAAGCCACAATCTTGTGGGTATCGGCACCAGTGTCCCCCCTGGTGTTCTCATAACGCCACTTACCAACGACAATCACTTTCCTACAAATACCATTAGGAGGGATCTTTCGTTATCTACTAGGGATATGATACTACAATATTATAGATCACACAACAAGTTACCAAATTAGATGATGTACAACTTATCCTCCACTTCAAGGGCCCCTCTCTCCCTCATTGCTCAGTCATATCTTACCTGATCGGGAATTGCGTCCGTTCATGAAAGCAATGTCTGACTAGAAGAACAGGTTACCCTGATTGTACAAGAATAAAAGGCACATGCTGGTTCACTAAGAACTGGGGTACTTTATTACAATAATCATAACAATATAATACTATACTATAACATATAGCCTGCAAAGGAAAATGAAAGGTTAGAATGTGCACACTAAGAGGAAAAGGGTCGACGTCACCTGATTAATATGAAGTCTGGATCCAGCAGTCATCTAGGTTCCCTTCTCGTCTGTGCCTTGGCTCGTCTTAAGGTCACACTTCTGCAGTCACGGATACACGTCTGCACCGCTATGCTCTGTCTTCTCTGCTTCCCTCCAAGTCACTGGAACCTTCCTCTCATTAGCTGCTTTCTCTCTGGCTGTTCTGCGCTACTCCTCTCTCCTCTCAATCACGGATCATCACTTCTCGGCTTCGATCTTATAACTCCGTTTCAGCCACTCGGGTATTCGTTCTCTTAACTAACTGCTTCACTCTTTATGCTCTGATCTTAATGTCAAAGCTCGCCAGCTGCTCCAAATAAAATGTCTTCAATCTTTCTAAGAGAGTATCAGCTCTTCGATCTTTCTCAGACTTTAAAATGGCGACTGTCTGCCCTGAAGTAATTAATGGCATTGATGCTAACGGCTAGCTGCCGCCTACGGACTGACTCATTGACTGCCTCATGCTTTCACTAATATGGAAGCTCGTTCCTTCATGGAAAGTTATGGCCACTAACCTGCCGCCCTCCAAATTCTTATACCTCCCCGTACCAAGGACACGTTCCCAGCCGGCCGGCCTGATGTTGTGTCTTCGGAGTGGAGAAAAATACAGTCTTTCGATAAGGGTCAGCCTGAGCCGGTTCTCTCCAAGCGAACAACACCTCGTAACTAAAACATTACATTTGACCTAGAAGCATCTCAAGCTGCCAGGGCAGAAAGAAAGATGGAGTCTCTCCCGTTTGAGGCCTACAAGGCCCGAAATAGGCATAACTCCATAGAAGGTATACTAACACTCTTGCAAAAGGACGGATAATCACTAATACCAATGAATCTATCCCCTAACATAAGTTTATAAGCCCTGATCTAAGGAAAAGGGTACAGAACTGTATTAATACGCCTTGTGAATAGGCCCTGTCTACGGTTCTAATCCTCGCACTAGAATGATAGTAGACTGAAGTCACTTCCAATCATCTTCATTTAAAGAAGGGCCGGAAAAGTTGGTCAGAACAACTGCTCACTAAGGATTCCATCCAGTGCACTTAATCTAGTTTCGTCTATATTAAATTTGGGCCACTTGAGGAATCTATTACATTTAGATGGTACAACTCTCTTAGTTATTAACCTCGCATTATCTAGCACAGTTTTCTTATTTCTGCCATACATCCACTAATGTGAGGGATAGGGGGTTGTGGTTACTCTCCTCTGACGGTATAATAACCATGTCCAGCACTAACTTCCATGCTCTCCCATCCACCATTATATAGTCAATTCTACTTTCGTGCGAAACTCTGTTATATGTATTTGCCCCCTGAGCATCGGAGGTGGTACGACCATTTAGAGCTCTTAGACCTGTTTCTAACATGAGGGCATTCAATTGGATGACAACTGGGGACCATCTCCTTACAGGCGTGAGCAAGAGTGGCGGGATGCCCCATCGAGCATCATCCTCATACACTCCAAGGATGTCATCTGCTGCCAAAGGCTCAAATGAACAATTAAAGTCCCCAGCAACCAGAACTAGAGAATCAGGAGAACACAATTTAAGCAGATCCGATAGAATATCAATGGTGGACTATTTGGCCCCCCCTTGGGTGCCTCTGGCATATACATTAAAGAATTCCCAGGTGGCAGCACCATTCGGGCCCCTAATGGAGAGTCTCATAATGTCCAGGGATGAACAGGTATGATGAGTGATTGTAGGAAGGTGGCTACCTGACTATGGTTACCCCAGATTTTTTTGCCCTGTGTTTAGCTGGTTTTCGACTTAGTTGGCCTGGTTCCCTGCTAATCAGGGCCCCAGGCTATCTGCTCTCTCTGTAAAATGGATTCCATGTACCCTAGGTGCATAACTAGATTGGCTTGGGTCACCTTATCAGCCCCTGTACAGTAGCACTATAGGTGCCCAGGGCATAGGTGCATCCAAGGCCTACCAGGGGCTGCAGCATATCTTTTGCCACCCCTGGCTGGCTATCTAAATTGACACAACTGGCTGATCACTCAGCTGGGGCAAGTGGGTGTAATCACCCCTTGCTTAGATATAGTATACCTATATCTAAACCTATATCTGGACACATATATAACCTGTGAGCCACTCCTATGGAAGGCCTCATCAATCCTGGAGGCAGAGTGCGTGGTTTTATGTGAGATGGTGCTCTGGCATGAGCTGAGCCTGTCTGCAGCTGTCGGGAACAACTCCCTAAGCTGATCCGGGATAATGCCATACCATATACTCTTAAGCGCCTTATAATCCTCGCGGTTATATAGCAACTTTGGTTTGGCTTTATCAAAACATGTCGTGTAAGGTGTCATACGAATTGGAATACTACCCCCTCGCCAGTTCTGGCGACGGGGGTAGCATTCCACCCTTCTAGAGGGAGAAGACATGTTACTTTACTGAAACGCGGTTGATTTAAAATGAGCCTCAGATCCACAAAATGGATGCCCCTGCCACAGACACGGGTCTGGCCTCCTGCTGCTGACCGAAACCCGGCAGAGGAGGCCTGGACAAAGAGTTTCCTGTCACAGGGCGGTGTCAAACCACCCCAGACAGGAGATAGTGGATTGGAGTAGGGAGGTTTCAAAGAAACCAGACACTGCCTGGGGAGCACAAGGCTGCCCCTTGCAGGATCCGGCCAAACCGGTTCTGGGGCCTCCCAGCCCCTGTCCCAGCGCGGCCAGGATCAAAGGAGAGGGGTGTAACCACCCCCTTCCCGGGTCCCACCCATAGGAGGGGACCTAGCAGGATGTCCAACCCCCTAGATTCGAATAAGAGGGGGAGCAGTCCCAACGGACCTCAGATCATCCTGAAGAAACATAAGAAACGAAATCTGGACCCTTCGACTTTCTACACGACGTGAGAAGACTGAAGAATCTCCCTTGTGGTCAAGGAGTGACCACCCTGTGCAAACAGGCACCATCCAGCCCTCGACCCTTGCTTTGTTGCAGTTCCCGCCGGAACTCGAGCGACAGAGATCGACGAGATCAAGCTTGCCTGCCTTCTACCTGCCCGATCCACAGTCCCTGCAGAGCTGAGACCCGTGGAGGCGACCGGAAGCGTGGGGCACGCCATCTTGAAAAGGCCACGAGACGCTGACCGTGCAGCCCACGAGTGACCCTCGAAGCTGTGCACCGGGGTTTGAGAAGCCCCAGCCCCGAGCTCCACTTGCACCAAAGCTCACCCCTCCACACTCGACGAGTGCTGCGTGGGGCCCTTCTGCTTGTGTGCGCTCGACGCGTTGGCCCGGTCACTTGCCAGCTGGCTTGTGGCCCCTGTGCCGACGAAACTTGAAATACGACTTGCTTTTCTGGTTGCTCCAGATCTGCACCAGCTCCTGTGAAAAGGAGCACCCACTCTGACCCTCCTGGTTCGAGTGATAAGCAATCTCCCGGTTCTGCGTGGATTGCTTTTGCCAAGTGCTGTTTGCTGCAATCTTGAAGCCGACGGTGCTGACGGCGAGAGCCTACGTGGGACAGATCGTGACCTGCTCCTGGACGTCGCAGATGCCCCAGAGCCCACGTGACAGCGGAGAGAAGCCTATCGACAACCGCCTGATTGCGCCCGACATTGCCTGGTTCCGTCCTGGTTCCACCCTGGTCACTGCTGAGTGACCCAGACTCTGTCCCCTCTGCTTTCAGGTACTTTTCTACTTCGATCCACCCTTGGATCGCACCGGACACTTCTGCTTCACAGCGCCTGCAGCTGCAACAGCTCCAAGCACCAAGAACCTGCGTGACAGAACCCGACGCCACTTCGACCCTGTGCACCCACGGCCTGTGGGTGAGGTAACTTTGCAACGCCGGTGTCCTTACACTGGTACACACCTCTAGGGTCTGTGTCTAAAGTTTTGTGTTCCTAGGTTCAGCGGAAGTATCATTTAATTCACTTTATCCAACTTTTACGCACCATTGACTTTGCATTGGTGCGCGCCGCACTTTCCGTGCTGCACCCGTCTCCTGTGGGCTACTCCCGACTTCATCATTGCTAGTCCCGACTGCTCCCAGCGAATCTCTAGGCCCTAGGCCTAACCATTGTTCGATAAGTGTTCCTTATACCATTTTTTTAGTATATGGTTTGAGTGGCCACCCGCCCTCATCCATAATTGTGCAACTTTATATGTTTTACTGTGCTTTTGATTTAACGCTTGTGCCCCTTTCCTCATAAAGAGTACTGGGGAGTAATTTAGAAATAAATACATATATTTTTACAATATATACTTGTGTGGTGTCCTTTCATTTGATTACAGGATTGTATGTGGTAAAACAGCTCGCTTAACACGACCTCTTAAGTTAAGCCTTTAAGGCTGCTTAGTCCATGCTACCACTAGGATAGCTTGTCTACAAGGTTGACTTACAACCTGACATCTTTGGGGTTTGTTTGGACTGATACCCAGTGGTTCCAGAATTGGAAACACTACATATCAGGCCAACTTCTCACATTGGTGTGCAGCGGTGCGGATTTGAGCTTGCTGTTTGTTTTACCATTGCAATCTTTATCAAATTGAAAGATCACATCAAGTACCTCTAGGTACATATAAATCAAAAGCTTAGCATATTAAGTTCTACTGAACTTAGTAGTTGTAGATTAAAGGGAGTAGCACACCCTGACTACAACTAACTAGCAAGGTACAGTAGGAAACCACTTAGTGTAGGTAAGTGCACCACTTACACCTCACTAGCAGTCATGTCTGATACAGGTAGAGCCTCAGGCTCTGCTCCTGTAGAAGTTGATCCTATAGGGACAACATCCAGATATGACAACCTTAGCCACAAAGACCTGAGTGCCTTGTGCACAGCCAGGGGGCTAAAAAAGGGCAGAGGCCCTACCATTCCTTCCCTAGTAGCTCTCCTAGAAAAGGATGACCTAGATAAGGTGAGTCAGGCTCCCTTAGAATCAGGTGAAGGGATACACTCCCCTGAGAATGAGAATCTTCCAGAAGAAGAAGAGGAGGAGGAAGAGGAAGAGGAAGGCTCTGATGTAGAAGAGCCTGAAGATCAGGATCAGAGGGGAAACCAGGTACAGGTTGCCAGGCTTAACCAGGCCAACCTGGACCTACATGAGAATGGAGAGGGCCAGCACCACTCCAGATCTCATAACCAAATTCTCCCAGGCAACAGGAGGGTGAGATCTCCATCAGGGGACTCTCATCTTTCTAGTGCCTCAAGAGAATCTCAAAGAGGGATGACTTCCTCCCAGAGAAAAGAGCATAGGGCCAGGATGAGGGCTGTCCAACTCCAAATAGAAAGGGAAGAGGTAGCCTTGGCTCAAGCTAAACTTGCTTTAGCAAGAGAAAGAAAATTGTGTGGCTTAGATGCCACTGGTGGCAGCAAAGTTCCTAAAGAGAAACCCAGGTCCTATGATAGTAGAAACCTGACAAAGATTGTGCCCCCCTATCAGGAAGGGGATGACATCCACAAATGGATGACTGCTCTGGAGAGAGCCTGCATGGTACAGCAGGTTCCTGAGGAACAGTGGGCAGCAATCTTATGGTACTCCTTTTCAGAGAAAGGGAGAGATAGGCTCCTCACTGTCAGACATGAGGATGCCAGCAATTACAAAGTCCTGAAGAGTGTCCTAATAGATGGGTTTGGCTTAACCACTGAACAGTACAGGTTAAAGTTCAGAGATACCCAGAAGACACAGACTCAGGACTGGACTGATTTTGTTGATTGTGCAACTAAGGCTCTGGAGGGTTGGCTGAATGGCAGCAAAGTACATGACTTCACAGGATTGTATAATTTGATTATGAGGGAGCAGATCCTTAGTAATTGTCAGAACCAGCTCTTACACCAGCACCTGGTGGACTCAGATTTGACCTCTCCCCAAGAATTGGGAAAGAGGGCAGATAAGTGGGTCAGAACCAGGATTAGACCTAAGAATCAGGACAATAACCAGAAGAAGGAGTCTACCAAGCCTCAAGATAAGGGTGGGGATAAAGGTAAAGAAAACACTTCCCCAGGGCCCCAAAACTCCAAGAAGGGGGGTGGGTCCCAAGACACTTCTTCAACAGAGAAAAAGCCTTATTGCCATGCCTGTAAACAGGTTGGGCATTACAAAACAGACAGCTGTTGTCCCAAGAATGGCAATAAAGAAAACATACCTCCAAAGCCAGCTCCAACACCTCCTGTTACTGTCAGCAGTAATCCCCCAGGAAGTGGGAGCACACCCAGGAATCTGGGTGGGTTTACTTTTGGAGCCCAAGGGGACCCTGGCCTATCCAGGTCCCCATCCCCAAATAATCTTGTTCATGAGACTGGCATGGGGTTTGCCAACTTCTCTGTTTGCCCAAATACCTTGAGCAAATATAGACAAGAACCCATCATCAATGGTTTGAAAGTTGAAGCTTTTAGAGACACAGGGGCTAGCATCACCATGGTGGCTGACTGTATAGTCCCCTCTAAACAACTTTTACCAGGTGCCACATACCAGGTAACAAACATTGATGGCATCCAAACAAATCATCCCATGGCAGTAGTAAGTCTCAGCTGGGGAGGTGTCACTGGCCCAAAGAGAGTGGCAGTGTCACCAAACTTGCCTGTAGACTGTCTACTGGGTAATGATTTGGAAATCTCAGCCTGGGCTGAGGTTGAACAGGAAATCCATTCTAGAATGGTAAATTCCAATGGAAAGGTTAGTGGGGCTGTACTGGCTATAGCCCCAATTCAAGATGTCCTTCCTGAAAAGGTTGGTAGGGCTGAGCAACTCTCTGCCCCATCTTTACCAGAAGCTCTTCCAAGACAGAATAGCAAAGCTGTTATGATAACAGCAGAAACCCAAACTGAGTCTCCACCTGAAAAGGTTGGTGGGGCTGTGATGGCCACAGCCCAAACTCAAACAGATATGTGTGTTGTGAAGCCTGAAATGATGGATCACTCCACCCAAACTGAGAGCATGGAGGAGGAAGAGAAATCTCCCCCTCACCAGACAGTAGGACAGGATCAGCCTCCTCAGGGAACTGATCTTACCCCTGATGAAGGAACTGCCCCAGAGGTTGTTAGGCCTGGCCTGACAGAGCCTCTGATGGCAGTGGACCCTTCTCAGGTGGGATCCAGTCTGGAGCAGGTAACCTGCCCCTCTCTACCTTGCCTTAGTCAGCCCAGGGCTGCAGAGGACAAGAAGGACAGTGAGACCCAGAGGGCCCCCTGTCAAATAAAGCACCCCCATCAACAGATTAGGGGCACCAAAACTAGTAGGCCTAGTAAGGTGAAAACTTTAAAAACTCCTGAGGGAGCCCCCTTAAAAATAGTTAGGGACCTCCCACAGATGGATTCTGTTGGGCACAGCCAAACCTGGGACCCAAAGGGCCCAAACCTGAACTGTCCCTCCAGCAAGCCAAACAGAGGGACCCAGCCTCCAGCTTTAGGTAGCCAGAGGTTGACCCTGAGAGCTCAGTGCAACTCAGTTGAAGAAAGAAAGGCACATATGGTGGAAGATAATTGGAGGAAGTTGAGCCCAAAAATAGTGGAGCCTCACTTCAATACTCCATATCCAAACCAGCCTTTAACTTTGCATAAACACACCCAAGGTAGTGATTCCCTATGGTGGAGACCCTCTAATACCCCTAGGGTGAGGGACTGCTTAGTGGACCATGAGACAGGGGGTACCCATGCTAGTGCAGGTACTTCCTTATATGGCCACTCAGGCAATATAGGCTTACCTGGCCAAGGATAGCCTTATCTCCTTTCGTTTGGGGGGGGGGGGGTTATGTAGGAAGGTGGCTACCTGACTATGGTTACCCCAGATTTTTTTGCCCTGTGTTTAGCTGGTTTTCGACTTAGTTGGCCTGGTTCCCTGCTAATCAGGGCCCCAGGCTATCTGCTCTCTCTGTAAAATGGATTCCATGTACCCTAGGTGCATAACTAGATTGGCTTGGGTCACCTTATCAGCCCCTGTACAGTAGCACTATAGGTGCCCAGGGCATAGGTGCATCCAAGGCCTACCAGGGGCTGCAGCATATCTTTTGCCACCCCTGGCTGGCTATCTAAATTGACACAACTGGCTGATCACTCAGCTGGGGCAAGTGGGTGTAATCACCCCTTGCTTAGATATAGTATACCTATATCTAAACCTATATCTGGACACATATATAACCTGTGAGCCACTCCTATGGAAGGCCTCATCAATCCTGGAGGCAGAGTGCGTGGTTTTATGTGAGATGGTGCTCTGGCATGAGCTGAGCCTGTCTGCAGCTGTCGGGAACAACTCCCTAAGCTGATCCGGGATAATGCCATACCATATACTCTTAAGCGCCTTATAATCCTCGCGGTTATATAGCAACTTTGGTTTGGCTTTATCAAAACATGTCGTGTAAGGTGTCATACGAATTGGAATACTACCCCCTCGCCAGTTCTGGCGACGGGGGTAGCATTCCACCCTTCTAGAGGGAGAAGACATGTTACTTTACTGAAACGCGGTTGATTTAAAATGAGCCTCAGATCCACAAAATGGATGCCCCTGCCACAGACACGGGTCTGGCCTCCTGCTGCTGACCGAAACCCGGCAGAGGAGGCCTGGACAAAGAGTTTCCTGTCACAGGGCGGTGTCAAACCACCCCAGACAGGAGATAGTGGATTGGAGTAGGGAGGTTTCAAAGAAACCAGACACTGCCTGGGGAGCACAAGGCTGCCCCTTGCAGGATCCGGCCAAACCGGTTCTGGGGCCTCCCAGCCCCTGTCCCAGCGCGGCCAGGATCAAAGGAGAGGGGTGTAACCACCCCCTTCCCGGGTCCCATCCATAGGAGGGGACCTAGCAGGATGTCCAACCCCCTAGATTCGAATAAGAGGGGGAGCAGTCCCAACGGACCTCAGATCATCCTGAAGAAACATAAGAAACGAAATCTGGACCCTTCGACTTTCTACACGACGTGAGAAGACTGAAGAATCTCCCTTGTGGTCAAGGAGTGACCACCCTGTGCAAACAGGCACCATCCAGCCCTCGACCCTTGCTTTGTTGCAGTTCCCGCCGGAACTCGAGCGACAGAGATCGACGAGATCAAGCTTGCCTGCCTTCTACCTGCCCGATCCACAGTCCCTGCAGAGCTGAGACCCGTGGAGGCGACCGGAAGCGTGGGGCACGCCATCTTGAAAAGGCCACGAGACGCTGACCGTGCAGCCCACGAGTGACCCTCGAAGCTGTGCACCGGGGTTTGAGAAGCCCCAGCCCCGAGCTCCACTTGCACCAAAGCTCACCCCTCCACACTCGACGAGTGCTGCGTGGGGCCCTTCTGCTTGTGTGCGCTCGACGCGTTGGCCCGGTCACTTGCCAGCTGGCTTGTGGCCCCTGTGCCGACGAAACTTGAAATACGACTTGCTTTTCTGGTTGCTCCAGATCTGCACCAGCTTCTGTGAAAAGGAGCACCCACTCTGACCCTCCTGGTTTGAGTGATAAGCAATCTCCCGGTTCTGCGTGGATTGCTTTTGCCAAGTGCTGTTTGCTGCAATCTTGAAGCCGACGGTGCTGACGGCGAGAGCCTACGTGGGACAGATCGTGACCTGCTCCTGGACGTCGCAGATGCCCCAGAGCCCACGTGACAGCGGAGAGAAGCCTATCGACAACCGCCTGATTGCGCCCGACATTGCCTGGTTCCGTCCTGGTTCCACCCTGGTCACTGCTGAGTGACCCAGACTCTGTCCCCTCTGCTTTCAGGTACTTTTCTACTTCGATCCACCCTTGGATCGCACCGGACACTTCTGCTTCACAGCGCCTGCAGCTGCAACAGCTCCAAGCACCAAGAACCTGCGTGACAGAACCCGACGCCACTTCGACCCTGTGCACCCACGGCCTGTGGGTGAGGTAACTTTGCAACGCCGGTGTCCTTACACTGGTACACACCTCTAGGGTCTGTGTCTAAAGTTTTGTGTTCCTAGGTTCAGCGGAAGTATCATTTAATTCACTTTATCCAACTTTTACGCACCATTGACTTTGCATTGGTGCGCGCCGCACTTTCCGTGCTGCACCCGTCTCCTGTGGGCTACTCCCGACTTCATCATTGCTATTCCCGACTGCTCCCAGCGAATCTCTAGGCCCTAGGCCTAACCATTGTTCGATAAGTGTTCCTTATACCATTTTTTTAGTATATGGTTTGAGTGGCCACCCGCCCTCATCCATAATTGTGCAACTTTATATGTTTTACTGTGCTTTTGATTTAACGCTTGTGCCCCTTTCCTCATAAAGAGTACTGGGTAGTAATTTAGAAATAAATACATATATTTTTACAATATATACTTGTGTGGTGTCCTTTCATTTGATTACAGGATTGTATGTGGTAAAACAGCTCGCTTAACACGACCTCTTAAGTTAAGCCTTTAAGGCTGCTTAGTCCATGCTACCACTAGGATAGCTTGTCTACAAGGTTGACTTACAACCTGACATCTTTGGGGTTTGTTTGGACTGATACCCAGTGGTTCCAGAATTGGAAACACTACATATCAGGCCAACTTCTCACAGTGATCTTAAAATTAAGGTCAACCCAGTGCTTAATTTGTAAAATATGAAGTGCAGGTGCTCAAATGTATGTCGGAGGCCACACCTACTTTTCTATGGCCCACCCACTTCCTCCACTCGCTCCACCCACTTACTATATTAGCTCCACCCACATTGGAAACGTCAGACAAAGGCACCCAGGCCAGAAATCATGGAAACGTCGCACAAAGGCACCCAGCCATCATGGAAACGTCAGACAAAGGCACCCAGGCCAGAATTATGGAAACGTCAGACAAAGGCACCCAGGCCAGAAATCATGGAAACGTCAGACAAAGGCACCCAGGCCAGAAATCATGGAAACATCACACAAAGGCAACCAGGAAAGAAATGATGGAAACGTCACACAAAGTCAACCAACCAGGCCAGAAAGCATAGAAATATCACACAAATGCATACAAGCGAGAAAGCATGAAAAAGTCAAAGAAAGGCACCCAAGCCAGTGGTACTGGAACACTTTCTAGAGTGTTGGTGCTGCCCTAAATGTTACATCACTGAAGAAGTCATAAGATCGTGAAAAAATCCAAACATACACTAAGGACAAACTTAGCAAATGAGCCTTGCTCATTCCGGCAGTCTTAAAAATTTAAAACATTGCTCAAAGTTGTTGAACAATCACTGACGTGCAATCCCCTGTTTGGGAGCATTATGTAGCAGAGTACCCAGTTTCTTACATTAATTTAGTTTAATAGCGCCTCTCATACCAGTGTAAGTGGTCAGAGCACTTTGCATCATTCACACATTGCTTAAATACAATCCTACGTGTGTAACTCAGTATATAGGGAATGTCACATCAGACTGGACCACAAGGTATAGGACTAACATGTCATCCATGATTGTCCTTGTAGGCAATATAGTTTAAGAGGTCAAAGTCTGGAAAAACGCAAATGCAGAATTTAAAACATTCATAGCAGCATTGTTAGGGGTTCTCTTGAATAAGAATTGATTTCTACCAACATTAGACCATTTTTGCAAGATTAGGATAATGAAAGATTGGCCCCAAAAACATATAGCTCTAATATATAACTTGCCCTTTGCATGCAGCTCTTTGATGCCAGACAGACTAGTTAATAGCTTGCTGTTCTGTGATAGGATTTTAACGTACAAACTGCAAGTAACAAACGGATCTCTCTGACAGAAGCAGTAACACACTGATCGATTTTACATTATATGCACTTTTTGATCTGCATGGTAAACCTTCTTTGCAGCAGGTATATAACCCTGGCCTGTACTACCTATCAAGCAGTCACAGCTTCCCCTAGACAAAGCTCCTGGCTCTCTCCAGGTAGACGAATAATAACCAGAGTTATCTTGACATTCTAATTTATGCCTGAATATTACTGGCGCCCAGGACCTCGGCACCAGCTGCTTTTAAAACAAGAATATACTGGCAAACTGACCCATCCACCCCACCCCATAGTGTTACATGAAAGAATGAAACAGATCTTTGCTGAGGGATTTGTGTTACACCTCACCCCATCGTACCTTTGCCTCATCCCTTCCTACCCCTCACCACCCTTCACACTCACAAAGTGTATGTATCTTTAAAATTCTACAGGCTGTGATGAGGAACATTTGAAATGGTCTGACTACATACTGTGTGTGGTTAGCTGCCTCCACGGTATAATTTCGAGGTGCCAGCGTCCCCCCACTTCTGTTTTTAGGACTTGTGAATGGTTAACAGCATAACTGGCACCTCAAAATTAAATCGTGGATTCAGCTAACCACACTTTTTCGTCCATTGTGGCCTCCAAACCAGGTACAAACAAGTGCCATCATTACGCATGGTCCAATGCTCTAAATTAAGGAATGCTTATACTTTGAACTTACGAGGCAGTGGTCTTTCTCTTGTTGTTGCCGTGTATTTCGTCACTGGATTTTCGATCAGTATGATTGAACGAAACCGAATCCGGCCCTGGGCCTGCATCCTGTACTGATTCCAGGCAGCCCGCAACTGCGCAACAAATAGCCGGTTAGGTTAGGTTAGGTTTATTTATTTATTTATTTATTTATTTTTTAAATTTCTAAAGCGCGCAAATACCTTTCGGTGTCTCGGCGCTGGAGTTTGCAGATTGCAGGGGTTCCACTGACGTCTTACTGGTTAAAGAGCCAGGTCTTGAGGTGTTTGCGAAATGAGAGTAGTGAGGATTGATTTTTGACAGAGGAGGGGATCAGATTCCATAATTTTGATGCTGCCACTACAAAACGTCTATCTCCCCATGATACTTTTTTTGTGCATGGGATTTGAAGCTGTTGGGCCGAAGAAGAACGTAGTGTTCGGCTGGGTTTGTACAGTTTGAATGCTCTTTTGAAAAAATCAGGTCCATTATTGTTTAAGGCCTTGTGAATAATACACATGGCCTTAAACTTTATCCGGCTTCTTATTGGTAACCAGTGGAGCTCACGAATTGTGGGAGAAATAGAAGCGTGCTTAGGTATACCCATGAGAATTCTTGCAGCAGCGTTCTGGACCAGCTGTAATTTGCTCAGAACTTGCTCTTGTGCGTTAAGCAATAGACCATTGCAATAATCCACCCTAGATAACACCAGGGAGGACATTAAGGTTTTGCCTGCAGTTGGGGGGAGAAAAGGGAGCAGTTTCTTCACCATTCTCAGGGTAAAGAAGGAAGCTGACACCACCGCGTTGGCATGGCTTAGAAACGTAAGCTTATTATCAAAAAGCACGCCCAGGTTTTTCACCTTAGTTACAGGTGATGGGGGAGCTCCCAATTCCGAAGGCCACCAGACCGGAGACCAAGACGGAGTCAGTTCGCCAAAAACCATCACCTCCGTCTTGTCGGAATTTAGCTTTAAGCAATTCCGATTCATCCATGAGCTGATGGCCTTCATGCCCTCCTGAAAGTTCGCTGCCACTGCTTCTCCGTTTTTGTGTATCTCCAGGACCAGCTGTGTGTCGTCGGCATAAGATGTTAAACCAATACCGAACGACTTGATTACCCTCGCCAAGTCCGACACATAGATGTTAAAAAGTGTCGGACTTAGCGAGGAGCCCTTGGGAACGCCACACGGGAGAGTGAAATCAGGGGAGCAGAAGCATCCCATCTTAACAGACTGTACTCGGTTGGCCAGGAAAGATGCCAAGGTTGCTCTTGCCCTGCCCTGAATGCCTAGGGCGGCGACACGGTCGATCAAGATGGTATGATCGACCGTGTCGAAGGCCGCGGATAAGTCTAGGAGTATCAGGATGGCAGCACCACCCTTATCCATGATTATCCTGACCTCCTCGGCAGCTTTTATCAAGGCAGTCTCCGTCCCATGGCCCTTCCTAAAACCAAACTGTGTGTTGTCAAGTAGACCATTCTGATCAATAAAAGTCGACAGCTGTTGGTTCATTACCTTTTCAATTATTTTGGAAGGGTAAGGGAGAGAGGCGATAGGACGGTAATTTTTTGGCTCTAGAGGGTTCAGAGCGGGTTTTTTTAAAAGAGGTGTCACAATTGCTTTTTTCCAGACAGGGGGAAAAACACCTGTCTGAAATATGGAGGAACAGATGTTACTGAGTACTGGGGCTATTAGGCTGGGTACTAATTTTAGGATTCGTGGAGGACATGGGTCCAGTGGCGAGCCTGATTTAACATTACTTATAAGATCCACCATGGATAGGGGTGGAGAGAAGACCTCAAAATTAGGATTTGACGACAGAAGAGGGGATTCCGGGATGGTAGGGTCAGTGATCGTTATTTTAGTAAAGTTATCGAAAATATCCAGAACCTTGGCCTGAAAAAAATCTGCCACCTTGTTACAAAATATTTGGGATGGCTCAATTGGAAGGGAGGATTGGCTAAATCTTTTACCACCTGGTACAATTGTTTATTCGAATTAAGAGCACGTTCTATTTGTGTGCTGTAGAAGGTGCGTTTTTCAGCAGTGAGCAGCTTTCTGTAGCTAAGCAAGGCGCTCTTATAAGTGTCTCTGTCGTTGTTATTATAGTATTTACGCCACCGCCGCTCCAGATTTCTGCAGCGTTGTCTCTCGATCCTAAGTGACTCCGAAAACCAAGCCGCAGAAGGTTTGGTGCGGTTTGGCTGCATTTTCTTATTTGGGGCTACGTGGTCAAGTGCCATGTGTAACCAACGTTGGTAATTCAGGGCTGCCTCCTGAGGAGCGGATAATTCTACCGGTGTCGTGGATTCCAAGGTATTGTGTAGAGCGGTGACATCAATATTTTTCCAGTCTCGACTTAGGATCGGAGGGCAAGGGCCGGTGGACGAGTTCTTGGAATACTTGGCTGAGATAGTAAATTTAACAGCTAAGTGATCCGTCCACGTGAGTGGGAGCACTGTAGAGAATGTTATATGAGCATTATTAGTAAATAAGCCATCTAAAGTGTGTCCAGCTTGGTGAGTAGCCATGTTAACCTGTTGTTCTAAGCCTGCCGCCAGGAAGTCAGAGATCAGAGTGTGCGAGTCCTTATCATTATCATTCTCCAGATGAAAATTAAAATCGCCCAGTATAGTATAGTCCTGGTTAGCAGGTACTGGCTCTAATAAATGAATGAGAGAATTCAGAAAGAGTGTGCGTGAGGTAGGTGGTCGATAGAGGAGGGTTCCTTTGAAAGTTTGTATAGGGGAGACAAAGATCGTAAAAGCAAGGGCTTCCGCAAAGTTGTAATCAAGGGGTTCAGTTTTTATGGCAAGCTTGTCTCGATATATAATAGGTTAGAGGTGTTTATATAGCGCACGGCTGCCCCAGCAGCCAGTGCACACTGCTGGCAACACCAAACATGATCGTGCATCGATTCGCATCAGAAACAACATTTAAGCAGTGTGACGTCCATGAACATATAAAAAAATTAATCTGTAGGCTAGAAATACCCCTTGGGCAACAGTTCAATACTGCTGGGTTCAAAGTGGGTACCTAAATGCCCAAATAATAGACTTTTCTGACAAATACAGGGAATTCAAATTAACAATGATACAATCCCCTTGGCAATCTACCGGGCCAATGCCAATCGAGCCCACCATCCTTAACATTAAAATGTTCTGATCCAGTGTGGGTGGGAAACGTCTATAATGACCCAGCCAGTTTATGGCCTTGTTAAACAGCTCTTCATAGGACTCATGTTGTCCTTTCCTTATGCTAGGGACCCCTGAAAGAATAATTACGTATGAGCATGCAGCTGGTGGGAAAGCTATTACTGGCTGTCTTTCATCAGGAAGTTCCTCCCTTTCACCTTCAGTTCAGCTCTTAACCCCTGGCTGAGGGTTAAACACGAGCCCTTTGATATCCGAGTGCCCCGGGTTACTCTTTTGCCAGCTTTAGATTCAGTGCATCTATTACAGCACTTTGAATTTCTATGCAGATGGGAGATGTCTGAGGAGCGTGGGCGCAGTGACAATAAAATCGCGTCAGAAACTTGCACCTGAGAGGCCAAATTTAAATGATTATGACAGTAGGCCTCACCTGCGCGCAGATTTATTAGTTAATTAATGATGTCTGCCGGCCAGGCCTACGCCGCCTATCATTCCCAGGCCAATCTTCATGTGATAATGATAACCAATCAACAGTGATAATTATTAATTTTAAAAAAAGTGAGCCTGCGGCCCCCGCCGCCCCCAGGCCCTGCCAGCCCTGCCTCGCCTGCCTGCGACTGCGCAGCTCATGAGGATTATTTCGGCCGGCGCCGGCCTACCCCCAGGCCATCTTGTCCAGGCGCTGCTCGTAGCAGTGGTAGGTAGACCAATCAGGAATGATGATTTTAAAAACCTGACTGGCCACCAGGTAAATTAATTACCGTAAGGGCGCCACTGCCAGGCCCTGCCTCGCTCGCGCCTCGCCCTCACCTGCTGAGCGCTCCCAACTCCAAGTCCACCTGCCAGCAACTTTGGGCGGCGAATACCTCCTAGATACTCGGCTAGGGAAGAGGTGCGGGTATGCTGGGGCGGGCAGAGAAAATGCACGTGCAATGCATTCAATTGCATGCAATCTGCGCACGCGTCTCTTCCTCTGGCACGAACAGCCCCAACCCCCGCAGGAAAGCGCTGCCCAGTGCCCTGGCCCCTGCAACAAGTAACAACACAACACTCACTCAACAGTGTCCCGCCCACTGGGGCCCTGATCCGAGCCGCGGCCGGGAACTCTTGAAGAGAGAGAGAGAGAGTAAACTGGGAGCAGAGCAGGGCAGGCACGTGACGTCACCGTGACCGACAGCACAGCAGTAAGTACTGCATGCATCATCGACGACCTGGTCAGAGTCAACAATTTTGACACAACACTGACAGCAGCAGCGCCACAGCCACACTCTGTGTGTGCCAGAGTCACCAGTCAGTGCGCAGTGACACGCACGAGTCACAACATTAAAAAATCTAATTCTAAGGCAGGAGGACAGGTGCACTAAATGCCGCGTGATAGACCCGGCCCCGATAATTAAGTGCTGTTGCTGAGCACCGGCAAGTTCCGGCTCAAATTAAGCCCTGGGTCAACCCTTACCCATGCCATAAGCCCTCCAGAGGGACGTCCTCGCCCAACCGTGGTCGCATGTATATAAAAACAAGAGAATCCCTGTTTGTATAGGTGTTCAAGGCACCATGTCTCCTGGAACATACATATGTCATACCCATCAATAAAGTTATTCCAATCCGGCAATGAAAGCTTGTTTCGCAGACCTGCCACATTCCACGAAACAAGTTTGAGGTTGTTAGTATGAACATTGCCGGTGATCGGGACCCATGTGTTAACACTTGAGTCTTGACTAGTCACAATGTTAGTAATCCTCATAGGTTCCAGGGCTAAAGTTGAGGACTCAGGCCTTAGTGATAACACAGATGAGTAGGCAGAGCAACCACCCGGGCGGAAGAGGGGCTATTCAGCACTCTTACTTCAGCATCAAGTCAATCAACCATCTCCAGACAGTCAAACCGATTGTGGCTGGAGATGGAGTCCAAATGAAGGGTAGGCATAAGCCATCCCCCCTGTGGTGGTCCCCTCCTATTCCGCTGTACCAGGACTTTCAATGCTAAATATGCATTATTGCAGTAGGAAAACACTTATCATAAACTTAGAAAAGCTTGGACCGCTCAATTAACGAATCGGTTTCCTCTAATGCACTGCAGTTTTTCAATTCCACCATGAATGATTCTAAGGTGAACACCTCACATCATGCCATTAGAGACATTATTTTCTACAACTAGGCTTTTATGTAACACGATAATGCATTTTAAGGGTTTACTTAGAAGTCACACTGCAAGCAGCAGAACAAAAGAATGTCTAAAAAAAAATAGAACTCCCTTTATCAGCCCATCCCAAACAAGTATGGTGGCGAAATGTCCCAAGCTAAGAGCCTTGCCACTCGTCTCTCACAACCCAAAATCTATTCAAAATATTTCTTTCTTAAAGCCCTAGGCACCATTATCTTTTCCTCATTCTGTGGGCATGTGGGCTTCAGGACCGAATCAAGCCCACGCATATACGCGCCCAGCCAACCCAGCCTACAAAAACACCCCCTAAGGAGCCAATGCAGGTAGCAGAAGCACACCCTGGAGAGGCTGGCAGGCACTCTGCAAGCAGCAGAACAGAAGAATGTCTACTAAAAAATAGAACTCCCTCTGGCCCATCGATCCCCCCACCAAGGCCTGCACCACATGCTTCAACTCTCCTATCAACTCTCCTATCCATGAGAAAAAATGAGCAGCAGACACCTTCGCCCATGAAGAGCAACCAATAACAAAAACCCCTCCAGATGAGTTGGTCCCCCAACTAGAGCTTAGTCCACATAGCCTAGATAGAGCCTGGCTCAGATCCAGAACTCAAAAAGTGATTTCACCTACATATTGGCAGCAAGTGGTCTGGGACCACAAGCTTTGCATGAATTCAGGAGGGAGAGAAGACCCACTTCACCAACTTAATGCTCAACTGCACGTCTCAAATCCTTCGGACTCCACACAAGACGCAGACGCGTTTGCTGGGCCAAGGGCACAAAGACATGTGTAGGAGGGTGGAATCACTGGACCCGGTGGAAGAAAATCACGATAATCAGAAGGAATCCTCATATCTAGACTCACAAGAATGAGCCGATCTGGTAGCATCCTACACCTCGGATGCTGACTAGGGGACCACCCAATGTACCGGGCTGGAAAAAGGATGCACGGTGGAGGACTTTAGCCATAGGGCATGCCAGCATGCCAAACATGCCCAAGCTATGTCGGGATCGACTAACCTATGGGACTCCCGTGTTAAGTACCATGCAATGGATGGTTAACACACTTTAGTACCAGTACAACAAGATGGATCTACTGCTGGATCTCCTTAATACCCTGACCCTATATGCAGGCGGGATGGATAAAAACTGGGAAACCCTAACTCCCTAATAATACAAGCTCAAACAAAAGCAAACCTAATGTGTACCTGTGGCCCCCTAGTGGAGAAGCTGTCATCTCACCCCGTAATGCTATCAAACCTACTCAGCGATCTGAAAAAGGAGGTTGTGGGCAATGCGTAGGATGCTACCGCAACTGAGATGGCTCCAACGCATTCAGAACGCCTCTGAACGCCTGATACTCAACATCCCTCGCCACAGCCACATCACACCCCACTTGAGAGACCTGCACTGGCTCCCGGTCAACAAGAGGATAACCTTAAAGCTCCTCACCCATGAACACAAGGCACTCCACAACACAGGACCAACGTACCTCAACAGACAACTCAGCATCTAAACCCCCACCCGCCAGCTCCACTCCGCCGACCTTGCCCTCTCCACAGTCCACCGCTTCCAAAGAGTGACCTCCGGCGGCAGATCATTCTCCCACCTTGCTGCCAAGACCTGGAACACCCTCCCCATCCACCTACGGCAGACCCAAGACCTGCTGACCATCAGAAAACTCCTCAAGACCTGGCTTTTCGAGCAGTAGCAGTATTCCCACCCCAGCACCTGGAGACCCTCACAGGTGAGGAGTGAGCTTTACAAATTATATGATTGATTGATTGATTGAACTGGAAATAGAGATCTTAATAGGAGGAAAAACTACCCGGAAGCAGAAGCTGAGAATAAAAACACCAAAGCAAACAGCTGCACATTTAGGGATCCCCCCTCCACCCTCCAACCAGGGGACCTAAATGAGAGCGCCCAACCTCCGTATGCCAAAAAGAAGCATCAACTGAAGAGAAAAGGCACAATAAAAGATCAGTAGCCAGCTCTGCCATAGTCTATCCCCTTTTATGCCACAAACAGGGAGAAGTAGACGCAGTTCAACATAGCCCAACTACTCAACCAGCAGATAAAGCCACTCTAAACGATCAGAAGGATGGAGTATCCAACAGAGCTCTAAAGGGGGTTTTGGAAACGACAACCACTAAAGGGGAAAATCTTCAGAATCCATTAGAGAAGCACAACTCAATCCATCCCAAGGGAGCATACATATCCTGACAAATCTAAACAACACTCCTACACATGTATTCGCTTTTGCACAAGAGCATTCCCTAGCAAGGGTCCGAAATAGAATCCAGCTATCAGACAATACTACTAGAGACATAAAAAACATAGCTTCAACCTTGCACGTGTCAAATCAAAGGAACTGGGCGACTTCATTTGGCAGATAACCTAGCCATCAGCTCTGGCCTGCCACGCGCACAAGGACCACATTGAGATAAAAGCAGTGAGAAGATCGTTTGAAAGGCCCCAACTGGTGAACTGAACTAATCAGTTTACAACAGGCTAGTAATCACCGCCCATAATTTCTACATTCAATTGGCAATGATAGGGCACAGAACCATCAACCATCTAATAGGCACCAAGATGAGGAAGCACATCAACAGAGTTCTCTCTCTGGTCGGCAGCCAGAGCGACCTGTGCTCTTTGTAGGGTCGGGCACTAGGCCCTCATGCTAGAAGTAACTGCAGACACAGGACACACTGACTATAGGGTGCAACTGGCCCAAGCATGTGCGCTCGGCCACTTTTAGCTGTGTCACCTGACCAGTGACATCAGTGGTGGGTGGGTGTTCAGTGTAATTACATACAGAACACTAGAATGCTAACTGTGACTCTGGGTCCTTACATCCTTCTCTTCCCACCAGAGTTCAAATCAAAGGGTAAATGCGATACTCCTAACAGAGGCAAGGGGGCGTGGCCAAGATGGCGGAGTGAGGAGACGCTTTCTCCCGGAGCTCCCGACCCAGCCCGGGCCCTGAGCCTTCTGCATAGCTTGTCCTCCCCCCCCCATCGGCATAAAACCGAGTGGGGACGGTGCGGGATCAGATTGGGTTGTGTCAGAACCGAAATCCAGCTTTGGAGCGGCCGTAATCCGGACCGTGGCATTGAGCGACGCAGAGACCGGATGCGAAGAGAAACGGCGTCCTAGCCGAGGCTGAGCAGAGCTCTTTCCCCGAAACACGCAGAAGTCAGCGGTGGTGCAGCGGAAGGAAGTGGGAGCCACGCCTGGGTGCCTGGGTGCCGCAACAGGACTGTGAAGCCCGGAGAAGTGCCTGCTGCCTGTGGAGACGATCCACCCCTGGTTGCCGATCCCTACTGAAATCAAGGCCGCAGTTGCGGCCTAACTGATCGGAGGCCTGCGAGCTGGAAGGGCGGGGTCGTTGGGCGCAGAGGCGGAAGAGGAGTCGCAGCGACAAAGATAGGAACCTAGACCCTCCAGAAAGCTGCTGCGGAGGAGTCGGCTGCCGGCCGGCTGGCGACTGATCCCGGGGCCGGGTGGAGAGCCGTCCGTAGACGGAGCCAGCACCGGAAAGGGTGTGACAACGTGCAGGGGCGTGCGAAGACGCCATAGTTGCTCTCGGAGGCAGTGAAGGAACCGGTGGAAGATGGTGGTATGTGGTGCCCTTGAGAGCTCCGCCGCAGATGGTCGGCTTACCGTGAACAACTGTAGAAGTCGCCGAAGGTCAAGCTAGGCCAGAGGAACCGCTTTGTGCGGGCCGCGGATGACTCCCTACCCTTGATTGCAGCGTGCCCGAGAGCGGATAGCGGCGCCCGGGTCATTGGGGCCACCCCTGGACAAGGGAGGTCCCGGAGGTGCACCCCGCGGCAGAGGACAGAGTCATCCTAGAAAGAGAAGGCGGGTGGGGCCGCTGCCCGGGTGTCTGTCCGACGCGGTGCCCGTGGTTGGCAGGGCGGCCTCGAGGACAAGATGGCGAGTCAGAAGGGCAATAAACGGAACGACCGCACACTCCCCGAGATGCTTGGCAGGTCTCAGACCAGGGGTGAAAGGAGTCAACCGTCCCCGAACGCAGCAAGTGGCTCTCATGCAACAGGATGCTGTGAACCCCCGGTCACTCGATCCTTCTTGGAGTCGCTTTTTGGCACGCTGAGAGACGATTTTCAGACGCTGAAGCAGGAGGTGGCCGGGGAGGTCCGCGAGATCCGGAGAGAAGTCGACGGTCTTGGTGAGAGAGTGGCCACGGTGGAAAGCTCCACACAGAGACAAGACGAGGAACTCACGCAGCTACAACAGGAGGTGCTGCGATTGAGGTATCAACAGATGGACCTCCAGGCCCACAATGAAGACCTGGAAAACCGCTCTCGGCGGAATAACATCAGGGTCCGGGGAGTGCCATCCACGGAAGAGGGGACGGATGTGGCGGGATACCTGAGGGAGCTCTTCAGGGACATATTGGGTGAAGCGGCGGACTTTTCGGTACGGATTGATAGAGCTCATCGAGTGGGCCCTCATAGGCGCGCGTCAGCCCCGCCACCGAATATTTTGGCATTTCTTCCTGACTTTCCACTGAAAGAACGGATCATGGCGGAGGCCCGGAAAAAACCCTCGTTGACGTTTCGTGGACACCCTGTGGCCTTGTATCAAGACCTGTCTGTAATCACCCTCCAAAAACGGAAAGCGTTCAAAATCGCAACAGACTTCTTGCAACAGCATGAAACGCCTTACTCCTGGGGTCATCCTTTCCGACTTATTTTCCGGTGGAACGGTGTGCTACATCAACTAAGGTCCCTACAGGACACGTGCGAGGTGCTGGGGATCACCGCGGAAGAGGAGGCCTCCGCCACACCTCGCAGGAGACGCACCACGGAGGATGGATGGCGCGGGGTCTCGAGGCGCAGAACATCAGCGGCTTCCCAACGTCCGAGCTCGCCTACCATCAGGGCTGAAATGGCGAGTGCCATCCAGGAAGCCTCCAGAGACACAGTGGTGCACGACGGTGTCGCACTAACAGCGTAAGACTGCTCCGGGGGGAGAACGACTTTGCATTACTGTTCCTGCCGGCTTAGAGCCATGAGGGGTTGGGGAGGGAGCAGAGGGAGGAAGGGTGTGGCTGGACGTCCACTACGATAAGTTACCACAGACTTGTCTGGACAGGACATGGCTGGGACAATTTTTCGGAAGGAGTTGGGGGTTTGGGGGGGTGAAGGGGTGGAGCGGAGTTGGGGTGCCGAGAAGGGGGTGGGAAGAGGGGGAGTTGGAGAGTTGGGGGATGAGGGGGTTGGGAGTTGGGTAGGGAAGGGGAGGGTATAGTCTGTTCAGTGTTCTTGAACTTTCCACGATGGCCCGATGGGGAGTTATGGGCAGTTGAGGCCCACAGGATCCCCCCATCCCCATTGCACAGGATCCCATGCATGTTTCACTCTGTCTTGACTCTTTATGGCAACTCTTAAGGAAAGTGACCCTTAATGTTAAGGGGCTTAATAACCCTGTCAAAAGAAGAGCAGTCCTGTCCTTGCTAGAGAACACACAGGCTGACATTTGTCTTCTACAGGAGACTCACTTGCTTGCGCGAGACTGCCATAGATTGCGATCCCGTACATTTCCCACGCAGATCTTTTCCTCGTCCAACACCAAGACGGCGGGAGTGGCGATTTTAGTGTCAAACTCTTTCAGAGGGGAGGTCCTACACAAGTTTGCGGAACAAAAGGGGAGACTTTTAGCGCACAGATTCAGATTGGGGGCTCTGACATTTACCATTGGGTCGATTTACTGCCCGAATGAACGCCAGGATAGCTTCTTTCAGTCAGCATTAGTGGACATAACAGCATCCCCGGACAGGCACATTATTTTGGGTGGGGATTTAAATATGGTGGTAGACTCAGCTATAAACAGGTCGGCACAGCGCTCACCACAGACAGGGGAAATGTCACAAGCAGTTAAATCCCAACTGGTGGACCTGGATCTTCATGATCTTTGGCACCACTTACACCCCACGGATCGAGACTACTCCTTTTACTCTCACACGCACAAAACCTACACGAGGCTGGATCACCTCATAGTTACCGGGCCAGTCCGTGATTTAGCTACGACATCGGAGGTGGGGGTCATATCTTTATCTGATCACGCACCGGTCTCTGGGAGCTTCTCTCTGCCGGCTGACCGGGCCCCTAGGGGGGTCTGGCGCCGTAGAGACGCTCTGTTACATAAGAAAACTGTCGTGCAAAAGGTTACGGCGGTGATCAGGGACTTCCAAACGCACAATGATAACGCAGATACCTCGGTGGCGACGCAGTGGGCCGCACTTAAGGCAGTGGTCAGAGGGGAATTTATCGCGCTTTCCTCAGCGGAGAACGGGGAACGGAGGCAGAAGCGGGACGAGCTCACGCAAAAAGTTAGGGAATTGGAAGAGGTGCACCGCCGTACGGGGGCTCCCAGGATTTGGAAACCGCTGAAGGCAGCGAGAAATCTCCTGTCATCCCTGGACATGGACAGGGCAGAATACATAGCACTTCGACTGAAACACGCTTACTACACGGGGGGACAGGTGTGGCCGCCTTTTGGCGAATAAACTCAGGGTGGCCAATGAACGTCATCGGGTGAAGGAGATTGCGACGGGGAATGGCGGACTGGTCACGGGAGATGATCAGATAGCTGAGGCCTTCCACCGATTCTACGCGGACTTATACACCGGGGAGAATCTGATGGCGCATGAGTCGGAGGACTACCTGGACTCAGTCACACTCCCGTCCCTAGAAACATCTCAATCGGAGTATCTCGAGAGAGAGATATGGGTCGAGGAAGTTATTGCTGTAATTTCTAGGCTTAAACATGGGAAGGCCCCCGGCCCGGACGGTACACAGCGCTCTTTTATAGGACGTTCAGTGCCACGTTGGCCCCTATACTAGCTAAATTGTTTAAGTCTTTCTCCGAACCGGGGGCAATCCCTCCGGATCTCCTACAGGCCACGATCTCGGGAAGGACCGGACCCAATGCAGCTCGTACCCCCCAATCTCCCTTTTGAACGTGGATTTAAAACTGTACACAGGAATTCTGGCGGCACGCCTAGCACTTCACTTACCGGGCCTGGTGGAGTCGGACCAGGCTGGCTTTGTCCCTGGGAGACAGACGGTGGACAACACCAAGAGGGTAGTGCATGTTCTGGAGAAGGCCTCCTGGATTCCTTGAGAGAGAATGCTCCTTTCGGTGGATGCTGAAAAGGCGTTTGACCGAGTGCACTGGCCCTATTTGGAACGGGTCATGACAAGGATGGGCATAGGTGAGAAATTTCGCACCCTGGTTTTTAACTGTTACCGGTTCCCGCGGTGGTGCGGGTGAATGGCTATGGCTCTCAGAGGTTTGGCATTGAACGTGGCACCAGACAGGGCTGCCCCCTGTCCCCACTCCTTTTCGCTATATATATGGAGCCACTCGCTCAGAGACTCCGGCAGAATCCGGATGCAACTGGAGTTGGGGGATATGTTCATACGGTCAGCCTCTATGCGGACGATGTGATTCTGACCTTGGAGGAGCCGAGGCGTGCACTACCTGCGTGTATCGGTGAATTGGAGGCTTTCTCACGGGTGGCCGGATTCAAAATGAATATGGGTAAATCGACGGCACTGGACATCTCCCTGACTCCTGCAACACGGCGGGAGTTGCAAGGCCTCTTCCCCATGCATTGGTCGGCCCACCAGGTCCAGTACCTGGTTAGCCTGTTGGCACCTACGTTGCAGATCATGGTGACAGCCAATTATACGGCTTTGACTGGAAAGAATAAAGAGAAACTGGGGAGGTGGAGCAAAGGTTTGATATCGTGGCTCGGGAGAGTGGCAGCGGTTAGAATGACAGTCCTCCCTCAGATACTGTATCTATTTCGGGCCCTGCCGTTGCAGCCACCTAAGGGCTGGTTTCAGCAGACACAATCGACCCTATCCCGTTTTATTTGGCAAGGCCGTAAGCCTAGGATGAGGAGAGTTCTCTCCACTTTGGCACCGGAATCTGGGGGACTGGGGGTCCCAGACTTACGCAAGTATTTTCAAGCGGCGCAGCTTCGATACCTGGTTGAATGGAGCCGATGGGAGTCGGACAAGCATTGGTTATTCCAGGATCAGGCGGTGGCAGGCCGTCCTTTACAAGAGGTGCCCTTTCTGCGTAGGGCTCACCGCCCTCTGAATCTCTATGCGTCTTTTGTAACGCGGGTTCCACTGAGGGTGTGGGACACTACTAGCACTGCACACGAGCTTACCACGTTCCCCTCTCCGTTCACACCTATTGCAGACAACCCGGATTTCACACCAGGGATTACCCAGGGAGCTTTCGCACACTGGTGGGCTGCTGGTTCTAGGTCACTTTTTCATGTGTATGGGCTGGACGGAGTTCTCCCTTTCCAGACGCTTAAGGAAGAGTATGGTTTAGCTGAGTCAGATAGGATGCGCTACTGGCAGGTACGACAGTGGGCTTTGCAACCACAGGTGCGGGAGTTGGCGGATAGGAAATTATTGCCGTACGAGAGGTGGTTAATGACGCGGTCTTCGGACACTAAGCTCATCACAGATCTTTATAAAATGTTACAGCCTCCCCCCACACACTTTCATAACCCAGGTAGGGAACGCTGGAACAGAGAGCTCGGAAGAACGTCGAGCCATAAAGAGTGGGACCAGATTTCATACAGCGCACGACATTCTGCATACCATGTAGGGCTAACTGAAACTTTCACTAAGGTGTCTACATACTGGTATTACACTCCGGAGCGGTTGCATGAGATGGATAGGCATATCGATAATACCTGTTGGCGAGAATGTGGGCATCTTGGTACACTGACACATGTTCTATGGGAGTGCCCGTTGTTGAGCCCTTATTGGAAGGAGGTGCTAGATGAGATTGACACCCGCTTTGAGATAGAGTTGCCCCGCTTACCAGCATACGTCCTGTTGGGCCTGCCTAACAGGCTGATGTATCCACTGAAATCTCGGAGGGGCAGACAAATTGCAATAGCATTGGGCTGCGCCGTGCAGAACATTCTCATACATTGGCGGACCACCACGGTTCCAACCATCACGGGCTGGCTACATAGATTGTGGCATGTCCTGGGGATGGAAAAATTATCACTGATGATGGCCGGGGAAGTAGAGCAATTTGGGGAGTTGTGGCAGCCCTTCCATGCATTACTGGCCACCAAATTTAGGGAACTGACCTGTCCGAGGTACTTGAGGCTTTTGAGGTTGACACCACCGCTGGGTTTCACTGCTCAATAACCATGGGTTAGATAGAGATAGGGGATAGTGGGGTGGGCTGAGCTCAGATGGTTAGCTAGACAAGACACTGGACGGGGGTACTAGGAGGGGGTTGGGGGGCCACATGGGGGTGGGGGGAGTTGGGGGGGGAACTGTTCCTTTAAAAGGGGAAGGGCACGGACATTTTATTTCTACCTCAGGGTGTTATTTAATGTGATGTTGATGGACACGGAGCCCACGCTGCCTCTACTGCATTTGCGGGACACGTAGCATTATCTTGAAGATGGGCTCTCGGGTTGCAGCGCAATGTTTCTGCTTGATTGTCTTTCTTTTTGCTCTGTGTACCCTTTCAATAAAATACTTTGAACATAAACATAGGCAATATTTTTCAATTATTTGCAACAATGCCAGCTCTAAGGAATATAAAATCATCCGATTTGCTCACAATAGAGTTCAAAAGTTTGGACTCGCATCTAGGAAAAGAAGTTACCAAGGCTATGCTGAAATCCTCCTTCTTAGACAACCAGGTGCTAAGTGAAAGTGAAACAATTAAGTCTTCGGGGATAACTATTTCATCTCATGGTAAAGCAAGATATCCCCTTTCTCTGCTCGACAACAAGAAGTACAAAAGTAACATTAAGGGCATTACCGATTCAATCTTAAGGGGGGGAGGACACAGCCAATCACCGTCCAGGGAAAAGGGGGACACTGATTATTTCGCTTACTCAAGGCAACCATCACGTAAACAACCGCTACCCCCAATTAACCAACAGGTTTATAGAACTTTTAATTGCCTCACTCAATGAGAAATGGCTCTTCAGAATGGAAGGGTCAGTCATATTAAAACCACCTGTCGACTCTGCTCCTAGAACATCAGCGGCATTCGAAGCCAAACAATGGACCCAGAGTTCCTATCATTTATGACATCATATGACATAATGTTGCTTCAGGAAACGTGGGCGTCCGAACTATAACATCTAGAGGGCTTCACAGGGTTTTATACAAGTGCAATTAGGAAAGCAAAATGTGGGTGACTTTCAGGTGTGCTGGACACAAGACATTGAATGACATGGAAATCCCCTCTGCCTTCCTGTTGGTCAAGACAATCAAAACTTCACTTCACATCGACGGAAAAAACGAGAACGTGATCATTTTCAAACTTGCATAAACCCTAAAAATAAAACCAGAGACATTAAGCACCTGCTGTGCCACCTCTCAGAAACTATGAGAGAACAAGAAATTTCCAACTTTATTCTCTCAGAGGACTTCAATCTCCACCTTTTGGGCTCTTCGGCTTTAGAAGAGATTGCCCAGTCATCGGCTTGGAACATTCCTGACCAGAAGAAGAGCCTACATGGCAGGGCAAGTAAAATTTCCATGGGCTTCTTGGAGGACCTAGAACAAATCTACTTTCAAGTATTAAACAGCAGGTTTGAAGAAGATTCCTAACCAGCAGCTTAATTCTATACCGAGACTACAGCGTCAACTCTTGACTGCACTCTGGTCTCTCTTTCCCTTTTCCATTTCGTGATCTCGTTTACCCTGGCCGATAAAGCGGATAGCGATCATTGACCACAAGAAGTACTACTGCGGGCCAGTGCTCACTATTTTGAATCTGTACCAGGGAGATGCAGCTCCAGTTACACAATTAACCTACAAATTTCATTGGCACAGTCTGAGGAATGTCTGGAGGCAGCAAAGCTTCTCCTACATATCCGCAACGAACAAAAAAAGAACTCTGTCAGCGAATGGGAAGATTTCATTGCCACGCTATCAAACCCATATTCCACTAAAAAGTGTTGTTGTATAGCGTTTTAGGACCCCAGTGTAATTTTCCCTATTCATGCTGTAGTGTAGTTCCTAGTTTCCCACTAGGCCCTGCGCATTGGAATAACATAAACAGTAGTATCGACGTGGAACTGCAGATATTCCAGGCCTCCACTGACTATGCTAAACTTAATTGGGTTGTGTTACCAACTAGCTCAGAGGTCACTGGAAACTTTCTTCTCTGCATAGGAAGTGATCAGCTTCCTTGGCACAGACAAGAAGGGATTCAGTTTTCCAACAACCGTGCAACATGACAACTTTGCTCCTCAGATCAAGAGTCAATCTCTAGGGTCGTGTGAAACAATAGACACAGATTTCACTCAGTCAGTCTAGTGCAGTTTTACTTTCACGGTATGTAGAGAATAGAGAGACGGGCGTGTATCAATAAAGGGTTAACATTTATTGAGCAGTCTTTCTTCTCGTACAAGAGAAATGTATTGCCACAATTGCAATAACTGTTATTATAAAAACTACGTACAGTAACATAAGTATTGCGAAATAGAACTGTAAAAGCATTGATATGGTTTCTTAGCCATACAATGGTTTAAAAGTAATAAAACATATATACAGTCATATATACATTAGGCTAACATACTCAACTGATGCTTCTAACTAAGCCTACCCCAGTGTGCCTGACCTAAGCCTAACACGTGAGAAGGGGAGTAAGTAAGTAGCTTAAGTTAAGTTGGTTTTGCCAAGGTTTGTTTCAAGAATTCTCGTCTAAGGGTTTAGTCAACACCATACCTCTGAATAGAATGATGGAGGATTGGTATCTCCTTCAGGGGTCTCTCTCGATATCCCAGTCACCCGCGAGGGTAAACCGGAAGCGCCGGGACTGGATTTCTCTGCACGAGAAATGCAGCGGCTCTCTTCAGCGCGTCGAGGAAGGAGGCGGGGACAGCGTCCGCGGGCAGCTGGAATCTGCTCGATGTCTTCGCAGAGGACGGCTGCTCGGCTCCTCAAGCGTACTGCACCATAGTTCGCGCTGTAGCGGCGATAATGGTAATCAGCAGCTTCACCACCACAGGATAGCAGGCTGCAGCGACAGAGTGCTAGTTTTTACCAACACAGGGTCATGCAGGCAGCCAGCATCAGCAACAGTAGCTTGTAGCTCACAGCTCACGCTCTCTCATTGCTTAAGGCAACGTTGGTAATATTTATACCTGACAGGTGCCGGGTTTGACGCAAGTTTGCTGGACATAAGACGTCAATTAAAGATGTCACTAGGAAGTGACAGTTATCAGTTGCTCATTAGAGTTCCATTACTAATCAAAACATAGCAAGCGGGGATTTCCAGGTTTGCTAAGTTTTTATCTTGTTGAAGAACTCGGAGTGTTATCTAGGAATATCAGATAGTGACTGCTGCTCTGTCATTGCACTAATTGGTCGCAAAGGAAGTAGCAGGGAGTCATGCTGGAATGTGGCTCTGTTCGTGTGAGGCCAGAGATGACTTTTCAGAAAATCGCACTTGAACGGTTATGCCAATATAGGGAATAAATGGGTTTATAGCCGAATAGGGGCATAAGGTCACAGTATCGATCAGGAACCTAGATAAGCACGCAACAATGCCCTTATATAGGTATGAAGTACTGTATCCTTCAATAGGCATAGAAATCAGAACCATATTAAGACATAGCTCATGCAGTCCTAATACGGCATGGCTACTTCTACTAGTTCTGAAAATCTACAACAGTTTCTTGGAAAAACCCGCCTTCAGCAGTCAGAAACTTCCACCTGCTTGAATATTGATTTATCCAAGAACTCATGGAGTTTTCAAAGAACGGAGACTCTCAGTTTTATGCCAACCTTACGTCAAACTCTGCACCTTCAAGGTATAAATATGTCCACACTTGCCCAAGCAAACACACGGTGGTTTGGAGCATTTCGACTATCTACTTTCCTGACGCATTTCGCTGCAGCAAGTGCCGAAGGAAGCGGAACCTCCAGCAGACGCACTAAGAGAGAGACGTTGTCTTTTCTCCTGCCAAGAAATCCAGCTCCAGTGTTTGCAAGCTACCCTTGCGGGTTGTTGGGAAATTGAGTCCTGAGAGAGAGATACCAGACCTCCTTCATTCTAAAACCAAGGTACGGAGCTGATTAGACCCTAAGAGAAATCTTGGATAAATTCTTGGTAGAAAGAATACTAAAACTTAAGCTACACCATACTTACTCCTTCCCTCGTACTAGACCTAGGTTAGGTAGACCGGGGTAGGCTTATTTAAGAAGCACCAGTTGAGTACTTTTAGTATATATTTATGTATGTATTATATGTATTTATGTATGTATTTTTTGGATTACAAACCATATCATGCTTTTACAGTATTATTTTATAATTCTCTTCATACTGTACGCACTGTACATTGCAACCAGTATTACGATTGTAGCAGTTTCAATTCTTGCATGAGAAAGAATCCTGTTCAATTGAAAACGCCTGTCTCTCTATTCCTCTGCACCTCTGGTGAAACGAAGCATGCACGATTGACTGAGTGAAATAACTATCTATTGTTTCCAGTACTCTAGAGATACATTTCTTATTCTTGGGAAACAAAGTTGTCATGTTTATGCAGTTTTCAGAAACTAATTCCTTCTTGTTTATTCGAGAAAGTTTCTAGTGACCTCTGAGCTAGCTGGCACTCACAATTAAGTCTAATATGTTCGATAGAGACCTAGTCGACCCTAGTCCTACGTCTAATCTATAGGATATATTATTCCAATGCGCAGAGCCTATTGGGAATATAGGAACTACACTACAGTGTGTGAAACAGAAAGAATATCCAGCTCACAACAGTGCTTGATAACAACATCAAGGAAATCAATTAACAAGGCCCTTAGATTACTACGGTATAATCCTGGAGACCCAACCTTAACTCTCTCTTTACGCCAGTATAGATTAAAGTTGAAAAAAATCAAATGGAACATTAAGTGATCCAGGTAAGAAGACCTCAGAGCCAGACTACTCCACAATTCCAAAACTAATAATAAAGCTTTTGGTCTCTTGTGATCAAAGTAATGCGCCCTCTACACTACATGGTAGAGTATCATCATATATCCCTGAGGAGACATGGGTTCAGTACCTGGAATCTTATATTAATCTCCCATTAGGGAACCCACAGGCGACCACAATGTCTGGCCCCGTCGCAACCAGTAAACAGCAGTCAAAGAACCCAGGGTAAGTCAATTTGCTTAGCTAGAATCAAACTATAAATATCCAAGGAAAAACGAGGGAGCACTAGGACCACATGGAATTCCATCAGCCCTTTTCAAACAGGATGAAACATTTTGGGCATACTCGTTAGATCCAATCTTTTGTCAAATCAGGCAAATGAGCCATCTTCATAGAAAGGCTCTTTTATTTCATACATACATACAAAGACATATTTCGATCACTAGGAACATACAAGTACACCATGGAACAGGACATGTACAAACACAAGATACAAATAAAACATAGCATTGTAAATGAACCTTCACAGTCCAATTGCAACAGCAGCATAATAAAGTGATCAAAGTGCATCATTGTATTTCATCAAAATAGCAGCTAAGTGCAACAGATTCTAATACATCATTATTTATAAATAAGAACTTCATCATAGAATACATTATAAGCAATATTAAAGGGTGTAAAAGTGCTTAAAAAGATAACAAAAGAAGCATTCACTTGATATAGTGCAAGGCACACGATAAGAATCTGGCATGAGCCATACAGTAAGGGACAACCTAAACGCTAAAAGGGTAGCACTTGATGCGCCTAATCCACATAACCATTAAGAACTTAGCTGTACAAAATACAATCAAACACGTGGTATTTGACTGCAATATTCTATAAGCCTCCTTGTACTTACTTATCCCCACATTTCTGCAGATTGGGGCTATCAATTTAGTTTGTAATTGGTAGTTCCAGGGTCAAAAGAATAAAACATGTTTAAGTGACTCTGGTATCTCCTGGCAGCAAGGGCAATGTCCTTCATCCCTCTCGCATACTTTACCCCATTTTCTTCTAAAGTTGTTTACAGGTAGGCACCCATACCTGAACTGTATGTATAATTTTCATACTAATGGGGGTTAAATTCCGTCTATTGTGGCCTCAAATGACAATGAATGTTTGAAATTCATAAAAGCAAGTGAGCCCTTGCAGTTCATTATCAAATCAGTCTCAACCGTGCCCCAATATGCAACTTTGAGTCTAGATTTGTTGGTTTTACTAAGGGTTTCCGGATGGCTCCAGTATTCATCTAATCCTAGTCTATGAAGCAAGTTCTTAACTGCACACATCAAAGAAAGCTTGACCACACAAATTGTTGTCATTAGTTCACGAAGACCCACCCTGTAGGATGCAAGACCTGGAGTAGACCATAGCCATGGCTAAAACAAAGGCATTCTTAAAACAATTTTGTGTGCAATTCTTTTCTGGCCTAGGTCTAGATAGAGCGGAATCAGTGGGCTGGACACCGGAAGGTTCAGTAGGGATCTAAGACATTTTTATTCGGTTACTAAAAGACCACTACAGTGTAGTGTAGTACCAATATCCCTGATAGTCTCTGCGCAATGTAATAATATACACTATAGTTTTGACATAGGACTGAGGTCAGTATGTCTCTATCGAGTATATTAAACTTAATTACTTGTGTGTGCCAGCTAACTCAGAGTTCACTAGAAACTTTCTTGAATGAACAAGAAGGGATTAGTTTCTGACAACGACATAAACATGACAACTTTGTTTGCCTTAGAGTCAGAACAATATCTTCAGAGTCGTGGAAACAATAGATAACCATTTCACTCAGTCAGTCATGCATGCTTCGTTTCTACAGAGTTGCACAGAAATAGAGAGACGGGCGTTTCAATAAAAGGGTTTATTTAACAGTCTTCTTTCTCATGCAAGACATATGAACTGCTACAATAGTAAGCCAGAATGCGAAGTATAATGTGCACAGCGTAAACAGTAATATAAAATAATACTGTAATAGCATGGTCTGTAACTATGACATATATAAAAATACATACATAAATAACACAGGCTAAAATACTCAACTGGTGCTTCTAAAATAATCCTACCCCAGTGTACCTAACCTAAGTCTAGTAAGAGGGAAGAAGTAGGTGCTGTTTTAGCTATAGTCTAGTTTAGTTTAGTTTTGCCAAGAATTGCCAAAGGTTTCTCTAGGTTCCAATCAGCTCCATACCTTAGAATGAGAGAGGTTGGTATCTCTTTCGCCTGACTCGATTCTCTAACACCCCGCAAGGGGAGTCAGAAACACTGGAGCTGGATTCTCGGCAAGTAGGATGGCAGTGTCTGGTCAGTGTGTCAGTTGGGGATATGACTTCCTTCGGGACTTGCTGTGGTGAGCCTCATCGTGCAAGTGGGTAGCCGAACCGCACCCTGCCTTGTCATAGCAAGTGAAGGTATATTTATACCATAAAGGTGTTTCGGAATGCCAGTATTGACGTAGAAGTCGGGCATATGAACGTCATGAATGAACCCCTAAGGAATAGATGTTCTTGCATAATAAATGAGTTCTTGGAGAAATCAATATTCAAGCAAGGGAAAGTCCTAAAGGCTTAAGAGTCTGGTTTTCCAGGAACTCGTTGTGACGTAGATGAACGGATGTAAGTAGCCATGCCTGTATTTGGTTAGCATGGATAATGTCTAAATAAGGACTGGATTTCTATGCCTATATAAGGGCAATGTGAAATGTACCTATATAAGGGCATGAATCAGGAAATTCATACGGAATCTAAATCAATACACAACTCCCACTCCACTTTCGTATGTACAATGTTACTAAATTCTAAACATGATAACATATCTAAAATGTATCTACACACAAAGAACTAAAAGCATGTTTCAAAAACATTGTAAATAATGTATCCGAACTAGTTGTAAGCACAAAATTGCATTGGCGCTGTACACATTAAAGCTTGTATTCACTCTAAGCATATATTTGACATTTGATATGAAAATTGAATGATTTGTGAAAATATACATTTATTAAATGGCTCGTAAATACAGAAGAAAAGAGGACCGAAACCATTTCATGTCAGATTATATAAAACTGTTTGTATGTGGACAAGGTCATATATTGTCTCTGGAAGAATTCAAAGAATTCTTGTTCTATAAGCAGATTACTTGTGCCAAAAACAAAAAAATACAAATTTGGGAAGAAAAAAATGTAATCATAGGAAAAAGTTCCAAAGTTAGTTCCTTGTTTTGAAAAATGAAGGTCAAATTCAGAGTCTCTCAGTACACTGTGTGCAAAAATCCAAATTCACTGTTAGGGCTTGGAGAAAATATAAATCTTCTATGTCTGTAGACAAAAGTTGTCTACCATTGTAGGTGATAGTTGGATTACCTCGTTTAGAAGATTAACACCACATAGATGTGAACTATCGCCTTCAGCATTGGTCGCATCAGCATTGTTCAAATCGGATGTTAACTGGATGCCTGATGTCTCCTCTTGTACCTCAGCAGTTCGTGCGTCAGTGAGATCTCAATGAATGCCGTCATGAGAATTGGTAGCCGCTGGGGACAACATAGACCATGGGCTGTTACGGGGGCCAGCAGAGTATCAACATCCGTTGGCATGACTGATGGGAGTGTTAGACAGATGTCTAGCATGCATTATTCACTGCATAGCAGGCAGCGGTGAACAGGTAAGATACAATCTTGCCAGATTGGTCTGAATGACTGAAACCATTTGGTATTCAATTCTCGTAGACAAGGTTACCCCAAAATTTAAACGATGCACTCACAACACTTCATCTCCTGCAGAGCTCTCTCCACGGCAAATTGGGTGTCGCTGGTGATTTGGCTTGCCATGTCGTAGTAGAAGTAGCAAAAATAGTATCCCTGCAACGAGTCCCAAAAGGAGGGGCAGTCCGCCAAACAAAGAGTGCACGAAGTTTGGAATTATTCCGAGAACTGCTTGAAAAGGTGCTAACAGTTCGGAAAACACGGTCTTAACTACATGTACAATACACACGGTCACATCAGACATGTTTAAGATACGACTTAACATTTCTGAGAAATGTATAGGGCTGTTTGTATTCAAAAGGGCATGTATCTCGGCAGAAGTCATTGCGACTTGTAAATCATAGGTCTCTTTGGCCGTGGTCAGTGGCACAGTTTTTTGCAAAAGAATGGCTTTCATTCTGCTTAGAGTATCGATTCGTATAGAAGAGATGTTCAGTGAAGGCCATAAAGATGACTCCCTGACTGTCTTGGTTTGTGGAAACAATACTTGCATACAGGAAGTGACCTTGGATGACACAGTTATACCAATGCCGATAAAGACTTACTAGATATGGAATATCTGGCAACATGCCACAGCAGCTCTGATCGTTCAACATGAGGTAACTTTCATTTGAAAGTTGTCCAAAAAAGTTGATCAATCACAGCAGCTGGTGAACCTTGCAGGTGACAGGATAAGTTGTTAGAGGAACCACCGCAGGCCCCAAGTAAATTAATACCCTGACAAAGGAGAGTACCGCTTAGTGTGTTTTCACAGTTTGAACCACTAAGAAACACTTCACGTCCCCACTCCAACATCTGTGTGTGTATGGTAAATCCCAGAATGTATTGATGTATTCTTTTTCCAACCTTTCATATTTGCCTGCTGGTATGTGTTTTAGTCAATACTGAAAATGGAAAATTGTAACCGGCAGAGTGATTGTTCCATGTATTATTCATTCTATACCTGGCTTTTCTGCCACTGTGAAAAGTAATCTTTCCAGTTTTCAATGCTCAGCACCATATAGTCTGCTCCCCTTTGTGCCAGTTTGATCTGTTTATCAGTGAGATTGAATTCTGAAATCAGTGACGTAGTATTGATTAAACGTCAAGGCATATAGCCTGAATGCAAGTTTGGAACTTCCAACCTAATAGCATGATAGAACGTAGTTGAGACTGACCATGTTGCAACATGACCAAGTCTTGTTCAATGATGTCCATAGCAGAAGATACAATTCTGTCCAATGAATATATTCTGGACGACAGAGTCGTTAACCCATTGTCTACTACAGAGAGAGATTTCTCTAAATGAATACGATCAATTTCTTGTATTCGTCCTGCAGTCTCTGCTTGTGTGATCTTCCATATTTCTTTAAATGCAGCATATATACCTGCATATATGAAAAGTTTTTTACACGGTTTTCTTGGTCCTAGCAAGAATTTCCATAGGTCTGCGGCATCTTAAAGTAAAGATAAGTGTTGTTTTACATCCTGTAGTGTAGCTGTCTGGAGCCAATCGAGGCATAATTTCCCTACACTGTATGTTATTATTACCCCAGGATGCTGTCTTTGAACATATCTTGGGTACGGCCTATTGACTTTGAAACCTTGAGTTTTGTTCAGGAATCGATCTTGACAGCGGTTTGTGTCTATGGGCAAGAGCAACCATTTATTACCATCTGGATCTGATCTGTTGTGATGCGAAATATTAAGTACGATGACCTCCCCCAGTGTAGTGCTATTACTTGCAGGTATAGGTATGGTCGGTGTGTTCATGTCCTTGATCTTGGCTAACCCAAGGCAAGACGTTTGTTGGACAGTGTCATTCAAAAACATAATTTGCTCAGGGATGATACAGGCTCTAAACAAAGCTTCTACCCCCTGTACTTGCCAATCTATGGATCCCCAGACAGGTTTTGTCTCAATATTGTCTTTCCAAAAGTCGAAACCCTGTCTAGACAGTTTTTTTTTTTTTTTAAAAGGCTCTTCTATAGCGCATGGCTACTCGGAAGCATCCCAGCGCTTAGGACCTACCAGAGGGAGATGGATTACAGAAATGCATAGGTCTGTGTTATCTAGATTTTAGGGAACAGGAAAGTTTTTAGCTTTTTTCGAAAAGCGAGTAGGTTAGGTTCTTGACGAAGGGACGGAGGAAGAGCATTCCATAACCTAGCCGCATTGTGCGAAAAGAGACGACCCCCTGTGCGGGCCCTGTTGATCTTAGGAGTTACCAGAAGGTTTTGTTGATTTGAACGAAGATTCCTAGAAGGTTTGTATGGTCTAATCATGTCCTCTAAAAAGGGGGGGCCTCTCCCGTAAAGTGTTTTATGGACCGTGCAAAGTGTTTTGAAGTGGACCCGCTCCTTTATGGGGAGCCAGTGCAAGGTGCGGAGCGCGGGTCTAGCTGATGTGCGATGGCTGATACCCGTAAGAAGCCTTGCTGCAGAGTTCTGGGCAACCTGAAGTTGCCGGATAACCGAGACAGGGGCTCCAAGATAAAGCGCATTTCCATAGTCCAGCCTAGATAGAACAAGGGACTGGACTATGTTTTTCTTAGCTGCTTCGGGTAGCTGGGGGAGGATTTTTCAAATTGTCTTCAGCAACCCGAAGCAGGTGGCCACTATCTTCCTTGCCTGGATCTTAAATGACAGCTCTGCATCCAGCCAAAAACCAAGACTTTTAATCTCGGTCTTTGGAGTGGGCCCCCGGCCCATGCAGGAGGGCCATTGTGTCAAATTGTCGAATATGGCCTTTTTCCCTAGTAGCATCAGCTCCGTTTTTCCTCCATTCAATTTCAGGTGGGATAAGTCCATCCATTTCGCAACCGCCTCCAGGCAGCTGCAAAGATTGGAAGGGAGGGACTCCACCTGATTAAGAGAAACAACTAGCTGGGTGTCGTCAGCATAGCTTACTAGTTGGATTCCAAAAGGAGCTACTACTTCCACCAGGGGCGCCATATAAACATCAAACAGTGTGGGGCTAAGGGAGGAGCCCTGAGGCACCCCACACTGTAATGGTATTGGCGGAGAGCAGCTGTTTTCTGAAAAGGCCTTAAAGAATCTATCGCCAAGAAAGGACTCCAGCCACATGAGGGCCTTGCCCGTAACCCCAATCCTTCCGAGACAAGACAAAAGGACACGGTGATTCACCGTGTCAAAGGCGGCACTGAGGTCCAGGAGGATGATGGCCGCGCTGCCACCTGCGTCCAGAATCCTCCTGGAATCCTTGACCACCCTCAACAATGCCGTCTCCGTTCCCTGTCCTCTCCGGAACCCAGTTTGAGTTGGATGGAGTAAATTATGGGTCTCCAAAAAGGATGCTAGCTGTTTGTTCACCCATTTTTCAGTAAGCTTACTGATGCCAGGGAGAAGGGAAATGGGACGGTAGTTGGAGAAGTCTTGAGGATCGAGGTGTGGCTTTTTTAGCAGAGCCCTGACCATGGCCAGTTTCCAATCTTGAGGTACCTTACTGGATTCAAGTGAGGTGTTAACTAGATTAGTGATGTGCGTACTAATGTGAGGCAGGGCCAGATTTAAGATGTTCATAGGGGCAGGGTCTAGCGGAGAGCCGCTTTTTATAGAGTTGAAAAGCGGGGGTAGAAGCTCTTCACTAAGGGGAGAGAAAGAGGGAAGGCAAGGCGGAACAGTGTCAATATCGTCTGCCGGAGAAGGGATTGGTTCTTCCAAGGATAGGGGAGGAAGGGAAAGGAGGATCTTTTGGATTTTAGCGGCAAAAAAGTTCGCCAAATTGTCACAGTGAGCGTCAGCTTCCTCAACGGATGCTGATGATAATGGCGAGTCAGGGGCTTTTAACAGAGATTTAGCTATCTTAAACATCTCTCTTGGGGCGTTGGCGGAGACCTCAATTTTTTCTGCATAGAAGGTGGATTTGGCCATGTTAAGGGCAGATTTATATTTCTTTAGAGTGAGTCTGTATTTGTTTTTCTTCTCTTCCTCAAAGTGTTTTCGCCACTGCCTCTCCAACCGTTTACATTCTTGTTTTAGGGACCTTAATTCTGAAGTAAACCAGGGTTGTTTAGTGGGACCTTTCTTTTTGGAAATATGTATTTTTTGGAAGCACACTATCCAATGATAGTTCGATCCATTGATTAAAGTCTTTATTTGCCCTGTCAATGTCCTGATTGGCCCGGGGTTCACTTGTTTTCAGTGCCTCTAGCCAGTCATTCGCTTCCAATTTCGGCCAGCGCCTACCCAGGACTTTGTTAGGGGGTTTCGTTAAACCGGATGTGGGCATCTACCATGTGAAAGGTATGACCATATGGTCTGTCCAGGGGATTGAATATGGCTCGGCTGATGTTAAATCCGCAATATTTGAAAATATAGGGTCTAGAAGGTTCCCTTTGGAGTGGGTGGGGTGTGAAACTATCAGGCTCAGTTCACATGCGGCTAAGTCTTTGATTAATTCTGTAGCAATATTATCTGAGGGATTATTAAAATGGAGATTCAAGTCTCCCAGTACTATAAAATTCGAGACCGTGCTGGCTAACTCTATGGTGGTTTCGATTGTTTCTTCCAGAAATTGTCCTATTGAGCCAGGTGGACGGTAAATTAAAAGTCCTGAAAATGACAATTCTGGGGATAGTGTGATAGAAAATTGAGCACTTTCACAATCAGAGATGGAGCTGTCAGTCATACGACAGATTAGGTGCTCCCCATAGAGAATAGCTATCCCTCCTCCAACCTTGAGTCCTCTATCCCTGTGTTGAATCAGATATCCAGGAGGAAGAGCCTGAACAATATCTGGGCCAGACGTGGGTCCAAGCCACGTTTCGGTTAAAAAAAGAATATCAAGATCCAGGTCTTGGATTAATAAGGATATTTCAATTGCATGTTTTGGAAATGAGCGGCAATTGACCAGAGCCAATTTCAAAGTGCCTTCTACTTTTGTTGTGTTGATATCTACTTCCGTAGTTCAAAAAGGGCAGTGTTGACAGAAGGGGCGACACATCGCTGGGTTCACAGAGTGAGTGCAAGAAGATGGCAGGACACCCTTGAGTGCAAGAAGTGTCGAGCGAGAATATGTTTGTAAACAGCTAGGTGATCGGTCAGAGGTCCTGGTCCCTGGGCCCGACCGTGCGCGAACGGGCGCAAATGGGCTTACCTCTGGCGCACCTCCGGCGCGCCATCTGTGCACCCGCTGCGCGCCGCCGCTGCGCGCCAGCATGAGTGTTGAAATATATAGGAGGTGGAAAGCCCGCCCCAAACACTAGAGCGCCTCCCAGCCTATGGCGGCCACTGGTCTAAGGCCTGCCTCCCCACCCAAGATGGAGCTGTTGTGTGGGGGGAGTGAGTGATCCTGCTCAAGCGGCAGGTGCCCAATTCAATTTTTTAACGTGCAAGTGAGTGGGGAAATGTGAACCTAGATTTCCAGCTGCACAGCGATTTAGTTTTAAAAATGAGCGCAGTCACTGAGGAGTGCTGCCTGCGTCTATGAGATGAATTTCAGCAGCGCAAGCAGAGGCTCCCGCTCAGCGCGATTACACAGAGGTCGTAATCACCTCTGAAGTCCTAGAATGCCCAGTTGGGCATAAAAGGCTGCAGAATAAATCTGTTTTGTATTGGTTAACATCCTTTTCATTCCTGTTTTGTTCACATGTTTAAAGTGAAATGTTTCAGCATTGCATACATTGAACCCTGAAAAATATGGAAACTTATTCGCAAATGTTTTTGAGCTACCCTTTGAGGTGTAGGACAATGTTTCCACTGGTTATACATATATACATTTCTAGGCATTGCAGATTTGTGCAAGAAATAATGACCATAATGGTTATAACCAAACATTCGTTCATAGTCTGATAAACCTTCTAAATATTCATGATTTGTGAATACTGCAGACATCTCTAGATCAGACATCATATTATTAACAGTCTCGAAGACCAAATCATCAGAAAAGGTACTAGAGGTAATTAAGGGCCATATGTATCATCAAACTATTTTGCATTTCCTAAATAGCGAATTTTAAGGAATCGCTATTTAGGAAATACAAAATGGTATGTATGAACAAAACCGCTTTTTATTTGCGATTCCTTAAGCTTCCTTATTTGCGAATTCGCATTTTGCGAATTTGCAATTAAGGAATGAATGCAAAATAATTCTCAAATTGCGAATTCGCAATTTGCTAATCGCAATTTGAGAATTATTGCAAGGGTGCAGGGGTGTCTCAAAGACACCCTGCTGCACCCCTGAAAAGAACATGTGTGTGCATATGGCGCACATACATGCCCTATGGGCATGTGTGTGCATCATATGCCACCTTTAAAAATGCCAATTTGTGCATTTCTGGAAGAATTCGCAAGTTACCATCAACTGAAAGTTGGTGGTAATTTGCGAATTCTTAAACAAAATTCGCAAGCTAAAATTGCTACATACATAGTATTTAAGGAATCGCACAAGTTTGCAATTCCTTATTTTGGGAATGTTTCATACATTCCAAAACGTGCAAAACGGCCGTTTGCGAGTCGCAAAGGCCGAAATTCGCAGAATTTTGCGATTCAAAAACGGCTTGATACATATGGCCCTTTGTGTCACTTAATGAGATGTTGAATAAGTGTGGAATCTTCAACAGCTCAGACGGGCCAAAAATTTCATATTCTGTTTTGTCCAAAGCTATACCATCAGGCATAGGAACGGCTGTGGTATTTACTGCTGACAAGTCTCTTTGTTCACAATGAGATGATTTGTTTGGCTTGAGGAGTAAGTTGACTTTCTTACTTGCTGTGTCCATTTTTACATATCTTCCATTTATCAGCATACCTAGAGATATTACCAGAGCTAACCAAAGTAGAAGAAAAAATATTCCAAACATAATCCAAAGTTCATTTCATGATGAAGCCAGATAAGTTTTTTCCAAGTGATGAAAAAAGTCAGTTGCTTGTTCCTTGAAAGCTTTTGTTGCTGGCGTTTTTTCAGGTTCGCTGGGATCCTCAGAAAACGTATCAAGAGGCAGTTCTGTCAATGGCTGGGATTGCATCCCGATTTGTTGAAATCGTTGGAACCACATGATCACTTGTTAGTTTTCTTCATTGTAGACAGGTGTTACTTCGTTGTGGACTGGTGTTACTTTGTTGTGGACAGGTGTTTCATGACAAACTGTTATTTGGGTCTCCACAGTACAAGTTCCATAGCTTTGTTGCTTAGTCCTTCTTTTATCACTGCAGATTCTTCAATGGTGATCAGTCTCTCAGTTTGAACCTCTTGGATTGTAGCTAGAGGAGTGCGTCTGCTACATTGTCGGAGTCCACTTGGCCTATTGCTTAGTATCGGCCACATAGTGTCATTTGATCAGGTCGATAGACACAAATTGTTTCTCCTTTTTACCAGCAAGGGGCAGCAGTATCACTGTTCTTGTTGTCAGGTACTGGTTGTCTGTAAGAAGGCCCAAATTCCTTATTGTCCGTGATCTTTTCTCTGATTAGATCATCAAGCTTTAGCATCCAGACAGGCCTTGCTGGGACGGTTGGTTTATCCCCAGTGGTGGTTGGCTTCAGGAACACGTTGCTTTGTTTCGTTCTTAGTTCATTTAAGTCCTGTAAAACAGCCAAACGATCTTTGATATCAAATTTCTTAGTTTCCACCATTGCTGTATGACAATCAAGGTCCAGGAACAACATTCTTGTCCAGAATAGGACCTCATTTGGATTGACACCCACTAGAAAACTTCTTGGCAAGTTGTTAAGACTACGTTGGACCCCAATTAGATGTTTGACCCACCCATCACCCAAACCTAATTCCCTAGCTGTTATAGACTGCTTTATGTCCCGTTTTTTACTTTCCACAATGAAATTTCCCTCAGAATGGAATGGAGAAGAGTACCACAATGCAATGCCCAAACTGGCCATGGCTTCTTTGTAAGCCCGAGAGCTAAACGGCGGACCCTGGTCAGAATGTAGCATGCCACTTCCGTATGTGCCGATAAAGACTTACAAATCTTTTATAACAGTTCGAGCATCAGCCGAGCGCTGAGGCCACATCCAAAGGAACCTAGAACACAAATCTACTGTGACCATGATGTATTTGTAGTTACAATCCCTTTGTAAGGGACCGCAGTGGTCCTGGAAAACACACGCTAATGGTTTATCTGAGATTAACAGGGGCATTTGCGCAGGACGTTTTACAGTAGAGACTTTCATCTGCTGGCATATTTCACAGTCTAAGACATAGTTTCTGGTCTGTCTTCTAATGCTGGGCCACCAGTATCGTTGTTTTAATAATGACACTGTGGCGGAAACACCTGCATGAGCAGAGGCAAGCCCTTCATGTGCTGCTAGGATTAGTCCTAGTCTATGTTCCATGTTTGGAATTAACCAATCCCCCACGCCAGGAATTCAAACAAATTGAACATTATTTGTATCAGTTATATATGAGTATTTGAGTGGAAACCCTTTAGGTAACGCTGCACCGCTGCCTTTGCTTGTCGCATTGACAGTCAGAATTGTTTCACTGCCTATTTTTGTTTTTCAGCGAGTGATTGCAGCTACGGAAACCGATTGCACAGCCCCCTTCGCGGCTTCATCAGCCAATGAATTTCCTTCAACGTGAACGTCATCACTTTGATGACTCAGCTTGTGTACCACGTGATAATTTTGTAGTCCATTCCGCAAACCACTTGTTCCCAAAGCGTTTTATGCTTGATTGTGCCACATTTTGCATCTTTGAACACGTTTTGAAGCCAGTTCTGTAAATATTCATTATATGATTATACACAGTAGAAAGAATCGCACACTATAAGTGTGGGGAATTTGCGATTCGTATATTCAAGTGTGTCCCAGGGTGAGTGGGGAGTCGGGGATCGGGCTAGCCTCTTCTACCGGGGGAACAACCCTGGATGAGTGCTCAAATGAAGTAGAGGCAGAGAACTTATAAAGGCTTTTCAACTAAGGCTTTATTTGTGTATAGGTCTTTCTCCTTCTGCTGGTAATGCGTTCTCTGGCGAACGCGGCTGGATCATAGGCTGTGGTGCGGGGAGGATCCAGCTTGCTTCAGGTGTCGGGTCAGATCGTCCTTAGGGCCAGGTGTCGCCGTATGAAAATAAGAAGACAAAGGACGTATTAGGACCGAGTATGAGGACTACACTGTCATATGGATACTTCATTACATATATTGCGTTAAGTTAGCATGAGTGTATTACATGTTTAAACAGCCGTTTTGCCTTCGGCTTCAGTTTTGCACACGACACGTACTTGTTGTTGTAGCTTTCACCCTAGAAGCGGTGAGGTGTTTTATTTGAGAATAATATGTTATTCCTATGCTATCAGCTTTGCCTCGTACACTTGGTACAACTGTCTGCACACTGAGAGCTGCACACTCTAAGATTAACCTAACACAAGGTTGCTGGGAAGTCTGATCCTCGCACCACATTAGACATTAGACATAACACAAATAATGTTGATGCCAACATTTTGGGCTCTACGCGGGTTTAAGATAGAGTTACACGGAATGAACGCAGACACTTGGTGCTGCGCATGGAGAGAGCTGGTAGCTGTTGATGTGAACTGCTCCTACTGACATTGAGAGGTATGGGGCCGCCCTGCTAAAGCCCGAATGAGACCTTCTTAGATATAAAATAATATACTAGATAGGGTGCGCGAAATATAGGTGATATCGATTCTATAGGTTTTGCATTATAACATGCTAGCACCTTTTGCTTACTATGGATTAGTGACTATGCTGCTAACTCTGATTTTTATAATCTGCATTTTGGTATTATACAAGATACTGCGTTTGAGAACTTTGCATTGAATAATAAATATTTCAAACTTGCATTTGTGTTCTTTGACTCCCAGTTTTGGTTTGAAATGATTATATAACGAAAGAGTGTTCATGTGTTCCACGATTCCTGAGGTATTCTAAAGATCATGTTCTGGTTTGTCTAAGACATGGTTCATTCCATAATGATCCATGAGACACTGTAGCTAGCTAGGTAAGGAGATTTCTGACACTGAGATGAGTTTTGGATCATCCTAACTCACTGAGGTTCTAGATCTCTATGCACAGTTCTGTGGGAGAACGGAAACCCTGCTACATGGCGCCCAACGGTTTGGTTGGCCTTAAAACGTGACACTCGAGTAGTATATCATTCATACCTTGACACCTTCATTCCCGTTTCCGGTAAACGGTGGTGTCGGAAAAACCTACCTGTTTTTGAAATAGGTCTTTTCAAGCTTGAATTCTACTTTAAACGGTTTCTTTGAATTACTACCCAGTTGTGCTACAAAGTGTTCTTTGTCTTTTTTCACTTCCGGTGCTGACATGGCCGTGGACATAGCGCAGCATAGCCGCGTCGCGGTTCGCGACCACTTGCGGGCATATAATGTCCCTGCGGTAGGTTTGGCTGTGGTTCTAGTGGTGAGTGCGGAACATGCGTACCCGTACGAATTGTTTTATTCCTGGGTGACGTTTCCGGAAGTAAACGCTAATTCGGGCGTCTACCACTCATACACTGCCTCGGCTGTTCCGGCGGCTTATGCTCCGTACAGGGCACTGGAAGTACCTATTGATGTTTGGCAGCACGGAGTTTGGTTTGGTGGCACCCTACCCCATTCTTTAACGGCTCCAAGGTTAGGTCCGTTGTCCATTGCGGGCACGGCCTGGCCCGCCTTGGGTGGATTTACTCCACATCCTAATCGCGCCACGTGTAATGTGGGTGATCTGCGGCGACTGCATGATGTCGCGGTTGACGTGATTAGAGCGCTTGTTCATTACATTGGTCGTAATATACATGGCGCAGCCCCCGCAGGTGCGCGGCTTCGAGCGGAACAGGCTGGTTTGAAAATCAGTCCTGTCTTGGTGAATTCCGTAATGGGCAGAAAGCCAGACAATAAGGATGATTTTCCTTACTGGCTTGCCGAGAAATTCGGCCAGCTGGAGGCTGTGTTTCCTAATACGACTCCGGGTGAAAAACACCGGATTCTTTCGCTTAGTTTACCGAAGGATTTAGCCCCTGAGCTTGCTGACTGTGAAACATGGGGTAAGACTTTTGCAGCGGTTTACTCGAGGTGCTTTGGCACACCGACAGTGTCGAACCTGTCTGCGATCCTCAAACGTGTTCAAGATGATCACGGACCTGAGTCGGCGGTTGAGTTGGGTATGCGCCTGAACGGTTCATTTGAGACAGTTTGCGGTATTATCCTTGCCAATGTAAAAGGGGATGCTGTGAACTTTCAAAGGTTTTTCTTGAAAAAGAAAGGAAGCAGCCCCAGGGACAGTCTTCGGAAACGGGTGGACAGCCCAAGTCCAAAAAACAAAATTGGCCTAAAAAGCAGAATCAGGGTAAGCAACAACAACAACAGACACAGGTTTCGAGTCCGGCGCCTTCACAACCTGCGCAGTCAGAGCGAGTTTCTGAATTGCGCGATCGCGCTACGATTAAATCGCCTGATAGATATCAGGCAACTGACCAACGCTCTCCTCGTTCCTTTCAGGACTCATCGGCTCCGTCAACCGGTGGTGGAGGGGGCGGCAGGGGCAGGGGTGGCCAGCAAGGACGTGGCCAGCCCCGCACACGAAGTGAAGGGGATCAGCGGGACGACTCTACGCCAAAGAGACCGCAGTTTGCCAAGAAGAAAGTCGCTGCCTTAACGGCGCATCGATATGCCCCAGATAGTGAGAACGCGGCTTCGGAATCTGACGTGGGCTCTGACCTTGCTGGACAGCGCGGCGGAGATTACCATAGTGAGAGAGGCCCTCCGTCCACTGTTGAAGGTGACAGCGACTGAGACTTTTATTGTGATTGAAACAGCTGATACACATGTTGCTCCCCCTGAAAGACTTTTTGAAATTGTCCTGTTAATTGAAGGTGACATGCAGCGAACTGTAAAAGGGGTATTTTGGGAAAATCTTTCGGATACGTATGATATTTTGCTTTCGGAGGCTGACTGGCCCCCACCTTTTGTTCTCGCAGCTCCGCGAGGGGAGGAGGTAATCCTCCCCAGTTTCGCGCACACTGTGCCGAGAATGGAAGCTCTGCATTTTGCAGAAGAGTGGGCTCTGGCGCTTGCGCCGGCTGTGTACCGGAATCAGTGTGGCTGGGATATATTGTCCCCGAGCCATGAGATTCCGTTACGGTCACAGCCGCAGCCACAACCCCAATATCCCATACGGCGTGAAGCTAAGGCTTCGGTCGCGGCTATCCGTGAACAATTGGAATATCAAGGTGTAATTGGAACGTGTGTACTCTGGGTCTCCAGTCCGCCAGTCCTCGTCTACATCACGGCCAGGCTGCTGCAGGGAGGGAACGGAGGCACTTGAAATAGCGGGGTCGGACCACCAGTCCATAGTCTGATCCCCCTCTAGGGGCCCCAGGGGACCCACCTCGTCACAAGGTGCCATTATGAATCCTTGTAGTTCAGCTTGCTGAGCTGTACAATCTCCTAGAGATTGCGTTTTTGTAACCATAGGTCTAAATTTGCCAACACGCATAAGACCTTTAACGGTCGCGCATGCTGCACTATAAGCTTGTTTACCCTCTCCCGTAGTGGGTTGTGCAGATCCATCAGTATAAATCATACGCTCATACTGGTCTAGAGGCAGAATTTCAGTAGGCAGAGGACATTCTTGTTCTTATTGCAGGAATGCTTGTGTATTCAAATAAGGATCAAACATCAGTTGCAGCAAGAAAATTAACCCATTGTATCCATCTCGAATGTAAAGCTTTAGCATTTGGAATGCTCGATTTTGTCTCCCCCTCTAAGGCTGGTACAGGAGTTACGACCATTAGGCGTTTCCCCTGTGTTAGGGCTCTCTCTTTTGCTACAGTGGTTTGAACTAAAGTGAATTTAATTTCTGCTTGTGTGTACAAATGTGATTTTTATGCGATTGGTACTTTTTCACCTTCGTTAAAGTAGGTGAATTTACATTGACCCGGAATGATTCGGATCACTAAGTTCCGTACACTTACGCGTGTTTGTAAATGTTTAGTTGCTAACATGTCTGTTTGGAGTGAACACAAAATCTCCATGTGTTTTTGTGTCGAATGTACTGTTTTAAAATCAGGTTTAATTAATTTGTAGAGTGGTTTAACCCTTTCTGCGTAGTTTAGAATGTAAATGCTTTAGAAATTCAGGAAACCTAGAATTAACTGTAAGTTTTTCAGTGTTTTTGGAGGTCGGAGCAGCGCACACTTTTCTAAAAATTTGGCTTCCAGACTTTTATCTTCACTTGATAATTCATATCCTAGAAAAAGGACGTTAAGATGGGTAATTTTAGATTTTAAAAGTTGAATTTGTACCCTTCAGAGGTGAAGACAAGTCATCGTCTGTCAGATAGATGTCGTTGACATTTGATAATGCCTCATCATCATAAGTTTGTAGTAACTCTGTTACCCTAGTTGAGAATAACCTAGAAATATTCTTGAATCCTTGAGGGAGACGACAGAAGTGATGTTGTGTCCCCATTTTTGAGAAAGCGGTCAAATACCTACTTTCAGGTGCAATATTTTGACAAAAGAAACCATTTGAAATGTCTAATGTGGTTTTATATTTTTTACACACAATGTTATTCATTGATGCTGTACTGTGTGCATTTTGCACTGGAAATGTTTTGCAACAAGAGTTTAGATGTCTGTATTCCAATACTAGACGATTTGTATTGTCTGGTTTGGAAACAGGAAACAAAGGATTATTCATAGATGAGTTGCATGTTTCAATCACCCCTTGATATTCAAGTTGATCTAAGATCTCCCTGACCTGTTTTTTAACTTCTTGCTTAACTGGATACTGCCTTTGTGCAGTTGGTTGATTTTTTAACTGGATTTTATGGTGAGGAGAATCCTCAAAACATCCTACATGATTTTTGTATAATCCTGGGACTTGAGCTACTGCCCATTTCCTGGCATAAGTGTATTTCAAATGTATTGGAATATGGTTGGAGAAGGCTGGCATAATGATGTTTTTGCCATGTGGGCACTCCCTGACAATTTCTGGTGGCCAGGCTTGTTCAGCCAGAAGTATATCGTAACCCTTAGAAAGTCGCTTCCAAAAGAGTGCGTTCACTTTTCTTGGTATCTCTCCCTCCATCCGGAGTGTTATTTTATATAACCTATGTGGAGAACTAACCCTTGTGTCTGCAGTTTCAACTTCAATGTCTTCATTCAAGTCCACTGTCTCCAGAAGTACCTTCAGGCTCTGGTGAGCTATTGTAACTTCTGCTGCGCTGTCCAACATTGTCTGAGTCCATTATCCGTTCTTGAGCTGTGTCCTCAAGATCCTTGGCATGTCTGAGTTTTTAGACCTGCTACCTTCTTTTGGGTGTATTGAGGTTTTGTTTTGCTTTTCTGAACGCGTTGATCGTCTTTGGACTTCACATGTTCTTCCTTGTTCTCTGACCGTCCTCTTCTTTCAGATGTCTGTGACGATATCTGAAAGGTACAAGAGGAACGTGTATCAGTATTTTGATATCTGTCAGGTTTTCTCAAATTATCCCTTTTTTTCAGAGGGCTCCTTTTGAGGAGACCTACCTCTGGAATGAGAACGCTTCTCTTTTGAAGGTTGTTTGCTATTTTCCCACTTCTTTTTAGAAGATGGAGGAGTGTTTTTAGTAAAGATCTTTTCAGGACTTTCAGACAGCTGGGGTTTCACTGGTTTCCCACCCAGACTGTCTCTGCCTTATTCTTCATAGGATTTTTCAATTATTCTGGCTAGTTATTGTGGTTATTCTGTTACATCAAATTCCCTTGGGGCCATATGTATCAAGCCAATTTTCATTTGCAAACGCTGCGAATCGCAAAAATAGGCATTTGCGAATGAAAATTCGCTATTCGGAATGTATGAAGCAAAAGTGTCTCACAAAGCGAGAAATTGCAAAATAATGCGATTTCTTAATTTGCGAGCATGGAAAATCAGTGAATTTCTTGCGATTTCCTATTTTTGCGATTTCTCACTGTGTGAAATTCGCAAACGGGAAATTGCAAATCAAGAAATCGCAAAGGAATGTATGAAAAAATCACAAATTGGGAATTTCCAAAATTCGCAATTTATAGAATCGCAATTACCACCAAGTAGGAGCAGGTGGTAACCAGGTGCAAACTATTTAAGGAGTACCAGACTGCAACAGACTTTTTTCCACAGTGGCAGGGCTGTACGTGATAGCCAGGAGGATGTGACTCAGAGCTGCTGCACAGAGGAGCAGACGCCAGAAGAGGATATTCCGTGCGCGCATTACCATCTACCAGCGCACTGAAGAGGACATCTACACCCACTACAGACTAGATGAAGACAGTATCCATGATTTAATTGAGGAACTCAGACCCTTTCTTGAACACCCCACACGCAGGACACATTCCATCCCCACTCACATCCAGGTCCTGTGCTCACTACACCTGTTGGCCTCAGGTAGTTTTCAGGGGGTGATAGCCACAGCAGGAGGGGTGTCACAAAGTGCACTTTCATGCTTTCCAATTTCCCCATGTGATAGGATGCATAGATGGGACACATGTTGCAATATCCCTTCCCTCAAACAATGAGTACGTGTTCAGGAACCGCAAATGCTACCATTCACTGAACATACAGGTGGTGTGTGATGCCAAACACATCATCACAGAAATAGTTGCAAAATATCCAGGCAGCACTCATGACACTTTCATCTTCCGTCACAGTGGGATATACCGTAGACTCACAAGTGGGGAGTTTGGCGAGGGATATCTATTAGGTAAATGCATTTAAACATAGGCCACATTTGTTCTGACTACTATGTGCAGTACAGTGACTAACCATATCCATCCCACCCCACAGGTGACAGTGCATATGCAGTCCGGGATTTCATTCTGACGCCCTACCTGAATCCTGCCAATGCTGGGGAGCGGAGTACAACAGAGCACACATAGCAACCAGAGGTACCATTGAACGCACATTCAGGATACTGAAGAGCAGATTACGCTGCCTCCACAAAAGTGGAAGTGCACTACAATACAGCCCCCAGACATGTTGCAAGATAGTGGTAGCATGTGCCATGCTGCACAACATAGCCACCAGGAAAGGCACACCAGTGGAGCTGAGTGAATCAGAATCCTCAGATGTGGAGGGGCCTGGCCCAGGTCGTATGGCAGCTGGTGTAGCTGGTGCAGCAGCTGGGCGCCAGAGGTGAGATGAGATTACACGCAACTATTTCTAGGTAAGAAAAAATGACACAATGCCATATCTCGTGTGTGTTTTTTAATTCCTTAAATGCAGGATCAATTATGAAACACAGACTGAATGTCAATTAGTAACATTTTTCCTGCACATGTTATTCTCACAGTGCAAGGCTGTAAACAGGAGTTAGTGTTCAAGTCAAGTCTGTAGCTGCCCTCTCCCAGTGGTCACAAACTTAGCACCTCACATCCGGTGCTGGTGAGCTGAGGCCCCTGTTGGTTGATGCACTGTGTTATCCTCATTAGACATTATGGTCCTACTGTTTCGGCCACTACGGCGCCTCTCCATGATGGGTAGTGGGGTGTTGCTGCTCCGCCCTGACAGTGCGTCCTCTTCAGTGGGAGTTAGGACTCCTGGCCCAGTAGTACGAACTGCCCGCAGCACGTCTACAGCAGATGTAATCTGCACCAGTGCCCTAGCTACGTCCTGGCTACCGTGTGCCATCTCCCGCTGCATGTGTATGCTGCGCCTGGAGAGGATATTGGTGGCAGAGGCCAGGCGGTTCACGGCCCATGTATATAGATCCAGGCGCTGTAGCTCTCGGCGCCTAGCAGCACGGTCAGCTCGTAGTTCTTCACAGAGTGCCTGCATTGCATCCCTCAGTTCACCCGTCATGCCCCTAAAGCCTGCCCTCACCTCTCTCTGTAATTATTTTATGTTTTTGGCTTGCAGGCTCTGTACCTGCAACATATGCATTTCCAGGCCGGCAAAAACTGTTCCCTCACCCGGATCTGCAGCACTGCTGATTGTGCGAGGTCTGCGCCTGGTTGTGCCTTGTGGGAGTTGGTGAGCACGTGCACAGACTTCTTGCTGTGGCTGTGTGGGCTCAGAGTGCACATTGACATCGCTGTCCTCTGCTTCGCCCTCCAATGGGGGTAGTGGTCTGACTACGTGTCTTCTGCATTGCTTTGGAGGGATGACGGAGCTATCCTCCCCATCTGTGTTCTCCTCATGCCCTGCGTCTCCTAAGTTTGAACATTCAACCAATATCCCACTGCCTGTAGGCTGTGTTGCAGATGGTGCTGTGGACAGACCAGCAGACATTTATTAACTGTACTCACTTACACTTGGTAATTAATACGTTTCACAGTTTGGGAGTACATGTGTCAAGTACTTTCCTGACCTGACCTGCACATGCTATTGGGGACAGGCAGGCTAAAAATGCACAACTTTTAAGTCCATGTGACTACATCTCCCATAATGCATTGCTGTGTGTGCCTGTGTACCTGCTCTGGACTACAAATATTTTTTCCTAGGTCGCTGCTGGGAGGTGTTTGGGGGTGTCAGGGGTGTGATGGCATGCTTCTTACCGGTCCAGATACTGGTTGCTCGGAGCTGTCTAGATCAGCCATGCACATAACACTTTCTGGTTGCAGGGTCCCCTCCACCAGTACCTCCAGAGCTGTTGAGTCCGACACTATTGAGGTCCCTCCACCGATTGTCCGGGACTGCTCCAGCCTGGCAGCCAACTTCTCCTACGAGCGCTGGCGCAGATCATACCATCGCTTTCGAAGTTCATCCACACTCCTGTGTGTCACCCCCACTGCATTAACTTTCTGCTGTATATCAGCCCAAATGTGCCTTTTGCGGGTCTCTGGCACCTCCAAAGACTTTTTGCCAAACAGTAACTCATGATTGAGCACCATTTCCTGGATTAATGCCTCCAATTCAGCCTCTGAGAATTTCTGTTTTCTCTTCCTTGAACCTTCCCCCTGCTGCTGCTGCTGCTGCTGCTGTGTTTCCAGGCTGGGCATGTCTCCAGTTTGGATGTATGCGTTGTAAAAGCATACTATTACAACGCATGCTTTTACAACGCATTTTTTACAACGCAAGTACCTTTACAACGCATTACTTTACAACGCATACCATTACAACGCGAAATAGTAAAAGTAATAGAAAAGTACCATTACAAGGAAAACACATATAACGCATACCGTTATAACGCAAAAATTAAACGAAAATTTAAGATTTTTTTTTTTTTTTGTAAAATAAAACCTGGCACGGGATGCAGGGAAAATAGGGGTTTTGGGTAGGGAAGTGTATTAAAATGTGGTAAGAAACTGTACGTAAATATTAAGAAATGCAAAGATTATTTTTAAAATTAATACTCAAGTATTAAAATTGATACTCGAGTATTTTAAAAATTACTAAAATATTCGAAAACGTAATTTTAAAATTAAACAAGCACGATTTTGAAATATCATTTCTAAAAGAATATCGAGAAATAACATTAATTATCCGAAAGAACCAACAAATACCAAACACATATCATCCATTTTACTTAGGGAATGTAAAAAAATAGTCCTACCACTCTTTTCATGACTGAAAGAGCAAAACAAACAAAACAAAATGGATGCCAAAACGGAATTACAAACTTAAAACAACACTTTCAAAAACGATAAATTAAATTATATGTTTACACAGCAAATAAAATGAATTGCAAAGCTTTTTAAAACGCAGCCTTTCTCAAAAAATAAGAACATATTGACACAAACCTATAAATACGAGCAAGACACCATTTTAAAAACAGTTGATTATCAACTACCAGAGAGAGCAGACGCCAAAAACTGACCCTCTGACCTTAGTACACAGCGACGACCAGGAGTCATTCAGAAAACGATATCTTGCTACATACAAGTAAGTTCTAATAGAAAAATATGTATAACAAGATTTAATCCATAATTACAAAGGATTAATATTAAATAATAATTAATTAAATTACAGATTTTCACTAATTTGCTGAATAGAAAAAGCATTTTTATGAAAATACAGCGTATTTCCACAGATATGTAAGTACCAATATTTTAAATTAAAAGTATATAAATGAAGGAAAGTAGCAGAATAAGTCGATTACTATAAGAGTGGTAACATTTAAAAAACACAATAAAAGGCAGAATACATATCAAATTTCATAAATAAAAAGAAGTTAGCTAAATGTGAAGAGACACAGTATTAAACATGTTTCGAGGTATTAAAAATGTTTTTGAGAAAATCATAATAAATATTCGAAATAAATATATGTTAAAATAAGCTAATATCCAATTTTAATTTTCAACAGCCAAAAAAGTAAAATTTGTGAAAGCCATAAAAAAAAAACAGAGTTGTCCCAAAGGTGTTAAAATCACGATCACCAATATCAAAAAGGTACAAATTTACAAATATTTTTAAAAAGTAAGAAATTTGTGAAACGTAAAAAACCTTTACTAATGCCCCAAAAAATTATTACCGTTTCCACACAGATAAATAACCAAAGAAAATAACGAGAAGTTTCTTATTCGAAAATACCACGGAAAATATTTGAAAAGGTAAAATGTACTAATTAAGTGTATTGGTAACATTCACTTGTGTAAATCAAAAAAGTTGCAGCAGAACTGAAAGTGAGGGAAAATGAAGAGATATAATTTATAAGGTGCAGTAGTAGAGAAAGTGAGGGATAGTAAAGGGGTACAAATTACTATTCTAATCCAGAAAGGTGCAGTAGTAGGGAAAATGAGGGATAGCATAGGGGTGCAAATTAATATTCTAACTCCAGGAAGGTGCAGTAGTAGGGAAAGTGAGGGATAGAATAGGGGTACAAATTACTATTCTAACACCAGGAAGGTGCAGCAGTAGGGAAAGTGAGAGATAGCATAGGGGTACAAACTACTATTCTAACTCCAGAAAGGTGCAACAGTAAGGAAAGTGAGGGATAGTGTAGGGATGCAATGTTAAATCAAAACATAAAATAACATACTCTTTCTATTCTTTTTTATCAGATTCACAACTACATTCCAGAGAACAGCAAATTCAAGCTAAAGCAAAGAAAACTGTTTCCAGCAAAATACAACACCCAAAACTAAAAAGGTAAAACAGATCAAAACGTAACCATGTAAAAGTGAAGAAACATCAACATTTCACTATTATAACTCCATGAAGATTTAACACTATGGAAAATGAAGGATAGTGTAAGCGTGCAATTTACTATTGTAACTCCAAAAAGATGCAGCATAGGACAAAGTGAGGGATAGTGTAGTGTAACAATATACAATTCCAACTCCAAGAAGGTGCAGCATTAGAGAAAGCTAGGAATAGTATAGGGGTGCAAATTACTATTCAAACTCCAGTAAGGTGCAACAGTAGGTAAAGTGAAGGATAGAGTAGAGGTGCAATTTACTATTCTAACTCCAGGAAGGTGCAGCAGTAGGGAAAGTGAGGGATAGTATCGGGGTGCAAATGACTATTTTAACTCCAAGAATAAGCACCAGTAGGGAAAGTAAAAGATAATTTAGGGGGGCAATTTACTATTCAAACTCCATGAAGGTGCAGCAGCAGGGAACGTGAGGGATACTATAGGGGTACAAATTACTATTCAAACTCCATGAAGGTGCAGCAGTAGGGAAAGTGAGGGATAGTATATCGGTACAAATTGCTATTCTAACTCCAGGAAGGTGCAGCAGTAGGGAAAGTGAGAGATAGTTTAGGGGGGCAATTTACTATTCAAACTCCATGAAGGTGCAGCAGTAGGGAAAGTGAGGGATAGTATAGGGGTACAAATTACTATTCTAACTCCAGAAAGGTGCAGTAGTAGGGAAAGTGAGGGATAGCATAGGGGTGCAAATTACTATTCTAACTCCTGGAAGGTGCAGCAGTAGGGAAAGTGAGGGATAGTATAGGGGTACAAATTACTATTCTAACTCCAGAAAGGTGCAGCACAAGGGAAAGTGAGGGATAGTGTAGGGATGCAATGTAGTATACTAACTCATGTGAGTTTATCTATATTGAAAGGTATAGGTAGCACAGAGGAATACAATCATATAATTTTTCAAATTTAAATCAAAACATCAAATAACATACTGTTTCCAGCAAAATACAACACCCAAAACTAAAAAGGTAAAACAGATCAAAAAGCAACAATGTAAAAGTGAACAAACAGTAACATTTCACTATTATAACTCCATAAAGATTTAACACTATGGAAAGTGAAGGATAGTGTAAGTGTGCAATTTACTATTGTAACTCCAAATAGATGCAGCATTAGAGAAAGTGAGGGATAGTGTAGTGTAACAATTTCCGATTCCAACTCCAAGAAGATGCAGCATTAGAGAAAGCAAGGAATAGTTTAGGGGTGCAAATTACTATTCAAACTCCAGTAATGTGCACCAGTAGGGAAAGTGAAGGATAGAGTAAAGGTGCAATTTACTATTCTAACTCCAGGAAGGTGCAGCAGTAGGGAAAGTGAGGGATACTATAGGGGTGCAAATGACTATTTTAACTCCAAGAATGTACACCAGTAGGGAAAGTAAAAGATAGTGTAGCGGGGCAATTTACTATTCAAACTCCATGAAGGTGCAGCAGTAGGGAAAGTGAGGGATAGTATAGTGGTGCAAATTAATATTCTAACTCCAGGAAGGTGCAGTAGTAGGGAAAGTGAGGGATAGCATAGGGGTGCAAATTACTATTCTAACTCCAGGAAGGTGCAGCAGTATTGAAAGTGAGGGATAGCATAAGGGTGCAAATTAATCTTCTAACTCCTGAAAGGGGCAGCAGTAGAGAAAGTGAGGGATAGCATAAGGGTGCACATTAATATTCTAACTCCAGAAAGGTGAAGGAGTGTAAATTGCAAATCTAAATCAAACATAAAGTGGGAGAAGTGTGACTCAGGGGTTAGAGGCGGCAGACCCGGAAGCTGAGATCGGCCCTGGACCAGGGTTCAATTCCCCGCCTTGACGGGGCTTGGGCTCAATAATTCCACGGACTCGATAATTCTCGCTCCGGTGCCTACTCGACTCACGGGCTCATACTCTGCAACTCTGGGCAATAGCTTGCTTAATCTCCACAACGGCTACTCGCGGCGGGATGCCTGGCTTTCACCTTGTGGATACCCTGCCGGGGGTATCTCACAGGGGAATACCAGGACGGGTTCCCTAAGCAAGCACTTAGATACCTACCACTGTGGGTGATTTGCGCTATATAAATACATGTACATTTACATAAAGCAGCAGTAGGCAAAAATATACATAGAACACAGAAAACAGTCATCTTCACTTTTGTATACAATTAAAACATGGTATAACATGATTATTAATATCAATCTTTGCAGAATCTAAACTACCGAACAAAGAAAAGCAAATCAAAGCCAAGACCATCTCATATGGAAGAGTTGCTCTGAGAGGGAGAGCCTATAAAACTCTAGACAGCACTATAATCAGAGATTACAGGATCCTTTTTAACATATCTACTTTTGCTTGGGCAGCTCATTTTAGACTGGAATTTGGGTTCACCAATAAACTACTAGCAAGACAGGGGGATTACCTAACGAGCAAGAACAAAATTAGGGATGCCCCTGAGAACACCTTAAGCCATCTACTATGGAAGGAGTTACGGCTCAGCTCACAATGGCTGGCTAGGAACTATTTAAAAAGCAACTTTGCAACTACAGGGTTCTCACACCAACCTTGTATGCACTTTACAAAAAAGAAGTACGAAAGACTATGAGGACCCTCTCGCTAATAGATGACATCGACGCCTTTGCAAAATGAAATCACCCATGGATGACTATCAATAGCTATAAGCCTCTCAGCACACAAACTTAATTCAGCTTGGGGGTAGTTGCTGTGCATAAAAGAAAAATTCCTCAAACACCAATAAGGAAAGCTGCCATCTATCTCGAACCTTTCACCATGGCAGAGGGGACAAGCTACAACTAACTGTCGTCTGTGTAGAAATGGAACGGAGGATATGGCACATTTGATCTGTACCTGTATGCACCTAAAGCAAGACAGGGCCGACTACTCAAATCAGAATTTAACATCCGTGGGATTTGCACACAACAGCAAGCAGTGATAGCTTGCTTTAACCCCGATGATCTGCAGTTGAACTGCAAATTAGTGAAGTTTATAACCATGTTAGATAACAAAATGGAATAAGCATGTGCACTGGGGACTCTAACGGCCAGATGAGAAGAAAGAAGTATGCAATCCAAGGGTAGTCAGAACAATATGACTATATTAGCCTCTTAACATTTTAACTCTAATTTCAAACTTTTTAAGCACTACATACTTATGAAAATTTGACTTGAATTTATGAAATCTGAGTTATAAGAACAAAGTTTGTAAATAGTTTTAACTAACCATATACAATAAAGTTAATTTTAATTTCAACACTTTGTACCAGTGCATGTCATTTGCATCACTTTTGGTGGCAATTTCCTAGGTTTTCTCATCTAACTAGATTAAACACACCTGCTTGAAATGAGTTATAGCTGAAAACATTAGGACTTGTAATGCGGACATCCAGTGGCTTGACCATCCTGACTCGCCTTTATATCCTTCTTTAGACTGCTACTTCATATACCATAAAAGAAAGACTATTACAATTTTTTTATATACAGCCGTACATCATCCCCTTTAGTTTTGATTTGAGTGACACAGTCAATTTCAATTTCAATGCGTTATTCGGTTTGTAATTCACAACCATATAAGCAATCATTAAAATACAGTAATATTGTAATTTATCCTCATTAAGTTCACAGACTTTCATAGCAACCTAAATAAAATTCAAACAAAGATCGCAAATAGGTACCAAATGTTCTCTATATTACAAAATGTACAAATGTCACATTACAGTACCTCAGGAACTGTACACACATTCCATACAAATCTCCAAGAAAAAGGAAAGTTTCCAAAATACAAGAAACTGATACATTATGTGCAAATATCACAATAAAGTGCAGTATGCCAATGGTAAGCACATTGTGCAAATTTCGCAATTTAACTCAACTGTTTCTAAAACAGCCTGTGCAAAAAAGTGTAAAACCGCATGAAAGTGCCATGCGCTTCCTATATACACAATGTACAAATAATGCAATACAGTACCTTATAAGAAAAAGAAAAATGTACTTTTCTCAAAGTGACAAGTGCTAGCAATTAATGCATCATGTGCAAATTCGTAATAAAGTGCCACATGCCAACAACATACATTTTGTGCAAAACTTGAAAAAGGTGCCATGTGCTGTTGTTACTAAATACCTTAAAATATCAATATAAAAAAAAAAAACTAAAAAAAAACTATATATATGCTCAGAGGATAATAGATTTTCTCGCAGCTATACATTTTAGAATATATGAAGCGACATAAAAGCAGATATCTGTGCCTTCCAAGGAGGACATTAACTTCATGGCGTTTTTAGTGGTTCGAACATTATATTTTAAAAAGATAGGTTTCAGATAAAACTTTCTTATAGAAGAATAAAATGTACAAAACATTACAAAAGGGCAACAACTTTGTTTAGATATATTATCACAAAGACACGCAGAATTAGTGCTTTTTTACCTAAACGGAAAAACCACAAGGTGATGAACAATTCCTAGCCTAAGGCGCGTTAGAACAAAGCGATGGGAGTTTCTTGTCACTTCAGTTAAATATGACTGAAAACCATTTCTAAGATTTAATTCTTGGTAAGCTCCTTTTTTTATATTGAGGCTTCATATTGTGGCACCACAAATATATTACAGTTCAACAGGAGGCTATACCAGTGATGAATATATCTGAGCCAGGGGATACGGGAACAATGATCGAGCTTCATACAGTCTCTTATAATAGATTGTGTAAATAGGGTTTCATTTTTGGACCAAATTGATCGCCATAGTAACAGGGGGCGTAGGGCGGCTATAATGTAATTAATTCCCACTTCCTTATGTATTGGTTCTGTGGAAGCCGATGTTGGATCACACAGCAAGCGTTTGAGGAACGTATTTTCATCTTGCTGGAGTGACTTTCCACTATGATGATCCCCACACTCCTGTCCCATATAACGCAGAGGATACACACCTAGCATTATACATTTCCACCATATATTTTATTCTTTGGTCCCCAACTTAGTAGAGAATCTGAATATGCTGTTGGCATTCCTACTCATTTTATAATGCACATTTTCATGTTCATGAGACCATTTCTCATCCCATGCAAATGTTACACCAAGGTAGCAAAACAGTTTAACCGATTGTACTTTATTGTTATCTATGTAAAAAGGCCTGATTGACTTAACTTTCTTCCCACATGTCATAACGAAAGTCTTCGATTTATTGATTAAACGCTTTCTGCCGTTAATAAATATTACAAAATTATCGATAAGTCGCTGAAGGCCAATTTGGGTGCATGATAATAAAACAGTATCATCTCCATGTAACAAAATTGGAACAACTTTCCCGTCTATTAGTGGGGCATCCGCAGGAATCTTTCTATAGTATTGCGTTGACTTGATTAATAAATAATGAAAATAAAAGTGGAGTCAAAACGCAACCCTGGCGGATGCCTCTTTTCACATTAAAAAGGGGGTACATTCACCTGCAGGCCCATAACGCACTTTACTGGATAACCTCTCATAAAGTCTTGCTAAAAAATATACAATTTCCTTGGGGGCACCAGAATCGAGTAGTTTAGACCACAAAATAGAGTGGTCTACAAGATCAAAGGCACTACTCAGATCCGCAAAACATAAAAACAGATTCCCCTCTTTCACAGATGTATATTTATTAATGAGGAGGTCAAGGTTAACGCACTGCTCCAGCATTCCTAGACCCTTTCTAAACCCATATTGTGCTTGAGATAAAATGTTGTTTACTAAAGCCCAAGTTTCCAACCTTTTTAGTAAAATCCTGCTTATGATTTTAATAGACGAGTCCAGCAGGGAAATTGGACGATAGTTACATGCTTCTGATTTTGAACCTTTTTAAAAAAGGGGAATAGTTATTGATTGGCCCAAGAACAACGGAAAATGACCTACTGCAGCAGCATTAAAAATCCTTGATAAAATCGGTGCCCATAAATTCATTTCACTTTTATATAGTTCCACCGGCACCCCATCTGGACCCGGGGCTTTGCCTCCTTTACTATTAGCTAGCCCTTCATACACTTCATCTAAACTTATTAGTAGGGGTAGTATTGGCCATGTGAAATCATTACACAATGAAGAATCTAAAACCAACCTATCTGGATTAAAAATATTTGTAAAATGTTCGATCTAAGCATTGCAATTTACATGCAAAGTTAATTCAGGTACAAAATCATTCTTTAAAAAGGGACTATTTATAGTCTCCCAAAACAATATACTGCTGTTTGTGTCTGCTGCCAGGCTAAGTTTATTCCAGGCCTCCGCCTGGAGTTCTTTTTTTCGAACTTCTAGGGTTATTTTATAATTGAAACGTTGTGCTTGAATATATGTTATATTTCGTGCCTGTTTCAGATTGTATAGGGCTTGGGAGCAGTTTTTATCAAATCATCCAGTATGTTCCTGCTTAGTTACCCTATTGCTTTTGGTTAATAAACCTTCTAGTTTTATTTATCTTAAGAAAACTGGAAAGCAGTGTATGTGAGTTAGCCTCATTATTTAGGCAATAATCTATTTCTTTGCAACATTTTCTTACCACAACCCTTTGTATCTTCTGGGGATCAACACCAGCCCATTTAATCCTCATGCCATTAGGTCTTATAGCGGCAATATTAGTGATACTGGCACTAGCGGTGAGTTGTTTATTTCCCCAGCATAACAGCGATATTGAAATACTATTGTGATCGTTTACGGCCTGTTCCGTAATCCATAAATTGGAATAATCAATATTACAGGAAATTAGAATGTGCTCAATGTTAGTATTAGTGTTCCTACCTTTGAAGGTCGGGCATTTAATATTTCCCCTTCTCTTGGTACAGTTTAAAAGTTCTACGTTTAGTTTCACTATTAAGGTGTTTAAGGCTGTGCCATATTCGCAATAGGGAAAATGCATATATTCAATATTATCATCAACGTCAAATTCCCTCATAAATCCACATGTCTTACTTAGGGCCAGTGGGCAAGCTTGGATGTTGAAATCACCAACCCAAAGAGTGATGGTCTATTTACTTGACAATGCCAACGCCCTTTCGATTTCCTTCCCCAATGTCTGCACAATAAGCCCCTTGCTGTTATCAAAGATGTTATTATAATAATTAATTAAGAACAAGTCTTTGCCCTTAAAAGACTCAAGCCGCATTACCTGACTGTGGGTGTCCACTGTTGTGCAACTCTTAATTTTAAACGTAGTTAATTTGTTGGATACTAGGAGCAAAAGTCACCCTTTGCTCTACCTGCTACAGAATTAACAGCATTTAGCCAGTAAAAGGTGTATCCCTCAACAAAAATAGACTCTCTACACCAGGTTTCTTGTAGGCAGATAATATCATAGCCTAGAGTAGGGGTCTCCAAACTGGTCCTGGAGGGCCGGATCCTTGCCAGATTTTTAACATTTTAAAATAACTACATGTATCTCAATTGGGATATCCAAAAAACCTGGCATGGATCCGGCCCTCCAGGACCGGTTTGGAGACCCCTGGCCTAGAGTGATAAAATCATTCCAAAATGGTGTGTCTAATTTCCTACTAAGGCCTGCGATGTTCCATGTTACAATGCTGTATCCTTTATCTAAATTAATAGTTACAGGCTCACATAAGGGGTGGCTAAACTCACTTTTTGGGAGGTAACGGACATCACCCCAGTTGTAATTAACGGAGTTATGACTAACTCCCTTAGTGACACACAATTTGTGCCACCTGTCATAGTAGTACCTGTGGCTGAATATAATCTTTCAACATCGTATAACAACAGGGGAGAAGGTGGTGGGACCTCAATAACTACATCGTCTATTTCCTTCTGAAGAGTCCCTATTAAATAATCCACATCATAGCCTAACATAAGTCAATCATTGTCCTCTAAAGAGTCGAGAGCCTGAAATCTATTATAAGTTGGAACAATAAAACAGGGGCGCGGTTTTGATAATTATAACATTTTGTTGGAATTATAGTTGTGGTTACAGCTTAAACTGTCATAACTTTTAGTTGCCATCAGGTGCCTGTAGAAGTACCCTAAGGGAAGGAGGGTTGTATTATACTCCCATTGTGGCAGGGGGGGGGCATTAGCAAGTGTGTTCCGTGCCCATCCTAGAGATCTAAAATTTATAATTATACAGTCACCCCCAAAGCTCTTTTTGAGGGGACGGACCCATCCCACCCTTTGTGTTAGCAGTACCTGATTTGCCCCGTCCATTGGGAAACCACAGTTATTGGACAACCAATACAAGGTTTTATTTGTAAGGGTTTCATGGTTTTCCATTTGGCCTGTCCTTAATTGTGGCACATTCACAAGGACCGCTACATAGGCACCGCATTCAGGTGGCAAATTAATAAATGCTGGAACCTTATTTGTAGTGAGAGGCACAGAATCTATGTGGCCTGTCTTAACAGCTTCCATGTGGACTGATTTTTCCTTTTCGTTCGGGTCAGGATTACGGGCAATAGTTTTTCCGTTAGGAATAGAAGTAACCTTATGTATTTCCCTGGGGCCTAAATTTTCTTTTTGTGACCCCTCTATAGTAGTCTTGCTCAGTTTGGAAGCCATTGAGGAGCTTCTACTGCCCAGGGTAATAATTTCACTGTTTTTACCACTATTTTCATCCGAACTAAGACTGTTTCGCTGAATCCCCATGCTAATTTTTTCCAAGTTGCCACTTAGTTTATGTACCTCCCTGGCTAAGTTGTCAACCTTTTCATGAAGGAGTCTAATCAACTCAATTTGTCATATATGGCTTCTATGTTAGATATACTATGGGCTGCTTCTAGATTTTGTTTGGATCTCGTGGTGACCATTTTCCCCTGTGTAAGAGTTCTTTTGTCCTTTTTTACCTTCAAGTTTTCCTACCCTAGCGTTTTCTTTTTAAGTCCCTTGGTTTTATTTGGGGAGGCAGGTGAAATATATGGGGAAATGTCCACGGCAGATAGCCTAGGTGTATTGGAGATACGGGAGTATTCATCATCAATATTAATAGTACCCTCAATTAAACCGGTATCCGGGATATCTTCATTGGTAGGACTAGGCTCCTCACTTATGTTAACCTGGTCGCCTAACATGATGCTTGACCCCATAGAAAGGCATCTCTCAGTACGATCAATTTCTTCTGTGAGGACACTAACTGCTTTTACTAGGTAAGTATCTATAGTATTACAATCATTTTCTAGCATGGTTTTGCACGTCTCCTTGCCATTATTGGCACCTAATGGTACTCACTCACAATATAAAATTCAGCTAAACCAGAATAAATAATTATATTAAACTAGGGAAACAGAAATACGGATAACAATAGACCTTACCCCAGCAACATAATGACAAAACTTTGTAATACAGTACAATGTTCAACGTCAGGGCAGATTGTAATTCCCACGGAACAATTTTTAGGGGGTATCCCAGCCCGGCCTCCTCCGGCCACTAACGACCTAAGACGGTCCTGCCCTTGTCCCGGGCTTCTCCCGGCGTGCCCGCACGCGTCCTGCGACGCGGGAGCTCTGTCTGACTTTTAAGCGCTATGTAGGCGTAGGCAGCGTCCGGCCGCAAGGACTCTTGGGGGTTGTAGTCTCCCCCCTCGGCGGCCGCGTACTCAGGTGGAAACAGGCAGCAGCAGCGAGGAAGACCAGCGGTGAGTGCCCCCACACCTTAGCACCGGAACAAGCAAATGCCTTCGGGGCGGCCAGCAACAGCAAGCTGACCCGGTAGGTTTACCCCCTTCGTAGCACAGAGCATCAGTCATAGGAAAGGAACAGCCACAAAGAGGGGGCAGCAGGCAAAGATGGACCAATATACAGCAACAGGGGGCGCAGCAAAGATGGATGCACTGCGTGAGGTGCTCACAGACGGAAGTAATGCTCTGGCTGGCCCCACCAGAGCCCAGACCCCTGTAGTCATAGAATCATCCAGTGCCGCTGTTCAGGCAAGATAGAATCAATGTCCCAAGACATAGGCCTGCTACGGGTGGACCTCCATACAGTGGCAGAAAGATTCATCGAGACTGAGAATAATGTCATGGAGTTACAGGGTGAGGTGTGAAGTCTGAAAGCAGCCACCACAAGGTGCACTGGGGACGTGGAAGGATGCTCCCGCAGGTGCAATTCACACATTTTGGGAGTTCTAGTAGGTGTGAAAGATAAAGCACCGGAGAAGTTCTTGTAGTCATGGATTAAAAGAACACTCACAGGGGCGAGCTTCTCTGCGCTCTTTGTTATAGAACGTGCACACAGGGCGCTGGCCCAGCGCGCCCAGCACCACAGAATATAATTGATAAAGTCCTAAACTACAGAGACCACAACAACATCTTAAAAGATGCTCACCAGGATGGGGACCCGGTGTTTGAGAACCACACGATATGCTTCTTCTCTGAATACACCCGCCAAGTGCAGCAACAGAGAGTGTCCTTCAAAGTGGTGAAACATAAATTAATGGCGATGAATTTACAGTATATGCTCCTCTACCCAGGGAAGCTGAAAGTTCTCAGTGGCGTTCTTCGTACCCACTTCTTCACCTTGTCGGAAATCGCATGGGACTAGCTTGAGGTATGTGTCGTGGTGAAGCCCTTCCATCCTGAGGAACCGGCGCCAAAGACTCCATTGACAGACAAAAAGGATAAGAACATCAGGCAGAGCAGACGGCCTGGACGCTTAACTCACAGTATAGTGGTGCGGCGAGAGATCCTTGGAAATTGAAGATCAGAGTCAGGAGCCGAAGACAAGCGGTCACCCAGAGTAGGTCCACATCTGCATCTGGCCGAGCGTGAGGCAGCGAGGGCACTGGTTGGGGACCTCACAGCCTTGGGCTCAGATACCAGCATGGGAGACATAGTGGAGGACAGCTCTCAGTCGGAGAACTCCTGATATACCCGTTGACTGGAGGGGTTCTTCTTGGTGGTGCCAGATGAATGATTGCAGTTAGGTGATAGATAGGCCTGGGGGGGTTGTGAGGGGGCCGCAGCCGGTGTGCATGGGTCTCGAGTGGATGTTTGTGATCAGTGACCATGAAATAGAGAAACTGCGAATGAATCAAGTGTAAGGTGGGCAGGTGTGACCTCCAAACCGCATTTTCTTTTACTATCTTTTCTTTCTCTTTGGACAGCTGTAAATGTGCATGATGGATGAGTATCTAGGTGATTGATGACGCTCCTTAGTGTGTGTGGGGACCGGGATTGGCGGGGGCGCACTGGCGGGTCCCTTCAAGGCTTGATCATGCGCCAAACTCACCTGGCATAGACAGCACCTCAGATAGCTGAATGTCATGTGATAGTCGCACAACAACAGCCTCAAACCGTCGGCTTGAATGATTGCGGGATGGTAATAGAGTATTCTGTTTTTACTGTTAATGTTCAACTGATTGACCTAGCCATGACATTTTCATAGGGGATGGGGGAAGGGGTGGGTTAAGAGGGAGCTGAATACACAAGGGATGCACAAAATGTTTTCGCAGTGTCTACCCGGGAGAAGTGATGTTCCGAATATTGATTTTACATGTTTTACTGGCGGTGGTGTTGGCACAAACACTGATAGCGGTAGCGGGTAAAACACCTTTGGTAAAAAGATGGAGTGATTTAGATTTCTTACATGGAACATATGGGGGATGAGCTCATTTGTAAAGAGATACAGATACAGATAGCAGACGTAACTGAAGTGACAGGGAGGCCCAATAGCACTAATACAAGAGACACACTTATTAGACAATGAATCCCAGAGGCTACATAAGATATGGAACTGGCAATTATTCTGCTCTACTTACTCCTCATACGCAAGAGGGGTGGTGCTATGTATAGCCCCTCAGGTCCTATTCCAGGTCCAAAGTTACTAAGCAGACATTGAGGGGAGATATGTGGTGGTACATGGCATACTAAATGGCATGGAAGTGCGCCTGTTGAATATCTGTGGCCCAAACTGAGTGGATGTCAATTTTTAGCTGCAACTGGAAAGACTGTTAATACCCTATACAGGGAAACCTTTCATATGCTGCATGTTGGATTGCACCCTAGATAGACACCCCCAAAATTAAACACCAAACCAAACATGCCAGCTGCCCTATGAGGTGTAATGACACGCTTACACTGTGTGGACAAATGGTGATAACAACACCCAACTACAACTGCTACACTTCGGCCCGAACTGTCTCCAGTTGACTTGACAATTTTGTGATCTCTGAGGAGGCAACTGTGGCAGCAGCACGGACCAGTTGACTGGGATGATGCCTATTGGATCATGCACCAGTGTCACTGGAATGTGGGGTCGAGTGCAGCAAGCCACAAGTACCAATGCGGCGGCTGTGTCCGGAGGCTCTCCGGGATGTGCTATTTAGGGAAGAAACCAGAGAGGCCATAAGGGGATTCTTCGCCACCAACTGGCTATCCACCGCTGGTAGAATGGGATGTGCTCAAAGCGGTCAGAGGCGGAGAATGTCTGTCCCAAATAAGAGACACCCGGAGATGATTGGAGAGGAAGCTCAATGAAGCAGAAGACGAGCTAGCCAGACTACAGCATGAGAGTCAGAGACAAGAGCCACAAAGCATAGCTCTCCTATATGTGCAGCGCAGGGTAGGTGAGGTGTGAGACAGGCTGGACTGTTTCACCAGATGCGAGTATTGACAGCTGCTATACAGGGAGGGTGACAAATCGGGCAGGAACGGCCTCCACCACTCATATTGATGCTCCAGTCCCCAGCCGATACCACCACCAATACACAAGAGGGGATAAACTCCCTTCTGTGGGCCCACCTGGTGGAGGTTCATCAGCAGTGCCCCAGAGGCAGACCAGACCACAACCCTTGAGTTCCCTAATGGAGTGCCCTTCCTGTCTCTTACAGGGGAATAGGTGGCGGAGATCGATGCTGAGATCCAGTTGGATGAGCGGAAGAAGGCTCTCCAGAGAATGGCCCACTGCAGGGCCCTGGGACCTGATTGTCTGCCGGTGGAGTTTTACCAGACCTGTTCGGACCTACTGCTTTCCCAACTGCTGCATACTTTGCAGTAATCCAAGCTAGTGAGGGCCCTACCACAGTCTATGAGGGAGGCCCAAATTGTAATGCTCCCGAAACAGGGCAGAGATACGAGAGACCCAGGGCCTTACAGACTCCTATCAATGCTGGGCATGGACGGAAAAATTGTAGCTAAAGTTCTAGCGACCCGCCTTGATAGGGTAGTAGCACAGCTAATCCATTAAGAACAATGAGGCTTCAGGCTGGGAAATGGCATGCATATGAATCTTTCGCCACCTCTTGCATGCAATGTATTCAGTGGCAGGTAGGGGCATCAGGGAGGCAGTCGTTGCCTTGGACAGTAAAAAGGCGTTCAACACCCTGAGATGGGAGTAACTGTGGGAGGTCCAAAGGATGTGGGTTTTGGTAAAGAATATATAAAATGAGTCCTGTAGTAGAGGCTGGGCTTTGGGAATCATATCAATCGAAAGCGGCACAAGACAGGGATGCCCACTATCCCAGCTTCTCTTCACCCTGGCAGCAGAGCCATTGGCGGTTAAGCTTAAGTGTGACTTCCGAGTTGACAGACACACACATATATGCAGATGATGACCTCCTCTATATTCAGCAACCAGAGGAAGCGATACCAGCACTTATGGAAGTCTTGACCTCCTTTGGGACAGTGTCCGGCCTACACATAAATCATCAAAAACTGTCATATTCCAACTAGCTGTGTTGGTAGGGGGAATACTGTAACCCTCCCGGACGTGGGGCTTGGCAGGAGGATGGGTCGTTTCCGATACCTGGGCACACAGGTGGCACACACACCAGAAGCACAGTACACCTTAAATATGGGAGCAGTGATTGCCGAATTGGTCTGGTTCTGGAACAAACTCCCCCTTTCGGTCATAGTGCAAGTGGCAATGTTCTGGATCGTTATGCTGCCTCGATGCCTATACGTCATGCAGAACTGCTTTTGTGAGATACCAGAGTCCACCTTTGACCTACTCATATTCTAAAAACAGGACATTGAGGTTGGGCAATTTTTGATTTTTTTAAAGTTACATTTGTAGCCCTCAGGGGCGAATCCCATAATTATGGTCTTCACGTTGGTCAAGTGCCTTTCTAAGTCATTGTCCTTCAGATAAATATCATCTGCATAGGACAAGTGGAGACTGCGTGGAGAAGTGTGGCTCAGGGGTTAGAGGCGGCAGACCCGGAAGCTGAGATCGGCCCTGGACCAGGGTTCAATTCCCCGCCTCGGCGGGTCTTGGGCTCAAAAATTCCACAGACTCGATAATTCTTGCTCCGGTGCCTTCTCGACTCACGGGTTCACACTCTGCGACTCTGGGCAATAGCTTGCTTAATCTCCACAATGGCCCCTCGCGGCGGGATGCCTGGCTTTCACCTTGTGGATACCCTGCCGGGGTTATCTCACAGGGGAATACCAGGACGGGTTCCCTAAGCAAGCGCTTAGATACCGACCTCGGTCAGTGATTTGCGCTATATAAATACATTTACATTTACATTTACAACGCTTCCTCATCAAAATGTTTCAGTAATTCTGTTACCCTTGCTGAAAATACCCTGGGGCTGTTCCTATACCACTGAGGGAGACAACAAACTTGTCGCTGGGACCCTAACGCTGAGAATGCGGTCAAATACCTGCTTCAAGGCACTATATTTTGGCAGAAAAATCCATTTGAGATATCAAGTGTAGTATTGTATTTTTTTCCACAAAATGTTATTTACTAATGCGGCACTGTGTGCATTCTGAACTGCAAATGTCTATGGCAAGTGTTTAAATGTCTGTAATCTAAAACTAGACGATATGTATTGTCCGGTTTTGATACGGGAAACAAAGGATTGTTCATTGGTGAGGTGCATGTTTGATATTCAAGTTGATCTCAGATCTCCCTGACCTGTTTTTCTTTTAGCTACTTGTTTTATTAGATACTAGCAGCCCGCCCCAGCGTTGCCTGGGGCAGAAAGGGGCTGGGGGCAGTACACCCGCTCCCGCCCTGACCCCCTCCTGCACCGACTCCCTCCCGCCCCGACTCACTCGCTCCCCCCTCCCGCGCTGACTCACTCCCGCCCCCCTCCCGCCCCGACTCACTTGCGCCCCCTCCCGCCCGACTCACTCGCGCCCCCCTCCCGCCCGACTCACTCGCGCTCCGAAATTTTAATTTACTGCTGCCTCCTTCTTGCCTCCCCCTGCATCACACAGTCTCACTTTCCCTTTCCTTACCTGTGCCGCCGCTCCTCACTGCACAGCCGCTCATCACTGCACCGCCCTCCTCCTTCGTCATCATCACGCACGTCGCGTCGCGGCCAGCGCTAGGTCCCGTCCGGCGCTACTTTCAGGGGACTACTTTGTTTACAAACTTAATTTTTTTAATTTACTTTAAAAAAAATGTATATAGCCTATATCCATCTACACACCCTGACATTTCCATAGAAGTATCGGGTGTGTAGATTGGTGCTGTGGTTCCCAAGTTTACTTGGCCAAAAGGTGCAAGTTCTCTCTTTATAATAGTAGTCTAGATTGCCTTTGTGCACTTGTTGAAACTTAACTGGATCGCATGGTGGGTTGAGTTCTCCTCCCATCCAGCATGATTAGTGTATAATGCTGGAGTTTGGGCCACTGCCCACTCCTAAGCATACATGTGTTTATGATGAATGGGTACGAAGTCGGAGAAAGCTGAAGAAATTATATTCACTCCCCTTGGGCACTCCACAACGAATGCAGGTGGCCAATCTTGTCAAGCTAACAGGATGTCATAACCAGATGACAGGTTATTCTAAAAGAGACCTTTTATTTTTCTAGGCTTGTCCCCTTCCATCCGGAGTGTTATTTCATATAACTTATGTAGTACGCTTACCCTTTTATCTGGTGTTTCCACTGTGATGTAATCATTCAAGTCCACTGTCATCAGAAATTCAATTAGGTTCTGGCGAGCTATTGTTAGCTCTGCTGCACTGTCTAGCACCTTCAGAGCTAATTCCCCGTTCAGAAGTTGTGGCCTCAGAATTCTGGGCATGTCTGATTTACAGGCCTGCAACTTTCTTCTTTTTAAACTGAGGTTTTGATTTTGGATTTTCTTCTTTTTTGGAAGTATAGTCTTGAAGGTGCTGCTTGTCTCTGGACTTAGTATGCTTTTCCTTGTGTTTTGGCCGTCCATCTCTCTCAGAATTTTTTGTCGAGCCCTGAAAGGAATCAGAGGAACGTGTATCAGTATACTTATACCTGTCAGGTTTCCTAATATTATCCCTATTCCTAAGTGTGTACCTCTTTTCAGAGTGCTGCTATGGAGGAGATCTACCTCAGGATTGAGATCTGTTTTCTGTAAAGTTTTGTTGTTTTTTATTATCCCTCTTCTTTTTAAAAGAAGCAGGTGTCTGCTTAGAAGTGTCCTTTTCAGGACTGCCCAACAGTTGAGGTTTTAAAGCTTTACCACCCAAACTGTCTCTGCCTAATTCTACATACTCAGTTTCAATTATTTTGGGTAAATCGTGTGGTCTGTCTAATGGACTGAACTCCCTTAGGCGTTGGCAGATTGCCACTGACGCTGCTTCCCCTTTAATATTAACTAATATTATGGCTGATACCTGGTCATAGTTGTTTTGTAACTTCTTCCCTAAGTTCAGAGCAAGCTCTGCTCCGTACTCATTCTGTATTTGTAAACCGCTCATGAATTAAGCTTAACAATTTCTTTGAGTGATGTCAAAGATGCAATAACTAAGGGCCTGGTCCGATGGAGTTCCCTTACATTTGCTCAAAAGAAATCTTGAATTATGGATGCCTCTGCTGCTTAATGTTTTTAAGGCGGTAATAGTGGGTCACATTCCATTTTCATGGAAGGAAGCAGTGGTGGCACCAATTTTTAAAAAAGGTAACAGGAACGACCCTACATGCATCAGGCCAATTTCTTTGATAGATGCTAGATGCAAGGTCATGGGGAGGCTGATTTTAGCCAGATTAGAATCATGGGCAAATGCATCAGGTTTAATGGCTGATACCCAATATGGTTTTAGAAAGGGGATGGGAACAAACGAACAGTGTCTTAACCTGTCCCTGATTATGGGCAAGAACATGAAGGCCAGGGGGGTTTCACTTCACCTCGCCTTCATGGACTTGTCCAGTGCCTTTGACACAGTGAATAGGGGAAAGCTACAAACGATGATGGGGGAAATGGGTTTTGAAGAACCCTTCATCACCCTGCTATGTAGGTTGCATGAATGTCCGCTTTGGTCCAGGAGGGGGGAAAAAATGGGCCCATCGCCTCCATGGAGGGGGTTCGTCAGGGTTGTCTTCTGGCCCCCTTTTTATTTCTCATTTATACTAACGGCCTAGAATCATTCCTGATTAAACAGCAATTGGATTTTCCAAGAATATATGGTAAATTGGTCCTCCTGTTATCATATGCTGATGATACGGCCCTAATGACTCTTATAGCGAACAGCCTACAAAATGCCCTGACCGCCTTCACTGATTTTATATTAACATTGGACCTTAAGGTAAACTTCAGTAAATCCTTTATCATGGTCAGCGGTCCGAAAAAAAAAAAACTAGGATAGTTACTACAAAAGGAAAAACTATTGAGAAGGTACCCAATTTTACCTATTTAGGCAATGTTTTTAGTAATAAACTGAAATGGGATGAGCTTGTCATGACAAGGACAGAACAGACCAGTGGAATCATAGACGGGCTGTTTTGTTTCACTTGTAAACTAGGAAAGACCCTGGTAGCAGAAATGATAACTCTATACAAGTTAAAATGTTTATCGATGGCTACCTACGGGGCCGGAGTATGGGGTTACCATAAGAGTTACCAGATTCAGGTTTTAGAGAATACATTTTTAAAAAGATTATTAATGATCCCTAGTAGCTCTTCAACATAATTTTGTCATTCCGAAGTGGGTCTGGAATATGTGAAAGACAGGATACATATTGCACCACTTATTTTGTGGGGGGGAATCTGGTCCTCAGAAGATTTGACTTTTTCTAGGAGTATCCTTAAGAAGTGTATGAATTTGGATAATGCAATGTCACTTCCTTGGTTACATTATGTTAAGGATACCTTTTATAAAACTGGCCTAGATGAATATTACAATAACATAGACACCATCCAATCTAACATGAAAATGGGTATACAAAATGCTTACCGTATTGAACTAAGTATGTCTAATCAGGAAATGGGAATGTTAGATGGTGGGGAGTCAAGACCAGTCATTTTACCTGTTTATTACTTTGCATGTACAATCACACTTTCTGTTGACTAGATTTCGGTTGGGCACATTGCACTTTTTAGTGGCTTATCCCAAACAGGCTGGCTGTTATGAGAGACTAGCCCCTGTCCCTGTAACAATCTGGCCAAACAGAGTACAATGCACTTTATGCTGTTTTGTTTACTTTACACAGATCCTAGAGTACGCTTCATTAAACCCATATTGAAAGCTATTAGCCCTGTTCCTATCAGGAGGGCGTTGACTACTTGAGGACATTATCTACGGCTGCAACCTCAAGTGCAGTGCTTCGTTTTATTAGAATCGCATTCAATCAGAAAATGCTATGATCTGTGAAACGTGTAACTGTGTAAATGTTATACTTATTGCAGGCACCACTAGGATCTAGTCAATTGTATGAATTGTGTTGAGGATTGGTATGATGATTTTAAAATTGATTATTTTTCTGCTGGCATACCACGATTTAGGGAAGGGAACATGTGCAAACTTTGTAAATGCTTTTAACTATTTTTCAATATGAATATATGCAAACTTTAATGATTCTAAAGTTATTTGTACTGAACTGAATGTGCATGAGCTTTTGTGGGAGGAACTTGCATCCTGAGTTGGCACCAACCGGGCCTACATTAAGAGGATTTTGGCCAGTTTCCTTGGAGGCAGAGGGACTTGAATTATCTTATTGGCTGCAAGCCAGTGAATCCGGTCTTGTGAAAATTGCACAGCTCAGATTCCTTGTCCTGGATGAAACCCAACAAAAGCTGCTTCTTTGGCCCAGGCTAACCTAAGGCTAGCTTGGCGTCAAAGCTATAGAACGAGCATAAAGGATATAATCTGGGTAAACCGAATTGAACTCAAGCCGAATTTGGGCCTGGATCATACTGGATGGTAAATAGAATAAACGCGTATAGAATTGTCATTGCACGAGATCCAGCCAAGATGATAACTGATTTTTGTAAACAAAGGCACCATATGTAAAGGTGGGCATCAGTTTGGAATTGATAACTTTGCGAATAGAGGAAAGATTGCAGCCCAAGATGTTTTTGAGGAGGTGCTGAAAAGCAAAAATGAGAGATTTTTTTTCTTTTTTGATAGTGCCTCCTTTTTGCTGACCCCAGTTGTTTAACCAGACTACCAAATATTTCATTTTAGTAATTCTTCAATTTTCTGGCCATTGATGAACCAAACTCCATGCTTTATTTGTCTTTTTCCAAAAACGAGTACTTTGGTTTGTCATGACTTAATGCCAAGCTTATTAGTTTTGCATTGGTCGTTTAAGTCGCTAAATACAGATTACTATGTTGAGGGGCCGGGATGTAGCCCTGCTTCAATTCCCTGTTTGTATAGATCTTCCTTGAGGTGGGTCACCTCCTTGATAGTCTACCATTCACCTGTTTGTTGGAGTAAACCCTGATTGATGGCCAAAAGCGGGCGTGAAGGGATGCCCTACGCTGACAGTTTGGACCTTAGTTGACCTCCATCTACCTTATCAAATGCTGTGGCAAAGTCAATGAACCTGCCATAAAGCCGACCTGCACTCTTTTTTGAGGAGCAATCAATCAGAGCTGCTAGGCATAACAAATGTACCTCTGTTCCCTGCCCTTTTGAAAGCCGATTTGCGTTGCGGGAATGATCTTCATATTGCTTGCACACTCTACCAGTTTTTTGCTCAGAATTTTCGCAAAACACTTCTCCTCCAAATCAATCGAGGCAAAAAGACAGACGTTTTCAGGCCTGTCACAAAAGCCCTCCAACTCTCAGGAACCTGATTCCTGAACCTACAATCATTGCCAATCTATTAAACCATTATTCTTTTAGCTTCCTTAAAAATGCTGGCATTTGGACCAGGGATGCCTGCAAGATGCATCCAATCCCTAATATTGTTGGTAAGCACTCTGTGTAATTAAGTCCAGGGTTGAGCTAGAAGCATGTGAAATCCTGTCTCAGACAATCATTGGTTCATGCAGAGGAGTGAAAGGGTCAATGCAGCGAAAGGAAATGTTATCTCACCCTCCATAAGTCAAGATGTTGCATAATTCTCTTGTCTGCTGGCTATCTCAGAAGTTATGACCCAAATGCCAGATTCTTTTGAGTCCTTTGCCAATCCATTTCAAATCCTGTAGCTGCTGTTTCTCTTCATAGAGGTGACATTGAAAGCTTTTGCGTATACTTTTGATGGAGAAATGTTTGACGTATCCTTTTTCATTGCCTTTAAACTTCTATTTAGCAGTCTTTTTAATGATTGTAATTCTTCTTTTTTTGATGAGTCCCTAGGTACAGGGAGGTGAACCTGAGGGCCTTAACACGGGGAGGGTGGTTTGAAGGCCTTGAGCAAACCATTTGTAAATTCAGACAAGCCTTCACATGAGCATAAGGATTCATTTTTGAGTGCCTGTAAGTATGCTTACTGCTGCTCAATCTTTCTGGCCACCATTCTACCATCCCACCAGTGCCTACTGACTGTTTCCATGTCCATTTGTTTTCAAAGCGTAATTTTTCTATGCAAGGGTACAACATTCAGGGTAATGGAACTGGGAAAAGTAGTTTGATCACATACAAATGTGTGGTCAATTTTAAAGTTTACCATAGGATTGAAGTGTTGGATTGTAATCCACAAATCAATCTGGCCGCCATTCCACCATCCCACCAGTGCCTACTCACTGCTTCCATGTCCGTTTGTTTTCCCAGCATAATTTTTCTCTGCAAGGGTAAAACATTCAGAGGAAAGGAACTGGGCACAGTAGCATGATCACATACAAGTGTGGGGTCAATTTTAAAGTTTACCATAGGATTGAAGTGCTGGATTGTAATCCACAAGTATTCCCGAATGGGCAATATTTGATTTGACTTAAATGTATAAGCTGCTACTTGATTAGTTATGCTTCTGCCTTTCAGTGACCACAAGTCTAGGACGTTCAGGGTAGTAGCTAGTGTGTTGCTCAACTTCAAGCTGCTCACACATGCCTACAAAGCCCTCCTCAGCACTTGACCGCAATACCTCAATGACTGAATCTCCTTCCACGCCCCCTAGAGAAACCTCCACTAAGCTAACCTCGCCCTATCCACCTTCCTTCGTTTCTACAGGACCAGAGCAGGTGGAAGATCCTTCTCCTACGTTGCAGCAAATACGTAGTACAAACTCCCCCTTCACTTCCGATGAAGCTCAACACTGCACCAGTTCAGAAAGGACCTCAAGACTTGACTGTTCAAATGACCCCAACGGAATTGCTCAGACCCCCTCCACAGCACCTTGAGACCCTCACGTGTGACTAGTGGGCTCCACAAAACTCTGATTGATTGATTGAACTTAGTGCTATTTGTTTGGGAAACTCCATTTAAAGATAGGATATTCCATAACTTGTCATTCAATAGAGCCATTCCTGATCCTTCAATATAGAAAGCAGGTAAGCGTTAGAAATCTTGTGCTATTTATTTATTTATTTATTTAAAACATTTGTAGAGCGCGGCTGTCACCTGGCAGGTATCCTGGCGCTGGAAAGCTTACTCCTGGGTTAAAAGCGATGGAAGTTGATTGGGGGGGGGGGGGTGAATGGCTAGGGAAAGAGCCAAGTTTTTATTCGTTTCCTGAAAGGTAGGAGCTGTGGAATTTGACGAATGTCGGCAGGCAGACTGTTCCAAAGCTTGGCAGCAGCTATTCTAAAAGATCTTCCCCCAATCCTGGCCTTCTTAAATCTGGGTACTTTCACAAGGCCGGCGGTCGCAGATCGTAGAGTTCTGGTAGGGATGTACCAAGAGAACAGATGTTGAAGAGGTCTTGGTCCCAATCCGTGTAGTGCCTTGAAGACCAAGCAAAGGGCCTTGAAGGCTATTCGTTGCTTCAAGGGAAGCCAATGTAGCTCGGCCAAGGCAGCGGTGGCCGAGGATCTCCTGGTCCATCCAAGGGCCAATTTAGCTGCTGCCGACTGTCAAGGTCGTGGAGGGCCTTGTGTGCGTGGGTGAGGAGTCTGAACGTGATCCTCTTGCTGACGGGGAGCCAGTGCAGCTCCCTCAGGTGGCCGGAGATGTGGCTGTGTCGGGGGATGTTCAGGATGAGTCGGGCGGAGGCGTTCTGGATGCGTTGGAGTCGTTTCTGCAGTTTGGCTGTAGTGCCGGCATAGAGGATGTTCCGGTAGTCCAGTCGGCTGGTGACGAGTGCCTGGGTGACCGTCTTCCTGGTTTCAGTGGGGATCCATCGGAAGATCTTTCGGAGCATGCGCAGGGTGTTGAAGCATGATGACGATACGGTGTTAACTTGTCTGGTCATTGAGAGGGAGGAGTCCAGGATGAAGCCCAGGTTACGTGCGTGGTCCGTTGGCTTGGGAGTAGAGCCCGGGGTAGGGGGCCACCAGGAGTCGTCCCAGATGGAGGGAGATGGTCCGAGGATGAGGACTTCCATCTTATCTGAGTTCAGTTTCAGGTGGCTGTTCTTCATCCACTCGGCGACGTCTTTCATCCCTTCGTGTAGGCTGGTTCTGGCGGAGGCTGGGTCGTTGGTGAGGGAGAGGATGAGCTGGGTGTCGTCGGCGTAGGAGATGATGTTGACGTTGTGTTGGCGTGCGATGGCTGCGAGGGGACTCATGTATACGTTGAAGAGGGTGGGGCTGAGGGAGGATTCTTGTGGTACACCGCAGATGACTTCGGTGGCCTAGGATCTGAACGGGGGGAGGAGGACTCTCTGGGTTCTTCTGGCGAGGAACGAGTTGATCCACTCCAGAGCCTTCTCTTGGATACCGGTGTTGCTGAGGCTCTGCACTAGGGTGCGGTGGCAGACGGTGTTGAAGGCCGCAGAGATGTCCAGGAGGATGAGGGCCGCTGTTTCTCCGTTGTCGAGCAGGGATCTGATGTCGTCAGTGGCTTCGATGAGGGCGGTCTCGGTGCTGTGGTTGGCTCGGAAGCCAGACTGCGAGTGGTCGAGGGATCCGTTCATCTCAAAGAAGGCGGCAAGCTGTCTGTTGACAGTCTTCTTGATGACTTTGGCAGGAAAGGGGAGGAGCGAGATGGGGCGGAAGGTCTTGAGGTCGGTGGGGTTCGCTGTCGGTTTCTTCAGGAGGGCGCTGAGCTCGGCGGGCTTCCACCTTACTGTGAAGGTGGCGGTTTTGAAGGAGGCGTTGATGATGTCTCTGAGTTGGGGTGCGATGATGGAGTCGGCCTTGTTGAAGACGTGGTGGGGGCAGGGGTCAGTTGGCGATCCGGTGTGGATGCTGTGCATCGTGCAGGTGGTGTCTTCGGTGCTGACCGGGGTCCAGGCGCTGAGGGGCTAACGGCCTAGAATCATTCCTGATTAAACAGCAATTGGATTTTCCAAGAATATATGGTAAATTGGTCCTCCTGTTATCATATGCTGATGATACGGCCCTAATGACTCTTATAGCGAACAGCCTACAAAAAGCCCTGACCGCCTTCACTGATTTTATATTAACATTGGACCTTAAGGTAAACTTCAGTAAATCCTTTATCGTGGTCAGCGGTCCGAAAAAAACAAAACTAGGATAGTTACTACAAATGGAAATACTATTGAGAAGGTGCCCAATTTTACCTATTTAGGCAATGTTTTTAGTAATAAACTGAAATGGGATGAGCTTGTCATGACAAGGACAGAACAGACCAGTAGAATAATAAAGGGGCTGTTTTGTTTCACTTATAAACTAGGATAGACGCTGGTAGCAGAAATGATAACTCTATACAAGTTAAAATGTTTATCGATGGCTACCTACGGGGCCGGAGTATGGAGTTACCACAAGAGTTACCAGATTCAGGTTTTAGAGAATACATTTTTAAAAAGATTATTAATGATCCCTAGTAGCTCTTCAACATAATTTTGTCATTCCGAAGTGGGCCTGGAATATGTGAAAGACAGGATACATATTGCACCACTTATTTTGTGGGGGGGAATCTGGTCCTCAGAAGATTTGACTTTTTCTAGGAGTATCCTTAAGGAGTGTATGAATTTGGATAATGCAATGTCACTTCCTTGGTTACATTATGTTAAGGATACCTTTTATAAAACTGGCCTAGATGAATATTACAATAACATAGACACCATCCAATCTAACATGAAAATGGGTATACAAAATGCTTACCGTATTGAACTAAGTATGTCTAATCAGGACCGGGGAATATTAGATGGTGGGGAGTTAAGACCAGCAATTTTACTTGTCTTTTACTTTTCATGTACAATCACACTTTCTGTTGACTAGATTTCGGTTGGGCACATTGCACTTTTTGATTGGCTTATCCCAAACAGGCTGGCTGTTATGAGAGACTAGCCCCTGTCCCTGTAACAATCTGGCCAAACAGAGTACAATGCACTTTATGCTGTTTTGTTTACTTTATACAGATCCTAGAGTACGCTTCATTAAACCCATATTGAAAGCTATTAGCCCTGTTCCTATGAGGAGGGCTTTGACTACTTGAGGACATTATCTACGGCTGCAACCTCAAGTGCAGTGCTTCGTTTTATTAGAATCGCATTCAATCAGAAAATGCTATGATCTGTGAAACGTGTAACTGTGTAAATGTTATACTTATTGCAGGCACCACTAGGATCTAGTCAATTGTATGAATTGTGTTGAGGATTGGTATGATGATTTTAAAATTGATTATTTTTCTGCTGGCATACCACGATTTAGGGAAGGGAACATGTGCGAACTTTGTAAATGCTTTTAACTATTTTTCAATATGAATATATGCAAACTTTAATGATTCTAAAGTTATTTGTACTGAACTGAATGTGCATGAGCTTTTGTGGGAGGAACTTGCATCCTGAGTTGGCACCAACCGGGCCTACATTAAGAGGATTTTGGCCAGTTTCCTTGGAGGCAGAGGGACTTGAATTATCTTATTGGCTGCAAGCCAGTGAATCCGGTCTTGTGAAAATTGCACAGCTCAGATTCCTTGTCCTGGATGAAACCCAACAAAAGCTGCTTCTTTGGCCCAGGCTAACCTAAGGCTAGCTTGGCGTCAAAGCTATAGAACGAGCATAAAGGATATAATCTGGGTAAACCGAATTGAACTCAAGCCGAATTTGGGCCTGGATCATACTGGATGGTAAATGGAATAAACGCGTATAGAATTGTCATTGCACGAGATCCAGCCAAGATGATAACTGATTTTTGTAAACAAAGGCACCATATGTAAAGGTGGGCATCAGTTTGGAATTGATAACTTTGCGAATAGAGGAAAGATTGCAGCCCAAGATGTTTTTGAGGAGGTGCTGAAAAGCAAAAATGAGAGATTTTTTTTCTTTTTTGATAGTGCCTCCTTTTTGCTGACCCCAGTTGTTTAACCAGACTACCAAATATTTCATTTTAGTAATTCTTCAATTTTCTGGCCATTGATCAACCAAACTCCATGCTTTATTTGTCTTTTTCCAAAAACGAGTACTTTGGTTTGTCATGACTTAATGCCAAGCTTATTAGTTTTGCATTGGTCGTTTAAGTCGCTAAATACAGATTACTATGTTGAGGGGCCGGGATGTAGCCCTGCTTCAATTCCCTGTTTGTATAGATCTTCCTTGAGGTGGGTCACCTCCTTGATAGTCTACCATTCACCTGTTTGTTGGAGTAAACCCTGATTGATGGCCAAAAGCGGGCGTGAAGGGATGCCCTACGCTGACAGTTTGGACCTTAGTTGACCTCCATCTACCTTATCAAATGCTGTGGCAAAGTCAATGAACCTGCCATAAAGCCGACCTGCACTCTTTTTTGAGGAGCAATCAATCAGAGCTGCTAGGCATAACAAATGTACCTCTGTTCCCTGCCCTTTTGAAAGCCGATTTGCGTTGCGGGAATGATCTTCATATTGCTTGCACACTCTACCAGTTTTTTGCTCAGAATTTTCGCAAAACACTTCTCCTCCAAATCAATCGAGGCAAAAAGACAGACGTTTTCAGGCCTGTCACAAAAGCCCTCCAACTCTCAGGAACCTGATTCCTGAACCTACAATCATTGCCAATCTATTAAACCATTATTCTTTTAGCTTCCTTAAAAATGCTGGCATTTGGACCAGGGATGCCTGCAAGATGCATCCAATCCCTAATATTGTTGGCAAGCACTCTGTGTAATTAAGTCCAGGGTTGAGCTAGAAGCATGTGAAATCCTGTCTCAGACAATCATTGGTTCATGCAGAGGAGTGAAAGGGTCAATGCAGCGAAAGGAAATGTTATCTCACCCTCCATAAGTCAAGATGTTGCATAATTCTCTTGTCTGCTGGCTATCTCAGAAGTTATGACCCAAATGCCAGATTCTTTTGAGTCCTTTGCCAATCCATTTCAAATCCTGTAGCTGCTGTTTCTCTTCATAGAGGTGACATTGAAAGCTTTTGCGTATACTTTTGATGGAGAAATGTTTGACCTATCCTTTTTCATTGCCTTTAAACTTCTATTTAGCAGTCTTTTTAATGATTGTAATTCTTCTTTTTTTGATGAGTCCCTAGGTACAGGGAGGTGAACCTGAGGGCCTTAACACGGGGAGGGTGGTTTGAAGGCCTTGAGCAAACCATTAGTAAATTCAGACAAGCCTTCACATGAGCATAAGGATTCATTTTTGAGTGCCTGTAAGTATGCTTACTGCTGCTCAATCTTTCCGGCCACCATTCCACCCTCCCACCAGTGCCTACTGACTGTTTCCATGTCCATTTGTTTTCAAAGCGTAATTTTTCTATGCAAGGGTACAACATTCAGGGTAATGGAACTGGGAAAAGTAGTTTGATCACATACAAGTGTGTGGTCAATTTTAAAGTTTACCATAGGATTGAAGTGTTGGATTGTAATCCACAAATCAATCTGGCCGCCATTCCACCATCCCACCAGTGCCTACTAACTGCTTCCATGTCCGTTTGTTTTCCCAGCATAATTTTTCTCTGCAAGGGTAAAACATTCAGAGGAAAGGAACTGGGCACAGTAGCTTGATCACATACAAGTGTGGGGTCAATTTTAAAGTTTACCATAGGATTGAAGTGCTGGATTGTCATCCACAAGTATTCCCGAATGGGCAATATTTGATTTGACTTAAATGTATAAGCTGCTACTTGATTAGTTATGCTTCTGCCTTTCAGTGACCACAAGTCTAGGACGTTCAGGGTAGTAGCTAGTGTGTTGCTCAACTTCAAGCTGCTCACACATGCCTACAAAGCCCTCCTCAGCACTTGACCTCAATACCTCAACGACTGAATCTCCTTCTACGCCCCCTAGAGAAACCTCCACTAAGCTAACCTCGCCCTATCCACCTTCCTTCGTTTCTACAGGACCAGAGCAGGTGGAAGATCCTTCTCCTACGTTGCAGCAAATACGTAGTACAAACTCCCCCTTCACTTCCGATGAAGCTCAACACTGCACCAGTTCAGAAAGGACCTCAAGACTTGACTGTTCAAATGACCCCAACGGAATTGCTCAGACCCCCTCCACAGCACCTTGAGACCCTCACATGTGACTAGTGGGCTCCACAAAACTCTGATTGATTGATTGAACTTAGTGCTATTTGTTTGAGAAACTCCATTTAAAGATAGGATATTCCATAACTTGTCATTCAATAGAGCCATTCCTGATCCTTCAATATAGAAAGCAGGTAAGCGTTAGAAATCTTGCGCTAATAGCTATATGCTTTTTATGGTGACAGGTCTTAATTAGCCCAACGACACAATTAGGTGCTCAATCACCTCTTTTTCTTTCCTGGGTTTGGAACACTGCCTAAGGGCCAACCACCCTTTTTCGAGCTGGGTGCTGGTGAATGAAACTCATTGTGATCCTCCTAGATTTATGGGCACACTTGCCGAAGTCTCTCGTCGGCATATTACATCAAAGTTTTGAAATTATGGTAAATGATCTGATGGAGAGAAAAGTTGTTATTGCCCCTGATATTGCATGAGCACATATTCAACAATATGGGAGGCTGACGTGCTTGGACTAGGGTTGGTTGTGAATGGCACCCAGTAACCATGCGCAACTGCCCACTGCTTATCTTGATAAGTGGCAATCCCTTCTACCTGACCCAGTATCTTTGCTCACTATCAGTTTATTATGAAAATTTAAGTAAGGTGTGCTATCAGAGTGGCCAAAACGCCACAGAGACTTGAGTTTCATGAAAGAAAGTCTTACCGCCCATGTTGCTTGCTACTGAACTGACTGAGTTTTTCAAAGCAGGGGAAAGAGAAAAATAACAATACAAAAAACACCACTCTGCCCAAAAATGACTTGAACTGGTGCTAAAAAGTCACCAGTAGAAAGAACAAGGTCCTGGAAACCAATGGCCCTTCCAATTAAGATATATTCACTTGAGTAGAAGAAAAGATCTATTTATTTGTATTATTTAATCAGCACAGTACAAAATACATAAAAAGATGAATATCACAAAAATCAAAATGTATCATGAGTCTCACACACTCATTCTATCAAACCAGTCAAACATACACATACTTAAACATACTCAAACAACCCATCAAGCCACAGTTCATTAGATCACAGTAAATGTATTCAGATGATAACAGTAGTCTTACCCAGGAGTACTGGCAGATATGAGATTTCAACATAACAGAAATAGTTAGCAAGAGGGAAAAAACAATGCTCAGTTGATCAAACAGTACAAGATACAATTTCTTCTCCAGAAGGGAGATAGAGGCAGGGGAGACCCAGAAGCTCGAGTACTGACACTCGTTTCTGTGTCAAACCCGGATCTGGGTCACACCTTCCTCAGGATGAGGCAAAGCAGTGTGAGACTCATGAAGAGAGGTGCCTGGAGGTCAAGACCAGGACAGTAGTACAGAATTGTAGTGTAGTGTAGTTCCTATATTCCCAATAGATTCAGCGCATTGTAATATTCTATCCTATAGATTTGATGTAGGAATAAGGTTGACTAGGTCTCTATCGAATATATTAGACTTAATTGTGAGTGCCAGCTAGCTCAGAGGTCACTAGAAACTTTCTTGAATACACAAGAAGGGATTCGTTTCTGACAACCGCATAAACAACACAACTTTGTTTCCCAAGAATAAACGTATCTTCAGAGTCGTGGAAACAATAGATAGATATTGCACTCAGTCAATCGTGCATGCTTCGTTTCACCAGAGGTGCAGAGAAATAGAGAGACTGGCATTTTCAATAAAAGGATTTATTGAACAGTCTTCGTTCTCATGCAAAAGAAATGAACTGCTACAATCGTTATACTGGCTGTAAAGTATAATGCGTGCATCAAGAAGAGTATTATAAAATAATACTGTAAAAGCATTGTATGGTTTCTAAATCAAAGATAAATACATACACAAATAACAATGGCTTAAAGTACACAACTGGTGCTTTGTAAAATACACCTACCCCAATGTACCTAACCTAAGTCTAGTACGAGGTAAGAAGTAAGTGTGGTGTAGTATAGGATTAGTATTCTTTGCCAAGAATCTATCCAAGATTTCTCTTAGGGTCTAATCAGCTCCATACCATAGTTCATAATGAAGGAGGTTTGGTATCTCTGTCTCGGATTTGATTTCCCAAAACCCCACAAGGGGAACTTGGAAACACTGGAGCTGGATTCTCAGCGAGAGAAAGGACGTCGGGCAAGTAGATAGCCGAACTGCTCCAAACCACTGTGTGTTTGCTAGAGCAAGTGAAGTCATATTTATACGTTTAAGGTGCCTAGTTTGACGTAAAGTCTGGCATAATAACGTCATCAAAGAACCTCAAGAGAATGGTAGTTCTTTGTAAACTCCATGAGTTCTTGGACAAATCAATATTCAAGCAAGGGGATGTCCCTGGCTGCTTACGCCGATTTTCCAAGAAATCGTTGTGACTTTTTAGTACGGGTGGAAGTAGCCATGCCTGTATTTGGACTGCATGGGCTATGTCTAAATATGGGTATGATTTCTATGCCTATATTAGGGCAATGTGAATTGTACCTATATAAGGGCATGAATCGGGAAAATTGCGCTTGGATCCTAAAACACCATACAACAGCAGAAACTAGGATGGCACAGAATTTACGAATTCCCCATAAGGACCTGGTAAGATAGAGGAAAGAGTAAGATAATATTACATATATGCAGAGCCATAAGTAGAATTAGGAATCTAAAACATGGGGGATCGTCAAATCCAAATACGTTACAGGCGGAGTTAGTGATAAGTCGTCATCTGGGTGCTCAGAGTTACTTCATTAAAACGAGGCCACGTCAGATGGAGAGGAATCTCAAAAGCATCTCTAGCGCCGCTTTAGGGAACCATGGCCCGGCTGTCAGTGAAGAGCTCCCGCCTGCAACAACAGGAAGCTTACACTATCTGTGCCACTATCTCCTAAATCGACTGGCCTGGTCATAGACTTGAGGCCTTGAAAACTGTCAGAATTGTCACCACCATTGATGTTGAAGCCTACCTTGTTGGCCCAATGCCGGAGAAAGCTGGCTTAAAGGGAGTGTTTTGCTCTGACCTTGAACCAGCCATGTTTAAAGGAGTTAAGAGCAGGGATGAATTGTGAGTGGCCACTATGCAGTGTTGTTGTCCCATGGCACCCTCAGCAAGGTATGTGGCCGAGTAACATCATCAAAAGTGCTTGGAGAGGTAGTATTTGCCCATTGCTCAGTTTGTGAGGCTAAGTGAAGGATTTGCACTTATTGTTAGGAAAAGTCTGCTGAATTGTTTACTTAGCAGATGAAAGTGGCACAGCCCTGGTGGGGATGGTGGGATTAGTCATGGCTAAAACAGAAATCCATTAGGGCGGCTCAGGTCCATTTTCTTGTCATGCCATCGCCTCAGGGTTCTTAATCTCTTGTGTGTTTGGAGCTAGCTCTAAAACTGGTAATCATGTGCTACTTGATGCCTCAGTTAAGGGGCTAGCACTCAGGAAAGTCATTTTATTACCACGTCTTATTACATTTTCTTAGTCATCTCTTTTTTGCTGCTGAAAAGCAGCAAATTCCAGGTTTGCATTATCCAGAGTTGCAAAATTGTAGCTGTGGTCCCTTCTTCCTGGCTTCTTCCCAGGCACCCTAAACCGCCTTAGAGTGCTCTGGTAGGGCAATGGATATGAGGGAGAGATTAACGAATGTAAAGCCGGAAATAGGCTAGGTGAGTGGTACTGTGGTTGGGAAGTGGCTTGCAGTTGCATAAAGTAGCCACTGATCGCTCACTGCCAAAGATTGTGCCAAGTGTGTGGAGTAGCAAGGCATGTGGACAGAGAGGGAGGCAGAAAACAACACTTTACAAGGCATGCTGTCTTTCGCCTTCTGCTTCTTAGATGCAGCTCAAGTCGGTAGGACAGCAGATGGAACAAACCATGCCACTCCCCAGGAATGCTCAGGGCCAGCAGAGCTCAGCAAAGCGCAGGAAAGCTCCCCAATGAGAGGGAACTCACTGTGGAGCAGGCTTTAAATTTAGCCCTCTTGATTGGCAAGTATGTAGGAGTTAAAAGGGCCAACTTATATCTAGTGTACGTCGACCTTAGCGCAGCTTTTGATTGTGTCATCCATTCAAAGCTGTGGTGTATACTCGGCAAGCTAGGGGTCGACCACCCTCTTATCAACTTTCTCCACGGACTATATTCTAACGCCTCTGCTTGCGTTAGATATGGAGTGAATGGAGAATTAACACCATCTTTTGCCGTTAATAGGGGGGTTAGACAGGGCTGTGTCCTGGTTCCCTTCTTATTTAACCTGTATACAAATGGCCTAGAAGTGGCCATGCTTGAAGGGAGCCAGGACCTTCCAACTATTAAGCATCGCCCTATCCCTGCATTATTATATGCAGATGATTCTGTTATATTAGCAAGAACACTCAACCAACTCCAACTACAACTAAAGAAGTACTGCGAATTTATGTCATCCCTGGGTTTAGAAGTAAATAAAAACAAAACTTTTGTAATGCATATTGGGCCTAGGGTGAAGAAAACCAAACCAATAGTTATTGATAACGTCAGGTTGGAACGAACCAGGGAGTATCCATACTTAGGAATCCTAGTGGATGATAAGCTAAGCTGGAAGCAAGATTTAGTCAGTAAAAAAATGCTCTTTCAGAGAGCAACCTCGGCCCTAGTTTCCTTTTCAAGGAAATTGGGTAAGCCCGCTGCAGCGGAATTACTAAAAATCTATTATGCTAAATGCCATAGCGTAGCGACCTACGGTGCAGGGGTCTGGGGGTGCGCACCAGTTGAAGCCCTTCAAACAGTTGAGAATGGGTTTATAAAATATCTGCTGGCTGTACCTCAAAGCGCCCCTACGTATGGTTGCCATATTGAGCTGGGAATCGATTATCTGACCGATAACATCAGGATTTAGCCGATCCTTTTGTGGCACAGTGTTTGGACCAAAACACAGTGCCACCTAACCCGCTCACTCTTAATAGACTGCCTGGCCCTAGCTCACTGGCACAATATTCCTTGGCTCCAGTATGTAAAAAACTTCCCAGGTGATCTGGATCGTATTGTATATTTCTGGGATCCACCTGCATTGATGGACATTTCTAGGAAAGATTTGAAAAAACGTTGCCTCTCTCATCTCAGGGAACTACGATTGACACAGGAAATAAGCAAACCTTCAAATGCTCATATCCTAACACTTCAGACTACCCTGGGGATCCAGCCATATTTAACTTTCTATTTAAGTACTTACGACAAATATTTATTGACTAGCTTTAGATTTAATACATTTTACCACCTAGTCACATATCCAAAGCAGCAAGACTGGTCACACAATTTAATGAAATGTCCCTGCGATGGGATCTCGTACCAGTCAACAATTCATATAATATTGTTTTGTAGATATTACACGATCCCACGTAAGCGCTGGATTTTGCCTGTATTGCGCACAATGAGTTTGAGAACGTGTCGGCCCTCTTACTTGGCATTACAGTCCTTGGACTCTGTATATAATGCAAAATGTGTGGCTGGCTTCCTAAAACTATGTCTAAATATTCGGCGCAGTGTTTGTGGTGCTTAGCTACCTGTGTTAAAATTATACTCTTATTGTTTAGTGCTGTTCTCGGACCTCGAATACAACGCCAATTCTGTAATGAGTATACTAGAACTACGCTTAAAATATGTTGCAGAAAATCCGAGGCCCAGCTTATTGTTCTAAATGTACGTTATTTGCTAAACGAAGTTCTTTTATAATCTTTTTTAAAATTTATTTAATGAATTGTGCTTTTATTAATTAAGATGTATTTAGAAACGTAGTCTTTTTAACCAGTGTATGTACTTTTTATGGTTATGCAAAATTGTAACCGAACAAAAGTTTTTATGACTGACAGACTGAAAGGGAACTCTTCTTCTTGTTCCCCTTCTCCTGTTCACAACCAACTTCTTTTCCATCACCAGCCTCCTCTGCAATTAGAGGTAGCAAAAAGAGTAGGATCAGAGTAGAAGTGCAGCAGGGCTAGTGCAGGGGCAAGCTGGGGAGTGGATCAGGCACCACCTGCAGCAGCCTAAAAGCTGGCCACCTTTGCATCTTCACAGTGCTCAGCCACACACCTGGCGCCTAACTCTCTTGAACTCATAAAGACCCCAATGTTCAAAATGCCCCATATGTAACCAATCTTCCACTCGATTCTGCCCCCTGCTGGGGCCTGCAAGGCCTGGCCATATGGAGCCTCTCTTCCCTGGTCACCAAATTCTAAGAGCTTTATAAAACATATTGTTGTATTTACCGATATGTTGTCAAACTTCCCTATACTGAATGTGTTGACACGGCCCATTACAACTGAAATCATAAAGCTTGGGGCAACAAATTAATTATTGTTTAAAAGAGCTAGACACAAATGCTGTGTTTGCTCACTTGATGGTAGAGAAACTAAGCTTGTCCAAGAGGGAACCAATAGAAACACAGTAACCGAAGGCATAGACTTTATGGGTGGTTTATATGCTTAAGGAATCATACCCCAACTTTGCCAACCTTCTTTAATAAAGTGTTGACCATCAGTCTTTCATCTCTATCAACATTTTATTCTTCTTTTTGTCTTTGCTTGTGAGTTGTTTTCAGGGTGGTGATGTTTGGATTTCTCTGGCTCATCAGGTATAGTTTTTGTGCTAAGTGCTTTACTTTAACTTTCTGCTGATTTCTCTGCTTTACTTCCTCAAATCTATTCACTGTCCAGTAAATCTGACCAAGTGTTGACTGCTCTGTCAGATGAATTCTTTTGATAGACTTTGATTTACTTTTGTTCTTGCCTATTAAAGAAACCAGTTGCTGGTTTCCCCGTCAGCAGTGGTTTAGCATAGCCGACCCAAGTTTACCTACTCATTGCTACAAACAAAATGGTCCCAGACAAACAGGCGATAAACAGAGTCGTAACAGAAGTAAATACATACACAGGTAATTATAACAACATTGTTTTTAATCACAACGTGTTTTATATAAGAGTCTTTCATAAAAATTGGTACAAGTTAAATCACATATAGTGGCCCCTAAGAATGAAATAGGGAAGGGTAGTGTTGGGATAGTGAAAGATGAGGACTAAACAAAAGGTCATAAAGACCACAATATAACAAAAATTAATGTGAAAAAACACAATGGAATGATAAATTTAATCAATAATTTTTGACAATCATGCCTCAGAGGGAGTCAGTAATGATGAATGATGACAGAGGCTGACCACAGGAAAACGTGTCGACGTTTCGACCCAGGTGAAATGCAGGCGCGGTGTAAGCCTTGCTAGAGGGTCTTCATCAGGACAGAAGTGGTGGGGGATGGGGCAATGGATCTGCGTAAAAATTTTTAAGAATTAATTAATACATGGGTCACCAAGGATCCCAAAAATGTTTAAAAGGTCGAGAAGGGAACATGATCATAATTGGAAAAAGAGGGAATACATCATTGGTGGGGTAAGTAATCACTCTAGAGGTGAAATGATGGAGTCGACCTCAGAGGCAAAGTTAATTGTTTAGTCCAAAGGACTACGTCAAATGATAATAGGTAGTAATTGCCTATTGTACCACAGGGTAAGAAGTACTCAAGTGTGTGGTAAATGTACAAGCATCCTCACGGTACTGACATTATCAACATACAGCAAATTCAGCATCAAATAGGCATAGAAATAGGGGTACCTTTCACAAGGCTCGCTCACAGGAAGGGCTGTTAAATTGTGGATCACAAAGTACTATGTGGGTTCTGAAAAACAACAGCGTAATGTATTACTGTCTACACTATCCGGTCCGTCAGGCTAAAAGAAGTTACTTATAAAACAACATACCTGCCAAAGGCAGAGTAGATCACAGCTGCAAAATTAGTAGTATCAATAAGTGGGGGACAGCACTGGATCAAAACTTGGAAACAATGGTCCTTGCTTCAAGATGGCAGCAATCTATGAGAGTAATAATACAAACATATACACTTATCTATTTATCTATAAAAACCCTGTACCATTATATAAAATAGGAAGGTATTGGACCTAGCCGTTTGTGCAGGGTCCCCACCCCCAAACCTTTTGCCTTCCTCTTCCTACTTACTGTTGAGTGCCATTTGTTCGCCTTAGGGCTCTGTGCACTTAACCACTTCTAACCAGTGCTAACACATGGTAACATTGGCTTATACCCAATTGCCATAATAAATTTACTTATAAGTCCGTAATACAGTACAATACATGTGCCCAGGGCCTGTAAATGAAATGCAGCATGATTGTGCCACCCACTTAAGTATCCCTTTAACCATGTCCAAAGCCTGCCTGCCATGTGCGGTTTTGAACTGCCAATGCGACCTGGCAAAAACTATCTTCTGCCAGGCTCAAACCTTCCTTTTTAATACATTTAAGTCGCCCCCTAAGATAGGTCCTGAACATCCCAAAGCAAGGGTGCAGTGTATTTAAAAAGTTGGACATGTACTTTTAAGTTTTACATGTCCTGGTAATGAGAAACTCTTAAATTCAAGGCCTATCTTTCCCATTGGATAACATTGAAGTTGCCATATTTCAAGTGTCATTTCCAAATGGGAAGAGAGGACCAGTTAAATTTTGTGTCTGGAAATCTAATTTAAAAATCCTAAATTATGGTGAAATCGGATTTTAAATGACATTTCTAAAAATGCCACATTTAAAAAGTTGGCATTTTCTTGCCTTAGTCATTTGGTGCCTGCAGCCTGTCTCTGGTCTCATGACTAGGGGCCAGATGTAGGAGCCCAAATACCGGTCGGTAACGGCCGAATTCTGCCGTTACCGACTGGTATTTGGTGATTGGGATGTAGGGGCATCATTTTACAGATTCTGTAAATTTACCGAATCGGTAAATTTACCGATTCTGTAAAATACTGAATCGGTAATTTTACCGATTCGGTAAAACCCAGATGTAGGTGGGACTCTTCTGAGTCCCAAAGGCCTTTCAGATTCGGTATTTTACTACCCAATCCAATTGGGTGGTAAAATACCGAATCCTGGTGTGCATGCACATCTGTGCATGCACACCTATGCCATGCGACAGACAGACATGCCCATAGGGCATGTCTGTGTGTCACATGGCACACATGCCTGTCTTCGGGGTGCTAGAGGGTGTCAAAGTGACACCCCCTGCACCCTTGCTGGAATCGGTATTTACCGAATCGGTAAATACCGATTCGGTAATGCCCATTGATTCCTATGGGCTTCAATGCCCATAGGAATCAATGGGCATTACCGAATCGGTATTTACAGAATCGGTAAATACTGAATCTTAACGATTTGTATTTACAGAATCTGTAATACCTACATCCCCCCCCTCTATTTTACCACTTCTTAAATACCGATTCGGTAAAATTCGGTATTTAAGAAGTGGTAAAATAGAATTACCTACATCTAGGCCTAGGTGTAGTTTGCAGTTGGGCTTTGTGTATACTTCCTACACAGCCACACAGGAGGTCCAGCTGTGTGGCCAGTGATGCCCCTTCCCAGACATCACTGGCAGGGTAGGAGGCAGGAGTGGAAACAGCCCCCTTACAGTTGTATATGTTGTGTCCTGCCTCCCAGAAAAGGGCTCCTTACCCCCTGTAGTTAGTCTGGACCATGAGCAGGGAAGGCAGGGCATCTTTGCACTTCAAAGGCCTAGCTCTGGAAGCTTATCTCCACCTCAAACACACAACTGTGTATAAAAGAAGGACCCAAGACACAACCACTTCAGTACACTCCTGGACCTCTGGCAACTCTGGCAAGAGTACTGAATGCTGTGCTACTACATGGACTGCCACTCTGCTGGGCTGCTACTGTGAACAAGCAACTGCCCTGTTGTGCTGATCTGCAGCTACTGCTCTCTAACCTGAAGAAGAACTGGATGTGCAATTCATCTTGAACTCAAGACCCCAGGGTCACTTAAAGGGCTAGTCTACTCTCCTCCTGATTTGATCCTCAGTGACATAAAAGGTCCCCAGCTGCTCTTGGGCCAATCTTCAGCGAGTTCCTAACCCCCGTGTTGTGCCCTCCAGGTCCTAAATAGTATAGTGAAATAGGAAATTTGAGAAGTGCACTTGTCATTTTGATTAAAAAGGATAGTGGAGGGATAGAGGAGTGAAGAATTTAGACTTTTTTGTTTAGTTTTTTAGTTTTTTGTAGGTCATATCAGTAGGAGGAGGCTTGGGATGTGTAAAATGGATGTGGAGTGGCAGAGTCAGAGGGAAGAGTTTACAAAGGCTTGTATTGGGGATCAGTATAGAAAAAGAGGTATCATATGATGCAAGGAGGGGTAGAGTAGGGGAGAGCCTTGAAAGGGTTATTTTGGAGATAATAGTAGTGGTATGGGGTTTGGGATAAATGTGAGAGTGGATGTAGAGGTTATATTGATAGAGGTATAGGATGAGAAATAGGGTCGTGCATTGGAAAGAGTAGTAGAAATGATTTGAGATGAGTCAGAGAGTTGAGGTGGAATATATATTAAGAGAGGCACATGGTGAGAATAAAGGCAGTGCATTGGATAAGGTGAATTGGAAGAACGTGATAAATATATAGAACCATAAGTACACTGAAAGTATACAGATGCATAAAGGAAGAAAATATATGTAGAATAAAGATATTGATAGAGGTATACAGTGAGAAATAGGGTAGTGCATTGAATATGCTTTTTTAGGAGAACAGTAATAAATATATAGATCTAAGTACATGGAAGGTATATATATGCATAAAGGAAGTAAGTATATGTAGAATAAAGATGCATTATATGAACTCTGATTTTCAAGTGTTGTACTCAAAAATGTATTTTAATAATAAAAAAATCATAATTATTCTACGTTTGTACAAAGCAATACACTTATATAAGTGCATAACTATAGTACAAATAAATGCTTATATACAGAGGCATATGCTGTATATTTCTGTTTGTGTATGGTGCTTATATGGGGAAGAGACAATTCTTGAGTAGTTTTCTGAAGATAAGGTGGTTGTCCGTGAATCATATGTTGAAGAGTAAAGAGTTCCATAGTATGGATGCTTTAACAGAGAAGGATGTGTCACCCATGTTTTTTTTTTGTATCATGGGGTTTTGAGATGAGATGCTACTCTAGATCGGAGGTTCCTTTGTTGAATGTGTTTGGTCATTTTGTTCCTGATGAAGAGTGGTCCCATTCCATGTTTTTCTTTGTGGGTGAAACAGAGCAGCTTGAACATGGATCTACTGCCAACCTGTAACCAATGCAGGGCGTTCAAAGCAGGAGAGATGTGGTCTCACGGTTTGCTATGCAAGAGTAGTCTGGCAGCCGAGTTCTGAATCTGTTGTAGCCTTTTCAAGGTCATTAAAGCTGATTAATGGTAGAGGCTATTGGCGTACTTGAATTTATACAAAACTAGGGAGATGGTAGCTTGGACCTTGTGAGGAAATCCTAAATGGGGGAATATTCGTCACAGAGTTTTCATAGTAACAAAGCTTGATCTTGCTAGTTTGTCCACTTGGGTATTCATTGATAGCTTAGAGTCCATGGTCATTCTGAGGTTTCTTACTTCCTTCGATACTTTAGGCAGTGATCCCAGTTGATCAGGCCAGGCGGCAAGCGGGTCATAATGTTTTGAATAGCCACACATGAATATTTATGTTTTGGAAGCATTTAATTTGAGATGGCTCAAAGTCATTCATTGATCCGCGTCTCTGAGACAACTGAAAATTGGTGAGTTTCCAATGTATTGGGGGCATTCCAGTTGAAGAATTAGTTGTGTGACATCTGCATAGTTATAGGATGTGAGGTTTATTTGATTGATCAGTACCGGTAATGACTTCATGTAGATGTTGAAAAGCATGGGTGAGATGACAGAGCCTTGAGGGACCCCTGCTTTTGTGGAATATGGTTTGGACATTAAAGGTGGAGTATGGATGACATTAGTTCTGTTTCGAAGGTAGGATGCAATCCAGTCTAGAGCAGTCCCCTCTATGCCTTCTTCGTAGATTCTTTGTACCAGAGTATCATGGTCAACCGTGTCCAAGGGAGCCAAGAGGTCCAAAATGAGTAGCGCAGCAACCCTGTTGTGGTTAACTGTCTTCTTCAGGTCATCCCAGATGGCAAGGAAGAAAGATTCTGTGCCTCTTCCCAGATGGAATCCTTTTTGGAAGTCTGAAAGTATGACATTCTCTTCAATGAATTGTGGCATCTGGGGAAACGCTTCTCTTACTATCAGTTTGCCCAGGAAGGGTCTATTTGTAAGGGGTCTGTAGCTGTCAGGGTTCAGTGGGTCCAGTTTGTTTTCTTTAGTAAAGGGCGTATGTTTGACTTTTTGAGTTCTTCTGGAAATATTCTGATAGTTAAAGAATCATTGATGATTCTTCTTACTGGAGTGGCTGCAGAGGTTGGTAGAAGAATTCTCTTGAAAATGTGCATTGGACTCGGGACAGAAGAGCTGCAGGCAGCCCTGTTTGCTTTGACCAGGTCCATAAATTCATCATATGTGCAAGATATGGTGGATGTCCAGTGCCAGAAATCCTGCACTAGTTCATACAGCGTGAAAGAGTGTGCTGGTTAGTTGCTGGAGATAACACATGGTGGCATGTTGTATGCTTTGATCTACCTTGCCCAAAATTACCTGAAAGGTGGCTTTGAGAGCTAGATGCACAGCTAGCATATTGAGGAAGTTGATGTGGCTCCCCATATTGTTGGGAGGCCATATTCCCTGAGTCATGTTATTGAGATGCACTCAGACTGCAACAGAGGCATCCTTGATAACGGTCATCTGCGGAATGGGATCGAAGAAAGGCTTTCCCAGCACCAGATTGCTGACAAGTGGTCCTCCAAACTTAAGCCTTGTCTTGCTTTAGTTGCTTAGTGGATGGGGAAAAACAGCTTAAACTCAACATATGTAAAACCAAAGTCATAGCGAACCAACCTAATCTTTGGGGTCTACAACGGTGGCAAGAGAAGCGGAGACCATTTCCTATACCAAAGCAGGCAGTTTAAGATCTTGACATAAGGCTAGAAAGCAAGCTCATGATGAACTATCAAACAGGATATCAGCTGGATGCTTTGGCCTTCTCAGATGAAGGACGAACTTACTCTGGGTACTTCACACTCCCACCAAAGAATAACTGTCTTGGCATCATCATTTCTCACCTAGATTATGGCAATGTGCTTTATCTGGGTGCGTCCACTTGCTCTTTGAATAGAATAGATATCACACAATGTGGCTGTTCACGTTCTTTGTCATATTTCCAAGCATACTTATGTTTCTGTCTAGCTTTGTACTCTTCATGGGCTCACTATTAATAAGCGCATCACGTTTAAAGCCCTCTTTTACATGTATAAATCAGTGCGTAAGGATCTGTTTCAACCTTACCATCCTAACAGATCTTAATGTTCTGGTAACCAAAATCTAGTAGTCATTACTTGCATCAGTCTAGGAAGACAGTGAGGCCTTTCATTTACACATTGTGGGTGCAAATTGTGGATCACTCTAACCCTCTTTAAGGTTTTGGCCTTCTGCGGAGTTTCCATAGAAACTGTGGTTGTTCCACCGCTGAAGATAGCTATGAGTACTGGTCTTCACCAACACTGTACCTACCCAGTGAGCCATTGCTTATGACCCTTATGTATTTGTGCTTATTGTTTATCTCGACTTTACCAGCAACTATGTGGCCATGCTCTAAGAACTATGTAACCTTTGTTATGATGTAACCTGTAACTATGATCTGATGCACATGTAAAGCGCTCTGATACCTCCAGGTCTAGCCAGCGCTATATAAAACTCTTGAAAATAAAAAATAAAAATAAATAAAAATAAAATAAAATAAAAAAGGTGCAGCAGCTGCTGAAATGCCAAAACTCTGTTGGTTGGGACCAGTCGGGGTTGAAGGTGGCACTTGTTGGCATTTATGGTGAACTCCAAGCTTCTGTACCAACGAGATTACAACCAGAGTGTGGGCTAGGCTTCCTGCCTCTTAATCAAGGAATCATGGAGGTATGGGGGAGAGATGAGTGTAGAAGAGTAGCCCCCACTGGCAGGCATTCTGTGAACAATTTTGGAGAAGTGGTAACCCCCAAAAAGTAGTATTTTTAACTGGCAGTGGTGTCCACTTACCACAAAGCGAAGGCACCAGTGGTGAGCAAGGTGGATGGTTATATGAAAGTAGGTATGTTTGTGGTAATGCTGTCATGTGGTTGCCTTAGTGGAACAAAGAAAGACGTCCTGCAGGGTTAATAAGTGAAAATGCTACGACAGAATCTATTTGCTGAGGGGCCTGAGGACCAGGATTGGTGCAAGAGAGTATCCTTTTTGGGAACGAGCAAGAAAAGAGAGTAGGTGCTCATGGCCTGGTGTTACATAACATGAGAAGGTGAAAATTTCAGCAGGACTAATCTGGGACTATGTGTCCAAATCGCACTCCATCTGGCGAAACGTTTGAGTTTGATCCGGTCCAGAACAACCAGATATCCCTTGTGCCACTTTATGCTTTTAGGAATTATATTACAGTTTATTATTTAAAAATTCCATTCGACGTTTCTACTGATTGGATTTTTGTAATTTTGATAGATTTTATTCATCAACTTAATTACAATTTTGCTAACCTAGTGTGTAATCTTTTTATATTGTGTTTTCACAAATCTACAAGGGGCACATCAAGGGTTCAAGCATCAGGGTCTGGAGCCACAAGGTTGGTTAGTGCGGGCCCCATTCTGCCCTCCCATCCCCTAGGGTCAGCACCCTGCATCTCCCGCCACAGGCTACTCCCTTCATGGTGATATTGAAAAATGTCTCTCTACAAGCAGCTGTAGGCAGGAAGATTGTAACCAATTGACAAGTTGCAAGCTGTGAGCCCCCTGCTGATGGAGAAATTTCCCTAAAGGACAAGAAGAGATAAGGGGAGGGAAAACAGTAAATCGACCTTCACAGCCTGTTGTTACCGGGGATCAGGACAGACTTTCACTCCTTTCTCCCTTCCTCCACAAGGCATCTCCTCTGTATGTGTAAAATCAATTCTATGGAAGGACGGAGAGGAAGGCGGATGCCAAGAGCAGAGCGGGGAGAGATAGGGGAGCGAGACCTGTGCTGACTTGAGCGGTGCCGTGAGGGAAACAGCTGTGTGCCTGGCAGTAGCGGGGCCACAGGAAGCAGAGCGCCGGGAGACTCCCTCCCGTTACAAACTACATTGCCCAGCAGCCTTAGGGGCGCCCGTGACGCGAGGATAGCGCACGGAGGCGCTTGAAAAAGCGACGCGCCCTCTCGCCCCGCGAGTCACGCGCGGGAGGCAGCAGGGCAGGGCAGGGCCACGACCCCTGGCAGATCGGATAACGGACATTGAACTGATTCGTCCTGTAGTGAGTGCCTTACTTTCTCATAAACCAGTGGTGATACTGATATTGTTAATCGATTTAAATGGCCAAATTGCTCTCTGGTTAAACTCCTGTACTAGCTGGGACCATGGATAACTATATGGTCAAAATGGTCACAAAAATTAACTCTGACCGCCGCCAGTCGCTGAGTCGGATTAGTCCCCCCTCTTCCCCTTCGCCTGCAGTCGACCCTGTTGTTGTTGTCCTAGATAATCCTGAGGATATGGTTATGAATGAGGGAGCTCTATCTGTCCCACCTTCTGTAGTGTCTGATTTGGATTTTGCTTCTACATTGGCGGATATTTGTGTCAACAATGATGCATCGCCACCTTCTCCCACTGTTGTTTCACCCGTTGTCCGCCGTTCAGCTAGGGCTTGTAGAAGACTGATCAACAAACGTGGGGGGCAACGTAAGACCAAGAATACTGTAGGCTCTCAGCCAGTCCGGATGGAGGCAACGAACGACAATAGTACGGGGGGAATCAATGAAGGTGTAAACGGTGACCACCTTCAACTACTTGCAGACATGCTGTCCTCTAAACTGGAGTTAATGATCAATCCATTAATGGCAAAAGTAGATATGGTGTCAAAAGAAGTAGCTAGACTAAGCTCACTCTTCTCCCCTTCAGCGCAAGTAGCTGCTGAAAATATCACAAACGCACATCGAAAATGTCATTCCTGAGGGTGTTGTAGCGAAGGGGGTTGACTATAAATTAGACCAAGTCTCAAAGGAGGTTTCCAGACTCGGGTGTTTTTTGTCCACACATTTGTTAGGGACGAAGACGCCCCAGACTGTAGGCTTAGGTACATCTGCAAGAGGAGCTACAGCAGTGGCTTCTGGATCAAATAGTAGTAGGGGGGCAGTAAGCAGTAAGGGGGTTAAAGGTACACTCACGGGACTATCTATCATTCCCGTAAGCTCCGCCCAACCTCTGTTAACACCTGATATTATAGCTCCTACCCCAATGAAGCCATTAGATGCTAATAAGACTTGCGAAAATAATACGGGGGGGTCAATGGGGAGGAAAAAACCTGTAGTGAACCTACCTCCTGATTGTGCACCATATATTGTGGTCCTGACAAACGTCCCGACAGTAGATCAAACTCATTTGAAGCCCGGGATGAGTTAACCAGTTCTCTAGGAAACAAAGTCCTTGCTTGGTTAAACAAGTATTGTGGGTTTCCCATGGCTTTCTACAACGACATAGTGTCAATGCGCAGAGCTGAATGGATTGGCACCTCAAGAAAATCTTGCAGAGGCGACTGCGTTATTGTAAACTTAAGACACCCGCAGCACTTCGCAACTGTACTATTAAGAGCGGCCTCCTTACCGGTCAGCGAGGATAATATAAGTGTACGCCCGTTGGGGTATTTCTATAACCACCTGAGCATGACCCCTACCTCTAACTCTCATGTTGGTCATTATACTCCTACTTATCCCTCAAATAGACAGGCCTTTCTTCCTGGATTACCACAAGTTCCTCAACCATCTATGAACATGGACTCATATTGTTATAACCTGTGTAGACCTAATCCTCAAGCGTTGCCATTTGTGCCCTTGTTTAATCGGTTTGCACCTCTATCATCTTTAAGTGAAAACGATTGACTGCCTACTATTGAGGTTTCCCAAAGTGCATGTTGCCGAATAACGACTTGGAACATTGCCGGTATCAGGGCAAAGGCCGGGATTAATGATTGGATTAATTTACTAAAGACCTTTGACATTATTGCACTTCAGGAAACCTGGGACCCTTTGAATAGTTTCTCCTTGGATGGTTGCACACATTTTTCTGTGCCCGCCTCCAGTGGAGGGGCTGGCAGACCAAAGGGCGGCTTGTTAATTTTGTCTTTAAAAGGGGTGTTAACACAACATAATTCTGGTTCTCAAAACTGTTTGATTGTTGAACTCAATCCCCCTTCTTTTTCGAATATTTTGTTTATTCATTTTTATAATTCTAGTCCTAATGATGACACTAGGCAGAATTTACATATATTTGATTCTTTTTTGTCAGTCTACAGAACCAAGGTTAAGGAGTTTGCAGTCATTCTTCTAGGTGACTTTAATATCCATCCCTGCATCCAGACATGTACAGGTTCTCTAGAAGAGGGGCCTCCGTACTCTTCATTAACACACTTTGAGCACTCTACTAGAGGGGAAACCCTTGAGACTTATCTGAATGCTTGGAACTTGTACGAGTCAAGTTGTGGGGAATTAGATAATAGAACTCCCACCTTCAAAGGTAACGGTGACGGTACTGTAATCGATTATATATTTATGTCTTGTCAGATTTTAGAAAGGGTGGTTCACTACGGTGCTATGGTCTCAGTATTTAGCGACCATAACCCCGTTGTAGTGGAGGTATTGTCAACTGCCTTTTTAACCTACTGTGGGCCCGATGGGAATAGAGATCAGGATGTGGTGCTAAAGGATCAGGGTCGCAGACTCAAGTGGTCTTCTGTTGTTCCTGAGGACGTCCTTTATGCAATCCTTGATAGTACTGGAAATGATGTTTTAACATGTCTGGACGCAAGGGCGTCAAATGACCAAGTAATGTCTGCCTTTGGGAACATCTGTAACTCCATTGACACTAGCCTGACAAACAATAAAAAACTGTCAAAGGCAAGAGAGAAAAAGTGGTTTGATCATGCGTGTTCAAGAGCTCACGCCGACTTGCTTAAGGCCCTTAAAGCTGTCCCTAAAGATCGTCCATTAATAACCATATTAAGATCTTCGTATAAGAAAGCCATAGAGAATAGAAAGAAGGAGATCAGGGAATTAGCTTGGTCAGAATTGTCTGACCCTGAGATTGTTAAAAATAGTGCTGATTTTTGGAGGGTAGTTAATCATCCTTTTTTCTCAGATAAGAATCAGGCCTCCCTTGAACTAAACATCTCGGATAGTGAATGGATTACTCATTTTGAGACGATATATTCGAGCAACTTAGTTGATGATTTGATAGATAGTCTTTCCTTTTCTCAGAAGACACAGGGTGTTGTTTTTGAGGCCTCGGAAGTTGAAATTGCTATTGACCAGACTTTAAAAAATAAGGCCCCTGGGCCAGATGGAGTCCCAGCTGACTTTTTTAAAACGGACACAAAGCTTTGGTCGAGGGTGCTGTGTGGTGTTTTTAATGCTATAACAAGAAACAGTATTCCAGCTTCCTGGAAGGAGTCCGTAATTATCCCCGTCTTTAAGAAGGGAAGTAGGGTAGACCCAGCATGTTATAGCCCGATATCCTTAATTGATTCTTCAGTAAAAATTTTGGGCAGGGTCATCCTACTTAGACTTCAGGCTTGGCTCGATGATAGAGGGGTCCTATCCAATCTGCAGTACGGTTTTAGAACTAAACGGGGTACTATGGACCAGTGCCTTAATCTGCAGATGTTAATAGACAAATACACTAGGGCGAAAGATGGGTTGTTATATTTAGGGTTCATGGACCTATCTTCGGCCTTTGACCTTGTGAACCGCACCAAACTGTGGCACATTCTTGCCGATCTGGGTCTCGATCGTGCGCTTGTTAATCTTTTAGCCGATCTCCACTCAGACCTTCAGGCCTCTGTTAGGGTTGACTCAGGGGGACGACGCACCAGTCGTTTTAAGTCCAAAAGAGGGGTGAGACAGGGGTGCTCTTCACAGTTTATATCAACGCCCTCGAATCCGAGCTGAAGACTGCAACGCTGGACATACCGCGTATAGGGGAGACAATTGTTCCTGTCCTCCTGTACGCAGACGATGCGGTGCTTTTGTCCCGCACAGGCCTGGGTCTTCAGCGGTTATTGGACGCTTTTGGCCGTTTCATGACATCTTTAGATCTTAAGATAAATGCCAAAAAGTCTCAAGTAATGATGGTGGGTAAAGGTTCACGCTGCAAGAAAGCTAAAACTTTTTATTGTAGCAAGGCAGAAATGCATAGAGTATCAACATTCCCGTATCTAGGAGTTACGTTTGAAGATAAAGGGAGCTGGGGTCCTCAAATAAGAAACAGACATAGCGCCCTAGTAAGAACATCTTCTGCCATTTTGAGTTTCAGCAGAAGGTTGGGGGCTAGGCCAATCCCAGCCCTCATGACTATCTATAACGCCAAGTGTGTGTCTGTTGCAACTTATGGCTGCTCTTTATGGGGATATGGGTCGATAGACTGCCTTCAGGCTTCTGAAAATAAATTTTTTAGATCAGTCTTGTCTGTAACCCAGTCGACACCTTCTTATTCTGTTCACTCTGAATTGGGGGCTGATTTTATTACTGACATAATTCGAGTGGCCCCCCTAATTATGTGGCTTAAAATCTGGCTTAACAGCGAACTATCTCTAAATCAGGCCATTTTGAGGGATTGTCTCCTACCTGATAATGTCCAAACAATTAAGTGGCTAACTTATGTTAGAAATGGTTTTAGCGCTCTGGGACGACCTAACCTCTTTTCCTCACCGGAGTCTATATCCCGGGCTGACATCGCTAAAACTAAAAGCGACATGCTATTGAGGCTATCGCTAATAAGAGAGGAAAAGGAATTAATAAAACCTTTGGTTAGAGCACACCTTTTGGTCGCAAACCCACCGGGTCCTGAATTCTACCTCACTCTGGTTAACCGGCCCTTTCATAGATTTTTATTAACTCGTTTTCGCCTGAACATGATTCACCTGATATTAGGCCAGTACACATCCTGGTGTAAACCTGATGAATTTCTTCCTTGTTCTTGTGATATCTTTTCTATCCAAGATACTATGCATTTTACCATGTTTTGTGGGCATTTTATAGTGGAAAGGAGGAAGTATCTTGTGCCAATCTTAAAAAAGGCAGGGTTTCTGCAAGTTAGACCTGCACTCCTTTACTTGCAGCTGCTAAATGACCCTAGCATTATCTTTCATGTAGCAAATTATCTGGTATCTGCGGTGCGCACAAAGAAAGGACTTATGGTGAAAGAGAGATTGGACACATTGTTATGATGTACTGCACCTTGCACTTTACTGGTCAAATGTCATTTTAATTATATATCAGGATTACGGGGATGGCGGCACGATGTTTTTTAACCTTTTTATGACAAAGTTAATAGTGATGATTTTTAAAACATCTGGAATTTTGTTTTTAAATAAATCATGATATGTGGTTTTTAATTCTAAAATGGTATGTTTTTAATATTGTTTAATGTATGTTTCTTTATTATGAATGTATGTTTCTTTTTGTACCGTGCCTTTTTTTGATATTGATTTATCGAATAAAAGATCTTTGACTGATTGACTGAATTGGCTAATAAAGTGGTCCACTGTGCAAATTGCGGACTAAGAGGTCTTGTACTACTTCATCATCATATCAACCTTGTTAGCTGTGTCTCTTGAGTGGGTAATACTCCCATTCCTGATTCCTCAGACTGTTTTGGAGACTCTGGGGCACTTCCTTCCTCTTTAAAAAAAAGTTTTAAAAAGCTAAAACGGACTCCTTGCACAAATAAGTACAGCCAAATGTCAATCTCAGAAGTTTGTTTTTTAAAACAAAAACATCATTTTGGGAAGGTTTTGATGCTGCTTGAGAAAGATTCTTCTCCAGATTGCAAATGCTGTGCGTTCGGTATTGCGATCTTCACAAAACTACCGTGGGAAGTCCGATGGCACCCCCGAATGACGTGTTTGCGATCGCACACTCTTGGGGGACCGGGCGGCCGGCTACCAAATCTCGAGGCGCTCTCGAATGCATGGAAAATCTTGTTGGGGATCAAAGGCACCCGGTAAGTTGCTCCTGCGTGTGCAAAAATGCACTTTGGGTACACAAACCCCCAAAAAACTCTGCTCCAGTGCGGAGTGCAGAGTTTTGGGTAACTCTTCGTTACCTCGTAAATCTGGAAATGTGTCTTGTTCCATGGGTGGTGCATGGGAACACCCAGATCAACACCCATGGAACGCCCCTTTCACGCAAAGTGCTGAGTATAAAGGGACCATATTGACAAGGACAGGATACGCCGTGCAGGGTGGCTTTTCCTGTCCTTGTAAATATGGAGCAGTAACATGCGCCACCAGTACGTCACAAAAAGTGAGGAACTGGTAGCGCAGGGGGCTTGTTAATCTTCCCCACAAAGTGCAAATGATGTTCAGATCAGTTGTACTCTAGCACGCAGGTAATGTGCAGGCTAGAGGAGAGCCGACTGATAGACCTACATTAAACGAATATTCTACCACTAAAACATAAATATAAAAAGTGGATATTAAAAATAAACTGTTAGACCTGGCATCCTTGGCGTGGTTTTCTCTGAATTTTTGCCTCTACCTCCTGTGTTTTTGATGCTGTGCTAGATTTAGTTTTTTCTGTATTAGTTGCCTTGGGAGCTTTGCCACTGCTGGTCAAGAGTTCACTCTACAATTGGTAATGTGATTGGTTTGTCATTATTGTCATTATTGGCATATTGGTTTAACAGTAGGTCCCTAGTAAAGTACACTACCCGTGCCAGGGCTGGTAAGTCAAATGCTACTAGTGAGCCTGCAGCACTGATTGTGCCACACATATTAGTAGCCCTAAAAAGGTGTATCAGGACTGCCACTGCAGTGTCACGCCCAGTTTGCTAACTGCCATGTTGACATGGCAAGTGCACCCATTTGCCAGGTCCTACACTTCCCTTTCCTTACACCTAGGACACCCCTATGGAAAACCCAAGGTACCTCCTGGGCAGGGTGCAGTGTATGTGAAAGGTAGGACATTTACTGGTGTGTGTACCATGTCCTGATAGTGAAATACTGCCAAATTCATTTTTCACTACTGAAAGGCTATCTTGTCCATAGGACAGAATGTGGAATGCTGTGTAACATTTTACAAGCATATCTTCCCATAGGAGTGAGATAGAAATTTGGAGTTTGGTATCCCTGACAAATCTTTTAGGAGGGATGATTTCTACATTCTGTGTTTGGAAATAGCAATTTTAGAAAGTGGCTATTTTCTTGTGTGCCTCTGCCTGGTTGTGGATTGACTGTCTGGCTTTGGAGTGACAGGAGCTGGGGTGGCACTTGGAGTCTGGGTGAGTCAGCCTGGGCTGAATAGGCAAATCTGCATTCGGAGTGGGGGGAGGAGTAGTACCTGTCCCTGACTAGGGCTGTGCCTGGGTTACAGAAAAGACTGGCTCCACCTCCTGCTGTGCGTCTGAAGACTCTGGCCCACATTGACAAAGGAAGAAGTTGTGCACTGGCAGAGTGCACCCAGAACTGGTTTGGACTGGGTTCAGTACCTCTTTCACCTAGAGAACAAATACATTTGGGTTATAAATATTTGAGCTAAAATCCCTGTACTTTAGATCATCCTGGAATCAAGAAGAACTTTTACTGAGGAGAAGAAAGGAAGAAACTGAGAAGAAGGATTGCCCTTGCTGTGTATTCTAGGGCTAACCTGCAGTTGTTATTTCTACCCAAGGAAGGAAGAGGACTTTGCTGTGTGCTGTGTCCCCTACTTGAAAAAGATCTCCAAGGACCTGAGGAGAGCTGGCCTCCTGTTGTGGAAACTCAGGGACTTCAAAGTTTTCCAAAGCTGTCTCAGCACTGCTGTGTGCATGTCGCTGCACCCAGCAAGACTTGCACTGTGACCTTCATGAAGCCTGCGGTCCGTGATGCTTTGTGCGTGTGTCTGCACCAAGTTCTGCTGGCCCTGTGATCGTTGAAGAATCTGCAGCGTCATGTGAAGAAGGAGGTAAAGGTCTTCCCACCCGTCATCTGTGTGGATCTGCAAGCCGCAACGTGCGGCCCCTTAGGGCGAGAGACGTTCCGATCCCTCTGCCTGATCACCGCTCACGGCCCGAGTCCTGGGAAGAGGCCGCACTGCAGCAGGAAGTTGCGAGGTGTCACCCAGCAACAAAGGACACCGTGATTATTGACACTTCCATGAACTTAGCCACGCCATTCACGACTTAGCCTTTTCATCACCGCAACGGTCGGGCAACCGTGAATAATATTTTCTACCCTCACTTGCTATTGATCTTAATAGAGACCTGGAACTCCCCTTCACTCGCCGATTATCGACTCCACTCAGCTATATGCATGGTTTTTCACTCGCCGCAATTTTCATGTCACTCATGTTTTTTTAAATTGTTCCCTACATGCTGATACTTATATACAATTTCTGTTTTTCCTTCCCCCTTGCCTCCCATTTCCTTCATGTAAAGTAATGCGATAATAAGCATTGTGTTAATAATTGTTGAACAAAACAATAATGCTGATAATTCTTGTCCTGATGATGATGTCATAATTTAAAAAGGCATCGAAACGTCATCGACAAAAAACCCCATATGCAATATGATGAATGCTATATTGTTTGACGCAATGGTATGGTTATGTTTAAGAGATTGAGTCTGTAGCACTGAACAATAGTATACAGACAGATTTTCGCTTGGCCTTTTTGGCCATTTCTTTGTTGTTTTGTCTAAAATGTTGTGGGTCACGGCTGTGCCCACTTGTTATCTTGGTCTTAAAACTCTCTCTATGAACTTGATCATTTAAAATAAAATTCTTGTCCGGCTGGACAAAGAAACATACTACTTATTAGGTGTATGTTTATTATTTTTTGCTATCCTGTCCACATATAGGGACCATTGTCTTTTGTAAATTGATACTGCCCAAGGTCCCTATGATATACCTTTTGGGTTCCCTTGTTCTTCTGAAAATGAAGTCTCAGTGACAACAGGCTTCAACCCCCAGCTCCCCAGAGTTCTTTGGAAGTGCCTGCTGCTGTTTGGGGCCTTCTGAGGGACGGGTGATGCAAGGAGCTGGAAGCACGACTCAAGAGGATGAAGCGTGTCGCCGTCGCAGCTGCTGCCGTCGCATCTCTGAACAAGGGTGTCGCTGCTGTAGCTGACGCATTGCACCACATCGAGAGAAGCGTCTCGCACCAAAGAAACGTGTCGCTGTCGCAGCCGCTGCCGTCGCATCTCTGAACAAGGGTGTCGCCGCTGTAGCTGACGTATTGCACCGCATCGAGAGAAGCGTCTCGCACCGAAGAAGCGTGTCGCCATCGCAGGCGTTGCAGTCGCATCTCTAAACAAGGGTGTAGCCGCTGTAGCTGACGCATTACACCGCATTAAGAAAAGCGCCTCAAATCCACGGAGAAGAGTGTCGCCGCCAAAGCCACCATCATCGCATCTCTGAACAAGGGTGTCGCCGCTGCAGCTGACGCTTCGAGCCGAGACCTCTCGCAACATCGGAGAAGCGTGCCGCATCTGGAAGATCTTCACATCTTTATTTCTTTGCACTGGAACTTTGCCGCATTTCCAACGCTGCAACACTTTTGTTGTGGAAGCACAACGCATCGCAAGGATTCATTGACTTAAATTGTCGCATTTTAAGAACTGAACAGAGCTAAGCAAAAACTACCATTTTAAGTACAGTATTGTGGATTTTTGTTGTTTGTGGTCTTGTAATAAGTCTATATAAAGAATACTTATTTTTTATATAAAACTGGTGGGTGTCCATCTGTAGTGTTGTTATTTGATTACTGTATGTGGTCACAAATGCCTTACACACTACCTCTGAGATAAACCTGTCTGCTCATGCTAAGCTACCAAGGAGGTGAGCAGGGGTTATTTTAGGAGTGTAATCCCCTTCTCCTGACTAGAGGCAAGGGTCCCTATTTGTCACAAGTAACTACCTGTGACAACTAGAGACCCCCAAATCTAACAGACAACATGAGAGGGAGAAGTGCTCTCCCTTGGGCCAGAGACCTGTAATACCTAGGGCTCTCTGAGGCCCTGGCAGCTGCAAAGTAAAGGCCGGAGGTTGTGGACTCAGCGGCCCTCCCGTTTCTGCATCGCCGGCAGCCCTGTTGAAGGCTCCCATGGAGAGGGGGCCTCGTCGGAGCGTGGACATCCATCAGGTACGCGGATGCCCTAATTCTGCCTCGTAGCACTCGAGAGGGGGTTTACATGTTGAATCGCACCTGGTTCGAGATAAGCTGGCTAGCCGGGAGACTGTTGAGGATCCTTTGCAATACGCGCCCGTACCGGCACAGCAGAGAGTTGCAGTACCGGGGCCTCCTCCCCTAAGTCTGTTTTTTTCACCACGCCTTTTGAGCCATATTTTTGCGGTGTCAGATAACGGAGTCAGTACCACAGGGGAGACATACATCTGTGATTATTTTGCATTAGCTGAAATCAATAGTCTCTGTAAGGGATCCTCCCAACCTTGCTGACTGTTTTACATTTGCCTGAAGGGAATACAGAGTCTACAAGCTTATTTTTGTAACACCGATAAAAGAGATACAAAGTCATTTAAAAAATAGCTTTAATTGTGTATGTTAGATTGTTGTCGTTTTGGTCTTGTGAAAGTTAGATAAAAGTAAATTTATTTTTAGAAACCTGAGCGGTGTTTTGCTGTGTTACTGTGCGTGTTCGTGCACATATTTTACACATTGCCTTGGTGATAAGACTGTCTGCTCGTGCCAAGCTACCAATGGGGTGAGCAGGGGTTATCTACAGTGTGTTTCCCCCTTACCCTAAGTAGAAGCAAGGGTTCTTTTTTGGCCAAAGGTACCTACCTTTGCCAACTAGAGACCCCCATTTCTTACATAAACAATCCATAGCTATCTAGATATTCGCACTCATCTTCTTAGTTGCAAGCTTCATACATTTTAAAAATCTAGCTGATAGCTGGGCGATTCCCCCTTCAAACATTTGTCAACAACAGCTTAGCAAGATCTAGTTGCAGATTTACAAGCCCCCTGTGCCACAAGAACGTCACTTTTTGTGACGTACTGGTGGCGCATGTTACTGCTCCATATTTACACTTTCGGTGCTGTTGTGGGTTTTCATAAATCTGGAAATGCGTCTGAATGATATGCCACCGTAGGGGTGGTTTAGCGAGGCACAACGAGGAGAAATGTTTTAATTTCTCCTTGTTTTTTTCTCTTACAATGTGTGCTGCATTCTACAGCATGCATTGAAATAGGAAAATGCCTGCAGCAAGGGAGAGCAAAAGAATGCAACATATTATTGTAAATATCTCGCATTCCTGTGCTGTGGAAGTGCCTTGCGTTGCAGCGCTGCGGCACTTCCTTGTAAATCTGCTCCCTAATATTCAGATGTCTGAAAATAGGTAGGAGCCAAAAATGCCTAATGCAAGAAAAATAGGGGCACAAGCAATAATGTGTGAGAGAGGCTCCGCCTGATCCGTCAGCCCCTGCAGAGCTTGTCTTGTTTGCAAGACAAACGTCCATCCTTGTAGACTGTTCAGAGGGATCAGACCAAGCCGGAGACGGAGTAGTTGCACTTTGACAGTGAGTTTAGATGGACATGATAAATATAAAGGTAATATTAATGTTTTATAAAGAGCCAGTATTGAATGTGCATGAGCTTTTGTGGGAGGAACTTGAATCCAGAGCTGGCAGCAACCTGCCCTGCTTTAAGAGGATTTTGGCCAGCTTCCTTTGTGGCAGAGAGACTTGAATTAGCTTATTGGCTGCAAGCCAGTGAATCCGGTCATGTGAAAATTGCACAGCTCAGATTCTTTGTCCTGGATGATACCCCGCAAAAGCTGCTTCTTTGCCCCCGGCTAACGTAATACTAGCTTTGTGTCAAAGCTATAGAGCGAGCACGAGATCCAGCCAAGATGATAACTGATTTTTGTAAACAAAGGCACCATATGTAAAGGGGGGCATCAGTTTGGAATTTATAACTTTGCGGATAGAGGACAGATTGCATCCCAAGATGTTTTTGAGGAGGTGCTGAAAAGCAAAAACGAGAGATTTTCTTTTCTTTTTTGATAGTGACTCATTTTTGCACAGTGGGCTGACCCCAGGTTTTTTAACCAGACTCCCAAATATTTCATTTTGGAAATTGTTCCACTTTCTAGCCATTGATGAACCAAACCTTATGCCTTATTTGTCTTTTTCCCAAAACGAGAACTTTGGTTTTTCATGACCTTATGCCCAGTTTATTAGCTTTGCAGTGGTCATTTAAGTCACTAAATACAGATTACAAAGTTAAGGGGCCAGGATGTAGCTCTGTTTCAATTCCCTGTTTGTACAGATCTTTCTTGAGGTGGGCCACCTGCTTGATACTCTACCTTTCACCCGTGTGTTGGAGTAAACTCTGACTGATGGCCAAAAGCAGGCATGAAGGGATGCCTCACGCTGACAGTTTAGCCCTTAGTTGGCCTCTACCTACCTTATCAAATGCTGTGGCAAAGTCAATGAACCTACAATACAGCAAACCTGCACTCTTTTTAGGTCTCGCCTAGGCAGAGCGCATGTGCTTCAAAGGAGGGGCCCTCTTTTAATCGATCAGCTTTTCTCCCAAAAAACGTGCACACTTTGCATTGCTTTCTATTACAAGGCGTGCACGTTTGGCGATTCCCTTGCAAGAGTGAGCGGCGTCATGCGTAAGCAATTATCGCAAGGGAATTGCTGCTGGTCCCTGCTCTCGGCCGCACTTCCTCACCCCCTACCACTTTTTTATGTTTTGCGCTGTTCACAGCTTTTTTATGCATGCATGATTTCACTTGGCTCAGGGTGTGCAGGCATTCGGAGGGGCAAACGGGGAGGAGCGGGGATGCACGTCACTACGGAGCACCTGACACAAGGGTTTTCCTCTAGCTTTGATTTAAGAGTTTCACGGTCACCACCAGGAAGAAAAGGCAGCAGTTGTTCTACTTTTGCTTCTCTCCGGGGCGCATCTCTTTCTTTCTCCAGGGCACCGGTGACATGCTGGAGGTCGGCACCACGGACAGAGAATATCCGCTAGAGCATCCCACACAATGAGGTCCTGCAGCTGTTACTTTGACTTTACCAGGTATTCTTCGTTTCTTATTCCAAATAGTTTACTTTGCTGTTTTTTCAATTTATTTTTTCTTTTCTTCCTGGTACATTATATTTTCTTTTTTTCTTTACTACCTTGTCCATTCTTAGAGCCAGACCGGAAACCAAATTAAGCCCTGACAAAAGGGGGGCAGGTGGTGGGCTACTGGGCCTCAATTGTGGGAGTTGAGGTAGTTTGTTATTGATGTTGTGGTGCCCGTCCTAATATGGCTTTCGGAACTAGGCCAAGTATGACTCTTTCTGCACTCCCCTTTCAGGGCAGCGTGAGTGAGTAGTAGTCCCGAGCTTCTCAGGGAACTAGCGTGGGGTGCTTGAACTCGGCACTCAGCATTAAAAAATTAGACCCAATAATCCTAGAGCCCAGCCAACTACTTGTCGTTACAGGAAAGAAAGTACTTTCATCACAGTTTTACTAAACACTCCCCTTTTCGATGATTACTCAAGTTAGCACCTTTGAGAGCAGTAACCCTATAGGCACTACACCCGCCCCACTCCCTCCACTCCTAGGTGAATGACATTGGCTTTTCGTCCCCCTCTTGGTGGTTTAAGGGGAAAGGTGAATCAGAGTCTGGGCTAAGTCAGTGGATTGTGCTCTTACATCTTGGTTCGTCCTCCTGAAAGTGTCTCCCGGTGCAGACCTCGTGTAGCGCCTCTTACACCACTCTGCCACGTTGGAGGGTTCTGGGTGTGGTGTTGCAATCAGGCAGTGGTCGTGGTTCTTTCCATTGGCAGTTGACCTGGTTAGCTTCTTTCTTTCATTGCCCCCAGGGAGGGGCGTTTGTCCTTCAGTGGTGCACAGGGTACCACAACGCCCTTCGTGTCGCATGCATGTTGTATGAAGGGAGGGCTGAGGACTCTCTTATGCAGGTTGTGGCGGGTCCCTCCTGCCTGGCCTTGCAGGGTTGTGTGATTGTGAGACCTTCAGGATCTTGCAGACAGTGAGATAATAAGGATTCCATTTTAGATCAGGGAGGTTAGATGGATTGTAAGTGATGCATGTTTGAATCCTTCGCTTTACAATGACGGGGAGTACGGAGGGGGGAGGACTTGAGTTTGATCTGCAACTCCGTGCAGAGGAAGCAGAACCTCCTGCGGTGCTTCGGAGTATTTGTGGCTTGATTACAGGACAGGCTTTACACCAGAGTGAATTCAAGACACTTTTTGCAGTCTTCTCATACTACCCACAGTGGCCGATAGTTAAACTGTCCGGTAATTCTTGCTCTTCCCACTGTCCATTGATCCCTGCTCCTCACACTGTCCATCAACCCCCCGCCGCATTGGCCCCAGCTCCTCACAAGGTCCAGCGCAGCCTGCTGCTGACACTTCTTACCAGCCCCTCACTCCATCAGTGCCCTTCAGTTCCACCTCTGTCAGAGCCACAAGTACTGGTGAAATTAAATGAAAATAGGATATATAAAGTGCACTAATGACCAAAGGTGTCTACGTGCTGCCAGACAATGAAAGAAAAAGGCACTTTAAAAAAAAAAGGGGACTCTAAAACTAAATAATAAAAAGCCAAGTTTTAAGGCACTTCCTGAATGATATAAGACTAGCGCATTACATCAGATGCAACGGTAGGATATTCTACTGTTTAGCTGTACCGTAGATAAAACTTCTGCCCCAATGGACTCGTTTGTTTTTGGAATAGTCAGATTAAATGCTGAAGAATATTGCAGGGTCATGAAGGAAGCATACCAGATAAAATTCCTCTATAGATAATCTGGACCTGTCCCATGCAGGGCTTTTAAGGCGATACTTAAGGCTTTAAAGTCAGTGTGTTTACCCACAGGAGTTGGGCTAAAGCCTGATATGCTGATTGGTGCTTGGGAATCCCCATCAGCATACGTGCCACAGCATTTTGTAGGACTTGTAATTTAATAGTCTAAGCTGCATATTAATGTACAGGGCATTGCAATATTCCAGTTTCAAAAGAACAAGGACAGTAACAACAAGTTTCTGCATTGATGACTGACCTAGGCACACATAATATTAAGTAAACCATATGTCAATATAAACATGAAGTACAATATGAAAGCCAACAGATACAAACAATATCTTCTGAAGTGTTGAGAAATATTCAGTCTTTTAATTTTCAAGAAAACCAGCTGACACCTGTTTTGTCGCATGTGGAACAATCTTTCCGCATCTTCCTCTGGGCCGTATACAGAAGATTAAAAGTTTTTGGTCGTCGCTCATCCGATGATAATTCCAACCCGGCTGGGCCAAAGACAATTAGGTGAGCTTCGATCGCCCTAAAGAGTCAGACGTGCGGTAAAGGAGAACATCCAGCATGTATGAACTCTGGATTCCAAAGACACACCGATATTCATTAAGGAAAGGAACATATAAACCATCAGTGTGGATGAGCAGGATAAAAGTAGTCAGTGTTGCTAGGCGCCGTGGGGGACTCTAGAAGGAGGAACTCATAATTCCTCGGACCTGGGTGATGTCAAGGCGAGTATGCCAGGGTACCCTCCTGACGGACCACTGTGTTCCTGGTTATGGACCTTACCATAACCAGGAATACAGTGGTCTGTCGGGAGGGTCCCCTGGCATACTCGCCTTGACATCACCCATGTCCGAGGAACTATGAGTTTCTCCTAGTTAGAGAGGTACCTGGTCCAGTGTTTTTACAGGATGACCGGGTCTACCTTTTGTGTACTTTTCAGGGGTCTGTATTTCACAACAGTCTCAATCAAGGTTTTGCGTGGTGGAGCATCCAATGGGAGACGCATGTACCACCAGTTCATCTGGTGTTTAGGTCATGATTTGAAATGCCAGTGATTGTAAATACATTCATTTTTAAGTGATGCTGGGAACTCATGGGATCTTTACATTGTTCATGAGTGCATGTGTCCGGAGTGTGAACCGGGTAACAGGGCAGCGCACCAGGGCATATCAAACCATAGCAGAGCAGACAATGGAACATTGTATACCCAGCGGGGGTGCATGCAGGGAGATAGCTTCACAATTGTTTCAAGTTATGTCAACATTTGCTAGAATTTAAGATCCTTTCCCCTTGGGACCAGATCTTTGCCATGGTGGCGCCCTAGACTAGATTTGAGCAAAGTTTTTGAATTTTTTTCTTTGGAGTCTTTTGGATTTTATCGTACAAAGAGAGTAACAAGGATTCACTTATATGAATTTTTACAATGGAAAGGAAAAGAAGTTGAATCCTGTCTGCATTTTCTTCCTGAATACGTGGTATCTCGTTTGGCATTGGAATATTGGAAAACAAACTGCACCACGCGATTTAACATCTTCTACAAACTGGGTTTGTAAAGAAAAGATTTTCTCAATCGAAAAGGCGAACTTTCTATGGATTTAAAACCATTTTCCTATGTATTTACCATTGAATAGAAAGGCAACATTTCAATTGACGATGCGTGACTTCCTGGTATCCATAGCATCAGTTGCTATGCAGTTTTGAGTCCGTACAGCGCTGCTTCCACGTAAGCATACGCGTAACGTGAAGTCTGACATCATTGCGCATTGCGTAACGCAACGTCTGATGTCACTGGTGGCCATATTGCTTTTAGTACGGCGTTGTGATTCAGATACAGCGCGTTTAAGGCTCCGCTGTTACAAGGTACTTGAAATTGAATCTTGTATGGTAATTCCGATACAGCGTGTTTAGAAATTTGGATGACATAAGGAACTTGGAAAAGGAACTAATTTTCACAGCGTGTTCTCGTGGTGACTGTGCAACATTTCATCTTAAAGGAAACGAACTTTAGAAGTTTGGTTTTAGTGACATTTGAGATTGTAGTGTCTCATTCTTCGCTGATGTACACAGCTGATGTGCATCAGGTTCTTGCATTTTCTACATACTATACTACTAAGCAGTTATGGGTGAAATCTACTTGTAATAACTTCATGTTTTAATATTTTTATTTTATTTAGGTACAACATTGTTTTGATTATATACATATTATCATATTACCTAAAAATATCCCTACAATTATACAACATGCAGTTTGACCCCCCGTCTAAATTTCTCCAAAGCAAGGGTGATTCACCCATCCCTTGGAATAGGTGGAAAGAAGAATTTGTAACATATTTGAAGGCAATTGATGGGGAAAGAATGGGAAATGAGAGGAAAAAGAACATTTTTCTTTATTGTTTGGGATCAGAGGGGCAAGCTGTGTTTAGGAATTTACCTCCAGTTCCTGGTGATTTAGGTACATTTGATGAAGCTATGCTTCGTGTAGAAACACGTTTTAAACCAACGACAAGCATTGCTCTCAATTGTTATAAGTTCTATACTAGGACACAGGGGGAAAATGAGAGTTTTGATGATTATTTAACAGGTTTGAGAGCTTTAGTTGTGTTGTGTAATTTTGGAACAATGACAGATGAGATGATCAGAGATCAAATCATTGTCAACGTCAAGAGTAAAAAAACTCAAGAGCAATTGTGGATTATGGTTAATCCAACATTGCAAGAAAGCATTTTCACTGCCAAAGTGTTTGAGCAAACCAATAAATGGATGAAAACCATAGAGGAAACGAATTCAAAATATGGAAAGAGTGATAAATTGGGTGATGAAGTATGTGCTATGAACAGTGTTACTAAAAATATTCAAACCAATAGAAGTGTGGCAAAGAATCATGTTGTATGCTTTAGGTGCGGAAGTTACAGTCATGTGGCTTCTTTCAAAATTTGTCCTGCTATTGGAAAAGAGTGCAACAAGTGTGGAAGAATAGGACATTTTTTTTCTAAAGCGTGTAGTGATGAAAGAAAGAAAATAGGTGACAAAAGTGGTAGTTTACATTTTTTTAAAAGTGAAGTCTCTTGTGTGAGAGGAGACACTGATGCTGAAATTACATGTACCAGATGTGAGCATGCCAACCATGCTGAATCAATTAAGGAAAGAGGGATTGTGGTTTCTTTAGTGAATATTAGTGCGCTTGAAGCTGATGTATTAGATTCTCCTAAGTGTGTGGTCAATTTCAGGGATGTTGATTTGGAGCTGATGGCAGATTCCGGATCTCCCTGGACAATAATAACGGAAGATTATGTCAATGAGAAATATGAATCAAAAATTTCCAAGTGTGAATTATGTCCTCCTGATATAATTGCACTGGGGTTAAACCATAGATTTCATTGGTTATATTGCTTCTAGAATTTATTTCAAAAACAAATCAGCATTTATCAAGTTATATTTTGCTGTAAAGGGTATCAATGTCCTGGGTTGGCGGGATCAATGGAAACTTAACATTATTCAGAATTCGCGTAGCAAGGATCCAGTCATGGTTTTGCAAGAAAATTATACTCAAAGTGAGCATGTCAATGTTGTAGAAGAGGATAATGGGTGAAGACTTTTCGCAAGGGATTTTCCTGATATTTTTGCAGAAAGCCTGGGTAGGTTAAAGGGTTTTACGCATGTCATTAAGCTCAAACAAGGGGCGTCACCAATAGTTCAAAAGCTCAGATCTGTGCCACTTAATGTTAGGGAAGAGTTAAGTGATGCATTAAAAGAGATGTTAAAGGGTGTTGTTATAGAGGAGATAGAGTCCTCAGAGTGGTTATCTCCAGTAGTTTTGGCACGGAAGCCAGATAAATCTTTGAGACTCTGCATTGATTTGAGGGCGTTGAATGCTAATATCGTTGTAGATTGCCATCCTCTGCCAAATATTAATGAAGTGGTGAGTATGCTTGGTGGAGCGGTAGTGTTCTCCACACTGGATCTTAGGTCCGAGTATCACCAGGTGGTGTTAGCAGATGAATCACGACATTTGACGGCTTTTATTACACCTCAAGGTCTATTTCAGTTCAAACGCATGCCGTTTGGATTGGCATCGGCAGCCTCAGTTTTCCAAAGGTCAATGTATGATATTTTCAAGGACATGGGGAACTAGGTCAAATGTTTTCAGGATGACATACTGATATTTTCAAAGAGTGATGAAATTCATGTGGAACATCTCAGAGATGTGTGTAAGGTGTTGAGCGAGTTTGGTCTCACTATCAAGACTAAAAAATGCAAGTTATTTCAAAAGACGGTAGAATATCTGGGACATACTGTGTCTAGTGATGGTGTAGCTCCAAAGAAGTCGTTGATAGATGCCATCTTAAAAGCTCCAGCACCTGATTGCAAGGATAAATTGCTATCGATTTTAGGACTCTGTGAGTACTACAGTAAATTTATCAAAGACTTTGCAACTAAAATGGAGCCATTAAGGGAGTTAACAAGAAAGGATGTAGAATTTCTTTGGAGTAGTAGACAACAGGATGCTTTTGAGGGAATTAAGATCGATATGATTTCAGCACCAACACTTAAACCGTTTTGTTTGAATAAATTATGTGTATTGATGGTAGATGCCAGTCTTTATGGTTTGGGGTATGTTTTGTCACAACGTTTGGGTAAAGAGGAGTGGAACTTTGCGTTTGCTTCAAGGTCTTTCAATCTCACCGAGGGAAGATATGCAGTCATTGAGAAGGAGTTGTTGGGATGTGTCTGGGTGGTAGAATATTTCCGCAACTACATTTGGGGTGCTAGATTTATGATAAGAACAGATCATTAACCGTTGGTTGGTATTCTTTCACCCGGTGGAGGTCTTAGAGCAACTGCTCGCATCGCTAGATTAATGTCACGTTTGCAGGAATATAGATTTGACATAGAGTAGGTCCCAGGTAAGCTTAATGTGACAGCAGATTGTTTGTCTAGACTGCCATGTGCCAGTGAGAATGAAGCTGGTGATGAAGAAGTTGTTGTTAGCATAACTGAGATTTTATCTGAGAGGTTTAGTACAATTTCTGAAGAAATGTGGATGAAAAGCATGAGTGAGGATGCTGTACTAAGTCGAGTTAGGGATTTCATCAATTTGGGTTGGCCCTCTAAAGGTCAAATTCCTGTTGAAATTATACCTTTTGTCAACGTTGCTGAAGAGTTAGTCATAGAATGAGATTTGTTATTCAGAGGTGGAAAATGTATTCCCCCTATATCTATCAGGAACATTATTTTGTCAATGAGTCATGAATACCACATGGGAATGTCATTTATGAAAAGATTAATTAGATCTAACTTTTGGTGGCCTGGGGTAGACATTTTTGTTGATAAGTTTGTGAGAGAATGCCTTGAGTGTATTGAAAGTGATAAGATGTGTAAGTGTGATCCTGCACCTTTAATACCTGTGAAATCGCCAGATCTTAGGTATTGATATCGCTGGTCCTCTTAATTTTTTGTGTAGATTTGCAATTGTTGCTGTTGATTATCACTCCAAGTGGCCCGAAGTTAAGTTGGTACCCCATCCTAACACTGATAGTGTGATTCTGTTTTTGAGGGAGATTTTTTCACAAGAAGGTTTTCCTGAGAGTGTTATAACTGATAATGGTGTACAGTTTAAATCGTTAGAGCTGTTGGAGTTCCTGAAAAATAAAACATTGTACCATGGCGTTGTATGAACCGCAAGAAAACGGAAAAGTTGAGAGATACAACAGGGTTCTCAAACAAGATATTTTATGGGCATGTGGTTTTGGGGGACAATGGAAAGAAAAGTTGAGAGAAAGATTATGGTTGTACCGTATAACGCCTTATGCTACTACCGAAGTATCACCTTTCCGTTTGTTGAAAGGTAGGGATCCTGTATCAAAATTGTGTCCTTGGGTTCAAGAAGAGCATCAATTGTCACAAGTCTGAAATAAAAATCAGTGATGTTGCTCGTAAAGTGGAGATTAAACAAGACAAATGAAAATGCAATTATGATACTAGAATGAAGGTCAAACAACCTTCATTTATGGTGGGTGACTTTGTAAGAATTCGCAAACCGGGATATATTTCCAAGGGTGAGGTCAAGTTTGGTAAACCAGTAAAGATTGTGAAGGTTAATCGTAACAGTGTTGTCACCCAAGATGGTGAGGTGTGGAATGTTAGAAGAGTATCCAAGTGTGCGTCTTAGTGTTCTAATAATTGTTCTAATAATTTTACTTAATTACTTAAATTTTCCTAGGGGGATAATGTGTTGCATTCTCAATGTATGTATTTCCCTTTTTATATGATATTCTTTTTCTGTGTGTATTTCCCTTTTAATAGAATGTACCATTTGTTATTGCACATGCACACCATTTGGTAATTCCATTTGGAATTGTAATGTTATGAAATGTACTGTATACTTTGGAAATCTATCTGGAGATTGGAGTACTGTGCTGTTCTTCAATAAAACTTTAAGCTTGTAAATGTACAGGAATTTATATAGCGCAAATCACCGAGCGGTTACTAAGCACTTGCTTAGGGAACCCGTCCTGGTATTCCCCTGTGAGATAACCCCGGCAGGGTATCTGCAAGGTGAAAGCCAGGCATCCCGCGAGGGGCCATTGTGGAGATTAAGCAAGCTATTGCCCAGAGTCGCAGAGTGTGAACCCGTGAATCGAGTAGGCACCGGAGCGAGAATTGTCGAGTCCGTGGACATTTTTAGGACTCAAGACCCCGCCGAGCCGGGAATTGAACCCTGGACCCGGGCTGACCTCTGCTTCCAGGTCTGCCTCTCTAACCAGTGAGCCACACCTCTCCACCTTCATACTGGATTTATTCAAGTTTCTGACAAAAACCTCCACTCAGCCAACCTCGCCTTAGCCACTTTCCTTCACTTCTACAGGACCAGAGCAGTTGGAAGATCCTTCTCCTACGTTGCACCTCAAGACTTGACTCTTCAAATTACCCCAATGGAACTGCTCACCCCCCCTCCTCAGCACCTTGAGACCTTCATGTGTGACTAGTGGGATCCACAAAGCCCTGATTGATTCATTGATTGATTGATTGATCGATTGAGCTTTTTGGTTGATAAACTCTATTTGAAGATAGGATTTTCCATAACTTGTCATTTACATAGAGCCATTCCTGATCATTCAATATAGAAAACAGGTACGCGTTAGAAATCTTGCGCTAATCGCCACATACTTTTTATGTACACAGGTCCTAATTAGCCTAACATCACAATTAGGTACTCAAATACCTCTTTATCTTTCCTGGGTTTGGGACACTGCCTAAGGGCTGACCACCCTTTTTCGAGCTATGTGCTGGTGAATGAAACTCAATGAGATCCTCCTAGGGATATGGGCACACTTGCCAAAGTCTCTTGTAAGCATTATACATCAATGTTTTAAAAATGTTGTAAATGTTCTGATGAAGAGAAAAGTTGTTATTGCCCCTAATATTCCATGAGCAAATATTCAACAATTTGGGAGGCTGACATGTGCTTTGAATCGGGTTGGTTGTGAATGGCACCCAGTAACCATGCTCAACTGTCCACTGCTAATCTTGATAAGCGACAATCCCTTCAACCTGACCCAGTATCTTTGCTCACTATCAGTTTATTATGAACATTTAAGAAAGGTGTGCTATCAGAGTGGCCTAAAGCGCCACGCAGACTTGAGATTCATGAAAGAAAGTCTTGTTCCCCTTGTTGCTTGCTTCTGAACTGACTGGGTTTTTCAAAAATTGAAGGATATTTGGGAGTTTATTGTTCCGCTATCCTTATTCCCCAAACGTTCCAGCATTTGTTTTTCTGCATAAGCTCGATGAACAATATTCTTATTTTAAAAAAGGTTACTCCGTTCTTCAGGTTAACTGGGGGGCTATTATAACTATTACAAGGCAATCGCTGGAGATGTGGAAATGCTTACATCTTTCACTGGTTTGAAGATGTAACATTCTCAAAATGAACATATTACCCAAGGTTCTCTACTATTTTAGGGCAGTTCCATTCGAACTGTCTTGTGTGCAGCTACAACAATTGCAGTCAATATGTGCTAGATTTCTATGGGCCCCGGGGTCACCCTGCAGAGCAATGCGTTTTATGACTCTCTCCCTAGAAAAAGGAGGGTGGTCGGTACGTCTATTATTATGCCTGTATATTACAGAACGTACAAATACTTTTAACAGGAGAACAAGTCGGCAATACTGCTGAAGCCCCATCTATATGCCCATCTATATATGAGTTGGTATTGGGGAGTGAAGCTAAGAACATTTTGTTTAAAAAACTTGAGGGCAGTTATTACAATAGAACTAATTTTAAGATCATGGTCACAGCCTTCATGGTATAGAAGGCAGTACGGAAAAGCCTCCAGATTAAAAGAGTGTCATATTACACCCCCGCCTCGGCGTCTTCAATATTAAAATATTTTTGGGATCATGTAGTGAATGAATGGAGATTAAAAGGTATTGCACTTGCGGGGGATTTCTATGATGATGATGATGTTTATGCCCCTCCTTTTCAATATTGGCGGATAAGTTTAATTTGCCTAAATGTTTTAAGTTCTTATAAATTTGTGATTTTTCATGTAAACTGCAAATTAAGAGTAAAACACATAAATTGATGGAAGCTATTAGGTGGCATGGTAAGATTGGGATATTGTATAACTTGTTGTTGGAGAATAGAAGGGATGATCTCGATATTCATGATCTTAAAATCGAAAATCGGTTGGGAGAGCAGGATGTGGCTGTCGCACATTCAATTAGCATTGCAGGGAAAATTTTAATCTCGGCCAATTTAGGAGCACAACATTATAAGACTGTATTTAATCTGTATCATACCCCTGCAAAAATGCTGTAGTGGGGTGGGGTTAATGATGGGAAATGTTTCCGATGTGGAGCCGATACTGCCGATATTGTGCGTATTTGTTATTCATGTAGAAAAGTATTACATCTGGTTGAACACACTGAAATGTTTCTCCTAGAAATAACAGGGGCAGAGATAAAGATTTCTATCGTTATGATGCTCCTAGGAATTGGGGAAGATCTACAGCCGGGAGTACCTGTGTATAAAGTCCCCTACCTTATTTTCATTGTCACAGCAGTGACTCGGCTGTGTATATCATCTATGTGGTTACATCAAGAAGCACCAACTTTTGAGATGCAGAGGGCCATGATTTTTAATGTGTTTAACTTGGAATACAGCCTTTATGCTGTCAAAGGGGTGCTGTCAAAGGGGTTCTGTCAAAGGGGTTAAAAAGTGTAAATATATCTGGGGCCCTATGATCGATCATATGATGGATTGAAACTTTTAAAAGTGTTGTATAATAATATAATGTGATATAAGATGCTTATAAATATTTGTTTATATGCTGTGGATTATTTCAATTAAAAAAATAAAATAAAATAAAAAAACACTTCTTTATTTGAATTCTGTTTTAGCCATGGCATAAATGTTATGAAATCTATGTCATTGGAAGTAACATTCCCTAGATTTGTGTGTCTACTTTGCCACAAGACATGTATTTGGGGTATGGTATTACACTATCTGTGCCACTATCACCTAATTCAACTGTCCTGGTCATCGACTTGAGGCCTTGAGAACTGTCTGAATTATCACCACCATTGATGTAGAAGCCTACCTTGTTGGCCCAATGCCGGACAAAGCTGGCTGAAAGGGAGTGTTTTGCCCTGACCTTGAACCAGCCATGTTTAAAGGAGTTAAGAGCAGGGCTGAATCGTGAGTGGCCACTATGCAGTGTTATTGAGCCATGGCACCCTCAGCAAAGTATGTGGCCAAGTAACATCGTCAAAAGTGCTCGGAGAGGTAGTATTTTTCCATTGCTCGGTTTGTGAGGCTGAGTGAAGGATTTGCACTTATTGTTAGGAAAATTCTGCTGAATTATTTGCTTAGCAGATGCACGTGGCGCAGCCCTGGTGGGGATGGTGGGATTAGTCAGGGCTAAGACCGAAATCCATTAGAGCGGCTCAGGTCTGATTGTTCCCCTGTAGATTTTCTTCCACAAGCTTGCATTAAAATATTTTTTTATGCCATTTTCTTGTCATGCCATCACCTCAGTGCTCTTAATCTCTTGTGTCTGTGGAGCTAGCTCTACAACGGGGAATCATTTGCTACTTGATGCCTCAGTTAAGTGGATGGCACTCAGGGGAGTTATTTTATCTCCACGTCTTATTACATTTTCTTAGTCATCTCTTTTTTGCTGGTGAAAAGCATCAAATTCCAGGTTTGCCATACCCAAAGTTGCGGGCTTGTAAAAAAAGTTGCAAAATTGTAGCAGTGGGCTCTTCTTCCTGGCTTCTTCCATGGCACCCTAAAACCTCTAAGAGTGCTTTGGAAAGGCAATGGAAGTGAGGGAGAGATTTAAAAATGTAAAGCCGCAGATAGGCTAAGGGAGTAGTACTGTGGTTGGCAAGTGGCTTTCAGTTTCCTAAAGTTTCCCTGCCTGCCAAAGATTGTGCCAAGTGTGAGGGGAAGCAGGGCAAGTAGACAGTGAGGTAGGCAGAAAAATCACTTTACGAGGCATGCTGTCTTTCTCCTTCTGCTTCTTTTTTTGTTTAAATCCTTTTATTAGGGTTTTACATTTTCAAGCAATATCCCTTGCGGGATATACATCAAATCACAGGTCTGTCAGTATATACGTAAACAGTGTTCACCATTAGTAATCACGGTTTCACAACAGCATATGAACTCCAGTCTCTGGCACGTAGCAGGTGTGATGAATGGCCCCTCGCGGCGGGATGCCTGGCTTTCACCTTGTGGATACCCTGCCGGGGTTATCTCACAGGGGAATACCAGGACGGGTTCCCTAAGCAAGCGCCGGGAAACCTTTTGTGGGTAGCTGTGCGCTATATAAGCTCAAATACATTTACATTTACATATATGAAGAAAGGGATCTAGAACGCGTCCCCTGAGTGTGTTGTTAGGCGATCGTATCGCTGCATGTCGGTCCTGCGTATGCCTGACCTCTCGTACGGCGTGGTGACTGTGTCGACGTGAATCTATTGCCCCTTCTAATAGTGAGGTACCCTCATGGAGGTGTGCAAGTGATTATGTTTGTGTAACTGAGTCGGACTTTGAACTGCCGACTAAAATTCTCCTTCTGCTTCTTATGTGCATCTCAAGTCCATAGGACAGCAGATTGAACAAACCATGCCAATCCCCAGGAGTACTCAGAGCCAGCAGAGCTCAGGAAAGCTCCCCAATGAGAGTGAACTCTCCTTTTCATTCTCCTTCTCACAACCAACTTCCTTTCCATCACCAGGCTCCTCTGCCATTAGAGGTGGCAAGAAGAGCAGAAGCGCAGCAGGGCTAGTGCAGGGGCAAGCTGGGGAGTGGATCAGACTCCACCTGCAGCGGCCTGACACGGGCCACCTTTGCATCTTCACAGCACTCAGCCACACCACACCTGGAGCCTAACTCTCTTGAACTCATAAATACCCCAAGGTTCGAAATGCCCCCTATTTTAGCAGTTCTTCCACTGGATCATGCCCCCTGCCGGGCCCACAAGTCCCTACCATATGGAGCCTCTACTCCCCGGTCACCAAATTTCAAGAGCTTTATAAAACATATTGTTTTATTTACCAATATGTTGTCAAACTTCCATATACTGAACAACATGGCCCATTAGACCTGTAAGGATAAAGCTTGGGGCAACAAATTAAACATCCTTTAAAAGAGCCAGACACACATGCTGTCTTTGCTCACATTAGGTTGTATAAAGTGGGAACCAATAGATATATAGTAACCGTAGGCATAGACTTTATAGATGGTTTATTTGCTGATGCAATCATACCCCAACGTTGCCAACCTTCTTTAACAAAGTGTTGACCATCAGTCTTTTAACTCCATCAACGTTTATATTCTTCTTTTTCTCCTTGCTTGGGAGTTGTTTTCAGGGTGGTCTTGATTGGATTTCTCTGGCTCATCAGGTAGAGATTTTTTGTGCTCAGTGTTTACTTTAACTTTCTATTGATTTCTCTGCTTTACTTCCTCAAATCTATTCACTGTTCAGCACATATCGCCAAGTGTTGACTGCTCTGTCAGATGAATTCTTTTCATAGACTTTGATTTACTTTTTCTTCTTGCCTATTAAAGAATCATTTGCTGGTTTCTCCTTCAGCAGTGGTTTAGCATAGCTGACCCAAGTATACCTACTCATTGCATCACTGCAATTTAATCTGAAGATTGATTTTAAAAATGAACCAAGGACATGATAATTCCATTTGGCATACTCAATATTTCACCATGCCAGAATTTCCTTAGTTTACTTGGCTGAACATGTTTCACAATTCTTTTTAATTAAACTAGTCATTGCGTAAACATAAGCATAAATGCTATTGAAGTTGGCGTGGCATTTCAGAAGGGGAAAAATGTCTCAGGTTTACGTAACTGGCCCATCTCTGGCTCTCATTCACAACCTCAAGACTCCCACATGACCCATCAGAGAACACCAATTAAGGCAACGCAGCAAAACGACAGATGCCTTATTATCTCTCCATAATTTAACAGATTAACAAGTTACCATTGGCCGAGGTCAGTGTTCATTATAACAGGCTTATATCTGCCTGTCATTTCCTCTGCACTTGCACCTTGTGCCCACCTTCCCACTCTGGCACTCAGATGTTGTTGATGCCCCATGAACCTTTCTGGTCGATGTGCCTTCTGTGAATACATGTCTTTCAAAGAATATCCAAATCATCCACATCACTTTATGCCATCTCAAGTCAGCTGTAATACAATCAGAGTACCTGTGGTCCCCCTGCACATCACCCAACTCTTCTCATTGAGATCTTAGTAAAAAAATACTGTAATGTACAGCTCAGGCATTTCTCCAGTGAGACATCATATATGAAGTTTTGTGGGCAGGAAGATGCAGTGCCTATTTGAGTTCAGACCAAGCAGGACCCAAAGTTACATCACTAAAAGCAATACTAGCTTCATTGAGAAAGCCATGGCTCACCCTGGATAGCAGTTCATGCTCACAGACATGCAGTTGGTATATAGCCACTACTAACCAAAATATAGGTAAGAAAATTAAAAAAAACTAAAGAACTATTTATTTCTAAATTAAAGTAGATGAAAACATAATGAGTAAACTTACACAAAATGAACAAAATTGAATAAAGAGATCAAAAGGGATTGCCGAAAAACCATGTACCATTATATGCAATAGGATGGTATTGGACCTGGCCCCCAAACGTTTTGCCTTCCTCTTCCAACTTTATGTTGATTTCCATTTGTTGGCCTTACAACTCTGTGCACTTAACAGCTCTAATCAGTGCTAAAACGTGGTAACTTTGGCTTATACCCGATTGGCATAATAAATGTAATTATACGTCCATAGTAAAGTACACTGCATGTGCCCATGGCCTGTAAATGAAATGTTACTAGTGGGCATGCAGCACTGATTGTGCCACCCACTTAAGTAGCCCTTTAAACATGTCCTAGGCCTGCCATGCGCAGTTTTGAACTGCCAATGCGACCTGGCAAAATATATCTTCTGCCAGGCTCAAACCTTCCTTTTTATCGATTTAAGTTGTCCCCTAAGGCAGGTCCTGAACATCTCAAAGCAAGGGTGCAGTGTAATAAAAAAGTTGGACATGTACTTTTAAGTTTTACATGTCCTGGTAATGAGAAACTCTTAAATTCAAGGCCTATCTCTCCCATTGGATAACATTGAAGTTGCCATATTTCATTTTATAAGTGTCATTTCCAAATGGTAAGAGAGGACCAGTTAAATTCCGTGTCTGGAAATCTAATATAGAAATCCTAAATTATGGTGAATTCGGATTTTAAATTACATTTCTAAAAATGCCACTTTTAAAAAGTTGGCATTTTCTTGCCTTAGTCATTTGGTGCCTGCAGCCTGTATCTGGTCTAATGACTAGGTGTAGTTTGCAGTTGGGCTTTGTGTATACTTCCTACACAGCCACACAGGAGGCCTGGCTGTGTGGCCAATGATGCCCCTACCCAGCCATCACTGGCAGGGTAGGAGGCAGGACTAGAAACAGCCCCCTTACAGTTGTATATGTTGTGTCCTGCCTCCCAGAAAAGGGCTCCTTACCCCCTGTAGTTAGTCTGGACCCTGAGCAGGGAAGGCAGGGCATCTTTGCACTGCAAAGCCTAGCTCTGGAAGCTTATCACCACCTCAAACACACAACTGTGTATAAAAGAAGGACCCAAAACACCACCACTTCAGTACACTACTGGACCTCTGGCAACTCTGTCAAGAGTACTGAATGCTGTGCTGCTACATGGACTGCCACTCTGCTGGCCTGCTACTGTGAACGAGCCACTGCCCTGTTGTGCTGATCTGCAGCTACTTCTCTCTAACCTGAAGAAGAACTGGATGTGCAATTCATCTTGAACTCAGGACCCCAGGGTCACTTATAGGGCTAGTCTACTCTCCTCCTGATTTGATCCTCAGTGACATAAAAGGTCCCCAGCTGCTCTTGGGCCAATCTTCAGCGAGTTCCTAACCCCCATGTTGTGCCCTCCAGGTCCTGGACCCTTGGTGTAGCTCAGTGGATTCTGAAATAAAGTTTTTGAGCTCTTCGCAACTGACTATTAACGATCTCGTTCGCACAAGCACTACCAGCAGCAAGTATTGATGCCCATGGATGTCCGCTACCATGAAGTTCCAGTCTGCCATCTGTGATGCCTGGCCTGCTCTTCATGCTAAGCCGACCATTTCCAGCAACACTGTACCACGCTACTCCGGGACCCATAAAGGATAAGTGGTGAATTAGTATAGTGAAATTTGAAAATAATTTGAGTGGTAGGTGTTAGTCAATTATTTGATTGAGGAGGATAGCGGAGGGATAGAAGAGGAAAAAAGGTTTGCATTTATGTAGCGCTTGTTACCCCTGATTGTGTGCTGAAGTGCTTCAGGCCAATTTCTTTGATAGATGCTACGTGTAAGGTCACGGGAGGCTGATTTTAGCCAGATTAGAATCATGGGCAAATGCATCAGGTTTAATGGCTGATACCCAATATGGTTTTAGAAAGGGGATGGGAACAAACGAACAGTGTCTTAACCTTTCCCTGATTATGGACAAGAACATGAGGTCCAAGGGGTTTCACTTCACCTCGCCTTCATGGGCTTGTCCAGTGCCTTTGACACGGTGAATAGTGGAAAGGTACGAACGATGATGGGGGAAATGGGTTTTGAAGAACCCTTCATCACCCTGCTAGGTAGGTTGCATGAATGTCTGCTTTGGTCCGGGAGGGGAGAAGACTGGGCCCATCGCCTCCACGGAGGGGATTCGTCAGGGTTGTATTCTGGCCCCCTTTTGATTTCTTATTTATACTCAATCAATCAATCAATCAATCATGACATTTGTATAGTGCACTACTCATCTGGAAGGGTCTCAAGGCACTGGGGGAGGTGGGGCCGTCACTGCTTGAAGAGCCAGGTTTTGAGTTGCTTCCTGAAGGAAAGATGGTCCTGGTTTAGCCGGAGGTGGATGGGGAGGGAATTCCATGTCTTGGCTGCCAGGTAGGAGAAGGATCTTCCACCGGCGGTGGCTCGGCGGATGCGTGGAATGGCGGCGAGGGCGTGGTTGGTCGACCGTAGCTGGCGGGTGGGCGTGTAGAAGGTCAGGCGGTCGTTGAGGTACTTGGGGCCCAGGTCGTGGAGGGCCTTGTGTGCGTGGGTGAGGAGTCTGAACGTGATCCTCTTGCTGACGGGGAGCCAGTGCAGGTCTCTCAGGTGGCCGGAGATGCGGCTGTGTCGGGGGATGTCCAGGATGAGTCGGGTGGAGGCGTTCTGGATGCGTTGGAGTCGTTTCTGCAGTTTGGCTGTAGTGCCGGCATAGAGGATGTTCCGGTAGTCCAGTCGGCTGGTGACGAGTGCCTGGGTGACCGTCTTCCTGGTTTCAGTGGGGATCCATCGGAAGATCTTTCGGAGCATGCGCAGGGTGTTGAAGCATGATGACGATACGGTGTTAACTTGTCTGGTCATTGAGAGGGAGGAGTCCAGGATGAAGCCCAGGTTACGTGCGTGGTCCGTTGGCTTGGGAGTAGAGCCCGGGGTAGGGGCCACCAGGAGTCGTCCCAGATGGAGGGAGATGGTCCGAGGATGAGGACTTCCGTCTTATCTGAGTTCAGTTTCAGGTGGCTGTTCTTCATCCACTCGACGACGTCTTTCATCCCTTCGTGTAGGCTGGTTCTGGCGGAGGCTGGGTCGTTGGTGAGGGAGAGGATGAGCTGGGTGTCGTCGGCGTAGGAGATGATGTTGACGTTGTGTTGGCGTGCGATGGCTGCGAGGGGACTCAGGTATACGTTGAAGAGGGTGGGGCTGAGGGAGGATTCTTGTGGTACACCGCAGATGACTTCGGTGGCCTAGGATCTGAACGGGGGGAGGAGGACTCTCTGGGTTCTTCTGGCGAGGAACGAGTTGATCCACTCCAGAGCCTTCTCTTGGATACCGGTGTTGCTGAGGCTCTGCACTAGGGTGCGGTGGCAGACGGTGTTGAAGGCCGCAGAGATGTCCAGGAGGATGAGGGCCGCTGTTTCTCCGTTGTCGAGCAGGGATCTGATGTCGTCAGTGGCTGCGATGAGGGCGGTCTCGGTGCTGTGGTTGGCTCGGAAGCCAGACTGCGAGTGGTCGAGGGATCCGTTCATCTCAAAGAAGGCGGCAAGCTGTCTGTTGACCGTCTTCTCGATGACTTTGGCAGGAAAGGGGAGGAGCGAGATGGGGTGGAAGGTCTTGAGGTCGGTGGGGTTCGCTGTCGGTTTCTTCAGGAGGGCGCTGAGCTCGGCGGGCTTCCACCTTACTGTGAAGGTGGCGGTTTTGAAGGAGGCGTTGATGATGTCTCTGAGTTGGGGTGCGATGATGGAGTCGGCCTTGTTGAAGACGTGGTGGGGGCAGGGGTCAGTTGGCGATCCGGTGTGGATGCTGTGCATCGTGCAGGTGGTGTCTTCGATGCTGACCGGGGTCTAGGCGCTGAGGGGCTAACGGCCTAGAATCATTCCTGATTAAACAGCAATTGGATTTTCCAAGAATATATGGTAAATTGGTCCTCCTGTTATCATATGCTGATGATACGGCCCTAATGACTCTTATAGCGAACAGCCTACAAAAAGCCCTGACCGCCTTCACTGATTTTATATTAACATTGGACCTTAAGGTAAACTTCAGTAAATCCTTTATCATGGTCAGCGGTCCGAAAAAAACCAAAACTAGGATAGTTACTACAAATGGAAATACTATTGAGAAGGTGCCCAATTTTACCTATTTAGGCAATGTTTTTAGTAATAAACTGAAATGGGATGAGCTTGTCATGACAAGGACAGAACAGACCAGTAGAATAATAGAGGGGCTGTTTTGTTTCACTTGTAAACTAGGACAGACGCTGGTAGCAGAAATGATAACTCTATACAAGTTAAAATGTTTATCGATGGCTACCTACGGGCCGGAGTATGGAGTTACCATAAGAGTTACCAGATTCAGGTTTTAGAGAATACATTTTTAAAAAGATTATTAATGATCCCTAGTAGCTCTTCAACATAATGTTGTCATTCCGAAGTGGGCCTGGAATATGTGAAAGACAGGATACATATTGCACCACTTATTTTGTGGGGGGGAATCTGGTCCTCAGAAGATTTGACTTTTTCTAGGAGTATCCTTAAGGAGTGTATGAATTTGGATAATGCAATGTCACTTCCTTGGTTACATTATGTTAAGGATACCTTTTATAAAACTGGCCTAGATGAATATTACAATAACATAGACACCATCCAATCTAACATGAAAATGGGTATACAAAATGCTTACCGTATTGAACTAAGTATGTCTAATCAGGACCGGGGAATATTAGATGGTGGGGAGTTAAGACCAGCAATTTTACTTGTCTTTTACTTTGCATGTACAATCACACTTTCTGTTGACTAGATTTCGGTTGGGCACATTGCACTTTTTGATTGGCTTATCCCAAACAGGCTGGCTGTTATGAGAGACTAGCCCCTGTCCCTGTAACAATCTGGCCAAACAGAGTACAATGCACTTTATGCTGTTTTGTTTACTTTATACAGATCCTAGAGTACGCTTCATTAAACCCATATTGAAAGCTATTAGCCCTGTTCCTATCAGGAGGGCTTTGACTACTTGAGGACATTATCTACGGCTGCAACCTCAAGTGCAGTGCTTCGTTTTATTAGAATCGCATTCAATCAGAAAATGCTATGATCTGTGAAACGTGTAACTGTGTAAATGTTATACTTATTGCAGGCACCACTAAGAACTAGCCAATTGTATGAATTGTGTTGAGGATTGGTATGATGATTTTAAAATTGATTATTTTTCTGCTGGCATACCACGATTTAGGGAAGGGAACATGTGCGAACTTTGTAAATGCTTTTAACTATTTTTCAATATGAATATATGCAAACTTTAATGATTCTAAAGTTATTTGTACTGAACTGAATGTGCATGAGCTTTTGTGGGAGGAACTTGCATCCTGAGGTGGCACCAACCGGGCCTACATTAAGAGGATTTTGGCCAGTTTCATTGGAGGCAGAGGGACTTGAATTATCTTATTGGCTGCAAGCCAGTGAATCCGGTCTTGTGAAAATTGCACAGCTCAGATTCCTTGTCCTGGATGAAACCCCACAAAAGCTGCTTCTTTGCCCCCGGCTAACCTAATGCTAACTTGGCGTCAAAGCTGTAGAGCGAGCATAAAGGATATAATCTGGGTAAACCGAATTGAACTCAAGCCGAATTTGGGCCTGGATCATACTGGATGGTAAATGGAATAAACGCGTATAGAATTGTCATTGCACGAGATCCAGCCAAAGGCACCATATGTAAAGGTGGGCATCAGTTTGGAATTGATAACTTTGCGAATAGAGGAAAGATTGCAGCCCAAGATGTTTTTGAGGAGGTGCTGAAAAGCAAAAATTAGAGATTTTTTTTCTTTTTTGATAGTGCCTCCTTTTTGCTGACCCCAGTTGTTTAACCAGACTACCAAATATTTCATTTTAGTAATTCTTCAATTTTCTGGCCATTGATGAACCAAACTCCATGCTTTATTTGTCTTTTTCCAAAAACGAGTACTTTGGTTTGTCATGACTTAATGCCAAGCTTATTAGTTTTGCATTGGTCGTTTAAGTCGCTAAATACAGATTACTATGTTGAGGGGCCGGGATGTAGCCCTGCTTCAATTCCCTGTTTGTATAGATCTTCCTTGAGGTGGGTCACCTCCTTGATAGTCTACCATTCACCTGTTTGTTGGAGTAAACCCTGATTGATGGCCAAAAGCGGGTGTGAAGGGATGCCCTACGCTGACAGTTTGGACCTTAGTTGACCTCCATCTACCTTATCAAATGCTGTGGCAAAGTCAATGAACCTGCCATAAAGCCGACCTGCACTCTTTTTTGAGGAGCAATCAATCAGAGCTGCTAGGCATAACAAATGTACCTCTGTTCCCTGCCCTTTTGAAAGCCGATTTGCGTTGCGGGAATGATCTTCATATTGCTTGCACACTCTACCAGTTTTTTGCTCAGAATTTTCGCAAAACACTTCTCCTCCAAATCAATCGAGGCAAAAAGACAGACGTTTTCAGGCCTGTCACAAAAGCCCTCCAACTCTCAGGAACCTGATTCCTGAACCTACAATCATTGCCAATCTATTAAACCATTATTCTTTTAGCTTCCTTAAAAATGCTGGCATTTGGACCAGGGATGCCTGCAAGATGCATCCAATCCCTAATATTGTTGGCAAGCACTCTGTGTAATTAAGTCCAGGGTTGAGCTAGAAGCATGTGAAATCCTGTCTCAGACAATCATTGGTTCATGCAGAGGAGTGAAAGGGTCAATGCAGCGAAAGGAAATGTTATCTCACCCTCCATAAGTCAAGATGTTGCATAATTCTCTTGTCTGCTGGCTATCTCAGAAGTTATGACCCAAATGCCAGATTCTTTTGAGTCCTTTGCCAATCCATTTCAAATCCTGTAGCTGCTGTTTCTCTTCATAGAGGTGACATTGAAAGCTTTTGCGTATACTTTTGATGGAGAAATGTTTGACGTATCCTTTTTCATTGCCTTTAAACTTCTATTTAGCAGTCTTTTTAATGATTGTAATTCTTCTTTTTTTGATGAGTCCCTAGGTACAGGGAGGTGAACCTGAGGGCCTTAACACGGGGAGGGTGGTTTGAAGGCCTTGAGCAAACCATTAGTAAATTCAGACAAGCCTTCACATGAGCATAAGGATTCATTTTTGAGTGCCTGTAAGTATGCTTACTGCTGCTCAATCTTTCTGGCCATCATTCTACCATCCCACCAGTGCCTACTGACTGTTTCCATGTCCATTTGTTTTCAAAGCGTAATTTTTCTATGCAAGGGTACAACATTCAGGGTAATGGAACTGGGAAAAGTAGTTTGATCACATACAAGTGTGTGGTCAATTTTAAAGTTTACCATAGGATTGAAGTGTTGGATTGTAATCCACAAATCAATCTTTCTGGCCGCCATTCCACCATCCCACCAGTGCCTACTAACTGCTTCCATGTCCGTTTGTTTTCCCAGCATAATTTTTCTCTGCAAGGGTAAAACATTCAGAGGAAAGGAACTGGGCACAGTAGCATGATCACATACAAGTGTGGGGTCAATTTTAAATTTTACCATAGGATTGAATTGCTGGATTGTAATCCACAAGTATTCCCGAATGGGCAATATTTGATTTGACTTAAATGTATAAGCTGCTACTTGATTAGTTATGCTTCTGCCTTTCAGTGACCACAAGTCTAGGACGTTCAGGGTAGTAGCTAGTGTGTTGCTCAACTTCAAGCTGCTCACACATGCCTACAAAGCCCTCCTCAGCACTTGACCGCAATACCTCAACGACTGAATCTCCTTCCACGCCCCCTAGAGAAACCTCCACTAAGCTAACCTCGCCCTATCCACCTTCCTTCGTTTCTACAGGACCAGAGCAGGTGGAAGATCCTTCTCCGACGTTGCAGCAAATACGTAGTACAAACTCCCCCTTCACTTCCGATGAAGCTCAACACTGCACCAGTTCAGAAAGGACCTCAAGACGTGACTGTTCAAATGACCCCAACGGAATTGCTCAGACCCCCTCCACAGCACCTTGAGACCCTCACGTGTGACTAGTGGGCTCTACAAAACTCTGATTGATTGATTGAACTTAGTGCTATTTGTTTGGGAAACTCCATTTAAAGATAGGATATTCCATAACTTGTCATTCAATAGAGCCATTCCTGATCCTTCAATATAGAAAGCAGGTAAGCGTTAGAAATCGTGCGCTATTTATTTATTTATTTATTTATTTAAAACATTTGTAGAGCGCGGCTGTCACCTGGCAGATATCCTGGCGCTGGAAAGCTTACTCCAGGGTTAAAAGCGATGGGAGTTGATTGGGGGGGGGGAGTGAATGGCTAGGGAAAGAGCCAAGTTTTTATTCGTTTCCTGAAAGGTAGGAGCTGTGGAATTTGACGAATGTCGGCAGGCAGACTGTTCCAAAGCTTGGCAGCAGCTATTCTAAAAGATCTTCCCCCAATCCTGGCCTTCTTAAATCTGGGTACTTTCACAAGGCCGGCGGTCGCAGATCGTAGAGTTCTGGTAGGGATGTACCAAGAGAACAGATGTTGAAGAGGTCTTGGTCCCAATCCGTGTAGTGCCTTGAAGACCAAGCAAAGGGCCTTGAAGGCTATTCGTTGCTTCAAGGGAAGCCAATGTAGCTCGGCCAAGGCAGCGGTGGCCGAGGATCTCCTGGTCCATCCAAGGGCCAATTTAGCTGCTGCCGACTGGACTCGTTGGAGTCTGTCCAACAGTACTGTAGGAGATTCGAGCAGGAGGGCATTGCAATAGTCGAGGCGACTGAGAATAGTACACCTGACAATCAATGCACAGGCTGGAGGTGATAGTAAAGGCAGGATTTTACGTAGTGAGCGCATAAGGGCCGAGCAGGTGGCGACTGTTCTTGTTACCTGTGTTTCCATGCTAAGTTTGTTATTTAGCATGACGCCAAGATTGCGAACGCTGGCGACAGGTAGCGGGTTGTTTGAGTTTTCCGGGGGCCAGAACTCCACAGGCAAAAAGCGAGGGATGCGGCTCGCAGGGCAGAACAGAACCTCGGTTTTCGAGGAATTGAATTTGAGGGAGTTACGGTGTAACCAGCCTGCAGTGTCTCTTAGGCAGTTGTGGAAGGCTTCCAAGGGAATGGAATCTTCTCCCTCCCGAGAGAAAAGGAGCTGGGTGTCGTCCGCATAGTTTACTGTAATCATATTATGGGATTTGATTAAAGTGACCAGTGGCTTTAAGTAAACATTGAAAAGGATGGGACTGATAGAAGAACCTTGGGGTACACCGTGAGGGACTGGGGAGAAGGCAGATCGGAAAGGGGGGAGGGATACGGCCTGTTTCCTATCTCTGAGATAAGAGTGGAACCAGAGCAGGGCCGTGCCATCAACTCCAGCCTCTCTCAACCTCTCTAGTAGGATCACGTGGTTGACAGTGTCGAATGCGGCAGACAGGTCCAATAGGATCAAGGCCACAGCTTGGCCCCTGTCTGCTCGCACTCGAAGTTCTTCCATGGCAGTGAGCACTGCTGTTTCGGTGCCATGGGCTGGACGAAATCAGAATTGGAAGTCGTCCAGAACGTGATGCTGCTCGAGGTGAGTTGACAGGCAGGTGCTGACCCATCGTTCCACCACTTTCGCCGGAAAGGGCAGAAGTGATATGGGGCGAAAATTGGAAAGACATTCTGGGTTCAGAGATGGTTTCTTCAGTAGCGGGGTGATGAGCGCTTGCTTCCAGGGGTTGGGGACGAGTCTGCAACCGAGAGATTGATTGCAAATCCTCCGGAGGCTGTGGAACAGCTCGTTCCCACATGCTTTCCAGGTTCTCGGGGGCAGTGGGTCAAGGGGGGACCCGGAGGTAATGCCCAGTGCCAGTTTCTCAAATTCTGCTTCGGGGATCTGGGGAAAGGCCAGGAGACCTTCCCCAGAAGGGCATGCTAAACTTGGAGGGTCAAGGTTGGCGGAACCAACTCCGGGGGGGGTAGGAGTGTTTTCTGATGGGGGGGTTGCCAGGTTGTTGATGATGGCCTCGATTTTGTCCGTGAAAAACTGTGCGAGACTGTCACAGAGGGTCTGAGATGGAGGGAAAGATTTCTTGGCGCAGTCAGGATGTATGAGGTTATCCAGAATCTGGAATATGCTTTTTGAACTGTTAGCTGCGTTAACTATAGTAGAGCAATAGTAGGCCGCTTTGCTCTCTGCAATGGCAGATTTATGTTCACGGAGCTTATTTTTCCAGAGGATTTTATTGTTGTCACAGTATCCGTGTCTCCACTTCCTCTCGGCTTGTTTGCAAGCTGATTTAAGAGTTTTCAGGGAGTCATTGTACCAGGGAGCAGGTGCTCGACCTTTAGGTTTGCAATGTTTTAATGGGGCAACAGAGTCTGTGATGGATGTTATTCTTGTGCTGAAAGCTCTATAGTTGTTTTCAACCGAGCTGGTAGGAGAGAAGCTATCCTCCACATCGAAAACTTTGGTGGCGGCGCTGAGTTTTTCTAGGGCTTTCCAGTTTCGGTACGTAAATTCTGGTAGAAAGCTTTTGTTGGGCTTTCTTATTGTAGCGCTGGTAATGTAGAGTTTGATGAGTGAGTGGTCCGTCCAGCTCATAGGCAAAATGTCGCCTACTTGTGTTAGATCAGGGCTCGAAAAAATGAGGTCGAGTCGATTGCCTGCAGAGTGGGTGGGATCCTTAACCAATTGTTGAAGCCCCACGCTGTCACAGGACAGCAAGAGGTTGTCTAGACCTGTATCTAGGCTGCCGTTTGGCCAAAGATTAAAGTCTCCTAAAATAACTAGTTTGTTATGGGAGGTTGCCATGTTTGTAAAAATAGTGAGAAGGGCTTGCTGTTGCGGGATGGAAAATGCCCCTGGAGGTCGGTAACAAATGATCACCGTGACGGAGACTCCTGGGTGGCAATTTATGGCCAGACCAAAGAGCTCAATCCCGGGCACTGGATCTATATCTATGGTGTTTATTTGCCAGGAGGCTCGGAAGATAATGCCAACTCCGCCACCGCGGCCTTTGGGTCTGGGGAGATGCAGGATGTTGAAGTTTAGAGGGCAGGCAGATGCTAAATCAATATCACAGTCGGCATGCGTCCAAGTCTCAGTTAGGAACAGGACGTCTAGATGGTGGGATTCTATGAGGAGATTGATTTCAGTAGCATGCTTAGGTAGGGATCTGACGTTCAGCAGGCCTCCTAAGATTAAACCCTTATGGGTAAAGTCAGGTAGGGGAAATGCTGTGTCTTCAAAGGTAAGCTTACCTTCGTGTGCAGACCCTCGCAGATTAAGTAATGCATCCCGGGTGTATCGTGTGGACTGTGGGTCGAATTGGGCATAGTAGGTGGCGCTGGTCGCGTCCTCGTCGCGGACGAGCGCAGACGAGCTTGCCTTAAGTGCGCCTTCGGCGCGCAATCGGCGTGCCCGCTGCGCTCGTCCGCTGCGCTTCCGGTATTGACACATAGTTTATAGTGGCAGCAGAAGACGTGGGAGGGGTGCGTGGCCAGCAAGAGATGGGCGTGACTATAGTCTCCCTCGGCGTGCAAATGGTGCCAAAGAAAACGAGCGATTCTGTCAAACAGCTAGTGCTCAGCTGCTCGGCGAGGCAAAGGTAAGTGCCAAAGTGCTAGTCAATGTGCAAATAAGCAGGGATTAAAAACAACACACAACAGGTTAAAAATGCTGCAATAATGAGCTCCCGGCTTTTCGCCTCAAGAGTGACGCTTAAATGGAGCGGCGCTAGTGCTCAGCGCGCATTATTTATCTCTGTGGAGGGGGCGTGGCCAGCAAGAGATGGGCGTGACTATAGTCTCCCTCGGCGTGCAAATGGCGCCAAAGAAAACGAGCGATTCTGTCAAACAGCTAGTGCTCAGCTGCTCGGCGAGGCAAGGGTAAGTGCCAAAGTGCTAGTCAATGTGCAAATAAGCAGGTATTAAAAACAACACACAACAGGTTAAAAATGCTGCAATAACGAGCTCCCGGCTTTTCGCCTCAGGAGTGACGCTTAAATGGAGCTAATAGCTATATGCTTTTTATGGTGACAGGTCTTAATTAACCCAACTACACAATTAGGTGCTCAATCACCTCTTTTTCTTTCCTGGGTTTGGGATACTGCCTAAGGGCCAACCACCCTTTTTCGAGCTGGGTGCTGGTGAATGAAACTCAATGTGATCCTCCTAGATTTATGGGCACACTTGCCAAAGTCTCTCGTCGGCATATTACATCAAAGTTTTGAAATTATGGTAAATGATCTGATGGAGAGAAAAGTTGTTATTGCCCCTGATATTCCATGAGCACATATTCAACAATATGGGAGGCTGACGTGCTTGGACTAGGGTTGGTTGTGAATGACACCCAGTAACCATGCTCAACTGCCCACTGCTTATCTTGATAAGTGGCAATCCCTTCTACCTGACCCAGTATCTTTGCTCACTATCAGTTTATTATGAAAATTTAAGTAAGGTGTGCTATCAGAGTGGCCAAAATACGGAGACTTGAGTTTCATGAAAGAAAGTCTTACTGCCCATGTTGCTTGCTTCTGAACGGACTGAGTTTTTCATAGCAGGGGAAAGAGAAAAATAACAATACAAAAAACACCACTCTGCCCAAAAATGACTTGAACTGGTGCTAAAAAGTCACCAGTAGAAAGAACAAGGTCCTGGAAACCAATGGCCCTCCCAATTAAGATATATTCACTTGAGTAGAAAAAAAGATCTATATATTTGTAATATTTAATCAGCACAGTACAAAATACATAAAAAGATGAATATCACAAAAATCAAAATGTATCATGAGTCTCACACACTCATTCTATCACACCAGTCAAACATACACATACTTAAACATACTCAAACAACCCATCAAGCCACAGTTCTTTAGATCACAGTAAATGTATTCAGATGATAACAGGAGTCTTACCCAAGAGTACTGGCAGATATGAGATTTCAACATAACAGAAATAGTTAGCAAGAGGGAAAAACAATTCTCAGTTGATCAAACAGTACAAGATACAACTTCTTCTCCAGAAAGGAGATAGAGGCACAGGAGACCCAGAAGCTCGAGTGCTGACAGGCGTTTCTGTGTCAAACCCGGATCTGGGTCACACCTTCCTCAAGATGAGGCAAAGCAGTGTGAGACTCATGAAGAGAGGGGCCTGGAGGTCAAGACTAGGACAGTAGTACAGAATTGTAGTGTAGTGTAGTTCCTATATTCCCAATAGACTCTGAGCATTGTAATATTCTATCCTATAGATTTGACGTAGGACTAAGGTCGACTAGGTCTCTATCGAATATATTAGACTTAATTGTGAGTGCCAGCTAGCTCAGAGGTCACTAGAAACTTTCTCGAATACACAAGAAGGGATTAGTTTCTGACAACCGCATAAACAACACAACTTTGTTTCCCAAGAATAAACGTATCTTCAGAGTCGTGGAAACAATAGATAGATATTTCACTCAGTCAATCGTGCATGCTTCGTTTCACCAGAGGTGCAGAGAAATAGAGAGACTGGCGTTTTCAATAAAAGGATTTATTGAACAGTCTTCGTTCTCATGCAAAAGAAATGAACTGCTACAATCGTTATACTAAAGTATAATGCGTGCATCAAGAAGAGTATTATAAAATAATACTGTAAAAGCATTGTATGGTTTCTAAATCAAAGATAAATACATACATAAATAACAATGGCTAAAAGTACACAACTGGTGCTTCGTAAAATACACCTACCCCAATGTACCTAACCTAAGTCTAGTACGAGGTAAGAAGTAAGTGTGGTGTAGTATAGGATTAGTATTCTTTGCCAAGAATCTATCCAAGATTTCTCTTAGGGTCTAATCAGCTCCATACCATAGTTTAGAATGAAGGAGGTTTGGTATCTCTGTCTCGGATTTGATTTCCCAACACCCCGCAGGGGAACTTGGAAACACTGGAGCTGGATTCTCAGCGAGAGAAAGGACGTCGGGCAAGTAGATAGTCGAACTGCTCCAAACCACTGTGTGTTTGCTAGAGCAAGTGAAGTCATATTTATACGTTTAAGGTGCCTAGTTTGACGTAAAGTCTGGCATAATAACGTCATCAAAGAACCTCAAGAGAATGGTAGTTCTTTGAAAACTCCATGAGTTCTTGGACAAATCAATATTCAAGCAAGGGGATGTCCCTGGCTGCTTAAGCCGATTTTCCAAGAAATCGTTGTGACTTTTTAGTACAGGTGGAAGTAGCCATGCCTGTATTTGGACTGCATGGGCTATGTCTAAATATGGGTATGATTTCCATGCCTATATTAGGGCAATGTGAATTGTACCTATATAAGGGCATGAATCTGGAAAATTGCGCTTGGATCCTAAAACACCATACAACAGCAGAAACTAGGATGGCACAGAAATTACGAATTCCCCATAAGGACCTGGTAAGATAGAGGAAAGAGTAAGATAATATTACATCTATGCAGAGCCATAAGTAGAATTAGGAATCTAAAACATGGGGGATCGTCAAATCCAAATACGTTACAGGCGGAGTTAGTGATAAGTCGTCATCTGGGTGCTCAGAGTTACTTCATTAAAACGAGGCCACGTCAGATGGAGAGGAATCTCAAAAGCATCTCTAGCGCCGCTTTAGGGAACCATGGCCCGGCTGGCAGTGAAGAGCTCCCGCCTGCAAGAACAGGAAGCTTACACTATCTGTGCCACTATCTCCTAAATTGACTCGCCTGGTCATAGACTTGAGGCCTTGAAAACTGTCAGAATTGTCACCACCATTGATGTGGAAGCCTACCTTGTTGGCCCAATGCCGGAGAAAGCTGGCTTAAAGGGAGTGTTTTGCTTTGACCTTGAACCAGCTATGTTTAAAGGAGTTAAGAGCAGGGCTTAATTGTGAGTGGCCACTATGCAGTGTTGTTGTCCCATGAAACCCTCAGCAAGGTATGTGGCCGAGTAACATCGTCAAAAGTGCTTGGAGAGGTAGTATTTGCCCATTGCTCAGTTTGTGAGGCTAAGTGAAGGATTTGCACTTATTGTTAGGAAAAGTCTGCTGAATTGTTTGCTTAGCAGATGAAAGTGGCACAGCCCTGGTGGGGATGGTGGGATTAGTCATAGCTAAAACAATAATCCATTAGGGCGGCTCAGGTCTGATTGTTCCCCTGTATATTTTCTTCCACAAACTTGTGTTAAAAGAATTTTTTGATTTCATTTTCTTGTCATGCCATCGCCTCAGGGTTCTTAATCTCTTGTGTGTTTGGAGCTAGCTCTAAAACTCGTAATCATGTGCTACTTGCTGCCTCAGTTAAGGGGCTAGCACTCAGGAAAGTCATTTTATTCCCACGTCTTATTACATTTTCTTAGTCATCTCTTTTTTTGAAAAGCAGCAAATTCCAGGTTTGCATTATTCAGAGTTGCAAAATTGGAGCTGTGGTCCCTTCTTCCTGGCTTCTTCCAAAGCACCCTAAACCGCCTTAAAGTGCTCTGGTAGGGCAACGGATATGAGGGAGAGATTAACAAATGTAAAGCCGGAAGTAGGCTAGGTGAGCAGTACTGTGGTTGGAAAGTGGCTTGCATTTGCATAACGTAGCCACTGATCACTCACTGCCAAAGATTGTGCCAAGTGTGTGGAGTAGCAAGGCATGTGGACAGAGAGGGAGGCAGAAAACAACACTTTACAAAACATGCTGTCTTTCGCCTTCTGCTTCTTAGATGCAGCTAAAGTCGGTAGGACAGCAGATAGAACAAACCATGCCACTCCCCAGGAATGCTCAGGGCCAGCAGAGATCAGCAAAGCGCAGGAAAGCTCCCCAATGAGAGTGAACTCTTCTTCTTGTTCCCCTTCTCCTGTTCACAACGAACTTCTTTTCCATCACCAGCCTCCTCTGCCATTAGAGGTGGCAAGAAGAGTAGGATCAGAGTAGAAGCGCAGCAGGGCTAGTGCAGGGGCAAGCTGGGGAGTGGATCAGACACCACCTGCAGCAGCCTAAAAGCTGGCCACCTTTGCATCTTCACAGTGCTCAGCCACATACCTGGCGCCTAACTCTCTTGAACTCATAAAGACTCCAATGTTCAAAATGCCCCATATGAAACAGATATTCCACTCGATTCTGCCCCCTGCTGGGGCCTGCAAGTCCTGGCCATATGGAGCCTCTCTTCCCTGGTCACCAAATTCTAAGAGCTTTATAAAACATATTGTTGTATTTACTGATATGTTGTCAAACTTCCCTATACTGAATGTGTTGACACGGCCCATTACAACTGAAATCATAAAGCTTGGGGCAACAAATTAATTATTGTTTAAAAGAGCTAGACACAAATGCTGTGTTTGCTCACTTGATGGTAGAGAAACTAAGCTTGTCCAAGAGGGAACCAATAGAAACATAGTAACCGAAGGCATAGACTTTATGGGTGGTTTATATGCTTAAGGAATCATACCCCAACTTTGCCAACCTTCTTTAATAAAGTGTTGACCATCAGTCTTTCATCTCTATCAACATTTTATTCTTCTTTTTGTCTTTGCTTGTGAGTTGTTTTCAGGGTGGTGATGTTTGGATTTCTCTGGCTCATCAGGTATAGTTTTTGTGCTTAGTGCTTTACTTTAACTTTCTGCTGATTTCTCTGCTCTACTTCCTCAAATCTATTCACTGTCCAGTCAATCTCACCAAGTGTTGACTGCTCTGTCAGATGAATTCTTTTGATAGACTTTGATTTACTTTTGTTCTTGCCTATTAAAGAAACCAGTTGCTGGTTTCCCCTTCAGCAGTGGCTTAGCATAGCCGACCCAAGTTTACCTACTCATTGCAGCACTGCAATTTATTTTGATGATTAGTTTAAAAAAATGATACAAGGACATGATACTTCCATTCCAATTGGCATAAGCATTATTTCACCATGCCAGAACTTACTTAGTTTACTTGGCTGAACATATTTCACAATTCTTTTTAATTAAACTAGTCATATGGGTAAACATAAGCATTGATGCTATTGAAGTTGGCGTGGCATTTCAGAAGGGGAAAAATGTCTCAGGTTTATGTAACTGGCCCATCTCTGGCTCTCATTCACAACCTCAAGACTTCCACATGATCCTTCGCGGACCAACAATCAAGGTAACGCAGCAAAACGACGGATGTCTTCTCATCTCTCCATGATTTAACAGCTTAAAAAGTTACCAAATGGCCGAGGTCAGTGTTACATGTTAGGCTCATCTCTGCCTGTCATTTGTTCTTCACTTAAACTGTAGTGTAGTTCCTATATCCCTAATAGGCTCTGCACATTAGAATAATATACACTATAAATTTGACATAGGACTGAGGTCAGTATGTCTCTATCGAGTATATTAAACTTAATTGTGTGTGTGCCAGCTAACTCAGAGGTCACTAGAAACTTTCTCGAAGGAACAAGAAGGGATTAGTCACTGGCAATCGCATAAACATGACAACTTTGCTTCCCTTAGAGTCGGAACAATATCTTCAGAGTCTTGGAAACAATAGATAACTATTAAACTCAGTCAATCGTGCATGCTTCGTTTCATACAGAGTTGCATAGAAATAGAAAGACGGCATTTCAATAAAAAGTGGTTTATTGAGCAGTCGTCTTTCTCATGCAAGAGATATGAACTGCTACAATGGTTAGACAGAATGCGAAGTATAATGCGTACATCGTAAATAAGCATGGGCAGTAAATCCGTTCCGCTCGCGGATTTTGCAGATTTTCGGTAAATTCGCGATCCGCGAACGCTCGCGAATTTACCGAAAATCCGCAAATTCGCACGCAGCGGATTTTTTTTTCTTGGTGATACAATTTTGCGGCGTGCGGCGTAAGTTCGCAATTGCGAACATGTAGGTGCGGCGGGCAGCAACAATCTCGCACTCGCGAAATTACCAAATTTGCAATTCTGCACAAGAAATCCACTAGCAAGCAGCATAGACCTTCTGCAAATGATGATTTTTATCAGAATAACTCCTCAGGTTGACATTTGCCTGCACTTTTTGGGATTTGAGGCCTTTTGACTTTCCTTGGATCACTTTTGGATTAGAAATCAACTTTCACAAGTAAGTTTGTTTGGGGCATTACAGTTGGTGTTCTGCAGAAAAACGAGTTTTGCTAAACTGAAAGCACTCAGCAGGTGCAAAAGTTCAAATTCATCATTAGTAACCATTCCCTGTAGTGCTTCCTGACTGGGGCCCCTCCAGAGTTCAGTTGCTAGTTGCAACAATTGTATGACCCTGCTCTGACCCTAACAGCCGGATCATAGAATAGCTACAAGTAGGCCACAAAGGTCCTGGAAAAAAAATTGCACTGCAACAGAAAGCAAATTACAGATAAGGAAGCAGGTGCCAGACTGGAATTTTAAAACAGTGACACATTAATAAATCAACCCCAAATTAATTCATGTCAGTTGAAGCAGGGCAGGTGTGCTTGCCTTTTCCCCCGATAATCTACAGTGATGATGATGAACCAGAGGGTGGCATTGATGTACCAGAGGGTGGCATGGGTGAAACAGAGGGTGGCAGTGTTGAAACAGAGGGTGCTGTGAACCTGTGATGATGAACCAGACGTAGAAACAACATAGTCGCGACCGTTGCGTGCCGACAAGTAAGTTCGCAATTGCGAACTGGTACAAAATCCTCGCGAACTGGCAGAAACCCTTGCGAACACTATAAAACAAAAAAATCCGCAAATTCGCGAGAATTCGTGGATTTTGCGGATTGCGAGTTCGCAAATACGCAAATTCGCGAACGCCAGATGCGCAAAATTCTCCCATGCTTAATCGTAAACAGTAAAATAAAATAATACTGTAATAGCATTGTCTGTTGCTATGACATATATAAAAATACATACACAAATAACACAGGCTAAAATACTCAACTGGTGCTTCTAAAATACGCCTACCCCAGTGTACCTAACCTAGGTCTAGTACGAGGGAAAAAGTAGGTGTTGCCTTAGCATAAGTTTTAGTTTTGCCAAGAATCGCCAAATGTTTCCCTAGGTTCTAATCAGCTTCATACCTTAAAATGAGAGAGGTTGGTATCTCTTTCCCGGGACTTGATTTCCCAACACCCCGCAAAAGGAGTCAGAAACACTGGAGCTGGATTCTCGGCAGGAGGATGACAATGTCTAGTCAGTGCGTCAGCTTGGGAGAGAACTTCCTTCGGGACTTGCTGTGGCAAGCTGCATCGTTCAAGTAGGTAGTCGAGTTGCACCACACCACACTGTGCTTTGCCATAGCAAGTGAAGGTATATTTATACCTAGAAGGTGTTTAGGAATGCCAGTATTGACGTAAAAGTCGGGCATATGAATGTCATGAATGAACCCCTAAAGAATAGATGTTCATGCATAATAAATGAGTTCTTGGAGAAATCAATATTCAAGTAAGGGGAAGTCCCTAAGAGATTAAGAGTCTGGTTTTTCAGGAACTCGTTGTGACGTAGATGAACGGATGTAAGTAGCCATGCCTGTATTTGGGTAGCATGGACTGTGCCTAAATAAGGACTGAATTTCCATGCCTGTATCAGGGTAATGTGAATTGTACCTACATAAGGGCATGAATCGGGAAATTCATATGGCATTTAAATCAATGCACAACAGTACCTTGCGCCCACCTTCCCTCTCTGTTACTCAGCTGTTGTTGATGCCCCATGAACCATTCTGGTCTATTTGCCTTTTGTGAATACATTTCTTTCAAAGAATAACCAAATCATCCACATTGCTTTATGCCATCTCAAGTCAGCTGTAATACAATCAGAGGATGTGTGGTCCCCCTGCACATCCCCGACTCTTCCCATTAAGGTCTTACTAAAAAACACAGTTTTTTACAGCTTGTGCATTTCTCCAGTGGGACATCATATATGAAGTTTTGTGGGCTTAGAAGATGCAGTGCTTATTTGAGTTCCGATCAAGCAGGACCCTATGTTAGATCACTAATAGCTATACTAGCTTCAAAGAGAAATCCATGGCTTACCCTGGATAGCAATTCACGCTCACAGACATGCAGTTGGTATGAAAACCAAAATATCATTAAGAAAACTAAATAAAACTTAAGAACTATGCATTTCCAAATTACAGTAGATGAAAACATAATGAGTAAACTTACACAAAATGAACAACATTGAATAAAGAGATGAAAAGGGATTGCCAAAAAACCCTGTACCATTATATAAAATAGGAAGGTATTGGACCTAGCCGTTTGTGCAGGGTCCCCACCCCCAAACCTTTTGCCTTCCTCTTCCTACTTACTGTTGAGTGCCATTTGTTCGCCTTAGGGCTCTGTGCCCTGAACCACTTCTAACCAGTGCTAACACATGGTAACATTGGCTTATACCCAATTGCCATAATAAATTTACTTATAAGTCCGTAATACAGTACAATACATGTGCCCAGGGCCTGTAAATGAAATGCAGCATGATTGTGCCACCCACTTAAGTAGCCCTTTAACCATGTCCAAAGCCTGCCTGCCATGTGCGGTTTTGAACTGCCAATGCGACCTGGCAAAACATATCTTCTGCCAGGCTCAAACCTTCCTTTTTAATACATTTAAGTCGCCCCCTAAGATAGGTCCTGAACATCCCAAAGCAAGGGTGCAGTGTATTTAAAAAGTTGGACATGTACTTTTAAGTTTTACATGTCCTGGTAATGAGAAACTCTTAAATTCAAGGCCTATCTTTCCCATTGGATAACATTGAAGTTGCCATATTTCATTTTATAAGTGTCATTTCCAAATGGGAAGAGAGGACCAGTTAAATTTTGTGTCTGGAAATCTAATTTAAAAATCCTAAATTATGGTGAAATCGGATTTTAAATTACATTTCTAAAAATGCCACATTTAAAAAGTTGGCATTTTCTTGCCTTAGTCATTTGGTGCCTCCAGCCTGTCTCTGGTCTCATGACTAGGGGCCAGATGTAGGAGCCCAAATACCGGTCGGTAACGGCCGAATTCGGCCGTTACCGACTGGTATTTGGTGATTGGGATGTAGGGGCATCATTTTACAGATTCTGTAAATTTACCGAATCGGTAAATTTACCGATTCTGTAAAATACTGAATCGGTAATTTTACCGATTCGGTAAAACCCAGATGTAGGTGGGACTCTTCTGAGTCCCAAAGGCCTTTCAGATTAGGTGTTTTACCACCCAATCCAATTGGGTGGTAAAATACCGAATCCTGGTGTGCATGCACATCAGTGCATGCACACCTATGCCATGCGACAGACAGACATGCCCATAGGGCATGTCTGTGTGCCACATGGCACACATGCCTGTCTTCGGGGTGCTAGAGGGTGTCAAAGTGACACCCCCTGCACCCTTGCTGGAATCGGTATTTACCGAATCGGTAAATACCGATTCGGTAATGCCCATTGATTCCTATGGGCTTCAATGCCCATAGGAATCAATGGGCATTACCGAATCGGTATTTACAGAATCGGTAAATACTGAATCTTAACGATTTGTATTTACAGAATCTGTAATACCTACATCCCCCCCCTCTATTTTACCACTTCTTAAATACCGATTCGGTAAAATTCCGTATTTAAGAAGTGGTAAAATAGAATTACCTACATCTAGGCCTAGGTGTAGTTTGCAGTTGGGCTTTGTGTATACTTCCTACACAGCCACACAGGAGGTCCAGCTGTGTGGCCAGTGATGCCCCTTCCCAGACATCACTGGCAGGGTAGGAGGCAGGAGTGGAAACAGCCCCCTTACAGTTGTATATGTTGTGTCCTGCCTCCCAGAAAAGGGCTCCTTACCCCCTGTAGTTAGTCTGGACCATGAGCAGGGAAGGCAGGGCATCTTTGCACTTCAAAGGCCTAACACTGTGTATAAAAGAAGGACCCAAGACACAACCACTTCAGTACACTCCTGGACCTCTGGCAACTCTGTCAAGCGTACTGAATGCTGTGCTACTACATGGACTGCCACTCTGCTGGGCTGCTACTGTGAACAAGCAACTGCCCTGTTGTGCTGATCTGCAGCTACTGCTCTCTAACCTGAAGAAGAACTGGATGTGTAATTCATCTTGAACTCAGGACCCCAGGGTCACTTAAAGGGCTAGTCTACTCTCCTCCTGATTTGATCCTCAGTGACATAAAAGGTCCCCAGCTGCTCTTGGGCCAATCTTCAGCGAGTTCCTAACCCCCATGTTGTGCCCTCCAGGTCCTGGACCCTTGGTGTAGCTCAGTGGATTCTGAAATAAAATTTTTGAGCTCTTCGCAACCGACTATTAACGATCATCTCGATCGCACCAGCACTACCAGCAGCAAGCATTGATGCCCATGGATGTCCGCTACCATGAAGTTCCAGTCTGCCATCTGTGATGCCTGGCCTGCTCTTCATGCCAAGCCGACCATTTCCCGCAACACTGTCCTTGCTACTTGCGATCCTGTCCAATTCGAAACCATCTTTGTAATTATACTTGCATTTATGATTACAACCCTCGACGAGGAGTCAAAGCGCTTTTTCGGCGAGTACTAGGCTACTACGGGACCCATAAAGGATTAGTGGTGAATTAGTATAGTGAAATTTGAATGTAGTTTGAGTGGTAGGTATTAGTCAGTTATTTGATTGAGAAGGATAGCGGAGGGATAGAAGAGGAAAACAGGTTTGCATTTATGTAGCGCTTGTTAACCCTGATTGTGTGCTGGAGTGCTTTTTTAATCAGTAGCACACTTCTTCGGAACCCATAAAAGACTAGAGTTAAAATAGTATAGTGAAATAGGAAATTTGAGAAGTGCACTTGTCATTTTGATTAAAAAGGATAGTGGAGGGATAGAGGAGTGAAGAATTTAGACTTTTTTGTTTAGTTTTTTAGTTTTTTGTAGGTCATATCAGTAGGAGGAGGCTTGGGATGTGTAAAATGGATGTGGAGTGGCAGAGTCAGAGGGAAGTGTTTACAAAGGCTTGTATTGGGGATCAGTATAGAAAAAGAGGTATCATATGATGCAAGGAGGGGTAGAGTAGGGGAGAGCCTTGAAAGGGTTATTTTGGAGATAATAGTAGTGGTGAGGTAATATAAATTTTATGGTCATGTTGTGTTCCCTAGCGAGTACCCCACCGACTCCATGTACGAGTTAAAAGTGCATGTAACTTCCCTCCTGTACCAGCTATGAAGACGCAAATACACTTGCGTCCAACGTTAACTTGTCCTCTTTCAGACCCACCATGAATGGGTTTGATGGTCCGTTCCTAAGTATGCTATGCCAACGTCTTTCTGAAGTGTACTCCTACGTTTTTCAGCTTGGCTGAAAGTAGGCCCTGAATCTCTGCCATCGAGCCTCTTTTTCTGGCTTCTGACTGCGAGGGCCCCTGCCCAAGCAGCCCCCGTACCCGTGAACTCTGACTTACTTCTAGCGCGGCCCTCCGTGCTCAGCTCAGCCTGCTGCCTGCCAAGATTGACTATAACCTTCGAGTTATCTGTTTTCCTCCCCGAAGATACATTCCAGCCTGCTAGCTTCAGTAAACATCCCTCCCCAGCTACAGGGCTAAAGGGCCGACCTGTCTTTATGCAAGTAATTCATAGCCTCTGTTGCCATGCTTCCATGGAAGGCCCCATGCCCCACGCTTCTCATACAGACATTCAGGCGCTTATACACGCACTCACAGCAAGTATAGAATAGCTTCTGCTCTAGAGACCTTTCTGCCCAGATAGCTTAGTTCCTAAACATCAGATATCAGATATGATAGAAGCACAAGTTGATCTGACATGCCAGACTTCTGTCTCTTTCCGTCAGTGTAAATGTCAAGTCCCCTGCACCCCGTCTATCACACGTCATGCAGCTGCGCGCGCATCCAAGCTCCCGATTTCTGCTGACATTGCAACATTCTGTTAGCACCACCCCTTGGTGCCACCCACTTGCGTCACCTATCAGTGACGTTTCTAGCACACACCCTAGTTCACGCCTAGTTTACGCCTCTTGATGATGTACTAGCACCACGTGTATACTGTTATCTTGTCTTCTCTCAGCTGTTACGCCTCTTACATTGAACACTATGATGTAAATCAAGTATATAAGCTATGTATTGTCAATAAACGTTGGCGCGCTCACCATCTATCCCTTCTGACACCCTGTGTGGTGGTCAGAACATGATATCCTGATTCCTTTATGAGGAATAAAACCCTTAGAAACTCTTACACCACGGACTCTGTTTTCCTTCATTCCGATTGAGTTATTATTGATTAAGTACTTACCTGCATAGAAATTAAGAGAGTAAATTAATTATTTACATCATTTTGGCGCCCGAACAGGGACCCCTCCCCCACCTCACGCGCCGGAAGGTGCGTTGCAATCCGTGTCCCCTGCCATCAGTTAGACGGACAACACGTGTACTGGCAGGATTTCCTGCATCCCCCTCTGACACACGGAGGTGACGAAGACTGCGATCAGTGCCCAGACGAGGCGGTGAGGAGTGCGGAGGATCCCGACCAGAGCCCAGCCGAAGGAAGCAAGGTCCGAGGTGTGAAGAGGCCCACCAGTTTTCCGAAGTTTTCCGAAGTTTTCCGAAGTTTTCCGAAGTTCCGAGTCGAGTCCAGTCGAGTTTTCCGAGGCCTTCTGTTTTCCGTGCTTCCCGGTGAGTACCATTGCTGGGTCGTATCTAGACGGGTTTGGGTACGCAAGTCCGGTCTGCACTGTTTTTAGGCAGTGTATCTGTACTGTTTAGCAGTATATAAAGTATTCCGAATTTCTGCACTGTTACAGCAGTGTATCTGTATCGTTGAGCGGTACATTCAGAGTAAGGGGAAATTAGCTATGTCTTTAAATGTTTCATGTAATTAATGTCGTGGTATGAATGTGATTGTTTTTGTGCATTATTGTGTTTTTGTATAAATAGTTACAGTTGACATTAAGTATCTAGGATCAAGCATTCCAGTATCAAGTAGGCACAATGCCGTTTTTCAACAAATTAAAGCAGATAGGAACTAGGAAAGGGATGTTAGAGGAAGAGATTCCGATCCCCCCTAGGGACACTCCAGGAAATTTTATGTATAATAAGCATGGCATAGACGCCATCCTGTATCTAGAGTTATGGACCGATTATACCAAGCACTTAGAGGAAAGATACCGATGGCCAGTTAACGGAACATGGGATGCCGAGTGCATCATAAAAGTAGAAGAAATATTACGGAAAAAGAAAGCTAGACAATCTCAGAAAGACGCCATAGAATTTTGGCGTAAGGAATCACGTAAGCGTGCTGATAGAACACTCCGTAGAGAAGACAGACTTAAAGAATCAGAAAAAGCCCAAGAAAATGAATTAGTTATTGAGGGAATTCGAGTAAAAGCAGAACAAATAGATCGTATCCTAAATGGCAAAGTGAACAACATGTATCTTTTGGCCGATGGTACCCCTGACGCCATTTCAGAAATACCGAAAAATTTGCCGTCACCATTAGTTCCAACTAAAGTAATACATAAGACTACTAAAGACATATTCCTAAATTCATATCTCGAAGATGTAGCGCCAGCTTACACCAATCTGCCTGTTCGTGCCCTGCCTACTGACAGGGCCGGGGGTGGTACTGCCCCCCAAGATCACTCTCAGCCGACACCGAACAAGACTAGTCCCGTTCCGCCAGCTCCGCCACTTCCCTCACCTAAAACTGATTTACCGAAACCACTTCAATCAGATCCTACTAAAAGACAAATTCAGATACTGACTACACACAGAGATAATGCCCAAGTTTCCGCTTCAGGAGGTGCGACCGCGGGTCTACAGACCCCGCCACCGACTCACAGATTAAATCTCAGAGGTCTGCAGAGTCCTCTTACGCACAGATCCCCCCGTTCTTCTAATTCATCCCGTCTTGATGCACTAAAAGAAAATATGTCAGTTTGTAGATATGATCCAGAACCTGGACAGGACGACTTAATGGTATTAGCGTCTTTACGGTTAAGATCTGCTACTGATAGTTTGTTATGTTATGCAGGAATGAAGGAGCACCTAGATAGAATATATGAGTTCGTTCAAACGGGAAAGGACCCCGACAGTATTAAGGATGCCCTGGAGAAACAGAAAGTTACCATGCAAGCACTGATACTACGATTTTTCATAAATTGTCTAATAAGAGAACGAGACAGGCCCGGAACAGAGCAGAGTGAATTAGATGCATTGAACAAGTGGGGTCAAAATATAGCCGATGGAAAACATGACAGACAAAATTGCATAGAGGCCATGTATAAAAAGATTAAGAAAGCAGTGATAGCAGTACACGAGAAAGAGAAAGAAAAGGCTCCCTCCGAGGAGGAAGAAGAATCTGAAGAACCAGAACCGACTACAAGTACTATAGCATATGTAGGTAGGGGAAACTACCTTAGGAAAGGTGTCCGTCCGGAAAGCAAGAGAGTTTTCTTCTCTGCCTTAACGAATCCGAATTCTGCTGAACATCAGTTCCAGGAAACTGATAAACGGCTTCGAGATCGAGTTGGGTACCATGTACTCAATTCTATGGATGAACAAGAATTAGCCCGATCAGCGGTATCATGGGCCGAAAATGCAGACATATATAATGATGACACCGTAGCACAGACATTTCTGAACCTCTCCCCCGACGAACAGAAATTAGCAGGGGTATATATGATTCAGCACCTTCTCATTAAGTACAGAAAACATTATTCCGATCCAGGTCCCTTACATGAGACACTAGAAGCACTACTGATGGATAGATGGAGAGGCTTAAGCACTAAATTAGTTCAAATAATTCTAGAACAACGACGCAGATATGACACCTTTGTAAGTCCTGAATATGTTCCCGCCCCACCTCCAGAAAGGAAAATGTACCATATGCAGTGCAGGGGTATTGAAAGTCAGAATCCCTTGCGAGAAGTGCACCCTGTTATGGGTGAGGATAAAATTTTGAAACGCGTGTATGTACACACGCCTCTGACTAAATTAGAACTGTTAGAAATGAAGAAATTAGTACCGTGCCATGATAAAGACCCTGCAGGTTTCCATAGAGAGCTCAAAGACATGTTACTGATGGGGGACTACACATATGATGATATCATGAAAATGTTGAAAGTATTATTGCCTACGGGTATATTCGAGAAATTAAAGGAAAAGGACTGGGAGGTGGGAGACGCAAAGATTGCCTGGGCAGAAATAGAGGATGAAGAAAAGAAACGGGTTCCAGGGTTAGGCCTTGGGGACAAAACTAAAGCATTACCAGGTTTGATAGTACAGGTCCTGCCCAGATTATTGACAACTAGAAAGGAGGATTGGGATGCAATCTCGTCCTGTAAACAGAAACATGATGAAGATACTAGCGACTTTTATTCAAGATTCGAGAAATGTTTTATTATCAATAGTGGCCTCCAGCCAAGTAGCGAGTCGTACCCACATCTTTTTGTATCAAAGTTAGTCGAGAATTCCCTACCGTTAGTTAAAAATAGAGTGTATAAAGTCGAGAGTACATGGCAAGCAAATACGCCATCCCAGATGTTACAAATGTTACAATATCACCAGAATAGAATTAGGGAAGAACAAGATCAGGAACAGAAACGCATGAAAGACACGAAAATGAAAATGTTAGTAGCCCAGACGGTCCCATCCGACAGTCACAGGAAAGGTACGACCCAGACAAGTCACGCTGCAGCTCCGGTTAAAGGGACATGCAATTATTGCAAACAGCCAGGTCACTACGTTCACGAATGTGCAGTTCTGAAACATAACATAGCGACAGGTAAAACTAAAGAGAGACCGCATCCGCCTAGACAAGACCATAACCAGCATCAGTCTACCCCAAATACACAGCCCATGCATGCATCCGCACAGACAGCACAGACCGTAGCAGTACCACAGCCACAGCCCATTGCTGCAACTCAGCAAGTCTCACAACAGATGTACCAGTATGCCCAGTCTGCTTACCCCGAATATTCCCGATATACATGAAACAGCCTAGAGAGGGAAGGTGGCTTGCCTCTTATCGAGATTCCTGTAGATCAAGAAGGTCCTTATGTACACAGTCAGGTATTGGGGAAAGATAGAAAGTTTTTAATTGACACAGGGGCAAGTCGCACTACAATAAGTCATGACGAAGTTCCAGGGGCACCCCTCTCAGGCTCACAAAATGTTTCCCTTGGTTTTTCAGGACAACCTATTGTAAATGAAGTATCAGAACCAGTTCCCCTGGCTGTGGGTCCATTATCACGCGTTACAGACCTGTTACTAACAAAATCATGTCCGGAAAATCTGTTAGGAATTAAAACACTGAAAGCTCTAGGAGCTATAATATGCTGCTCCCCGGAGGGAGTTAGACTCTTTCTGCGGGATTTCAAGGGTCATTACGTTCTTCGTGAGTTTGACGTCAGATTGAAAAATGTACCTGATTACTTGTGGGCAAAAGGCCCAACTGATGTAGGATGTATGCACATTACACCATACCGCGTTACCCTCAAGGCAGGTGTTGTATTACCCAGAATCAGACAATACAAGTTGCCACCCGATGCTGTAGCGGCTTTACTGAAAATAATTGAAGAGCTCATTGCCCAAGGAGTGGTCGTCGAGACCGACTCCAATATCTGTAATTCACCCATCATTCCGATTCTTAAACGTACTGATCCCAATGCACCGCCAGTATATCGGCTGGTGATTGATCTTCGAGAATTGAATAAATGCATTATCCCACAGTATCCTGTGGTCCCCGATATATCATCTCTATTGACTGCTATTGATTCAGAAGGGACGTTCTTCACTGTAATTGATCTCAAGAACGCCTTCTTCAGCGTGCCTATTGATCCCGAGAGCCAATATCTCTTCGGATTCTGTTTAAATGGACGCAGTTTCAAATTTTCGCGCGCACCTCAAGGATTTACAGAAAGCCCCAGCATCTATAGTCAAGCACTGAAAAGACAACTAGATTGTATTCAAATGCCAGTTAACACCGCTTTACTACAATACGTCGATGATCTACTGATCACCGCACGAAGTGAGCCCGAATGTGAAAAAGCATCACTGACAGTTTTACATTTCCTGGCTGACAAGGGACACAAGGTGTCTCCTTCGAAGCTACAATTCTGTGCTCAGCAAGTTGTGTACTTGGGTCACTTACTGTCCAAAGTGGGGAGACAGCTCACTCCCGATCGCATTCAGTTAATTATGAACATGCCGCAACCCAAGACACAAAAGGAAGTGCGGGCCTTCATAGGCCTCACCTCGTACTGCAGACAATGGATTCCCCAGTATGCATTCTTAGCTAAACCACTCATCCAGTTAACGACACAGGAGGCAGCGACTTCGACTGTCCTCCCTTGGACTCAGGAACACACACAAGCTTTTGAAGAATTAAAGAAAGTTTTATGCCAAGCACCAGTTTTAGCGACACCATGTTACAGCAAACCGTTTACACTTTTTGTTACAGAACGTGATGGTACAGCGTTGTCTGTCCTCACTCAAGACCAAGCAGGTTCACATAAGCCTTGTGCTTATTTTTCTAGTACATTGGACTCAGTAGCTCAAGCACTCCCTGCGTGCTTAAAGTCAGTAGCAGCAACAGCGTTAGCAATAAGACAAAGTGATTCAATTGTTTTAGGTCATCAGTTAACAGTTCAAGTACCACATTCTGTAGAGGTTTTGTTAAACAGAACCCAGACTCAACACTTAACTATAGCACGACTGACAGGTTATGAATTAACACTATTCCAGCCACACATAGAAATCAAACGTTGCAGCATCCTGAACCCCGCAACACTGTTACCTACAGTTATGACAGATCCAGCTCCGCATGATTGTATAGAAATAATTAATGCAGTAACTAAGCCTAGACGAGACTTAACAGATGTCCCATTGACAAATCCAGACCTGACACTTTATGTGGACGGTTCATGCATGAGAACAAGTACAGGAGAATTAGTGGCCGCGTACGCCGTGACCACTGAAACTGAAATTAAAGAAACACATCGTATTGACACCCTGTCTGCTCAAGCAGCAGAGCTCATCGCTCTGACCCGAGCTTGCATTCTAGCAAAGAACAGAAATGTTAACATATACACAGATTCCCGCTATGCCTTCGGAGTTGTACACGACTTCGGAGTCCTCTGGCAAGAACGAGGTTTTCTGACTTCTCATGGGGCCAAGATACAACATGGCCCCCTCATTCAAGCACTGTTAGAAGCAATACATTTGCCCTCGGGCATATCAGTCATGAAGTGTAAGGCACATACTAAAGTCACAGATTCTGTTTCCCAGGGTAACGACCTGGCAGACCAGACAGCAAAACATACAGCACTGACTCACACCCAGACTACTGATGTGACAAAGACAATAGTCCAGACCCAGTGTATGACAGTTAGAAATCCCGCCCTAGACGTAATTGACATCCAGACACATGCTACTCCAGAGGAAATAAAGAAATGGACTGAACTAGGAGGGATTCAGACAGATCAAGGTTGGGTGACGAAGGGAAAATCTATATGGTTTCTCCCCGACTCAATGGTTCAAGTCATGATAAATACAGCACATAGTCCTGCCCATCTTGGAGAGAAAGCCATGTTAGACAGTTTACAGAATCTCTGGTACAACAAACACTTACGAGCAGCAGCAAAACAGAAAGTGCGTACTTGCATGATCTGTTGTCAGTTCAATCCAGGTAAAAGCGTCCCTGTTGAGCAAGGTGGATTTCATCCTCCCGATCACCCTTTTGAAGTCCTCCAGATGGATTATATCCAGATGAATAGCTGTAGAGGATTTAAGTATGTCCTTGTAATTGTTTGTGCTCTGTCCCGCTGGACCGAAGCATACCCAGTCCCAGACTACACTGCTCCGACCACTGCCAGACAGTTGGTTCGTGAATTCTTCCCACGGTACGGTTTGCCCCGTGTCGTGTACTCAGATAACGGACAGCCGTTCTCGTCCGAGCTGATGAAACAAGTTTCCCTCTTGCTAGGATATCAGTGGAGGTTCCACTGTGTCCGACATCCCGAAGCAGCTGGCCTTGTAGAAAGGCATAATCAGACACTAAAGATCCGTCTTGCCAAGATCTGTCAGGAAAAAGGGGTCGACTGGATAGTCGCCCTGCCCGTGGCACTATTCTACATGAGAATGGTCGCCCACTCGAGATCAGGGCTATCCCCGTACGAAGTGGTCTTTGGCAGACCACCGAATATGTGGGGGACGCCCGTTCCGAAAAAGATCACTGATATTGATTGTAACATGTTGACAGATTACCTTGCCTCCTTGATGTCTGCACTCCAATCATGTCGTTCACAGGTTGCCGCAGCCTTCCCTGACAACACCGATGTAAAGGCGCATGAGGTCCGTCCAGGTGACCTGGTAGTCGTCCGGAATTTCGACCGGAAAAGTCCGCTGGAGCCCCGCTGGAAGTCTCCAAAGACCGTTCTGCTTACCACCAGGACCGCCGTGAAAATCGAGGGGAGAAAGGGGTGGGTCCACACGAGTCACATCAAGCTATGCAATGAACTAAAAAACGGACTGAAACAGGACTCTGACTCGTCCACCCCCACCAAAGACTGTGTTGAAGCACAAGACGTTACTGTGCCTAAAAGAGAAAAGACTCCTCAAGAACTTTACCGAATGAAGCTTCGATCTAGCAAGTCAGACAGTTTAATTGTTTAAGTCCTCCCCTAGGTGAATCGGTTAAATAGTTTCTGACATGTATCCCCTAGATCGAGTTAGAGAGAGAGAGGAAAAGAGAAGAACATATTGCAAATCACTTCGTAGTCACTGCATAGTGACACTAATAATCATGTTTATTCTGAGTATTCTAATTATTATTGCCAGCATTCTGCTTCCTATGTACTGGCCTATTTTCAGGCGTGAACAATCTGCTTACAATGTCTCTGCTGAACACTCTTTTAGTGAACTTCCTGCACATGAACTCTCTTACAGACTTGCGCTGCGCAACAATACATTCATTAGTATGTTACACCATTCCCATCAGACAAGTAATGCTACAGAATGTTGGATATGTGGTCGACTCCCTCCCTACCAGAATTACAAGGGAGCTCTGCCTCTCTTTCCGTACCCATTCACTCACAATGGCTCCTGTGGAGCATGGTTTAAAATAATTAATTCTTTAGATCCTGATATTGCTGTTTTCGATGGGGGCTGGGTTTGGGGAAACTTGAACTTAGTCCTGCTCAACGTCTGTTATCCTGATAAAGAAGGACTTCCCACTCGAATAGGAACTGATCTAGAAAATGAAGTATATGGATTAGGTAATTACACAATTAGCCTTATGATCCTCACTGTTGAATCTGAAACTGCTCCAGTTTTGCCCCATATGTTAGTACTACCAGTCACAGGTGAATTATGTGTTAGCAAGAAAGGTTCAGTACACGTAGGTCATAGTAAATGCACTACTGTGGTCGAGTTCAGTGACCATGGTAAATCATCTTTTAAAGCTACCAGTCATTCCTATTTTGTTTGTGGTCATACCGCATACATACGTTTGCCCCCAGATTGGGATGGTACCTGTTACATTGCCTTCCTTCTGCCACCTGTTTTTCTAGCTCCTCCTGATTACCATAGAAATACGAATCTAGCACCGAATAGACCCAAAAGAGATATTCCCCTTGTCGACTACACAGAAACGGCATGGGAACAGTACACTGATTTCAATAAAGGATTCTTTTTCTTCCTAGGACCTGTCCAAAACAGTAAATTAATACGCAGATTAACGAGAACACTTGAAGCAGTAGTGAACGAAACTGCCTCCGCTCTAGGTAACTTAACAGAGGAGCAGTCTGCTATACGGACTGTTGTCCTTCAAAACCGTCTTGTGATTGACGTCATCTTGGCAGATAGAGGTGGAGCCTGTAAGGTCATCGGGTCAAGTTGCTGTGTTTTCATTCCACAAAACGCACCATCTGTCTATCAAGCTATCACCCGTTTACATAAAATTGCAAATCAGATACATCAGAATCCAGGCACCTGGACTTGGTCCGGTTGGTTCTGGACTACGTTAACAGCTTGGGGATGGAAGATCTTATCCTTCCTAGGCATCGGCCTTGTTATAGTATTCAGTTGTTGCCTATGCCTGCAGTGTGGGCCAGCGATATGTGGACTGTGTGCCACATCCTGCATCGAGCATTCCAGTTGTCTCTCAAACAGTCAAAGAAAGAAAGACGAACATATAATGTTACAAGAACAAACAGATCGATTTATGAGGATCGATATACCATGAAGGGTCCGTAGGGAACAAGGAGGGAATGAGGTAATATAAATTTTATGGTCATGTTGTGTTCCCTAGCGAGTACCCCACCGACTCCATGTACGAGTTAAAAGTGCATGTAACTTCCCTCCTGTACCAGCTATGAAGACGCAAATACACTTGCGTCCAACGTTAACTTGTCCTCTTTCAGACCCACCATGAATGGGTTTGATGGTCCGTTCCTAAGTATGCTATGCCAACGTCTTTCTGAAGTGTACTCCTACGTTTTTCAGCTTGGCTGAAAGTAGGCCCTGAATCTCTGCCATCGAGCCTCTTTTTCTGGCTTCTGACTGCGAGGGCCCCTGCCCAAGCAGCCCCCGTACCCGTGAACTCTGACTTACTTCTAGCGCGGCCCTCCGTGCTCAGCTCAGCCTGCTGCCTGCCAAGATTGACTATAACCTTCGAGTTATCTGTTTTCCTCCCCGAAGATACATTCCAGCCTGCTAGCTTCAGTAAACATCCCTCCCCAGCTACAGGGCTAAAGGGCCGACCTGTCTTTATGCAAGTAATTCATAGCCTCTGTTGCCATGCTTCCATGGAAGGCCCCATGCCCCACGCTTCTCATACAGACATTCAGGCGCTTATACACGCACTCACAGCAAGTATAGAATAGCTTCTGCTCTAGAGACCTTTCTGCCCAGATAGCTTAGTTCCTAAACATCAGATATCAGATATGATAGAAGCACAAGTTGATCTGACATGCCAGACTTCTGTCTCTTTCCGTCAGTGTAAATGTCAAGTCCCCTGCACCCCGTCTATCACACGTCATGCAGCTGCGCGCGCATCCAAGCTCCCGATTTCTGCTGACATTGCAACATTCTGTTAGCACCACCCCTTGGTGCCACCCACTTGCGTCACCTATCAGTGACGTTTCTAGCACACACCCTAGTTCACGCCTAGTTTACGCCTCTTGATGATGTACTAGCACCACGTGTATACTGTTATCTTGTCTTCTCTCAGCTGTTACGCCTCTTACATTGAACACTATGATGTAAATCAAGTATATAAGCTATGTATTGTCAATAAACGTTGGCGCGCTCACCATCTATCCCTTCTGACACCCTGTGTGGTGGTCAGAACATGATATCCTGATTCCTTTATGAGGAATAAAACCCTTAGAAACTCTTACACCACGGACTCTGTTTTCCTTCATTCCGATTGAGTTATTATTGATTAAGTACTTACCTGCATAGAAATTAAGAGAGTAAATTAATTATTTACATCAGTGGTATGGGGTTTGGGATAAATGTGAGAGTGGATGTAGAGGTTATATTGATAGAGGTATAGGATGAGAAATAGGGTCGTGCATTGGAAAGAGTAGTAAAAATGATTTGAGATGAGTCAGAGAGTTGAGGTGGAATATATATTAAGAGAGGCACATGGTGAGAATAAAGGCAGTGCATTGGATAAGGTGAATTGGAAGAACGTGATAAATATATAGAACCATAAGTACACTGAAAGTATACAGATGCATAAAGGAAGAAAATATATGTAGAATAAAGATATTGATAGAGGTATACAGTGAGAAATAGGGTAGTGCATTGAATATGCTTTTTTAGGAGAACAGTAATAAATATATAGATCTAAGTACATGGAAGGTATATATATGCATAAAGGAAGTAAGTATATGTAGAATAAAGATGCATTATATGAACTCTGATTTTCAAGTGTTGTACTCAAAAATGTATTTTAATAATAAAAAAATCATAATTATTCTACGTTTGTACAAAGCAATACACTTATATAAGTGCATAACTATAGTACAAATAAATGCTTATATACAGAGGCATATGCTGTATATTTCTGTTTGTGTATGGTGCTTATATGGGGAAGAGACAATTCTTGAGTAGTTTTCTGAAGATAAGGTGGTTGTCCGTGAATCATATGTTGAAGAGTAAAGAGTTCCATAGTATGGATGCTTTAACAGAGAAGGATGTGCCACCCATGTTTTTTTTCTTGTATCATGGGGTTTTGAGATGAGATGCTACTCTAGATCGGAGGTTCCTTTGTTGAATGTGTTTGGTCATTTTGTTCCTGATGAAGAGTGGTCCCATTCCATGTTTTTCTTTTTGGGTGAAACAGAGCAGCTTGAACATGGATCTACTGCCAACCTGTAACCAATGCAGGGCGTTCAAAGCAGGAGAGATGTGGTCTCACGGTTTGCTATGCAAGAGTAGTCTGGCAGCCGAGTTCTGAATCTGTTGTAGCCTTTTCAAGGTCATTAAAGCTGATTAATGGTAGAGGCTATTGGCGTACTTGAATTTATACAAAACTAGGGAGATGGTAGCTTGGACCTTGTGAGGAAATCCTAAATGGGGGAATATTCGTCACAGAGTTTTCATAGTAACAAAGCTTGATCTTGCTAGTTTGTCCACTTGGGTATTCATTGATAGCTTAGAGTCCATGGTCATTCTGAGGTTTCTTACTTCCTTCGATACTTTAAGCAGTGATCCCAGTTGATCAGGCCAGGCGGCAAGCGGGTCATAATGTTTTGAATAGCCACACATGAATATTTATGTTTTGGAAGCATTTAATTTGAGATGGCTCAAAGTCATTCATTGATCCGCGTCTCTGAGACAACTGAAAATTGGTGAGTTTCCAATGTATTGGGGGCATTCCAGTTGAAGAATTAGTTGTGTGACATCTGCATAGTTATAGCATGTGAGGTGAAATTGATTGATCAGTACCGGTAATGACTTCATGTAGATGTTGAAAAGCATGGGTGAGATGACAGAGCCTTGAGGGACCCCTGCTTTTGTGGAATATGGTTTGGACATTAAAGGTGGAGTATGGATGACATTAGTTCTGTTTCGAAGGTAGGATGCAATCCAGTCTAGAGCAGTCCCCTCTATGCCTTCTTCGTAGATTCTTTGTACCAGAGTATCATGGTCAACCGTGTCCAAGGGAGCCAAGAGGTCCAAAATGAGTAGCGCAGCAACCCTGCTGTGGTTAACTGTCTTCTTCAGGTCATCCCAGATGGCAAGGAAGAAAGATTCTGTGCCTCTTCCCAGATGGAATCCTTTTTGGAAGTCTGAAAGTATGACATTCTCTTCAATGAATTGTGACATCTGGGGAAACGCTGCTCTTACTATCAGTTTGCCCAGGAAGGGTCTATTTGTAAGGGGTCTGTAGCTGTCAGGGTTCAGTGGGTCCAGTTTGTTTTCTTTAGTAAAGGGCGTATGTTTGACTTTTTGAGTTCTTCTGGAAATATTCTGATAGTTAAAGAATCATTGATGATTCTTCTTACTGGAGTGGCTGCAGAGGTTGGTAGAAGAATTCTCTTGAAAATGTGCATTGGACTCGGGACAGAAGAGCTGCAGGCAGCCCTGTTTGCTTTGACCAGGTCCATAAATTCATCATATGTGCAAGATATGGTGGATGTCCAGTGCCAGAAATCCTGCACTAGTTCATACAGCGGGAAAGAGTGTGCTGGTTAGTTTCTGGAGATAACACATGGTGGCATGTTGTATGCTTTGATCTACCTTGCCCAAAATTACCTGAAAGGTGGCTTTGAGAGCTAGATGCACAGCTAGCATATTGAGGAAGTTGATGTGGCTCCCCATATTGTTGGGAGGCCATATTCCCTGAGTCATGTTATTGAGATGCACTCAGACTGCAACAGAGGCATCCTTGATAACAGTCATCTGCGGAATGGGATCGAAGAAAGGCTTTCCCAGCACCAGATTGCTGACAAGTGGTCCTCCAAACTTAAGCCTTGTCTTGCTTTAGTTGCTTAGTGGATGGGGAAAAACAGCTTAAACTCAACATACGTAAAACCAAAGTCATAGCGAACCAACCTAATCTTTGGGGTCTACAACGGTGGCAAGAGAAGCGGAGACCATTTCCTATACCAAAGCAGGCAGTTTAAGATCTTGACATAAGGCTAGAAAGCAAGCTCATGATGAACTATCAAACAGGATATCAGCTGGATGCTTTGGCCTTCTCAGATGAAGGACGAACTTACTCTGGGTACTTCACACTCCCACCAAAGAATTACTGTCTTGGCATCATCATTTCTCACCTAGATTATGGCAATGTGCTTTATCTGGGTGCGTCCACTTGCTCTTTGATTAGAATAGATATCACACAATGTGGCTGTTCACCTTCTTTGTCATATTTCCAAGCATACTTATGTTTCTGTCTAGCTTTGTACTCTTCATGGGCTCACTATTAATAAGCGCATCACGTTTAAAGCCCTCTTTTACATGTATAAATCAGTGCGTAAGGATCTGTTTCAACCTTACCATCCTAACAGATCTTAATGTTCTGGTAACCAAAATCTAGTAGTCATTACTTTCATCAGTCTAGGAAGACAGTGAGGCCTTTCATTTACACATTGTGGGTGCAAATTGTGGATCACTCTAACCTTCTTTAAGGTTTTGGCCTTCTGCGGAGTTTCCATAGAAACTGTGGTTGTTCCACCGCTGAAGATAGCTATGAGTACTGGTCTTCACCAACACTGTACCTACCCAGTGAGCCATTGCTAAAGACCCTTATGTATTTGTGCTTATTGTTTATCTCGACTTTACCAGCAACTATGTGGCCATGCTCTAAGAACTATGTAACCTTTGTTATGATGTAACCTGTAACTATGATCTGATGCACATGTTAAGCGCTCTGATACCTCCAGGTCTAGCCAGCGCTATATAAAACTCTTGAAAATAAAAAATAAAAATAAATAAAAATAAAATAAAATAAAAAAGGTGCAGCAGCTGCTGAAATGCCAAAACTCTGTTGGTTGGGACCAGTCGGGGTTGAAGGTGGCACTTGTTGGCATTTATGGTGAACTCCAAGCTTCTTTACCAAGGAGATTACAACCAGAGTGTGGGCTAGGCTTCCTGCCTCTTAATCAAGGAATCATGGAGGTATGGGGGAGAGATGAGTGTAGAAGAGTAGCCCCCACTGGCAGGCATTCTGTGAACAATTTTGGAGAAGTGGTAATCCCCAAAAAGTAGTATTTTTAACTGGCAGTGGTGTCCACTTACCACAAAGCGAAGGCACCAGTGGTGAGCAAGGTGGATGGTTATATGAAAGTAGGTATGTTTGTGGTAATGCTGTCATGTGGTTGCCTTAGTGGAACAAAGAAAGACGTCCTGCAGGGTTAATAAGTGAAAATGCTACGACAGAATCTATTTGCTGAGGGGCCTGAGGACCAGGATTGGTGCAAGAGAGTATCCTTTTTGGGAACGAGCAAGAAAAGAGAGTAGGTGCTCATGGCCTGGTGTTACATAACATGAGAAGGTGAAAATTTCAGCAGGACTTATCTGGGACTATGTGTCCAAATCGCACTCCATCTGGCGAAACGTTTGAGTTTCATCCGGTCCAGAACAACCAGATATCCCTTGTGCCACTTTATGCTTTTAGGAATTATATTACAGTTTATTATTTAAAAATTCCATTCGACGTTTCTACTGATTGGATTTTTGTAATTTTGATAGATTTTATTCATCAACTTAATTACAATTTTGCTAACCTAGTGTGTAATCTTTTTATATTGTGTTTTCACAAATCTACAAGGGTTCAAGCATCAGGGTCTGGAGCCACAAGGTTGGTTAGTGCGGGCCCCATTCTGCCCTCCCATCCCCTAGGGTCAGCACCCTGCATCTCCTGCCCCAGGCTACTCCCTTCATGGTGATATTGAAAAATGTCTCTCTACAAGCAGCTGTAGGCAGGAAGATTGCAACCAATTGACAAGTTGCAAGCTGTGAGCCCCCTGCTGATGGAGAAATTTCCCTAAAGGACAAGAAGAGATAAGGGGAGGGAAAACAGTAAATCGACCTTCACAGCCTGTTGTTACCGGGGAGCAGGACAGACTTTCACTCCTTTCTCCCTTCCTCCACAAGGCGTCTCCTCTGTATGTGTAAAATCAATTCTATGGAAGGACGGAGAGGGAGGCGGATGCCAAGAGCAGAGCGGGGAGAGATAGGGGAGCGAGACCTGTGCTGACTTGAGCGGTGCCGTGAGGGAAACAGCTGTGTGCCTGGCAGTAGCGGAGCCCCAGGAAGCGGAGCGCCGGGAGACTCCCTCCCGTTACAAACTACATTGCCCAGCAGCCTTAGGGGCGCCCGTGACGCGAGGATAGCGCACGGAGGCGCTTGAAAAAGCGACGCACCCTCTCGCCCCGCGAGTCACGCGCGGGAGGCGGCAGGGCAGGGCAGGGCCACGACCCCTGGCAGATCGGATAACGGACATTGAACTGATTCGTCCTGTAGTGAGTGCCTTACTTTCTCATAAACCAGTGGTGATACTGATATTGTTAATCGATTTAAATGGCCAAATTGCTCTCTGGTTAAACTCCTGTACTAGCTGGGACCATGGATAACTATATGGTCAAAATGGTCACAAAAATTAACTCTGACCGCCGCCAGTCGCTGAGTCGGATTAGTCCCCCCTCTTCCCCTTCGCCTGCAGTCGACCCTGTTGTTGTTGTCCTAGATAATCCTGAGGATATGGTTATGAATGAGGGAGCTCTATCTGTCCCACCTTCTGTAGTGTCTGATTTGGATTTTGCTTCTACATTGGCGGATATTTGTGTCAACAATGATGCATCGCCACCTTCTCCCACTGTTGTTTCACCCGTTGTCCGCCGTTCAGCTAGGGCTTGTAGAAGACTGATCAACAAACGTGGGGGGCAACATAAGACCAAGAATACTGTAGGCTCTCAGCCAGTCCGGGTGGAGGCAACGAACGACAATAGTACGGGGGGAATCAATGAAGCTGTAAACGGTGACCACCTTCAACTACTTGCAGACATGCTGTCCTCTAAACTGGAGTTAATGATCAATCCATTAATGGCAAAAGTAGATATGGTGTCAAAAGAAGTAGCTAGACTAAGCTCACTCTTCTCCCCTTCAGCGCAAGTAGCTGCTGAAAATATCACAAATGCACATCGAAAATGTCATTCCTGAGGGTGTTGTAGCGAAGGGGGTTGACTATAAATTAGACCAAGTCTCAAAGGAGGTTTCCAGACTCGGGTGTCTTTTGTCCACACATTTGTTAGGGACGAAGACGCCCCAGACTGTAGGCTCAGGTACATCTGCAAGAGGAGCTACAGCAGTGGCTTCTGGATCAAATAGTAGTAGGGGGGCAGTAAGCAGTAAGGGGGTTAAAGGTACACTCACGGGACTATCATTCCCGTAATCTCCGCCCAACCTCTGTTAACACCTGATATTATAGCTCCTACCCCACTGAAGCCATTAGATGCTAATAAGACTTGCGAAAATAATACAGGGGGGTCAATGGGGAGGAAAAAACCTGTAGTGAACCTACCTCCTGATTGTGCACCATATATTGTGGTCCTGACAAACGTCCCGACAGTAGACCCAAACTCATTTGAAGCCCGGGATGAGTTAACCAGTTCTCTAGGAAACAAAGTCCTTGCTTGGCTAAACAAGTATTGTGGGTTTCCCATGGCTTTCTACAACGACATAGTGTCAGTGCGCAGAGCTAAATGGATTGGCACCTCAAGAAAATCTTGCAGAGGCGACTGCGTTATTGTAAACTTAAGACACCCGCAGCACGTTGCAACTGTACTATTAAGAGCGGCCTCCTTACCGGTCAGCGAGGATAATATAAGTGTACGCCCGTTGGGGTATTTCTATAACCACCTGAGCATGACCCCTACCTCTAACTCTCATGTTGGTCATTATACTCCTACTTATCCCTCAAATAGACAGGCCTTTCTTCCTGGATTACCACAAGTTCCTCAACCATCTATGAACATGGACTCTTATTGTTATAACCTGTGTAGACCTAATCCTCAAGCGTTGCCATTTGTGCCCTTGTTTAATCGGTTTGCACCTCTATCATCTTTAAGTGAAAACGATTGACTGCCTACTATTGAGGTTTCCCAAAGTGCATGTTGCCGAATAACGACTTGGAACATTGCCGGTATCAGGGCCAAGGCCGGGATTAATGATTGGATTAATTTACTAAAGACCTTTGACATTATTGCACTTCAGGAAACCTGGGACCCTTTGAATAGTTTCTCCTTGGATGGTTACACACATTTTTCTGTGCCCGCCTCCAGTGGAGGGGCTGGCAGACCAAAGGGGGGCTTGTTAATTTTGTTTAAAACGTCTTTAAAAGGGGTGTTAACACAACATAATTCTGGTTCTCAAAACTGTTTGATTGTTGAACTCAATCCCCCTTTTTTTTCGAATATTTTGCTTATTCATTTTTATAATTCTAGTCCTAATGATGACACTAGGCAGAATTTAGATATATTTGATTCTTTTTTGTCAGTCTACAGAACCAAGGTTAAGGAGTTTGCAGTCATTCTTCTAGGTGACTTTAATATCCATCTCTGCATCCAGACATGTACAGGTTCTCTAGAAGAGGGGCCTCCGTACTCTTCATTAACACACTTTGAGCACTCTACTAGAGGGGAAACCCTTGAGACTTATCTGAATGCTTGGAACTTGTACGAGTCAAGTTGTGGGGAATTAGATAATAGAACTCCCACCTTCAAAGGTAACGGTGACGGTACTGTAATCGATTATATATTTATGTCTTGTCAGATTTTAGAAAGGGTGGTTCACTACGGTGCTATGGTCTCAGTATTTAGCGACCATACCCCGTTGTAGTGGAGGTATTGTCAACTGCCTTTTTAACCTACTGTGGGCCCGATGGGAATAGAGATCAGGATGTGGTGCTAATGGATCAGGGTCGCAGACTCAAGTGGTCTTCTGTTGTTCCTGAGGACGTCCTTTATGCAATCCTTGATAGTACTGGAAATGATGTTTTAACATGTCTGGACGCAAGGGCGTCAAATGACCAAGTAATGTCTGCCTTTGGGAACATCTGTAACTCCATTGACACTAGCCTGACAAACAATAAAAAACTGTCAAAGCCAAGAGAGAAAAAGTGGTTTGATCATGCGTGTTCAAGAGCTCACGCCGACTTGCTTAAGGCCCTTAAAGCTGTCCCTAAAGATCGTCCATTAATAACCATATTAAGATCTTCGTATAAGAAAGCCATAGAGAATAGAAAGAAGGAGATCAGGGAATTAGCTTGGTCAGAATTGTCTGACCCTGAGATTGTTAAAAATAGTGCTGATTTTTGGAGGGTAGTTAATCATCCTTTTTTCTCAGATAAGAATCAGGCCTCCCTTGAACTAAACATCTCGGATAGTGAATGGATTACCCATTTTGAGACGATATATTCGAGCAACTTAGTTGATGATTTGATAGATAGTCTTTCCTTTTCTCAGAAGACACAGGGTGTTGTTTTTGAGGCCTCGGAAGTTGAAATTGCTATTGACCAGACTTTAAAAAAAAAGGCCCCTGGGCCAGATGGAGTCCCAGCTGACTTTTTTAAAACGGACACAAAGCTTTGGTCGAGGGTGCTGTGCGGTGTTTTTAATGCTATAACAAGAAACAGTATTCCAGCTTCCTGGAAGGAGTCCGTAATTATCCCCGTCTTTAAGAAGGGAAGTAGGGTAGACCCAGCATGTTATAGCCCGATATCCTTAATTGATTCTTCAGTAAAAATTTTGGGCAGGGTCATCCTACTTAGAATTCAGGCTTGGCTCGATGATAGAGGGGTCCTATCCAATCTGCAGTACGGTTTTAGAACTAAACGGGGTACTATGGACCAGTGCCTTAATCTGCAGATGTTAATAGACAAATACACTAGGGCGAAAGATGGGTTGTTATATTTAGGGTTCATGGACCTATCTTCGGCCTTTGACCTTGTGAACCGCACCAAACTGTGGCACATTCTTGCCGATCTGGGTCTCGATCGTGCGCTTGTTAATCTTTTAGCCGATCTCCACTCAGACCTTCAGGCCTCTGTTAGGGTTGACTCAGGGGGACGACGCACCAGTCGTTTTAAGTCCAAAAGAGGGGTGAGACAGGGGTGCATTTAGGCACCCCGGCTCTTCACAGTTTATATCAACGCCCTCGAATCCGAGCTGAAGACTGCAACGTTGGACATACCGCGTATAGGGGAGACAATTGTTCCTGTCCTCCTGTACGCAGACGATGCGGTGCTTTTGTCCCGCACAGGCCTGGGTCTTCAGCGGTTATTGGACGTTTTTGGCCGTTTCATGACATCTTTAGATCTTAAGATAAATGCCAAAAAGTCTCAAGTAATGATGGTGGGTAAAGGTTCACGCTGCAAGAAAGCTAAAACTTTTTATTGTAGCAAGGCAGAAATGCATAGAGTATCAACATTCCCGTATCTAGGAGTTACGTTTGAAGATAAAGGGAGCTGGGGTCCTCAAATAAGAAACAGACATAGCGCCCTAGTAAGAACATCTTCTGCCATTTTGAGTTTCAGCAGAAGGTTGGGGGCTAGGCCAATCCCAGCCCTCATGACTATCTATAACGCCAAGTGTGTGTCGGTTGCAACTTATGGCTGCTCTTTATGGGGATATGGGTCGATAGACTGCCTTCAGGCTTCTGAAAATAAATTTTTTAGATCAGTCTTGTCTGTACCCCAGTCGACACCTTCTTATTCTGTTCACTCTGAATTGGGGGCTGATTTTATTACTGACATAATTCGAGTGGCCCCCCTAATTATGTGGCTTAAAATCTGGCTTAACAGCGAACTATCTCTAAATCAGGCCATTTTGAGGGATTGTCTCCTACCTGATAATGTCCAAAAAATTAAGTGGCTAACTTATGTTAGAAATGGTTTTAGCGCTCTGGGACGACCTAACCTCTTTTCCTCACCGGAGTCTATATCCCGGGCTGACATCGCTAAAACTAAAAGCGACATGCTATTGAGGCTATCGCTAATAAGAGAGGAAAAGGAATTAATAAAACCTTTGGTTAGAGCACACCTTTTGGTCGCAAACCCACCGGGTCCTGAATTCTACCTCACTCTGGTTAACCGGCCCTTTCATAGGTTTTTATTAACTCGTTTTCGCCTGAACATGATTCACCTGATATTAGGCCAGTACACATCCTGGTGTAAACCTGATGAATTTCTTCCTTGTTCTTGTGATATCTTTTCTATCAAAGATACTATGCATTTTACCATGTTTTGTGGGCATTTTATAGTGGAAAGGAGGAAGTATCTTGTGCCAATCTTAAAAAAGGCAGGGTTTCTGCAAGTTAGACCTGCACTCCTTTACTTGCAGCTGCTAAATGACCCTAGCATTATCTTTCATGTAGCAAATTATCTGGTATCTGCGGTGCGCACAAAGAAAGGACTTATGGTGAAAGAGAGATTGGACACATTGTTATGATGTACTGCACCTTGCATTTTACTGGTCAAATGTCATTTTAATTATATATCAGGATTACGGGGATGGCGGCACAATGTATTTTAACCTTTTTATGACAAAGTTAATAGTGATGATTTTTAAAACATCAGGAATTTTGTTTTTAAATAAATCATGATATGTGGTTTTTAATTCTAAAATGGTATGTTTTTAATATTGTGTAACGTATGTTTCTTTATTATGAATGTATGTTTCTTTTTGTACCGTGCCTTTTTTTGATATTGATTTATCGAATAAAAGATCTTTGACTGACTGACTGAATTGGCTAATAAAGTGGTCCATTGTGCAAATTGCGGACTAAGAGGACTTGTACTACTTCATCATCATATCAACCTTGTTAGCTGTGTCCCTTGAGTGGGTAATACTCCCATTCCTGATGCCTCAGACTGTTTTGGAGACTCTGGGGCACTTCCTTCCTCTTTAAAAAAAAGTTTTAAAAAGCTAAAACGGACTCCTTGCACAAATAAGTACAGCCAAATGTCAATCTCAGAAGTTTGTTTTTTAAAACAAAAACATCATTTTGGGAAGGTTTTGATGCTGCTTGAGAAAGATTCTTCTCCAGATTGCAAATGCTGTGCGTTCGGTATTGCGATCTTCACAAAACTACCGTGGGAAGTCCGATGGCACCCCCGAATGACGTGTTTGCGATCGCACACTCTTGGGGGACCGGGCGGCCGGCTACCAAATCTTGAGGCGCTCTCGAATGCATGGAAAATCTTGTTGGGGATCAAAGGCACCCGGTAAGTTGCTCCTGCGTGTGCAAAAATGCACTTTGGGTACACAAACCCCCAAAAAACTCTGCTCCAGTGCGGAGTGCAGAGTTTTGGGTAACTCTTCGTTACCTCGTAAATCTGGAAATGTGTCTTGTTCCATGGGTGGTGCATGGGAACACCCAGATCAACACCCATGGAACGCCCCTTTCACGCAAAGTGCTGAGTATAAAGGGACCATATTGACAAGGACAGGATACGCCATGCAGGGTGGCTTATCCTGTCCTTGTAAATATGGAGCAGTAACATGCGCCACCAGTACGTCACAAAAAGTGAGGAACTGGTGGCGCAGGGGGCTTGTTAATCTTTCCCACAAAGTGCAAATGATGTTCAGATCAGTTGTACTCTAGCACGCAGGTAATGTGCAGGCTAGAGGAGAGCCGACTGATAGACCTACATTAAACGAATATTCTACCACTAAAACATAAATATAAAAAGTGGATATTAAAAATAAACTGTTAGACCTGGCATCCTTGGAGTGGTTTTCTCAGAATTTTTGCCTCTACCTCCTGTGTTTTTGATGCTGTGCTAGATTTAGTTTTTTCTGTATTAGTTGCCTTGGGAGCTTTGTTACTGCTGGTCAAGAGTTCACTCTACAATTGGTAATGTGATTGGTTTGTCATTATTGTCATTATTGGCATATTGGTTTAACAGTAGGTCCCTAGTAAAGTGCACTACCCGTGCCAGGGCTGGTAAGTCAAATGCTACTAGTGGGCCTGCAGCACTGATTATGCCACGCATATTAGTAGCCCGAAAAAGGTGTATCAGGACTGCCACTGCAGTGTCACGCCCAGTTTGCTAACTGCCATGTTGACATGGCAAGTGCACCCATTTGCCAGGTCCTACACTTCCCTTTCCTTACACCTAGGACACCCCTATGGACAGCCCAAGGTACCTCCTGGGCAGGGTGCAGTGTATGTGAAAGGTAGGACATTTACTGGTGTGTGTACCATGTCCTGATAGTGAAATACTGCCAAATTCATTTTTCACTACTGAAAGGCTATCTTGTCCATAGGACAGAATGTGGAATGCTGTGTAACATTTTACAAGCATATCTTCCCATAGGAGTGAGATAGAAATTTGGAGTTTGGTATCCCTGACAAATCTTTTAGGAGGGAAGATTTCTACATTCTGTGTTTGGAAATAGCAATTTTAGAAAGTGGCTATTTTCTTGTGTGCCTCTGCCTGGTTGTGGATTGACTGTCTGGCTTTGGAGTGACAGGAGCTGGGGTGGCACTTGGAGTCTGGATGAGTCAGCCTGGGCTGAATAGGCAAATCTGCATTCGTAGTGGGGGGAGGAGTAGTACCTGTCCCTGACTAGGGCTGTGCCTGGGTTACAGAAAAGACTGGCTCCACCTCCTGCTGTGCGTCTGAAGACTCTGGCCCACATTGACAAAGGAAGAAGTTGTGCACTGGCAGAGTGCACCCAGAACTGGTTTGGACTGGGTTCAGTACCTCTTACAACTAGAGAACAAATACATTTGGGTTATAAATATTTGAGCTAAAATCCCTGTACTTTAGATCATCCTGGAATCAAGAAGATTTTTTACTGAGGAGAAGAAAGGAAGAAACTGAGAAGAAGGATTGCCCTTGCTGTGTATTCTAGGGCTAACCTGCAGTTGTTATTTCTACCCAAGGAAGGAAGAGGACTTTGCTGTGTGCTGTGTCCCCTACTTGAAAAAGATCTCCAAGGACCTGAGGAGAGCTGGCCTCCTGTTGTGGAAACTCAGGGACCTCAAAGTTTTCCAAAGCTGTCTCAGCACTGCTGTGTGCATGTCGCTGCACCCAGCAAGAATTGCACTGTGACCTTCATGAAGCCTGCGCCCCGTGATGCTTTGTGCGTGTGTCTGCACCAAGTTCTGCTGGCCCTGTGATCGTTGAAGAATCTGCAGCGTCATGTGAAGAAGGAGGTAAAGGTCTTCCCACCCGTCATCTGTGTGGATCTGCAAGCCGCAACGTGCGGCCCCTTAGGGCGAGAGACGTTCCGATCCCTCTGCCTGATCACCGCTCACGGCCCGAGTCCTGGGAAGAGGCCGCACTGCAGCAGGAAGTTGCGAGGTGTCACCCAGCAACAAAGGACACAGTGATTATTGACACTTCCATGAACTTAGCCACGCCATTCACGACTTAGCCTTTTCATCACCGCAACGGTCGGGCAACCGTGAATAATATTTTCTACCCTCACTTGCTATTGATCTTAATAGAGACCTGGAACTCCCCTTCACTCGCCGATTATCGACTCCACTCAGCTATATGCATGGTTTTTCACTCGCCGCAATTTTCATGTCACTCATGTTTTTTTAAATTGTTCCTTACATGCTGATACTTATATACAATTTCTGTTTTTCCTTCCCCCTTGCCTCCCATTTCCTTCATGTAAAGTAATGCGATAATAGGCATTGTGTTAATAATTGTTGAACAAAACAATAATGCTGATAATTCTTGTCCTGATGATGATGTCATAATTTAAAAAAGGCATCGAAACGTCATCGACAAAAAACCCCATATGCAATATGATGAATGCTATATTGTTTGACGCAATGGTATGGTTATGTTTAAGAGATTGAGTCTGTAGCACTGAACAATAGTATACAGACAGATTTTCGCTTGGCCTTTTTGGCCATTTCTTTGTTGTTTTGTCTAAAATGTTGTGGGTCACGGCTGTGCCCACTTGTTATCTTGGTCTTAAAACTCTCTCTATGAACTTGATCATTTAAAATAAAATTCTTGTCCGGCTGGACAAAGAAACATACTACTTATTAGGTGTATGTTTATTATTTTTTGCTATCCTGTCCACATATAGGGACCATTGTCTTTTGTAAATTGATACTGCCCAAGGTCCCTATGATATACCTTTTGGGTTCCCTTGTTCTTGTGAAAATGAAGTCTCAGGGACAACAGGCTTCAACCCCCAGCTCCCCAGAGTTCTTTGGAAGTGCCTGCCGCTGTTTTGGGCCTTCTGAGGGACGGGTGATGCAAGGAGCTGGAAGCACGACTCAAGAGGATGAAGCGTGTCGCCGTCGCAGCTGCTGCCGTCGCATCTCTGAACAAGGGTGTCGCCGCTGTAGCTGACGCATTGCACCACATCGAGAGAAGCGTCTCGCACCAAAGAAACGTGTCGCCGTCGCAGCCGCTGCCGTCGCATCTCTGAACAAGGGTGTCGCCGCTGTAGCTGACGTATTGCACCGCATCGAGAGAAGCGTCTCGCACCGAAGAAGCGTGTCGCCATCGCAGGCGTTGCAGTCGCATCTCTAAACAAGGGTGTAGCCGCTGTAGCTGACGCATTACACCGCATTAAGAAAAGCGCCTCAAATCCACGGAGAAGAGTGTCGCCGCCAAAGCCACCATCATCGCATCTCTGAACAAGGGTGTCGCCGCTGCAGCTGACGCTTCGAGCCGAGACCTCTCGCAACATCGGAGAAGCGTGCCGCATCTGGAAGATCTTCACATCTTTATTTCTTTGCACTGGAACTTTGCCGCATTTCCAACGCTGCAACACTTTTGTTGTGGAAGCACAACGCATCGCAAGGATTCATTGACTTAAATTGTCGCATTTTAAGAACTGAACAGAGCTAAGCAAAAACTACCATTTTAAGTACAGTATTGTGGATTTTTGTTGTTTGTGGTCTTGTAATAGGTCTATATAAGGAATACTTATTTTTTATATAAAACCGGTGGGTGTTCATCTGTAGTGTTGTTATTTGATTACTGTATGTGGTCACAAATGCCTTACACACTACCTCTGAGATAAACCTGTCTGCTCATGCTAAGCTACCAAGGAGGTGAGCAGGGGTTATTTTAGGAGTGTAATCCCCTTCTCCTGACTAGAGGCAAGGGTCCCTATTTGTCACAAGTAACTACCTGTGACAACTAGAGACCCCCAAATCTAACAGAAAACATGAGAGGGAGAAGTGCTCTCCCTTGGGCCAGAGACCTGTAATACCTAGGGCTCTCTGAGGCCCTGGCAGCTGCAAAGTAAAGGCCGGAGGTTGTGGACTCAGCGGCCCTCCCGTTTCTGCTTTGCCGGCAGCCCTGTTGAAGGCTCCCATGGAGAGGGGGCCTCGTCGGAGCGTGGACATCCATCAGATACGCGGATGCCCTAATTCTGCCTCGTAGCACTCGAGAGGGGGTTTACATGTTGAATCGCACCTGGTTCGAGATAAGCTGGCTAGCCGGGAGACTGTTGAGGATCCTTTGCAATACGCGCCCGTACCGGCACAGCAGAGAGTTGCAGTACCGGGGCCTCCTCCCCTAAGTCTGTTTTTTTCACCACGCCTTTTGAGCCATATTTTTGCGGTGTCAGATAACGGAGTCAGTACCACAGGGGAGACATACATCTGTGATTATTTTGCATTAGCTGAAATCAATAGTCTCTGTAAGGGATCCTCCCAACCTTGCTGACTGTTTTACATTTGCCTGAAGGGAATACAGAGTCTACAAGCTTATTTTCGGTGCTGTTGTGGGTTTTCATAAATCTGGAAATGCGTCTGAATGATATGCCACCGTAGGGGTGGTGTAGCGAGGCACTACGAGGAGAAATGTTTTAATTTCTCCTTGTTTTTTTCTCTTTCAATGTGTGCTGCATTCTACAGCATGCATTGAAATAGGAAAATGCCTGCAGCAAGGGAGAGCAAAAGAATGCAACATATTATTGTAAATATCTCGCATTCCTGTGCTGTGGAAGTGCCTTGCGTTGCAGCGCTGCGGCACTTCCTTGTAAATCTGCTCCCTAATATTCAGATGTCTGAAAATAGGTAGGAGCCAAAAATGCCTAATGCAAGAAAAATAGGGGCACAAGCAATAATGTGTGAGAGAGGCTCCGCCTGATCCGTCAGCCCCTGCAGAGCTTGTCTTGTTTGCAAGACAAACGTCCATCCTTGTAGACTGTTCAGAGGGATCAGACCAAGCCGGAGACGGAGTAGTTGCACTTTGACAGTGAGTTTAGATGGACATGATAAATATAAAGGTAATATTAATGTTTTATAAAGAGCCAGTATTGAATGTGCATGAGCTTTTGTGGGAGGAACTTGAATCCAGAGCTGGCAGCAACCTGCCCTGCTTTAAGAGGATTTTGGCCAGCTTCCTTTGTGGCAGAGAGACTTGAATTAGCTTATTGGCTGCAAGACAGTGAATCCGGTCTTGTGAAAATTGCACAGCTCAGATTCTTTGTCCTGGATGATACCCCGCAAAAGCTGCTTCTTTGCCCCCGGCTAACGTAATACTAGCTTTGTGTCAAAGCTATAGAGCGAGCACGAGATCCAGCCAAGATGATAACTGATTTTTGTAAACAAAGGCACCATATGTAAAGGGGGGCATCATTTTGGAATTTATAACTTTGCGGCTAGAGGACAGATTGCATCCCAAGATGTTTTTGAGGAGGTGCTGAAAAGCAAAAACGAGAGATTTTCTTTTCTTTTTTGATAGTGACTCATTTTTGCACAGTGGGCTGACCCCAGGTTTTTTGACCAGACTCCCAAATATTTCATTTTGCAAATTGTTCCACTTTCTAGCCATTGATGAACCAAACCTTATGCCTTATTTGTCTTTTTCCCAAAAACGAGAACTTTGGTTTTTCATGACCTTATGCCCAGTTTATTAGCTTTGCAGTGGTCATTTAAGTCACTAAATACAGATTACAAAGTTAAGGGGCCAGGATGTAGCTCTATTTCAATTCCCTGTTTGTACAGATCTTTCTTGAGGTGGGCCACCTGCTTGATACTCTACCTTTCACCCGTGTGTTGGAGTAAACTCTGACTGATGGCCAAAAGCAGGCATGAAGGGATGCCTCACGCTGACAGTTTAGCCCTTAGTTGGCCTCTACCTACCTTATCAAATGCTGTGGTAAAGTCAATGAACCTACAATACAACAAACCTGCACTCTTTTTAGGTCTCGCCTAGGCAGAGCGCATGTGCTTCAAAGGAGGGGCCCTCTTTTAATCGATCAGCTTTTCTCCCAAAAAACGTGCACACTTTGCATTGCTGTCTATTACAAGGCGTGCACGTTTGGCGATTCCCTTGCAAGAGTGAGCGGCGTCATGCGTAAGCAATTATCGCAAGGGAATTGCTGCTGGTCCCTGCTCTCGGCCGCTCTTCCTCACCCCCTACCACTTTTTTATGTTTTGCGCTGTTCACAGCTTTTTTATGCATGCATGATTTCACTTGGCTCAGGGTGTGCAGGCATTCGGAGGGGCAAACGGGGAGGAGCAGGGATGCACGTCACTACGGAGCACCTGACACAAGGACCCGGGTTTTCCTCTAGCTTTGATTTAAGAGTTTCACGGTCACCACCAGGAAGAAAAGGCAGCAGTTGTTCTACTTTTGCTTCTCTCCGGGGCGCATCTCTTTCTTTCTCCAGGGCACCGGTGACATGCTGGAGGTCGGCACCACGGACAGAGAATATCCGCTAGAGCATCCCACATAATGAGGTCCTGCAGCTGTTACTTTGACTTTACCAGGTATTCTTCGTTTCTTATTCCAAATAGTTTACTTTGCTGTTTTTTCAATTTATTTTTTCTTTTCTTCCTGGTACATTATATTTTCTTTTTTTCTTTACTATCTTGTCCATTCTTAGACCCAGGCCGGAAACCAAATTAAGCCCTGACAAAAGGGGGGCAGGTGGTGGGCTACTGGGCCTCTATTGTGGGAGTTGAGGTAGTTTGTTATTGATGTTGTGGTGCCCGTCCTAAAATGGCTTTCGGAACTAGGCCAAGTATGACTCTTTCTGCACTCCCCTTTCAGGGCAGCGTGAGTGAGTAGTAGTCCCGAGCTTCTCAGGGAACTAGCGTGGGGTGCTTGAACTCGGCACTCAGCATTAAAAAATTAGACCCAATAATCCTAGAGCCCAGCCAACTACTTGTCGTTACAGGAAAGAAAGTACTTTCATCACAGTTTCACTAAACACTCCCCTTTTCGATGATTACTCAAGTTAGCACCTTTGAGTGCAGTAACCCTATAGGCACTACACCCGCCCCACTCCCTCCACTCCTAGGTGAATGACATTGGCTTTTCGTCCCCCTCTTGGTGGTTTAAGGGGAAGGGTGAATCAGAGTCTGGGCTTAGTCAGTGGATTGTACTCTTACATCTTGGTTCGTCCTCATGAAAGTGTCTCCCAGTGCAGACCTCGTGTAGCGCCTCTTACACCACACTGCCATGTTGGAGGGTTCTGGGTGTGGTGTTGCAGTCAGGCAGTGGGCGTGGTTCTTTCCATTTGCAGTTGATCTGGTTAGCTTCTTTCTTTCATTGCCCCCAGGTAGGGGCGTTTGTCCTTCGGTGGTGCACAGGGTACCACAACGCCCTTCGTGTCGCATGCATGTTGTATGAAGGGAGGGCTGAGGACTCTCTTATGCAGGTTGTGGCGGGTCCCTCGTGCCTGGCCTTGAAGGGTTGTGTAATTGTGAGACATTCAGGATCTTGCAGACAGTGAGATAATAAGGCTTCCATTTTAGATCAGGGAGGTTGGATGGATTGTAAGTGATGCATGTTTGAATCCTTCGCTTTACGATGACGGGGAGTACGGAGGGGGGAGGACTTGAGTTTGATCTGCAACTCCGTGCAGAGGAAGCAGAACCTCCTGCGGTGCTTCAGAGTATTTGTGGCTTGATTACAGGACAGGCTTTACACCAGAGTGAATTCAAGACACTTTATGCAGTCTTCTCATACTACCCACAGTGGCCCATAGTTAAACTGTCCGGTAATTCTTGCTCTTCCCACTATCCATTGATCCCTGCTCCTCACACTGTCCATCACCCCCTCCCCCGCCCCATTGGCCCCAGCTCCTCACAAGGTCCAGCACAGCCGTCTGCTGACACTTCTTACCAGCCCCTCACTCCATCAGTGCCCTTCAGTTCCACCTCTGTCAGAGCCACAAGTACTGGTGAAATTAAATGAAAATAGGATTTATAAAGTGCACTAATGACCAAAGGTGTCTATGTGCTGCCAGACAATGAAAGAAAAAGGGACTCTAAAAAAAAGGGGGACTCTAAAGCTAAATAATAAAAAGCCAAGTTTTAAGGCACTTCCTGAATGATATCAGACTAGCGCATTTCTTCAGATGCAACGGTAGGATATTCTACTGTTTAGCTGTACCGTAGATAAAACTTCTGCCCCAGTGGGCTCGTTTGTTTTTGGAATGGTCGGATTAAATGCTGAAGAATATTGCAGGGTCGTGAAGGAAGCATACCAGATAAACTTCCTCTATAGATAATCTGGACCTGTCCCATGCAGGGCTTTTAAGGCGATACTTAAGGCTTTAAAGTCAGTGTGTTTACCCACTGGAGTTGGGCTAAAGCCTGATATGCTGATTGGTGCTTGGAAATCCCCATCAGCATACATGCCACAGCATTTTATAGGACTTGTAATTTAATAGTCTAAGCTGCATATAAATGTATAGGGCATTGCAATATTCCAGTTTCAAAAGAACGAGGACAGTAACAACAAGTTTCTGCATTGATGACTGACCTAGGCACACATAATATTAAGTAAACCATATGTCAATATAAACATGAAGTACAATATGAAAGCCAACAGATACAAAAATTATCTTCTGAAGTTTTGAGAAATATTCAGTCTTTTAATTTTCAAGAAAACCAGCCGACACCTGTTTCATCGCATGTGGAACAATCTTTCCGCGACTTCCTCTGGGCCATATACAGAAGATTAATAGTTTTTGGTCGTCGCTCAGCCGATGATAATTCCAACCCGGCTGGGCCAAAGACAATTAGGTGAGCTTCGGTCGTCCTAAAGAGTCAGACGTGTGGTAAAGGAGAATATCCAGCATGTATGAACTCTGGATTCCAATGACACACCGATATTCATTAAGGAAAGGAACATATAAACCATCAGTGTAGACGAGCAGGATAAAAGTAGTCAATGTGGCTAGGCGCCGTGGGGGACTCTAGAAGGAGGAACTCATAATTCCTCGGATGTGGGTGATGTCAAGGCGAGTATGCCAGGGTACCCTCCCGACGGACCACTGTGTTCCTGGTTATGGACCTTACCATAACCAGGAATACAGTGGTCTGTCGGGAGGGTCCCCTGGCATACTCGCCTTGACATCACCCATGTCCGAGGAACTATGAGTTTCTCCTAGTTAGAGAGGCACCTGGTCCAGTGTTTTTACAGGATGACCGGGTCTACCTTTTGTGTACTTTTCAGGGGTCTGTATTTCATAACAGTCTCAATCAAGGTTTTGCGTGTTGAAGCATCCAATGGGAGACGCATATACCACCAGTTCATCTGGTGTTTAGGTCATGATTTGAAATGTCAGTGAATGTAAATACATTCATTTTTAAGTGATGCTGGGAACTCATGGGATCTTTACATTATTCACGAGCGCATGTGTCCGGAGTGTGAACCGGGTAACAGGGCAGCGCACCAGGGCATATCAAACCATAGCAGAGCAGACAATGGAACATTGTATACCCAGCGGGGGTGCATGCAGGGAGCTAGCATCACAATTGTTTCAAGTTTTGTCAACATTTGCTAGAATTTAAGATCCTTTCCCCTTGGGACCAGATCTTTGCCATGGTGGCGCCCTAGACAAAGCAAAGGTTCCTGGGAGGAAATCCTACAAGGACAGGAAGAATCCTTCTCATGTAAACTGGAAATAGCAAGCTACGGTATAAAAGCAAGCATTGGCATAGCCAATAGGTCCCGCCTTTGGGACCTTGTAAGTGTTTAGTTATCCAGCACAATATCATTGTGCAACAACATCAACTGTTGCATGGCTAAACACTTATAAGGTCCCAAAGGCGAGACCTATTGGCAATGCCAATGCTTTGAGGAGTGATCAATCTGAGCTGCTAGGCATAACAAATTTATCTCTGATCCCTGCCCCTCTGAACGCCTATTTACATTGCGGGAATGATCGTCATATTGCTAGCACACTCCTCCTCCAGTTATTTGCTCAGAATTTTTGCAAAACACCTCCTTCAAATCGATCAAGGAAATAAGACAGACTTTTTCAGGCCTGAACAAACAATAGTTGAAAAGAGGTGCCAAGCTATTAAATCATTCTTCTTTAGCTGCCTTAAAGATGCTGGCAGGAAGTCCATTTGGACCAGGGATACCGGCTATATGCATTGAATCCCTAGTATCGTAGCCATGCCCTCTCTAATTAAGTCCAGGGTTGAGCTAGAAGCATGTGAAATCATGTCTCAGACAATTGGCTCATGCAGAGGAGTGAAAGGGTCAATGCACCGAAAGGAAATATCATCTGACCATCCATAAACTGAGATGTTGCATAATTCCCTTGTCTGCTGGCAATCTCAGAAGTTATGAACCATACGCCAGATTTTTTCGAGTCCTTTGATTTTACTGCCCTAAAATTACTAATCCATTTCTCATTCTAAAGCTGCTGTTTCTCTTCATAGAGGTGACATTGATAGCATTTGCGTATACGTTTGCTAAAGTAAGGTTTGACGTATCCTTTTTCACTGCCTTTAAACTTCTATTTAGCAGTCTTTTTATTGATTGTAATTCTTCACTTTAAGATGAGTCCCTAGGTGCAGGGAGGCGAACCTGAGGGCTTTAACACGGGGAGAGTGGTTTAAAGGCCTTGAGTTAACCATTAGTAAATTCAGACAAGCCTTCAGATGAGCATAATGATTCATTTTTGAGTGCCTGTAACTATGCTTGCTGCTGCTCAATCTTTCTGCCCACCATTCCACCATCCCACCAGTGCCTACTTACTGCTTCCATGCCCATTTGTTTTCCCAGCATAATTTTTATCTGCAAGGGTGCAGCATTCAGGGGAAAGGAACTGGGCAAAGCAGCATGATCACATACAAGCGTGTGGTCAATTTTAAAGTTTGCTATATGATTGAAGTGCTGGATTGTAATCCACAAGTATTCCAGAATGGGCAATCTTTGATTCGACCTATGTGTATGAGCTGCTACCTGATTAGTTATGCTTCTGCTGTTCAGTGACCACAAGTCTAGGCCATTCAGGCTAGTAGCTAGTGTGTTGCTCAACTTTAAGCTGCTAACACAAAGCCATCCTCAGCACCGGACCGCAATACCTCAATGACCAAATCTCCTCCCACGACTCCAAGAGAAACCTTCACTCAGCCAACCTCACCTTAGCCACTTTCCTTCATTTCTACAGGACCAGAGCAGGCGGAAGATCCTTCTCCTACGTTGCACCTCAAGACTTGACTCTTCAAATTACCCCAATGGAACTGCTCATCCCCCCTCCTCAGCACCTTGAGACCCTCATGCGTGACTATTGGGCTCCACAAAACCCTGATTGATTGATTGATTGATTGATTGAACTTAGTGCTTTTTGTTTGAGAAACTCTATTTGAAGATAGGATATTCCATAACTTGTCATTTACATAGAGCCATTCCTGATCATTCAATATAGAAAGCAGGTAAGCGTTAGAAATCTTGCGCTAATAGCCATATACTTTTTATGTAGACAGGTCTTAATTAGCCTAACATCACAATTAGGTACTCAAATACCTCTTTATCGTTCCTGGGTTTGGGACACTGCCTAAGAGCTGACCGACCCTTTTTCGAGCTATGTGCTGGTGAATGAAACTCAATGTGATGCTCCTAGGGATATGGGCACACTTGCCAAAGTCTCTCGTAGGCATTATACATCAATGTTTTAAAAATGTTGTAAATGCTCTGATGAAGAGAAAAGTTGTTATTGTCCCTGATATTCCATGAGCAAATATTCAACAATTTGGGAGGCTGACATGTGCTTTGACCAGGGTTAGTTTTAAGTGGCACCCGGTAACCATGCAAAAACAACAATTGATGGACAGAATGCAGAACAGTGATAGCTTGACTCCAGTGGTGTGGAGAGCACGGGACTCACGTCTGAGCATACCCTTCCCACTCGGGGTGACAAATGCAAAAACAACAATTGATGGACAGAATTCAGAACAGTGTCATACATTCACCCCAGTACGGAGATCTGGGCCTAAATCCATCGCTTTTTTGCACCCCATACCACCCCAGTTCAGACTTGGCCATATGCAAATCAGCCTTGACCCTGTGCCTCATGGGAACAGTCCAGCCCGAACTGCCAAGCCATGTCTTCCCTGGACCGGAATCAAGCATCCTAGGACCGGTTTCTGGCTATCAGCCATCTTCAGCCAGGATAGCTTGACTCCAGTGGTGTGGAGAGCACGGGACTCACGTCTGAGCATACACTTCCCACTCGGGTGACAAATGCAAAAACAACAATTGATGGACAGAATGCAGAGCAGTGTCATACATTCACCCCAGTACAGAGATCTTCGCCTAAATCCATCGTTTTTTTGCACTCCACACCACCCCAGTTCAGACATGGCCATATTCAAATCAGCCTTGACCCTGTGCCTCATGGGAACAGTCCAGCCTGAACTGCCAAGCCATGTATTCCCTGGACCGGAATCAAGCATCCTAGGACCGGTTTCTGGCTATCAGCCGTCTTCAGACAGGATAGCTTGACTCCAGTGGTGTGGAGAGCGCGGGACTCACGTCTGAGCATACCCTTCCCACTCGGGGTGACAAATGCAAAAACAACAATTGATGGACAGAATGCAGAACAGTGTCATACATTCACCCCAGTACAGAGATCTTCGCCTAAATCCATCGTTTTTTTGCACTCCACACCACCCCAGTTCAGACATGGCCATATGCAAATCAGCCTTGACCCTGTGCCTCATGGGAACAGTCCAGCCCTAACTGCCAAGCCATGTCTTTCCTGGACCGGAATCAAGAGTCCTAGGACCGGTTTCTGGCTATCAGCCATCTTCAGCCAGGATAGCTTGACTCCAGTGGTGTGGAGCACACGGGACTCACGTCTTAGCATACCCGTCCCACTCGGGGTGACAAATGCAAAAACAACAGATTGGAGATTAAAAGGTATTGCACTAGCGGGGGATTTCTATGATGATGATGATGATGATGATGATGTTTATGCTCCTCCTTTTCAATATTTGCGGATAAGTTTCATTTGCCTAAAATTAAATTTTTTAAAATCTTATAAATTCGTGATTTTTTATGTAAACTGCAAATTATGAGTAAACCACATAAATTGATGGAAGCTATTAGGTGGCATGGTAAGATTGGGATATTGTATAACTTGTTGTTGGAGAATAGAAGGGATGATCTCGATATTCATGATCTTAAATGGGAAAATCGGTTGGGAGAGCAGGATGTGTCTGTCGCACATTCAATTAGTATCGCAGGGAAAATTTTAATCTCGGCCAATTTAGGAGCACAATATTATAAGACTGTATTTAATCTGTATCATACCCCTGCAAAAATGCTGTAGTGGGGTGGGGTTAATGATGGAAAATGTTTCCGATGTGGAGCGGGTACTGCCAATATTGTGCATATTTTTTATTCATGAAGAAAAGTATTACATCTGGTTGAACACACTGAAAGGTTTCTCCTAGAAATAACAGGGGCAGAGATAAATATTTCTATTGTTATGATGCTCCTAGGAATTGGGGAAGATCTACAGCCGGGAGTACCTGTGTATAAATTCCCCTACCTTATTTTCATTGTCACAGCAGTGACTCGGCTGTGTATATCATCTATGTGGTTACATCAAGAAGCACCAACTTTTGAGATGCAGAGGGCCATGATTTTTAATGTGTTTAACTTGGAATACAGCCTTTATGCTGTCAAAGGGGTGCTGTCAAAGGGGTTCTGTCAAAGGGGTTAAAAAGTGTAAATATATCTGGGGCCCTATGATCGATCATATGATGGATTGAAACTTTTAAAAGTGTTGTATAATAATATAATGTGATATAAGATGCTTATAAATATTTGTTTATATGCTGTGGATTATTTCAATTAAAAAAATAAAATAAAATAAAAAAACACTTCTTTATTTGAATTCTGTTTTAGCCATGGCATAAATGTTATGAAATCTATGTCATTGGAAGTAACATTCCCTAGATTTGTGTGTCTACTTTGCCACAAGACATGTATTTGGGGTATGGTATTACACTATCTGTGCCACTATCACCTAATTCAACTGTCCTGGTCATCGACTTGAGGCCTTGAGAACTGTCTGAATTATCACCACCATTGATGTAGAAGCCTACCTTGTTGGCCCAATGCCGGACAAAGCTGGCTGAAAGGGAGTGTTTTGCTCTGACCTTGAACCAGCCATGTTTAAAGGAGTTAAGAGCAGGGCTGAATCGTGAGTGGCCACTATGCAGTGTTATTGAGCCATGGCACCCTCAGCAAAGTATGTGGCCAAGTAACATCGTCAAAAGTGCTCGGAGAGGTAGTATTTTTCCATTGCTCGGTTTGTGAGGCTGAGTGAAGGATTTGCACTTATTGTAAGGAAAATTCTGCTGAGTTATTTGCTTAGCAGATGCACGTGGCGCAGCCCTGGTGGGGATGGTGGGATTAGTCATGGCGGAGACCGAAATCCATTAGAGCGGCTCAGGTCTGATTGTTCCCCTGTAGATTTTCTTCCACAAGCTTGCATTAAAATAATTTTTTGATGCCATTTTCTTGTCATGCCATCGCCTCAGGCCTCTTAATCTCTTGTTCCTGTGGAGCTAGCTCTACAACGGGGAATCATTTGCTACTTGATGCCTCAGTTAAGTGGATGGCACTCAGGGAAGTTATTTTATTTCCACGTCTTATTACATTTTTTTAGTCATCTCTTTTTTGCTGGTGAAAAGCATCGAATTCCAGGTTTGCATTATCCAAAGTTGCGGGCTTGTAAAAAAGTTGCAAAATTGTAGCAGTGGGCTCTTCTTCCTGGCTTCTTCCATGGCACCCTAAAACCTCTAAGAGTGCTTTGGAAAGGCAATGGAAGTGAGCGAGAGATTTAAAAATGTAAAGCCGCAGATAGGCTAAGGGAGTAGTACTGTGGTTGGCAAGTGGCTTTCAGTTTCCTAAAGTTTCCCTGCCTGCCAAAGATTGTGCCAAGTGTGAGGGGAAGCAGGGCAAGTAGACAGTGAGGTAGGCAGAAAAAATCACTTTACGAGGCATGCTGTCTTTCTCCTTCTGCTTCTTTTATTTGTTTAAATCTTTTTATTAGAGTTTTACATTTTCAAGCAATTTCCCTTGCGGGATATACATCAAATCACAGGTCTGTCAGTATATACGTAAACAGTGTTCACCATTAGTAATCACGGTTTTACAACAGCATATGAACTCCAGTCTCTGGCACGTAGCAGGTGTGATGAATGGCCCCTCGCGGCGGGATGCCTGGCTTTCACCTTGTGGATGCCCTGCCGGGGTTATCTCACAGGGGAATACCAGGACGGGTTCCCTAAGCAAGCGCCGGGAAACCTTTTGTGGGTAGCTGTGCGCTATATAAGCTCAAATACATTTACATTTACATTTACATATATGAAGAAAGGGATCTAGAACGCGTCCCCTGAGTGTGTTGTCAGGCGATCGTATCGCTGCATGCCGGTCCTGCGTATGCCTGACCTCTCGTACGGCGTGGTGACTGTGTCAACGTGAATCTATTGCCCCTTCTAATAGTGAGGTACCCTCATGGAGGTGTGCAAGTGATTATGTTTGTGTAACTGAGTCGGACTTTGAACTGCCGACTAGAATTCTCCTTCTGCTTCTTATGTGCATCTCAAGTCCATAGGACAGCAGATTGAACGAACCATGCCCATCCCCAGGAGTACTCAGAGCCAGCAGAGCTCAGGAAAGCTCAGGAAAGATCCCCAATGAGAGTGAACTCTCCTTTTCATTCTCCTTCTCACAACCAACTTCCTTTCCATCACCAGGCTCCTCTGCCATTAGAGTTGGCAAGAACAGTAGAATCAGAGCAGAAGCGCAGCAGGGCTAGTGCAGGGGCAAGCTGGGGAGTGGATCAGGCTCCACCTGCAGCGGCCTGACGCGGGCCACCTTTGCATCTTCACAGCACTCAGCCACACCACACCTGGAGCCTAACTCTCTTGAACTCATAAATACCCCAAGGTTCGAAATGCCCCCTATTTTAGCAGTTCTTCCACTGGATCATGCCCCCTGCCGGGCCCACAAGTCCGCACCATATGGAGCCTCTACTCCCCGGTCACCATATTCCAAGAGCTTTATAAAACATATTGTTTTATTTACCAATATGTTGTCAAACTTCCATATACTGATCAACATGGCCCATTAGAACTGTAAGGATAAAGCTTGGGGCAACAAATTAAACATCCTTTAAAAGAGCCAGACACACATTTTTTTTTTTTTTTTTTTTTTAAAGTAATTTTTATTGTAGACATACTTTACACAGGCCAATAGTTGCACATATTCAGCATCATTCACTGTGCTACATTCAGGTTCATCAACATCCCGTGTACACAGCCTGCAGGCCCACATCCCGGGGGCCGGGCGGCGGCAGTAATTTCGCACCCCCATGCCTGGTTGCTCTTCCTCAGGAGTGTGGACTCGGATTTGTGTGTGTGCCTACTTTTCCGTCCTCGCCTGATGAAACCCCGAACTCCCCCCCCAACTAGCCCCGTAGTACCAAAACCCCCTTATCCCTCCCCCCCCTGTTCCCTCCTCCCCCCCCATCATCCGCTCGGGAACCTCCCGTTGTGTATCTCTAACCTCGGGTTCCAGGCTTTCTCCTCCACCCGTTCTCTTAACCCCAGATTATTGTACTGTGCTGACCCCTGCCACGTCTAGGTCCTCCCCGTCATCCACTATCCCACTATCCCTGAGGCCTTGTACCATTACCTCCCAGGCCGTCGCTTGTTCTAGCGCTCTCTCATTAGCTGTTCTACGCGCCATCTGATACCTATGCGTGCTATCACAGGCCGCCCACTTCAGAAATTCGTTGTACCACCTCCTATATGTCGGGCTCGCCCTTGCCTTCCAGTTTCTGGTTATCTCACGCTTGGCTACCATTAAACCCATATCTATGAACTTGCTCGAGAGCTTGTTTTTGGGGGTGTGTGGATACCAATGCAGGATGCACGCCGCTGCATCAAAGTCAACAGTCCGGTCCGTCACCTCGTTCATGGATTCACCCACGGCTCACCAATAGTCTGATAGGGCCGGGCATGACCAGAGCATATGCACCAGCTCGGCTCCTTCTGCCGCGCAGCGGGGGCACCTCGCATCAGTCGCGCCAAAGTACCTCAGGATTCTCCCAGGGGTCATGTACGCCCTGTGCAGTATGTAATAATGGATAACTTGAAAACGAGCGTTCCTTGTGCTATTACGCGCCCTCCGCACCAGCTGCGCCCACGTCGTGTCCGGGATGGGCTTACCGAGGTCAGTTTCCCATTTGAGTTTTAGTGCATCGAGAGGCGGAAGGTGCTCGTGGAGCATTCTGTTGTATAAGCAAGATACCGCTTTCACCGTTCCCGCCGCCATCATGGTGTATTGGCACGCCATGGCCGTCTCCGGCTCCGCCAGTCCCAGTTCCCAGTGTTTCTGCATTGCTCTCGTCACAGCTGCATGAAGGAGATAGCCCCCGCGTGGGAGGTCAAAGCGTTCCTGGAGGGCCGAGTACGGGAGGAGCTCCCAGTTTTCGAAAAGGTCCCCTACCACCTGTATTCCTACCTCCTCCCACTGCTGCAGGCGGGACCAATCGCCTCCATGGGGCAATGCTGTCAGCATGCCCAGTGGCATCTCCGGGGCGTAGGGGTGCTGAATCCCTGCCCGCTTCTGTGCCCTGTTCCAGCAACGCCGAAATGTATCCTGTTCAAGGGACAGATCCCGGGTGGCGAGTTTCTGTCCTAGCGCGATATAGGCTAGTATGTGTTGTGGCGTGCCCCGCAGTCGTTTATCTTCCGGGCCTCGGTAAACCCGAGCCACCTCTTGCGTGAAGATCTGCAATTGGGCAGCGAGATAATAGAGCTCGTAGTCTGGGAACGCCAAGCCGCCCTCGTCCTTCGGGCGGGTGAGTGTCGCCAACGCCACTCTACATCTGCCCGTCCCCCATAGGAATGATGTGAGCTGGGAGCGAAGTCGGCGGAAAAAGGAGCTGGGGATCCAGATCGGGAGCGTTCGGAAGAAATACAGCAGCCGCGGGAGGGCCACCATTTTTAGCAGCGCTATCCTACCAGCAATGGATAGCGGAAGTGTGGCCCAGAATGCCATGCTACCCTTCAGCCCCCTGACGCATCTCTCCACGTTGCCCTCGAACAAAGCCGTCGCTGTGTGATAGACGTATACTCCAAGATAGTGGAGACAAGTCGGCTCCCAATGAAGCAGCGGCCTGTGTTCTGGGCGGGCCGCGTCCTCCTTCAGTGGAAAGAGGCTCGTCTTCGCCCAGTTAACTCTTAGGCCCGAGAGGTCGCCAAAACGTCCCAGCAGCTCCTCCGCCCCCTCGAGCTCAGTCGCGTCGTTGTCCAGGAACAGCAGGAGATCATCGGCGTACAGCGAGATAAACTGTCGCCCGTCACCAGTTTGCACACCTGCGAAGTATCGCCCCCTGCGGGCTTCCACAGCCAGCGGTTCGATCGCTAAAGCGAACAGTAATGGGGACAAAGAGCAACCCTGCCGGGTGCCCCTCTCCACTGGGTATTGGTGGGACACCAGGGATCCAACCCGCACCCTCGCTACGGCCGCCGTGTAAAGCACTTGTGTCCACCGGATATATCCTGCGCCCAGCCCGAAACGCGCCATAACTGCGTATAGATAATCCCACTCCAGGCTGTCGAACGCTTTTTCTTTGTCGACCGAGAGGGCAAGTGGAGTTCCATTCCCCTCCCGCAGTTCTTCCATGAGTCGAATAAGCCTTCTGATGTTCAATGTCGTGTTCCGGGTAGGGATAAAGCCGTTCTGGTCCTCGTGGACCAGGGTGGTCATGTGTGGTAGGAGTCTCGATGCTAGTATAGAGCTCAATATTTTATAGTCGGCCGTGAGCATCGAGAGCGGCCTATAGGAGGCCGGACTACTACCTTCTCTGCCAGGTTTCAGTAGCGGGATGACTATCGCTTCCCGCATCGATGGGGGGAGGCGACCCGCGGTCCTTGCCTCTTTGTACACAGCCAGGAGCCTCGGCGCTAAGGCGTCGACATATTTGCCATAAAATTCGATGGGCAGGCCATCTATACCCGGCGTCTTATTACGGGCCATGGACTTAATAGCTGTTCGGATTTCCCCTAAGTCGACGTCCCTTCCCAAATCCGTCGCCTGCTCGTCTTCTAGGCGCGGTAGGGTGAGGTCTTCCAGGAAAGCCTCCGCCTCCGTTTCTCGGTCGCCCGGGGTGCTACTATAAAGTGTCTCGTAGTATCGCTGAAAGCCGTCCACTATGGCCGACTGGGTGTAGGACAGATTTCCCCCCTCCCCGGCAAGTTGCAAGATAGGGGAGCAGCGTTTCGTGGGGTTGGAGAGCCACGCCAACAACGTGCCCGACCGGTCGCCTTCTACATGAGATCTCAGCATGTATGCTCGGTAATCGTAAGCCCGTAGCCTTTCCACTTCAGCCGCTACCGCCTCCCTGGCCGAGCTCACCGTGTCCTGCAGCTCCGGCCTGCCTGGTCGGTCCCTCTCCGCTGCCCTCAGCTTGGCGTCTGCCCTCTCTAGGTCGGTCAGCAGCACCCGCCTCGTGCCCACGTACTGTGTGATGCACTGCCCTCTCACTACCACTTTGAAGGCATCCCATTCCACTGCTCTAGAGCCCGTGGAGCCCTCGTTATTGGCGAAGTATTGTGTCAATCCCTCCTCCAGGGCCGCTCCGAATATCGGGTCCTCTAAAGTCTCCGGCCGGAGCCTCCAGGTTGGCACCCTAGGCTTTTCCGTCATCCAGTCTAAGTGGATTAAGAGCGGATTGTGGTCCGAGACCGTTCTCGTCAGGTATTCCGACCAGGCAACCTGCGTCAGCACGTCTCGTGTGCACAATATCGCATCCAGCCTAACGTGGAGTTTGTGTACCCCGGAGTAAAACGAGTAATCTCGGTCTGTTGAGTGCTGCGCCCTCCATGCATCAGTTAATCCCCAGCTCTCTTGCCATTCTTGTCTACCCTTAGCTACGCGGTACACCGGGGAATCTCTCAGGGGAGGGTGGGACCTATCCAGTTGCACATCCGCCACGGAGTTAAAGTCCCCTCCCATGAGTATCGGACCCACCAGGAAGTGCGCCAGTGTCCCCGACAAGCTCGCATAAAAGGTTAATTGGTCTATATTCGGGGCATATACGCTGCATAGGACTATAGCCTTACCCCGCAACCTGCCCTCCACTACCACAAATCTTCCCTCCGGATCTATCAGCTGTCTAGTCATTTGAAAAGGCGTCCCCGCCCTCACCCAGATCAGAGCGCCCCTTGCGTAGGCCGAGTAAGAGGTGTGGAAAACCTGCCCCCACCATCTCCTCTGTAGTGCCACCCCTTCCTGCTTCGTGATGTGTGTCTCCTGTAAGAGCGCTATGTGTATCCCTCTCCTCTGTAGGTAGGCGTGCACTTTATGCCTGCGCTGCATTGTGTGTAGTCCCCTCACATTCCAGGTCATGCATTTCAAAACATTTGAGTTAGCCATTGTCCCATAAGTCACAGTTCTTCTCCCCCTCCCTATTCACACTCCCACGGATGATGGTCCCTCCCCGTCCCCAAGCAGAACCTCCCAACTGGTCAACCCCCAAGAAATTCAAAATCAGCGTCTGCAGAATCCCCCCATCACCAAACCCCAACTGTGGTGCTCCCCCTCCCCCCAGAACAGACCCCAATATCAAGATACCAGACCCCATCCAAACTCCCTGAACTCAGAACCCCCAGGTATTTAGTTCACAGCCGGAGCTGCAATCGCCTTAAGGGCGTGCGGAGCGAGGCCTCGCCCAAGAGGGGGCTGCATGATCCAGGCCCGCCGCCATCCCCCCACTACGGAGAACAGCGCATAACCGGTCACCCAGTGCCCGTGCCTGGAGCTAACTCTCCCGCTAAGCGGGTGGACCCCCCTCAAGGCCCATTCCCCTTACCCAACAGGTCCAAGTCAAATGTTCAGGATTTCCTCTGCTGTTTGCGGCGTTACCACCGGATCCTTGGCATCATGGACCCCCGACAGGTCCGACTCCGAGCCCGAGGCCGATATGAACGTCTCTGTGTCCGTGCCTCGTGTGGATTGAGAGCCACCTCCATTCCCAATGGTGATCACTGCTTGCAGCGCAGCTTTACGCTCGGCTTCCGTTTGCGAAGCGGTCGGCTTCCCAGCTCCGCGACGTCGCTTGCGCAGTCTCTGCGATTGGCGCGGCCCCGCCGGCGCTCTTTCCCGTTCCCTTTCCTTCTCCTCCCGGACCTTGGCGCCATCCGTGCCCGCTTTGTAGGATTCCCACCAGTCCCAAGCGTCTGCGGCCAGGTTGAAAAACATTGTTTTGTCGTCCACCACAATTCGGAGTCTGGCAGGGAACAGCAATGAGTATTGGATGCCTTCTGTGCGCAGCTCTTTCTTGATCGACAGGAAGGAGGCCCGCTGCTTCTGCGTTTCGAACGTGAAGTCAGGGAACAGCGTAACGCTACTGTTCGCGATTTCGAACGGGCCATCGTCTCGGGCCCTTTGTAGCAGCAGGTCCCTGTCCCTGTAGTGCAGCAGTTTAGCCACGATAGGTCTCGGTGGGAGGCCTGGTTTGGGTGGTCCGGACGGGACCCGATGAGCTCTCTCCTGGGTAAAGAAGGGCGACAAGCCCTCAGGTGCCACCACAGTTCTTAGCCAGTTGTCGCAGTAGGCCAGTAGGTCCGTCCCCCCTTCGCTCTCCGGCACACCTACGATTCGCACGTTGCTGCGACGGCTTCTGTTTTCCGCATCCTCTGCTCGACGCTCTAATACCTGAATCCGGTCAAGAGCCTCCGTGAGTTTTCCCTCAAGAGTTTTGTGGGCCGGAGCCAGGATTTTCAGGGCCCCCTCAGTCTCCGTCACTCTGTCTTTTAATTTGTCGTGGTCGGCTCGGAGCAGGCCGAGCCCCGACGCCACCTGCGCAATGTCGTTATGCAGCGCTTCTCTCGTTGCTGTGATGGCCTCCAGGATCCGATCCTGCAGCCTCTTCAGGTCCGTGGACTCCCCCACGTCTCCTTCCGCCGCTCCCGAAGCCGTCGCCTCCTCTTGCTTGCCTTTAGGCTTCCCCATTATGGCCTGCGCGTGGTCTCGGGGCTCGGTGCAGCACCCACTCGTCTCCCTGCTCCGTTAGCATGGCGCGAGCACTCACAAAGCCAGGCCGCCCTCCCTGTTCATACATCCAGCGTTGGCAGTCAGTGTCGCCGGGTAGAGGACAGACCCCAGGGGGTACGTGTGTGGTGCCCCAGGCCGTGAGTGGTGTGGCTCCGATTGCGCGGCGCCGCCAAGGGTAGGGTTACTCCCAGCAGTCGTCCGCCTCTATCCGGGGCCCAAGGCGCACTAGCTCTCGTGGCCCTCCAGCAGGCAGTCCCAATCACTCCCTGGCGTGCTTGCCTCCCTCGCGGTCAAATCAGGGCGCTCCTGGACGTTGGGCTCCCTCTCTCAACTCCCCCTACGTGTCGCTCTGCTCTGCGACTCACCTCACTGTCCAGAGGGGGGAGGGGGGTAGTGTGCAGGATTCCTCCGGTGCGCCGGGCCCCAGCCGCGTCTGTCAGGCCTCAGGGTGTCCGCAGCGCGCAGCGCTCTCCCCGCAGCCTTCCCGGGCCGCTCGCTCGCGGCCGCTCCGCTGCTCCTCGGATCCTCCGGGAGAGAGCTCCTCAGGGCCCCCGGGGGGGGGGGGAAGGGGCGCCTCCTCACCGGTTTCGGTCCTCGGCGGGTCCCGGCCGTGTCCCCAGGTGTCGGCCCACAGTTTAGGCAGCCGGGCGTCTCGAGTCCGTCGCTGCGGCCGCCATTTTGGGCGTTCCTTCGGCTTGGCTCCGGCGGCCCTGCAGTGCGGCGGAGGTCGGTCCTCTCAGCGGCCCCTCGATCGCTCCACTACCGCTCCAGCAACGCTTGCGCTCGGCCCGATGATTTCCAGGCACAGCGCCGGGCTCCCCGCAGCAGCAGGCAGGATTAGTTTGGGGAATAGGCGCGGAGCTCCGGGCTCACGCCGCTATCACCCTCAGCGTGCAAGCCACGCCCCCAAGAGCCAGACACACATGTTGTCTTTGCTCACATTAGGTTGTCTAAAGTGGGAACCAATAGATATATAGTAACCGTAGGCATATACTTTATAGATGGTTTATATGCTGATGCAATCATACCCCAACGTTGCCAACCTTCTTTAACAAAGTGTTGACCATCAGTCTTTTAACTCCATCAACGTTTATATTCTTCTTTTTCTCCTTGCTTGGGAGTTGTTTTCAGGGTGGTGTTGATTGGATTTCTCTGGCTCATCAGGTAGAGATTTTTTGTGCTCAGTGTTTACTTTAACTTTCTATTGATTTCTCTGCTTTACTTCCTCAAATCTATTCACTGTCCAGCACATATCGCCAAGTGTTGACTGCTCTGTCAGATGAATTATTTTCATAGACTTTGATTTACTTTTGTTCTTGCCTATTAAAGAAACCAGTTGCTGGTTTCTCCTTCAGCAGTGGTTTAGCATAGCTGACCCAAGTATACCTACTCATTGCACCACTGCAATTTAATCTGAAGATTGATTTTAAAAATGAACCAAGGACATGATAATTCCATTTGGCATACTCAATATTTCACCATGCCAGAATTTACGTAGTTTACTTGGCTGAACATATTTCACAATTCTTTTTAATTAAACTAGTCATTTGGGTAAACATAAGCATAAATGCTATTGAAGTTGGCATGGCATTTCAGAAGGGGAAAAATGTCTCAGGTTTACGTAACTGGCCCATCTCTGGCTCTCATTCACAACCTCAAGACTTCCACCTGACCCATCAGAGAACACCAATTTAGGCAACGCAGCAAAACGACGGATGTCTTATTATCTCTCCATAATTTAACAGATTAACAAGTTTTCATTGGCTGAGGTCAGTGTTCATTATAACAGGCTTATATCTGCCTGTCATTTCCTCTGCACTTGCACCTTGTGCCCACCTTCCCACTCTGGTACTCAGATGTTGTTGATGCCCCATGAACCTTTCTGGTCAATGTGCCTTCTGTGAATACATGTCTTTCAAAGAATATCCAAATCATCCACATCACTTTATGCCATCTCAAGTCAGCTGTAATACAATCAGAGTACGTGTGGTCCCCCTGCACATCACCCAACTCTTCTCATTGAGATCTTACTAAAAAAATACTGTTATTTACAGCTCAGGCATTCCTCCAGTGAGACATCATATATGAAGTTTTGTGGGCAGGAAGATGCAGTGCCTATTTGAGTTCAGACCAAGCAGGACCCAAAGTTAGATCACTAAAAGCGATACTAGCTTCATTGAGAAATCCATGGCTCACCCCGGATAGCAGTTCATGCTCACAGACATGCAGTTGGTATATAGCCACTACTAACCAAAATATAGGTAAGAAAATTTAAAAAAACTAAAGAACTATTTATTTCTAAATTAAAGTAGATGAAAACATAATGAGTAAACTTACACAAAATGAACAAAATTGAATAAAGAGATCAAAAGGGATTGCCGAAAAACCATGTACCATTATTTGCAATAGGATGGTATTGGACCTGGCCCCCAAACGTTTTGCCTTCCTCTTCCAACATTATGTTGATTTCCATTCGTTGGCCTTACAACTCTGTGCACTTAACAGCTGCTAACCAGTGCTAAAACGTGGTAACTTTGGCTTATACCCGATTGGCATAATAAATGTAATTATACGTCCATAGTAAAGTACACTGCATGTGCCCAGGGCCTGTAAATGAAATGCTACTAGTGGGCATGCAGCACCGATTGTGCCACCCACTTAAGTAGCCCTTTAAACAAGTCCTAGGCCTGCCATGTGCGGTTTTGAACTGCAAATACGACCTGGCAAAATATATCTTCTGAATGAATGAATGAATGGTTGGAGGAATTGCACTCAATTATTCAACCTAAATTGCTTGTGCGGTATGTGTGCTGCACTAGATTAGTGCCTTCAAAACTCCTATAGAATAATGAATATGGCCTGGGATCGCTAGATCACCAGGACTCTAGTGCGCACTACAAATAAAACTTTTTACATAATGAATCATTTTCAATACATATTTCTCTCATATTGCTTTATCATGATTTCATTTAGTAATAAAGCTTTATGTATTCCTTAGATATGTCTATTCCCCTTTACTTTTCAGGCTATGTCCAGATTGCTAGTTATTGTGATGTTATAATTTGCTATTGTGTAATAAAGGAACCCCAGTTCTTAGTGAACCATTGTGCAACTGTTGTTTTCTTATAATAAAGTTAACCTTTCTTCTAGTCAGATGCTCTTTATGTGGACGGATGCGTTTCCCGTCTGGGTAAATGGTAACTGAGCAAGGGAGCAGGGAGCACTTGAATCAGGAAATAACCTTTGCATATTGTGATTTGGCCATTCTTGTGTGAAAGGATTGAACTGTCTATCTACCACATAAAATATAACAATATTATATGAGCCATCCCCAGTAGATATTAGATATATAGAGAAACTTCCCAACAGAGAGAGAGAGAGCTGAAGGTATTCATAGGACAGAGATTGCCGCTAGAGAGAGTGGCATTAGTGAGAGCATTGATTACGATCAATATGTATACCCACAGGATTGTGGCTTGTGAGAGCACCGGAAGGACACGGTGTGTAGTGAGATTGCTGCTAGAGAGAGTGGCATTAGTGAGAACACTGATTGTGGTCAGTGTGTATACCCACAGGATTGTGGCTTGCGTGAGCACTGATTGAGGTCAGTGTGTAATGGGAAATGATCAGAACTGCTCCCTTCACTATGAGGAGGAGGGTAGAATAGTCTGGGCCTAAGTTCCCGCGAGACTATAAGGTATGAGTGTGGTGATGGAATTCCTTAGTAAATAGTGAGTATTCCTAGTAATCCTATAGATTTAGTGGTGTTTTTGATGATATGAGCTTGTATATTGCTAATTACCCATCCTCAGGTAGGTACCTAGGTGCCTTGGTAAGTAGGTCCTGAGGAGGGAGGTGGTTACATTTCGGCTGGGTTGGTGGCGTCTTGGTGAGCTGATTCTATCTGGTCCGAAAATCCGGTTGTTACAGCATCCTAGGACCGGTTTCTGGCTATCAGCCATCTTCAGCCAGGATAGCTTGACTCCAGTGGTGTGGAGAGCACAGGACTCACGTCTGAGCATACCCGTCCCACTCGGGGTGACAAATGCAAAAACAACAGTTGATGGACAGAATGTAGAACAATGCCATACATTCACCCTAGTACAGAGATCTGGACCTACATCCATCGTTTTTTGATTCTATTGGTTCTATGGGCCCCGGAGTCACCATGCAGAGAAATGCGTTTTATGACTCTCTCCCTAGAGAAAGGAGGGTGGTCGGTACGTCTATTATTATGCCTGTATATTACAGAACTTACAGGAGAACAAGTCGGCAATACTGCTGAAGTCTTATCTATATGCCCCTCTATATATGAGTTAGTTGGTATTGGGGACTGAAGCTAAAAACAGTTTGTGTAAAAAACTAGAGGGCAGTTATTACAATAGAACTTATTTTAAGATCATGGTCACAGCCTTCAAGGTATGGAAGGCAGTACCGAAAAGCCTCCAGATTAAAAGCGTGTCGTATTACACCCCTACCTCGTCGTCTACAATATTGAAATATTTTTGGGATCAGCTAGTGAATGAATGGAGATTAAAAGGTATTGCACTAACGTGGGATTTCTATGATGATGATGATGATTATGCTCCTCCATTTCAATATTTGCGGATAAGTTTCATTTGCCTAAAATTAAATTTTTTAAGTTCTTATAAATTCGTGATTTTGTATGTAAACTGCAAATTATGAGTAAACCACATAAATTGATGGAATCTATTAGGTGACATGGTAAGATTGGGATATTGTATAACTTGTTGTTGGAGAATAGAAGGGATGATCTCGATATTCATGATCTTAAATGGGAAAATCGGTTGGGAGAGCAGGATGTGCTGTCGCACATTCAATTAGCATCGCAGGGAAATTTTTAGTCTGGGCCAATTTAGGAGCACAACATTATAAAACTGTATTTAATCTGTATTATACCCCTGCAAAAATGCGGTAGTGGGGTGGGGTTAATGATGGGAAATGTTTCCGATGTGGAGCGGATACTGCCGATATTGTGCGTATTTTTTATTCATGTAGAAAAGTATTACATTTGATTGAACACACTGAAAGGTTTCTCCTAGAAATAACAGGGGCAGAGATAAAGATTTCTATCGTTATGATGCTCCTAGGAATTGGGGAAGATCTACAGCCGGGAGTACCTGTGTATAAAGTCCCCTACCTTATTTTCATTGTCACAGCAGTGACTCGGCTGTGTATATTATGCAGAGGGCCAGGTTTTGTAATGTGTTTAACTTGAAATACAGCCTTTATGCTGTCAAAGGGTTTAGAAAGTGTACATTTGGTAAATATAGCTGTGGCCCCATGATCGTTCTTATGATGGATTGAAACTTTTAAAAGTTTTTTATAATAATATCATGTGATATAAGATGTTTATATATTTTTTTATATGTGCTATGGATTATTTCAATTTAAAAAAATAAAATAAAATAAAAAAACACTTTTTTAGTTGAATTCTGTTCTAGCCACGGCATAAATGTTATGAAATCTATGTCATTGGAAGTAACATTCCCTAGATTTGTGTGTCTACTTTGCCACAAGACATGTATTTGGGGTATGGTATTACATTATCTGTGCCACTATCTCCTAAATCAATTGTCCTGGTCATCGACTTGAGGCCTGGAGAACTGTCTGAATTATCACCACCATTGATGTGGAAGCCTACCTTGTTGGCCCAATGCCAGACAAAGCTGGCTAAAAGGGAGTGTTTTGCCCTGACCTTGAACCAGCCATGTTTAAGGGAGTTAAGAGCAGGGCTGAATCGTTTGTGGCCACTATGCAGTGCTGTTGTCCCATGGCACCCTCAGCAAAGTATGTGGCCGAGTAACATCATCAAAAGTGCTTGGAGAGGTAGTATTTTTCCATTGTTGTGAGGCTGAGTGAAGGATTTGCACTTATTGTTAGGAAAATTCTGCTGAATTATTTGCTTAGCAGATGAAAGTGGCGCAGTCCTGGTGGGGATGGTGGGATTAGTCAGGGCTAAGACCGAAATCCATTAGAGCGGCTCAGGTCTGATTGTTCCCCTGTAGATTTTCTTCCACAAGCTTGCATTAAAATAATTTGTTATGCCATTTTCTTGTCATGCCATCACCTCAGGCCTCTTAATCTCTTGTGTCTGTGGAGCTAGCTCTACAACGGGGAATCATTTGCTACTTGATGCCTCAGTTAAGTGGATGGCACTCAGGGGAGGTATTTTATCTCCACGTCTTATTACATTTTCTTAGTCATCTCTTTTTTGCTGGTGAAAAGCATCGAATTCCATCGAATTCCAGGTTTGCATTATCCAAAGTTGCGGGCTTGTAAAAAAAGTTGCAAAATTGTAGCAGTGGGCCCTTCTTCCTGGCTTCTTCCATGGCTCCTTAAAACCTCTAAGAGTGCTTTGGAAAGGCAATGGAAGTGAGGGAGAGATTTAAAAAATGAGATAGGCTAAGGGAGTAGTACTGTGGTTGGCAAGTGGCTTTCAGTTTCCTAAAGTAGATACTGATCCCTGCCTGCCAAAGATTGTGCCAAGTGTGAGGGGAAGCAGGGCAAGTAGACAGTGAGGTAGGCATAAAAAATCACTTTACGAGGCATGCTGTCTTTCTCCTTCTGCTTCTTTTATTTGTTTAAATCTTTTTATTAGAATTTTACATTTTCAAGCAATTTCCCTTGCGGGATATACATCAAATCACAGGTCTGTCAGTATATACGTAAACAGTGTTCACCATTAGTAATCACGGTTTTACAACAGCATATGATCACACCTGATACCTGCCAGACTCTGGCAGCTATCAGGTGTGATGAAGAAAGGGATCTAGAACGCGTCCCCTGAGTGTGTTGTCAGGCTATCGTATCGCTGCATGTCAGTCCTGCGTATGCCTGACCTCTCGTACGGCGTGGTGACTGTGTCGACGTGAATCTATTGCCCCTTCTAATAGTGAGGTACCCTCATGGAGGTGTGCAAGTGATTATGTTTGTGTAACTGGCTTGGACTTTGAACTGCCGACTAGAATTCTCCTTCTGCTTCTTATGTGCATCTCAAGTCCATAGGACAGCAGTTTGAACAAACCATGCCCATCCCCAGGAGTACTCAGAGCCAGCAGAGCTCAGGAAAGCTCAGGAAAGCTCCCCAATGAGAGTGAACTCTCCTTTTCATTCTCCTTCTCACAACCAACTTCCTTTCCATCACCAGGCTCCTCTGCCATTAGAGGTGGCAAGAAGAGTAGAATCGGAGCAGAAGCGCAGCAGGGCTAGTGCAGGGGCAAGCTGGGGAGTGGATCAGGCTCCACCTGCAGCGGCCTGACACGGGCCACCTTTGCATCTTCACAGCACTCAGCCACACCACACCTGGAGCCTAACTCTCTTGAACTCATAAATACCCCAAGGTTCGAAATTCCCCCTATTTTAGCAGTTCTTCCACTGGATCATGCCCCCTGCCGGGCCCACAAGTCCGTACCATATGGAGCCTCTACTCCCCGGTCACCAAATTCCAAGAGCTTTATAAAACATATTGTTTTATTTACCAATATGTTGTCAAACTTCCATATACTGAACAACATGGCCCATTAGAACTGTAAGGATAAAGCTTGGGGCAACAAATTAAACATCCTTTAAAAGAGCCAGACACACATGCTGTCTTTGCTCACATTAGGTTGTCTAAAGTGGGAACCAATAGATATATAGTAACCGTAGGCATAGACTTTATAGATGGTTTATATTCTGATGCAATCATACCCCAACTACCCCCAACCTTCTTTAACAAAGTGTTGACCATCAGTCTTTTAACTCCATCAACGTTTATATTCTTCTTTTTCTCCTTGCTTGGGAGTTGTTTTCAGGGTGGTGTTGATTGGATTTCTCTGGCTCATCAGGTAGAGATTTTTTGTGCTCAGTGTTTACTTTAACTTTCTATTGATTTCTCTGCTTTACTTCCTCAAATCTATTCACTGTCCAGCACATATCGCCAAGTGTTGACTGCTCTGTCAGATGAATTCCTTTCATAGACTTTGATTTACTTTTTCTTCTTGCCTATTAAAGAATGATTTCCTGGTTTCTCCTTCAGCAGTGGTTTAGCATAGCTGACCCAAGTATATCTACTCATTGCACCACTGCAATTTAATCTGAAGATTGATTTTAAAAATGAACCAAGGACATGATAATTCCATTTGGCATACTCGATATTTCACCATGCCAGAATTTACTTAGTTTACTTGGCTGAACATGTTTCGCAATTCTTTTTAATTAAACTAGTCAGTTGGGTAAACATAAGCATAAATGCTATTGAAGTCGGCGTGGCATTTCAGAAGGGGAAAAATGTCTCAGGTTTACGTAACTGGCCCATCTCTGGCTCTCATTCACAACCTCAAGACTTCCACCTGACCCATCAGAGAACACCAATTTAGGCAACGCAGCAAAACGACAGATGCCTTATTATCTCTCCATAATTTAACAGATTAACAAGTTACCATTGGCCGAGGTCAGTGTTCATTATAACAGGCTTATATCTGCCTGTCATTTCCTCTGCACTTGCACCTTGTGCCCACCTTCCCACTCTGGCACTCAGATGTTGTTGATGCCCCCTGAACCTTTCTGGTCAATGTGCCTTCTGTGAATACATGTCTTTCAAAGAATATCCAAATCATCCACATCACTTTATGCCATCTCAAGTCAGCTGTAATACAATCAGAGTACCTGTGGTCCCCCTGCACATCACCCAACTCTTCTCATTGAGATCTTACTAAAAAAATACTGTTATTTACAGCTCAGGCATTCCTCCAGGGAGACATCATATATGAAGTTTTGTGGGCAGGAAGATGCAGTGCCTATTTGAGTTCAGACCAAGCAGGACCCAAAGTTAGATCACTAACAGCGATACTAGCTTCATTGAGAAATCCATGGCTCACCCCGGATAGCAGTTCATGCTCACAGACATGCAGTTGGTATATAGCCACTACTAACCAAAATATAGGTAAGAAAATTAAAAAAAAACTAAAGAACTATTTATTTCTAAATTAAAGTAGATGAAAACATAATGAGTAAACTTTCACAAAATGAACAAAATTGAATAAAGAGATCAAAAGGGATTGCCGAAAAACCATGTACCATTATATGCAATAGGATGGTATTGGACCTGGCCCCCAAACGTTTTGCCTTCCTCTTCCAACATTATGTTGATTTCCATTTGTTGGCCTTACAACTCTGTGCACTTAACAGCTGCTAACCAGTGCTAAAACGTGGTAACTTTGGCTTATACCCGATTGGCATAATAAATGTAATTATACGTCCGTAGTAAAGTACACTGCATGTGCCCAGGGCCTGTAAATGAAATGCTACTAGTGGGCATGCAGCACTGATTGTGCCACCCACTTAAGTAGCCCTTTAAACAAGTCCTAGGCCTGCCATGTGCGGTTTTGAACTGCAAATACGACCTGGCAAAATATATCTTCTGAATGAATGAATGAATGGTTGGAGGAATTGCACTCAATTATTCAACCTAAATTGCTTGTGTGGTATGTGTGCTGCACTAGATTAGTGCCTTCAAAACTCCTATAGAATAATGAATATGGCCTGGGATCGCTAGATCACCAGGACTCTAGTGCGCACTACAAATAAAACTTTTTACATAATGAATCATTTTCAATACATATTTCTCTCATATTGCTTTATCATGATTTCAGTGAAAATTATTTACATTAAATCAATTTGTACATAGACAATGAACAATCAATCTGAATTGCTTATACATATATCATAAATCAATCAATACACAACACAGTTATTTCTACAACCCAATGCATTTCGGGGATTACACCTCTTCGTCGGGGGTCTAGAAAAAGAAGAAAGAAAGAAAGGAACACCTAATTAATCTCAATGCTTGTGAAGGTGTAAACTAAACTATCAATAATATTGCAAAATACTCTTACCTAGATAACTGTTAGTTGTATGGTTGCGTAATTTGTGAAGTTTTTGGAGGTATCTAAACAAATTCATAAAGGAATAAGTAACATGATTCAAACTTAGGAAAGCACTAAAGGCTCTGTTAGAGCTTTACAAAAATGACCTTGATTCCAGATTAAGGAAAACCTATCTGGAAATAATTGAAAAATGAAGAAAATGAATACCATTAACTGGCAAGCAACTTACATATTACTGGGACATTTACGAAACTAATCTTACCGGGAATGCGTACGAAGCGGCGTTGTAATGGCGTCTTCCCTTGGTACTTGCACCAATGCGCAAGTTGCTTGCTAAGGCAACCGAGTATTAAACTCGAAACCTGTTTGCTTGTTCACCCTAGCATGGGAACACGCCGGTTTACAGCGAGACCATGAAACGCTGACCAAAGGCTCGCAGGTAAACTTTTTTCCCTGATTATCACATCTACAACTACGTTTATAAATGTAACCTTCTAAAAGCGGTAGTAAACAACAATCATTATTGTTCTATCCCACCAGATCCCAGAATATCGCAGTTAAATTGAAAAGAACTGCAGGTGAGACTAGTGCTTTAGTTGACTCACAATATAGAGAATAATCATTATACCCACATAACTTTGTTGACTACTCACATGCATTATAAGACCAGTTAATGGTATTCATTTTTTTCATTTTTCAATTATTTCCAGATAGGTTTTCCTTAATCTGGAATCAAGGTAATTTTTTTAAAGCTCTAACAGAGCCTTTAGTGCTTTCCTAAGTTTGAATCATGTTACTGATTCCTTTATGAATTTGTTTAGATACCTCCAAAAACGTCACAAATTATGCAACCATACAACTAACAGTTATCTAGGTAAGAGTATTTTGCAATATTATTGATAGTTTAGTTTACACCTTCACAAGCATTGAGATTAATTAGGTGTTCCTTTCTTTCTTTCTTCTTTTTCTAGACCCCCGACGAAGGGGTGTAATCCCCGAAATGCATTGGGTTGTAGAAATAACTGTGTTGTGTATTGATTGATTTATGATATATGTATAAGCAATTCAGATTGATTGTTCATTGTCTATGTACAAATTGATTTAATGTAAATAATTTTCACTGAAATCATGATAAAGCAATATGAGAGAAATATGTAAGCGGAGACCATTTCCTATATCAAAGCAGGCAGTTTAAGATCTTGGCATCAGGCTAGAAAACAAGCTCATTATGGACTATCAAACAGGATATCAGCTGGCTTCTTTGGCCTTCTCAGATAAAGGACGAAGTACCTCTGGGTTCTTCACACTCCCACCCAAAGAATTATTGTCAAGGCATCATCATTTGTCACCCACATTATGGCAATGTGCTTTATCTGGGTGAGTCCAATGCTCTCAGAATACAATAGATATCACACACAACGTGGCTGTTCACTTTCTTTGTCGTACTTCCAAGCATGCGTCTGTTTCTGTCCAGCTTTGTACTGTTCACTGGCTCACCATTGCTAAGCGCGTCAAATTTAAAGCGCTCAGTTACATGCATAAATCCATGCCGCAGACCGGGAGATGCAGGGTGTGGACCGTAGGGGATGGGATGGCTCTATGGGGTCAGCAATAACCAACCTTGTGGCTCCAGGCCCTAATGATTGAACCCTTGATGTGCCCCGTGTAGAAATTTGAAAACACAATATAAAAGATTACACACCAGGTTAGCAAAATTGTAATTCATTTGATTTATAAAATCTATCAAAACGACAAAAAAATAATCAGTAGAAACGGGGATAGGAATTTTTCAATAGTTCAGTTCAGTTCAGTTCTTTATTTATTTCGGTGGTTAAAAACCATCATAAAAATTCATGACATTACATATCCACATATAATCAAACTGAACATAACAATATAAAAAAACAGATATAAAAAGAATTTTTGTTATTTACAAGCTTTATCCAAAAGAGAGGAGCAGTAAATTCATAACATCTTTCATCAGCCCCTTGTGTTTCTTAATTTGACCACAATTTTTAAAAAGCTCATAATAGTACACAGAGTACGTGTCTCAGTTGCTCTTTGCAGAAATAATAAAGCAGTTTTTGCGTGATAAATTTTTGATTCCTTTAAAATGTCCACCAGGAATCTTCGACGCAGCATTTTATAAAAAGAACAAAATAGTACAAAATGAAGGGTGTCCTGCGGAGACCTATTGTCGCAGCCGCAGGCACCCTTCTGCTCAATTGTTAGTGCAAAACCAGCCGGGTAAGATAAAATATTATGTAACAAGTTGAGCCTAAAACGAGTCATTAAAAACCTCTCATGTTGACTGTGAATTAAAAAGAGATACGATTCCATACCCATTTCATTCCTTACAAGCGAGTGGGCTGCTACCGAGGATTATTTTGAATCAAATTTTTTCCTCCTGTAGTCGTATTTTTGTAACAACTGCTTTTGAACATAAAATTTGCAAGAGCTATCCACGTTTGAAGGATCAGAAAATAGTATTTGCTGGTCAATGGACTCTAGAGTTTCTTTAATGTATTTTAACCAGGGGATTTGCAACCACCTATCTCTCTGAAGGCAGTCCTTAATAATCTGTCTTGTTAATTCCGCATTAAGGTTTAGCCAAATTCTAAACCAGGTCAAGATTGGTCTCACTCTGATCAGATCAGATATATAATGAGTGCCCAGCTCTTTATGAGTGATAGCTGCCGGGATGCTCTGTGGTAGCTTTAATAGTTTCTTTAAAAATGTGTCTTCCTCCAATTGTATCTGGTGTGCATCCCTAAAACCCCACACCTCTGCCCCGTAGGTGGCTTTAGAGGTACTGACCGCTCTATACAGTGTCATCACCTGCTCAGGAGACCAACGTCCCATCCTTCGTGCGAAGTTTAGTATGGCCCCATTTGCTGAAACGAGTTTCCTAGACCTTTCCTCAACCAATGGGGCAAACTTAATCTTTTCGTCAAACAGGAGACCCAGGTATGGGAAAGTGGTCACAGTGTCCAAAACATGAGTTCCTATTTTGAACACAAATCTCTTATGAGGTTTTTTCCCTGTCACCATAATAAAAGACTTGGTTAGATTAACAGAAAGATCCAGTTTAATAAACTGTAATATAAGTCCTAAAAGCATAATGCGGCAACAAGGGCTGTGTTAGCACCTGCTAAATTCAACACTCCAGCCTTTCATTCGCAGACTTCTGCAGGGGTCGCTACAGATTCGCCAGTACAGGTTACAGTGGTTACCCCTACTCCTGTTCCATAGACAAAACCCAGAGAGGTTCACAGGAGACACCAGTCGGTTTACAACATTCATGAGTCAATGTCAGTGGCACTTCTTGTGCACACCATAGGTTAGACAATTAGGCTATGCCACTGGTGGATAAAGATGATCCGGTCTTGCATAACTTACATGATTTTAAAACAGCCATGTCTAGTCTCTTTGCCAAACACGTCTTCCTGCAGGCCTCTGATAACAAACTCTTGAATCTGTGACAGGGTTCTAAGGACTTGATAACATATGTTACGACATTTAATCGGTTACTTGCGGAAACACATTGGCCAGATGAAAAAAGAGTATCCCTTTTTTACTGAGGTCTTACAGATGATATAAAGGACTCACTTGCTCATATAGTTAATTTACCTGAGGATTTCGCTGAGTTCCAAGAATTAGTTATAAAAGTAGATCATTGGTTGGGGGAACGTAAAGGTGAGAAACCAAGAGGTGATATTAGAAATTTACATTTCAGAACAGAGAGAAAGGAAACTGAGGACAAGACTTCCACTGTGAAACCAATGTAGATAGGAGGAATTAAGGGGCCTCTATCACATGAGGAAAAAAGAAAGACGGCGGAAAGGGAATCTGTGTTTATACTGTGGAAAAGCTGGTCATTTTGCTAGAGATTGCACAGTAAAACCAGTTAAAAAGATCGCATCAGTCCTATCTACGGATCCCTTGCACACGTCGGAAAACTAGTTCTCTCAGGGAAGGGAGAGATCGATTCCCTGGGAAAAGGTAATGATAAGATCTCACATCATGCCACCAGTGTAACTATTCCTGTACCTAAACACTTCACTGTCAGGATACTTTTGATTTTATCCACTCAACAAAGACATAGCATTCCTGTACTCATAGATTCAGGAGCCACAGGAATTTTTTTGATTTAGAGTTAGCTAGGAAACTTCACTTGACTCAAATACCCAAAAGGGAGCCTGAACCAGTGCGGGCGGTTGATGGTTCAGCCTTGTTCTCTGGTTTAATCAGATTTAACACGACTCCGTTATTGCTTGTCACCGACAATGGCCATACTGAATACACCGTCTTTGATTTAATTGACACACCTACGTTCGGGGTTATTCTTGGAATTCCTTGGCTGGAACTCCATAACGCTAAAATAGACTGGGTAAAACGAACTGTGACCTTAGATTCAGCTCATTGCAGACTGCACTGCTACCAAGACACAAAAGACCCGATCATGACTCTTTGTTGTGCAGCGGCAGCATTAACCACAGATCCTCCTGAAATCCCAAGGGAATTTCAGGATTTCTCTGATGTTTTTGACCCAGTCAAGGCAACTAAGTGACCCCCCCCCATAGACTCTACGATTGTAGAATTGACCTCATCCCGGGGGCCAAACTACCATGTAGTAGAATATACGCATTGACTGAACCCGAAAATCAGTATTTACAAACTTACCTGGATGAGTTGTTGGAGTTGGGGTTCATTCGACATTCTACTTCGCCAGTCTCGTCTCCCCTCTTTTTCATAGCAAAGAAGACGAGAGATTTGTGTGCTTGCATTGACTATCGCGCAGTAAACAAGGCGACTATTAAGAATAGGTACCCGTTGCCTTTGATCCCAGTCCTCCTTAATCAAGTGAAAGGTTCCAGTATTTACACCAAATTGGACCTACGAGGAGCCTATCATCTGATTCGCGTAAAAGAAGGCGACAAATGGAAAACTGCCTTCCGCACCAAGTTTGGCTTATTCGAATACACTGTGATGCACTTTGGTCTGTGCAATGCTCCCGCAGTGTTTCAGTACTTCATAAATGAAGTCTTGCATGACCTCTTAGACATCTGTGGCATAGTGTATATCGACGACATATTGATCTATTCCAAGACTTTAGAGGAACATGTAGAACATGTTTGGTTAGTTTTGCAGAAACTCAGAGACAATGCTCTTTTTGTAAAATTAGGGAAATGTGTGTTTAGCTCCCCCAAGGTATAATTCCTGGGTTACTAGTTATCCCCAGAGGGTATCAAAATGGATCCCAAATAGGTTGAAGCAATTCTGAATTGGCCTACTCCTAAGCCAGTCAAAGACGTACAACGCATTTTAGGATTTGCTAATTTTTATAGACGCTTCATAGCCAACTTTTCAGAGATAGTTGTACCTATTACTCAACTGTTACAAAAAGGAAAGACATTCCTTTGGAGCCCAGAAGCAGACCGAGCCTTTTCCATTTTAAAAAAGGCTTTTACATCAGCACCTATCCTCATACATACAGATCCTGACAGGCCATTTTTTGTGGAAGCAGACGCCTCACAAACCACAATTGGTGGAGTTTTGATGCAGAAAGTTTAACAGGACAGGTCATTTGCACCCTATAGCCTTTTTTTCAAGGAAACCGTTAGCGGCAGAACAGAACTACACGATTGCGGAACAAGGATTGCTAGCAATCAAAGCAGTTTTCCAGGAATGGAGACATCATCTCCTGGGAGCCAAACATACAGTCACCATTTTTTCGGATCACAAAAATCTAGAATTTTATTCCATGGTAAAAGCATTTACTCCAAGGCAGATGCATTGGTTACAGTTTTTTAGTGAGTTTGATTTTGTGATTACGTATCGTCCTGGGGTAAAACAATTACATTCAGACACTCTTTCTTGTTTAGTGTGCGAAAAACAGTATGATTCTGAACAAGAGGCAAAAAGTATCATTCCTGCCAAAAAGATGTGTGCTGCAGATACTGCAGATACTTTTGTGGACCTAGTTAGAAAACAGGTAGAAACACTAGATCAATAACAGTGGTTGTCCCAAAAGCACAATACAATAGAAGATGGCTTGTTCTTTCACAAAAAGAAGTTCTTCATTCCTAACAATGCATTGCGTCAACAAATTGTGAAGTGGAATCACGATTTAGCCACAGCAGCTCATCCGGGAATTAATAAAACCCTAGACTTGTGTCAAAGGCATTTCTGGTGGAAAGACATGTTTTCCGATATACAACAATTTGTCAGGGCTTGTTCTGTCTGTGCACGTCAGAAAGCAGTACATACCACCCCCAGGGGGTATCTACAACCAATGGCCATTCCTCATTATCCGTGGCATACTATTAGTTTAAGACTTTGTCACGGATTTGCCAAAATCTAATGGCTTCATCAAAATTTTAGTAGTGGTGGATTTATTATCGAAAATGGGGCATTTCATACCTCTACCAAAAATGCCATCTGCAGTTGAATTCAGTAAACACTTTTTAAAGCACATAGTCAAGTTGCATGGACTGCCAAGCAAAATCCTTTCAGATAGGGGACCCCAGTTCGTTTCTAACTTCTGGAAACAACTTAGCAATCACTTGGGAATAGAGCTAGGATTGTCATCAGCCTTCCATCCCCAAACTGACGGGCAAATCTAAAGAGTTAACCAGGTTTTAGAACAGAGTTTACGTTGTCTGACAACCACAATGTCATCTGAATGGGACGAGGCACTGCCACTGGCTGAATTTTCTTATAATAACACAATTCACTCAGCACTAGGGTGTTCCCCATTTTATTTCATGACTGGTCAACATCCACGGTTTTTACCTATGAATATACCTGAGAATGACCAGGATATGCCAGCTGTTACAGAACGATTGGCAAAATTACATGACTTTCAGGAACAAGTAAGGAAAGCCTTAGCTAAAAACAAAGTAAAAATGAAAGAGGCAGCCGATAAACACAGGTTACCAAGTCCGCCCTATAAGGAAGGAGACTTAGTCTGGCTGTCAACTAAAAATATTCAAATTGATGGGCCTAAAAAACTGAAACCACGTTTTATAGGGCTGTTTCCTGTAGAAAAAATCTTGAATGTAAATGTAAATGTTTTTGGATTTGTAAAGCGCCTATCACTCAGGGGTCTCTGAGCGCTGTACGAATACCGCTGTGGAATCCTTTCTGGCCTGTTCCTGTTAGGTGTCCACTCCTGGGCACCCCCAAGGTGAAGCCAGGCATCCTAGCGTTGTTGGGGCCGGTGTGGAGATTAAGCAAGCTACTGCCCAGAGTTGCAGAGTGGAACCCATGATTAGAGTAGGCACCGAGGTGAGAATTATCGGGTCCGAGGACATGGAGCCCAAAACCCTGCCGCAACGGGGATTGAACCCTGGTCTGGACCAGACCTCTGCCTCAGGGTCTGCAACTCTAATCGGTGAGCCACACTTCTCCACCAGTTGAATCCAGTTTCCTTGAGGTTGGGTCTTACCAGTGATTACTTGATACACCCCGTTTTTCATGTATCCCTCCTAAAACCACAGATTACTCCACAAGACCAGATAACCCCCTCCACCCATCGTAGTCGGGGATCACATTGAATATGAGGTACATAAGATTTTAGATGCCAAGCGGTTCCATGGTCGCCTCCACTATTTGATTGACTGGAAGGGTTACGACCCGTCTGAAAGATCCTGGGAACCTGAAAGTAATGTCCATGCTCCACGACTTATTAAAGCGTTCCATGCCCTTCACCCAGACAAACCATAACCTCTTAGGCGACCTTTGGGGGGGAGAACTGTCAGAGGGTCACATGCTGCCCTTGGTTAATGGTGCAATACGCTTATTCTATGTGTGAGCACACCTTAGGCATGTGATTCTACGTCAGGACGGAGGCGAGGATTATGCAGTCCTTTCTTCTCTTTATTAAAATAGCAAATTTAAAGTGGACCAATCAGAAAACTTTATAGAAACTTCAACTCCCATGAGCACATGGGCCACAGTATCCATAACAACCGCCATCCAATCACGAGGCTGTCCGCTGTATAATTGGTCCTGACGTCCCTTCCTCTTCCTCTTTCTTCTCTGCTCATCAGATAAGTCATTTCTCATTACTTTCTGACGTATTGTGCCTTTTGTGATTATTGTGTTTATCCTGTGCAGCATTCTCTGCTTCTGTAGGATTTGCGCTTTATAGTGCTTCTGTTGATCGCTGTGTTCAGCGTTAGGTGCGGCAGCACGACGAGCGACAGCGCTGCTTGCGCCGTCTCTGCCGCTATACTGCGGAATCGCGTGGAACGCGCTTTGCCGTTTCCCAGCTCTGTGAGGCGCCCGACTCTGGCGAACGGCTGCGCTCGCGGCTTTTCGCTCGGCTTTCAGGCGCACTGAGGAAGGAGTGTTCTCCGACCTCACCAACCCTTGCCAGACACCGGCTTCGGCTTCGGTGCTTAAAACGCGCGCTTCAGCGCAGCGCCACCTAGTGGTCGCTCAAAGGTACCGCACCTGATTTCTTGTCAGTTTCAGGCGGATTACGTCCTGGGCACCGGCGAGGGGGCTACCTCCATAGAATTTATCAGAGGTGTTAGGTGCTCACACCCTCCAACAATGCAGACTGCAGAGCAGTTAAATTCCTCTATTCAGGAGGCGGAGGAGCTTTGTGTCTTCCAACCCTTGCCGCATGCGGTTGGTCACGCGCTTTCGCAGGCGCTGGACCCTGTCCTAGCGCCGCTGAGGGAGAGAGTGGACGCACTCACCCAGAGCATCCCCGGGTTGTTTGGGGCTCAGCGCCTGTCGACCGTGGCCCCAAAGGAGGGCAGGGTGGTGGCAAAGTCTCTGGTAAACGTCAAGCGGGGCACCTGGAACAGTTTGACTGTCTCAGAGACTCTTTCCGTAGGAGTGCGCGGACGTTAAAGAATGTACCCTGCCGGGAGGGATTTTACCCCGGAGATGATGGCGAGGAGGTCGCCCCAGACACGGACCAGGAGGATGGTTTCCCCGTGGAGGGAGAGGGTGTTTCTGATGATGACGCATCCTCGGAGGATGAGGACGAGTACTCGGGTCGACCCTGGCGCCCGGCGTCTCATTCCTCGGAATCCCAGGAAGGTGAGGATAAATTCTCCGACATGTTTGATCCAACCAGAATTTACCACCCTAGGTCGTCGGAGTGGATCCCAGATCCCAAGGTGGCGAAGTATGTTGCTAGCAAGGTTCGCCAACCTCTTGAAAAGAAAGTTCGAACCCGCATGCGGGGAGAATGCCCTCGCCCTAAGTTGGACGGTAGAGTGGCGGTCACTCCGGATATTGATGAAAAGCTCTGCACCTTTTTTGCCAAATTCATGAAAGACCCCAAAAAGGGTATAGACCGCTCCTGGCGCAATTGCCAGGATAAGCTCCTGGACGCAGTGGGACCGGTGACTCAGATCATCCAGTTGGCCGAGAGGGCCAAGGAGTCGTGGACCGTGATGTCCACGGAGATTGTGGCAGGTTGGGCCCAGCGAGCCCTATGCTTTTTGGGCAATGCGAATTGCGCGTTGGCAGCGGAGCGGAGGAGGTCTCTCCTCATTAAAATTGACCCTAAACTCGGAGACCTGGCCACCTCAGAAGCAGGGCCTATTGCACAGGGCAAACTGTTTGGCGAACCATTTATCAAAGAATTGAATACGTTCGTCACTACTTTTTCCGCCTTAGATAAGGCACAAACGTCGATTAAAAAGATTATTCCCGAACGGGTTTTTGCAGGGGCGGAAGAGGTAGGGGTCGCTCCTCTGGCCGCCAGTATCAACAAGGCCCCAACAATAAAAACCAGCAGCGTCGTAATAACGGATGGAACGACGGCAGACAGGGATCTTTCTATCCCAGTAGAGGCGCCGGCAAAGGGCGCGGCAGGGGCTACCGTGGCGGAGCCAACGCACCCGGAGGTCCAGCCGGTGAGTGTTACCCTTTTTTCCCCGTCCGTACTGGGGGGGAGGTTACAGAACCACTTTCACAACTGGTGCAAGATCACCTCAGACCCTTGGGTTCTCCTAACCGTACGAGGTTTCCAGATAGAATTCTATGGAACGCCCTGCCAGAAGGCTCGTCCTCGCCCCCTCGTCTTCTCTTCGGAAGACAGGGTTCTGATCGACAACGAGGTAGCAGATCTCCTCAAGAAAGGAGCAATCCGCATGACGCACTTACACCCTACGGGTTTTCTAAGCAACATCTTCATAGTCCAAAAGAAGGACAAGTGCTTTCGCCCGGCTATAAACTTACGGGAATTCAACGAGTGGCTGGTGTACCGCCACTTCAAAATGGAGGGGATTCATTTGCTTCGCGATCTTCTCCTCTAAGGGGACTGGATGGTGCGTCTGGACTTGAAGGACGCCTACCTGACGGTTCCGATCTTCCCACCACACCGGAGATTCCTCCAGTTTCTTTGGAAGGACACGGTCTTCGAGTTTCAAGCTCTCCCCTTCGGCCTCTCGTCGGCCCCATGGTGCTTTACGAAACTCCTTCGGCGGGTGGTGGAAACCTTTCGCGAGAGGGGCATTCGATTGATCATTTACCTCGACGATATATTGATTTTGAATCAATCGCCAGAGCGTCTCCAACTAGACTTGAACATGACTATTGTGTTATTCAAGGACCTGGGCTTTGTGATAAATGTCCAGAAGTCCGAACTACGACCATCAACTCAGATTACGTTTCTGGGATTTCAGATAGATTCGGTATTGGCCTCCCTCAGTCTGCCCTCGCAGAAAGTAACCAAAATCCGCAAAGAACTCTCCCATGTCCTCCGGGAGGACAGAATTTCTCTACGACAGTTGGCTCGAATAGTGGGTCTCCTATCCTCCTCGATCCAAGCGATCTTCCCGGGCCCTATTCACTACAGGGCGCTGCAGCGATTGAAGGCGCTGCACCTCAGGAAGGGGCTCACGTATTCTGAACTCATCTCCCTCACGGAGGAAACGAGAACGGAATTGCGTTGGTGGATAGAGCACATGAGTGCGTGGAACGGGAGAGCGATCTTCGGTTCCATCCCGGATCTGGTCATCGAGTCGGATGCCAGCAGATCGGGCTGGGGTGCCCGCTGCGGCGAGATTACGATAGGAGGTCGGTGGTCGGAGGAGGAGCTTCACCTCTATCATCAATTGTCTGGAACTCCTGGCGGGTTCCTCTGCGGTGAGATCCCTTACTCGGAACCAAGTATCGTGCTGCATTCTGCTACGCATGTCAATGTGTCAGCAGTACAATATATCAATCGACTGGGCGGCCCACGATCTTGGGCCCTGGTGAACCTGGCGAAGGATTTTTGGCCTTATTGTCTGGAAAAACAGATCTCGGTGACAGCAGAGTATCTGCCAGGCAGGCAGAACTCCATTGCGGACTGGCACTCCAGGTACTTCCAGGATTTCAGCGACTGGTGACTGGAGCGATCGTCTTCCTGGCTTTGATGGTCAGGTGGGGTCCATGTTCGATGGACCTGTTTGCATCCCGGCTCAATCGACAACTCCCGAGATTCGTGAGTTGGAGACCGGATCCGGAAGCGTCGGCAGACGACGCGTTCTTGCAGGATTGGGCTCAGGAACAAACGTATGCGTTTCCCCCCTATCTCATGATTCCACGAGTGGCGGCTCAGGTTCGCCGTCAACAAGCTTCCATGATCCTGGTGACGCCCTTCTGGAGGGCGCAGGCATGGTTTCCCTCTCTGTTTGAACTGTCATGGGACTGTCCCATCCTACTGCCCTTGTTCCCTTCGTTGCTCTCGGGCCCTCAGGGGGAGCCTCATCCTCTGGTGATCCAGGAGACCTTGCGACTCATGGCATGGAGGATTTCAGGGGACGCTGACAGGACGGACGCCTTTTGGCAGAAGCTGAGGACCTCATCCGTAGAGCCTGGGCTCCAGGAACGGTCAAGAGGTACCGCTCGGCTTGGCAAGGGTGGCGTCATTGGTGTTTGGGAAGACACACTGATCCCTTGGGGGCAGATGTTAGCCACATCTTGAATTTTCTAGCTGAATTAGCCCATTCAGGACTGGCCTATTGGTCTATCAATTCTTTCCGATCAGCCATTTCTGCTGGGCATGCCCATATCGATGGGAGACCGGCAGGAGAGCACCCTTGGGTTTGTAAGTTGATGAAGGGTGCTAGACTGTCTAAACCCCCAGAGGCCAGATATGACTCCCTCTGGGACGTCAATATTGTTCTCCGTTTCCTCTGTTCGTGGAGGGACAATCAATATCTTTCCAGAAAGGAGTTATCTGCCAAGTTGGCCATCTTGCTCTGTTTGGTCTCGTGCAAGCGTGTCTCAGACGTCAGAGCCTTGGACATTACTGCACGGACATTCACCCTGGAGGGAGTCACTTTCACGGTGTCTAGAAGGATCAAAACTAGTATCAGGTAGGTATCTTACCCTATTTTTCCAGATCAACCCAAACTCTGTGTGGTTCGGTGCCTCAAGGCGTATGAGGACTTGACGTCAGAATACCGCCTCCCGGGGGAACGTCAACTCCTCATTGCTTTACAGAAACCGTTTAAGGCGGTTTCCTCTCCAAACATCGCCAGGTGGGTCCGATGGCTCATGACCATGGCGGGGGTGGACGTGACCAGATTCGGAGCTCACTCCACGAGAGCAGCAATGGCTTTTAAGGCTATTCAGGTTGGCGGCCGCCTAGAGGATATTATGGCTGCAGCGGACTGGTCTTCCGAGTCCATATTCAAGAAATTTTACTTCAAACCCATCTATGGTGCAGCAGAATTGGTGGTGGACAGGCTTTGAACCTGCATAATCCTCGCCTCCGTCCTGACATAGAATGAAAAATTTCCTAGCTATCGTAACGGAAAGTTTCAATTCTATTAAGGACAAGGAGGCGAGGATTATCCCTCCCGAGACTTGACAGTCTCACCCCACCCGGAGTCTCCATAATCTCAGTAAGTAACCTTTCGAATGGGGTCTGATGGTATATGTGAATATTCTAAGATTCTCTAAGACATGCTTCAAATGTTATCTGGTATGCAGGTCTATGTATCTTGTTCTATGCTTCCGTATACGGAAAGGAATCAAGATAACGGTTTGTCCTATATTGGTATAGGACAAGACCAGAAGGAATGATGTACGCCCTCAAGATCTTTCCTCGCAGAGAACAAGAGGAAGAGGAAGGGACGTCAGGACCAATTATACAGCGGACAGCCTCGTGATTGGATGGCGGTTGTTGCGGACACTGTGGCCCATGTGCTCATGGGAGTTGAAGTTTCTATAAAGTTTTCTGATTGGTCCACTTTAAATTTACTATTTTAATAAAGAGAAGAAAGGACTGCATAATCCTCGCCTCCTTGTCCTTAATAGAATTGAAACTTTCCGTTATGATAGCTAGGAAATTTTCCATTCTTGTTGAGTGCATTGTGGTTACTTTCTTGCCTTTGCTTATGCTTATTGTTTTCTTATGCTCATTGTTCCTATCGATACTACTTGGGGTATGCAAATATTGCCCTCCTCACATGTACAACCGTGAACGTTCTTCACGTGAGGCAAAGGAAGGTTCCAGGTGCTTCACTGTATGAATAGGCTCTCTTGTGTACGCGGCGATGCTTCGCTCCATCTGAGCGTCACCGCGAGAGCTTCGATACTTGCCTGGATCAGCGCTGGAAGAACCCTGCCCACAGAAGCCCCCGAGCAGCGTCAAACCCTGCTTGCCATCAAAGAGATTCCCGCCCTTCATTTTTCCCGTCGGAATCCTCCCGCCGCAAGAGCCGATTTGTTTTTTCCTTTTTTCCTGTTTTGGACCCCGCTTACCTGCAACTGTGGTCTTCGTCCTGCTCGCCTACTTCCTTCCAGATTCCCGTCATCTCCGGTGAGCTGGACAGCCTCCTCATGCATGCGCAGTAGAACTTTAACTCGAACCCAGTGTAAAAGACAAAGGAAGAGTGTTAACTAGAAACGAACATTGCTAAGGACAATTTAGTAATTGTTAAGAGTTGCATTGCATTTACACGATTGGAAACTGTGACAAGATAGATTATAGTACTGTTGCTATTGTATTGATATTGTGAAGCTATTGGTACTCAAATCTAACAAACAGTGAATTAGGCAATCGTGTTAGTGACAACCCAAACAAACCTTGGTAAAAACAATTGATATGTTTCCATATATGTGTTAGTGAACATTGCAATAGGAGCCTATGATTAGCATTGTTGACTATTTTTTGTGTATCTTGTTTCATGATCTCCTTCCAGAACCCCCACTACAAGGCATCATAACAACAATTATCAGGTATGATTTGAGCATTATAGAGTGGAGCTAACCTTAACCAGCACTAACAATACTAACTGGATGTGTTCTTTTCATATGTGATCTAGAGGTATTTTGATGTTCATATTCATCTTTCCTGAAGGAAACTTGCAAGTCACAAGAAGCCTAACTGATAATTGTAGAGGTGTCAGCAAGGGTCTGAATACATTAGGTATGTGTATGAGAGATGGTATTTATTATAGGATACATGTTGGTTAACTGCTCAGGCAGGTATTGATTATACGTTTATGTATACAGTTCCTGTCAACTCGACGCCAGAGGCCCGGCACACTTCAAACTAGAGAAACGTCACTTGGACTCCACAAGGACCAGTGTTTTGTTTGTTTCTCTCTCCACTTCCCCTTCCCCTTGCGGAGAAATAGGAGTGGTCAAGTGTTCGTAATCCTTGCTACCTGATTGCTTCACGAAGGAAATGGGAGTTTGCAGCAATAAGAAGAAACATACAGAAACCTCGCGGCCAAAGCTCAACAGGAACATGAGGAAAAATTACAAGTCAGCATGTTACAAGAGCGAACGTTACGTTACATAAGGCAATAGTGACAATTGTGCATGTATCAAGAGCAAACAAAATACAAGAGGTAGCAAACGATACATTACAAACAGAAAAAAGAGACATGTGTGTATGTTACAAAAGTGTACACAGCACAAATATAGGTATAATACTGCACTAAATGGCAGATACTCAAAACACAAGAACAAACATTACGTTACATGAGGCAATGGTGGCAATTGTGCATGTATCAAAAGTGAACAAAATACAAGGGGTCACAAATGATACATTTCAAGAGGGAAAGTGACGTGTGCATGTTACAAAGGAGTACACAATACAAGTAGAAGTATAATATTGCAATAAATGGCAGACTTTCAAACCACAATAACATATTGGGAAGGCAATTCTAGTGATGTAGAACAGAATTTCCTATAAAGTAGGGACTTCCTTCAGATAATTGAGAGGGCATGAATTAAGTTTGGAAGTGTCTTTGAAGGAGGAGAGCTTTGAGGTCTGTTTTGAAGGCCTGGGAAGAGGTGGTGGTCCGAGCTGAGGCGGAAGTGAGTTCCAGATTCTCATTGCGTTGCCTTAAAATTGGGCCATCAAACTTTCCTTCTTGAAAGTGGGAGGTTCAAGCAATAGGTTTTCTGAATTACGTGATGGTCTAGAGCCTACACAGAGTTTCAGTTTATTCGGAGAAGCAGAGTGCAAGGCTTTGTGGGTGATACAGGCAGACTTATAGATAGATCTTGCCTTGGGCTAGCTGGGAGACTGTTGAGGATTCTTCGCGATACGCGGCCCGTACCGGCACAGCAGATTCGCGGTACCAGGGCCTGCTCCCCTAAGCCTGTTTTTTTCACCATGCAACCTTATTTTTGTAACACCGATGAAAGAAATACAGAATCTACAAGTTTGTTTTTAATAAGAACATTCCAAAGAACATTTCAAAGAATAGCCTTAACCTCTTCGATGCTCATGACGGCTCCCGGCCGTCATGAGTCACGGCGGGCATGTGCTGCCGCGATTGGAATGTTCAGCACTGCAGCGGAATTCGCGCCGCAGTGATGAGGTTAATGTGTATGTTGAATTTTTGTCGTTTTGGTCTTGTAAAAGTTAGATAAAGTTAACTTTATTTTAGTAAACCTGTGTGGTGTCCATTTATGGTGTTTCACTGTGTTACTGTGAGTGTAGGGACAAATACCTTACACATTGCCTTAGGGTTAAGACTGTCTGGTTGTGCCAAGCTACCATGGGGGGTGAGCAGGGGTTATCTACAGTATGTTTCCACCTTACCCTAACTAGAAGCAAGGTACCTGCATCTGCTAACTAGAGACCTCCATTTCTAACATAAACAATCTATAGCTATCTAGATATTCACACTCAAATTCTTAGTTGCAAGCTTCATACATTTTGAAAATCTAGCTGATAGCTGGGCGTTTCCCCCTTCAAACATTTGTCAACAACAGCTTAGCAAGATCTAGTTGCAGATTTACAAGGCCCTGCGCCACCAGTACGTCACTTTTTTTGACGCACTGGTGGTGCGTGTTACTGCTCCATATTTACAAGGACAGAAAAGCCACCCTGCGTGGCTTTTCCTGTCCTTGTAAATATGGCCCCTTTGCACACAGCACTTTGCATGAAAGGGGCGTTCCATGGGTGTTGCTGTGGGTGTTCCCACGCAACACCCATCGAACAAGACACATTTCCAGATTAAAGAGGAATCGTAAATCTGGAAATGCGTCTGAATGATATGCCACCCTAGGGGTGGTGTAGCGAGGCGCAACGAGGAGATATGTTCTAATTTTTCCTTGTTTTTTCCTCTTTCAATGCGTGCTGCATTCCACAGCACACATTGAAAGAGGAAAATGCCTGAAGCTATTGTTTTTGTGTAGGAAGGAGTCCCTTCCTGCACAAAGACATTCTCCCCATGACATAGGCATCCTTGAACCATGGTGCAAGCGTGCCTGCGCAGGCGCATGGCAGCACTTTATGCATCAGCACAGGGGAGAGCAAAGGAATGTGACATATTGTTGTAAATATGTCACAATCCTGTGCTTTGGAAGTGCCGCAGAATGGCGCAGCCAAAGGGCTTGCATTGCCGCACTGCGACACTTCCTTGTAAATCTGCTCCCTAATATTCAGGTGTCTAAAAATAGGTGGGGGCCAAAAATGCCTAAGGCAAGAAAAATAGGAGCACAAGCAATAATGTGTGAGAGAGACTCAGCCTGATCGGGCAGCCCCTGCAGAGCTTGTCTTGTTTGCAAGACAGACGTCCATCCTTGTAGACTGTTCAGAGGGATAAGACCAAGCCGGAGTCGGAGTTGTTGCACTTTGGCAGTGAGTTTAGATGGACGTGATAAACATTAAGGTAATATTAATGTTTCATAATGAGACAGTATTGAATATGCGTGCTTTTAAGAGGATTTTCCCAGCTTTCTTGGTGGCAGAGGGACTTGAATTATCTTATTGTCTGCAAGCCAGTGAATCCAGTCTTGTAAAAATTGCACAGCTCAGATTCTTTGTCCTGGATGATACCCCGCAAAAGCTGCTTCTTTGCCCCCAGGAAACCTAATGCTAGCTTGGCGTCAAAGCTATAGAGCGAGCATAAAGGATATAATCTGGGTAAACCGAATTGAACTCAAGCCAAATTTGGGCCTGGACCATACTGGAGGGTAAATGGAATAAACGCGTATAGAATTGACATTGCACGAGATTCAGCCAAGATGATAACTGATTTTTGTAAACAAAGGCACCATATGTAAAGGTGGGCATCAGTTTGGAATTGATAAATTTGCAGATAGAGGAAAGACTGCAGCCCAAGATGTTTTTGAGGAGGTGCTGAAAAGCAAAAATGAGAGATGTTTTTTCTTTTTTGACAGTGCCACCTTTTTGCACAGAGGACTGACCCCAGTTTTTTAACCAGACTCCCAAATATTTCATTTTGGAAATTCTTCCATTTTCTAGCCAACGATGAACCAAACCCCATGCTTTATTTGTCTTTTCCCAAGTGTGAGGTTTTTCATGATTTAAGGCCAAACTTATTAGCTTTGCATTTGTCATGTAAATCGCTAAATGCAGATTACAAAGTTAAAGGGCCGGGATTTAGCCCTGATTCAATTACCCGTTTGTATAGATCTTCCTTGAGGTGGCCCACCTGCTTGATACTCTCCCTTTCACCCGTGTGTTGGAATAAACTCTGATTGATGGCCAAAAGCAGGCGTGAAGGGATGCTCCACACTAAAAGTTTGGCCCTTAGTTGGCCTCTACCTACCTTATCAAATGCTGTGGCAAAGTAAATGAACCTACAATACAGCAAACCTGCACTCTTTTTTGAGGAGCGATCAATCAGAGCTGCTAGGCATAACACAGTTATCTCTGTTGCCTGCCCCTTTAAAAGCCAATTTGCATTGCAGGAATGATCATCATATTCCTAGCACACTCCTTTTCCAATTCTTTTCTATTTTCTCAGAATTTCCCAAATCAATCAAGGCAATAAGACAGAAGTTTTCAGGCCTGTCATAAAAGCCCTCCTACTCTCAGAAACCTGATTCCTGAACAAACAATCGTTAAAAAGAATATTATAATCACAAAAGAACAGGGATTAAGGCTGCTTTGCCCGCACCGGTATTGAAGTCCTTAATATAAGTATCTACTGAATTGAAGGTGCAAATGGTCCAGGACACAGCCCCCTGGGTCCCAATGGTTAAAAGACACGGAATCTTGACCTTCAACAAAAACTATACAACAATGACCCCGCACACTTCAAAATGTTGTTACACTTCTCAATCCAATTCATAACATTGTTTGTCTCATTGATGATTCCAAAGAGGTTCTCCCAAGAATTTCACATGAAGTCTCTTCAATTTAAAAAAGATTCTTTATTCCCAACAACGTTTTAAAAATAATACCCCTGTACCCCAAAACCCATACCAAGCCCTGAACCCTAAACATACCCCTGTACCCCAAAACCCATACCCAGCCCTAAACCCTAAAAATACCCCTGTACCTCAAATCCCATATCAACCCCTGAACCCTAAAAATGCCCCTGTACCCCAAAACCCATACCTAGCCCTGAACGCTAAAAATACCCCTGTACCCCAAAACCCATACCTAGCCCCGAACCCTAAAAATACCCATGTTCCCAAAACCCATACCTAGCCCTGTACCCTAAAAAACACCTGTACCCCAAAACCCATACCAAGCCCTGAACCCTAAAAATACCCCTGCACCCCAAAACTCATACCTAGCCCTAAACCCTAAAAATACCCCTGTACCCTAAAACCCATACCTAACCCTGTACCCTAAAATTACAGGGCCATATCTGGCCCTGAACCCTAAAAATACTTCTGTACCCCAAAACCCATACCAAGCCCTGAACCCTGAAAATACCACTGTACCCCAAAACCCACACCTAGCCCTGAACACAAAAAATACCCTTGCACTCCAAAACCCAAACCTAGATCTGAACCCTAAAAATACCCCTGTACCCCAAAACCCAAACCTAGTCCTGAACCCTAAAAAAACCTCTGTACCCCAAAACCCATACCCAGCCCTGAACACTAAAATTATCGCTGTACCCCAAAACCAACCCTATAATTTACAAATACCATACTCTAGAAATACACTGTGCACCCCATAACCCAAACCCACCCTTAAAATAACCCTAAACCCCTAACACATATACCCCAACAGCCCTAAAATAAAACCATGGGGCAGATTTATGTTGTGTATGCGCCACGTTTGCGTCACGCAACTGTGGCGTAAACGTGGCGCATCCCTACGACCGATTTACAACGTGACGCATCTAGGCAGATGCGTCACGTTGTAAAGCCCTGCGCCGCTTGTGGGCGTTCCGGCGCAGGGAGGGCGTTCCGGGGCAGGTGCGCCTCGCAAAAGTGCCTGAGTGAAATCTATAAGATTTCACTCAGTCACTTTTAGGCCAATGCTGCGTCAAAACCCTGCGCCTGCTTGAAGCAGGCGTAAGGCTTGACGCAGCATTGGTCAGATAGGGCACCCCCGAGCCTTGCTGGAGCTGCGTCGTGCTTGCGACACAACTCCAGCAATGCGTCACTTTTACGGCACAGATGCGTGACGCATCTGTGCCGTTTTTGCCCCATGGTGCGCCGCATCATAAATGCGGCGCACCATGGGTGGCGGAGCTCTGGCGCATCCCTCGGGATGCGCCAGTTAACATAAATCTGCCCCCATATACTTACCTTAAACTTAAATATTAAAAACATAGGGGCAGATTTATGTTGTGTATGCGCCACGTTTGCGTCACGCAACTGTGGCGTAAAGGTGGCGCATCCCTACGACCGATTTACAACGTGACGCATCTAGGCAGATGCGTCACGTTGTAAAGCCCTGCGCCGCTTGTGGGCGTTCCGGCGCAGGGTGGGCGTTCCGGGGCAGGTGCGCCTCGCAAAAGTGGCTGAGTGAAATCTATAAGATTTCACTCAGTCACTTTTAGGCCAATGCTGCGTCAAAACCCTGCGCCTGCTTGAAGCAGGCGTAAGGCTTGACGCAGCATTGGTCAGATAGGGCACCCCCGAGCCTTGCTGGAGCTGCGTCGCGCTTGCGACACAACTCCAGCAATGCGTCACTTTTACGGCACAGATGCGTGACGCATCTGTGCCGTTTTTGCCCCATGGTGCGCCGCATCATAAATGCGGCGCACCATGGGTGGCGTAGCTGTGGCGCATGTTAACTGGCGCATCCCTCGGGATGCGCCAGTTAACATAAATCTGCCCCATATACTTTTACCATTCATGCTTTTACAACGAATTTTCTTGTAAAAGCATGCATGCGTGGTAAAAGCATAAAAGATATATATGTATGCGTTATAGAAGTTTTGCGGAGTAATAGTAGTTTAGTTGTAATGGTATGCAGAGTGAATGTATGCGGAAAAAAAGTTGCGTTATAAACGCGTTTTACCATTAAATCATTCTTCTTTAGCTGCCTTAAAGTTGCTGGCAGGGAGTCCATTTGGACCTGAGATGCCTGCTAGATGCATCCAATCCCTAGTATGGTAGCCATGCATTCTGTAGTTAAGTCCATAGTTTAGCTAGAAGCATGTGGAATCATGTCTCAGACAATAATTGGCTCATGTAGAGGAGTGAAAGGGTCAATGCACAGAAAGGAAATGTTATCTGACCATCCATAAGCTGGGATGTTGCATAATTCCCTTTTCTGCTGGTTATCTCAGAAGCCTCATTTATGAAAAGTGACGCATCGCTGCATGAAAACAGTGATGCGTCACTTTTCTCTGCGCCCTCCTTGCGACACCACATTTACAGTAGGACGCATCATGGTGCAAGGAGTTACAGATACGTCAGTATTTATGACGTAGTATCTGACGTATCTGTATGGCGCAAAAGTGACGCATTGCTGGAGTGTGTCACAAAAGTGACGCAACTCCAGCAATGCCCCCATGTGAAAGGGCCTGCATCAGTCTTACGCCTGTGCGTAGGAATTTGACGCATTTGTGTCCTAGAAGTGACGCAGTGAAATATTATAGATTTCACTGCGTCACTTCCATGACCCTTTCTTGCGTCAAAACGCCCCCTTGCATACTAAGGGGCAGATTTATGTCGGACTTGCGCCACGTTTAAGCCGCTATTGCGTCACGCAACGGCGGCGTAAACATGGTGCATCCCTGTGACCCATTTACAATGTGATGCATCTAGGCAGATGCGTCACGTTGTAAAGCCCAGTGCCACATGTGGGCGTTCTGGCGCAGAATGGGCGTTCCGGGGCAGGTGCGCCTCGCAAAGGTGCCTGCGTGAAATCAACAAGATTTCACGTAGGCACTTTTAGGCCAATGCTGCGTCAAAACCCTGTGCCTGCTTGAAGCAGGCGTAAGGCTTGACGCAGCATTGGACAGATAGGGCCCCCCAGAGCACTGCTGGAGCTGCGTCGCGCTTGCGATGCAACTCCAGCAATGCGTCGCCTTTATGGCACAGATGCGCCACGCATATGTGCCGTTTTTGCCCCACGGTGCGTCGCATTGTAAATGAGCGCACCATGGGTGGCGAAGCTGTGGCGCACAATAACTGGCGCATCCCTGGGGCGCATCCCTAGGGATGCGCCAGTTATTGTAAATCTGCCCCATAATACCTGGCACAGGTATAATGTGGCGCAGGGGTTTACAAAGTGACGCATCTACCTAGATGCGTCACTTTGTAAATATGGTGCAACAAGGCACATTTTTTACGCTGCTGGTGCGTCAGAAAAAGTGACGCACTGGCAGCGTAAAAGTGACGCACAGCCTCCTAGGTGAGGCCCCAGATTTTTTTGAGTCCTTTGATTTTACTGCGCTAAAATTACCAATCCATATCTCATCCTGTAGCTGCTGTTTCTCTTCACAGAGGTGACAGTGATAGCGTTTTGCGTATACATTTGTTAAAGAAAGGTTTGACGTATCCTTTTTCACTGCCTTTAAATTTTATTTAGCAGTCTTTTTAATGATTGTAATTCTTCACTTTTTTTTCCACGTCTTATTACATTTTCTTAGTCATCTCTTTTTTGCTGGTGAAAAGCATCAAATTCCAGGTTTGCATTATCCAAAGTTGCGGGCTTGTACCAAAGTTGCAAAATTGTAGCTGTGGGCCCTTCTTCCTGGGAGAGATTAAGAAATGTAAAGCCGGAAATAGGCTAGGGGAGTAGTACTGTGGTTGGCAAATGGCTTGCAGTTGCATAAAGTAGCCACTGATCCAAAGATTGCCTGCCAAAGATTGTGCCAAGTGTGAGGGGCAGCAGGGCAAGTAGACAGAGAAGTAGGCATAAAACATCACTTTATCAGGCATTCTGTTTTTCTCCTTCTGCTTCTTAGATGCATCTCAAGTCGGTAGGACAGCAGCTGGAACAAACCATGCCACTCCCCAGGAGTGCTCAGGGCCAGCAGAGCTCAGGAAAGCTCCCCAGTGATAGGGACTCTCCTTCTCATTCTCCTTCTCCTGTTCACAACCAACTTCCTTTCCATCACCAGCCTCATCTGCCATTAGAAGTGGCAAGAATCAGAGCACAAGCACAGCAGGGCTAGTGCAGGGGCAAGCTGGGGAGTGGCTCAGGCGCCACCTGCAGCGGCCTAACGCGGGCCACCTTTGCATCTTCACAGCACTCAGCCACACACCTGCAACCTAACTCTCTTCAACTCCTAAAGACCCCAAGGTTTGAAATGCCCTGATGAAGCAGATCTTTCACTAGATCCTGCCCCCTGCCAGGGCCAGCAAGGCCTGGCCATATGGAGCCTCTACTCCCTGGTTGCCAAATTCCAAGAGCTTTATAAAACATATTGTTTTATTTACCAATATGTTGTCAAACTTCCATATACTGAATGCTGCGACACGGCCCATTAGAACTGAAATGATGAAGCTTGGGGCAACAAATTAAACATCCTTTAAAAGAGCCAGACACACATGCTGTGTTTGCTCAATTGATGATAGAGGAACTAAGGTTCTCGAGAGGGAACCAATATAAATATAGTAACCATAGGCATAGACTTTATAGATGGTTTATATTCTGATGCAATCATACCCCAACTACCCCCAACCTTCTTTAACAAAGTGTTGACCATCAGTCTTTCATCTCTATCAACGTTTATATTCTTCTTTTTCTCTTTGCTTGTGAGTTGTTTTTAGGGTGGTGATGTCTGGATTTCTCTGGCTTATCAGGTAGAGTTTTTGTGCTCAGTGCTTTACTTTAACTTTCTATTGATTTCTCTGCTTTACTTCCTTAAATCTATTCTCTGTCCAGCACATATCGCCAAGTGTTGACTGCTCTGTCAAATGAATGCTTTTCATAGACTTTGATTTACTTTTTCTATTTGCCTATTAAAGAATCCAGTTGCTGGTTTCCCCTTCAGCAGTGGTTTAGCATAGCCGACCCAAGGTTAACTACTCAATGCAGAACTGCAATTTAATCTGAACATTGATTTCAAAGATGATACAAGGAAATGATAATTCCATTCCATTTGGCATACACAATATTTCACCACGCCAGAACTTGCTCAGTTTACTTGGCTGAACATATTTCACAATTCTTTTTAATTAAACTAGTCATTGGGTAAACATAAGCATCAACGCTATTGTAGTTGGCGTGGCATTTCAGAAGGGGAAAATGTCTCAGGTTTATGTAACTGGCCCATCTCTGTTTCTCATTCACAACCACAAGACATCCACTTTACCCTTTGGAGAGCAACATTCTCATCTCTGTGAAATCACAAAAATGGAAAAGAGTCAGCGGGCAAAAGTTCCAATAAAATACTAAAATTTTTATTCCAAAATTGTTGTAGATGTATTAATATGTCACATATTTATTAAGTCTTTTCAGCCTATGTATTTCGTCCAATACCGGCTGAAATATACACCAATCAATAAATTGAAAACAAATTTAACAAAAACATTCACCAAATTCTATTTATAACATATAAATACTAATACTAATACTACCTTATGAATAGCTATATTAGCCATGTCACTAGGGGGTGAAATGGTTTGTAGGATAGGCAATACAGGGTCAACAATGAATGTAGTTGTTGCAATGGGTCTCGTGGGGTTTAAGAGTAATATAATGAACTATGACTTTTAAGGATAATTAGCAATTATTGTATAGAATATTAAATATTGATGGAGACTGACAGGCTTTTGTAAGGTTGGAGTGAGCGTAGGTTCAGAAGATACCTTGAATTGTCATTTACAGGTTACACGGTGAATGTTTTTGTTAAATTTGTTTTCAATTTATTGATTGGTGTATATATATTTTCTTTCAGCCCTGATGACGTCCAGATTAGGGCGAAACTCGTAGGCTGAAAAGACTTCATGAATATGTGACATATTGATTAATTTGCAACAATTTTGGAATACAAATTGGAATATTTTATTGGAACTTGGCCTGCTGACTGTTTGCTGAAGAAAAACAATAATAAATTGTTGATATGGACATTACTATAAAACGTTCCTTTCCATTTTTGTGATTTAATTTTTAGGATTGTGGCCAGGAGCCGTGGCCTACGGAGAGTTGAGTGTCTTCTTTGGAAACTTTGAAGAAAAGTACTGAACAGTGACTATAGTGCATACTATTTTTGTCCTCACCGCCTTGCTTTTGGTCTTCTCATCTCTCCATGATTTAACAGCTTAACAAGTTACCAATGGCCAAGGTCAGTGTTTCATTATAACAGGCTCATCTCTGCCTGTCATTTCCTGTGCACTTGCACTTTGTGTCCACCTTCCCTCTCTGGTACTCAGCTGTTGTTGATACCTCTGAACCTTTCTGGTCAATTTGCCTTCTGTGAATACATTTCTTTCAAAGAATAACCAAGTCATCCACATCACTTTATGCCATCTCAAGTCAGCTGTAATACAATCAGAGCACGCATGGTCCCCCTGTACATCACCCGACTCTTACTAAAAAACACAGGGGCATATTATCAAGGGGGTTTATCTCCGCTTTTTTGGCTTTAAAAGCCAAGAAAGCGGAGATAAAATTATCTCCCTATTACCTAGCTGTCGCTAACACCAGTTAGCGACGGCTAGTAGGAGATAGCGACAATCTTGGGCCCCACTTTGCATGTCAGTGATATTTATCACTAATGAGATGCAAAGTGGGCGTGCCAAGATGTTAGCGACTGGAAACAGTCGCTAACATCGCTATCTCCTATTACCAACTTTTGGAGATATTCGCGCTAAGCGGGAATATCTCCAAAAGCTAACACCTGCCCTGAGCAGTTCTTAGCCATGTTATCCAATGGGAGGTGGATAACATGGCTAAGAGCATTAGCTCGCTAATGCATGAATATTGCTGACTTTTCAGCGATATTCATGCTTTGCGGCGATTTTTACCGCATTTGCGTTAAACCTTGGTAATACCAAGGTTTATTTGCGGTAAAAATCGCCTCAGCGCTGCGGTAAAGTTTTGTCTCTAACCAAGCAATAGCGATAATTATCGCTATTGCTTGGTAATATGCCCCACAGTTATTTACAGCGCGTGCATTTCTCCAGTGGGACATCATATATGAAGTTTTGTGGAAGATGCAGTGCTTATTTGAGTTCAGACCAAGCAGGACCCAAAGTTAGATCACTAAAAGCGATACTAACTTCATTGGGAAATCCACAGCTTACCCTGGATAGCAATTCACGCTCACAGACATGCAGTTGATATGTAGCCACTACTAACCAAAATATCATTAAGAAAATATAAAAGAACTATGCATTTTCAAATTAAAGTAGATGAAAACATAATGAGTAAACTTACACAAAAATGAACAAAATTGAATGAAGAGTTCAAAAGGGTTTGCCAAAATACCCAATACCATTATATGCAATAGGAAGGTATTGGACCTGGCCCTGTGTGCAGGGTCCTCCCCCCTCCAAACCGTTTGCCTTCCTCTTCCTACCTTATGTTGATTTCCATTTGTTGGCCTTAGGACTCTGTACACTTGAGCACTGCTAACCAGTGCTAAAACATGGTACCATTGGCTGTTACCCAATTGGCAACATAAATGTACTTATAAGTCCGTAGTAAAGTACACTACATGTGCCCAGGGCCTGTAAATGAAATGCTACTAGTAGGCATGCAGCACTGATTGTGCCACCCACTTAAGTAGCCTTTTAAACATGTCCCAGGCCTGGCATGTGTGGTTTTGAACTGCCAGTTCGAGCTAGAAAAATATATCTTCTGCCAGGCTCAAAACGTGCTTTTTAATACATTTAAGTCGTTCCCTAAGGTAGGTCCCAGACATTGCTAAGCCAGGGTGCAGTTTATTTAAAAAGTTGAACATGTACTTTTAAGTTTTACTTGTCCTGGTAAGAGAAACTCTTAAATTCAAGGCCTATCTCTCCCATTGGATACAATTGAAGTTTCCATAGTGCATTTTATAAGTGTAATTTCCAAATGGGAAAAGAGGACTAGTTCAATGTTGGTGTCCCTGGAAATCTAATCTAAAAATCCTGAATTATTTTGAAATCAGATTTTAAATTACAATTCTAAAATTGCCGCTTTTAGAAAGATTCACAAAAAAAGATGGAAGGTTCACTCGTAGGAAGTAGACGCGCAAACAGTAAGTCCAAGGAAGGGAAAGGAACTTCGTAAGGGCTCTTAGATGATTGCCCAATAGACTTCGAAAGATAGTGGGACAGAACAAACAGAGAGGTCCCAAGGAGCACAGTGCACAAAGTCAGTTTAGTGGTGAAAGTCCCTTTAAAGAATTTTTTGTCAGTCAACGGGAGGAATATAACGTAGTACAACGAGCGGTGTCCTATAAAGACGATCTAGATGAGGAACCTTTTGGAATTGGAGTATCCCTCATCTGATGACTTCACGCATTGTGCTCCTTGGGACCTCGCTGTTTGTTTTGTCTCACTATCTTTCGAAGCCTATTGGCCAATCATCTCAGAGCCCTTACGAAGTTCCCTTTTGGCACAACTGGGAACAAAACTTTCTTGGACTTACTGTTTGCGTGTCTACTTCCTACGAGTGCACCTTCCATCTTTTTTTGTGAAAATTGGGACCTGCTTTGCACCTCTGGACGACGTGTGCAGGTAGTGTGTTTGCACCAACTTTTAGTCTGACGTTTGTTCTTTCTTTGCAAATCTCATTTAGAAAGTTGGCATTTTCTTGCCTTAATCATGTGGTGCCTGCTGCCTGGCTCTGGTCACAGGACTAGGTGTAGTTTGCAGTTGGGCTTTGTGCATTCCTTCTGGACCTCTGGCAACTTTGCCAAGAGTAATGATTGATATGCTCCCACAAGGACTGCCACTCTGCTGGACTGGTAATCCCATGGAGCTGATGCCCTGTTGTGCTGATCTACAGCCTACTGCTCTCTAACCTGGAGAAGGAGAACTCAATCTGTAACTTATCTTGAACTCAGGACCCATGGTCACTTAAAAGGTTAGTCTACTATCCTCCTGATTTGATCCTCAGTGACATGAAATGTCCCCAGCAACTCTTGGGCCAATCTTCAGTGAGTTCCTAGCCCCCATGTTACGCCCTCCAGGTCCTGGACCCTTGGTGTGTCTCAGCGGATTCTGAAATAAAGATTTTGACCTCTTCGCAACTGACTGTTAACAAGGTCATTCACACCAGCACTTCACCACTCACATGGAAATTTAGCTTGAGCCACTACCAGCAACAAGCATTGATGCCCACGGAGGTCCACCACTATGTAGTTCCAGTCTGCCATCAGCGATGCCTGGCCAGCTCTTCATGCCAAGCCAACCACTTCCCGCAACACTTTCCTTTCTACCTTCGATTCTCTCCAATGCAAAACCGTCTTTCTAATTATAATTGCATTTATATAGTGCTTAATACCCCTGACGAGGTGTCAAAGCGCTTTTTGGCGAGTAGCACACTACTCCCAAACCCATAAAGGATAGTGTTGAATTAGTATAGTGAAATATGAAAGTGATTTGAGTAGTGGATAGTCAGTTATTTGGATTCAGAAGGGGAGTGCTTTTTGCTGTTGGACGGTGTGAAGGAGGGGAAACATCACTTACAACGCAAGCATTACAACGCACTACCATTACATCGCAACCATTACAACGCAAACCATTTCAACGCATTGCATTGGGGGGCGCTCTAGGATAGGGAATATATTTAATTTACTATCCAACACCTTCCCTACTATCCACGGGGACTGGAGTTGGAATAGTAAATTAAATAATTCACTATCCAGCGCTTAAAAGCACTATGCGTTGTAATGGTATGCGATGTAAAAACCGTGTTGTAACAGCAGGCGTTGTAATAGCCTACGTTGTAACGTCATACATCTGTGAAGGAGAGCGCAGGCTGTGTCGAAGTGAAGAAGGGCTGCCTGCCGACCCGGAAATCGACCGTATTGCCGCCTACACCCGGGGACCGGACCACAGCCCCCAGGTGCATCACTGCACACACACCTGTTGGACTTTAGGGGGAGGCGCTGACATCACGTCTAAAAGCGCTGCCGCTGCCCCTGTCTTGTGGGAGTGCTTTTTGCTGTTGACCGGTGAGAAGGAGAGTGCAGGCTGTGACGAAGGGAAGGAGGGCTGCCTGCCAACCCGAAAATCGACTGTATTGACGCCTACACCCGGGAACCGGACCACAGCCCCCAGGGTGCATCACTTCACACACACCTGTTGGAACTCAGGGGGAGGCACTGACATCGCGCCTAAAAGCCACTCCCTTTTGTCCTGCGCCGCGGGACAAGGCCGGGACTAAGCCCAGGACCAAGGGCGGGCCTGTCTGTGCCTGTCCGTGACTGGGATAGACTGGACTGGGCCACCCCTCTGTTGTTGTTTGGACTGTGAGTACCAATATATGGTCCTTCTCTACTACAGGACACTGTAAGAAGCCGGGGATCCATATTATAGTGTGTATGTGGGTTTGTTAAATTTCATGGGTTTTAATTTCTCTGTTATTGTTTAGCAACTGATAACATTCTAGTTAGCTCTATTACCGGTCTTGCTGTACAAGGGAAGGATAATAAGGTATGGGGAAAACTACTCCCCCTGCCAAAGGCCCAATACCAGACAGAAATCCTCCAATCAAACTGTCCACCCCCACCCTACAGCATTGATAGAATGTTACAACAGGTCTCTAGTGAAATTGAACGTACAGAGAGGCGTTTGTCCCTTACACCAAGACTACCCAGTGTGACCCAGTTGGTTGAGCCAAGTACCCCTGACACCCCAGAGGTATCTATTAAAAAAATATCTGTTATTTCATTAGAGCTACCGTCGGCTCAAGTTAGTGTACCACCAACTAGAATCAATAGAGTAGACAAGGGTGGGAAAGGGAAAAGGAAATGCTCTGCGCAAAAGAAGCGCACAGTTAGGGGGGGACGTGGAGCTGGCCCTTGTGTAGAAAGAGAGCATTTTGATACTGCAGAGATTAGCCTTTCCGACACCCACACAAATTCTGATGTCCCAGGTTGGGTCCAGGGTGTTTAAATCGGAGCTTAAAACCTTTTTTGATCAGCTTCTTAAATCAGAACTCAGTGATGTTATGAAAAGTATTGACACACTAAAAACATCCTTGGACACTTGGGGACCCAAAATCGATGCAGTATTAAAAATTAGTAACAGGTCAAAGGCTACAAATAGGACTGTCAAGAGCCAAGGTATGCAGGCTTCCTTTTCCCCTGGTGGGCCTAAAGACCCCATAGTAGGCCACCTCAATACCATTAACCGAAAATTGCAGAGTGGACAGACCTCTGATAATCATCTGGAAAGTAGCACCCACCTTTGGATTCCCAACCAAACTGCAGAGTCCAAAACCATAATTGTGAGGCATCTGGTACAGGTATGGCTGATGCTCACCAGGTCCCACATCCAGTGCCAAATTCCGTAGGGAATATAACACAGTTGAAAACAATCCCGATAAAACCTGCTCTCCAATGTATAGGTCTACCCCCAGAATTAACACCCTATGTGGTAATTCTAGCTGCAGTTCCTCCCTTGGAGTCGGGTTGGGTGAAACATTATGGAATTGAAAAATAAATTGGCTGAAAAAACACAAACCACTTCCTTCCTTGGCACATACTGAAATCATATTTGCGCGTAGGGTTAGCTGGCTTGGACAGAGACAAAAGGATATTTCTGGGGACTGTGTGGTGATAAACTTTCGAGATAGGAGGGCAGTACACCACATTCTTAATGGAGGACAAACTGGTACAGGGTTGGGAGGGATCCAAGTTCTCCCATTGGGCTATTTCTATCCACCCAGTCCTCTCCTAGATAGAATGTATAGTGTGTACAAAAAGTGGGAAAAGCGTGCACAGAATAATGTCCCGGCACACTTAGTCCAAGACTGGGGAAATCAGGAATACTTCAATATATCTGTAAATAATCACCTTAGTTCTCTGGACTTGGTTGACTGACTAGCCCCCTTGCAAGAACATCCAAGTCCAGTATTGAAAGCTTATAGTGATTTCTGCCATTTAGAAAAACCAAACCTTGGTAAACAGGCCTCTCAATTGTCCCCAAATAGAATTCCCCAATCTGAATCCTCAGTGACATAAAATGTCCCCAGCAACTCTTGGTCCAATCTTCAGCGAGTTCCTAACCCCCATGTTACGCCCTCCAGGTCCTGGACCCTTGGTGTGTCTCAGCGGATTCTGAAATAAAGATTTTGTGCTCTTCGCAACTGACTGGTAACAAGCCTGTTCACACCAGCACTTCACCACTCACATGGAAATTTAGCTTGAGCCACTACCAGCAACAAGCATTGATGCCCACGGAGGTGCACTACCATGTAGTTCCAGTCTGCCATCTGCGATGCCTGGCCAGCTCTTCATGCCAAGCCGACCACTTCCCGCAACACTTTCCTTGCTACCTTCGATCCTCTCCATTGCGAAACCGTCTTTCTAATTATAATTGCATTTATATAGTGCTTACCAACCCTAACGAGGTGTCAAAGTGCTTTTTCGGCGAGTAGCACACTACTCCCAAACCCATAAAGGATAGTGGTGAATTAGTATAGTGAAATCTGAAAGTAATTTGAGTGGTGGATATGTGTCAGTTATTTGGATTGAGAAGGATATCGGAGGGATAGAAGAGGGAAAAAGGTTTTCATTTATCTAGCACTTTTACCCCTGATTGTGTGTTGAAGTGCTTTTTTAACCAGTACCACGCTACTCCGGATCCCATAAAGGACTAGTGTTGAATTCGTTCAGTGAAATATGACATTTGAGAAGTGGACTTGTTATTTTTATTAAAAAGAATAGTAGAGGGATAGAGGAGTGAAGGATTAAGACTTTTATTGTTTTTTGCTTTTTGTGTTTTGGAGGTTATATCAGTAGAAGGAGGCTGGGGATTAGTTAAAACGATATGAAGTGGCAGAGTCAGAGGGAAGAGTGTAAAAAGGCTCGTTTTGGGGGATCGGTATGGTAAAAGAGGGGTCAGATGATGCAAGGAGGGGTAGAGTAAGGGAGAGCCTAGAAAAGGGTTATTCTGGCGATCATAGTAGTGGTATGGGATTTGGGATGAATGTGGGAATGGATGTAGAGGATATTTTGGTATAGGCTGAGAAATAGCCTAATGCATTGGAAAGAGTAGTAGAAAGAGGTTTGAGATGAGTCAGAGAGTTGAGGTCGAAGATATATTTAGAGAGGCACGGGGTGAGAAATAGGGCAGTGCATTGGATATGCTGAATTGGAAGGACTTATTAAATATATAGATCCATAAGTACATGGAAAGTATATGGATGCATAAAGGAAGTCATATATGTAGAATCAAGATATTGACATAGGCATATGGTGAGAAATAGGGTAGTGCATTGAATATGCGTTTTTAGGAGAAAAGTACTAAATATATACATCCAAGTACATGGAAGGTATATAGATGCATAAAGGAAGAAAGTATATGCAGATTAAAGATGCATTAGATGAACTCTGTTTTTCAAGTGGGTAGGGTGACTTATGAAGACTTATCGGGAAAACATGGCGGCCGGCTGAAACTCGGTCGCGGAGGTACCCGAGGGTGAAAGACAATGAAGCGCTCGGATATGGAAGAGCGGCTGCATTTGATATGTAATATGCTAGCTGAGCTAAAAAAAATGAGAATTTAATGAGGGCTTTTGAAAGTTAGCGAGAATTACCTTAAGTTTGCCGCCGCCGACAGTTCCGACTGCTGGGTCTCTGCTTTCTCTCTCGCTCTACCGTCCTCTCGTTCTTTTGCCACTGTAGTTGAGGGTTGGGCCCTTGGAGGGGGAGGCATTGTGGCCTCGTGGAGCCCCAGAAGCTGACCGTCCGGGACTACTGCTGGTTCCGCACCGCACAGGAGCTTTCCAGAGGCAGGAAGGTGTTCATACGGCATTCTCGCCGAGACCCCTGCTCCTGGCTCGGGCTGGGCAGAGCCAGAACAAGCACCACGAGTCCCAGTCTCGGCAGCGCTCCGCTGGAATCAAAGCAAAAGGCTCTGAGTGTGGCAGAGGCTGGGAGTGCTGTCTTTCGCGAGAAGCCTAAGGTGGGGAAATTAGTCAGGGGGTAAAGGATAAAGGATAATTACGCACTTATATAGTGCACGACTACCCGGAGGCATCTCAGCGCTTGTACGAATACCGCCAAGGAACCCTTCCTGGCCTTTCCTTGTGAGGAGCCCACGCCTGGGCACCCCCAAGGTGAAGTCAGGCATCCTCAGCGTTGTTGGGGCCATTGTAGAGATTAAGCAAGCTATTGCCCAGAGGTGCAGAGTGGGGCTCATGATCCGAATAGGCACCGAGGCGAGAATTATCAGGTCCGAGGAAATTGAGCCCGAGACCCTCCAAGGTGGGAATTGAACTCTGGTCCTGGCCAGACTACTGCATCAGGGTCTGCCGCTCTAACCATTGAGCCACACTTCTCTACAAAGCCCATTGAGAAGAAGACGACTGCTAACATTGTTACTGTGGGGAAGCCTGTAATTATGAGGTTGGCTGGCATAAGTATTGTGCCCTCTGAGAAAAGACCTAGTTTCTGTAGCCAAGGGTTTAGTGATTCCAGGGTGGCAGAGCAGGGTGAATCCAAATAACTAAAAGAGCTAAAAGAGAAAGGTGTTCTGCCCTGTGGCTATAATTTGCGAAATTTGGAGGTAAGGAAAAAGGCAAATCCTGCCTTGCATGCTCAAAGTGTTCTAAGCAAAGCCTGTAAGGGAGCTATCTAATCAGGTCCCTCCAGTATCCGTGATACAAAGGGAGTGGAAGACTCCGAAGAGAAAGGGACCAAGAGGGAGAAAGAAAGATTTGCTTTCTAAAGTTAAAATCACACCCTCTTTGAGGACATACTTTAAAATAGCACCGAAAGTAGTGGAATTGAACAATCCAACATAAAACCCCACATTAAAGTTGGTGAAGTTGGGAACAGACAAAGCTATCTTGAGCCCCAATAGATTTCAGATATTTGGTGAGACTATGGAAAGTGGGGGGCCTCTACTTCTAGTCCCTCCAGCAAAACAAATAGTAACACAGATAGACGCAGGAGCCTCTCCTCCCGACAATATGAGGTACTAAAGTGTAGTATCTCATGAGAAGTACAGTCGGGTGTTAATGTAGACCTTATAGGGGACATGGCTACTATTCAATCCAAGAACAATCCTTGAGAACAGACGCAGCCGCAAATACAATCACAATCAGTTTCCGATCTGATCCAAATACTAACGATGGAGGTAAGGAATAGATTTGAGACTTCTGAAATGAATCAGAATGAGATTAGAGCGTCTTGCGACAGTCTGGAAAAAAAACTGGACGATATTACAGCTAGGACTTTGCAGTTGGAATGTGCAGTGAGAGAGTTAGAGGAAAAATCTGAGGCAAACTCAAAACCGATTACAATTTTAAAGGGGAATGAGACTATGTTAAAGGAGAAGTAAGATTTGATGGAAAATAACCAGAGAAGAAACAATCTTTGTGTCTTAAGAGTCCCGGAAGGATCTGAAGGAGACGATATAAAGACCTTCGTGGCACGATTGATTAAACGAGGAGTACATGTCGAATTTTCGGAAGAAGAGCTGATTAAAGATATTCAGAGAGTCCATAGGGACCCTTTCAGGCCCAATGCAACGAAATCCAAGCCTAGGAGAATTTCAGTCAATATTCTCACCTATACAATAAAGGAAGAGATACTTTCAAAAGCTTTAAAGCAGAAAAGCCTAACAGTAGATGGGTTGGTCTTTGATATCAGATCAGATGTTTCCCAGATTACGGCTAGTAAACAATGGAAATTTGGGAAATTGATTAAGCCTTTTAGGAAGTGTGGCGCAATGGCACAATTAAGATTCCCTGCTAGTTTGAGGGTTATGCACAATAATAAAATGCAGAACTTTCGAAACGTAGAGGATGCCAAAGCGTTCCTGGAAATTATATCAGACTCGATTGTAAAATAAAAGAACGTGGAGTATGATTTACCTCTAGCATAATATAGCCTCTAACCCCTTTTTTGTCGATATATCAATAGCTTTTCATGAGTATGTGGTAGTTAGCCCTACCTAATCACTTTTTTATGTTATGTTTTGGTCACAGGGGGTGGTATTTATTCTAAGTCAAATTTTTTGTTTATCATTATTTATTTATTTATTTATTTTTGGTATGCACTGAGAAATGAGAAATGCTAGTTGGATAGATTTCAAACCCCGGGAAATCTCCTCAGGTGTAGGCCATGAAGAAATAAGAAAAGGGGGTTTCCCAAGGGAGGGAAAGGGGGGATACTGTTAAGGGTGGGGGAGCAAAGGGAGAAAATAAAAACAAATATTTGTCCTCTTTCAATGCCCGGTAATGCTGACCATAGGAGAGTGGTGGGTGTGAGGATTAGACAATGAGTACCACTAGAGAGGTCTAAATAGAGCTACTGTCTTGGAATGTTAATGGCCTTAGAGTGAAGCAGAGAAGGGAAAGAGTTCTACAGTACATAAAAGATGCCTCTGCTCAGATTATAATCTTGCAAGAGACACATTTAACAAATGGGGAAACTATGGGGATTTTTTAATCCAGAAGGTGGGTCCAGAAAGTGGTATGTACAGATCATCAATTAACTATAAGAGGTGTGGCAGTTCTTGTTAAAACTAACCCCCAAATAATTATTGAGGACAGCAGAGTTGATAAACTAGGCCGGTGGGTAATAGTTAAAATGAGATGCCATAACCAGGCAGTAGTCGTCTACTATGGACCAAATCTGGATGATCCTAATCCATTTAGTAACCTACTGTCAGAACTCTTAGATTTTCCTGACCCTGTCATAATGGCGGGAGATTTTAATGTGGTACTGGATGAGAGACTCAGGGCTAGATGTAGGTGGGCTAATTCCAGTCGGTAACTGCCGAAAATTGGTAAATGTCTCGTTACCGACCGGTATTTAGCCCTTTGCGATGTAGGAGGCTGTATTTAAGGATTCAGTAATTTACCGATTCGTTATTTTAAGGAATCGGTAAAATACTGATTCCTTAATTTAAGGAATCGGTAAATTACCAAATCCTTAAATCCTATGTAGGTAGCACTCAAGTGAGTGTATTTTTGGTATAAGTATTCATTATTTACCACCAACTACAAGTTGATGGTAAATACCGAGAACCTTTAAAAAAGCAATTTGTGCTTTTTTAAAAGTGCCATGTGGCAGACATACATGCCCTTAGGGCATGTATATGTGCCACATGTGCACACATGCACGATTCAGGGGTGCAACAGGGTGTCAATGTGACACCCTGCCACCCTTGAATATGGTCCCCCTATTACCGATTTGGTATTTACCGAATCGGTAATAGTGAATGGCTTCCCATTCATTCCTATGGGCCTCCAGGCCCATAGAAATGAATGGGAAGGTATTCCTTATTACCGATTCGGTAAATACCGAATCGGTAATAACAAATATTACCGAATTGGTAACATTTACAGATTATTTACCTACATTCTATTTACCATTTCTTAAATACCGAATCGGTAAAACTTGGTATTTAGGAATCAGTAAATAGAAATTACCTACATCTAGCCCTAGATCGCTCCACGAAAAGCAGAGCTGTAACTCACAATAAAACGCACTCTTTGATCATAAATTCCATTAAAAACCAGGCTGGTGATATATCTGGCGTGAAAGGATACGTGTGGTAAAGAGTTTCACGTTTAACAACAAGAAATACAGGCATCAGTCGAGAATAGATTTTTTTCTAATAGATCTAGGTATAAAAGAACAGGTGAGGGATGTGAGTCACGTAGGTTCCCACTTATCAGATCACTTAGCCATGACCCTACGTTTGGCATTATTAAATACTGTTTGCCAAAAAAGATGGTCTCTTGACCATACCATATTGACTGATGATGAGATAATTGAAGAACTAGAGACAGATTCCCAGCAGTTCTTTGACCAGAACCTAGATAATGCCCCACTAGTTGTAGTATGGGATGCCTATTAAGCCATTTTGAGAGGGAGAATAATGTCTATTCAGACCTATAAATATAAACAACGAAAGGCAGAAATAGCTTCTATTGAAGAAAAGATCAAAATACTAGATCATCAGATACAGACTCAGGAAGGGATTGAGGGAAATGAGGTGGACGCTATCGAAACCTTGAAAGTGGAGTTAATAGGCGTCTTGGAAGGAAGAGTACAGGAGAGATGTAAGTCAAGCAGACTGGAGCATTTTATTTATGGAGAAGGTTGTGGCAAGCTACTTTCCTGGAAGATAAAAAACGACCAGGCAAGGAACTTCATAAAAGTATTAAAATCGAATGGGCAGTACCTCTAGTTAGATCAAGGGAGGGGATTGAAGAAACTTTAGTCAGTCATTTTGAGTGTACTCTGGAAATCTAGTTACTAAGGGAGAGAAAGTGAAAGAGTGGTTAGGTCAAGACGTTCCTCCTAGGCTCTCTGAAATACAAAGGGAAAATCTAAATAGTCCAATATTAGAATCTGAAATAAGGAAGGCTATTAAAGCAGGGAAAACAAATAAAGCCGCAGGGCCAGACGGTATTCCTGCTGAGATATATAAAATGTTAGTGGGTTGGTGTGGTATCTCCCATCAAAATTCCCCCCAGCGGCTCCGCTTGTAATGGAGCTGCTCGCGGTGACATCACTTGGAATGTTGTCTAGTCCCAATAATGAGTAGACTGTTTAAAGAGATCTTTGAAGATGGTAAAGAGATCCCAAAATCTTGGAATGACGCTATTATCACCCTGATCCTCAAGCCAGACAAACCACCTAATTGCTGTGATTCCTATAGACCTATTTCATTAATGAATTCAGACTATAAAATCTTTTCGAGGGTCTTAGCAGATAGGCTGAGTGAAGTATTGAATGTGTTATTAAATGAGGACCAGAAGGGTTTTATGCGTTGTAGGGGAATCAAAGATTTAACATACAACTTAATTGGTGCAGTGAATATAGCAACTACTTTTAGGTTGCCTTTAGCAGCAATCACTGTAGATGCTACAAAAGCATTTGACTGAGTGAACTGGTCTTTACTGCAGAAAAATGTACAACTCTCTAATTTAGGAGATATTTACTGCAGGGCAATTATGCTCATCTATAAGAATCATATGGCCAAAGTAATAGTGAATTGGAATATCTCTAGCAGTTTTAAGATTCAAAAGGGGACTAGGCAGGGATGTCCTTTATCCTCTCTGCTTTTTAACTTGTATATTGAGCCGCTGGCGGAAAAGATAATCAATCAATCAATCAATGCATTTGTAAAGTGCGCTACCTACCCGTGAGGGTCTCAAGGCACTGGGGGCGGGTGGGGGAGCCGCTACTGATCGAAAAGCCAGGTCTTGAGAAGTCTTCTGAAGGCCAGCAGGTCCTGGGTCTGTCGTAGGTTGGTAGGGGGAGTGTTTCAGGTTTTGGTGGCGAGGTAGGAGAAGGATCTGCCACCGGTGGTGGTTTTCCGGAAGCGAGGGACTGTGGCAAGGGCCAGGTTGGCAGAGCGGAGGCTGCGGGTGGGGGTGTGGAAGCCCAGTCGTTCGTTGAGGTATGCTGGTCCTGCGTTGTGTAGGGCTTTGTGTGCGTGGATGAGGAGTTTGAAGGTGATCCTCTTGTTGACGGGGAGCCAGTGCAGGCTTCTCAGGTGAGGTGTGAAGTGGCTGCGTCGGGGGACGTCGAGGATCAGTCGTGCAGAGGAGTTCTGGATGCGTTGCAACCGTCTCAGGACTAGGAGCTTGGTTGTTGTTCCTGCATAGAGGGCGTTCCCGTAGTCCAGTCGGCTGGTGACGAGGGCTGGGTGACGGTTTTTCTTGTGTTGGGGGATCCATTTGAAGATCTTGCGGAGCATTCGGAGGGTGTTGAAGCAGGACACGGAGACGGCGTTGATCTGCTTGGTCATGGAGAGGGTGGAGTCGAGGATGATCCCCAGGTTGCGTGTGTGGTCGGTGGGTTCTGGGGCTGTTCCTAGCGATGTTGGCCACCAGGAGTCGTCCCAGGCTGATGGGGTGGGGCCGAGGACCTCCGTCTTGTCTGAATTCAGCCTGAGTCCTTTATCCATTCAGTAACGGCCTTCATTCCTCTGTGGAGGTTGGTTTTGGCGGTGTGGGGGTCTTCGGTGATGGTTATGATCAGCTAGGTGTCGTCGGCTTAGGAGAGGATGTTGAGGTTATGTTGCCATGCGACGTGGGCCAGTGGTGCCATGTAGATGTTGAACAGCGTCGGGCTGAGGGAGGATCCCCGTGGGACACCGCAGATGATCTCGGTGGTCTTGGAGCTGAAGGGTGGGATGCGGACGCTCTGGGTTCTGCCGGAGAGGAAGAATGTGGTCCAGGCCAGGGCCTTCTCCTGGATTCCAGCGTCGTGAAGGCGTGCTGTTAGGGTGCGGTGGCAGACCTTGTCGAAGGCTGCTGATAGATCCAGAAGGATGAGGGCAGCTGTTTCTCCTTTGTCCATCAGGATCCTGATGTCGTCTGTGGTGGCGATGAGGGTGGTCTCGGTGCTATGGTTGCTGCGGAAGCCGGACTGGGATGGGTCCAGTCCAGTTGTCTTCGAGGTAGCGGTCAGCTGTCTGTTGACAATCTTCTCCATTACTTTCACCATAAGAGGAACTAGGGAGATGGGCCGGAAGTTCTTGAGGTCGTTGTGGTCTGGGTCTGGGTTTCTTCAGTAGGGCGTTGATCTCGGCGTGCTTCCAGCTTTCCGGAAAGGTTGCTGTCTCGAAGGAGGCATTGATTTTTTTCCGGAGGTGGGGTGCGATGACTGAGCTGGCTTTGTTGAAAACGTGGTGAGGGCATGGGTCGGATGGGGATCCGGAGTGGATGGATTCCATGGTCTTAATGGTGTCTTTGTCGCTGATGTTGGACCTGGTGGTCAGGCGACTGGTGTGGGTGGAGGTCGTAGGGGTGGTGGTCTCGGCAGTGGGTGTGGGGGTGTTGGAGTTGAAGCTGTCATGGATGTCGGTGATCTTGCGGTGAAAGAAGGGGGCCCGTGAGTCGCACAGGTCTTGTGATGGTGGGATGTCGTTGGTATTGGAGCTGGGATTGGAGAGTTCTTTCACGATGCTGAAGAGCTCTTTGGTGTTGTGTGCGTTGTTGTCTAGGCAGTTCTTGAAGGCGGATCTCTTGGCGGTCCTGATGAGTTGGTGGTGTCTGTGGGTGGTGTTTTTGTGGACTGTGTAGCTGTCTGGAGTTCGGTCGCGGAGCCATTTCTTCTCCAGCTTCCGACAGGTGCGCTTGGAGGTCCGGAGGTCTTCGGTGAACCATGCGGCTTTCTTGTTGGTGTGGTTGGTAGCAGAGGTCTTGAGTGGGGCAAGGGTGTTGGGGCAGTCGCTGATCCACTGTTTGAGGTTGGTGGCGGCGGTGTCGGGGTCGGTGGGGTCGGCGGGTGGTCTCAGGGCGAGGGTGGTGGTCAGTTGGTGACCTTGCCCCAGCAGCGGTGTGTTAGCTGTTGGGTGCGATGGTGTGTGGTGGGTTTCTTGAAGGTGAAGTGGACGCATCTGTGGTCGGTCCAGTGGCATTCGGAGGTGTAGTTGAAGGAGATGTAGGGACTTGCGGAGAAGATGGGGTCTAGTGTGTGTCTGGCGGCGTGGATGGGTGTCATCACGAGCTGTTTGAGGCAGAGGTTGGTGAGTTTGTCGATCAGGGCGGTGGAGTTGACGTCGTTGTTGTTCTCGAGGTGGAAGTTCAGGTCCCCGAGGAGGATGTAGTGCGTGGAGGCGAGGGTGTGGTTGCTGATGAGGTCGGTAATGGTGTCGCTGAACTGTGGTCGGGGTCCGGGTGGTCTGTAGACGAGTGTTCCTCTGAGGGTGGTGTTGGGGTCGGTGTGGATCTGGAAGTGCATGTGCTTGGCGGCGGAGATGGGGTCGTCGGTGTTGGTCGAGACTCTGAGGGTGTCCTTGTGGATGATGGCGATTCCCACTCCGTTGGTGCGGTCTCTGCGGGAGATCTTGTAGCCCTCAGGGATGGCTATTGCGATGTCTGGTGCCGAGGCGGCGTTCAGCCAGGTCTCCGTCAGGAAGGCGATGTCGGGGTGGGTGAGTCTAGGAGGTCCCAGAGTTCGATGGCGTGCTTGCTAGCGGGGCGGGAGTTGAGGAGGATGCAACAGAGGTGGCTGGGTTCTTTGGTTGATGGTTTGGCGGGTCGGATGCTGGTGATGCTGCAGTTCCGGCCCTAGGGTGTGCTTCGGGGTGGCCCGGTAGCAGGAGTGGTCTCGTCCGGCATTGAGTGCGTGGACGGTGCTGGAGTCGTAGTGCAGTCTGGTGTTGTGGCAGCTTCGGTGTCCAAGGGTTCTTGCGATGGGCGTGATCCAGGACTCGGATGGGCGCAGACGGGCTTGCCTTTGGCGCGCAATAGGCGCGCCCGCTGCACACGTCCACTGTGCTTCCTGTCGGCGGGAGCGGGGCGGCGAGGGGGCGTGGCCGCAGGGAAGCAGCGGGAAAAAGAACCCAGTGGTACAGAAGGCCAGAGGGGGTAAAGAGGAAGTGGTGGCGGAGGGCCCTGCCGGAAAAAGTACAGAAAACGATGTGGCAGGAACAACAGTCGAAAACAGTCGCAAAATTACAGGCAAGAAATAGTGAAAACAACAACCCACAAGTGGAGTGCTGGTGAGGCTCAGGGGGCTCGAACCCTGCAGGAGGCAGTGGCGGGTCAAGTGCGATCAGCTGGATCAGAAGCGGCACAGGGAGAGACTCGGCCCTTGGGCAAGAGCACACAAAGTTATTCAACCGTTGAGGTTTCAGGAGTGGGTAAAGGAAGTAGGCCTGTACGCAGATGATTTAGTATTGCACACTTCAGACCTGAATACAGCATTACCAGCAGTGTATGACTTGGCAACATGATTCAGACAGCTTTCTGGGTATGAAATCAATGAAAATAAGACGGTGGTGATGGAATGGAATGCTAATTCACGACTAAATTGTTTTAAGGAATAGATTAGGTATTTAGGTATTCAAGTTGTGCATAAAGCAGAACTAATATCGGAAATCAACTTCCAAAAGGTGAATAAGGCAGTAGGAAAACTCTTACTCAGTTGGTCTCATCTCCCACTAACAATTTATGGCAGAGTTAATCTAGTGAAAATGGCAATTTTGCCTATGTTTACCTTCCTGTTTCAAAATACTCCAATGGCCTTTAAAGAAAACTGGCTTAAAACATCCCAAGCCAAGATCAATAACTTCATCTGGGCATCGAAGGGGACCAGAATTGCCTGGAGAAAACTCAGACGGAAATATGATAAAGGAGGCTTACGGTTACCCGACTTGACATATTATGCCTGGGTTTTCCTGTTAAAAGGAGGGAATTCTCTATTAAGTGTCCCAGATAGCTCAGAAACTGGGAAGATGTTTAAAGCAATGTTATCTGAGGTATAAGGGGGTGAGAAAGGGTTTGTACAAAAATACTGAGATCCTCGCTACTTCGAAAAGGTACGACTCAAAACCCTGCAGAGCTTTGCAATAACTTGGTTTAACATCAAGAGAGAAGTCAATATAAGTTATTACAGTGAACTTGCCCCGATTTGGGGCTTCCTGGGTTCCCCAGAATGGTTAAGTGACAGTCTGTATCGTCCTCTGAAAGAGGCGGGGATAAAAAATTGGGGGCAATTAATGGAGGAAGGGGAGTTGATCTCTTGGGAGGAGGCCCAAAAGATAACCAATGGGATGTTGTCTAAATTCAAATATTTCCAAATGAAAAGCTGGAGCATGGCGGAGGGGAGTGGTGCAGTACAATCAAATGTGGTTGAAACTTCAATAATGTCTGGAGGACCCAGTCGAAAAGAGGTGGCGAGCTGGTATTGGAGTCTTGTGGACAGCGCGGATGGGGAATTCAATTTGCAAGTAACACTGTGGGACAAGAACTTGCCAGAAGAGCAGCTGACAAATTTATGGCAAGTATCTTGTAACATGCTATACTCTACAGTTTGTGCTGCAAACCTAAGGCGGAACCACCTCTTTTGTATCCACAGAGTCTACTGGACACCTTATAAACTGGCAAAATTTGCAAAAGGTGCTACCCCGAAATGTCCCAAATGCAGGGAAGCTAGGAGTAATGATGTACACATGTTCTTGGAATGACCGCCATTGCAAACCTTCTGGAGGGATGTAAGTAATACATTGTGTCTAATAATCGGCGTGCAGCTCCAGGTAAGCATCCCTCTTGTATTTTTTGGGTTACCAGAGAATTAATAATCTCTCACTCAAAATGTTAAAAAACTAGTTTTTTATTTAATATTGTTGGCCTGCAGGGAGATCTGTAAAAATGGACTAAAACTGTGCCCCCAAATAAAGCTGAATGGCTATCCTCAATTAAATATATAGTCACATTGGATAGAGTGCTAATGTGTAGGTGGAATGAGTTCTGGTTTCCCTTCAAAAAGTGGATAAATGGTAGTGGAAATTTATAATGATTGTCCTATGATTGGGCCTCTATACCATTCATTGCTTGATTATTCCGGTGGTGGCAAATGAGAGGGTCTGGTAAATGTAAATTGTAAATTTATACTTGTATAGCGCACTACTCACCCGCAAGGGTCTCAAGGCGCTTGTACGAATACTGCTGTGGAACCCGTCCTGGCTTTCCCTGTGAGGCGTCCACTCCTGGGCACCCCCAGGGTGAAGGCCAGGCATCCTTAGCGTTGTGGGGGCCGTTGTGGAGATTAAGCAAGCTATTGCCCAGAGTGGGACTCTATGATTGGAATAGGCACCGAGGCGAGAATTATCAGGTCCGTGGAATTTTGAGCCCAAGACCCGCCGAGGCGGGGAATTGAACCCTGGTCCCGGGTTAGACCTCTGCATCAGGGTCTGCCGCTCTAACCATTGAGCCACACTTCTTGTCTGGTCTGGTCGTTCGACAAGTATGAAGAATCAAGGCATAGAGTGATCCAACTTAGGTCGAACATGCGAAAGACTACTATCCATGCCTTTTCGCTGACCTGGGCTAATGAGGACAAAAAAAATTATAATAATTTTACTAATAAAGAAAACATAATTATTCTACATGTTTATACAAAGCAATACACATATATAGGTACATATCTATAGTAAAAATAAATGCATATATACAGAGGGATATGCTGTATATTTCTGTTTGTGTATGGTGCTTATATGGGGAAGAGCCAATTCTTGAGTAGTTTTCTGAAGATAAGGTGGTTGTCCGTGGATCTTATGTTACGGGGTAAAGAGTTCCATAGTAAGGCTACTTTAACAGAGAAGGAAGTGCCACCCATGTTTTTTTCTTGTATCTTGGGATTTTGATGCTAGGTACTACTCTAGATCACAGGTTCCTTTGTTGAATGTGTCTGGGGATTTTGTTCCTGATGAAGAGTGGTCCCATTCCATGTATCGCTTTATGGGTGATACAAAGCAGCTTTAACATGGATCTTCTGGCAAACGGTAACCAATGCAGGGCTTTCAAGGCAGGGGAGATGTGGTCTCTCGGTTTGATATGCAAGAGTAGTCTGGCAACCGAGTTCTGAATCTGTTGTAGTCTTTTCATGGTGGTTAAAGCTGATCCGTTGTAGAGGCTATTTGCGTAATTGAATATGGACAGAACAAGGGAGAAGGTAGTTTGGACCTTGTGAGGATATCCCAAAAGGGGGAAGATTTGTCGCACAGTTTTTATAGTAACAAAGCTTGATCTTGCTAGTTTGTCCGCTTGGGAATTCATTGAAAGCTTAGGTCATTCTTAGGTTTCTTACTTTCTTCGAACCTTTAGGCGGTGATCCCAGTTCATCAGGCCAGGTGGCAAGCTGGTCACAATGTGTCCAATAGCCACACATGAATATTTCCGTTTTGGAAGCATTCAATTTGAGATGGCTCCCAGTCATCCGTTGATCTATGGCTCTGAGACAACTGAAAATTGGCGAGTTTCCAATGTCTTGGGCATTCCTGTCGAAGGAGTAGTTGTGTGACATCTGCATAGTTATAGGATGTGAGGTTTATTTGATTGATCAGTACCGGTAATGACTTCATGTAAATGTTAAATAGCATAGGTGAGATGACAGAGCCTTGATGGACTTCTATTAGAGAAAGGTACCCCCTATGTATTACTTTTCAGGTCTGGGAGAAGGGGGAAAGGCCACAAAAAGTACAAGAGAAATCTCCAACTCGACCTATATTGCTTTAACTAAGGCTTAATACAGATCTGACGGGCATCTCAGTCTATTCAAATCAAATCAAAACATGCTGCCAAATTACATTTCATCATTTTATTAAGAATATTCTTTTTTCTAAGATGTCACTGTTTGTTTATTTGAATAAAACATGACATTTTCTCTAAATAAGTTACAAATACTTTTTTATTAAATAGAAAAAGAAAAAAAAGAAATTTTAACATGATTTTTTAAGATATAACAAACATGAAGACACTACTTCTATATTGTGAAATACAATACATTCGCATAAGCTTCCACAAATTAATGATAACTTGTCATATCCCCATCAAAAAGGAAAAAAACATTATCTCATCTCACCACACCTCTTATTTCATCTCATTCTCACCACAAACAAGCACACAAACTCACATTCCGAACTGCATGAACTACCCGGCCTAAATACACATGCTACGTTTCAGTGGATTTTATAGATTTATACCCACCTTCCTCAGGGCCATATGATTTTAAATCTGATTCTCTACGGCACAGGTGCGATGGGGAATCCGATCAAGCTGATTAGGAATTTCTAGTCCTCATGGTTATTTATCCGGGCGTGTTGCCATTACACTGCCTCTTCACTGTGTGCTCGTATCCCTCCTGAGGCGGAAGCCGGGAGGTCTGTTGTGCATTGCTCACATTTTAAAAATGTATTTTGACACCTCGCTTGATTACAAAGCTTTTAATTCTGATCTCACCTTTCCCCTTTGCCTCACTGCCCGGGCCACGCTTCAGTCGACTAACAGCGCTGATCAGTCTCGGCAGGGCGTTTTCATTTCTAGCGGCCATATTGGTTGTGAACTCGCGCTGTGATGCGCTCTAGCTGTCTTTAAAAGGGGACGGCTATGACTCCGCGCAGCGGACGCGAGCAGCGGACGTGCCGGACCGGTGCCGGAGTCGTGCCAGAGTCCTGCCCATCTGTGCCCGTCAGCGTCCAGGAGGTGCCAGGGGCCAGTCCGGCTGCCGATTTTAGCCCCTCTCCTATTTCATACAATACATACTCCATTAGCACTATGAAAGAACTCCGACCACCGAGGCAAAGTTGTCACTATAAGTACCGGCCGGAGGAATTGCATAGAGGCTGTAATTGTCTGTGCTTTATGAAGACGCGCCATACTCCCCCTCACATACCCCCAGTCCCGACTATCATTGAAACACACTCCCCCTCTCTCCACTCCGGAGAAACGAGCTTCCTTATAAATGCTCGCTCCATGGTGAAAAACAATATCGCATTTAGAGACTTCGTCTCAGACAGGAAGCCTTTGTGGGTTTTTGTCACCGAAACATGGGGCTCAGACTCAGCCGGTCCTGACCTGGTTGATGCTATTCCCGACGCCTTCGTGAGATTGGATAGAGTAGGCCGAAAAGGCGGGGGAATTGGCATTTTACATAAGACCTCATCAAACTGCCGTATTGAATGCCTTCCCTCCCCTCATAACTCCTTCCAGGCCGCTCATTTTTCACTCAGCCCCTCCCCCAATCAATCAATCAATCACGGCATTTATAAAGCGCGCTACTCACCCGGGAGGGTCTCAAGGCGCTGGGGGGGTATGTTACTGCTCGAACAGCCAGGTCTTGAGCTGTTTCCTGAAGGAGAGATGGTCCTGGGTTCGCCGAAGGTGGGTGGGGAGGGAGTTCCAGGTCTTGGCTGCCAGGTAGGAGAAGGATCTTCCTCCGGCGGTGGCTCTGCGGATGCGTGGTACGGTGGCGAGGGCGTGGCTGGTTGATCGTAGCTGGCGGGTGGGCGTGTAGAAGGTCATGCAGTCGTTGAGGTACTTGGGGCCCAGGTCGTGGAGAGCCTTGTGTGCGTGGGTCAGGAGTCTGAAAGTGATTCTCTTGCTGATGGGGAGCCAGTGCAGGTCTCAGGTGTCCGGTGATGTGGCTGTGTCGGGGGATGTCCAGGATGAGTTGTGCGGAGGCGTTCTGGATGCGCTGGAGTCTTTTTTGAAGTTTGGCTGTGGTTCCGGCGTAGGGGGTGTTCCCATAGTCCAGTCGCAGTCCAGTGGCCTCGGATCTGTACGGGGGGAGGCAGACTCTCTGGGTTCTTCCGGCGAGGACCGAGATGATCCACTCCAGTGCTTTCTCTCGGATTCCGATGTTGTTGAGGCGCTTCACTAGGGTACGGTGGCAGACTATGTCGAACGCCGCAGAGAGGTCCAAGAGGATGAGGGCCGCTGTTCCCCCTTGTCGATCAGGGTTCTGATGTCGTCGGTGGTTGCGATTAGGGCGGTCTCGGTGCTGTGGTTGGCCCGAAACCCGGATTGTGAGGGGTCGAGGGATCCATTCGTCTCGAGGAAGGCGGCCAGCTGTCTGTTGACGGTCTTCTCGATGACTTTGGCCGGAAAGGGAAGGAGCGAGATGGGACGGTAGTTCTTGAGGTCGGTGGGGTCCGCCGTTGGTTTCTTCAGGAGGGCGGTAAGCTCGGCGTTCTTCCAGCTCTCCGGGAAGGTGGCGGTGTGGAAGGAGGAGTTGATGATGTCCCGGAGATGGGGTGCGATGATGGCTTCGGCTTTGTTGAAGACGTGGTGTGGGCAGGGGTCGGTTGGTGATCCGGAGTGGATGGAGTTCATCGTGCGGGTGGTGTCTTCCGTGTTGATTGGGGTCCAGTTGCAGAGGGTGGTGGTGGCGGGCGTTGGTTCGGCGGTAGGGTGCGTGGTCTGTGTGTTGAAGCTGTTGTGTATGTCTGCGATCTCGCTGTGGAAGAACGAGGCCAGTGAGTCACAGAGGTCTTGCGAGGGAGTGATGTCGTTGTTTCCGGTGCTGGGGTTGGAGAACTCTTTGATGACGCTGAAGAGTTCCTTGCTGTCGTGAGCGTTGTTGTCCAGTCGTTCTTTGAGTGCCGATTTCTTGGTGGCGCGGATCAGCTGGTGATGTTTGCGGGTGGCGTGCTTGAGGGCGGTCCTGTTGTCTGTGGTCTGGTCGAGCTGCCAGGCTTTCTCGAGGGTGTGGCAGTTCTTCTTGGATTCCTTGAGTTCGTTGGTGAACCAGGGGGTTTTCTTGCTGCTGGTTCTGCAGGGAGGGTTCTTTAGTGGTGCCAGGTGGTCGGCGCAGGCGGTCAGCCACTTGGCGAGGTTACTGGCTGCTTCGTTTGGGTCCGCTGTGTTGGTGGGTGTGTTCTGGCTGAGGGAGGCTTTGAGCTTCTCGGCGGTGATCTTGCTCCAGCTCCGGCGGGGAACCTGTTGCGGGTGGTGGTGGGTCGCAGTTTTCCTTAAGCTAAAGTGGACGCAGCTGTGGTCAGTCCAGTGGAGTCCGGTGGCGTGGCTGAAGGAGATGTGCTTGCTGGATGAGAAGACGGGGTCAAGCGTGTGGCCGGCGTAGTGGGTTGGAGTGTTCACCAGTTGCTTGAGTCCGAGGTTGGCAAGGTTGTCCAGCAGGGCGGTGGTGTTTCTGTCGTTGTTGTTTTCCAGGTGGAAGTTGAGGTCCCCTAGGAGGATGTAGTCGGCGGAGGGCAGGGCTTGCGGGCTGATGAAGTTTGCGATGTCTTCGCTGAATTGTGTGCGTGGTCCCGGTGGTCTGTAGATGAGGGTGCCTCGGAGGGTGGCCTTGGGGTCAATGTGTATCTGGAAGTGTAGGTGTTCGGCGGCGGTGAAGGTTTCGTCGGCGTTAGTTGAGATGCGGATGGTGTTCTTGTGTACGATGACGATGCCTCCTCCCGTCTGGTTGACGCGGTCCTTCCGGGTGATCTTGTATCCGTCCGGGATGGCTATGGCGATGTCGGGCGCTGAAGAGGCGTTCATCCAGGTTTCGGTGAGGAAGGCGACGTCCGGTGCTGTCGCGTCGAGCAGGTCCCAGAGTTCTACGGCATGCCTGTGGACGGAGCGGGTGTTCAGCAGGATGCACTTCAGGTGGTTGCTGCTGGTGCTCGACTTGGCGGGGGTGGGGCAGGTCCGGAGGCAGGTGAATCGGCAGGCTTCGCAGGCAAAGGGTCCGTGGGTGCGTCTCGGGGTGGCTCGGTAGCAGGCAGGTTTCCAGCCGGCGTTGAGTGCGTAGAGGGTGGCAGCGTCGTAGGTCCGTCGGGTAGTCTTGCATGGGCGGGGGCCAGGGGTCCTGGTGCTGGGCGCGGTCCAGGCGCGGACGGGCACAGATGGGCTTGCTTTGGCGCACCTTTGGTGCACAATCGGCGCGCCCACTGCGCGTGACCGCTGCGCGTTCGCGTGGTCGAGATTTAAGGCTAAGTGGGAAGGAGGAGCAAGTAAGATGCGGGAGCGGGAAGGACACAGAAAAAAAGGGGGCGTGGCCACATGAATGGCGGCGGGAAGCGGGGAGCGGGGCAGGCAAGGCACAGGGGGACAACAGCAAGGTTAATACGAAGGCAAAAAATACAACAATACAGCAAGGCAAAAAATACAACAATACAACAAAATACTACGGGGCAAGGAACAGCGAGGCAGGCAGCTAGGGAGGCAAGGCAGACGGCACAACGAGGCTGTGAGCAGCAGCGAGGGGTGAGGGGCACACACACAGCTGGTGGCCGTGCGGCGCGGGGGTATCCTGTGAACAGGTCACAGTCACCTGCGCCGCGCGGTCGCCATTTAAGGACAAGTGGGAGGGAGGAGCAGCTGGGAGGCGGGAGCGGGGAGGACACAGAACAAAAGGGGGCGTGGCCACGTGAACGGCGACGGGAATCGGGGAGCTGGTCGGGCAAGGTACAGGGGGACAACAACAAGGTTAATACGAAGGCAAAAAATACAACAATACAGCAAGGCAAAAAATACAACAATACAACAAAATACTACAGGGGCAAGGAACAGCGAGGCAGGCAGCTAGGGAGGCAAGGCAGGCGGCACAACGAGGCTGCGAGCAGCAGCGAGGGGCGAGGGGCACACACACAGCTGGTGGCCATGCGGCGCGGGGGTGTCCTGAGAACAGGTGTCTTTTACGGGCATTTTAATTTACAGACTCCCAGGTCCTAGGTCGGCTTTCACAGCTAGTCTCTTGGAAATCCTTGAACCTTTTATCGATTTACCCAATTTTACCATCCTTGGGGATTTTAATTTCCATCTCGAAAATTCCAACTCGCCTGACACTATATCCCTTGTGGATTCCCTGGCTTCCTGTGGGCTTTTTCAAAAAGTGAGATGCTCTACCCATTCAGCGGGTCATACTTTAGATGGAGTCTTTACAAATGACCCCAGATTGGAAGTAGGCCTCCCCATCTCCCTTTCATGGTCTGATCATAAGGCAGTCTCTATTGAGTTCGACCCTGGGCTACGGGATCTTCCCGCAAAGGAAAATAACATCTGGAATCTTAAAAGGAACTATAGAGGACTCAATAACGTATCCCTTAGCCCCCTCATTGCCAAATTCAAGTCCTCTCCCAAATCTGATACGGATCCTGCAGCTCGGGATCTGATCAACACCATTTCGGAAGCAGTCAATACTCTTGCCCCAGCCAAACCCCATTACTGCGCCAGGAAACGTCCGTCGGCCCCCTGGTTCTCTGACTCCCTTAGATTACGCAGGCAGGAGTGTAGGAGGCAAGAAAGATTCTGGAGAGCCCACCCTGACCCTGATGAAAGGATCAAACATAAAAACCTCATCATAGGATATAAGGCCGCAATCCTAGCTGCCAAACAATCCTATTTTACCGACCTGACCACCTCCCTCAGCTCTCCTAGAGATCTTTTTAATATTGAGGATTCTTTGTCTCTCACTCCGTTTCCAGACCCCATTGTTCCATCTCAAAAACTTTGCGACCAGATCTCCACGTTGTTTCACACCAAAATCGTGGATATCCACTCCGCCTTAGAAGCCCTCAACTCTATTCAGGACTCCGCCCTACCTTCGGCCCCCCGTCCTGTCCCGTCTCGCTCTCGGCCCCCCTAGGACTTCTGTCCAATTTTCCTCTACTATCCTATGAAGTCTTAAATGCTCTTCTCGACAAACTTAAATCGGGATCCCCCATGGACCCCTGCCCTCTCAAAATATTGAAAAATTGCAGAGAGGTCCTGCTCCCCCTTTATCTTGATGTAATGAATTCGTCAATTTCAAACAGCGTCTTCCCTGCATCTTGGAAGCTGGCTATTGTAAAACCTTTATTGAAAAAGCCCACTCTGGATCCAGGTATCCTAAAAAAAATTCGTCCCATATCCCTTCTCCCTGCCCCGGCTAAGATGCTTGAGGCCCACCTCAATCACCATCTCAGCACCTTCCTGGACAATGCTAGCCTGCTAGATCCATCTCAGCATGGCTTTCGGAAGGCGCACAGCACCGAGTCAGCCCTTACAATGGTGGTCAATAACATCCGCGCTAAGGTCGACAGAGGTCATACTACCATCTTGATCCTGCTCGACTTTACAGCCGCTTTTGACACCCTGTCCCCATCCATCTTGGCTAGGCGTCTCGGTGACATGGGAGTGGAAGGACCGGCTCTAGGTCTCCTGACATCCTTCCTCAACCAGCGTGCTCAAAAGGTCAGACTGGGTGACTTCCTTTCCTCCGCTAAGCCTTTGCATTGTGGGGTCCCACAGGGCTCATCCTTGAGCCCTACACTGTTCAACATATATGTGGCCCGCTTGCAAGGCTTGTTAGATCTTATGGACTGGAAGTCTTATCGTATGCTGACGATACCCAGATAATGGTCTCCCTATCTTATTCTGTGGAGGCCACGGCCCTTAATTTTAAGAACTGCGTGGAAGCCGTGGCAGGTTGGATGTCCTCGAATTGTCTTAAACTTAATGGGGAAAAAACTGAGATCCTCATCTTTGGTGGCAAACAAGATCTTTGGTCGGAGGACTGGTGGCCACCCTCCCTTGGAACATGTCCCAAGCCGTCCCTGGTTGCCCGGAATCTGGGGGTCACTATTGACACCATACTTGCTTTTGACAAACAAGTTAATAAGACTGTTTCCACCTGCTGTGGGGTTCTGAGGATCCTTAGGAAACTAGTACACTATCTCTCCCCCGATGCCCGGAAACAGGTTGCTGTGGCCCTCATTTCTCCTCGCCTGGACTACTGCAATGCCCTTTACCTTGGCATCAGCAAAAAGCTTATCCATCGCCTCCAAATTATCCAAAATGCTGCAGCCAGGTTTGTTGTGGATGCCCCCAGACGTGTTTCTGCTTCAGGAATCAGAAAAAATCTCCACTGGTTGCCTGTACAGGCCAGGATTAACTTCAAGGTCCTTGTTCTTACCTACCGTGCTCTACACGGCCTGGGTGCTGAGGACATCGGGTCCCTTGTGTCCTTCTACAACCCGGGCAGGGCCCTAAGATCGGCTCACAAAAATCTTCTGACGATCCCTCGGACCGTCAAGGCCAGGTGGGGAGGGAGGGCTTTTTTCTCCCTTGCCCCCAAACTGTGGAACACGCTTCCAGCTGACCTTAAGGGCCAGCCATCTCTTGCCCTTTTTCGTAAAAATCTAAAAACCTGGCTTTTCGCAGAGTCCTACCCGTAAATTCGCCTCTCTCAGGTGCCTCCGACCACTCAGCTGCTTTTCCACCAGATGCGCCTTGATGCCTCCGGGTTAAGTTGCGCCATATAAATCCCCAATTCATTCATTCATTCTTCCATCAACAGTTTCACTGGCCATCCGGTCCCCTTTGCCGTATGTATCTCAGTCCCGCTTGCCTGGAGAATTTTTGAGAGCTTTGAGGGACCTCTGCTTTTGTGGAGTATGGTTTGGACGAGAAAGGTGGAGTATGGATGACATTAGTTCTGTTTCGAAGGTAGGATCTGATCCACTCTAGAGCAGTCCACTCAATGCTGGCTTTATAGATTCTTTGTATCAGAGTGTCATGGTCAACCTTGTCAAAGGCAGCGGAGAGGTCCAGGAGTAGCACAGCAATCCCATTGCAACCAACTGTGTTCTTCAGGCCATCCCAGATGGCAAGAAGGGCAGATTCTGTGCCTCTTCCCAGACGAAATCCTGTTTGGGAGTCTGAAAATATGGAATTCTCTTCAATGAATTGTGACATCTGGGCGAACGCTGCTCTTGCTACAAGTTTGCTCAGGAAAGGTCCATTTGTAAGGGGTCTGTACCTGTTAGGGTTCAGCGGGTCCAGGTTTGTTTGCTGCAGTTGAGGGCTTATGTATGACCTTTTTGAGTTCCTTTGGAAATATTCCGGAAGTTAAGGAATCGTTGATGATTCTTCTTACTGGAGTGGCAGCAGAAGTTGTTAGAAGAATTGTCTTGAAAATTTGCGTTGGACACGAGTAAGAAGGGCTGCATGCAGCCGTGCTTGCTTTGACCAGGCCCATAAATTCATCATATGTTCAAGATGTGGTGGAGGTCCAGTGCCAGAAATCCTGCACTAGTTCAGGCAGCGAGAAAGAGTGTGCTGGTTACTTTCTGAGAGTAACGCATGGGGGCATGTGGTCTGTTTTGATCAACCTTGCCCAAAATTACCTGCTTTGAGAGCTAGATGTACAGCAAGCAGATTGAGGTAGTTGATATGGCTCCCCATATTGTTGAGAGGCCATATTCCCTGAGTCATGTTATTGAGATCCACTCAGGCTGCAACAGAGGCGTCAATGATAATGGTCATCTGCGGAATGGGATACAAGTAAGGCTTGCCCTGTGCCAGATTGCTGACAAATGGCTGTCCAAACGTGAGCCTTGGTTGCTGTAGTTGCTCAATGGATGGGGAAAAACATCTTAAACTCAACATAAGTAAATCTGCGGTCATAGTCAGCCAACCTAATCTTTGGAGTCTACAACAGTGGCAAGAGAAGCAGAGACACCTGAAGAACACAGTTGACCGCAACGTGGTTGCTGCGCTACTCCTCTTGGACCTCTCGGCTGCCTTTGACACGGTTGACCATGACACTGTTATACAAAGACTCTACGAAGCCGGCATAGAGGTGACTGCTCTAGACTGGACCGCGTCCTACCTTCGAAACAGAAATAATGTCATCCATCCTCCACCTTTCTCGTTGTCGGACACCAAGACTCCCGGACTCGGAATGCGAGACACTTCCACCCAGTGGTCTCCTTTCTCCCCTACAGCTGCCGGGTTCTGAGGACACTGAGGAGTGTGTTCAAGCATGCAGCTGGCCCTTTAAAGATTCACCAGATGACACGGGACACATCTCCTGGAGGCCGGGCGAGCTGTACCCTGAGAGCAATATCAGCTGGGAAGAAGCGGAAGGGTGTGTTCAATACCGGAAGAGAGAGCGAGCCTTCAGCGGGACCCTGAAGACGCTGGAGGATCACAGCCATTAGAACAGGTAAGCAGAGAACAGGAAATTTCCTACAGAAAGAACCCCAGGACTTCAAGGAGGACGCACCGCCCCGCCACAGCCCAGGAGGGTCGTGGCTTCAACATGTGCGTAACCGCCTACAGGGATCCGAGTGTCGGTGGGTACGCCTGTGCCAGTTCAAACGGGTGTTAATCGCAAGAGCCAAGCCCGTGAGATCTTGGGACTGGCCAGGCATATACTCAGTTTCTTTCCCATTCCCCCTGGTGATGGATATCCTATCCAACATGCTGCACCGTAGGTGGTGTTGTGCCCCTCACTCCCTCCCTGCATCACAGTGCTCAGCTATTGCACTAGGCGGTGACAAGTACGTCTGAAGGCAGACAGAGCTTGAAGAAGACGCACAAGGGATCCTGACTACAAATTGTTTCTGTTATCAAAATAAAACCTATTTTAAGCATTCAACGTAATCTCTCTTGTTCTTCATTGGGCGAACCGTTACAAGTGGTGTTTCTGTCCGGTCCGACCTTTCCATTGGGAGCCCAAAATGGAAAATCTAATCCAACACATGATCGAAGGCCAGAAAAAACTAGACTGGGTTGTGGAGAGACAACTCACCTCTGCACAGGCGGGTTGTAAAATGTTTAAAGACCTCATGAAGGGACAAATGGACGCTATCTTGCAAGTCGGGGAGGAAGCAGCCCATTCCTCTACTGGACAAAAGTCAAACAAATCTGTGGCCTCTGTCCCCACCATTGCACTAGAGAGGACCCTGATGCCTTCCTTTTACATTTTGAAAGGCGGCAAGGGCATCAGGTTGGCCTGTGGCCAAATGGCTGTTTTTTCTTGCACCTCTCCTGTCTGGAAATGCTCAGGCGGCCTATCAGGTCACCAACACGGCTGGGGTCACCGCTTATGAAGAGGTTAAGGCGATAATCCTTGATCATCTTGGCCTAGATGCTGAGACCTATCGGATGCGATTTCGTAAGGAAAGGGGAGATCCCAGGGAAAACCCTGTACTTCAAATTAAAATAGCTGCAGATAAATGGCTCAAACCCGATGTAAACATGAAGGAACAGGTTATGCACGCCATATATCTGAAACAATTCATTGAGGATTTGCCATACCCCACCCAGCGTTGGCTTCGGCAACATATCAACTTGTCCCCAGAACAAGCAGTTGAAATGGCTGAGTCTTTTTCATGAGCTCAGTCCAGAGGTCCATCATGGGAGCCTGACAAACCTTCTAGGTCCTTGCCCACACCAAGGAAACCTCTTCGCCCCATCAAGGAACCTGAAAGAGCAAGACATCCCAGACCAGATATATCCATAAACCGAGGCCCTCAGTGCTTCAAATGCGGAGAATGGGGACACATCTCCCGCACTTGCCCAAAAAAACGAACAGAAGAACCTATGGATGTGAGTTATGTACCCCATCCCCTACTGTATAGATGGAGGCATCTTTTTATGTAAGTCTTCGCCTAAATTATATACCTGTTAACTCTCTCCTTGACTCTGGGTGTAGGCAGTCGGTATTCAGGTGGGATTTGGTGCAGCCTGAACAACTACTCCAGGGAAAGAGGGTCTACATAAGGTGTGTTCATGGGGATGTTAAGCCCTATCCCACTGCCCTTTTGCCGCTTGAATGCCCAGGAGGATCAATCACTAGAGTAACTGTTGGGGTTCTTTCCTCTCTGCCCAAAGAACTCATTCTGGGAACGGACAGCCCGCAATTCCTTTCTTTTTTTCTGGCCAAAATAAAAGAGTGCCCCCATGAGTATTACAAGGGGGTTCGAAAAAACTCCCAGAGCCCTTTTGACCCAGGAACCATGGCAGGGTGACAAAGGGTTCCGGTGGGCCCAAGTCAACGATCCCACACTGAACCAGGCCTGGCAGCAGGCCTAACTACCTCAGGATCCCCATAAACCCATCTATCCTCACTTTCAAATAAACAATGTGCTATTGTATCGAGTCGGAGGAGCTCAAGAAGAACCACAGCTACTAGTACCTTAAGAATTCAGGGAACAAATATGCTTCTTTGTGCATTCCCCCCTCTTAGCAGGACATGTGGGGGCCCTTAAAACTACCCAAACTTTATTAAGATATTTTTACTGGCCCGGTATATAAGCCAACATAAAAAAAAATACTGCCAGGAGTGTCCTATATGCCAAAAAAGAAACCCCTACAGACCCCCAGGTGTTCCTCTCCAACCCATGCCCATTGTAGGAAAACCTTTTGAGCGGGTGGGTATGGACTTGATCGGACCCTTGCCTAAATCCGGAAAGGGATATCAATATGTTTTGGTTCTAGTTGATTATTGCACCCGGAAGCTTTCCCCTTAAAATCTCCTATCACAGCCAACATTGCAGACACACTCTTGGAGTATTTCTCGCGTGTACGATTTCCCTGACATATACTAACTGATCAAGGGACCCCTTTTGTCTCCAGACTGATGGCCCAGGTTTGTAAGATGTTAGATGTGTAACACCTACGCACATCGTCTATCATCCTCAACCCAATGGTCTTGTTGAGAGATACAATGGGACCTTGAAGTTGACATTAAAAAAGATGTTGTCAGATGAGGGGAAATACTGGGATTGTCTCTTGCCCTTGACCCTTTTTGTCATTTGTGGACAGGTTCAAAGCAGCTGGGTTGTTCGTCCTTTGAGATGTTGTACGGGAGACAGCCGAGGACACTGTTGGAAATGTTAAGGAAGGCTTGGGAAAAGGCGACTAATTACACCAGTTAGCTCCTCGACTACACCAAACACCTAAAAACCCGGTTAAGTAAATTAAGAGAGCCAGCCTTGACAAATTTGGAGAGAGCCCAACACCAACAAAAACAACAATATGACAAAGGCAAGAAATGGAGGTCCCAAAAAATAGGCAATTGGGCCTTGGTGCCTTTTACTAGCAGCCCTTAGAAAAGCCAAGAATGAGTGGAAGGGACCCTACCTGGTCGTAGAAACAATAGGGAATGCCACCTATCGGTTACAGGTCACAACTAATCGCACTCAGACCTACCACATCACATATCAGGTTAATCGAGCCGAGTCGTTGAGATCTTGGGACCAGCCAGGCGTATACTCAGTTTCCTTCCCATTCCCCCTGGTGACGGATATCCCTTCCCACACGCTATACCATAGGTGGTGTTGTGCGCCTCACTCCCTCCCCACATTACGGTCCTCAGCTATTGCACTAACAATAGTGCTTATTTCTTTTTCTTTGGGTCGCTCCAGAGTCGGGCATCCTAGAAGGCGGTGACGAGTACGTCTGAAGGAAGACGGAGCTTGAAGAAGACGCACAAGGGATCCTGACTGCAAATTGTTGCTGTTATCAAAATAAAACATAATTTAAGCATTCAACCTAATCTCTCTTGGGCTTCATTGGGTGAACCGTTACACTCATCCAAACCATTCTCCACAAAAGCAGGGGTCCCTCAAGGCTCAGTCATCAAACCCATGCTTTTCAACATCTACATGGCGTCATTACCGGTACTGATCAATCAAATTCACCTCACGTACCATAACTATGCAGATATCACACACCTACTCCTTCAACAGGAATGCCCAAAGACATTGTAAGCAAGCCAATTTTCTGTTTTTTCACAGCCGTGGATCAATCAATGGATGACTTCGAGTCATCTCAAATTGAAGGCTTCCAAAACAGAAATATTCATATGTGGCTATTGGAAACATTTTGACCCGCTTGCCGCCTAGCCTGATAAACTGGGATCACCGCCTAACGTATCAAAGGAAGTAAGAAACCTCCGAATGAACATAGACTCTAAGCTATCAATGAATGCCCAATTGGACAAACTAGCAAGATCAAGTTTTGTTACTATAAAAACTCTGCGATAAGCCTACCCCCATTTGAGATTTCCTCACAAGGTCTAAGCTACCATCCCCATTGTTTTGTCCATATTCTATTACGCCAGTAGCCTCTACCATGGATCAGCTATAACGACCATGAAAAGACTACAACAGATTCAGAACTTGGCTGCAAGACTACTCTAGCATATCAAACCGTGAAACCACATCTCCCCTTCCTTGAAATCCCTGCATTGGTTACCGTTAGCCAGAATATCTAAATTCAAGCTGCTTTGCATCACCCACAAAGTGATACATGGAATGAGAACACTCTTCATCAGGAATAAAATCACCCAACACATTCAACAAAGGAACCTCCGATCTAGAGTGACACCTCGCCTCAAAATCCCAAGGTACAAAAAAAAACATGGGCGGCACATCCTTCTCTGTTAAAGATACCATACTATGGAACTCTTTACCCCTCAACATAACATCCATGGACAACCACCTTATCTTCAGAAAACTACTCAAGAATTGGCTCTTCCCCACGTAAGCACGATACACAAACAGAAATATGCAGCATATCCCTCTGTATACAAGCATTTATTTGTACTATAAATGTGTATCTATATATGTGTATTGCGTTGTATAAACATGTAGAATAGTTATGTTTTTTTAAAAATTAATAAAATACATTTTACAACACTTGAAAACCAGAGTTCATCTAATGCATCTTGAATCGGGAAACATGCACCACAGCGCAGCCGTTTCCACGCATAACCTTAACCACCCATGTATTACACGCATGGGTGGTTACAACGCATAGCCTTTGCCACGCATTCCTTTACTACAAGATACGTAGTAAAGGCATGTGTGTTGTAGGTACAATTAAAAAGGGGGACTTGGTGGAGTCTCCCCCCCAAAAAAAACATGTGTGTTTCAAAAACGCACATGTTTCCATCGTTTTCTGTTTCAGTTGGTGAAAGATGTGGAGATAATCAGCGTTGTTAGAGGAAATGGAAAGACACTTCCGCTTCCTCTTTATGATAATCAACGCACCTCGGAAGAGCTTGAAGAGGAGAGGACATGGAGAGGTAAGGGGAATTTTAGTTAAAAAAAAGGAATGAGGGGGTGGTGTCGCACAGGGGTACATCTTTAGTGTTATGGGGAGGGTTATTTGATAGAAGGGTTTGTGGGTCGGGGAATCGCACAGGGCAAGATTTTTAGTGTTCCGGGCAGGGGAATTTCTTAGAAGAAATGGGGACGGAAGCTCCCACAAGGGAACAGGGAAGGGGTATTATAAAAATAAATAGAGCTAGAGGAGGGAGGGTGCAGGGACACAGTGAAAGGAATTAGGGCAGGGATATGCGTGGTAAAGGCATTTTCGTGGTAAAGGTTATGCGTGGTAAAAGCATGCGTTGCAACGGAATGTGTTGTAACATCATACCACCCTTGAATCTGCATATACTTACTTCCATTATGTATCTATGTACCTTACATGTACTTGGATCTATATATTTATTAATTTTCTCCTTAAAAAGGTATATTAAATGCACTACCCTATTTCTCACCATATAGCTCTATCAATATCTTTATTCTACTTATACTTACTTCCTTTATGCATCTATATACTTTCCTTGTAATTATGGAGCAATATATTTATTACTTTCTTCTAATTCAGTATATTCAATGCACTGCCCTTTTTCTCACCCTGTGCTTCTCTTAATATATTGTGTACCTCAATTCTATCATTCATCCCACACCCCATACCTCTACTATGATCTACAAAATAATCTGTTCTAGGCTCCCCTTACTCTACCCCTCCTGCATCATCTGGCACCTCTTTTACTATACTGTTCCACAAAACATCCTTTCTAAACTATTTCCTCTGACTCTTCTACTCCACATCCCTTTTACTTATCCCTAGCCTCCTCCTACTGCTATGATCTCCAAAAAACAAAACAAAAATAAGTCTAAATTCTTCACTCTTCTATCCCTCCAATATCCTTTTCAATCAAAACAACAGACTAACAAGTCCACTTTCATATTTCACTATACTAATTCAATGGATTCCAGAGTAGTGTGCTACTTGTTAAAAAAATCACTTCAACACACAAACAGGGATAACAAGCCGTACATAAATACATACCTTTTTCTTTCTTCTACCCTTCTGCTATCCTTCTCAATCTAAATAACTGACAATATCTACCACTCAAATTACTTTCAAATTTCACTATACTAATTCACCACTAATCATTTATGGGTTCCAGAGTAGCTCGCTAGACGCCAAAAAAGGCGCTTCAACACATCATCAGGGGTAACAAGGGCTATTTAAATGTAAATATTTTACCCTCTTCTTACTCTCCGCTATCCTTCTGAATCCAAATACCTGACTAACCTATCCACTACTCAAATAACTGACTAACCTATCCACCACTCAAATGACTTCCATATTTCACTATACTAATAGTACACTATCCATTATGGGTTCCGGAGTGGCGAGCTGCTCACTGAAAAAGTGCTTTGGTGCCTCGTTAGGGGTAGTAAGCGCTATATAAATGCAATTACAATTACAAACTCCTTTTCACATTGGAGAGGATCACAGGTAGCTGGGAGAGTGTTTCAGGAACTGGTTGGCATGGCATGAAGAGCACTCCAGGCATCGCAGATGAGAGACTGAAGCTTCACGGTAGCGGACCTCCATGGGCGTCAATGCTTGCTACTGGTAGTGACTCATGCTAAATTTCCACGTGAGTGGTGAAGTGCTGGTGCGAACAAGCTCGTAAACAGTCGGTTGCGAAGAGCTGAATTTATTTTAGAGCCAGCTGAGCCACACTAAGGGTCCAGTACCTGGAGGGCACAACTTGGGAGTTAGGAACTCGCTGAAGATTGGTCCAGGAGCTGTAGGCTGCAGATCAGCACAACAGGGTAGCAGCTCCTTCAGAGGAGCAGTCCAGCAGAGTGGCAGTCCTTGTAGCACCTTAGCAATCCTTACTCTTGGCTTAGTTGCTAAAGGTCCAGAAGTATACTGAAGTGGTGGTGTCTTGGTTCCTTCATTTATACACAGTTGTGTGTTTGAAGTGGAGAGAAGCTTCAAGAGCTAGGCGTGTGAAGTGCAAAGATGCCCTGTGTTTCCTGCTCTGGATCCAGACTAACTACAGGGATTAAGGAGCCCTTTGTGGGGAGGCAGGACACAACCTATTCAACTGTAAGTAGGGCTGGTCCCACTCCTGCCTCCTATCCTGCCAGTGATGGCCCTTCCGGTCACACCTAAACTCCCATTCTTTGCGGCTGTCTAGGAGGAATACACAAAGCCCAACTGCAAACTACACCTAGTCATGTGACCAGAGACAGGGTGCAGGCGCAAAATGACTACAGCAAGAAAATTCCAATTTTCTAAAAGTGGCATTTTAGAATTGTAATTTAAAATCCGATTTCATCATAAGTTAGGATTTCTAAATTAGATTTCCAGAGACACCAAAATTGAACTAGTCTTCTCTTCAATTGGAAATTACACTTGTATAATGCAGTAAGGCAGCTTCAATGTTATCCAATGGAAGAGATAGGCCTTGCAGTAGTGAAAAACAAATTTAAGAGTGTCTCATTACCAGGACATGTAAAACTTAAAAGTACATGTCCCAATTTTTAAATATGGTACACCCTAGCTTTGGGATGACCAGGGCCGATCTTGGGGGTGACTTAAATGTAATAAAAAGAAAGGTTTGAGCCTGGCAGAAGATATATTTTGCCAGGTCCAATTAGCAGTTCAAATCCACACACACAGTTTCAGCAATGGCAGGCCCAGGGCATGTTTAAAGGGCTACTTAAGTGGGTGGCACAGTCAGTGCTCCATGCTCACCAGTAGCATTTCATTTGCATGCCCTTGCCAAATGTAGTGCACTTTACTAGGAACTTATAAGGAAATTTAAAATGCTAATTGGGTATAAGCTAATGTTACCATGTTTAAGCACTGGGTAACAGTGGTTAAGTGCACAGAGTCCTAAGGCCAACAAACTGAAATCAACATAAAGTAGGAAGAGGAAGGCAAAAGGTGTGGGGGGAGGGGCTGCACAAAGGGCCAGGTCCAATACCTTCCTATTGCATATAATAGTATAGGGTTCTTTGGCAATCCCTTTGAACTCATTTTTGGGTAAGTTTACTCATTATGTTTTCATCTACTTTAATCTGGAAATGCATAGCTTAGTTTTCTTTTGATTTCCCTAATTACATTTTGGTTAGTAGTGGCTATGTACCAACTGCATGTCCGTGAGCATAAATTGTTATCCAGGGAGAGCCATGGATTTCTCAATTTAGCTAGTTTCGCTTTTTGTGATCTAACTTCAGGCCTCGCACTGCATCTTCCAGCCCACAAAACTTCATATATGATGTCCCACTGGAGAAATGCACGAGATGTAAATAACAGTTTTTTTGGTAAGATTTAATGAGAAGAGTTGGGTGATGTGCAGGGGGACCACACGTGCTCTGATTGTATTACAGCTGACTTGAGATGGCATAAAGTGATGTGGATGATTTTGTTATTTTTTTAAAGAAATGTATTCACAGAAGGCACATTGACCAGAAAGGTTCAGGGGGTATCAACAACAGCTGAGAACCAGAGAGGGACGGGGAACACAAGGTGCAAGTGCACAGGAAATTACAGGCAGAGATGAGCCTGTTATAATGAAACACTGACCTTGGCCATTGGTAACTTGTTAAGCTGTTAAATTATGAAGGGATGAGAAGACATCTGTCTTTTTGCTAAGTTACTTTAATTGTTCCACTTTGAAGGGTTATGTGGAAGTCTTGAGGCTGTGAATGAGATCCAGAGATGAGCCAGTTACATAAATCTGGGACATTTTGTCCCTTCTGAAGTGCCACGCCAACTTCAATATGCTTATGTTTACCCAAATGACTTGTTTAATTAAAAAGAATTTTGAAACATGTTCAGCCAAGTTAACCAAGTAAGGTCTGGCCTTGTGAAATATTGTGTATGCCAAATGTAATGGAATTGTCATGTCCTTGTATCATCTTTGAAATTAATGTTCAGATTATACAGCAGTGCTGCAATGAGTAGGTAAATTGGTTAGGCTATGCTAAACACAGGAGAAGGACTCAATCAATAACCCCACAGGGAAAAGGAGCAGTACTCGAGCACCCAAAGACAGTAATAGTTTGCAGACATTAATCTCCAGTAGTTTCGCGTCCGCAGGTGGTCCAGGAGGTCACAAGCCAGCTGCTGCCATATTACGCTCAGATACTTTCTCAACAGAGGGCCTAACTGATGCGCTTCCCAAGGCAGTGGTCACATTAGCGGCAGAGGGCCCTAAAGACAGTTATGGCAGTATGGCTAACTGACCCACCAACCCCTCTTCTTTGGTGAGTGGCACAACCCCGTTATTGATGCTCCCGGTAGCTCTACTCTCCCCCCAGCAACGCCACACGCTACTCACACACTGATAGACTGGAACCAAAAAACGCCAGACAATCAGGACTAGTTTTTCTCTTTGACTGAAGATTCTGAAAAGTCGGAATATTAGTATTTCATTATCAAGCGGGGAAGAAGGCAAAAAGTAGTACAGCAGCCCAAATACAGATTCTCAGAGATCCAGAGCAGTCGCTAAAAAATTACGCAAAAAAAGAATTAGAGATCGGGCGCAAAGAGATAACACTTTGCCAGAAAATGAGAGTGCTACAACGATACCTCTCTTACACTGTTGCCGTCCCCCCCTTTAGCCTCGGGGGCAACTTAAACAGGCAATAGGCCGACGAGTGCTGCCAGTGACAGCAGTAAAATGGATTCCTCCCTTGCAGTGGTCCTTGAGTCTATTAAAAGCTTTTAGGATGAAGTTAAATCGGACAGTTGAAGATCCCGCATGGCGCCCAAAAAACTGCAAGGGGCAGTTAGGAAAGTGGGAAAGACCTGCGCCGACATAGCGGATCGAATGACCATGTTGTAGGGAAGGACTGAACAGCTGGAAAAAGATGTAAACACACTTCAGTCACAGCATGAGGAGCATGATGGGATGGTAAAAGACTTGAAATGGAAGATGGAGGAACAAGAAAATCGTCAGAGACGCAACAACCTCCGCTTCTTAGGAATCCTGGAAGGGGCAGAAAAGTACGACCCCAGCAAATTCATGATCAACCTGTTAAAAGGGGCATGCCCAGAACTGCAATCTTGGGACCTGGATAGGTAAACATATTTCAGCCTCACAACACCCTCGTGCCATGCTTTTATTTTTCGGGAACTTCCTCCTCCGTCAAGCCTTGTTCGATTTGGCCAGGCCGACAAAACCACGGACACTTGAGGGGATTATATTCTTTACGAGACCCGATTTTGCCCATGCCACAGTAGAGCGCAGGTGGAGGCTCCTGCAGCTTTTCGATCTTTTCCCAGAAATCGGAGCAGTAGTATAGTATATCTGCAGAATCCGGCAAGATTAAAAATAGTTTTTAAGGGGACTTTCTGCAGTTTTGTTTCTGAAATACAGGCACAGAAGTACCTGGAGGAACTCTCGGAACGCAAATAATCTCATAAGACTTGAACTTGGGTACTAGTTAGAATTTGTGTGTTCTTGCTGTTGCCGAATATACTAGATAAGGCAGTAGGCGTAGTAGCATGCTACCAGTAGATGATCCTACTCGGATGGCGAGATAGGGTGCAGATGTGGTGTAGTTTCTTGTTTTTTTCTCACTGCTTTTGTTTTGCTTTGGTATGGTGGTTATACTTAGAGACAGGGGAGACCCAGCGGCGCGCGGGTCTCTGCACGTCAGATGTCACACCCCTGGCACGGCCGGGTAACCTCCAGAAGTGGTGGCGAGTGGGGGGTGGGGGGTGAGGAGGGGTGTGGGGCAGTCTGGGCAGACAGGTCAAAAAATATATATATATATTTGCATATGTATATATCTAAGGGGAAGGTGGGGGTGGGGAAAAAAACAGTCATGGCAAGAGAAAGCAGACATCTCAGATAACCAATCAATCAATCAATCAAATTTATATAGCCCGCTACTCACCCGGAAGGTCTCAAGGCGCTGGGGGTGAGGGATCTGCTACTGCTCGAAAAGCCAGGTCTTGAGTTGCTTCCTGAAGGAGAGGTGGTCTTGGGTCAGCTGTAGGTGGATGGGGAGGGAGTTCCATGTCTTGGCTGCCAGGTAGGAGAAAGATCTTCCTCCGGCGGTGGCTCTGCGAATATGTGGTACGGTGGTGAGGGCGAGGCTGGACGATCGCAGCTGGTGGGTGGGCGTGTGGAAGGTGAGGCGGTTGTTGAGGTACTTGGGGCCCAGGTCGTGGAGAGCCTTGTGTGCGTGGGTGAAAAGTCTGAACGTGATCCACTTGCTGACGGGGAGCCAGTGCAGGTCTCTCAGGTGGTCGGAGATGTGGTTGTGGCGGGGGATGTCCAGGATGAGTCGTGCGGAGGCGTTCTGTATGCGCTGGAGTCTTTTCTGCAGTTTGGCAGTGGTTCCCGCGTAGAGGGTGTTCCCGTAGTCTAGTCGGCTGGTGACGAGTGCCTGGGTGACCGTCTTCCTGGTTTCGGTGGGAATCCATCGGAAGATCTTACGGAGCGCATGCGCAGGGTGTTGAAGCAGTATGATGAGACGGCGTTGACTTGTCTGGTCATCGAGAGGGAGGAGTCCAGGATGAAGCCCGGGTTTCGTGTGTGGTCCGTTGGCTTAGCAGTGGAGCCCAGGGCAGGGGGCCACCAGGAGTCGTCCCAAGTGGAGGGTGATGATCCCAGGATGAGGACTTCCATCTTGTCCGAGTTCAGTTTCAGGCAGCTGGTCTTCATCCACTCTGCGACGTCTTTCATTCCTTCCTGGAGGTTGGCTCTGGCGGTGGCAGGGTCTTTGGTGAGGGTGAGGATTAGCTGGGTGTCGTCGGCATAGGAGATGATGTTCAGGTTGTGTTGGAGTGCGATGGCTGTGAGGGGGCTCATGTAGACGTTGAAGAGGGTGGGGCTGAGAGGGGATCCTTGAGGTACGCCGCAGATGACTTCGGTGGCCATGGATCGGAACGGGGGGAGGTGGACTCTCTGGGTTCTTCCGGCGAGGAACGAGATGATCCACTCCAGTGCCTTCTCTTGGATTCCGATGTTGCTGAGGCGCTGTATTAGGGTGCTGTGGAAGACAGTGTCGAACGCCGCAGAGAGGTCCAGGAGGATGAGGGCAGCTGTTTCCCCGTTGTCGAGCAGGGATCTGATGTCATCGGTGGCTGCGATGAGGGCGGTCCCGGTGCTGTGGTTGGCTCGGAAACTGGACTGAGAGGGGTCGAGGGATCCGTTTGTCTCAAGGAAGGCGCCAAGCTGTTTGTTGATGGTCTTCTCGATGACTTTGGCCGGAAAAGGGAGGAGCGAGATGGGGCGAAAGTTCTTGAGGTCGGTGGGGTCCGCTGTCGGTTTCTTCAGGAGGGCGCTGAGCTCGGCATGCTTCCAGCTCTCCGGGAAAGTGGCGGTGGCAAAGAAGATGTTGATGATGTCTCGGAGTTGGGGTGCGATGATGGAGTCGGCCTTGTTGAAGACGTGGTGGGGACAGGGGTCGGTTGGGGATCCAGAGTGGATGGTGTTCATCGTGCGGGTGGTGTCTTCGGTGCTGACCGGGGTCCAGTTGCGTAGGGTGGTGGTTGGGGGCGTTGGTTTGGTAGTTGGGTGCGTGGGCGGTGCGCCAAAGCTGTTGTGTATGTCGGCGATCTTGCGGTGGAAGAAGGAGGTGAGTGAGTCGCAGAGGTCTTGCGAGGGAGTGATGTCGCTGTTTCCAGCGCTGGGGTTGGAGAGCTCTTTGACAATGTTTAAGAGTTCCTTGCTGCTGTGGGTGTTGTTGTACAGTCGTTCTTTGAATGTTGTCCTTTTGGTGGTGCGGATCAGCTGGTGGTGTGTGCGGGTGGCGTTCTTGAGGGCAGTCATGTTTTCTGTAGTCTGGCTCTTTTGAGGGTGCAGTAGTTTTTCTTGGATGTTTTGAGTTCGTCGGTGAACCACAAGGCTTTCTTGCTGCCGGGTCTGCTGGGAGGGTTCTTTAGTGGTGCGAGGTCGTCGGCGCAGTTGGTGAGCCACTGTGTGAAGATACGGGCTGCTTCGTTGGGGTCCGTTGCGCTGGCTGGAGGGTTCTGGCTGAGTGGACGCAGCTGTGGTCAGTCCAGTGGAGTCCGGTGGAGTGGCTGAAGGAGATGTGCTTGCTGGTTGAGAAGACGGGGTCAAGCGTGTGGCCGGCGTAATGGGTGGGGGTGTTCACTAGTTGCTTGAGTCCGAGGTTGGTGAGGTTGTCCAGCAGGGTGGTGGAGTTGTTGTCCTTGTTGTTCTCCAGGTGGAAGTTGAGGTCCCCCAGGAGGATGTAGTCAGAGGAGGTGAGGGCGTGCAGGCTGATGAAGTCTGCGATGGCTTCGCTTAATTGTGTGCGTGGTCCCGGGGGTCTGTAGATGAGGGTGCCTCTGAGGGTGGTCTTGGGGTCGGTGTGTATCTGGAAGTGAAGGTGCTTGGCGGCGGTGAAGGTGTCGTCGGAGTTGGTCGTGATGCGGATGGTGTTCCTGTGGATGATGGCAATGCCTCCTCCAGTCTGGTTGACGCGGTCCCTCCGGGTGATCTTGTATCCGTCCGGTATGGCTATGGCGATGTCAGGGGCTGACGAGGCGTTCATCCAGGTTTCCGTGAGGAAGGCGACGTCTGGTGATGTTCTGTCGAGCAGGTTCCAGAGTTCGATGGCGTGTCTTTGGACAGAGCGGGTGTTGAGCAGGATGCATTTGAGGTGGTTGTTGCTGGTGCCTGGCCATTCAGGTGAGGTGCAGGTCCGGAGGCAGGTAAAGGGTGAAGGGTCCGTGGGTGCGTTTCGGGGTGGCTCGGTAGCAGGCGGGGTTTTGGCCGGCGTTGAGTGCGTTGAGGGTGGCGGCATCATAGGTCCGTCATGTGGGCTGGCGTTGTCGGGGGCCAGGGGTCCTGGCACTGGGCGCGGTCCAGGCGCGGACGGGCATGGACGGGCTTGCCTTTGGCGCGCCTTCGGCACGCAAACGGCGCGCCCGCTGCGTGTGCTCGCTGCGCGGTTGCTTCGAGGTCTCCATAAGTACGTGACAGGGAGGGAGGAGCATCTGGGTGGTGGGAGCGGGGCGGCGAATGGGCTGGCGGGGGTTGGGGCCGCAGGGAGGCAGCGGTGGGATATAGGAGCTGGCGGTGGGCGGCTCAGCGGTGGCTGGGTCGTCCGAGGCGGGCAGCGGCGGTGGAAGTCAGGCTGGCAGGAAGGCAGCAGCGCGTGAGGGGCGACCTATCCTGGAGGAAGGGTCAATGGTTGATAACGAGTTTAGTCATGCCTTTGAAATGTCGCAATCAATTTTAATGTCTACTAAACCCCAGGCACAATTTTTTCAAAACATGTTTCTTTTTATATTACACACCGGATAGAATAGCAAAATGGGGATCAGGTGTGAGTACATGCTGCCCGAGGTGCACCCTCTATAGCGCCGATTGTATACATATTTTTTTCATCCTGTGAGGGACTAAAAACGGTTAAACAAGAAATAGAGAAATTCCTATCCACAATCTTAAATAAAACATTTGTATTAACTAATGGAAGCATCTTACTTTGGGCCACAAATCCAGAAAGCCCCGATGTCGGCCATGAGCTTATTTTAATTGCAATGGCTGTCTTCAGGCTTTGCATTGCTTCTGCATGGCAAGACCGCAATGCCCCATCTTTCCAACAGTGGTTAGCCAGATTTCTTCCTGTGGCTAATGTCGAAATTGCTATTTATAAAGGCAAGGGTCGGAAACGATGGAAAAAAGGCCTAAAAATCTGATAGCTTGTTGTCAAGCTGTGGGTGGTATAAGGGTGATTTCCACGCTTTAAGGCTTATTGTATTGTATTCTAGTATGCACTTCTGTTGACTTTATATATATTGTGTTAATTTTGTGTTGAATTGTTTTTCCTGCTTATTATAAACATTGCTTTCTGTTCTCCATTTAGCTGTCTGCCTGGGAGGGGGTGGGTGGGGGACTGTGGGGTTAATTTACTGTTGTAAAAATCTGAATAAAGATATTTAAAAAAAAAAGAGATGGCATAAAGTGATGTGGTTGATTTGGTTATTCTTTTAAATAAATGTATTCACAGAAGGCAAATAGACCAGAGAGGTTCATGGGGTATCACCAACATCTGAGTACCAGAGATGGAAGGTGGGCACAAGGTGCAAGTGTGGAGAAAATGACAGTCAGAGTTGAGCCTGTCATAATGAAACAATGACCTCGGCCATTGGTAATTTGTTAAGCTGTTATATCATGAAGGGATGAGAAGACATCTTTCTTTTTGCTAAGTTACTTTGATTGTTCCACTCTGAAGGGTTATGTGGAAGTCTTGAGTTTGTGAATGAGATCCAGAGATGAGCCAGTTACATAAATCTGAGACATTGTGTCCCTTCTGAAATGCCACGCCAACTTCAATATCCTTGATGCTTATGTTTACCCAAATGACTTGTTTAATTAAAAAGAATTGTGAAACATGTTCAGCCAAGTAAACTAAGTCAGGTCTGGCCTGGTGAAATATTGTGTATGCTAAATGGAATGGAATTGTCATGTCCTTGTATCATCTTTGAAATTAATTTTCAGATTATACAGCAGTGCTGCAATGAATAGGTAAACTTGGGTAGGCTATGCTAAACCACTGCTGAAGGGGAAATCAGCAAGTGGATTCTTTAAAAGGCAAGAAGAAAAAGTAAATCAAATTTTCTTAAAAGAATTCATCTGACAGATCAGTCAACACTTGGCGAGATGTGCTGGACAGTGAATAGATATGTGGAAGCAAAGCAGGGAAATCAGTAGAATGTTAAAGTAAGGCACTCAGCACAAGAACTCTACATGATGAGCCAGAGAAATCCAGACATCACCACCCTGAAAACAACTCACAATCAAAGACAAAAAGAAAAATATAAACGTTGATAGAGATGAAATACTGATGGTCAAAACTTTGTTGAAGAAGGTTGGCAAAGTTGGGGGTATGATTGCATCAGCATATAAACCTCCCATAAAGTCTATGCATGCGGTTACTATATTTCTATTGGTTCCCTCTTGGACATCCTTAGTTTCTCTATCATCATAAAGGATGTTTAATTTGTTGCCCCAAGCTTTATCATTTCAGTTGTAATGGGCAGTGTCAAAGCATTCAGTGTGTGGAAGATTGACAACATATTGATAAAACAATAGGTTTTATATAGCTCTTGGTGACCAGGGAGTAGAGGCTCTATATGACCAGGCCTTGCAGGCCCCGGCTGGGGGCTATATCGAGTGGAAGGTCTCCTTCATAGGGGGCATTTGGAAACTTGTGGTCTCTATGAGTTCAAGAGAGTCTGCTATGTTAGGCGCCGGGATATCAAGATGCAAAGGTGGCCAGCTTTTAGGCCGCCTGATCCACTCCCCAGCTTGCACATACACTAGCCTTGCTGCTTTTCTGCTCTGATTCTACTTTTCTAGCCACCTCTAACAGCAGAGTAGGCTGGAGATGGAAAGAAAGTTAGTTGTGAACAGGAGAAGGGGAATTAGAAGGAGAGTTCCCCCTCACTGGGGAGCTTTCCTGAGCTTTTCTGAGCTCTGCTGGCCCTGAGCTCTCCCTAGGAGTGGTATAGTTTGTTCCATCTGCTGTTCTAGAGACTTATGCTGCACCTAAGAAGCAGAAGGTAAAAGACAGCATGCCTGGTAAAGTGATGTTTTCTGCCAACCTCTCTGTCTACTTGCCCTGCTGGCCCTCACACTTGGCACAATCTTTGACAGCCAGTGATCAGTGGCTACTTCATTCAACTGTAAGCCACTTGCCAACCACAGTACTACTCCCCAAGTCTATTTCAGGCTTTACATTTCTTAATCTCTCCCTCTCTTCCAATGCCTTTCCAAAGCACTCTAAGAGGGTTTAGGGTGCCTGGGAAGAAGCCGGGAAGAAGGGCCAACAGCTACAATTTTACAACTTTGCTACAAGCCCGCAACTTTGGATAATGCAAACCTGGAATTCGCTGCTTTTCACCAGCAAAAAAGAGGTTACTAAGAAAATGTAATAAGACGTGGAAATAAAATAACTTCCCTGAGTGGTATCCCCTAAACTGAGGCATCAAGTAGCAAATGATTCCCCGTTTTAGAGCTAGCTCCACAGACACAAGAGATTAAGAGCCCTGAGGTGATGGCATGAAAAGAAAATGGCATCACAAAATTCTTTTAAAGCAACCTTGTGGAAGACAATCTACTAGGGTACAATCAGACCTGAGCAGTCCTAATAGATTTCGGTCTCAGCCATGACTAATCCCATCATCCCCACCAGGGCTGTGCCACTTTCATCTGCTAAGTAAATTATTCAGAAGACTTTTCCTAACAATAAGTGCAAATCCTCCACTCAGGCTCACAAACCGAGCAATCGGCAAACACTTCCTCTCCAAGCAATTTTCACGCTGTTACTCAGCAACATACCTTACTGAGGATGTCATGGCACATCAACACTGCATAGCGGCCACTCACGAGTCAGCCCTGACTCCTTTAAACGTAGTTGGTTCAAGGTCTAAGGACAGCAGGATAGAGGAGGTACCATGCGTGATTCCTTCATTTGCTCAACTGGGGCAATAAGGCAAGTTCTAGCAGCAGGTCTTTTCCAAGGAAGCAGCAACCTGAAACTTGGGGCCCTTCTTCAGGATCCTAGCAGTCGAAAAAGGAGAATTTTCCGTCAAGGTACTGTGCATTTTTATTAAAAATCTGAGTGCGTCATTTCACACACTCGAGGCTGCATGAGCCTATTGACCTATCGTCATTACCAAATAATCGTGCATATGAGCCCATGCTAAATGGAAGTACAGTGCATTTATCAATGATGCACACATCGCACAGCAATCGCTGCTGTTTGTTGTGCCTCCATTTTTTGGTGCTATCTAACTTTGTGCAGTTCTGTGCATCGGTGATATGCAAACCATATTCTAGTACACGTTATTTGTTTTTTCTTTCTTCAACATTGCCTGATCACCAACTTTCATGCACTAGGTGTTTCTCTAATTATCACGGTGGTGCTTACACAATACTTATACAGACATGCAGTGATTCGCACACCTTTGTGAATATCAGTATTAATACACACACACCTCTTGTTTTGTGCATCATAACACTTGAATTGAGCATCATAATGACTTTTGTACATTTACGGTGTCCTGCATAACACATCATTCAGAATACTGCTGGTTTTTCAGAAGAGCAGGTGTAGTGTTCACTTGATTGAATTCTTCATCTGCTCAGGAAATGCAGCAGTGAATTGTGCCACCTCCTGCATTTCTCCCAACCCAACAACTCCAGAGTCTGTTTGAGAGCACTGGAAAGAAGGGTCTGAAGTATATCTTGGTGCATTAAAATGAGAGTCATTCATCCATAAGAAATAATTTTCCATACTAATACGTTGTTTAGGATGGTTGCAATATGTAAAAACATATTCCTAGAGAAGTTGTTCTTTTGGATGTAGGGGATAATGATAATGCTCAAGGTATAACAGAGTATGTGTCTGCTATAAAATCTTGAGACACAAAGTTCAAAGCCAGTAAAAATGTCATAATTCAAAACCATATATTTTACAGAAGAGTACACTCTGTAACAAGCTTCGTAGGTGCTTTGAGGATTTTAGAAGAGTCCTGTGAGTATAAAGACTTCAAGGAAGAAATGATCAGGGAACAATCGGCGGAGAAAACAAACAACAAGAAAGTACATGAGGCACTATTGTCAACACCTAATTTGACATTACAGAAAGTCATAGAGATTGCAACTAGAATTGAGAGTACAACTTTACACATGGAACAGATGAATGTGCCAGATTCCAAGTCATAGTTTCAGAGTATTTTGGGAATTAAAAGTAAATACAAGAAAGGGAAAAAAAGGAGGCGATAGAGAAAAAACATTGTCTATCAAAAAGGGCAAAATGTACAAGAAACAACTGTATAAACAATTAGAATATTACAGATGCAGAATCATGTCTCCCTTTGAAAATGTTATTGGATGTCCAGCTAACAAGTGTTCCTGTGCTAAGTCCATGAAAAATAAGTATTTTGCCAGAGTGTGCAGGTCAACACGTACTTCACTCTCCAGCAACGTTCACAGGATCGAACCAAATAATGTGTGTGAAAATGATCACTCCACGAGTGATTAAAGTGAGATTTTAACTTTCAAAGAGGCAGTTCTAGAAGAAAATAATATGAATTAGGAGGTGTGTGGAGTATCTTTAAATTTATCAAATAGACTCTTATGTACATTAACAAAAAATGGAATAGAAATAAACGCAATGACCTATTCAGGTACTCCTTTCACTTTATTGAGTGAACTGTAGTGGCAGGAACATTTTAGTGAATGTGGAATTCAGTTGAAGAAATCAGTAATTCACCCTGTCGGTTACGGTGGTAAACCTATTGAGGTGGTTGGTGAGTTTGAGGCAGAATATGATTTAAAAAAATAGCAAAACTCAAAGTCTAGTTTATGTGGCTATAGATAATTCTTGTTTATTGGGATGGATGGATCAAGAGAATTTGATTCCCAGTTTGACATTCGCAAATCGGGATGTATTTAAAAAAACGCTAACGCATAGCGATTTCGTAAAATTCAGTAAAAATTCTCAGAAACATGGTTTGCGATTCCTTCATTGCAAAATTTTCAAATTAAGAAATCGCAAAAACGGGAGTCTGCAATACAGGTGCAGCCTGATGACATCACAACCAGGAAGTGGGAGTGATTAGCGGCACCTGATTGCCTGAGCCACAGTCAGAGGCTGTTTGGAGAGTGTGAGGAGTCAGTCCAGCAGAGTAACAACCCCAATGGAGTCCCAGAAGCAACATGAGGGAAAGGAGGGTGAAAAAAGGAAGAGGAAACACAAATTCTATGACAAGGAGCAGGAGATGCTCATAGAGGAGATGGTGTGAAGCCATGAGCTCCTCTTTGGGAAAAATGCACTGCGGGTCCCTGAGTCCAGGAAAAGAAAGATCTGTCTGGACATTCAGGAAAAAGTAAATGCTGTGGGTGTGACCCATCGCACAGTGGATGAAATGCGGAAAAGGTGGTACGATATGCGGCAAAGGTCGAAGGAGAGGGTGGCAGCCAGACTGAAGGAGTCCAACAAGACCAGGCGAGGATCATCCACAGCAGCAGACCCAACACCCCATGAGTATCTGGTGGAGTCAACCCTCCTGCCTGAGAGCTTCAGTGGTGTGGCTGACATAGACAGCTCCGACCCTGCAACCAGCAGCCAATGTAGGGTGCATGCTAAATATATCGGCACACATCCCCATCACATGCACACATTGAGGAATGCACAAAATAAAAACAACATATGTCACACCGGTCCACTTCTTACAGCACACCCAGCAATGCATCATGGGAGACCTAGTCAAATGTATGAAAGTGTGCCCTTGAGACTTAGGAAAGGAAATGCAACATGTGAATCAGTGATAAGGGAATAAGAGAGTGTCAGAAGTTAGCCAACACAAATTGTAGAAACTTTATTGAGTGCAAAATGCAGACAATGACACAGACTCATGTATTCCCCTTTACATTTACATCAGAATCCAGGACACTTGATGAGAGTGCAGAGGGAGATGAGTACGGAAATGCAGAGGACCAGGCTGATAATGGGGACACAAGTAAAGAGATAGAGCACACACCAATCATGCGCAGAGAGCGCACATATGTGCCCCCACTGCCACCATTGGAGGATGACATAGAGGCCACAGGGGAGGAGAGTGAGCAAAGAGAGGCAAGGCAGGGTGTGTCACACATGTGGGGGCAGGAAACCCCACAAATGAGTGTTGCTGGAATAGAAACACGCAGGTCAAGGCCCAGGAGCAGCACTGCCACAGAGGAAGAACACACAGTCTTTGCAGGCCTTGAGAACAGCATGCTGCAGGTACAGCACCTGAAAAAGAAATCATTGCGCTCCATTAATAGGCAGCTCAGCAGACTTAACAAAAATCAGCGCTACATTGATGAGTGCATCATGGCAATGGCAGGTGCCATACGTGACCTGTGTGTCATGTTGAAGCATGACCAAGATGCCAGGGACAGGGCTGCCCAACGTGCCAATGCACGTCTGCATAACTACACCAAGGCGGTGAACCGCCTGTGCACCACCACCAGCAACTTGACCCGTCGCAGCATCACCATGCAGGTGGAAATGTCACACTGCTGCCACAACATTGCAGGAGGCCTGACGCAGGTCACCAGTGCAGTAGAGCAGATACAGACAGCAAACTCAGGTAGCACAGCACTCATGGTCTCTGGGGAGAGTGAGGAGACATCAAGCAGGAGTAGCAACAATCCAGCATTTCCAGATGCTAGAAGGTGCAGTGGCAAACAGGGTGCAGCACCTAGGTACCCAACTGAGGGCACTCAGGCTGGAGAACAGCCAGCAGCAATTTGTCACCGGAGGAGGTGAACAGTACAATTGAACAGGAGCGTCAATGGGTGATGCAACCCATTAATACATATTGAACACTTTTTTGGGTACTACCTGCACTGTGGACAGAACATGTGCTGGGTACAACACCAGTCATTGTGTTTGAACTATGAATAATTTCAAAACGTCTACACTTTCGGGTGTTGCGGGTAACTAGCGCTCATATAGAATTTAAGCATATGAATCTAATTCCTCTGGTTATAATGCTGGTGCATCCAAGAGTTTTGGGAGACAACACCCCTCCTCCACTAGTTATCAGCCAAAGTTGAAATCACATAAAACACAATGCCCCGGAGCAAACAGAAAATTCAAATGCAATTGCAAATTATAAGTCCAAGCTTCAACTCCAATATAATGGTGTTATGCCAGATAGCTTTTATTCCACAAGAACTCCACTCCTTGCGCCAACGCGTTTCGCCTAGGTTCAAGACACCTACGGCTTTGTCAAGGCTTCACAAAATCAGGATCAACCCTTATTAATGGTTCCTCCAGTATTGTAAAACGCGTTTCGCCTAGGTTCAAGACACCTACGGCTTTGTCAAGGCTGGAAATAATACAAAGAACGTAATATTTGTAATCATATTCTTACATGTGGTTCTAAAAACCAACCACCAATCTCATGCAGACCGTGTCAAGACCATAAAGAAACATAGGTGCATTGTAGCCAAACATGCTACTATTTTAAAATACAGTATAGACATATCTCATAAGTTAAGTACTAGTTGCAATGATACATGATTGCTTATGGTGTCTATTAGTAATCTCTAGACCCATTATTTATCACGATAATTTCCAAATATTTTGTACAACCCAAGTGCTAGTGAATAATGAAAATTGTGCATCAAAAATAAGATGCTGGTACCTTCACAAAATCAGGATCAACCCTGAAAATCGAAATATAATGGTCAAAATAGTCCAGTCCCATAGTTCAGGTGACATATATATAGAGATCATATGATTCAACTGTTGCCTGCCAATGGAACAAGTTCCTACCTTATTAATGGTTCCTCCAGTATTGTAAATATTTCCTTCCCAAAATCGGGGTTATTTCAGAGCTGCCGTATTAACCTGGCTGCTTAATCACGTCTATTGAGGCTGCATGCCTAAAAATATATTACACCCTTATTAGTAAAGCTAATTTGCACTGATTCTGCATAGACAGTATTATCCTGTCCTATGTATAAATAATCCGTGTTAGGATATGAGGGCGCTTACCTCCATTGATTGCAACTTGCCAAAATTTTCCAAAATTATCAAGGTCGAATCCCACAGGCTAGTTGTATATCCGTTTCCCTGTAATCACAATTAAATAATGGGGTTTAGTGTACCGCTGAAGTCTGACTCTTACTGTATAAGTTTAAGCTCCTTCTTAGCCCGCGGCGTCCTGCCCGTGTACAGGCAAGCGTGCGCTTGTTCCGCATATGCGCAGTAATGTGCACATTAGCAGATATAAAGGACGGACCAACGTATTGTGTCCACGAGTGGCCTCCATCTTAGAATAGGGCCGGAGCAATTTTTTACTAGCTAGAGTACGCATTAAGAGTAAATAAAAAGCTCGATTCACATAGATACACAATTAAAAGCTTAATGAGACAAATTATCACAAGCATTAGTGCCTTCAAAAAGAAAAAAACAATTTATCTTATTGAAAAGGGACCAAGGAGCGACGCGTTTAGGTGGTCTTGCAGGTCCAACCACCCTCTTCAGGCTTTTAAATTTTGTAATAATCACAGCACTTGCATTATCTCATTCAGGGCTTATGGTATTCTTAAAAAAGCTTGCCACGATTTTACAGCATATCTTAGGGCTGTATTGCAGTGCTCCCCCACTTTTAGGCAGGCATCGGAACCGACTCTTTAGAATTCCAAATGTACGCTCTATAACGCAGCGCATAGATCTGTCTGCCCTGTTGTATCTCTTCTCCCTTGCATTGGCTGGATCCAAGTACGGGGTCAGGATGAAATCCCGCACTGCATAGGCACTGTCACCTGTAGGGTTAAAACCCTATGTGAGTCACTGTCCCCCCCCCTCAGAAGATGCACTGGATGGATGGATGGATGGATGGATGTGTGTGTGCCATGCATTTACGTAGCAGGTATCAAACTCTCCAGCAGTCAGACATCTGTGTATCCCACTATGTCTAAAGATGAAAGAGTCGTGAGTAATGCCAAGGTATTTAGGTACAATGTCATTGATAATACACTTAGCATTGCACACAATCTGTATTTTCAGGGAATGGTAGCATTACGGTTTCTGTAGATATATTCAGTTGCTGCTGGGCGTATGATGGCACATGGGTCCCATCTATGCAGCCAATGAAGTGGGGAAAAACTGCAATCTGGTCGAAGTCCAGTTTTGTTTGCTGTAATGCCTGTTGGGTGCTGGAGAAGTATATGTGATGTGATAGCCTCTGTAGCATTGCAATTAGAAAGGCATGGAAAAAGCGTGACAGAGCACTCTTTGAGACCCCACCAACCTCTGCTATCACCCCTTGAAAACTCCCTGAGGCCAGGAGGTGCAGGGAGCACAGGACCTGCACATGAGTGGGAATTATTTTGGTCCTGCGTGTTGGGTGTTCCAAATAGGGTTTCAGCTCCTCAATCAGGTCCAAGATGATCTGTGGGTGCAGCCTGTACTTGTCTTGGATCTCCTCCTAAGTCTGCTAGAACAGAGTGACGTGCAGCCTGAAGATCCATTCTTGTCTCATTCTCCTCTGTGCAAGAGCCAGAATACGCAGCCTCCTGGCTATCACATATAGTCCTGCCATTGTGGAAGACTATGTTGCATTGTGGGCTGGTTTGAGTATCTTGCACCTGGTTACCACCTGCATGCAATTGGTGTTAATAGCGATTTCTTAAACTGCAACTTTCATTTTGCGAATTTCGCAAAACTTAGAAAATCGCAATTTAAAAATTTGCACAGATATTCGCAGATTTTTTACTTTGCAGTTTAAGAAATTGCTATTTTTGCGATTCCTTACTTTGCGATGCGAATGTGTCTCATACATCGTGAATTGCAATTTATTAATCGCAAGCCCTGTTTCTTGCGATTCACAACGATTGCGATTAAAACATCGTTTCATACATATGCCCCCAAGTGCAGCATGACCAAAGGTCACATCAAGTACTGTCCATTCTCAAAAGCAAAAGTAGTGCAGTTAAGAGGAGAAACAGGCAATTTCACACCTCTGTTATTGCTTGTTTGGGTTGTCAATTGTCAAGCAAGAGGGCCAATCCCAAAGCTAGTCTTATCGAGGCTATAGAAGATTTCATTTCTGCAGAAAATTAATTTTCATACAAGGTTTATCCCCTACTGTGCTGGAAAGATATATAATATGAGAAACTCTTCCAAATTTGAATGGTGTAAACTGTGTGATTAAGAATTGAAGATTGTTAAGAGGAAGATAGCATATGCCATTCCCCTGAAAATTTTTGATACACATGAGGAAAGTATAATCATCATGGATGCTAATCAGGAGGTGAGTTGAACAATTACAAGCTCTGTGCAGTGAAATATCCTGGCACATGAGAGAACCGCTTAAAGCGTTCTAGCAAATTGTACAGCTTAGAAACACTTTTCAATCCCCACTCGGGCATCGAAATCTGTATGGTAATTCCCAAGGTTCTGTATTGTATTGCTGACCCATTTCATATTTGCGTGCCTGCTTTTGTTCAAGGCAATATTGAAATCGAAGTAGTGACCGGTAGAGTTATGTGGCCATGGATTAGCCATTCCGTTGATGGTGATTCTGCCACTGTAAATGGTAATCTATCCAGTTTTTCAATATGCAGCATTGTATATTTTGCTCTCCTTTGTGCCAATTCTACCTGTTTATCTGTTAGATTAGATTCAGAAAACAGAGACGTACTGTTGATAAAACGATCGCAGTCTCCAAAATTCGGGCATCTAACGCACAGGCACAGCGATACACACTAGCAGTTGTCGCGGGTGAATCACTGACCCAAGAGGCGAGAACAGGACGATCGCATCTGTGAGACACCCGAAGCAAGATGGTGGCCTCCTACATCGCATCGAGGTAGACCGGAGGTCTGGAGTACGACTGTGGTGTCTGGACCTCTTCCGACCAGCGCTGCCTGCACCGACGATCGTGGTCCAGAGCAGACAATCCTGACATGGTGCTTTCGGGGGAAAATACCAGCTGACACTCCTAAGGACGCGAGGGGTGCAAGCAGAGAGACAAGCCGCTGTGACCACCGGAGCCCTGAGAGATTTGCAAGGCAGACGAGGAGACGACCCGAGAAACCCCAGAGCTGCAAGCACCATCTACATCAAGGCACAGACAGAGGGGTCAGAGCAGGCGAGGCCCGCTGATTGGGGACCACGGCGGAGAGCCCAGCACCACAGTGTTTGCAGACACAGTGATCGCCTTCGCTTAGCCACTTGTCAAGTTACATCGGCGGCACCAGGGCAGAGGAGATCTCGGGAGGCCACAAAGCCGTGCTGGCCAGGCAGAAGGCGCGAGAGACTGCTGTGATTCTTTCACTAGCTGGCCCCTGTTACAGCATTACGACCTACGGTGGTGAGTGCTCATCTTAAAAGCGCACTTGCAGTAAATAACATACCAGGATGCCCTGGGCTGATTTGGGGTGACCGCGATATTGCCCAGAGTATATGGAACTGAGTAAATAGTTGTGTGCAAACAGAGGCCATCGAGTCTTTACCATTGGATGAGCAGCTGGGATCACTAGACATGAGACGCGCAGCCCAGTGAGAAGTGCGCAGTGCCTAGTGGCGTAAGCCAGGAGGTTGCTTCACCACGCTCTGGGAACTCACAGTATAGTTACTTAGCCCGGTGAGACTTTACATACTGGTATGGATTGCTGAACCCATCTGTGCCTTCTGTTCGCGTATGAGTGAGCGCGCACATTTGTGTGTGCTTGTGCATGTCTGTGCATGTGATGGTGTGTGTGGGCATGTACCTGTGTGTACGTCCTTGGGCATTTTTGTTCTGGAGCTTGTGATTGTATGTGTGCTTGTGTTTTAGTAGCTTCTGTATGTGTGCGTGTGTGTGTGAGTTTGTGCGTGTATGAGAGTGTGAGTGCATTTGTGTGTGCCTGTGCATGTCTGTGCATGTGATGGTGTTTGCGTGTGCATGTACTTGGGTGTTTTTGTACTAGAGCATGGGATTTTATGTGTACTTGTGTTTTTGGGATGTCTCTGTCTATGTGCTTGTGTGTGTGCATATGTACGCATATGAGAGTGTATGCCCACATGGGTATGTGCTTGTGCATGTCTGTGCATGTGATGGTGTGTGCACGCTGGATTTGTTATTCTCTGGCAGCCACTGTCCTGGAAATTGACTCTAACTGCCAGATGCCTGACCTTAAGATGGCCACCAGTGTACATTACAGTCTCCTGCCTGACCCGAAGATGGCTTCCATAGTAGTCCCCTCCACGTTGTTTTACTTCCCTGGGACAACAATTGGACATTGATCAGACCTTGAACCTATCAGTTAACCTGCTTACACATCAGGACTTGGAAGCTGTGGAACTTACCCCAGACTCTAGAGACCAAGTGATTTGTCTGATTCCCGGTGGAGCTACCATATAGCTAAAGAGGAGATGGGTTGTGGACTCCCCCCCCCCTGCCATCACCTACCCAGCGGACCTTGGGCAGATCTTCCCCTCGTCTCTACGTCTATCTTCCTCCTACCCTTTTACCCTATCCCCTTACCCTTCCTTGCGACATTCGCTATGTCCCCTATGTTCTTTAAATGCTTTTCTTGATACTTATGTCATTGTTAACTGATGTAAATTGCAACATTATTGTTCCTCATGTAAAGCATTCTGTTTCCTTCGGGTCTAGCCAGCACTATATAATAACTCATTAATTTAAATTTGTTCCCATTTAGTATTTTTTCTCTCTTTGTCTACTTCCCTAGCTCCTATCCCCTCTCCCCTGAATCTCTCACCTTGCCTGCTAGTCTGCCTAGTCCCCCTTTCCTTTGTGCCCTTTGACTAAGCACTCATTGTTGGGGAAAATTCCAATATTTATACTCTGGAGTCTCAGCAAACAGGTGTGAGAGTCCACTGTGTCAAGTGAGCCACTCACATCAGAGGTATGGTATGGCACCCCTTGCCAAAGCACTCCCTCTACCCTTTTTGGGGAAGGATTCAGTATGTAGGCCTTGGAGTCTCAGAGACCCCTTTGAGAGTGTCCACTGCGTAAAGGGAACCTCCCACAACAGAGATAGAGAAGTGATACCACTTCCCCTGAGATCAGAGCTTACTGGCCTTTGGACATTGCTTTGACTCGTCTACCTATTTGTGTCCCCGTCGCCCTTCCCCTCCTCTTTTCATGCTGTGTCCATCACCCTCCTCTTCTCTTTCCCCCCTCATTACCCCTCCCCTAAATCTTTTCCCTTGCCTGCTTTTCCCCTTACATATTTGTGCTTATTGTTTTATCTCAACCTCACAAGTAACTATGTTGCCATGCTCTAATAACTGTGTAACCATGTAACCTGTAACTATGATCTGATGCTCATGTTAAGGGCTCTAATACCTCTGGGTCTAGCCAGCGCTATATAAAACCTTTAAAATAAAAATAAAATAAACTGAGATTGCTCGTGTTATAATATGGCCAAATCTTGTTCCAGTATGTCTATCGCAAAGATACAATGTTGCCTAAGGAATATATCCCAGAGGATAAAGTTGTTAACCCATTGTCCACTGCAGCTAACGCCTTCTCTAAGTTAATACAGTCTATTTCCCGTATTCTCTCTGCGGCCTCTTGCTGGGATATTTTCCAGATTTCATTATAGGCAGCATAAATGCCAACATATATGAAACATCTCTGACTTGGTTTCCTGAGACCTATTGAAACATCCCTAAGATCCATGTCTTGTGTGAGTAAGGATAAGTGCTGTTTCACTTCTGTGAGGGTTGAGGTTTCTAGCCAATCAAGGCACAACTTCCCAACACTGTAGGCTGTCTACCCCTGGGTGTTCTCTTTGTACATAGTGTGCATCTGGCCTATGTATACTGAACCCTTCAGTGAAACCCGAGAATCTTTTCTGACATCTGTTCTTGTCTAAGGGCCAAACCAACCATTCTTTCCAAATAGGGCCTGATTATTTGTACTGTGAAATGTCATCTACTGTTGCCCCTTCCTGTGAAGTTTAATTGTGCCCCACTCCTTAATCTGTGATGGTGTTGGACACTGAGGTGTGTTAAGATCCTTGTTCTTGGCTAGTCAAAGACAGGATGTCTGTTGTACTGTGTCATTTAGTAATATCATCTGCTGTGGAATGAGGTAGGCTCTAAATAGCGCTTCTGTTCCCTGGACTTGCCAGTCCCTAGAACCCCAGACCGATTTTATGTCTATTGTGTCCTTCCATAGGTCAAAACCCTGTTCAGAAAATTGGGCAGTAAAGGAAGCAGAGTACATTTTTTGGGTGTTCGTCAACATAATTTTCAATGCAGATGTGGAGGCGACTTTATAATAAAATGATGTCGGTTCAGGAGTGTTTAACCCTGAAAAATATGAAAATTTCTGAGCAAATGTTTGTGAACTGCTTTTTGGTGGTGTAGGACAATGTTCCCACTGATGGTTCTCAAAAACATTTCTAGGTGTTATAGATTTGTGAAAGAGATGATAACTATAATGTTGGTAACAGTACAAAGTGTCATAGTCTGAAGTACCTTCTAGCATTTCAGAATCTGGAAATGCAGTAGTTTTCTCTAAATCAAACAACATGTTATTAACAGTTTCCGAGTCCCAATCATCAGAAAGTGTACTGGAAGTAATGATATCACTCAATGAAATTTTAAATACATGAGCAATTTTTTAAGTACACTAGGACCGAATATGTTGAAATCAACCTTATCCCAAACTATACCATCCGGAATAGGAACTGCTATAATGTTCACTGATGACAAGTCTCTTTGTTTACGATGAGAAGATTGATGCAGCTTCAGAATCAAATTATCTTTTTGGGCTGTAGAGCTTTGTTGAAGGTATCGTTCATTAATTAGCATGCTAAAGGTCATAACTAAGCCTAGCCAGAAAAGAAAGAACAGTATCCCAGTCATTACCCCGAGTTCTACCCAAGGCTACACCAGGTAAGTCTTTTTGAGAAAGTTCAGAAAGTCCTTAGTCTGCTGCTTCCATGTTTGTTAGGCTGGCGTCGTTTCTGTTTCACTTGGATCCAAAGAAAACGTATTAAAGTTCATGAAGTAGCCAGAAGCAGTTCGATCAATTGTTGGAATTGCATCAGGATTTGTTGAAATCGCATTTTGCTCTTTTCTAGGCATGTTGACGTAGATGTCGGTATTTGGTCTAATAGCAACTTGTTTGTTATTTTGAATTTCATTTTGAAGTTGAACTTCTAGTTCAAGGGGAACGAGTTCAATAGCATTGTTGCATAGTCCTTTATTCCGTATAGGTGACTTTTTCAACGTGATGAGTCTTTCAGTTTGAACTTCTTGAATTGTGGCGAGCATCTGCTACTTTAGATTCCACGAGGCCAACTGCTCAGTATCGGCCACATAGTGTGGTTTGATTAGGTCATTTGAGACAAATCTTTTCTCCTTTTTCCCGACAAGAGGCGGCAAAAGCACAGTTCTTGTTCCTTGAATTGCTAGCACTGGTCCATATTCTTTTTTATCTGCTATTTTCTCTCTGATCAGATCCCCGTCTTTTGGGATTCAGGCAGATCTTGCCATGACTGCCTTGATTTCCCCAGTGGCTGTTTGTTTCACCGGCACATTGCTGTGCACAGCTCTTGCTTCATTTAATTATTGTAAGATAGTCAAACGGTTTTGAATGTCAAAAGGTTTTTCATCCCCCACTGTGCCTTCACAATCAAGATCAGGTACCCACATTCTTCTCTCAAATATGACCTCGTAAATGGTGATACCCTTTAGAGAACTTCTTGGCTGGTTATTGAGAGCTCGCTGTACCCATATAGGTGATTGACCCAACTACCGCCCTTACCTAATTCACTGGCTGTTAAAGGTTGCTTTAGGTCCCGGTTTTTCCTTTCCACAACCAAAATTCCCTTTGGATGGTACGGAGAGGAGTACCGCAATGCTACGCCCATACTTTCCATGGCCTCTTTGTAAGCCAGAGAGCTAAATGACGAACCACGGTCAGAATGTAATGTGCCAATTGCGTATGTCCCAAAAAGACTTTCAAATCTTTGATAACAGTTCGAGCGCCAACCGAGCGCTGAGGCCAAACCCATAGGAATCTTGAGCATGATTCCACTGCCACCAAAGATATACTTGTAAGCCCCATTGGATTGTAAGGGGCCGCAGTAGTCCAGATACACACAAGCGAGAGGTTTGTCTGATTTTAATAACGTGTTTGTGTCAGGCGTGTTATGGTAAAGCCTTTCATCTGCTGGCAGATTTCACCTTTCTAGACATAGTCTTTAGTTCGCTTTGTTAGACCTGGTCACCAATAGCGCTGTTTCAATAATGAAATAGTCGCTGTAACACCTGTGTGCGCAGAGCCCAAACCCTCATGTGCTGCCATAATCTAACCTTGTCTACAATCCATATTTGGTATTACTTTATCGCCTACTCAAGGAATATGTACATATGGAATGTTGTTTGCATCTAACTTGTAGGAGTACTTGAGTGGAAATGTCTTTGGTACTGCTGAGCTGCCCTTGCGTGAAGCAATGACAGCAACCATAATCTCAATATTGATCCTCATTTTTGAATGAGAGAGTGCAGCTATGAAAGCTGGACGTACAGTCCCCTTTGCGGCTGCACAGTCAATGAATTCCCTTCAACGTGAACGATTTCACGTTGATGACTCATTGTATGAATCACATGAGCCTGTGGTAGTTCATTTCTCAACTCAACTACCTGTTCCCATAGCATTTTATGCTTAATTGTGCCACATGTTGCGTCTGTTCCCAATGATGTAAGTACTCATTGTATGATTGCACACAGTAAAAAAGAATCACACACTATCAGTGTGGGGAATTTGTGATCCATATTCACTAGTGCCAGTATCAATGCTTTTAATTCTGCCAGCTGTGCCATGCAGTCACACAGTCTTTTAGTGCAGCTTGGATAGAACTTTCCATCCCGTATACGACCTTTAACAATTGTGCATGCCGCACTGTACTGATGCTTACTCCTTATGGCCAGCTGAGCAGATCCGTCAGTGTAAATTATATATTCATGCTGATCTAGAGGCAAGATTTCATTCGGTAGAGGGTATTCTTGTGGGTATATCAGGAATGCTTGTGTTTTTAGACTTGTGTCAAATCTATATTCAATGTTTGTTGCAGTAAGAGAATTAGCCCCTTGTATCCATCTTGCATGTAATGCTCTTGCATTTGGAATGCTAGCTTTGTAACAGCTTCTAAAGCTGTTACCGGGGTTACAACAAATATGCGTGTTTTCTGAGCGAGTGCTCTTTTTCTTGCTACTGAACTACTGTCAGGATTTTCTCTGTTGAAGTGAAATGCATTTCTGTGTTTGTGTACAGGTGTGATTTGTAAGTGATTGGTACTGTTTCGCCTTGCTGAAAATAGCCCTGGGTTGTTCTGATACCCTTGGGGGAGACAAAAAATTGTCACTGGCATGGGCGTAGGAGACACTAAATTTCTGGGGGGGACAGGGACAAACTTGTGGACTTTCCAGTGACCCTAAACAAATCGCCCATTGTGAGAGACCGTACGCGCGTTAAATCAAAATGTATACAATCGCATAGTTATGAAGAGAAATATTAAGAAAGGCAGGAAAATAGTGGACTTGGAAGATGTACTGGCTACTCAAATGTGGTACTAAGATCATCCTGCTCAGTTGCTAAATGGTGACAAGTACAAAGAAATGAAACTGAGGGACTTGAGACAAAAACTTCACTAGCAGTATCCTGAGCCGAGATACCATCAGGTGTAAAACTCCACATAGTTTTAAGAGCAATAGAGAATTGTGAAACACAGAACTAGGAGAGCGTGTGAGTGTGTGTGAGCTGCACGAAGGCTCAAACATGGTGCAGGTAACCTCTAGCCTATAGTCCACCGGTACTCTGCCATAGCCTGCCCTTGCACCCAAAATATGTAAGGGAGTGAGTAAAAATGTAAAGTCACTTAGCTGAAAATCTAATTTGTACAGTGTTCAAAAGCATAATTTTTCCTGAAATCCCACTTGAGTGTCCCTAATTCAAGATGACCCACAGCTGTCACATACAAACACAAACAGAAAGCTCGGAGGGCATGTGGCACTTGGCACATGTTTTATCAAGAAGATGCCCTAGCAGGGCTGACACTTCTAAAGCTGGACAGGCACCGACTGGTGCAGTAAGGTCATAAGGGCTACACACATTTCAAATGCTGGTTCAAGAGTGTGAGTAAATCTCTTGCACTTTTTGTGAATCACAAACACAAGCGGCTTGAGTGGGAAAATCAATTTTTAATTTGGGAACACTGTCAGGCCATTAATGGTAAAAGATTTGATAATGGGCAGTGCTTTAAATGGGCCGGTACTCACCGGTACTGAGTACCGGCACTTCCGAATTTTCTGTCCGCCAGTACTGGCACTTTTCTTAGTTGAGGGAAGAGTACCGGTACCCTCATTGAGAGCACAGCAGGCTCAGGTTCAGTGACTCCTCCAGCTCTGGGCAGACGCCGCTTTGCTTACGAGGAGCTTGCAAGTCACAGAGCGCATGAAAGGCCGTTTGCAGAGTCGCTGCTGGAGATTCCAGCAGCGCTCACTTGAATGGCCCCACTGCAGAGGTCTGAGAGGGCTTGCCCTGTGTCATGCTGTGATCAACAGTACAGGGTCTAAACCGACCCTGCACTGTTGATCAGGTGCGCAACGGCTATCAGCTTAAAGTGTTCCTCCATCAGGCATGTGAAATGGGCTGGGGCTGCCAGTCATTAATCCTGTCCGATTTAGGGAAGTACACGAGCAGCAGCGCCACACAATCCTCTACCTTCCCAAAGATGTTTTTTTCACCTTTTAGTTCAGCACAAAGCCTGCTTTCCTTTGTGTGCCCCTCTGTTGAAGCAGGAAACGAAGATGTAAAGTGGATAAATTATGTTTATTCAAGTAGTAACATCATAAGGGCCCAAACGCAGGTGGAAATAGTAACGTGTGAAGAACAGCTCTCAAACAATCCAATCAGCAAAACATTCTATAACGTTATTTATATAAGATAAATGAACGTCCCAACAGATGCCATAATCAACACGAGTCTACCAATGAAATAAAGATGTGTTTTTTTCAACATAAACGCATTCCTTATGCGTTTTGATATGTGCTGTAACTGATATAGAGTATTTCAAAAGACAGTGGCCCCTAGTAGTTCAGGGATTAGGCAGAATTGATGGACATACACTCAATAGTCAGTATGACCTTTGTCCAGCAGGACAGGTTTTTATTTTAAGAGATATGGAAAACATAAAAGGATTTTTTACAAGGTGGGTACAACCAGTAACCCACAGGGGACAAGACAAAACAGGGGGGTAAACTTGACGCAACAAAGGCGGTCTGTGCTAGTATCTCAGTGAACAGACAATGGTAAAGTACAAAGCATCATTGTGAACAATTTTCTATTTGTAGGGTACATATGATGCTACTATGTCGACGGCGTTTCGATGCCTACACACAGATACATGGCATCATCTTCAGGACAAAGAATTAATTTGTTTGTCTTGAAAGCATAACAGTTTTTTGTGGCCAATATTGTGGTCCACAAAGTAGTCTGTTAAGCAGTACCTATGCTTTTGGAATCAAAGCAAGTAGGGAAAATGAAGGGTTTAGGAGCACAATAGTATCCAAACCAGGGCAAGGGAGCCTCTAAATACGAGACCGGACCAATCGTGTCTCATTCCTGGTTTGGCTGCTCCTTGTCTATGCAGGATACAGAATGGCGGGAATCCAGGAATGAGACACGATTGGTCCGGTCTCGTATTTAGAGGCTCCCTTGCCCTGGTTTGGATACTATTGTGCTCCTAAACCCTTCATTTTCCCTACTTGCTTTGATTCCAAAAGCATAGGTACTGCTTAACAGACTACTTTGTGGACCACAATATTGGCCACAAAAAACTGTTATGCTTTCAAGACAAACAAATTAATTCTTTGTCCTGAAGATGATGCCATGTATCTGTGTGTAGGCATCGAAACGCCGTCGACATAGTAGCATCATATGTACCCTACAAATAGAAAATTGTTCACAATGATGCTTTGTACTTTACCATTGTCTGTTCACTGAGATACTAGCACAGACCGCCTTTGTTGCGTCAAGTTTACCCCCCTGTTTTGTCTTGTCCCCTGTGGGTTACTGGTTGTACCCACCTTGTAAAAAATCCTTTTATGTTTTCCATATCTCTTAAAATAAAAACCTGTCCTGCTGGACAAAGGTCATACTGACTATTGAGTGTATGTCCATCAATTCTGCCTAATCCCTGAACTACTAGGGACCACTGTCTTTTGAAATACGTAACTGCCCAAGGTCCCTAGTGATATTCCTTTGGGTCTCCCTTGTTCTTTGAAAGTAACTGATATAGAGGTCATTATGTATCATCATATCTTACCCTTAGCCCCGCTGCTAGCCCCGCCCCTTTCCCACACCTCTAATTTTAATGAGTACCTGCACTTATTTTTTCCCATTTAAAGCACTGATAATGGGGCAACTCAGTTTACACTTGCCGCGCCTGCAAAAAGGGCCCTCATATTTTTCTCCGGGTTCAGAGTGGTTCTGCCTGAATAAATGTAGCTTACCATTAATGTTATCAGCGTACTCTATAATATCATTAGATACACAGTGGTCAAGCCATGGGTCTTCCATTTCCCTTGTTGTGGAATGTCATTGCTGGCCAGCGCACTGGAGCTGAGTCTGCGTTACACAAGAGGAGGGTATGGGTTTTAGGCAGAGACACTGGAATCCTAAAACTGGGGAGCACAACATTTCACTGTCATGTCACACCTGGCTGATCACATGTCAATGTCAGGTAAAATCAAAGTTCAGCAAATAGCAAACTAAAATTGGAGTCAAAGAACAGAAGAGAGGGAGAGGTGCAACGAGAAAGCAAGAAGGAGGGAGGGGGAAAAACGAGTACAACAGACCGACAGATGAATGCAGTGTAACAGCCCTTGGCTTTACTTACAAGTTAACCGAACCAAAAGTCAGTCACTTCATTGGGATAGGTACTCACGCAGGAGGGACCTCACACTTAGTGGGAGCGTGCTGCTGCAGCCCTTCCGTCTTCAAGCTGGCAACAGACACGGGGGCGAGGAGTCCGAGGTCAGCAAATCAATCAGTGCACTGCCACTGGCTAGGTTGTATGACGATCCATTGGCCTCAACGTCATCACGGGCGTTCGCATTGTGGCAATTACATCGTAAAGGCAGTTACACCAGCCATTTTCACATTGCACGTAGTTGCGACGCAAATGTGGCCATGTAATAGGATCGCGTGTCACATCGGCGACTATACTTAGCACGTCTTGACAACGTTTTTGCGTACCCTTCTGCCTTATGTTGCCCTCGTTTTTTGTGGCCTTCTGCCCTCTGTTTGCCTCGTTTTTTCGTGCCCTTCTGCCTTATGTTGCCCTTGTTTTTTGTGGCCTTATGCCCTCTGTTGCCCTCGTTTTTCGTGCCCTTCTGCCGTATGTTGCCCTCGTTTTTTGTGGCCTTCAGCCCTCTGTTGCCCTTGTCATTCACCCATACACCCATCCATCCCATCCATCCGGGCACCATACACCCATCCATCCATTTTGCATCTTCTGCCCTCTGTTTGCCTCGTTTTTCGTACCCTTCTGCCCTATGTTTCCCTCGTTTTTTGTGGCCTTCTGCCCTCTGTTTGCCTCGTTTTTGCATGCCCTTCTGCCTTATGTTGCCCTGGTTTTTTGTGGCCTCCTGCCCTCTGTTGCCCTCTTTTTTCGTGCCCCTTTGCCCTCTCTTCCACTCGTTTTTCGTGCCCTTCTGCCCAATGTTTCCCTCGTTTTTTTTGTTGCCTTCTGCCCTCTGCCTCGTTTTTGCGTGCCCTTCTGCTCTCTGTTGCCCTCGTCATTCACCCATACACCCATCCATCCCAGTAATCCAGGCACCATACACCCATCCATCCATTATGCATCCATCCATTAATCCACCCACCCACTCCACCCACCCAGCACCCATACATGCACCCATGCATCTATTCACCCATACACCCATTCATCCCAGCCATCCAACCACCCATCCACCCATCATGCATCCATCCATTAATCATTCATGCATCCATCCATGCACCCATGCAATGCATCCATTCACCCATACACCCATTCATCCCAGCCATCCAACCACCATCCACCCATCCACCCATCATGCATCCATCCATTAATCATTCATGCATCCATCCATGCACCCATGCAATGCATCCATTCACCCATACACTCATCCATCCAGTATGCATTTTTAAATGGCATGTGACTGATGTTTTTAATATCCCATTTTGCCATCAACATCACATACAAATCCCGTTTTGCCAAAACCCCTTGTAAAATCCGCAGCATTTTTATATGGCAAAACGGCAAAACCCTTTTTATAATCCCGGTCTTTTATAATAAAACCCCTTTTATAAACCACTGCATTTGCCAAATATAAAACCACCACTTAATCCGCTGCATAAACCACCGCTTAATCCGCTGTATTTGCCAAAGATAACCACCGCTATGCGCTGTAATGCCATTAACATCGCATGCATTGTAATTGCATGCGATGTTAATGACATCGCGCAGTTTTAGCATGCGTACTAAAAGCTTGCGATTTGAACGACGATGCGATGTCAAAGTCGCGGTGTTTTGACACCGATGCTCTGGGTGCTTCCCCACTGGCTACAGGCAGCTGAGGTGAGAAATAAATAAATCCCGGAGCCTCAGGGGTGCTGCGCTACACAAAGAGTTGAAAAGGGCAGAGGCAGGGGGGCGAGTGGCCTCTGACGTCACCTTATGCTGTGATCATTGGCGGCTCACAGACAGGTAACTGGAGAGGCGCCAGGTCAAGTGCAGGGCCATTAGGTCACGCAGCTCCGCTCGCACTTTTTTTCGTGAGCTACAGGCCTGCTAATCTCCCTCTCGGAAGGGAGACCCACCCTTGTCCCCTGCGTCCCCCCCACTCCAAAATCTGGGGGGGATATGTCCCCCGCATCCCCCACAGTTCCTACGCCCATGGTCACTGGACCCCAGTACTGAGAATGCTGCTAAAAATGCCCGCTATATTTTTGCAGAAAAACTGTGAGTCCCAGAGTAAAGCCTTGCTACTTTTGGTGGAATTGAGTGGTCCCTACATAGGACAATCATGTAATGGATTACGGGGCACTGTACGTTGCGAAGTGAACACAGCATTGTAATGTGTAATATATCCTACTTGTGTTGTATGCACATATCTATGCATGTCTACTTTAATGGTACCTATGATAAGTTACCAAATCAGATCATGGTATAGGTGCAAAGAAATGTTTAGACTGTGCAGTGTGAGCTGTTTCTATATACTGCAAGAAGCAGTTGAGGATGATGCTAGCCATGTGTAAAATCCCACAGGTCACTCAGCCCACTTCAGGCTTTGTAAAACTGTTGTCTAAAAGCTAGCTCTACCTCACAGACCCTTTCAGAGTGCCATACAACCTTGAAGTTAATTATTGGATGGCCATAAGATTAATTCTTATGTCTTGAATTGGTGGAAATGTGATGAACATGTGGGATCATTAGGCACAGCCTGTAGATAGCAAGGCCTTACAATGACTTGTAGCCAATCTGGGCTAGGGCCCAGGCTGGGGCTCATTTACTGTGGTATGACTACTGATGCACATACTAATCTCCTGATAGACCTGCAAATCCGTGGATGTTCCCAAAATGAGTTTTATTAAGCAGTGGTAGCCCTGATTGCCTTTACATGGAATCTATTTAAAATGGTGATTGAGGTAACCCTCTTGCCTGATACTTCTTTTGGTTGAACCACATTGTCAATGTGTGTCTTTTACTTATGACAGTCCCCTTACTCCCACAGGTCTGTTACCATTTTTCCACAAGTCATACATTCACTGTACAGGCATATTGCAAATGCCCCCTAAAGAGTTCTTTTCAGGTTCTGGACTCCTCCCACACAGCAGCCCGCCACCCATCCCAACCTACCTCCCTTCCTCCTTCCCCTTCCCCACCCAAATTTCTTAGTACCCTGTCTCTCCAACGCACTCAGACACCTACGCATGCATACAGTTCATCACAACCAAACACCACACATAAACACCCATAGACCCCTCTACAATCAGGTCCATACCACAGACCGCTTCACAACCACCCCCTACTCCTAGGTGCCACACCGACAGTCACGGACCCCTTCATAACACCCAGAATGTCAACATCACACATAACAAGGAAACGCCAATGCTCACAGTCATCCACACAACAAAGACCGGCACAACTCACAGTTGGTACAGCACACACACCTCTCACTTCCACTCCCTCTATCTCCCAAACCCAACTCATCCCAAACATCCCACCATTTTCACCATGAAAGTGTCTTACTTGCCCTTACCCATTGTGAAAACTGACACATCCCAATCCACCCCAGAAAAACTTGATCCCCACTTCCCCAAACCCAGAAATACCCCTAGGAAATCAAATAAAACCCCACCCAAACCCCAACCAATCCCTTCCACAACCCCAATACACCCATGGCAAACCTGATCCCCAACCCTTAAAGACAGCCATACCCTTAAGAAATCAAGGAAAATATCTCCCAAAACCTAACGCACCCCTTTCTCAAGGCCCCCAAGTTTCATCTTTGAGATGCCTGTGATGCCCATTGGATGCTTCTTTGTGAGGAGGTTCCATGGAAGGGCATCCTACAGAGTTATTTGGGTTATGCATTTAAAACAATCCCAACAGGGCCCCACAAAATATGTATAACCAAGGGACCCCAACCTCTTTAACAGGCCCATGGTGGGGCACCGATTTTCTGAGGAGAGTATGGAAACAGATAGGTGTATGACTTACCGTCGGTTGTGTCCCCGATGGTCTGAGTTTTGGACACAATCAAGCAGGCCAAGCAGCAGCAGGACTTGTAGGATCAGCTCCATGGCGGCACAGGAAATGTAGAGGTGAGTGCAGGTGACTTTCGGCCTTACATCCCTCCTATTCCGCCAGCTCAGATGTGGTGTTTGGACTGCCATTTTCACATCAGCTGTAAGGTAACTTGTTATTGGGCCAGCGGAAACACTGGTGGTTGCCCTCTGACAGACTCATTGGCCTATACCAACGATGCCACAGGCGGTGGTGGCGGGAACGCAGTGGTCTTTCGTGTATGCAAGCGCATCCCCTGTAATTCTACACTTAGACCGCCAGTGGTTTTTGCCGTTGATTCGAGGCCACAGTAGTCACAAGAACGCTAAACTCGTAATCAGTCCTTAAATGTTCTCTCTAGCCACTCTTAGTACATAACTACACAAATGTTCTTCTCAATTAACTGGTCTTCTGGGGTGAAAAACCTGCTATTAACTCTTTGTTACAGCTAACATTTGGGATTTCATCTAATGGCCAGCTTCTCTAAAACACAGAGTGAAAGCATGAAGAAGATTTGTTTAGCTGCTTATTTAATAATTAATATTGACATCCTGAGTGTATGTAAAGTATGTGTATGGTATGGATTCTAGCAGAAGTCTGTGATGTTGTGAGAGAATGCTTACTGGGAGAAGCCAGATCTGTTTTGGATTGCCCTTATTTGACATTGCAGAAAGATTCAGGTTGAAATATAGATTTAGCAGAATGTGGACATGTGTTTGCCTGCATTCCTAGAGATGAAGGGAGGATACCCAAATGCATAGAAGAGTTAGGTGGCGGATGGAGGCAAAGCTACCTTTTTTTGAGGACCCGTAGGCAGGAGATGGCTGAATTGCCCTTCTTGAGCACTGATATTTGATTGTTAGTAAGGGTGGTCATGAGTCAGCAGACCTATCTCTTTTGTCTTTCCGAGAGTGCTCTTTCATAAAGGCTGATGGCAGCCAGGTGCAGAATCCCACACTCCTCTGTGCTCATGTCTGGCTACTCCTACTTGGATCCAGTGTCATCACCACATGCTGTGAGAGGCATCATCCTATGCTTGCACTGCGGCCACAAAATTACATTTGAAAAGGAATCATCACAAACCAGTTATTGGACTATCGAAAGAGTAGCAACATCCCCTGGCTGGATAATCAGCATAAAAGGCAGACCCAAACCATTCCACTTTTTTCTTTTTCTATGTTCTTCTTGACCAAGGATGGGAGTGCTCTGAAAAACACCCTAGGAGCTACTATATGAGATGAATGTTGTTTTTAGCATAGCTAGCCTCCCAGAGGTTAATGTACATCGCCTGAATTCTGCGCCATTTGCTGAAACCTTCCCTGCCTGCTCACAGAGGGAAGGAGAAACAAAGGGCCTCATTTATGAGGCTGTGCGTCACTTTTATGCCGCTGGTGCGTCACTTTTTGTGACGCACCCGTGTCGTAAAAAATGCGCCTTGTTGCGCCATATTTACAAAGTGACGCATCTAGGTAGATGCGTCACTTTGTAAACCGCTGCGCCACATTATACCTGCGCCAGGTATAATGTATGCAAGGGGGGCGTATTGACGCAAGGAAGGGTCGTAGAAGTGACACAGTGAAATCTATGAGATTTCACTGCGTCACTTTTAGGACGCTGTTGCATCAAAATCTTGCGCCTGCCTCACAGCAGGCGTAAGACTGACGCAGGCCCTTTCACATGGGGCTTGCCCCATGTGAAAGGATGCATTGCTGGAGTTGCGTCACTTTTGTGACACACTCCAGCATTGCGTCACTTTTGCACTTACAGATACGTCAGAAATACTGACGTATCTGTAACTCCTTGCGACATGATGCGTCATACTGTAAATATGATGCATCAGGAATGTCGCAAGGAGTGCGCACTGAGAAGTGACACATCGCTGCTTTCCCAAAGACTCTCCAGTAGAAGAAGCCCAGCTAGGGTTCCTGAAGGGTGGAGCACCCAGAAAAGCATACTTGCTAATGGAAGTATAATCAGCGTTGGTGTGAGCTGCGAGAGTTCACCTGGCCTTCCTTTACTGTTCATGTGTAGACCTGAGCAAAATGTAAATTGCACTACTGTAATTTGTGTAATTTCCCCATACACTTTCTTTCTGAAATTCCTTAAATTTAGCAATTTTGCCATTCGCTGAAAAAATGTAAAGTGAATGAGCCATTAACATTAACATTGTAACCTGAATGTGCAGGAACAACAGAAATAGAGCAAGCTTTTACTTTGTTGCACTATTTTTGGGTGAAAAAAGCTCTTCATGTAAGCGGATGCATTTTGCAATTTCAAGCTGGCAAATGGATAGGGGTCAGCCTAGCACCAACATTCTGTAAACCAGCGAGTTTTGGCTGGAAACCCTGTAACGAGAATACTACGATGACTGTATGTTTTATGTTGCATGTATTGCAGTGGGGTTTTTTTAAAAAAAAAAAAAGACAATAAAAATGGGTTGAAATAAAAAAAAAAAGAATCTAGCACGAAATGACAGTTTTGCAAATCAAGTAATTGCATGTAATTTCACATCATTTTGCATAAATTCCACCTTGCCCACGCCTATGTATGTGGTGAGCTGCATGAAGTTATTGACTTCCCCTGAACAGCAGAGCGCCCACACTGCCCTAGAGGCCCTGACTGCAAAAGAAGAGAAGCTGCTACCAAGGCATGCCACACCAGTGTTCACTCAGTGAAAGATCAAACAGGAGGGGTCTCTGCTGTTGATTCCGAAGCTACTGGATTTGGCACCTTTCGTGCGACCACAAATCACGCAGCACCAACCGTTGTTCCGATCTTATCCAAGCGAACAGGTTAATGCCTGAAGTGGGAACCGGAGAGAATGGGTCTTAGACTCAGAAAGGTAATTCTGCATAGTTGCCTATCTGAACTTTTTTGCTCAAGCTAAGATATGAAGTGGCCAAAAGGTCAATACCAGTGGAGTAGCTCCCGCAGCCCAATTGTTTGATTTTTTTATTGAGTTTTTTAGATGAAAGGAAATGTAACTTATAAAGGCATAAATCAAGCTTACATTAGATTCACATTACAAGTCAGATATCAAAAGGCCATAGGTACATTTTGGCAACAGTTTACACACATTGTAGATGCAGTTACATACAGTACATGTAGCTTAGCCATTTTAAGCATATCTGAAATGGTCAGCACATAGAAGCAGCAGAATTGGTCATGTGTGACATGCACACTGCATTCAAAGCCATGGTCTATCATGAGTTATTTATTTATTTATTTATTTATTTATTTATTTATTTTAAAGTTTTATAGAGCCCGAAACAGACTCATGAAGTAGTGTGGCTCACTGGTTAGAGGCGGCAGACCCGAGAGCAGAGGACGGCCCGGGACCAGGGTTCGATTCCCGGCGCGGCAGGTTTCTGGACCAGGGTCAGCGGACTCGATAATTCTCTCGCCTCGGTGCCCACTCTGATCAGCGATCACACTCGGCAACTCTGGGCATTAGCTTGCCTCATCTTCACTAACGGCCCCACCAGACCGCCGGGGATGCCTGGTCTCACCCTGGAGATACCCATTAAGGGACCATCTCTCAGGGAAGGCAGGAAGGGTTTCGCAGCGGTCGAAGCGCCTTGGGACCCTACGGGTAAGTAGTGCGCTATATAAATGCCAATACATACATACATACAATACATACCCGTGAGGGTATCAGAGCGCTTTACAGTATTAAGGGAGGTGTCCAGAGCGCAGGGAAGGGAGGGATCATTGGATAAAAAAAAGGGATACATAATGCAGGGAAACAAGTAGTAAGCGTGCCAGCTACATGTGGGCAGGAAATTGCAACAGGTAGATACATTTTATAGGAAAGTACCTAGTCTCAACTCTTGCTCAATGTCAATGGGGGTCTACAACCAATGGGTAGTAGACCTACAAAATGTCTGTGTGGCCCCCTAATATCTCTTGCTCTCAGTTGTGGTACCTGAGTAGTGGGTAATCTACTGCAGTCTCGCAACAACCATTAACCAGCACTTCACTAATGGGGGCCCATATGGGAGGTGTTCCCTCCCAAGTTGCTGCTGAGGTCGTGGAGGCTGCCTGCCCCATCCACCTCAACGATAAAGCTATGTGGGCTGAGGGTGCTGTACAAATGCTGCGCCAACAGGAGAAAAGGGGCATTGTCCCCCACACTACATTATTCTTCTGCACTGCTTTTGCCCCCCTCCAACCTGTAAACACCCAGACACCAAATACCGAGTGGAAACCACAAAAGTTGACCTTGCAATCACATGGGAAGGTCTGGCCTCTGGGGGCCACGCAGCAACATCAGTAGAGGCAAGAAGAAACTGAATGAGGTTGATTATCATCAGATTCTTCCCCTGAGAGTTTGTCACTGTCATTGTCGCGTGCCAGTGAGAAAGAAGGGTGAGCAATGTCAATGTTGACTGCTGGACGATGTGTACATGTAGGATTCGCTTCATGCAAGGAAGAGTGCCGGTCAAAACTAGGCTGACACATGAAACTTCAAAATTCATTTGGAAACGGTCCCAAAATCACACTGAAAGTGAATGTGTGCTCCATACCTTTTATCAAAGACAGTGGAATGTCGAAAAAACAGATTGCCAATGGAAAAGTACAATGAACTGTCCCAGTGCTCCCTTTAACTCCATTGCAAACCAAAGTGTAAATACATCGGCTGCTTCGACACCACTGTAAAGTTGAGATTCATTCATAGCTGCTGGAAAGCGTAAAAATACAAAAGTACAAGAATCAATTCATGTCTTACTAGGCACTTCTTCTAGTGCAGGTTTACTCAATTTCTGTGCTGCTGCTTACATGGGGATGATTTCTGTAAACTAAAATGTCAATGCCTATCATGAGAGAGTAAATCAGTTTTAGATTTTGTTTCATGGATTAGGAAGGCTTAACAACGTGAAAGAGCACCCTCACATAAACGAGGACATTTGTCTTGTTGCTCCAAGACATTGTCAAATTGTATTCCATTTACAAGAGGCTGTTGAGAAAGAACTTGAAGCCTTATTAAAATATCACATCATTGAGCAATCCACTAGTCCAGTGCCATGGGTATATCCCATAGTGATAATGCTGAAAAAGGATAGTGGAGGAGCTGTGCACATATACATTGATTTGCGTCAAGCAAAGAAGGTTCTTGAAAGAGAACAATATCCAGGTCTGCACATTGCTGACATGATTACTCAGCTGAATAGAGCTAAAGTATTTCCCCACCTTGATTTGACCAAAGGGAAATACCAGCTCAAACTGGTAGAGTATTGCAGGTAAGCATGGGCGGAAAATCCGTTTCGCTCGCGGATTTTGCGGATTTTCGGTAAATTCGCAATCCGCGAGATTTGCGAATTTCCCGTGAAATCCGCAAATCCGCGAGCAGCGGATTTTATGGCTTGCTCGCACTGTTCGCGTGAGTTCGCGGCTTGCCAGTACAACTTCGCACCCCACGAGTAAGTGCTAAATTGCAGAAATACGATCTTAGCAAAACTGAAACTACTTACCAGGTTCAAAAGTTCAGGCTCATCATTAGTAGCCATTTTCTGTAGTGCTTCCTGAGGGGCCCCTCCAGAGTTCAGTTGCCAGTTGCAACTATTATGTGACCCTGCTCTGAACCTCAGAATAGTTACACATATGCCACAAAGGTCCTGAATTACAGCTAAGGGAGACAAGCAGGAGCCAGGCTGGAAGTTAAAATCCATTAATCAGCCCCTAATTCATTATTGTCAGTTGGGGCAGGGCAGGTGTTGTAACTAATTTTGCAACAATGAAAGCACTTAGCAAGTGCAAAAGATCACTAATCAAGAAGCACTAAGGAAGCAGGTGCCAGCTAAAAAAATATTCTGTGACACATTAATCAGCCCCAAATTAATTCAGGTCACTTGAGGCAGGGAAGGTGTGCTTTGCTTTGCCGAAAATAATGTACACTGGACAACCAGAGGGTGTGGTGATGAAACAGAGGGTGGCATGGGTGGGCCAGAGGGTGGCATGAGTAGTCAGAGAGTGGCAGTGGTGACAGAGAGTGGCAGTGATGAAGAAGAGTGTCCCAAACAGGCTGGACACGTAGAAACAACAAGTTCGCAAAACTTGCGACCCGACAGGTAAGTTCGCAAATTGCAAAATTGTAAAAACCCTCGCGAACTGGCAGAAACACGCGCGAACACAAAAAAAAAAAAAATCCGCAAATTCGCGGGAATTCGCGGATTTTGCGGATTGCGAGTTCGCAAATCCGCAAAATTCGCGAACGCGAGATTCGCAAAATTCGCCCATGCTTAATTGCAGGTACACTACTACCTTTTGGACTCATGTTGCTTTGTTTCAATATAAATGGCTACATTTCAGTGTGTCATCAGCTGCCAAAATTTACTTTGCATAATACAGCCAGTCACAAATACTTTTATTACACTGATGACATACTGGTTTTTGGGCCCACACGAAAAGAACATGCTATAGCTCTGTCACAAGTGTGCTGTATACTTGCCGATGATGGTCTCACGGTAAATGCGGCAACATGTACGTTTCATCAAACTAAACTCAAGCTCTTTGGTCATTTTGTTTCTGATGGGGGAATAACTCCTGACTCAAACAAAGTACAAGTCTTGTCATCTACTTCTACCCCACAAGATTTAACTATGCTGAGATTGTTCCTTGCTATGGCCACTTAATGTTCAAAGTATATTCGTGACTTGCCACTGTAAGTGCCCCATTGAGGGACTTGACTAAATAAAACTATGCTGAGATCCTTGTTGGGTATTACCATTTAGTGTTCAAGGTATATCCATGACTTTTCCACTTTAAGTGGACTATTGAGAGACTTGACTAAATTTAATGTCCTATTCCAATGGCCACGGTAATGTGAACAAATCTTCAAGAAAATCAAGTATGTAATTGAGACTGCAACTGAAATGGCATACTTTCATCTAAAATCACAGACAGATGTTGCTGTTGATGCAAGACCAGTAGGTTTATACGCTATCCTTGCCCAGTACACTGGACATCCAAATGCCCTAAGACACATTGTGGTTTATGGTAGTCAAAGATTGTCAATGACAGAATATACTTATTCACAGCATGACAAAGAAAGCCAAGCTATAATGTGTGCTTGTAAACATTTTCATGTTTTCCTGTATAGGAAACATTTCACAGGTGTCACTGACCACCACCCATTGCTCACCATTTTCAGAAACCAGAAAGGCAAGATGTCCGCTCGCGTTGAGAGGTGGGGGGGTCGCAATTGCAGGAGTATGACTTTATGATTGGGCATCATTCAGGAAAAGATCAAAACCCTGCTGACTACTTCTCACGTGTGCTAATACAGGGTCATGGCATTACTTCTAAAACGGTTTATGCCAATGTTAACTTCATTGTGAATTCTTGTACCGCTGCTGCCATTTATGTTCAATAAAACATTGGTTTCACAAGTTCTGACAGGGATTTGCTAATACTCAAATATATTATTACACACCAGTTGTGACAAACATATACTTGACTTCTTCCTGATGACCTTGGATATCATAAATTGTAAAAATATGCAAGAAGAACTTTCAGTTACTCCAGAAGTCATCCTCCTATAAGAGTAATAAAAAATTTCATTACGCAAAAGTTTGAGACAACAAGTTATTGAACTGTCCCATGAGGGACACCATGGTATTGTAGTGAGGCCTGAGCCTAGCTTGTGCTGCCTGTTATGTTAGAATGAGCTTATTAGAAGTTTAAACGCCATTTTACCTATTTGCCGCTTTTGCACACAACACTACATATAATTGTTGCTGTAAGTTAGGCTTTGTGAAATGCTTTACATAAGAAAAGCTTGTTATCGACATCCCTAGACTTACATTGTGACCCTAGTCTGCACAGTTAGTGCTGAAGCCGTCAAGGTTGTCATAACATAGTAACTGTTGTTCGTACCGATCAGCTAACGATTTTAGACACAACAAATGACACCTGCGAGCCCGCCGAAATCCTGGTGCCTTTATTATTACACTGCAGCCATGATTTCACACACTTGGAAGATTTTCGGATTCCAGGGATGCAGAGAGCCTTTGCTGATCCTGATGTGATTCACTCTTGTTGAGCTGAGAGGTAATGGGGTCCCCCAAACAAGCCTAAGAAACCTTCTTTGGTTTATAAAACATAGTTCCTAGCCAGGGAATGTGATTTACTAGGCACTATAGTACCTATTTTCACCATCATTGTAATATGATTTCTCCTTTTGTGTTTTATGGAATTGTAACAATGCTGATCACATTATTTCTAATCATATGTCTGCTTATGTTAGCAAAGATACTGCATCTAAGAGCACGTTGTTAAAATAAACATTGTAACCTTTCCGTGTTTCTTTTTACTCCTGTTGTGGACTGGTATGAGTGTGTAGCAAAGGAGTGTTCTTGCTTCCCACCATTCCTGAGTATAATCTAAGTCGCATGTTCTGGGTTGTCTAATCATTGGTTCCTTTGCTATAGGACGAAGAGCTAATGTGACACTGATTCTAGCTGGTTAGTGTTTCTAGGCACTAAGGTGAGTATTTTGGTACACCCAATTCACTGAGGTCCTGGGTCTCTGTGCACAGTTCTGTAAAGGAGCAGAATCCTTGTGACAGTATTGTTGCTACAGAACAAGCTTTACAGGACCGAGTGTGGTATCCCTGCTTCTTGATGAAAGAGTAATTTGTTAAACTGTTTGTCGTCTAAGGCAGCCTCACATCCATTAAACATGTCTTATCTCCCAAAGCGTGTTTGGGAGAAGACTGCAATTGACTTCTTCTGCACCCTTGACACTGGAAATTATCTACCAGTAATTGTTGATTATTAGACCTGGCCACTTGGTGTGGGTCTCCCTTCCATTTTTATTCTGTTGCCTCATGTGTTTTTGCTATTTATAGATGCTTTGGGCACTGTGCCACTGCTGTTCAGTGCTACAGAGCAAGTGGTAAATTGATGTATGGCTTAGTGATTCCATGATTGGTTGATTTAGTTTACTTGTAAGACCCTAGTACAGTGCACTGAGTGTGCCCAGGGCTTGTAAACCAAATGCTGCTGGTGGGCTTACAGCACTGGTTGTGCCACCCATAAAAGCAGCCTGTAAAAGTGAGTCTCAGGTCTGCCAATGCAGAGCCTGTGTGCAGTCTGGTACTGCCATGTTGACTGGGCAAGGGCACCCACTTGCCAGTCGCTAAACCTTCCCTTTTCAGCATATTAGTCACCCCTATGATAGGCCCAATGGCACGGAGCGTTGTACGTAAAAGGTAGGACAATCCCTGATCTGTGTGGCATATCCTAGTAGTGAATTACAGCCATTTTAATGTTTCCCTATTGCAAAGCTGCCTGTTCCCCATATGCCAGAATGGACAGTTTGATTATAACATCTTATAATCCTAACTGACTCAGGGAACTAGGTAGACATTCGAGTTTAGTATGCCTAAACTCAGAATGATAAAATGCATATTTTAGTGTAGTTGGTTTTAACATTCTGTGTTTGAAAATACCACTTTTAGAAAGTAGGCATTTTCTTGTCCAAGCATCCAAGCCTGCCTCTGCTAGGTCTTATATTCCTTGTCTGGAGTTTGGGTGACGGGGCTGGGGGATTACAGGAGACAGAGTGAGTCAGAGCAGGGCTGAATAGAGAGATCTGCATTCAGATGGGAGGGAGGAGTTGCACCTGGGACCTGAATAGGGCTGGGCATTCCCTTCACAATGCTGCTCCACCTCTTGTGGTATGTCTGTTGTCCCTGGCCTGCACTGTGAAAGGAAAGAAGGAGTCTCGTCAACAATGTGCTCCAGGACTGACCAGAACTGGTTTGGACTAGGCAAAGGCCTCTCTGCCTTCAGAGAACAAAGGGAAAATGAGTATAAAAGAGGGGACCCAGACCCCTGAACTTTAGATCACTTTTGGGAAACAAGAAGAAACCTTTGCTGAGGAGAGGAACCAGAGAGACTGAGGAGAGTGTGGGATAGCCCTGCAGTGGTTGCCTGACTGCCAAAGAGAGGAGAAAGGACTTTGTCCTACTTTCATTCAACTTGTGAAGTATCTCCAAGGGCTTAAGATAGAGCTTACCTCCTGCTGAAGTCTCAGGGACAACAAACTTCACCCACCAGCTCCCCAAGAGTTCTTTGGAAGTATCTGCAGTTGTGTTGGGCTTTCTGAGGTACTGCGTGTCGTAAGGAGCTGGGCGCGCGACTCACGAATAAGAAGCGTGTCACCGAACTGCTGCTGTCACTTCACAACGTGAAAGCGCCTAGCATTGCCTGAAAAGCAGATCGACGTCGCACCAGATGCCGCCGCATCATCGGAGAAGCACGTCGCAGCCGCTGTCGTCGCATAGCTGGGAAAGCGGGCCGCCGTTGCTGCATCCTTGCCGAAGCGCCTCGCATCGCATGAAAAGAGGATCAACATTGCACCGGACGCTGCTGCATTACCCGGAAGCGTGTCGCACGGCCCATGCATCATGTTGCACCGGACCTTCATCACATCATGGCGCTACTGGTCGCATCGCCACAGAAGCGCAGTAAGAAACCGACGCATCGCCTTTCCACGCCAAGAAGAACCAACGCATCCCCTATGCATCAGTATAGACCCGGTGCATCACTGTTCTTGCATGTAAGGAACTGACGCATCACCTTCAGTGCAACACTTTTGTTGCCTAGCGTTACACATCCTAAGGTACATTGAACTCAAAGTATTGCATTTTACATCTTAAGAGAACTAAGATAATTCTACCATTTTTGAAGTACAATATTGTGGATTTTTGTTGTTTGTGGTCTTGTGTTAAGTCTATATAAAAAAATACTTATTTTTATACTACAATATGTGTGTGGTGTGCATCCGGGTTACTGTATGCGTTCACAAATGCTTTACACACTGCCTCTGAGATAAGCCTGTCTGCACGTGCCAAGCTACCAAGGGGATGAGCAGGGATTATTTTACGAGTGTACCCCCTTACCCTGACTAGACGCAAGGGTCCCTATTTGGACAAAGGTACCTACCAACTAGAGACCCCCAAATCTAACATTGATGAATATTCCTGTTTTCTTCTGGTGGAAGACCTGTTGTCAACTACTCATGAGAGAGTCATTGAGAGATGAGAAAGTATTTTTGCAACTTGGGGTGTTCCGTCGATTTTTGAAATCTGACAATGGCTCACCTTTCGATAGTCTGGAATTTAAAGACTTTCCCACTCATTTAAACATGAAGCATCAGAAAAGCACACCTTTATGGTCTCAGAAAAATGGTGTGGTCAAGAGATTAGTGAGTACCTTCAAGAAGATAGTTCAGCGCAGTGCGTAAGAGAATGTTAAACTCAAATCAGTTTTTCAGTCAAAACTTCATGCCTACAGGTCAACTCTCCACTCAATCTCTAGTAATAGCCCTGTTACTTTGATGTCTGGGAGAGTCATAGGCACTGAAGTGCCACAATGCACCAATGAGATCTAATGATATTGATAAACTTTGTACCATTGCCAAAAGCGCAAAATGAAGACTATGCAGACTGGTGCCACTGTGCTCGTAGTAGAGGGGACTAAGTGATCATCATGGAGAAATGGAAATGTAAGTCTGATGCTCTTTTTGATGCTGACCCACTGAGGGTTGTGAAGGATACATGGTATCTCACTGTCCTGGAACATCTAATATGAGGGATTATTCGCATTTAAAGCACCTGCCTCAGCCTTTTCCAACTCCACATGTCAAGAGTGAGTATTATCCGCCTGAGATTCCAAAGAGCTATAGGACTGTATCGACGTCTCTGTCACCATTGCCAGTCATGGACCCTTCTTTGGTATCTCTGCAGCCTAACTGGACCGGATCTGGGTGATTGGTTCAAGCGCCAAATGGACCTATTGAAGATTTGTAATATACATTTGTATTATTCATATTTTTTTATTTAATAAAGTGGGAGATGTAGGGGCATATTTACAAGCCCATAATGCCACCAGAGCATCACTTTCTCTGACGCATTGGTGGCATCGCACTCTATTCTTGCAAGGTGGTGATAAGCCACTTATCATGCCTTAACACTATCTTGTAAATATTCCCTGTACCGCTGCAAAGGGGCGGGCAATGGGTGTTGCTGTGGGTGTTCCTCAGTCACACCCATTGCTTTTTGATGCTTCTCTATATTTACAAGGCTGGGGCAGTTCCAAAAACTAAGGCCAGGTAAAACATGGTCTTGTTATGGTGATACGAGGAGAAATTATTAATTTCTCCTCAATTTTGCTCTTTCTTTGTGTGCTGCTTTCTGTAGAGCACATAAAAACACAGTAAATTGCCTATAAAGATTGTTTATTTGCAGGAAGGTCTCCCTTCCTGTACATAAACAATCATCCCATGCAGTGCAGGTGCCCTTGCAACATGGTGAACTACAGAACTCTTCTTAGAGGATTGGTTGTTAACTGTTGTGAAAGAAGGCAAGGCATCCAATCTGTTTACTGTGGAGATGGTCCGAAGAGCGCCGGGTAGATCGCATAGGGCTAGTGGCCTCGCTCATGAACTTCTGAGACAGAAACATATATAGTAAAACAAGCTTGTGCACATGCCCATGAAAATAGCCGGGGACAGTAAACACATAACCAGACTACACCCATACGAAGATATGTCAAAGAGAAACATTCATGATGGTGAAGCAACAATTAAGAAAGTTGAAGTTAAAACATGAATTGTACTTCACTGCCAAACTCTGGTTTATAGTCCATGGGGGTAGTTTTGGATGGGGGTATTTCATTGGGGGGAGGGACATCTTGAGGCATATTGGTTCAAGTGCTAAAGAGGCATGGCATGGGAATTGATGATTGAGACACTTAATAAATAAGGAGTCCTGTAAAGCAAGGACACACATTAAACTTGACCCTAAAAGTCCTCACTGGAATGTAAAGGACCAGGGTAGGTACAAACTACTGACATATGCAGGATTTTCCTTGGGTTCCAGAAGGGTAGCAACCCTGGCATGCAGATCTCCACCACAGGAGGCCACCAGGATGTAGGTTAATGAGAATGAGAATGGGTGCCAGACAGAATTACAGGGATGATGCTGTAGGGATGATCTGATGTTGGGGTCTTGGTATTTCACACAAGGTATGCAAATGGAGGGCCTAGAGCTTCGTGGGACCTGAATAACGAGTGACAGGCAGCAGCAGTTGTGAAGACATGGAAACATAGTGACCTAGGCCATGAGATTAGAGGGTAAACTGATATTGGAGCCTGATCTGTGGGACTCTGACCTACTGAGTGACATGTGGAGGGTGGAGGGATATAAGAAGTGGGACCTGCTTGGAATATCCAAGTTAAGAGATGTCTGGAAAGACAGAGAAATTATGTCATTCGCTGACCTACAGATAGAATATGAATTAGAAGGTGGCACATTCCTGTGGTATCAGAACTGATATATATCCTGGGAAGATGAGAGGCCTCAAGGTGAAGGTGGCAGATGAATTCCAACTGGAATATTAGGTGTTGGGAGAGCCCCTCACAAGCCATGGTATCTTAGATTTACTCTACTCTGCTTCCCAAAGGCCTCCCACTACTTGATATGCTAAGAGACAAACCTGGGTAGACTTGAAGACGATGACTCGGAGATGTTGTCCATACCTGGTGGAAGTGGCAATCAGGGGAGTTTTTCGGCAATTTAATTGAAACCTTTTCACATGGCATACTATATAAGGACCCAGTTATTCTGGATGGGGAGGACAGTCGATAACTGATGTCTGCAGGGCCTGTCTGATGAAGAGTTCCCTGATTCATATAATTTGGGGCCCAATCAAACTGCGGATTATAGGAGGTGTTGGATTTTGTAGTAATGCTCACTCTGCAATTGATCCCCCAATCATATGGGGGAACAATCATTGGACCTCTATGCCTTGCTCTTCAGCAATGTGACCCTGATGGTGGCACATAGAGATCTGATAAAATATGGAGGGGAGAGGGGCACAACTGACCAAGAAAGACTGGGAAGAAGGAATGGACTGGTGTGTGGGGCAGAGAGGTTGGTGCATCAGGCAAGGAGCTGTCCGTGTAAATTTGGCAAAATATGGGGACCCTCGACGGCAGCAAAAGACGTAGCATGATGAGGGATTAGGAGAAGATGGCTGTAGCAAGACAAAGGAGTGCGAGTGGCTTCAAAAACAGATGAGAAGAGGAAAGGGGTGGGAAAACACCATGCACTGTTCCGCTGCAGAATGTAGCCCAGCTTGGGACTAATGCTGGGTGAATGGTCATTTGTGAATGTAGGCTCGAACACATGCATTTTACAGTTGGGAGGAGTTAGTTTTGTTGTTTATCCACGAATTAAACTAAGATTTTTTTTTTAAAGAGAGCAGCACTCAGGATTTTACAAATAATATCACTCAATTGATTTAGGAAATTGTTTAACATAACCCAATAGCATTATCAAAGGGATCTCCAATATTACGAGATACCTCTAACCAGTATGATCTGATTGATGGGCAATCCCATACAAAGTGGAAGAAGCCAGCTGGATCATTTCTGCAGCGAGTGAAATGTGAGGACTTACTAGGTTCAACTCTGCGCTTGAAGCGAGGGGAGCAATACAATCTTTTCAAGTGCTTACCGAACATTTTAGAACCACAGCACATATTTTTGAATGACATTCTTTCACAACCATCATAGCTTTCATGAATTAGAGGCAGGCAATATCTTAATTGAAATGAAGTATTCTGTGATAGCACACTGTCATTATAATGTGGAGAAAAGGTGGAGGTATAGGTGGAGAAGTGTGGCTCAATGGTTAGAGCGGCAGACCCTGATGCAGAGGTCTGTCCTGGACCAGGGTTCAATTCCCCGCCTCGGTGGGTCTTGGGCTCATTGTCTGCGGACTTGATAATTCTCGCCTCGGTGCCTACTCTAATCATGGGTCCCACTCTGCAACTCTGGGCAATAGCTTGCTTAATCTCCACAACGGCCCCAACAGCGCTAGGATGCCTGGCTTCACCTTGTGGGTTGCCAGGAGTGGGCACTTCACAGGGAAAGGCCAGGAAGGGTTCCACAGCGGTATGTGCACAGTGCCTTGAGACCCCTTCGGGGGTGATTTGTGTGCTATATAAAAGCACTACATTTACATCTACATATTATACCACAAATTCTCCATTGAAATGCGCACTACATTTGCACCAATATGCAGGCACTGATTCACAAAGGAAAAATGTTAGACCAATGTCTAAGCTTAGACCAAAAGTCTACATTTGTCACTTTTGTATTCACAAAGGGTCTTATAAGTAGTATCTTTACGACTGTGGAGGTTACACACTCTGGTAGGAGATTCTGAATTTGCGGTGGAATCTCTGCCTGAGTGATCCTACAAAGACTTTGGACCATACAGAATGCCGAAAGGCAGTCTCATACTCGGCCTTCCCCGACAAACCCACTTCACACCCCACCTTAACTGGCATCTCCACTGGCTCCCCCAACAGAAGAGATGCCAAGTCAAGCTGCTGAACCAGGCATTTAATCCTCTACACAACAAAGGACCTGCATACATTAACTACCCCCTGAACTTCCAACAACTATCGAGAATATTACTCTCCAACTCCCTTTCACTTGCTCATACTTCTTGCATCTACTGAAGCAGAAGTAGAGTACACTTTTTCTCCCAATTCACAGCAGACCTAGAACAGCCTCCGCATGCACTTCATGACATCAACTCACTTCCGGAATACTGAATGGCCCCCCATACCTGGCTGTTCAAATAAGCCTTTAGGACTTGCAGGCACCTGGATACCCTATCGAGTGATTATCCGCGCTTTATAAATCCTGAATGATTGATCGATTGATTAATCATTTTAGGCACTGTGATGCTGGCAAAGGAAAACATCTAGTACAGCAATCTCTGCTTCACGTACAGGTGTACAGGTACCACACACTGGGCGGATGATAGACACGGGTAAGTACACTTACAAATAACTTTATTGAATGCTCATAGTCTTTTATATTGGATGACATGTTTAGCAGTATGTGGTGTGTGTCTAATATCACTGTTGTCACTCATCTCCAAATGCTCAAATATGGATCATAAGAGTATACTACTGCTGAACATGGGGGATAATGAAATGATGATTCTACATTTAAATGTTAATAATAAAGTATGTATCAAATAGCTTATATTGTCTCATCTAAATAGGAGGAGAGTATCACTAACTGTGTTGAAAGTGTATTCTAATGACACATAGATGTAAAACAATTCATCATCCTTTGAATTGAAAGGGATGCGTATGGTTCATTATAGCTGCTGTCAGAAATACCTCAGTCATCCAAAGTACTTCATCCGGAGATTTTGGAGACATTCTAGCTGCAGCAGTCAAACCCTCTAGCAGCCGATGGTCAGGTATTATTATTATTATTATTATTTAGATTTTTATAGAGCAATTATTATTTCCCAAATAGTTCACAATAACCAAGTCATTTTGAAAGGAACGTTTTTTTGCATATTTACCTATAATCCATACTGCACATCAATTAGGGTGTCACTTCTTTTGAAGCTGCTGGATCTAGGATCACCTCATCTACCATACAATCAAGGAGTCAGATTTAGCAGCTGTGATCGCTGGAACTCTCAATACCACACAGAGCTATGGCTTGAGCTGGAGAGTTTTATTTTGCATTGCACATCTTCACTGAACCTCAATGATACAATGTGAGCTGTCACATGTAGCTTTACACAAAAAGGTCACATATGGAACATCACATACATACATGCAAACAATATGTTTCCCTGGCCTGCACTGTCATGCAAAGAATGTGTTTCCCAACCTTGGGGCCCATTAGGATGTCGGGCGGATTGCCCCCGCCAGGCTGGCGGTAGCCACCGCCAGCCTGGCGGGGGCAATCCACTCGACATCCTCACTCGTTTTACCCCCGCCATATTAGTATGGCGGGGGGGAGCTCAGCGGACAGAAAGACCGTCCGCCGCTTTTCCGCCCCGGTCGCCTTGCGGCCGGGGCGGAAAAGGAATAATATGGTGGCGGTGTCTATCAGACACCGCCAGCCATAATATGATGGCCATTAAAGGCATGCGGTCTTCACTTTGGGGGCCCCCTGCAGGCCCCCAAAGTGAAGGAGGGGTGGGGGTGCACACGGGGGTACCTGTGGTACCCCCCTGCATTTGCATATACAATGTGGTAGGCACCGCGCGGTGCCTCCCGCATTGTGTATGCAAATGCATACATTCATTTATGGCATTGTGGCGGGCGGTGCAGAGAGCACCGCCCGCCACAATGTTATAAATGCAGGATGCGGCCGCCACTGTGGCGGCCGCAAAAAGACCCCCTTGGGTTTGCGGAGCCTCCTGAACAGCTTTCAGGAGTTCTGCTCACATAGGGGTTTAATAATTAACACCAATAAAACTAAGTATCTGGTTCTGAACCCGCCCAAAAAACTGGGTCGCCCCCGGTGCTGAATTCCGTGCCCTTGGAGAGAGTGGCCGAATTTGACTATTTAGGCATTCGTCTTACGGACTCAATGCACTGGAACTCGCACATCCAAAAGATGTTACTTAGCCACAAAAGGGAGGGCGGCGCCCTTCTCAAAGAGCAACGTTCCTCTTCAACTAAGCCTATTGCCCCAGTCATGGAGATTTATAAAGCAAGAGGGGTTAGTGCTGCTCTGTATGGGGCGGAGCTATGGGGCATGTGCACCCTCGAAGTACTAGCCAGATCAGAGAGCAAATTTCTGAAGGACCTGATGGCTCTTCCGCAGAGCACCCCAACAGTACCCGTGCTAATGGATTTGGGATGTAGATCGATCAAAAATCAAGCCCAAATTCGTCCCCTCTTACTTTGGGTGTGTCTGTGGCGTGTGCCCGAGCTGGCCCCATATGCAGAGGCTTTGTTAGAGGTTATGTTAATGGATGGCTGGTCTAAGATCAAGTGGTTGAGGGATGTGAAACGGTTGGTAAAGGATCTAGGCCTTGGAGATGCGTGGGAATCCAGGACCGCCCCCCCTAAAGCCGCTCTAAAGAAGTTGTACTGGAACTGGATCTCTTGCAAAATCTCCACAGAGTCGAAACATTGCAAATCCACTGCTGACTTTGTGAGGATTAAGGATTTGGTGGCTTATGAACCGTATCTAGATACTATTTCTAACCCCATAAATCGGGCTTTGTATTTTAAATTTAGAGTAGGGACGTTACCTGTAAGCGAACTGACTGCCCGCTGGAAATCTTCCCACCAGTCCTCTCCCTTCTGCGTGATATGCCCAACACGAGTAGAGTCGGTTGCCCACTTTTTCTTTGAATGCCCGGCTTAGCGCCGAGGCGGTGCTGGCTCAAACCTTTATGCAGACAATTAGGCACCCGGCAGCATAAAGTGGAGTTACGTATTTTAATGTCTGATACACGCACTTTGTTTGTCTGCGGCGTGTCCAAGTTTTTAAGACGGTCTTGGTTAATTCGCTCAAAAAGGCTTTCTTTGTCCATGTAATGCTTGTTTTAACTGCTTACACAATTTTTTATCTGTGTAAATAGAATGTGCTTGTTTTAAATATTGCCTTTTAAATTTGTTGTACAATGCTTTTATGATATTTTATATATCGAAATGAAGCCTTCAATCAATCAATCATTCCCAGCAGTCAGCCAACCACCTGCAGCACTCACCTCCCGCAACACAACCATCACCTCCTCACAGGCCTCAAGTCCAAGTTCAATGTGTTGCTTCTCCTACACAGTCCTCCCATGACAGTAGATCACAGGCCTTCTCTCAAGCATCTAAAGAACTTAAAACCCCTGGTGAGGAGCAGATATCCCAAACTGTGAATCTCTTCCTCATAATCTCCCATACCCCACAATTTCCTGTGCTGCTGGGCCTGACTATCGTATCTGAGAAAATCCCATGCAGAGGAGCTGGCAGATGCTCATGTTGATCAGTTAGAGGAAAATCTTTTCCAACATCAGGCTGATGTGAGGCAGAACATTCATGACATTTCAGATTCAGTACTGGAAATCCTGTGGATGATTGACAGGTAGACTAACTTAGACAGTATTGTGACATCTTGCCAAGATATGTCAAGGATGCTCCATGGTCAAATATCACTCTATATGGAATAGAGTGCAAGACACCATGCAGTTTTAAAGTCTTCCTTCATGGTTAACACATGGAGAGGACCCAACACACCTACCTGAAGGTTATTGATCTGCCCCAAGATGTTGTGTTCCTGCATGCAACAACCTACGCTCCAGTGGGTGGATTTAAACCGGCTGTATGTGGAAGTTAAATGAAGTCAACAGACAAATACAAGTGATTATTATGTAGAAATGTTCACATAGTTATTTAATTACATTTATAGTACACCTATGATGGTTACAGATTCATGCACACTTTCATGTGCCATTTACAATACAACATTGAAATCACCAGAAGACATGGACCACTGTTGGTGAAGAAGAAATTGGAGGTTAGCATTTGCCAGGACATAGGATTCTGGGATTTGTAGTGTGATAGACAAAACGTATTGCATGCGAGTCCAATTTACAATAAATATTTGCACAAACCTGAAGTGACTTCCACAGGCAAATTAGCTGTTCAGATTAAACATGTATCAAATAAATTCATCAGTTAATCATCACATATTAGCTGGCACCTGATCAATGTCATCATTCACTGGCAGTCCATGCAGTAGGTCAGGTCCATGGTGGAGATGACATCCTTCTGAAGGGGTTGGGACTGAGACAGGGTCCAGTTTGTCCACTGAAGATAGCACTGGCCACACTATCCTGGTCAACTTCTTCACCCACCTACTATCATACTGCCAATTTATTTTAATGCCTGTGATGGTCTTGACATCCTACCCCAATGCACTGATTGCATTATCTTCTGTGTTGCACTGCTGAGTAATGGAAGAAGACCATGTAGTTTTTTGTTTTTTCCCAAAACAAATGTGATAATCATCTCAATCTCCTCCTGTTGTGAAGTTCTTCTTCCTCCTGACATTTTCCATGCTGATGCTTTGCAGATGGCAGAGCAAGGCACAGTTCAGGCAGCTGACCTATGTGTGTAGAAAAAAAGAGCCTTGGATGTGGGATGCTTTTATGTGGCATGCAGTACGAGGGTTGCAGGTGGCATAAATTGTCTGCAGGTGTGTGTAATTATACTATCAATGCCCAAATGCAGAGATTCTTCCCCAAGTGTGGACATTCCGCACTCAGGTTACCCCCATCCTGAGAGCGGAACCTCCGCAGCGGTAAATGCACTATTTGTAAGTCCCTTTGTGAATACCAAAAGTAGCAAAGCTAGACTGTTGGTCTGAACTTATGGGCTTATTTACAAGCACTGTGTGCCGCTGGAACATCACTTTTTGTATCAATATTTTGGCACACAGGGCTTTGCCATATCTAAAAAGTCACATAAAGCCACCCTTTGTGGCTTTTCATGGCCTTGCCAAAATGGAGTGAGGCATTGCAGCACAAATCACTGCAAAGCCTCACACTGCTATGGGGAGGCATACCACCATAGGTGTAACATTGGGTGTTCCTACATAACACCCATGGCATTTTACACATTCCCAGATACACAACAAGGTAGAAACCTGGGAATGAATCAAAAGCCTCCACAGGGGTGGCACAAGGGTTGTTTTTGTGAGGGAAGATGCCCTTCCCCCACAAAAATAACCTGAGTTCAACACAGATATCCTTGTACCATGGTGCAAGGGGGGCCCATGTTGGCACTAGGCTACCATTTGTGCCCCAGTGCAGGAATACGCTTTATTTCATGGATGCAGCGCATTTCTGTCCTTTTCTTTTGACATAGGGAAGCGTATCAGGAAGACTTGTGATGCTGCCCTATGCCAAAACTTTGTAAATGAGGCCCTTTGACTTCTGGTCTAACAGTGCCTTTGTGAATCAGGCAACCAGAATTACTGCTAAAACTATATTGCATAGAAATGATAAAGTGTGGAAATAGGATTTCAGTGAATAATTATCATGTGTACGACACCAAGTAAAGTATCTTAATTTGTTTACATCACACTTTGTGCTATATTTTTGCTTTCCTAACTGCTGAATGTGCACATGGACATTTGTGACCCACTGAAATTCGGCTCACGACCGACCAGTGGGTCGCAACCCACAGTTAAGAAAACATGATCAATTCAAACATTTTATAATGGAGTAGCTTATGTCTGTATTTCATAATCAAAAATTTAGTATGAGGGCAACAGTGTTTCCAGATTATATTTCCCATAGCTTCTACCAGGTTTAGCTCTCATTTCTCAAGGGCATTTCTGTGACCTGTAACACAATATTCAGTATATCACCCAGGTAGACTAGCAACCCAGCCCTTTCATTCAGAATTCATAACCATTTTGGTGATCAGAGGAAAATCCTTCAGGCTTATCTAGGAATGAGGGCCATCTAGTTGACACAGCATGTCACACTCTGAGATAAGTTAATATATTTTAAGCAGATGTAGTACTATGTACCTGAAATTGCGCTACTTTCCTGAACTTGCTATCTATAAACAGGTGAACTTTTTTTGTCAGACCCAGTTTTCCTAGTCTAGACTTTAACCCCATATCCAGCACTGATGGGAAGGTGGGATAGTTAATGAGTGGTCTAGCCAAGGAATGTATCTGTGTTAGTGCAGCCTTTTTGACCTTAGTCCAAATTGAACAGTGGCTATATCACTGTTTGTATAAGCTGTAGAGGTTTAGGGAGCCTAACTGTGGCACTAGGTCTCAGTTTTCCTACAGATCAAATACAGCCTAATTGTGAACTCAAAACAGAGCCTGATTTCTGCATACATACGCAAAAAAAATTAGATGGACAGAATGCAGAAAAATGCCTTACATTTACCCCAGTATAGAGATTTGGGCCTAAATCCTTCGCTTTTTTGCTCCCCATGCCATTCCAGTTTGAACATAGCTATATGCAATTCAGTCTTGACCCTGCACCCAATGGGCACAGTCCAGCCTGAACTGCCAGGTCAGGTCCTCCCTGGGCTGGAAACAAACATCATAGGACCGGTTTTGGGGTTTCACTCCTCATCAGCCAGGATAGCTTGACTCCAGTGGCATGGAGAGCAGCGGACCCACATCTGGGCATACCCGTCCTACTCGGGGTGACAAATGCAAAAAGAACAATAGATGGACAGACTGCAGAGCAATGCCTCACATTCACCCCATTACAGAGATCCAGGCCTAAATTCGTTGGTTTTTCAATTTTCCTGCAGATCCAACACAGCCTCATTGTGAACTCGGACATGTGCCTGATTTGTGCATATTGTCTTACTATTTGTTATAGAGCTAGATAACTTGTATGGGAATAGTGGACAGTTGCTGTACTATATAGAACCTTTTAGCTGAATCCCAATTAATCTGTGTAGGATTGCACATTGCTGAAACATTAAAGTATCAAGGGCCAGATGTACATAGGTTTTTTTAGGTTGCATATGGCCCGATTTGGAGAGTCGGGCTGTTTTCGACAGCAAAAAAGCCTTTTGAATGTACAAACCCAATTTTGTGATTCGGTAACCTATTACCAAATCACAAAATGGGTAAGCAATTAGGTATTAGGAAGAGGCGTGTTAAGGGCACCCCTTCCTAATAGCGACACTCAGTGGTATGTGTGAATGTTTCATGACTGAAATGCGGTCGTAAAACATTTTCAGTTTACCTTCTACTTCCTGTAGGTAGGAACCCAATTGCAAACAGGAAGGGGACCCCAGGAGAACCCTTTCCCTTTTTGAATGGTTGCATAAACAATTTTAAGGAGCAGGTAGTGGTTCCATTGTATACTGAATCTTAAACATTTCATTTTTGTGTTTGAAACTCATCCAGTTTTCCTGTAAGGAAAATGGGCTGCATATTAAAAAAATAGATACATTCCTTTTTTTGTAAACAATCACAGACCTAGTGGTCTGCTGACCCCAGCAGGCCATCATTCCTTTGATTTTGGCTAACCCTGGGCGAAGCACTACGCTACGCTCGTGTAGTTTGCGAAGTTTGCGAAGTTTGCGCAACTTCGCACTACACGAGCTGCACGTAGCACAGTGCGAACACGCGTAGTGCAGCAGTAATTTTTTGCTTGTTCGTGGTCCTCAACGTCATGTTCGCGACCGCGAGCAAGCAAAATGACATCCCGGCGAGATTCTCAACGCGGGGAGGTCAGGTTTCTCATTGCGAGTGGTTGCGCATGCTCGCGACCGCTCGCGATGAGAAACTACCAGTTCGCGTTGAGAAAGCTTCCGCTCGAGAAAAAATCTACTTGAGCAGCAGAAAACTACAGCTCGCACTGTGAAAGATGCCGTTTTCAATGATTGCACAGTGCTGGATGCTTGTCCGCACTGTGCAATCATTGAAAACGCATCTTGCACAGTGCGATCATGCTATTACGCAGCTCGCGTAGTGCTACGTGTGAAGTTCGCGTAGTGCGAAGTGCACTTCGCGTAGCTTCGCGTAGCGCTACTTCGCGAACTACACCCACCCTTAATTTTGGCAATACCAATAGGTAGCAAAGTGTGTCCTACCTCACAAATATTAATACGGTACATCTATTTGCGACCCTTTGGGAATCGCAAACCGTGTAAAACACACAGTAGTACATCACTGTTTGCGATTCCCTAATAGCAAAGAGCAAAAACTTGCTAATATTAATGACAAACACAAACATGTGTACATCTGGCCCTTTGTTTTTACAAAGAAGCACCAGCTTGAAAGTGAGGTATTGTGTTTGTTGTTAGACTGTTTGGGTTCTGAGTTTCTTACCCTCACCCACACTACTTTCCTGTAAAGCCTTTGATCGCTTGCCATCCAAAGTGTAGGCCTTGGCATTATTGGCATTACGCTAGGGTAATCTTAGGAATTTTACATTGTGTAAATGATACATAATACCAGAGATTATCTTTTATGCGGTGTCTCGTAAAAGAGATGTCCTTTTACATAAACATTTGACCTTGGGAGTACAGGGACAAGGCAATTGATGCACAGGAACAAAAAGATTCAAGTAGCACTACTTTATCATGTTCACTGGCAAAATTAACTTGAACATACATTTTGTATTCACACAGACTATTCAGGTAATTTGTGAGTTCAAAATTCATCTCTTATTTTCGCTTTCAGGACACAGAGCATGAGCCTTGTAGAAAGAAGCTTCCTGTCTTGAAGACCCTACCTTCCCTACTGTATTCTTTTTGGAAACATCAAGTAAGTTCAATGGAATGCTTTGTAAATTTGTATTGCTGGCAACCATCACAGTTATTGTCCCTTTTCTTTAAATTTGTTATTGGATATATAATCATTGAAAAAAAACAAGGTTACAGTGACGTTATAGTTAGACTGAAATTTTACTTGTACAAAACCAGAGAAATTCAGCAGTTATAGTTAGCTGAGTTGTTTTAAAATTGTTAATAAGTGTTAAATATATATGCCAAGGTGTATTGGTGAATCAGTGAGTGTATGAGTGCCTGTATGGATGATTTAGTGGGTGCATGACTCACTGTCTAAGTGAGTGATTAGGTGTCTCAGTGAATGCATGGGTGGGTGACTGATTGTGTGAATGTATGTATCACTCTGTCAGATGGTGTCTAAGTGGCTGTATTGGTATGGTAGTGTGTACATAAGTGGCTCGATGGGTGAGTGTTGGTTGTCAGACTACCTGTATGGGTGTCTGAGTTTCTGAATGGGTGGATAAGGTGTGTGTGATTGCCTGTATGGATAAGGGAGTGGGTAAGTCAGTGGCTGTATGGGTTAGTGAGTGTGTGTTTGAGGGGCTGAATGGGTGAGCGAGAGAGTGTATGGCTTTAGGGTGGGTGAGTGGATGTGTCAGTATTATAGGTAAGTGACTGGCATATGAAAGGCAGTATAGGTGTGCGATCGGGTATATGAGTGACTGTATGGGTGAGTGAGTGAATGTGAGAGTGGCTGTATGGGTGAATGTGTGCTTGTGTTACTCACTGGAACTTGCACTGTGGCCACTGCCTATGGGATCTAAGAGCCAAAAGATTGGGCATTTTGAACACGACTAAATATACCTTCCTTGAAGAAGGGCTTAGTCTCGAAATGCATAGGGATTTGCAATTCACTAGTACGCATGGATCTTAATGTACTGATGTGAAATGTAACTTGAAGATAAACAGTGATACAATTCATATTGGATGGAACCATTGTGATGCAACAATGATGATGAATTAAACTATGAGACAGTTGAATCTAGAAGAAGCATATATTCCACTGTATTTATTCATTAAATGACAGACCATTAAAGATTACTTTTGCCGGCATTGTCTCAAAGGAGTGCCGATTGGGGACACTGCTATTAATTTAACAGTGCAAGTTCCAGTGATTTAGACTAATTTCCGAGGGTCAGAGGGAGACACCCACCAGCACCCAAAATACAAGACAGATTAATTTCAGTTCATACAGAATAACTCGCAACGTACTATAGTGTGCCACACAACTGCATAAGTGAGTGGGGTAAGAGTAAGTAAGCGTGTGTGTGTTAGTCACTGTATGGGTGGGTAAGTGGCTGTGTGATTGACTGTATGAGTGAGTGAGTAGTTTTGTTAATAGCTTCATGGGTAACTGCTTTAGTATGTGAGTGGCTATATGGGTGTATGAGGGTATATGTAGGTTGCTGTATTAGTGAGTGAGTAGGTATATGAATGGCTGTATGGATGAATGAGTGGATGTCTATATAGATCAATGAAATAAGTGAGTGGGTGTGTAAGTACTGATATGGGTCTTAGTTTGGGATTATGAATGGTTGTGTGGGAGTGGGACTGGGTGTTTGAATGGGGGTGTGAGTGGCTACATTAGTAATTTTGAGGACAATTATAATCAGTTACGTAATTTGAGCTGTCATGAGTTAAGTAACTGACCATGTCATGATGATTGATGTAATATGTGAGGTCATCAGCAGTGCATTGCGGGGGTGCATGCTATAATAAGCTCAGCAAACAATAACTACTGAATGTCTCATATTTTGTATGAGTGAAATGTCAGCTTAACTATAACATCAATGTAACCTTTGATGTTTTCAATACATTTCCAAGGTTTTTTAAAATTCTTTTTCCTAACTATAACGCCCCTATGACCTTATTTTATTTGTGAATAGCAACATTTTTTAAATTCCATTTGCTAACTATAACGTCCTTGTAACCTTTGTTTTTTTATGTGAATTTCTAACTAGTAGTTGCGTTTGTAGAGTTGTGTAATACTGTAAAGAATGCTGAGGAAAGGTCTCTAGTGCTCTTGTGTGTCTGTAATTTTTTTCATTGTAATTGTTGATCAGCTATGTTCAAATGATATTTATAGAAGGTGATACTGCAGAGAAAACAGACTTGTTGGTTTTTACTTTGCAGAAGTAAGAGCCTCTTTCTGTACTGCACATGCAACTATATTCCTACACATGAATAACCCCTTTCCAAAATCATTAGGAACTATGATGGAGAGGACTTTTGGTAAGGTGGCTATCATTATTCTTTTTAACTACATTTTTTGCCTCATTATTTCTTCATGGTCACTGCTGGGATGCCGCAGATAGCGCATGATTTGTAAAGAGTCTAAAACACATATATACACATGTTTGAAGCGATCTTTGACACCTGCGGTGCAGTAGGTTGGCCTTGAAACGTGCATATATGTAATGATATTTTAACAAAATTACTTTTAGTTGGTATTTCGAATATTTGCGATGGTGCCAGTCACCGCAATGGCAACAGTGATCGCAAAGAGCGCATGTTTTTCGAGAAATCTGAAACACATATAAACACATATTTGAAGCAGTCTTTGACACCAGTTGTTTAGTAGTATATTCTTCAAACTTGTACATATGTAATGATTTCTTAACACAATTACTTTTAGTTGGTGTTTCCCGCTTCACAATGGTGCTCGTCACCATGATGACATCGGTAGCTCAAGTATGCTAGTACACGTGAACATCGTGTGATTATGGTAATGAAGACATCTGATTGGAGCAGTCAGATTTCAGTAATATTGGATGGAAGATCACACCTTTTCCTCCTTCTTGAATCTTCCTCTGTGGGATAGGAACACTTTTGGAGCTCTGGTGGGCATATTGAAAAAAAAGGAGCATTCTGGTCAGTTATTTTGTGCTTTCTGGAAAAATAACATGCCATCAGGGTCAACTGAAGAGGGAGAATATCTGCACAGCCAATCTCAGGAGCAGGAGGTGCCAGCAGGAGAAGACGACCCTGACGATGAAGAGCCTCCACCCAAGAAGCAGTGTGGTTTGCAACTTTTTTACAGTCCCTTCAGGTGAGAGCAAAACTACTGCAAAAATGTTATTTGTACATGAAAACACTTTCACATGGTATTGCTAAGAACTACTCTTGTAGTACTACCTCAATGCTATACTACTTAAAAACATACCACAAAAGGCAATTGAAAATGACAAAAAGGGAAAAGGAGAAAGACAAGCCAAGCACATCTGCAGCAGCACCACCTACAACAGTAACTACAGTGCCATCTGTAGTGCAGAGACGTCAGCCTGATAGCTGTCCTCAATAAGCCTTGTGGCTAGATAAAGTTTGAATTGCAAAGCCACCCTAACTGTTGGAAAATAGCCTGTCGACATTATTTTGAACAAGCACAATTGGTAATGACCTCGCCAGCATCCACGCACTGGCCTCCACGGACTACATCCTCCTCGGGGACATGAACTTCCACCTCGAGAACAACAACGACGCCAACTCCGCCACCCTGATCGACAACCTCAGCCTCAGACAACTCGTCACCGCACCCACCCACGCCGCTGGCCACACGCTGGACCCCGTCATCTCCACAGGCACCCACGGCACCTTCGACCACACCACCGAACTCCACTGGACCAACCACCGCTGCATCCATTTCACCTTCAAGAAACCAACCACACACCACCGCACCCAACAGCTGCCATGCCGCTGCTGAAGCAAAGTCATCGAAGACTAGCTGATCACCACCCTTGCCCAGAACCCACCCACCGACCCCACCAACCCAGATGCCGCAGCCTGCAACCTCAGACAGTGGATCGACGACTGCGCCAACACCCTCGCCCCGCTCAAGAAACCCTCCAACAGCCACGCCAGCAAGAGAGCCACCTGGTTCATCGACATGCTCCAGACCTCCAAAAGCACATGCCGGAAACTGGAGAAGATATGGTTCCAAGAAGGCACACCGGACAAACACGCAACCCGCAGGTATCACCACCTCATCAGATTAGCCAAGAGATCCGCTTGGATAACAACGCACACAACAGCAAGGAGCTCTTCAGCATCGTAAAGGACCTCTCCAACCCCAGCGCCAACGCCAATGACATCCCGCACTCACAAGAACTGTGCGACTCACTAGCCATCTTCTTCCACGGCAAGATCGCTGACATCCACAACAGCTTCAACACCACGACCAACCCGACTACGCCAGACTCCACCTCCCCTGTGAACACTACCAGCACCAACCGCCTGAACTCCTGGTCCTACGTCAACGACGATGAGACACGCAAGGTCATGAACTCCATCCACTCAGGATCTCCGTCAGATCCATGCCCACACATCGTATTCAACAAAGCAGACGCAGCCATTGCACCCCAACTACGGAAGGTCATCAACATCCCCTTCGAAACAGCGACATTCCCGGAAAGCTGGAAGCATGCCGAAATCAACGCCCTCCTCAAGAAGCCCAAGGCGGACCCCAAGGACATCAAGAACTTCCGGCCCATCTCCCTGCTCCCATTCCTGGTCATCGAGAAAATCGTCAACATGCATTTGGCCCACCACCTGGAAGACAACATCATCTTGGACTCGTCCCAGTCCGGATTCAGATGAAACCACAGCACCGAGACAGCCCTCATCGCCTGCACAGAAGACATCAGGCGCCAACTAGACAATGGCAAAACATCAGCCCTCATCCTCCTGGACCTGTCAGCCGCCTTCGACACGGTCTGCCATCGCACTATAAAGACACGCCTCCTAGAAGCCGGAATCCAAGAGAAGGCCCTTGACTGGACAGGTCCTTCCTCTCCGGCAGAACCATGAGCGTCCACCTCCCACCCTTTCGATCCGAAGCCACCGACATCATCTGCGGCAACCCCCAGGGCTCATCCCTCAGCCCGACGCTGTTCAACGTCTACATGGCCCCCCTCGCACAAGTGGCCCGCCATCACAACCTCAACATCATCGCCTACGCCGACCACACCCAGCTCATCCTCTCCCTCACCAAGGACCCACACACCGCCAAAACCAACCTTCACGAGGGAATTGTTTTACTGCTAGGCTAGTGGTAATGTTACTAGGTACTGGCGCTCTAGAGGAGTGTACACTTTGCCTAGTTATAGGTACTTTAATTATAATTTCTCAGTGGTGCTAAAAGGAGAAGAGAACCACTATCCTCTTCTGGTTAGGCAGATGCCACAAGCTACTTGATACTCCTTAGCACACACTTCTTATCCACTGTTGCACATATATACATGTGTTTCCACCATACATTTGACACACAAATTTGAATTACAGTCCTTTTGTTCAGGGTGATTGAAGTTTATTTCTGGAGACGTCACAGCCGACACGTGTTTCGTCGTTTTGGGGAATGTAACCCCCGACTTTCTCAAGGCTGTTAAAAAAAGGGGTGATGTTGTAATACAGTACTTACAGTTTTGACATTTTTTGACTTCATTCTAAAAACTTTGTCAGGTCAAAGTTGGTGGTGTACTTAAACTTACAACAGTTAGTGCAACCTTATGTTTGTAGTGCTTAAACTGTTTTCATTCAGAAAGCATTTTGATTTATTATTTTAACATTTAAAAGAATATGAGCCCATTAAGAGTGATGGAGAGACCAGTGATTATATATTAATGCCTATGTTTTGCACGGTGGCATGCAGGTGATTTGCTCGCAATATCAGTGAACAGTGACTATTATTATTGTGAGCGGCGTTTTTAAATTCGTGAGTTCATGCATATATATGAACCATGCTTTTGGTACCTATTCTCCAAAGTGTCGTATTTTCTGTATCAAGGGAATGAGGAGACATGATTTAATTCATTGTGGTCTTTATAATTACATACAATATTTGTATGACCTTTATTAGAGTTACAGAGCTACTTACGTTTACCGAGGTGATAATTCCAACCCTCGAAGGGGGTTACCTCGGCGGCCTAATAAAAATATGTGAAAACTTTTCCCCCCACTCCTGAGATATGTAAAGTTTACCTTTTAAATATAAGAATAAGAGTGACCTTTACAAATATAGAATGGAAGGATCACAATAACTAAATAAACTACAAAGTAGTGAGCATATACTAAAGCTCTATATATATTTTACAGCTGCAAAATACCGAACCATTATATTGGTGTTCATAAATTAAAGAAGAATCACGCATAGTGACAACATCCTCACCAGAACCCCTTCGAGGGTTGGAATTATCACCTCGGTAAACGTAAGTAGCTCTGTAACTCTAATAAAGGTCATACAAATATTGTATGTAATTATAAAGACCACAATGAATTAAATCATGTCTCCTCATTCCCTTGATACAGAAAATACGACACTTTGGAGAATAGGTACCAAAAGCATGGTTCATATATATGCATGAACTCACGAATTTAAAAACGCCGCTCACAATAATAATAGTCACTGTTCACTGATATTGCGAGCAAATCACCTGCATGCCACCGTGCAAAACATAGGCATTAATATATAATCACTGGTCTCTCCATCACTCTTAATGGGCTCATATTCTTTTAAATGTTAAAATAATAAATCAAAATGCTTTGTGAATGAAAACAGTTTAAGCACTACAAACATAAGCTTGCACTAACTGTTGTAAGTTTAAGTACACCACCAACTTTGACCTGACAAAGTTTTTAGAATGAAGTCAAAAAATGTCAAAACTGTAAGTACTGTATTACAACATCACCCCTTTTTTTAACAGCCTTGAGAAAGTCGGGGGTTACATTCCCCAAAACGACGAAACACGTGTCGGCTGTGACGTCTCCAGAAATAAACTTCAATCACCCTGAACAAAAGGACTGTAATTCAAATTTGTGTGTCAAATGTATGGTGGAAACACATGTATATATGTGCAACAGTGGATAAGAAGTGTGTGCTAAGGAGTATCAAGTAGCTTCACGAGGGAATGAAGGCAGTCGCCGACTGGATGAGGAGCAGCCATCTGAAGCTGAACTCAGACAAGACAGAGGTCCTCATCCTCGGACTCACCCCCTCAGACTGGGACGACTCCTGGTGGCCGACCACACTGGGAACAGCACCAACACCAACCGACCATGCACACAACCTAGGATTCATCCTCGACTCCTCCCTCTCCATGTCTAAGCAGGTCAACGCCATCTATTCCTCCTGCTACAACACCCTCCGCATGCTCCGCAGGATATACAAGTGGATCCCGACCGAAACAAGAAGAACGGTGACACAGGCCCACGTCAGCACAATACTGGACTACTGCAACGCACACTATGTAGGAATCCCAGCCAAACACCTACGGCGACTACAACGCATCCAAAAGGCCTCCGCCCGATTGATCCTCAACGCCCCCGCCGCAGCCACATCACCCCCCACCTGTGAGACCTACACTGGCTCCCCGTCGACAAGAGGATCACCTTCAAGCTCCTCACCCATGCTCACAAAGCACTCCACAACGCCAGACCAGCCTACCTGAACAACAGACTCAGCTTCTACACTCCCACCCACCAGCTCCGCTCTGCCAGCCTCGCCCTCGCCGCTGTCCCCCGCATCCAACGAACGACCTCCGGCGGCAGATCCTTCTCCTACCTCACCGCCAAGACCTGGAACACCCTCCCTACCCACATACAGCAGGCCTAAGACCTACTCGACTTCAGAAGACTCCTCAAGACCTGGCTCTTCGAGCAGTAGCAGCACCCCCCTTCCCCTTAGCGCCTTGAGGCCCTCATGGGCAAGTAGCGAGCTTTACAAGTACTCTGATTGATTGATTGATTGATTGGTACAAGAAAACATTCTTTTCCAATGGCAAGAGTCAACTGATAACGAAGAACATCTGCTCAACCCATCTGAGGAGCAGAAAGCGCCAGCAGGAGAGTAAAATCCTGATGCTGAATAACAATCACCTAAGTAGCACAGTCTAATTTGGGATTTTTTTATAATCACTTCAAGAGAGAGGAAGACCTCTCCAAAATTAGTAACATTTTCTTTATGCATGAAAACTCTTTCACGTGATATTGCCAAAAAAGTCACTTGTGATACTACCTCAATACTAACCCTGGATGGAGTTCGCGTATTTTCAAAAGGCCGAACTCCGCAAAGTGGCAAAAAAACTCTGTTGCACTACGTGGAGCTCCGCAAGCGGCGGAGGTCCATAGAAAAACGCTGATCGTGGTGATTGCACAGTGCCGGATGCTTGTCTGCACTGTGCAATCATTGCGAGCAGTCGCTTGCACAGCGCAAGCGGTCCCTTCATTCCTTTTCTGCCGCTTGAGTAGATTTTTACTTGAGGGGCAGCTTTCTCAACACAAACGAGCAGTTTCTCAATGCGAGCGGTCGCGAGCATACTCGACCGCTTGCAATGAGAAACCTGACACCTCTGCGTTGAGAATTCTCACCTCGATGGTAATTTTCCATGCTCGCGCTAGCCAACTTGATGTTGACGATGGCAAACGAGGAACAATCTCACCGGGAGGTTGATTTTCCTCGCTTGCGGTCACCAAGCTCCGGATTTCACAGCCCAGGGTTACTCAATACTATACCACTTAAAAATATAACACAAAAAACAATTGAAAATGATATGAAAGGAAAGAGAGAAAGACAAGCCACGCACATATACAGCAACAGCACACTGCAACATTAACTAGACTGCCATTAATCTACAGAGATGCCAGCCTGATATGTGTCCTCAATTACGCCATGAGGGTACATACTGTTTGGACCCTAATTGCTGGAGAATAGTCTGTTGACATTATTTTAGACATTGCAGACATGTATAGATGGTACTTTTTCATCATTATTTTAACCACATCAGCGCGGCGCAGATTCCTGCGCTGTGCTGAACATTCTAATGAGCTAACGGGCTCATGACGGAACAATTCCATCATGAGCACAGGCCAACCGACGCTCATGACGGAACCGTTCCCTCATGAGCATCGAAGGGGTTAAGTAGAAGAACTTAGCTGTGATATATACCAAGTTTGAACTACAGTGCTTGTTTAAAGAAAGCATTTACAATGCAATAGGTCTATCATTTATGAGAGTTTGAGCTATTGGCATTGTAAATGACAATGCCTTTTATTTATGTTTTGTTTTTAAAACAGATAAATATAATGCATTGTGATTTACAATGTGAATAGCTTAAACTCTGCAAATGCAAGACCTATTGCATGGCAAATGCATTCGGCCCCCATGCTATAAATTTGTTTTCTTAAATTTAGGAGAGAGCGTGTCTTGCCTGCAACAGCAGGCAGGACAAAGTATTTGAGAAACTAGTGCTCGGAAGCTGTAGTAAAAGCCTACTTAGTAACAACAAACGTAACAGAGTGTGTCGCAATGGGAGGTTACAAAAATGAGACAAGGCGTTACTAAGGGAAGATTACTAAGCCTATTGACCAATGAACAGCCACAGTTTACAGTAGACAATTACACAAGCCAATGAAAAATGTGAGTGGGTGGAGCTTCAAGTCCCTACCTTAATACATCATTGTCGCAGAGATTCTGCTCCTACACAGAACTGTGCATAGAGACTTGGAACCTCAGTGAATTAGGGTGTGCCAAAACTCACCTTAGTATCCAAAATCCCCTACCAGACTAGCAATCAGTGTCTAATTGGTTCTTACACACCCCCAATGATTAGACAACCCAGAACATGAACTTAGAACACCTCAGGTCACGTGGAACACATGAACACTCTTTTGTTATACTAACATATCAGTCCAAAACGAGGAGTAAATGATGACACATGCAAGTTTGAAATATTTATTTCTAATGCAGTGTTCTCAAGCGCAGTATCTTGGCTAGTACAAGCAAAAATATTATAAGCAACAAGGTTATCAGCATAGTTACTAGTCCATAAAATACAAAGGGTGAAAGCATGTTAAAATGCTAAAGGGAAAAGGTCTAAAGAGAACCTCAGTCTTACCGTCCCTTGCTAGTATATTTTATTATATTATATCATAGAAGATCTCTTTGGGTTTTAGAAGGGCGGCCCTATACCTCTGGTCTTAGTAGAAAGGGATCACATCATCTTCTATACCAACTCTCTGCATGCGGATATTCATCAAGTGTGTGTGCATGCTCTGCACAGTGCATTATTAAACGCGGCAAAAGCCAGAGTTGGCCACAGCTGCCTATGTGTTATGTCTAAGACGTGCGCTGATCAGACCGAACAACAACCGCTGTGTTGAAATAACCTTGTAGGCCTCGGCACTCACTGTTCAGACATAGCTTACCAAGCAAAACTGATACTATAGGAAAACATATTATTCTCGTGTGAAGCAAAATATTCTACTAGGCTCAAAGCATTAATAACAATATGTGCCGTGTGCAAAAGTAGCAGAGAGTTAAAATGGCATTTAAACTCCTAATAAGCTCATGCTAACTTAACACAGTGTAAAGGCAAAGCCTGTCTACATGACAGCATGTCTCACAGAGCAGCGCATATGCTGCACAGGCTCGACCTAAAAAAACACAGACTGAAACGTTACAAGAGCTCAACATTTTAAACACTAAAGCACCTGCTCCAACTCCAGACTGTAACGCATACTTACTTTCCAAACACAATGAAAAGAACAGAGAATCTCCATTTCCAGCCTCTGACCACACTAATCTATGATGTCTGAGACCCAGAGACTCCCAGCGAGTGGAGATTTACAGCCCATCCCCTCCCCTGCCAAGGAAAAAACATGCAACAAAAACAGAAAAAAAACTGAATTGAAAAAGTAGTAAGATGGCTCTCGTCCCATGCAGGGACTGGAGCCACTCTGGCTCACTCTGGCTTCAGACCAACTCTAAATATTTTTTTAAGGGGCAGTGGTGGAATGAAACACCACATTTAGTGAAAAGTGTCTGGCTTCTTTGCGCTCATTTGTGTTGCACTTTCTCCAAGTGCCTGCAGAACATGCTGCATTCCTTGCTTGTTGCACATGAATTGTTTTTTGTGTATTTTTAACTCTGGCCTAATCAGACTGCATGACTGAGTATGTAGTAATTGTATAGCTCTTCCAACCTTCCAATGTTCTGCATGGCTAAACACTTAAAAGGCAATACCTATTTTTATGTTATGTTATAGGGTATTTGTAAAGCGCATAGCTACTCCTGGGAATGTCCCGGCGCTGACTTAACCCTATTGATAGAGCAGTTGGAACCGGCTGCCAATACTTATTATTTACAAGAGAGGAGGATCTGAGAAATATGCATGCAGTGGATGTACCTACAAACAGACACAAAAGCGTATTGCTAGTGTTTTGCATGTGTCGCTGTGTATGTGTTGCTATGTATGTTTGCAGTCTCACCAATACCCTGTTCACCAGCTTTGTGATGAGAAGGTGTGTGCCAGGCTTGTCTATTTTCCTCTACTACTCTTGTCCTTGATGCCACAGGGTTCAATCAAAATCCCCTGACTGCGCCAATCCTGTTAGAGGATCCCAGCCTGCAAATATGGTGCAGCAGCAAAGGAAATCTAGTGGTGGTGTTATGTTTCTATAATGCTGGCTTGCATTTTACACATTTGTTATTGCTTGGAATGGTGCATCCTTATGATGCTCTAGAGATTCTAATATGATGTCACCGCTGTGGCACTGTTATCAGTTGGTCCAGCTGTGTCTGGCAAGAAGCTGTTTAGGATCTTTCTCTGAGGAATAAACCTACTTCAAGATTTACTTGTGTATTGGATTCATTATCATAACAAATTTGGCGACGAGGGTGTCAGGCTTATCAGTGTCCAAGGGGCTAGTTGAACTAAGTCATCACGATATGGTGTGCTATTTTCAGAAAGGGAGAGGTTCTCTGAGTCAGACAGGTGTTTTCTTGAACTTGGTGTTTGGTTGCAGAGATATCTTCTCACGCTTTATGAAATTGGCGATTGCACTGAAACCATATACTGTGATGACATGCTCCTAGAGTTCGATTTAGTAAGGATCAGAAAACTTTAATGGAGTAGTCTTTAGGTAGTTTTCTGGCTGGAGCCTCCACTCCAATTAAATGCTATTTTAACCAGTGCAATACTGGATGCTGCCAAATCTTCCCTCACATTTTTTATTATCCTAGACTTATGACTGTTAATGTACATTAATGTACATTTCTAGCCCTCTCTGTTCCAGTTGAGAGTCTCGTCGCATTCCTCTTTAATTACATTGATTGGCGCCTCTCAACTCTTTCCCCATTTTAAGGGTCACATTATCAAGGGCAATATCGCTACTTTAGCAGCACTTTTTGCTGCTAAAGCGCAATATTTTTATCGTCCTATTAGCAAGCTGTTGCTAACAGGTATTAGCGACTGTTCACTGGCAATAGCTCCGGTTTTCTTGCCGCTTTGCATGTCAGCCATTTTTATAAACACAAGTTCTCCCTATTATCAATGCCTGCATTGGGTCCAGAAAAGTAGCGTTAACCGCGATTACCGCCGTAAGCTGGCTCAGGGGAGAAGCGTGGCTCAGTGGTTAGAGGCGGCAGACCCAGAAGCTGAGATCGACCATGGACCAGGGTTCGATTCCCCGCCTCGGCGGGTCTCGGGGCTCAAAATTCCACGGACTCGACAATTCTCGCTCTGGTGCCTACTCAACTCACGGGGTCACACTCTGCGACTCTGGGCAATAGCTTGCTTAATCTCCACTACGGCCCCTCGTGGCGGGATGCCTGGCTTTCACCTTGTGGACACCCTGCCGGGGTTTCTCACAGGGGAATACCAGGACGGGTTCCCTAAGCAAGCGCCGGGACGCTTACGGGCAGCTGTGCGCTTTACAAGTCCAGCACATTTACATTTACAAGCTAACGTCTGCAAAAAAACAGGCTTAGCTAGGCATATCATGGGAGGTGGATTTTATGGCTGAATCCACATCTCCCTATCATCAAGCTTTCCGCTATCGCTGCGGGAATATTGCTGGATTTCCAGTGTAATTCCCACATATTGCTGCTTTTGTAGGATTTTTGATCTCCTCGGCGATACATGTTGACCGGGCGATAATTTCCAGAGACAGACGGTGATAAATATTAAAGCGCTAAGCGTGCTTTGTGATATTTATCGCTGTCTGTTGCTGATATGCCCCTGTGTCTTTCTTGGGTGTATTTGTGTGCAATTACCAGGAGGTAGTTGTATTACAGATGTTCTGTGACTTGCTTCTTCCTCTATTTTCATGGGTTGAATGTTTTCCATATCCCTTCCAAGGAATGTGCAGCTGTTTTACACTTTGGCCTGCTCTCTAAACAAACTAGCCTCTACATTGCTTTAATATACTATAGAATTTGTAATGCGTGTGTTGCTGCTCCAGCAATAGTGCTTCCCATCGCTGATCCATAGAAAGAACAAGCTGCTAATGACGGCTTATAGAAGGAAGTAAAAGAGAAGAGATGATAAGTGGAGAAGAGCCAAGACTTCAAGATTTTTCTGAAGTGCAAATGATTCTGGTTGTTCCTGAACGAGAGAGGAAGCGAGGTCCAAAGAGATGGGCCTTGGCAGAGATAGAATGGCCTCCCACTCTTACTCTCCTGACTCGGGGTACAGTGGCAAGATTGAGATCGGCCGAATGCAACTGGCGTAAGGGACAGTGTGGGGATATGAGGTTAAACAGAATGGGGGCCCTCTGGGAATGAAAGATCTTATGTGCAATACACAGGGACTTAAAGTGAACACATCTGTCTACAGGGAGCTAGTGCAATTTGGAAAGAAGGCTGGACACAGGGCAAAATTTCAGCAGGGAGAACAGTAGCCTGGCCGCAGCATTTTGGGTGAGCTGGATTCTTCTAAGAACTGGCTTGTTGGCTTCCATTTACAGAATGTTACAGTAGTCTAACCAAGGCAAAATTATTGCCTGAGTAATGGTTTATAGAGTGCCAGGGTCAAATAGACTGAGAATGGGTTTGAGACCTCTCAAGAGCCTGAAGCAAGTGCATGCTACCAATTTCAATCAATCAATCAATCAAAGACATTTGTAGAGCGCACTACTTACCCGGGGGGTCTCAAGGCGCTTGGGGGGGGGGTGCTGCTACTGCTCGAACAGCCAGGTCTTGAGCTTCTTCCTGAAGGAGATGTGGTCTTGGGTCAGGCGTAGGTCGGGAGGGAGGGAGTTCCAAGTCTTGGCGGCCAGGTAGGAGAAGGACCTTCCTCCTGTTGTCGTTCTTCAGATGCGGGGGACGGCGGCGAGGGCGTGACTGGCTGATCGGAGATGGCGTTTGGGAGCGTAGAAGTTGATGCAGTTGTTGAGGTAGCTCGGGCCTTGATCATGTAGGGCTTTGTGTGCGTGGGTGAGGAGACGGAAGGTGATCCTTTTGTTGACGGGGAGCCAATGCAGGTCTCTCAGATGTCCGGAGATGTGGCTGTGTCGTGGGATGTCGAGGATGAGTCTGGCTGAGGTGTTCTGGATCCGCTGGAGTCTCTTCTGGAGCTTGGCGGTGGTTCCGGCGTAGAGGGTGTTGCCGTAGTCCAGTCGGCTGGTGACGAGGGCCTGGGTGACCGTCTTCCTGGTCTCGGTGGGGATCCACCGGAAGATCTTCCGTAGCATGCGCACGATGTTGAAGCACGACGAGGAGACAGCGTTGACTTGTCTGGTCATGGAGAGGGAGGAGTCCAGGATGAAGCCCAGGTTGCGTGCGTGGTCTGTCGGTTTGGGTGCGGTGCCCAGGGCGGGGGGCCACCAGGAGTTTTCCCAGGCGGAGGGCGAGGAGCCCAGGATGAGGACTTCCGTCTTGTCTGAGTTCAGTTTCAGGCGGCTGGTCATCATCCACTCGGCTACGTCTTTCATCCCTTCGTGAAGGTTGGCTCTGGCGGCGGCGGGGTCGTTGGTCAGGGAGAGGATCAGCTGGGTGTCGTCAGCGTAGGAGATGATGTTGAGGTTGTGTTGGCGTGCGATGGCCGCGAGGGGGCTCATGTAGACGTTGAAGAGGGTGGGGCTCAGCGAGGATCCTTGAGGGACGCCGCAGATGACTTTGGTGGCCTCTGACTTGTACGGTGGTAGACGGACTCTCTGTGTTCTTCCGTCGAGGAAGGAGATGATCCATTCCAGTGCCTTCTCCTGGATTCCGACGTTGCTGAGGCGCTGCACTAGGGTGCGGTGGCAGACAGTGTCGAATGCCGCAGAGAGGTCTAGGAGGATGAGGGCCACTGTTTCTCCGTTGTCCATCAGGGCTCGGATGTCATCGGTGGCAGCGATGAGGGCGGTCTCGGTGCTGTGGTTGGCTCGGAAGCCAGACTGTGAGGGGTCGAGGGATCCATTAGTCTCGAGGAAGGCGGCCAGCTGTTTGTTGACGGTCTTCTCGATGACTTTGGCTGGAAATGGGAGGAGCGAGATGGGGCGGTAATTCTTGAGTTCGGTGGGGTCCGCTGTAGGTTTCTTTAGTAGGGCGCTGAGTTCGGCGTGCTTCCAGCTCTCCAGGAAGGTGGCGGTGTCGAAGGAGGTGTTGATGATGTCCCGCAGGTGGGGTGCGATGACAGCGTCAGCCTTGTTGAAGACGTGGTGAGAGCAGGGGTCGGTCGGAGATCCGGAGTGGATGGAGTTCATCATGCGGACGGTGTCTTCGGTGCTGATCGGAGTCCAGGCACGGAGGGTGGTGGTGGGGGGCGGTGGTTCGGTCGTGGCGTGCGTCGGTTGAGTGCTGAAGCTGTTGTGTATGTCCGCGATCTTGTTGTGGAAGTAGGAGGCGAGGGAGTTGCAGAGGTCTTGCGATGGGGTGATGTCGTTGTTTCCGGTGTTGGGGTTGGAGAGCTCTTTCACGATGTTGAAGAGTTCCTTGCAGTTGTGTGCGTTGGGATGCGATTCAAAGTTCAAAGTGCATTTCTCTTCTGGTGTCCCTTTTTTCTTGTCATTCTGTTTAGCCCTGGGGGTTGATACCCTGTCTTCACCCCTGCCTGCAATCTCTTGCTCTCTTGAGGATTTCTTTTAATGATAGTGGTTTTTTTGAGATGCTTGCAGTGAGCCGTTTGCGACACCCAACCTTAACTGTCAAATCAGTCCTCAGTCGAACAATATCTTCATAAATCTATTGAAAGCAGTGTTCTGGCAGGGCTTCTAGCCTTGCAACAAAAGACACTAGTAATACGCTCTGCTCTTGAATCACAGAGGTGAAAATGTGGTGTTGATGGACCACATGATTTTCAGGTTAAAGTGTTCACACAGTGCTGTCATTTCTGCACAAAATGTTCTGATTAAAGGCCAGTCATCATACCCTACTTAATCAACCAGAAGCTTTCGCTTCTGTTTGCCCCTTGATGCACCAACATCTTAGAGAAACCCATCCATCGATTCAAGGCACTTTTTTCACCTTGGCCCCAGCCTTCGTTTGTTGTCTGCATGAACTCAGAGTGGCAATTCTCAGGAAAGATTCTAAATTTGCACCCCTCTTTCGTCAGGCATGATGGCGTTTGCTGTTCAGTTACTCAATCACATCATTCTCTAGTACTGCTGCGTGCAGCTGTTTGCTTTGTCCCTTATGCTAATGTTTATGTTGTATCCCTGTTCAAGACCACTCAATAATGATTACTGTAGATTGCCCCTCCTCCCTTTTTCTGAATGTGTACTCCAAGCACTTCATCTGCCTGTTTTGTATTTGTACAAAAAGTTAATAGGCACTCTCCTCTATAAATTGGAATGTGTGTAGTTACACTTAAGTATTGTTGTATGCAGCTTTTACTTCTCAAAACGTAGTAATGCTACAGAGAACAAGCATCACAGTTCAAATAAATGTATTTACCTCAAAGGATGAACTGGTTGAGTGGGTCCAGCTGGGATTTGAGTCTCTGACTTAGGATCTCTGCATATCTGTGGCAAATATCAATGTCAGCCTCATCATTTTCCTGTTTGTTTTTAGTCATTTCTTTTTTATTTACTGCAGGACGGTCTCTGTGGACCTCCAGATTTTATTTAAATAGTGTTTTTTACCTCTACCTTTCTTCTTTAATTGTAGTTACTTTTATACAATTGTCTTCTCATTGTCATGTTTTTGAAACAGCTGGTAGTAGGCACTAATGTGATTTTTATGGTAAGCATGTGTCATAAATTCAGTGAATTTTATAACACTGTATTTGTTAATGTATGTATATCAAGTCATGTTAAAGAAAGAGTGTTGTTTTGCTTAGCCAGCCTATTGTTAATTTACTTGATCACTTTACAATTAGTGTGACCAGTATCTTTGTAACTGTACTCTGCCTGGGTAAAAAGTCTTGCTGGATGTGGCCAAATATATGTTAGCCCCTCACAATAGTAAACCAGTTCCCAAGCCCCTCGTTACTGTTCAGGGTCAGTCTGTGGCCACCTGTAAAGATGAAACTTCTCAGTTCTACCTTGCACCCTTCCCTGTATGTTGCCTTCTTACAGTCTCTTCACACTGCCTCCATGTAACAGGAATAGAGAGTTATAATATTGATGCAAACCATTTTGATTTGCAGAAGTGACCCTCACTGGGGCATGCCTGGCTAAAAACACTACTGTATTGACCACCTCTTACTATGTATTACGGCTGCTGTGGGTAGAGGGGTGCTCACTGTTGCCATTTGAGTTTGTACACTGTTTCGAGACCAAGACCCAGTTTATTGGATTCAGTGGGCTTCTTCCACCGCCTCAGCAGCGTGTTGCACTCAGCACACGAACACCCACCGCCGAGGTCATGGGTAAAAAAGGACCGCCACAGATCATTATGCTGCGATGGGCATTGCCATTACCCTGACTACCACATTTTCTCCTTTACTATTGAAATATATGATCTCTATACATGTGTCCCTGTACTCTCCCTCGCTGGAATGCTCTACTCCACCCCTCACTTCTGGCCCAGGGGCAGGATATGGAGTCCAGTGTCCTGGCTGTGGACCAGGAAGGATTCTCTTTGCAGGGCACCAGTTTCCTTAAACCATTGCACGCTGTATGTGGCATCAACATATCAAGAGAATTATTTTGTAAATCAGTCCCTTATCCAGGGGTAACCCATGCCTAGGGTGTAGTGTGTCCTCTGATCAAAAGATCTGCATACTGCATAAATGGTCAATATTTTGATGTCATGGTTTACAATATTAGTATACATGCAAGTGCACACCAGTTTATTTAATACCCTGATCTCTGTTGACACATAAATGGGCTTTTAAAGTGGATACAGAGACCATTTGGATCAGGAAAATGACCCGAAAAATATGAAGGTCTTAATCTTTTAAATCACAAAAATAAGTGATGCTCTATCACTGTTTCAAGGGCCTCAGACACGGGCCATTAGTCTACTTTAACACATGCTCTGTGATCCTTTCTGAGCATAAAAAACAGTTAAAAGGATTACCCAGTATACCAAAAGTGATTTAATAAAGCTTACAAGCATATACTCTGGATTGCATAATAACAAACACTTAGCAGTATTTATTGGATAAAACAAACAAAATATACAATAAACACTTTTACATAATCATAGAAAAGAAAGCGCACATAGCCAGCAAAACAAAATACAAGTACATTAAAAAATAAAACCCATCGACTCTAATATTGGGTGTACACCTTTCATAGCCAAAGCGCATTCAAGTAAAAACAAACAAACATAAAAGCACTCAAGCAGCATGCCCATCCTTGCTCATCCCCACAGCAATACTCCATGGGAGTTAATTTGTATAGATAGGTGGGACATGCAACACCCAACAGCCATTACCACACTCACATTGTTAAATGACACACAGATAAGCCAATCCTAGCAAACGAGGTGTTAGACTCAACAAAGTAGATACAGCAGATCACTAAAGCGCTCAACCTAAACAAAATGAAGATAGGTTAGTATTTAATCTTTAAAATTGCAGGTTCATAACAATATACCACAATAAACTACAAATACAATTTTCCTTTTTTTATTGTTCTCAGATGTCATACTTCTTTACCATAAACTGTGGTCTGTATAACGCACCATCAACAAACAGTAGAGGAAAAACAATTAATAGGTTGTAAAAAAAAAAAATGTTGCGTGGTACATCTTTACAAATAAATAATACTATGCATAACACTCACTACAATTCACAACAATTCATGAACTATTAACTTTTAACTACTAATCGTAGGTTTTAACTCTTCCTTATATAGTTATATCTGGTACTATATGACATATAATTGTGAAGCAGTGATTTATTTTTTACAGTCCTTTCAAAAACATGCCTTGCCATAGGCTAAATTAATATGGAAAAAGGTGATGGACCATGTACAGGAAAAAACACAGAGTATTATGTAGATGTTAATTTTGAAGACAGTTTTAAGTAGTAAATTAAGGCTTCTGTTAGCCCACTATATACATTCAGTATTTGACTTTAATACGATAGTGCTATATAAACTTGTTTGTTGAAAGTAAAAGAACAGTTCCATTTCCAATAATATTCTGAAGACATTACCTTCAATAGTTTGAATAATGTCTAATAAGGAATAATCTACATCAAACTTTATGTAGAAACAATCCTCAGAACTTTGATTGAACAAATAACAGATATGAGTTTGCTAATTTCCTAGGTATTCTTGGTTTTAATTTTAAATTAGTGTCATCTTGTTCTGTCCACCCTGATGTGCATCTTAAATATGCAGTATAATTTACAGACATTGTATTTACTTCTTCATTAAAGATGATTTCCAAAGTAGTATAAGTCCTTCCTTAAAGTGATATTTGACCAGCTACAAAGTTTGTTATTTCAGTGTCCAGTTTTGAACCAGTTTGTTGTAAGATTGTTATAATGTATTTTCCACTTCTTTGTAGAAACAATGTAGATAGAAGGTCTGATCTTCAGTTTGGGCACTTCATATTTTGTAGCAGGTACAGTTTTAAAATCTGGTAATGTCAAGTAGATAAATAGTTCTGAATTGATTTCAGTGCTGGAGGTAAATTCACAATCTTCGCAGTTATGCTGCCAATTGCAACTTAACCCAAACAAATGGATTTATATTTACTTCTTGTTCTTCTAATACTCCTAGTATCACCTTTATAAATACTTGTGCATCTTGTTGAACATTGATAGAAAATACTACTGATCCAGTAGACATAGCTATAAGATGTCCTATTCCTGAAGCAGATTGTATTGCAGTTCTGTCACGTTGCATCAAACAGTAGAGTACAGAACTCTTATCTCTTTTATGTTCAATTTTTGGTAACAACATCTGGGAAATGGAATAGCACATTGAGAACAGCATTTATTTAGCAGTTGACCCCTGATGTGTTGTCAAACTGGTAACCTACAATTTCTACATTATTTAGTGTTTCTTCTTCTTTCATGGGTAAGGATAATTCCTTTTGTTCATGATCTATATTTTGTTTTCTTATATTCCAATTTGGACAACTTACCCGTTTCTCATGATTTGGGTACTGCCTAAATGTGTATTAAATACACTTCTAAAACAAATATACTCCCTTACACAGCTTGCATCAGCACAAATAATTTTTTCATCAAACTCATACAAATAAATTGATACCTGTATAGCGCACTACTCACCCGCAAGGGTCTCAAGGCGCTTGTAAGAATACCGCTGTGGAACCCATCCTGGCTTTCCCTGTGAGGCGTCCACTCCTGGGCACCCCTAAGGTGGAGGCCAGGCATCCTTAGCGTTGTGGGGGCCGTTGTGGAAATTAAACAAGCTATTGCCCAGAGTTGGACTCCATGATTGGAATAGGCACCGAGGCGAGAATTATCAGGTCCGTGGAATATTTGAGCCTAATTCCCACCGAGGTGGGGAATTGAACCCTGGTCCCGGGCTAGACCTCTGCATCAGGGTCTGCCGCTCTAATCATTGAGCCACACTTCTCCACTACGATACAAACCGGACAATGTTTTAATTCTCAATACTGCTACACATGACATTCCTTCATTGAATACAGTACTACCAATATTTACCAAAGCAGCATCTACATTTAACCCTTGTTATTTATGGATTGTTTCAATTGCTACAGCATATGCTAGTGACACCGGAAATGGTTTTTTCTATACATATTAGTCTTTGACCAACAAGAAACATAAAACCCATCAAACAATCTGCTTGACACCATCCACCTCATCAAATTTTTTGACCAAGTACTCCACGTCATCTCTGTTTGGATAATTTAAAAAATGTATAACTTTATCCTTTGTGCATTTACTAGCACTTCTTCAACAGTTAAATTTCAACACGAGATTGTACAAGTATTTCTACAGACACGTAACCATTTCTCTAATCTGGCAGTTTTGGAAACAGACAAACGTGTCAATCAATCAATCAATCTAGCATTTATATAGCGCGCTACTCACCCGGAGGGTCTCAAGGCGCTTGGGGAGGGGGGGGTCCGCTACTGCTCGAACAGCCAGGTCTTGAGCTGCTTCCTGAAGGCGAGGTGGTCTTGGGTCAGGCGGAGGTGGGTCGGGAAGAAGTTCCACGTCTTGGCGGCCAGGTAGGAGAAGGACCTTCCTCCTGTGGTGGCTCTTCGGATGCGGGGGACGGCGGCGAGGGCGTGGTTGGTCGATCGAAGCTGGCGTGTGGGAGTGTAGAAGTTGAGGGGGTTGTTGAAGTATCTTGGGCCTTGGTTGTGTAGGGCTTTGTGTGCGTGGGTGAGGAGTCGGAACGTGATTCTCTTGTTGACCGGGAGCCAGTGCAGGTCTCTGAGGTGTCCGGAGATGTGGCTGTGTCGGGGGATGTCCAGGATGAGTCTTGCTGAGGCGTTCTGGATTCGCTGGAGTCTCTTCTGGAGCTTAGCAGTGGTTCCGGCGTAGAGGGAGTTACCGTAGTCCAGTCGGCTGGTGACGAGGGCCTGGGTGACCGTCTTCCTGGTCTCGGTGGGGATCCACCGGTAGATCTTACGTAGCATGCGCAGGATGTTGAAGCACGACGAGGAGACGGCGTTGACTTGTCTAGTCATGGAGAGGGAGGAGTCCAGGATGAAGCCCAGGCTGCGTGCGTGGTCTGTTGGTTTGGGTGCGCTGCCCAGGGCAGGGGGCCACCAGGAGTCGTCCCAGGCGGAGGGCGAAGATCCCAGGATGAGGACTTCCGTCTTGTCTGAGTTCAGTTTCAGGCGGCTGTTCATCATCCACTCAGCTACGTCTTTCATCCCTTCATGTAGGTTGGCTCTGGCGGTGGCGGGGTCGTTGGTGAGGGAGAGGATCAGCTGGGTGTCGTCGGCGTAAGATATGATGTTGAGGTTGTGGTGGCGTGCGATGGCCGCAAGGGGGCTCATGTAGACATTGAAGAGGGTGAGGCTGAGCGAGGAGCCTTGAGGAACGCCGCAGATGACTTCGGTGGCCTCTGATCTGAACGGGGGGAGGCGGACTCTCTGTGTCCTTCCGGCGAGGAAGGAGATGATCCATTCTAGTGCCTTCTCTTGCATTCCGACTTTGCTGAGACGCTGCACTAGGGTGCGGTGGCAGACAGTGTCGAATGCCGCGGAGAGGTCCAGGAGGATGAGGGCCGCTGTTTCCCCGTTGTCGAGCAGGGCTCGGATGTCGTCAGTGGCTGCAATGAGGGCGGTCTCGGTGCTGTAGTTGGCCCGGAAGCCAAAGTGCGAGAGGTCGAGGGATCCGTTCGTCTCGAGGAAGGCGGCCAGCTGCTTGTTGACGGTCTTCTCAATGACTTTGGCCAGAAACGGGAGGAGCGAGATGGGGCGGTAGTTTTGAGTTTGGTGGGGTCCGCTGATGGTTTCTTCAGTTGAGCGCTGAGTTCGGCGTGCTTCCAACTCTCCGGGAAGGTAGCGGTGTCGAAGGAGGTGTTGATGATGTCCCGCAGGTGGGGAGCGATGACAGCGTCAGCCTTGTTGAAGATGTGGTGAGGGCAGGGGTTGGTTGGAGATCCGGAGTGGATGGAGTTCATCGTGCGCAGGGTTTCTTCGGTGTTGATCGGGGTCCAGGCGCGGAGGGTGGTGGTGGGGGGTGCAGGTGTGGTCGTGGGGTGCGTCGGCTGTGTGCTGAAGCTGTTGTGTATGTCTGCGATCTTGTTGTGGAAGTAGGAGGCGAGGGAGTTGCAGAGGTCTTGTGATGGGGTGATGTCGTTGTTTTCGGCGCTGGGGTTGGAGAGTTCTTTGACGATGTTGAAGAGGTCCTTGCTGTTGTGGGCGTTGTTGTCCAGTCGTTCCTTGAATGCGGTTTTCTTGGTGGTGTGGATCAGTTGGTGGTGTTTTCGAGTGGCGAGCTTGAGGGTGGTCATGTTGTCTGGTGTAGGGTCTCTGTGCCAAGCTCTCTCAAGGGCTCGGCAGTTCTTCTTGGAGCTCTTGAGTTCGTCGGTGAACCATGGTGCTTTCTTACTGCCGGGTCTGCTGGGCGGGGTCCTCAGTGGGGCGAGGTCGTTTGCGCAGTTGCTGATCCACTTCGTGAGGTTGTTGGCGGCCTGGCTGGGGTTCGCTGAGCTGGCGGGGGGTCCTGGCTCAGGGATGCAGCGAGCTGGTCGGCTGTAATCTTGTTCCAGCTTCTGCGTGCAACCTGTTGCTGGTGGTGGTGGATCGTGTTCTTTCTGAAGCTGAAGTGGACGCAGCTGTGGTCCGTCCAGTGGAGTCCGGTGGCATGGCTGAAGGCGATGTCCTTGCTGGGGGAGAAGACGGGGTCGAGGGTGTGTCCGGCGTGGTGGGTGGGGGTGGTCACCAGCTGCTTGAGACCGAGGTTGGCGAGGTTGTCCAGCAGGGTGGTGGTGTGGCGGTCGATGTTGTTCTCCAGGTGGAAGTTGAGGTCCCCGAGGAGCATGTAGTCAGCGGAGGGGAGGGCGTGAGGGCTGATGAAGTCGGCGATGTCTTCGCTGAATTGTGTGCGTGGTCCCAGGGGTATGTAGATGAGGGTGCCTCTGAGGGTGGTCTTGGGGTTGGTGTGGATCTGGAAGTGCAGGTGTTCGGCGGTTGTGAGGGTGTCGTCGGTGTTGGTCGTGATGCGGATGGTGTTCCTGTGGATGATGGCGATGCCTCCTCCGGTCTGGTTGCCGCGGTCCCTCCGGGTGATCTTGTATCCTTCCGGGATGGCGATGGCGATGTCGGGTGGTGAGGAGGCGTTCATCCAGGTTTTCATGAGGAAGGCGACGTCTGGTGATGTAGTGTCGAGCAGGTTCCAGAACTCCTCGGCGTGTCTGTGGACGGAGCGGGTGTTGAGCAGGATGCACTTCAGGTGGTTGGTGCTGGTTCTCGGCTTGGTGGGTGTGGGTGCCGTGCAGGTCCAGATGCAGGAGAGCTTGCAGGAGAGGCAGCTGAAGGGTCCGTGGGTGCGTCTCGAGGTGGCTCGGTAGCATCCAGGGTTCCGGCCGGTGTTGAGTGCGTTGAGTTCGGTGGCGTTGTAGGTCCGATGGGTGGGCTGGTGTCTGCGGGGGCCAGGGGTCTGGGCGCTGGGCGCGGTCCAGGCGCGGACGGGCGCAGACGGGCTTACCTTTGGCGCGCCTTCAGCACGCTTAGGGCGCGCCCGATGCGTGTCAATGCTGCGCGTTTGCCACTCTGCCATATGTGGAGAGTGGGGGGGCGGAGCGAAGGAGGAGCAGCTGGGAGGCGGAAGTGGGGCGGCGAATGGGAAGGGCGACAGAGGGAAGGTGGCGGGCCACAGGGGGCAGCGGCGGGGAGCGGGGAGGTGGCGGGAAGCGCGGCAGGGGCTGGGTGCGACAAGGGGAGAACAGAGGGAGAGTACAACAATCACAAAATTAAAACAACACGGGGCAGAGGGAGAAATACAGAAAACTAAACAAGGAGCAAGATCCACAGTCAAGAGATCAGGGCTATTACATTAAAAATATATAGCACTCCAACAAAGTAGTAGGATTATGATACTTTAATAACTTATAAATATATACAACGCAACAAAAACAGTAAACACGTGAATTTTTTTTTTTTAAAACAGAAGCAACAATGGTGAGTAGCGGTCTGTTGTGCGAATAGTCCGAAGGCAGCACAACGTGCTGAGTTCTGGACGGCACCCAGGTGCCGCACTGGTTTTGGTATCCTACAATGCTGCTCCGAAAAACGGCGTGGGGCGCCCCGGGGGGGGGGAGGGGGGGGAGGCGGCGTGAACGGGCCTCCTCAGGTGGAGGCTTGTCTGCTGTAGTGGGGCGCCCCTTTAGCGTTTCACTTGCCATTCAGCGGTTTTCCGTCCGCTTTTGCTGCACTGTGCCTCGTCAGTAGCGGTCTGTTGTGCGAATAGTCCCAAGGCAGCAGAACGCGCTGAGATCTGGACGGCACCCAGGTGATGTTCTTTACTTGCCGCACTGGTTTTGGCATCCTACAATGCTGCTCCAAAAAATGGTGTGGGGCGCCCCGGGTGGGGGGGGGGGGTGAGGCGGCGTGAACGGGCCCCCCAGGTGCAGGCCCGTCTGCTATAGTGGGGCGCCTCTTTAGCGTTTCACTTGCCATTCAGCGGTTTTCCACCCACTTTTGCTGCACTGTGCCTCATCCGCCATTCAGCTGTTTACCGCTCGCTCTTGCGGCTACAGCGTCTTGCTCACCATCTAGTTCCATAGGACTCTCAAAATGGCGGCCGGCTCTTCGGATTTGGGCCTGGTCCACTAAAATGGCCCTGGGACACCTTGGAACTCGGACGCTTGTCCGCTAGGGCTTGGGCACCATTCTCGAAAGCGTCCCCTCAGCCTTGAAGATTCTACAAAAGTCTTGGGGGCCCCCAACTCCCACAGGCTTCCGGTGGGGAGCGGCTGCCATGATTGCTTGCGGAATGGCCACGACGGAGCCACGAGATGGTGGTGCTCTCATGCTGACGCCAGCTTCAGTCTGAAACATCCAGAAACACTGTAGACTATCAATTCGATGAGTTCCGGTGGAGCCCCAACGTGACCCGGTAGGGAAGAACTTGCCCTCCCCTTTTTTGAGTGATGGTTCTTGTTGCCTGTCCCCTCTGTTGTCATCTAACGGAACCTTTTTGGATTGCCGAGTGAGAAAAAAAAGGTGGGGCTTTCAACGTTTGGGAAAAAAAATGTTTTAATCCAATGAAAAGTGTTATTTTTAGGTCATATGATCAAGCCTTCCATCATTAGGAAACCAAAATTAAAATGAACCAATGAAATTTTTATATACAAGTCACATGACCTGTTATGCGGCATAGGGCTATAAAAAGCGTAGAAAATCCGTTGGCCCATGAGGCGGCATCAGTAGCGGACCGATGTGCGAAAATGGCCGAAGGCAGCACAACGCGCCGAGATCCGGATGGCACCGAGGTGGTGTCCAGCAAGTTGCCGCACTGGTGTGGCCATCCTACAATGCTGCGCCGAAAGTCGGCGTGGGGTGCCCCATTGGCCTGTGAGGTGGCGTCAGTAAGTGGGGGCTGTTTGAGGACCTGACTGCATTGGAAAGCAATGTGATGCTGTGCCTCGCCCCCAAGATGGAGGCTCCTCGGCTGCAGTGGGGCGCCCCTTGGTGTTTCACTCGCTATCCAGCTGAGTTGCGTCCGCACTTGCGGCTACAGTAGGCCGAAGGCAGCACAACGTGCCGAGATCCGGATGGCACCGAGGTGGTGTCCAGCAAGTTGCCGCACTGGTGTGGCCATCCTACAATGCTGCGCCAAAAGTCGGCGTGGGGTGCCCGAAGGGGGGGGAGGCGGCGCAAACGAGCCTCTCCCGCTTCTCCAGGTGGAGGCACTTCATCTGCAGTGGGGCGCCTCTTAGCGTTTCACTCGCCGTCCAGCTGAGTTTCGCCCGCTCTTGCTGCTACAGCGATAGCCGGCTGCAGCAGGACTCTCAAAATGGCGTGCGGCTCTTTGGATTTGGGCCTGGTCCACTAAAATGGCCCTGGGACACCTTGGAACTCGGACGCTTGCCTGCTAGGGCATGGGCCCCATTTCCGAAAGCGTCCACTCTTTTGACTGATGGTTCTTGTTGCCTATCTCTTCTGTTGTCATTTAACGGAACCTTTTTTGACTGCAGAAAGGGGTTCTGGTCCGACCGCTGGTTGGTGGAGACATTTTGACTATATTCTGGTCCTGCCCGGCCTCGCCCAAAATGACGCCGGTATAAATGGGACTCGTAACTACTTGTTGTGTACTAGTTGCCCAGCCTTGATATCACGAGATACGTATGCAGTTTTGAAGCACATGGCGGGCGGGGACGAGTCCTGATTGAACATTTGGACATTCCTATTGATATTAAGTTCTGATGTGTTATTGATTACTGTACTATTGAAATTTTGAATTAACGTCATCCATGGTACTTGCCCGCAAATGTATATCGAGATAATTTTATTGTAACTGGCCCTGTCGTACTTTAATTATAAAATGTACGTCCACCGATTCCGCAACTGTTAGACACCTTAGTTCTTGCAACCTAATGGCCCGCCCGTTACGTTCTTCTACAGTGTAAATGTCCCCTCATCATATACGATTCCAGTTTGCTCCTTGGCCGGACCACGTGGTTATAGGCCCGTATTTGTATACTGACATTTTCACAATAAAGGTTTTTAGAACAAAACATGGTAGTAGTACTTACATTGGTAAAGTTTTGAATAATAGCCACTGTTTTCGAATCAGTAAAAGGCAAGTGAAATAAAGCAGTCCAATTACATGACGGTTAAAAGGTATAATACGCAGGAACGCAGTAAAGATAAATGGTCAAGGGCTGTTGTGTTTTCTACTCCTGCAACATAAAGTGATCGATAAGAATCTGATATTCATGCCTATCAGCGACTAAGACAGCAGGTCGAACCTCTTTTGCTCAACGGTTCCCTCATGGGACGAAGAAACGCCCTTTTTCTCGAAAAAGGAATATTTTACTTGCAGGATAGTTGTAAATTTCCCGAGAAAATACATTAGCCTGGAACATTGTTAGTGATAAACTGTAAATGCATCTGGGTCCTTTGCTTTACAAGTCAGAGTGAGAAAAAAAAAGTGGGGCTTTCATCATTTGGGAAAAAAAAATGTTCGAAAGCAATGAAAAGCGTTTTTTTTAGGTCATATGACCAAGCCTTTCATCATTAGAATAACCAAAGTAAAATGAACCAATGAAAAGTTTTATTAACAAGTCACATGACCTGTTATGCTTACGTTACGCGCTGCGCGCCGCGCTCTGGATCGCTTCCGGGAAGCTGCACCTCGCGCACCGGAGCACTTCCGGGTGCGCTAACGCGGTGCGTCATATGACGCATTACGCGACAACGCAGGCCCAGAATATAGTCAAAATGTCTCCACCAACCAGCGGTCGGAACACAACCCCTTTCAGTAGTCCAAAAAGTTCTGTAAAATGACAACAGAAGGGACAGGCAACAAGAACCTTCAGTCAAAGAGGGGAGGGCAAGTTCTTCTCTACCGGGTCACGTTGGGGCTCCACCGGAACTGATCGAATTGGTAGTCTACAGTGTTTCTGGATGTTTCAGATTGAAGCTGGCGTCAGCATGAGAGCACCCCGTGGTTACGTCGTGGCCATTCCGCGAGCAATCATGGCAGTCGCTCACCACCGGAAGTCTGCGGGAGTCGGGGGCCCCGGTGACTTTTGTAGAATCTTCAAGGCTGAGGGGACGCTTTTGGGAATGGGGTCCATGCCCTAGCAGTCAAGCGTCCGAGTTCCAAGGTGTCCCAGGGCCATTTTAGTGGACCAGGTCTAAATCCGAAGAGCCGGCCGCCATTTTGAGAGTCCTGTTGCAGCCGCCTATCGCTACACCGCAAGAGTGGGCGCAATTCAAGTGGATGGTGGGCGAGACGCTGTAGCCGCAAGAGTGGACGCAACTCAGCAGGTTGCGTGAAGCGCTGGGGTGTACCTGAAAAACCTCCACCTGGGGAGGTGGGGGAGGCTCGTTCGCGCCGCCTCTCCCTTCTAGTGCATCCCACGCCGTCTCCTGGCGCAAGAATATGTGATGGTCGGACTGGGGCACCGCAGGACGTGTGTTCAGGTCAAACGGATTGTGGGACAATGTTCAGAATGGAAGAGTCATCAAAAGGCATAAAGTTTCGCTTGATCCTGGGAGCCGGCCGCCTATGTTGGGGGCGATCTCAGGCCACACCAGGGCAACAAGACTTGGGGGAGGGGGTCGGAGCCAAGCGCCCCCTCCGAGTCCACGCCATCAAACCGCCTCTCGGGGGCCTCCGTCAAGCGGTTTAGGGAGGCACCGCATCACATTGTTTTCCAATGCAGTAAGGTCCACAAACAGCAAGGCAAGGCAGTGATATCAAAGCAACTCAGGGACCAAGGAGCATATGAAAATCTTACTATTGATGCTTGACTGAGGCCAAGGAGATCAGAGTGCATGAGTCTCATGCTTGATCGATTGAGCTAGCCGGATCAGGCAACAAAAAGGTGGTGGTGGGGGTGGCGGCATCAGCAAGGCATCCTCACACACAACTTGTCGGACATCAGCTCTGGATGTACTGGGGACGAGTCTTGGCGTATGGTGTCGTCCCCGTGCAATTTGCACAACGGTCCTCCACCCCTAGGCCGCCAGCTATGCTACCTCGACAGGAACAGTGTTGGATGTTGGAGCAGGCTGCCATGTAAATAGTTATTTAATAAAACGTTTTACCCTGTTACTTTGCTGGTGTGTTGTATATATTTATAATATTTGCATAGGGTTTGTCGTTATTTTGGGTGGGTTGGGCGGCGTAGCCGAGCTGTCTTGCAGCCATCATGGTGTCGAGCTCAGTTCCTCTCACTAGTTTCGTATTTCTCATGAGGGGTTGTTCCTAATGTTTCTATTTTAGCGAGGTCAAAAAGAGATCCCATTAGTGGCCTACTGATTTTGCTTGATTCCTTTTGTTTTTTAAAACGATTTTTCACTATCTGCAAAGATTAAACAGAGTATTGCGACTCTGTGCTTGTTTGTAAATAGAGAATGAACCAAAGAGAACCAATTCTAAAACAGTAAATGCTTGGATAACAATCAATCAAATGGAGAGAGAAGCAGGCACGACGGATAACAACGGGGGCAAAGGCCTGCATTACCTACCGTTCACTATCTGCAATGAGAGTATACTCCTAAAAAAACCTTGAAAATTCACTGAAAAAACCATAGGTTATAGACCATATATAGTTAGGGATTAGCATTTAAAAAACCTTATGTTACTCGCACAAAACCATTGAAATTCCCATATATAGTTAGTTGCAATAACTATTTGTCGCGCGCCCGCAATCCACTGCTGATGATGTCACATATTACATCATTCATGACATGGTCATGAATGATGTAATATGTGGTTTATAAGGTATATATAAGTAATATAAGGTTTTGTAAATGCTAATCTCTAACTATATATGGTCTATAACCTATGTTTTTTTCAGTGAATTTTCAAGGTTTTGTAAATGCTAATTCCTAACTATATAAGGTCTATAACCTATGTTTTTTTCAGTGAATATATATATATATATATATATATATATATATATATATATATATATATATATATATATATATATATATTACCTACTGGCGGTCGCCAGGAGGTGGTTATAGTTAGGATTGTTTTCTATAGGAAATCCGCAACATTCTATTGGGAATAACTTTGGCGCCGGTTGAGGAATCTGCCTGTAATTTTCTTAAATTTGCCTCGCTGCGCTCCGCTCCTTCCCTGAAAGTTTGGGTAGGGATTTGTCAAGCGGGGGCCGAGATAAAAGGGGGTTCCCAAAATGTGTTTTCCCCATGTTAATTTCCATAGGGCGCTTGGACTCACTTTTAGCCCGAACGGATGAATGGATTTCCACAAAACTGGTAGCCCGATGTGCCTTTGCTATGTCTCAAGATATGTGCTCCAGTGGATTTTGAGTAATTTAGGTTCAAAAAAATAAATATATCTGGGCGGAGCCTAACCACACATCTGATTGGCTGTCAGCACTTCATCCAAGAAGTGTTGGCAGCCATCTTGGGACCAATATACATGATAGCACCTCATTAAAAGCATTGTAGTTAATAGAGGGTTTTAGGACTTTAGTTACATTATAAATCATTTGTTGATGGTACCATACTCATTTTAGGAATTGTGGTGTGTTCTAAGGTGATTTTTGTTGTGACTTGATTACCTCTGATGCATCCTCTCCTTAGCTACTCAGCCAGGATGAATGTGGTGTCTGTGTGGAATGTTGGAGTGCCTGATGAGAGAGAGATTGGAATGTTGGTGTGCCTGCTTGTGTGGAGAATGACAGTTGGAGAGAGTGGGCTGAGTAGCCAAGATGCTGCTCCTGGTGGGACTACCTAAAGATCTTCATGAGACCTTCTTGTAACCTGTAACTTCTTATGAATAAACCCTCTACATGAAAATATACCTCCTGGCTACCTCGGTCATTACTACAAGTTTACTTACAACATTTTGACGACAGTCTTGAAGATACCCTACGTGCTACAGTCACAAGAATATAGGAGGTGAGAATACTTACAATTTTTTCTGAACTTTATTCACTCAAGAAACTAAGCAAAGCAACTTTTAAAATAAGTACAAGAAAAATAACGCCCTCCCGAGTCCCACCAGTGTCCTCCACCTCCTGGACAGCCTGCTCAGGGCGCTTCATGTTCCTTTTAAATTCAAGTTTCCTGCTTGCTGTGAAAATATATCTCTTTGTTTGGTGCCAACCCAGCTATAATCTCTGCGATCTGGACAGGCAAACCACTTATCTACCTTGATCTGGAATTCGCCTCAGAGACTTGATTTATTTTGCACCATTTGTATTTACATTTGAAGTAGTGCCATAACGGAGCCTGTGTCTTAGCAACGTGGTTATCTCTAGTACTTCAAGCTATTAACTGCCTGATTTCTTTTTGAAGTACAGTTCGAAGAATGCAACCTGCTGAATACAATACTTCGGCGAGGGAAAAAACTACCGATTATGTGCTTTAATTAGTTTCGGCTAGCTGTGTGCACTTAATTGGTACTGTTAGGCAAAGTCGTGTAAAACATTTTATTTTATTCAAAATTAACTTTGCCTCAGTCCTTCGTGTCCAATTGTTGCTAACTGCTGTTTTTGAATTTCGAAACACTGCCACGAGCTCAAGCACGCACTTACTGTTTTGAAGCTGAGAGATCCTTCAGCCTTCGCAGTCATCTCTTCACTGATGACGTTGTAGAATCTCCAAGTGCCTTGGTGGAAGGTTCGGTGCGCTCGCAGCGCTGTGGCAGCAGCAGACAGCATCAGACACTTTTAACCTCTGACCTGAAGCGTCACTGCGCAATGGCACGCAGCGTTGGTCGGACATTTTGTCATCTAGTTTCCATAAGTTATGGGAATACATCGTAACGACTCTGCTGTTTTGTTTCAAATTTTCTTCATCCTTGTGCGGCGCTTGGCGATTATTTACAGCAGCCTAGCATAAGTATCTCAGAAGATTGGAACAGACTTAACCACGCTGTGTCATGGTGAGAGCCTCATTGTCACGTAATTTTCCCACTCGCTGTTGTGCTTGTCCCTGATCTAGTCACTAGGAAACAAGCATCAGTCCGGTAGGCGAGTGAGGAATTAAAGTGGTTTTCACAAATAAACGTTTTTTTTTTATCTTTGAAGATTCTTTGCCTCCGTTTTGGATCGGGTGAGACACCGCTCACCAGCACCTTCTGGCTTTTGCTTGGAACTGCTACTTCAGACAGTTTTGACATGTGGAACAGATGATTTCGACATTAGTTATTATATTGTTGAAATACCTTGTGTACTTATTTCTCATTTCAGCACCATTTAAATGCACCTATGTCTTTACTTAATGCATAATTTTCACATTGATACCTTTCTATACAATGTTTAATGGTTTGCATACAGCTTACTTACTGTTTTGTTATTTGGCACCTGATTTTCATCTCATGTTACCTTGCAGTTATGAGTGTCATGCATAGTTCTTTAAGTACATTGTGTGTTACGTCAAGCGTACTGGGTCTGTATGGCTGAGATACCCGCCACCCCCTCTCAACACAATCCCCGAAAGGAGGAAAACCGGAAACAGTTCTTAAAGTTTTTGGATGTGGGATGGAGTAACCATCCCGGCCGTATTTATTAAAACAAAAAATTAACACATTAAACGTTTTATGTTATGTACAATTTCATTATCACATTGCGATGTTTGGCTAACCTTAACATATTCTCTAATACAGAGGTTCTCCTAGCCGAACTAGCATCCTACAAAAACATTCTCTAGAAACACTGAAATTGTACATCCTAACGTTTAAGGGCCAACGGCAAGGTCATAACCGGTGTCAAGATCCCTAACCAGACTTACCCCTCCCACTTGGGAGGGGCGACAGCACAGAGGCTTACCTCAAGTGCAACTACTAACAATTTCCCTTGACTTGACGGGGGCACTTAAGACTCGACGCCATTTAAAGGTCGTTCGAAGACTTGTGTGTGGTATCTAGAAGGTATCGTGGACCTCCCCCCACCCCACACAACTTACCGCATCTGCCGTCGCAGATGACACTGGCCCCGGGAAATTCCCCAGGAGGGGGCTGTAACCCCTCCTACAAAGGAAGGGGCCTTGACCGCCTTTCCTTTACTTCCGGCGACCCGCCCTTAGACGGGACCGCCTCCCCACTGAGGGGCCAATGGCCACCTCTCCCGAGCGCTCCCATCCGTGTTGGGTGACGCCCACTCATAGGGATCTACCAATTAGTGCTCACCGATCATGACCTTACCGCCTACCAAAAAATAAATACGACAATTCTTACTCAAACCTATGAAAACATTGGTCGCTACGACCGAAAGAACATGCATAAAATGCAACACTACATCAAATCATTTTAGTCATAACAACCTACACGATATTCACCACACTTTATTATGATCAACAACAAACTGATACTCTCACAGCCTGTAAACGAAATGGAAAGAACAAACTTATAAATTCACTTTATTGCACAACAACTTGCTGTCCTCAGGGGCTGGTGGGTGGGTCAAAATTGGCTCTTCGTTCCGTCCCGAGCTCACGTGTAGCGAGGAGGTGCAGCTTCGGAGCACAAGAACAAGAGGACGTCTTCTGATCTTGCGTCTCTTTTTATCCGTCTTCAGGGCGGGCGAAAACCCGCCCCTGCCTGCCCCTAGGGCGGGGCTGGCTACGTCGGTGTCTAGGCCAGCCCACTCTAGGGCGGGAAAAAGCGCGCCCCGGCTACGCCGCTTCGGGCATACCAGCCGAGACGCGCTTCCCGCCCCAAAATGGCTTCCCGGGGGGATCGAGGCACTCCGCCATACGTTCGGGGGGACCGAATGGTCGCCCCTTTCCATATGGCTGAGATACCCGCCACCCCCTCTCAACACAATCCCCGAAAGGAGGAAAACCGGAAACAGTTCTTAAAGTTTTTGGATGTGGGATGGAGTAACCATCCCGGCCGTATTTATTAAAACAAAAAATTAACACATTAAACGTTTTATGTTATGTACAATTTCATTATCACATTGCGATGTTTGGCTAACCTTAACATATTCTCTAATACAGAGGTTCTCCTAGCCGAACTAGCATCCTACAAAAACATTCTCTAGAAACACTGAAATTGTACATCCTAACGTTTAAGGGCCAACGGCAAGGTCATAACCGGTGTCAAGATCCCTAACCAGACTTACCCCTCCCACTTGGGAGGGGCGACAGCACAGAGGCTTACCTCAAGTGCAACTACTAACAATTTCCCTTGACTTGACGGGGGCACTTAAGACTCGACGCCATTTAAAGGTCGTTCGAAGACTTGTGTGTGGTATCTAGAAGGTATCGTGGACCTCCCCCCACCCCACACAACTTACCGCATCTGCCGTCGCAGATGACACTGGCCCCGGGAAATTCCCCAGGAGGGGGCTGTAACCCCTCCTACAAAGGAAGGGGCCTTGACCGCCTTTCCTTTACTTCCGGCGACCCGCCCTTAGACGGGACCGCCTCCCCACTGAGGGGCCAATGGCCACCTCTCCCGAGCGCTCCCATCCGTGTTGGGTGACGCCCACTCATAGGGATCTACCAATTAGTGCTCACCGATCATGACCTTACCGCCACAGGTCCGGATAGTTGACCGGCTATCCGGACCCCCCACAAAACTCCTACCTAAAGGTCATGATTTAACGCTTTTAACCAAGCTAGGAAGTCTCCTATGAGTAACTCATTCCCCACCCTCGACAAATGCACACCATCCCCCAAATACATACTGTCATCATTAATACAACTATGCGAGATCGAATGCAATGTCTTGGAACGGAACAACCTACTCACTTTGTTATTCAATTTTCTAACGGAATGATTCAAAGCAGGGATCGAGATAGCCCCCCGCCATATTTTTCGTGGGATCATATGAGACCACGCAATTATGCACCCCGGAACTCTCCTTGCTAACCAACTTACCGTGGAAAGCATAGCCTCCAGGAGAAGTCGTCTACCGGTGGCGACCAAATCATTGCCCCCCAAATGCACTATGACTATGGACGGCGGTGACCTCATCCGCTCTAACAAACCCTCAAAAAACTTCTGAAACTGGTCAATACAGAGACCGCCCCTTCCGTAGAAGGACACTCTGTACCCGTATTCCCCAGGTACGTGAATCATGTCACCTGCTTTGAATACGTCTGCGGCCCGTCTCACGTATGAGTGGCCCACGACCCACACCTCCTTCCTTACAGCCGGTGACGTGCGACCGCTGGCCTGGTGTTGGGTCGACTGCACAGTCCGCCCTGCCGCGTAGGCTTGCGCAACTGAAAACAAACGAAAGACAAGAAGCGTGAGAACATGATTACAGCCTCACAACATGTGCAATCGCACGTACCTCTTATAACAATTGGAGGACCAGCGCCCCACACGTTTCACTTGTTCCACATTAAGACCCCTGGCTGTAGCTTCAGTGGCAGCCCCTATTCGAAAGGAATGGGTCCCAAATTCGCCCGGGTCCAAGCCCGCTGCGGCAATGGCCATTGCAAGCACCCGCTGAAACTGAAACCTCGTCAGCGGGGTGGCGTCTGCATGCCTCAACAATGTCCCCCCCCATGATGCCACCCTTCGTGCTAGGTAATCTTCTAAGCACCGTACCGGACACATGGATGACTCGGGGTTCCTGCGAATGATCGTGCAGTCCCCTCTCCCATCTTGGTCAGTCTTGGACCTGAGAAAGGAGACAATCATCGCATCACCCCTGATCTGAACATGTTCCCTGCACAAGCCCCCCGACACATCCTGTTTATTCCTTGCAACTAGCTCACTAACTCTCATAGCCCCGTGAAACGCCAGCGTAAATGCAGTCCGGAACAAACAGGTCTCGAAAGGGGACGAGCATGTGTTAGGGAGTGTGGCCAGTAACTGGGACAACCTGTCTAGACCTATCGGTCGTCTTACGTCTACTCTGCGACCCTCTAGACGTTGCCACCCACGCAGCGCTTTTTGTACTGTAAAAGACGCGGTTGGGTCCAGGATGCCATGGGCCCTGGCAACAAAGGAAATGGCGGCACGATGCCTTTGGGCCGTTGCCACCGATTTCCCAGCCCTACGTAAGGACATCAGAAAAAGTACTACCCACTCTTCCTGACCCCAAAGTCCCCCTCTCTCTGCCCCCAAAAAGGCTAAATAGGCCTGGAACGCCCCTTCATATGCCTTCCTTGTCCTGGGTGCTAGACTCTCTCCCACGAGGTGACGAAGTTCGGGGCACCGAGAGACCAGAGAGCTTCGGGGAAGGGTGCCGGCTCCGGGTCCGCTGAAGGGAGGAAACCCGAGAAAGCCTGTATGTGAAAACGAGACAGTGCATCAGCAGCCTGATTCATCACCCCTGGGACATGTTTTGCTCTGAATACCACGTTCAGTTGCATACACAGTAAGACAATTTCTTTGAGCAGCCTCAAAATCAATTTACAACGAGCTGCCTGACTATTGATGCATTCTACTACGGTCATATTGTCGGACCAGAACACAACAGAATGATCTCTGAACCCTTCTGGCCAGGTTCTCAGGGCCACCAGAATGGGAAATAGCTCAAGGAAAGCGATGTTACTCGTCAGCCCCTTCTCGTGCCACCATAGGGGCCACTTTTTTGCCGACCATTTTGTGCCGAAGATGGCGCCAAAACCTACGCTTCCTGCTGCATCTGTCCATAGCCCAAGCTCTTCGGAGGACACGGCTGGCTTGTTCCAGACGACTCGGCCATTGAAGTCCGCCAAGAAAGCTAACCAAATCCGCATGTCCTGGCGGACCTCAGCCGATAACCTTGTGCGATGATGACCCTCCTTTAGGCCAACCATCGCTTGGGCAATTGAGCGGGAAAAAGGGCGAGCCATTGGTATCACCCTCAAGGCAAAGTTCAACTTTCCCACTAATTGTTGCAACTGATGCAGTGTAACTTTGGATGCATTTAAACATACTTGGAGGGCTGCCCTGAATTTCGACACTTTACCAGCTGGTAAACGGAAGCACCCCTCCCTTGAGTCCAACTCGATCCCCAAAAACTCGAGGCAAGTCGTGGGACCCATAGTTTTACCCGGTGCCAATGGCACGCCAAGATGACCCATCAACACACAGAATTCAGCTAAGGCCTGGGCACATTCGAGATTACCGGCAGGGCCAAGGAACAAAAAATCGTCAAGGTAGTGCATTACATTTCGGAAACCCGTTCTCTTAGTGAACACCCATTGCAGGAAAGTACTGAATTGCTCAAAGTAGGCACATGATATAGAGCATCCCATTGGCATACACCTATCCATGTAAAATGACCCCTGGAACCCGAATCCCAGAAGACGCTGATCGTCTGGGTGTACCGGGAGCAACCGGAACGCTGACTCGATATCAGATTTCGCCATCAACGTCCCGTGCCCCAGGCGATTCAAGATGGCTACTGCCTCATCAAAAGATGCGTATCGCACCGAACAAACTTCTGGATCAATTGCGTCGTTCACCGAAAGACCATGTGGGGCAGACAGATTATGGATCAAACGAAACTCACCCGGGTCCTTCTTGGGGACCACCCCTAACGGAGAACAAACGAAATCCGGTACCGGGGGTACACTAAACGGGCCGGCGACCCGTCCCCGGCTAACCTCTTTCTGAATTTTCCCTTGAACTACAGATGTATGTTGTAAAACGGAAAGTTGATTTTTGCACATCCCGACACCCTGAAAGTCCCCTACCGGGATGCGGAAACCATGTGTAAAACCGTTCCGTAGCACCCCGGCAGAAGCACGATCCGGGTATTCGCTGAGCCAGGGAATCATTGCCAAGGTATCAATCGGGGTTGGTAAAGGCGCCCCTCGGCCTAGCTTAGACCTGTTTGGCGCCTCCCTTACCCCCATTTTCACTCGTTCTGGCTCTGCACGATGACTCAGGATGGGATGACCCACACGTACTACATTCGTGCTTGAATTTACACGATCCCGGAGGCCTGGTACATTTCCCCTTGTTGAAATTAAAACAGAAACCCTTTCTCCCTGTATTGCCTGCGGGCCTCGACTGGTCGTCGGTGCTCGTACTTTGTCTAAAGGGCGTCCCCACATTTTGGCGGGAGTAATCAACAACATTGCTCCCGACCAATGGCATTCTTAACATTCCCGATTCTTTCATTCTATCCCATGTTAAAGAATCGTAACAATCCCAAGTCAAACTCTTGTTATGTTCCTTTTCTTTCCTGAACAGATTGTCATAACAAAACCAATGGTTACCTTGATACGCTGTCGAGTAACCCATAATTCGTGATTGATAAACGGGAAACTCAGGACGCAACTCGGGCCTACGTTCCCCCAAAATCGATGTGAAAATACCCCATGCATTGCCCCAGTTGCCAATGTTCTCATTTACCTTAAAGGCGGCCATTTTTGCGCGCCAAACACTCGGATGCATTAGATCCTTCTGACTTTTCACATGCTCCACATCATAATGATCAACAAGCAAGGAAAAAATATTCACGTACTCCCCTGCCCAGATCTTTTCCTTTATAGCTAAAGGCACATGTTGTCCCAATCTCTCTCTACGAGAGGGTGCTGACTCGTCCCTTGCAATCGGCAATGGCCGCTTACCTGAACCGGACGCAGCTTCTGCCGCTTGCGGCTTGTCTATCCCCGCCAACGGCGTAGCCACTCTAGCTGCCTCTCTCTTCTCACGAAGCCCTTTTATCAACGCCTGTGCCTCGGCAGCCGTGGCGCCATCACTACTATCCCCCAACCATGCCGCTAGCTGTGCTGCCAGCTCGGGGGGCATGTCTTCCTTGGATGTCGGGGTGACGACAACGGGGATTGGATTCCCCTCCATCGGTACTGGGGTCGGCGCCTCGAGCGGGGCAGAGGGAACCGGGACGTCCCCACCGGCTGGAACCCTTCTCGGCCTCTTAGGTCTCCCTCCAGCCGGCGCAGGGCCCGAACCCTCCTCCCCATCTCGCTCCGCCAACCGTTTCTTTATGTCGGACACCTCTTTGCAAAGGGCCCGCACCATCTGGTCGGTCGTCATTCTCTTTGCGCCTTTCTTGGGCATCTCTCCGAGGAAGTATCTAGAAGACAAAGAAAAAGATCAAAACACTCAAAATTGGCTCTTCGTTCCGTCCCGAGCTCACGTGTAGCGAGGAGGTGCAGCTTCGGAGCACAAGAACAAGAGGACGTCTTCTGATCTTGCGTCTCTTTTTATCCGTCTTCAGGGCGGGCGAAAACCCGCCCCTGCCTGCCCCTAGGGCGGGGCTGGCTACGTCGGTGTCTAGGCCAGCCCACTCTAGGGCGGGAAAAAGCGCGCCCCGGCTACGCCGCTTCGGGCATACCAGCCGAGACGCGCTTCCCGCCCCAAAATGGCTTCCCGGGGGGATCGAGGCACTCCGCCATACGTTCGGGGGGACCGAATGGTCGCCCCTTTCCATTTTTACTTGTGCTATGTTTTTTCCAGGTTGTGGTGCCTTAGTGAGAGTTTAAGTCATGATTAGTTTGTTTTTATGGCAAGTATTTTCTTGACGCTAGTACTTCTACTTAGGGGATTTATTGTTTAGGAGATGGTCTCCTTATATTTATTATATTCTTTCAGTGGGGGTAGTGCACACCCTTTTCACTGATTTCATTTCCCTTAGTTTTGCAGGTCTAGCAGCTTAAGCCTTACTTACTCCTCACTCTCACATCACCATTTACATGTGCTCATGTAACAGTACGTCTTGCTTTATTTCTATTTACAGATTCTTGTGTTCACTTATTAGTTTGTTGTACCCAATGGGCATTTTGCGCTGTGGGCAGTGTACCCACCTTTGTTTTCTTTTTAGCGCTTTGGGCAGTGTACCCATCTTTGGATTTGTTGCGCTATGGGCATTGTACCCATCTTTGTTTTTTTGCGCTATGGGCAGTGTACCCATCTTTGGATTTGTTGTGCTATGGGCAGTGTACCCATCTTTGGATTCGTTGTGTTATGGGCTGTGTACCCATCTTTGCATTTGATGCGCTATGGGCTGTGTACCCATCTTTGCATTTGTTGCGCTATGGGCTGTGTACCCATCTTTGGATTTGTTGCACTATGGGCTGTGTACCAATCTTTGGATTTGTTGCGCTATGGACTCTGCACCCATCTTTGGATTTGTCGTGTTGTGGACAGTGTATCCACCTTTAGTTTTGTTGCGCTATGGGCAATGTACCCATCTTCAAGTGTTATGCGCTATGGTTTCTAATTCTTACTTTATTTTGGAAATGTAATGTGCAATGAGCAACTTTCTTTGTTCATGCGCGATGGGGTCTGTATACTACACCTGCCTGGTTAGTTAACCCCATATAATCAAATATCTGTAATGTTTACATTACTTTCTTGCTTCTTTCTCTTCATCATATTTTTCTCCTTTTTATTCTACTTTCTCTTTTCTCTGTACCTTAATTTTGATGAATGAATGAATGAATGAATGAATGAATGAATAAAATATTTAGTAAAGCGCGCGATGGCCGAGCGGCTTCCTGGCGCTGGGGACCTGATCAAGAACTCGGCAGAGGGGACTCAGGGAAGATTAGGAGGGGAATGCCTGAAGAAAGAGGAAGGTTTTAAGGGCTTTGCGAAAGTGGGAGTAGATGGGAATGGAGCGAATAGAGAGAGGAAGGCTATTCCAGAACTGGGGGGCAAGGACTGAGAATCGGGTTCCCCCGGTTCTGGATTTGCGGAAACGAGGGGTGTGAAGAAGAGAGAGAGAGGAAGAACGGAGGGTGCGGGCAGGGGCATGAGAAGAGACAAGAGTGTTGATGAACAGGGGCGCGGAGCGAGAGTGAGCCAAGAATGCTAGACAGGCCAGTTTGAAAAAGGATCTGAGACGAACAGGGAGCCAGTGAAGTGATTTAAGAGCCGGGGTGATATGAGAGGATTTGGGGAGGGAGAGGATAAGACGAGCAGCTTGGTTTTGAATGGCCTGTAGGCGGCGAGATTCGTAAGCAGGTATGCCCACGTACAGGCCATTCCCATAGTCAAGGCGAGAGATGACGAGGGCCATGACTATGGATTTGAGAGCGTCAGAGGAGAAGAAGCGGGAGATTTTCCGGATTAAACGGAGGGAAAGAAAGCAGGAGGACACAACAGAGCTGATCTGACTGTGCATGGATAAGTCATGACTGACTTTGATGCCAAGAGTGCGGACAGAAGAAGAGGGAACAGGGGGGGGACCAAAAGAGAGGGGCCAATGTGCGGGAGTCCAGGGGTTAGAAGAGCCACCGGTGAGAACAAGTTCAGTTTTATCTGGATTGAGCTTCAGTTGGTTAGCGCACATCCAGTCAGAAATGAAAACTAAAGTGGAACAGAACTTGGGAAGAGAGTCAGGGGAGGAAGAAAGATCGAAGACGAGCTGAAGGTCATCTGCGTAGTTATACACAGAGACCCCCAGCTCAAGAAGAGAAGTGATGAGGGGGTGAATATAGAGATTGAAGAGGAGAGGGGAGAGAGAAGAGCCTTGGGGAACTCCACAAGTGACAGGACGGGGAGGAGCGGAAAAACCGGAGAGATGAACTGCCTGGGACCTATCCTGAAGGAAGGACGCCAGCCAGGAAAAGGCCACGCCCCGAATGCCCGCTGCGCTGACACGGTCGAGAAGGATGGCATGGTCGACCGTGTCAAACGCAGCGGACAAGTCGAGAAGGACCAGAGCTTGGGGGAGATTGGAGTCAGCCTTCCCCTTAAGCTCATCCAAGACTGCGAGGACCACCATCTCCGTGGAGTGGCCCGGGCGAAATCCTGCCTGGTGGGATGCAAGGAGGCTGTTCTCCTCAATGTAAGAGGAGAGGCAAGAAGTGACATGAGCCTCGAGGATCTTGCCAAGGTAGGGAAGGAGAGAGATGGGACGGAAATTGGAGGGAAGAGAGGGATCTAAACCAGTTTTCTTTAAAATCGGAAGGACTATGGCAGATTTGAAAGAGGAGGGGACAGATCCAAGAGCCAGAGAGGAGTTAAGGAGGGCAAGAGGAGGTCCAGAGCAAGTGGTGAAGAGGGTTTTAAGGATGCGTGCTGGCGCGCAATCCATGGGGGAACCGGACTTGATTTTGATCAGTAGATTTAGAAATAGTTCAGTGGAAAGAGGAGGGAAGGAGGAGAAAGAGAAGGGAGGATAGATGGGAAGACAGGTGGGGCGGGGTTGTGGCAGTGTGGGAATGTTGGCTTTGATCTTAACGATCTTATCAATAAAAAAATCGTTAAGTGAAGAACAGAGGGACTGTGAGGGAACCGGACTGGGGGTGGAGCGATCAGAGGTGGCAAGATTGTAGACCAGAGAGAAGATTTCACGGGATTTGTTATTCGCGAGAGCTACTCTCTCAGAGAAATAGGCGGTTTTAGCCGCCAGGATCGCTTTTTTATATTCAGCAAGGAGTGATTTGTATTTGGCGCGCAACAAGGGGCAATAGTTCCGTCTCCAGTGGCGTTCCGACCGCCTTAGGTCGAGTTTAAGAGTTTTAAGTTCTGGAGAGAACCATTTGTGCGCGTCATGAGGACGCAACGCCTTGATCTTTTTAAGCGGAGCGACAAGGTCGCAGGAGGAGGAAAGCCATGTGCCAATGGCATTGACCTGAGAATCAAGAGAAAGATTGGTGAGGGTAGGGACAGATGAAGCCAAAGTGAGCGAGAGAGAGTCAAGGTCCGTTCGATTCCAATTGCGGGCTGAGATGTTCTTAGGGAGGGGAGGCTTGTCAACCACTCCCAGGTGGATGGCAAAAGAGATGGAAAAATGATCCGACCAGACGCATGGGGAAACAAGAGGGGGTGAAACAATGGGGCGGGAGGACCAGATTTGGTCCAAGATGTGACCCTGGACATGAGTGGGAACTGAGATATGAGAAGTGAAGTTTAGGCATTGGAGAGTGCCTAAGAAATCTTTCGAGGGAAGGTCTTCCCTGGGGTCGCCCGGCCAATAATTAAAGTCGCCGAGCAATAGGACGGAAGAATTATTGACCACAAGGGTGGCCATAAGGTCCTGAATGGAGGCTACAAAAGAGGGCATAGATTGAGGAGGACGGTACACAAGGACAACAGTGAGGGGGGCAGGTAGATTGAGAGAGCGGGCCACTAGGTAGTCCACATTAGAGATAGGGGGGTAATTAAGAAGTTGGAATTTGAGGGTTGACCGAATGATCATCGCCACCCCTCCCCCCACCTTGCCGTCCGGACGATCAGCCCGGAGGGCATAATAGGTGTCGGGAAGAATGGCTAAGAGGTCGGGAAGGGAGTCAGCGGTGAACCAGGTTTCGGTCAAAAAAAGGAAATCTGGGGAGTCGGAGGTAAGAAGATTAAAGAGAGCCGTCTGATGTTTGGCCGCTGAGCGGGTGTTAAGCAGTATGGCAGAAGCAGCGGCAGAGGCAGAGAGGGAGGAGGAATAGGAGGCAGAGGGGGGATCAGCAGCTAGGGGGGTAGTGCTGGTGGGGCTAGAAAGAAGCGGAGTCAAGTGAGGGGGAGGAGAGACGAGAATACCAAGTGTGTCAAGGTGGCGCAAGAGTGGAGGTGGAAGTGGGGAAACAGCATTGAAAGCTAGGAGTTGTGCGGAGGTATAAGCTACAAAAAGGGCAGGGGGTGTGGCCCCTGGTCCCGGCCTGTCGCGGACGGGCGCAGACGGGCTTAACTTAGGCGCAACTTCGGCGCGCCTTCGTCGCGCCCGCTGCGCGCGTCCGCTGCGCGGCCGGGACTGGGTAACCATTAAGTAGCGACACATGGGGGAAAGAGTCCGGGGGTGTGGCAAGGGGGGAGGGGCCAAACAACTGCAGCGCCGAGCCCAGACCCGCCCAAGATGGTGGAGCCGCCCGTCCCACTCCAAGAGTCAGCAGGGAGGGGGCGATCAGCGGTGGCGGTCTGGGTCAGCGAGCAGGACAGGAGCAGCCAGGAAGAGCAGAAGCGCTGGCTCCGTAGCGCCAAACAGCGAAGCAGGTAGGCGGGCTAAGAACAAGTAGACAAATGTCCAAGTAATTTTAAAAGCAGCGTTGCTCCCGGAGACGCCTCGGGAGTTCTGGTGAGATGCAGGATAGGCGCGCTAGCAGCTGACCGCCTAAAGTACTTGACGAGGGGGGAGGGGCCAAAGAACTGCAGCGCCGAGCCCAGACCCGCCCAAGATGGTGGAGCCGCCCGTCCCACTCCAAGAGTCAGCAGGGAGGGGGCGATCAGCGGTGGCGGTCTGGGTCAGCGAGCAGGACAGGAGCAGCCAGGAAGAGCAGAAGCGCTGGCTCCGTAGCGCCAAACAGCGAAGCAGGTAGGCGGGCTAAGAACAAGTAGACAAATGTCCAAGTAATTTTAAAAGCAGCGTTGCTCCCGGAGACGCCTCGGGAGTTCTGGTGAGATGCAGGATAGGCGCGCTAGCAGCTGACCGCCTAAAGTACTTGACGAGGGGGGAGGGGCCAAAGAACTGCAGCGCCGAGCCCAGACCCGCCCAAGATGGTGGAGCCGCCCGTCCCACTCCAAGAGTCAGCAGGGAGGGGGCGATCAGCGGTGGCGGTCTGGGTCAGCGAGCAGGACAGGAGCAGCCAGGAAGAGCAGAAGCGCTGGCTCCGTAGCGCCAAACAGCGAAGCAGGTAGGCGGGCTAAGAACAAGTAGACAAATGTCCAAGTAATTTTAAAAGCAGCGTTGCTCCCGGAGACGCCTCGGGAGTTCTGGTGAGATGCAGGATCTATTATCGATAGATCGATTTGATTTATTCGAATGTTGTACTTGCAATGTTTTACATTTCTTGCAATGTGTAATTATTTCTATTAATTGTTTTTTTCCTTAAGGGAAGGGGATGTGCTATCTTGAAGCTTTTTACACTGTAGCTTTTTGCACTGTTTCACCCTCCCTTCTTTCCAGTTTCTTTGTTCTACTTATTCATTTCTTTCTTCCCTGCCACACTACTTTCATTTTTCTTTTCTTGCAGCGAAGTTGTAGATTATTGTTGTTCATTGTTCGCCAAGGGAAGGGGATGTGTTGTAACTTGATTACCTCTGATGCATCCTCTCCTTAGCTACTCAGCCAGGATGAATGTGGTGTCTGCGTGGAATGTTGGAATGCCTGATGAGAGAGTGGTTGGAATGTTGGTGTGCCTGCTTGTGTGGAGAATGACAGTTGGTGTGAGTGGGCTGAGTAGCGAAGATGCTGCTCCTGGTGGGACTACTCTTTGACTTCCCTTTGGACTTCCTTAAGACCTTCATGAGACCTTCTTGTAACCTGTAACTTCTTATGAATAAACCCTCTACATGAAAATACACCTCCTGGCTACCTCGGTCATTCCTACAAGTTTACTTACAACAATTTTACCATGTGAAAAAGCCTTCTGCTGTGATATCATGAATCATGTTTGAAAGAAAACTAATATCTCATGATTTTCCCACAGTGGTTTGGAAGGGGATCTATAAGCTAAACTGAAAGCATATTTTCTGTAAATTCACATTATCTTTCTCAGTCATGTGAGAATGAAGTCTGACATTCTCAGTAAAACATGTACATCCAACAAGGACAGAGACTGTCAGTTGATTCCTTTGTGTTCTACTGCAGCCTCCTAGAGTGTTCTAAAGAACAACTAGAGCGCTAACAGTCCTACTTATTACAAAGGTATAGCACACCTGAAGCCATCGTGATGGGAATAAAGTGGTAACTCTTAAAACATTTAATTTAAAAAGGAACAAAATGAGGGGGTATATTATGCCATAGAAAATATTATTAGTGCTGCAGAAAGAAAAATTAGGGCACATTTTGAGTGACTTCTCAAATCCTCTTCTATTTCATTAAAAAATTCTGACATGCAGTCTCCCAAAATGGCCACCAGAGACAAAAGAGCCTAAATGTAGCCCAAATATCACCCAGATGTAGCCCAAGTATAGCCCAATGACAGAATGTCCCAGAGTGTTCTAAAGAACAACTAGAGCGCTAACAGTCTTACTTATGACAAAAGTATGGCACACCAGAAGCCATCTTGATTGGAATGAAGTGGTAAGTCTGAAAACATTTAATTTAAAAAGGAACAGAATGAGGGGGTTCATTTTGCCATAGAAAGTATGATTAGTGCTTCAGAAAGAAAAATTAGGGATCATTTTGAGTGACTTCTCAAATCCTCTTCTATTTCATAAAAAAAATTCTGACATGCAGACTGAAACATGCACTTTGAATACCAGCAGCAGACTTCCCTGGTGAGCAGTAGCTTTACTACAGTGATCTAATGAGCAACTAGAGTGCTAACATTCAGAATTTATGGCAAATGTGTGACACATCTGAATGTCTTCTTGATGGAACCAAAGTAAACAAGCATTGAAAATGCAATAGATCTCGCCCTCGTTTAAGTTAAAGCCATTCTGTTTGTAATGAGGTGGCTTTTTAGCATTGCTTTTATTAGTGTTTTTTAAACTTTCATGTAAATAACATGCATCTGTATGCATATATGTATATGTATGCATGCATTTATATTTGTATTTATATAGATATACAGATTATATATGTTTATATATGTATGTATATATATATACATACACATACATATATATAAATGCATATGCATATATATGCATATATATATGTGTATATGTGTGCGTGTAGAGAGAGGTAGAGAGGTAGAGGTGTAGAGGTAGAGAGGTAGAGAGGTAGAGGTAGAGAGGTAGCGGTAGAGAGGTAGAGACTAGTAGAGAGAGAAGTAGAGAGAGGTAGAGAGGTAGAGAGTAGAGAGTGAGTAATAGAGAGTAGAGAGTGAGTAGTAGAGAGTAGTAGAGAGCAGTAGAGAGAGTAGCAGAGAGTGAGTAGTAGAGAGTAGTAGAGTGAATAGTAGAGTGAGTAGTAGAGAGTAGTAGAGAGTGAGTAGTAGAGAATGAGTAGTAGAGTGAGTAGTAGAGAGCAGTAGAGAGTGAGTAGTAGAGAGTAGTAAAGAGTGAGTAGTAGAGAGTAGTAGAGAGTGAGTAGTAGAGAGTGAGTAGTAGAGAGTAGTAGAGAGTGAGTAACAGCGAGAGAGAATAGTAGAGAGTAGTAGAGAGTGAGTAGTAGAGTGAGTAGTAGAGACTAGTAGAGAGAGAGTAGTAGAGAGTGAGTAGTAGAGAGTAGTAGAGAGTGAGTAGTAGAGTGAGTAGTAGAGAGTGAGTAGTAGAGAGAGAGTAGTAGAGAGTGGGTAGTAGAGAGTGAGAAGTAGAGAGTGAGTAGTAGAGAGTAGTAGAGAGTGAGTAGTAAAGAGTGAGTAGTAGAGAGAGAGTAGTAGAGATTGAGTAGTAGAGAGTAGTAGATAGTGAGTAGTAGGGAGTGAGTAGTAGAGAGAGAGTAGTAAAGAGTAGTAGAGTAGTAGAGAATGAGTAGTAGAGAGTGAGTATTTGAGAGTAGTGGAGTAGGAGAGAGTAAGTAGTAGAGAGTAGTGGAGAATATTCCAAAGTTTGGCACAGCACCACTTGCACAATAAGTCCAATCAAATCATATCACTTAGAGTCCTTATTGAAGCGCTGAATCTTGGTGTATATTCAAATGCTTTTATTTTCCTTAAGTTTATGTACCACAGCCAGCCGAAACGTTTCGTTCTGTACAACAGAACTTCTGCAGGGCGTTCTTATTTCCTTCAAGTTATGTCGGTATCCTGTTGTCATATAACTAGATATTTCTTCCAAATGTTAGACGAGACATAAGTACATTCTTATTCAAAGTGACTAGGTTTCAATTTTACCCACACAATTCGGGCAGACTTGAGTAATTTATAGCATCCTCAAAGTCAGTCTTTCAAAAATTCCAAAAGTATAGGACATGATAATCCAAATCCAAATGTTTCTCAAGAAAAGTCATTTTCAATCGTTCGGAATATCGGTGTTTGGGCAGATATGACCCAGGGCCCCTCAGTGGCTCTGCGCGTTTGCAGAGGGGAATTAGTCCCCCCTCTGCAAACGCGCCAGTGGCCTGCGTTGCAGAGAGGTGTAAAAGGGGCATAGCCTCATTACACCTCTGTGCAATGCAGCCCCCTGGCGCATACTGGAGGTTCCAGGTGGGCTAGTTGGCCGCCAGGGACCCCTAGTATGCAAGGGGAATTAGTTCCCCCTCTTCAAACATGCACGGGGGTGCGTTGCAGAGAGGTGTAAAAAAGGGTGTGGCCTCATTACACCTCTCTGCAATGCAGCCCCCTGGCGCATACTGGAGGCTCCTGATGGGCTAGTTGGCCCCAGGGACCCCCAGTATGCAAGGGGAATTAGTTCCCCCTCTTCAAACATGCACGGGGGCTGCGTTGCAGAGAGGTGTAAAAAGGGGCGTGGCTTCATTACACCTCTCGGCAATGCAGTCCCCTGGTGCATACTGGAGATTCCTGGTGGGCTTTCAGGTCTTATATAGTTAGGAATTAGCATTAAAAAACCTTTGAAATTCACTGAAAAAAACATAGGTTTCAGGCCTTATATAGTTAGGAATTAGCATTTAAAAAACCTATGAAATTCACTGAAAAAACCATAGGTTTCACACCAGTTATAGTTAGGAATTAGCATTTAAAAAACCTATTAAATTCACTGAAAAAACCATAGGTTTGACACCAGTTATAGTTAGCTGGAAATTTTACTGACATAAAACCATTGAAATTCCCACGTTGTAGTTAGTGGGACTCACTATAACTTGCGCGCCTGCAATGCACTGCTGATGACGTCACATATTACATCACTCATGACATGGTCAGTGACATCACTCATATCAGCCGTCTTCAGCCAGGATAGGTTGACTCCAATGGAGTGGAGAGCATGGGACTCACGTCTGAGCATACCCATCCCGCTCGGGGTGACAAATGCAAAAACAAGAGTTGATGGACAGATTGCAGAACAATGTCATACATTCACCCCAGTACAGAGATCTGGGCCTGAATGCATTGTTTTTTTGCACTCCACACCACCCCAGTTCAGACATGGCCATATGCAAATCAGCCTTGACCCTGGGCCTCATGGGAACAGTCCAGCCCGAACTGCCAAGCCATGTCTTTCCTGGACTGGAATCAAGCATCCTCAGACCGGTTTCTGGCTATCAGCCGTCTTCAGCCAGGATAGCTTGACTCCAGTGGTGTGGAGAGCATGGGACTCACGCCTATGCATACCCATCCCACTCGGGGTGACAAATGCAAAAACAACACTTGATGGACATAATGCAGAACAATGTCATACATTCACCCCAGTACAGAGATCAGGGCCTAAATTCATTGTTTATTTGCACTCCACACCACCCCAGTTCAGACATGGCCGTATGCAAATCAGCCTTGACCCTGTCCTCATGGGAACAGTCCAGCCCGAACTGCCAAGCCATGTCTTTCCTGGACCGGAATCAAGCATCCTGGGACCGGTTTCTGGCTATCAGCCGTCTTCAGCCAGGATAGCTTGACTCCAGTGGTGTGGAGAGCATGGGACTCACGTGTGAGCATACCCATCCCACTCGGGGTGACAAATGCAAAAACAGCAGTTGATGGACAGAATGCAGAACAATGTCATACATTCACCCCAGTACAGAGATCTGGGCCTAAATCCATCGTTTGTTTGCACATGGAAACTCATGCCAAGAGAGTGGCAGGCACCTGCTATGGTCGCCTGCGTTCCCTTAAACCTATCCTCGGATTCTTTGAGCCATGCATCCGCCAGACTATAATTCAGGCCCTAGTCTTATCCCATCTAGACTACTGCAATGTCCTGATGCTAGGTTCTAACTTGACGGTGATAAACAGACTTCAGAGAGCTCAGAATGCCGCGGCGCGCACTCTATTCGCTCTGCCAAAAAAATGCCACACCTCCCCTATCCTCCATCGGTTACATTGGCTTCCCGTTAAACAACGTATCCAGTTCAAAAGCCTTTGTCTAATTCATAAAATCCTGTATAACACCGCCCCTCAAACCTTGCTGGGACTCTGTTCCTTCTATGTCCCCTCGCGCGCCCTTCGTTCAGCCGACCTGTCACTGGCACGCACGACTAAGATCCGCAGGTGCCGAGCTGGTGGTCGTTCTTTTAGGCATCTGGCGCCGAAGCTGTGGAATTCGATCCCCCTTGGGGCTCGGGCCACTTCTAACCACCTGCTGTTCCGCAAACAGATTAAAACTTGGCTGTTCTCTTCCATCTAGCTCCACTTTCTCTGTTGTGTTGCACTGCTTCTAGGTATGTCCGCAGCGCTGGGACGCCCCATTGCTGGGGTAGCCATGCGCTATATAAGCAGAATTAACATAACATAACATAACACTCCACACCACCCCAGTTCAGACATGGCCATATGCAAATCAGCCTTGACCCTGTGCCACATGGGAACAGTTCAGCCAGAAGTGCCAAGCCATGTCTTTCCTGGACCGGAATCAAGCATCCTGGGACTGGTTTCTGGCTATCAGCCGTCTTCAGCCAGGATAGCTTGACTCCAGTGGTGTGGAGAGCATGGGACTCACGTCTGAGCATACCCATCCCACTCGGGGTGACAAATGCAAAAACAACAGTTGATGGACAGAATGCAGAACAATGTCATACATTCACCCCAGTACAGAGATCTGGGCCTAAATCAATTGTTTTTTTGCAATCCACACCACCCCAGTTCAGACATGGACATATGCAAATCATCCTTGACCCTGTGCCTCATGGGAACAGTCCAGCCCGAACTGCCAAGCCATGTCTTTCCTGGACCGGAATCAAGCATCCTGGGACCGGTTTCTGACTATCAGCCGTCTTCAGCCAGGATAGCTTGACTCCAGTGGTGTGCAGAGCATGGGACTCACGTCTGAGCATACCCATCCCACTCGGGGTGACAAATGCAAAATCAACAGTTGATGGACAGAATGCAGAACAATGTCATACATTCACCCCAGTACAGGGATCTGGGCCTAAATCCATCGTTTTCTTGTACTCCACACCACCCCAGTTCAGACATGGCCATATGCAAATCAGCCTTGACCCTGTGCCTCATGGGAACAGTCCAGCCCGAACTACCAAGCCATGTCTATCCTGGACCGAAATCAAGCATCCTAGGACCGGTTTCTGGCTATCAGACGTCTTCAGCCAGGACTGCTTGACTCCAGTGGTGTGGAGAGCATGGGACTCACGTCTTAGCATACCCATCCCACTCGGGGTTGATTGCTTTTAATCACCCTTATGTTACGGAGGGTAGCTGATCTGCAGGGTTTGATAGCGACCGTGCAGATGGGATGTTTGGCACTCAAGTCTGATGGGCAGGGTGTAACTAGGAATGCGTTGTAGTCTTGCAGGATGACAAGTATATCCTTTTTAGTGAGGTCTAGCGGATTTGGTGTGGCGAGAGTAGAGTTGTAGGAGAGGACCAGAGCTAGGGTTCACTCCTCCGATAGGTGGCAAGGATGCTTACGAGGGCAAAGATGCCTCAAGGGTAGAGGTAGTGGGTGGTTGGTGAGCTCTGTGATAAGAGGGGGGTGCGGTTGAGCAGGGGCTTGAGGCTAGCGAGGGAGAGTTTGGCGAGTTGAAGGAGGTTTGTTAGATCCAGAATGGAGAAATGGATACTATGAATTATTTTGGCAGCTCTGGAATGCAGAGTATTGATAACCATATAAGGGGAAGGTGCTAAAGGATAGGGGGGCAGAGGATTGGTGGCTGTTCTATCGTCATGCCTAAGGGATAGGAATGAAGGGCTAGCTCGATCTGTGTCATAGGAATTTGAGGTCTCAGTCTCAAGGTCAGAGTGGGGAGGGGATCAGAGTTTCAGGGCTGATTCTGTTGGCAAGGCCAGGAGACGTGCTTGGAGGGTTAGGATGGACTGTGTTAGGAGCAATAGGAGGGGTGGTTTGTGGGCTATCAAGGCTATCTTGACCTGTATCATAGGTCATTGTAGGCGTACCAGTGTCAGAGTCAGAGTGGTGACCTAGTGGGGGGGAGACCCAGGGTCTCGGGCTGATAGCTTTAGTCAGACCAGTAGACAAGCTAGAGGGGTTAGGATGAGTAGTAGATATGTTGGAACCCTCTTGGACAGCATGGGGGGATGAAGAGGAGGAGACCAAAGGTCTTGGGGCGGTTGTATTGGCAGGGCCGGGAGATGACCTAGAGGGGTTAGGAGGTGCTGAGAATCAGCTCTCTTAGCTAAAGTGTTGGAGAAGTGTGTGCAACTGCAGCTAAGTCAACACATCAACAACTTCCACCTTCTCGATGACTTCAAATCCGGATTCAGACTGGGACACAGCACTGAAACCACCATGCTCCACATCATTGATGATGCCCTCCAAGCCCTTGACCAAGGGAAAACTGGTCTCCTAATCCTCCTAGATGTATCCTCGGCCTTTGACACTGTCAGCCATGGAAAGTTACTCGAGCGCCTCAAACTCAGGATCTCAGAGATTCCTAATTAACGGCAACCTGTCCGCTCCCTCTCTGGTCACAGTTGGAGACCCTCAAGCATCAACGCTGTCCACCACCCTCTTCAACTTTTACTTAGAACTGCTTGCCGAAGTCCTACGCACTGCAAATATCTCCTACCATATGTACGCTGACGACACTCAGATCTATATCAAAATCTCAACCCTCAAGGAGATTCTGTATCTGAATGAGACCCTAAAGCTGACTGTCCAATGGCTCGCCTCCAATCAACTTAAACTCAATGCAAAGAAATCCGAATTTCTTCTAATTACCCTGCTAAAACCGACCCTGAGATTCAGGAATGGATTAAGGACATCACAGCCTTAAATTGCCCACGACCATCGTGGACTCGGCCAAATCACTGGGAATAACCCTGGACTGCAATTTGAACATGCAGAACCACATCAACTCAATGGCCGAATCAGCCAGATTCCACCTGAGCTACCTATTGAAACTGAAACCCTTCCTTGACGCTCCCAACCTAAAAATGGCAGTCCAAGCACTATTCATCTCTAGGCTGGAATATGGCTGTTCTACCCTCTCGGGTTTACCCAAAATCTCCCTGGTACCCTTAAAAGCCTGCCTAAATGCGTTCGCTGGACTATTTACCGGCACAAGGAAATTCGACCACATGTCTCCCCACCTTAAAGCGCTGAACTGGCCTCCTCTCAAAGCCAGAATACAGCTTCAGCTGGCATGCATCACACATAAGGCTTTACACTCAAACTCCCATGCATATCTTGCACGGAATCAGAAACTCACGGTCCACCAGAGACCTCCTACTCCAGCCGTCACTCTTTCGGAAAAAAAGGTACAATCGGGCTTTCGCAGGGGCCGCACCAAGAATATGGAACTCCGTCCCACCCACCATCATAAGAATCCCCTCTCTTGCTCGCTTAAAAAAGGAGGCCAAATCTTCCTTATGGGTAAATTTCTCGCATAAACTTGACCCTCAACCGCCACAAAGACCCTGATCAACTCATGGCTTTTGCCTCCCTATGATGGCCTACTTAATCCCCCATGTAACCTGGGACCTTGTCTTGAGTAACTGTAATGTAACTGTCCATGTTATCCCTCCATCCCTATGTACCCGGCGCCCCGCCCCCTCCCAATCGATGGTATATTCTTATTATTTCATGCCTTTTGTACAACTTTACGAATCTATAAAGTGCTCTGATACCCTAATGGGTCAAGTTTGCGCTCTATAAAACACAAAAATAAAATAAAATATTATAAAATAATATAAAAGACCAATTTGTGACCACCTCAAAGTTTAAAAAGCCACATCTTTGATACCTTCCTAAATGGCAACAGGTGAGTTTCTTCCTTAATCTGCCCTGGAAGTGTGTTCCAAAGTCTGGTCGTACTGACCAGAAAACTCCTACCACCCCAAGAACACTTTTTAAACCTGGGGTCCACCAAATTAAGAGAGCTCACTGAGCAGAGATGGCAGGCAGGAACATATGGCTGCAAATTCTGTTTGAAAAAGGCCGGCACTGTGTCATGAATAGCTTTGAATGCAAAGCAGAGAGCCTTAAACTCTATCCTCCTCTTCACTGATAACCAGTGTAGTCGTTTGAGCACCGCGGACGCAGGTTTATGTTTTGGAATGTTCAGCAATAGACGCTCTGCAGCGTTTTGCACAATCTGCTACTTGGTCAAGCATTTCTTGCAAAGGCTCATGAATAGACCATTACAATAATAGGCTCCGGATAAAACAAGAGCAGAGACCACTAAGTTACTCAATTCGGCTGGAATAAATAGAAGAATCCTTCTTAATAACTTTTTTTTATTTTTTTTTTTATATTTTTTATTGAGCAGAGCAGATGGCAATTAATACATTAAACAATAACCAATAATTTGAATTATGGAGAGTCAGATTATAAAAAGAGATAAACAACTTCTAGTAAAAACCTTGGTGTTAGAAACGGGACCCTGGCCGGCCAAGACTCACGTCGAGGTCAGTCAGGGATCACCATTTCTAAGGTCAGGGCAAGGGAGTCACACACCAAGGCAACCCCCACTTGCCCTCTAGGTAACGTGGCGCGAGCAGTCTAGGCTAAACTTGGAGGCGGTATGAGTTAAGTATTTGCGCACGCACCCCAGCAACAACACCCAAGGCCCACCACAAAGGAAGACTCCACACAAGGATATATAAAAAATAGCCTTTGTATTATAATAAACAAAACACATTAGATAACACACAAACTTTACAATGTGCCAGGGGCACGGGCAGAATTTACAAGGGGAATTATGTACAGGACAGGGCCACATGGACCACTGTCAGGGGTAGGCACTTGTCAGAAATAATACTTGTAGGTACAACACTTAGCACATAAACATAGAATGAGTATCACCAAACTTGTAAATGCAACACACAACCAGTAATCACTGGAAAAGAGTAAATACCACCTACGCCACCCTAAACACTGTAGGGAAATCACGCAGGGAACTAGGACCTTATCATCAGGACCTAAGGAAGGAATACCAACACCTAAGCAGTTCACTCTTAGCAAAGGGAAGGAAACCTAAACATAAAATGGGACATCAACAATCCTCTATGCAGGTCACATTTAACAAAGTGGATAAACATAAAGTGGGACATCAACAATCCTCTTATGCAGGTCAGCAAAAGGGATAAACATAAAATGGGACGTCAACAATCCTCTAATCAGGGCACACCTAACCAAGGGGATAAACATAAAATGGGACGTCAACAATCCTCTAAGCAGGGCGCACCTAGCAAAAGGGGATAAACATGAAATACCTAATCAGGTCACTTTTAGAAAAGGTAAGCGGACATCAACAATCCTCTATGCAGGGCACACCTAACAAAGGGGATAAACATAAAGTGGGACATCAACAATTGCACATGAGATATTAAACACAGAGGTGCAGATTAGAACATTTTGCGCCAGAATCACATACACAGAAATTACAATGCGCGGGGTGCACGTAGCACAACACTCAAAATGTCCCTCAGGCCAACTGGCCTCGAAAGAAGCGGAATGCCCTGAGTCTCAGTGTCAGGGAAGCTGCGCAGGCAGCACAGCACACAAACCTAAACGTAGCAACTGTCCACTAAGTGCTGGACAGTTGTAAATATGAACTGGGCAAACGTTGGCGCCAGGAGGGCTCAAGAACAAAATGGGGAGACACAGTGTGGGAGCCTCGGGGCTACAACCAACTAGCTGCCTGTGTCCCCCTAGAGCCTCTCAGGGCTCGCAAAGCCAATGCACGAATGTAGAGCTTCAGCGCTCTCAGGATGATCAAAAATGCCCCAGAGCCTCTCTCAAGGCTCTAAACGATGTGGGCAATGAGCCTCGCTGGGCTCGAAATGGATAAATGCCCTGAGCCACTCAGGGCTCTCACAGCACAAATGGGCACGTTGGAGTCCCTCACGGGGGACTCAGGATCAAGGAAAATGCCCCCAGAGCCTCGTGGCTCTAAACAACTATGGGCGCGAGGTCGCGCTATGGAGGAGGGGCGGACACCGACAATGTGTCCCGACGCCCCTCTCCCCTTTCAGGCACTCACCGGGTCTCTGGGTGACAAGGCGGCTCCTCGGCGGCTTGGCTGGGACCGCGGGCGGGCTCCCCTCCACTCGGGAGCCTCGAGGACGGAGCCGGCTGCTCCTCTCGCCTCCCGCCTGGCCTTGTCTCCTCTCCACGCTGCCTGACTTCCGCCGGGGCCGCCAATGGCAGCGCGGCCCTGGGGGTCAGGAGGCGGGACTTCCGGGTCGCTGCAGGCAGCGCGGCGGCCCGGCAACAGCTTCCAGTGCTCCCGGGCTGCGGCGGTGATTTCCTGGGCAATGCCGGGTGGGCACCGGCTCGTAATCAAGAAAAGAACACGGGGCAATGCCGGGTGGCACCGGCTCTCAAATTAAAAGATAAAGCGAGGTGGGCACTCGCTCGCCCAAAAATCGGCGAAATCGGCTCCAATGCCGGGTGGGCACCGGCAATGTCAATAAAGCGCTCCCAAGCGCTCTGGGAGCACAGGATAAGCGCGCTCAGCGCTACAAGGCAATAAAAGCGCGCCTGGCGCTATAAATCAAGATCAGAGTGCCTCCAGGCACAGCAAAGCTCCAGCAGGGTCTGGAGGCAGGCAGAGGGGCAAGGCAGGGCCAGAGCAAGCACACTGGATCTCCAGGCAGGGAGACAGCCAAGTGGCGGTCCTCTTGGCCCCAGCAGCAACAGCCCCCTCTGGCAAGGTCCAAAGCAGAACAGAGAACAAATTGTATGGGGACACCGCCCCTTCTTATACAGTAAATTCCTTTGTCTCATGGGTGCAGGGTGGGGGAAAACCAGTCGCAGCTGGTTTGGAAGTACTCTGTTTACCTCAACCACCCTCTCTATTCACTGGCAGGGCTAGGGACATCAGTCGCACTACAGGGGGTGGAGCCCGCATTGTCTGGGGAAAGTCCAGGCCCATCAGGGACCAGGGGCGCTCCTCCCAAGCCATCAACATGCTAATCTCACACTCACCACCGGGCAGACCCATCCAGCCTTCCTGGAGCCAGGCTCACCAGCCAGCTCCAGCCAATCACACGGGAGGCATATTTTACATTAATATGCCAAGTCCTAGAAATGACATTTCTACACATGCCACACTCACACAACATACATCATTGCGAAGCAATCATTCCCACAAACTCGCACATACCAAATTCGAGCATGCACTCCCCACGCATTAGGAACTACTAGGGACACAGACATTCCCCATGCATTCCTATGGGAGAGCAGGCCAGCCTAACTACATGCACACACTTTACTCTGGGACACAGGGAAAAAGTGCGCACAGACCAGAAAATTATCCACATAGATCACAGACTAAAAGCAAAAAGATTAGGGGTGAACCTGCCTTAAGGGCCAAGTCCAACACTTGGTCATTAAAAAACAACATCATCACAAAACAACAGAAAGGAGCTGAGTTCCTGTACCCATGCTTTCTAAAGTGCTAACAGTGCTGGATATCGGAATTCACCAGAGTTGATCATAGCATGTATAATTTCTTTTTTTTTTTTGTCGTGGCCTGGACCCCTTACAGTAGGTCGACCTCAAACAATCCATAAACATTTTAAATATTCAAGGAGCTCTGTTATATTTAAATACACGTGAATCTTTCCTGGACATAAAGAGGCCATAAAGTGGCACGTGGTGCCGTTCCTACCGTCCTAATTTTTAAAAGTGCTAACAGTGCTCAATACTAAGATATCATTTTTATTGTATATTTGCAAGACCCCTCCAACATCGTTTGTATTCATTTAATAAATAAACATTCTACCATGAGAAGAAAGTACTAATGAGGCTATTCTTAATTATATAACAATAAGGTGTTGAGTGCCAAAGTGCTACAAAGCCGACAATGAGTCCCAGCTATCAGAAAATCTTCAAATATTAATAAACTTTTTCGTTGCCCCGACTGTTTTTGCATAAGCCTCTTCGAACCTCCTTGTCCTTTGCATTTTATACGCCCATTTAAGGTAGGATGGTACCTCCTCAGACCTCCAATTTTGGAGGATTAGGGAGTGGGCTACTAGGGAACAGATCACTGTGAATCTCTCTTCGGCTTTGGTCAGCTCAGACCTTTTTTTAGAAATGCCAAAGAGAGCTTCCTCAGCCTGTGGGTCGAGCGTCTTACTTAAGGCCTGGCTTATTGCAGAAAAGATCTTCCGCCAAAATATTTCAAGTTTTGGGCAAGTAAAAAATATATGGAGCCACTCCCCACCGCCTTGAGTCTGACAGCGGAAACATTTATTTTCCACTGCCGGGAAGCGTTTATTAAGAGCTTTTGGGGTGAGATACACCAACCAATGAGATAGGAAGGCCATTCTTTTAAAATTGGCTGCTCTAAGGGCCTTGCTTCCTAAGTGAGCTATCTCCTCCCACTCCTGCACCGAGAAGGAGCAATTTGTTTTACGGGTTATTTGGGCCAGAACTCCTTAAACCAGGGGGACTCTTCATCCTTTCTCAGTAAGATGTACCAATTTCCCACCCCCTTCAGTTTGACTTTATATAGCGCATTGCCCTGGGCAGATGGTAGCCCGCCTGACGACAGATTATATTTCTTTATAATGTTTACAATCTGGAGATGCTCTAAAAACCCCGGTTTTAATCGATTTCCGGCCCTATCTAGGACCTCTTGCCAAGAAATAAGCTTCTGTAAAGTAAAAAAGAGACCCAATTCTCCTAGACCACAGTCCTTCCATCTTTTGAGCCTAGTGGAATGTATTTGGAGACTGAAGATTTTACACTCTTCTAGTTTCAAATAATGCCATCCCCCAAACCTAGCTTGTTTAAAAAAGGACTGTAGTCTATTGGGAAAATCCCAGAAGGTCTTGTATCAGGTCTTCTTAGGTAATTTAGATGTTTTCAAAAAAGTAGGTACTTGAGAACCAGACTCCTGAATCATTCTGTCATAAAAAACATATCTATCTGACCATTAGGTTCCAATAAGTGTGCTGACAAATCCAAAATTGCTGCTGTGTAATAAAAACGAATATTTGGTAGGGCTAAACCCCCCTGAACGGTTCCCAACTGAAGTATAGGAAGCTTAACCCTATAAGCTTTCCAATTCCAAACAGAATCCCTGATCATTGAGTCAATCTCTTTGAAGTAGGAAGAATTTATCTTAAGTGGTACATTTGCAAAGAGAAAGATCAGAAGGGGAAGAATTGACATTTTAATAAGTGCAACACGTCCAATCAGAGTCAACGGTAAAAGGGTCCACCTATCTAACAGAATTTTAATTTTATTACGCATTGGCCCTGTGTCATGAATAGCTTTGAATGCAATACAGAGAGCCTTAAACTCTATCCTCTTCTTCACTGATAACCAGTGTAGTCCTTTGAGCCCCGCGAAGGCAGATTTATGTTTTGGAATGTTCAGCAATAGACGCGCTGCAGCGTTTTGCACAATCTGCTACTTGGTCAAGCATTCCTTGCGAAGGTTCATGAATAGACCATTACAATAATAGGCTCTAGATAAAACAAGAGCAGAGACCACTAACTTACTCAATTCTGCTGGAATAAATGGAAGAATCCTTCATAATAACTTTATTGTATAGAAGGAAATAGATGCGACCTGGTTTACATGGCCCTCAAAGGAAAGCATGGAGTCAACCGTGACACCCAAGTTCTTTACCTTGTTCTTAGGATTAGGTAGCGAGCCCAACTCCGTGGGCCGCAAAGCAGAGGACCAGAAATTCATGTGGCTACCAAAGAGTAAGACCTCAGTCTTCCCAGCGTTTAGTTTCAGACAATTAGTGCCTGAGGTGGAAGCCGGTAACCCACCTAATTCTCCTGTTTCATTTTCAAAAATTGCGGATTTGCACATGAAATACTTGGCGCTTTTTTTAAAACGTGCACTTTACCTGGAATTGCATTTTAACTGCACACAGCGCCTCCCGCTCCTCCAGAACAGCCGACTAGGTGCTGCTAGGAGAAGGACACGGGAACACCGGGCCCACACCACTTCAGCCGCCATATTGGGGGTCATTTGGGTTGGCGGGCTAGTTGTTGGAAGTAGAGCTGGTATACCACCCCATGAAATGGTCACTCCCTCCCGGGCGCGCAGCGGGCGCGCCGATGGTGCACCGAAGGCTTGCCGAACGCGAGCCTGTCTGTGCTCGTCCATGCCAGACCGAGCCGTGAGATGCTGCCGAAACAACCTCGGATACCGCTGCTCCCAGACGCCTAATTTATACGGCGAACAGTCTGCGAGATATAGAACTTACTGCTTCTACAAGGTACAGAGGGGGTAACTGCTGTACCTCCTCTTTTCCCGGTACTTTAGAGGGCCCTGTGGCATGTATTAAATGTAAATTTCAAAGCTCTTTGCCTACTCACGTGATACCCAACCCCTTAAAAGATGATACCCAACAGGGAAAGGGAAAAGAATTAAATTACATCTTATGCAATGTCAGATCATTGGCAAAACACCCATTTGAGATCTGGGACCTTATTTCCTCGCACTCCCCAGACCTATGTTTCCTAACCGAAACGTGGTTAACATCTACTAATCTCCCAGCTGTTACGTTAGCCATCCCCGCAGATTACAAGTTTATTTACCTAAATCAAAATAGGAAAGCTGGAGGTGGCATAGGGATTGACTTTAAGAGTCACTTAAAAGTGAAATGGCTGTCGACGTGGAGTGACGCCATTATGGAACTGGGCATTTTTAGAGTTACACTCTCTCCATCCATATCATGGGACGGGGCATTATTATACCGGCCTCCATGCCCAAAAACAAACTTCACCAACTATCTGATGGAACACATTGCTACCTATGTATTGGCCTCAAGTAATTTCACGCTACTGGGGGATTTTAACGTTCATGGGGAAAATATAACAAACCCGGAAGTCCTGCAACTTATCTCCCCCTTGAGTGATATAGGTCTATCACAAAGAGGAAGTGGTCCCACACATAATGCGGGCCACTCATTAGATCTTATTTTTTCTAATTCTGATGGAGTAAGAGTATCTTACCCTCTCCCCTTGGTCTGGACAGATCATTATATGATCCAATTTTTTCTTCAGATCCAGGCAAAAGGGGACCCCGGACTTCCCAAAATCAAATGAACCAGAGAAGAAGTAGGCCCTGGAATAAACTCACGTTGGAATCCTTTAATATTATCTTTAATCAATTATGGGCCGATTCGGGCTATGTCCAGCAAGATCCTACGGAACTGCTGGATACGTTTAACACTATTTTTGAAAGAACTCTTGATATGATCATACCAGAGAAAAATACTACTGTGGCCGCCTGGCGATCTTCTGCACCCTGGTACTCTGGTGATCTAAAAAATGAGAAATCTCGATGCAAAGCGTTAGAACGACGCTGGAGGAGGACGAATAATAACTTAGATAAACTAGCTTTCAAATCCCCCCTATCGCAATCTATCAAAGAAGCGAGATGTTTTCACCTCCATACCCAGATAGAACAAGCAGAAATCTCTGCCAAGACTCTTTTCAACATCGTTAATGATTTCTCCTCTCCCCCGCATGTAGACAGACACCCCCCAATCTCAATCATTGGTTGATTCAATAGCAAACTTTTTTCATGACAAAATAGCCATAATTTATTCCAATTTCGCAACGGTAACTTCCACCATTTTGGACTCCGCTGTATCCGAAGACAATTGCCAGATATCTATTATGGACGGCCTAAATCAGTTTGCCGATATCTCGATGGAAGAGACTGAAAACCTACTTCGGGCGGCGAAATCTGGTTCCCCAACAGATCTGTGCCCCAAGCACAATGGCCTTGCTCTCCCCTACATGTGCCCCAGCAATACAACTCATTTTTAACTCTTCCATCCATACGGGCTGTATTCCCTCCACCTGGAAGGAAGCATATATCCGCCCCATACTGAAGAAACCATCAGCAGATCCACAGGTGCTAGGAAACTATAGACCAATATCCCTGCTACCACTTCTGGGAAAAACACTTGAATCATCTATAAATAAACAACTCAGCCAGTACCTGGAACGAAACAACTTCCTGGTGCTTGAGCCGAACGCTCTTTAATGTTTATATGACCCCTTTGGCGAAGATTGTGCAACCCTTCGGCTTTGGGATTGTATCATACGCCGATGATACACAATTGTTATTCCCGGTTGGCTCTAACCATGTGGATGAGAAATCCCGGTTCTCAAGAGGAATGTTGGCTATCTCGGAGTGGATGCGGGAAGATGCCTCCAGCTCAACCCTGGGAAAACGTAGCTGATGCTCCTAGGTAAAGCCACCCAATACTGGTCAGCCGATTGGTGGCCAGTAGAGTTGGGCAAGGCCCCTACTCCTTCCTCATCAGTAAAATTTCTGGGTATTCAATTGGATGATAAACTTTCTATGAAAGACAACATCAAATCCATTATAGGGTCCTGCTACTACAGCCTTCGGCTGTTACAAAAAACGATCCCCTATCTTCCTTTAGAACATCGGATAACAGTCGTCCAGGCTTTGGTTATGAGCAAACTCGATTACGGGAATGCACTATTGGCCAAAGTAGGTGACACAGCGTTAGCCAAATTACAAGTCATACAAAATACTGCAGCCAGGATGGTCTTGAACCGCCCCCCAGGATCTCCATCCCTCCCCTTACTTAGAGAACTTCACTGGCTCCCAGTGAAAAAGAGAGTCCTTTTTAATACCTGTTGTCTTTCATTCAAGGCTCTCAAAAGGGAAGGTCCCCGTTACCTATAAGAGAAGTTACCAAGTACGTGCCAGAACAGAACTTTAGATCTAACACTTTGGCCCTTCTTAGGGTCCCTCGAATTCGCCTGAGCCGCTTAGGTGGTAGGGCTTTCTCATATGTCGCCCCCAAATATTGGAACGCGTTACCGGAGGGTTTGTGTAAGTCAACATCTCTCCAACCCTTCCGGAGACTATTGAAAACTTTTCTGTTCTAAGGCCTCTTTATTGCCTATGAATCTACTTCCTTCCCTCCAGAAGTTCCCCCACAGGTACAAGCGCTGAGATGCCCCCGGGTGATTCACGCGCTATACAAAAATCCAATAACATAACAACATAACATAACATCCAGTCCCCCACCTGGTGAAAGCAGGTATGAAACTGTGCCACTGTGTCAGCTGGAGAACCAGGAATTGAGACCACAATATGGGTGTCATCTGCATAGGAAAAAGCAGAGAAACCCAGGGATATAATTAGCCTTGCCAGCGGGGCCACATTGATATTAAAAAGAGTGGGGCTCAGCGACGAGCACTGCGGCACTCCACATGGCAATATGAAGTTTGGCGACTTAAATTCAGCAAGAGCCACAAACTGTTCTCGGCCGAACAAGATGATTTTAATAAAGCAAGCGCTTTGCATTTAATGCCAATCCCCTCAAGAACTTCCAATAGTTTTTGATGATTTACAGTATCAAATGCGGCAGACAGGTCAAGCAGCACAAGTGCTGCATTGCCTCCTGCATCAACTGTCTGCTTAATCAGTACGGACGTAGAAGTCAGAGCCAATTTTGAACTATGTTGCTTTCTAAAACCAAAATGGGAGGTGTCTAGAAAGGCATGCTTTACAATATAATCAGATGTAACTGTATTCATTGCTTTTTCACAATTTTTGCAGGCAGGTGGAGTCTGGAAATTGGGCGGTAATTATTTAGATCCTTCCCGTCTAAGTTTGCTTCCTTTAGGAGGTTGAGGACGGACGCCAATTAGTGGGAAATATCCCAGAGGAAAACATTTTATTAAAAATAGTATGAGAAGAAGTTGCTGAACATATAGAAGGAGGTGGTAGTGAGGAAGAAAAAGAAGATTTTACCATTAATCAAAGAATCCCTGCTGCTCCTAGTGTTAAGTTATCACCCGGAGTATGGCTCAACGAAAAGAAGAATAAAGTTACACCAAAGTGTTAAAGCAGCCGAGGTTCTCCCTCTAGGTCACTTGAGGCTTGCATTCTCACAAAGAAAACAACTTCCACAACAATTTATTTTCAAGTCTATGTTCTGTAAGAGTGGGCGTAAAATCCGTTTCGCGGGCGAATTTGCAGATTTTCCGCGATTTCGCGATCCGCGAATCTCGCGAAATCGCGGTAAAATCCGCGAATCAGCGGGGACGAATTTTCAGCCAAGCAAGGGTTACAGCAGCAAATGCAAAAGTTGAACCTAATTTCTTTGTAACCTTTTACAAAAGGGTTACAAACAAATTAACTTCAACTTGGACACCTGCTGATAATTGCTTCCTGGCGCCTCGTTGCCTACTTGCAATTATTCTCTCACCCTGCTCTGACCCTTGAAGCAGGGTCAGAGAATAGTTACAAGTAGGCAACGAGGCACCTGTCCAAGGAATTAAACCTCATCAGGAAGCACTTACAGATATAAAAAACAGGAAGAAGGGAGAGGATGGCAAATACACCCATTTTGAGTTGTCAGGAGGGGTTAAACTAAAAGAGACCTTTACAGCACAATTTTCATATGCATTTTGCTAAAAATAAAAAGCTGTATGTTCTGTAGAGGCAACTCAGGAATCTGGCCCTTCAGAGATCCGGCCTCTCTTTCTTTCCCTCGTTCTCTCTCTCCCTCTCTCTTTCCCTCTCTTTCTATCTATCTATCTATCTATCTATCTATCTATCTATCTATCTATCTATCTATCTATCTCTCTCTCCCTCCCTCTCCCATAAACGACTGCATGGGTAACTTCGCTATGCAAGCGGCTCGCGAAGACGCAAAAAGCCCCGCGAACACGCAAAAAACCCTGCGAACATGCAAAAAACCCCGCGAACACGCAAAAAACAAAAATCCACAAATTCGCACAAATTTGCGAATTTTGCGGATCGCGAATTCGCAAATCCGCAAATTCACGGATCGCGAATTCGCAGAATTCACCCATGCTTAATGTTCTGTAAGGAGTTACCGTACCACCACACTTACAAGCTAATCCAATATGCAATGACCTGGTCCCTGGAATTTGTGGAGACCCACTATCCACATGGAAATTTCCACGCAGGCCAATTTTTGAACTGTTTCTGGATTGCACTGCATCCTCAAGTGCTAGAATTGGGGAACGCAATGAAGGGGATTGCTGTTGAGTCCATTCATCTCATGGACATGTGGACTTGCATTTCAGCTAAAGAATACATGTGCCTCACTTTACATTGGTATGAAAGCAACAGGAGAAAACCCATAAACCACGTTGGGATGGGTGTATCATGTGAGTAAAAACAGTTCCCAACAGGTATTATGCAGAGACAGTTTTGAAAACGTATGCAATAAGCATTACAAAGAAAGGAAAACCAAGGAGTCAAGAGATTTTCAGAGAAGGTAGTCTTATTTTCATAGGTAGTAGAAGGTCAATACAGTTAAAGCAGCACTGTACAGAGTGGATCGTGTGACAACCCGGTGACACTTGGTGCAGGTGCTATATACAATCAGTGACAAGTGAGTGTGCAAGTGTTTAAAAACAACAGCAATGGCGACGCATTGAACAAGATTTCAAACATCAGATAATGGTTCTCTGCTGGGGCAATTATCTGATGTTTGAAATCTTGTTCAATGCGTCGCCATTGCTGTTGTTTTTAAACACTTGCACACTCACTTGTCACTGATTGTATATAGCACCTGCACCAAGTGTCACCGGGTTGTCACACGATCCACTCTGTACAGTGCTGCTTTAACTGTATTGACCTTCTACTACCTATGAAAATAAGACTACCTTCTCTGAAAATCTCTTGACTCCTTGGTTTTCCTTTCTTTGTAATGCTTATTGCATACGTTTTCAAAACTGTCTCTGCATAATACCTGTTGGGAACTGTTTTTACTCACTTTACATTGGGTCTTCTTTCAGAAGGTGAAGCAAATGTTAGTGCTGGTCTCACCTTTGCTGAAGCATTTCAAGGCATTTGGGTGCCTGCAACAGTTGTAATGTTCCCCATGGAGAAATCACATGAAGCTGCCAACATTTTGGAACAATTTTAATACCAAAGTCTACAAATGGTTTCAAACAAGAGTTGTCAGTACTGGAGTTCTTGCCACTAATAATGTCCATAATATTGTCAAAGTCATGGCCTAAGGTGGATATGCCCTATGTTTAGCTCATTCCATCAACCTAATTGTGCAGGACTGTGCGATTGTGTAGGACTTCTGGAAAGAAGTAATATATAACAACATACTGATCACGTTTCTAGATTCTTTCTAATTTCAGTCCAAAGCCCAAAAATCAGCTGAGTATCAATAAGCATGCTAACAGTGTGCCTCATACAGGTGGTCGCAATCCATTGGAATTCCACATTTTACATGCTTTAACTCATGTTTCCGCACTACAGATCTATCAAGGATGCCATAGTACAAAGGAGAGGAGATGTATCTTACTAATGCCATGAAAATAGAGGTTGGCAAACAATTGAGTGCCTGATCCTAATTATTTTGCTTTTTGAAATTTTTGCATGAAAAGTCAGAAAGGAGGACTGTGCAATAAGACAAGCTATTCCATCATTGCACATGCTGCCGGCACATTTGCAAAAGGTGAAATAATTTACACCAAAATCAGTGAAGAAGTTGCTTTGGGGAACAGTGGAACACAAAAGCATTAACTGCAAAAAGATTTGTGTCCCCATAATGGAACATCTGTGCCACAATACTAGATCTATAAGGCTACCTACTTTCATTCCTTTACAAGCAATGGATGTCTCATTTACAAGAATTGGATCATCAGGAAAGTGAGTGACCTATAAGATTGCAACTACGATGATCTAGCAGATCTGAGGTGCTGCCTTCAAAATCTCGAGAGTGCGGAGGTGACGCTTACATATCTTTGGGATGTATACTACGTGGTATACTTATGAACCCCTTTTTATCGCTCGTATGCCACGCAATGTGGTGCAAGAGTGATGCAAATAAAAAATGGAATTTATAAAGCCACTCAAGGCCACCTTGCCTGGCCCTGAGGGGCTTCATAAATCTCGAGTAAATGCAACTGAGTGCAAACCGCTGTGTTGAATTACTCTGTAATGCATTACATGGGGGTTTCCCAGCAACATCTAAGGATTTTGATGCTTCCCAGATTTACTAGAAGTGTTAGACCGGGGAACGAACCAAATACCTATGCCTAGCCAAGTGAGGCATAACAAGGACAAAAATGTTATATTTTTCCTAGTTATTTCCTCTTTCTATGTGTGCTGCTTACTGCAGCACACACAGAAAGGGGAAAAAAAGCCTTAGGGGTTTGTTTTTGTACAGGAAAGTGTCCATCCTGTACAAAACATCCTCCTTACAATGCAGGCAACCTCGCACCATTGTGCAAGGGTGCCTGTATTAATGCTAGGCAGCCAAAAGGGCACCAGCATAGGGGAAGGTGTGTGATTACAGTCAAAAAATGTAAATCAATCAGAGTGTATGACATAAATACAAATACAAGTAGCGCACTCTGGCCTGGTAACTGAGTGGTAGGAGATGTTATAGAAAGCAAATAAATTCAGCCTTCGGGTCAACTGTAGACTTTGCAGTGAGCAATCATTACTATCTAAGTCTGCAAAGAACTCCCCAGACCATTTGTGGAAAAAACAAGATGCCTAACTCCCGTCCCTAACCTTGCATCCCATGATCAACTGTGAGTAAAAATGTAAAGGACTGCAAGTTTATGCATGTTGATTCCGTCTCAAAAAGAGGCACGTACCTAGGAAAATTGATACAGCACATGCAACAGGCACTTGTATCAATAATTGAAAAAAACTTATAGGATGTATGTGAGGGTCGTAGCCAGAGTGAACTTAGTATTTGATGCTTGGGTAATCATTTGATACAGGATGAATGCTGAGAGTCTTACTTTATCATAGGCCGAGGCAGTAAACTCCACTTTACTTGTGGGGTTGGTGGAATTTGGACACTCCGGGCTCCGTAGCTGAGCACAGAGTTCATAGCTTCCAGCTTTCCATTCACTTGCTCCAGATAAGTTTTGGTGCTTGAGATTAAGGCCACAATATTCTTGGGCCAGTAACAAGCACAACTTTGCGAGACTTTGTGCCGGGTCACATGGATTCTGGCCGTAACTGAACTAATGTAGTACCACACAAACAATCACTTGAGGTCCTTCCTGAACTGGAGCAGTGTAGGGAATTGCAGGCAGTGGAGGGGAATGTTGTTCCAGGCTTCGGCTGTGAGGTAGGAGAAGGACTTTCCTCCTGTCTGGTCTTGTAGATGCATGTGATGGTGGCCAGAGAGAGGTCAGCTGATCAGAGGTGTCTCTTCGGTGCGTTGAAGCAGAGGCGGTTGTTTAGCTATACTGGTCCGATTTTGTGTAGGGCCTTGTATGTATGAGTGAGGAGCTTGAAGGTTATTCTTCTTTCGATAGGGAGCCTGTGGAGATTGTGGTGATGTTTGAATATTTGGTGGTGACAGGGGATGTCTAGGATCAGTTTGGCTACAGGATTCTGGATGGTCTGGAGTTTGCAAAGTAGTTTCTTGTTGATTCTAGCATAAATAGCGTTGCTGTACTCCAATCTTCTACGGATGAAGGCGTGCATGACCATTTTTCTGGATTCGGATGGGATCCATCTGAATGCTTTTCAGAGTATATGAAGGATGTTGAAGCATGCTGCGGATACGGCTTTGATCTGGTGGTTCACCATGAGTAATGAGTCTAGTATGATGCTGAGGTTTTGTGCACCCCGCGTGATTGGGAACATACCACTCAAGTAGTTTTTGTGTTCGAGAAACAGCTAAATCTACAATAAAATGTTTGTGAGAGGATTTTCTTGGATTTTGTTTTGTGCAAGAAGCCTTTTTTTACTTTTATTTTTATTTTCTGACACAATGGAAGTTCCCCATTGAATCCAGACTTCATGTTCCTGTCCAGCAGGCTCCGCCTAGTGCATTGTCCATCTCCTGGTCACTTTTCATTTAGATTTGGAGCTGGAATGATCACTCTCTTTGTCTACTGTATGCATACCATTGGATTTAAGGACTCTTCTATAAGGGTGTTGTTTGTTTAATAGAGGGCCTTCACCAGTATTATTTGTACTTTTATTTGAATTTTCAAATTTATTGTGGTGGGTGGCCATCAGTTTCAGTACAGGCCAAGTTTTACTTTTGCATTTCATGTTTCTTCTTTTGTACAGGAATAGTTCAGTACATTTTCTCCTTGTTTCTAAATTTGTATTTACTTTACTATGTGGCCTAGTATGCTTAGGGGCCATCCAGTCAGGCTAATGCTAGTCATGGGTACATGAAACAACTGTTTCTGTCATATAGCTTGTTCATCATTCAGGTCTGGGATGGCATTGGATTTAATAGAAAATGCAATGTTTTTTTGCATTGCATGTTTTTTTGTGTACAAAAAGTGTGTATGTGGGGTAATATTTGATGCCTTTTTTATTTTATTTTTGACATTTCTGAATTAATTATGTTTTCTTCAGTGTTACCATTCCTTATTTTTCTGTACAGTGTGTGTGTGTGTGGGGGGGTGGGTGTTTGTAAGTGTGTGTGTGTGTGTGTGACAGTGTGCGCGGGTTCACCTGCTCACTTTACCTATACCTATACTCACCTGGGCCCTTATAAACGCTAGGAAAGAGGGAACCCTTTTCACGCGCCTACCAAGTTTTAAGTTTACCTGCAAGGACCTATACCATTTGACTTACCAATTCTTGTCACTGGTACCTAAAGTCCTAAGGAATCAAGGGAGTTAGCATAATAGATAGCATAACAACATTTGCATTTACTTTCTTAAATAACCACAAACTCTGGAAAGGTTTACGTTCTTTTATCTAATGTAAATTCTTAATTATCAAAGTCCAAAATAAAATAGCTTGTTTAGTAAGAAAGATGAAGATTGAAGCAAAATATGCAATGATTTGGAAAGAAATGTTGTTAAGCAATAGGGTGGGTAGAAAATGGAAACAATACAATGACAAACCCACATTTATTTTATAGTTACCTAGAATGGTGTGAAGACCAACTCTGGCCATGGGATGGGATAAAGGATAGAACCCAAATGTTGCAGGTGCCAGCAGGAAAGAACAGATGCAGACCAGAATCAGGACAGGTACGAGCCAAATTGGATCGGGACAGGACCACCATAGACTAGCACCCACGCCTAAAGTGCAACGCCTGCTTCACACTCTCACTGCAGCTAACAGTCGGATCTCGATTGGGTTTGCAAAATCTTCTCCCTAGAACCCCGATTGGGTTAGCGAAATCTTCTCCCTAGAATCCCGATTGGGTTATCGAACTCCTTCTCTGAACCCCGATTGGGTTATCAATTCTTCTGACAGAGTGCTCGGCCAACACCTCTGCTCTTGATCGCTTATTGAGTGCGTTGGGTCAGTGACAGGTCAGCTATTCGGACAAGTCGGATAATCTAACTAGCTAAACCTACCCTAGTTATACCATTTTCCAGGGCAGTATACCACCCCCCAATGTTTCAAATGAGTGAATTCCCAAATTTGATTGGACAAAAAGACGAGGAGAGGTCATCACACCATATTAATATGAGGTAACTTCCATTCAGTATTTAAATTAACGTTCCCTCACATCAATTTATTTTCCCATGCACTTTTATTCCACCCGGCAGTGAATGTATCAATAACAAATATAATGTATTAACATTTTTACAATTCAGCTTCCTCTTGTAGGGTTGAGAGGTCAGGTTCCCAGGCGTGTCTTCTAGCAAGCCAAGACTTGGCTACCATTCAATGTCATGAGTCGAGGTTTCTTGGACTCTTGTGCGCATGTACGGTGTGGGTTTTCAAAATGGAGTTACGGACACATCTCAGGCCCAAAAATGCAATACATGTAAAATAGAAAAGAAACAGTTTTAGATCAATGAATAACTGAATGTTCTTTATACCACTTATCTCTACACTATTCCCATCTTTTTTTTTTAACTGTAGCATTAGGTATTAGGCACAACGAACAGCTTAGCAAAAGCAGCGATGCAAGCACCTTGCACGTTAGGACACATGGCAGCCATCTTAGTTCTAGTGCGCAGAAGCAAATGTTTCCCTCCAAGCAGAGAAATACGTCATGTCACGTGAGTGTGACAGACGCATGCGCAATGGAAAATCCCACGTTACAGCGGCCATTTTCATGCAAGCGAATTACGATAAGTAAAAGCACATAGAAAAGCTTCCCCTAGATACTAGAAATGTTGCGTGATGTAAAATTAATAAGACAAAACATGTTAGTTAGTATATTACACGTTATTCTGAGAGGACTGAATCCAAAAAAGTCGCTTTTTTGTGAGAATCCTTGCTCCATCGTGTGTGCAATACTTTGTATTTTTTTTTAACTTGAACAAGAAGTGGAGGTGGCGCTACACCAAAAACAAGTTAATGAATTATTTTAATTTTGCACTGCTCTACCTGAGAGACATTTGAGGAAAGTTTATGCCTGGCCTAGTTAGGAAATAACCCAGGAAACCAAAGGTAAACATATCCAACCCCCAAGGTTGGGGCCTAGTGTCCCTTATCTTCGCTGGTGCTGCCCAAATAGAGTCTGACATTATTTCATACCTGGTAAGGAAAATTGTAGTCTTGCATTGTTTAATTTTGGTGCCTGCAGATGATTATCTCTTCTCAACATATGTAATTTACAAACTGTTATGTGAGTGAAAAATACAATACATATTTTATATTGAGACCCTGCTAGGAAAAATCTCGCACTATTGAGGGCACAATGGCTAGGACCTTCCAACCGTATATGGACATGTCAAAATATGTGCATTTGTGTAAGGGCACACTTTCTGTGGCCTAATTAAAACTTAAATGTGCATTTTCCAGTCTATTGACACAACTAAAATTTGTTAGAATGGAATAGACTGTTTAACACCAGACATTCTGCAAAGGCATTTCTCGATTGCTGACTAGCATATTGACCTCAAGTTCAAGGTTAAGTTCGAATCACAGTGCGTATTGGGAGTCTTTTTATAGTCCTGGCAACGTCACTGGTTTATCACAGATTGTAAACCTGCTGAACCTTACTTTTGAAAGTGGATGGAAAGCGGGTAGAATATGGGTTAGCCAGGGCCATTTGGTCCTAACTACAAGTGGACTAGGGTAATATGTTTACTACAACCAGCATAAATACCATTTCTCCAGTGTGAGGTGTTCACAGGATAATAATCTCATCTTCCAAGCTGTCAACTTGGAAATGAGGTACAATATGCAGAATCTGTATTTAACACAGCAACTTGTGCATTTGTTAAATTTGTTCTAGGACTTTTCTCCAAGGGGAGCAAGGGTCTGAGCGTGGTGGAAAACTATTACTTTGCTGTGATGTAGACAGAGTTATTTAATGAGGTGTATATTTATCTCTTGTGTTAGGGCAGTGCTGATATATAGAGGTTTTTCATTCCAGATCCTGGGTGCATAAATGGCGATAGCTTGTTGTCTATTTTTTCCCAATTGTTTTCACTTCTTCTTCTCCAGTCTGACAGAATGCTTGTTTTGAGGATGGTGTGGGCTGGCAACAGGATTAATCAATCAAAGGCGATAACGTCCCGGTGAATGTCTCTTATTCTCAACATGTTCACCCTAATGGACTCTTGGGCAGACCAATACACTGATGGTATTTTGTTTTCTGGGCTCCATGACTCACATTGTTCTATTGGATATTTAGGTACAATTCTACTTTAAATAAAATGTTGCTGCTGGCAGATCGGACATGTCACTACATTCTTCTATTTGTAAATCAGTCACACTGATTTATCTTTCAGAGATTCGCCTTCTGTAAGAAACTGAGGGCCATATTATCAAGAAAGGGAGATACATTATCGCCGCTTTTATCGGCAGGAAACTGCCGCTAAAGCGGCAATAATGGGCTTGATAATAGGCCCTTGTGAATTGCCATAGAAGCCCAGGTAAACACCAGAACCTGGGCTTCTATGGAATTCACAAGGGCATATTATCAAGCCCATTATCGCCGCTTTAGCAGCAGTTTCCTGCCGATAAAAGCGGAGATAATGTATCTCCCTTTCTTGATAATATGGCCCTGAGTTACTGGTTGAGGTGGGGGAAACACTTCTCAAGCAGCAACCAGAATCCTTCTCAAGGATACATCACAAGCAAACCTTAAATTAACCTGTGCTCAACCCTCGGTAGCTTTGCACAGATCAGTCAGGCTTAACTCAGAGGCAGCCTGTAAAGTATTTGTTGGACACTTCAGATGGCAACCTGATAAAAACACAGCAATAAAGGATCCCACAACAGACTTTGAGAAATTAGTAATTTGTATTAAACAAAATAAAAACAAAATTACAAGATTCCAATCGGTAGAACCGAAGATATTCAATTTTGAATAATTCAATACAAATAGCTTCAAGAAGCAAAATAACACCAACTATGGATATCTGGTGGTGCCAGACCAGCACAGTTACAGGTTCAGGATGACTGTGAAGGAGCACAGACCATCCACAGGGAACCCGTCAGGGCTGCTGAACAGAGTACCTTAAATTAGTTTTGCTGAGGGATGTGGGGATCTGTGTCTAGCAGGGATACAAGGTCCTGCATCATCAAGGATCCAGTAAACTAAGGCTTGTGATGCAAAGTCCGGTGTCGAAGATGAGTCATATGCAGTCTGGGCAATGTATCGGTACTGAGGAGTTGCAAGGCTGCGATACGGAGTCTATCATTGTCCTCGAGGCTGTCACAACCGAGAGATGTGAGGGCCTGCTCCCTGGATGCATCACGCAGCAACAGCTCTGAAGAGGCTGCGGGCTGCCAATGCGATGCAGGTTCACCTGATGCAGGCCCAGTCCTACTTCCCCAGACAAGAGGGTAACAGGCAGCAGGTCAGCACAGCAGGGCAACAGTTCAGCAGAGTGCCAGTCCTTTCAGCAAAACAGCAGTCCTTCTTCCTGGAAGAGTATTCACAGAATTCCCAAAAGGAAGAGCGAAGGGAATAAGCATTCCCTGACTCCCCTCCCAAGATTTATAACTCACCAAAGAGAGTAGGACTAAGTAAAACCAACAAAAGAAGAAAGACTAAAGAGCAAAACAGAAAATTCGAATTCCTGCTCCTTCTTCTCACGATGTGCTACTAATGATTCAAACAAAAAAGTGGACAAAGCAAAACATTGTTTTATGATATGCAGTGTAGTGAGGGAAAAAAAGTGCATGAAACTAGGAAGGAAGGCGAAGGGCAAGATACTCCCCCACGAAGAAATTGTAAAGTGCAGACAAGTGCAAGTAAAACTACCTAGAGGATACCAAAAGTTAACTTTATACTCGGTTCCCCTTGATAGGATTAAAAGAGCAAAAAAAGGGGGTATATAGGGCAGATCAATGTCCCCATATCCCAACTGCTATAACGAACATGTTTCGGCCTAAACAATGCCTCCAATGGTCACCCCGGCCTTCATCAGGGTGTTGATCCCTTCAATTAATATAGTTTCACCCCAACATCAGTGGACCCTTACTGGGAGAGCCCCCCCGTTGGTCTTTGGAGTAAGTGTGACGATAAGACCACGCTCCCATGACGGTCCCAGGTTTGGTGATTAGCTTGTAAATTCTGTAAATGGTGACCTCTATGTAATACATAGAAGGCGAAGTGAGGGGTGAAACTATATTAATGGAAGGGATCCACACACTGATATGGGTTGCCGTGACCTTTGGAGGCATTGTTTGGGCCGAAACATGTTGGTTATTGTAGTTGGGATATGGAGAGAGAGAGAGAGAAACTCTGTTTATTTAGACCGTAGTCTTTAAACACCGAGATCTTATAAAATACAACACTGTACATACTTATTAAAACGAACGTATGCACAAATAACAATTTAAAATCACACCATTACTTTTCAGACCGCTCTGCTTAGTACCTCTATAGTAGAACAGTAGCTGCCGTCGCCCCTTGCAACCTCTAAATTTCTAATTTTCCATAAAATCAATTAAAAAGATAAAAACCTCATAAAAAAAGAAGTAACAAAAACTGCTAAAGTTAAAATTTCTTTACTTTTATCAATCTTCAATAGTAACGATAGCTTAGACAGTTTGGAGTAAAATTTCTTCGATCTTAAGCCTATAGCTAATAAGTAGGGGGCGTTTATATTTAATTTCATCCCTAAAATTGCTTAAGTTTTTCCCTAGCAAAGCAATTTACCCCTCTTATATAATTTCCTAGTGCAATTGCAGTATCCATGTTTTCCATTTCTATCAATAATGTAATGGCATTGAGGAAAATCAGCCCAGATTACAACCGATGCCCAGGCTGCTGGCACAAGACGCCTCTTAGTTCCCATCTTGAACAGTTACCAAATAAAGAGACGGGCGCTGGAGGCAGGAACACAAGAACAGAGTTTTATTTCTCATGAGGAGAGCCTGTCATTTCGGACACGCACATAGTGTCTTCAGGAGGTGCTCTAACAAGTTTCTCTGAGGTTTCGTCTTTTATACACAGGTTTATGATGCACAAACATTCCTTATTGCAATAAAGACACTTTGAAGTATGCAAAGGCATGTTTGGAATCCCAGCTTCAGGCCTATTCCCATACCAGTCGCTCGGATGTCGCCCCCCCCCCTCCCGAATGTAACAAGAGATTGTGATCTCTCAGCCGGATATTCCTACAGGACACGAGGGCAGGAGGGGTTGATCAGATCAAAGGTTGGGCAGGCGATAAGATCGGGCACTTCGGTTGGTGTATCACGGTTTTGTTATGCTGGGCAAAAAAAGGGGAGGTGTACATCCACGAGGCTTGGTCTTATGACTTGGGACCGGGTCGAGAGGCCAGGTGTAGCTGGGGGGGGTTCGTCAGCAGAGGGGAAGGGTGTTCCTGGGAGGAAATGGGGGGGTGTGGGTCAAGCAGGAGTGTTACTTCTAGAGCAGGATCACGCAGAGGGAGAGGGTTTTATGGTCTATGCATGAGAGAGAGAGCGGGGGTGTTCAATGCGCGCGGGAGGGGTGCCGGGGGTTTAACAAACGGGCAGAGAGGCCATGGTACCTAAAATGGCTGTCGTGTGCATGCGTGCATGGGTCTATGCTGGCGGGACGATGCGGTCAGTGTTTCGCGGTATTCGTTCTGCTTACAGTGGGGGGTATGGTGAACACAAATGAACGCCGCTTATGTACATATACATGGCCATTTTCCACAGTCGCCGCTTTTTAACATAAGTTAGTTCATTTCCGTGTTTACCCCAACTGACGGGGTCTACATATAGCCATGTGTGGTCAAATGAAAATAGCGTTTGTCAATACTGGCGGATTGCGTATAATCATGTACAGTTGATGCAATAGACAAGATGCAGTACATATGAGTTTACATTTGCTGGGTTATACATACAAGCCTAGAGATCGGTATAATACTCAGTCGGGGTCAATCAAGAAAAAGTTCCAACACATTATAGAATCATGTTCTGACTTTCTCTCCGGTGGTATCAACGTACAGTAAAGAGTGACCGATGAAACATTTTGAAAGCAATACAAAGTGGTTGAGGGAGGAATTCAGTTCAATACAAGCAAGAAGTCAAAAAAAAGGGGGGGTGTCTTCGTCACAGTGTCTTTTTAGCAGCGAGCCATCACTGGTAGGCTCTAGTAGTCCGTCTTCTTCCGTTGGAGCTGTTGAGCACTGGCGGTGGAGCTATAGGTCCAGCTCGGATCCAACCTTACGCGTTGCAGGGTGTGATCTGTCCTCTGCTGTTAGACCACAGTCCTGTTTCCTAACTAATCTTCTTAAGGGTGCCTCATGCTGGGCACCTGCATTTCTTTCTTCTTCCGTGGCAAAACCCTATTCTACATAAATGCTGTTCTTCTTTTCTGAGTCAGAATTCATGCGGAAAAGGGTGGTGTTGTTGGATAATCGAGGGAAGAGAGGACGGAGTGGGATCAGATTTTTGAAGACACCAAGGAACCACGGGAGCAAAGGATAACGAGCAGGCAGGCCCATCAGTCGGGCTCAAAGGGATGGGGACTTCAGGCACGAGTGGGTCAGCAAACCGAGGGCTTCAAGGCAGCCCTTCATCCTTTCACCTTCCGAGTTTGAGAGTGGTGCCTCGTCCCGCGTCTCGTTGCTCTGCGACTCCACCTTTGGTCGAGGTCACATGTGCTTCATGATCTGTGCCCAGGCTGTGCGTCACGTTCAGCCCCTCTCCTCCGGTGATTGTGTATCTTTGAATGGGTACAAAACAAGTTTTAGAAAACTGGCAGGAGAAGACATTTATACATTTCAATTCCACCCCCAATATTAAGTAGTTGGGGGATAGGTTCATCGGTCACGGTCAGAAGTCATCACTATGGAGTATGTAGGAGGGCATTTCCACTGAATTCGTGAGCCTATTTGGCGTTCATTCATGACGTATGTGGAGAGAAGTCAGACTCCTATCGACAGTGTATTCTATCAAACTCAAAATCGAGTCCTTCGGTAGAGACTCGCCTTTCTAACCCAAGTCCTGACAGTCTTACATTTCCCTTCAGGGTCGGCTAACTCTTGCAAACAGGGGGGGAGTGTTATCATCATGAGAGGGGGACAGAGGCTAAACATGCTTTTCTCGGAGAGCGACAGTTAATCAGGGTCATCAGTTATACTTCGGGGACAGCTGATATGGAGCTGGGGTCAATCGGGAGAAGCGAGGACGCTTTGGACATCCGCACTTGAGTGCAGAGGGGTGGGGCAATCTGGGCATTGGGGATTGCGTCTCTAACGAACTGAAAAACAGAAGGCCATTGACGTATAGTCCGCCTATAAAAGGCCAGATTAGGGGACATCAGTCGTCTTACCTGTCCTTTCCTTCATTACCAACTCGGGTTCCATCGTTTTGCTGAAAGGAGAGGTAGTAATATTGCAAGTTACAATCGTTTTAGTTCCTGTCAATTTTGCCGAACACCTTTGTGTTCGAAGAGACCCAATTAGGCTTGTGCCGGTGGGGCACAACGTTACCACACAAGGGAAGAGGAAACAGGGGGACCCTCAGAGAGAGAGAGTCGTCCGCACTCTAAACGAACCATTCGGTACACGTACGACATGGAGAGAGAGAGAGAGAGAGAGAGAGAGAGAGAGAGAAACGTGTACAATAAGAGGCCATTTAGTGCGCACACAACACAGAACAGCAGGGGTCAAGTAATACGGAAACACAGTGAGGGACGACGTAGATCCATACATTACGTACACACAAACTCAGGCGGGGGAGACAGTACATGTATTATATACAAAAATCCAAGACAAAACATAGAACAGTTGTTGGCCAAAAAGATCTCTTCCTGCATGCTGCGCATCCTTAGTATCCTACTTAATTCATCTGGGGGCTGAGCTCTTTTTACCTTTTTCTTCTTTCTTATCGTCGGCTGCCTTTGCTGGTGGCTTTGGTTGCAAATACTTACACCCTTGTCAATCGGTCGGGAACTAACCTGGTCGGGCTAATATTCACGGTGGGATTTTTGAATCATTTTTAGCGAATGGGTTTTCCAGGCTGAGGCAACGGAGGGTGTCAGTCGGGAGAACAATGGGGCAGCTTTGAGTTTCATGTCTATGAGGGTGCCAGAAGGAGGTGGTAAATCTTAAACATTGGCAACATTCCTAGTCTTCCAGGCGGAGGGTACTTGGGTAAACCTCACCCCGGAATATTCCTTAACCTTTCCCTATTTAGTCAACGTATGAATTTACTTATGGGTGCACATCATTCTTGGTTGCACTATTTGGGGGGCCGGTTGGAGTAATATTTTGGCATACTGCAATAACCCGTCAAGCTTCTGCTTCAGGCCACCCTCCCAGTCGCCAGGTTCAGAGAGAGAGAGAGAGAGACAGTCATTTCTAAGTAAAGGAGGGATATCTCTTTGTTTGTTCGTTGTGTATAGGCACCATGTTCGGACCCCTTTTTCCCGGTTCCATCGGCCGTCCGATCATCAGTTAAATCATACATAAAACATTTTTTCTTATCAATCCAAATGTGCGCACCGTGCATTCAGTCGAGCTATACACATCAGGGCATGCACGCGTGCATTCATATCACCCAAATTCGTCACGTTCTCAGGGGCAGTCCCCATGGATAATGTACAGTTTTTACAGTGCTAGCCTGTCTTCCGCGAGGAACCATGGCGTATTGTTTAGGTCTTCTCCATACTTTAGTCAATGTTCCGATGTGACCTGCAGAAAGAGGGAAAAAGAAGGGGGCGGGGGCAGCGTTTTTTAAAAACACATTGGCGCTCATAAACCCGAAAATGCTCTTACTTACCACATACTCGATCTATTCTCCGCGGGATGCAGTCCCTTCCATCTCGGCGTTTAAGCCCAGAGGGACCGGTAGTGCGGGAGAGATAATCATTGGTGGGCTGTGTATTGCATAGATCGCCCAAGTGTAAATGTAAATGTAAATGTATTTATATAGCACAAATCACCAACCGAGGTCGGTATCTAAGCGCTTGCTTAGGGAACCCGTCCTGGTATTCCCTTGTGAGATAACCCCAGCAGGGTATCCACAAGGTGAAAGCCAGGCATCCCGCCACGAGGGGCCGGTGTGGAGATTAAGCAAGCTATTGCCCAGAGTCGCAGAGTGTGAACCCGTGAGTCGAGTAGGCACCGGAGCGAGAATTATCGAGTCCAAGGAATTATTGAGCCCAAGACCCGCCAAGGCAGGGAATTGAACCCTGATCCAGGGCCGATTTCAGCTTCCGGGTCTGCCGCCCCTAACCCCTGAGCCACACTTCTCCACTGTCCAGTGTGGCATTTTACGGATCGTGTGCAGGGGAGGGTCAAAACAAAGGGCAGTCGGTGTAAAGTGGGGGTAAGCTCATGCTCTCCTTTGAGGAAGAGGGATGGCTTACAGTGGTACGGGGTCGTTTTCGTCCATACTAGGGGGGCCAGGTGGCATTCCTTCGGGGTGGCTTAGGGGCATCTAAAACAACTTCCCTGATACATGTAGCATATAAAGTAGAGGCCAAATACCAGGATCTTTATCGATTGCTTTATGCTGTACAAAAATGAAAAATGCATACAACAAACCTAGACCATTCATATTTGCAATATTTCTGCGTACTATACCTTTTAACCCTTAACTAATCGAGCTGCTTCATTTCACCTGTATTTTACTTATATCGGAAACAGTGGCCATTTATTCGAAACTTACCAATCTAAGCGCTACAACCATGTTTGCTGTTCAAAAAACCTTTATTCAAAAATGTTGACGCACAAATACGGGCCTACAACCACGTGGGCCGGCCACGGAGCGGTCTGGAACTGTACATGAGGGGATATTTATTAGTGGAAAACCTAACGGAGTCGGCGGTCGTTGATTTCATAATAAAAGTGCGACAAGTGCAATAAAATCATATCTAAACTTCATTGTGAGCAAGTATCATAAGTGTTGAAATTCGAACTTTCAATAATCATGATGCGTCAAAACTTAACATCAATTCATTGCCCGAATGTTCAATCAGTACCCATCCCATATCAATTCATTGTCCGAACACATAATCAGTACCCATCCCATATCAATTCATTGTTCGAACATATAATCAGTACCCATCTCCTCCCGCCATGTGCTAAAAACTGCATACATATCTCATGATATCAAGGCTGAGCAATCGGGGCACAACAAGGAGTTGGGAGGTATCAATTGTACCGGTGCCATTTTGGGTGAGGTCAGGCAGGTCCAAGTATAGTCAAAATGTCTCCGCCCAACTCGTGGTTGGACCGGAACCTCTTTCAACAGTCCAAAAGTTTTCGTTGAAGGGTAGCAGAGGGGACTGGCGACATGAACCATCAGTCAAAGTGGGGTGGGAGGCAATACTGGTGTCCCACCGGAACTGATCAAGTTGGTAGTCTTGCAGGATTTTGGTCATTTCAAAACTGAGGCTGGCGCCGGCATGAGTGCGCCAACGTCTTGTGGCTACGTCGTGGTCGTTCCGTGGGCGATCATGGCAGTTATTCCCCATCGGGGGCCCGCGGGGTCGGGGGCCCCTGTGGCTCTTATAGAATCTTCAAAGTCGAGGAGAACGTTTCTGGACGCAGGACTCATTTTCTAGCTGAACTCAGAAGCGCCGTTGCACCGCAACAGTGGACGAGACCCCCGCTGGGTGAGCGGAGCATCATTGCCTCGCAGTAGTGGACGAGACCTTTTGTCGGGTGAGTGGAGCGTTGGGGGTGCAGCTGAGGGGGGGGTGGGAGAGGCTCGTTCGCACCGCCTCTCCCTCGCAGTGCACCCCACGCCGACACCTGGCGTTGATATCCGTGATGGCCGGACCAGGCGATATGAGAGGGGGGAGGGGTCGGAGGCATAGGCAAGACATCCCCCCCGTGGCCTGCTAGGCGGCAGGGAAACCCTTTTTGGGTAGCTGTTGCGCCCTATAAATTGATAAAATAATAATAATAATAAAGAAGGGAATGGAGAGACCAGTACATTTCGGGCCATCCACCCCACGGCCTCTCCGGCCGATGGCGGCCAGCCGGGCCCCGCCCTGCACGTGTCGAGGCCTCGTCTTCCGGAGGGGCGTAACCGTGGCCCTGTTGCACTTCGGGAGTTTCCGGAATGGGGGTAGGTATCTGCTGACTTGTATCTATTTCATGTTACCGTTATTGGGCGTGGCGGGCGGTGGGACAGACATGTTTGGGGCAGTGAGGGGTGGCGGAGCCTAGCTACCTCGTGGCTGTCGCGATGTCAAGCTTGGCTTCTCTCACCACTTTCATGTTTCTTATTGCGGGCTATTTCTAACGTTTCTTATTTCTAGCGAAGTCAAAAACTCATCAGTGGCCTACTGATTTTGCTCGATTTCTTTTTCCTTCCTTTTCAAATGTGTTTCATGCTAAAGTTTCTGTTAACAGGATACGGTGATTACTTCATATTTTACATATGTCCTCTTTATTAGGGGTGCCCTCCGGTTGAGCCAGATGATCTACCTCTAATAAATGGTCCGGGTGGAACTAGTTTACCAATCAGTGGGGAGTAGGGAGTAGATAGGCATGACAGATTACAACGGGGGACAAAGGTCCGCATTACCTACCCTTCACTACTTGCAAAGATTAGACAGAATGTTTCTATTCTACGTTATTTGCAAACAGAGAATGCCTTGAACTAACTATTCCTTGAACAATAAAATGTCCAGACAATCAATCAATCAGTGGGGAGAAAAACAGGCGTGACGGATTACAATGGGGGACAAAAGTCTGCATTACCTATCCTTCGCTATCTGCAAAGGGAGACGGAATATTCCTATTCTTCCCCGTTTGTGGGCAGCGAATGTCTCAAAGAGCAACAGAGCAACCAATCGATCAGTGGGGAGGAAAATAGGCATGACGGATTACAACGGGGGACAAAAAGTCCGCATTACCTATCCTTTACTATTTGCAAAGAGAGAGGAACGTTCCTATTCGTCGCTGTTTGCAAACAGAGAATGCCTCAAAAGAGAACCAATACTTCAAGTAGCAACCAAGGCTAAATGAACCAATCAATGAAAAATACCAGTATTTAAATACCGGTTCCAATACAAACAATCAATCAATCAATCAGATGGATAAAGTCATCCTACCAATCAGACGTAAAGACATCCTACTTAACCTTACCCGGACCGGACCGTGTGGTCAGTTCTTCGCCTTCCCTTTCCAGCGCCCGATCGTTCTCTTACTCCATGTTTTTACCGCAGCATTCCTGTGGGATTCCAGTCAGGACAGTAGGTCACTTGAGAGAGGTCCGTTCGGAATCGGTGAAGTTCATTCAATCGGCAGCCGGACGAGGGCCCTCTCAAGGCAGGTATACTCCAATCGTTTAGATGTTCACCCCATCATCTGGACCTCTCTTACCGGACCTTATGTCGCTGATGGGCCCCTCGTTGGGATGCCAATTGAGGAAAATCAGCCCAGATTACAACCGATGCCCAGGCTGCTGGCACAAGACGCCTCTTAGTTCCCATCTTGAACAGTTACCAAATAAAGAGACGGGCGCTGGAGGCAGGAACACAAGAACAGAGTTTTATTTCTCATGAGGAGAGCCTGTCATTTCGGACACGCACATAGTGTCTTCAGGAGGTGCTCTAACAAGTTTCTCTGAGGTTTCGTCATTTATACACAGGTTAATGATGCACAAACATTCCTTATTGCAATAAAGACACTTTGAAGTATGCAAAGGCATGTTTGGAATCCCAGCTTCAGGCCTATTCCCATACCAGTCGCTCGGATGTCGACCCCCCCCTCCCGAATGTAACAAGAGATTGTGATCTCTCAGCCGGACATTCCTACAGGACTCGAGGGCAGGAGGGGTTGATCAGATCAAAGGTTGGGCAGGCGATAAGATCGGGCACTTCGGTTGGTGTATCAAGGTTTTGTTATGCTGGGCAAAAAAAGGGGGGGTGTACATCCACGAGGCTTGGTCTTATGACTTGGGACCGGGTCGAGAGGCCAGGTGTAGCTGGGGGGGGTTCGTCAGCAGAGGGGAAGGGTGTTCCTGGGAGGAAATGGGGGGGGTGTGGGTCAAGCAGGAGTGTTACTTCTAGAGCAGGATCACGCAGCGGGAGAGGGTTTTATGGTCTATGCATGAGAGAGAGAGCGGGGGTGTTCAATGCGCGTGGGAGGGGTGCCGGGGGTTTAACAAACGGGCAGAGAGGCCATGGTACCTAAAATGGCTGTTGTGTGCGTGCGTGCATGGGTCTATGCTGGCGGGACGATGCGGTCAGTGTTTCACGGTATTCGTTCTGCTTACAGCGGGGGGTATGGTGAACACAAATGAACGCCGCTTATGTACATATACATTGCCATTTTCCACAGCTTGATCTCGAGACCTTATTCCATATTTTATAAATATTGGCCGTAGAAAGTTTTCTCGCTTCTACCGTCATAAGGCAATCTACCACTATATGCAATATATCGCACTGTGCCCGCATTTGCATAGCCCATCGGGGTATAACATTTCTGCTTTTAATCTTCCCTCCATTAACCATGGGTTGGTGCCAATTCGTAATTTCAAGATTTCATATCTAAGTCCATGGTTAGGCAAAGTTTCTAAATACGGATACCATGCGTCTTTTTCCCACGCTTTTACCATGCATTGGACCGACACTTTCTTTCTTAAGTATTTTAGGTCCTGGTTCCTTGATTGCTCCATGCCTTTTGCTCTAAGTAGACTCTTTGAAAAGGCAACGTCTAAAGGATTCTGGTTTACTCTCACATTTAGACTCCTTAATTTTCCTTCTTGCTTCTATTGCCTATTTAAGGCTGCTATGCCTGATTTCCTCACCACACCAATATGATACCTTCTGCGCGCCCCCTTGGGATTGGCGTTTCCAAAATCTTGCCAGGGACATTTGAACCTGGATATTCCATGCTATTGTTCCTATCTCTATTCTGATTGCTTGCATCATGGCTGCCTTTGGTAGGGACAGTACCATTTTTAGGGCCTTGCCTTCCTCCCGATCCCACCCTCCTTTACCACAGTTGGGATATGGGGACATTGATCCCCCTATATACCCCCTTTTTTGATCTTTTAATCTTATCGAGGGGAACCGTGAAGAAAGGTAACTTTGGTATCCTCTGATATAGTTTTACTTGCACTTGTCTGCACTTTTCAATTTTCACTATCAGGACATGTCCTACCTTTTACATACACTGCACACTGCCCATGGGGATTACCATGGGCCTACCTTAGGGGTGTCTTACGTGTTAGTTTACAACTGCGTGGACAGACCCTACAGTGGTTGGTCTGAGACAAAGTTACAGGGTTACTCGTGTGGGTGGCACAACCAGTGCTGCAAGTCCACCAGTAGCATTTGATTTACCTGCCCTGACACACATTGTGCACTTTACTAGTGACTTACCAGTAAATCAAATATGGCAATCATGGACAACCAATCATTGTCACAATTTACATAGAGAGCATATTCACTTTAGCACTGATCAGCAGTGGTGAAGTGCCCAGAATCGTACAGCCAACAAAACAAGGGTCCGAAAAATAGGAGGCAAATGGAAAGGGGCGACCACTCGGTCCCCCCGAACGTATGGTGGAGTACCCAGATCCCCCCGGGAGGCCATCTTGGGCGGGAGGCGAGTCTCGGCTGGAATGCCCGAAGCGGCGTAGCCGGGGCGCGCTTTTTCCCGCCCTGGAGTGGGTTGTCCTAGACACTGAAGCCGCCAGCCACGCCCCCGGAGGCGGGCGGAGGCGGGTTTACGCCCGCCCGAAGACGGATAAAAGGAGCAACAAGCCAAGAAAGCATCCTCTTGTTCCTGTGCTCTGAAGCTGCACCTCCCCGCTGCACGTGAGCTCGAGACGGAACGAAGAGCCAATTTTGAGCGTTGTAATTTTGTTCTTGTTCTTTCAGATATCTTCGTTGGAGAATGCCGGGCAAGAAGGTCGGAAAGCGGGTCGGTACCGATCAGATGCTCCGCATGCTCGTAAAGGACATGGCCGAGATGAAAAAGCAGATGGCGGCAATGAACGGGGTTGGAGGCCCGAAGCGAGTCGTCGGACCAGCATTGCCGGGAGTAGTCCCCAGCGGGAGAGGCAAGAGGTCCAAGAGGGGGGCACCTGGGGGGGAGGCCCCGGTTCCCGATACTCCGATAGAGGAGCCAATCCCGGTTCCGAAGGAGGGGCAACCGATCCCCGTTGTAGTCACCCCCGTGAACGGGGAAGATATGCCTCCTGAGTTGGCTGCACAACTGGCAGCGTGGTTGGGAAAAGATAGTGAGGGCACCACGGCGGACGACGCCAGGGCAGTAATGAGGCAATTGCGGGAATCTAGAGAGGCTGCGAAGGCACCATCTTCTGTTCCCCCACAGGTTCCGGTGGCTGAGACCGCAGCGGGCACGAGTTCGGCAGCGATTACAGCTCCTAGTTCAGGTAAGCGGCTACTGCCGATTGCGGGGAAGGGGTCTGTACCCTCACGAAGGGAGAAAGTGGCCCAGCATGTTCCACTCGAAGTTAAGGAAAAGATTTGGGCTGATAAGTATGTGAACATGTTTTCTTTGCTTACCGACCATTACGAGATCGAACATGTGAAGGGCCAAAAAGAGCTTCTGCATCCGAGTGTTTGGCGCGCCAAAATGGCCGCCTTTAAGGTTGATGAGAACATAGGTAACTGGGGCAGGGCGTTTGGCATATTCACCTCAATTATGGGGGAGCGAAGGCCTGAGTTGTTGCCCGAGTTGCCCATATATCAGACACGTATCATGGAGTATTCTCAATCATACGAGGGCAATCAGTGGTTTTGCTATGACAATGTTTTTAGGAAGGCCAAAGAGCACGACCCAGCTCTGACCTGGGATTGTTATGACTCCATTTCTTGGCAAAAAATGGAGAATTCAGGCATGTTAAAGGTACCATTGTCGGGGGGTAACGGGGGTGAGTCTTCCCGCCAATCCTCTGGGACACCCTTTCGGACGGGTGCAGGTAACGAGCATCACTCGAAGTCGAGTGGCAGCGCAGGTAAAAAGGGGATTTGTTGGAATTTTAACAGGGGAAAATGTACAAGGCCCCAGGGGTCATGCAAGTTTAGACACGACTGTGGGGGGTGTGGACAGTCCTCCCATCCCGAGACCATGTGCAGAGCCAAAACGGGTGATAACGGTGGTAGGGGAAGCGCCAAACAGGTCTGAAATAGTCCGAGGGGCGCCTTTACCTACCCCGGTTGATACCATGGCAATGATTCCTTGGCTCAATGAATACCCGGATCATGTCTCCGCTGGGGTGTTGCGAGACGGGTTTTCGTATGGTTTCCGCATTCCAGTGGGGGATTTTCAGGGTAATACAAGTTGTAAGAACCAACTGTCGGTCCTGCAGCATACGGCGGTGGTACAGGTAAAGATTGGGAAAGAGGTGACTCGAGGGCGGGTTGCCGGTCCATTCGATTTACCACCGGTTGCTAACTTTGTATGTTCCCCCTTAGGCGTGGTCCCTAAGAAGGACCCGGGTGAGTTTAGGCTAATACATAATTTGTCAGCCCCACGAGGTCTTTCCGTGAATGATGCGATAGACCCGGAAGTGTGTTCGGTGCGGTACGCATCTTTCGATGAGGCCGTCGCCATGTTGAATCGCCTGGGGCCCGGGGCGCTGATGGCAAAATCAGACATCGAGTCAGCGTTCCGGTTGCTCCCGGTACACCCAGACGATCAGCGTCTCCTTGGTTTCATGTTTCAGGGTCGCTATTACATGGATAAATGTATGCCAATGGGATGCTCCATATCTTGTGCTTATTTTGAAAAATTCAGTTGTTTTCTGCAATGGGTATTCATGAGAAAGACGGGTTTTCAGCATGTTATGCATTATCTCGCTGACTTTCTGTTCCTGGGGGCAGCCGGGGATCCAGAATGTGGACAGGCTTTAAAAGAATTTTGTGACTTAATGAATCATTTTGGTGTGCCACTGGCACCAGGTAAGACTGTGGGTCCCTCGACTTCACTCGAGTTTCTTGGGATAGAGCTGGTTTCGGAGGAAGGTTGCTTTCGGTTACCCAAAGAAAAGGTGGTAAAATTCAGGGCCTCCCTTGAAACATGTATTCGAGAGACTAAGGTAAACTTGCATCAATTGCAGCAAACGGTGGGCCAGTTGAATTTTGCCCTTAGAGTAATGCCAATGGCCCGCCCCTTTTCCCGCTCGATTGCACAAGCCATGGTCGGTCTTAAGGAGGGACACCACCGCACGAGGCTCTCGGCAGAGATTCGCCAGGACATGCGCATTTGGTTGGCATTCCTGGCGGATTTCAATGGTCGAATTGTCTGGAACAAGCCGGCGGTGTCCTCCGAGGAGCTGGGGCTGTGGACAGATTCGGCGGGGAGTATAGGTTTTGGCGCCATATTCGGTACGCAATGGTCGGCTCAAAAATGGCCGTCATGGTGGCACGAGTGCAGGCTGACGAGTAACATTGCTTTTCTCGAACTCTTCCCTATTTTGGTGGCCCTGAAAACATGGCCTGAGGGGTTTCGGGATCACTCTGTGGTGTTCTGGTCTGATAACATGACCGTGGTTGAGTGTATCAATAGTCAGGCAGCACGTTGCAAATGGATTCTGAGACTGCTCAAAGAAATTGTGTTATTGTGTATGCAGTTGAATGTGCTCTTTAGGGCAAGACATGTCCCGGGGGTACTGAACCAAGCGGCTGATGCGCTTTCTCGTTTCCGTATGCAGGCCTTCTGGGGTTTTCTGCCCACAGCGGACCCGGTGGCGGCACCCTTTCCCGAAGCTCTCTGGTCTCTCGTTGCCCCGAACTACAAAACCTCGTGGGAGAGAATTTAGCACCCAGGACAAGGAAGGCATATGAAGGGGCGTTCCGTCCCTATTGGTCCTTTTTGGGTTCTGCTAGGGGGGAGCTTTGGGGCCAGGAAGAGCTTGTCGTAAAATTTTTGCTGTCTTTACATCAGGCAGGCAAATCAGTAGCTACGGCCCAAAGGCATCGGGCCGCCATTTCCTTTATGGCAAGGGCTCATGGGATCCAGGACCCGACAGCGTCTTTCGTGGTGCAGAAAGCGCTACGTGGGTGGCAACGCCTTGAGGGTCGCAGAGTAGATGAGAGGCACCCGATAGGTCTGGATAGGTTGGCCCTGTTATTATCCGTACTCCCTGCGACATGTTCATCCCAGTATGAGACAGTGTTATTCCGGGCCGCTTTTGCGTTAGCATTCCATGGGGCGATGCGGGTAAGCGAACTGGTGGCGAAGAACAAGCGGGATACGGTGGGGGGACTGTGCCGAGAGCACATTCAGGTTAAGGGGGAGACGATGACTGTCTCGTTTGTCAGGTCCAAGGCCGATCAGGGTGCGATTGGGGATTGCGTAGTCATACATCGGATTCCCGGATCTCCCATGTGCCCTGTTGTTTGCGTAGAGGAATATTTAGCGCAGAGGGCGGCATCATGGGGGGGACCTTGTTGAGACACGCTGATGCCACCCCACTGACGAGGTTTCAGTTCCAGCGGGTGCTTACAATGGCAATTTCGGCCGCGGGCTTGAACCCCGGTGAGTTTGGGACCCATTCCTTTCGGATAGGGGCTGCTACTGAGGCTACAGCCAGGGGTCTGAGTGTAGAAAAAGTGAAACGTTTGGGGCGTTGGTCCTCGAATTGTTACAAAAGGTATGTGCGGTTGCACATGTTGTGAAGCTGCTATCATGTACTCACGCTTCTTGTTTTTGTTTGGTTTTTCAGTTTCGCAAGCTTACGAGGCGGGGCGGACTGTGCAGTCGACCCGACACCTGGGAACCAGCGGTCAAACATCACCGGCTGCGGAAAAAGTGGTGTGGGTCGTGGGCCACTCATACGTGAGGCGTGCCGCGGACGTATTCAAAGCAGGTGACATGATTCACATGGCTGGGGAATACGGGTACAGGGTGACCTTCTACGGAAGGGGCGGGCTCTGTATTGACCAGTTTCAATCCTTTTTCGAGGGTTTGTTAGGGCGGACAAGGTCACCGCCATCTATAATCATAGTCCATCTTGGGGGCAACGATTTGGTGACCACTGGCAGACGACTTCTTCTCGAAGCGATACTTTCCACTGTAAGTTGGTTGGCGAGAAGGGTTCCAGGGTGCACAATTGCATAGTCCCATATGATTCCACGTAAAGTGTGGCGGGGGGCGAATTCGGTTTCTGCTATAAATCATTCGGTGAAGAAAGTAAATAACAAATTGGGTAGATTGTTTCGTTCAAGTGCACTGCATTCTATTCCTCATGGTTGTATCAAAGGGGACAGTATGTATTTGGGGGATGGGGTCCATTTGTCCCGGGTGGGGAATGAGTTACTCATAGGAGACCTCATAGCTTGGCTAAAGAGTTTAAAGCATGACCTTTAGGCAGGAGTTTTTGTGGGGGGTCCGGATAGCCGGTCAACTATCCGGCCTGTGGCGGTAAGGTCATGATCGGTGAGCAGTAATTGGAAGATCCCTATGGGGGGGCGTCACCCATTACGGATGGGAGCGCCCGGGGGAGGTGGCCATTGGCCCCTCAACGGGGAGGCGGTCCCTTCTAAGGATGGGCCGCCGAAAGGAAAGGGAAGGCGGTCAAGGCCCCTTCCTGGATAGGAGGGGCTACGGGCCCCTCCTGGGAATTTCCCGGGGCCAGGACACCTGCGACGGCAGATGTGGTAAGTTGTGTGGGGTGGGGAGGGGGGTTTACGCTACCTTCTAGACACCTCACACGAGTCCTCGGACGACCATTAAATGGCGTCGAGTTCATTGGGGCCCCCGTCAAGTCAAGGGAAATTGGTAGATGCACATGAGGTACAGCCTCTGTGCGGTCGCCCCTCGCAAGTGGGGGGGGGTAATTCTGGTTTAGGGATCTGACACCGGTTACGACCTTGCCGTTGGCCCTTAACGTTAGGATGTACAATTTCAAGTTAAAATGTTTTGTAGGATGTTAGTTCGGCTAGGAGAACCTTTGTATTAGAAATATGTTAAGGTTAGCCAAACATCGTAATGTGGAAATGAAATTGTACATAATATGAAACTGTTATTTTAATGTTTTGATTTTGTTTCATATTTTAATAAATACGGCCGGGAGGGTCACTCCCTCCCGCCTTCCAAAAGTACAGAACTGTTTCCGGTTTACCATCCTTGGGGATTGTGTCGAGAGGGGGTGGCGGGTATCTCAGCCATATGGAAAGGGGCGACCACTCGGTCCCCCCGAACGTATGGTGGAGTACCCCGATCCCCCCGGGAGGCCATCTTGGGCGGGAGGCGAGTCTCGGCTGGTATGCCCGAAGCGGCGTAGCCGGGGCGCGCTTTTTCCCGCCCTGGAGTGGGTTGTCCTAGACACTGAAGCCGCCAGCCACGCCCCCGGAGGCGGGCGGAGGCGGGTTTACGCCCGCCCGAAGACGGATAAAAGGAGCAACAAGCCAAGAAAGCATCCTCTTGTTCCTGTGCTCTGAAGCTGCACCTCCCCGCTGCACGTGAGCTCGAGACGGAACGAAGAGCCAATTTTGACCCACCCACCAGCCCCTGAAGACAGCAAGTGGTTTTGAAATAAAGTTTTGATGTGGTAACTCTATTTCTTACAGGTTGTTATGATCGAAGTGTTATTTGAATATGCAATAAAGTGAATGATTCTTTACAGTATGTCTTTGCGAATAAAGTATTTTGCACTAGTGTTGATCAGTAATCATACCTGAAGCAGTTATGGTTGTTTTTTAATTTAGTAATTCTAGTTAATTGTCGTATTTATTTTGGTCGGGCGGTAAGGTCATGATCGGTGAGCAGTAATTGGAAGATCCCTATGGGGGGGGCGTCACCCATTACGGATGGGAGCGCCCGGGGGAGGTGGCCATTGGCCCCTCAACGGGGAGGCGGTCCCTTCTAAGGATGGGACGCCGAAAGGAAAGGGAAGGCGGTCAAGGCCCCTTCCTGGATAGGAGGGGCTACGGGCCCCTCCTGGGAATTTCCCGGGGCCAGGACACCTGCGACGGCAGATGTGGTAAGTTGTGTGGGGTGGGGAGGGGGGTTTACGCTACCTTCTAGACACCTCACACGAGTCCTCGGACGACCATTAAATGGCGTCGAGTTCATTGGGGCCCCCGTCAAGTCAAGGGAAATTGGTAGATGCACATGAGGTACAGCCTCTGTGCGGTCGCCCCTCGCAAGTGGGGGGGGTAATTCTGGTTTAGGGATCTGACACCGGTTACGACCTTGCCATTGGCCCTTAACGTTAGGATGTACAATTTCAAGTTAAAATGTTTTGTAGGATGTTAGTTCGGCTAGGAGAACCTTTGTATTAGAAATATGTTAAGGTTAGCCAAACATCGTAATGTGGAAATGAAATTGTACATAATATGAAACTGTTATTTTAATGTTTTGATTTTGTTTCATATTTTAATAAATACGGCCGGGAGGGTCACTCCCTCCCGCCTTCCAAAAGTTCAGAACTGTTTCCGGTTTCCCATCCTTGGGGATTGTGTCGAGAGGGGGTGGCGGGTATCTCAGCCATAAGGTTTGGGGATAAACCTGTAAAAAATTCACCTGTTAATTGCTAAGACTTTTTTTTGTGGATGGTGCCAAAGTTCTTAACGTCACGATGTTTTCCAAGAACATCTTTAATACGTTCTTCCAATTTTGGAACTTTAACAAGTAAACAGACGCAGGCACTACTGCCAGAGGCAAACATTAGTGAATGCTCACGTCATATAACGAAGCATATCTGCCTGCCTCGGAACAAACACCTGCCCAAGATTGTGCACCTCACACCTGCAGAGAATCTTTGCAGTTGAGCGTTGTGCAAAGCAGGGACACTAGCAAAATCCACCATGAAGGCTATGTTGCTGCTAATCGGCTTTGGGATCCTTAATGGAGGTAAGAGAATTCGGAAAGGGACTTTGAAAAGTGCACCCGGAAAGGCAACTTAAAACTTCGCACTGTTCCATTTTCTGTATAGAATATTCAAATGATGTTCACTCTGTACATCGCTAGCCCCGATCATCTCTGTAGTGGATACATCTCTCAGAAGAAGAAAAAAAATATCTGATTTTTGAAATAACGCCCTTGGTGGGAAAACTTTGACAAATTCTCTTAGCATTGGCAAATACTCTCACTCTCTGTGATACCACTGATAACTGTTATTTAAGCCCAACAAATTATGTTTACCATTTTTCGGTGATTAGGCATCATTGAAAACCATTGTCTTGCATGTTAATGTTGCATGTTTTCATCTTTTTTACAATTTCATTTATTTTTTAAAGCTGCAATCGTAATTTATGAATTTTTAGTGAACCAGTTGCCTTTTTACCTCCAACCTCCTTAGTTAGGTGCCTAAAGGATCAGATCAAATGTGCTCATTTTAAATACATTTACCGTTTCAGTGCCATTGTTTTGACTTTTATCACATGTTAAAATGATTTAACAGTGTTTGAGAAATATCTACTCTTTTCATTCTTGTAGCTGCTGCTTTAACGTGTCCCATTGGTAGAAACTGCACAGCTGATCCGAAATCATGCAAACAAGTACCCTGCAAGGAACCAATGGATGAATGCACCTTTAAGGGTATTGTAACATTTATTTCAACCAGTGCTTAATTTGTAAAAAAAAAAAAACATAAGAAGGAGACGTGCCAAGGCCCTGGTCAGGAGATCACTACAGCTTGCAACACTCATTGCTCCTACCAGCACTGCTACTGACAATCACTAACCATCACACCCCAACAAATGTAACAGTTCTGTTTCTGGTCCCCCCACGTTATAAGAATGGCTTGGGTGTCAGGTATAAGTAATTTTGAATGGATATCAAATTAGTAAGGAAGTGTTGTTGCGCTCAATTAAACAGATAGCCCCACCTTGTGGCAGACATAAGTGCCAGTGTTGACAATTAAATGCCGGTGCTTAGCACCTGAAACCAAGGTCAAAATTAAGCGCTGCATTCAGCAATTGTCGCTGTTACTCTGCACACAGAGCGCGATCGAGGTAACAACAATCTGCTTTACAAAGTGTCAAATACAGGTCAGCATATAGAGTACAATAGAAAATTGAGAAAGCCTAGCCTACGAGAAAATGCAGAAAAATGTAAAAGGAAAATTAGACCATTTCTCACTCATAGCGAATTAGGAAGTACCTTAAGCATTGACAAAGCTAAAACATTTGTCTTGTTTAAGTGGATGTCTTGTGTGAAATGTAGGTGATGTACTGGGGGCGAGTACACGTGGTTTGTGTTATTGTTTTGCATGTCAGTGTTTCCATGTGATTTTAGGCAGCTGCTTTGAAAGTCACAATACAGTCAACAAAATAAAGAAAACAAAGGGTTATACGATATGTAAATAAACAAGTAAAATGGCAAATTCATATGATAGCATTTGTACATGCCATTTAAAAACAATATGGGTTACAAATGAAAACCCCACGTTAAATGAAAGTGCTGAAAGTGTCCATTGTTGATGGAGGCTTAAAAAATATATAAATATACATATATGTGTATACATATATATATATATATATATATATATATATATATATATATATATATATATATATATATATATATATCCCAACACGTTAGGCTCCGTTGAACCAAAAAGGACAAGCACACAGGTATCCAGTTCCAGCAGGATGTTTTTATTACAGACCCCTCACCCCCGACAGACGCGTTTCGCTGGGTAGGTTCGAAAAAAAAAAAAAATATATATATATATATATATATATATATATATATTTATATTTGCGTCATGTGATCAAGACCCAATAGGGGTTGAAACGCGTTATGATGGGCTGGCAGGTCACGATTAAATAAAAGAAAATTGGATTGGCACAATACCTGGATCCATCATCGTCTCTTTTGTTGTGGTCAAGCAACCTCTTGAAGCGATGTTGGAGAAAATATATATTTATATTTTTATATATATATATATACATATATATATATATATATATATATATATATATATATATATATATATATATATATATATATATATACACATATATGTATATATGTTTATATATATATATATATATATTTATTTTAAACAACAAACATTTTTATCTTTTAATCATTTTATCCTTGTAATCACTGCATTATCAAACGAAGTATTGTGTCTATGTATATGCGTACTATATATTTATTATCCATATGTGGACCTTGAGCAGGACAAGGCTTCTCAAGTAGCCTGACTGATTATGGAGGCCATGTCCAATGAGCCATCATCAAAATCAGATGCAGATAAATGGACGTACAGGAGAACCATAAGCTTAACTCAGCAGGTACTCCTATTTGCTGCTTGCCAATGACTGACATGTCCATCTTAGAGATCAGGCATCAAGGTCAAACATTTACTCAGCAATTTCTTTTCACTCGAAATTGTCACAGTGCCTGATGCTTCTTCATGTTAAACCTGGAAGCGAAGGGGTGTCGGTCTATGCAGAACTCGGCTGCACACGATTTGCATAATCAGAAAACCAGTGGCTGTTGTTCCAAAAGCTCTGTCTCAATGAAAGCTTTCTTGCAGCAATGAAACATTTCTTTCGAACCATCCACCTACGAGGCTGCCTGTCCCAAGGCAGTCTTTCCCAAAAGAGACACAGACACCTTTTATCAATCATAAAACTTTAACATCTGCCTGATCAAGCCACAGACACCAAATATTTGCGAAAATAGTTATAGAAACGATTCTGTTTTTCCTCTTGCAGACAGCAATAGATACTCATGCCAGGGACTACATAAGTACTTGTCAGAATTGTGTTTTTTTTTTCAACAACTTTATTACGATCACATAGATCCTAAAAAGTATACAGCCCAATTTTCTGTAAGATGTACACCTAAATGTATAGATTATAGAATAAAAATGCATAAAAACATTAGTACAAATTCAATTTGACAAGGCACCCAGAACAATTATAAAGTTCATGTGTGAAAGCAGCAACATTTTATGGCACAAAATGAAGTGCTTAGACATCCTACAACTACAAGTTAAAAAAAAAATATTTAAACATGATTTGATACATTCTGATCTGACAAGACTTTCCAGAGCTCCGTGTCTCAGGTACATAATTTTCTACAATCCAAAGGGCATGCCAGAATCTATTAGGATCAAATACAAAAGAATAAATACGTTTCCATGCCATTGGTGGAATTGTGGTTTCCTTTATTTCTCATCTCCCAGTAATTTCCAGTGACATCTGTAATGCTCATGTGTGGAATAAAAGCCTTGCAATCATTTTTTAAACCCAGAAAACTAGAAGGTTACATATGACAACTCTCCTTCAATATTTGGCGAGTGTATCTATTTTCATTCCATGAAATCTGATTTCCACGCCCACTAGTCCCTACCATCCGGAATCACCACTGACATACCCTTTTTGGAGTCAAGAGTAGAAAGGGAAAAACTTGGGGGCATATTATTAAGGTGGGCGATATGAGATTATCTGCACTTTTGCGGTCGTTTTCGGCCAAAAAGCTGTGATTTTATCGCCCAATTAGCAAGCTGTTGCTAACAGCAGTTAGCAAAAGCTTGTAGACGATAGCAATCGGTAGGGGCCCGCTTTGCAAGTCAGCGATATTTATCGCTAATGACATGCAAAGTGGGCTTACTCAACCTGTTAGTGACTGAAAGCAGTCGCTAACACAGCTATCGCCTATTAGCAAGGCAGGCGAAGCGATAAAAAAATTCACGCTAAGCACGAATATCGCCAAAACCTGATGCCTGCTCAGACCACTTCTTAACCTGTATATCCAATGGGAGGTGAATATTCAGGTTAAGTCCCTATTAGCGATAATGCCTGAATATCCCTGGATTTCCAGCGATATTCTCGCATTTTGCCGCTATCGCAGGATATTTTATCGCTTTGGAGATAAACGTTGCTAATAGCACGTTATCTCTGCGAAACAATCCAGCGATGCGCTGCAATAAAAAAAATATCGCTAAGCTCATTTAGCTAATAATATCGCTAGTTGTTGTTAATATGCCCCTCGTTTAGTCAACTGGCGTTGAAAGGGAACCTGAGTCTCTGGAAAACCAGTGTTAATGTACAGCATCCACTACAAAACCTGACCAGTAACTAAGGGCCATATTATCAAGAAAGGGCGATACATTATCGCCGCTTTTATCGACAGGAAACTGCCGGTAAAGCGTTGATAATGTGCTTGATAATATGCCCTTGTGAATTCCCATAGAAGCCTAGGTTATGGTGTTAACCTGGGCTTCTATGAGAATTCACAAGGGCATATTATCAAGCCCATTATCACCGCCTTATTGGCAGTTTCCTGCCGATAAACGCGGCGATAATGTAGCGCCCTTTCTTGATAATATGGCCCTGAGTCTTTCCTTCCTGATGTTTTGGCATGAGTAACTATTGCTGTCTACAAGAGGGAAAACAGAATTGTTGCTATAAATATTTGTGTACATATTTGGTGTCTGTGGCTTAATCAGGCATATGTTAAAGTTTTATGATTGATAAATGGTGTCTGTATCACTTTTGGGACAGACTGCTTTGGGACAGCCAGCCCCGTAGAGACTCAGGTGCCCTCCAGCAATAGTTACTCACGCCGACATCAGGAAGGAAACACTTAGATTCCATGGAATGAAAATAGATGCACTCACCAAATATTCAGGGAGAGTTATCATATGTAACCTTCCAGTTTTCTGGGTTTAAAGTAAGACTGCAAAGCATTTATTCCACTCAGGCCCATTACAGATGTCACTGGAAATTATTGGGAGATGAGAAATATAGGAAACCACACTTCTGACAAGTACTTCTGTAGTGCCTGATATTTCTGGAGCCAGGTAGAACTGCAGGCTCACTGGCCTGCAAAGGACCCCCCTTTTTAGGCCTTGGTTGTTAGGTGGCAGCGAGGCCAAGCAGTCAAAGCGTGCCCGAGATTGGTAGTTGGGTCCCTAAATCTGCATAATCCCGTCCTAATTGATGCATGTGCAATGCCTGTTTCTTGACCGCTGCCCCTGGTTGTATCTCTTTCTCCCCTCGAATTCATGCTTTCCTTCTTTCCACAGGCCTCGATTTCGACGGATGCATGAGGACAAGAGACTGCAAAGATCGCAGTGAGGGAATTGACTGCGCTATGACAGATGTACAGCTCGCTCTACAATTAACAGGAAGTGCTGTAGCAGCGGTGAAACAAGGCGCCCTCTACATGTTAGTCAAGTCTGTCAAGAGTGGGGCAGCGTAGACGGGGCTGGCCAGTCTCTGCTCAGCCCAGAGGAGTGGAAGAAGAAAGCTCCCGTGCTTCGTCCTTGGGCCTGAATTAATTACATTGAGTGTGCATGCTTTATCCGGGTGCTTTCTCCCTTATTGTTCTTTCAAATAAAGTGCAACGTCTTTGTGCGAGTAAAATTAATCGTCTCGCGCATGCAAACAGTTTGTTCCTTATTGTCAACTGTAACGACACTCAATAGCATCATATCAACGGCCAACCAACTGGCCCAATAAAGGTGGTTTATCCCTCCTGTCGGTGTTTATTTGCTTCTGTTTTGGGTTTAAAAGGGGACAGAATGCCCGTGTCGGCTACTTGCAGCCTCAAAAGTACATCAGCAGCACCTTGTTCGCAACTCTGTTGGCTCAACTTATTTATAATGAGGTGACAGGCAGGCAGCTGAAGCTGTCTGCTTTCAAAGACCTACTGTGTACCATGCAATGGAGTGAGCTTTGGGGGGGGGGGGGGGGGGGGGGGGCATTTGCTCATGATTTTCTATCTGAGTTCGATCCTTCCGATAGAATGATTTCCCTCCTGTTTCTTTCGCATTGATCCTGGACCACGCCCTATTTATTATCTTTTCGAATGGCTGATGTATATACTGGCCCTACTGGCATTGCTAGAAAAGAAAAAAGTCTTTTGTATTTGATAACATAATGGGGCGTGTGGCTTTTCTCACTCCCATCTGTTGCTCCCCAGCTCCCCTTCTTCCTAATTTTTCTTTATATGCATGCAAAAAAAGAAGAGAACTCTGGGTAGTTCTCAAGTTTAGGTGGAAAGCAGCTCCTGTATGAAACACTCTCAACACCAGCGACACTCTAGATCTGCTCACCTCAAATGTCTGCTTTTCTATCAGAGTCTTTAAGCGTAGGATTAGCACAGGATTAGCACAGTGCTATCTATGCTAGATAGAAATAGACAAAGTCTTTTGCCATTTTTACAGCAAAGTTTTTAAGCATAGGACTAGCACAGTGCTGTCCTTACCAAGCTGTAAAACGACAAAAGCCATGTATCACTCCAGGTAAAATATTACAGCTTTGAATTGGTAAAATACCAACCAAGCCAACCTGAAATTAATAAAAGCAACCCCTGACACAGTGATTCGCTCTAAGTAGAGCTCTTCAGAGAGGTATAGAATTGTCCAGACACAAGGGAGCACCCAGTATAAGTCCAAAAAATGCCCTTTCAGGGGTACATAGAGTGACAAATAAATTATACAAAAAAAAAAGGAAGTGTGCAGATCTAGAGTGTCGCTGGTGTTGAGAGTGCTCCATACAGGAGCTGCTTTCCACCTAAACTTGAGAACTACCCAGAGGTCTCTGCTTCTTTTTTTGCATAATTTAGTTGTCACTCTTTGCCTGAAAAGGTATTTATATATATATATATATATATATATATATATATATATATATATATATATATATATATATATATATATATATATATATATATATCTGCAATACCTCGCAGCAGCTGCGCTCTCCATTACGAATTACGAGGCAAGGACCAACTTTTTACCAGCATACATTTATTTGTCAAACAGACAGACTGCCTATATATATATATAATCACTGGAAAAAAACACAGGCTTCAGAGATGTTATAACCACTATCAAAGGGGACCGCTGCAGATAAATAAAGGGCGGGTGGAGCAAGGAAAACTCAAAAAACACCACTAATACAATTAGACACCCGCCCAAAGGAATTATAAGAGGCCCAAAGAAAGGGTTCTAGTTATCAACACCAAGGGCTGACCCACATAGATATTCAAAATTACAAAAAGTCATTTATTTGTAAAAAATATATTATTCTTTTTATTTTCATCATATCAAACAAGATTCTTGTATTTCAAAATAATATATACATATATGTAGATAAAGTATACAAAAACATCTAAAGATGTATAGATGAATCTGTCCCACACACAAAACAATCATAATCATCAGTCATACTTACATTCACTCTCAATGATATGCACATTCATTCCTCAACACATACATATTCCCACAAAATGGGACACACACACACACACACCTAAAAGTTACAGAAAAGGTATATCAATAATTGGCTCACATAATGCCTACAAAATTACCAAAAACATTTCATAATCCTTACAGTCTAGGTGTGAAAAAACATGGTAAAATACCAGAGGACAGCCAAGGGTAAAGTTTAGTAATTTTATTTTTTTTAAACGCACACTCATGTTAGCGGAATAGGGTGCAACAAGGAAACACAAGAATAGAAACCAATGAAAAGCCAGAAAGGCAACAAGGGGGTGCCTTTGCTATTAACATTATTAAAACATAATAGATAGACACTTGAGTGCGCTAGATTTGGAAAAATGTGAAAAAAAGAAATAGTGTCTATAAGAAAAACGTACAAGCATGCAAAAGTGATCAACAAGTAGAAGAATATGACTTCTCACAAACCAAGAATATGTTGGAGACTGCAGATATTCACTAGGATTTTTTTCAATATTTCATGACAACAGCAGACTTGATGTGTAAAGACAATATCTAAAACAGTAACCCAAGACATGAATGTACCACTGGGTCAGATATAGACTACATGCAAACCCCATACAAACTCAAGAAGTAGAAAAATAGAACAATAATAATAAAAAGGAAGAAATAACACCATGAATAACATAATACAAATCTGGTTCATCGATAAATCAGGGGTCTGGTCAAGAGGATTGAGGCACAGCCTCATGTTAGACGTGAAGGACATCTAACATGACCTTCGATTGGAATTCCATAGAGCATATTATCAAGCCCATTATAGCCACTTTATCTGCAGTTTCCTGCCGATAAAGCAGCGATAATTTTATCACCCAGACTTGATAATATGACCCAACATTCCTTCCGTAATTCAAAAAAGTATCTCCAAGCAAGGCAGCAACAAGGGGAATTGGTCATTTAAATATTACCTGGCACCAAATGGCCTCCAGTAAGGATGCAGTAGAGATGGCATAGAATAGAGAGCGGGCACGTTTTAACTTCGCCTCTCAGATGGAGTGCGGGGTTCATCTTTAAAATGGAAATAAATACTGAACGATCACTCCAGGTACTTATGCATCCTAGCCAAAATAGAATATTAGAAAACAAAAAATCCCACATGTACAGTTGCGGACGAGATGTCATTAAGTATGCTAAAGATAGCATTTATGGATTTATGGATCTTAAAAACATTTCTTTCCTTTATCCCTGATGAGAACCAGCAACAGCGTGTAAGTCCAGGTAGTCCAAGGACAGAGTACGGTCAAGATCAGAATCTATATCAAAGGGGAAGAGAATAGGAGTAAATAATGGCATTTTTCCAGGGACAGTGCTCATTTAACCCCTTCCTAATAGAGTTGAGAAGGTAGATCCAGAATACCTCTCTCTTCTTCCTGATGGCTGTCGGATCTTTGCCTCGAATTACTGAAATTTTCTCTAGGATAGACCACGTAAGATCAATTTCAGTGTGGTCCTTTTCCAGCCAATGGTTGACAAGGAGGGTAGAAACTTTATTAGTTCTAGTATTAGATTTGTGCTCCCCAATTCTGATCCTGCATTCCCGTCCTGTTTCTCCAGTATATATAAGATCACATGGACATGTGATGATATATATAGCATTCGCAGTGCAGCCATTCATCATTTTCAGTAGGGTTATGGGGTGCTCATAAATTGTAATAGTCTGACCCACAATCGTGTTTGGGAAGGCCTGACACTTACCACAACAATGGTTCCCCTTTATGGGTTCCAAGCCTGTGATGGTTCTTTGGCTGGGGGCAGAAATTTCCAACATTTTTCCTCTCACCAAATGGTTCTTAAGGTTTTTGTTTCTCTTAAACGGAAACGATGGTTTAGGAAGTTTGTTGTCGCTGTCATCCATGTTTAATAGATACCAAAGAGAGTTTGATAGTTTGTCTGATTTTATGGTTAATGTTGGAGTGTTTGGTAACACAAACCAACTTATCCATAATTTTAGTCTCATTGGTGTGAAACAAGCTTTCGAGGTTGAAATATCCTGCCCTCTTGAAAGAATCTTTAATCAGTTTACCAGGCTATCCCCGGTTGGACAGTTTTTACTTAAGAATATCTGCCTGTTTGAGGAAGTCCCTGATGTTGGAGCAGTTTCTCAGTAACCGGAGAAACTAACTAAAGGGAATACTATGGGGCAGATTTATGAGGCCCTTGCGCCACGTTTACGCCGCTGTTGCGTCACGCAAGGCGGCGTAAACGTGGCGCATCCCTACGAACGATTTACAACGTGACGCATCTAGGCAGATGCGTCACGTTGTAAAGCCCTGCGCCGCTTGTGGGCGTTCCGGCGCTGGGTGGGCGTTCCGGGGCAGGTGCGCCTCGCAAAAGTGGCTGAGTGAAATCTATGAGATTTCACTCAGTCACTTTTAAGCCAATGCTGCGTCAAAAGCCTGCGCCTGCTTGAAGCAGGCGTAGGTCTTCACGCAGCATTGTTAAAATGGGGCAACCCCGAGCCTTGCTGGAGCTGCGTCGCGCTTGCGACGCAACTCCAGCAATGCGACACATTTCCGGCACAGATGCGTCACGCATCTGTGCCGTTTTTGCACCATGGTGCGCCGCATTATAAATGCGGCGCACCATGGCTGGCGGAGCTGTGGCGCACTGTGGCGCATGTTAACTGGCGCATCCCTGGGGATGCGCCAGTTAACATAAATCTGCCCCTATGTCTTTGGGAGCGAGGGTGGTAGCTCCCATACTGCAGCAAGGTGTTTCTTGCAGTAGGTTTGGCATACAGGGAGACAGAAAGTTCCTTTTGGTTATGTTCGATCCATACGTCAAGAAATTCCAACTTGAAATTGCTAGAATGCGCAGAAAATTTCAAATTAGTATATACAGCATTGATCCATAATATGAATTCATCCAGGGAGGTCTGGTCCCCCTCCCAGATAAAAAAGATATTGTCAATGAATCGAGACCAAGCTCGAACATTTTCATGGAAGGGGGTCATCTCATTGTATATATTGACCTGCTAAAAATATCCCATATATAAGCAGGCCACACTGGGGCGCAAGACGCCCCCATGCTGACTTCCTGCATTTGAAGTTATAGTTAGTTGGACATTTCACTAATACAAACCAGAATATTTCAGCTGTTATAGTTAGTTGAGCTAACTATAACTCGCGCCTCTGCAATGCACTGCTGATGACGTCACATATTACATCATTCATGACATGGTCAGTGGTATCACTGATGACATCACTAATGACATCTCAAATGACAGCACTGATGACATCATCCAGTGACTGTGTGTTTATGTAAAGTTTAAATATATATATTATGTTTGACGAAGGTGCCGATTAAAGAGTCTACTCACCTGAACTTTGGGTCTCGTGTTCCTTGCTGCAGCGGCGTCCAGGAGTTTGTGGGAGTGCCCTCCAGTTTTGAGCGAGTTTGCAATATATATATATGTATATATATATATATATATATATATATGAAAACAAAGTCCTGTGAGAGTGGCTCCCCACACGTTCCTCAGGTACAGATCTCTCGACACCAGATATATATTACAAAGTGGTTTTATTTTTCCCAACCCATCGGCATGACGCGTTTCGGCCGTCAAAAACGGCCTTGATCACATGGCTTCAAATGACCAATGGGGGTGTTTATATACTGTGCTCAACAAGAATAACATCCGATCACATGGGCAATAAACATGAAGAGAATACTTATACACAGAAATACGCTGAATACAAAACTATAAAGTATTCAAAATGTACAGGAACTGTCTAAAACAATGATAAGAATATTGTATCCTACTCACAGAGTTCTTTTTAGGTCATCATTGTTAAGTAAAAATGCAATCGGTTCCGTGTGCAAATTACCATAAAGTGCAAGTGCATATATGAGTTCCACAGTTAACTCACAAAGTTAATATTGGCAACTGTACATGAGATAATAATAAAGTTCTGTGCAAAAAAATGGTATATTCAGATCTATAATACGAAGTCCCAAAATGTGAGACAAACCCATAGGATGTTATTCAAAAAAACGTGCTAAAGTGCTTAAAAGTGCGCAATATGCTCGCAGTATGTACATATTAATGATTTTTCAAATATTATGATCAATTGATTTCAAACTATCAAATCATTATACCTGCACAAGTGATTATAACTATTAACAGAGTTAAAAAATGTGTAAAGCATCACTGCTGATGCTGATATATATATATCTCGCTCCAAACTCCACAGTGCTCACTCTCGGCAACAAACGGAGAAACTGACCCTTCAAGTTTCTTCAGTTGCAGGTAATATTTTATTTTTTCATTTCAATTTAAAGTGCAATGTGCTGTGCCTCCAAAAAACACCATACGCGTTTCGGCGGGCTCCGCCGCCTTGCTCACCGGTATTAAACACACAATACCCCTTTTACACCATATATATATATATATATATATATATATATATATATATATATATATATATATATATATATATATATATATATATATATATATATATATATATATATATCACATGGTGTATTGAAGAATGCATGGGTGTATACGTGTCTGAATGGATGATTTAGTAGGTGCGTAACTGACTGTATAAGTGAGTGATTAAATGTGTCTTACTGAATGCATGGGTTAGTGAATAAACTGTGTGAATATCTGTATCAGTCTGCTTGTTGGTGTTTAAACAGCTGCATGGGCAGGCTAGTAGTTACATGAGTGTCTATATGGGTTATTGATTGGTTGTCTGGGTATCTGAATGGGTTCCTGAGTGTCTGTGTGGGTGGGTGGGAGGTGTGCGACTCTTTGCATAGATATGTGAGTGGGTGATTCACTGGAAGTATGTGTTCAAGAGTACATCTGTGAAGGGATGTATGGGTGGGTGAGTGTGTGTATGGGTTTGTTGGTAAGTGAATGGATATCTCAGTGGTACATGTATGAGTAACTGCATATGTTAAAGGCAGTATAGGTGAGTGTTAGAGTATATAAATGACTATATGTGAGAGTGATTGATTGTGAGAGTGGCTGTAGGGAGGAGTTTGTTTGTATCAGTGATTGTTTAAGAGAGTAAGTGTTAGTATCTGTATGAAAAAGTAAGGTGGTGTATAACTGTATAGGTGAGTACATGGGAGTGTGATTGATTCTTTGTATGACTGACTAGGTCGGTGAGTAACTCTATGGATGAGTGGTGGTGTGTGAGTGTCTGTATAGGTGTAAGAGTGCCTATGATAGTGCTGTATTGATGAATGACTGCATGTATGAGTGACTGTATGGGTGAATGAGTGCATGTGTGTGTAGACCTAGGAATCAGTGAGTGGGTATGTATTAGCTGCTATTGGTGTGTCTATCATTTCGAAAATGGTAGTCTGTATTTTACAGTGGGTGTATCAAAGGTTATATTAGGGTATGAAGAGGTGCACCAGATTATCACGTGGATGATGTCATCATCAGTGATGTCATTTGAGAGGTCATCAGTGATGTCATCGGTGCTGTCACTGACCATGTCATGAATGATGTAGTATGTGAAGTTATCAGCAGTGCATTTTGGGGGGCGCGAGTTATAGTTAGCTCAACTAACTGTGACGGCCATATTTCTCTGGTTTGGTACGAGTGAAATGTCCAGCTAAATATAATGTCCTTTAAACCTATGTTTTTTCAGTAAATTTCTAATGTTTTTCAAGTGCTAATTCCTAACTATGCCTACAGAGGTAGGACATGTGCAAAAAGAGGAAGAAAAGCGCAGTAAGAAGCAAGAGAAATGCAGAAAGAGGCAACAGAAGATCAGAAATACGAAGAAAGGTGCAGAAAGAAGCAAGAGATATGCAGAAAGAACCAACAAAGGTGCTGAAAGAGGCCTTGTTGCAAAGTTATCCTGTGTCCCCATTGTTTTGTTGACAGGTACTGGCGGTAACTGACTCTGACTATCCAGGCCCGGAGTCAGTGCTATGCTTAAAGACACTTAGAATACAGTGAAAACACCTACATACACTAGGGTACACTAAGGGTTGGGGTACCCTGTGATTGGCATATACTCCCCTGTAAGGCCGTAGTACATAATAGCAAAAAACACAGTTGATGGACAGAATATAAAACAATGTCATACATTCACCCCAGTACAAGGATCTGGGCCTAAATCCATCGTTTTTTTGCACTCCACACCACCCTGGGTTAGACACTGGCTATATGCAAATCAGCTCTGACCCTGTGCCTCATGGGAACAGTCCAGTCCGATCTACCAAGCCATGTCTTTCCCAGACCGGAATCAAGCATCCAAGGACCGGTTTCTGGCTATCAGCCTTCATCAGCCTGGATAGCTTGACTCCAGTGGTGTGGAGAGCCACGGTCCTCGGAAGCTTGTTTCCGGTCCAGGGAAGACATGGCTTGGCAGTTCGGGCTGGACTGTTCCCATGAGGCACAGGGTCAGACTGATTTGAATATAGCCATGTCTGAACTGGGGTGGCAGAGTGGGCTAAAGAACGGTGATGGATTAAACCCAGATCTTTTGACTGGGTGTGAGTGTTTCATTGATTCAGATGCTCCGTCCCTCACCATCCCCTTTTGTACCGCTTTTGGCCGCCATAAGTGTGGCAGGGTATGCTCAGACGTGAGTCCCTTGCTCACTTTGCTACTGGATTCAAGCAAGCCGGGCTGAAGACGGCTGGAATGCCAGAAACCGGTCCTCTGAAGCTTGTTTCCGGTCCAGGAAAGACATGGCTTTGCAGTTCGGGCTGGACTGTTCCCATGAGGCACAGGGTCAGACTGATTTGCATACAGCCATGTCTGAACTGGGGTGGCAGAGTGGGCTAAAGAACGGTGATGGATTAAACTCAGATCTTTTGACTGGGTGTGAGTGTTTGATTGATTCAGATGCTCCGTCCATCACCACCCCCTTTAGTACCGCTTTTGGCCGCCATAAGTGTGGCAGGGTATGCTCAGACGTGAGTCCCTTGCTCACTTTGCCACTGGATTCAAGCAAGCCGGGCTGAAGACGGCTGGAATGCAAGAAACCGGTCCTCGGAAGCTTTTTTCCGGTCCAGGAAAGACATGGCTTGGCAGTTCGGGCTGGACTGTTCCCATGAGACACAGTGTCAGACTGATTTGCATATAGCCATGTTTGAACTGGGGTGGCAGAGTGGGCTAAAGAACGGTGATGGATTAAACCCAGATCTTTTGACTGGGTGTGAGTGTTTGATTGATTCAGATGCTCCATCCATCACCACCCCCTTTTGTAGTACATAATAGGGCAGGAGGATTAAAATTACCTCTAAGTCAGAGATGCAGAAACGGGCAAGAGAAGTGCAGAAAGAAGAAACAGAGGTACAAAAAGAGGCAGGAGAGGTGCAGAAAGAAGGAAGAAAAGTACAGAAAGAGACAAAAGAATTGCTGACATAAGCAAAAGAGGTGTAGAAAGAAGCAAGAGAAGTACAGAAAGAGGCAAGTGGGGTGCAGAAAAAAGCAAAAGCAGTGCAGAAAGAACCAACAGAGGTACAAAAAGAAGCAAGAGGGGTGCAGAAAAAGGTAGAAGATGTGCACAAAGAGGCAAGAGAGGCACAGAAAGAGGCAGGGGGTGCAGAAGGAAGCAACAGAGGCGCTGAAAGAGGCCCAAAGGGTACAGAAAGAGCAAGAGAAGTGCAGAAAGAACTAACAGAGGTCAGAAAGAGGCAAGAGAGGTGCATACACAGGCAGAAAAGGTGTAGAAAGAGGGAACTGGGTGTAGAAAGAGGAAAGAGAGGTACAGAAAGAGAAAAAAGGGGTGCAGAAAGAGGCAAGAGGGGTGCAGAAAGAGTTAGGAGAGGTGCACAAAGAGGCAAGAGAGGTACAGAAAAAGGTGGGGGGTGCAGAAATAAGGAAGAGAAGTGCAGAAAGAGGCAAGAGAATTGCTGAAATAAGCAACAGAGGTGTAGAAAGATGGAAGAGAAGTGCTGAAAGAGGCAAGTGAGGTACAGAAAGAAGCTAGTGCAGTGCAGTCGAACCAACAGAGGTCCAAATAGATGGAAGAGGGGTGCAGAAATAGGGAAGAGAAGTGCAGAAAGAAGCACAGAGGTGTTGAAAGAGAGGTGAAGAGTGCAGAAAGAATGAAGAGAAGTGTAGAAGGAACCATCAGAGGTACAGAAAGAGACAATAGAAGTTCGGAAGAAGCAGCAGGGGTGCAGAAACAGGCATAAGAGGTGCAGAAAGAGGGAACAGGGGTGCAGAAAGAGAGAAGAGGGGTGTCAAAAGAGGCAAGAAATTTGCAAGAAAGGTGCAGAAAGAAGCAAGAGCAGTGCAGTAAAAAACAACAGAGGTGCAGAAGGAGGCAGGAGGGGTACAGAAAGAGGCACCAGAAGAGCAGAAACAAGAAAAAGAGATGTGGAAAGAGGCTAAGGGGGTGCAGAAAGAGGCAAGAGAAGTACAGAAAGAGGAAAGAGAGGTGCACAAAGAGGGAAGCAGGGTGCAGAAAGAGGCAAGTGAGGTGCAGAAAGAAGCAAAAGAGGTACAGAAATAAGCAAGAGAAGTACAGAAAGAAACAACAGAGTTGCAGACAGAAGCAAGAGCAGTGCAGAAAGAACTAACAGGGGTGCAGAAAGAGGCAAGGGGGTACAGAAAGAAGCAAGATATGTGCAGAAAGAAGCAAAATAGGTGGGCAAGGGAAGTTCAGAAAGAGGCAGCAGAGGTGCAGAAACAGGTAGAAGAGGTGCATAAAGAGGGAACAGGGGTTTAGAAAGAGAGTAGAGAGGTTCAGAAAGAGACAAGAGGGGTACAGACATTTGCAAGAGAGGTGCAGAAAGAAGCAAGAGCAGTGCAGTAAGAAACAACATAGATACAGAAAGAGGCAAGAGGGTTGCAGAAAGAGGCAAGAGTAGTACAAAAACAAACAGGAGACGGGCAGGAAAAAGGAAGAAGGGTACAGAAAGAGGCACAAGGGGTACAGAAAGAAGGAAGAGAAGTGCAGTAAGAAGCAACAGGGGTGCTGAAAGAGGCTTCGAAGGGTGCAGAAAGAGGCAAGAGTGGCACAGAAAGAGGAAAGAGAGGTGTAGGAAAGGCAAGAGAGTTAGACAAAGAGGGGCGAGGGGTGAAGAAAGAGGCAGCAGGGGTGCACAAAGAAGCAAGTGAGGTGCATAAAGAGGCAAGAGAGGTTCAGAAAGAGGCAAGAGAGGTGCAGAAACAGGCAAGAGAAGTGGAGAAAGAGGGTCGTGGCTTAGCAAGCCACGATGGCGGCTGTGTTCTGCTGAGGCTCCGCGATCGGGCTAGCATCTTGCCCAGTTCCAGCGATCGCCGGGAGCCTCAACATCTAGATTCGGCACCCGGAGTGCCCCCACTTCAAGCGGCACCCCCTTGGTGAGGTGCGGATTGCGCTACTGTGCAGAATCTCCAGAGACACCTCCCACCGGAGCCGCGCGCCGAGCTACAAAATGGTGGTCGCAGCTCCGTTCCACTGATGCCTGCGCCACTGTGCACCTGTGTCACCCGATCGGTGGCCCTGAGCGGTGCGGCGGGCCGGCCGCCACAGAGATCTGAGCTGTGAGGCGCAACTAGCCCCGTGAGGTGAAGCCACGACCGGGCTCTCTACCGAAGCCGCACGTTCGGGCGCAAGATGGCGGCCACAGGTCCGAGGCTCCATTCACCAACGCCCCTTCCCAGACGGGAGTTTGACCCGACTCCTGCATCAACCCCGCCTGCCACCGCAGATTGACTGTGCCTACGGTCACACCTACTTCATGGCGCCGGACCCTCCTGACGACCGCAGCTCTTCTAGGCGGTGAGTGCCTGTCCCCCCGGGGATTCCAGCTCCAGTGCCCCAGCTGCCTCCTGCACTCTCCGGGGCTCATCGGAGGACACCCGCCTCTACATCCCCCGGGCGGGCCGAGACATTCCTGGACCCACGGGCAGCTCTCCGGGTCATTGCGCCTGACCCCAACATGGCGCCTGCGGGGACCCAGGAGCCGGGCTCGGTGCATGCTGCCTCATCCCCACTCTGAGAGCGGCGGTCCTCCCGGATCAGCAGCGGCCGCCCGCCACACCGAGGACGACCCACCACCGCACCCGGACCCCTTGGGCCTTGCCACTTGACCCCCGGCCCCAGCGACCGGTGCATAGACTATTCTGAGTGCCAGAAAGGGGGGCGGGAACCTGCCGCCTTCACACAGCCTCATCGCGGGCCGCGAAAGGCCCCTTCCTCTGGAGAAACTTGACAGTGGGGTAAAGCTCCCAGATCGTGCGTGCCCGTGGATACGCACATAACCCCCTACTACACCACTGAAGCCACCAACGGCTGCACACCGCCGGCACACTCCGGATCTAGGCCCCCTGGTTCCAACCCCCCGTGATCCTGGACTTCCGGGTGGATAGAGCTGCCTGGCCACGTCTGGGCACCTACTGTCTTCGCTATCGGCGCCCTTCTACTGCACTGCGCACCGCTGGGGTGGAACCACTGAGCGGGCGAGCCCCTAACCACCCCTGCACCAACGAAGACTGCGTAACCAACCCCCACCGGGTTGTTGTCTGCCCCAGCGAACTGGTGTTTGGCGGCCCGCTGATCCCTGAATGCACAGCGGTACAGGGCCCTTCCCATCGGCCCCATGGGGAAACCGAAAGGCTCGCAGGTGACCGCCGTCCCTGAAACGGCACTTGAGAACATGCCGCGCACACGGGTCTGGATGCAGGTCAACACGCCACACACTGACCCCACATTATCGGCGAAACTGGACCAGGTGCTGGCAGCTATAGAACTGTCCCGACTCTCAATGGAGGAACGAATGGGTGTCCTGACGACAGACATCAGCCTGATCCGCGACGACCATCGTAAGCTGGCAGACAGGGTGAAGGAGGCATGAAACAGATCGCAGGGGTTCGCCGCACATTGGAGCAGACACTCTCAGCCAAGGAACAGCGCATAGCTACACTCACTAAACAAACCGCTAACTCAGAAGAACACGCCGCGCTCACAGCCGAGGCGAAGTGAACATACCAGGCAGCCTGTGCTGATCTCAGGAAATATAATTTCAGGGCCTATGCCACCAGAGTCCATAAAGACAGAGACAAAACGGGAGCGCTGCTTGCCTGGATGGCGAGGCAAGACACCGAGATCAAACCGATCACGGACATCATCAACCTGGAGGGTGTGCTAGTGCGATCTCAAGCTGAGATCCTCCTGGCGTTTCAACACTATTACGCTAAGGTGTACGGGGCCCCAACCTGGTTCTCTCCGTCATTCGTGGACCACTACCTCGATCCACTGTCGTTGCCCACGATATCGGATGCTGACAAGTGTACGCTCGATGCTAAAATAGCACCCTCAGATATCACCCAAGCACTGCGTGCCTTGTCTCGTAATAAAGCCCCGGGTCTAGACGGCTTCCCGCTAGAATACTACTTGACGTTTTCCCCCCTAGTGGTCCCTCGCCTGGCTCAGGTGTTCGCTGCGGCCCTTGATCTAGGAGTGTTACCCTGTTCCTTGCGAGAATCAGTGATCGTTACCTTTCCCAAACCACACAGAGACCCATACCACATGGGTTCGTATCGCCCCATCATGCTCCTATCGGCGGACTGTAAGATCCTCGGGAAGATACTGGCTGACAGATACGCCCAGGTCATATGCCCACTGATCCACCCTGACCAAGCGGATTCGTTCCGGGGAGGAACACCTCACAGAACATCCGCCGAGTCTTCCATGTCCAGGACCAGGTACGGGAGAGATTCCCTCGCGCCGCCTGCCTCATCTTAGATCTGGAGAAGGCGTTCGACACCCTCACCTGGCCGTACCTTTTCTCGGTCCTACGTCGTCTCAACGTTGGCCCGATACTCATAGCATACACACGCCTTCTATACACCGATCTGACAACACGAGTCCGGATTGGGAAACACATATTGCCTGCATTTGAGGTCCGGCGAGGCACAAGACAAGGGTGCCCCCTATCACCTCTTCTTTTTGCCCTAGCAGTCGAACCGCTGGCGATCAGACTGCGCCAGGAGGGAATACACTGGGGCATCCCGCTCGCGGACGTCAAACACTGCGTCTCTATGTACGCAGATGACCTCCTCATGTACGTCCGGGACATTGAAGCTGACCTTACCGCCATAGGGGTGACGCTCACTGAGTTCGCAGATGCCTCGGGACTCCGAGTGAACTGGGACAAGTCCACGATCTACCCCTTCCACCCGGATTTGCCACCCGTGACGTTAGGCTGAGGATTCATAGACTCTCAGGGTCCACGGAGGCCCCCCGGTACCTCGGTGTCTGCCTGTATCACTCTCCGGCCGACATCTTCGACGGTAATCACCGTAGAGCGCTAGCTGGCCTTCGCCCGACTGTTGCCTTCTGAACCAAGCTCCCACTAGCCCCGATAGGGCGGATAGCCCTGGCTAAAATGGTGATGCTCCCCCGGCTCCTCTATCATTTCACTAACCTACCAGTGGTGCCACCTAGGTCCTTCTTCCGAGACCTCAATTCTCTCCTTGGCACCCTTATATGGGGCTCAGGTCGACACAGAGTGGCCCTGAAAACCCTCCAACTCCCCACAACACAGGGCGGGCTCGGAGCTCCCTCCTTTGAGTCCTATTTCAATTCATGATGCGGATCCACCGGATATCCCCCGGGAGGACCCCTTACTCCCCGTTACTACCGCTGGTTGGCTGCCCCAGACGGGATTCCTATTTCTCGGCTCCTATGCTCGCTGAATGGACGCACTGCGACATCACGGACATGGAGTCGCTCTTTGAGGAGGGTCAGCTGAAATCGATCAACCGGTTGGTCGCTGAGTTCGAACTCCCCCCAGGTCAACTCCTCAGATACCAACAGCTACTTGAGGGTTTCCGTCCTTACCATAATCTCCAGGCCGGCGAACCTGACACGCATCCAGTTATACACACTATCCTGCGCATGGGAACTGGACGCCACTTAGTCACCTGGCTGTATAAATCGATCCGAGAACTCTCGTACGCTCCCCTGGCGACCCTGCGGGCCACATGGGAGGAAGACGTCGGGCGCGCATTACATGATTCGGAGTGGACCAAGGCGCTTGAGGCCCTGAAACGCGTCTCTAGGAACGCCTGTTTCAAAAGCATCCAATACTACATACTACACAGGGCATACCTCACACCGGCGCGACTGCAAAAGTTTTATCCCACAACACAATTCCTATGCCCCAGATGTCATTCCCCCGATGCAGATTTCCGCCACATGTTTTGGAGCTGCCCCGACCTCCAATCCCTATGGCAGACGGTACACGACACACTGAAAGATCTCACAGGCCTCGCAACCCTGGCCTCCTGGGAATCCAGCACACTAGGCATTTTTCACATCCCTAAACAGGACCCGGTACACAGACGCTTTGTATCCTTAGCGCTGCTACTGGCGAAAAGATGTATAGCTATGCATTGGCGATCTCCGGAAGGTCCCCCCATAGCGGCATGGACAGGTGCAGTCTGTAAGTGGGCGGCGGCAGAGGAAGATGCCCTTCGGGAGGAGGAGGCAAGGGCGCACGTAAACATCCCATCTCTATGGAATGGGCCATGCTCCTCCATAGCTTCCGGCAGTCCTTGCGCACTGATGACCCGCCTACATCTACACCCCCCCCAACACAAGCCCCGACCATTCCCCCTCTCCCCTGCCCGAGTGAGCCCATAATCCTTGACTGATGCCCTTTTAATTGTGCCGGACTCCGGTGCTCCACGCCCCCTCGTCAACACCCCGCCCCCATGTCGACCGTCCCGCTACCCACATGCACGGGAGGCCTCCACCCTCTGGCCGCTATACCTCACTGTGAGCGAATACTGTGGACCCCCTTGCCACCCGACGCCCGACACCCGTCTCCTTCTGCTATGCTCTTGCTAACGCCTACATGCTCCCTCCCACAGTTCCGTCCCCCCAGTTACCTGGCAACACCACTGTGCGAACTATACAGGCCCCGATCCAACGACCCCTATGGTGGGGACTCACATGTCTATTGTTAATCTTCTTTCTCCCTTGCGGAGATTGTTTCCTGTATCCCAGCCTGAATACTTGTCTGATTGGTCTGTAATGTTCAGTGGATGAAATGCCAAATTACACAGGTTTATGTACAGAAAAGTTGCGCGCACGGCTGACCGCGGCTGAATGTTGACGCCACGCCAGCAGATGATCTACTCTGTACCCATGCTTGATGATGCAACAATAAAAACAAATTTTAAAAAAAAAGAGAGAAGTGGAGAATGAGGCAAGAGAATTGCTGAAAGAAGGAACAGATGTATAGAAAGATGCAAGAGAAGTGCAGAAAGAGGCAAAAGAGGTGCATAAAGAGGGAAGGTAAGTACAGAAAGAAGCATGGAAAGTGCAGAAGGAAGCAGCAGATGTGCAGAAGGAGGCAAGAGAACTGTGGAAAGAGGCAAGAGAGTTGCAGAAACAAGGAAAACATTTACAGAAAGAGGGAACAGGGGTGCAGACAGGGGCAAGAGAGTTGTAGAAAAAGGTAAGAGGGGTGCAGAAATAGGCAAGAGGGCTACAGAAATGTGCAAGAGAAGGGCAGAAAGAAGCAAGAGCAGTGCAAAAGAACCTTCAGAGGTACAAAAAGAGGCAAGTGAGATGCAGAAGGAGGCATGAGAACTGCAGAAAGAGGCAAGAGAGTTGCAGAAACAGGCAAAAAGGTATGCAGAAAGAGGGAACAGGTGGGTAGACTGAGGCATGAGAGGTGAAGAAAGAGAGAAGAGGGGTGCAGAAAAAGGTAAGAGGAATGCAGAAATTTGGAATAGAGGTGCAAAAAGAAGCAGGAGCTGTGCAGAAAGAATCAACAGAGGTGCAGGAAGAAGCATGAGGGGTAAAGACAGAGGAAAGGGAAGTACAGAACGAAGCAAAAGAGGTGCAGAAAGAAGTAACAGTGGTGTAGAAAGAGGCAAGACAGTTGAACAAAGAGAAATGAGGGGTGCAGAAACAGGCAAAAGGGGTGCAGAAAGAAGCAAGTGAGGTGCAGAAAGAGGAGAGATTATTGCATAAAGAGGCAAGAGAAGTGTAGAAAGAGGAAAGAGAGGTACAGAAACAAGCATGAGAGGTGCAGAAAGAGGAAACAGGGGTGCAGAAAGAGGCAGGAGGAGTACAGAAAGAAGCAAGTAAGGTGCAGAAAGAAGCAACAGAGGTGCAGAAAGAGGCAAGAGAGGTACAGAAAGTGGAAGAGATGAGCAGAAAGAGGCAAAAGAAGTTCAGAAAAAAAGAAAGTTGCTGAAAGAAGCAACAGCAATGTAGAAAGTGGCAAGAGAGGCGCAAAAAGAAGCAAGAGTGGTTTGCATACCATTAGTACCAATTTAACGGTACACAGACAAAATATCGATTTTTAAATATCGATATACAAAAATATCGAAGTTTAAATATCGATGGGACAAAATATCGAAGGTAAGTAATATCGACAGTCTTAATATCGATATTAGTATGATATCAGTAATATCGAAGTTTTAAATATCGATGTCAATAATATCGAAATAAATAACTTCGATGTTACTAATATCAATTTTTAAATAAATTTAGTGTATATTATATTGTATTTATTATGTTTTATTATTTATTTTTAATGTAATTTAATTAAATATTGTCTTTTACTTCTATAGCGGGTTGTGGGTTTATAGGGGAATAGGGTGGGAAGTAATTTAATTATGTTAAATTAATTATTAATTAGTAGGAATTATTAATTAATTAATTGAGAAATAATTTTTAATTAATTTTAATTAATTGTTTAATTGATAAATATGTTCTGTAGCGGGTTATGGGTTTATAGGGGAATAGGGTGGGAAGTAATTTAATATTAATTAATTAATTAATATATGTTTGTACATATTTTAATTAATAATTAATTGGTAATTAATTTATATTAATTAGTTAATTAATTAATATAATTTTGTACATATTTATAATTATTAATTAGTTGGTAATTAATTAATATTAATTATTTAATTACATTAATTATAGTAATTTTTTTATATATAATTTTATGTTATTCTTAATTAATTAATTGGGAAAAATAATATTAATTATTAAATTAAATCAATTACAGCTAATGTGCTAATATATTTACTTTATTGTTATTGTTAATTAATAATTAATTGGTAATTAAATAATATTAATTAATTTTGGGTAAAGGAGTATTTTTAGGGTTCAGGGTCAGTTTTCAGTTTTTGGGTAAAGGTTTATTTTTAGGGTTTAGGGTCAGTTTTCAGTTTTTGGGTAAAGGGGTATTTTTAGGGTTCAGGGTCAGTTTTCAGTTTTTGGGTAAAGGGGTATTTTTAGGGTTCTGGGTCAGTTTTCAGTTTTTGGGTAAAGGGGTATTTTTAGGGTTCAGGGTCAGTTTTCAGTTCATGGGTAAAGGGGTATTTTTAGGGTTCAGGGTCAGTTTTCAGTTTTTGGGTAAAGGGGTATTTTTAGGGTTCAGGGTCAGTTTTCAGTTTTTGGGTAAAGGGGTATTTTTAGGGTTCAGGGTCAGTTTTCAGTTTTTGGGTAAAGGGGTATTTTTAGGGTCCAGGGTCAGTTATGGGTTTTTGGGGTACAGGGATATTTTTAGGGTTCAGGGTCAGTTTTGGGTTTTTGGGGTACAGGCGTACAGGGGAAAACAAAAAAATATTACATTAAATCAAATAAATAACATTAAAAAAAAAATTACATTAAATTATTAAGTGTTTTATTTATTTTAAATGTATATGTATTACTTTTAATTTTGTTTTAATATTTTTATTTAATATTTGTAAAATTATATGTATTTTAAAAATATTTTTACATTATTATTAATACATTTAAAAAAACGATATTTTTGATTCCGATATTTTTGTACTACGATATTATTTTTTTTATATTTTTGTACTTACCTTTATGAAGATAGGATTCCGATATTTTTGATGTCGATATTTTTGCTCCGATATTTTTGTATTTCGATATTCTGTCTGTCGATATTATGTCAGACATTCCAATTTAACACCCACATTTATCAATAAAGTAACAGGTGATTATTTTATGTTTGCAAAGGGCTTTCCACCACGCTGTAACACTTGTCACTGCATTTTTGGTAATGTTTGAGCAGTTTGAGCTAGAAACAAGGCTTTTTTGTTGGAATCTGCAGATTAGACAGCAGATGATGGATTATAGGGCTAATGCCGAAAATGTATAATTGTGCCAAGGTCGGTGCAGCCAAACAGTCGGATAATTCCAGTGGCCCTGCTTATACCTCTGGCTAGGTCCAGAAGTGCTCCTCAGTGATTCCTTCTTTTTTTTCTCATTGTGTTCATAATTTAGCTTCCATGGAAACGAGGAAGACTAAATCTGAGGTTACCACTCCACAACACACACTAGTATACCACATAATTCCTATACACTAAATACCACATACTTTCTATCCACATAATTTCACTGCACAACATACCACATAATTCCACAAAGTACATCCACTCCACTCCCAAAAACATTAGTAAACAACTTTTGGATTTAAGACGCTAATAGCTCTAACTCTTGCAAATGAGAGACCCATTTGTATTACATATGCTTCTTTAACTGGTAGTCATGTTTGCAGAGTGGTGGAGAAAGGGGGCTGGGCCTCCAAACATCGCACAGGAAATCTACAGAGTAGGACATACAGGAGACACCAGGAGGGTTACTTGGCCACCAAAGTCCCTCAGGAGTAAAGTGGACTTCATCCCCCAACCAGTACTGTGCCAGGAGGTGCATTTGCAGAGTAGTGGAGAAAGGTCAGCGTGGCCTCCGAAGACCTCTCAGCAACCCTCACTGTGTAGGACTTACTGGAGCTAGCAGGAGGGGTAGTTGGTCCCCAAGGTGAACTCTGGAGGCCAACTACCCTTCCTATTACCTCCAGGTAGTCCCACACAGCATGATTGCTAAGTTCTCATAGCAGGCCACGCCCCCGTTCTTCACCACTCAGTGAACGCACTTCCTGTCATGGTCTTGAATGAGGATTAAAGTCCCCTTGGCTGCTGGGGGACCTTAGGGGCCAACTAGCCTACCTGATACCTACAGTATGTCCCAGATAGTGGGATTGCTGAAAGGTGGACACACACAGGCCATGCCCCCTTTCTCCACCACGCTGTAAACATGCCTCCTGGCGCATTCTGGGTTGGGGGATTAAGTCCCCTTGAGCCCTTTATGGTTTCCAGGGGCCAACTAGCCCACCAGATACCTCCAGTAAGTTCCACATAGCTGGATTGCTGGGAGTGATCCGAGGCCACACCACCTTTTTACACCACTCTGCAAATGCCCCTTTTGGTGCACTGCTGGTTAGGGGATAAAATCCACTTTTGTCCTGAGGTCCTAAGATACTGGCAAAAGAAAAACGCTTTTTAAATAGAAACAAGTTCCTAACTATAACTACATACTGGCAACCGCCAGTAGGTAATATATATATATATTCTAACTTCCAAATGCCGATTTCCTCACCACTCATGCCGGCAGCCCTAACGGGATGACAAACCCCTTCAATACTCAGCACATGTCTCTTTAAAAATTGTCCAAGACGGTCAGGGCTCAATTTCAATTTCAATTGTTGCCTTCAAATGAAAACACGCTGAATAAAATTGAGCCGACCGTCTTGTACAATTTTTAAAGACAAGTGTGCTGAATATATATATATATATATATATATATATCTATATATATATATATATATATAGATATATATATATATAGATATATATATATATATCTATATATATATGTCCATATATATATAGATATATATAGATATATATATATATATATATATATATATATATATATATATATATATATATATATATATATATAGATATATATACATATATACATATATACATATATATAATTTGAATTTGTGCAATGAACCTTAGCGGGTTTTACCCACTGTGAGTGCTGTTTACTGTCCTTGAAATATATATATATATATATATATATATATATATATATATATATATATATATATATATCCACGAAAACCCCTCCAAATTGAAGAAGCAGAGGCCACGTGAAGGGATGAGATGGGAGCTTTACAAGTAAGTTTTCTGGCATAATGCATTTCGGCCGGTTCTGGCCTTCCTCAGATGCCGGTCCTTTCAGTATTCTCTTTTCCAACCGTTTTGATGCTTTCATGCACAGTTCTCATTGATGGACAACATTGCTCCGCCTCCAACCATTTCATCGTGCACCGACTGGTTGTTGCTTGGTCCTACCAGTCCCAGCATGCATCTCTCTGGCTAAGTGGTACGTGGCTTTTTGTTTGTAAAGTCCATGTGGTTTAGAGCAAATTGCGTGACAATTCACGGTGTGGATGTTTTTCAGAGTCCCAATTGGTGCAATGTCTTTATCCCCCTCGGGTCCCCTCGACGCTCCAACCTTTGAATTCGAGCTTCCACCAGGTAGGGGTAGGGATGGCCATGCACCCCATCCAATGTGTAATAACAGCCTGCTTCAACCGCAGCCACCCTTGTTTCTGTACGAATTCTCCGGCGGACCTGGGCTTACCGATACCTCGGAAAGAAAAAGGGCTGCAGAAGCAGCGTGCCAGTGATGCCTAGGTCAACTTTGCAGAGCGGGACCTCTGTAAGCATGTATCTGGTTCCCACGCACAATATCCACGGAAACCCCTCCAAGTTGAAGAAGCAGAGGCCATGTAAATGGATGAGATGGGAGCTTTATTCAGACAGCACAAGTAAGTTTTCTGGCATAATGCATATATATAAAAATTATGGGCGGATTTTGCGAATTCGCGATTTTTTTGGGGGGGCGAGTTCACGAGATTTTTTTTACTTGTTCGGGAATGCGAACTTGCGCATGCAATCGCAACAGTCGCGAACATGTTGTTTCCACTTAACCAGCCTGCTCGCGATGCCTTTTTCCTGTTTTGGGTCGCAATGACATGTTCGCATTCTCAATTTCCTGTTTCTGGTCGCAATGATGTGTTCGCGTTCGCAATTTCCTGTTTCGGGTCGCAATGACGTGTTCGCGATCGCAGCGTTGCTCGGCCAGCTACCAAAATCTCGCAGCGCACGCGAACAGGGAGGAAAGCTCATCAGCAAACGCAGAATCATGGTGCGTCAATGCCGCGCGCGCAAAATTGTATTTTTGAAGCGGGAACAAGCAAAATAAATTTGCCAACTCGCGAATTGCGAATTTTTGGGCAATTCGCGTTATTCGCGGATCGCGAAATTGCCAAAAATCCGCACATTCCGCGAGCGGAACAAATTTTCCGCCCATGTTTTATATATATTGTTGTGTTCGAAAAATCCCAAAAAAATATGGGATATAAATGGTCCCATGAGTGTTGGTATTCTTTACCCTGAGCCTGAATTGTTGCGTGGAGTCTGTCATCACGCTAGAGAGCACCCGGCCTTGAGTGAATGGGAACAAAAGACAGAAACTGGAACGTGAATATATATATTACCTGCTGGCGGTCGCCAGTAGGTAGTTACAGTTAGGACCTATTTTCCATAGGAAATATGCAACATTCTATTCCCAATATCTTTGGCGCCGATTGACGAATCTTCGCCAAATTTTCAGAATGTGTGGGGGGCTAAGGTTTCACGGTGATTCACCAAGCGATGGCTGAGAAAAAAAGGGGGTCCCAAAACATGTTTTCTCTATTCAATTTCCCATAGGAACCTTTAGCCTAGGGGGCAGGGTAGAAACACCCGACCCCCTAGGCCTGCTTATGGGGTCCCACAAGGACCCCCAGGGCCCCCCACTTTTTTCTTTTTTTAAATCAGCAAAATCCGTGCATGGTGCGCGGATCCTGCCAATAAAAAATGTCAGCGCTTCGTTGCTAATTAGACACCAGGGGGGCCTAGTCCCGGAGGCAATATGTTTTATGTAATGGGGGGTCAGAGGAGCCCTGGGGACCGTTACACCCTGGGGCTTTCCTGAATTATGTGGGGGGGTCTCAACCCCCCCAGCCTTGGAGACCGCCACCCCCGGGACTTCTTAAAACATGGGTGGGGGGCTCAAAGGCCCCCCAAGCCCTGGAGACCGTCACCCCCTGGGGCTTTACCAAATTATGTGTGAGGTGCTCACAGCCCCCCTAGCACTGCTGACCGCCACCCCCAGGGGCTTCAAAATATATGGTTGGGGGGCTCAAGGCCCCCCCAAGCCCGTGAACTGCCACCCCCCCAGGCTTTTTGAGAACATATGCGGGGGGCTCACAGCCCCCTGCAGCCCCGGGGACCGCCACCCGTGGGGCTGTTTTAAAAAAATATAACACCTGTGTGGGGGGGGGGCCCCGGGGACTGCCACCTCCGCGGGGCACTAAGAGTTTAAATTGGGTGGGCCGTTATGGACCCGCAAGCCCCGAGGGCCACCACCCCCAGGGCTTTGAAAATGTTGGTAGGGGGGCCACGTGGCCCTCCTCCTGGAGCCCTTGATTGCCATGTGGACCGCCATCCCCCAGGGCAGGCTCCAGCAGTGTCCCAGGGTGCCCACCCACGGGACACTGTAGTTTCTCATGGCTCCCGCCCTGCCATAGCAACCTTGGTTTGGATTTTGAGAGAGCAGGGAAACCTGCTCTCTCTTAACAGCTCCCCATGTGGAAAAACAATGCCGGCTCCCGCAGGAGGCGGGGAGTTGGCGGGACCGTGGGGGGATTTGGGACCTGTTAGACCTGGCATCTTTGGCGTGATTACCCCCATCTTTTTGCCTCTGCCTCCTGTATTTTTGATGCTGTGCTGGATTTCGTTTTTGCTGGTTTAGATGCTTTGGACACTCTGCCACTGCTGACCAGTGCCAGAGTGTAAGTGCTCCCTATGTAAATTGTTATTCTGATTGGATATACATGTTTGGCATATTTGTATCACCATGAAGTCCCTAGTAAAGTGCACTGGGTGTGCCAGGGCTGGTGATGGCAAATGCTACTAGTGGGCCTGCAGCACTGATTGTGCCACCCACAGGAGTAGCTCTAAAATGGTGTCTCAGGCCTGCCACTGCAGTGCCTATGGGCAGTTTAGAACTGCCATGCCCTCCTGGTCAGTGTCCCCACTGACCAGGCCTAACCCTTCCCTTTTCATGCACATCAGTCACCCCTATGGAAGGCCCAAGGTACCCCCCTGGGCAGGGTGCAGTGTATGTGAAAGGTAGAGCATGTACTAGTGCAGGTGACATGCTCTGGTAGTGAATTACAGCCATTTTCGTTTTTCACTATTGTAAGGCTATCTTGCTCCATAGGTTAACATGGGGGATGCTGGCTACAGTGGTTAACAGCATTTCTTCCCATAGGAACAAGATAGGACATAAGTATCTAGTATCCCTGAACTCAGAATTTAATAATACATCTTTTAGGAAAGGTGGTTTTTAAATCCTGTGTTTGAGAACAGCACTTTTAGAAAGTTGCTGTTCTCTTGTCTGACCCTTCTGTGTGCCTGGGCCTGTTTGTGTATTGACTGTCTGGTTTGTGAGTGACAGGGGCTGGGGAATCCCCCCAGAGGCTGGATGAGTCAGCACTAGGCTGAATGAAGCAATTGCAACCTGAGTGGTGGGAGGAGTTAGCACCTGGGCTGAATAGGGCTGTGCCTGCCTGCCACAATGCTGGCTCCACCTCCTGCTGGGCGGCTGAGGACCCTGCCCCTCACTCTGAAAGGAAAGATGCAGCCAGCAAAACAAAGTACTCAGGATCCACCCAGAACTGGTTCAGACCGGGCTCAGGGCCCACATGCACAGAGAGAACAAAGACTTTAGGGGTATAAGTACAGGACCCCTGACAACAGAAAATTAGATCATCCTGGAAATCAAGAAGGAACCTCTGCCAAGGAGAAAGCTGACTCTGAAGAAGGAAGACTGTCCTGCTGTTGCTCTGCTGGACTGACCTGCTGTTGCTTTGCTGCCAAGGAGAGAGGAAGGACTTTGCTGTGTGCTGTGTCCCCTGTCTTGAAGGAATCTCCAAGGGCCTGAGAAGAGCTGGCTCCCTGTTTTGAAGTCCCAGGAACAAAAGGACTTCACCCCCAGTTTCCCTGAACTCTGCTGAGAGAGTTCTGTCCTTCCTAGAGTGCTTGATCCAGTTGTGGGGCCTCTGGAAGTTGTACCTGAGCTGGGAAGCTTGAAACTAAGCTTGAGAGACTTTTGAAGCTGAAAAGTGTCGCATCGCTCGCTTGCGGAGCGCATCCCCGACAGTGCGAGAAGTTTCCCGCCGCTACGAAGGCCGAGATCGTCGCAGCGCCTGACGCCGCTGCCAGAGCCGTCGCATCCTTCGTTTGCGGGACGCACCAGACCGGTGCGGGAGAATCGAACATCGCTGCGAGTGTCGTCGCAGAGCCTGTCGTCGCTGGGTGAGATCACCGCACCGCTTGCTTGCGGACCGCATCACGTCGCTGCGAGCATCGTCGCAGAACCATCGCATCGAGGAGCTGCGAGAGAGAGGATCACCGCTGGACCGCGCATCGTCGCCCCGGAGATCGTCGCAGCCCCTACGAGATCGTCGCATCGTGCCTTTGCGAGAACAGACTTCCTACGGAACCTACGCACCGGAATCTACGCAAGCTGCCTTCCTCCCCATACAGACCGGATTCGTCGCAACACGCCCGCTGCTGCAGCGGGGCTGTCGCATCGCCTCCCCAGGGTCTCAGGAGTGACGCATCGCTTGTTTCCACCGCACCAGCTTCCTGCTTGTGGAACTTTGTTGCATCTAAAAGGTACTGTGAGTAAACGTGACGCAACTGTGAACTTTTCACGCATCTGTGGATTATTTTAACGCAACTTAAAGAACTTTGATTGCAACCTTAAGAACTCTTTTGAAACCATATCCTTGAACTGTGTATGTTGGATTTTTGTCGTTTTGGTCTTGTGTAGTTTAGAATAAATATCTTTTTTTTCCTAAACTGTTGTGGAATCAGTTTGTGGTGTTTTCACTGTATTACTGTGAGTGTTGGTACAAATACTTCACGCATTGCCTCTGGTTAGCCTAGACTGCTCAGGCCAAGCTACCTAGAGGGCGAGCAGGGGTTATCTAAGAGGGTTATCTCCTTGCCCTGACTAGAAGCAAGGGTCCCTATTTGGACAGTGGTACCTACCCCTGCCAACTAGAGACCCCCAGCTCTAACATTGGTGGTCAGGCGGTGGGATTTGAACTTGTATTTGTACTTGACCCACAGTAATTGGTGTACATCACTAGTGAGTGCAGACCACTACGCCACCGCATACTATTGGTTTTTGAGTTTTTGAATTCTATTGTTGAGTAACTCTTCGAAAAGCATCATGTCTCAGAATGGGAAGGCACCCAGTGAGAGGGCAGAAGCAGAATTAGAGTTTTGCATTGAAGATTTGTGTTCATACAAAGTTGAGCAACTGAGGAAATTCTGCCTTGAGTTTGAGTGCCCCATAAAAAGCGCCTACAGAAAGGAGGAGCTACAGAGAATCTTGAGAGCCCATTGGGAGGCACAAGAGGGAAATGATGTGGATGTAGAAAATGGTTTTCAAAGCAAAGATCTGCCAGTGGGCAGAGTAGGCTCAGGAGCTGGCAGCAACCACTCCGGTAGGGGCCTCACCCCAGAAGAGTTACAGGAAAATCAGAGAATGAGAGAATATGACTTGGAAGTCATGAAAATGAAACTGAGGCAATTGGAATTGGAGAAAGAAAGGGCAGCGGAAGACAAGAGAGAGGCCCGTGCCCTAGAGGAAAAGAAATTGCTTTTGGCTCATGAGTTGAGACTGAAAGAGCTGGATCTGAAAAACAAGGAGGTGGATGCCAGTTCAAATGGTGGCAGCGCGCAGCCAGTGCATGGGGGTAAAGTATATATTCCCAAGGACCTGGTACAGAATTACCATAGGAGTGAGGATATTTATGCCTGGTTCACTTTGTATGAAATTGCATTGAAGATGAATGATGTGCCTGATAAGTATTGGGGGGCGGGCCTGTGGAAACATTTTGAGGCTTCTGGGAGGAGTGCTCTAGAGCCCTTAGAGTTGACAGGTGCCATGACCTACCCCAATATGAAGGAGGCCTTATGTCTCAGGTATGGCCTTACTCCAGAGCAGTACAGACTGCAGTTTAGAAACTCCAAGAAGAAAGAGTCTGAGACCTGGATGGAGTGTGTGAATGGGTACTCGCGTGCACTGGAAGGTTGGATGAAGGGCAGTAAAGTAACTGATTTGAAGGGGTTGTTGCATTTAATCAGTTGGGAGCACTTGAGTAGTCTTTGTGTTCCAGAGCTGCGCCAGCATCTTTTAGACAGCAAGCTGACAGACCCCATTGAGCTTGCTAAGGAGGCGGACCGCTGGACCAGCACCAGGGTCCACAGAGGAATTGTGGGTACCACAGCCAAAGGTGGGCAGGGTCCCCAGCAGAAGAGTGGGGGGGACAAGGGTAACCAAAAGGAGTTCTCACAAGGGCCCCAAAATAGTTCCCAGGAAAAGGATTCCCAACCCCCCAAATCTAAACAGCCATGGCCCTCTAAGGGCAGGCGGGACAATAGAGACAGGAGGAATAACCAGGGTCCTCCTACCTGCTATCACTGCAATGAGGTGGGCCATATTGCTCCAAAATGTCCCAAGAAGAAGCCCGCACCCACTGGTGCTCCCGCCCCAGCGTTAGCTAGTGTAGCTTTGGGTGGGGATTTGGTTTCTAGTGACTGGGGAGAGCTAACAGTTATGACCCTTGTCTCTCTAGGAGACCGAGAGATGGTCCAGGAAACCTTACTGCCCTCTAACACTAAGAAATATGGGCAGAAGGTGACCATCAATGGGAGGGAGGTTGAGGCTCTGAGAGACACCGGAGCCAGTGTGACATCCGTGAGGTGTCAGTGGGTGTCTGACGAGCAAATCATCCCTGGCGTACTCCGCCCTGTAGTGGCCGCTGACAGCTCAGTGCGCCTATGCAAGCTGGCGAAGGTTTCCTTTGAATGGGGAGGAGTCTCTGGTCTTCTGGAGGTAGTTGTCAGTGATGCCTTGCCTGTAGACTGTCTGTTAGGCAACGACCTGGAGAGTTCTCCATGGAAGGACATAGAACACCGAACTCACTTGGAGATGTGGGGTCTGCCTACGTGGATCTGCGTGACCACGCGGGCTATGGCAGCCAGTAAGGGTGAATCAGCAGAACTGGAGCCTGAAACAGTGGCCCAGAGACCTGTCAGGAGAGGAAGAGGCAGAGGGCTCGGGAAACCAGCCCCAGCCATTCCCACGGTCCAGGAGGAAGCAGAACCTGAGGGGGATGCCCTGGAACCTACAGGGGAACAGGTAGCCGAACTGGGAGACCTACCTGAGCTGACCCATTGGCAGCAAGAAGGTGGTCCCTCCAGGGAGGAGTTCTGCCAGGCGCAGAAGGAATGCCCTTCCCTCATTGGTCTGCGGCAACAGGCTGTAGATCAGGCAGCAGGTGGAGCAGTCAAAGATCACTATGTCTACTGGGAAGGTGACCTACTTTATAGCGAGCCTAAGTTTGCTGAGCCCGGTGCAGCCCGTGTGCTGGTGGTACCCGAGCGCTTCAGAAACTTCCTAATGGGTCTGGCTCATGACGTGCCTCTCGCAGGACATCTGGGGCAAGACAAGACCCTGAACCGGCTTGTCACCCACTTCCACTGGCCCCAGATGAGAAAGCACGTTGGTTCCTTTTGCAGATCTTGCCAAACCTGTCAAGCTAGTGGCAAGACTGGAATGAAGTTGAAGGCCCCCCTTCAACCCTTCCCAGTGGTGAGCACCCCTTTCGAGCGGGTGGGCATAGATATCGTAGGGCCCCTGGACCCCAAGACAGCCTTAGGCAACAGGTTCATCCTGGTCTTGGTGGACCATGCCACCCGGTACCCGGAAGCAGTCCCTCTCAGGACAATCACAGCACCCGTGGTGGGCCGTGCATTGATGGGGATCTTTTCCCGTGTGGGGTTCCCCAGAGAGGTGGTCTCCGACCGGGGTACCAACTTCATCTCTAGGTACATGAAGTCTCTGTGGGAGGAGTGTGGGGTAACTTATAAGTTCACCACTCCTTACCACCCTCAAGGAAATGGGCTGGTTGAAAGGTTCAACCGGACCCTGAAAGGTATGATTATGGGCCTAGCGGAGCCCATGAGACGGAAGTGGGACGTCTTGTTACCATGCCTGTTGTTTGCCTACAGGGAGGTGCCTCAGAAGTCCTTAGGGTTCAGTCCCTTTGAACTCCTGTATGGCCACCCTGTCAGAGGACCTCTCTCACTGGTGAAGGAGGGTTGGGAAAAGTCCCGTGGGAAAACCCCCCAGGATGTGTTCAGCTATGTGCTGGCCATCCGCAACCAGACACAACGCTTCAGGAAACTCGCTCAGGCGAACCTAGAAGCAAGCCAGGAAGAAATGAAAAGATGGTACGATCAGAATACCACTCTGGTCGAATTTCAACCTGGGCAGAAAGTGTGGGTGATGGCGCCAGTGGAGCCTTGCGCGCTCCAAGACAAGTGGTCTGGGCCATACGAGGTGGTGGAAAGGAAGAGTGAGGTAACCTACCTGGTTAACCTGAAAACTCCCAGGCAGCCCCTGAGAGTTTTGCACGTGAACCGCCTCAAACCACACTTTGAGAGGTCTGAAGTAACCATGCTCCTGGCTACAGATGCAGGAATGGAAGAGGATAGTGATCCTCTCCCTGACCTCCTGGCAGTCAAAGAGCAAGATGGGTCAGTAGATGGTGTGGTCCTCTCGCCCACTCTGACCCCAGAACAGCAGAGTGACTGTCGCCAAGTGTTGGGTCAGTTCTCCTCTCTGTTCTCCCTGACCCCAGGAGTCACCAACTGGTGCGTCCATGACGTGGACACTGGAGACAGTCTGCCTGTGAAGCAAAAATTTTACAGGGTAGCTGACAAGGTCAGGGCCAGCATCAAGGAAGAGGTTTCCAAGATGTTGGCGCTAGGGGTGATTGAGCCCTCCAGCAGCCCCTGGGCTAGCCCAGTGGTCTTGGTTCCCAAGAAAGCTGCTACCCCCGGTGGCCCTCCAGAACTCCGGTTTTGCGTGGACTACCGTGGGCTCAATGCGGTCACGAAGACTGACGCACACCCTATCCCCAGAGCTGATGAGCTCGTGGATCGGTTGGGAGCTGCCAAGTACCTCAGTACATTTGATTTGACTTCGGGGTACTGGCAGATTGCCTTAACTGATGGGGCCAAAGAGAGGTCAGCATTTTCAACGCCAGAGGGGCACTTCCAGTTCCGTGTCATGCCCTTTGGGTTGAAGAATGCCCCTGCCACATTCCAGAGACTGGTTAACCAGGTACTGTCCGGGCTGGAGGAATTCAGCGCCGCATACCTGGATGACATTGCTGTGTTCAGCTCCACGTGGGAGGGACACCTGCAACACCTCTGCGAAGTGTTGAAGGCTCTGCAAAAGGCAGGCCTCACTATCAAGGCCAGCAAGTGCCAGATAGGGCAGGGATCTGTGGTGTATTTGGGACACCAGGTGGGGAGCGGCCAGGTGGCGCCCCTACAGGCTAAGATTGATACCATTCTGGCTTGGGAGCCCCCCAAGACCCAGACAGAGGTGAGAGCCTTTTTAGGACTCACCGGGTATTACAGACGGTTTGTCAAGGGATATGGCACCATTGTCGCCCCCTTGACAGAACTCACTTCCAAGAAGTTGCCCAAAAGAGTTGACTGGACTGACGCCTGCCAAACTGCTTTTGATGCCCTGAAAACTGCGATGTGCACAGCACCGGTGCTCAAGGCACCTGACTTTTCCAGTGAGTTCATAGTTCAGACGGACGCTTCAGAGCATGGTGTGGGAGCAGTACTCTCACAAGCCACTGAGGAGAATGGAGACCAGCCAGTAGCTTTCATTAGTCGGAGACTACTCCCCAGGGAGCAGAAGTGGAGTGCGATTGAAAGGGAGGCTTTTGCTGTGGTCTGGGCTCTGAAAAAGTTGAGGCCCTACCTGTTTGGGACTCACTTCCGTGTTCAGACCGACCACAGGCCCCTCAGGTGGTTAATGCACATGAGGGGCGAGAATCCAAAACTGTTGAGGTGGTCCATCTCCCTACAGGGAATGGACTTTACGGTGGAACACCGCCCTGGTACAGAACACGCCAACGCTGATGGTCTGTCCAGGTTTTTCCGCCTTAGTGAAGAGAACTCCCAAGAGGGTGGGTAGTTCTCCCCACTTTCAGCTGGAGGGGACACGTGTTAGACCTGGCATCTTTGGCGTGATTACCCCCATCTTTTTGCCTCTGCCTCCTGTATTTTTGATGCTGTGCTGGATTTCGTTTTTGCTGGTTTAGATGCTTTGGACACTCTGCCACTGCTGACCAGTGCCAGAGTGTAAGTGCTCCCTATGTAAATTGTTATTCTGATTGGATATACATGTTTGGCATATTTGTATCACCATGAAGTCCCTAGTAAAGTGCACTGGGTGTGCCAGGGCTGGTGATGGCAAATGCTACTAGTGGGCCTGCAGCACTGATTGTGCCACCCACAGGAGTAGCTCTAAAATGGTGTCTCAGGCCTGCCACTGCAGTGCCTATGGGCAGTTTAGAACTGCCATGCCCTCCTGGTCAGTGTCCCCACTGACCAGGCCTAACCCTTCCCTTTTCATGCACATCAGTCACCCCTATGGAAGGCCCAAGGTACCCCCCTGGGCAGGGTGCAGTGTATGTGAAAGGTAGAGCATGTACTAGTGCAGGTGACATGCTCTGGTAGTGAATTACAGCCATTTTCGTTTTTCACTATTGTAAGGCTATCTTGCTCCATAGGTTAACATGGGGGATGCTGGCTACAGTGGTTAACAGCATTTCTTCCCATAGGAACAAGATAGGACATAAGTATCTAGTATCCCTGAACTCAGAATTTAATAATACATCTTTTAGGAAAGGTGGTTTTTAAATCCTGTGTTTGAGAACAGCACTTTTAGAAAGTTGCTGTTCTCTTGTCTGACCCTTCTGTGTGCCTGGGCCTGTTTGTGTATTGACTGTCTGGTTTGTGAGTGACAGGGGCTGGGGAATCCCCCCAGAGGCTGGATGAGTCAGCACTAGGCTGAATGAAGCAATTGCAACCTGAGTGGTGGGAGGAGTTAGCACCTGGGCTGAATAGGGCTGTGCCTGCCTGCCACAATGCTGGCTCCACCTCCTGCTGGGCGGCTGAGGACCCTGCCCCTCACTCTGAAAGGAAAGATGCAGCCAGCAAAACAAAGTACTCAGGATCCACCCAGAACTGGTTCAGACCGGGCTCAGGGCCCACATGCACAGAGAGAACAAAGACTTTAGGGGTATAAGTACAGGACCCCTGACAACAGAAAATTAGATCATCCTGGAAATCAAGAAGGAACCTCTGCCAAGGAGAAAGCTGACTCTGAAGAAGGAAGACTGTCCTGCTGTTGCTCTGCTGGACTGACCTGCTGTTGCTTTGCTGCCAAGGAGAGGGGAAGGACTTTGCTGTGTGCTGTGTCCCCTGTCTTGAAGGAATCTCCAAGGGCCTGAGAAGAGCTGGCTCCCTGTTTTGAAGTCCCAGGAACAAAAGGACTTCACCCCCAGTTTCCCTGAACTCTGCTGAGAGAGTTCTGTCCTTCCTAGAGTGCTTGATCCAGTTGTGGGGCCTCTGGAAGTTGTACCTGAGCTGGGAAGCTTGAAACTAAGCTTGAGAGACTTTTGAAGCTGAAAAGTGTCACATCGCTCGCTTGCGGAGCGCATCCCCGACAGTGCGAGAAGTTTCCCGCCGCTACGAAGGCCGAGATCGTCGCAGCGCCTGACGCCGCTGCCAGAGCCGTCGCATCCTTCGTTTGCGGGACGCACCAGACCGGTGCGGGAGAATCGAACATCGCTGCGAGTGTCGTCGCAGAGCCTGTCGTCGCTGGGTGAGATCACCGCACCGCTTGCTTGCGGACCGCATCACGTCGCTGCGAGCATCGTTGCAGAACCATCGCATCGAGGAGCTGCGAGAGAGAGGATCACCGCTGGACCGCGCATCGTCGCCCCGGAGATCGTCGCAGCCCCTACGAGATCGTCGCATCGTGCCTTTGCGAGAACAGACTTCCTACGGAACCTACGCACCGGAATCTACGCAAGCTGCCTTCCTCCCCATACAGACCGGATTCGTCGCAACACGCCCGCTGCTGCAGCGGGGCTGTCGCATCGCCTCCCCAGGGTCTCAGGAGTGACGCATCGCTTGTTTCCACCGCACCAGCTTCCTGCTTGTGGAACTTTGTTGCATCTAAAAGGTACTGTGAGTAAACGTGACGCAACTGTGAACTTTTCACGCATCTGTGGATTATTTTAACGCAACTTAAAGAACTTTGATTGCAACCTTAAGAACTCTTTTGAAACCATATCCTTGAACTGTGTATGTTGGATTTTTGTCGTTTTGGTCTTGTGTAGTTTAGAATAAATATCTTTATTTTCCTAAACTGTTGTGGAATCAGTTTGTGGTGTTTTCACTGTGTTACTGTGAGTGTTGGTACAAATACTTCACGCATTGCCTCTGGTTAGCCTAGACTGCTCAGGCCAAGCTACCTAGAGGGCGAGCAGGGGTTATCTAAGAGGGTTATCTCCTTGCCCTGACTAGAAGCAAGGGTCCCTATTTGGACAGTGGTACCTACCCCTGCCAACTAGAGACCCCCAGTTCTAACAGGACCCCTCCACAGTCCCCAAAGGAGAGGGCCAACCCCTGGGGATGGGGTACCTGGGGCTATAAGTGGCCCGGGAGGGGGGCCACATGGCCCCAAAATAAAAAAAATTAAAATAACAAAAAAATACAACTGTAAACAATAAATTGGTAACAAGGATAAGGGGCGCACAGCAATGAGTATGGCTAAGTTTAAGATTCAAGAATAATGACAGTGATTGCTACTAGGCAGAAAAGGAAGGTTACCAAACTTCCTTAAGTATCCTGGACTAGTCCAAGATGTAAACTAATTCTAGATTCCTACCGAGCAATCTTTCAACTTCGTATATTCAGAAGAAATCACAGTGTGATATTTACATCAAAAAATTATTACTAGATCACTAGTATAAGAGCAAAAGTCCCAATTCTCTTCCAGTAAGCATGCAGACACCCGAGTCTTGAAATACGTCTGGTCCAAGTTTATTCCAAGTTTCAAAGTTCAATCCAAATCTTCCTTGATTCAATCATAGAGTCTATTCAATTCCAATTCAATTCCAAAGTTCATTCCAATTATTCAACAAAGTTCAAAGAACATCCACTGCAGCCAACACGTGTTTCGTTGGGCATTAATCTCATGCCAACCAACTTCCTCAGGGCTAAGCCGATACTAGGTAACAGGCGGAGATACACGCCGAAACCGGAGCCGGGTTATAGACCCGAGAGTTAAATACGAGAAATAAAACGGATATTACGGGACCAGAGACTTAGATAATTCCATACCGAGATATAGGTAAGATTCGCAGAGGACAATTACACTGTTATCAATTAATATCAACGTGGAAGTAAAGAAGTGCAGAGATATAGTAAAGTCTTTGCACAAATTTTGCTGAAAGGATCTTGAGATTGGAGAATACTGGCTTATTGCTTAGCCCTGAGGAAGTTGGTTGGCATGAGATTAATGCCCAACGAAACACGTGTTGGCTGCAGTGGATGTTCTTTGAACTTTGTTGAATAATTGGAATGAACTTTGGAATTGAATTGGAATTGAATAGACTCTATGATTGAATCAAGGAAGATTTGGATTGAACTTTGAAACTTGGAATAAACTTGGACCAGACGTATTTCAAGACTCGGGTGTCTGCATGCTTACTGGAAGAGAATTGGGACTTTTGCTCTTATACTAGTGATCTAGTAATAATTTTTTGATGTAAATATCACACTGTGATTTCTTCTGAATATACGAAGTTGAAAGATTGCTCGGTAGGAATCTAGAATTAACAAAAAAATACAAAGGCCGTCCCCGGGGGATGGGGTCACCGGGGCCGTAAATGGCCTAAGGAGGGGGGCAAAGCAGCCCCCCTCCAAAAAGATTATTTAAAAAACAAATGAACCATGCCTCGGGGGATGGGGTCACATATTACATCACTCATGACATGGTCAGTGACATCACTCATGACATCACTGATGACATCTCAAATGACATAACTGATGACATCATCCTTGTGATAGAGTGGCAGACCTCCTCTCACCCTGATATAACCTTTGATACACACCTTCAAAAACAGAAACTAACATTTTCAAAAAATGGACATACCAATACCAGTTACAACAACGTATTCAGTAATTCCAAGATCTACATACACATCCACTCATTCACCAACAGTTCTCTATAGTCAGTCAGACATGTACTCACTCATCATATGTACTGATATACCTATACATCCTGTTACACACCACCACTCATTCATAGAGTTACTCACTCACATAGTCACTCATGCTAATAAAGAATCAAAAATCCATTTACTTGCATATACAGTTAATCCTGGGCGAAGCACTACGCTACGCTCGCGTAGTTTGCGAAGTTTGCGCAACTTCGCACTACGCGAGTTGCACGTAGCACAGTGCGTAGCGTAGTGCAGCGGTCATTTTTTGCTTGTTCGCGGTCCTCAACGTGATGTTCGTGACCGCGAGCAAGCGAAATGACATCCCGGCAAGATTCTCAACGCGGGGAGGTCAGGTTTCTCATTGCGAGTGGTTGCGCATGCTTGCGACTGCTCGCAATGAGAAACTACCAGTTTGCGTTGAGAAAGCTGCCGCTCGAGTAAAAATCTACTCGAGCAGCAGAAAACTACAGCTCGCACTGTGCAAGATGCCATTTTCAATGATTGCACAGTGCCGGATGCTTGTCCGCACTGTGCAATCATTGAAAACTCATGTTGCACAGTGCGAACATGCTACTACGCAGCTCGCGTAGTGCTACGTGAAGTTCGCGTAGTGCGAAGTGCACTACGCGTAGCGCTACTTCGCGAACTACGCCCACCCTTATATACAGTGATGCACACTCCACTACACTTACTTCTACAGAAACGTACACATACTTACTCTCTTAAACAATCAATTATAGAAACACATACTCATTTTTACAGGAACTCTTCCAATCTCTCACTCTCACATATACACACTTATATACATCAATACTCACATATACTAGTTTAAAACATATGTAGTTACTCATAAATACACTATTGAGACAGTCCTTCACACACTAACACTCCCATACACACACTCATCCACCTATACAGTCCTGCACACATACTCTCTTCAACACATACAAACAGTGAGTCACTCAGTCATGCATCTATGCACTAAGTAATACCCCCACCGAACCATAAAGACGTTCAGACACTCATAATGGTACTCAGAAAAACAATTAATAACCCATATAGACACTCATGTAGCTTCTCACCAACCCATGCAGCCACTTATACACAAAGTGAGAGACTGATACAGATATTTACATATTTTAACATTACTCGCTAACCCATGTATTCACTAAGATACACTTAGTCAGCTATACAATACATTTTACAAAAAAAATCCATTTAGACACTTATTTACCCATTTATTCTTACATCGACTTTGAGATATACATATATAAAAAATATTTACTTTTCAGACAGACACACATTCACTGTATGATGTCATCAGTGATGTCTTTTGAGATGTCATCAGTGATGTCATGAGTGATTTCACTGACCATGTCATGAGTGATGTATTATGTGACGTCATCAGCAGTGCATTGCAGGCGCGCAAGTTATAGTTAGCTGAACTAACTATAACGGGGGAATTTCTATGGTTTTGAATGAGTGAAATGTCCGGCTAACTATAACGCCCCTGAAACCTATGGTTTTTTCAGTGAATATATATATATATACATATATACGTGTATATATATATATATACACTTCAGGAGACCTGGAAGCTCCATCTTGCTACTGGCCGCTGGTGGCTTGCTCCAAGGGAGATTTCCACCCTGTATTGATTATTTTCATTTTATATATTTATTTATTTATTTCCATATGCCCAGCAGCTGCATCATATGCTTTTCTGCTTTTGCACAGCATCCATACCACACTTTAAAGCATACTATACTGCCTTCATCATTCCAAAATGTCCGCCCGCTATCTTGGAAAGTTAATAAGAAAGTATAAGGCAAAAAATAATGTAAGGTTGAGACCATACACCACAGCCAGCTTGGAATGATTATGAATAGAATAAAAGAATAAGATGGCTGCCTGCGAGTGCACATGTGTGTAGCAATCTTCAATTCTTGTTTTTTTGTTTCAAAACTTTAAAATAGCATAACAGATTGGATGTTGTGTATGCATATTTCTGGAACCCGGCAACCTTTTGGGCTACAAAAAAGAATATATAATATATATATATGTTAATGAGCTATGACAAAGGACAGTGGATCTGCTACATTAGTAGACCTGGATGTTGCCGCGCGGTGTTCATCAGTTGCTTGTACTGAAAGCTGACAGCGCAACCCACTGGGAAGTTATTTTAAATTAATTCACTGGACTGCTTGACGGCTCACATGGGCAAAACAAGGCTGCACTGCGAGGACCAGTAGGCTGTGCGAGCGACCGTACCCACTGGGGCAGGGAACTCATTTAAATTGAAACGGACCATTGATTTCGCACACCAGTGTTAATGAGCCTATGACAAAAGGCAAGGGGCCCGAAATGCATCGGCTGGACTAATATGCAGTGCGCTTCCATTCTACTTGCACTGCAGCCCTGATTACATCTGAAGAGCTATTTTTACCCATGTGTGGGCTCCTTCATTTGAGGCAACTCTTGTGGATTATATATATGTTCACTGTAAAAACCATAGGTTTCACATATGTTATAGTTAGGAATTAGCATTTAAAAAACCTTAGAAATTCACTGAAAAAAACATAGGTTTTCAGGGGTGTCATAGTTAGCTGGACATTTCACTCATACAAAACCATTGAAATTCCTCTTTTATAGTTAGTAGTAACTGTAACTCGCGTGCCCGCAATCCACTGCTGATGATGTCACATATAACATCATTCATGACATAGTCAGTGACATCACTGATGACATCTTAAATGAAATTACTTATGACATCATCCAGTGAATGTGGTTTGCTACCATAATTAAATAAGTATTATATACATAGGAATCTGCATTGAAGACAGAGTGAATGTATAAGTGACTGGATGAACAATTTAGTAGCACTTGAATTGACTGTCTAAGTCCCTAATTTAAAGTGTCTCACTAAATATAAGGAATAGTGATTTAACTGTGTGAATATCTGTATCACTCTGTCTCTTGTTGTGTAAACTATTGTATAAGTTGATTACTAGCTATGTAAACTTTATATTATGTATTAATTAGTTAAGTTAGTATTTGTATGGGATACTAAATGTGTGTGTGGTTGGGTGGGAGATGTATGTGACTGTTCAAAGATGTGTAAATAGTTGATTTAGTAGATATATGAGGTTAACTCCTTAGCCGCGGCGGTAATTCCACTGCGGCGCTGGGAAATGGAGGGGCCGCGCAGCGCTGCCATGCTCCTGACGGAACCACTCCGTCACGAGCCACGGGCACCCTGTGCTTGTGACGGAGTGGTTCTGTCACGGCCCCACCCACTCAATTGAACGCGCCGTGCAGGCGCGGAATTGATGCCGCGCAGGTGCGGCGGCCGTGCTGTGACGAAACCACTCTGTCACCAGCACAGCTCGTCCGTGGCTGGTGACGGAGTGGTTCTGTCACCAGCGCTCAAGGGATTAAGACTGTTTGTGGAAACAGTTGTATCATTGAGAAATGTATTTAATGATCAACACACCCATAAAAAGACTCAGTCACCCAAATAACTGTTTCCACTAACAGTCTTAATCCCTTGAGCGCTGGTGACGGAACCACTCCGTCACCAGCCACGGACGAGCTGTGCTGGTGACGGAGTGGTTTCGTCACAGCCCGGCCGCCGCACCTGCGCGGCATCAATTCCGCGCCTGCACGGCGCGTTCAATTGAGTGGGTGGGGCCGTGACAGAACCACTCCGTCACAAGAGAGTAGAAATTAAACACAGTGTATGTGACAGTTGTTCTACATAAATAAGTAGACATAACAGTCAGACATTGTCTGAGTGACTGTATGGAAAACTGTATACTTGTAATACTGATTTTATAACACACTAAGTATGAGTTAGTATCTATTTAAATAAATAAAATGGTGTTTGTAAGAGTGTGTAGCTGAGTAAATGTAAGTATAATGAATGATTTGCTTAATTGAGTATGATGATGTTGGGATTCAGGGGGGGCAGGTGCCTTCTGTCTAGTTCCCCGTCCTCCGGTTTTATTTACGTGTACCAAGTGCATGCATGAATTCATGGACGCTCCCTTGGGCTCGCTTTAAATGGGCCTGCCTCCAGGAAACTGTTGCTTGGTTTCTATGATGGTCCCTTGCCTTGGGATTTCCTGTTCCTGTTTCCCTACCTTGTTCCTTCTCTAGTGAGGTCCACGGCTGTTGGCCTCTGGTGGGTTGTTTGTTGACATCCCTTCCTCACTTTTTTATTATTGTTTTTCTGGGTTTTTGGTTTTTTGTGAACATTCAGTGGGGACCTTCTTTGTTAATGGGTGACGCCAGGGGACACGCGGCTGCGTGTTCCATCAAGAGCTGGGCGTCTCGACTTCCTGGTCTTTTGTAGACCAACCGCCTTGTTGTGTATCTTTTGGGTGGTTTCACGAAGGGGCTGAACAACGGCCGTTTTTTGTGCTACCTTCGTGTTTTTAGATTACAGGGGTTTTTTGGGTGTCTTCCTAGTTTTGTGGACACCTTTTTTACCCTATCTTACCATATTACTTTCTTTCTCTTGTTTGTGCCACCCCCTTTGTTACTCTCGGTGTTTTCCGAGGGGGCGTGGTTGGTCTGGGTTACCAAGTGGAAAACTATTAAGAAAAGTAGACAATTGTTTCCTGTTTTGTTTGAGCTACTCCTGAGCAGTGACTGGGGTAAGCTGGGAAGTTGGTGAGTTCGTGTGTGTACTTGGCACATATTGGGCGGGTTAGGTGTGTCTAATCTTGTTCCCCTTTTCTTTTTAAGGTCTTGGCTGGGGTCAAGTAGTCCACTACTGGGGGATCCGAAGAGACACGCTGCATTCCCCAAGACTTTGTGTTTCCCTGTTTTGTTTACCCACCCTCTCCCTGCGTCGTGTTCTCCATCACCTGGAGTATACTTGCGGGTGTTGGGGAGTCACGGCAGGTGTAGGGGATTGGGACATTCTTCACTCCTGCGGTGTTTGGCTGGTTGGCAGGCGGAACAGATGACTATATAAATTAATAAAATGTGTGCTGTTGGGTAATTTCAATATAAGTCTATAAGTATATTTAATAGTGTTATAGTGATCTTTGTCAGCATGTATTAGAAAATATATATGTAAGTGTTCAGATGTGTGTGTACATCTACAAAGCAGTGAGTGGGTTTTAGAAAGTTATGTTGGTGTGTCATTCTTTTAAAAATTGTACTTTATATTTTTTAGTGAGTGATGAAAAGTTATAGTAGTGTATGATCAGGTGTATCAGATTGTCACATGGATGATGTCATCAGTGATGTCATCAGTGATGTCATTTGAGATGTCATCAGTGATGTCATCAGTGATGTCACTGACTATGTCATGAATGATGAAATATGTGACATCATCAGCAGTGGATTGCGGGCGCGCGAGTTATAGTTAGTACAACTAACTATAACAGAGAAATTTCATAGGTTTTTTATGAGTGAAATGTCCAGCTAACTATAACACCCCTGAAACCTAGGGTTTTTTCAGTGAATTTCTAAGGTTTTTTAAATGATAATTCCGAACTATAACATATGTGAAACCTATGGTTTTTTCAGTGAATTTCTAAGATTTTTTAAATGCTAATTTCTTATTATAGTGTTCATTAAGCATATCTCTTATTTTCTATCTTTTTTAATTATCATCCCATTCTCAACCTTGTAAAAACTGCAAATATCACCAGCCTTCAGTTGTTTCCTTTCGCCAACAAAATCTCCACAAACAGAACCCAATCTAACGTCAATGATATACAAACTAGGCGTTCCCGTAGAAAAAAAACACAAAAACACCACTTCCCCATATTTTCAACAACAAGCCAAATCTGCAATGCTACTTAAAAAAACAGGTGATAGCTTCACTTAGCACTAACAAATTAACATCAACATTTAACTGGTGTACGGAGGTCAACTATCTACTGCGTGAATTACATCCAACTCACACCAATATTTAAAGACGAATATGTGATAGAGGTACTAATTATGCACCTCCAACACCCAACAAAGTCACAACACCCAGCACCACCACCACTAAAACCATCCCTCCTGACTCCTCTCCCCCTACTATCTCAGAGGCAGCACAAAACAGGAGCAACAAACCTTCCCAAAATAATATATACCCACAACGACACACTAGCTGAATGTTCAGAGATGTGGCAAGAAACTATGTATAAGGGAGAGAGCTTGTACATCAACAATAATTTACACAATCCCAAGACTACTGGTGGTTTGCTATACACAACTCACTATACAAACCAAAAACTTTTTCGTGTGTAGATATACTATTGTTACTTGTAGTATACTGCACGGTGGACGCAACCATATTATCTCAGACACTGAGGAATATCTTGGTCATGTAGCTGTGTTGTTCCACCCTTGAAGCAGAAGCGGAGTGGGCTGGTCCAATGTACGCAACTCCAGCGTAAGAGTATAAATACATAGCCTACGCCTTGGGCGTGGTTCACTTGTGCAAAGACAAAAGACTCTGCCACAGCGAAGGTCCTCGCCCTGCCACTAGGCTGCTGCCATGAGTACGTGCCTCCTCGATACAGGCCCATTGTGAACTCAGCGCCACAGCACCGCAGACTTATGTCTTTGATCGACACTGCAGACAGTAGGGTTCACAACTTGAATTCAGCTTTGAATCTACACTACGGACAACATTGAATCAAGCCTTGCTTTATTTAATTTATAGACAATTGTACTATATGTCTTCAGATTTAGTTAAAGGATGTGACAAAAAGCATTCCTCGATGTCTGTCTTGACTACTGCCTTCGATCTACTCTACGGACAGCAGGGTTCACAACTTGTATTCAGCTTTGGAACTACACTACGGACAGCATTGAATTTAGCCTTGATTTATTTAAGGCAGAGACAATTGTACTATATGTCTTCAGATTTTGTTAAAGGATGTGACAAAAACCATTCCTCAATGTCTGTGCTAACTACTGCCTTCGATCTACATTGTGAGGGCTCACGATTCAGGTGGAATGGCGATTGCGCATGACGCATTCCAGTAGGCAAGACACATTGTACTAATGCGACCCGCCCGAACAACGAGTCATCGCAGGGTGCACACACACTGAGTTCTTCAGGTACCACTAACTCACTGCACCACAAGTCATCTCCACGTGGCCTTATTAAGACAGAAATCACTAGGCAAAAACATTGCTCCCAGTGTGGCCTGTCCGGACCTCGCATCATCGCAGGTTACGTACACGCTCAGTACCAAAGGTACTTCTAACTCAGTGCACCATAAGTCATCGCCACATGGCCGTATTCAGGCAGAATTCAACAGACAAAAGACATTGGTCTGAAAGCGGCCCCCCTGTACCACGCATTATTGCAGGGTACGTGCAAGCTGAGCGACAAAGATACTACTAATTCAGTGTCTCATAAATCATTGCAAAGAATCCTGAACAGTTTTAGGTCAGCAATGAGTCATACTATCACTTTTAAATCGAATTGATGCAGAATTCAATAGACAAAAGAGATTAGTCCAAGTACTGTGCCCCCTCGACAACGCATCATCGCAGGGTACGTACACGCTAACCTCCAAAGGTACTACTAACACAGTGCACCATAAATCATCGCCACGTCGCCTTAATAAGGCAGAATTCAACAGACAAAAGACATAGCTACCAGTGCGGCTTGGCCGGTGCACGTATCATCGCAGCCTCAACAGAACCTTGTTGCTTCATGTGCCACTAACTCAGTGCACCACTTATCATCACTGGTTGCAGACATTCTAAATTACCAGTACTGTGCATCTCTATTCGAAGCCACGTGGCCGTGGGCACCTTCTAACCGCTGCCTCCTGCCTGCACTGCTGTCATCAGACCTCACAATTGAATTGACTCTTCATTCATTATTTGCAGAGTGCAGTACCAAACTAAGTATAACGTCCCTCAAACCTACACAATATCCCTTTAGCATCATTCCTTCAAGAACTTCTTTTATATCAGTTATAAGTTTAGTTTAATAACAACATTAACCCTGCAAGTCTAAAGGAATACTGAATAACAGTCTACACTGAGGACAGCATAGGAACGGTCGCTCCCTCAGCTGGTATCGTAGCGCCTGGCTTACTTGCATACCTGCTGCTTTGTTTAGTGCTGGAATCGTAGCGCCTGGCTTATTAGCATACCTGCTGCTTTGTTCACTGCTGGAATCGTAGCGCCTGGCTTACTTGCATACCTGCTGCTCTGTTCACTGCTGGAATCGTAGCGCCTGGCTTATTAGCATACCTGCTGCTTTGTTCACTGCTGGAATCGTAGCGCCTGGCTTACTTGCATACCTGCTGCTCTGTTCACTGCTGGAATCATAGCGCCTGGCTTATTAGCATACCTGCTGCTTTGTTCACTGCTGGAATCGTAGCGCCTGGCTTATTAGCATACCTGCTGCTTTGTTCACTGCTGGAATCATAGCGCCTGGCTTATTTGCATACTTGCTGCTTTGTGATATCAGCGTAGCGCTTTACTTGCCTGCAGTGTAATTTGGTGCCTGATTGGAACTTGCTGCTTGCTCCTGCACATCTGTAGCGCTTATCTGCTGGTGCGCTGTGAGTGGGGAGAGGAGCTTTTGCCCTTTGTGACGGTGCTTCTGCCCACGTTTTACTCAGAAACTCACCCTGGTTTCACTTTAGCCTTGCTGCCGCCGTTTGCTGATTGTGCCTCGTCCCAGCCCGTAGCTCCACCCCGCTCCCGCCTCCCAGCTGACCCCCCTCGCTCCGCCCCCCCCCACTTTCCATTTATGTCAGTACAAGCTACGCGCAGCGTTCACGCGCAGCAATCGCGCCCCATTCGCGCCGAAGGTGCGCCAAAGGTAAGCCCGTCTACGCCCGTCCACGCCGCGCCCAGCGCCAGACCCCCTGGTCCCCGTACCACCCACCCCACCCGCATTACATACGACGCCTCCACCCTCTTAGCCCTAAACTCCGGCCGACTCCCCAACTGTGCCCAAGCCGCCCCTGGACACACCCATGGACCCTTCTCCTGCTACTTCTGCAAGTTCGAAGGCAACAAGAACAACTCCTCATCCACGAACACGCAACAGATATCTGACTCCAACCACCTAAAATGCATCCTGCTCAACACCCGCTCGGTCCACAGACACGCCATTGACCTCTGGAACCTTCTAGACACCATTTCTCCCGACGTCGCCTTCCTAACAGAAACAGGGATGAACGCCTCCTCAGCTCCAGACGTCACCATTGCCATCCCGGAAGGATACAAGATCATCCGTAAGGACCGCACCAAACATACAGGAGGAGGCATCGCTATCGTCCCTAAAAATTCCATCCGCATCTCAACCAGCTCAGACGTCAACCTCACCAGCGCCGAACACCTCCACTTCCAGATCCACACCGATCCCAAGACCACACTCAGAGGCACCCTCCTCTACCGGCCTCCAGGATCCCGCGCACAATTCAGCGACGACATCACTGACTCACGCCCTCCCCTCCAAGGAATACATCCTACTGGGAGACCTCAACTTTCACCTGGAAAAAGAGCGATGATAGCAACGCCACCACCCTTCTGGACAATCTCGCCAACCTAGGACTCAAACAACTTGTCACTACCCCCACCCACATCGCTGGTCACACACTCAACCCTATCTTCACCTCCAGCAAACATGTCTCCTTCAGTCACACCACAACTCTACACTGGATGGACCACAGTTGCGTTCACTTTATCTACAATAAGACCACTACTCACAACCATCCTCAACCTTCTCTGCGAAGAAACTGGAACAAAATCACCACGGACCAGATCTCCTCATCGCTTCTTCAAAACCCCCCTGTCCACTCCTCAAACCCCGACCAAGCAGCCATTAACCTCACCCAATGGCTATCCAACAGCGCCGACATCCTAGCACCGTTGAAAAAACGTCAAATCAAACTAGGCAGCAAAAACGCCTCCTGGTTCAACGATGATCTTAAGAAATCGAAGAAACTCTGTCGCTCCTTCGAGAAGGCCTGGAAAAAAGACCCAAACACCAGCACCAGGGACGCCTTCAAAAACGCCACCCGCATACACCACCAACTAATCCGATCTGCCAAGAAAGCCGCATTCAAAGACCGACTAGAGAACAACGCCCACAACAGCAAGGAATTATTCAACATCGTCAAAGAATTCACCAACCCCTCAGCCAACTCCAACGACATCACCCCCTCTCAAGCCCTCTGCGACTCCCTAGCTTCGTTCTTCCACAACAAAATCGCAGACATCCACAACAGCTTCAACAACCAACCCGGAGACCAACCCACCCAACATTCTGCAGGACCTTCACCCCCCTTGAACTTCCTTAATGACTGGAACCCAATCTCCACTGAGGACACCATCCGCCTGATGAACTTCATCCATTCAGGATCCCCCACAGACCCATGCCCCCACCACATCTTCAACAAAGCAGACTCCATCATAGCACCACACCTCCGAGACGTCATCAACTGCTCCTTCAACTCCGCCACCTTCCCGGAAAGCTGGAAACACGCAGAACTCAGCGCCCTTCTGAAAAAACCCACAGCTGACCCCACCGAACTCAAAAACTACCGACCCATCTCGCTCCTGCCATTCCCGGCCAAAGTCATCGAGAAAGTTGTCAACAACCAGCTCGCCGCCTTCCTCGAAACCAACAAATCCCTCGACTCCTCACAGTCCGGCTTCCGAGCCAAACACAGCACTGAGACCGCGCTCATCGCAGCAACAGACGACATTCGAACTCTACTGGACAATGGAGACACAGTCGCCCTCATCCTCCTCGACCTCTCCGCAGCCTTCGACACAGTCTGCCATAGCACCCTTCTACAGCGCCTCAAAAATATCGGAATCCAAGGAAAAGCACTGGAATGGATCACCTCGTTCCTCACCGGAAGAACCCAGAGAGTCCGCCTCCCACCATTCAAGTCAGAGGCTACCGAAGTCATCTGCGGCGTACCACAAGGATCTTCACTCAGCCCCACCCTCTTCAACGTATACATGAGCCCCCTCGCGACCATCGCACGCCAACATAACCTCAACATCATCTCCTACGCCGATGACACTCAACTGATCCTCTCACTCACCAAAGACCCGACCACCGCCAAAACCAACCTACATGAAGGAATGAAAGAAGTTGCCGAGTGGATGAAGCAACGCCGTCTGAAACTGAACTCAGACAAAACAGAAGTCCTTATCTTAGGTAACTCCCCCTCCACCTGGGATGACTCTTGGTGGCCAGAGGCCCTTGGAAAAGCACCCATCCCGACAGACCACGCACGGAACCTGGGCGTCATCTTGGACTCCTCACTCTCTATGAACAAACAGGTCAGCGCCGTCTCCTCATCCTGCTTCAACATTCTTCGCATGCTCAAAAAAACATTTCGCTGGATCCCCACCGAAACCAGAAAAACGGTCATCCATGCACTGGTTACAAGCCGACTGGACTACGGAAACACCCTATATGCCGGTACCACCGCAAAACTCCAGAAAAAACTCCAACGCATCCAGAACGCATCAGCAAGACTCATACTAGACATCCCGCGTAAAGACCACATCTCCAGCCACCTGAAAAACCTCCACTGGCTCCCCGTCAACAAGAGGATTACTTTCCGCCTCCTAACCCACGCACACAAAGCACTCTACGAACTTGGACCCGAATGCCTCAACACAAGACTTTCCTTCTACACCCCCCCGCCAGCTACGATCCACCAACCAAGCCCTTGCTACCGTACCTCGCATCAACAAAACCACCATGGGAGGCAGATCCTTCTCCTACCTGGCAGCTAAGACCTGGAACTCACTTCCCACTCGACTTCGTCTCACTCAGAATCACCTAGCATTCAGAAAACAACTTAAAACTTGGATATTCGAGAAGTAATTCCCCACCTTTCCTCAAGCGCCTTGAGACCCTCTGGGTATGTAGCGTGCTATATAAATATTCTGACTTGACTTGACTTGACAATTTGAACTAAAATGTCCCTGAAACCTTTCATACTTTGACAATGTATTCCATTTATGTTTTGTCTTTTATTTGAATCATAATTACAGATGATGCCGTCCAATAGGCAACAGAGATTGCTTCCATTGCAGCTCGTTCGGACCACGCATCATTGCAGGGTGATCACACGCTGACCACCAGACGTACCACTAACTTAGTACACCATAAATAATTGCCACGTGGTCTTATTAAGGCAAAATTCAGTTGGTAAAAGACATTGGGCCCGATTCACAGTACTAACGTAAGAGAAAACCCTGAACTTACTACCATTTTGGTATTCACAGAAGGCACTTACTCATTTTGGTATTCACAGAAGGCACTTGCTCATTTCGGTATTCACAGAAGTTAGGAGTCCTAACTTTAGGACTCCTAAACTGAGAAAAATCCTAACTTTAAGACTTTCTTTATTCACAGAAGGCATTTAGGAGTCCTAAAGTTAGGACTCCTAACTTCTGTGAATACCAAAATGAATAAGTGCCTTCTGTGAATACCAAAATGAGTAAGTGACTTCCGTGAATACCAAAATGGTAGTGAGTTTAGGATTTTGTCTTAAGTTAGTTCTGTGAATCGGGCCCTTAGTTACCAGTGCGGTCTGCCTGGACCACGCATCATCGCAGGCTCCACACAAACCGCACCTACCTCAGTGCACCACAACTCATGAACCCTTTCTGATAGAATCTTCTGTGTATTATTTCACATGTAGTGCTCCTACCTTTGTACAGCAGAAGTCATACACCGTTTAAGATGGAATATCTGTGTATGATACGATGATTACTATTGTACTTGTTACCAACAACAACGTAATAAAATGGAGTCGAGAGCATGAGGCGTGAGCCGGGAGCTTACTTGATTACTCATGTCACCGAGCCATTGATTATTTAAAAATGTGCACAGTTACTGTTTCCTGCTATTGCCACGAATTTTAGACCGTCTTTGAATACATTTTAAATCTTTTGTCGGGAGGTGGTTTTAGGCTCTGGCTGGGAGGTTTATCAATGGGGAACCCAAGGTGCTCATTCTTTCACTATTGCAAAGCACCTAAGGGAGGGAAAGGCGAACAAGCACTCACCCGGACGGCCGCCATCTTGAGTGGGCCAAGGGGAGCGCTCTAGCCTTTTTCCCTCCCCAGCACTTAAAAATCCAAAGGCGCGCCAAAGACAAGCCTGTCTGCGCCCGTCCACGCCGGACCCGCGCCTAGCGCCATGACCCCTGGTTGGCGGGCTGCAGGCAAGTCTCAACGCTTAGCTTACGACTGTGAGGTTCTATTGAGCCGTGGGGGAGGTGTAGGTTATCTGGCCTTCTATGCCTGGAGTTCTACAAGGATACTCGGGATGCTGGCGAGGTATGTCCATCATGTAATATGGCTATCCCGACTATCTTTTTAAGCTTAGTCCGGTCGGTCGCTAATATAAACAAAGCGACAGCCGAGTTCACAACGAAGAATGTTAGCTGCATGCTGGTCAACGCTAGATCCTTGGTTAAACATAGCACGGATCTCGCGGAGCTGCTACAGGACAAGAATATAAAAATTGCATTTGTCACCAAATCCTGGACAGATGCGGCATCGGGCCTGACATTGTCAAGGCCACTCCCCCAAACTATCTAAGCTATGTTCAGGATAGACCTTGGAAAAGAGGAGGCGGCCTGGCGGTCATTTACCATAACTCAATTAAGGGTAGTTTTCAACTAGTGGCGTCTGAACTATGTGAAGCATTGGCTTTTAATCTTATTTTGTCCAACCATCAATCCTTTAGGGGCTGTTTACTTTCAGGCCCCCCAGTACCAAGACGTCTTTCTTGGGTTCACTGGGAGAATATTCTAGAGGAGGCCCTCTGTGCCTAGGGGACTTTAAATTTCATCTAGAGAACAGCTCAGACCCGGACACATTAGCTCTCATGGAGGTGATGAACGGTGTCGACCTAAAACAGTTGGCGCTAGGCCCCACTCACAGTGCAGGTCATACCCTGGATGGAATATTCTCGAATTGCCCGGACTTTCAGGTCCCCACAATCTTTCCAGTTACCTGGTCGGATCACGCGGCTGTGCATTTTTAATATCTCCACGGCTAAATCACTCAGGGCCAGGCAGGTCAGTAAAACAACTAGGACCTGCAGGGCCTGGAATAAGATAGAGGGAGCCTCCCTGGAGGATCTTTTGGAATCTTCCATGGGGGTGCCCCCACCAGATGTGGACAAAGCGGCGGTCTCTTATTCTAACTGGGTGGACCATGCGTGCACCATCTTAGCTCCTCCCAAAAGTTGCCACCCCACTCGTATGACCCCTTCGGCCCCTTGGTTCTCAGTGGAGCTCAGAGAGCATAAGCTCATCTGCAAGAAACTCGAACGCGAGATAAAAGCAGATCAAATTGAGCCTGGCACTATATAAAGACATGATTGGAATGGCTAAACAAAGGTATTTCACTAACCGCATTAATGATGCTAGGTGCTTGTCGAAGGAGCTATTCCAAACGGTTTGTAGTCTGGCCACCCCAAAGCCAGCCACTACACCTCCCAGTCTCGAACTGTGCGAGGGACCAGCTCAGTTCTTTTTAAACAAGGTGGAGACCATTTTTAACACCCTTGAAGTTCAAGTCAGGGCTAACCTGCCAGCTGACAGGCCTGAGATTTCTACCTCCCACTCAAATGAGATCAGGTTTCGGAACTTCTCCCCGGTGAGTGTGGAGGAGATTAAGAAACTATTAGTAGGTACCAAATCAGGCTCTCCACGGGACCCATTCCCTGCCTCAGTGGCTAAGCTAGCGGCGGCTCCTATAGCAACCATCTTAACGGCTGTGTTTAACAACATGTTTGAGGTGGGGGAATTTCCATCCAGTTGGAAATTAGCCTCGACTTTACCGTTGCTAAAAAAACTCAACCTGGACATCACTGACCCCAACAGCTATCGTCCCATCGCCAGACTCACTTTACCGGCCAAACTAATTGAGAGAACCATGAATAGCCAGTTTAGTGCATTTTTAGGGTCCACACAAGCCCTCGATCCATCGCAACATGGTTTTAGGGCGGGTCATAGTACTGAATCTGCCCTAATTAAAGGAGATCAGGAAAGTGATGGACTTGGGGGGTAGAGCAGCCCTGATCCTGCTGGATTTGTCAGCGGCCTTCGATACGGTCCATCATACGATCTTGGTGGACCGTTTGGAGGCCTGCAGGATACAGGGGAAAGCCCTTAAGAACTTGAAAGCCTTTCTTCCCAACAGGATCCAGGTGGTAGCACTGGGGGAGTTCGAGTCTAAACCATTTGTGATTCCCTGCGGGGTTCCCCAGGAATCCTCCCTAAATCCCACCCTTTTCAATGTTTGGCCCCAATCATTCGTTCCTACGGGTTCGAGATTACATCAAATGCGGATGACGCGCAGATTGTGGTCTCACTGCTACCAGGTAGAGAGGAAGGCATAGCCAGTAAATTCCAAGAGTGTATGTTAGAAGTTAGCGACTGGATGGCTAGGAACTGTTTAAAGCTAAACTCGGCTAAAACTGAAGTTCTACTTTTCGGCTCCAGTGTTAATTTTTGGAGCCCTAACTGGTGGCCGGAAGGGTTGGGTGTACCCCCAGTTCCAGTTACCAAGGTCAAGAACCTGGGGGTTCTGATTGATGATAAACTTACCTTTAGGCCCCAAGTCAATGCTATGACATCAGCCATTCATTTTACACTGAAAACAATCAGGAAAATTCTTCCTTTTATACCCGACGAGTGCAGGAAAACAGTGGTGACAGCCTTGGTCTTATCTCGCCTCGACTACTTCTCAATGCCCAACAGGACTTCTCAACAAACTACAAGCCCTGCAAAACGCAGCAGCTCATCTTATTACAGGCGTACCAAAGTTTGCCTCCGTCTCCCAGGAATTGGTGTAGCTGCACTGGCTCCCAGTGCGGAAACGCATCTCCTTCAAAGCCTTGTGCATAGTTTTCAAGGCCCTTCGGGGGCTTGGCCCGGCTTTTCTAACACAGTACTTTCAATGGTACCAGCCGGGTAGACATCTTAGGTCAGCAAGTCTGGGGTTGATCACCACCCCTCGGATAAGGAAAGCTCGATGGGGTGGCAGAAGCTTTATACTGGGAGCTGCTAGGGCTTGGAATGCTCTGCCTTTGGCGCTTAGACAGATTACAGATTTAATGACCTTCCGCAAAAACTTGAAAACATGGCTTTTCATTCGGTAAGTATAGGCTAGGCTAGGGGAGCTCACATTCAGCGCCAGGACACCGATTGGTAACAGTGCGCTCTATAAATGTTATAAATAAATAAATAAATAAATAAATGTGCCCGTACCGATTTCAACTATCTATCTGTGTCTGCGTATTCATTATGTTTCTAAAATGCTGACCCTGGGCCCTACCACATTATATTCCGCTGTAAACAGCGTAAACAGCGTATGCAACCATCTTACCTCTGGCAGAAACAAAAACTTTGGTTATATAACTTTCTCTCGCTCATTCTACAACTACGAACGTAGAAACTCGATCATTACAATACTGCAGGCAAAGTGTATATTAAATTTATAAGTGTGTGCGATTGCTCGAGTTTTTTTTGTAGCATATTTATATAGCACGAAGTCGACCCAAAACTATTTCAGCGGTTTACATGTGCACCATATTTACAGTATAATTTCAGGCATGCGTAGATTACGTGATTTGTCCACAAGCACCAAGTTCGACAGTATACCCGAATGACCACATCGGTATATATATTAGCTGCCCTTCATGTGCCAAAAACTGCATCCTAAAGCTTTTATAGCCCTGTATTGCTACAGCTACAAACATTCATATTCTCAGAAATGTGTCATATCCAGCATCTGTTATGTGTGAAACTATGGATGAATGTAGGGTCAGTGATACCCCGTACCTTCCATGTGGTGGGACTTCACACATCTGCGTTTAAGATCCGGATGAAAGCATAACTACAACACGAACACCCAAATCACTTGATTTCTCAAAATAGCTCATAACGGAGCCACGCCCACAGAGTCATTGTTCACAATCTCGTGCAGCACTGGCATACGTCAGGCCAGCCCACTCTGGTTACGCTTACAGGAAATCACAAAAACGTTACATAGCCCATATTTTCATTCTAGTGATCTACTAGTTATAGGTCTAGTTCTCAGAACGGCACAAACACTTCCTAATGGCTGATATACGCCCACACCACACCCATCCAGCATAGGCATCACAAGACACATGACCCTACCAATAAAAAAGACTGAGCGCACAAGCCTTACAACATTTTAGGGTAGCTCCCATCGCAAGCGCTGTCATGGCCCGTCCTGGTAGTTCGTATGCCTCATGTAGGCCCGAACCATCGAGCACGGAGGCCCACCACTACGTGTGTGGCCTCCTTTTTCACTGAGTTAGTGGTACCGGAAGGACTGAGCGGGTCAGCAACCTGCGATGATGATGGGTGCACGAGTATGTCCTTAGCCATGGTGATATCAAGCACCAAAAGTGAGACTTCTTGTTGGCAGAGCGGGACTTCATGATGTTGAGGGTGCTCTGTCCACAAAAAGGTGAGCAGTGATCCCTGGGTACGCACCGAAGGAAGCAGATGTGATACAGCAGACTAAATACAAAAAGGCAACACAGCGATTAGGCGTACGTAGTCCTACATACCCTATCTTATTGCATTTGTTTTTTTATTCCCAATAGCAGGAACGTTTTTATAGTCGGTCAAATGTCCGTCGCTCCCACATGCGTAGCGAAGTAGATGAGTATTTATTTTTTTATACTATGTACACTTAAATATACCATCTTATTTTGACAACCTTTACTTTCTCAATTCATTTAGCACTCGCGTCTCTATTGCTGTGCGCAGTACAGCTTGTGCCTTCGTTGGAGTGCACAGCACTGCTCCCGCAGCACAAGACATTTTCTATGTGAAAAAACGGGGATATAAACCTAACCTATGAATCGCACACGCTCGTGTATGTCTGTTTCCTTCTGTGCTAAACCATTGGCCTTTGTGTGTGACTTATTCTAAAAGACTGCACGCAATTGGCCAGAGGAGGGGCCATTGCTCCTTCCATGTCCTATTGGTATCTATTAGGCGCATGCTGCGCGTAATAGACTCCAATAGCGCATGAGGTTTCAACTATCGTGCCTAGACACGGGCATGAAGATTGAAACCACGTGTATGAATGCGCACCACTTGTTTTTTATAACCGGATGGAAAACATTACTACTCTACTAATTGTTCATAGATCAAAGCCCATTAAACAAGTTGGAACCGTACAAATGGTTGTATTTTAAATGGGGGAGGGAAGGTGTGTAAAAGGATGATGTTATTCTACTCCACATTAAGATAGTGGCAATTACCAATCATAACATCTTTCTTTTACTATCTTTTAGATGTGGACCTTCAGAGTGCAAGTGGTGGTAGACACACCGGTGACAGAAAGGTGAGCTGCGAATATTATTTTAAGAGTCACTCTCTCACTTCCTCTCTCCTTTGATGAACAAATGACGCACAATCTTATCTTCCTTTTTATCTAACAGGTTGTGTTTCACAAATTAGCGTCCCTCCCAACACCTCCAAAGCTCAACGTTTGAGGAATCTGCGATGATGCGTGGCCATCGTATTACCACATAAGAAGGTTGCTTGAACACGTGGTGGACCCTCCTTGAAACACGCCAGTGGCACACGGTGAGCATAGAAGCTTGTTTCCGAAGCAGCGACAAGTCACCTGTTGGCAGATAGAGTGGATAGTGTGCAGCAACTTGAGTGTGTAAGAATATACAATCACCTTCGGGCAGTGGGAGTTGATAGGTTGCAACAGTCTGGGTGTGCAGGAAAGGGCACTCACCTCCGAACACTGGGAATGGATGGGGTGCCGCAGTCTGGGTGCACAGTAATGAGAACTCACCGCTATGCAGTGGGAGTGCATGGGGTATAGCACACTGGGAAGAAAAGAGCACACAGACACCTCCTTGCAGTGGATCTTGATGTAATACAGTAGTCTGGGTGTGCAAAGGCGTAATGCAGAAATACACGGGTGCAGTTGTATGTACTCTCAATTACCAATTGTATACCAACTTTCAGATCACTAAACTTGAAGGTGCACTATAACCCGGCACGCGGTTGGACACACACCGGTGGCAACAAGGTGAGCTGCAAAGATTTTCTCCAGTATCAACACTACCTCTCCTACTTCATTTATTACTTTCTCTTTCTCACACTTTCAACGTCTTTCTTTCCCTCTTTCTCTCTCTCTCTATTCCTCTCTCTCACACTGGTTCTCTTTCTCTTTTCAAGTTATGAACCCTGCTGTCCACACTGCAGATAAATAAATCAAGGCTGAATTTAACACTGTCTGCAGTAAAGATCCAAAGATCCAAAGCAGAATTCAAATTGTGACCTCTGCTAAATGCAGTGTTTGCAAAAGGTAAGCAGAGCGGCCTAGGTGCACAAGGCCTCCAATTAAACGCAGTGCGAACAAACGATATTGTCCTTCATAATGATGTGATCTCTCACCTCATTCTGTCTCATCTCTAAATCATTTGAAAGACCTGCTGGACCATACTCTAGATCTGAACCAGCAGGCACTTCCCTACAGACACCTCTGCAGCCCGTGCCTACGAGAGGGGTGGTATGCATCAGGCACACTGCACACATGCGAGTAAGCAATATTGCCAAGTGTTATGTTAATTTGTGATCTTTGACCTCATGCAGTCACATCTCTGTCCCATTCATTTGATAACTTTATTTCGGTCATAGACCATAAAGTGCTGATAAAATATATACAAAGCACAGTGATAAAAGCAATAAATATGAGCAGTTGATATTAAAGATAAAAAGTTATTAAACAGTAAGTTATCAAAGACAAATCTGAAAAAAGTATTTTAAAGAAAGGGCAATTAATCCAGAATGTTTCCATTAACCTTAAACAAAACATTTCCTTCTACGCCACATACCATGTAGGAAACGGGAAACAGCGAAGACAATAGGGGGGGAGGTGTCGTACATTAACATTCTACACGCCTGTACACATTGTCTAAGTCCCAAATTTCTACATATTGGGACCAACCAACTTTTTTGTATTTTACTATACGCTGGGCAGAAAAACATAACATGGACCACATCTTCACGGGAACAATTACAAGCTGGGCAGGTTCCGTTTTCTGTTTTATTCCATTTCTAAGTGAATGCCCTGATAGGCAGGCACCTATGCCTCAGTTGTGTGTATAGTTTCCTCGTGAGAGGGGGTTGCACTAGATCTCGGAATTCCTCCCCCCGAAAAATCAACTTTTACTAGCAGGAACTCTACGGACAGCCTGCCCAAGGTTGTTGAACGTTGTAGGGCAAGAAGGTTTTGATGTCTCACCAAGGATAGCAACTCTGACCTAGGTGTCCTCGAGCAGCTCAATTCAGGAGTCTCCCATAACTGGTGCAAACCTACATAGATGGAAAGAGCCTTGATATGGGAAAACCAAGGGATGTTTTTATTTTTTATTTGTCCCCAGACCTCCAAGAATTCTGCTCAGTAGGCTGACAGCTCCGGTACAGACCAGAGCCTTCTCCAGTAGAGCATGGGCCGTGCAGCTACCAGTTCCTTAATGGACTCGAGGCCCAGATCAAGTCGCAAGGGTGCAAGCGGTGTACTTTGTGGTAGGCCTACCAGATTCCTCATAAAGGACTGCTCAACCCTTAGGAGGCTTGATGTGTTCTTATGTCCCCAGATTTCAGCGCCATACATAACTGCTGCCCTGGCCTGGAGTCCATAGATCTCAAGGACAGGAGCAACAGGTTTGAAATCCGATGAATTGTGGAGTTTGCCTATACCACCTGCTATCTGAGAAAGGCTAAGGGCAGATTTAGAAATTTGGTTACCCTATTCAAAATCTTCAGTCAGAGTGACGCCAAGGTAGACAAAAGTTTTGACCCGTTCCAGGGGGATGCTGTGCAGGACAGGGTTAGGACGGGTGTGCCTCAGGGGATTGAAGATCATAGACGTGTTTTTTTCCAGGTTAACCTCCAATCCCGGCGACGCACAGAATGCCACAAACCCGTCCAATACCCGCTGGATGCCCGTTGATGTTCTGGATAACAGCAGAGTGTCATCCGCGAACATCAGAGCGGGTACCCGACCAGTAGCCAGCCAGGGAGCATCGTTATCCTTAACACCATTTAAGGCATCCACAAGGCCATTGATGAAAAGACTAAAAAGCGTGGGGGCCAGGGCACACCCCTGTCGGACACCCCTGGATACAGGGAAACGGGCCGAAAGATCCCCATGTCTCCCACACCTAACCTGGACATAGTTTCCAGTGTGGAATCTAATCAGGACGCTAAGTAGATAGGGCGGGAGGCCCTAATCTCCCAGCACTTTCCAAAATCCTACCCTGGGCACAAGGTCGAAAGCGGCCCGCAGGTCCACAAAGACAAGGTAGAGGCTGCCACCCTCTACTCTTGCAGTTTTCCAAAATAAGACCTGGTCCAGGGTCGAAATGCCAGATCTAAATCTGGCATGGAGAGTAGTCAGTGTTTCATGTTCCTCCATCCACCCTTGTATCCTGTCCAATATGATCCTACCCATTCGTTTTTGAGTTGTGTCTAAAAGGCTAATGGGCCTATAATTTGATGGGGTTAACGGACAACCCTTCTTATAAATGGGGACGATCTCAACTCCCAACCAGGTGTCCGGCAGGTCAGACCCACTAAGGACCGCATTGAATAGGGTAGCGAGGGAAGGTGTCCAGATTTTTGGCTGGGAGCGAAACAAGTCTCCAGGCAGTTTATCAAGGCCCGGAGCTTTGTTTGGGAGCAGTCTTTTAATGGCAGATTCCACCTCCTTCTGGGTAATACCTTCTAGAATTGGGGGGAGTCGCCTCCAGTGTATACAGATGGTCCCGCCGTGACCCCACGCCCGTGGCCCCCACCAGTCGATACTCGTGGAGGGGTCTGGGGTGGGGGATGGCCAAAGCTCCTTCCAGCAACTGATCGGGCATCTCTGTCACTCTAGGCTCTCGGGCATGATTGGGACCTAGCAGCAAAGAATTGTCACATTCCAAACTTGTATAAAGTGCTCTGAAATGTGCCTCCCATACTGAGGGCGCAATATTCGATGAAATGGCCTGCCCTCCCCCTTTTGCACCTGAGCTAAGGATCACCCAAAACGTCTTGGCGTCCTTTGAGAGGAGCGCAGATCTCAAGTCCTCCCACCTCGTTTCCTCCCACTCCCTCTTTCCCCTAATAATTGCCTTTTTGTAAAGGAGTCTAGATAGCCTAATTCCTACGCTATCTTTGGATTTAATTGCTGTGAGAAGATCCCTTTTTGCTTTCTTACAGGTGTCATCAAACCAAGGGTGCGCCTTAGTCCTGCGCTGTTTGTTTCCATTTACTGGGCAAAACACACCCCCAGTGCCACAGCCAACTGCCTATGAATTTCAACGGCTTGCCCATTAAAAGCAGGATCACCCATCTCGATGATCCGAGGGACGGCGATCTGGTATATTTTGGCGAGCCAGCTAGGGGAGTACTGGAAGTGGGGCCATTTGACCCTGCGCCTGTTGTTTGCAACCATAAGGGGTAAGATCTCGGTATTGGGTTTGGGATCTGGGTTTGTCAGCCTAAAAGTACCTGGCTTAAGAGTTAGGACAAGGGCATTATGATCACTATCTTGCCTCTGTAAGACCCTAAATTCCTTCAAGCTATCCCAATGTTTTACTTCCATCATAATATAATCAATGATGGAAGTTTGATCTGTCCTGTTGAACGTGACTGACCCTGGACAATCAGGGTCCAATATCCCATTGCACGCCCGAAGAGACGTTGCAAGGGAGAAGGATTTGATTTGCAGGACCAACGGGGTCCATGCCCTAACAGGGGGGATCTTGGGGTCGGGGATACGCCAAAAAGCTTCTTCATCATCCTGGTCGCCCGTCTCAGGGCCCGGCTCGAATTGGCAATTGAAGTCACTCCCGAGGACTATAGTGATTGATGGGTCTAGCGTCTGGATAAAGAGATCCAGTGCATTGATTGTATTTTATTCCTGCCCATTCCTAACTGGCCTTGAGTAGATATTTATTATAGCTATTTGAGGCTTGTTTTGTGGTGATAATAGCACGCATTGGACATCTGGAGAATTGGTTTGTATTTGGGTAGCCTGAATGCCCAAATGAGTGCCTATCCAAATCGATAGACCACCTGATGGGCGGCCTCCACCCCTAGTTACAGCCAGGATATCGAAGGTTGCATAGCCTGGGCTAACACTCTCCTCTAGTGCCCAAGTTTCCTGCATCAGGCAAATGTCGTGTGTTGACATGAAGGAGCCCTACTCGGGTATGAGCAATTTATTTTTCAACCCAGCTATGTTCCACGAGAGGATTTTTAGACATCCATCAGCAACCTCAATATTAGCTTGTGGTTTCCCTATTCCTTTTACAGGGGGGCTATCGCTACCAGCAGCCCTTAACTGAGTGTTCTCATCCCTTTTTTCCATACTAAATACATCCATTATTTCCATACTAGGAGCATCCCCCATGGGATTTCGAGCTGCCTGACTGATACTCCAGTTCCCCCTTTTCTCCACTTCCCTCCCTAATCAAGGATTGGGGTATTATGTCTTCTCCGGGGGAAGTAGTTGTGTCATTTTCCTCCAGTGTAGTTACTGTTATAAATTTTCCACTAACACTTTTTAGTGGAGAATTCTCATTCGCTAGGCGTCAATCTACCTCCTCCACCAGACTGAAACTATTCCTGTGAGTTAACAATGAGAGTGAGGAATTATATGGATATGTGTCCACCCAAGTTGTTTGCCCCTGTTGCATTCTATGTGGTGGACCCCTGTGGCCCTCACTATAATGGACACTTTTAGAATAGGTTGACCTCGAGTGAGGAACTGGGTAGAAATAAGACAAGTGGAATGGGAGGATTTGGCTGTTCGGTCTATTGGGAGATGTACTACAAATGTATTCCACAGCGGAGGTGTCCCTAAAGTTTATTACTACGCTATCTCCTACAATTGTTTTGGGTCCTCTCCCGATCCATTCTATTCTTCTAACAGTAAGTATTTCCCCAGAAACATTTGGAGGTAAGGGCCTATTAATTTGAGCCATTGTATACACTTGTCTTTTAAATCGGTGTGGTCTTCTCTTTTTCCCTGGCTTAAGGGCGGAATTCCTGTAAGTACTATGACATAGATTAGGGATTCAGGGGGAGATTGATAATAGGCAACTCCGATGGAATAACTTTAGATGGTCCATTTCTGTTGGTTATGTTTCGTTGTGCAGGTACCTCCCTCACTAGTTTGCTTCACTTCCTATTTTTCCCTCCCTGGGCGTAGATTTGGTTTTATCAGAAGTGGGGATAGGATTTCCGACTACCTGATGGTTTTGAGCAAGTGTAATAGTGTTAAGTAGGGGGCTAAACGGGTCACATGCAGGCTCAATATTAGCTGATGGAACACTTGTACTATTATTACGTATAACACCATTTTTGGGTGGCGCTGCCCTATCATTTGATTTATTCTTTGCTGTACCACCAAGCTCGCTAGGAGCAAGGTTCCCCATTGGATTTGCAGGCTGTACTATCCCTACACCCCTATTGTTAAGGGTAGAAACTAGTCTATCTATCTTAGATGCCAAAGGTTTAATGTGTGTGGCAATAATCTGTTCCATATGGGCCTGAAGGTCAGAGACCAAGTTAGCAGCCCAGACCAGTACGCCCACAGTCGGTAGGGAAGTGCTAACAGTATCTGTTACAAAGTCATGTTTAGGCATACTCCTTTTACCTCGTTTTTTTGATAGTCTGACTTTCTTGCTTCTGGGGTGTGGTTTGTTTACTAAAGTGATTACCGGGGGAAGGGGAGAACTCACAACAGGCGACCTAACCTCTATATCTATAGGGGCCTCTATAGGAGCCTGGGCACAGGGCAGCTCGGCAAAGGACGATGTAAGGAAGGAGCTTGAATCAGGGTGATTAATTACAATAGCTGAGTAATTCCCCACTTGTTCGGGCAGGGAAATAGCCGGAGTAATTGATAGTATTCTCTCTGTATTTTCAATTGCGGTTACCACAACCCTGATAGTTTTTTGCAACATAGCCGTTAGGCTAGGAAGAGGTTGTGGTGTTGCTGCCTGAAGCCTGGTATTGGGACGAGGTGCAACGGGTTTTTGCTTTTTACCCGTGTGGCTCATTTTTACAGGTAAGAAATAAAGAGGGGTAGTCCCTGCCTAATGAGCGCTCCCTCCTAGCCCCAAGAGAGGAAATGGGAGCAATAGTAGACAAGCATGTAAGGGGGGTGGCCCGTCCCGTCCACTTCCGTCCTCTGACGGCCTCAGACGGTCCCGCCCTTGTCCCGGGCTTCTCCCGGCACGTTCCGCACGCGATCCCGTGACGCGGGGGCTCAGTGCAGCTTTAAGCGCCTCCGGGCACGATTTGGTCGTTGGCGGCTTCCGCTTTCACCGCTAGGGCACCTGGGTGATGCAGTCCTCCCTCCGTGGCTGCGCCACGATGATGGTGGCTGTGCCACGATGATGGTGGCTGCGGCAGAGGCGGCGGTGAGGAAAGACGTAGGGCGCAGGCAACGGGCTGCAGCACCGATGGCACAGTCAGTGTCCCCACCAACAATGCAGGTAGCGACCGTAGGATTCCCCCGCTTCACCGGGGCTCAGTGCAGCTTTAAGCACCTATGGGCGCAATTTGCTCATTGGCGGCTTCCGCTTCCACCACTAGGGCACCTGGGTGATGCAGCCCTCCCTCCGTGGCCGCGCCACGATGATGGTGGCTGCGGCAGAGGCGGCGGCGAGGGAAGACGTAGGACGCAGGCAACAGGCTGCAGCAACGATGGCACAATCAGTGTCCCCACCAACAATGCAGGTAGCGACTGTAGGATTGCCCGGCTTCACCGGGGCTCAGTGCAGCTTTAAGCGCCTCCGGTCGCGATTTGGTCGTTGGCGGCTTCCGCTTCCGCCGCTAGGGCACCATGTATACCATAACATAGGCCTAAGCCTACGAGCAGCGCTGCCGTAAAGACTCCTGTTGAGGGTGATTCTGTGGGAGGGGTGCGGTGCACTTGCATGTGAGAAAAAATGATCTTGCCTTCCATAATGATGTAATCTCTCACCTCATTCAATCACATCAATCTAATTTTAAGAACTCATGTTTCATTTTTTTTTGCAGGTTATCTATGCTGCTACCACTGGAGTCCATCTCCTGTTTTGTTTATTATACTGTTCTATTAACGTTACGTTTCTATTTATTTATTTCTGTTTTAATAAAAGATAATTAAAAAAATAACTGTGTGTATACGTCTTCTTTTTCTGACCCTTGACTATTATTTAGTGTGATAATCATCTGCTTAGAGAAGATTTTAAAATCAAAACTATTTAACATTACAGTGCACCTACAAAAAATAATGTAAGTAACTCTTAGGCACAAAATTCCCGAGTAATTATACAACTATAAGAGTTCTATGAGTGTATCACTTTATAGCACCATTAGTATTGGTTTTTTTAAAAATCCATTTAGACACTTATTTAAACATTTATTCTTCCATCGACCTTTACATATACATATTTTAAACATATTTATTTTTCAGAAAGACACATATTCACTGGATGGTGTCATCAGTGATGTCATGAGTGATGTCACTGACCATGTCATGAGTGATGTAATATGTGACGTCATCAGCAGTGCATTGCAGGCGCGCAAGTTATAGTGAGTCCAACTAACTATAACGTGGGAATTTCAATGATATTATGTCAGTAAAATTTCCAGCTAACTATACCTGGTGTGAAACCTATGGTATTTATTATAGCTATTTGAGGCTTGTTTTGTGGTGATAATAGCACGCATTGGACATCTGGAGAATTGGTTTGTATTTGGGTAGCCTGAATGCCCAAATGAGTGCCTATCCAAATCGATAGACCACCTGATGGGCGGCCTCCACCCCTAGTTACAGCCAGGATATCGAAGGTTGCATAGCCTGGGCTAACACTCTCCTCTAGTGCCCAAGTTTCCTGCATCAGGCAAATGTCGTGTGTTGACATGAAGGAGCCCTACTCGGGTATGAGCAATTTATTTTTCAACCCAGCTATGTTCCACGAGAGGATTTTTAGACATCCATCAGCAACCTCAATATTAGCTTGTGGTTTCCCTATTCCTTTTACAGGGGGGCTATCGCTACCAGCAGCCCTTAACTGAGTGTTCTCATCCCTTTTTTCCATACTAAATACATCCATTATTTCCATACTAGGAACATCCCCCATGGAATTTCGAGCTGCCTGACTGATACTCCAGTTCCCCCTTTTCTCCACTTCCCTCCCTAATCAAGGATTGGGGTATTATGTCTTCTCCGGGGGAAGTAGTTGTGTCATTTTCCTCCAGTGTAGTTACTGTTATAAATTTTCCACTAACACTTTTTAGTGGAGAATTCTCATTCGCTAGGCGTCAATCTACCTCCTCCACCAGACTGAAACTATTCCTGTGAGTTAACAATGAGAGTGAGGAATTATATGGATATGTGTCCACCCAAGTTGTTTGCCCCTGTTGCATTCTATGTGGTGGACCCCTGTGGCCCTCACTATAATGGACACTTTTAGAATAGGTTGACCTCGAGTGAGGAACTGGGTAGAAATAAGACAAGTGGAATGGGAGGATTTGGCTGTTCGGTCTATTGGGAGATGTACTACAAATGTATTCCACAGCGGAGGTGTCCCTAAAGTTTATTACTACGCTATCTCCTACAATTGTTTTGGGTCCTCTCCCGATCCATTCTATTCTTCTAACAGTAAGTATTTCCCCAGAAACATTTGGAGGTAAGGGCCTATTAATTTGAGCCATTGTATACACTTGTCTTTTAAATCGGTGTGGTCTTCTCTTTTTCCCTGGCTTAAGGGCGGAATTCCTGTAAGTACTACGACATAGATTAGGGATTCAGGGGGAGATTGATAATAGGCAACTACGATGGAATAACTTTAGATGGTCCATTTCTGTTGGTTATGTTTCGTTGTGCAGGTACCTCCCTCACTAGTTTGCTTCACTTCCTATTTTTCCCTCCCTGGGCGTAGATTTGGTTTTATCAGAAGTGGGGATAGGATTTCCGACTACCTGATGGTTTTGAGCAAGTGTAATAGTGTTAAGTAGGGGGCTAAACGGGTCACATGCAGGCTCAATATTAGCTGATGGAACACTTGTACTATTATTACGTATAACACCATTTTTGGGTGGCGCTGCCCTATCATTTGATTTATTCTTTGCTGTACCACCAAGCTCGCTAGGAGCAAGGTTCCCCATTGGATTTGCAGGCTGTACTATCCCTACACCCCTATTGTTAAGGGTAGAAACTAGTCTATCTATCTTAGATGCCAAAGGTTTAATGTGTGTGGCAATAATCTGTTCCATATGGGCCTGAAGGTCAGAGACCAAGTTAGCAGCCCAGACCAGTACGCCCACAGTCGGTAGGGAAGTGCTAACAGTATCTGTTACAAAGTCATGTTTAGGCATACTCCTTTTACCTCGTTTTTTTGATAGTCTGACTTTCTTGCTTCTGGGGTGTGGTTTGTTTACTAAAGTGATTACCGGGGGAAGAGGAGAACTCACAACAGGCGACCTAACCTCTATATCTATAGGGGCCTCTATAGGAGCCTGGGCACAAGGCAGCTCGGCAAAGGACGATGTAAGGAAGGAGCTTGAATCAGGGTGATTAATTACAATAGCTGAGTAATTCCCCACTTGTTCGGGCAGGGAAATAGCCGGAGTAATTGATAGTCTTCTCTCTGTATTTTCAATTGCGGTTACCACAACCCTGATAGTTTTTTGCAACATAGCCGTTAGGCTAGGAAGTGGTTGTGGTGTTGCTGCCTGAAGCCTGGTATTGGGACGAGGTGCAACGGGTTTTTGCTTTTTACCCGTGAGGCTCATTTTTACAGGTAAGAAATAAAGAGGGGTAGTCCCTGCCTAATGAGCGCTCCCTCCTAGCCCCAAGAGAGGAAATGGGAGCAATAGTAGACAAGCATGTAAGGGGGGTGGCCCGTCCCGTCCACTTCCGTCCTCTGACGGCCTCAGACGGTCCCGCCCTTGTCCCGGGCTTCTCCCGGCACGTTCCGCACGCGATCCCGTGACGCGGGGGCTCAGTGCAGCTTTAAGCGCCTCCGGGCACAATTTGGTCGTTGGCGGCTTCCGCTTTCGCCGCTAGGGCACCTGGGTGATGCAGTCCTCCCTCCGTGGCTGCGCCACGATGATGGTGGCTGCGCTACGATGATGGTGGCTGTGCCACGATGATGGTGGCTGCGGCAGAGGCGGCGTTGAGGAAAGACGTAGGGCGCAGGCAACGGGCTGCAGCACCGATGGCACAGTCAGTGTCCCCACCAACAATGCAGGTAGCGACCGTAGGATTCCCCTGCTTCACCGGGGCTCAGTGCAGCTTTAAGCGCCTATGGGCGCGATTTGCTCATTGGCGGCTTCCGCTTCCGCCACTAGGGCACCTGGGTGATGCAGCCCTCCCTCCGTGGCCGCGCCACGATGATGGTGGCTGCGGCAGAGGCGGCGGCGAGGGAAGACGTAGGACGCAGGCAACAGGCTGCAGCAACGATGGCACAATCAGTGTCCCCACCAACAATGCAGGTAGCGACTGTAGGATTCCCCCTCTTCACCGGGGCTCAGTGCAGCTTTAAACGCCTCTGGACGCGATTTGGCCGTTGGCTGCTTCTGCTTCCGCCGCTAGGGCACCTGGGTGATGCAGTCCTCCCTCCGTGGCCGCGCCGCGATGATGGTGGCTGCGGCAGAGGCGGCGGCGACGGAAGACGTAGGGCGCAGGCAACAGGCTGCAGCAACGATGGCACAATCAGTGTCCCCACCAACAATGCAGGTAGCGACCGTAGGATTGCCCGGCTTCACCGGGGCTCAGTGCAGCTTTAAGCGCCTCCGGTCGCGATTTGGTCGTTGGCGGCTTCCGCTTCCCCTGCTAGGGCACCATGTATACCATAACATAGGCCTAAGCCTACGAGCAGCGCTGCCGTAAAGACTCCTGTTGAGGGTGATTCTGTGGGAGGGGTGGGGTGCACGTGCATGTGAGAAAAAATTATCTTGCCTTCCATAATGATGTAATCTCTCACCTCATTCAATCACATCAATCTAATTTTAAGAACTCATGTTTCATTTTTTTTTGCAGGTTACCTACGCTGCTACCACTGGAGTCCATCTCCTGTTTTGTTTATTATACTGTTCTATTAACGTTACGTTTCTATTTATTTATTTCTGTTTTAATAAAAGATAATTAAAAAAATAACTGTGTGTATACGTCTTCTTTTTCTGACCTTTGACTATTATTTAGTGTGATAATCATCTGCTTAGAGAAGATTTTAACCCTTTGCATGCTGATGACGGAACCGCTCCGTCATCAGCTGCGGGTGCGCTGTGCTGATGACGGAGCGGTTCCGTCATGGCCCAGCCGCCGCACCTGCGCGGCGCTGATTTCGCGCCTGCGCGGGCGTTCTAAAGAGCGGGGCGGGTCATGACGGAACCGCTCCGTCACCAGCATAGCTCAACCGCGGCTGGTGACGGAGTGGTTCTGTCACCAGCATGCGGCCGCCGCGCGGCCGCCCCGCCCCTTTAGCGCTGCGGCGGAATAGCCGCCGCAGCGAAGGGGTTAAAATCAAAACTATTTAACATTACAGTGCACCTACAAAAAATAATGTAAGTAACTCTTAGGCACAAAAATCCCGAGTAATTATACAACTATAAGAGTTCTATGAGTGTATCACTTTATAGCACCATTAGTATTGGTTTTTTTAAAAATCCATTTAGACACTTATTTAAACATTTATTCTTCCATCGACCTTTACATATACATATTTAAAACATATTTATTTTTCAGAAAGACACATATTCACTGGATGGTGTCATCAGTGATGTCATGAGTGATGTCACTGACCATGTCATGAGTGATGTAATATGTGACGTCATCAGCAGTGCATTGCAGGCGCGCAAGTTATAGTGAGTCCAACTAACTATAACGTGGGAATTTCAATGATTTTATGTCAGTAAAATTTCCAGCTAACTATACCTGGTGTGAAACCTATGTTTTTTTCAGTGAATTTAATAGGTTTTTTAAATGCTAATTCCTAACTATAACTGGTGTGAAACCTATGGTTTTTTCAGTGAATTTCATAGGTTTTTTAAATGCTAATTCCTAACTATAACTGGTGTGAAACCTATGGTTTTTTCAGTGAATTTCAAAGGTTTTTTAATAGCAAATTTCTATAGCTATGAAATGTAATATTTTTTATATTGAATCCTATATTGTATATTTATGTAATACTATTTTTTTATGTATATTGTTCATGGTTTATTTATTTTTTATTTTTTTGCCCTAGAGCGCTCCCGGGGCGCGTCCCGGTGAGCGCACCGGTAAGCACAGTCTTGCGGCGCGCCCCAGGGCGCGTACCGGTGAGCGTCCCGATAGCGCTATTGCCGCAAACGAAAACATCATTGTGACGTATCGCGTAGCCGCGTCCGCGTGATACGCACGGCGTAAACGCACCCGGAAGCACTCGAGCGCATACAATCGCGCAACGTAAGCATCCGACGCGCCCCGGGGCGCGCCCTGGGGCGCGTAGCGTAAGCGCATCGGGTCATGTGACCTAAAAATAACACTTTTTATTGGTTCAGGACAGTTTTGGTTTCCAAATGATGAAAGCCCTGGTCATGTGACCTGAAAATAACACTTTTCATTGGTTCAGGACAGTTTTTTTTTCCTAATGATGAAAGCCCCCACCTTTTTTCCTCATTCTCACTTTGTACTTTGAGTGAAGAAGACCTGTTGATAGACCTCTCTGTACCTTTTTGGACTGAAAAATGGCTTCAGTAGCAGCAGCAGCAGGAGCATCTCAGCCACCACCACCACCACCACCACCAAGAGGACCACCACAACACCACAGTGGTGGAGATGAAGAAGAGGAGGAGGAGGAGGAGGGGATGACGTTCCTGCCAGAAGATAATACCCCATATAGGCCAAAGCAGCACATTATCTGGGAGTTTTTTTCAATCCGAAAGGACCTCAAAAAAGTGAATGCGCAAAGGGTTACTTGCCTAATCTGTGGCACTGAACTTTCAAGGGGGAACCCTAACAAGAAATACTCTTTTGGCAATAACACCATGATTCGCCACATGCAACGCCGGCATCCTAACAACTATGCTGCGGCAGAGGTGAGAGAACTGGCCAGCAAACCTCCCCAATCTTCACCCAGCACCTCCAAAAGAAAGCAACCCACTCCATCGGGACCAGAGACAAGGGAGATGGTCCCAAACATACAACCCCAGTTTGGAGAATACAAAATCAGTTGTATTTTTTGTGGTAAAACAATTACCTATGGTGAGCAAAGCATAAAGCTCATCAACCGTGCTGGTGACAACCGCAGTTGCCCCAAAAAACCTTAATTTTTTCTTGATTTTTTTTGCTCCAGTTGAGCCTTTTACAATTCCCTGTTTTTTGTTTCTCCCCATAAAAATAACAAAAAAAAAAGAATTGTTCATAAAAGCCAAAAAAAGTACAAAATGTTCAAAAAAACAATAAACAAATATAAAACAACAAAAAGAAGAAAAAAAACTGTTCTTTTTAGAACTATTTCCAATTTATAAAAAAAGCTAAATTTTTTAAAAACTCTGTCATTCTTTTTTCCCTATGGTACGCTCCCCGGTACGCTCCCCGGTGCGCGTACTGGGCGCTCCCCCTGCGCAAATCGAAAAAAAAAATGTATTTTGCCCCGTGGGGCCCTTTTAAGGGCCCCACATCAAACCTAGGGGGTTAGGGGGGGTCTACTTTGCCCCCTTTTGGTCATTCCCCCTTTGTTTTTTCCACCTCTTGTGTCTCGATCCTACCAAGACACAAGATGGGGGCCGCTCCGGACTGTTTGGAATGTTGACAGACACCAAAGAGCCAATCAGCTTTCCGTGCGCGAACTCGTGTAGCGCGCTGGTTCGCGCCCCGGTGCGCGTACCGGGGCGCACTTATAGATATATATATTTTTTTAACCTAAATTACTCAAAATCCACTGGAGCACATATCTTGAGACATAGCAAAGGCACATCGGGCTACCAGTCCCTACAATTTTGCCAAGTTTGGTGGAAATCTATTCATCTGTTCGGGCTAAAAGTGAGTTTGACCGCCCTATGGAAATTAACATGGGGAAAACACGTTTTGGGACCCCCCTTTTATCTCGGCCCCCGCTTGTCGAATCCCCCCCAAGCTTCCAGGGAAGGAGCGGAGCGCCGCGAGGCAAATTTGAGGAAAATTTCAGGCAGATTCCTCTACCGGCGCCAAAGTTATTCCCAATAGAATGTTGCGAATTCCCTATACAAAATAATCCTAACTATAACTACCTACTGGCGACCGCCAGTAGGTAATATATATGTATATATATATATATATATATATATATATATATATATATATATATATATATATATATATATATATATGTGCACAAAGAGTTCCGTTCCTTACACTGCCAGCCGGTCGTGAAAGGGAAACAGGATACGGACACCAATTTTTTTGTGGAAATCAGGTCTTTATTGTTCCAGCAGCTATGACGCGTTTCGGTTACCTCTGTAACCTTGCTCACATGCAGAAACGCTATCCACAAGTTATTTAAATACCCACAGTGTTTGTGCAGAAAGTGAAAAACTCTATGGTAGTTTCTGTGTCACATAGTTTCAATAGACATGGAAACCATACTAGCATGAGTGCGCCTCGCTATACTTTTGTTCACCAAGTTGGTTTGCGGTACAGGTAAGAGTCTTAGTTGCAATATATGATGTTTGTACATGGTTTGTTCATAAAATATGTAATTCAGTAAAAACATACATTGTTGAAAAGCCATAATGCTTGTATATGAAAAATATTTGACTGCAATAATGCATGATTGATATCATAATGGTTTTTGACATCAGTATGGCTATTTTTCAAGGGTGTATTATTTCAATAAATTACAGAAAAAATACTGGACATAATAAATAAAAGGGTATATGTTTTTCCCTATCAAATATATGATACTAAAACAGTAAATAGATTTTAAATAGCTAAAAATCATTCATTGATAATTGCATGTGCAAAATAAGCAAGAGTGTCCCCCTGTAGCCTTATTTCAACTGTTTCTGAATAAATTAATATTATCTACTATGGAATGTACAATGACAATAAATCTATAGAATTGTGCCAATTCAGCAAATATATAGTCATGTAAACAATTAGATAGCATCCTGTTTCTGGAAGCTATGGTGTGCAATGCACTGGCTTAAAGTGTTCTAGTTATGTGCAAATGTGCAAAATACTATTATTAAAATCTTCACCGAAGGATGTTAAAATTGTCTAAGAGAAATTGAAGATGGGGGGAACGGGCAGGGTAAATTACAGCTGGGGAAAGAAATATAACATGTAATATTCAGTGTTAGTAGAGAAATACAGCTTATTGTACAATGCATTACAAAACATTGTGGAGGTCTTCAGTGTTGTTAAGACCCCTGGGATGTTTGCTATCTAACCCTAAGATCATTTTTGCCTCAAGATGTCTCAGGATCCGCTCTCGATTGCCTCCCCATGGGGAATTGGGAACAGCAGTAATGACAAGTAAGTAAGTTTATTATGCATAGTTAATTAAAACCAGTGCAAAAAACATTATACAAAACAGTAGAAAAAGACTTTAAAATATCATAAAATGTGTACATTGTAATCATCAATAATGAGCTTGCACTAAAGAACCCAGTCTGATTGACCGAAAATATTTATCCTATGGCGGGGCAGCATGTTGCCTATGTCAATGATCGAAAGTTTTTGTTTTAACAGTTTTTGCTCGATCATTGAAGGAACTTAACATATTCAGTTGCGTGTTCAAAGGGTTCAGGCAGGCGAACACCGCTTGCCTTCTCGTGCAAGTCCCTAGCTGCTTGAACTGGTCCTTTAAAAGCTGTTGGCGGGCTGGCTGTAGCTCTTCACAAAGACAGGTCAGATGGAGTATGTCGCCCTTGTCTATGTTGCAAAACGGACAAACCTCGTGGTCATTGCTCCTGAGCAATGGTGGTAGATGCTCGCTGCTTGGCAAGACCCCTAGTCTCTATTTCAAGAACTTCAGTTTTGTGGTCTTAGGATAACCCTGACTGAAGTATGGTTGTGATGTCAACGATTTATACGAATTTAATGTCATCCAAGCATGTTTTCTTTTGGCGAATGTGGCCTTATCCTCTAGTAAGGATAGAGTTTTGACAGTTTTCCAGACTAGTTTTTTTAATTGGTTGTGCCCAAGTTGCATGTCCCAAATCGCAGTTAGATTGGTGGCCCCCAGGGCTTCCTGCAGGTAGGATCTTGCCTGAGATGTGTCTCTGTTTTGAATATCTTGCCATAGCAGCGAGTTTAGAGTGTTGGTGGTAGCCGAACGAAGTTTGTGGCAGCAGATGATGTATGCTCCCTGTCTGGCAACAACTTGCTTTTGCAAACCAAATTCCAGCCTGAGTTGGGCAGGCGATGTATAGGACGGGAGCGAAAACATTATTCTATAGGCTTTTGTCTGGATTATGTCCAGGTTCTTGGAGTCTCTCCCATTAAGCGCCTCGCTGCCGTAGCAGATAGAAGGGAGTAGCTTAGCCTGAATAGCTCTCAGATAGGGGGTTAAAATTGGCCCCATCAATTGATTGGCTATGTTTTTTAGTGTGACGACAATGCACGCCCCTCTCCTTTTTGCTTCCACCTTTTGCTGTGCAAAAGTGTCATCTCTATTAAAGAGGACTCCCAGGTATTTGTAGACGAGTGCAGACATGGTGCGTGTCTTGCTCAGATTTATTTTAAGTTTGTTTTCCGTAGCGTAGCTGTTCATTTGGGTCAGAAGATGCTGGAGGCCGATGTAAGTGTGGCTGAGTAACACAACGTCATCCGCAGGTTACTCAAGGTTTTCCCTCCCAACCTCGGGGAATGGGAGTTGCATGTGTTGAGTAAACCTGATAGATCCGCCATAAACAGATTAAACAGTGTCGGGGCAAGCACGCACCCTTGCTTGAGGCCTTTAGTGGTGCGAACTTTAGATGACAGATGTGTGCCGCCTCCTAGCTTCACCTGCACCCAGGTATCAGAGTGTAGAAGCTTCAGCATGCTTAGAATCGGCTGCGGTAATCCCCATTGAGCCAGTTACCCCCAAAGTCTGCCTCTCTCAATGTTGTCAAACGCTGCACTAAAATCAATGTAGCACATGTGCAGCGGCAGTTTTTTTATTTTTGCTGCATCGATCATTAGAGAGATGGCCAGTATTTTTCCGGAAACCGGTCTGGTTCAATGGTGTGATCTGATTTGAATCCGCCCAAAGCACGATCTCCTCTAAGAGGGTTCCCGCAAAGTATTTTGCATCATTATCGAGGAGGGCTACTAGTCGGTAGTTGTTTGGGTCTATTTTGTCACGTTTTTTAAATATAGGGACAATCGTTGACCCTTTCCAAGATTCTGGGACTTTATTTAAGATTCTGACTTCCGAGAATAGCGGTTGCATGTTGATAGCCTATTCTGTGATCGTTTCCTTGATTAGGGCTGGCGGAATGCCATTTGGTCCCGGAGCACCTTCCTTCCTGCCCTTACGAATCTGCTTTTTTATTAATGCTATTTGCTGGCCGGCTGTTATATCCGGTATGTTTTTGGGTAGGCCTTGCTCTCTCTTGGTCAGGGTCTTCAGCGTGAGCTTTATGGAGTTGGGCTCTGTGATGTTCGTTTTTTGCGCTCCTGCGCATTCTGGTAAGTCATTGAAGTGGCTAGAGAGATAATTAATCCATAACTCTTCCACAATGTGCGAGCCTAGATCTTTATGCTGTGGTCATAGGATCCTGTGTACTGATTGCCAGAAGCGTGAGCTGTTACTGCTTTTGATGTCATGTAATAATTTTGCCCATGTCTCATTTTCAGCATCTTTTTTTATGTTCCATTTTATGCATTTGAGCTCAGTTCTTTGTTTCTTCAGCACTGTCCGAAGCTGTGCGTTGTCGGGGGCTGATCTTAGCTTTCGTAGGGTCGAATTTACTAATCTTTTGTGCTGCCTTAATTCTGCTTTTGGTCCTTTTTTTAAGTTGGTTTTACTCATTTCTTTATGCAAGTTAATTTTTGGGGGAATCCTAGTTGCCAGTTCTTTTAGCAAAGATCTTGTGTATTGCTCCCAGTGGGGGATATGCCAAGCTGCATTTGTTTTTTGTGTGTTATATCGTTGGAGGGCAATATCAGCCAAAGTTGTTAAGTTGGTTGGCGTGCATTTGATCCTTTTTTGATTGATGGAATAGATTGCCCCTAACGTTTTGTCTGGCCTGATTGCAGTAGGCGACTTTGTTGTCAGATAGCATTCCTGGGGGCGGTGGTCGCTTTCGCCTTTATCCCCCATTCTAAATTCCAAGATGTGGGGGAAAAGTGCCAGACTGACGAATGTATAGTCCAAGATGGAGCTAGCTGTTTGTGAGTAGAATGTTTCTACTGGAGGTCGATCTGTCATGAATCTTCCGTTTAATGCCTGAAGATTTAGATGTTCTAAGTCATTAAGTAGGGCATTAAGTGGATGCTTTCTCCTGTGTCGCAGGGAGCTTTGTGGTGGTATCGTATACATTATGTTTAGAGCCAGGACCTCTTCTTCTGCTGATGAACCAAGCAGGTTTTAGTTGAAGTCCCCTGACAGGAGGAAGAGTGGCTTTTCCATCTGAGTCATATACTCCTCAAGTTGTTTGGTAATTATTTTGGAGTCGTTGCCTCTGTGTTTAGGATGGACATATGCATTAACAAGGCATATCTCTTCTTCTTTGTTACAGAGTTTTTGTTTTATTTTTACTGTTAAGGTTGAGGACGTGGAGGAGTTCATGAGATCTGCCGAGAATATTGTTGTGTTAGATATGTATGTAGCTAAGCCTCCTGACTGGTGGTCAAATCTGTTGGTTCTGACTGCTGCTGTTGAGTAGCAGGTAAAACCCGTAATATGTTGTGTGGAAGTAAGCCAGGTTTCCTGCAGCATTACTATGTCAAATTGAGAGATGTACTTCTGAAAGTCTGGGTCGTCCATTTTTGAAGTTAGGCCATTTATATTCCAAGAGCAAATGCCTATGGTTGGCACCCTACCCTTTATATTGTCTCTCATTTGTTGATGGCATCAGTCCTCTTCAGGACGTATGAAAATCATTTGAGAGAGAGTTTCTCTTGTTGATGCTCGATTTTGATGTGGCGCACCCCTTGTGCTCGCTTCTGTCCATCCCCGGGGGCTGCGTGTTTTTTTATTTGGCAGGCTTCCTTTCAGGGACTTGCTAGTGGTAAGCGTAAGGATCTGATGGTCCTTTAGCACTGGGCTTCTCCCACTTATTGTGGGCGCTGATTCGAAAAACAGCTGCCGCCCTCAGCCTGTTCTTTGTTGCCAGGGTATATTTTCTCTTTTTTTGGGCGAGCATCCCAAGGCGGATCTATGTTGATACAACGCATGTTATTACAACGCATGCTTTTACAACGCAATTTTTACAACGCAAAAACGTTTACAACGCATGTATTTACAACGAATGTTTTTACAATGCAGGTACCTTCACAACGCATACCATTACAACGTAAGTATTGGTAAGTATATGTTAATTTTATAATCGTAAATTAATTTTAAAAAATATAATGTAATGTAATTTAATTTAAATTTAATTTTAATTTATTTTTACCCTTTACCCCTGTACCCCCAAAACCCAAAACTGACCCTGAACCCCAAAAAAAACCCTTTACCCAAAAACTAAAAACTGACCCTGAACCCCAAAAATACCCCTTTACCCAAAAACTAAAAACTGACCCTGAACCCCAAAAATACCCCTTTACCCAAAAACTAAAAACTGACCCTGAACCCCAAAAATACCCCTTTACCCAAAAACTAAAAACTGACCCTGAACCCCAAAAATACTCCTTTTCCCAAAAACTAAAAACTGACCCTGAACCCCAAAAATACCCCTTTACCCAAAAACTAAAAACTGACCCTGAACCCCAAAAATACCCCTTTTCCCAAAAACTAAAAACTGACCCTGAACCCCAAAAATACCCCTTTACCCAAAAACTAAAAACTGACCCTGAACCCCAAAAATACTCCTTTTCCCAAAAACTAAAAACTGACCCTGAACCCCAAAAATACCCCTTTACCCAAAAACTAAAAACTGACCCTGAACCCCAAAAATATCCCTTTTCCCAAAAACTAAAAACTGACCCTGAACCCCAAAAATACCCCTTTACCCAAAAACTAAAAACTGACCCTGAACCCCAAAAATACCCCTTTACCCAAAAACCCAAAACTGACCCTGAACCCCAAAAATACCCCTTTACCCAAAAACCCAAAACTGACCCTGAACCCTAAAAATACCCCTTTACCCCAACATATAACATATACAAAATATTTATATACTTACCAATACTTACGTTGTAATGGTATGCGTTGTAAAGGTACCTGCGTTGTAAAAACATTCGTTGTAAATACATGCGTTGTAAAAGTTTTTGCGATGTAAAAGTTGCGTTGTAATGGTATGTCGTTGTAAAAGTTGCGTTGTAAGTGATGTTTCCCTCCCAAGGCACCTTTGAGAACGCTAAAGGTGTTTGCCTGTCTAGCCTCTGATTTTGAGATTGTCCTCCTCTGAAGGGGAGAGGGGTAAGCTGATTTTAATATGGGGGCTAGCTTAATGCCCCTGATCTTAAATTGCTCTGCTTCTGCTGCAATAGAATCTACAACATTATTAGAAGACCAGGTGGGCTTGGTCCCCTCTGGGCTGTTTGGGTTAACGGCAGGCAAAAATTCAACCGAGATTAAGTCCTTAGTGCTTATCCCCTCCAGGCCTGGGAATATGTTCCATTAGTTTGAGAATATTGCCACGATTCAGTGTGTCGTGCTGCCCTTGTGACTTGTATTCCGGAAGAAAGACCAGCATCTCTGTTGATTGTTTAGTACTTCCTGCCTCATTATATTTTTTTGATAAGTGATGTACTTGAGCTGTTGAGCCATGACCTGTAAGGGTTTTATGAGATGCCGGGGTAGAGCCTTCACCTGGCTTATTGGCGATGAGTGATGATGCTGTAAGAGAAGGTGTTTGCTTTGATGTTGATCTTGGTTCAAATGGCCGTTTAGCTTGGGGACGCTCAGATTGACTAGAGACAGGGTGGATAGTAAAGTCCAATGTGTCAGTAGCATGGGCTTCATGAGTTTGGCTTGGTATTGAACCGAGTTTTCCAGTCCTGTTCCCTGCCTCACAGTTTGACCTGAGTGGATGGTCGCTTGCATCTATTGATGATAAATCTAGGTTGGTAGTTGGTTCTGACGTTACCCTTTCCATTACGAGAGGGGGCTCCTTGTTTTGTAGCATTGAGTCTCCCGCTTGATCATCAGAGGCCCTTACGTTCTTGATCTTGGCACAGTTTGGTAGTGTAAGATGTATGAGCTTTACTGCTGCCTCTCTGTCTCCGTCTGTTTGTTCCGTTCAGTCTCTTGCCGGTGATCCTGGGGCCCTTGCCCTTCTTGATTCTGCTGGCTGTTATTTGTTTTGTGCGGCTGCAAGTTTGAGCCTAAGGGAAAGTGGTTTTCACTATCTGTGGGATTAGCATTGTTAGTGTCATCCAAGAAATTCTCCTTTATGTCGTAGAAGATGGAGAAGTATTTAGACGTAGATGTTGCAGATTTTTGCTTACGCCCTTTTCTTTTTTGTTGACGCCGTTGTTTGGCGTTGAGGTTTTGCGAATACTCCTGTACCGTGTGGCTTGTCTCTTCATTTGTGGATACAAGATGGTCGGTTGGCTCTGCTATATTTCCGGATGCTTCGCTCCTGATGTCTCCTTCTTCAGGGCTGGTAGAGCCCATTTCTTTAGTTGCGTATCCTCTGTGTAGAATCTTTATTTCTCCTATTAGTTCAGTTAGCATTGAAGGAAATGTGGCTAATTTGGCTAATGCCTGGCTGCAGTTGCAGCTCAGGTAGGTGTTTGATTGTGCCCTCAGTATCAGGTTGTTTAGGTTGCCTAGCTTGTCGTCAATGCCAGCTGTGAAGACTGCCAAGGTATTGAGAAGATTAAGTTGAAGCTCCATTTTCTCTGATTGGTATTGCAGGGTATCTACTGCTAGTTGGATTGTGTTTAGCAGTGAATTCCACGTTCCGATGTTTTGTTCCTTTCTCCGCTCATTATCTTAATAGTCGTTGGCGGGCGTGTTTATGTTTTTAGCTACCAAAGGTGATTCGGGGGCCTGGGTCTTTTTTTGATCAGGTGTGTAAGTGGCTAACATGACTTCCCATTCTTGTGTGTTGAGGTAGGACACTAATGCCCTTGCTTCGGCTTTGCTGCTGCTAGAGTCGTGGGGACTTGCTGCCTCCCTGCCTAAGACGCTTCTTGGTAAGTCGAGGGTTTCCTGGTCTATAGATGGTGGAGTGCATTCATCCGTTAGATGAGACTTGATGGGTGTGCTATAGATGTAGCTCATAGGTTGCGAGTCCAGCGCTGGACTGGGTGCTGTTTCTTTTATTAAAGCCGGCGTTGATGTCTCTAGGCCTACCCCAGAAACCCTTTCAATTGGGCAGCTGTCTGGTTTATCAGCTGGTTTTTGCGCTAAGATGAGTTCCTCGTTCACATTAGCTTTAAGATCTTCCAGTGGGGGTAGTAAGGTATTTTCCCGGCTGCAAGAGGCCAAGCCAGCTGAATGAGCAGGTAGAGGGTTCTGGTTAAAAACTACAGTGTTAAGAGGTTTCCCTCTTACACTTGAGGCCTCCAGAGGAATGCTCGTGTTCCCATGCCCTAAGGTGCAGCTCTGCGCAAAATTCGACGTAACGCCCCCTAGGCGCGACGGACTTGCAGATGTATGCAGAGGTGGTGAAGAGCAAGCTGGTCCCAAGGCAGCGGGAAGCAGTGGTGTTTGCAGGCCGGGCAGATGACCGTTGTTCGAAAATATAGCTGCACCCGCGTCCTTTAGGAATTCAAACTTTGAGTATATTTTAGGCTGATAGAGTTTTTTAACAGTTTGTGGAGCGCTTGCTACGATCTCTGGTATCAAGGCCATTAGAGATCCCTGCTCTGTTGTATTATAGCTCTGCCCCAGATCGTGCTCTGATGTAGAGAGATTCGGCTCCGTGCCGGTGGTCGAATTTGCGTTCGTTTTCCTTTTCTTTTTCTTGTGCCCTTTCCCATTTCCCAGTTTTACGTCCATTTTTGCTGTGGGCTTTGGTTTAGCTTCCAGGGGTCCCCTGACCTTTCCTGACCTCATGTTGTTAGTAGCGATGATAGTAGACTCTCTTGTTTTATGTCTGAGAGTTGAAGGTGCCGTCCCGCTCTCTCTGTGGAGCAGCTGTCTCCTCTCTCTCCTCTCCTCTACTGGAAACGTGGGCTAGCAGCCGCTAGGTTGAGCGCGCTAGCACGATGCAACGAGGGCTGTAGGACCCGTGAGGGAGCTCCCGCACCTGAGACTCTCTAGCAGATGAGGCTAATAGTATGCTAGCCACTGGTGTATAGATGGTGTATAGATGTGGTGGAGATGTAACAGAGATCGCGGCAGAGGGCTTGTTGTGAGTGGCTTTACCGAAAAGCTGGCTAGCTATGCTGGCTAGATATGAGCTGGTTGGAAGTGAGCGGAGCGGAGCACGGAAAAGGGGCCGTGGGTCAGTAAGACCTAGTCGGACTGCCTGTCAGACCCCCCTGGGCTCTTACTTTGCGGCCGCCTCTACCGGCAGCCGCGCTCGCGATTGTACACTCGCCTTCCCCTGAAAGACCTTGTGCCTCACTGATGGTCGCTGGTCAATGGTCGATGATGATGAGTGGGGGTGACAAGTAGAAAGGCCCCCAGTACACAGCTACACTTTCCCCCCCCCGCACCGCACAGCCTCTCCTCCTCCGCACCAAGCAAGCGGGCAGTGGGCAGGTGGGCAGAGCAGAACAAGGCGGTTGCCGGAATTGCCGGAGTAACCGGAGTCCCGAGTCCGAGTTGCGGGGTTTTGTAGAGAGCAGAGCAGAGCAGAGCAGAGCAGAGAGAACTCCCCCCTGGGGAGGAATCCCCCAAGAGACCGCCGACGAGAGACAGACAGCAACCGCTGCCGCTGCCCCCGCAGTCCCCTGCTCACCTCCTTGCTCCTCGCTCTCTCGCTTGATCTCCGCCAAAAATCACGGCACCAAAGTCACGGCGATGGGAGCTGTAAAGCTGCTGCTGCTGCCGAGGTCCCCCCGCAGCTGCCGAGGTCCCCCGCTAAAACAGCTTGCTGCATTCCCGGTCTTTTCCCCCCTGGCTCGACGTGGGACTCTATGAGTGGAGCTAAAGGGGAGACGTGCAGCTTGCTCCGGCTTTTGCGAGAATGTTATGTTATGTTATGTTATGTTAATAACTTTTATTCGGAGCACAGCTGCCCCAGCGAAGGGGCGTCCTGGCGCCTGATCAAGTACCACAACACAACAAATCGATGCTGGAAAGAGAAGTGATCAGTCAGCAGAAGCGAACAAATGGGTTTTTATAGCGCGTCTGAAGAGAGTCAGGCTATTTAGGGCACGAATATGGACAGGAAGGGAGTTCCATAATCCAGCCGCCAAAACTCGAAAGGAACGACCTCCTATCCTACTCAGTCTGAACCTAGTCGTAATCGCCAGATGAAGAGATTCCGACCTAAGAGACCGCGTGGGGACATAGGGGGAAACAAGACCCGCAAGGGCAGGAGGAGAGGAGAGTTTCAGGATCTTAAATGTCAGACAGAGAGCCTTAAATTTAATTCTCTGTCTGACCGGCAGCCAGTGAAGGGAGGTCAGGACTGCAGAGACAGAACAACGTCTCGAGAGGCCAACAATGGCCCGCGCAGCAGCATTCTGCACCCTCTGCAGCCTGGTGGCCTCAGCCTGATTTACTCCAAGCAGCAGTGCACTCCCATAGTCCAGCCGAGAAAGAATGGAGGCTTGGACCACCAGTTGCCGAGTAGGGGGGTCGAAGAATTTGAGGACTGGTCTCAGTCCTCGCAGAATACCATAACAGGTAGCTGCAATCTTCTTTGTGTGGCTGGTAAAAGAGAGGTTAGGATCCAGCCAGACCCCCAAGTTCTTAACTTCGGCCGCTGGGATGGGGGTCACCCCCAATACGGGTGGCCACCACTGAGCTCCCCAAAGTTCCGCCTGCTTCCCTAAAATCAAGACTTCGGTTTTCTTGGCATTTAACTGTAGGCAGTTAATACGCATCCAGTTCGCCACGGCTATAAGTCCTGCGCGGAATCTGGGAGCAGTCACCTCAGGGTCCCCACTGAGTGTCACCGCCAGCTGCGTGTCGTCGGCATACGATGTCATTGTTAAGCCACTTTGTCTGACGACAGCAGCCAGCGGTTTCACATATAAGTTGAACAAAGTGGGGCTCAACGCAGAGCCCTGAGGGACTCCCAGTCCCAAAGGATGGAAAGAGGACTGGCCAGGTGGAATGGCCACTTTAAAAAAACGGTCCGAGAGGAAGGAGCGGAACCATTGAAGAGCCTTCCCCTCAATTCCCACTTCCTCCAGCCGCCGCAACAGAATGTCATGAGACACCGTGTCGAACGCGGCGCTCAGGTCTAACAAGAGGAGTGCCGCTGTCTGCCCCGCATCCAGCACCGAACGCAAGTGCTCAGTCATAAAGAGCAGAGCAGTTTCGGTGCTGTGTTGTGCGCGAAAACCATTCTGGCTCTCGTCTAGAATATTATTACGAGAAAGGTGGGCAGATAAGGTGGAGTTCACGTGTGCCTCAGTGACCTTGGCGGTCCAGGGCAGGAGGGAGATGGGACGATAGTTCTCCGGTAACAGGGGGTCAAGATTAGGCTTCTTCAGAACAGGGCTGACCACTGCTCGCTTCCAGGAGGCAGGAACCACGCCCTCAGTGAGTGAAAGATTAATCAAGTCCAGTATGGGCTCACGACAGAGGGGCGGGAGAAGTGTAATTAGCTCTGGCTTCAGCGGATCTAAGGGGGAGCCAGATTTAATTTTGAGGCTCAGAGTGTCAAAAGCCTCGACAGACAAAGCAGGCAGGGAGGACAGAGTTTCGTAGACCAAAGCCCTCTCATCACTAGGCTCAGCTCCGGGCGCAGATGGCATAAATCCTCGGTAAATTGCCTGCACCTTCTCCACGAAAAAGGATGCCAAGCTTTCACAGTGAGAGTCTGTGCAGATTTTTAGCGAGGTGGCCCGTTTCCCCATCAGATCTTTGAGCACCTTAAAAATTAATTTAGATGGGTTAGGGCTGCTCGAAAACTCAGAGGCATAATATGCGGCCCGGGTTTGGCAGATAGCTCTGTGATAGGTCTTAAGCTGGGCAAAATACAGCGATTTTAACGTGGGATCAAAGGATTTCCTCCACGCCCTCTCAGCTTGCCGGCATGTTCTCTTGAGCTCGGCAAGGGTCTCATTATACCATGGGCTGCGCGTTTTAGCGTGACATTTCGACCAGCGCATAGGTATAAGAGAATCAAGGGCAGTAAGGACCCAGTTACAGAACTGTTCGTATCCCTGTTCCACATTCGGCAGATTGCCCAGGGGCTGCACCTCCAAGATTTTAACAAACTCCTCCAGTTTGAGCTTACGCCAGTTTCTTTTAAGGATCAGTTTGTCCACAGGTTTAAATTGTGGGTCATCTAGAGGGCATGACACTTTAACCAACAGATGATCGGTCCAACCTACCACCATCGGGTCAGATGCCCTAGCCCGAACCAAGGTGGTAAAGAAGGGGTCAAGGATATGACCTCCTATGTGGGTGGGGGAGGTAACTAGTTGGTTCAGTTGCATGGCTTCAAGGTCCGCTAACAGAGAACTGATGGGTGAAGATGACGTTTGATCAAGATGTATATTGAGATCACCTACGATGTTAAAGTTAGCGCATCTAGGAGCTAACGAGCTGACCACATCAGCAAGAGCGGCCTTGAAGACAGTGTCATTCCCTGGAGGGCGGTAAATAAGCAGACCGCTCAAAGTGCACTGATGACTGACAGTAACCTTAAAAGAAGCGCTCTCGCACATCGGCAGATCAAGAGCTTTCCAATCAACCGGAAAGCAAGATTTTGTCGCCATGGCTATGCCACCTCCCCTAGACGTGCGGTTCAGAGTAAACACCTTATAGGTGGAAGGAAAAGCCAGATTTATTATAGCAGTGTCGGCGTCCTGCAGCCAAGTCTCAGTGAGGAAAATGAGGTCAGGAGAGTCCTTATCTATCATGTCACGGAGGGACTGATGGTGCTTGACCAGTGATCTCACATTCAGGCTCCATATACTGAGTACTCGCTCAGTGCTGTCAATACGAGTACCTAGGGCAGTCTTTTCAATAGAGCGCACCCCGATGGGGGAACCCAAAGTAAAGCTGCCACAGACACAGTCAAAAGGGCCCGATAGTGGGAGCAGCGAATCATGACCGCACGCCGGTAGACCGTCTCTGATGGACAGGAGATTGGCGCAAGTGTACCTGTTCGTCGCGGTATTATGCATGATGGTATGGGGGCAGGAATCCAGAGTCCATAGCCCGCACCCGCTGCCTCGACGCGGACAAGCGCAGACGGGCAGGACTCTGGCACGACTCCGGCTAAGCGACGGCGTCCCACTTTGCGTACCCGCTGCGCGGGAGAGGACGACTTTAAATAGGCGTCTCAAAGGGCAGCTCTGGCGTCGGGACGCTCCAAGATGGCGCCCGCGAAAAGTCTTACTCACCCAATCCAAAATGGCGCCCACTGAAATCCACCCCCGGGACCCGGACCCGCCGAATGGCGGTCAGTAGTCAGCGTCTCTAGCGTCTCTGGCTCTCTGCTGCTCCCTCGTGGTGTTCTGATGACTTCAGCAGTAATGAAAAAGTAACTAAGGCATATAAGATCATTGCCATGCACTGTTTTAAAGTGCCTGGCTACCGGGTATGTCGTGTCATTATTAACAATTGCCTGTAGGTGTTGTAGGATCCTGACATGCACCTGCAGCTTGGTGCTGCCCACATATCTTAGGCCACAGGTGCATGTCAGGACGTACACGGCATATTCAGTTTTACAATTGTAACTGCCTTTGATACTGTGTTCGTTAGAGCTGAAAGGGGTCTTATATTTGGTGGTGTTTATGCCAAATCTACAGGCTCTACATGAGGAGCACTTATAGAAACCTTGTCTTGGTTGAAGCTAAGTAGATTTTTTGACAATGGTTTCAGGGCTTCTTTTAGCTAGCTGCGTCCTCATTGAGATGCCTTTTCTGAAGGTAATAGCAGGGCAGTTTGGGAGATCTGGTGCTAAGACTGCATCTGTTAGAATGATTGGCCAATTACGTATTATGATGGTTCTAATTTGGCGCTCTTGTTGATTGAATGTCAAGATGAGTCTAACTGTTTTTTCTTCAGTTTCAATTATTGTATCAGCATTTGGTTTGCAAGGTTCTAGCAGGGAATCTCTAGGTCTATTTCTGACCTTTTTGACTGCTTGGTTAAAGTTAAATGTTTTGTATCCCCTTTCCCTAAATCTTTCAATGGTGCATCTATCTTGTTCTTCCTTAGTGCTACAGATTCTTTTGATTCTTAAAAGCTCTCCATATGGAATGCTTTGTACTTGGTGTTGAGGGTGTGCACTAGAGGCATGGAGCGTTGAATTGCCCGCAGTCATTTTTCTGTGTAATGTGGTTTGTATGTTCCCTTCATGAATATAGACCTTGATGTCTAAAAAACCACGTCCTGATTGTTAATGTGAGAGATGAATTTTAGATTTGCTGAATTGATGTTAATATCATGTATGAATAAATTAGCACTTTCTATGCTGCCCTGCCAAACCACAAAGACATATTAATATACACATTATTATCTACTGGCGGTCGCCAGTAAATAGTTATAGTTAAGACCTATTACCAATAGGAAACCTGCAACATTCTATTTGGAATAACTTTGGCGCTGATTGACGAATCTGCGCAAAATTTCCCAAACTTTTGGCCAGCTCCGGTCCGCTCCTATCCTGATAGTTTCACGATGATTCATCAAGCGGGAGCCAAGAAAAAGGGGGGTCCCAAAACGCGTTTTCCCCATGCAATTTCCCATAGGACATTTAGCCGCAGCTACAGCCCGAACTGCTGAACGGAATTACACCAAATTTGGCAAAGATGTAGTCCTTGCTTCAGACTCATGCCTATTTGGTGTGAATCCATGCAGTATTTCCTGAGAAAATTACAGTTAAAACCATTTATATATCTATGGGCGCGGTGGATCTGCAGATTCTGCGCGCATTGTCATCGTACCATAAGCGCAACCTCCCGATTAAGTGCTGAATGCTAATTGGCTGTCAAGTGGTTGTCAACATTCAAAACTAGAAACTGTTGGCAGCCATTTTATGCCTCGGTAGAAGCAAGGTTGAAGAAGTCTGTGAAATATTTGTGCAAAACACGAAAAAGGTGCAGGGTAGATACACTGTGACCCCCTAAACTTGCTCAGGGGGTCCCAGAAGGACCCCTAAAGCCCAAAAAATTGTGGGATGCACGTAGGATCCGCGCATTTTGCTGCTTAAAAAAAACGAAGCACAGGCTTTAAAGGTTATTAGCCCCCGGAGGGCAAATCCCGGGGGCAGTTTTAAAAAAAATAGTGTGGGGGTCCCAATGCCCCCACATTGCCCCGGAGACCGCAACCTCCGGGGCTTGTTTAAAAAGGATGGGGGCTCTTAGGCCCCCTAGCCCTGGGGACCGCCACCCTCCGGGGCTTCAAAACATCAATTGAGGGGGGCTCTGAGGCCCCCCGGGGACCGCCACCCCTGGGGCTTTTTGAAAGTGTGGGAGGGGGCATGTGGCCCCCCCTCCTGGTGCCCTAGATGGCCCTGTGGACCGCCACCCCCCAAATTTGGTGTAACTCCATACAGCAGTTCGGGCTGTAGCCGCGATGAATTGTTCCTATGGAAAATTGCATGGGGAAAACATGTTTTGGGTCCACCCTTTTTCTCGGCCCCTGCTTCATGAATCACCCCAAGACTTTTAGGATAGGACGGACTGGAACGCCCCACTAGTTTTCAAAATTTCACGAAGATTCCTCAACTGACGCCGAAGTAATTCCAAATAGAATGTTGCGGATTTCCTATGGATAATAGGTCCTAACTATATATTACCTACTGGCGGTCGCCAGTAGGTAGATATAGTTAGGACCTAGTTTCCATAGGAAATCTGCAACATTCTATTTGGAATAACTTTGGCGCCGGTCGACGAATCTCCGCGAAATTTTCAAAGAAGATGCGGCGCTCCACTCCGCTCCTATCCTGGAACTTTCGGGGTGATTAGTAAAGCGGGGGCTGAGAAAAAAGGGGGGTGCCAAAACGTGTTTTCTCCATGCAATTTTCCCTAGGGACCTTTAGCCGTGGCTACAGCCCGAACTGCTGAACGGAATTACACCAAATTTGGCAAAAAGATAGAGTTTGGTTCACAGATCACGCTTTTTGTTAAATGGTGTAAATCCGTGCAGTAGTTCCTGAGAAAATCAAAAGTAAAATCACAGATATATCTATGGATGGAGTAGGGTATGCGTATCCTCTGAGGATCATGCGCGTACCCTTACGAGCACGAGCTGCATGCTAATTGGCTGTCAACTGTCTGTCAACTTTCCAAAACCAGGAAGTGTTGGCAGCCATCTTCTGTCTTGGTAGAACCGAGGCACAAGAAAACTGAAAAACAAGTGCGCAAAAGACTTAAAGGGGGCAGGGTAAAAACACCCTGACCCCCTGGGCCTGCTCAGGGGGTCCCTCAAGGACCCCCAAGGCCCAAAAATTGTGGGATGTGAGTAGGATACGCGTATCCCATGAAAAGAAACCAAAAACAAAGCCTGCTTTATTTGTAATTAGCCCCCGGGGGGGCCAAATCCCAGGGGCAATGTAATTAAATATAATGGGGGGCTCAAGCCCCCTCACACGCCCCGGGGACCGCCACCTTCCTGGGGCACTACATTTTTAAATTGGGGGGTCCATGACGGAATCCTCAGCCCCGGGGACCACCACCCCAGGGCTTTTAAATGTTGGGAGGGGGGCTGTGCGGCCTTGGGGTCCCCAGGGCTTTGTTGTGGCCCTGGGGACCACCACCCCCTGGGCCGGCTCCTGCAGTGTCCTGGGGTGCCCACCCCCGGGACACTGTAGTTTGCTGCCCTACCATAGCAAAATACTTTGGTTTTTGGAAGAGAGAGCAGGAAACCTGCTTTTTCTTCCAAAAACCAAAGACTATTGCTTTTCTACATGGGAAGCAGCATGTTAGCTGCTCCCCATGTAGAAAAGCCATGCCGGCTCCCGCAGGACGCGTGGAGCCGGCAGGGACCGTGGGGGGATTGGGGACCCCCCACGGTCCCCAACGAGTGGCCAGACCCCGGGGGATGGCGTCCCCGAGGCTAGAAGTGGTCATGCACCCCCCCTCCCCAAATAATAAAAAAAACCAAAAGAACATTTTTAAGAAAAGGAGGCAGGCCGGCCCCGGGGGATGGGGTCCCCGGGGCCAGAAGTGGCCCAGGACCCCTCCCCAACAAATGTATAAAAAAAAATGAGGCAGAGCCCTGGGGGATGGGGTCCCCAGGGCAACAAAAATAGAAAAAAAGGGGCTACACAGCCCCCTTCTTAGAAAAAAAAAGAAAAACAACGGCATCGCGCTGGAGGCCATGCCCCCTTCATGCAGCACTCTGCAAACGTGCCCCCTGGCATGTTTGCAGAGGGGGAACAAATTCCCCTTAAATACTGGGGGTCCCTGGGGGCTAACTAGCCCACCAGGAACCTCCAGTATGCGCCAGGGGGCTGCATTGCAGAGTGGTGTTCTGAGGCCCACCCCTTTTTACACCTCTCTGCAACACAGCACTGTGGCACTTACTAGAGGTAGCTGGTGGGCTAGTTGTGCCCCAGGCACCCTCAGGATTCAAGGGGATTTCATTCCCCAACTTCAAACGTGCCATGTGGCGTGTTTGTACAGTGGTGAAGGGAGGGGGGCGGGGCCTGAGTTCCCATGTCAATCCTGATGTTCCCTGGGGGCCAACCAGCCCACCAGGTACCTCCAGTAAGCGCCATAGAGCTGCGTTGCAGAGTGTTGTAAAAAGGGGCGTGACCTCTGAACATCTCTCTGCAACGCAGCCCCCTGGCGCATACTGGAGCTAGTTGGCCCCAGGGACCCTCAGGATTGAGGAGGAATTAATTCCCCAACTTAAAACGCGCCACATGGCATGTTAGCAGACATGTCACCTCAGGCCACACCCCTTTCCTTCACCACTGTGCAAACGCGCCCCGTGGTGTGTTTTAAGTTGGGGAATTAATACTGATGGTCCCTGAGGGCCAAATAGCCCAGTACTGATTCTGAAAAGTAATTCTAACCATACTTGCCAGTAACTAGTATTTCCTTCCATTGAAATCCATTGTCTGGTTTTCACCAGAAAAGTTTCTGTCTATTTTCACAAACTAAAAATATTCCTAAAAAATCGCCTGTATGACTTAAACGCATTCTTTCAACTGTTTACAGGAGATGCACCAGTGCTGGATCCAGGATCCAGCAGTGAGTAAGAAAAAGTAACGATCACACTACTTACCTGCTAAGTGAATTTCCTTCCATCGGGTAACATTGACTGGTTTCACTTGGAAATTCTTCTAAGTGTGGCGTTTCGGAACTTTAAAATATCCACCTAAACTCATCCGAACAACGAATTCCGATTTACTCACCTGTTATCAGGAGAGAACCCAGTGCTGCATCTTTTAGCCCAGCACTAACCCTGAATAGTAATTCTAACCATACTTACCAATAACTTGTATTTCCTTCTATAGGAATCCATTGTCTGGTTTTCACCAGAAAAGTTTCTAAGTGTCTGTTTTCACAAACTAAAAATATTCTTCTAAAATTGCCTGCATGATTTAAACGCATTCTTTCAACTGTTTACAGGAGATGCAGCAGTGCTGGATCCAGGATCCACCACTGAGTAAGAAAAGGTAACGATAACACTAATTACCTGCTAAGTTCATTTCCTTCTATAGGGTAACATTGACTGGTTTCACTTGGAAATTCAGTGTGGAGTTTTGGAACTTTAAAATATTCCTATAAAATCAGCAGAACTACGAATTCCGATTTACTCACCTGTTATCAGGAGAGACCTAAGTGCTGCATCTATGAGCCCAGTAGTAATCATGAAAAGTAATTCTAACCATACTTACCAGTAACTTGAATTTCCTTCCATTGGCTACCATTGACTGGTTTCACTTGGAAATTCTTCTAAGTGTGGAGTTTTGGAACTTTAACATATTTACCATTATCCGTACAACAAATTTCGATTTACTCACCTGTTATCGGGAGAGAACCCAGTGCTGCATCTTTTAGCCCAGCACTGACCCTGAAAAGTAGTCAGTCAGTCAGTCAAAACTCTTTATTTTGATTAATTAAAATCATAAAAGAAGCAGCAATACATACATACATTATGCATAAAATAGATAAAAATAGATACAAATGAATAAATATGCATACATTTACATTTACAGACATTCATGTATATACACTACTTATAATTCATAGTTCATACAAGACAATTGATCAGCAAATGTCTCTACCTAGCATAGAACCGCTGTGTGAGATACAATATAAAAATCTAAAAACATCTTTCAAATTTCCGTAATTAAAAGGACAAAAGTGCCACCCTCTGAGCCTGCTGTACTTAATTCATGCTTATGCTTCTTTTATTCTTCACTCTAGCTGCGGCCACCAGCGAACTTGCTGCGCTGAAGATAACCCGCACACTGATCAGCAGTTGCAAATATAAGAGTGCGGGGCTCACCTGCAAAAACCCTGCTTCTCGTAATATAGGGTGTAGGAATTTTTTCCGTGCCTCGGAAAAATTATCACAAAACATGATTAGATGGAGGGTGTCTTGTGTCGAGAAGTTGTCGCAAGAACATGGTGAGGAATCAGCTGGTTTACCCCAATGCTGAAAATCTCCTAAAATGAGGTGAATTAAGTTGAATCTAAATCTTATCAGCAAAAAGCAATGGAACAGCTTAGTGACTATCTTCAGGTAAGGTTCGATGCATGACGAAGTCTGTAGGGCATAAATGCTTCTTACTCCTGATTTTTTAAGCTCCACCTCCTCCCTATCTGCCTCCAACGTGATCCGCAAATTGTGTTTGATCCATACCAAATCCTCTTTCTTAATTCCCTCTGGAGCTGTGTACAATTCAGGGCGTCCCAGTCTGGCACACGCCGCTCTAACGTATGCCAGCCATGGGATTCTGTCTGCCTTGTCGAGGGCCAAACAGTCTTTTAGGATAAGGTGATTGAGCGTGATATCCTCATTGAGCCACGTCTTTGCCCAACAGATCAGTGGGGCTGGTTTTAGATAGTCTGTGATGTAACCCACACCTAATTCACAATGTACAGCCAAAGTCGACAACAACTGAGGTACCGCCAGCAGGGACCTAAGGAACCTGTTTTCTGCTAATTGTATTTTGCCCACAGGCCCATATCCCCATATCGATGCCCCATAGGAGGCGATCGCGCAGCACTTGGACTTGTATATTTTAAGCATGGCCTCCAAGGGCCTCGCTCCCAACCTTTTGGCAAAACTAAGGAGGGCTGCTGTGGATCTTGCAACAGCATTGCTTTTATGTTTCTGCTGGGGGCCCCAATTACCCTTCTCGTCGAATAGTACGCCCAGATAGGTAAATACAGGGACTCTAGAGACCTCCGCACCCAGACATTTGAATGTTTTGACCTTACTGATCTTCCTACGGGCCCCAACAATCATTACATGGGATTTATTGCTATTTACTTTTAGGTCAAGGGACTCCATAAATGCGCCAAAATTGTCCAGCAGCCTCTGTAAACCCAGGCCTGTGCGAGCAATGAGAACGGCATCGTCGGCGTACAAGAGGACCGGGATATCCATTCCTCCTGCACGCGGAATGTCCGCACTGGCCCCGGCCAGAGATTTTTCCAGACCATTGATATAAATCATTAAGAGGAGGGGGGCCAGAATGCAACCTTGTCTGACTCCCCGTCTGGAGCTAAATTGGCCCGTGCACCTACAGTCCTGCGTGACCCTCACGGCAGCTGCTAGATCTTGATGGAGGACACAAAGAAAATGAACTAGCGGTGCATCTACGCCCATTTCCAACAAGATACGCCATAATTTGGAGCGGTTCACCAGATCGAAGGCTGATGATAGATCCATGAACCCAAGATATAAAAAGCCCTCTTTTGCTATCGTATATTTATTGATCAAAAGGTATAAATTTAGGCATTGGTCTATGGTGCTCCTATGTTGCCTAAAACCGTACTGGAGATTCGAGAGCACCCCCCTACCATTCATCCAGTCTCCCAGTTTCTGAAGGATGACTCTGCCCATGATCTTAGCAACAGAGTCTAACAGGGAGATTGGCCTATAGCAGGCGGGGTCCCTTCGACTCCCCTTTTTAAAAATGGGCACAATGATAGAGGAGGCCCAGGAAGGGGGAAACCCACTAAGGCTGCTGCATTGAATACATTAGTTAAAATCTTTGCCCAAAAATTAGGGTACATGATGTAGAGGTCAGCAGGCACCCCATCAGGTCCTGGGGCCTTCTTTTTAGATGTTTCTCGGATAGCCCTTTCTACTTCCACCGGTTCAAATTTAATGGGGTTTATGAGACAACTCATAATGGATAGTTCTGATGTTAACTCCTGGAGCTCATTATCCCCATAAATGTTCTTAAAGTGCTGGAGCCAGACATCATCCAGAATTACACATTCAGTGTCTAGATTATCGCTTTCAGTGAAGAATGGCTGATTTATTGTGGCCCAGAACTTTCTGCTGTCCCTTAGTACATCAATAGACTGCAAATTATCCCAGGCCTCCTCTTTAATTTTCTGTTTCCGCCTGGAGATTGCTAGTTTATACTCCTTGCGGAGAGAGGAAACCAAAGCCCTGTCCCTCGGGCTCCTCTTGAGAGCCTCAAGTAGAGCCTCATGGGCCTTTGTGCATGAGGAATCAAACCATCTCTGTGCTTTCCTGCATTGTGTCCTACTCCCCTTATGTATGTTTTCAGCAATTTGCTTGCAGATTGCTGTAAAGGAGGTTATAGTTCCTGCACCCACGATATTAACGTCCAGGCAGATGTCAATATTGGTCTCCGTCTTGGCAACCAATTCATCAAAAAAGGCTTCCGGGACTATTTTGTCCCACTTTATCCGTCTGCCTTGATCTTTTGTGGATAAATCCCGTGGTGCCTCCCTTCCTTGAGCAGTGATGACAATCTCTGCGCCCACATCAGCTTCTAGTACAAGGGGTTATGGTCACTGAAGGATGACATCACTACACTATAGGCCAAGGTCTTAGTCAGAAGTAAGGGGGATAAGAAAATGTAGTCAATAACAGAATTAACCCCCCGCCCTATAAAAGTGGGGGCATTCTCACTACCACTTTCTTTGGCCGGTTCAAGTAAATTTAAGTTGGAAAGTAATTCCTCCAAAGCCTCACCCTGTTTGCCGTGCTCAAAATGGGGTACCCTCCCATTCATGTGCCCATCAAAATCATCACCATAACAATCCCACTTACAGGGGTGTATATTAAAATCTCCCATGAGCATCATCTCTACCGCAAAAGAGTTATTGACCTTATAGACTGACAAAAATTGTTCTAACATATTAAAATGTTCTGCCTGTATAGAGCCATCAATGGCATTATACAAATTAATCAAAAGATAATGCTTATCGGAGACGAGCCATTCTAAAACCAGAAAATTATCTGACTCCCCGTTGAGTTTTATAATTGTCCCGACAAGGTTTAGGGAAATAAGGAAGAGAAGACCCCCCTTAGGCCTTCCCACATTCCCTCGAACCGCAGGGATAGTAAAACTCTGGTAACCATCTAGATTAAAACTCGAGTCTGAGTCCCAGGTTTCCTGGAATGCCAAAATATCGAACTGTTTTATGAATTGCAACCAGATGGGGTCAGTGCTTTTGGATCTGATACCTGCCACGTTCCAGCTTAAGATTTTACATAAGGCTGTCCGTGTATTAGCTGGATGGGTTACACCGTCTATCCTGATCCCCTGGTTTGAAGTTTCAGGGCCCAGTCAATCATTGCACTCCATCTGGGACAGGGGTGAAAATCAATGACAAAGCTCAACCTCTCCCCTACGTTGAAGTTTTTCCGGGGATGCTGACAGTATAGTTGTGGGCTCAGTACCCCACCCCCCCTCCATGACGGCCCCTGGACAGATCCCATCTGTGCACTCATCCTGGCCTGGTATGTTAGGGTGCTTATGTTGCTATGTCGGGTATGGGACCGGTTAGGTGGGGACCGATTAGGTGGGGACGGGTGTCTATAGACCCAAGGTGGAGGATAGAAATAGCCCAAGGGAAGAGGTCTGATACCTTTGTTGTCAAGATCTGAGCCATCCCAGAATAGTCTTTCAGCACAGTTCCTGTTATTGAAGTTCACTACCACACAATCCCCTGGGATGTTCTTAGGACGATGCCCCACTCAACTCACCCTCCTTACCATGGTGACTGCGCTTGCCACATTAGCTCCACCCGTACTAAACTGTTCACACCACTGTCTGGCTAGATTCATCAGATCAGTGGTTGTCTCCCATTTGCCCTCCCTGACGGGAGGAACCCCAGTGAAAACAGCCACCAAGGGGGCCGCTTCCGGTGGAAGCTCCAGGGTATAACCAGGCTGTTGAGGGCGTCTGCTGTTGTCATATGCCTGGCTGCCCCTGGCGTTTACTTTGGGCAAAGAAATCCCTGTCCCAACCCTTACACTTGGCTGCCCTACGGTGTCTACGGTCCCTACCAGGCTAGGGGGCCGACAAGGTATAGGGTTGATGTTCCTGCTATCGACTGTAGGCAAGTTAGTAGCTGAAGCCTCTGACTGAGTCAAACATCCCTTTACCCCCCTGTTTTGTTTCAACAGCGCATCAATTTTCTCACATTTAGAGAGAAGCCCCGCTACACAGGTATTTAGAGTGTTCACAATGTCTTTGGCTACAGACACAAGTGCTGGTTCCAAACGTGTGATGAATAGTTCCTCTATGAATTTCCCAATTTGGCCCTTAAAGCGAGAGTCTAGTCGGTTAATGTGACCCAGGTCTTTTTTCGTCCTGCCTGATGTACTTAAAACTTTCTCTTCTTATGCGACTTATGTAAGGGAACAGCGGGCGTTGGAGGTGTAGAGTGGCTCAAAGCATCTTGTGGGGTTGGCGGAACAGTGTGAATTGAGTTTACTTCCCGATTAGTTATCACAATGTTTGGTTCCAGTGGTATCACCCTACTATGCTCTGGGGGTGGAGCTGGGTCAATCTCATCTGCATTCAGGCCCAGGTCTTTCTCCACATTGGCAATCTCTTTAGTCAACACCCCCACTGCTGAAGTTAAGTACGAAATAATAGATTCAGATTTTCGGGGGTGTTTCGCCTTTGACCCATCATCTTCCCTAGCACATACCTGTTTCCTTTTGCCCATAGTGAATGTTAGGGAGGGGGCCCAGCCCGGCCTCTTCCGGCCCCTGACGGCCACAGACGGCCTGCCCTCTGCCCGGGCTCCTCCCGGCCCCACCCGCGAGCGTCCGCGACGCGGAGGAAGCTGTCGGGATTTAAGCGCCTCCAGGCGCGCTGTGCAGGAAGTGGGCAGTGTTGTCCTCCCAAGGCAGGCTGGGAGCTGTAGTTTCCACCCCGCTCTGCGGCCGAGCAATGTAACCAGCTCGGCGGCGGGGGCAACAACAGCGTCAGGGACCCAGTGATAGTGTGCTGCCTAGCAAAGATCCGGGATAGCAGGTAAGCTTTGGAGCCCCCCACTGTACGCCCACTCAGATTCAAAGCAGTCCCCGCTCCTCCGTGGAAGCTGTCGGGATTTAAGCGCCTCCAGGCGCGCTGTGCAGGAAGTGAGCGGTGTTGTCCTCCCAAGGCAGGCTGGGAGCTGTAGTTTCCACCCCGCTCCGCGGCCAAGTGATGTCACCAGCTCGGCGGCGGGGGCAACCACAGCGTCAGGGACCCAGCGATAGTGTGCTGCCTCGCAAAGATCCGGGATAGCAGGTAAGCTTTGGAGCCCCCCACTGTATGCCCACTCAGATTCAAAGCAGTTCTAACCATGCTTACCAGTAACTTGTATTTCCTTCAATAGGAATCCATTGTCTGGGTTTCACCAGAAAAGTTTCTGTGTCTATTTTCACAAACTAAAAATATTCCTAAAAACTGACTTATGACTTAAACACATTCTTTCAACTGTTTACAGGAGATGCACCAGTGTTGGATCCATGATCCAGCACTGAGTAAGAAAAAGTGACGATAGCACTACTTACCTGCTAAGTGAATTTCCTGCCATAGGATAACATTGGGGATGTTTTCTATGGGAAAAAATGTCTAAGTGTCAACTTTTAAAATATAATAATATTCCTTAAAAATCACTACCGTAACCAAAGTGCTTTTACTCAACTGTTTACAGGAGATGTCCAAGGACTGAACCTAGGATCCAGTCCTGTGGTTAGAAAAGTAATCCATAAAGTAACTAATTGCATTCAACTAGAAATTCACATTGAGGGCAATGTTGCATTGTGTTTGAAATTGTGTTGCCCATTGCAACAACTGTAACTACTGTACTTAAAAGTCTATTGCCTATTTGCAAAGTATTTAAACTGAAGTAATTCATTCTAAGAAAGTATATTTTGTAATGTAATGTATAATGTATTCATAATGTAATTTAAAAAATAAAATATCTAAAAATACATAGTTTAAAAAATGTAGTAAATAAGTATCAAAAAAATACATTTAAACAAGTCATACATTTAAAAATTGTCATTTACAAAACCTTCGAAATTCACTGAAAACATCATAGGTTTCAGGACTGATATAGTTAAGAATTAGCATTTAAAAAAACCTTTGAAATTCACTGAAATAGAACATAGGTTTTATGCCTTTTATAGTTAGGAATTAGCATTTAAAGAACCTTAGAAATTCACTGAAAAAAACATAGGTTTTAGGGATGTTATAGCTAGCTGTACATTTCACTTGTACAAAACCATTGAAATTCCTCCGATTTAGTTAGTTGTACTCACTATATCTCACACGACCGCAATCCACTGCTTATGATGTCACATATTACATCATTCATGACATGGTCAGTGACATCACTGATGACATCTCAAATGACATCACTGATGACATCACTGATATTATATATACATATGTGGTCATTCAGGTAGAGTGAAGAACTTGATGCTGGAAATCCGTGTTCGAGTCTCGGAGTTGCGTTCACATCCTGTTATTGTAGAGAAATTAAGTAATCAACGCCTGCCTGAAAATGTACTGTAAATATGGTGCTCATGTAAATTGCTGATATACTTTTCGGTTGATTTTGCGCTGTATAAATGTGCTTTAAAAAAAAAAAGAGGAATAGCCCACTCTGACTGTCACAGGTAAGACGGTTGCATACGCTATTTACAGTACAATATAATGTGATAGAACCCTGGAGCAGTATTTTACAAACATAATAAATACACAAACACAGATAGATAGTTGAAGTGGGTACGGGCATGTGTGCTCAACTCCATTTTATTACGTTGTTGATGGTAACAAGTAGAATAGTAATCATGATATCATACACAGATATTTAATCATAAACGGTTTATGAGTTATGTTGTACAAATGTAGGAGCATTGTATGTGAAATAATACACAGAACATTCTATGGTAAAGAGTTCATGAGTTGTGGTGCACTGAGGTAGGGGCAGTTTGTGTGGAGTCTGTGATGATGCGTGGTCCAGGCAGACCGCACTGGTAAAAATGTGTTTGACTATTGAATTTTGACTTAACAAGGGCACATGGTGATTCTTTACGGTGCACTGAGTTAGTGGTACGCCTGGCGTTTATCGTGTGCTCATTCTGTGATGATGCGTGGTCTGAGCGGGCTGTACTGAAATCATTCACTGTTGTATACTGGACTATATGAACTTTGAGGGGGACAAAAAAAGTACCATGGATGGTTATCGATTGCTCTGCAAACTAGGTCTACTGGTTGCTCCCCATAACAAATTAAACGATTGCACTTCACTCTGTGCATCTAACTTTCTCAAATTGTGAACGTGTGTCTGGTGGCGATGTTGAAGATGATACCCCAGAGGTACTAGGTATTGCCGGTGGTAAAGGTAGATTTTGGCGGAATGTTCTACATTCTTTGTTATGGTAGTTCACAGAATGCAACAATTGAAGGTGGTTGGGCATACTAGCAGTGCAACAACACTATTTTTTTCTCTGCTTTAAATAAATCGCGGCTGAATTTAATGCTGTCTATAGTGTAGATGAAAAGGTAAATTTAAGTTGTGAACCCTACTGTGCACAGTGTACATATAAGCTAGTAGTCAGTACAGTTATAGAACAATGCTTTTTTTTCATTTTTTAACCCCTTCTGTGCGGGGCGTATTTTCCGCCTGTGCTGACTCCGCCTTGCGCGGGCGGAGTCATGACGGAACGGTTCCATCATCAGCACAGCTCAACCGATGCTGATGACGGAACCGTTCTGTCATCAGCATGGAAGGGGTTAAACAAAATCTGAATACATACAGTATAATTGACTCTGCATTAAATAAATCAAGGTTGAATTTCCTACTGTCTGTAGTGAATATGCAAAGGTGAAATCAAGTTGTAAACCCTGCTGTCCGCACTGTACATCTTAGGGTGGAGTGCATCATCTGCAATCATGGTGGAAGTGGAAGATAGGACATATATAGAATACATTATTAAAATATGTATATTTCTGGGGCATTTAAAAGGGATAGTGTGTCTCACCGTGACATAAAACTCTTCAGTCTTCTTTGCGATAATTCATGTGAATTTTAACAAAATCAGAACACATACAGTACAATTGTTTCTGCATTAAATAAATCAAGGTTGACTTCCCTACTGTCCGTAGTATACATGCAAAGCTGACTTCAAGTTGTGAACCCTGCTGAGTGTAAATTGAAGGCAGTAGTTGACAGAAACATCGATGAATGCTTTGTTGTTACATTTAATAAAATCTGAGGACATAGTAGAATTGTCTCTGCCTTAAGTTAATCGAAAATGAATTTAATGTTGTCTGTAGTGCTGAACCACTTCTGGAATCAAGTAGTGAACTCTGTTGATCGCAGTGTACATTTGAAGACAGAACTCAGTGCACTCATTGAGGAATGTTTATTGTCGCATCCTTTAACAAAATTGTCTCTGCCTTATATAAATCAAGGCTAATTTGAATGCTGTCCGTAGTGTAGATGGAAAGCTGAATTCAAGTTGTGAACCCTGTTGTACACAGGCAGTAGTTGACACAGACATCAAGGAATGCTTTTTGTCACTTATTTAAACAAAATTTGAAGAGCTATATTTCCTAGTGTTCATAGTTTAACAAAATATGAGTTTGAGACTGAATTCAATGTTGTCTGTAGTGCTAACGTGGCACTGGTACCAAGTTGTAAACTCTACTGACCGTACTGTAGATCAAAGGCAGAAGTGTTTTAGTCTCCTCATTTCTCTCTTGCGAATTTTCCCGGATGTTTTGTGTGAAGACGTCTCCTCATATTTGCTGTTTCACAAGACTATTTTTTTGTAGGATCCCCCCTGCACAGCATTACCTTGCAGATTTTGCACGTGACTTTGGTAGCACTAACCTTCTTCTGCATCGCAGAAAAAGTAAAAAACTTCCAGACAATTGATGTATACTTCTCTGGAGGGGGAGGTTGAGGCACAAATTCAAGTTGTGAACCCTGGTGACCGCAGTGTAGATTGAAGGCAGAAGTCGACACAATGATCAATGAATAGTATTTTGTCACAGTTAACAGAATCTTAGGACATAGTACAATTGTCTGTGCCTTAAATAAAACAAGGCTGGATTCAATGTTGTTCCTAGTGTTGATGCAAAGCTGAATTCAAGTTGTGAACCCTGCTGTCCGCAGTGTAGATTGAAGTCTGTAGTGAGCACAGTTATAGATGAATGCTTTTTGTCACATTCTTTTACAAAATCGGAAGACATAGAATCCATTTGTCTCTACCTTAAATAAAGCAAGGCTGGATTCAACACTGTCCGTAGTACAGGTGCAAATCTGAATTCAAGTTGTGAACCCTCCTGTCCGCAATGGAGATCGAAGGCAGAAGTTGATACAGACATAAGTCTGTATGCTGTGGCGCTGAGTTCGCAATGGGCCTGTATCGAGGAGGCACATGGTCATACCGGCAGCCACGTGGCAGGGTGCGGACCTTTGCTGTGGCGCAGTCTCTTCTCTTTGCAGAAGTGAACCACGCCCAAGGCGTAGCCTAATTATTTATAGTCTTACGTTGACGCTGTGTATGTTGGAGTAGCGTACTCCACTTCTGTTTCGAAGGAGGGGGGTGAACACAGGTACATGAGTGCAATATTCCCCAGTGTCTGAGATAATATGATTGCGTCCACTATTCAGTACACTACACGTATCAATGGTATATGGACACACTGAAAAGTTTTTGATTTCTATAGTGAATTGTGTATAGTATTTCACCAGTAGTCTTAGCGTTGTGTACATTATTGTTGATGTTAGAGTTATTTCCCTTATACATACTTGGTCGCCGCATCTCTTTATATTAAGGTAGTGTACTGTTGAGGAGATATATTATTTTGGAAAGGTTCATAGTACTGTTTTGCGATGCCTCTGAGGTAGTAGGGGGGATGAGTCCGTCGGGATGGTTGTGATGATCGTAGCGCTGGGTATTTTTTATTTTGTTGGGTGTCCAAAGTATAATTAGAAAGTCTATCACATATTGCTCTTTAAACATGGATGTGAGTTGAATGTAATTCACGCAGTACATATTCGATGTTCTTACACTACTTAAATGTTGATGTTAATTTGTTAGTGGTCAGTGGAATTATTGTCTAATTTTTTAGGTAGCATTGCAGGTTTGGTTAGTTGTTGAAAATATGGGAAAGTGGTCAACATTAAAAGTAGGAATTGTCATTTAAAAAACCTTCAAAATTCACTGAAAAAAAACATAGGTTTCAGGCAGGTTATAGTTAGGAATTAGCATTTAAAATAACCTTAGAAATTCACTGAAAAAACCATAGGTTTCAGCAGGTTATAGTTAGGAATTAGCATTTAAAAAACCTTAGAAATTCACTGAAAAAACAGGTTTTAGGGGTATTATAGTTATCTGGACATTTCACTCATACAAAACAATTGAAATTCCTCAGTTATAGTTAGTTGTACTAACTGTAACTCTTGCGCCCACAATCCACTGGTGATGATGTCACATATGACAACTTTCATGACATGGTCAGTGACATCACAGATGACATCACTGATGCCATCTAAAATGACATCACTGCTGACATCATTGATGACATCATCCATATGACAATCTGATACATTTCATCATACACTAGTGTAACCTTTCAACACTCATTATAAAATATGAAGTACCATATTTGACCATGAACACACCTTTAGTGTGAGAGAGTCATTATCACTCTCATTCACCTATATTGATTTTACTGCCTCCAAAAACCAGAACTATTACAATACTATTCTGGCTTTGAGAGACTTTTAACATTATTCACTATACCCTATCACAGTCACTATCACTGATCACTACTGTTTTTAACAAAGGGTATTACCTCCTGGTGGAGGCTGCATGACAACCAAAACCCAATGATTATGCAGACATGTGTGAGGGCTAGCGGAGAACGAAGATATACCGCTTGACGTTACCATCAAGAAACACGTGCATGAGGGTTTTTCATTGGGATTAGAAAGAACAAACCCCTCATCTATCAGATTCCAAAGACCTAACTGCGTCCGAACTCCTTCTTGACCTCATGTCTTTCGACATTCGGTTAGTTAATTCAGAACCTACCCACCACAAAGGACACCTCTTGGACCCTGTCTTTTTACCAACATCACGGACATTACCACTAGCACCCCCCTTCCCCTTCCTTGGACAGACCACTTTTTAATACCCATCTTTTGGCATCTCTTCATTCCACCCACCCAACAGACCAAAACCCGGGTCACCGACCGTCGCTGGCACAAACTTGTGCCAGACGAATGGACCACCATTCTCAGGGCCTCTCTCGCCTCCCTAATCTCAGACCCAGCCAACGCCGATAACCAGTTCAACTCCTGGCTTACTTCATCACTGGACAAACTTCTCCCCAAAACTACCACCCTTAGGCGAATCAAAAGAGTGAGCCCGGCCCCTTGGTACACCCCTGAGCTTAATCTTCTACGGAAGGAGTGTAAAAGAACGGAGCGCTCCTGGAGGAAGGATAAATCGATAGTTAAGAAGGATGCCTTCCGTACCTCCTTAAAAAACTACAAGCTCGCTCTTCGCAATACTAAAAGTATATTCTTTCAGGAAAGGATAGAAAACTCCTCCTGCTCCAGCAAGGAAACTTTTATCATTTTAAAAGAATTACTTAAAGCCCCAGATCCCCGACCAAAGATTCCGCCAGACCCCAAAGCAGCTGAAGAAAAACGCCTTAAATTGGCCAAATTCATCGAGGAGAAGATTCAGAAAATCCTTGCCTCCATTCCACCCATTAACTTCAGTGAGGAAGAAGGTATTAATGCAAATCCCACCTCTCCCCGTTTAATTTCTTTGGGACCAGTAACTGCCGAAGAGGTCGCAACCACACTAGACACCATCAAAAGCGGATCCCCTAGGGACCCTGTCCCGCTACGCATCCTTAAGAAAGTAGCCCCTACCATCGTCCCTCCACTCACCCATCTCATAAATACTTCACTGCTACAGGGAAAAGTTCCCTCCAGCTGGAAGGCGGCCGTCGTCAAGGCGCTACTAAAAAAACCTTCTCTGGACCCCACCGATTTAACCAACTACAGGCCAATCTCTTTCCTCCCCGGAACCAGTAAAATTGCTGAAAAGCTAGTGAACAAAAAACTCTCACAGCATCTGGAAACCAACAATCTGCTCAGATGCTCGCAGAACGGATTCCGCCCAGGGCAGGGCACTGACATCGCCCTACTCGCAGCGGTGGAGGAGGCCAGAGCACTTTTGGACGCGGGAGGATCAGTGGCAGTGATCCTCCTGGACCTCAGTGCGGCCTTAGACACCGTTAACCATCGGGTCCTAATCCAACGACTCAAGAACATCGGTGTGGAGGGCACTGCGCTGACCTGGCTCACATCCTTCCTTGGCCAGCGCTCCTTTCAGGTCTTGGAGAATGACACCCGCTCCCCCGAAACCCCCCTCCAATGCGGCGGGGTGCCCCAGGGCTCATCCCTAAGCCCGACATTATTCAATGTCTACATGTCCCCATCGGAGGAGGTTGTCAACCCGTTCGGAGTGAATATCATCAGCTACGCTGATGACACTCAATTAGTGGTGTCCTTATCTCCCCCAAACCAAGAACCATCGGATCTATATAACTGTCTGCGGGAAATACAAGGATGGATGAATAGCTTGTCATTGAAACTTAATTGCTCAAAGACAGATATTCTCCTCCTTGGCCAGAAGGGGCTTTCCCTCTCTCAGAACATCTGGCCCCCCTGCTTGGGTGATCCTCCTGCTCCTAAGTCTGAGATCAAGAGCCTGGGAATTTGGCTTGAAAAAGACCTGTCTTTCAAGACTCAAGCCAAAAAAATCGCGGGGACTTGTTTTGGGCTCCTCAAATCTATCAGGAAGATTTTGCCCCTACTTCCTCCTGCCTCCCAGAAACTGTTAATCCAAGGCCTTATTTTATCAAGGCTGGATTACAGCAAAACCATCTATCTAGGCGCTCCCTCAACAAACTACAAAGGATCCAGAACGCCGCGGCTCGGATCCTTACCAATACCCCGGCCAGATCTTCGGTCAAACCAGCCCTGAAACTCCTCCACTGGCTTCCAGTGAGAGAGCGAGTGAATTTCAAAGCTCTCTGTCTGTCTCACAGACTCCTACAGGATAAAGGCCCTCCCATCTTAAGAAAATTCATCAGGCCCTACAAAGCCTCAAGATCCCTCCGATCTGATCAGGAATACCTTATCACCATCCCCAGAGTGAAGAAGGTGCGCACGGGTGGACGGCGCTTTTCTGTTAACACAGCCCGCCTTTGGAATTCCCTCCCCCGTGACCTTAGGACGGAACCAGACTATTCATAGGACACCCCCGCGCCGCACGGCCACCAGCTGTCGCGTGTGCCCCCGCCTGCCGCTCTCTCAGCCTCGCTGAGCCTCCCGCCTTCGGGCCACGCTCCCCGCCGCCGATCTTCTTACCCGCATCCCTGCATTGCGCTCCTTCTGTTAGACTGTGCTGTAATTGTACTTTGCTTTAATCTAAGTTGCTCTGTTATTTTATTCCTGTATTCTCATTCCTGTCTGCCTGTGTTGCCTCTCTGTCCCCCCCCTGTGCTGCTGTCCCCTTCGCGCCCGCTCCCCGCCTCCCGCTTCCCGCCGCCGGAAGTACTGACATGCCCATTTCCTCCCCGCTCCCGCCTCCCAGCTGCTCCGCCCTCCCTGCACTTGGCCATAAATGGCGACCGTGCGAACGCGCAGCGGGCGCGCCGATTGTGCGCCGAAGGCACGCCAAAGGTAAGCCCGTCTGCGCCCGTCCGCGCCTGGACCGCGCCCAGCGCCAGACCCCCTGGCCCACGTAGCCGCCAGCCCCCCCGCCGGACCTACAGCTCTACCGACCTCCACGCACTCAACGCCGGCCGACTCCAGGGCTGCTACCAAGCTACCCCGAGACACACCCACGGACCCTTCTGCTGCAACTCCTGCAAGTTCACCTGCATCCGGACCTGCACCACTCCAGCACCGACCAAGACCAAGACGAGTAACAGCAGCAGCCACCTGAAATGCATCCTGCTCAACACCCGCTCCGTCCACAGACACGCCATCGAGCTCTGGAACCTGCTCGACACAACTTCACCAGACGTCGCCTTCCTCACAGAAACCTGGATGAACGCCTCTTCAGCGCCCGACATCGACATCGCCACTCCAGACGGCTACAAGATCATCCGAAGGGACCGCATCAACCAGACCGGAGGAGGCATCGCCATCATCCACAAGGACACCATCCGCATCACGACCAGCACCGACGACACCCTCGCACCCGCCGAGCACCTGCACTTCCAGGTCCACGTCAACATCAAGACCACCCTCAGAGGCACCCTCATCTACAGACCCCCGGGACCACGCACACAATTCAGCGAAGACATCGCTGACTTCATCAGCCCACACGCCCTCCCCTCCGATGACTGCATCCTCCTCGGGGACCTCAACCTCCACCTGGAGAACAACAACGACCGCAACACCACCACCCTGCTGGACAACCTCGCCAACCTCGGACTCAAGCAGCTGGTAACCACCCCCACCCACTACGCCAGACACACACTCGACCCCGTCTTCTCATCCAGCAAGGACATCACCTTCAGCCACGCCACCGGACTCCACTGGATGGACCACAGCTGCGTCCACTTCAGCTTCAGTAGGACCACGATCTACCACCACCAGCAACAGGCTGCACGCAGAAGCTGGAACAAGATCACAGCCGACCTGCTCGCGACTTCCCTGAAAAAGAACCCTCCCACCAGCGCTACGAACCCCAGCCAAGCGGCCACCAACCTCACGAAGTGGATCAGCGTCTGCACAGACGACCTCGCCCCCCTGAGGACCCCACCTAGCAGACCCGGCAGCAAGAAAGCCCCGTGGTTCACCGACTAACTCAAGAGCTCCAAGAAGAACTGCCGAGCCCTCGAGAGAACCTGGCGCAGAGACCCTACACCGGACAACATGACTGCCCTCAAGCTCGCCACCCGAAAACACCACCAACTTATCCATGCCACCAAGAAAACTGCATTCAAGGAACGACTGGACAACAACGCACACAACAGCAAAGAACTCTTCAACATCGTTAAAGAGCTCTCCAACCCCAACGCCGGAAACAACGACATCACCCCTTCGCAAGACCTCTGCAACTCCCTCGCCTCCTACTTCCACAACAAGATCGCGGACATACACAACAGCTTCAGCACTCAACCAACGCACGCCACGACCGAACCACCACCCCCACCACCATCCTCCGTGCCTGGACCCCGATCAGCACCGAAGACACCGTCCGCACGATGAACTCCGTTCCCTGCAAAAGTCATCGAGAAGACCGTCAACAAGCAGCTGGCCGCCTTCCTCGAGACGAACGGATCCCTCGACCTCTCGCAGTCTGGCTTCCGGGCCAACCACAGCACCGAGACCGCCCTGATCGCAGCCACCGATGACATCCGAGCCCTGCTTGGCAACGGAGAAACAGCAGCCCTCAACCTCCTAGACCTCTCCGCGGCCTTCGTCACTGTCTGCCACCGTACTCTAGTGCAGCGCCTCAGCAACGTCGGAATCCAGGAGAAGGCACTGGAGTGGATCATCTCCTTCCTCGCCGGAAGGACACTGAGAGTCCGCCTCCCCCCGTTCAGATCCGTAGCCACCGAAGTCATCTGCGGCGTTCCTCAGGGCTCCTCGCTCAGCCCAACCCTCTTCAACGTCTACATGAGCCCCCTCGCAGACATCGCACGCCAGCACAACCTCAACATCATCTCCTACGCCGACGACACCCAGCTGATCCTCTCCCTCACCAACGACCCCGCCACCGCAAGAGCCAACCTTCACGAAGGGATGAAAGAGGTAGCCGAATGGATGAAGAACAGCCGCCTGAAACTGAACTCGGACAAGACGGAAGTCCTCATCCTGGGATCCTCACCCTCCGCCTGGGATGACTCCTGGTGGCCCCCCGCCCTAGGCAGCGCACCCAAACCAACAGACCACGCACGCAACCTGGGCTTCATCCTGGACTCCTCCCTCTCCATGACCAGACAAGTCAACGCCGTCTCCTCGTTGTGCTTCAACATCCTGCGCATGCTACGTAAGATCTTACGGTGGATCCCCACCGAGACCAGGAAGACGGTCACCCAGGCCCTCGTCACCAGCCGTCTGGACTACGGCAACTCCCTCTACGCCGGAACCACCGCCAAACTCCAGAAAAGACTCCAGCGGATCCAGAACGCCTCAGCACGACTCATCCTGGACATCCCCTGTCGCAGCCACATCTCCGGACACCTGAGAGACCTGCACTGGCTCCCGGTCAACAAGAGGATCACCTTCCGTCTCCTCACCCACGCACACAAAGCCCTACACAACCAAGGCCCAGGATACCTCAACAACTGCCTCAACTTCTACGCCCCCAAACGCCAGCTTCGATCGACCGGCCACTCCCTCGCCGCTGTCCCCGGCATCCGGAGAGCCACCACAGGGGGACGGTCCTTCTCCTACCTCGCCACCAAGACATGGAACTCCCTCCCGACCCACCTCCGCCTGACCCAGGACCACCTCGCCTTCAGGAAGCAACTCAAGACCTGGCTGTTCGAGCAGTAGCTGACCCCCCTCCCCTAGAGCCTTGAGACCCGCTGGGTGAGTAGTGCGCTATATAAATGCATGATTGATTGATTGATTGATTGATTGATTGATCTCCGATTCAGGAAGCGGCTGAAAACGCACCTTTTCCCCTGATCTGCCTTTCCCCCTCGCCCCCCCGGTTACCCTCAGATGTTTGGATCTTAGCGCTGGGATACTTACGGGTGACTACGCGCTTTATAAAATCTAATAATAATAATACCCGGTGTTATGTAGGACAAGTGATCCTTCTCATTTGATTAGATGCTATAGAATTTAGGGAAACTGAATGGATCACGTATTCCTTCCCTCCCTCCCCATTGATTTTGGGTACCATATTTGAAACCATTGACACACCAATACAAGTTTCTAAAAACCCAGTTAGTGATTCCTACATCTACACACACATCTAAACACTTACCTATATATTCACTTATACATGCTAACAAAGATCAATAGAACACTATTAGATATACTTATACACCTACATCGACATTACACACCAGTACACATCCTATTCACATATGCAGTCATCCTACTCACTTATGCAAACAATTGATCATACGTATATTTACTAAGCTACATATTTATTCAAACACCACTTTATTTATTTATATAGATAGTAACACATACTTAGTGTGTTATAAAATCACTATTACAAGTATACAGTTTTCGATACAGTCACTCATACAATTACTGAGTCTTATGTATCTATATACAGCAACTGTCACATACACTGCCTATTATATTTCTACTTTGTTGGAGAAGTATCACTTAGAAATATATTTAGTTATCACCACACCCATAAAGAGATTTACTCACCCAAACAACTGTTTCCACATACAGTCGTAACCTCGTATACCTACTAAATCAACAATTTACACATCTATGGACAGTCATACACCTCCTACCCAATCACACACACATTCACGATCCTATACAAATACTCACTTAAGTATTTAATAACTAATATAGACTGTCACGTAGCTTGTAACCAACTTATGTAGTAGTTTACACAACAAGAGATAGAGTGATACAGATATGAACACAGTTTAATCACTATCCTATATATTTAGTGAGACACTTTAAATAAGTCACTTACACAGTCAATCACACTGCTACTAAATCCTACATCCAGACACTTATACAACCACTCAGTCTTCAATGTAGATTGCTATATATATATAATAATTATTTAAATATCAAACCAAACCACATTCACTGAATGATGTCATAAGTGATGTCATCAGTGATGTCATTTGAGATGGCATCAGTGATGTCATCAGTGATGTCACTGACCATGTCATGAATGATATAATATGTGACGTCATCAGCAGTGCATTGCAGGCGTGCAAGTTATAGTTAGCTGAACTAAACTAAGTATAACGTCCCTCAAACCTACACAATATCCCTTTAGTATCCTTCCTTCAAGAACTTCTTTTATATCAGTTATAAGTTTAGTTCAATAACAACATTCACCCTGCAAGGCTAATGGAAAACTGAATAACAGTCTACACTGCGGACAGAACAGGTCACAATTTGAACTATAATGTCCCTAAAACCTACATGCTTCGACAATGTATTTCATATATGTTTTGTCTATTATTTGAATCATATTTACAGATGATGCCGTCCAGTAGGCAACAGACAATGCTTTCAGGGCAGCTCGTTCGGACCACAAATCATCGCAGGGTGACCACCTGCTGACCACCATACGTACCACTAACTTAGAACACCATAAATAATCGCCATGTGGTCTTATTAAGGCAAAATTCAGTTGGTAAAAGACCGTGGGCCCGATTCACAGAACTAACTTAAAAGAAAATCCAAAACTTACTACCATTTTGGTATTCAGAGAAGGCACTTACTCATTTCTGTATTCACAGAAGTTAGGAGTCCTAACTGTGGGACTCATAAACTGAGAAAAATCCTAACTTTAAAACTTTCGGTATTCACAGAAGGCATTTTTTTTGTCGCATATTTATACTGCTCGAATTCGACCCAAAACTATTTCAGCGGTTTACATGAGCACTGTAATTACAGTATAATTTCAGGCAGGCGTAGATTACGTGATTTGTCCACAATATCAGGATGTGGACGCGACTCCGAGACTCGAACACTGATTTCCAGCACCAAGTTCGACAGTATACCCGAATGACCACATAAGTATATATATTAGCTGCCCTTCATGTGCCAAAAACTGCAACCTAAAGCTTTTATAGCCCTGTATTGTTACAGCTACAACACTCCACTGAATGTACAACTAACATTCATATTCACAGAAATGCGTCATATCCAGCATCTGTTATGTGTGAAACTATAGATGAATATAGGGTCAGTTATACCCCCTACCTTCCATGTTGTGGGACTTCACTGACATAGTGACACATTTGCGTTTGAGATCCGGATGAAAGTATAACTACAACACGAACACCAGAATCACTTAATTTCTCAAATAGCTCATAACGGAGCCATGCACATAGAATCATTGTTCACAATCTAGTGCAGCACTGGCATACGTCAGGCCACCCCACTCTGGTTACGCTTACAGGAAATCACAACAACGCTACATAGCCCATATTTTCATTCAAGGTCTAGTTCTCAGAACGGCACAAACACACCTGACCCTACCAATAAAAAAGACCGAACGCACATGTTCTACGACATTTTAGGGTAGCTCCCATCGCAAGCGCTGTCATTGCCCGTCCTGGTAGTTTGTGCGCCTCATGTAGGCCCAAACCACTAAGCCCGGAGGCCCACCACTACATGTGTGGCCTCTTTGGTCACTAAGTTAGTGGTACCGGAAGGACTGAGCAGATCAGCAACCTGCAATGATGATGGGCACACGAGTATGTCCTTAGCCATGGTGATATCAATACTCAGCACCAAATATGAGACTTCTTGGTGACAGAGCGGGACTGCATGATGTAGAAGGTGCTCTGTCCACAAAAAGGTGAGCAGTGATCCCTGGGTATGCACTGGAGGGAGTAGATGCGATACAGCAGACTAAATACAAAAAGGCGAAGCAGCGATTTAGGCGTACGCTGTCTAACATACCCTATCTTATTGCATTTGTATTTTTTTTCCAATAGCAGGAAAGTTTTTATAGTCGGTCAAATGTCTGTTGCTCCCACATGTGTAGCGAAGTAGATGAGTATTTATTTGTTTATACTATGTACACTTAAATTTACCATCTTATTTTGACAACCTTTCCTTTCTCAATTCATTTAGCACTTGCGCCTCCGTTGCTGTGCGTAGTACAGCTCGTGCATTCGTTGGAGTGCACAAATTCAAAAACAACAGTTGATGGACAGAATGCAGAACAGTGTCATACATTCATTCGTTTTTTTTGCTCACCACACCACCCCAGTTCAGACATGGCCATATGCAAATCAGCCTTGACCCTGTGCCTCAGCCCGAACTGCCAAGCCATGTCTTCCCTGGACCGGAATCAAGCATCCTAGGACCGGTTTCTAGCTATCAGCCATCTTCAGCCAGGATAGCTTGACTCCAGTGGTGTGGAGAGCACGGGACTCACTTCTGAGCATACCTGTCCCACTCGGGGTGACAAATGCAAAAGCAACAGCTGATGGACAGAATGCAGAACAATGTCATACATTCACCCCAGTACAGAGATCTGGGCCTAAATCCATCGTTTTTTGCTCACCACACCACCCCAGTTCAGACATGGCCATATGCAAATCAGCCTTGACCTTGTGCTTCATGGGAACAGTCCAGCCGGAACTGCCAAGCCATGTCTTCCCTGGACCGGAATCAAGCATCCTAGGATCGGTTTCTGGCTATCAGCCGTCTTCAGCCAGGATAGCTTGACTCCAGTGGTGTGGAGAGCACGGGACTCACGTCTGAGCATACCCGTCCCACTCGGGGTGACAAATGCAAAAACAGCAGTTGATGGACAGAATGCAGAACAATGTCATACATGCACCCGAGTACAGAGACCTGGGCCTAAATCCATCGTTTTTTTGCTCACCACACCACCCCAGTTAAGACACGGCCATATGCAAATCAGCCTTGACCCTGTGCCTCATGGGAACAGTCCAGCCGGAACTGCCAAGCCATGTCTTCCCTGGACCGGAATCAAGCATCCTAGGACCGGTTTCTGGCTATCAGCCGTCTTCAGCCAGGATAGCTTGACTCCAGGGGTGTGGACAGTTCGTTGGAGTTCACAGCACTGCTCACGCAGCGCAAGACATTTTCTATGTGAACAAATGGGGATATGAACCTAACCTACGAATCGCACACGCTCGTGTGTGTCTGTTTCCTTCCGTGCTAAACCATTGGCCTTTGTGTGCGACTTATTGTAAAAGACTGCACGCAATTGGCCAGAGGTGGGCGCAATGCTCCTTCCATGGCCTATTGGTATCTATTACGCGCTTGCTGTGCGTAATAGACTCCAATAGCGCATGAGGTTTCAACTATCGTGCCCAGATACGGGTATGATGATTGAAACCACATGAATGAATGCGCACCCTTGTTTTCTATAACCGGATGGAAAACATTACTAATCTACTAATTGTTCATAAATCAAAGCCTATTAAACAAGTTTGAACCGTACAAATGGTTGTATTTTTAATGGGGGAGGGAAGGTGTGTGAAAGGGTGATGTTATTCGACTCCACATTAAGATAGTGGCAATTACCAATCATATCATCTTTCTTTTACTATCTTTTAGATGTGGAGCTTTAGAGTGCACTATGTCCCGGCACGTTTTGGAAGACACAACGGTGAAAGAAAGGTGAGCTGGAAATATTCTTTTCAGAGTCACTCTCTCACTTCCTCTCTCCTTTGATAAACAAATGACGCACAATCTTATCTTCCTTTTTATCTAACAGGTTGTGTTTCACAAGTTGGCGTCCCCCCAACACCTCCAAAGCTCAACGTTTGAGGAATCTGCAATGATGCGTGGCCATCGTAACAACACGTAAGAAGGTTGCTTTGAGACGCGGTGGACCCTCTTTAAAACACGCCAACGGCACAAGGTGAGCAGAGAAGCTTGTTTCCGAAGCAGCGAGAAGTCACCTGTTGGCGGATAGAGTGCATAGTGTGCAGAAACTTGAGTGTGTAAGAATGTACAATCACCTTTGGGCAGTGGGAGAGGATAGGTTGCAACTGTCTGGGTACGCAGGAAAGGGCACTCACCTCCGGACACTGGGAGTGGATGGGGTGCAACAGTCTGGGTGCGCATTAATGAGAACTCACTGCTATGCAGTGGGAGTCCATTGGGTATAGCACCCTGGGAGGAAAAGAGCGCACAGACACCTCCTTGCAGTGGGACTTGATGTAATACAGTAGTTTGGGTGTGCAAAGGCGTTATGCAGAAATACACGGGTACAGTTGTATGTACTCTTAATTACTAATTGTATACTATCTTTCAGATCACTAAACTTGAGGGTGCACTATAACCCGGCACGCGGTTGGACACACACCGGGGGCAAAAAGGTGAGCTGCGAAGATTTTCTCCAGTATCAACACTACCTCTCCTACTACATCTATTACTTTATCTTTCTCACACTTTCAATGTCTTTCTTTCCCTCTTTCTCCCTCTCTCTCTTCCTCTCTCTCACACTGTTTCTCTTTCTCTTTTCAAGGTGTGAACCCTGCTGTCCACACTGCAGATAAATAAATCAAGGCTGAATTTAACACTGTCTACAGTATAGATCCAAAGCAGAATTCAAGTTGTGACCTCTGCTAAATGCAGTGTTTGCAAAAGGTAAGCAGAGCGGCAAAGGTGGACAAGGCCTCCAATTAAACGCACTGCGAACAAACGATATTGTCCTTCATAATGACGTGATCTCTCACCTCCTTCTGTCTCTTCTCTGAATCATTTTAAAGACCTGCTGGACCATTCTCTAGGTCTGAACCAACAGGCGCTTCCCTACAGACACCTCTTCAGCACGGGCCTACGAGAGGGGTGGGATGCATCAGGCACACTGCACATGTGCGAATAAGCAATATTGCCAAGTGTTATGTTAATTTGTGATCTTTGACCTCATTCAGTCACATCTCTGTCTCATTTTAAATACAATTTATACCATAAGAAAGGTCTAAGCCTACAAGCAGCGCTGCCGTACAGACTCCTGTTGAGGGTGATTCTGCAGGACGGGTGGGGTGCACTACCCTGAGTGTGCATGTGAGAAAAAACAATCTTGCCTTCCATAATGATGTAATATCTCACCTCATTCAATCAAAAAGATCTAATTTCAGGACTTATGTTTCATTTTTATTTTGCAGGTTACCTACGCTGCTACCACTGGAGTCCATCCCACATTTTGTTTATTATACTGTTCTATTAAAGTTATGTTTCTATTTATTTATTTCTGTTTTAATAAAGGATAATTTAAAAAATAACTGTGAATACGTCTTCTTTTTTTGACATGTGACTATTATTTAGTGTGATAATCCTCTGCTTAGAGAAGATTTTAAAATCCAAACTATTTAACATTACAGTGCACCTACAAAAAAATAATGTAAGTAACTCTTAGGCACATAAATCCCGAGTAATTATACAACTACAACAGTTCTATGAATGTATCACTTTATAACACCATAAGTACCGTCCGTGTGATTACAAAACAAATAAGGCCCTGCCCTGCACCATCGAGGCTTCAGAGACTGTCGAGGAACACCCTGCATATTAAAATAAAGATCCTGAGTATAACAATTCCTGGACTTAAGTTGCCTCGAACTCCTCGAACAATTAGTAAATAATTCTCAGGAACGTGGCCGTCTCCTAGACTATAAAACGTCTCTGTACCCTTCCGCGCCTAATTCACATGTGGTATTAACACAGTACTTGGGGGCATACTTACAAGGAAGCCGTTAAAATGATACCCCTTAATTTGTAAAAGAATAACTGACGGGGGTCAAAGTTTTACTAAGAAAAGAATAATATTTATAACTAGAAGTGTAATACCAAGGCTAACTCTTTACCAGCTCTTTTCCAGAGGCTGTAGTTTCAATTAACGGTTCCTATGGAAACATTTTAAAAGTCAAGCACACTTGCTGTTTGGATTAGCAACATTTTGTGCTTAACTTGCGACCTGTGTGCTCAATTGAGTGATCCATGAACTGTGCATATGGTAACAGGTAGTAAGCAGTTTGGGCGTAGGATTCAAAGGTGCAGGCTGTAGACAAACCGTCATATTTACCCAAAATCCTCTACATGACAGAGGAGAAAGCAAACAGAGACAACAGAACACTCTGTACATTAGGAGCAAAAGAAGTACACAACTCTTTGAATTACTCTCAAGAGAGGGCTCAAGCAATAGCCACTGGCGTTGCAAAACCCCATGTACAATTTGCCTACTCTGATCTCAACAATGGGCAATTCTTTATCGATCCCAATCAGACACTGTTGCTTCACGTTTCACAGTGTGCACTTCACTAAATACTTTATGCCTATTTAAATGGGAGACGGGATTGTCAACATTCCCAAAACTAAGGAGCATATTTACAAGGACGGCGTTAAAATTATCGCCGCTACAGTGCCAGCAAAATGCCGCTAAAACAGCGAGAATGGACTTGAAATTTTTTTGTTGTCGTACCGGAAGATTTTTTCTACACTGCAGTTTACTATGGCAGGGTATGAGCCGAGGCTCCCGCCCTGCCAAAGCAAACTTGGGGACAGATTTACAAGCCCCATGCACCACTTTTGCGTCACTTTTAACATGGGAAAAGAGAAGCAAAAGTGGCGCAAAGGGCTTTTAAATCTGACCCTTGGTGTGGATTTTTAAAGAGAGAGCACGGAAACCTGCTCTCTCTTTCAAAATGCAAAGCAGATTGCTTTTCCACATGGGGAGCTGCATATTAGCAGGTCCCCGTGTGGAAAAGCAATAGCAGCTTCAGAAGGACGCTGGGAGCTGGCAAGGCCCATATAGACATTGGGGCTCCACCCACGGTCCCCAATGTTGTATATACGCCTAAACAGTAAACAGGGCGATATCATTTTCACCACATTTTTGCCTTTTTAAAAGAAAATGCGGCAAAATGGCCCTTGTTAATATGCCCTCAAGTTTGCTAAGACAGAGCGAGAACCTCGGCTCCCGCCCTGCCATACCAAACAGCAGTGTCCTGGGGTAGACACACACTGAGACACAGCAGGAGCCAATCCTGGGGAGTGGTGTTCCCCAGGGCCTTCAACTGCTCCAGAATGGGGGCCATGTGACTCCCCTCCCACAATTTAAAATACTACGGAGGGTGGTGATGCCCGGAGCTTAGAGGGACCTTTGAGCCCCACAACCCATTTTTTTGAAAGTCCCAAAAAGTAGCGTTCCCTGAGTCTGGAGAGGACCTTTAAGCCGCCCTACCCAAGTATTTTACTGGGAGAGTACCTTTGAGCCCCCCCACCCGTTTATTTTGTAGCACCGAGGAATGGCAGTCCCCAGGCTACAGGGCCCCTCTTGACCCCCATCAAATTAAATATTTAAGACCCCGAGATTTGTCGGGACGGTGCGTTTAGGGTGCGCTCAGGATGGGTGGATCCACCGTGGTCATAGATATATATGTACTTTTAATTGTGATTTCCTCAGGAACTGCTGAACGGATTTACACCATTTAAGCAAAAGGCACGAGTCCAAGGACTACCTCTTTGCCAAATTTGGTGTAAGTTCAGTCTGAGGCCGCGATGAACTGTTCCTATGGAACATTGCATTGGGAAAACACGTTTTGGGATGCCCTTTTTTCTAGGCCCCTGCTTCACGAATCACCCCAAGACTTTCAGGATAGGAGCGGACCGGAGCGCCCCACTAGTTTTAAAAATTTCACAAAGATTTGTCAACCGGCGCCAAAGTTATTCCCAATAGAATGTTGTGGATTTCCTATGGAAAAAAAGCCCTAACTATAACTACCTACTGGCGTCCGCCAGTAGGTTATATATATATATATATATATATATACATATATATATATATATATATATATTACCTACTGGCGGTCGCCAGTAGGTATATATAGTTAGGATTTTTTCCCTATGGGATTTCTGAAAATTCTATGTCTAATAACTTTGGCGTTTGTGGACGGAATCGGCTGAAATTTTCAGGAAAATGGCACATTTTGTTTCTGAGCAGCTCCTGGAAATTTGGGGGGGTTTCGTCAAGGGGGGGCTGAGAAAAAAGGGGGGTCCCAAAACGCGTTTTATACATTGAGTTTTCCATAGGGCGGTTGGACTCACTTTTAGCTCGAACGGCTGAATGGATTTGCACGAAACTTGGCAAAATTGTAGGGACTGTTAGCCCTATGTGCCTTTGCTAGGTCTCAATATATGTGCTTCAGTGGATTTTGAGAAATTAACATTTAAATCAAGATATATATCTGTAACAGCGCTCCGGGCAGCGATCCGGTCCGCTTACTTTTCGCGTTTCGGAACTTTGCGCGCAGAAAGCTGATTGGCTCTCCGGTGTCTGTCAACATTCTAAACAGTCCGGAGCGGCCGCCATCTTGTCTCTCGGTAGGATCGAGAGAGAAGAAGAGGTGAAAAACGAAAGGGGAATTTAATGAAAGGGGGCAAGGTATCCCCCTCTTGACCCCCTAGGAATGTTGTTGGGGTTATTAAAGGGTCCCGTGGGGAAAAGAAAAAAAAAATGATTTTTCACGGTAGAAGCGCTTCACGGGCCGCGAACTGGGCCGCAAACTGGTAGCGAAACGGGAATTCGCCATTTTGTGCTTCGTTAATTAAATTACTAGGTATAAGGGGGTGCGGGAGACGTATCCTAATCCCCTATGTTTCCTGAGGGTGGCTGAGGAGGCTGATATATGTTGATACATCTCTTCCAGCGGCTGTGCGTGAGCTTTTTTTTTTTTTGCTGCGTGACAGTCCGGAGCGGCCGCCATCTTGTCTCTCGGTAGGATCGAGAGAGAAAAAGAGGTGAAAAACTAAGGGGGAATTTAATGAAAGGGGGCAAGGTATCCCCTCTTGACCCCCTAGGAATGTTGTTGGGGTTATTAAAGGGTCCCGTGGGGAAAAGAAAAAAAAATGATTTTTCACGGTAGAAGCGCTTCACGGGCCGCGAACTGGGCCGCAAACTGGTAGCGAAACGGGAATTCGCCATTTTGTGCTTCGTTAATTAAATTACTAGGTATAAGGGGGTGCGGGAGACGTATCCTAATCCCCTATGTTTCCTGAGGGTGGCTGAGGAGGCTGATATATGTTGATACATCTCTTCCAGCGGCTGCGCCATCTTGCCTTTTTTCCAATGCCACAATTTTGTCGTGCACGGCAGCCATTTTAGATGCCAGGCTGGTCCCAGGCTATCACCTACCCCTGCGGATGTAGTTTATGGCCCCAGCTGTAGAGAATTCAGACATGCCAACCCTCCCGATTCAGGCGTGTGACTACTGATTTCAGTGCTAGTCTCCCGCCTCCCGATTTCTGCAAGCAAAAACCCGGGGGCATATTACGAACAACTAGCGATAATTTTTGTCTCTAACTTGTTTAGAGACAAAAATTATCCCCGCACATCGGCGATTTTTATCGCAGATAAACCTTGCTATTATCGCAGAAAAGCCAGCGATATTCATGTATTATCGAGCAAATGCTCTTAGCCATGTTATCCACCTCCCATTGGATAACATGGCTAAGAACTGCTCAGGGCAGGTGTTAGATTTTGGAGATATTCGCGCTTAGCGCGAATATCTCCAAAAGTTGGTAATAGAAGATAGCGATGTTAGGGACTGTTTCCAGTCGCTAACATCTTGGCACGCCACTTTGCATGTCATTAGTGATACGTATCACTGACATGCAAAGCGGGGCCCAAGATGGTCGCTATCTCCTTTTAGCTGTCACTAACTGGTGTTAGCGACAGCTTGGTAATAGGGAGATAATTTTATCTCCGCTTTCATGGCTTTTAAAGCCAAAAAAGCGGAGATAAACCCCCTTGATAATATGCCCCACGATTCCTTGGGGGTTTCAGCTGACAGGGCTTGGTATTGTGTTACATGGTAATTTTTCCAGGAAACGTCAGAGGGTCGATGCAGGGGTTCTAGAAGAGGTGATAAACCATTTAAGCCTCATGAACAAGCGCATGGTCTTTTAAAGATTTGTGAAGTACTCGGGGCGGCGGTGTGTGTGTGCCCTCTTTCAGGAGTGGGCGGGGGGGCACTGCCAGCAACTTGCCAGGTCAGGTAGTGTTCAACACGTGCATCACCCTTTCTCTGCCTGCTATTGCGCTCCATGCTTCGGAAAGGTAAGAAAAAGAACGTGCATTTGAGTTTGAAATGTACGATCCTGCAGCAGCACACTTCCAAAGCCCACACATGACAATAACCCGATTCAAGGCCCCATTCACCCGTTTTTAAAAAAATAGATAACACTCCAACAAAGTAAGATTATAAAACTTTATTAACTATTAACTATAACGAACGGAACAAAAACTAAAAACATTTAAACATTTTTCAACACAAAAAGCAACAATGGTTAGAAGCTGTCTTTTGTGCGAATAGTCCCAAGGCAGCACAACGTGCAGAGTTCTGGACGGCACCCAGGTGATGTCGCCTGGGTGCCGCACTGGTTTTGGGATCCTACAATGCAGCACAGAAAAACAGCGTGGGGCGTCCCGGGTGGTGCGGGGGGAGGCCTCGTCAGTAGCGGTCTGTTGTGCGAATAGTCCCAAGGCAGCAGAACGCGTTGAGATGTTGATGGGACTGTGTCCAGTGTCACATGGCTGACACAACATGTACGACAGGCATCCAGGTGATGTCCAGTAAACTGCCGCACTGGTTTTGGTATCCTACAATGCTGCTCCGAAAATTGGCGTGCGGCGGCCCGGGGGTGGGGGAGGCGGCGTGAACGGGCCTCCCCAGGTGGCGGCCATCCAGCTGAGTTGCGCCCGCTCTTGCGGCTACAGCGTCTCGCTCACCATGTTGTTGAGTTGCTCCCACTCTTGCGGTGCAGCGATAGGCGGCTGCCACATGGCTCTTAAAATGGCGGACGGCTCCTCGGTTTTGGGCCTGGTCCACTGAAATGGCCCTGGAACACCTTGGAACTCGGACGCTTGCCTGCTAGGGCTTGGGCTCCATTCTCGAAAAGCGTCCCCTCAGCCGTGAAGATTCTACAAAAGTCTTGGGGGTCCCCGACTCCCGCAGGCTTCCGGTGGGGAGCGGCTGCCATGATTGCTCGCGGAATGACCACGACGGAGCCACGAGATGGTGGTGCTCTCATGCTGACGCCAGCTTCAGTCTGAATGATCCAGAAACAAGGTGGGGCTTTCATCGTTTGGGAAAAAAAAATGTTCTAAACCAATGAAAAGTGTTATTTTTAGGTCATATGACCAAGCCTTCCATCTTTAGGAAACCAAAAGTAAAATGAACCAATGAAAAGTTTTATAAACAAGTCACATGACCTGTTATGCGGCATAGGGCTACAAAAAGCGTAGAAAATCCGTTGGCACGTGAGGCGGCGTCAGTAGCGGACCGATGTGCGAATAGGCCGAAGGCAGCACAACGGGCCGAGATCCGGATGGTACCGAGGTGGTGTCCAGCAAATTGCCGCACTGGTGTGGCCATCCTACAATGCTGCGCCGAAAGACGGCGTGTCCTGCTGAGTTCCGGTCACTCTTACGGTACAGTGACTCGAACGCGCCGAGATCCGGATGGCACCGAGGTTGTGTCCAACAAGTTGCCGCACTGGTGTGGCCATCCTACAATGCTGTTTCGGAAGTCGGCGTGGGGTGCCCCATTGGCTTATGAGGTGATGTCAGTAGTGGACCGATGTGTGAATAGGTCGGAACCAGCACAAGGCGCCAAGATCCGAATGGCAAGTCCTGGATGTTGAGTGCCATAGTTGAGAGTTCTGAGCGGTGCTTGTAAGACTATCTGAAGCTTATTTGCACCTGCTGCAGCTTCACTATTGCCCAAGGTGGTGTCCAGCAAATTGCCGCACTGGTGTGGCCATCCTACAATGCTGCGCCGAAAGACGGCGTGTCCTGCTGAGTTCCGGTCACTCTTGCGGTACAGTGACTCGAACGCGCCGAGATCCGGATGGCACCGAGGTGGTGTCCAGCAAATTGCCGCACTGGTGTGGCCATCCTACAATGGTGCGCCGAAAGACGGCGTGTCCAGCTGAATTGCGGTCACTGTTGCGGTACAGTGACTCGAACGCGCCGAGATCCGGATGGCACCGAGGTGGTGTCCAGCAAATTGCCGCACTGGTGTGGCCATCCTACAATGCTGCGCCGAAAGACGGCGTGTCCAGCTGAGTTGCGGTACAGTGAGTCGAACGCGCCGAGATCTGGATGGCCCAGATGTTGTGTCCAGCAAGTTGCCGCACTGGTGTGGCCATCCTACAATGCTGCGCCGAAAGTCGGCGTGGGGTGCCCCGTTGGCTTATGAGGTGATGTCAGTAGTGGACCGATGTGTGAATAGGTCGGAACCAGCACAAGGCGCCAAGATCCGAATGGCAAGTCCTGGATGTTGAGTGCCTCAGTTGAGAGTTCTGAGCAGTGCTTGTAAGACTGTCTGAAGCTTATTTGCACCTGCTGCAGCTTCACTATTGCCCTGGAGTGGCCAAAGGTCGCACATGACATGGGCGGCCGGCTCCCGAGGTCCGGCGGAACTTTTTTCCTTTTCCTTTCTGCTTTTTTTCCTACAATCCGTTTCATCTGAAGACACGACCAGGTCCCTAAATGTGTGCAGGGGGGCGCTATTGATTGAATGAAAATGGCGGCTTGACACAAAGCTGACTCAAGCGTTACTGTTGATGCTATACAGACAAAAATTGGTTTTCAGTTTGTACATTCTTCAGGTTTTTTTTTTCCATCCAAGTCTGATTGAGAGTTTGTAGAAAAATGGCTTCAGATTTTCCACATACTACTCTTCAACATTCTTCCTAAATGTAACAATGTGAAACTCACTAGGAGAACGGCTGTTTCTGTTTCCTTTCAAAATGCTTCCAACAATATTTTCTGAATGGAAGACACCATCTTGTAGCATAAAGGGCCGAAAGGGGTTCTGGTCTGGCCGATGGTTGGTGGAGACATTTTGACTATATCTTGGACCTGCCCGGCCTCGCCCAAAATGGCGCCGGTATAAATGGGACTCGTAACTCATTGCCCGCAAATGTATATCTAGAAAATGTTATTGTAAGTGGCCCTGTCCTATTTTCATTACAAAATGTATGTCCACCGATTCCGCAACTGTTAGACACCTTAGTTCTTGCAACCTAATGGCCCGCTCGTTACGTTCCTCTACAGTGTAAATGTCTCCTCATCATATACGATTTCAGTTTGCTCCGTGGCCGGCCCACGTGGTTATAGGCCCGTATTTGTATACTGACATTTTCACAATAAAGGTTTTAAAAACAAAACACGGTAGTAGTATTTACATTGGTAAAGTTTTTACTTTTAGTCACTGTTTTCGCATCAGTAAAAGGCAAGTGAAATAAAGCAGTCCAATTACATGACGGATAAAAGGTATAATATGTAGGAACGCAGTAAAGATAAATGGTCAAGGGCAGTTGTGTTTTTCATGTCTGCAACATAAAGTGATCGATAAGAATCTGATAATCAGGCGTATCGGCGACTAAGACAGCAGGCCGAATCTCTTTTACTCAACGGCTCCGTCATGGAAGGAAGAAACGCCCTTTTTCTCGAAAAAGGAATATATTTTACTTGCAAGACAGTTGTAAATTTTCCGGGAAAGTACATTAGCCTGGAATATTATAACATATGTTTGAAAAAATAATATTGTTCGAAAACAATAAAAAGCGTAATTTTTAGGTCATATGACCAAGCTTTTCATCATTAAATTAACAAAAGTAAAATGAACCAATGAAAAGTTTTATTAACAAGTCACATGACCTGTTATGCTTACGTTACGCGCTGCGCGCCGCGCCTCGGATCACTTCCGGGTGCGCTAACGCGGCGTGTCATATAACGCATTACGCGACAACGTAGGTCAAGAATATAGTCAAAATGTCTCCACCAACCAGCGTTCAGAACACAACCCCTTTCAGCAGTCCAAAAAGTTCTGTTAAATGACAACAGAGGGGACAGGCAACAAGAACCATCAGTCAAAGAGGGGAGGGCAAGTTCTTCTCTTCCGGGTCATGTTGGGGCGCTACCGGAACTGATCGAATTGGTAGTCTACAGTGTTTCTGGATGTTTCAGACTAAAGCTGGCGTCAGCATGAGACCACTACCATCTCGTAGCTCCGTCGTGGCCATTCAACGAGCAATCATGGCAGCCGCTCCCCACCAGAAGCCTGCGGGAGTCGGAGGCCCCCAAGACTTTTGTAGAATCTTCACGGCTGAGGGGACGCTTTTCGAGAATGGGACCCAAGCCCTATCAGGGAAGCGTCCGAGTTCCAAGGTGTCCCAGGGCCATTTTAGTGGACCAGGCCCAAAACCGAAGAGCCGGCCGCCATTTTGAGAGTCCTGTGGCAGCCGCCTATCGCTGCACCGCAAGAGCGGGAGCAACTCAACTACATGATGAGCGAGACGCTGTAGTCGCAAGAGCGGGCGGTAAACAGCTGAATGGCGGAAGAGGCACAGTGTAGCAAAAGCGGGCGGAATGGCAACTAAAACGGTAAAGGGGCACCCCACTACAGCTTGTCTTCAGGTCAAACGGATTGTGGGACAAGGTCCAGAATTGAAGAGTCATCAAAAGGCAAAAAGTTCCGTCGGACCCCGGGAGCCGGCCGCCTATGTCGGGGGCGATCTCAGGCTACACCAGTGCTATAAGACTTGGGGAGGGTGTCGGAGCCAAGCGTCTTCTCCGAGTCCATGGCCATCACACCGCCCCTCAGGGGCCTCCGTCAAGCTGTTTAGGAAGCTAACATATCACATTGTTTTCTAATGCAGTCAGGTCCACAAACGACACTCACTTACTTTGAGAATAGTGAAGCTGCAGTAGGTGGAAATAAGCTTCAGACAGTGTTACAAGCACTGCTCAGAACTCTTAACTATGGCACCCAACATCCAGAACTTATGCTATTTGAGAATGGCAGTGACATCGAAGCATCTCAGGGACCAAAACCATTAACGTACTTTCACGTATGAAAATCTTACTTGGGGAGGGGGCAGGAGCGAAGCGCCCCCTCCCAGTCAGCGCCACCACACCGTATGTTGAAAATTTGAAGCCATCGTTCTACAAAGTCAACCAAACTTGGATTGAAAAATCTAGAAAAATGTACAAACTGAAAACCAGTTTTGGTCTGCATAGCATCAGTAGCAACGCTTGAGTCAGCTTTGTGTCAAGCCGCCATTTTGATTCAACAAAGCACAGGCATTGAAAAAGGCTCAAATTCAGAACTCTAAACTATGGCACCCAACATCCAGGAGCTTGCCATCCGGATCTTGGAGCCTTGTGCTGCTTTCGATCTATTCACACATCGGTCCACTACTGACATCATCTTATAAACCAACGTTATGTAAATAGTTTTTTAATAAAATGTTTTACCCTGTTTCTTTGCTGGTGTGTTGTCTATATTTTTAATATTTGCATAGGGTTTGTCGTTATTTTGTGCGGGATGGGTGATGGAGCCAAGCTGTCTTGCAGCCCTCATGGTGTGGAGCTAAGTTCATCTCACTATTTTCGTATTTCTCATGAAGGGTTGTTCCTAATATTTCTATTTTAGCGAGGTGAAAAAGAGATCCAATTAGTGGCCTACTGATTTTGCTCGATTACTTTTATTTTTTTTACACGATTTTTCACTATCTGCAAAGACTAATCAGAGTATTGCGACTTTGTGCTTGTTTGTAAATAGAGAATGATCCAAAGAGAACCAATTCTAAAACAGTAAATGCTTGGACAACAATCAATCAAATGGAGAGACAAGCAGGCACGACGGATTACAACGGGGGCAAAGGCTTGCGTTAACTAACGTTCACTATCTGCAAAGAGAGAGTACTACTAAGACAAAAGAGGGGAGGGGGGGGTGCAGCGTTCAAAGCACATCAGCGTGCATAAATACGAAAATGTTTTTATCTATCACGTACTTGACATTTTAAAGCTTTTCATATTTGCTATTAAAAAACCAATGAAATTCACAGAAAAAACCATAGGTTATAGTGGATATATAGTTAGGAATTTGCATTTACAAAACCTTGAAAATTCAATGAAAAAACCATTGGTTTTAGGCCATATATAGTTAGGGATTTGCATTTACAAAACCTTATTTTACTCGCATAAAACCATTGAAATTCCATATATAGTTATAAGCGCTAACTATATATCGCGCACCCGCAATCCACTGCTGATGATGTCACATATTACATCATTCATGACATGGTTAGTGACATCACTGATGACATCACTGATGACATCTCAAATGACATCACTGATGACATCACTGAAAACATCTCATTTGACATGACTGATAACATCACTGATGATATCATTCATGTGATAATACGATGAACCTCTTCAGACTCTAATATAACCTTAGATACAATCAGTGTAAGCAGACACTCACAGACTATCACTCATCCATGGAGTTACTCACACACCTAGTCAGTCATGCAAAGAATCAATCACACCTCCATTTCCTCAACTATACAGTTATACAAACTTTACTTATTCAAACATATACTAACACATATTTACTCTATTATACAATCCCTGATACAAGTTCACAATGATCCATACAGCCACTCACACATTCACTGGCTCTTATGCACAGTTATTTATATATGTCAACTCTCACATGTACTGTGTTTTACATATGTACTTACTTTGACATGTAGCACTGAGATATCCATTCACTCACCAATACACTCATGCACACAGTCAACCGCCCATACAGCTGTTTGCACATGCACTTTTGAATCTATACATATAGTGAATTAACTACTCACACATCTATGTACAGAGTCACACACCTCCCAGCCACCCATACACACACACTCAGTCTCCCATACAAATACTTGGACAACCAATCAATAACCCATACAGTTACTCATATAGCTACTGATCAACATATGCAGCAGTTTGTAGAACAACAGATATAATGATGCACAAATTAAAACAGTTTAGTCACTAACCCATGCACTCAGTGAGACACATTTAATCACTCACTCAATCAGTCAGTCATGCACCTAGTAAATCCTTCATCCAGACACTTATACATCCACTCATTCTTCAATATGTAAAACATATTTTAACTTTACAGAAACATACAGTCACTGGATGTTGTCATCAGTGATGTCATCAGTGATGTCATTTGAGATGTCATCAGTGATGTCATCAGTGATGTCACTAACCATGTCATGAATGATGTAATATGTGACATCATCAGCAGTGGATTGCGGGTGTGCGATATATAGTTAGCGCTTATAACTATATATGGAATTTCAATGGTTTTATGCGAGTAAAATAAGGTTTTGTAAATGCAAATCCCTAACTATATATGGCCTAAAACCAATGGTTTTTTCATTGAATATATATATATATGTATATATATATATGTGTATATATATATTACCTACTGGCGGTCGCCAGTAGGTATACATAGTTAGGACCTATTTACCATAGGAAATTCCGAACATTCTATTGGGAATAACTTTGGCGCCGATTGAGGGATCTGCCTGTAACTTTCCTTAAATTTGCCTCGCTCCGCTCCGCTCCTTCCCTGAAAGTTTCGGGGGTATTCGTCAAGCGGGGGCCGAAAGGGGGGTCCCAAAACGTGTTTTCCCCATGTTAATTTCCATATGGACCTTTAGACACGGCTACAGCTCGAACGGCTGAACGGAATTTCACCAGATTTGGAAAAAGGGTAGGGACTGGTATGCAGCAGTGCCTTTGCTATGTTTGGTGAAAATCCCTCCAGTAGTTCTTGAGAAAATAGAATTTGAAATTTTTCAAATGGCATTTTTTATGGGATCTTTAGACACGGCTACAGCCCGAATGGCTGAACGGAATTACACCAAACTTGGCAAAATGGTAGGGACAGGTATGCAGTAGTGTCTTTTCTATATTTGGTAAAAATCCCTCCAGTAGTTGTTGAGAAAATTGAATTTGAGCCAATTATATATCTATATGTGCTCACTGTACGCGCACCGTACGGGTACGGTACGCGTACCGTATGCGTACCTGAGCGTACTATTACGTGCGCGAGCGAGTTTCCGATTGGCTGGCAGTCGACTGTCAACATTCCAAACTGTCCAAACCAGGAAGTGTTGGCCACTCTCCTGTTTTTCAGGAGAACTGAGCCACAAGAGAGCCCAAAACAAGAGTGGAAAACACGAAAAGGGGGCAGGGTAGAGACCACCTAACCCCCTAACCCTTCTCAGGGGGTCCCAAAAGGACTCACAAGGGCAAAAAAAAAAAATCACGGGGAACGCGCACCGTACGCGTACAGTACGCGCACCGTACGCGTACGGTACGTATACCGTGCGCGTATCCCGCGATTTAAAAAATAAATAAATTTTGTTTTGCACTTGATGGTCCTTCTGGGACACCCTGAGAAGGGCTAGGGGCTCAGGGGGTCTCAACCCTGCCCCCTTTTCGCGTTTTCTACTCTTGTTTTGTGCTCTCTTGTGCCTCACTACTCCTGAGAAACAAGATGGCTGCTCAGGTGGTCCCAGAAGGATAATAGCATATATAAAGGTTATCCGCTAATAGAATTAGCATTTACAGAACCTTTGAAATTTATTGAAAAAAAATACAGGTTTCACGCCTGATATAGTTAGGAATTAGCATTTAAAAAACCTTGCAAATTCACTGAAAAAACCATAGGTTTCAAGCCTTATATAGTTAGGAATTAGCATTTAAAAAACCTTGCATATTCACTTAAAAAAACATAGGTTTCAGGCCTTATATAGTTAGGAATTAGCATTTAAAAAACCTTGCAAATTCACTTAAAAAAAATAGGTTTCAGGCTTTATATAGTTAGGAATTAGCATTTTAAAAACCTTGCAAATTCACTTAAAAAACCATAGGTTTCAGGCCTTATATAGTTAGGAATTAGCATTTAAAAAACCATTGAAATTGCTCCTATATAGTTAGTTGTACTAACTATATTTCGCGCACCCGCAATCCACTGCTGATGATGTCACATATTACATCATTCATGACATGGTCAGTGACATCACTGATGACATCACTGATGACATCTCAAATGACATCACTGATGACATCACTGATGACATCTCATTTGACATCACTGATCACATCACTGATGATATCATTCATGTGATAATACGATGCACCTCCTCACACTCCAATATAACCTTTGATACACCCAGTGTTAAATACAGACTACCATTCTTGAAACCATTGACACACCAATACCAGTTACTACATACGCACTCACTGATTCCAAGGTCTACATACACATTCATTCATTCACCCATAGAATCACTCATACATACAGTCACTCATCAATACAACACTATCATATGCACTCATACACCTATACAGACACTCACACACTGCCACTCATCCATGGAGTTACTCACACACCTAGTCAGTCATGCAAAGAATCAATCAGACTTGCATTTCCTCAACTATACAGTTATGCACACAAAACCTTACTTATTCAAACATATACTAACACATACTTACTCTCTTATACAATCACTGATACAAGTACACAATGATCCATACAGCCACTCGCACATTCACTGGCTCTCATGTATAGTCATTTATAAATGCCAACTCTCACATGCACTGTGTTTTACATATGTACTTACTTGGACATGTAGCACTGAGATATCCATTCACTCACCAACACACCCATGCATCAGTCAACCGCCCATATAGCTGTTTCCACATGCACTCTTGAACTCATACACCTAGTGAATCAACTGCTCACACATCTATGCACAGAATCACACACCTCCCAGCCACCCACACACACACTCAGTCTCCCATTCAAATACTTGGGCAACCAATCAATAACCCATATAGCCACTCATATAGCTACTGATCAACACATGCAGCAGCTTACACAACACCAGACATACTGATGCACACATTCAGACAGTTTAGTCACTAACCCATACATTTAGTAAGACACATTTAATCACTCACTCATACAGTCAGTCACGCACCTGCTAAATCCTTCATCCAGACAATTATACATCCACTCATTCTTCAATATGCACGAAATATAGTTAGTACAACTAACTATATAGGAGCAATTTCAATGGTTTTTTAAATGCTAATTCCTAACTATATAAGGCTTGAAACCTATGGTTTTTTAAGTGAATATATATATATATATTACCTACTGGCGACCGCCAGTAGGTAGTTATAGTTAGGACCTAGTTTCCATAGGAAATCCCCAACATTCTATTGAGAATAACTTTGGCGCCGGTTGTTGAATCTTCTCGAATTTCTCAAAGAAGATGGCCCGCTGCACTCCGCTCCTTCCCTGAAAGTCTCGGGAAGATACGTCAAGTGGGGGCCGAGAAAAAAGGGGGTCCCAAAACGTGTTTTCCCCATGTTAATTTCCATAGGACGATTAGACACGGCTACAGCCCGAACCGCTGAACGGAATTACAGCAAATTTGGGAAAATGGTAGGGTCGGGTACGCAGATCACCCTTTTGGTTAAATGGTGTAAATCCCTCCAGTAGTTCCTGAGAAAATCAAAAGAAAAAAAATATATATATCTGGGCGGAGCCTAACCACACATCTCATCATGAGATCTGATTGGCTGTCAGCACTACATTCAAGAAGTGTTGGCAGCCATCTTGGGACCAATATACATGATAGCACCTCATTAAAAAGCATTTCAGTTAATAGAAGTTTTTAGGACTTTAGTTACATTAGAATTCATTTGCTGATTGTACCATACTCATTTTAGGAATTGTGGTGTGTTCTAAGGTGATTTTACCATGTGAAAAAGCCTTCTACTGGGATATCATGAATCATGTTTGAAAGAAAACTATTATCTCATGCTTTTCCCACAGTGGTTTGGAAGGGGATCGATAAGCTAAACTGAAAGAATATTTTCTTTAAATTCATATTATCTTTCTCAGTCATGTGAGAATGAAGCCTGACATTCTCAGTAAAACATGTACATCCAACAAGGACAGAGACTGTCAGTTGATTCCTTTGTGTTCTACTGCAGCTTCCCAGAATGTTCTAAAGAACAACTAGAGCGCTAACAGTCCTACTTATTACAAAGGTATGGCACACCTGAAGCCATCTTGATTGGAATAAAGTGGTAACTCGTAAAACATTTAATTTAAAAAGGAAAAAAATATTTTGCCATAGAAAGTATGATTAGTGCTGCAGAAAGAAAAATTAGGGCACATTTTGAGTGACTTCTCAAATCCTGTTCTATTTCGTTCTGACATGCAGTCTCCCAAGATGGCCACCAGAGACAAAAGAGCCCAAATGTAGCCTAAATATCACCCAGATGTAGCCCAAGTATAGCCCAATGACAGAATGTCACAGAGTGTTCTAAAGAACAACTAGAGCGCTAACAGTCTTACTTATGACAAAAGTATGGCACACCAGAAGCCATCTTGATTGGAATTAATTGGTAAGTATGAAAACATTTAATTTAAAAAGGAACAAAATGAGGGGATTTATTTTGCCATAGAAATTATGATTAGTGCTGAAGAAAGAAAAATTAGGGCACATTTTGACTTCTCAAATCCTCTTCTGTTTCATTAAAAAAAAATTATGACATGCAGACTGAAACATGCACTTTGAATACCAGCAGCAGACTTCCCTGGTGAGCAATAGCTTTACTATAGTGATCTAATGAGCAACTAGAGTGCTAACATTCAGAATTGATGGCAAATGTGTGACACATCTGAATGCCTTCTTGATGGAACCAAAGTAAACAAGCATTGAAAATGCAATAGATCTCGCCCTCGTTTAAGTTAAAGCCATTCTGTTTGTAATGAGGTGGATTTTTAGTTTTGCTTTTATATAGATATGCAGATTATATATGTTTATATATGTATGTATATATATATATATATACACACATACATACATATATATAAATGCATATGCATATATATATATGTGTATATGTGTGCGTGTAGAGAGAGGTAGAGAGGTAGAGGTAGAGAGGTAGAGGTAGAGAGGTAGAGACTAGTAGAGAGAGAAGTAGAGAGAGGTAGAGAGGTAGAGAGTAGAGAGTGAGTAATAGAGAGTAGAGAGTGAGTAGTAGAGAGTAGTAGAGAGCAGTAGAGAGTAGCAGAGAGCGAGTAGTAGAGAGTAGTAGAGTGAATAGTAGAGTGAGTAGTAGAGAGTAGTAGAGAGTGAGTAGTAGAGAGTGAGTAGTAGAGAGTAGTAGAGAGTGAGTAGTAGAGAGAGAATAGTGGAGAGTAGTAGAGAGTGAGTAGTAGAGTGAGTAGTAGAGAGTAGTGGAGAGAGAGAGTAGTAGAGAGTGAGTAGTAGAGAGTAGTAGAGAGTGAGTAGTAGAGAGTGAGTAGTAGAGTGAGTAGTAGAGTGAGTAGTAGAGAGTGAGTAGTAGAGAGTAGTAAAGAGTTAGTAGTAGAGAGTAGTAGAGAGTGAGTAGTAGAGAGTGAGTAGTAGAGAGTAGTAGAGAGTGAGTAGTAGAGAGAGAATAGTAGAGAGTAGTAGAGAGTGAGTAGTAGAGTGAGTAGTAGAGAGTAGTGGAGAGAGAGAGTAGTAGAGAGTGAGTAGTAGAGAGTAGTAGAGAGTGAGTAGTAGAGAGTGAGTAGTAGAGTGAGTAGTAGAGTGAGTAGTAGAGAGTGAGTAGTAGAGAGAGAGTAGTAGAGAGTGAGTAGTAGAGAGAGAGTAGTAGAGAGTAGTAGAGAGTGAGAAGTAGAGAGTGAGTAGTAGAGAGTGAGTAGTAAAGAGTGAGTAGTAGAGAGAGAGAGTAGTAGAGAGTGAGTAGTAGAGAGTAGAGAGTAGTAGAGAGTGAGTAGTAGAGAGTAGTAGATAGTGAGTAGTAGGTGGGTAGTAGAGAGAGAGTAGTAGAGAGTAGTAGAGTAGTAGAGAATGAGTAGTAGAGAGTGAGTATTAGAGAGTAGTGGATAATATTCCAAAGTTTGGCACAGCACCACGTGTACAACAAGTCCAATCAAATCATATCACTTAGAGTCCTTATTGAAGCGTTGAATCTTGGTGTATATTCAAATGCTTTTATTTTCCTTAAGTTTATGTACCACAGCCAGCCGACGTGTTTTGTTCTGTACAACAGAACTTCTTCAGGGCGTTCTTATTTCCTTCAAGTTATGTCGGTATCCTGTTGTCATAGGACTAGATATTTCTTCCAAATGTTAGACGAGTCGTAAGTACATTCTTATTCAAAGTGACTAGGTATCAATTTTACCCACACAATTCGGACAGACTTGAGTAATTCCAAAGTATAGGACATGATAATCCAAATCCAAATATTTCTCAAGAAAAGTCATTTTCAATCATTCGGAATATCGGCGTTTGGGCAGATATGACCCACGGACACGGTTCATGACTTTTCTTGAGAAACGTTTGGATTTGGATTATCATATCCTATACTTTTGAATTTTTGAAAGACTGACTTTGAGGATGCTATAAATTACTCAAGTTCATGGATGCTGCTGGGAACGCCCCCAGCAACACCCATTACACGCCCCTTTAATGCAGGACACTGCGTTAAAGGGACTGATATTTATTAGGTAGGATTACGCCACAAAAAGTGGCTTAGTCCTGCCTGATAAATATCACTCAGTCTTCTGCGCCACCGGAACGTCACAAAAAGTGACGTTCCGGAGGCGCAAGGGGCTCGTAAATAAGCCCCCATAGGTTTCACACTCGTTGTAGTTAGGAATTAGCATTTAAAAAACCTTTGAAGTTCACTGAAAAAAACATAGGTTTCACACCAGTTATAGTTAGCTGGCCATTTTACTCATACAAAACCATTGGAATTCCCCCGTTATAGTTAGTTGTACTCACTATAAATCGCGCCCCCGCAATCCACTGCTGATGATGTCACATATTACATCATTCATGACATGGCCAGTGACATCACTGATGACATCACTGATGACATCTCACATGACATCACTGATGACATCACTGATGACATCATCCAGTGAATGTTGTTTGCTTTGATATTTAAATATGTATTATAAATATACTACTTTGCATTGAAGAATGAGTGGATGTATACATATAAATGTGTGGATGGTGGATTTAGTAACAGTGTCATTGATTGGGACCTTGACTAATTTGTAGAGTCTCACTATATATAATGTGTAGTTACTAAACTGTGTGAAAGTCTTAATTGCTTGTCTTAATTGCTATGTTAAAGACTGTATTTGTTATTGGTTTCTTAACTGAGTATTTGAATGGGTAAATGAATGTCTATGTGGTTTGGTGGGGGGGGGGGGGTGTGATTGCCAAAAAAATAGTTCATTCAGTAGGTATATGAGGTTGAGACTACATGTTATAACAGTTGTTTCAGTGAGTGTATATGTTTATGGGTGTGGTGGTGATGAACTATTTCTCTCAATGGTACATCTCCATTAAACTTGAAAAGAAAGGCAGTGTGTGTGACAGTTATATCTAATTAAGTGTGCCTAAGACTTACTGATTGTGTGAGTCACTATATGGATAACTGTATACTTGTAATAGTGATTTTATAACACACTAAGTGTGAGTTACTATCTATATAAATAGATGAAGTGGTGTTTGTATAAGTGTGTAGGTGAGTAAATGTAAGTATAATCAATTGTTTGCATACGTCAGAAGGATGTCTTTATAAGTGACTACAATGTGTGCTGGTGTGTAATGTTGAAATAGGCGTATAAGTATATTTGATAGTGTTCTGTTGATTATTCACTGCATATAACACTGAATCTATAGGTAAGTGATTAGATGTGTGTATAGTTCTATGAATACCTGAGTGGGTGTTTAGAAATTTCTATTGGTGTGTCAATGGTTTCAAATATGGCACTTTCTATTTTACAGTGAGTGATGAAAGATTATACTAGTGTGTGATGAGGTGTATTTGATTGTCACATGGATGATGTCATCAGTGATGGTGTAAATCCCTCCAGTTGTTGTTGAGAAAATCGTACGGTGCGCGGACCTTCGCGTGTGCGAGCTGCATTCTGATTGGCTGCTAATGTCTGTCAACACTCCAAAACATAAATTGTTGGCAGCCATCTTGTGCCTCGGTAGACTGAGGCACAGGAAAGCAGAAAAACAAGCGTGTAGAACTCAAAAAGGGGCAGGGTAGAATTGCGGGGTACGCGTACCGTGCGCGCACGGTACGAGCAAACTGCGATTTTTTGAAAAAAAAAAATCTTTTTGGGCCTAGGGGGTCCTTGTGGGACCCCCTGAGCAGGCCTAGGGGGTCAGGGTGATTCCACCCTGCCCCCTTTGCGTGTTTTCCACCTTTGTTTCACTGCTTTCTTGTGCCTTGGTTCTACCGAGGCACAAGATGGCTGCCAACACTTTCTGGTTTGGAGTGTTGACAGACAGTGGCGGCCAATCAGCATGCCTTCCTGAGAAAGCTGCATGCTCATTGGCTGTCAACACTTCTAACCAGGAAGTGTTGGCATCCATCTTGTGCCAGTGTTGACAGACAGTGGCAGCCAATCAGGATGCCTTCCTGAGAAAGCTGCATGCTCATTGGCTGTCAACACTTCTAACCAGGAAGTATTGACATCCATCTTATTTTCACTTTTTGTAAATGACATCCCTTCCTTTCTAGGTAAATGTAAAAATGATTCTCCCAAACTGAATGGCGAAAAGGTGACATCTTTGCTATTTGCTGACGATACGATTCTGATATCCCAAACGAAAAATGGCCTACAGACTTTATTGAATACCTTCAATGAATACTGTAGCCAAAAAGGGTTAGAGATCAATGGCAAGAAGACCAAATGTATGGCCCTAAATCCAATCAAACCGGATAAGGGCTGTTTAACATTAAATGGAATCAAGTTGGAATCAGTGCCATATTTCTCCTACCTAGGGGTGACTATCGATTCTAAATTTACTTGGAAAGCCCAAATTGATAAAAGCAAATTAATCTATGCCCAGAATGTAAAACCAATTCTTAGGGAGCATAGTATGAGCACAAGTAAAGCGGTGTCCCCAGTGACGGAATTATTTAAATTTAAGGTCCAAGCATCTGTCCTTTACGGTGCCGAAATATGGGGTACCGGGTCCAGGGAGACTTTTGGAGTTTTGGATAATAATTTTATGCGTAGCCTTGTAAGGGTTCCCCGAGGCACCCCACTAGTTCCCCTGGAGCTTGACTTAAATTTCAAAAGGACAGATTACCATGTGTTGATCCGTCCCCTAATGCTGTGGGTAAGACTATGGCATGTACCCGAACTCCAGGATTACCGAGACGGGTTGAAGGAGATCATGATTCTGGATAGCCAGAGTAATACCCCATGGCTAAGACATATCAAGACATGGCTAAACAATATAGGATTACAGCATTTTTGGGAGAACCCAGAGCAATTACCAGCAAACCCCAAAATAATCCTAAAAAGGGCCTTCTGGAGTTTTATGTTAAGTAAGACTGTAAACAATATGACCAATGGTACCTTGGTTGCAAGATTCCTAAACTTTAAGGATGAACCGCTCTACGAGACATTTATGGACGAGATAGAGCCGCCACTTGCCAAAACCTTGTTTTTAAAATTTCGGTATGGGAATTTATTAATTAAAACGACGTTGGCAAGATGGGCTAGGAATCGTGAACCAGAAGCTGCAGTATTGAATGAAACTTGTCTTATGTGTGACCTCAACCAGACCGAAAATGAACAGCATATTTTATTTTTTTGTCCCTTCTATCTGCAGGCCAGGAAGAAGTGGATTAAACCAATATGCCTACTTCTAGGTTTGAGGTCATGCTCGCAGGCTCTGAGAATCCTAACCACAAATACATCTCAGAACATAATATTTAGTGTTAGTAGATTTTTACTTTCTATCTTTTATCAAAGGAAAAAAATAGGGCTACAATTGTAACTGAACTGATTGCTTGAGAATGACATGATGGTCTATTCCATGTTCTAAGAACTTATGTTTCCGCTCAATTTATCCTCCAACTTGTATTGTACTGTACTGTATTGTACTTTTTATGTACTGTGTTTTTGTAACTTAGTGATAACATGTTTTAATAACTTTTAATGAAATGCAATGTATTGTATAAACTGTCTTTTATGGCATTTTAGCCGAAATAAAGAATTTAAATGAAATGACATCCATCTTGTGCTCGGTAGATCGAGGCACAAGTAAGCAGAAAAACAAACGTGAAGAACACAAAAAGGGGGCAGGGTAGACACACCCTGACCACCTAGGCCTGCCCAGGTGGTCCCACAAGGACAAAAAAGGCCCACATTTTTCTTTTTAAAAAGCCTGGTCTGTTTTTTTAAACATTACCCCCCCCCCCGGGGGGACCAAATCGCGGGGACATAGTGATAAAGAAGTGTGGGGGGTCCCCAATCAGAGAGGAGTATAAAAGGGTGTGGCCTCATTACACCTCTCTGCAATGCAGCCCCCTGGTGCATCCTGGACATTCCAGGTTGGCAAGATGGCCCCCAGGGACCCCGCGTATCCAAGGGGAATTAGTTCCCCCTCTGCAAAAGCGCCCGGGGGCTGCGTTACAGAGAGGTGTAAATTAGGGTGTGGCCTCATTACACCTTTCTGCAATGCAGCCCCCTGGCGCATACTGGAGGTTCCAGGTGGGCTAGTTGGCCCCCAGGGACCCCTAGTATGCAAGGGGAATTAGTTCCCCCTCTGCAAACACGCCAGGGGGCTGCGTTGCAGAGAGGTGTACAAACATTTTTTATCAATTTATATTAAAAATTTGTAATGTAATTTAAAAAATAATATATCTAAAAGTAAAAAATGTATAATAATGTAGTAAATCAGTATAAAAAATATAACATTTATTACATTTAAAAATTGTCATTTACAAAGCATTGAAATTCACGGACAAAACCATAGGTTTCAGCCACGGAATAGTTAGGAATTACCATTTAAAAAACCTTTGAAATTAACTTAAAAAACCATAGGTTACAGCCACGTTATAGTTAGGAATTAGCATTTTAAAAACCTTTGAAATTCACTGAAAAAACCATAGGTTTCACACCAATTATAGTTAGCTGGGTTTTTTACTAATACAAAACATCACGCGCCCGCAATGCACTGCTGATGACGTCACATATTACATCACTCATGACATGGTCAGTGACATCACTCATGACATCACTCATGACATCTCAAATGACATCCCAGTTGATTTTAAAGTGCATTTATTCCATCTCTCCCAACATGACGCGTTTAGACAGGGTCGCCCCTGTCTTGATCATATATAGATCTACACGCATTATTATCTACTGGCGGTCGCCAGTAGATAGTTATAGTTAGGACCTATTACCCATAGGAAATCTGCAACATTCTATTTGGAATAACTTTGTCGCTGATTGACGAATCTGCGCAAAATGTTCCACACTTTTGGCCAGCTCCGGTCTGCTCCTATCCTGAAAGTTTCACAATGATTCATTGAGCGGGGCCGAGAAAAAAGTGGTTCTCAAAACGCATTTTCCCCATGCAATTTCTCATAGGACATTTAGTCGCAGCTACAGCCCGGACTGCTGAACTGAATTACACCAAATTTGGCAAATAGGTAGTCCTTAGTTCAGACTCGTTCCTTTTGCTTATTTGGTGTAACTACGTTCAGTAGTTCCTGAGAAAATTACAGTTTAAACCATTTATATATCTATGGGCACGGTGGATCCGTGGATTCTGCGCACATTGTCATCGTACCATACGCGCACCCTCCCGATCACGCACTGAATGCTAATTGGCTGTCAAGTGGTTGTCAACATTCAAAACTAGAAACTGTTGACAACCATTTTATGCCGCGGTAGAAGCAAGGCTGAAGAAGTCTGTGAAATATTTGTGTAAAACGCAAAAAGGGTGCAGGGTACATACACTGTGACCCCCTAGGCTTGCTCAGGGGGTCCCAGAAGGACCCCTAAAGCCCCATAAATTGTGGGATGCATGTAGGAGCCGCACATTTTGCTGCTGAAAAAAAAATGAAGCGCAGGCTTCCGCGCTTTAAAGGTTATTAGCCCCAGGCATTTTTTAAAAAAATAGTGTGGGGGTCCCAATCCCCCTCAGACTGCCCGGGGGACCGCCACCCTGTAACTTAATATGAGCGGGGGCTCACGGGGCCCCCCTCCGCTGCCCCGGGGACCGCCCCCCGGGGCTTATTTAAAAAGGGTAGGGGGCTCTTAGGCCCCCAGCCCCGGGGAACGCCACCCTCCGGGGCTTCAAAACATCAATTGTGTCACGATGGTCTCGCTCCTCAGGATCAGACTGGTGCTTAAAGGGGTCCACCTCTTGACATGACCATTCTCTGATAATATATATATACAGAACATGGAGCAATCAAGCGAGGGAAAAGGTTAGGAATGGAACAGCGGTGGAAAGGGGACACCTGTAACAACAAAAGCAAAACATTAACAGGACATGAAATGCTCGCTACACTCATACAATTCTCGCTACAGGTTAAATGCATACCATTAAGGACAGAGATACTCAGGAACCCCTTTCCTCTCTATCAATGGCAAGATGCTTCTCTCACCTCAGATATCATTTGAACTGTAAACCAAAACAGACCAATTATTCATTCAGTTAACACAACCAACCCTCATATTATGTTTGTTGTTGATCTGCAGACCCACCCTATTGAAATCACCCAAAACGGAGAAAAACAGCCATGCCCAGAACCAACTAGAAATCCCACGGTTTTCAGAATTCATGGAGGAAGCAAGGCTGAGTCAAAAGAACCAAAGAACTGCCATTCCGAACAATAATCCTGAAGGTATAGCAGAGTCTAAGATAGGAAAGAATCCTGAATTTACCAAAGCAAACAAAAAAGTTTCTAACTTAAACTTTTCTCCGCAAAGTAAAAACTTCACCAGGTTTTCTGGAAACCAAAATAATTCCCACTCAGCCGAGCGGAAAGTAGATAGATGGCAGATAACTTCCTGAGCCCAGGGAAATGCTGCCCAAAGGTCTCCCACCCTCAGCCGAGCAGAACACTAATCTCATTTTCTTCACGTCTCAAGGAGAACGCTAATCCCCAGTATGAATTCTGTCCGCTCCCACAGGTACTCTGAACAAACTAGAATCACGTATGTCGCACCCTGACTAAATACTCATGGTTCCACCCACACGGCCTTCTGGGATATGTAGTTTGATCTGTGTCCACATCGTCATGTAGGCACAAAACGTCAGGTCCTGACAAATTGAGGGGGGCTCTGAGGTCCCCCGGGGACCGTCACCCCCGCGGCTTTTTGAAAGTGTGGGAGGGGGCCCCCCTCCTGGAGCCTAAGATGGCCCTGGGGACCACCACCCCCCCAGGGCTGCCTCCTGCAGTGTGCCAGGGTGCCCACCCCGGGACACTGCCATTTGCAATGTCAGGGCGGGAGCCTCGTGGCTCCCACCCTGTCATTGCAAACTGCTTTCATATTTGGAAGAGAGAGCAGGAAATCTGCTCTCACTCCAAATAGGAAAGCAGATTGCTCTTCCTCAGGGGGAGCAGCATGTTAGCTGCTCTCCCTAAAGAAAAGCAATGCCGGCTCCCGAAGAACGCAGGGAGCCGGCTGGGACTGTGGGGGCATTGGGGCTCCCCCCACTGTCCCCAACGTATTATATAAGCCCCAGGGGATAGGGGCAATTTTTTTTTTACAGTAAAATTAGGAGTTGCGCACCCAGCGCGGCGCTCAGTGCGGGCCCATGTGTGCACGCGTTGGATGCATGGCTTCTAACCCGTAGTGTGCGCGGCTCCAGGGGGTGTGGTGCACGACTTGCACGCGTTCGCTGCACGATTTTGGCACGTTGAGTGCGCGACTCCTAGCCAAAAAACAAATAATATTTTTCAAATATACCTCAAGCTTATGTGTTTAGTTGTTAGGTGGCTCTAAAAAGAGTCCTTGTTTTTTTTGAGAGATTTTAGTACCTACAAGTAAGTACCGATACAGAGTCTAAAGTTCAAGAGGAAGACTCTGTTCCCCTCATCTGTAAAATGTACACCATCTCTCCTATAGATGCCATGCATATTGAAACTCAGATTGTCGTGGTGAATGGACCCCATTCTATAGTCTCGGAGAAAAGCAGAAACAGATTTATTCACATGTTTCCTAGCTTTCTCAATCTGTGGACAAAATTGATTGGACCAGTTCCATTTCTGCGTTTGCCATATGTTAGAATAGACAAAGGCAGTTTGGAGGAAAGTGACATCAATTCTCCAAAGGTGTCCTTCATAGGCATTTCAAGACCTACCGCAGTCAAAGTGCCTAGGTCATTGCCACCACAGTGTACAATTATGAGGGCAGGGTGTTGGAGATGCAAAAAGGATTTCACCAATGGCATCAATTGGTGCCACTTTAACCCTCTCTGTCCAATCCATTTAATGTCTACATTTGGTAAACCTAGGTCTTTGTGATTTCCTTTATGTTCTGCATACCTTTGGCTCCAGAAAATATAGCTGTGTCCCACAATCCACACTCTAAGCATCTTGAAGGAAAGTCTGGATGCACTCAGATGGTCTCTGTAAATGAAGAGGCAGTTTAAAAACTAAGATTTTTCTAAAATGGTGGATAACATGCAGTGTTGAAAAAAGAAAAGACATCATTGGTTGTTTGACAACATTCTACACTGAAACCTAGGGTGCATGTTTCTGTTTTATTAAAAGCATGATTCTTATTGGTTAACAAAAAGTGATTGAAAAGAACATTACATAGGATAAGCTGGTATATTGAGAAGTCAAGCACACTTGCTGTTTTAATTAGCAAAATTGTGTGATGAACTTTTGACCTGTGTGCTCAGATAAGTGTTCCATGAAGTGTTTCTATGGTAACAGGCAGAAGGCAGAATGGGGGTAGCGTTGAAATTGATGTAATTTGGAAAGGATTGAAATGCGTAACCAATAGAAATGTGTCTTTGCTTTTGAATTAATGAGGGAAGCAATGTGATTTGATGTGAAGGTGTATATGTGTTCAAAATGAGAGGGAAACTGTTCCATTCTTTGGTTCTGGTGAGAGGTATTCAAAACAGAGATTATGTATAGGAAAATCTGCTGTGTGATTGATATACTTCTTATTCTACGAAACAATTTGAAAGGTAAGGTATTAATTTGTGAGGGAATGTATGTGGTGCATTTTGATTTTAATCAGACTAATGTGTTTGTCCTGCTAAAGTGTAGGGAATACTTTTTTCTCTAGAATTTTATTGTGAGGTGTGTGTGCATTTAAAAAGTCTTCTGAGATAAGCATTTGTGTATTGTATGTGCTTGCAGACAGATAACTATGCTGTTCTCATGTTTTAGTAAAATTAGAAACCAGTTATTATTAGCAAAAATCACTCAAGTTTCTACATTAAAATGAAGTACTCATTCTAGACTATGAAATGTGTTTAGGTAAAATGCAACAGATAGTGTTATTTGTCTAGAATCACACAGTGAGTTTTGTGTGCATTTAGGTATCATTCTGATAGAAGCTCCCTATAATAATGTATAGTAGACAATTTTGTGTGATGTGTAGAGTCACCTAAAGTCTTGTGGAGTGGTAAATGTGTTTTGGTAAAATGCAAGGGATAGAGTTGCTTGAGTAGAATCAGACAGTGAGTGTGTGCATTTAGGAATCACTCTGAGAGAAACATTTTGGTAGTTCATGTGTTTCCTGTAATGATTAAAAACGTATTGTGTTCTCACATTTTGGTAGAATTAGAAAATAGTTATTGGTTATGTGTTTCCAAAATAAGTTTAGCTTAAATAGTAAAATGCAGTTCTGAAATATATGGAATGCATGCTTGATGTTTTTGCAGACAAATAAGTAAATGTAGTTTTGCAGTGATACTACCCCCAGTATGATTTCCTACACTATATAAACACCACTGCACTACCGTAAATGCTTAATCTACCTCCAGCACGACCACCTACACTACTCATTCACCACTTTACTACTCTAAACCTTAAATCTACCCCAGCACAACCTCCTACAGTATCCAAACACCACTTTATTTCCTAGAACACTACCCTACCATGACCCCCTACACTACATAAACACCACTGCACTACCTTAAACCCTAGAATGCTATATCTAGCATGATCCCCTACAGTACATAAACAATACTGCCCTATGCTAGAACACTACCCCAGCATGACTCCCTATACTACCTAAACACCATTTCACTACCCTAAAGCTTAAATATATCACAGCAGGAATCCTTACACTACCCAAACACCACTATACTACCCCACTACTGCATTCATAAGAAATATAGTTATTTGTCTAGAATCACATTGTGAGTCAGTGTTCATTTGGGGAAATTGAGAGACAATGATTTGGTGGGTTTATGTATTTGCAGACATATAAATACATGTACTCTTGCAGTGACACTATCTCTAGCATGATTCCCTACACTACACAAAGACCAATACACTACCCTAAACCCTTAATCTACCTCTAGAATGATCACCTACACTACCCATTCACTACTGCAGTACCCTAAACCATAAAACACTACTCCAGCACGACTGCCTACACTACTCAAATACCATTGCACTACCCAAAACCTTAAATATACCCCAGCATAACCTCCCACACTAACCAAATACCACCTTATTTCTTAGAACACTACCCTACCTTAACCTCATACACTACACAAACACCACTGCACTACCTTAAATCCTAAAATGCTATCCCTAGCATGATCCCCTACAGTACATAAACACCACTGCACTATGCTAGAAAACTACCCCAGCATGACTCCCTATAATACCTAAACACCATTTCACTACCCTAAAGCTTAAATCTATCACAAGCTCAGCAGGACTCCTTACACTAACCAAACCCCACTATACCACCCTACTACTGCATTTATAAGAAATATTGTTATTTGTCTAGAATCACACTGTGAGTCAGTGTCCAATTGGGGAAATTGAGAGACAATGATTTGGTTGGTTTACGTGTTTGCAGACCACATAAATACAGGTACTCTTACAGTGACACTATCCCTAGCATGATTCCCTACACTACACAAATTGCAGTGCACTACACTAAACTGTTAATCTACCTCCAGCACGATCACCTACACTATGTTCACTACTGCAGTACCCTAAACCCTAAAACACTACTCCAGCATGACTGTCTACCCTACCCAAACACCACTGCACTTTCCTAAACCTTAAATCTAACACCACTGCACTACTGTAAACCCTTAATCTACCTCCAACACGATCAACTACACTACCCATTTACCACTTTAATACCCTAAACCTTAAATCTTACTCAGCACAACCTCCTACACTATCCAAACACCACTTTATTTCCTAGAACACTGCCCTACCATGACCCCCTACACTACATAAACACCACTGCACTACCTTAAACCCTAAAACGCTATCCCTAGCATGATCCCCTACAGTACATAAACACCACTGTACTATGGTAGAACACTACCCCAGCACGACCCCCTATTCTACCTAAATACCCTTTCTCTACCCTAAAGCTTACCTCTACCTCAGCAGGACTCCTTACACTACCCATAACACCACTATACTACCCTACTACTGCATTTATAAGAAATATTGTTATTTGTCTAGAATCACACTGTGAGTCAGTGTTCATTTGGGGAAATTGAGAGGCAATGATTTGGTTGGTTTATGTGTTTGCAGACATATAAATACATTTACTCTTGCAGGGACACTATCCCTAGCACGATTCCCTATACTACACAAAGAGCAGTGCACTACTCTAAACCCTTAATCTAGCTTCAGCACGATCACTTACACTACCCATTCACTACTGCAGTACCCTAAACCCTAAAACACTACTCTAGCACAACTTCCTACACTATTCAAACACTATTGCACTACCCTAAACCTTAAATATCTCCCAGTACAACCTCCTACACTACACAAACACCACTGTACTTTCCTAGAATGCTACCCTATCACTACCCCCTACACTACACAAACACCACTGCACTACCTTGTACCCTAAAACACTATCCCTAGTATGACAGTACCCCAGCATGACTCCCTACACTAGCTACAAACAATTTCACTTACCTAAAGCTGAAATCTATCACAGCAGGACTCTTTACACTACCCAAACACCACTATACTACCCTACTACTGCATTTATAGAAATATTGTTATTTTTCTAGAATCACACTGTGAGTCAGTGTTCATTTGGGGAAATTGAGAGGCAATGATTTGGTTGGTTTATGTGTTTATATACATACAAGTACTCTTGCAGTGACACTATCCCTAGCATGATTCCCTACACTACACAAAGACCAATGCACTACCCTCAATCTTTAGTCTACCTCCAGGACGACCCCCTACACTACCCATTCACCACTTTACAACCCTAAACCTTAAATCTACCCCAACACATCCTCCTACACTATCCAAACACCACTTTATTTCCTAGAATACTATCCTACCATGACCCCCTACACTACATAAACACCACTGAACTACCTTAAACCCTAAAACTCTATTCCTAGCATGATCCCCTACAGTACATAAACACCACTGCACTATGCTAGAACACTATCCCAGCATGACTCCCTGTGCTACCTAAACACCGTTTCACTACCCTAAAGCTTAAATCTATCACAGCAGGACTCCTTACACTACCCAAACACCACTATTCTACCCTACTACTGCATTTATAAGACATATTGTTATTTGTCTAGAAGCACACTGTGAGTCAGTGTTCATTTGGGGAAATTGAGAGACACTGATTTGGTTGGTTTTATTTGTTTTCAGACATATAAATACATGTACTCTTGCAGAGACACTATCCCTAGTTTGATTCCCTACACTACACAAAGAGCAGTGCACTACCCTAAACCCTTAATCTATCTCCAGTATGTACACCTACACTACCCAGCCACTACTGCAGTACCCTAAACCCTAAAACACTACTCCAGCAAGACTGCCTACACTACTCAAACACCACTGCACTACCCTAAACCTTAAATCTACCCCAGTACAACCTCCTACACTACCCAAACACCACTGCACTACTGTAAATCCTTAATCTACCTCCTGCACGACCACCCGCACTACCCATTCACCACTTTACTATCCTAAACCTTAAATCTACCCCAGCACAACCCCTACACTACACAAAGATCACTGCACAACTTTAAACCACAAAACACTATCCCTAGCATGATCCCCTACAGTACATAAATACCACTACACTATGCTAGAACACTACCCCAGCATGACTCCCTATACTATCTAAACACCATTTTACTACCCTAAAGCTTAAATCTATCACAGCAGGACCCCTTACACTACCCATGCACCACTATACTATCCTACTACTGGATTTCTTAAAAATATTGTTATTTGTTTAGAATCACACTGTGAGTCAGGGTCCATTTGGGGAAATTGAGAGACAATGAATTGGTTGCTTTATGTGTTTGCAAACATATAAATACATGTACTCTTGCAGGGACACTATCCCTAGAACGATTCCCTATACTTCACAAAGAGCAGTATACTACTCTAAACCCATAATCTAAGTTCAGAACGATCACTTACACTACCCATTCACTACTGCAGTACCCTAAACCCTAAAACACTACTCCAGCACAACTTCCTACACTATTCAAACACTATTGCACTACCCTAAACCCTAAATGTCTCCCAGTACAACCTCCTACACTACACAAACACCAGTGTACTTTCCTAGAACAGTACCCTATCACTACACCTACACTACACAAACACCACTGCACTACCTTAAACCCTAAAACACTATCCCTAGCATGACAGCATAACTCCCTACACTAGCTACACACCATTTCACTACCCTAAAGCTTAAAACTATCACAGCAGGACTCCTTACACTACCTAAACACCATTATACTACCCTACCACTGCATTTATAAGAAATATTGTTATTTGTCTAGAATCACACTGTGAGTCAGTGTCCATTTGGGGAAATTGAGAGACAATGATTTAGTTGGTTTATGTGTTTGCAGATATATACATACATGTACTCTTCATGTGACACTATCCCTAGCATGATTCCCTACACTACGCAAAGACCAGTGCACTACCTTCAATCCCTAATCTACCTACAGCACGACCACCTACACTACCCATTCACCACTTTACTAACCTAAACCTTAAATCTATCCCAGCACAACCTCCTACACTATCCAAACACCACTTTATTTCCTAGAACACTACCCTACCATGACCCCCTACACTACATAAACACCACTGAACTACTATAAACCCTAAAACGCTATTCCTAGCATGGTCCCCTACAGTACATAAACACCACTGCACGATGCTAGAACACTATCCCAGCATGACTCCCTATACTACCTAAACGCCATTTCACTACCCTAAGGCTTAAATCTATCACAGCAGGACTCCTTACACTACTCAAACACCACTATTCTACCCTACTACTGCATTTATAAGAAATATTGTTATTTGTCTAGAATCACACCGTGAGTCAGTGTTCATTTGGGGAAATTGAGAGACAATGATTTGGTTGGTTTATGTCTTTGCAGACATATAAATACATGTACTCTTGCAGTGACACTATCCCTAGATTGATTCCCTACACTACACAAAGAGCAGTGCACTACCCTAAACCCTTAATCAACCTCCAGCACGTACACCTATACTACCCATTCACTACTGCAGTACCCTAAACCCTAAAACACTACTCCAGCACAACTGCCTACACTACTCAAACACCACTGCCCTACCCTAAACCTTAAATCTACCCCAGCACAACCTCCTACACTACCCAAACACCACTGCACTACTGTAAATCCGTAATCTACCTCCAACACGACCACCCACACTACCCATTCACCACTTTACTATCCTAAACCTTAAATCTACCCCAGCACTACCTCCTACACTACCCAAACACCATTTTATTTCCTAGAACTTTACCCTACCACAACCCCCTACACTACACAAGCACCACTGCACTACCTTAAACCCTAAAATGATATCCCTAGCATGATCCCCTACAGTACATAAACACCACTGCACTATGCTAGAACACTACCCCAGCATGACTCCCTATACTATCTAAACACCATTTCACTACCCTAAAGCTTAAATCTATCACAGCAGGACCTTTCACACTACCTAAGCACCACTATACTATCCTACTACTGTATTTATAAGAAATATTGTTATTCGTCTAGAATCAAAGTGTGAGTCATTGTCCATTTGGGGAAACTGAGAGACAATGATTTGGTTGGTTTATGTGTTTGCAGACATATAAATACATGTACTCTTGCAGTGACACTATCCCTTGCACAATTCCCTACACTACACAAAAACCAGTGCACTACCCTAAACCCTTAATATACCTCCAGCACGACCTACTACACTACTCAAACACCACTGTACTACCCTAGAACAGTAGTCCACAATGACAACGACTCTAAATCTGTACTGTTGGTAAACGATAGTGACTGTTTATGTACCATGTAATAGTCTATTTACTAAAGTAAAAACGAACCAATTATGAATTCACTCAGTGTCTCTCCTTATAGTATTTTGATCATTTTCTCAATATGCATGTACTAAGCATGGGCGAATTTTGCGAATTCGCGATCTGCGAATTTGCGGATTTGCGAATTCGTGATCCGCAAAATTCGCGAATTTGTGCGAATTTGCGGATTTTTGCTCTGGTTCACGGCTGCACCCTCTGGTTCATCACAGCACCTCTGGTTCACCACTGGTTCACCACTGCCGCCCTCTGGTTAACCACTGTCACCCTCTGGTTCAGCAATGCCACCCTCTGGTTCACCACTGCCACCCTCTTGTTCACCCCTGCCACTCTCTGGTTCACCACTGCCACCCTCTGGTTCACCACTGCACCTCTGGTTCACCACTGCCACCCTTTGGTTGAGCACTGCCACCCTCTGGTTCACCACTGCCACCCTCTGGTTCACCCCTGCCACCCTCTGGTTCACCCCCGCCACCCACTGGTTCACCCCTGCCACCCTCTGGTTCACCACTGCCACCCTCTGGTTCAGCACTGTCACTCTCTGGTTCACCCCTGCCACCCTCTGGGTCAGCACTGTCACCCTCTGGTTTACCACTGCCACCCTCTGGTTCATGACTGCCACCCTATGGTTCACAGCTGACACCCTCTGGTTCATCACAGCACCTCTGGTTCACCACTGCCACCCTCTGGTTAACCACTGTCACCCTCTGGTTCAGCACTGCCACCCTCTGGTTCACCACTGCCACCCTCTGGTTCACCCCTGCCACCCTCTGGTTCACCACTGCCACCCTCTGGTTCATCACAGCACCCTCTGGTTCGCCCCTGCCACCATCTGGTTCAGCACTGTCCCCCTCTGGTTCACCACTGCCACCCTCTGGTTCACGACTGCCACCCTCTATTTCATCACAGCACCTCTGGTTCACCACTGCCACCCTCTGGTTAACCACTGTCACTCTCTGGTTCACCACTGCCACCCTCTGATTCACCAATGTCACCCTCTGGTTCCCCACTGCCACCCTCTGGTTCACCCCTGCCACCATCTGGTTCATCACTGCCACCCTCTGGTTCACCCCTGCCACCCTCTGGTTCAGCACTGCTTCCCTCTGGTTCAGCACTGTTACCCTCTGGTTTACCCCTGCCACCCTCTGGTTCACCCCTGCCACCCTCAGGTTCAGCACTGCCACCCTCTGGTTCAGCACTGTCACCCTCTGGTTTACCCCTGCCACCCTCTGGTTCATCACTGTCACCCTCTGGTTCATCACTGCCACCCTCTGGTCCACCACTGCCACCCTCTACGAGACCTTTTGTGACGCAGCGGCAGCACAAAAGATGCGCCATGGTGCTGGGTATTAACAACGTGACGCATCTCTCTGTGAGATGTGTCACGTTGTAAAGCCCTGTGCCATCAGGAGGCGTTCCGACTCAGCCTCCTAAAAGTGACTGAGTGAAATCTACAAGATTTCACTCAGTCACTTTTAGGCCAATGCTGCGTCAAAACCCTGCGCCTGCTTGAATCAGGCGCAAGGCTTGATGCAGCATTGGGGAGATAGGGCCCACCCAGAGCATTGCTGGAGCTGCGTTGCAAGCGCGACACAGCTCCAGCAATGCGCTGCTTTTACGGCACAGATGCGTGACGTATCTGTGCCATTTTTGCCACATGGTGCGCCACATTGTAAATGGGGCGCATCATGGGTGGCGGAGCAGCGGCGCACAATAACTGGCGCATCCCTGGGGATGCGCCAGTTATTGTAAATCGGCCCCTATACATTTAGCCAACGAGGGAGCACTTACTGATTAGACAGTAGAAAGTACTCCAGTTGAGTAGAGGTATTGCACAAAAAGGTGGCATCTTCGTGGACAAACATGCAGTGCGGGATTCATTCTGCCCCCTGTTAGACTCGTTTTTTGTGCCCTTCTGCCCTCTGTTAGACTCGTTTTTCCCTTGTTTTTCGGCCCTTCTGTCCTCTGTTAGACTGTTTTTTTGTGCCCTTCTGCCCTCTGTTAGACTTGTTTCTCCCTTGCTTTTCTGCCCTTCTGCCCTTTGTTAGACTGCTTTTTGTGCCTTTCTGCCGTCTGCATCACCACATCATCACTCAGCGCTACCCCAGCATCACTCAGCTCCACCACAGCACCACTCAGCATCACTCAGCACCACCACAGCATCATTCAACACCACAACAGCACCACTCAGCACCACCCCAGCATCACTCAGCACCATCCCAGTATCACTCAGCACCACCACAGCACCACTCAGCATCACCACAGCACTACTCAGCACCACCACAGCACCACTCAGCGCCACTCCAGCATCAATCTGCGCAACCATTCAACAACTGGTTCAAATATGTTCTCTCAATGTTTCAAACTTTATTACAAATGTCACAAAAAGATGTTAATATTTCACTTCTGTTCTTGGATTTTCGTCACAATAAAATACACTGAACATACACTTTTATTTAAGTATTAATTATTTAAAAAAATTAAAAGCCATTGTAATTTGTAATATCAATACAGCTAAGTCACGTAAATACAAAACATGCGAGACCTATTGCATTGCAAATGCTTGTTTGTACTTTGTCATCTACGAGATCTTTGCAATGTTTCAAAAGAGAGAAAGAGAGAGAGAGATAGAGAGAGAGAAAGGGAGGGAGAGAGAGAGTGAAAGAAAGAAAGAAAGAAAGAACGAACGAAAGAAAGAAAGAAAGAAAAAAGAAAGAGAGAGAGAAAGAAAGAAAGAGAGAGACAGACAGAGAAAGAGCAAGAAAGTGAAAGTGAAAGGGAGAGAAAGGGAAAGAGAGGGAGAGAAAGAGAGAGTAAGAAAGAGAGGGCGGAGAAAGAAAGAAAGAAAGAAAGAAAGAAAGAAAGAAAGAAAGAAAGAAAGAATGAAAGAAAGGAAAGAAAGAAAGAAACAAACAAACAAACAGGGAGAGAGAGAATGAGAGAGAAAGAAAGAGAGAGACAGCAAAAGAGCAAGAAAGTGAAAGAGAGAAAGAGAGGGAGAAGAGAAAGAGACAGAGAAAGAGCAAGAAAGTAAATGAGAGAGAGAAAGAGAGAGAGACATGCAAAGAGAGAGAGAAAGAAAGAAAGACACACAGAGAGGGAGAGAGAGAGAGAGGATGAGAGAGAGAAAGAGAAAGAGAGAGAGAAAGAGGGAGAGTGAGAGAGAAAGAAAGAGAGAGAAAGAGAGAGCGAGAAAGAGAGGATGTGAGAGAGAGAAAGAAAGAGAGAGAGATAGAGAGAAAGAGAGAGAACAACGGATAAAGAAAGAGATAAGCAGAGAAAGAGGAAGAACTTGAAAGAGAGAGAGAAAGAGATAAATAGAGCAGGAAATGAGAAGGAGAGAGAGATAGATAGAAAGAGAGAGAAAGAGAGGGAGAGAGAGAGGGAGAGAGAGAACGAGAGAAAGAAAGAGAGGCCGGATCTCTGAAGGGCCAGATTCCTGAGTTGCCCCTACAGAACATACAGCAATTTATTTTTAGCAAAATGCATATGAAAATTGTCCTGTAAAGGTCTTTTTTAGTTTAACCCCTCCTGACAACTCAAAATGGGTGTATTTGCCATCCTCTCCCTTCTTCCTGTTTTTTATATCTGTAAGTGCTTCCTGATGAGGTTTAATTCCTTGGACAGGTGCCTCGTTGCCTACTTGTAACTATTCTCTGACCCTGCTTCAAGGGTCAGAGCAGTGTCAGAGAATAGTTGCAAGTAGGCAACGAGGCAGGAAGCAATTAGCAGCAGGCGCCCAAATTGAAGTTAATTTCTTTGTAAGCCTTTTGTAAAAGGTTACAAAGAAATTAGGTTCAACTTTTGCACCTGCTGCTGTAACCCTTGCTTGGCTGAAAATTCGTCCCCGCTGATTCGCGGATTTTACCGCGATTTCGCGAGATTCGCGGATCGCGAAATCGCGGAAAATCCGCGAATTCGCCCGCGAAATGGATTTTACGCCCCATAAAGTCCTTCAGGTTTTAGTTTTATGGAGTGCTTCAAAGTGGTATGTACTACACAGTTGTGCTTCAGGCCTAACATTTCTTACTTAGAATTTATATGGAATGTGTTTGTATAGTAATAAAAAAAGTATAATTTTAAAGTTATTAATACATATTTATTAATGATTATTTTTTACAGATACTGTTTATCATCATTAAAAAAAAGTTATCATGCCAGAGAAAAAAAGAAGACGAAAAGCTCAGAAGAAGGATACTAACTTGAAAGAGAGTCAACCACAAGTATTGGAAGACCAACATAATGTGTCTAAAAAGAGAAAAATTTCTGGTAAGACCACAAAGGATTTCATAAAAAAATATTACTAGATTCAGCAAAAAAATATGAAATGTTGAAAGCAGAAAAAATGTTTAAAACACAGTAAAAAGTGCAAAGATTAGGAAAGGAAGAAAAGGCAATGTACATAGAAAGGATACAACTTATAGTAAAAGAAGAGAAAATCAATATAAAGAAATGCGGAAAAAAATATTTTACAGCAGAGTAGTCCATAATTTACTGAAACATACAAAGAAATGTAGAAAGAGAACACTATTTCATAAAAAGAAGAAGCCTATTGAATCCATTTTTAAAAAGGCTTTTGAAGTAAAGAGGAGATTATTCATTTTAGTATTAAAGAGAATTCGATCACTAGATAAACCAATCCATTTCATGAAGGCCAAAAGTAAGAGGAAAAGAGTAATTAACAAAAGTAATTTTTGTGATATTTTTTCCAGGCAATAGATTCACAGTTCAAGTTCTGAGCCTTTTATTAATGAAAAGAGTTATTTACGGATCAATAATTTGTTGCAATTGACACCAGTGGTCTAGCTTATGAGGTTAGAGATAGTTGTCCAATTGAGAAAGAGCAAATGGTTCCTAGAAATGCAGAAGAAGAGATAGCTTATGAAGTTCTAGGCAGACGTCCTAAAGCCCCAGTGTACACTTGGGATTGTAGTATTATTTGTAGTGTACAACAAGAATCTATTGATAAATTACGCAATTTCTTACAAGAATATTGTAAAAAAAGTATTAAACAAAAGATTAAGGTGTTGCAAGGACTAGAACTTTGCAGAGTGACAAAACATACTGGTTTGCAAGGTCATTCTTTGGCTTGTCTTTCTAGGAAAGTATGTCAAAGTGTTTTTCACCATTTCAGGATGTTGACAGTGCATCATACTCAAATGCGGAAGTTAGTGAGAAGATTGTATTATGCAAAAAGTCCAGCACTAAAGTTAAATGAGTTGAACAGTGCTCTTTTGCGAGGGTCAGTATCAGATGTGAAAAAGGTTTGTGATGATATAGAGTTTTGTTACTTTGGTCCTGAAAAACAGAGTGAAGAAACTCAGACATCAATAGAAGAAAATGTTGTAGAGAATGTTGAACATAGTTGTACAAAAAATTTTGAACATGAAATTGCAAAGTTTAAGGTGATTTCAGGTGAAAGGCCAAATTTTTCTTGTATTTGCTGTTGCCAAACTCACTACAAAAATCAGACTAGGAGTGTTGATCTGTATTTAAAAAGTGAAAAAGAAAATATTGATATGTGGAAAGAATTTGCAACTTATTTGTTGGTAGAGAATTGTTTTGATTTGGGTTCTGATCAACGTATTTGTAAATATTGTTATAACAAATTAGATGAGAATAAAATGCCCGCTAGAGCTGTTTATAATAATCTAGAGACGATTGCTATTCCTCCAGAATTGATAGATTTAAACACCAATGAGTCTCTTCCTATTCAATGTTTGCACCGTTTCAGGGTATTGTTCGTAGGAACCCTAAAACAGGTAAATTGCCTCCTTCAGATATACAAAGAGGATTAAAAGGAAGAGTTGTTTATTTACCATTTGATTTAAAGAAAAATATTGAAACTATTGGTGTAGAGAGTGTATAAAGTGAACCACTAGTTATTCTTGTTAATGGTGTGCCAACTAAGAATAAGAAAATCTGGCAGGAGTTAGTGGATGTTAGGAAAGTGCAAAAGGCAACATTGTATTTGATAAAGAACAATACATACTATAAGGATGTTTATATGGGAGAAGAAGAAATAGTTTTAGCAGAAGATACTGGTACGTCAAGTGGACAAATTGAAAAAGTGGATATGTTAAGATGTGAAAAAATCTATGAACATTACAGTGTGCATCCACTTCATTCAAAATAAGTGATGGTGAACACTATTGTTCCAAATGAAAAAAGCAAAGGGAACTCCCATGAGTGTAAGGGAAGAGAGCTTGGAAGCTCGTTGTTTTCCACAGTTGTTCCCAATAGGAAAAGGAGGACGATATGATGAACGTCCTGTGCAGATTCCTGCATCTGAATATCGGACAACAAGATTATATGCAGGAGATCCAAGATTTCAACAATGTATCCCTTATATATTTCATCTTTTGTTTGAAAGTGACTTGTCTGGACTTTCATATGCAGTGAATCATATTCTAAAAATGGGAATACATCTGCGAAATGTATCTGCAAAAGTTTTTATGGATAAAGTGCACCAGAAAGATGATCATCTAGAATCTCAGCTCATTAATTTAATGGCATGTCAGTGTGGGACTTATTATTCATAATACCGTCATCATGGAGAACTGAAATGTATGCTACGGAACTTAGGAACTCCAACATGGTTCCTTACCCTAAGCTGTGCTGAGTACGCTTGGGATGATTTGCTAGAATTTCTTCGAGAGGCAAATTCCAATATAAAAAATATTGAATACAAGATACCTGGAGAATTGTGCTCTTTGGATCCTGTTAATGTAAGCAGGTATTTCAATCATAGATTTGTCTTTTATCTGCAATAAAAAAAAATCCTCCTCTTGGAGAAGTTGTGGATTTCTTTTGGAGAAAGGAGTATCAAGCAAGAGGTGCTCTTCATATACATATGCTGTTATGGATTAAGGATGCTCCCAAATTTAGAACAAATGCAAATGATACTGTTTTGAGTTTTATTGAACAATATGCAGCATGTGATGTACCCAAAAGCACAGAAGAAAACAACTTAAAAGCACAAGTGTTACAATTCCAAAGCCACCGATGTGGAAAATACTGTCGACAAAAGTACAAATCTAAGGACAAGTTCTACACCAAATGTCGTTTTGCATTTCCACGTCCTGTAATGGCCAAAGGAAGAGTGAACAGTTTTATATCATCTTTGCGACATACTATCACAAGAAAGTCTCCAAAAAATACCTACAACTTAAGAAGAAATGAAGAGTCAAAATACATAAATGACTACAACCCAGTCATTTTGTCCATGTGAAATGCTAATCAATCATTCAGAAAGCGCTACTTACCCGTGAGGGTTCAAGGAGCTGAGGGGAGGGGGTGCTGCTACTGCTCGAAGAGCCAGGTCTTGAGGAGTCTTCTGAAGGCGAGTAGGTCTTGAGTCTGATGTAGGTGGGTAGGGAGGGTGTTCCAGGTCTTGGCGGCAGGGTAGGAGAAAGATCTGCCGCTGGCGGTTGTTCGGTGGATGCGGGGGACATCAGCGAGTGTGAGGCTGGCGGAGCGGAGCTGGCAGGTCGAGGTGTAGAAGTTTAGTCTGCTGTTCAGGTAGGCTGGTCCGGCGTTGTGGAGTGCTTTGTGTGCGTGGGTGAGGAGCTTGAAGGTGAGCCTCTTGTCGACGGGGAGCCAGTGTAGGTCTCTCAGGTGTGGGGTGATGTGGCTGTGGTGGGGGACGTTGACGATCATTCGGGCAGAGGCGTTTTGGATGCGTTGTAGTCGTCGTAGGTGTTTGGCTGGGATTTCTGCGTAGAGTGCGTTGCCGTAGTACAGTCTGCTGCTGACACGGGCCTGTGTCACTGTTCTTCTTGTTTCGGTCGGGATACACTTGTAGATCCTGCGGAGCATGCCGAGGGTGTTGTAGCAGGAGGAGGAGACAGGGTTGACCTGTTTAGACATGGAGAGGGAGGAGTCGAGGATGAATCCTAGGTTACGTGCATGGTCGGTGGGTATCAGTGCTGTTCCCAGTGTGGTCGGCCACCAGGATTCGTCCCAGGCTGAGGGAGTGGGTCTGAGGATGAGTACCTCCGTCTTGTCCGAGTTCAGCTTCAGACGGCTGTTCTGCATCCAGTCGGCGACGGCCTTCATTCCCTCGTGGAGGTTGGTTTTGGTGGTGTGCGGGTCCTTGGTGAGGGAGAGGATGAGTTGGGTGTCGTGGGTGTAGGAGATGATGTTGAGGTTGTGTTGGTGGGCCACTTGTGCGAGGGGGGCCATGTAGATGTTGAACAGCGTTGGGCTGAGGGATGAGCCCTGGGGGACGTCACAGAGGATGTCGGTGGCCTCGGATCGGAAGGGCGGGAAGCGGACGCTCTGGGTTCTGCCACTGCGCAGCCGCTGCGCAGCCTCCATAACAGGTGAAAAGGGAGGGAGGAGCAGCTGGGAGGCGGGAGCGGGGTGTCCAATGGGGAACAGGGGGGTGGGGCCGCAGGGACACATCGGTGGGAACCAGAGAGCAGGAAACGGCGGCGGAAGGCTAACATGGTTATTCAATAAGTTGCGGACAATTCCATTGCTGTTGCTCGATATGTAACGTCCCATATTACAAAATCAGAAAAGACGGAATTGAAAGAAATGTGGGAAGAGATTTCTCATGAGAAGACTCTCAGTAAGAAATTATACAGTTTCAATTTGAAGATGTTATCCCATCGAGAAATTGGAGCATATGAATGCTCAGATCGGTAATCATCTGCAAGTCTATACTCCAAATCTAGAAGAATCCTTTATGTGAGTCTAGGTCTTGCAGCAATGCGAAAACGAGTATGAAATCTGTACAAGAAATTGAATATTTAGCAGCAAAAGATCCAGAAAGTACAGATATTTTGAAAACGAATATGTTAGACACATATTCCCCAAACAGAAGTCATCATATTGAGAACATGTGTCTCTATGAAGTGTTGCAAAACTACATTTTTAAACGGAATACTACAGAGAACATAAATGATGGAAAATATGGAGTCATTGGTTCTGAAGGATGTTTGGGGAAACAAACGAAAGGAAATTTGATTAATCACCGGAAGCTGAGTTGCGACACTGCTGATAAAGGGAATTTTACTATTTAGCCCTTTTACAACTATTCAAACCATGGCGGTCAGAACTGGAATTACTTGGAGATTTCCAGAGCTATGAAGATTCCTTTAATGCTAGTAAAGATACCATACAATGCAGTGCTTTTGCAAATTATGTGAAAATGTTGAACAATGAAATTGATCAAGAAGCTACAATTGCAGCTGAGATTGCTAGAGACAGTTCTCAAGACAGTCAAAGTTCTGCTGCGCTGAGTCAAGATCCACTAGGACAACCAATTGTTGAAAATGTAGCAGCAATGGCCATGAATGAGGTGGAAACAGCAATGCATCAAGCTCAAGAAGATGTAACTAACTTGGCAAACTTGGAAGAACAACTAAATGTTGAGCAAAAACAAATATATGAGCGAGTGAGACAACATATTGACCATGGATTACTTCATGAAAAGAAAGAGTGCTCATGCACGTAATTTCAACCTATCCGAATATACGTGAGTAGACAAGCTGGAACAGGAAAAAGTTTCTTAATTAAAGTAATCACCCGTTATCTACAGAAAACAACTGAGTCGCATTTGTCTTGTGTTGTCACTGCTCCAACTGGGTTGGCAGCACACAACATTAAAGGAATTACTTTACATCGTTTATTAATGCTACCTGTAAAGCATGAAAACAAATTGGAATACCAAAAGCTATCTTGAGAAGCTTGTTGTGAAGTTGCGAGAGTCTTGAAGAAAATGAAACTTCTCATTATTGATGAGGTAAGCATGGTATCTAACTTAATGCTTGCTTTTGTGCATTTAAGAATGCAGCAAATTCTTAAAACAGAGTAAGACGTGTTATTTGGAGGCAAACATGTCATTGTTTTTGGAGATCTACTGCAACTGACTCCTGTAAAAGGACAACCAGTATTTAAAACACTTGCGCATGAAGACACCAGAAAGTCTCTCGGTAGTGTTGGAAACATGAACTTTTGGTCATATTTTGAATACAAAGAACTCATTACAAATATGCGACAGGCAAATTATGTTGATTATGGAACTATTCTCCAAGATATAAGAATTGGACTACTGACTGAACATGGCAAACAAGCTTTGCAGACTCGATTACTTTCCAATTTGTTTCCAAATGAAAACGCAGTTCCAGAGAAAATATACAGAAAAATTGCAGAAAACAAATCTGTAATCTGCTTAATGCCAACAATGTGTGAGTGTTCTATATTCAACGAACAATTTTTGAAACTGGAAAATGAAGAAATAATAAAAATGGAAGCCATCGATATAATAGAGCATGAAGGAATTACTATTATTTTAACCGAAAAATTGAAGACAAAATTGGATTCTTTAGAAAAATCAATATCTAAAACTGCTGGTTTAGAAAAGAATCTATATGCATGTAGAAACTGTCGGATAATTTTAAGGCGTAATTTGGATGTAGAAAAAGATTTAGTTAATGGAGCAATCAACAAAGTTGTGGATTTCATTAATTATCAAAATAAAGATGGTATTGAATTCTTAAAGATTCAATTTGATCAGATTGAAAAAGTGAAACAAATTGGTTGTTGTTCTGTTTGTTTTTTTGCTTGTTAAAGATTTATTTGTCCGTAGAAAACAGTTTCCACTTTCTCTGGCATATGCAATGACTATTCACAAATCTCAAGGTTTAAGTGTTGACAGTGCTTTGGTGAACATTGGAAATACTGTGTTTTAAGAGGGTATGGCATATGTTGCTTTGTCGCGAGTCAGAGCATTATCTGGTTTGTCTTTGATTGATTTTGATGATACTAAGATTGCTGCAGATGCCAACTGTGTCAAAGAGTACAATAGGTTAAGAAGAACATATGCTCCTAATTTAGGTCAATATCCTTTATTTGAAAAGCGTGTTGTTGGTCAAACAAAAAATGTATGAGAATATCTGTACTGAAGGTGTAGAGAAGAAAAAAAAGATAATGTGATTGCAAGTAAAAAGAAAAAGGACACTGTTGAAGAGATTGTTGGTTATCAGTTTGAACATAGTTCTGTTGTCATCTGCTATGCTAATGTAGTGGTCAATGTTGGTTTTTTTCTTGAAGGTTTGCAACAGCAAATTATGGAGAATCGTGAAAAAAAATGTTGTTCCTTGTTGCATTCTGTTCATGAAAAATTGAGAACAGATACAAGTAAAATACAAAGCGTTTCTGATGTGCGTAATCTTTTGGTTGTATGTTCTGGTTCTACATAATTTACATAAAAATATCCAACAAGATGCTCAGGAATTTCTAATGTATATGCTTACTGTATTGGAAAATGAAGGTGTAGACATATAGAATATTTTTGGCCTTTGTTATAAATGGGAGCATCAATGTGAACATTGTATGTATACATGTAGCACTGATGTAGACACTGAAAGATTTCTATATTTGACATTACTGGACTGTAAATCAGTGTCTTTCAGTTAATTAGTTAAAGCTGCAAATCAAAACATGGTGGGTAGCCAATGCAAATCAGAAATGTTATCAACATTATTTATACAAAGATATGGAAAATATATAATTTTAATGATGCAACATTGTACAGCTGACGGAAGAAAATTGGACACTTTAATAAAACATTTTGTAGCTACACAACTATCAATATCAGGAAGGACTTTTGTACCAGTAGCAATAATTTTCCACGACGGTCCTTCAACAACATCTGGACATTACACTGCCTATCTAAAAAGTGAGAAAGGCTGGAGTCTTTGTAATGATGCTGAGTTGTTTTTCAAACATCTTTTGCCTTTCGAAATACCAAATTCCTACCTAATATTTTTAAAGCCAAAGTTTTAGGAAGATAATTCAGCCTCTGAGGAATTTATTATTATCATTTAATAGGATTACCATTGGACAATTTACATAAAATGACTTCAAAAATACAATTTGGCCTCAAGGAAAGGTATTTCTTTGAATTATGGACTTTTTGTTGCACAGTGTCTCGGTGTATAATTTTAACTGGCATCATTTATAAATTTAAGTTATAACATTTTCTTAGCAGTAATCATTTTATATATGTGTTATTTGTATTATCTAGTATTTTACTATAGATGGATTATTGTTTTTAAACAATCTAATTGATTTTTTTTTTTGCGTGCTGTTATGTGATGAGTACGATTGAAATCACTATTTCTAGTGAAATTCAATATATTCAGAGAACAGCAAAAAATGCAAAGAAATTAGTTTGTAAAATGTTAAAATTATGCTGTGCTCTTAAAAATGTATTATTACATGTTTATAACTATTTTTTCTTTTCTTTTACAGATCTTAATTTTAAGATATGGAATTTACCGCAATTAAATTATAAAAAAACAAGTGAATAAAATATGTAGCGTTTTTTAGGTGTATTACTGTTATGGTAAGTTTTAGCAAGTGCTAAAATGCACAATGGACTGTGTTTCCGCACAGTTGAAGAAAAGGAAGATGGATGGACTAGATTTGTGCAAGAAAATTCCAATGCAAACAGGTATGAATTAGGGGACAGTTTCAGAACACCTGTCTGCAAGATATATGGTATAGTACAGAATAGACTGATAGACTGATATGGTTGTTTTGCAGGTCTTGGCTCTTTCAGAATTAAAAGAAAGGAAACTCTTTAACTTAAACCACATCACTGAGTGTTTTTACACATGTCATATTAGGCCGCATCCCTTCCCTTCAGTAATATATAAAGATGTCCTATGAGTTCCCTAAAACGTAAGTGGTTGTAAATGTATCTTGTTCTCTGTTATCAGTACAGAAATGTACTCCTATAATGGAAAGGGGCGACCACTCGGTCCCCCCGAACGTATGGTAGGGGGCCCGGATCCCCCTGGGAAACCATTTTGGGTGGGGGCGTGTCTCGGCTGGTATGCCCGAAGCGGCGTAGCCGGGCGCGCCTTTTCCCGCCCAAGAAGGGTTGTCCTAGACACCTACACCGTTGGCCACGCCCCGTAGGCGTACCAGAGGAGGGTACACGCCCTCCCGAAGAGGAATAAAAGGAGCAACGATCCAAAGAAGCATCCTCTTGTTCCTGTGCTTGGAAGCTGCACCCTCTCGTTGCACGTGAGCCCTAGACGGAACAAGGAGCAATTTTGAGAACTTGTAATTTTTGTGTTTCTCTTCCAGGAGCCTTCTCTTCCAGCGACTTCGGACCTCCGGATCCAGGACCTCGTTGAGCAGCTAAGCAGCAAGGGTCGAGTATCCGACAACGATGCCTGGCAAGAGGGCCGGAAAGAAGGCAGGGACGGAGCAGATGCTCCGCATGCTGATGAAAGATATGGCGAGCATGAAAAAGCAGATGGCGGCAATGAACAATTCGGGCAGACCGAAGAAGGTCATCGGACGAGCATTGCCGGGAGTAGTCCCCGCAGGGAGAGGTAAAAGGGCCAGGAACAGGGCGGCAGGGGGGGGAGGCCCCAGTTCCCGAGTCACCCCCGGTAAGCCCAGTTAGTCCAGTCGAGGCCCCAGTACCGATCTCAGATGCAGGCCAACCGATTCCGGTTGTAGTTACGCCCACCAGCGAGGAGGAAATGCCTCCGGAGTTGGCCGCCCAGTTGGCCGCATGGCTTGGAAAGAATACCGAGGGTGCAGTGGCACCCGGAGACACGGCCAAAGAGGCTAGTTTGCTAATGAAGCAGTTGCGGCAATCGCGAGATGCTGCGAAGGCGAATCTCCCTCTTGTCCCCTCACAGATTCCCTCGGAAGAACCAGCGGCTGGCGGCGGAAAATCAGCGGGACCAGCTATGGAGTCTGGTAAGCAGCCACTGCCAATGGCAAATGGGGGGTCTTTACCCTCAAGAAGGGAGAAAGTAGTTCAGCATATTCCACTGGCCACGAAAGAAATGATTTGGGCTGATAAATATGTAAATATGTTTTCGCTCCTGACTGACCATCACGAGATTGAGTATGTTAAGGCTCAGAAGGATTTGTTGCATCCGAGTGTGTGGCGCACAAAAATGGCGGGCTTCAGAGTAGATGAGACGATCTCTAATTGGGCCAAGGCCTTTGGGATGTTTACTGCTATTATGGGTGAACGTAAGCCAGAGATTTTGACTGAATTGGCCTGTTATCAGACACGCATAATGGATTTCTATGAAACATATGAGGGCGATCAATGGAGGGGTTATGATAGTAAGTTTCGTAAGGCCAAGGAGCACGATTCGTCTCTGACGTGGGACTGTCTCGACTCCGTCTCTTGGCAGAAGCAGCTCCTGCCGGGCACAACGAAGTCGTCCTCGCTTGGCGAGTATGGGTCGGCGCCTTCCCGCCATCAATCGGCGGCGCCCTTTCGAGAAAACCCCGCTGGTGATCACCAACCCAGGAGTGGTGGGAATGGGGGTAGAAAAGGGGTTTGCTGGAATTTTAACAGAGGCAAGTGCGCGAGGCCACAAGGGACATGTAAGTTCAGGCATGAGTGTGCAGGATGCGGACATTCTTCACACCCTGAGAGTTCGTGCAGAGCCAAGAATGGGGATACCGGGGGTAGAGGAGGTGCCAAACAGGTCTAATATCGGCCACGGGGTACCGCTACCTACCCCCGTAGATATCATGGCAATGATCCCCTGGCTAAACGAATACCCTGATCATGTCTCCGCTGGGGTGTTACGGGACGGCTTCTCGTATGGTTTCCACATCCCGGCGGGGGATTTTCGGGGGGACTCACTGTGTAAAAATCAACTGTCCGTTCAGCAGCACCCGGTGGTGGTAGAAAGCAAGATTGTGAAGGAAGTTGCCCGGGGCCGGGTCGCCGGCCCATATAGGCACCCGCCAGTTCCTAATTTCATTTGTTCACCGTTGGGAGTAGTCCCCAAGAAGGACCCAGGTGAGTTTAGGTTAATTCATAACTTGTCGGCTCCTAGGGGTCTTTCGGTAAACGATGCGATTGATCCAGGAGTCTGTTCGGTGCGGTACGCATCCTTTGATGAGGCCGTCGCCATGTTGAATCGCCTGGGGCCCGGAGCGCTGATGGCTAAATCGGATATTGAATCAGCATTCCGGTTGCTCCCGGTACACCCTCAGGATCAGCGTCTGTTAGGTTTTGTATTTCAGGGACGCTATTACATGGATAGATGTATGCCAATGGGTTGCTCCATCTCTTGTGCTTATTTTGAGAAATTCAGCTGTTTTCTGCAATGGGCGTTCACCAGAGCTACGGGCTATACACAGGTTATGCACTACCTAGATGATTTTTTGTTCTTGGGGCCAGCCGGTGACACGGAATGTGCACAGGCTTTACTGGAATTTTGCAATCTCACGAAACGGTTCGGCGTGCCATTGGCACCGGGGAAAACGGTGGGGCCATCTACTTCACTCGAGTTTCTTGGAATTGAGCTCGATTCAGTGGAGGGATGCTTCCGTTTGCCCAGGGACAAAGTAATGAAATTTAGGGCCTCGCTAGAATTGTGCATTAGCAAAGAAAAGGTAACTCTCTATCAGTTGCAACAAGCGGTGGGCCAGCTTAACTTTGCCCTCAGAGTGATACCAATGGCCCGCCCCTTTTCCCGCTCTATTGCACAAGCCATGGTCGGTCTCAAAGAAGGACACCACCGCACGAGACTGTCTGCAGAGGTTCGCCAGGATATGCGCATATGGTTGGCATTTCTGGCGGATTTCAACGGTCGAGTGGTATGGAGCAAGCCACCAGCATCCTCGGATGAGCTGGGTTTGTGGACCGACTCGGCAGGGAGCGTAGGATTTGGCGCCATCTTTGGTAATCAATGGTCGGCGCAAACATGGCCGACGTGGTGGCACACCAGTGGGCTCACAGGTAACATTGGGTTTCTTGAGTTGTTCCCCATTTTTGTGGCCCTGAAGGCATGGCCGGACAATTTCCGTGATCGCTCAGTGGTGTTTTGGTCCGATAACATGACCGTGGTTGAATGCATAAATAACCAGGCAGCACGCTGCAAGTGGATTTTGAGATTATTAAAGGAAATTGTACTACTGTGCATGAGACTGAACGTTCAGTTTAGGGCAAGGCACGTGCCGGGTGTGCTGAACCAGGCGGCTGATGCACTCTCTCGTTCCCACATGCAGGGCTTATGGGGTTATCTACCTTCCGCGGATCTAGTGGCGGCACCATTTCCCGAAGCTCTCTGGTTACTCGGTGCCCCGGATTACAGGACCTCGTGGGAGCCAGCCTAGCCCCCAGGACATGGAAGGCGTACGAAGGAGCGTTTCGTTCCTATTGTGCATTTTTGGGTCCAGCAGGAGGGGATAAGTGGGGGCAGGAGGTGTATGTACTAAAGTTTTTAGTAGCACTCCACAAGGCAGGCCGATCAGCAGCAAGGGCCAATAGGCACCGGGCCGCCATTGCATTCATGGCGCAGGCGTATGGCATCAAGGACCCCACATCTTCCTTTTTGGTAAAAAAGGCACTGCGAGGGTGGCAACGCCTCGAGGGTCATAGAGTAGACGAGAGGCGCCCGATTGGGTTAGAAGATTGTCCCTGTTGATGTCGGTGCTCCCCGCGACATGTTCCTCCCAGTCCGAAGCAGTGCTATTCCGGGCCGCTTTCGCATTAGCATTCCATGGGGCTATGCGGGTGAGCGAGCTGGTGGCAAGAAATAAGAAGGATATGGGGGGAGGCCTGTGTCGGGAACACGTTCAGATCAAGGGTGATTCAATGGTAATCACAATAGCCAGGTCTAAAACTGATCAGGGTGCGATGGGGGACAGTATTGTTGTCCAGCGCATGCGAGGGTCCCCCATGTGCCCGGTGCAGTGCGTTGAGGAATATCTGGCGCAAAGGGCGGTAGCATGGGGGGGAAGCTTGCTGAGACACACCGACGCCACCCCACTGACAAGGTTTCAGTTTCAGCGGGTGTTAACTTTGGCAATCGCGGCAGCGGGCTTGGACCCGAGCGATTTTGGGACCCATTCCTTCAGGATAGGGGCTGCTACAGAAGCTACAGCCAGGGGTCAGAGTGTTGAAATGGTGAAACAATTGGGACGATGGTCCTCGAACTGTTATAAAAGGTATGTGCGGTTGCACATGTTGTGAAGCCAATGTAATGCACTCACGCTTCTTGTCTTTTGTTTGGTTTACAGTTTCGCGAGCTTGCGAGGCGGGGCGGACTGTGCAGTCGACCCGACACCTGGGGACCAGCGGTCGAAGACCACCGGCTGAGGAAAGAGTGGTGTGGGTCGTGGGCCACTCATACGTGAGGCGTGCCGCGGACGTATTCAAAGCAGGTGACATGATTCACGCAGCTGGGGAATACGGGTACAGGGTGAACTTCTACGGAAGGGGCGGGCTCTGTATTGACCAGTTTCAATGTTTTGTCGAGGGACTGTTAGGGCGGACAAGGTCACCGCCGTCTATAATCATAGTACATCTGGGAGGCAATGATTTGGTGGCGCTCGGACGGCGAGTACTCCTCGAGCGGGTTCTATCCACTGTTAGCTGGTTGGCAAAGAGGATTCCGGGGTGCACGATAGCATGGTCACACATGATTCCAAGGAAGGTGTGGGGGGGGGGGGCCCTCTCTGTGTCAGCTTTGAATCATTCAGTAAAGAAAGTCAATAACAAGCTTGGTAGATTGTTTCGTTCAGCACAGTTGCACAGTATTCCGCATGGATGTGTTCGGGGGGATCACATGTATCTCGAAGATGGGGTTCATTTGTCCCGGGAGGGGAATGTCTTACTCATAGGAGACTTCATAGCATGGTTAAGGGGTTTGTGTAAGCATGACCTTTAGTAGGAGTGTGGGGGGTCCGGATAGCCGGTCAACTATCCGGCCTGTGGCGGTAAGGTCATGATCGGTGAGCAGTAATTTCAAGATCCCTGGAGGAAGGGCGCCACCCATTATGGATGGGAGCGCCCGGGGGGAGGCGGCCATTGGCCCCTCACACGGGGAGGCGGCACCCACTAAGTATGGGGTCGCCTAAGGGAAGGCGGTCATAGGCCCCTCCCAGGGGAGGAGGCGGCTTGATGCCCCTCCTAGGAATTTCCCGGGGCCAGGATATCCGCGACGGCGGATGTGATGAACAGTGTGGGGTGGGAGGGGGGTCCACGCTACCTTCTAGACACCTCACACGAGTCCTCGGACGACCATTAAGATGGCGTCGAGTTAAATAAGGGGCCCCCGCTAAGACAAAGGAAATTGGAAGTTGGCACAGAGGTACAGTCCTCTGTGCGCCCGCCCCTCACACCGTGAGGAGGGAGTTCTGGTAGTAGGGATCTGACACCGGTTACGACCTTGCCGTTGGCCCGTAATGTTAGGATGTAAAATTTTTTAGAAAGTATGCATTTGCAGGATGTTTAGACTCGGCTAGGATAACCTTTGTATTAGAGATTTGTTAAGGTTAGCCAATAAACGTGACTGCATCGTATGTATAAATGAAAAATTGTACATGATATGAAACTGTTATTTTAATGTTTTAATTTTGTTTCATATTTTAATAAATACGGCCGGGAGGGTAACTCCCTCCCGCCTTCCAAAAGTTCAGAACTGCATCCGTCTTCACATCCTTGGGGATTGTGTTGGGAGGGGGTGATAGGCATCCCGGCCATATGGAAAGGGGCGACCACTCGGTCCCCCCGAACGTATGGTAGGGGGCCCGGATCCCCCCGGGAAACCATTTTGGGGGGGGGGCGTGTCTCGGTTGGTATGCCCGAAGCGGCGTAGCCGGGGCGCGCCTTTTCCCGCCCAAGAAGGGTTGTCCTAGACACCTACACCGTTGGCCACGCCCCGTAGGCGTACCAGAGGAGGGTACACGCCCTCCCGAAGAGGAATAAAAGGAGCAACGATCCAAAGAAGCATCCTCTTGTTCCTGTGCTTGGAAGCTGCACCCTCTCGTTGCACGTGAGCCCTAGACGGAACAAGGAGCAATTTTGACCCACCCACCAGCCCCTTATGGCAACGTTAGTAGTGCAATGAAGTTGATTTGCTTTGATAGTGTCTTTTTTCTCCAGGGTTTTTGCATGTAATAAAGATGTCAAGTTTGAACGGCAATAAAATGACTTGCTTCATAACATGTTTTTCACTCAGTTGAGCGGAGTATCACAGTCTAATTGACAATGTGTTGCATGTGTGGATAAGAGGATGAATATTACAATGTTCACTTTAACCGCTTTATCACTCTCTTCATTAGGTTCAAAAACGTCGTATTTATTTTGGTCGGGCGGTAAGGTCATGATCGGTGAGCAGTAATTTCAAGATCCCTGGAGGAAGGGCGCCACCCATTATGGATGGGAGCGCCCGGGGGGAGGCGGCCATTGGCCCCTCACACGGGGAGGCGGCACCCACTAAGTATGGGGTCGCCTAAGGGAAGGCGGTCATAGGCCCCTCCCAGGGGAGGAGGCGGCTTGATGCCCCTCCTAGGAATTTCCCGGGGCCAGGATATCCGCGACGGCGCATGTGATGAACAGTGTGGGGTGGGAGGGGGGTCCACGCTACCTTCTAGACACCTCACACGAGTCCTCGGACGACCATTAAGATGGCGTCGAGTTAAATAAGGGGCCCCCGCTAAGACAAGGGAAATTGGAAGTTGGCACAGAGGTACAGTCCTCTGTGCGCCCGCCCCTCACACCGTGAGGGGGGAGTTCTGGTAGTAGGGATCTGACACCGGTTACGACCTTGCCGTTGGCCCGTAATGTTAGGATGTACAATTTTTTAGAAAGTATGCATTTGCAGAATGTTTAGACTCGGCTAGGATAACCTCTGTATTAGAGATTTGTTAAGGTTAGCCAATAAACGTGACTGCATCGTATGTATAAATGAAAAATTGTACATGATATGAAACTGTTATTTTAATGTTTTAATTTTGTTTCATATTTTAATAAATACGGCCGGGAGGGTAACTCCCTCCCGCCTTCCAAAAGTTCAGAACTGCATCCGTCTTCACATCCTTGGGGATTGTGTTGGGAGGGGGTGATAGGCATCCCGGCCATATAGCAATTGGCCTAGCCATTAACTCGCTTTCTTATTTACAAGGTGAGGAAAAGGCATTTTGTATACCTTTTCTTTCTCATGTAAATATAATCTCAACATACACAGCAGTTGAAAAGGCGTTCTACAGGTTTTGCTGTGCGTGTTTGCACAGAACACACATAGAACAAGACACATCTCCAGATGTATCATAAATCATAAATCTGGACATGTTTGTGAATGCTGCAGCATCCTCCTATTGGTTTAGCAAAGCACAACGAGGAATTGTTTTCACTTCTCCTCATTTTTTCACGTTCAATATAAGCTACAATGCACAGCATAAATTGTAGGAGAAAAATGCCTTTACTGATTGTTTTTGTGCAGGAAGGTGTCCCTTCTTGCACAGAAACAATCTCCACATGACGCGGAGATCCTTGCACCGTGGTGCAAGGGTGCCGGTGTTTTTTAAAAAAGAAGAGGGGGAAAATGTGAACTGGGAAAAGAGAACTAAAAGCTGGGAGGAGGGTTTTAAAGAAAACTAACAATGGTGGTGGTCAATGGCTCGACACACCAGATCCACCGACTGCTCCCCATATGCAATGAGCTGTCCGCATTTTATGCACGTCATGTGGATTTTCCCTAATTGGGAACGGATGTCAGGATGCGCAGATGAGCTTGCCGGTGTTGCTCCACTGGTACTAGGGACTGCTGATGGATCAGGAGGAGTCTACCTTAATCTTCTTAATTCCTCCCTGGCAAAGTTCACTGGATGCTTTGTTTGCAAGTGCTTCCGCATACTTGCAGTACCGCATGAGTATTTTTTTCTGCGGTCTCCCCTCGAAAGAACTGCCTTGCAAATGCGGTAAGTGACTTTAGTCACATTCACCTTCTTCAACCCTGGATGAAATGTGAAACATTGTGTTAACAACAAGGACCCCCTGATGTGGATCAATATCCTGGGACAGGGTAAACAATATATGCAAAATAACACTCCCAGGCATACATTTAAAGTAACTACACAATAGATTAAGCAAACAAACTAGTTCAGTTTAGAAAATATACATTTTTAATTTGATTAAAAAGGGATGATAAAAATCAGTGCATTGATACAAAATGATAAAATGACATTATAGTGATACATGTGTATTCACAAAAAAAGGGGTTAAAAAGAGATTAGATGGTGACCGGATACCATCTAATCTCTTTTTAACCCCTTTTTTTGTGAATACACATGTATCACTATAATGTCATTTTATCATTTTGTATCAATGCACTGATTTTTATCATCCCTTTTTAATCAAATTAAAAATGTATATTTTCTAAACTGAACTAGTTTGTTTGCTTAATCTATTGTGTAGTTACTGAAATGTGAAACATTTCCAGACAATACTGGTATATCTTTCTTTAGGGGGAGATTCTGGAACAAATTCCTGTTGTGATGAATTGTCTGAATCAGAAGAAGGTGGTGGATTTGCAGCCATAGTTTAATTAGGTGAATCTCTTCTCCAATAATGAAGGAGCAGCAGATCTTCTCAGGAGGTCTTTCCCTAAGAAAAGTTCTCAGAAGAGTGATTGAAATGGGTGGGGTCCTTCAATAGTTTCAATAGGTAGTGTAATGAACCAATCAAATCTCTTTTTTCAGGTCACATGGGATGCGCGTAGGGTGTGCGTAGGATGGCGCACTCAGCACGCACCCTGCTCGCACCCAGAGCGACTTTGCATTAAAAAGTGATGTACTTTTTAAGAAAGTTAAAGAATATTATTTTTATAATAACCTCAGATAAAGTCTTGTCTTAATATTTATATTAAATATATATATATATATATATATATATATATGTTTTTCAACATTAAAAAAATCGCGGGAGTCGCGCACCCACCGTGTCCGATATGCATATGACGTCATGCGCTACAGCGAGTCTGTAATGTCACGTAATACGTACATCTCACATATGCGCCAGAAGTCGCGCACAAGTCGCATAGCAACTGCGTTGGAAAAGTCCCACCCGTCGCACACCCTACGCAGATCCTAGACAGCAACCCTAAAATGCCAGACATGTTTTACGCAGCAAACGAGCAGGGTGCGCTTTGGGTGCGCGACTCCAAGAAAAAGGAAAAAAATAATTTAAATAATTTAGGTATATTATAAACAATATAAAATTAAAATAAAAAATGTATGTAAAAAAATGTATAAACAATATGTGTAATGTAATTTAAAAAAATAAACAGAATAAAAAAATGTTGCTAAAAAATATTTTAAAAAAATACAATAAATATATTTAAAAATGATCATTTCAAAAACCTTTGAAATTCACTTAAAAAAACATAGGTTTTTCATATGTTAATAGTTAGGAATTAGCATTTAAAAAACCTTTGAAATTCATTAAAAAAACATAGGTTTCAGACATGTTATAGTTAGGAATTAGCATTTAAAAAACCTTAGAAATTCACTGAAAAAAACATAGGCTTTTAGGGTTGTTATAGTTAGCTAGACATTTCACTCGTATAAAACCATTGAAATTCCCCCGTTATAGTTAGTTGTACATAGATGATTTATTCATCTTGTGGAAGGGATCATTAGAGTCAACCCAAATATTTTCACAAGAAATCAATAACAATGATCTAAACGTCACATTCACTTGTGACATTAGCACGAAAGAAGTACACTACTTAGATCGGAATGCTTGTGCATGAAGCACAACTGCAGTAGTGAGGAAGCATTGGGTGAAGCACAAAAAGATCTATTCAACAGATTGATAGTACAAGGTCACAGGCAGGATGTGCTAATGACAGCAGAGGCGAAAGCAAAACCTCAAAACAGAGAGGAGGTGCTGTTCGGTATGAGTAGGAGTAAAAAGAAAACATCTGACTGCTCTGGCCCAGTATGTCTTACTAAAGGATACTCAGCCTACCATGCCAGATTCCGTAACATTCTACATAAAAATTGGAATATTGTGAGAAGTGATGTGAGAAGTGATCCCATCATAGGCCCCGAAATACCACGTGCCCCACTCATATCATTTAGAAGGGCAAAATCCATGCGTAGGGAGCTGGTGCAGAACTTGCTGCAGGCCAAGAGTGGCACTGAATGGCTTAGAGTCAATAGAGGTTTTCAGAAATGCTCGAAATGCAAGGGGTACCGCTTTGGCCGCCCCATGACGACCATACAGTCCCCACTCAGAGTAACCCCGATTGAGAGTAAAGGTACATATAAATGCAAAAGGGAATTTGCGAATTATGTGGTGGAGTGTACTTGCCAGAAGCGATATGTGGGCAGCACTATACACAAAGTCCACATCAGGATATTGCAACATCCTAGAGCAATAGCCAACGATGACCAAAGCTACCCCGTAGCAAGACATAGTAATCAATGCCATCAAGATAATGCAAAGGATTTAGTATATTCTGTCATTGACACTGTCCTCAAAAGCACTAGGAGAGTAAACAGATAGCTCAAATTAAGGAGATTGGAATCAAGGAACATATTAATGTTGAATACCAGAGTAACTGAAAGATTGAACTCCGATGAGGAGTTAACGGTACATCTTTAGCTGCAGATCCTCGCTCTCGCAGACTGGGTTGTAAGGTATACTTTCAGTAAACATTTTCACACTTGTTTGATTAATTTATTTATATATTTAGTACATATGTAATATTCTAGGAACATATTGTCATGGGTTTTTGACATAGGTACATGTTGAGAATAAGTGAAGGGATTCAGACACAGTTGTATTTTCGAATCAACAGATTATTGTCTGATGTTACACTTCCATACCAGGGGTAACTAGGCACACTTGGACTTGACAATTGTCAGAGGTATATGTGATAGGACACTGTGCACATACTACACCAGAAACGTTTTGCTTAGTATGAGCGTAACCTACAACTGTCCTAAGTATGATTGCTACTGTTGCCCCTTAATTATGGACATACAAGATTTGAACAATCATTTGTTGTTGATTCAGAATTGGATATACAGTATTCACAATACATCCATAATTTTTTCTGACTACTCAGGATATTTCATACATGTGTCACATACGTCGAAATGTGTTATTTTGGGACTGATTTAAAGTCTTTAGCTTTATTATATTTAAGTCTGTCACAAGAAACAGGGATTCTTTATCTCTATGATGCTAACTGTGTTACCATGACAACCACTTAGAGTGATGATGCATTTAATGACCTACTTTTATTGCGCCCAATTATGTGAGCAAGGGGGTACGTCTGCCGAAACGCGTCAGGGCCTCCTTGTAAAATAAACTTTGGTGTTGGATTAGCCACACTGTTGGAGCCTGCTTCATCTTTGAGGAGCGAGACTGGTGATTATATACATATATATACACACATACGTAGTGCTGATTACATAATAGACATAGTGTTCTGTCAACAGATTAGGGGATTTTATAGTGCACACAAAAGATCAAAGGGAGAAGCCCCAAAGAGAGAGCGTACTATATCCTATCTGAATCATAACTCACAAAAAGTGTGTTCTCAAAAAGTTATGACATGTTTTATGTCATACAAGAAAAAATAGAGAGGAAGACTACTAAAATTTCCAAGGACAATCATACAAATCCAAAGATCAGAAGGTTATGTGTCTTATTAAGGATAAGGAAAGACCTTTTTAAGAACGAGAACCCTCACTCACCCGAAGGTGACATGCTTCATTTTGGGGCTCCTTCCTCACACCAGTGCTACAAGGTCCCACCTGGGCTACAACTCTTCCAACAAGCATTTGCAATGCAATCGGTCTCACCTTTGGGACCCTATATGTATTTAGCAACGCAGCACGTTAGCCTGGGTGCTGAAACATCTGCTGTTCTTTAACATGGAGAGAAAGTAAGCACCAAACTGCGTGACCCGCCAGGTATGGGAACACATGGAGAGAAATATAGCTATTAGCGGGTAATGGTATAGTCCAAAGCTCTCTTTTCAATATAAAATCAGGGCCTTCAGTGGTCATATCACAAAAAATATTATTGTGCTGGTGCTCGTGGAAGACAATTTCTATGGACTGGAATTTGCAGAATGCTAAAGTGATTATTGTATTTTTCTGACCTCTGCTGGTCGTTTTCTCAAGAAATGTAAGTAGAGCCAGTTGCCAGAAAAATGTAAAAAAGAAAGTCACTCAGCGGAAAGCAATTCTGTTATTTTACTGACCTATACTAGTTGTTTTCTTTTATGATAGTTAAATAGTGGCAATTTAACAAGCAGAAAGCAATTCTGGCATTTTACTGACCTCTATTGGTCATTTTCTATCAAGACAGTTAAATAGAGGGGGTTGAACAAAACAAAAGTCCCTAAGGAGAAGCAGACTAGTCCTAGGGCTGATCTCTAGAGCCCACAAAGTACACAGACATGTAAGTATATACTAAAGTATATACAATAGGTCTCGAATACTTGACCTAAAAATACATACAGAGAAGACAAATTGACATTCATAAAGTCCTCATCTGCCCTGGCATTATTTTGCTTATGTAGAATTTCTATCTTGTCCTCTTCTGGTGACTAGGGCCTCTCCCCTCTAGTATACTTACACTCCTTGAATCTGTAATATGACAAACGCCTTATTCAGTCCACATTAGTAAAAATGAATAAGACTTTATACCAGTTATGTCTCCTGGACTGTACATAAAAATAGCCATTTAATTAAAAGTTAACCATTTCAATTTTTTTCTGCCATACGGACTCAGTCTCTGCCATGCTGTGCTATTTCTAAAATCATGTGGAGGTCTTAATGGGATTTCCCTCCAGGACTCAGGTAGGATAGGCCACAACTTTAGTAACTAGCAAACTGGAGAAATAAATTGTTAACACCATGGTACCCAGTGATGCGTGGAAGCCACTCCTTTTTTGATATAACATCAGCTTCTTCTTTGAAATGAAAGCACTAAGACACTCAAACCTCTTGCTCTCCAGGAGAGACCTCTACCATTTGCACTATTAGGAAAGGGATGTGTATGATTTGGCCTACTTAAAATCAAAAGTGTCTGATAAGATTCTTCAACACTGTTCTCTGGTGTAAAGTCACAAAAGGTGATGTGAAATGGGGCAAAGTGTAGATATACTATTTGCTTTCTAGTGCAAGGCTTTACTTGCGCTGAAAAGAAACCTTAAAGTAAAAAAATAATTATTCCCGCTACTTTGTGTCGAAGGGGCAGGACATGGGTTGTACATGGGCCAACTATGATTTTTGGTGGAAAGTCTTATCCACTAACACTTGTAGACGGGGCTTTGAACCAAAAAATTATGCGTCCTTAACGCAGGCGATTAGTTGGAGAAATGTGTACTCCAAGGTACAGTAAAGACTTCTTCCCAGATCGACTTTCTGGCCCAATGGAGTGTCAGGTTTCCAGTGCAGTTCCTAATGTTTTGAGCTCCAGTACCTGGAAGGATGTGTGTCTGTGTGTCTGCTAAGGTGTAGACAGTAGAACCAGAAGCTTGCAAGAGCACCGGATGAAGAGAGCCAATGGCACTGACTGGAATGTAAGACAGGAGGAGAATTACAACAAGAACATCTTTAACATAGCTTTTACTAAGCCATCATATTACCTGAAAAACACATTAGCATAAAACCAGTAGTATCACAATGTACTTGGACTGAAAAGCCCCTTGCCATTCTTGGAGACAACCAAAGTCCTCAGTGTACGTTCATTTCTGGGAATTCAGGATTCCACAAAAGGAGAACCGATTGCAAGAAGGCTCTGATGCAGTCCAGTTATCTCTCATCAGACATTGGGCAAGGAGATGTACAGGCTTTAACAAGGCTTGCTTCTTTGCAGCTAGTTCTTGCTAAAAAAAAACTGGAGCATTGAAAACATTTAGGGACAATGCCATGTTCTTCTTCTGCAAAGCTGGACATTCCTCTATACCACCGCCTAGACACAAACTTTAAAGGTAAACACAGAGGTAAACAAAAGTAAACTTTTAAATTAAGTTCCATTCTCACACCTTAATCAATGACTCAGATTTATCTTGACTGGAGATCACACTAAAAGTTCGAAATGGGCACTCAATGCCTAATTTACTGTTATGTGGTAATGGAAATTCATCAAATTGCGGACGAAGTGCTAAATCTTGTGGAGAAACCAGTGACTAAATTACTTACACAATAAGGATAGTATGGGTGAGGAAATCCCATCAGTGGATTCCTTTCGAAATTCATAAGAATATTGTCCAAGCGCTTCTCTGCTAAATGAAGTTCACTTGCTAGATGCACTCTCACCCGTACATATCCGCACTTACGGTGTCTTACTAAAACCCTGCAATAATTACCACTTGGACCTCCAATGCCCCCACCCCAAAAAAACACACACACAAAAACACATCTATGACCAAGCACTAAGACGTTTAGCAAACCCCAGAAATTTCCTGTAGAGATCACTCCTAGGAGCTCCCTACACCCAGAGCTAGTACACTTTCTTTCAGAAAAGTCCAGATCCAAACCCCTTTATCTCCCTCCAAAAAGCACACCCATTCCAAAAACTCTCTCCATGACCTTGCCAAGCCCAATAACTCCAAGTGACTCGGCCAACAATTTCTGGCCTCCCCAACGGGTCATTTGAACTTCAAAAGTTTTCTGAACACCCAAGGACCCATAGTCTACCATAAGTCTAGATGCTACACAGCAGGTCCTCGCACAGGCCCATGGTGTCTATTTAGGCGTCACGTCCACCTCCTCGCTGGTTCTCAAACTCTACTTTGGTCATGTCCTTGTCCTTCAAAAGTCTCTTCTGCGCTCAGCTGGCGGAAGTGAGGCCCGCGGGATGGTGGCACCGGATCAAGCGAAACACCAGCAACACTAGAAGATAACGTAGGTGAAGAACAAATGCGCAATGACCCTACCCTTACAAGAGCAGCTGTGTCGGAAGCAGGGACTCAACCCTCTGCACGTGACCAAGGTGTACGGTGTACTTCCTGCAAAGATGCTGTTCATCTTCCAAGACAAACTCTGAAAAGGGACAAACGCTAGTGAGGCTGTATGAAAACAAGCATTTGCAATGCAAATGAGAGAAGGCAGGTGGGTGAGAAGGCACGAAGGGGGGGCAGGCGAGAAGGCATCTGACTGCGGGGGGACAAGGGAAGAAAATAGTCTGTGCAGTAAAGGAGCCAGTAGCCATGGAAGGACACCAATGACAACATGGTCGTCATAAGGAAGGACTAACAAGCCTACAACCAATCGTAAGGCAAGATTTAAAACACAAGCCAATGAAATTAATGGGCGGAGAGTGGGCGGAGCTTCCATGAAGCTACCATACTATACCGAATACTGCATGCCTCGCAAAGCGAGCCTCACATGCGCTGCAACGCTAGGCGAGCCCTAAAAATGGAAGAGGAGCTGAGGTGTTCTTTATAGAGAGGGCAAAGGAAACGGTGAGTGAAGGGCAGAGTGCAGACAAACATGTGAAGCTAATAAAACTGTCTCCTGGGGACCTAATCAATCAATCAAATAATCATAGCATTTGTAGAGCGCACTATATACCTGTGAGGGTCTCAAGGCGCTGTGGGGTGGGGGGTGCTGCTACTGCTCGAAGAGCCAGGTCTTAAGGAGTCTTCTGAAGGACGGCAGGTCTTGGGTCTGCCGTAGGTGGATGGGGAGGGTGTTCCTGGTCTTGGCAGCGAGGTGGGAGAACGATCTGCCGCCGGAGGTTGCTCTTCGGATGCGGGGGACTGTGGTGAAGGCGAGATCGGCGGAGCGGAGCTGGCGGGTGGTGGTGTGGAAGCTGAGTCGGCTGTTAAGGTACATTGGTCCAGTGTTGTGGAGTGCCTTGTGTGCATGGGTGAGGAGCTTGAAGGTTATCCTCTTGTTGATGGGGAGCCAGTGCAGATCTCTCAGGTGGAGTGTGATGTGGCTGCTGCGAGGGATGTCGAGGATCAGGCGTGCAGAGGCATTCTGGATGCGTTGCAGCCGTCTCAGGAGTTTGGCCGAGGCTCCTGCGTAGAGGGTGTTTCCGTAGTCCAACATGCTGCTGACGAGGGCCTGGGTGTCCGTTCTTTTTGTCTCGTGGGGATCCACTTGTAGATCTTGCGGAGCATGCACAGTGTGTTGAAGCAGGAGGACGAGACGGCATTGACCTGCTTGGTCATGGAGAGGGTGGAGTCGAAGATGACCCCTAGGTTGCGTGCGTGGTCAGTGGGTGCTGGAGCTGTTCCCAGTGCGGTCGGCCTCCAGGAGTCGTTCCAGGCTGAAGGGGTGGATCCAAGGATGAGGACCGTTGTATTTCCCGAGTTCAACTTCAGTCAGCTGTTCCTCATCCATTCGGTGACAGCCTTCATTTCTTTGTGGAGGTTGGTTTTGGTGGTGTGGGGGTCCTTGGTGAGGGAGAGGATCAGCTGGGTGTCATCGGCGCAGGAGATGATGTTGAGGTCATGCAATTGGGTGAGTGTGGTGCCCTAGGACAGAGTTAAAAATGAAAAGTACTAGCGGTTATCAACAAATATACCCCTGCGAGGTCAACATGTTTCTGCCCTTCACCCAACCTGGGTTCAAAGCATTCTTCAGGACCAAAAAGAAAACTAGAATGGATCGCAATTGATTTTGACCATGGTATAACACAGACACTTCATCATGTACAATATCAACAACAGAAGACACAATATTATTTAACATGTAAATCCGTGAAGAAAGCATGTTAATACTGTTATCTACGACTGCAAGCACCTTTTCTAAATTAGCTTGATCAATTGCCCTAAGGCGCTTAGCCGCCTCAACCTGCAAAGTTTTCCAGATTTCATTGTAAATCGCATAAATCCATCTCTTAGATCTACCACTAGCCGGGCCTTTAATGAAATCATTCAAATCTACATCACCAGTCAGCTTGGATAGATGTAATTTAACTGCAGCCAACGTAGAATGTTGTAGCAAATTCTGATACAATTTGCCTACCGAGTAAGTGGTGACAGAGTGGTCAGTATCAAAACGGGGATCAGGCCTGACTTGTGTAAATCCGTCAGCTAAACCCAGAAAGCGACGTTGGCACGAGTCAGAGCTTCTGTGCCACATCAGCCAACCTTTTGAATCCAGACTGGATATATTAAAGGATGAATTGTGCAACAGTGTTTGCAACTCTCGAATGGAAAACTGTGTAAAATTATTCCAACCGGAATATTCCACCAATTCAGGAATAGTAGGTGTATTTAATTTTTTAGAAGTGGCCAATCCAAAGCATGTTGTTTGAAAAATGGTAGAATTTAAAAACAACATATGATTTGGGATGAGACATGCACGGTTCAAAGCCTCAGTGCCTTGTACCTGCCAACTTTTAGAACCCCAAACTGATTTAAGGTCAATGGTTTCCTTCCATAGTTCATAGCCCTCTACAGCTAATCTGTCTAGAAAGGACTTCGAATACAACAATTTAGTATCGGTAAGTCTAACTTTGGACATGGACTTTTGTGTCATTTTAAAATAAAAGGACTCAGGACTTGATTGATCAAAGTCGGTAAAATAAGTGTACTTTTTCAAAAACGTACTAGAGCTGCCTTGTAACGGTGCTGGGCAATGTTCCCACTGTGTGTAATTTACAGTACCCCTTCTGGAACTTGTTTTATGCAGATAATGGTTGCCAAAATGTTGAAAGCAAAATAATTCACCATAATTAGCAGATTCTAAATATAAATTTCAGCATCAAAGGCAGCATAATATTTCAAATCAGAGAATAATGCTTCTACGCCCTGAATATCCCAATCATCAGAACGTATGTTTTGTTTCACCACATCCCCCATGTTCACTCTGAGCACATTAGGGACATTAACCACTTTAGTAGGGCCATGGATTTGAAATGTAACTGCATCCCACACAATCCCATCAAGAACAGGCCAAGCAGTGATGTTAACAAAATTAAAGTCTCTATTCAGTCTGTGTGCAGAATGTGACGAGGAAAGTGGGGCCAAAGTTCCATTAAGATGCCGAATGTATGTTCTCTCTTCGACATAGTGTCCATCGATAAGGCGGAAAAAATAAAAAAACACAAAACCAATTGACATAAAAAGGTAAATTGAAAAAAGTACCAACCAAATATATGTCCAAGGGGGAATTAAAAAATGTTTTTTAAATAAAGTGGTATAAACTGCAAAACGTGAGGGCTTTTTCGAATGTTCTGAAACAGTGTCAAATGAGAATCTGGATTCTGTGGCCAAACGTGTTTGCAAATCAGGCATCGATAAGTCAGCAGGATAGGTGTAATCTAATTCATCAATGGTATTAATAGGAAAAGTAATTAATAAAGGACTGGAAACAGCAGGCATCTCTAGGGCCACTTCTGTCTCAGCATTTGAAGTAGTGGCCAAAACAGAATGTCTCACAATCGAAGGACAGGAGACCGCCGGTGTCATACTATGAAGAATCGGCCACCCTGTGTATCTTGACATTGTCAATTGAGATAAACCTGTTTTCCTTACAACCTGGAAGTGGTGGTAATATGACTGTTCTTGTGCCCTTCACTCCAAGAACGGGAACCGGAGCTCGATATGAAGGACAAAATTCTTTCTTGTTATCGATCTTCTCTCGAACCAGTTCTCCAACGTGGGGTAGCCAGCCAACTACTGGGATCTGCAACGCATCATCCGATGTGGAGGGCAAATGTTCCTTTGCAAGACTGCCTCTGGTCTTTTGTAGATCCTGTAAAACATTGCAATGTAATCTACGTCAAAGGCCGTGGCTTGGGCCACGCCGTGTAGACCATCGAGGTCAGGGACATACATCTTGACACCAAAGAGCATTTCGTACGGGGTCCGCCCACCCAGAGACCTTCTAGGGAGATTATTAAGAGCACGCTTCACGCCATTGAGATGGGCCAACCAGTTTCTGCCAGTGCCTATAACTCAAGCTGTCAAAGATTGCTTTAAGTCACAGTTCATTCGTTCCACTACACTATTACCCTCAGGTCTGTACGGAGACGAAAACTTGACTTGGACCCCCAACAAAATCATAGCATCCTTATACGCCTTAGAGGCGAAAGCCGGACCCTGATTTGAATGGAAGGTACCACAGGCAAAAATCCCTACAAAGACACGCAATCTCTTATGACAGTCCGTGAATCAGCGCTGCGATGGGGCCAAACCCACACAAAGCGTGTGCATGAATCAACTGCTACTAAGATGTACTTATACGCAGTATCAGAAGTAAAAGGACCGCAGTGATCTAAATAAACACAACCCAGTCGTTTATTAGATATGTACAACTGTGTCTGAGGCGGACGCGCCGCAGTCGAAGGCTTTATCTGCTGGCAAATGTCACATTGAAGGACATAATCGCGCGTCTGTTTGTACAGTCCCTGCCACCAGAAACGGTGTTGTAGCTGAGTTACAGTGGCCGAGACACCCGCATGCGCAGACGCCACACCTTCATGCGCCGCTGTAATCAACGTAGCCCTGTGATCCAAGTTGGGAATCAAACATTCACCAACATACGGAATTTTCACATAAGGAACCTTATCGGGACTTAAGTGGTATGTTTACTTCGAAGGGAACCCCGTAGGATATTTACCTCCCTTCTCAGTGGCAGCAACAGTTGCCAAGATGTCGTCATCTATTTTACTTTTGGACCGTGTAACTGCTGCAACTAAGTCTTTCGATACCGCTGATTTCGCCGCTTCATCAGCAAGCGAGTTACCGACAGCGTGGACTCCAACATGCTGATGGCCGAGAGTGGTAACTTTTCCATAAGTTCAGCCACTCGGACCCAGATCATCTTTAGTTATATTGTGCTACCCTTGGAATCACGAAATTCATTCTGATTCCAAAAGAACAAGTTCTCATTATAAGACTGGACACAGTAGTAAGAATCACTTACAATCAACGTCATCATACCAGGATCAGCGTACTCCAATGCAAGCATCAGAGCACGAAGTTCTGCTAATTGTGCGGCGCAGTCTCCTAGTGTCTGCGTGTGCACGACACTGGACTTGAACTCATCGTTCACCATGGCACCAACCACAATGGTGCACGCGGAAACGTAGGCATGTTTAGAGCCATGCGCAACCTGCGCCGAACCATCAGTGTAAATGATGCAATGGAAATCCTCCAAAGGCCGCATTGCTAAAGGAGCCGGATGAACGAAATCTTACTTTAAGTACTCCTGCGACCGTAATGAGGCGTCAAAAATAAACGTGACATCTTGGGACGTCAAGGATGCAGCCCATTGAATCCACCGAGGGTGCAAAGCTGTGGAATTCGGTACACTGGCTTTCGTAACTGCCTCTAAGGCAGGACACGGGGTAACAACCAACATGCGTTTTCCCTGTGACAGGGCACGTTCCCTGAGAATTGCCATCTGCACAGCCGTTAAAACTTTCTCCACAGTGGAAAATCGCATTTCAGCCAAAGTGTACAAGTGTGACTTGTAGGCAATAGGCACTGTGTTTCCCTCATTAAGTTAGGTACGTGAAACTCACCGTCCCAGGGATAATTCTTATCACCAGGTTGGTTTGGTTATCACGAGTCTGTAAGTATTCAGAAGCGAGCAGATCAGCCTGCAAAGATTGCAGAATAGCCGAATGCTCAGGCAGCCAGCATGATTTGGAAAAAGATGGTTGTATCAAAGCATACAAAGGCTTGATACACTGGGCATATTCCGGAATGTATGCCCTCCCGAAATTTAAGAAGCCCAGTAAAGATTGTAATTTTTTCAGTGTCGTCGGAGCGCACAGCTGTGCGCATTTCTCCAGGGAGTGAGGAGCCAAACCTTTACCTTCATTGTTGAGCTCGTAGCCCAGAAACAACACTGTGTACTCTGCAATGTGCGATTTTGCAAAGTTAAATTTGTAACCCATATTTGCAAAGGTACAAATTATTCCGTTTACTCGACACAGATGCTCCCAAAGTTCGTCGTCTGTGAGATATATGTCATCCACATACGAACAAGCATCTGGGTCGATTCTCCCCAAAAGAGAGACAATGCGGGCAGTGATAGCCCATAGGCAAACGCCAAAACTGTTCATGGACACCACCGCATGTGAAGGAGGTCCATTGGGAACTTAGACCATCCAATCTATGGGCATGAAAGCCATTGGATATGTCAAGCATGGTTTTAAACCGCTTACGCACAAGACTATTCACAAGGGCAGAGCCGTGAGTATTCTGTATTGCACAGTTATGGCATTGCGAGTTTAAATGCCGGTAATCCAACACCAAACGATACGAACCGTCAGGCTTGTTTACAGTAAAAAGAGGGTTATTCATCGGTGACACACATGTTTCAATTACACCTTGATATTCCAATTCTTCAAGGATCAATGCGACGGAAGCTTTGGCTTCACGTCATATGGGATATTGATGTTGAGGCTGCGGCTGAGACCGTAAAGGAATTTCGTGGCTCGGGTACAATTTATCCCAACCACATTGATTGCGTTACACAGCCGGTGCCAGAGCCAGAGCCCACTCTTCTGCAAAATGCAGCGCATCCTCTTTCGAGACTGTGTTCGCGAAACTGGGGAGGATTACCTCCTCCCCTCGCGGAGCTGCGAGAACAAAAGGTGGGGGCCAGTCAGCCTCAGAAAGCAAAATGTCATACGTAGATGAATGATTTTCACAAAATACCCCTTTTATGGTTCGCTGTATGTCACCTTCAATTAACAGGACAATTTCGAAAAGTCTATCAGGGGGAGCAACCCTGGTATCAGCTGTTTCTATCTCAACATAAGTATCAGTCGCTGTAACCTTCAGTAGTGGACGCAGGGCCTCTCTTACTATGGTAATCTCCGCTGCGCTGTCCAGCAAGGTCAGAGCCCACGTCAGATTCCGAAGCCGCGTTCTCACTATCTGTGGCATATCGATGCGCTGTTAAAGCTGCGACTTTCTTCTTGGCAAACTGCGGTCTCTTCGGCGTTGAGCCTTCCTGCTTCCCTTCACTGTTATTCGGGCGGGGCTGGCCACGTCCTTGTTGACCACCCCGACCCCTGCCGCCCCCTCCACCACTGGTCACCGAGGCCGATGAGTCCTGAAAGGAACGAGGAGAGCGTTGATCAGAAGCCTGGTAATCGATCAGTAGATTTAATTATCGCGCGATCACGCAAGTCATAAACACGTTCCGACTGCGCAGGCAACGGAGACGCAGGGCGAGAAACCTGTGTTTATTGTTGTAGCTGTTGCTTTACCTGTTTCTGTTTCTTAGGCCAATTGTGTTTCATGGACTTGGGCTGAACTTCCGTTTCCGAAGTTTGTCCCTGGGGTTGCTTTTTCTCCTTAACAGAAAAAGGCTTAAGACCCTTACTATTGCCACCCACGGTTTTATAAGCCGCTACAATAATTTTCGCTAACTGTCGGGGTTTCTCGGCATCGGGAAGCGCCGCCAAAGCGTTTGCTACCTGAAAGTTCACTGCATCCCCCTTGACATTAGCAGGGACAAGATCGCAAACCACATCAAAGGTGCCACACAGGCGTATACCAAACTCAACCGCAGACTCCGGTCCGTGAACATCTTGAACACGTTTAAGGACCGTAGGCAGCACAGCCATAGACGGAGTGCAGTAGCACCTTGCATAGACCACTGCAAAAAGTCTTACCCCAGGTCTCACAGTCAACTAGTTCAGGGGCCAAATCTTTCGGCAAACTAAGCGTTGGAATCCGGTGTTTTTCACCAGGAGTCGTATTAGAAAATACAGCTTCCAGCTGGTCAAATTTCTCGGCAAGCCAGAAAGTAAAATCATCCTTATGCTGGGGCCTCTTGCCCATTACAGCATTGACCATGACAGGACTGAGTTTCAAACCATCCTGTCCGGCCGGAAGCGCCGCACCCCCCGGGGGGCCATCCGGAAGATTACAACTAATGTAGTGTACCAAGGCTCTAATCACGGCAATTGAGACTAGATGTAGTCTAGAAAGTTCAGCTAGGTTACAATTGCCGTGTAGAGGATGAGGAGTAAATCCAGCCAAAACAGGCCAATTTGCACCTGGGATGGACAAAGGACCTAACCTCGGAGCGGTCAAAGTATGGGGTAGGGCGCCACCAAACCAAACTCGATGCTGCCAAACGTCAATAGGATCTTCCTGTGCCCTGTACGGAGTATATTCATTCGGTACAGCAGAGGGAGTGAATGTGTGGAACACACCAGAATTAGCGTCCACTTCCGGAAATGTCACCCACGAATAAAACAGTTTGTATGGGTAAGCAGCATCCGCACTCACCACCATTATCACAGCCAAGCCTTCCAAAGAGACATTGTAAATCCGCAAATGATCTCGCACCGCAATGCGACTATGCTGCGGAATGTCCACGGCAGCCATGACAGCACAGGAAAATGAAAAACAAAGGAAACTTTGTAGCACAACTGGGTAGTAATTCAAGGAAACCGTTTTTAGTAAGAATCAAGCTTGAAAAGACCTATTTCACAAATAGGTAGGTTTGTTCCGACACCACCGTTTTCCGGAAACGACAGTGAAGGGGTTAAGGATTGAATGATATACTACTCGAGTGTCATGATATAAGGCCAACAACGTATGGGCGCCATGTAGCAGGAATTCCGTTCTCCTACAGAACTGTGCATAGAGATTTGGAACCTCAGTGAATTAGGATGGCCCAAAACTCACCTCAGTACCCAAAATCCTCTTACCGAGCTAGCTACAGTGTCTCATTGGTCATAACAAACTCCCAATGTTTAGACAAACCAGAACATGAACTTAGAATACCACAGGTATCGTGGAACACATGAACACTCTTTCGCTATATAATCATTTCAAACCAGAACGTGGAGTAAATGAGGACACGCGCATATTTGAAATATTTATTTACTAATCAGGGCTCTCAAACGCAGTATCTTATATAATACAAGCAAACATATTATAAGAATGAAAGTTATCAGCATAGTTACTAGTCCATAAAAAGCGAACGATGACAGCATGCTAAGATGCTGAAATGAATAGGAATTAACAACACCTATTTCTCACCGTCCCTAATTAGCATAGTATATTATATCTTGAAGGTCTCTTTTGGGTTTTAGCAGGGCGGGCCCATACCTCAAAATTTCAGTGGCAGAGGATCACATCATCTTCCACCAGCTCTCTGCATGCGAAGCACCATCAAGTGTGTTTTTTGTGTCCCCAGGAAAGCAATATAAAACCCACGTAAAGCCAGATTCTGGCAGCAGCTGCATATGTGTTATGTCTAGGACAGTGCGAAGATCAGACCTCACAACAACACTGTGTCGAGTTATCCTTGGAGGTTTCAGCACTCACTGTGCAGACAGTGTACCAAGCAAAGCTGATATCAAAGTAATAACATATTATTCTCAAGTAAATCACAACGCTCTTCTAGGTTGAAAGCTAAAATAACAATTATGTGTCGTGTGCAAAATGAAGCAAAAGGAAAAATGGCGTTTAAACATTTAATAAGCCCATGCTGACTTAACACAGTATATAGAAAAGCAGTAACTATATGACAGGGTCCTAAGTGCAAGGCAAGGAGGTCTAGTCTTCCTAAAGCCTCTTCAGATAACAGGGCAGTCCTGCATCTGATACTCCTCAAGTCCAAACATTCTGAGAAAGTTTCTGGGAATACTACTTTTATGCCTAGTGCCAGTCTGTGAATGGAGAAAACTACTGGTCACTGTCTAAGCAATGGTGTTCAAGTTCCTAGGGGTGACCCTACCCACTTTTGCAGCACTTTTGTATTTTACTGTAAACCATACTGCAGTATCCTCTGTTTACTAAAACTAACATAGCAATATTCTTCTTCTCCTGATAAAGGCTCCCTGTGTCCATCAAATGTGTAGCTATGATAATGGGCGAAGCTCCACCCTTCCACTGGGTTTGGAGCTGAGCCGACCTGGAAGACAAAGAAAGGCAGGTGTGAGCTACATCTACCAGTTACAGGATAGCTATCCTTTGAAGTTCAGTGCTGGGCACAAACCCCAGGACATCCTACTAAAGGAAGAAATACACATCTCTACCATCAAGCCTTCTGTCCACTGTCTGAGAGCAATACACATGACACCACAGGAAAACCAATAACAGTCAGGGAACACTGGGCATTGACAGAGAGGCACATTTGGCTTAGGAAAATGACAACTTTCTAAAAGTGTAATTTTCCAAATAGTGATGTAAAATCTGGCTTGACCATGAGGTTGAGTGGTAAATTACCTTAAAATGAGACCATGACATATGTTTCCAGCAGCTCTCAAACTGAAATTGTTCACTATAAATTGTTAAAGTGTATTCCAGTGTTTATGTATGGGCCAGCCTTGCCACATTGAAAAATGACTTTGTAGGTTTTTCACTGCCAGGACATGTAAAACTTTAAATATACTTTCTTTTTAAATGCCCTGAACCCTGCCCTATGAGAATTAAGGGCCTACGTTAGGGCCAACGTATAAGTACTATAAAAGGAAGGCTTATATCTGGCAAAAAGTTTATTTTGCAAGGTCAAAAAAGCAGTTTACAAATGCACAGATAGGCTGCCGGGGCACGACTTGAGTCATGTTTTACAGTAATACGGTTTAGTGGGTTGAACAATAGGTTCTGCAGCACACTAGCAGCTTTGATGTTTTTTACAGGCCCTAGGCACATGTAGTACACAACAATGAGGGTATGTAAGTATATAATTTGTGCCAATTAGGTGTATGTCAATTTACCATAATTAAAAGGGACATCAAAAGCACTTTACAATCAGTTAGCAGTAGTACACAACAATGAGGGTATTTAAGTAAATAATTTGTGCCAATTAGATGTATGTCAATTTACCATAATTAAAAGAGACATCACAGGCACTTTACAATCAGTTAGCAGGATCGGTGTGTAGGGAGTCATATGCCAACAAAAATGGATTCAGTTAAAGAAACCAATAATCTGGGGTAATATCATTGAAAAGATGCTAATTTCCAACAAATATATATCAGAAACAGAACGGAAAAATATGGTCAAAGGGATATTTTAATGATCAGCCACAGTTCCTATCCCCAATATACACAATAACACTAACCAACTGAACTGGGGTTCTACTAGATATAAAGTTACCCAGTGCCTTACGCTGCTACAAACAGAATAACAAAAGCAAAGAAAAAAAGATTGTTATAGAAACTGAAAATCATTGAGCAAAGCTTGGATTCCCATCAATTATCAGTGTGATCAGTGTTATCATCTGGTTATCCACCCGTATGAGTGATATGTCTCTTGATCATAGAGACAAAGTTCCAGAAAGGGATTCACTCAATGGAATCAGAATTGGAACACCAAAGATAAGTGGGACAGACTATGCATTATTTGGGTCCATGACCACTTGGATATCAAGAGCAGTGCGACAAAACAAAAGTGAGTGATGTTTAAAATAGAGTCATGAGGAGAAAATACAGAATTTATGGAGGATATGACCAGTGCAAGAAGCAGTACTAACAAATAACTGCTAAATTATCAAGGCCAACATGTTTCAGTCAATAGGGTAAGAGAGCCCTAGGTTTTCGTCAGGATCTCTGTTCTTAAAAATTGCTATAGCATGAATCTCTCTCCAAATCAAGTGAAAAAGAAAACAAATAAAAAAAGATAACACAAAAAGGTTGGAATAAATACAACCTTCTTCAACATATCCACCGCTTCAAGGGATGCAGATGACATCTGTAAAAACATTTAAAACACTTTCCTAGTTAGTTCACTCTTACCAAGAAACTCTGTGATGTAACAAGCATTTGTGCTGCAAAACCGCAAGTAGCGTGGTATGCATCATCGCAATGAATAGTGAAAACAATAATGTCTCACCCGTCTTGACCGGGGACTGGACTTCACCTCACCTGGACCTAGCTCAGGATAACGAGGCCCCGTTCTAGAAGAGGAAACAAACAGGGGGAAAAAGTTTTTTTTATACTAAATCACGATTAGTTTATTCCCCTACACCTTAAAACCCACACCTATATCGTAATTCTCTCCTGGCTGAAAATAATGGAATATTCAAAAAGTATTGCATAGAGTCCTCCTCACATAATCTTTGCTCACTCAACTGAATTGCACGTTATTGGTTCAAAAACACGTAAAAATCCATCACTCAAGAGACTGTCTATGGATGCCCTATCAGTCTCGTGAGTTTACTTATTATATTTGGTGATTTATATACAAAGTGACAAGAGTGGTCAACATATCAGAGGCATCAATCTTTCTCCTTATATTAAAATCCACTCCGTCTTTAAAAAGTAATTCTGCTTCTCTCTATTAACTAAGTTCAAGCCATGACTATATAGCAGGCCAAAAGAAACCGGGACACCGCTATATTACCAAGAAAATAGTCACCCAAACTACCAATCTACCCACACTCTGGGTAAACCCTCAAAATATGTGAAACTGCTGCAGAGCCTACCTATCCGTCGTTACCTCCGGCGTCTACTGAGTCAAGGGGTAGGCAACGACAGGACAAGGCGGCGTGATTTTATCCTCAAGCCATTTACTCGCACCAGGTGTTTCATATTTGTAATGTTGCCACCTGATTGGGTCCAACAGTGTAAAGCGCTCAAACACTTTTTTGAAATTTGCATGGCATCCGATGGGACATAGCTTTATATGCACAACTTTATTTATACGGCCGCCCGTGCATTTGGGGCCGAACAGTATTGCAACGAAGGACAAGAATCGACGTGCCAACTCTGCCTCCACTAACTCTGCCATTTCTATTTCATGACCTTTTGTGCAAACTCACACGGGAATACAGACACTGTCTTATTTAGTAAGACATTAAAAAGTAAAAGCTCTTACTTGTTTTTCTGGTGTTAGTGTTATAGCTTGCTTCCTCCATTGCCATATCTCGCGAGCTCAACAGTAAAGACTACAAAATGAAGTCACCAAGGTGAAGCTTGTAGTTCGAAAAGTAACATTATTGCCTTAAAGTTGAAACAGCACATTACTCGCTTATTATAATACGACATCCCGCACATTGATCTTAATCGTATAAGTGTAAGTATACTCGGGCCGCTTTATGAAAAAGGAGAGAAGCTTTGCTCAGACAGAGAACCCTTTGCTACTCAGTGAAACAACCTTTTGCTACTCAATGAAAAACCGGACAAAAATGTTGGTGTTTCTAAAGGAGTGATCTTCATAATATTAATGCGTGTTACATAGGGGCTGCCATACAGCCCGAAATATTAATGATGGTATTTAGGAAGAATGACATAATGTCACTAAGTGTCCTATACATGACCTACTGCATAGCCAATACATATAGATACTAGTGGCCCTATGCCTCTAAAAGCTGTTCCTAGTTGAGTTATGCATGAAAAAGGCCAAGGAGTGAAGGATACTAAGGGTTTGTAAATTTCTCAATTGTACATACAATCTATCTCTCCTAGCATCATCAAGGATCTTTAGTAACCTGTAAACGGGTATGTATTCCACATTGTATTTTTTAAAGTATTGTCCAATGGAACTCATCTGCTCCGTGGTTCTTTTCAACAAAATGTCTTGTGAGCTTTGTCAGAGTTTTTTTGCACCTGAATGACCTTTTGTGTTCCAGCATGCCTGATTTGACCTTGCGGGTTGTCATCCCGACATACTGGATCTGACAAGGGCAGGTCAGCAAATAAATAAGATTCTCGCTGTTACAATTTGTTAAAGTGGATTGAACCCACAGACGATCAGTCCTGATATCAATAGATGTGGAATGTTTAGTCTGGGGACAGACAGAACAGACCCCACAGGGATGGTGTCGTACAACCGCCGGTAGGTCCCACAGTGTCCCCACCGGTCTCCTAGGTGTTAATTTTTGGGCGTGTGTGCACCAAACGATCCCTATGTTTCCTGATTTTTTAAATGCAAACCGTGGTGGAGAAAGTTTCTCATTGCAACAATTCAAAATCCGCCAATGTCTCCGGATAACCGTCTGTATGCCGTTGGCCTGTGTACAAAAAGTGCTCACACATGTCAAGCGATCAAGGGCTGGTTTACTAACCGGAGGTTCCAAAAGAGCTACACAATGGTTGTTCCAAACTCGTTTTAGTGAGCGTTTAGCAGTTTACGCGGATAATGTTGAAATATCAATTGCTCTGTCAAGCCCTCAGCATGGATTCTAAACGAACTGTCTGTTGAGCAATTTCTTCGCACTCAACGCTTTAGGATGCTGACTCTCATGTTGCAGTAAAGAGTTACGTGCCATCGGCTTTCGATACAGTTCCGTCTCCAGGTCAGAAGGTGTCGCAAAAATGGATAAATCTGAGCAGGCCAATCTCTCATTATGTAGATGACGTCTTGGGGGTGTGGCGAGGAGATCACAACTCTATACTTCGTTTCCACCAGTGGTTGAACACCAGGAGCCAATTTTTGAAATTTACGGTGGAGATTGACAAGGAGAGATTGGCCTTCTTAGATTTATCATTTTTGCGACACCTTCTGGCACGTAAAACTTTACTGCAATATGACTTATTTATTTATTTATAAAGTTTTATATAGCGCGAACAAGATCCCGAAGGATATCAGAGAGCTTTACAAAAGGATGTGTGGCGGGATCGATGAAAACACGTAAGCTTTGTGTTGGGGTAATGCAGGCTTTATTGTATTTAACAAATGCCTTCGCCTTGTCACATTCCTATAGTATGGTAGGGGTGGTTCGCTATCTCGACGTGCTGGAGAACTCCTCTCTTTCCTCTGGTCCACGCCTGGTTTCCCTCCCTTCCGTGGACTTCTGGGAGATGTAATCGCCCTCGCGTCCGTCTTGAGTGCCGACATCAGCTCACATGCAAAGGAAAGAAAAGGCTCTGATTCACTCAGCGTGATAGGGAAAAGGGAGTGAGGAGTCACACGTGCAAAAGGGCTCTACGTCGTGCCGATAGTGCTATCAGGGAATGGGGAACAGTGTAGGGATGACGGCGTCGGGTGCTCAAGGAGGTCTAAAACCTCTTTTACCCGCCCAGCCCACGATACGGTCCCGTACCTGGTTGAGCCACACTTCCCTTGAAGTGCGGCTGGGCAAAGCGCCTTGTTGTTGGCCTCCTGGCTCCTCAGTCGCTGGCCTCGTTTCTTCTGCTGCTTCTCCTTCCGTCTCTCTCTGTTCCCCGTCTGTTCTTCTATACTGCACGCCTCCGTCTCCTCTCCGCACCTCCTCGTCTCCTCCAGGTGATGAACACACTCCTGACTCGGGAGAGCCGGCTTTTACTTCCGGAGTCCCAGCTGACCAGGGGGCGTGTTTGGGCTGAAACTCCGTCCAGTTAAAGAAACAGTCCCCCTCCTCATCGCGTTGGCTGGTCGAAGCGAAAGGAGACCCTCCTTTCCAGACTTCTGGTTGCTGCAGTGGAGATAAAGCGGGGAACATACATCGAGGGGGTGTTGGAGAAGGGGGAACCCCTTCCGCCCCCTGGTCACAGGATGGAAGGAGGCATGTCTGTTCATACCAAAAAAAAGAAACTGTACCAACAAGCTTTCCAAATAGGACTTGTATCACTGAACAAAGTGACAGGAAAACTGATTACGATCAAAACCACATTGTGAACAGGATCTCAATGAAATTGGCACACGAAGCAGCTTCATGATCTCTTTCTGCACCTGTGCAGTCTGCAGCACATGCACTAACTTGGTAACTTTGTATTAGTGCACAAGCTGCAGAATGCAGTTTGGAAACTTGGAGTAGCCACAACAGCAGCTCATGGTGTATTTGAAAGCTGCAAATTTAACAAGTGATGCAGACGGAACAATTTCAACAATATCACAATAATGCCCACGGTACAAGATACTGCATCAATTCCCTAAATAACCATCATAGCCACATGGGAATGCCTTTTCCAACTAAAAACACTTCATCCTACTAGTTTGCCTGGGTAGATATCAGTGCATAGAAAACGGCCCTCGTATCTTAAAACAGACCTACAATTAATCTATGTAAAGAGTCAAGGTGGTAGGTCTGATGCTAAGACTCATCTTAAGCAACGAAACACCATCTCGAAGCATGAAAGTCATTCTTAACAACAGTGATAAGAATGAAGGATATGTACAACCCCTTATGCTGTCAAATGTTTAGTAAAGGTGGGGCCCATCTTATGGCGGCACTATGTCATGACCACTCTATGGTTCTGCTCAGCATAGCTACTTAAAAGACCAATATTCGAGCCTCTTCTCTAAAAGACCTGGGGCCTCATTTATGAGGTCATGCGTCACTTTTACGCCGCCGGTGCGTCACTTTTTGTGACGCACCAGCAGCGTAAAAAATGTACCTTGTTGCACCATATTTACAAAGTGACGCATCTAGGTAGATGCGTCACTTTGTAAACCCCTGCGCCACATTATACCTGCGCCAGGTATAATGTATGCAAGGGGGGCGTATTGACGCAAGGAAGGGTCGTAGAAGTGACGCAGTGAAATCTATGAGATTTCACTGCGTCACTTTTAGGACGCTGTTGCGTCAAAATCTTGCGCCTGCCTCACAGCAGGCGTAAGACTGACGCAGGCCCTTTCACATGGGGCATGCCTCATGTGTAAGGACGCATTGCTGGAGTTGCATCACTTTTGTGACACCCTCCAGCAATGCCTCACTTTTACGCTTACAGATACGTCAGAAATACTGACGTATCTGTAACTCCTTGCGACATGATGCGTCATACATTAAATATGACAAAAAACACAGTTGATGGACAGAATGTAGAACAATGTCATACATTCACCCCAGTACATGGATCTGGGCCTAAATCCATCATTTTTTTGCACTCCACACCACCATGGGTTAGACACTGGCTATATGCAAATCAGCTCTGACCCTGTGCCTCATGGGAACAGTCCAGTCTGAACTACCAAGCCATGTCTTTCCCAGACCGGAATCAAGCATCCAAGGACCGGTTTCTGGCTATCAGCCTTCATCAGCCTGGATAGCTTGACTCCAGTGGTGTGGAGAGCCTGGGACTCACGTCTGAGCATACCCAGCCCACTCAGGGTGAAAATTGCAAAAAACACAGTTGATGGACAGAATGTAGAACAATGTCATACATTCACCCCAGTACAAGGATCTGGGCCTAAATCCATCGTTTTTTTGCACTCCACACCACCCTGGGTTAGACACTGGCTATATGCAAATCAGCTCTGACCCTGTGCCTCATGGGAACAGTCCAGTCCAAACTACCAAGCCATGTCTTTCCCAGACCGGAATCAAGCATCCAAGGACCGGTTTCTGGCTATCAGCCTTCATCAGCCTGGATAGCTTGACTCCAGTGGTGTGGAGAGCCTGGGACTCACGTCTGAGCATACCCAGCCCACTCAGGGTGAAAATTGCAAAAAACACAGTTGATGGACAGAATGTAGAACAATGTCATACATTCACCCCAGTACAAGGATCTGGGTCTAAATCCATAGTTTTTTTGCACTCCACACCACACTGGCTATATGCAAATCAGCTCTAACCCTGTGCCTCATGGGAACAGTCCAGTCCGAACTACCAAGCCATGTCTTTCCCAGACCGGAATCAAGCATAAAAGGACCGGTTTCTGGCTATCAGCTAACCCTGGGCGGAGTTCGCGGAGTGGGGCTTCGCGGAGCTACGCGAAGTGGGCGAGAAACTACGCCCACCTCCGCACTCTGCGTAGCCCCACTCCGCAAAACCACTGGCCGGCAGCCCCGCAACCCGCCTCCCTCCCGCCCTCCCTAAATACTTTAAAATAAAAGAACGCAATAATTTTAAAAGCACTTACCTTGCCGCCGCTGGCCGCCGCGTTCCCCGGGGCTCGTTCTCTTCCGTCTTCCGTATTTTGCAGTAATGCGCATGCGCGGGCGGCCGCGCATGCGCATTTTCTCGTGAAAATGCGCATGCGCGGCCGTCCGCGCATGCGCATTACTGCAAAATACGGAAGACGGAAGAGAACGAGCCCCGGGGAACGCGGCGGCCAGCGGCGGCAAGGTAAGTGCTTTTAAAATGATTGCGTTCTTTTATTTTAAAGTATTTAGGGAGGGCGGGAGGGAGGCGGGTGGCGGCCAGCTACGCTCCATCTGCGGAGCGTGCGTAGTGCCGCCTGGCTCCGCCAGCTCCGCAAAATGCGGAGTAGGCGGAACTACGCACACTCCGCAGACGGAGCGTAGCTGGCCGCCCACGGTTACTATCAGCCTTCATCAGCCTGGATAGCTTGACTCCAGTGGTGTGGAGAGCCTGGAACTCACGTCTGAGCATACCCAGCCCACTCAGGGTGAAAATTGCAAAAAACACAGTTGATGGAGAGAATGTAGAACAATGTCATACATTTACCCCAGTACAAGGATCTGGGCCTAAATCCATCGTTTTTTTGCACTCCACACCACCCTGGGTTAGACACTGACTATATGCAAATCAGCTATGACCCTTTGCCTCATGGGAACAGTCCAGTCCGAACTACCAAGCCATGTCTTTCCCAGACCGGAATCAAGCATCCCATGAGGCACAGGGTCAGACTCAGGGTCAGACTGATTTGCATATAGCCATGTCTGAACTGGGGTGGCAGAGTGGGCTAAAGAACGGTGATAGATTAAACCCAGATCTTTTGACTGGGTGTGAGTGTCTGATTGATTCAGATGCTCCGTCCATCTGAGGTAATATAAAATTTATGGTCAAGTTATGTTCCCTAGCGAGTACCCCACCGACTCCATGTACGAGATTAAAGTGCATGTAACTTCCCTCCTGTGCCAGCTATGAAGACGCAGATACATTTGCGTCCACCGTTAACATGTCTTCTTTCAGACCCACCATGAATGGGTTCAATGGTCCGTTCCTAAGTATGCCTTGCCAACGTCTTTTTGAGGTGCATCCTACACGTTTTTTAGCTCTGACCAAGTAGGCCTGAATTTCTGCCATCCAGACCTCTCTGTTCTCTGACTCCGAGAGCAAGCAGCCCAGGCTGCGCCCCGTACCCGTGAACTCTGACTTACTTCTAGCGCGGCCCTCCGTGCTCATCTCAGCCTGCTGCCTGCCAAGATTGACTATAACCTTCGAGTTATCTGTTTCCCTCCCCGAAGATACATTCCAGCCTGCTAGCTTCAGTAAACATCCTTCCTCAGCTGCAGGGCCAAAGGGCCGACCTGTCTTTATGCAGTTAATTCAAGTAATTCATAGCCTCCGTTGCCATGCTTCCATGGAAGGTCCAGGCCCCCACGCTTTCTCTTGCAGACACCCAGGCGCTTATACACGCACTCACAGTTAGTATAGAATAGCTTCTGCTCTAGAGACCTTTCCGCCCAGATAGCTTAGTTCCCAAACATCAGATATCAGATATGATAGAAGCACAAGTTGATCTGACACGCCAGACTTCTGTCTCTTTCCGTCAGTGTAAATGTCAAGTCCCCATGCACCCTCCAGTCTCACGTCATGCAGCTGCGCACGCATCCATGTTTCCGATTTCTGCTGACATTGCAACATCTCTAGTTTAGTGCCACCCACATGTGTCACTTACTTGTGACGTTTCTAGAACACACCTCCAGTTACGCCTAAGTTACGCCTCTTGATTACACATATGTACCACGTGCATACTGTTATCTTGTCTTCTCTCAGCTGATACGCCTCTTGCACTGTTTCTAATGCTGTACAATAAGTATATAAGCTATGTACTGTAAATAAAATGTTGGCGCACTCATCTATCCCTTCTGACACCCTGTGTGGTGTTCAGAACATGATATTCTGATTCAGACCATTCCTTTTTAAGGAATAAAACCCTTAGAACTCTAACACCACGGACTCTGTTTTTTTCTCCGAACTGAGTTATTATTGATTAAGTACTTACCTGCATAGAAATTAAGAGAGTAAATTAATTATTTACGACATTTTGGCGCCCGAACAGGGACCCCTCCCCCACCTTACGCGCCGGTTGGTGCAATTGCACACTCTGTCCCCTGCCATCAGCTTGACGGAACCTACGCGTACCGGCAGGATTTCCTGTATCTCCCTCTGGCCCACGGAGGTGACGAAGATTGCGATCAGTACCCAGACGAGGCGGTAAGGAGTGCGGAGGATCCCGACCAGAGCCTAGCCGAAAGAAGCAAGGTCCGAGGTGTCAAGAGGCCCACCAGGTTTCCCAGTTTTCCGAAGTTTTCCGAAGTTTTCCGAAGTTTTCCGAAGTTCCGAGTCGAGCCGAGTCCAGTCCAGTCGAGTTTCCGAGGCCTTCTGTTTCCGTGCTTCCCGGTGAGTACCATTGCTGGGTCGTATCTAGACGGGTTTGGGTACGCAAGTCCGGTCTGCACTGTTTTTAGGCAGTGTATCTGTACTGTTTAGCAGTATATCTAGTATTCTGAATTCTTGCACTGTTACACCAGTGTATCTGTACTGTTGAGCAGTACATCTAGTATAGGGGGTAGTTATCTATGTTTCAAATGTCTTTTTTGTGATCAATGTCGTTGTATGAGAGACTGTTTTTAAATGTGTATTATTGTGTTCTCGTTAAACTAGTTGTGTCTAGAACTACGCAGTTAAGAGTCAGACGTTCAGTATTAAGTAAAGCAAAATGCCGTTCCTCAGTAAGTTAAAGCAAATAAGAACCAGAAAAGGGGTACTAGAGGAAGACATTCCGATTCCCCCTAGGGACACTCCAGGACACTTCATGTATAATAAACATGGCTTGGATGCCATTCTGTATCTAGAATTATGGACCGATTACACCAAGCATCTAGACGAAAGACACAGATGGCCAGTAAATGGAACATGGGATGCCGAGTGCATCATGAAGGTAGAAGAAGCATTATGGAAAAAGAAAGCCAGACAATCTCAGAAAGACGCCATAGAATTTTGGCGTAAGGAATCACACAAGCGTACTGAAAAAGAACTCCGTAGAGAAGACAGACTTAGAGAATCAGATAAAGCTCAAGAAAACGAGTTAGTTACTGAGGGAATCCGAGTAAAATCAGAACAAATAGATCGTATCCGACATGGCCAAGTAAACGGCATGTATCTTATGGCCGAGGGTACACCCGACGCCATTTCAGAAATACCGAAAAATCTGCCGCCGCCATTAGTTCCAACTAAAGTAATACACAAGACTACTAAAGATATATTCCTAAATTCCTATCTTGAAGATGTAGCACCAGCTTACACCAATCTGCCTGTTCGTGCCCTGCCTACTGACAGGGCCGGGGGTGGTACCCCGCCCCCTGATCACGCTCAGCCGATACCGCAAAAGACCAGCCCCGTTCCGCCAGCCCCGCCACTTCCCGCACCTAAAACTGATTTACCGAAACCACTTCAATCAGATCCTACTAAAAGACAAATTCAGATACCGACTACACACAGAGATAATGTCCAAGCTTCCGCTTCAGGAGGTGCGACCGCGGGTCCTCAGACCCCGCCACCGACTCACAGATTCAATCTCAGAGGTATGCAGAGTCCTCTTACGTATAGATCCCCCCATTCCTCTAATTCATCCCGCCTTGACACATTAAAAGAAAACATGTCAGTTTGTAGATATGATCCAGAACCTGGAAAGGACGATTTAATGATCTTGGCATCATTACGGTTAAGATCTGCTACTGATAGCTTGTTATGTTATGTAGGAATGAAGGAGCGCCTAGATAGAATATATGAGTTCGTTCAGACAGGAAAGGACCCCGACAGTATTAAGGATGCCATGGAGAAACAGAAAGTTAGCATGCAAGCACTGATACTACGATTTTTTCATAAATTGTCTAATAAGAGAACGAGACAGGCCCGGAACAGATCAGAGTGAATTAGATGCCTTGAACAAATGGGGTCAAAATATAGCTGAGGGAAAGCATGACAGACAGAATTGCATAGACTCTATGTACAAGAAAATTAGGAAAGCAGTGATAGCAGCACATCAGAAAGAAAAAGAACAAGCTTCCTCCGAGGAGGAAGAAGAACTTGAAGAACCAGAACAGACTACAAGCACTATAGCATATGTAGGTAAGGGAACTTACCTTAGGAAGGGTATCCGTCCAGAAAGTAAGAGAGTTTTCCTCTCTGCCTTAACGAACCCGAATTCGTCTGAACACCAGTTTCAGGAAACTGATAAAAGACTCCGAGACCGAATGGGGTACCATGTACTCAATTCTATGGATGAACAAGAACTAGCACGGTCCGCCATATTATGGGCCGAAAATCCGGACATGTATAACGATGATACCGTAGCACAGACATTTCTGAACCTCTCTCCAGACGAGCAAAAATTAGCAGGTGTATACATGATTCAGCACCTCCTCCTCAAGTATAGAAACGAGCATTCTGATCCAGGTCCCTTACACGAAACATTAGAAGCCCTACTTATGGATAGATGGAGAGGTTTAAGCACTAAATTAATTCAGATAATTCTAGAACAACGCCATAGATACGAAACTATTGTAAGGTCTGAATATGTTCCTGCCCCACCTCCAGAAAGGAAAATGTACCATATGCAATGCGGGGGTGGCATTGAAAGACAGAACCCCTTACGGGAAGTACACCCTGTTATGGGTGAGGATAAAATCTTGAAGCGCGTGTATGTACACACGCCCCTGACTAAGTTAGAATTGTTAGAAATGAAGAAACTAGTTCCGTGTCACGATAAAGACCCTGCAGGTTTTCACAGAGAGCTTAAAGACATGTTACTGATGGGGGATTACACGTATGATGATATCATGAAAATGTTGAAAGTATTATTGCCTACGGGTATATTCGAGAAATTAAAGGAAAAAGAATGGGAGGTGGGAGACACCAAGATTGCCTGGGCAGAAATAGAGGATGAAGAAAAGAAACGGGTTCCAGGGTTAGGCCTTGGGGACAAAACTAAAGCATTACCAGGTTTGATAATACAGGTCCTGCCCAGATTATTGACAACTAGAAAGGAAGATTGGGACGCCATATCGTCCTGTAAACAGAAACATGATGAAGATACTAGTGACTTCTATTCAAGATTCGAGAAATGTTTTATTATTAATAGTGGCCTCCAGCCAAGTAGCGAGTCGTACCCGCACCTTTTTGTAACAAAGTTAGTAGAGAATTCCTTACCGTTAGTTAAAAATCGAGTGTACAAGGTTGAGAGTACATGGCAAGCAAATACGCCATCACAGATGTTACAAATGTTACAATATCATCAGAACAGAATCAGAGAAGAACAAGATCAGGAACAGAAACGCATGAAAGACACGAAGATGAAAATGTTAGTAGCCCAGACGGTCCCATCCGACGGTCACAGAAAGGGTGCGACCCAGACAAGTCACACTACAGCTCCCATTAAAGGGACATGCAATTATTGCAAACAGCCAGGTCACTACGTACATGAATGCCCAGTTCTGAAACATAACATAGCAACAGGTAAAACTAAAGAAAGACCGCATCCACCTAGACAAGACCACAACCAGAATCAGTCTTCGCAGAGTGAACAGCACATGCAGAATACACAGCCTATGCATGCATCAGCACAGTCAGTACAGACAGTAGCGGTACCACAGCCACAGCCCATTGCCTCAACTCAGCAAGTTTCACAGCAGATGTATCAGTATGCTCAGTCCGCTTATCCCGAATACTCCCGATATACATGAAACAGCCTAGAGAGGGAAGGTGACTTGCCTCTTATTGAGATTCCTGTAGATCAAGAAGGTCCTTATGTACACAGTCAAGTATTGGGAAAAGACAGAAAGTTTTTAATTGACACAGGGGCAAGTCGCACCACAATCAGCCATGATGAAGTTCCAGGGGCACCCCTCTCAGGCTCACAGAATGTTTCCCTTGGTTTTTCAGGACAGCCTATTGTAAATGAGGTATCGCAACCAGTTCCCCTAGCTGTAGGTTCATTATCACGTGTTACAGACCTGTTACTCACGAAATCATGCCCAGAAAATCTATTAGGAATTAAAACATTAAAGGCTTTAGGAGCCATTATATGCTGTTCCCCGGAGGGAGTTAGACTCTTTCTGCGGGATTTCAAGGGACACTATGTCCTGAGAGAATTTGATGCTAGATTGAAAAATGTACCAGATTACTTATGGGCAAAAGGCCCAACTGATGTAGGTTGTATGCACATTACACCATACCGTGTCACGCTTAAAGCAGGTGTAGTTCTACCCAGAATCAGACAATACAAGTTACCACCCGATGCTGTAGTGGCTTTACTGAAAATCATTGAAGAGCTCATTGCCCAAGGAGTGGTCGTAGAGACCGACTCCAACATCTGTAATTCACCCATCATTCCGATTCTTAAACGTACTGATCCCAATGCACCGCCAGTATATCGGCTGGTGATTGATCTTCGAGAATTAAATAAATGTATTGTACCACAGTATCCTGTGGTCCCCGATATCTCAGCCTTATTGACTGCTATTGATTCCGAAGCGACGTTCTTTACTGTAATCGACCTCAAGAACGCCTTCTTTAGTGTACCTATTGACCCAGAGAGCCAATATTTGTTCGGATTCAGTTTGAATGGACGCAGTTTCAAATTTTCACGCGCACCTCAAGGATTCACAGAAAGCCCCAGCATCTATAGTCAAGCACTGAAAAGACAACTCGATTGTATCACAATGCCAGTTAACACAGCTTTACTACAATACGTCGATGATCTGCTGATCACCGCACGAAGTGAGCCCGAATGTGAACAAGCATCACTGACAGTTTTACATTTTCTGGCCGACAAGGGACATAAGGTGTCCCCTTCGAAGCTACAATTCTGTGTTCAGCAAGTTGTGTACTTGGGTCACTTGCTGTCCAAAGTGGGGAGACAGCTCACTCCCGATCGCATTCAGTTAATTGTGAACATGCCGCAACCCAAGACACAAAAGGAAGTGCGGGCCTTCATAGGCCTCACCTCGTACTGCAGACAATGGATTCCCCAGTATGCATTTCTAGCCAAGCCACTCATTCAGTTAACAACGCAGGAGGCAGCTACTTCGACTGCTCTCCCTTGGACTCAAGAACATACACAAGCTTTTGGAGAATTAAAGAAAGCTTTATGCCAAGCACCAGTTTTAGCGACACCATGTTACAGCAAACCGTTTACACTTTTTGTTACAGAACGTGATGGTACAGCGTTGTCTGTCCTCACTCAAGATCAAGCAGGTTCACATAAGCCTTGCGCTTATTTTTCTAGTACATTGGATTCAGTAGCTCAAGCACTCCCTGCGTGCTTGAAGTCAGTAGCAGCAACAGCACTAGCAATCAGACAAAGCGATTCAATTGTTTTAGGTCATCAATTAACAGTACAAGTACCACACTCTGTAGAGGTTTTGTTAAACAGAACCCAGACTCAACACTTGACTATAGCACGACTGACAGGTTATGAATTAACACTATTCCAGCCACACATAGAAATCAGACGCTGCAGTACTCTGAACCCAGCAACACTGTTACCTACAAATATGACAGATCAAGCTCAGCATGATTGTATAGAAATCATTAATGCAGTAACAAAGCCGAGACGAGACTTAACAGATGTCCCACTGACAAATCCAGACCTGACACTTTATGTGGATGGTTCATGCATGAGAACAAGTACAGGAGAATTAGTGGCCGCGTATGCCGTGACCACTGAAACTGAAGTTAAAGAAACCCATCGTATTGACACACTGTCTGCTCAAGCAGCAGAGCTCATCGCTCTGACCCGAGCTTGTATTCTAGCCAAGAACAGAAATGTTAACATATACACAGATTCCCGTTATGCATTCGGAGTTGTACACGACTTCGGAGTCCTTTGGCAAGAGCGAGGTTTCTTGACCTCCCATGGTGCCAAGATCCAGCATGGTCCCCTCATTCAAGCACTGTTAGAAGCAATACATTTGCCCTCGGGCATATCAGTCATGAAGTGTAAAGCACATACTAAGGTTACCGATTCTGTTTCCCAGGGTAACGACCTGGCAGACCAGACAGCAAAACATACAGCATTGACTCACACCCAGACTACCGATGTGACAAAGACAATAGTACCGACACAGTGTATGGCAGTTAGAGATCCCGCCCTAGATGTAATCGATATTCAGACACACGCTACTGCAGATGAAATAAAGAAATGGACTGAACTAGGAGGGATCCAGACAGATCAAGGTTGGATGACGAAGGAAAAATCTAAATGGTTTCTTCCTGACTCAATGGTTCAAAGCATGATAAATACAGCACATAGTCCTGCACATCTTGGAGAGAAAGCCATGTTAGACAGTTTACAGAATCTCTGGAGTAACAAACACTTACGAGCAGCAGCAAAACAGAAAGTGCGTACTTGCATGATCTGTTGTCAGTTCAATCCAGGTAAAAGCGTCCCTGTAGAGCAAGGTGGATTTCATCCTCCCGATCACCCTTTTGAAGTCCTCCAGATGGATTATATCCAGATGGACCGCTGTCGAGGTTTTAAATATGTTCTCGTAGTTGTCTGTGCTCTGTCCCGCTGGACAGAAGCTTACCCAGTATCAGATTACACTGCTCCGACCACTGCCAAGCAGCTGGTTCGTGAATTCTTCCCACGGTACGGTTTGCCCCGTGTCGTGTACTCAGATAACGGGCAGCCGTTCTCATCTGCCTTAATGAAAGAAGTTTCCTTACTACTAGGATATCAGTGGAGGTTCCATTGTGTCCGACATCCCGAAGCAGCTGGCCTTGTAGAGAGGCATAACCAGACATTAAAGATACGCCTTGCTAAAATATGTCAGGATAAAGGGGTCGACTGGATAGTCGCCCTGCCCGTGGCACTATTCTACATGAGAATGGTCGCCCATTCAAGATCAGGGCTATCTCCGTACGAGGTGGTCTTTGGTAGACCACCGAATATGTGGGGGACGCCCAGTCCGAGAAAAATAACTGATGTTGATAGTAACATGTTGACAGATTACCTTGCCTCCTTGATGTCTGCACTCCAATCATGTCGTTCACAGGTTGCCGCAGCCTTCCCTGACAACACCGAAGTAAAGGCGCATGAGGTCCGTCCTGGGGACCTGGTACTCGTCCGGAATTTCGACCGGAAAAGTCCGCTGGAGCCCCGTTGGAAGTCTCCGAAGACCGTTCTGCTCACCACCAGGACCGCCGTGAAACTGGAAGGACGTAAGGGGTGGGTCCACTCGAGTCATATAAAACTTTGTAATGAACTCAAGACCGAATTAAAACAGGACTCTGACTCGCCCACCCCCATCAAAGACTGTGTTCAAGCGAAAGACTTTGCCGTTACGGAACGGGAGAAAACTCCCCAAGAACTCTATCGTATGAAGCTCCGATCTAGCAAGTCAGACAGTTTAATTGTTTAAGTCCTCCCCTAGGTGAATCGGTTAAATAGTTTCTGACATGTATCCCCTAGATCGAGATAGAGAGAGAGAGAGAGAAGCAAAGAAGCGTACATACTGTAAATCACTGCGTAGTCACTGTATAGCGACATTATTAATAATGTTTTTTCTAAGCGTTCTAGTTATTATTGCCAGTTTACTGCTTCCTATATATTGTCCTATCTTCAAGCATGAACAATCTGTTTACAATGTCTCTGCTGAACACTCTTTTAGTGAACTTCCTGCACATGAACTCTCTTATAGACTTGCGCTGCGCAATAACACATTCATTAGTATGTTGCACCACTCTCATCAGACAAATAACGCTACAAACTGCTGGATATGTGGCCGACTCCCTCCCTACCAGAATTACAAGGGAGCTCTGCCTCTCTTTCCGTACCCGTTCACTCACAATGGCTCATGCGGTGCATGGTTTAAAATAATTAATTCCTTAGATCCTGATATTGCAGTTTTCGATGGGAGCTGGGTTTGGGGAAACCTGAACTTAGTTCTGCTTCACGTCTGTCACCCTAACCAGGAGGGACTCCCCATTAGAATAGGAACTGATCTAGAAAATGAAGTATATGGATTAGGTAATTACACAATTAGCCTTATGATTCTTACTGTAGAATCCGAAGCCGAACCAGTACTGCCCGTCATGTCCGTACTACCAGTCACAGGTGAATTATGTGTTAGCAAGAAAGGTTCAGTACACTTAGGTCATAGTAAATGCACTACTGTGGTCGAATTCAGTGATCATGGTAAATCGTCTTTTAAAGCTACCCGTCATTCTTATTTTGTTTGTGGTCATACCGCATACATACGTTTGCCTCCAGACTGGGATGGTACCTGTTATATTGCATTCCTACTGCCACCTGTTTTCCTAGCTCCTCCAGATTATCACAGAAATACCAATCTAGTAAAAAGCAGACTCCGAAGAGATCTCCCGATTGTCGACTATACTGAAACGGCATGGGAGCAATACACAGATTTCAATAAAGGTTTCTTCCCTTACTTAGGTACCGTATCTAATAGTAAATTAATACGTAGATTAACCAGAACCCTTGAAGCTGTAGTGAATGAGACTGCCTCCGCTCTAGGTAACTTAACAGAGGAACAGTCTGCTATACGGACTGTTGTCCTTCAAAATCGTCTCGTGATTGACGTCATCTTGGCAGATAGAGGTGGAGCCTGTAAGGTCATCGGGTCAAGTTGCTGTGTTTTCATTCCACAAAACGCACCATCTGTATACAAAGCTATTACTCGTCTTCATAAAATTGCTAGTCTGATACATCAGGATCCAGGCACATGGACTTGGTCCGGTTGGTTCTGGACAACGTTATCCGCTTGGGGATGGAAGATCCTATCCTTCCTAGGCATTGGTCTAGTCATAGTATTCAGTTGCTGCCTGTGCCTACAGTGTGGGCCAGCGATATGTGGACTGTGTGCCACGTCATGTATTGAACATTCCAGTTGTCTTCTGAACAGTCAAAGAAAGAAAGATGAACATATAATGTTACAAGAACAGACTGATCGATTCATGAGGATTGATATATCATGAAGGGTCCGTAGGGAACAAGGAGGGAATGAGGTAATATAAAATTTATGGTCAAGTTATGTTCCCTAGCGAGTACCCCACCGACTCCATGTACGAGATTAAAGTGCATGTAACTTCCCTCCTGTGCCAGCTATGAAGACGCAGATACATTTGCGTCCACCGTTAACATGTCTTCTTTCAGACCCACCATGAATGGGTTCAATGGTCCGTTCCTAAGTATGCCTTGCCAACGTCTTTTTGAGGTGCATCCTACACGTTTTTTAGCTCTGACCAAGTAGGCCTGAATTTCTGCCATCCAGACCTCTCTGTTCTCTGACTCCGAGAGCAAGCAGCCCAGGCTGCCCCCCGTACCCGTGAACTCTGACTTACTTCTAGCGCGGCCCTCCGTGCTCATCTCAGCCTGCTGCCTGCCAAGATTGACTATAACCTTCGAGTTATCTGTTTCCCTCCCCGAAGATACATTCCAGCCTGCTAGCTTCAGTAAACATCCTTCCTCAGCTGCAGGGCCAAAGGGCCGACCTGTCTTTATGCAGTTAATTCAAGTAATTCATAGCCTCCGTTGCCATGCTTCCATGGAAGGTCCAGGCCCCCACGCTTTCTCTTGCAGACACCCAGGCGCTTATACACGCACTCACAGTTAGTATAGAATAGCTTCTGCTCTAGAGACCTTTCCGCCCAGATAGCTTAGTTCCCAAACATCAGATATCAGATATGATAGAAGCACAAGTTGATCTGACACGCCAGACTTCTGTCTCTTTCCGTCAGTGTAAATGTCAAGTCCCCATGCACCCTCCAGTCTCACGTCATGCAGCTGCGCACGCATCCATGTTTCCGATTTCTGCTGACATTGCAACATCTCTAGTTTAGTGCCACCCACATGTGTCACTTACTTGTGACGTTTCTAGAACACACCTCCAGTTACGCCTAAGTTACGCCTCTTGATTACACATATGTACCACGTGCATACTGTTATCTTGTCTTCTCTCAGCTGATACGCCTCTTGCACTGTTTCTAATGCTGTACAATAAGTATATAAGCTATGTACTGTAAATAAAATGTTGGCGCGCTCATCTATCCCTTCTGACACCCTGTGTGGTGTTCAGAACATGATATTCTGATTCAGACCATTCCTTTTTAAGGAATAAAACCCTTAGAACTCTAACACCACGGACTCTGTTTTTTTCTCCGAACTGAGTTATTATTGATTAAGTACTTACCTGCATAGAAATTAAGAGAGTAAATTAATTATTTACGACACATCACCACCCCCTTTTGTACCGCATTTGGCCACCATAAGTGTGGCAGGGTATGCTCAGACGTGAGTCCCTTGCTCACTTTGCCACTGGATTCAAGCAAGCCGGGCTGAAAACCACTGGAATGCCAGAAACTGGTTCTCAGAAGCTTGTTTCCGGTCCAGGGAAGACATGGCTTGGCAGTTCGGGCTGGACTGTTCCCATGAGGCACAGGGTCAGACTGATTTGCATATAGCCATGTCTGAACTGGGGTGGCAGAGTGGGCTAAAGAACGGTGATGGATTAAACCCAGATCTTTTGACTTGGTGTGAGTGTTTGATTGATTCAGATGCTCCGTCCATCACCACACCCTTTTGTACCACATACATTAAATATGAAGCATCAGAATTGTCGCAAGGAGGGCGCACTGAGAAGTGACACATCGCTGCTTTCACTCAGCGATGCGTCATTTCTCATAAACGAGGCCCCTGAGATTTGAAGCACAGAGTGTAGAGCCAGGAACAGAGTGACAAAACATGAGATGGAGGACCTCGAAAAGGAGTGACAAGAAGGAAAGGCAGGAGAAAAGAAGTGAGGACAAAAGCACAGGAGGGAAGGAGAGTCAGACAGATCAATAAGGAAAACCTTAACAGAAAGATCCATAAACCCTGCTCGCACAGAATGTTGCTACATCACTTTGCATCAGAGAAGACTTCACTCCTTTGTTGCCATTTAAAGACAGAGTGAACTGAGGAGAAGTACCCCCTTTCCATTTCTCCAAGCCTTCCTATTAAGTGTAGCAAGACAAACAGTGACATGTAAGGGTGCGTGTATGAGTGCTTGAGGGAGATACACGTGTACTGCAAACAGTAAAATAACAAACATAATGAAAAATGTTGATATAGCCAACACAAGTGTCCTATCATGAGCCTAATCAATGTACAGGCTTATTACACACTGCAGCATGCACGTTTACTACCAAACTCACTGCCAGTGACCTACACCAGGTCTAAACTCTGCAACGAGGCGTTAGGAGTTTTCTGGCGTGCGGTACATAAAATAATGCATAAACCGTGATGGCAAAACCTCAAAGACAAATTTTCTGAATGTAATATTTTAACTTTGCATTTGGACAAATGCCAGGCAATGCAAAGTATCAACTTTCTTTTCATGGCACACTATATTCTTGAACACCACTGTCCCATTTCTGTCCCCAATGTCCATGAAGCTAGTCCTACTTCTCTTTCCCGGTGACTTTGGGTAGTCTTTCTCCTATGTCTTCAGATCACTTGCTATCACATATCCACTAACTGCCCTCCTTCATGAAGTCAAAGTCTAAAAAGCCAGGGGCTACACTCCCATACCCAGGTCAAGGTTACAAGCTGTTGGTGAGATTCTCTCATGAACAAGTTACACTGATGTGCCCCAAACACCACACCCTCTACTTCCAGTGCCAATGATTTGGGCTAGAGAGGACAGTTCCATGTTTGCTGCTCCTGTGCTTTGTCACAAAACCTTTGTCAAATTACTTAATCACAACAGTAGCTAAAGCTGCATGACCTACTCTGGGCACTCTACCCCAGGTGCCATGAAATATGAAGAATGCATACAATATCATAGGAAGACCTGGAATAGCCTGTGCCATTGTCAACGTAATTAAGAAGGCATACTGTGCACTCCACAAAGCTGTCACCGCTGAATGTTTTACTGCCATGTTGGATTTCAGAGACATGCTTACTGTAAAGGGGATTTCATACATCCTCCTACTCTCTCCATAGCTCTGCTTCCACAGCGTTCTTTCCAGAGAGTTGTCCTTAAGCCATTGTCTCCATCACATTGTCCTTAAGTTGAGGACTATACACAGAGCTACATGACCTCAGCAGGCACCTTGTCCTTGCCATATCTTGCCTGCCATCTTCAGTGGTCTACTCCTGTCCAGCAGCCTGAGATGATGCCACTTGCCTTTAGATTGGAGGATGGGTGGCCTAAAACTACTCCATGGTCGCTGGGCCATCTTACTTCTCACAATAGGCCTTATCCTGTTCCAGAAATTCCTCCTAACTGCCACCAGAGTCTAACTGCAAAGAGCCAGGCCCTTAACAACTCATCACTAAGATGTTGTTGCTGGAGGGCAGGGTCTTCCATCAAGACTCTGGAACCTCTCAAGTAGGCGGACATTTCTTTATTTCATTTTAGGCCGTTGGGCTACAGCAACAGCAGGTAGGCCATGTCAGGGCTCCGTCCAACTCTATCTGATGTTTTCCACTCCACATCATGCTCCTACATTCAATTTACATTATTTACTCTTAATATTCTGGACACTAACTCCAATACACAGGTAATGGGGACACGCAGGATACTACATGCTCCTTAGGCGTTAGGTGAACATCTTATTGCCAGGTCTCCCTTTTTACTACAGGGAGGTCTCACAGAAAGGAGTGGCCTCGCCATGTGTTCACAATTAATAATGCAGCACTACACTCAATAATAGAGAGCCCATATGCAGTATCTACAGTGTGTCTACAATGACAAAATGTTAGGGTTTGACACAAGAATGTCTATTATGTTTCGTGTTATAAAGGTGCAGCCTGACACTATTTTGTTTTCTCCCTCTCTGCTCTACATCGAGGAGCCTCAGGTAAAACCTGCATGATTGAATTAATTGTAAAAAATCAGTTTGTTCTATGATCTTGTTAGCATTGTGACAATTTTAAAATGCATAACTTCTGTTCATGTTGTTCCTTAAGAAGACAGATTTACAACTGTATACAATTAAGGCCACTTCTTTAGGCCCAAAAGAGGTGTTGTTTATATTCTTTCTTTGCTGTGGGAGAGCATAATGCAGGATTATTCAATAGTTTTAGAGTAAAAGTCATTATATCATATGATGTGTTTCTGGTTTACTATATGTAACATTAAAGGGGAGAGGATATGGCCTACCAGCTAGGGTGGTCTACTTCAAGTCTCGGCAACAACGTTCACCATCTTGTGATTCTGGGCAAATTACTTAGGGGCATATTAGCAAGAAGCTTGGTAAAAATATCGCTGTCTTAGCAGCAGGAAACTGCCGCTGAAACTGCGATAATGGGCTTGCCAATATGCTTTATAGAATTCCAATAGAAGCCCAGGGTAGATGTCCTGCACATCTAACCTGGGCTTGTATTGAAATTCTATAACGCATATTAGCAAGCTCATTATCGCTGTTTTAGCTGCAGTTTCCTGCCGCTAAAACGGTGATAGGTTCTTGCAAATATGCCCCTTAATCTCTCCGTACCTAACAAAAATGAGTGTGTCCTTGTGTAAAGCAACTGTTGGTCATGTAAACTAAGCTCTGATACCTTGGGGTCAAGTTTGCGCTACATTGAACTCTGGGGAAAAAGAAAAAAGATAACCACAGTGGCTGTTAAGTTTCTCTATCTAAAAGTGTATGAAAACTCACCATAAATTGCTCTATAAATCTATGGAAAAATATCACTGGTTTTGGCCAGATAGTGAGCTCTCTTCAAGAATGCCCTAATCTGAACTGAGTTCAAATTAATAATATTTTCAGAGGACTTGCACAAAAATACATTCTGCTGTTATTAAGTAATTACTTTTTCCTTTGGGCAGTAGCACGAGAGCTAATGCAAAGTAGGCACAAGCACCATTAGGAAGGGTAGCTCTGAATTCCTAAAATTATATTTCATATATATTCAAAACAATCTGGCTCCACCATTACAATTGATTTTAATCAAGTATAAAAATAAATCTTAGAATGGAGTCTATAGTTGGTATAACTTGAAGTATTTAGATTAAAGAGTATAATCTATGCTTTGCCTTGTCTCATGTACCAGTTAAAGGTTGACCAACGACCAAGTCGTTTTTTTGCCTAGACAATGGGACAAAATGCTATTTGCAATGTCAGAAATGTTCGGCTCATGAATATTATGAACCCTAGCTTCTGTGTAGCAAGATGCGTATGAGGCGACTTACTTTAATTTTAAAATTATGTTTAGCTACCTTCATAGAGTTGATTTTGAAAGGGTTCAAGCTGCTGCTACACGGGGTAGGCCCAAAGTCATATTTTAAGAGCCTCTGTAATCGATGGCACAATATGTACTGTAGTCTACATCTGGCATATAACTTTCCATGCCAGCGGTGCATTTCTGCATGTATACTATGGCCTTAATTGCGCAGAAATAGGTTTAAAAGGGGAGCAGAGGCACCTTACTCCTGTTTAGAAAGGGTAAGGTGCACCGAGGTCTAATGCCAATAAAACAGAAAGGGTAAACATTGTTGCAAACCAAGCAAAGAGTTGTTTATTTTCTACATGAAGCTTTCCGCAATCTTCTGAATACGTTACAATTCTGAATGATATTGCATGAATTGTTCAACTATATGTCACCAGAACATTCTTCATTGACAGCAACATTGTTTTTTTCCCACCACATTTGCTTCAAAAAGCTATTTGAGAGCTCCTCGATAAAAGGGAATAGAAATGTAATGGAATCTTTCCCTTGTTTACCCATTGGACTGGTTCCATTAAAGAGAGCAAACATAAATATTTTAGCCAAGTAAGTTAATTAATTTCTAACGTAAGCTAAGAAAAAACATCATTTCAGTCCAAATTGATTTTATGCTCTTAACTTCTTTGTGTTTAATGTTCAAAGTAAGGAGCAGTGCTTCAGAAAACAGGTAATTCTATAGCCAGGTGTACAACTACATTGCAAAAGTTCAAACCATAGAATGGATATTTAGAAATGCAAAGACCAGGTATATTATTGTATCTTATATAAGTTGCATATATTTATTTTCTTTTTTGTTGTTGTTCAAAATAGTCTATTATTGCTTAGCACAGCTCTGATTTGAATACTTCGTCCCTAAGGGCCATGTCAAGAAATCTCCAATTGTGTTTGAATCCACCTGCCCAAGCAATGCATATCTTTCCTAAAACAGGAGAGTGGTCAGACAAAGTGCGGTCCAGCTGAGGAAACTGGGCGATAAAGGCCAGTGATCAAGACGATTACATATGTCCTGATATGCTGAGTAGTGTGTGTATGCTGTTTGCAGAAGGTACATGTGATGCTATGCGTCTTCCAGGCTATATTCCTGTTGAAGGTCCGAAAGTTTACGTCGAGCACTGTGTTTTGTGTCTGGTGAGGGTGAGGTGCTGTCTCACATAGGGTCTAATAAAATGTTCAGGTCGCCTCTCAGGCATATCTTTATCATTTCCATATGGTTTATTTGGGCTGTGAGCTCTAAGAAAAAATCAGGGTCATCTATGTTGGGTGCATACACATTCACTAAAAGGATGTTGCGTCCCACCTTGTGACCCTTTTCCATTAGATAACGTCCCTCCGGTTACTTTTCACTTCCAACGGGCTGAATGGGACTAGTTCATGTATTAATATGGATACCCCTCTGACATAGGAGCTGTAGTTAGCAAAGTAGCTGTGTGGACCCCATGTCTTGGCAAAGACTGTGGGGTATCGGGAGATAAGTGGGTTTCTTGCAGGAATGCAATGGCTATTTGGTGTGTCTGCAAGTGTTTCATCACCTGTTTGCCTTTGTGAGGATTAATACGTCCCATACATTTGATACAGTGCGACTCTCCAACAACCCTCAATACGTATCTCACTGAACCCAGGAGCAATCATTTTACTATTCAGTGGCACCCATAACACTGCAAGTCATACACTCTTTCACACTCACACACTTTACTCCTGAATCAGTGACAAAGAAGGTGCGTTGCTGGTTAGCGGGGTACCTAGGTTCATATTATATACATTATATCCATTCATAGAAATTCTTTACCACAGACCCCGTCACCGCCAAATCCAACCTACACCAGGGCATGAAGGCCATCGCCGAATGGATGGAGGCAAGCGGACTCAAACTGAACACGGACAAGACGGAGGTCCTCATCTTTGGGCCCAATCCCTCAGTGTGGGATGACTCCTGGTGGCCATCATCACTGGGAACCCCCCCCAGCACCAACCAACCATGCACGCAACCTAGGGATCATCCTCGACTCCAAGCTCAGCATGACCAACCAAGTCAACGCAGTCTCTCCTCCTGCTTCCACACTCTCCGCATGCTCCGCAAGATCTACAGATGGTTCCCGACGGACACACTGAAAACCGTCACCCAGGCCCTCGTCAGCAGCCGACTCGACTACGGAAACGCCCTCTACTCCGGAGCCCCGTCCAAACTCATCAACAGACTCCAAAGAATCCAGAACGCCTCCACACGCCTGATTCTCAATGTCCCACGCTGTGATAACATCACCCCACACCTGAGAGAACTGCACTGGCTCCCCGTCGACAAAAGAATCACATTCAAACTCATGATCCACGCACACAAGGCACTCCACAACACCTGCCCAGCCTACCTCAACGACAGACTCTCCTTCTACGTACCCAACAGGAAACTCCGCTCTGCCGACCTAACCCTGGCCGCCCTCGCGCACATCCACAGAACCACTTCCGGGTGCAGATCCTTCTCCCACCGCGCCGCCAAGTGCTGGAATGCCCTCCCTCTCCTCCTACGACAGACCGCAGACCTCCCGGCATTCAGAAGACTGCTCAAGACCTGGCTCTTCGACCACTAGCTGCAGCTCCCTCCCTCCCCCCAGTGCCTTGAGACCCAAGCGGGTAAGCAGTGCGCTTTACAAATTCCCTGATTGATTGATTGATTTACACATGCTAATCCGTTACCTGGATAACCCTACATCAAGATACTCCACTATTTGGTCAATATATCATCTAGTGGATGTTAGTTGATGGAGACTAAGACCAGCTTAATCATAGTAATCCTATAACCTTAGCATTTTAATTTATCATAACATTTTAGTAAAAATAAATCACAACTCGAGTTTAAATTTTCAGTTTTGAATTGATCTATTTCAAAGAAAGTTTATTCAGACAAGCAAAAATTAAGCATTTTATTTAATACATGTTAAAAAGAAAAATTCTATTTAGAAATCATATTACCAAGTCCTGTTAGAAAATAACAGGTTTGCACGAGTCTCTATTCTCCTCAACTCTGCTTTCCAAAAAGAAAATCTCTGCATTCAATCATTTTCATTGCTCCAAAAGTTAAAGTCAAAAAATATTTCAAGGTCGCTAGCACCATAAAATAGCTAAAAACTACAGCATGTCGTGGTACAAAATGAATCCAAGTAGCGAGCTTTTTCATCCTTTCGAACAAGCTCTTTTATACCCATTTTCTCTAACTATCTAACTTAAAATTGAAACTTTTAGGGTGCACAGTTCATTCTGATTGGTCCGTTAGAGGGGTGGCTATGATCACCTCATCTCATCCTTGCCTGAACCGGATTTGCAAAGTGCGCAGTCATTCTCAACATATTCCCATAGATGTCATCTCCGTTTATGCTTGTCATTAATTTTTTTGATACATAATCTTCCGTTCCCAGAGTCTTAGAAGCAAACATCCTTTGTCACCCTTTTGTGCTTTAGGTGAAGTTGGCCTTGACATCACTTCGCTCGGTGTAACAGTCATGCTGCTTACTCGGCTTCTCATTCACACGCATGCATAGAGGCTCTTTCTTTTAGCCCATGCCAACACTGCAGTCAACAGCCATTTTCAATAACCAGGCTGCGCAGGCCTAAATGAGAACTAGCGCGAAAATAAACACAACAGATATTACATTTAGAATTGTAGTTTTTCTGTTCATCTCCCACCATTCTAATATCCCTTATTAGTAATTACCTAGCAAAAGCATGACATATAGCTTTATTTTACTTACTAAGTGTATTTATTTTTCTTTTGCCAGATAAATACATACTTTCTACTCAAGCAAAAACATACATGCTGTTTCTGTATTATAACATTATATTAATATGATTCGTTCACAATTGTTAGTAAATTAATTTTGCAAATGGCAATTAGTTTCCCACGTGTAATATAAATGTCTAAATGCATTTCGTTGATAAATTTCCATGCATTATACCATTAGTTCAGTTATTGTCATGTGAAATCAACTTCACAGGGGGTACACAAAAATGTTATCTCACCCCTGCCCCATAAATCCCCCCTCTTTGGTGATTTTATCACCACAAAATCATCTCACTAAATGTTCTTCAAAAACATATTTCAAGGTCTTCAGTATTAGGGTCTTTCATAATTTGTCCTCTTGAATTCTCAATCATTTTGGGCCAGATGTATGAGCCCTAATACCGGTCGGTAACGGCTGAATTCGGCCGTTACCGACTGGTATTAGGGTTTTCTAATGTAGGGGGCCTATATTTTACCGATTCAGTAAATTTACTGAATCAGTAAATATACCGAATCGGTTAAATACCGAATCGGTATATTTACCGATTCGGTAAATCCAGATGTAGCTGGCACTCCAAAGAGTGCCACAGGCCCTTTAGGAGTCGGTATTTACCACCCTTCAAGGCCCCTAGGAATCAATAGGAAATACCGATTCGGTATTAACCGATTCGGTAAATACCGAATCTTACAGATTCGGTAATTGTAAAATAATAATTACCTACATCTGCCTCCTTCCTATTTACCTACTCTTAAATACCGAATCGGTAAAATTCGGTATTTAAGAGTAGGTAAATCGGAATTACCTACATCTAGCCCTTTATCTCTTAATACTTCAAGCTCAATTTCACCCTTTTCATGTTCTATTTACTTTCTTTTTTCTATATTTTTTCACAATTTTCTTTTTCGTCTACTACAGATACACCCTAATATTATCATCACTACTATCATTACTATTATTGTTGCTAGTATTAGTATTTTTCCAATTAATGAACTACCTATTTCAGCAAGACAATTCTTTACAGTAGAAAAACTCTTACCAAGTTTCTCTAGGACACCATCAACCTTCAGTGGGATAATTTCTTTACGCAATTCAGTAATATTAATATACCTTTGTATATTCTGACTAATGTCAGGAATATAAGTACAACAATGCTACACTTTCAATATTTCACAGACTCCTCCTTCTTTTGCCAATAAAATATCAAGAGCAAGTATATTTTGCACTACCATGGCCTTCATGGCAACCATTTCTGTATTTACCAAAAAATTGAAAATCCTCTAGCTGTGCTTGTTGATAAACGATCTACTATTGTTGACAATTTTCAAATTTTGTTTGTATTAAAAGATATACCCACTGCTGGTATCAGTGCACCAAAAATATCACCTACAATTTCGAGAGAAGTTTCCCTTCTCCTATGGGTTAATGGTTTACCTATTTCAAGATTTCCATTAGTATCTCAATCTACGTGAGAATTCTTAGGAAAGACCATACCTACATAGCAGGTACCATACCAATGGTCTTGCAATCTTCAATAAGCTTTGTTACCACAGAAAAAATATAATCCAGGAAATACAGGATATTTTCCCCCTTTAAATCTGCATCCCCAAATAATTCGGTAAGTGTCTTTGCAATTACTTGCTCCCACAAAATAGTTGTCATACGTTGTGTTGTCTCTTCTAATGCAAAATGTTCCTTGTTGGGGACGATCTATTCCCAATACAACATTTGTATCCCCTTTTACAAAATTTTCTTCATCAAAATTCAATGTGGATGGTTTTGATTTACTTGCTGTAGCCTTTCTCATAGGCTAATCTATCTTCTGTCGTTTCTAAAAATACTTTTTCTGCCTTTTTCAATGTACGTGTCAGGTTGTTCTTGTATGCGTATTCTATTGTCATCAATTTCTAAGAAAAATTCCCCCCAAACTTTTGCAGGTTTCACTTTGTTCATTCTATTTACTACAGGAACTTTAGCAAAAATGTCATCAACATCAGAATAGTGATACTCTAATTTACCAGTTTGAGAAAATAAACTAGCTATAACACTACAAGTCATTCCATACGTCAAAGGGAGGTGATGATAGGTCACACCCTCTGATACAGATGCAGGCACCTGCATGCAACCGTAGCATTCTTGTACATCCATAGTTTCTACATATCAAAAGTCTAGAAAAAACATTCTTTGAAAAAAGATTAATAGATTTATCTTTGTGTAATTCAGTTTTATCTACTAATTTAACAATATTATTCGCATCATGTATTATTTCACTTTTATTGTCACCTCTATTTCTATATGAATGCTCAAAACTTGAATGGAATGGAATTAATATTGCTAAAATAATCCATATAAGCATTAATAAAACAGTACCTATTACGCACATTCTGCAACATCTACGTATTATTTCACATTTTCATGAATTTCTTGCAGGCATTTTTTTTTAAAGGAAACTTTATATAATGTCTCTTTAGCACTTACAATGTCTCTTTGTCACTTTCCCCCACACAAATATGTGTCCTTTAAAACCCTGTAAATTCAATTATGTCTTTTCCTTTTATTCCATTTGACCTTTACTTTTCATTTGCCACGTTTACTTTCTTAATTTTGTAACCAAAAATTATTTTCTGTGTCCTTGTTTTTCTCACTCACCAAAGTCACGTTGATCTTCTTGATTACTTTTAACTTCCGGTATGTCAGGTAAAGAAATATATACTTACTCAGGTGACTTATACTTTTGATTCGGTCTCCGTATTCACGCAATGTCTTTGCAACATTTCGTTATTCTTTTCCTTTTGACCTTCTTTGCTAGAAATCTCATTTACTTGATCTTGTGGTACTCCATTTATATTTATCAATTTGAATTTTAGTCCTTTAATTTCTGCAGGCCAATTATCTCCCTTTTTGGGCTTTTTAATTACTGGTTCAATTGTTTCACGTTCAACTTTCCAAGTCCTTTTTCTGGAACTCTTTCTCAAAGTACTTTCTCCATCACTTTCATCAGACTCAGTTTCAGATTTATCTTTACTTCCACGAATTTTGAACTTTATTGTTTCATATTCAGCTTCTGAGTATTGTCCTTTTTCAGTCAACTCAGTTCTTTTGCAAGGAATCTCTTTATAACTGATACTTGGAATCTCATCCTCATCGTGAGTTACTTCCTTTTCTCCAGTTTCAAGATCAATATTCCTTTTCTCAGAACTTCTGTTTGACTTTTAGAATCTCCTCTTTTACCAGTTTTATTCTGTTCTTTTTCAGTGTCCAAACTGGTTTCTCCTTTTTCCAGATGTCGACTTATAGGTCGATCTTCAAGATCTGGAATTTCAATATTTTCAGTCTCTGCTTCTAATGCTGAACTTGTATCAGATATTTCCAGATGTTGCCTCACAGTTCGATCTTTCTTATCTGGAACTTTGTCAACTGTTTCCTCCACATCAGAGTCTGAACTAGTCTCTTCGTCTTGCAATTGTTGATTCTCAGGTTCTGGTACTCGGATTGTATGGCTGGCATGCACCCACCTTTTAACACCAGCACATTTCACTGCTGTTATACTGACCAGAATCACCTGTCTCAGTCTATCCCATCAAGGGACCAGACAATTTCTCCTTCTGTGTATTTTTATTCAGACCCAGTCTCCAGGACTTAGATCATGTGTTGGATGCTTTTCTTTTGTACGTGCATCAGTTCCAACCTGGTCAAATGCGTGTCTCATTACTAGTCCCATCAGAATCTCACATGGACTTAAACCAGTCTTTTTGTCTGGAATGCTTCTTGGAGTCATTAGAACAAGGGGCAAAGCATCAGGCCATTTCAGTCCAGTTGCCAAACACATTTTCCAAGTCTGTTTTTATTTGTTCCATTAACCTGCTCAACTACCCCAGAAGCCTCTAGTCTGTAGGCGCAATGTAATTTCTGTTGAATATCCAGTACTTCACAAATCAATTGTATCAATTCATTCTGAAAATGGCTCCCTCTGTCTGATTCATTTGTTACGGGAAATCCAAATCTCAGAATAATTTCTCTAATTGAAATCTTTGCAGCAGTCACCCCATCATTTCTCCTTGTAGGGAAGGCCTCTGGTCTGTAGGCGCAATGTAATTTCTGTTGAATATCCAGTGCTTCTCAAATCAATTGTATCAATTCATTCTGAAAATGGTTCCCTCTGTCTGATTCAATTGTTACTGGAAATTCAAATCTCTGAGTAATTTCTCTCATTAAAAGCTTTGCAACAGTCACTCCATCATTTTTCCTTGTAGGGACGGCCTCAACCCATCTTGAAAATAAGCAAATGATCACCAGGACATACCTCAGCTTGTTGCAAGGAGGCATCTTTATAAAAATCCAATTGCATTCATGTGAAAGGACCACCCTCCCGTCCTATGGTTCCCAAACTCACAACAACGTTGGCACAAACTCTCAGCTATTATTCTGAACGTAGGATTGTACCAAGTTTGTTTAAACATTTTCAACATTGCATCTCTCCCTGCGTGAGCTTGACCATGGAACATTTGGGCAATATTCAAGATCATACTGTCAGGCATTACTGGTCTTTCATCTTTGTAAACCCAAATTTCATCTTCCTCTCTTTGGGCCCGATTCACAGAACTAACTTAAGACAAAATCCTAAACTCACTACTTTTGGTATTCACAGAAGTTAGGATTTTGTCTTAAGTTTGTCTTAAGACAGACTTAAAACAAACTTGAGTCAGGATTTTGTCTTAAGTCTGTTTTAAGACAAACTTAAGACAAAATCCTAACTTCTGTGAATACCAAAAGTAGTAAGTTTAGGATTTTGTCTTAAGTTAGTTCTGTGAATCGGGCCCTTTGTCTGCAACCTGATTTTATCCATCTATCTTTTTCCTCATCATCTGCCTCATGCTGAATTTGTTTCACTTCCTGCCACGTCTCAACAATGTTAGTAAGCATTAAAGGACTTGAAACATGTTCTTTTTCTCTGCCCCGATTGATTGAAGCATTATTTCTGGCACAATATTGAGCAATAGCGTCATCAAATCTATTACCCTCAGTAATATAATCATCTCCATTCTTATGCGCAACGCATTTCACCACTGCAACGCTTTTAGGCAGCTGTATAGCCTCAAGTAACATTTTCAAACACCCACCATTCTGTATAGGTGATCCAGCAGAGGTCAGATATCCTCTCTGAGACCACAGTTGCCCATAATCATGGACTACTCCGAATCCATATTGACTATCCGTCACTATGGTAATTCGGACATGCTTTCCCAACTTGCATGCTTGAATCAAAGCAATTAATTTGGCTACCTGAGCAGAACGTATTCCTTTTAGACAAGATGCTTCCATGACGTCTGCCACTGCACATACAGTATATGCATATAAACACAACAGTGGTCCCTGGCAGGGAGATGAATGATTGAAAATGAATATAGACTCAGTCAGTTCTATATTAATGAAGACATACCCAGCCGGGCAGAGGTCTTCAAAGTATATATTTCAATCAAAAAATATACGTGTCCGCTTGTACCTTGAAGGCCGGGTAATACCGGGAGCGCCGTGTCGCGCTTGGGTCCTGGAACCAGGGGGCCGGATCAGTCGGCAAAGCTTGAGTTGCTGGTTCAACCAACGAGATACTAATCCTCTCCCGCTCCTGAACCCTCGAAAAAGTCTAATTGAAATACTGAAAAATCCTGGACTAAATTATTCTACTGTTCCTGATTTAATCAACCGCTTGCGCGCTCTTATATGAGCCTGCAAACTGCTGTCCTGGCTAAAGAGGCTAATAACCAAAAAGGCAACCATTGCTTTGTCCTGATAATGGACCCCATTATTTAGCAAGGGGGTTCCGAAACATCGTCGACCTACTGTGTACCATATACTTGTGGAACTCTGAATAGAAAACTATGTAATGGTGCCCATAAGTAATATGGCTGAGATACCCGCCACCCCCTCTCAACACAATCCCAAAAGGAAGGGAAACCGGAAACAGTTCTTGAAGTTTTTGGATGTGGGGAGGGAGTGACCCTCCCCCGGCCGTATTTATTAAAACAAAAAATTAAAACATTAAACGTTTCATTTTATGTACAATTTCATTATCACATTGCGATGTTTGGCTCACCTTAACATATTCTCTAATACAGAGTTTCTCCTAGCCGAACTAGCATCCAACAAAAACATTCTCTAGAAAAACTGAAATTGTACATCCTAACGTTTAAGGGCCAACGGCAAGGTCATAACCGGTGTCAAGATCCCTAACCAGACTTACCCCTCCCACTTGTGAGGGGCGACAGCACAGAGGCTTACCTCAAGTGCAACTACTAACAATTTCCCTTGACTTGACGGGGGCACTTAAGACTCGACGCCATTTAAAGGTCGTTCGAAGACTTGTGTGTGGTATCTAGAAGGTATCGTGGACCTCCCCCCATCCCACACAACTTACCGCATCTGCCGTCGCAGATGACCCTGGCCCCGGGAAATTCCCCAGGAGGGGGCTGTAACCCCTCCTCCAACGGAAGGGGCCTTGACCGCCTTTCCTTTACTTCCGGCGACCCGCCCTTAGACGGGACCGCCTCCCCACTGAGGGGCCAATGGCCACCTCTCCCGAGCGCTCCCATCCGTGTTGGGTGACGCCCACTCATAGGGATCTACCAATTAGTGCTCACCGATCATGACCTTACCGCCTACCAAAAATAAATACGACAATTTTTATTCAAACCTACAAAAAACATTGGTCGCTACGACCGAAGGAACATGCTAAAAAATACAACACTACACCAAATCATTTTTATCGAAACAAACTACACAATATTCACCATACTTTATTCTGATCAACAACAAACTGATACTTTCACAGCCTGTAAACGGAATGGAAAAACAAACTTATAAATTCACTTTATTGCACAACAACTTGCTGTCCTCAGGGGCTGGTGGGTGGGTCAAAATTGGCTCTTCGTTCTGTCCCGAGCTCACGTGTAGCGAGGAGGTGCAGCTTCGGAGCACAAGAACAAGAGGACGTCTTCGGGTCTTGCGTCTCTTTTTATCCGTCTTCGGGGCGGGCGAGAACCCGCCCCTGCCCGCCCCTAGGGCGGGGCTGGCTACGTCGGTGTCTAGGCCAGCCCACTCTAGGGCGGGAAAAAGCGCGCCCCGGCTACGCCGCTTCGGGCATACCAGCCGAGACACGCCTCCCGCCCAAAAATGGCTTCCCGGGGGGATCGAGGCACTCCACCATACGTTCGGGGGGACCGAGTGGTCGCCCCTTTCCATATGGCTGAGATACCCGCCACCCCCTCTCAACACAATCCCAAAAGGAAGGGAAACCGGAAACAGTTCTTGAAGTTTTTGGATGTGGGGAGGGAGTGACCCTCCCCCGGCCGTATTTATTAAAACAAAAAATTAAAACATTAAACGTTTCATTTTATGTACAATTTCATTATCACATTGCGATGTTTGGCTCACCTTAACATATTCTCTAATACAGAGTTTCTCCTAGCCGAACTAGCATCCAACAAAAACATTCTCTAGAAAAACTGAAATTGTACATCCTAACGTTTAAGGGCCAACGGCAAGGTCATAACCGGTGTCAAGATCCCTAACCAGACTTACCCCTCCCACTTGTGAGGGGCGACAGCACAGAGGCTTACCTCAAGTGCAACTACTAACAATTTCCCTTGACTTGACGGGGGCACTTAAGACTCGACGCCATTTAAAGGTCGTTCGAAGACTTGTGTGTGGTATCTAGAAGGTATCGTGGACCTCCCCCCATCCCACACAACTTACCGCATCTGCCGTCGCAGATGACCCTGGCCCCGGGAAATTCCCCAGGAGGGGGCTGTAACCCCTCCTCCAACGGAAGGGGCCTTGACCGCCTTTCCTTTACTTCCGGCGACCCGCCCTTAGACGGGACCGCCTCCCCACTGAGGGGCCAATGGCCACCTCTCCCGAGCGCTCCCATCCGTGTTGGGTGACGCCCACTCATAGGGATCTACCAATTAGTGCTCACCGATCATGACCTTACCGCCACAGGTCCGGATAGTTGACCGGCTATCCGGACCCCCCACAAAACTCCTACCTAAAGGTCATGTCTTAATGATTTTAACCAGGCTAAGAAGTCTCCTATGAGTAACTCATTCCCCACCCTCGACAAATGCACACCATCCCCCAGATACATACTGTCATCATTAATACAACTATGCGAGATCGAATGCAATGTCTTGGAACGGAACAACCTACTCACTTTGTTATTCAGTTTTCTAACAGAATGATTTAAAGCAGGGATCGAGATAGCCCCCCGCCATACTTTTCGTGGGATCATATGAGACCACGCAATTATGCACCCCGGAACTCTCCTTGCTAACCAACTTACCGTGGAAAGCATAGTCTCCAGGAGAAGTCGTCTACCGGTAGTGACCAAATCATTACCCCCTAAATGCACTATGACTATGGACGGCGGTGACCTCATCCGCTCTAACAAACCCTCAAAAAATGCCTGAAACTGGTCAATACAGAGACCGCCCCTTCCGTAGAAGGACACTCTGTACCCGTATTCCCCAGGTACGTGAACCATGTCACCTGCTTTGAATACGTCCGCGGCCCGTCTCACGTATGAGTGGCCCACGACCCACACCTCCTTCCTTACAGCCGGTGATGTGCAACCTCTGGCCTGGTGTTGGGTCGACTGCACAGTCCGCCCTGCCTCGTAGGCTTGCGCAACTGAAAACAAACAAAGACAAGAGGCGTGAGTACATGATTACAGCTTCACAACATGTGCAATCGCACGTACCTCTTATAACAATTGGAGGACCAACGCCCCACACGTTTTACTTGTTCTACATTAAGACCCCTGGCTGTAGCTTCAGTGGCAGCCCCTATCCGAAAGGAATGGGTCCCAAATTCGCCCGGGTCCAAGCCCGTTGCGGCAATGGCCATTGCAAGCACCCGCTGAAACTGAAACCTCGTCAGTGGGGTGGCGTCTGCATGCCTCAACAATGTCCCCCCCCATGATGCCACCCTTCGTGCTAGGTAGTCTTCTAAGCACTGTACCGGACACATGGAGGATCCGGGGGTCCGGCGAATGATCGTGCAGTCCCCCCTCCCGTCTTGGTCGGACTTGGACCTGAGAAAGGAGACAATCATCGCATCGCCCCTGATCCGGACATGTTCCCTGCACAAGCCCCCCGACACATCCTGTTTGTTCCTTGCAACCAGCTCACTAACTCTCATAGCCCCGTGAAATGCCAGCGTAAATGCAGTCCGGAACAAACAGGTCTCGAAAGGGGACGAGCACGTGTTAGGGAGTGAGGCCAGTAACCGGGCCAACCTATCCAGACCTATCGGTCGTCTTACGTCTACTCTGCGACCCTCTAGGCGTTGCCACCCACGCAGCGCTTTTTGTACCGTAAAAGACGCTGTCGGGTCCTGGATGCCATGGGCCTTGGCAACAAAGGAAATGGCGGCACGATGCCTTTGGGCCGTAGCCACCGATTTCCCAGCCCTACGTAAAGACATCAGAAAAAGTACTACGCACTCTTCCTGCCCCCACAGTCCCCCTCTCTCTTCCCCCAAAAAGGCTAAATAGGCCTGAAACGCCCCTTCATATGCCTTCCTTGTCCTGGGTGCTAGACTCTCTCCCACGAGGTGACGAAGTTCGGGGCACCGAGAGACCAGAGAGCTTCGGGGAAGGGTGCCGGCTCTGGGTCCGCTGAAGGAAGGAAACCCGAGAAAGCCTGCATGTGAAAACGAGACAGTGCATCAGCAGCCTGATTCATCACCCCTGGGACATGTTTTGCTCTGAATATCACGTTCAGTTGCATACACAGTAAGACAATTTCTTTGAGCAGCCTCAAAATCAATTTACAACGGGCTGCCTGACTATTGATGCATTCTACCACGGTCATATTGTCGGACCAGAACACGACAGAATGATCTCTGAACCCGTCTGGCCATGTACTCAGGGCCACCAGAATGGGAAATAGTTCAAGGAAAGCTATATTACCCGTCAGCCCCTTCTCGTGCCACCATAGGGGCCACTTTTGTGCAGACCATTTTGTGCCGAAGATGGCGCCAAAACCTATACTTCCTGCTGCATCTGTCCATAGCCCAAGCTCTTCGGAGGACACGGCTGGCTTGTTCCAGACGACTCGGCCATTGAAGTCCGCCAAAAATGCTAACCAAATCCGCATGTCCTGGCGGACTTCGGCCGATAATCTCGTGCGATGATGCCCTTCTCTTAAGCCAACCATTGATTGGGCAATCGAGCGGGAAAACGGGCGAGCCATTGGGATCACCCTCAAGGCAAAGTTCAACTTTCCCACTAATTGTTGCAACTGGTGCAGTGTAACCTTAGGTGCATTTAAACATACTTGGAGGGCTGTCCTGAATTTCAACACTTTGCTAGCTGGTAAACGGAAACACCCCTCCCTTGAGTCCAACTCGATCCCCAAAAACTCGAGGCAAGTCGTGGGACCCATAGTCTTACCCGTTGCCAATGGCACACCAAAATGACCCATCAACACACAGAATTCATCTAAGGCCTGGGCACATTCGGGACTTCCGGCGGAGCCCAGGAACAAAAAGTCGTCAAGGTAGTGCATTACATTTCGAAAACCCGTTTTCTTAGTAAACACCCATTGCAGGAAAGTACTGAATTGCTCAAAATAAGCACATGATATAGAGCAACCCATTGGCATACACCTATCCATGTAAAATGACCCCTGGAACCCGAATCCCAAAAGACGCTGATCGTCTGGGTGTACCGGGAGCAACCGGAACGCTGACTCGATATCAGATTTCGCCATCAACGTCCCGGGCCCCAGGCGATTCAAGATGGCTACTGCCTCATCAAACGATGCGTATCGCACCGAACAAACTTCCGGATCAATTGCGTTGTTCACCGAAAGACCATGTGGAGCAGACAGATTATGGATCAAACGGAACTCACCTGGGTCCCTCTTGGGGACCACCCCTAACGGAGAACAAACAAAATTCGGTACCGGGGGTACACTAAACGGGCCGGCAACCCGTCCCCGGCTAACCTCTTTCTGAATTTTCTCATGCACTACAGATGTATGTTGCAACACGGAAAGTTGATTTTTGCACATCCCTACCCCCTGAAAGTCCCCCACCGGGATGCGGAAACCATGTGAAAAACCGTTCCGCAGCACCCCGGCAGAAGTACGATCCGGGTATTCGCTGAGCCAGGGAATCATTGCCAAGGTATCAATCGGGGTTGGTAACGGCGCCCCTCGGCCAAGCTTAGACCTGTTTGGCGCCCCCCTTACCCCCATTCTCACCCGTTCTGGCTCTGCACGATGACTCAGGATGGGACGACCCACACGTACTACATTCGTGTTTGAATTTACACAATCCCGGAGGCCTGGTACATTTCCCTTTGTTAAAATTAAAACAGAAACCCTTTCTCCCTGTATTGCCTGCGGGCCTTGACTGGTCGTCGGTGCTCGTACTTGGACGAAAGGGCGTCCCCACATTTTGGCGGGAGTAATCAATAACATTGCTCCCAACCAATGGCATTCTTAACATTCCCGATTCTTTCATTTTATCCCATGTTATAGAATCGTAACAATCCCAAGTCAAACTCTTGTTATGTTCCTTCTCTTTCCTGAACAGGTTGTCATAACAAAACCAATGGTTACCTTGATACGATGTCGAGTACCCCATAATTCGTGATTGATAAACGGGAAACTCAGGAAGCAACTCGGGCCTACGACCCCCCAAAATCGATGTGAAAATACCCCACGCATTGCCCCAGTTGCCAATATTCTCATTCACCTTAAAGGCGGCCATTTTTGCGCGCCAAACACTCGGATGCATTAAGTCCTTCTGACTTTTAACATGCTCCATATCATAATGGTCAACAAGCAAGGAGAAAATATTCACATACTCCCCAGACCAGATCTTTTCCTTTATAGCCAAAGGCACATGTTGTCCCAGTCTCTCTCTACGAGAGGGTGCTGACTCGTCCCTTGCAATCGGCAATGGCCGCTTACCTGAACCGGACGCGACTTCTGCCGCTTGCGGCTTGTCTTTAGCCGCCTCCCTTTTCTCACGAAGTCCTTTTATCAGCGCCTGTGCCTCGGCAGCCGCGGCGCCATCACTACTATCCCCCAACCATGCTGCTAGCTGTGCTGCCAGCTCGGGGGGCATGTCTCCCTTGGGTGTCGGGGTGACGACAACAGGGATTGGATTCCCCTCGATCGGTACTGGGGTCGGCGCCTCGAGCGGGGCAGAGGGAACCGGGACGTCTCCACCGGCTGGAACCCTTCTCGGCCTCTTAGGTCTCCCTCCAGCCGGCGCAGGGCCCGTACCCTCCTCCCCGTCCCGTTCTGCCAACCGTTTCTTTATGTCGGACACTTCTTTGCAAAGGGCCCGCACCATCTGGTCGGTCGTCATTCTCTTCGCGCCTTTCTTGGGCATCTCCCCGAGGAAGTATCTAGAAGACAAGAAAAAGGATCAAAACGCTCAAAATTGGCTCTTCGTTCTGTCCCGAGCTCACGTGTAGCGAGGAGGTGCAGCTTCGGAGCACAAGAACAAGAGGACGTCTTCGGGTCTTGCGTCTCTTTTTATCCGTCTTCGGGGCGGGCGAGAACCCGCCCCTGCCCGCCCCTAGGGCGGGGCTGGCTACGTCGGTGTCTAGGCCAGCCCACTCTAGGGCGGGAAAAAGCGCGCCCCGGCTACGCCGCTTCGGGCATACCAGCCGAGACACGCCTCCCGCCCAAAAATGGCTTCCCGGGGGGATCGAGGCACTCCACCATACGTTCGGGGGGACCGAGTGGTCGCCCCTTTCCATTCTCTGTCCAAAAATTGGAACTTTACAGAGACTGTTGATTTTTGTCTTGTAAGCCCTTTGTGTATGTTTTTGTCTGTGTATGGTCGTGGTTGGGTACAGGCTTGTGCCCCACGCACGTGATTTGCTGAAGGTATTATTTTGTTTTGTATATTTTTTGATTGAAATATATACTTTGAAGACCTCTGTCCGGCTGGGTATGTCTTCATTAATATAGAATTGACTGAGTCTATATTCATTTTCATTCATTCATCTCCCTGCCAGGGACCACTGTTGTGTTTATATGATTAAGCTCCCCGAGGTCCCTCGCTGATACCAATTGGGGTCCCCTTGTTGTTTAAAATACATACAGTATATGCAGCACTCAAATTTCCTTCGTCTGTTTTTAAACAAGAACTATCAACAAACATCACATATTCTGATTCTTCTAAAAGTTCATCTTTAATATCAGGTATTGGCTTGGTACAGAACTCAAGCACATCCAAACATTTGTGATCAATACCATCCTTCACTTCCACATCCAAAGCATCAGGTAACAAGGTTGAAGGATTCACATTGACACACCTTGCAACAGTCACATTGTCTGCACCCAAAATCACCTTTTCCTATCTGGTCAAGCAACTATTGGTCATATACTGAGTCTTGGTATGTGTAAGGAGTATCTCCACTGAATGTGATACATAAACCTTAACCGGATACCCCATCATAATTGCTTCACTTTGTTCAAGACTCATGCTTGTGGCTGCAACAGCTTTCAGACACCCAGGTGATGCTCTTGCTACTGGATCTAATACTGCTGAAAAGTATGCAATGGGTCTTCTCATTCTTCCATGTATTTGTATCAAAACTGACAATGCACATCTCTCTCTTTCACTGCAATACAGTTCAAATGCTTTTTCATAATCGGGCATGCCTAGTGCTGGTGCTTCACATAGACTGTTTTTCAATTGTTCAAATGCTTCCATTTCCTTTTCATTCAGCACAATAGGATCTTTTACATCACCTTTTGTCAATCTCTGTAATGGTTTTGCAATTACTGATGATACACTTATCCACTGATGACAATAACCAACCATACCCAAAAACATTCTTACTTGTTTCTGTGTCTTTGGTGGACTCATCCTTCTAATAATTTTGATTCTTTCTGAAGTCACTTTTCTCACTCCTTTTCCAATCTTATGACCCAAGTATTGCACTTCCTGTTTGCAAAACTGCTATTTTGATGGGGACACCTTATGCCCTCCTTCTGCTAAATGGTTCAACAACGCAATAGTATCTGAAATGCTATTTTCTTTTGTCTTTGATGCTACCAACAGGTTATCAATGTACTGAGCCAATACTGATTTTCCTGGAATGTTTAAACTCTCTAATTACACCAGGATAATGGATCATGGTCTCTCACAGGGTGACTCTGTGACCTATTGACTTCATGGGGTTGGAAGATGTTTCATATATTGATAGCCATTGCAGGGGTTGTATTTAACTGTTATTTATGTAACAATTGTCTTCCAGCTTGTTGCATGTACTGCGCGACAAAACTTACTTCCAACGTGGTGAGGTCAAAGCAAGAAAATAAATATTCCCCTATGACGGTGCAAGAAATGCAGTCAACAATGTAGATAGATGAGGGAAAATGTGATTATTAGATTGCTAAAATATGTGCATATTTTCTAAATCTGCTTTAGAATGCATTTTGCAAAAAGTGCGATTATGCACTAGCCCCCCATTAGTATTGTAAAAACCCTACCGGATAGCAATAAAGCTTATTTAGCCTGCTAGGCTAAAAGAAGAGTCTGTTAGGTTTGAAATTCCCTTTGATTATATGCATTCATATCTATTATATAAGTTAGCATTAGGTGGCTAAATAGACACCATTTGTATTAGCATTATGAAACCCACTGAGTTATCCTTACGGCATGCAAGCTTCATTGGCTTGTGTGCCTCCAGGTTGTAATATGAGACTATTAGAAGTCTGTTTAGGCCGCAGCCACACTAGGCCTCATTTGTTTTTCGCTTGCTTCAGCGGAACTGTAAAGCTGTATATCATTATTATTCTTTCTCTGCTAATGAATAGAAGTTATTTTCATACATTCCTTTCTGTATGTGTAGTTCTGTGCCCACGTTAGGAGACATTGAAGCATGACACATTGGCTGATGATCTAGTGATTCTCTAGGCAGGAACACTACCCCTGATAGTGGATTGTTACACTTGCTGATGGGGCTTAGTGGACGTGTCCAACTTCGAGGCAAGAATCTACTGTCCTGCCCCTGGTCCTGCTGTGATGTTCCTCAGCTAGCTCGGTTCAGTGAAAAGTTTAAATAAACTAAAATTAAATGTGGTTAACAAATTAGGCACAAAAAGAAATAATATAATACCAACTGCTAACATTGTAATGCTATGGATACCAACAGAAACCTTTATCACAATTTGTCCATTCAAGAGAGATCAGCTCTCTAGAATCTCGAGAATAATCACAATGTGATTTTTAAATCAGCAGATAAAGGTGGGGCAACAGTGAATATGTCTTATGAAATGTATTACAATGAGTGTAAGCAAATTTCTTCTGACAGGAACAGCAATAGAATCCTAATTGAGGACCATAGTCCCTCTCTAACGGCCTCCAAAAGAGATATGGTGGAGGAAGTTCAGGCCATTACTGAACGTGAGGCTGCATTTCTTATAGTCAAAGAATCTAGGGTTGCCCTAGTCTATATCTTTCCTAAATTAAAAAAAGAACAAGTTCATGCTCCCGATAGACCAGTAGTTTTGGGTATTAACTCAGTACTCAAACCATTATCTCAAGTCTGTGATTGGTTCCTTAGGCCCTTGATTAAAGAACTTTCATTGTTTCATAAGGACACAAAACAAAATATGTGCTCCTCTTCTGAATGACCTCCAATTTGTCTCTAATACTGATATCCTGATGACAATGACTATCGAGGTATTGCACACCCGTATGCCTCAGGCGCAGACTTTACAGGTTATTGAAACCATACTGAGAAACACTGATATTGACAACATCACTCCTATCCATTTTGGAATGTGCCAGAATAGCCATTATGGAGAATTTATTTGAATACAATAGGACCACCAGGTACAAAGGATTTAAATGGACAGCACCTTTGCCCCGAGCATGGCCTGTATGTAGGTACTACAATTTAAGTGTGATATCATCTACACCTCAGAAACGCATAAAAGTCTAACATCATTATGAAGTGAGTTCTGTAGCTGATTTCTGTGAAAACCACCGCAAGGCAATGTGAAGCCCCGCAATGCCACAGCTCCTTGTAACTGACGCTGGACGACATGAAGCCTCGCAAAGCCTCACAGCGCAGAATGCACCCCAGAATCCAAGGTACTGTGCTCAATGCACCCAAGTGGGTCCCTGTAGGTGACCTGTTCTCCATTACAGTCTGCCTAAACTTTTGATATGCACTGGTGCCTCGCAACCTAAGGTAACCTTTTGGCGTTACCTGCTTCTAAGCTCTTTATTGCATTTATTTGTTCAAAATTCAATATTGTGACTTCTACTTGAAAGATTTTGATCATTTTGGTCTTCCTTTGTTCAGAATAAAATAATATATTGGTCTAAACTGTTGTGGAGTCTTTTTGTTGTGTATATGCTATGTTGTTGTATGAGTTATTGCAGAAATACTTTACACATTGCCTTCTAAGTTACTAGTGGGTGAGCAGAGGATAATATGGGTTGTGTTGTGACTTGCCCTGACTAGTATTGTTGCCCCTACTTGGACAGAGTGCATACCTATACTAACTAGAGACCCAAGTTCTACCACAGGAGATGTAAACCTGAAGTGCAGGTATCCTAATTATTAAACACTATGCAACCTGCTTGATTAACCTTTTGCGTCTACTTTATGGAAGGAATATGCATTGCAAAGGAAGTTTAGGCCTAGCAAAAGCGTTATTTTGCCAGGTTGAAATGACAGTTAAAAACATCACTTTATGCTGAAAGTTTTAAAGAGCAACTGAAGTGGGTGGAACAATGAGTGCTGCTTTAAACTTAATTTACAGACCTTGGGTACCAGTTATACCACAAACTAGGGACTGATAAGTAACATTAATGTGTCAGTCTTGGGTAGGCCAATGTTTCCATGTTTCAGGGAGCGAGCACCTTACCACTAGTTAGCAGGAGTAAAGTGCACAAAGTCATAATGCCAACAAAATTAAGTATAGCAAAAACAGGGTAGTGAAGACAAAAGTCTGAGGTAATACCACCCCATGGGTGGTGAGGTCTAACAGGTGCGATTTCACATCACTTCAAAATAAACTATGGTTTTCAGGTTTCTACACTGTTTTTTTTAATGTTCCAGCACAAGAGTCACATTTTCTATTTAGTTGAAAACAGCTCAGATAATGTGGTCTGCTATCTTTATGTATTGGAAGAAAGGCTTGTGAGAATTCAGTTGAGAAAATAATAAAGGATGCACAGTCTACGGCCTTTTTATATGCTTGGAACATTTTTATATTACCACCTAAGTCAGTACAACAGTAGGGAAAGTGATGTATTGCAGAAGGCAACATTTAATATTCCCACTCCAGTAAGTGCAACTTTAGGGAAAGTGTTGGATTTTGGAGGGGAACAATTTAATATTCTGACTACAGTCATTGCAACAGTAGGGAAAATGTTGGATTGCAGAGGGGTACAATTTACTATTCCCACTCCAGTCAGTGCAACAGTAGGAAAAGTATTAGATTGCAGAGGGCTAAAATTTACTATTCCCACTCAAGTCAGTGCTACTGTAGGGAAAGTGTTGGACTGTGGAGAGGTAAAATGTACTACTCACACTCCAGTCAGTGCAACAGTAGGGAAAGTATTGGATTTGTGTGGGGGGGGGGATTTACTATTCCCACTCAAGTCAGTGCAACAGTAGGGAAAGTGTTGAATTTTAGAGGGGAACATTTAATATTCCCACTCCCGTCAGTGCAACTTTAGGGAAAATGTTGGATTGCAGAGGGGAACATTTTTATATTCCCACTCAAGTCAGTGCAACAGTAGAGAAAGTTTTGTGTTGCAGAGGGGAAACTTACTTTTTCCACTGCAGTCAGTGCAACTGTAGGGAAAGTATTGGATTGTGGAGTGGAATATGTTTATATTCTGACTCCAGTCAGTGCAACATTAGGGAAAGTGTTGGATTGCACAGGGGTAAAATGTATTATTCCTACTCAAGTCAGTGCAACAGTATGGAAAGTATTGGATTGCAGAGGGGTAAAATGCACTACTCCCACTCCAATTAGTGCAACATTAAAAATAAGTAATACATTGTAAACATAACTAAAGTAATTGAAAAACAGTAAATAAATTAAAAAATATGTTGAATTCAAAATAGAAATACATTTAATGTTAAAAACATGAACTTAATTTACTTCCTAAAATATTCCCCTACAAAACCCACAGCCCACATCTAATTTAAAAGAAATTTACTTGCACAATTAGCATAATTATTTATCAATTAAACAAACATTAAAATTAATTAACTTCCTGCCCTGTACCCGTAAACTCTCCACAGCCCTAACCTAAAATTAAACTAAAAAAAATATTAATAGAGCAATGAAATTATTTAATATACAATTAAATCATTATTAGTATTTCCAATGAAGTTAACAAGTAAAATAAAATAGTTTACTCCCCACCCTTTACCCCTCTAAAACCCACAACCCAAACCTTAAAAACAGTTAATTAAACAATTAACATAATTAATGATCAATTAATTAATTAATACTAATGTAGGTCCCACCCTTCACCCCTATTACCGCACAGCCCACACCTAAAAAAAATAATTACACAATTAACATATTTAATTATCAATTAATGAATCAATATTAATCGACAACTAATTATGAATTAATTAAAAATAAATTACTTCCCACCTTTTACCCCATGAATGCCACAATCCTCAAAAAACATTTACATTGAAAAAATGATTAACATAATTAACAAAAATAAATATCAATTGAATACATTATATTAATTAAGACATAATCATTAATTAAATTATAATGAATTATAAAAAACGCATTTAATTATATTAAATTTCATAACTACTAAAAATGGAACTAATATAGTATGAAACATAAGGAATAATTAAGCACAAAAATAATGTCATATACCTATAAAATATATACTAAAAAATATAACAATAATTACAAAATGATATTTTAAACAACTATATTTTTTACAAACAATCTTAATGACTTCTATAGTTTTTTAAATCGCATTACTTACCTTTAAATCAATATTCTTGAGAAAAATATTCTTGCAGTCGATATTTCCAGTTTACGATATTTCTCACTCTATATATTGTAGTTTGATTTTTTTCCTCGATATTCTGCCTCATAACCATGGTGTGCAACCAAATATTGATGCAACCCATTTCACTCCATAATTTCCCTACCTTGAAACCCGCTTGGTAAAAATGAAATGATCAGGGCACATTCATTTACATTGGCTTGTCATTGGTGACTTCTTCAGGTATCTCCAAGACACTGGTGCTGTTGGAATGAGCAGGTCATTATAAACACAAATATTGGTGCTCCATGGACCTGGGGCTCCCTGTTATTTAGTAAGAAAAAATTTACCAGGATACTTCAAAGATCAATATCTCCACTGGCTGTCAACAAAGCAATGCTTTAGAATGCCCTACTGATTTGGGAATTCTTTTGAGTCATATTTCAGGATGGGGGAGGGCAAAATAACACTTCTTAAGTATTAAATAGAGGCAAAAGAAAACCAAAGATTCAAGGCAGCCTTTCAACAGATGCACTCAGTGCCTACCAAAGAGCAGGCATCAATAATCCATTATATGCTGAGCCAGCAATTGAAAGTTTTGTTGTCAGAATAAACTCGTAGTAAAACATTGGCTTTACATAATATGATTATTAAATACACCAATGTCGTTGCATTTTGACAGACAAAATATGAAAATGTTAAGGGCCTCATTATGATGTCGGTCAGAATGCGTTCCGACCAAATGGGTGTCAGAATGGTTTCTGACCGACTCAAATTCGATGAGGCCAACCGATTATGATGTTCCAGGACACCGTTCGGTCAGACTCCCATTGACTTCAATGGGAGCCTGTGTTTCTGACCGACAACACAGGCTACCATTGCAAAATGGTGTGGTTGCGGAAAACCATGCACCCTGTGGGGGGCACTCCATGGTGCCTGTCACATCATGCATGGTTGTAAAGAGGAGACCCATGGGTACACACACGGGCCCCAACTAGGGGACTCTGGGTAAAGGGGGCCCCTAAAGTTGGTTTCCGACAGCCGTTCTGTCTTGGACAAACCGATTCGGAAAGACTGTCCGAATCCGACATTGTAATATGTCATTCAGAAACACGGTCCATAGGGCTGTATAAGTCAGCTCCGACCACCTTGGTTTCTCCGAATGCCGGTTCGAACTGAGTCAGAAAGACTGAACGGATACCTACTATCGTAATCGCTCATACGGAAATGTTTCTGAGTCAGTCAGAAACGCGGGTTCTGACACGGATTCGGACAAAGTGAATGCTCTACTGAGCCTATCCAACCGACATCATAATCTGGCCCAAAGTGTAATAACCAGCAACGTTTATTCCAAACCTATTTGTAAAACAGACTTTTCAAAAAATATTGATTATGCTGAACTATCTGTATTTTACAAAATCCTAAACCATAAATGAGAAACACAAAGTTTTATGTGCACGTAACCTGAGATAAGTGCAATGTTTCAAGATTGTCAGTGTCTGTGACCTCTTTGCCAGCTATAATCTCAGATCCAATGAGCGCTGCCACCTGCTCCTCCATTGGTTCAATTCGTCATGAATATCTGGACCTTCAACAGTTTGCATCGCCGCCTCCACATGACTTGTCAAAAACAAAATTGTCAGTCTCCTCCTTAATAAAATTCTAATTTCTCTTTTTGATTCCCTCCTGGACAGCACCTTCTTCTTGAAAAGTAACCACAGGCATTCTAGCATCTTCCTATCTTAATATTTAAAATAAACGTCATCTGAAAGACATAGCTCTGTGCTGCTCAAACCCACTACGCCAGTACAGTAACCTTCTGGTTTACAGTTAACAGAAATACATTGAATTCAGTGGTGAGCTATAAACATAAGATATAACTGCTCAGACATGTATTTAATAATTAAAGATGTCAAAAGGCAATTTTATATTAATTCTTTATTAACATCAACTTCAAATTTTTGAATTTTCCAACTATTATTAGTCATTTGTAAAATATTATTGATATTATTGATATGCAATACAAATATAAAATGATACAACAAAATTGTCATATTATTTCATAATTATTGTATAGCTACCATCATTCAATTTTAAGGATGAATCTCACAGGTTAGACCCTACACATGTTTAACAGCTATGATACCATTCCTCAGAGCTGTAAGAATGACAGCTCAAAAGAAGAAAAAAAAAGAACATTCCCAAATGTATCATAATCTAATCACAAATGATGTAAAATAATACCAACACCTAAAAGGGCCTGATTATGACTTTTGGCATTGACGGGGCGGACAGCATGTCACCGCTGGGCCCCTGCAGTCAAGAGTTGCGCCACCCACTAGATTACAACCGAAAAGTTGTCTGGTGAGCGGCGTGGCAGTCCCATTTCAGTGCCTCTTTCAAAGGCAGCGGTGCCTTTCAAAAAGGCACCGCAATGGGAATGCCACAAAAGGGGGGTACACGTTGTGCCTCCATGTGTGCATCCACATGTGGAGGAGGTAATTTTCTCTCAGCTGTGTGTTTATGGAGTAGGAATCTTCATAACACTGCTGGTGGAGAGGAAACACCATAATATGCTTAGTGGGACTGCAGTGGTACCGCCAAGCATACTGCGGCCGCCCGACCAAAGCGCCACCTCCAGGGACCGGCAGTTCCCTGGCAGTGGTCTCAGGGTGGTCCAACCATCCAACTCGTAATGGAGTGGTCATACTGCCAGTGCTGTTGTGGCAGGACCACCACTGCCCTGCCCATGCGAGTTTGGTGGTCCTTGGACCACCAAACTCACAATCAGGGCCATAGTGTCTTAATAAATGACAATTTTGGTTCATCCTATTCAAAAGTGTTTGTAAATAAATTATATCCCAGTTCATTACTGTCTGTAATGAAACTGAACACTTAGGGCCCGATTACGATGTTGTTAGGAAACTGTCACGAAATAATAGGTTCCGGAATAGTTTCCAAAAGAATCGGATTTTGTGAGTGCTTCCCAACATCATTCAGGCGGACTGGCCTTGACCTCAAATGGGGCCTGTGTTCTGAACAAGAACACAGAGTCCCATTGAAAAAAGGGGACGTTGGCAAAACCCTTCCACACTGTGGCAGGCATCCCATGGTGCCTGCCACACTGTGCATGGTTGGGAAGAGGGATCCGTTGGGTATCCCCACGGGCTACATTTGTAAGTCTCGGTATAAAGGGGGGCCCGCAACTGGCCCCCAAATACAGATTCTGGCAGCCATTTCATCTCGGGCAAACCGAATCAGAGCAGCTGTCTGAATCGATCGTAATTGCTTGTCTGTAAACCATGTCCACAAAGCTGTACGAATTGGCTCTAAAAAACAATACTGCAATACCGAATCCCACCCGAAACCTTTCCTAACAACATCGTAATCACCCCTTAGAAGCAATTGTTAACAGATATTTAGTTACTGCTCCACTGCAATATACACATGTACTCAAATTTGATGTACTTGGATAGTGTCACGAAACAGAAGGAAAAGTAAACTTTGTAGGATATTATTTGATTGAGCATAAATCATTTAAACACTGCAAAAAATTGGAGTATTAGGTGAAAAGCGTGAGAGTCTACCTTAAATAATAATCACAATCCTCATTAAATACTCTGAGCTTAACTCTCAAGCGCTTGGCCCAAAAGAAGTCAGGATTGTCTTAGAGGCTATGAGTAAAGTTGTTATGCAGTACTCAAACAGTGATACAGTGAAAACATATCACAAGAAAAATAGATAATATTTTAATAATCAAAATTGCACTAAAACAACTCAAATCAAATCATTAAAAATTATTAAAGTTTGAATTAAACAATGGCGGCAAAAAGTACACAGCACCACACCTGGTTATCTGGATGTGCTAGAATGGACCAAAGTGAAAAGTTAAGGCCGACCATGATAGAGTGTGGGTTGGATACAGGGACGCGGTTTGTTCCAGTAGAGAGTTTACCTTCTGACTTGTACGAGCCTTCAATGGAACAAGCAATGTGATGGATGCAAAGCAGAGTCCAATGACAGTAGATGCTGGACAGAAGGGTCCGGGTACGATCATCAATGACTGTGGGAATGCCCCAGGCAGGCAAAGTCCAGAGTCTCTGCCCAGGAAGGCCTTGATGTGGACAGGTTGCGTCTTGGCTTCGATGCAATAAAGCCCTCTATGTTCGGACTAAGAAATGTTTCTGGAAGTCAGATCTCTGTCAGCAGGTTAAACCAGCAAGTCGAATTTGACAGCCAATTTGCCATTAACTGCAGCACCAGTCGCCAGCCAAAAGTCTCTAAGTCCTAGCTTTTGCTATTCGAACAGGAGGAGTGCACTCTACCACCAGCAAGGGTCTAGGACATAGGGGGAACCACTTAGATGTTAGGACTCACTTCAACAGAGGCCATCACCAGGGTGTAGGACAGGTCCAGTTGAAACTGGTCAGTTTGGCAGCTTCTGGGAAAGAGGCATCTAGAAGCTTGCTGTGTCCTTGTAGCTCAAACAAGAGGTCAGCCAACTGTGGTAAATTTAAATTACCTATACTTAATTTATGCGGTAAAGTTCAATAATAATAACTCAGTCAAAAATAAGAGGCAGAGTCCGTGGCATCTGAGGTTTGTAAGGGTTTTAGTCCTTAAAAAGGAATTGGTTCGAACCAGGGATCATATTCCATCACCACAAGGGTTCAGGAAGGGAATCACACTACTTTATTAACAGAATATCATATATATAGTCAATGCATTACAGTGGTGATAGATGCAGAAGGCGTAACAGCTGAGAGAAGGGAGATAAGAACACATGTGCGTAACAATACGTAATCAGAAGGCGTGCACAAGGGCGTACACAGAGGTGTGCGCTGGAAACGTCACATAGAGGTGTCACAGGTGGGTGGATACATAGTGGAATCTTGCAGTGTCAGCAGAAATACATGGCAGAGATGCGCGAGCAGCAGCATGACGTGTGTTTGACGTGGAACTGGAGGGTGATGGGGACTTGACATTTAGCCTTACATGAGGAGACAGAAGTCTGGCGTGTCAGAACAACCTAATCCCAAATCATATCTAATATCTGGTGTTTGAGGAACTGTATTATCTGGAAGGAAAGGTCTCTCGGGCAGAGGCTATTCTATACTGACTGCTAATGCGTGTATAAGCGTCTATGTGTCTACATGAGATGCGAGGGGCCATGGGCCTACCATAGTAACAGGAGCAGTGAATTACTTGTATGGAGACAGTGAGGCCGGGCCCTTTGCTCTGCAGCTGGGAGGATGTTTACCTGAACTACTAGACAGGAATGTATTTTCGAGGAGCGGAGCAGATAACTTGAAGGCTGAATACAGTCTTGGCAGGCAAGCAGGCCGAGCCAGGCACCGCTCGCCGCGCAGGGAGTAAGGCAGGGGTCATGGATACAGAATCCAAGCTGCAGCCTCCTGAGGCAGAAAGCAGGAAAAGGCTCGATGGCAGAAATCAGGGCCTAACTCGCCAGAGCCAGGGAAAACGTGAAAAGTGCACCATGTAAAGACGGTGGCAAGGCATACTTAGGAACGGAATATTCGACCCATTCATGGTGGATCTGAAAGAGGACATGTTAACGTTGGACTCAAATGTATTTGCGTATTCATAGCTGGAAGTGGAGGGAACATACATGTACTTGAAGCATGTACATGGAGCCGTTGGGGTCTACGATAGGGGACACAATTGACCATAAAAATTCATATTACCTCATTCCCTCCTTGTCCCCTACGGACCCTTCATGATATATCAATCCTCATTAATCTATCAATCTGTTCATGTAACATCATTTGCTCTTCTTTCTTCTTACGGTGTTTTGAATGTGTACTTGAATGAGGAATACATGATGTGGCGCACAAGCCGCAAATCGCTGGCCCACATTGTAAACATAGGCAACAACTGAATACTATGAGAAGGGCAATACCTAGGAAGGATAGGACCTTCCATCCCCAGGCTGACAGCACGCTCCAGAACCAACCGGACCAAGTCCAGGTGCCTGGATTCTGGTGTATCTGACTTGCAATCTTGTGAAGACGGGTTATGGCTCTATATACTGATGGCGCGTTTTCTGGAATGAAAACACAGCAACTCGATCCGATGACTCTACAAGCTCCGCCCCTATCGGCCAGGATGACGTCAAGAACAAGACGATTTTGAAGAACAACAATCCGCATCGCAGACTGTTCCTCCGTTAAGTTGCCTAGGGCAGAAGTAGTTTCATTCACTACTGCTTCGAGGGTTCTGGTTAATTTACGTATCAGTTTACTATTAAAGACAGCACCTAAGTAGGGAAAGAAACCTTTATTGAAGTCTGTGTATTGCTCCCATGCCGTTTCAGTATAGTCGACAATCGGGAGATCTCTCTGGGGTCTATTGTGTACTAGATGGGAGTTCCTATGATAATCGGGAGGGGCTAGGAAAACTGGTGGCAGAAGGAATGCAATGTAACAGGTACCATCCCAATCTAGAGGTAAACGTATATATGCGGTATGACCACAAATGAAATAAGAATGACGGGAAGCTTTGAATGTAGACTTGCCTTTATCACTGAATTCGATCACAGTAGTACATCTACTATGACCCAGGTGTACTGAACCATTCTTTCTGACACATAATTCACCTTTGACTGGTAATACGGACATAGCGGGCAAGACTGGGTTCGGTTTCGGATTCAACGTTCAGAATCATGAGGTTAAGTGTAAAGTTACCTAATCCATATACTTCGTTTTCTAGATCAGTCCCTGTCCTTTTGGGAAGACCCTCCTTGTCAGGGAAACATACTTTATGCAGAACTGTGTTCAGATTTCCCCATACCCAATTGCCCTGGTAAACTACGGAATTGGAATCTAAGGAATTAATCAAACTGAACCATGCACCACAGGAACCATTGTGTGTGAACGGGTACGGAAAGAGGGGCAGAACTCCCTTGTACTTCTGATAGGGAGGGAGTCGGCCACATATCCAACAATTTGTAGCGTTGCTGGTCTGATGGGAATGGTGTAACATACTAATGAATGTATTGTTGCGCAGCGCAAATCTGTATGACAACTCATGCGGGGGTAATTCACTGAAAGTATGCTCGATAGTGTCATTTGCAGAAGAATGTGCACGCTTAAAAATAGGATAATATATATGTAACAATATACTCGCAGCAATAATCATAAGACTCAGAAAAAACATAATCAATAGTGTCACAATACAGTGACTACGAAGTGATTTACAATATTCACGTTTCTTGAGCTGTTTCTGTCTATCTCTCTCTCTATTGGGGTCTAGGGGATACATGTCAGAAACTTGTCTAACCGATTCACCTAGGGGAGGACTTAAACAATTAAACTGTCTGACTTGCTAGACCTCAACTTTAATTTATATTCCTGGGAAGAAGTTTTCTCGTCCAGGGAGAGTTTTGAGTCAGTCTGTGGAGGAGGGCAGGGCTGAGAGTTCAAATCTGGCGGCAGTCCATGGTATTTCTTTACATGACTCGAGTGAAGCCAGCCCTTGCGGCCCTCCACTTTTATCGCGGTCCTTGTAGTCAATAGTACCAGCTTCGGCGCCTGCCAACGGGGCTCCAGCGGACTCCTCCTGTCGAAGTTCCTTACGAAAACGAGGTCCCCCGGAACAACTTCATGTGGCTTCACCTCGGTGTTGTCGGGAAAGGCTGCAGCAACCTGTGAACGACATGATTGTAGTGCAGACATCAAGGAAGCAAGGTAATCTGTCAGCATGTTACAGTCAACATCGGTAATTTTTCTCGGCAGAGGCATCCCCCACATATTTGGTGGCCTACCAAAGACCACCTCGTACGGGGATAGCCCTGTTCTAGAGTGCGCGACCATTCTCATAAAAAAGAGTGCAACTGGCAGAGCTACTATCCAGTCGACGCCTTTCTCTCTACAGATTTTGGCAAGACGAATTTTCAGAGTCTGATTATGACGTTCCACGAGACCTGCTGCCTCGGGATGTCGGACACAGTGGAATTTCCATTGGTAGCCTAGCAGGAGTGATACCTGCTTCATAAGCTCGGACGAGAATGGCTGACCGTTATCTGAGTATACGATACGGGGCAAGCCGTACCTGGGGAAGAATTCACGAACCAGCTGCTTGGCAGTGGTCAGAGCAGTGTAATCTGGGACTGGATATGCTTCTGTCCATCGGGAAAGTGCACATACAACTACGAGGACATATTTGAATCCTCGACAGCGTTCCATCTGGATATAATCCATCTGGAGGACTTCAAAAGGGTGATCGGGAGGATGAAATCCACCTTGTTCTACGGGAATGCTTTTACCTGGGTTGAACTGACAACAAATCATGCAAGTACGCACTTTCTGTTTGGCTGCTGCTCGTAAATGTTTATTAAACCAGAGGTTTTGAATACTGTCTAACATGGCTTTTTCTCCTAAATGTGCTGGACTATGTACTGTATTAATGATAACTTGAACCATAGAGTCGGGGAGAAACCATGTAGATTTTCCCTTCGTCATCCATCCCTGTTCTGTTTGGATCCCTCCTAGTTCAGTCCATTTCTTTATTTCGTCTGGTGTAGCATGTGTCTGTATGTCAATTACATCTAGGGCGGGATCCTTAACTGTCATGCAATGTGTCGATGTCGGGACTATTGTCTTTGGCAGGTCAGTTGTGAGAGTCCGATTCTGAGCTGTATGCTTGGCGGTTCGGTCTGCCAGGTCGTTACCCCGGGAAATGGTGTCTGTGACTTTCGTATGTGCCTTGCACTTCATGATGGATATGGCTGTAGGCATATGAATTGCATCTAACAGAGCTTGAATGAGGGGACCGTGCTGAATTTTGGCACCGTGAGAAGTCAAAAAACCTCTCTCTCGCCAGAGTACTCCGAAGTCGTGTACAACTCCGAATGCATAACGGGACTCTGTATATATGTTAACTCTCTTGTTCTTGGCTCGAATACAGGCTTGTGTCAGAGCGATGAGCTCTGCTGCTTGAGCTGACAGGGTGTCAATACAATTCGTTTCTATGACTTCAGTTTCTGTCGTGACTGCGTAGGCGGCCACTAATTCTCCTGTACTTGTTCTCATGCATGAGCCATCCACATAAAGTGTCAGGTCTGGATCTGGTAATGCGGTGTCTGTCAAGTCTTGTCTGGGTTTCGTCGTGATGGTAATGACTTCAATACAATCATGTGCCAATGGGTCTGTCTCACTTAATGGCAAAAGTGTAGCAGGGTTCAATGTATTGCAACGTCTGATTTCTATGTGTGGCTGAAACAATGTCAATTCATAACCTGTCAGTCGTGCTATAGTCAAGTGTTGAGTCTGTGTTCGGTTTAGAAGAACTTCCACGGAGTGAGGAACTTGTACTGTCAATTGATGTCCTAACACTATGGAATCGCTTTGTCTGATTGCTAGAGCTGTTGCTGCTACAGATTTCAAGCACACAGGCAGAGCCTGGGCTACTGGATCTAATGTGCTAGAAAAATAAGCACACGGTTTGTGTGAACCTGCTTGATCCTGGGTCAGTACTGACAATGCAGTACCTTCACGTTCCGTGACGAAAAGTGTAAAAGGCTTGCTGTAACATGGTGTCGCTAAAACAGGTGCTTGGCATAAGGCTTTCTTTAAGTCGTCAAAGGCTTGTGTATGTTCCTGAGTCCATGGGAGGACAGTCGATGTCGCTGCCTCCTGAGTTGTCAACTGTATGAGTGGCTTGGCTAGAAATGCGTACTGAGGAATCCATTGTCTACAGTAAGAAGTGAGGCCTATAAAAGCCCGTACCTCCTTTTGTGTCTTGGGTGGTGACATGTTTACAATTAACTGGATGCGGTCAGGTGTTAGCTGTCTCCCCCCTTTGGACAGCAAGTGCCCAAGGTAAACCACTTGCTGAACACAGAATTGAAGCTTCGAAGGGGACACCTTGTGTCCCTTGTCAGCCAGAAAATGCAAAACCGTCAGTGATGCTTGTTCACATTCGGGTTCACTCCGGGCGGTGATCAATAGATCATCGACATACTGAAGTAGGGCAGTGTTATCAGGCATGTGAATACTGTCAAGTTGTTTTTTCAGTGCTTGGCTATAGATGCTGGGGCTTTCTGTGAATCCTTGAGGTGCGCGTGCAAATTTGAAGCTTCGACCATTTAAACAGAATCCGAAAAGGTATTGGCTTTCCGGATCAATTGGGACACTAAAGAAGGCGTTCTTCAGATCAATTACAGTAAAGAACGTGGCTTCAGAATCAATAGCAGTCAATAGAGACGAAATGTCTGGGACCACAGGATATTGTGGTACAATGCATTTATTCAGTTCTCGTAAATCGATAACTAATCGATAAACTGGGGGTGCATTTGGATCAGTGCGTTTAAGAATCGGAATGATAGGGGAATTACATAGATTGGAGTCGGTTTCTACAACCACTCCTTGTGCAATGAGCTCGTCAATGATTTTCAGTAAAGCCGCTACAGCATCTGGGGGTAACTTGTATTGTCGCATTCGTGGTAGTACTACTCCTAGTCTGAGTGTAACTCGATATGGTGTAATGTGCATAAACCTACATCAGTGGGGCCTTGTGCCCATAAATGTGCAGGAACATTCTGTAATCTGGGATCAATATCTCTCAACACATAGTGACCCTTAAAGTCACGCAAAAACAGTCTTACTCCTTCCGGAGAACAGCAAATAACAGCTCCTAGAGCTTTCAGTGTCTTTATGCCTAACAAGTTTTCTGGACATGATTTTGTGAGTAATAAATCTGTAGTACGTGTCAATGGACCAACTGCAAGGGGAAGTGGTTTAGATACTTCATTAATAATAGGCTTTCCTGAAAATCCAAGAGAAACATTCTGTGAGCCTGAGAGGGGTGCCCCTGGAACCTCGTCATGACTTATTGTCGTCCTGCTTGCCCCTGTATCAATCAAAAACTTTCTGTCTTTCCCTAATACTTGACTATGTACATAAGGACCCTCTTGATCTACAGGAACCTCAATAAGAGGCAAGCCAACCTCCCTCTCTAGGCTGTTTCATGTGTATCGCTGATAATCGGGATAATCAGTTTGTGCATACTGGTACATCTGTTGTGACGTATGTTGTGTTGCGGCAATGGGCTGTGGCTGTGGTACTGCTACGGTCTGTACTGTTCTTTGTGAAGCCTGCATAGGCTGGATATTCTGTGGTACTTGTTGTTGGACCTGGTCCTGTCTAGGTGGACGGGGCCTCTCTTTAGTTCTACCTGTGGCTATATTGTGTTTCAGAACTGCACAATCGTTTATATAATGACCTGGCTGTTTACAATAGTTGCATGTCCCTTTAACAGGAGCTGCCGAATTATTGGACTGTGTCATGCCCTTCTTCTGACCGTCAGCTGGAACTGACTGAGCAACTAGCATTTTCATTTTCGTGTCTTTCATACGTCTTTGTTCATGATCATGTTCTTCTCTAATTCTGTTCTGGTGGTACTGTAACATTTGTAACATTTGTGAAGGGGTATTAGCTTGCCATGTGCTCTCGACTTTCAGTACTCTGTTCTTAACCTGGGGCAGGGAATTCTCGACTAATTTTGTTACAAAAAGATGTGAATATGACTTGCTACTTGCTTTCAGGCCGCTATTAATAATGAAACATTTCTCAAATCGGGAATAAAAATCGCTAGTGTCTTCATCGGGTTTCTGTTTGCAGGCTGATATTGCACCCCAGTCTTCCTTTTTCGTTGCTAATAAACGTGGCAATACTTGTACTAACAATCCTGGCAATGCTTTAGTTTTGTCCCCAAGCCCTAGGCCTGGGGTTCTAGTATTTTCTTCATTCTCTAATGCAGCCCAATCAATCTTTTGTTCTCCCACCTCCCATTCTTTTTCCTTCAGTTTCTCGTAAATACCGGCAGGCAATAGCACTTTCAATATTTTCATGATGTCGGGATAGGTATAATCACCCATGAGTAACATGTCTTTTATTTCACGGTGAAAACCTGCTGGGTCTTTGTCATGGCTAGTCACTAATTTCTTCATTTCCAATAATTCCATTTTAGTTATGGGCGTGTACACAAACACGCGTCTGAAAGTATTATCATCATTCCTGACTGGATGCACTTCTCGTAAGGGATTCTGTCTGTCTATGTAATACATTTTTCTTTCTACGGGTGGAGCTGGAACAATCTGCGGATTCAGGAAAGTACTGTATCTGTGCCGATGTTCTAGAATTACTTTAATTAAATCGGTACCTAAGCCTCTCCATTTATTCATAAGTAGTTCTATTAATATATCAGGTAGTGGACCAGGATCAGAGTGTTGGCTTTTATACAATATAAGGAGGTGTTGTATCATGTACATACCAGCTAATCGCTGTTCATCTGGGGAAAGATTCAAAAACGTTTGCGCTAATGCGTCATCATTATATTTATCAGAATTGTCAGCCCATTGTACTGCTGACCTGGCTAATTCTTGTTCATCCATGGAATCGAGTACATGGTACCCCATTCGATTTTGCAGTATTTTATCGGTGGCCTGAAATAGATGTTCAGGCGTCTTCGGGTTTGACATAGCAGTGTGAAAAAGTCTCTTGCTTTCTGGACGTATTGGTTTATTAAAGGGTCTACCCCTTCCTACATATGCTATTGTTCCTCTATCTTCTGGCTCTTCCTCTGGCTCCTCCTCTGAGGATTTATTTGCATCTGATTCTGCTTCCCTTTCAGCTTTCGCTTTTGCATGGAATACTACTATTTCTCTACGAATTTTTCTGTACATGCTCTCTATACAATTTTGTTTATCATGTTTTCCGTCTGAAATATTCTTACTCCATGCAGTTAGTACCTTCATTTCTTCCTCATTTACACCAGGCCGGTCTCGTTCTCTTACAAAACAGTTTATAAGGAATCTTAATAGTAGGCTCTGAATGTCTACTTTCTGATATGCCATAGCCTCCTAAATACATTCCGGACCCTCCCCTGTCTGAACAAAATGATATATCCTGTCTAGATGAGCTTTCATTCCTGGAAGCAGAACTAAAAAGTCTGCAGCACGTCTTATACGTATTGATGCTAACATCATGTAACCATCTTTGCCTGGTATGGGGTCGTATCTACAGTATGTGATAAGTTCTCTTGCTTTTTCACTGCTAATTGGTCTCGGAGTACGTTGCATTGCTATTTCTTTAGTATTTAATCGATGCGTTGGTGGCGGGGTCTGGAAACCTCCTGACGCACCTCCTGAAGCGGACGCTTGAGCAGAATCTGTCGGTAGGGCCGTGTCAGGCCCAGAAGGAGTAGGCTGATTAATAGGGTTAATGGGGGGTGCAGGATGTGGTGGAGGACTCTGCCGTTGGGGATGACGATCAGGGGGTGGTATGCGTACCAGCGGAACATTGATATATTCGGGAGCTACATCGTCTAAATAAGAAGAAAGGAAAATGTCTTCTGCGGTCTTATGACGTAATTTAGTCGGGAGCAATGGAGGGGGCAGATCTTTCGGTAGTTCCGGGGTGGCCTTAGGTAAACCTTCGGCCAAAAGAGGATACATACCATTCGCAAGAGTATTTCGCTGTCGGTCTACTTGCTCTGCTTTAACTCGTATTCCTTCTTCCACTAGTGTATTTTCTCGGACTTTATCTGAATCTTCTCTATGTTTCTCTGCTTTTCTAAGTTCTTTCTCTGTACGTCTATGCGATTCCTTACGCCATATTTCAATGGCATCTTTCTGTGACTGTCTGGCTTTCTTTTTCCATAATGCTTCTTCTACTCTCATGATGCACTCGGCATCCCATGTCCCTGTAACGGGCCATCTCTGATTCTCTGCTAGATCTTTGGTGTAGTCCACCCACAAATCGAGAAATAATACAGCATCTAGGCCATGTTTGTGGTACATAAAATATCCGGGAGTGTCCCTGGGTGGGATGGGAACAGCTTCCTCAAGTATCCCTTTTCTTGTTCCTATCTGTTTCAGTTTCGAAAACAGCGGCATTTTGAGCCGTGTTGCTTGATACTTAGTACTTACTCGTATTTGGACACAACTAATACAATAAACACAATAATGAAGATCGAACAATCACTCATACCACGACATCTAAACACATTTTAAACATTTTGAAAACGAACAACAATAACCAGAATAAAACTAGCTACCTGCATACTGGATATACTGCTAAACAGTACAGATACACCGCTAAAACAGTGCAGACCGGGTCTGCGTACCCAAACCCGTCTTGACCGGATACATAATAATGCACCCGTCTAGATGCGTCCCCAGCAACGGTACTCACCGGGAAGCACGGAACGGAAGGCCTCGGAAACTCGACACTGGACTGGACCGGACTGGACTCGACTCGTGACGCAGATACTTCGGAACTTCGGAACGGGTGGGCCTCTGAATACCTCGGACCTTGCTCTCTCAGCTAGGCTCTGGTCGGGATCCTCCGCACTCCTCACCGCCTCGTCTGGGTGTCGATCGCAGCCTCAGTCACCTCCGTTGGCCTGAGGGAGGTACAGGAAATCCTGCGGGTACGCGTTGTTATCCGTCACGGCTGTGGCAGGGGACCGGGCCTGCAACGCACCGCCGGCGCGTAAGGTGGGGGAGGGGCCCCACGTTGGGCGCCAATTACCTATACTTAATTTATGCGGTAAAGTTCAATAATAATAACTCAGTCAAAAATAAGAGGCAGAGTCCGTGGCATCTGAGGTTTGTAAGGGTTTTATTCCTTAAAAAGGAATTGGTTCGAACCAGGGATCATATTCCATCACCACAAGGGTTCAGGAAGGGAATCACACTACTTTATTAACAGAATATCATATATATAGTCAATGCATTACAGTGGTGATAGATGCAGAAGGCGTAACAGCTGAGAGAAGAGAGATAAGAACACATGTGCGTAACAATACGTAATCAGAAGGCGTGCACAAGGGCGTACACAGAGGTGTGCGCTGGAAACGTCACATAGAGGTGTCACAGGTGGGTGGATACATAGTGGAATCTTGCAGTGTCAGCAGAAATACATGGCAGAGATGCGCGCGCAGCAGCATGACGTGTGTTTGACGTGGAACTGGAGGGTGAAGGGGACTTGACATTTAGCCTTACATGAGGAGACAGAAGTCTGGCGTGTCAGAACAACCTAATCCCAAATCATATCTAATATCTGGTGTTTGAGGAACTGTATTATCTGGAAGGAAAGGTCTCTCGGGCAGAGGCTATTCTATACTGACTGCTAATGCGTGTATAAGCGTCTATGTGTCTACATGAGATGCGAGGGGCCATGGGCCTACCATAGTAACAGGAGCAGTGAATTACTTGTATGGAGACAGTGAGGCCAGGCCCTTTGCTCTGCAGCTGGGAGGATGTTTACCTGAACTACTAGACAGGAATGTATTTTCGAGGAGCGGCGCAGATAACTTGAAGGCTGAATACAGTCTTGGCAGGCAAGCAGGCCGAGCCAGGCACCGCTCGCCGCGCAGGGAGTAAGGCAGGGGTCATGGATACAGAATCCAAGCTGCAGCCTCCTGAGGCAGAAAGCAGGAAAAGGCTCGATGGCAGAAATCAGGGCCTAACTCGCCAGAGCCAGGGAAAACGTGAAAAGTGCACTATGTAAAGACGGTGGCAAGGCATACTTAGTAACGGAATATTCGACCCATTCATGGTGGATCTGAAAGAGGACATGTTAACGTTGGACGCAAATGTATTTGCGTCTTCATAGCTGGAAGTGGAGGGAACATACATGTACTTGAAGCATGTACATGGAGCCGTTGGGGTCTACGATAGGGGACACAATTGACCATAAAAATTCATATTACCTCATTCCCTCCTTGTCCCCTACGGACCCTTCATGATATATCAATCCTCATTAATCTATCAATCTGTTCATTTAACATCATTTGCTCTTCTTTCTTCTTACGGTGTTTTGAATGTGTACTTGAATGAGGAATACATGATGTGGCGCACAAGCCGCAAATCGCTGGCCCACATTGTAAACATAGGCAACAACTGAATACTATGAGAAGGGCAATACCTAGGAAGGATAGGACCTTCCATCCCCAGGCTGACAGCACGCTCCAGAACCAACCGGACCAAGTCCAGGTGCCTGGATTCTGGTGTATCTGACTTGCAATCTTGTGAAGACGGGTTATGGCTCTATATACTGATGGCGCGTTTTCTGGAATGAAAACACAGCAACTTGATCCGATGACTCTACAAGCTCCGCCCCTATCGGCCAGGATGACGTCAAGAACAAGACGATTTTGAAGAACAACAATCCGCATCGCAGACTGTTCCTCCGTTAAGTTGCCTAGGGCAGAAGTAGTTTCATTCACTACTGCTTCGAGGGTTCTGGTTAATTTACGTATCAGTTTACTATTAAAGACAGCACCTAAGTAGGGAAAGAAACCTTTATTGAAGTCTGTGTATTGCTCCCATGCCGTTTCAGTATAGTCGACAATCGGGAGATCTCTCTGGGGTCTATTGTGTACTAGATGGGAGTTCCTATGATAATCGGGAGGGGCTAGGAAAACTGGTGGCAGAAGGAATGCAATGTAACAGGTACCATCCCAATCTAGAGGTAAACGTATATATGCGGTATGACCACAAATGAAATAAGAATGACGGGAAGCTTTGAATGTAGACTTGCCTTTATCACTGAATTCGATCACAGTAGTACATCTACTATGACCCAGGTGTACTGAACCATTCTTTCTGACACATAATTCACCTTTGACTGGTAATACGGACATAGCGGGCAAGACTGGTTCGGTTTCGGATTCAACGTTCAGAATCATGAGGTTAAGTGTAAAGTTACCTAATCCATATACTTCGTTTTCTAGATCAGTCCCTGTCCTTTTGGGAAGACCCTCCTTGTCAGGGAAACATACTTTATGCAGAACTGTGTTCAGATTTCCCCATACCCAATTGCCCTGGTAAACTATGGAATTGGAATCTAAGGAATTAATCAAACTGAACCATGCACCACAGGAACCATTGTGTGTGAACGGGTACGGAAAGAGGGGCAGAACTCCCTTGTACTTCTGATAGGGAGGGAGTCGGCCACATATCCAACAATTTGTAGCGTTGCTGGTCTGATGGGAATGGTGTAACATACTAATGAATGTATTGTTGCGCAGCGCAAATCTGTATGACAACTCATGCGGGGGTAATTCACTGAAAGTATGCTCGATAGTGTCATTTGCAGAAGAATGTGCACGCTTAAAAATAGGATAATATATATGTAACAATATACTCGCAGCAATAATCATAAGACTCAGAAAAAACATAATCAATAGTGTCACAATACAGTGACTACGAAGTGATTTACAATATTCACGTTTCTTGAGCTGTTTCTGTCTATCTCTCTCTCTATTGGGGTCTAGGGGATACATGTCAGAAACTTGTCTAACCGATTCACCTAGGGGAGGACTTAAACAATTAAACTGTCTGACTTGCTAGACCTCAACTTTAATTTATATTCCTGGGAAGAAGTTTTCTCATCCAGGGGGAATTTTGAGTCAGTCTGTGGAGGAGGGCAGGGCTGAGAGTTCAAATCTGGCGGCAGTCCATGGTATTTCTTTACATGACTCGAGTGAAGCCAGCCCTTGCGGCCCTCCACTTTTATCGCGGTCCTTGTAGTCAATAGTACCAGCTTCGGCGCCTGCCAACGGGGCTCCAGCGGACTCCTCCTGTCGAAGTTCCTTACGAAAACGAGGTCCCCCGGAACAACTTCATGTGGCTTCACCTCGGTGTTGTCGGGAAAGGCTGCAGCAACCTGTGAACGACATGATTGTAGTGCAGACATCAAGGAAGCAAGGTAATCTGTCAGCATGTTACAGTCAACATCGGTAATTTTTCTCGGCAGAGGCGTCCCCCACATATTTGGTGGCCTACCAAAGACCACCTCGTACGGGGATAGCCCTGTTCTAGAGTGCGCGACCATTCTCATAAAAAAGAGTGCAACTGGCAGAGCTACTATCCAGTCGACGCCTTTCTCTCTACAGATTTTGGCAAGACGAATTTTCAGAGTCTGATTATGACGTTCCACGAGACCTGCTGCCTCGGGATGTCGGACACAGTGGAATTTCCATTGGTAGCCTAGCAGGAGTGATACCTGCTTCATAAGCTCGGACGAGAATGGCTGACCGTTATCTGAGTATACGATACGGGGCAAGCCGTACCTGGGGAAGAATTCACGAACCAGCTGCTTGGCAGTGGTCGGAGCAGTGTAATCTGGGACTGGATATGCTTCTGTCCATCGGGAAAGTGCACATACAACTACGAGGACATATTTGAATCCTCGACAGCGTTCCATCTGGATATAATCCATCTGGAGGACTTCAAAAGGGTGATCGGGAGGATGAAATCCACCTTGTTCTACGGGAATGCTTTTACCTGGGTTGAACTGACAACAAATCATGCAAGTACGCACTTTCTGTTTGGCTGCTGCTCGTAAATGTTTATTAAACCAGAGGTTTTGAATACTGTCTAACATGGCTTTTTCTCCTAAATGTGCTGGACTATGTACTGTATTAATGATAACTTGAACCATAGAGTTGGGGAGAAACCATGTAGATTTTCCCTTCGTCATCCATCCCTGTTCTGTTTGGATCCCTCCTAGTTCAGTCCATTTCTTTATTTCGTCTGGTGTAGCATGTGTCTGTATGTCAATTACATCTAGGGCGGGATCCTTAACTGTCACGCAATGTGTCGATGTCGGGACTATTGTCTTTGGCAAGTCAGTTGTGAGAGTCCGATTCTGAGCTGTATGCTTGGCGGTTCGGTCTGCCAGGTCGTTACCCTGGGAAATGGTGTCTGTGACTTTCGTATGTGCCTTGCACTTCATGATGGATATGGCTGTAGGCATATGAATTGCATCTAACAGAGCTTGAATGAGGGGACCGTGCTGAATTTTGGCACCGTGAGAAGTCAAAAAACCTCTCTCTCGCCAGAGTACTCCGAAGTCGTGTACAACTCCGAATGCATAACGGGAATCTGTATATATGTTAACTCTCTTGTTCTTGGCTCGAATACAGGCTTGTGTCAGAGCGATGAGCTCTGCTGCTTGAGCTGACAGGGTGTCAATACAATTCGTTTCTATGACTTCAGTTTCTGTCGTGACTGCGTAGGCGGCCACTAATTCTCCTGTACTTGTTCTCATGCATGAGCCATCCACATAAAGTGTCAGGTCTGGATCTGGTAATGCGGTGTCTGTCAAGTCTTGTCTGGGTTTCGTCGTGATGGTAATGACTTCAATACAATCATGTGCCAATGGGTCTGTCTCACTTAATGGCAAAAGTGTAGCAGGGTTCAATGTATTGCAACGTCTGATTTCTATGTGTGGCTGAAACAATGTCAATTCATAACCTGTCAGTCGTGCTATAGTCAAGTGTTGAGTCTGTGTTCGGTTTAGAAGAACTTCCACGGAGTGAGGAACTTGTACTGTCAATTGATGTCCTAACACTATGGAATCGCTTTGTCTGATTGCTAGAGCTGTTGCTGCTACAGATTTCTAGCACGCAGGCAGAGCCTGGGCTACTGGATCTAATGTACTAGAAAAATAAGCACACGGTTTGTGTGAACCTGCTTGATCCTGGGTCAGTACTGACAATGCAGTACCTTCACGTTCCGTGACGAAAAGTGTAAAAGGCTTGCTGTAACATGGTGTCGCTAAAACAGGTGCTTGGCATAAGGCTTTCTTTAAGTCGTCAAAGGCTTGTGTATGTTCCTGAGTCCATGGGAGGACAGTCGATGTTGCTAACTCCTGAGTTGTCAACTGTATGAGTGGCTTGGCTAGAAATGCGTACTGAGGAATCCATTGTCTACAGTAAGAAGTGAGGCCTATAAAAGCCCGTACCTCCTTTTGTGTCTTGGGTGGTGACATGTTTACAATTAACTGGATGCGGTCAGGTGTTAGCTGTCTCCCCCCTTTGGACAGCAAGTGCCCAAGGTAAACCACTTGCTGAACACAGAATTGAAGCTTCGAAGGGGACACCTTGTGTCCCTTGTCAGCCAGAAAATGCAAAACCGTCAGTGATGCTTGTTCACATTCGGGTTCACTCCGGGCGGTGATCAATAGATCATCGACATACTGAAGTAGGGCAGTGTTATCAGGCATGTGAATACTGTCAAGTTGTTTTTTCAGTGCTTGGCTATAGATGCTGGGGCTTTCTGTGAATCCTTGAGGTGCGCGTGCAAATTTGAAGCTTCGACCATTTAAACAGAATCCGAAAAGGTATTGGCTTTCCGGATCAATTGGGACACTAAAGAAGGCGTTCTTCAGATCAATTACAGTAAAGAACGTGGCTTCAGAATCAATAGCAGTCAATAGAGACGAAATGTCTGGGACCACAGGATATTGTGGTACAATGCATTTATTCAGTTCTCGTAAATCGATAACTAATCGATAAACTGGGGGTGCATTTGAATCAGTGCGTTTAAGAATCGGAATGATAGGGGAATTACATAGATTGGAGTCGGTTTCTACAACCACTCCTTGTGCAATGAGCTCGTCAATGATTTTCAGTAAAGCCGCTACAGCATCTGGGGGTAACTTGTATTGTCGCATTCGTGGTAGTACTACTCCTGGTCTGAGTGTAACTCGATATGGTGTAATGTGCATACAACCTACATCAGTGGGGCCTTGTGCCCATAAATGTGCAGGAACATTCTGTAATCTGGGATCAATATCTCTCAACACATAGTGACCCTTAAAGTCACGCAAAAACAGTCTTACTCCTTCCGGAGAACAGCAAATAACAGCTCCTAGAGCTTTCAGTGTCTTTATGCCTAACAAGTTTTCTGGACATGATTTTGTGAGTAATAAATCTGTAGTACGTGTCAACGGACCAACTGCAAGGGGAAGTGGTTTAGATACTTCATTAATAATAGGCTTTCCTGAAAATCCAAGGGAAACATTCTGTGAGCCTGAGAGGGGTGCCCCTGGAACCTCGTCATGACTTATTGTCGTCCTGCTTGCCCCTGTATCAATCAAAAACTTTCTGTCTTTCCCTAATACTTGACTATGTACATAAGGACCCTCTTGATCTACAGGAACCTCAATAAGAGGCAAGCCAACCTCCCTCTCTAGGCTGTTTCATGTGTATCGCTGATAATCGGGATAATCAGTTTGTGCATACTGGTACATCTGTTGTGACGTATGTTGTGTTGCGGCAATGGGCTGTGGCTGTGGTACTGCTACGGTCTGTACTGTTTGTTGTGAAGCCTGCATAGGCTGGATATTCTGTGGTACTTGTTGTTGGACCTGGTCCTGTCTAGGTGGACGGGGCCTCTCTTTAGTTTTACCTGTGGCTATATTGTGTTTCAGAACTGCACAATCGTTTATATAATGACCTGGCTGTTTACAATAGTTGCATGTCCCTTTAACAGGAGCTGCCGAATTATTGGACTGTGTCATGCCCTTCTTCTGACCGTCAGCTGGAACTGACTGAGCAACTAGCATTTTCATTTTCGTGTCTTTCATACGTCTTTGTTCATGATCATGTTCTTCTCTAATTCTGTTCTGGTGGTACTGTAACATTTGTAACATTTGTGAAGGGGTATTAGCTTGCCATGTGCTCTCGACTTTCAGTACTCTGTTCTTAACCTGGGGCAGGGAATTCTCGACTAATTTTGTTACAAAAAGATGTGGATATGACTTGCTACTTGCTTTCAGGCCGCTATTAATAATGAAACATTTCTCAAATCGGGAATAAAAATCGCTAGTGTCTTCATCGGGTTTCTGTTTGCAGGCTGATATTGCACCCCAGTCTTCCTTTTTCGTTGCTAATAAACGTGGCAATACTTGTACTAACAATCCTGGCAATGCTTTAGTTTTGTCCCCAAGCCCTAGGCCTGGGGTTCTAGTATTTTCTTCATTCTCTAATGCAGCCCAATCAATCTTTTGTTCTCCCACCTCCCATTCTTTTTCCTTCAGTTTCTCGTAAATACCGGCAGGCAATAGCACTTTCAATATTTTCATGATGTCGGGATAGGTATAATCACCCATGAGTAACATGTCTTTTATTTCACGGTGAAAACCTGCTGGGTCTTTGTCATGGCTAGGCACTAATTTCTTCATTTCCAATAATTCCATTTTAGTTATGGGCGTGTACACAAACACGCGTCTAAAAGTATTATCATCATTCCTGACTGGATGCACTTCTCGTAAGGGATTCTGTCTGTCTATGTAATACATTTTTCTTTCTACGGGTGGAGCTGGAACAAACTGCGGATTCAGGAAAGTACTGTATCTGTGCCGATGTTCTAGAATTACTTTAATTAAATCGGTACCTAAGCCTCTCCATTTATTCATAAGTAGTTCTATTAATATATCAGGTAGTGGACCAGGATCAGAGTGTTGGCTTTTATACAATATAAGGAGGTGTTGTATCATGTACATACCAGCTAATCGCTGTTCATCTGGGGAAAGATTCAAAAACGTTTGCGCTAATGCGTCATCATTATATTTATCAGAATTGTCAGCCCATTGTACTGCTGACCTGGCTAATTCTTGTTCATCCATGGAATCGAGTACATGGTACCCCATTCGATTTTGCAGTATTTTATCGGTGGCCTGAAATAGATGTTCAGGCGTCTTCGGGTTTGACATAGCAGTGTGAAAAAGTCTCTTGCTTTCTGGACGTATTGGTTTATTAAAGGGTCTACCCCTTCCTACATATGCTATTGTTCCTCTATCTTCTGGCTCTTCCTCTGGCTCCTCCTCTGAGGATTTATTTGCATCTGATTCTGCTTCCCTTTCAGCTTTCGCTTTTGCATGGAATACTACTATTTCTCTACGAATTTTTCTGTACATGCTCTCTATACAATTTTGTTTATCATGTTTTCCGTCTGAAATATTCTGACTCCATGCAGTTAGTACCTTCATTTCTTCCTCATTTACACCAGGCCGGTCTCGTTCTCTTACAAAACAGTTTATAAGGAATCTTAATAGTAGGCTCTGAATGTCTACTTTCTGATATGCCATAGCCTCCTGAATACATTCCGGACCCTCCCCTGTCTGAACAAAATGATATATCCTGTCTAGATGAGCTTTCATTCCTGGAAGCAGAACTAAAAAGTCTGCAGCACGTCTTATACGTATTGATGCTAACATCATGTAACCATCTTTGCCTGGTATGGGGTCGTATCTACAGTATGTGATAAGTTCTCTTGCTTTTTCACTGCTAATTGGTCTCGGAGTACGTTGCATTGCTATTTCTTTAGTATTTAATCGATGCGTTGGTGGCGGGTCTGGAAACCTCCTGACGCACCTCCTGAAGCGGACGCTTGAGCAGAATCTGTCGGTAGGGCCGTGTCAGGCCCAGAAGGAGTAGGCTGATTAATAGGGTTAATGGGGGGTGCAGGATGTGGTGGAGGACTCTGCCGTTGGGGATGACGATCAGGGGGTGGTATGCGTACCAGCGGAACATTGATATATTCGGGAGCTACATCGTCTAAATAAGAAGAAAGGAAAATGTCTTCTGCGGTCTTATGACGTAATTTAGTCGGGAGCAATGGAGGGGGCAGATCTTTCGGTAGTTCCGGGGTGGCCTTAGGTAAACCTTCGGCCAAAAGAGGATACATACCATTCGCAAGAGTATTTCGCTGTCGGTCTACTTGCTCTGCTTTAACTCGTATTCCTTCTTCCACTAGTGTATTTTCTCGGACTTTATCTGAATCTTCTCTATGTTTCTCTGCTTTTCTAAGTTCTTTCTCTGTACGTCTATGCGATTCCTTACGCCATATTTCAATGGCATCTTTCTGTGACTGTCTGGCTTTCTTTTTCCATAATGCTTCTTCTACTCTCATGATGCACTCGGCATCCCATGTCCCTGTAACGGGCCATCTCTGATTCTCTGCTAGATCTTTGGTGTAGTCCACCCACAAATCGAGAAATAATACAGCATCTAGGCCGTGTTTGTGGTACATAAAATATCCGGGAGTGTCCCTGGGTGGGATGGGAACAGCTTCCTCAAGTATCCCTTTTCTTGTTCCTATCTGTTTCAGTTTCGAAAACAGCGGCATTTTGAGCCGTGTTGCTTGATACTTAGTACTTACTCGTATTTGGACACAACTAATACAATAAACACAATAATGAAGATCGAACAATCACTCATACCACGATATCTAAACACATTTTAAACATTTTGAAAACGAACAACAATAACCAGAATAAAACTAGCTACCTGCATACTGGATATACTGCTAAACAGTACAGATACACCGCTAAAACAGTGCAGACCGGGTCTGCGTACCCAAACCCGTCTTGACCGGATACATAATAATGCACCCCTCTAGATGCGTCCCCAGCAACGGTACTCACCGGGAAGCACGGAACGGAAGGCCTCGGAAACTCGACACTGGACTGGACCGGACTGGACTCGACTCGTGACGTAGATACTTCGGAACTTCGGAACGGGTGGGCCTCTGAATACCTCAGACCTTGCTCTCTCAGCTAGGCTCTGGTCGGGATCCTCCGTACTCCTCACCGCCTCGTCTGGGTGTCGATCGCAGCCTCAGTCACCTCCGTTGGCCTGAGGGAGGTACAGGAAATCCTGCGGGTACGCGTTGTTGTCCGTCACGGCTGTGGCAGGGGACCGGGCCTGCAACGCACCGCCGGCGCGTAAGGTGGGGGAGGGGCCCCACGTTGGGCGCCAATTACCTATACTTAATTTATGCGGTAAAGTTCAATAATAATAACTCAGTCAAAAATAAGAGGCAGAGTCCGTGGCATCTGAGGTTTGTAAGGGTTTTATTCCTTAAAAAGGAATTGGTTCGAACCAGGGATCATATTCCATCACCACAAGGGTTCAGGAAGGGAATCACACTACTTTATTAACAGAATATCATATATATAGTCAATGCATTACAGTGGTGATAGATGCAGAAGGCGTAACAGCTGTGAGAAGAGAGATAAGAACACATGTGCGTAACAATACGTAATCAGAAGGCGTGCACAAGGGTGTACACAGAGGTGTGCGCTGGAAACGTCACATAGAGGTGTCACAGGTGGGTGGATACATAGTGGAATCTTGCAGTGTCAGCAGAAATACATGGCAGAGATGCGCGCGCAGCAGCATGACGTGTGTTTGACGTGGAACTGGAGGGTGAAGGGGACTTGACATTTAGCCTTACATGAGGAGACAGAAGTCTGGCGTGTCAGAACAACCTAATCCCAAATCATATCTAATATCTGGTGTTTGAGGAACTGTATTATCTGGAAGGAAAGGTCTCTCGGGCAGAGGCTATTCTATACTGACTGCTAATGCGTGTATAAGCGTCTATGTGTCTACATGAGATGCGAGGGGCCATGGGCCTACCATTGTAACAGGAGCAGTGAATTACTTGTATGGAGACAGTGAGGCCGGGCCCTTTGCTCTGCAGCTGGGAGGATGTTTACCTGAACTACTAGAAAGGAATGTATTTTCGAGGAGCGGAGCAGATAACTTGAAGGCTGAATACAGTCTTGGCAGGCAAGCAGGCCGAGCCAGGCACCGCTCGCCGCGCAGGGAGTAAGGCAGGGGTCATGGATACAGAATCCAAGCTGCAGCCTCCTGAGGCAGAAAGCAGGAAAAGGCTCGATGGCAGAAATCAGGGCCTAACTCGCCAGAGCCAGGGAAAACGTGAAAAGTGCACCATGTAAAGACGGTGGCAAGGCATACTTAGGAACGGAATATTCGACCCATTCATGGTGGATCTGAAAGAGGACATGTTAACGTTGGACGCAAATGTATTTGCGTCTTCATAGCTGGAAGTGGAGGGAACATACATGTACTTGAAGCATGTACATGGAGCCGTTGGGGTCTACGATAGGGGACACAATTGACCATAAAAATTCATATTACCTCACAACTGTCCCTTTTAGTTACTTCTGGGGTCCAATGTACAAGGCAAGGAGGTCTATTCCTCCTAAAGCCTCTTCAGATAACAGGGCAGTCCTTCATCTGATACTCCTCAAGTCCAAATATTCTGAGAAAGTTTCTGGAAATACTACTTTTATGCCTAGTGCCAGTGTGTGAATGGAGAAAACTACTGGTCACTGTCGGTTCAAGTTCCTAGGGGTGGCCCTACCCACTTTTGCAGCACTTTTGTATTTTACTGTAAACCATACTGCAGTATCCTCTGTTTGCTAAAACTAACATAGCAATACTCTTCTTCTCCTGATAAAGGCTCCCTGTGTCCATCAGATGTGTAGCTGTGATAATGGGCGAAGCTCCACCCTTCCACTGGGTTTGGAGCTGAGCCGACTTGGAAGACAAAGAAAGGCAGGTGTGAGCTACATCTACCAGTTACAGGATAGCTATCCTTTGAAGTTCAGTGCTGGGCACAAACCCCAGGACATCCTACTCAAGGAAGAAATACACATCTCTACACTCAAGCCTTCTGTCCACTGTCTGAGAGCAATACACATGACACCACAGGAAAACCATTAACAGTCAGGGAACACTGGGCATTGACAGAGAGGCACATTTGGCTTAGGAAAATGACAACTTTCTAAAAGTGTAATTTACCAAATAGTGATGTAAAATCTGGCTTGACCATGAGGTTGAGTGTTAAATTACCTTTAAAATGAGACCATGACATATGTTTCCAGCAGCTCTCAAACTGAAATTCTTCCCTATAAATTGTTATAGTGTATTCCAGTGTTTATGTATGGGCCAGCCTTGCCACATTGAAAAATGACTTTGTAGGTTTTTCACTGCCAGGACATGTAAAACTTTAAATATACTTTCTTTTTAAATGCCCTGAACCCTGCCCTATGAGAATTAAGTGCCTACGTTAGGGCCAACGTATAAGTACTATAAAAGGAAGGCTTATACCTGGCAAAAAGTTTATTTTGCCAGGTCAAAAAAGCAGTTTACAAATGCACAGATAGGCTGCTGGGGCACGACTTGAGTCATGTTTTACAGTATTACGGTTTAGTGGGTTGAACAATATGTTCTGCAGCACACTAGCAGCTTTGATGTTTTTTACAGGCCCTAGGCACATGTAGTACACAACAATGAGGGTATGTAAGTATATAATTTGTGCCAATTAGGTGTATGTCAATTTACCATAATTAAAAGGGACATCACAAGCACTTTACAATCAGTTAGCAGTAGTAAACAACAATGAGGGTATTTAAGTAAATAATTTGTGCCAATTAGATGTATGTCAATTTACCATAATTAAAAGGGACATCACAGGCACTTTACAATCAGTTAGCAGGATCAGTGTGCGGGGAGTCATATGCCAACAAAAATGGATTCAGTTAAAGAAACCAATAATCTGGGGTAATATCATTGAAAAGATGCTAATTTCCAACAAATATATATCAGAAACAGAACGGAAAAATAGGGTCAAAGGGATATTTTAATGATCAGCCACAGTTCCTATCCCCAATATACACAATAACACTAACCAACTGAACTGGGGGACTACTAGATATAAAGTCACCAAGTGCCTTACGCTGCTACAAACAGAATGTGATGTGTGATGTGAGATGGGACTTATATAGCGCGCTACCACTCCAAGGAGTATCTTGGCGCTTGGATTCCAGAAAGACCGCGGGTAGTAGATGAAGGAGAACTACCTGTCTATAGGCACATCATAGAAATCCCATGCATTCAAAGTTTGGCAAGGAATAAATCCATGTTTTTAAAAGTTTTCTGAACTTTGGTTCAGTAGTGGATTGACGCAGGAGGGAGGGAAGTTTGTTCCATGCTTTCGCGCCAATGACTGCAATGGATTTTCCTCCTCTGGTTGACATTTTGAACCTGGGGACATGGAGTAAGTTAGCTGTGGAGGACCTGAGTGATCTAGACGGATGGTATTGTTTGAAGTATTTGCGCAAGTACAGTGGGCCATGATGGTGAAAGGCTCGGTAAGTAATGGTAAGAACTTTAAAAAGTATGCGCTTATGTATTGGGAGCCAGTGTAATGCATCCAAACCTGCAGAAGCTGAAGATTTCCTAGACAGTCTGAGGACCAGTCTGGCAGCTGCATGCTGGACCGTTTGGAGTTTATGCAGGGCTGATGGAGTTTATGCAGGGCTGATTTATTAAGTCCTGCATAAAGGCTGTTACAATAGTCCAGCCTAGATGTTATAAGGGCAACAGCTACTGTACGTCTGGCACTCAGAGGAAGAAGATCGAAGAATTTTCTAAGGCTCCTGATAATGCCGAAGCATGTCCCTGCTACTTCCTTGGCTTGTTGTTTGAAAGTCAGAGTATTATCAAACTTTATGCCTAGTTTTCGGGCAGCATTGATAGTATTAAGGGGAGCTTCTGCATGTTCAGGCCACCAGTCTTGTGGCGAGAAATAATTATTGGGTCCAAAAGGAATAATTTCAGTTTTTGACGAGGTACACTTCAGATGGTTGTGTGACATCCATTTGAAAGTTGCTGACAGACATTCTTTTAATATTTGTTCTGCGTTAGATTGATTTTTGTCAAGGGTCAGAACAAGCTGAGTGTCGTCAGCATAGGCGACAGTACTGATGTTATAGGAAGAAATTAAATTTAATAGGGGAACCATATAACAGGGTGGAGCTTAGACTGGAGCCCTGCGGGACCCCTGTATTGATATTTTTTTCTTCTGAAGAGAAGTCGCCCTGCTTTATAATCCGGCGCCTATGTGCTAGATAGTTTTTAAACCATTCGAACACGGTTCCTGCTATGCCTGCATTAGTAAAGCGATGTAAAAGGATAGCATGGGATACCGTGTCGAATGCTGCAGAGAGATCTAATAGGATCAGGACAGCACGTTTGCCCTGATCCAATGCAGCACGGATGGTTTCAGTGGATGACAGGAGTGCAGATTCAGTGGAATGGTAGGTCCTGAAACCTGCTTGGCAGAGATGTAGAATGTCATTTTCTTCTAAAAATGCCATTAGTTGTTTATTGGCAAAAGATTCTGCAATCTTGCAAATGGCAGGAAGAAGAGAGATGAGACGTAGGTTAGAGAGGATAGTGGGGTCTTGTAGCACCTTTTTCTGTAATGGTTTCACTATCGCTACCTTCCACTGAGAAGGACTCTCCCCCGATTGGAGGGACAAGTTGATGATGGCGTTGATATAAGAGTTGACCTCCTGTATTATGGATTTAAGAAGTGTAGGGGGGCAGGGATCGAGCGGGGATCCTGATTTCAGGGTAGAAATTCCCTGTGATGAATCATCAAGGGTAATATGACAGAATTTTTCCCATAAGGGTTGATGGGGCATGAGAACAGATTCACTCGCAGATTCTACTGTTATGAATTGGGGGAAGTCTTTAGTAAGCGTTTCTATTTGTTGGGTGAAGTAAGAGGCAATGTCGTTACATAAAATCTGAGACGGGGGAATCTCTTGGGTTGCAATTTTAGGCTTGGTGAAGCTATTGACGATTTTGAAAATGTCTTTTTGTTTGTTATTTGCTGCTTCAATACGAGAAGTGAAATAATTAGTCTTTGCAACTTTGATGGAAGAGTGATATGATCTCCTAGCTTTCTTATATATCACTTTAGCGTCATTGTCATAGTTCCGTCGCCATTTGCGCTCTAAAAGTTTAAATTCCGCCAGTTGTTCTTTTAGGGTGTCTAAAAACCAGGGAGCGGAAGTTTAAGAAAAGAAAAGCGGAAGAATAAGAAAAGCAAAGAAAAAAAGATTGTTATAGAAACTGGAAATCATTGAGCAAAGCTTGGATTCCCATCAATTATCAGTGTGATCAGTGTTATCATCTGGTTATCCACCCGTATGAGTGATATGTCTCTTGATCATAGAGACAAACTTCCAGAAAGGGATTCACTCAATGGAATCAGAATAGGAACACCAAAGAGAAGTGGGACAGACTATGCATTATTTGGGTCCATGACCACTTGGAAATCAAGAGAAGTGCGACAAAACAAAAGTGAGTGATGTTTAAAATAGAGTCATGAGGAGAAAATACAGAATTTATGGAGGATATGACCTCACCCTCTAATCTAAAAACAGAACAGTGCAAGAAGCAGTACAAACAAATAACTGCTAAATTATCAAGGCAAACATGTTTCAGTCAATAGGGTAAGAGAGCCCTAGGTTTTCGTCAGGACCTCTGTTCTTAAAAATTGCTATAGCATGAATCTCTCTCCAAATCAAGTGAAAAAGAAAACAAATAAAAAAAGATAACACAAAAAGGTTGGAATCAATACAACCTACTTCAACATATCCACCGCTTCAAGGGATGCAGATGACATCTGTAAAACCATTTAAAACACATTCCTAGTTAGTTCACTCTTACCAAGAAACTCTGTGATGTAACAAGCATTTGTGCTGCAAAATCGCAAGTAGCGTGGTATGCATTATCGCAATGAATAGTGCAAACAATAATGTCTCACCCGTCCTGACCGGGGACTGGACCTCACCTCACCTGGACCTAGCTCAGGATAACGAGGCCCCGCTCTAGAAGAGGAAACAAACAGGGGGGAAAAGGTTTTTTTTATACTAAATCACGATTAGTTTATACCCCTACACCTTAAAACCCACACCTATATCGTAATTCTCTCCTGGCTGAAATTAATGGAATATTCAAAAAGTATTGTATAGAGTCCTCCTCACAGCATCTTTGCTCACTCAACTGAGTTGCATGTTATTGGTTCAAAAACACGTAAAAATCCATCACTCAAGAGACTGTCTATGGATGCCCTATCAGTCTCGTGAGTTTCCTTATTATATTTGGTGATTTATATACAAAGTGACAAGAGTGGTCAACATATCAGAGGCATCAATCTTTCTCCTTATATTAAAATCCACTCCGTCTTTAAAAAGTAATTCTGCTTCTCTCTATTAACTAAGTTCAGGCCATGACTATATAGCGGGCCAAAAGAAACTGGGACACAGCTATAATACCAAGAAAATAGTCACCCAAACTACCAATCTACCCACACTCTGGGTAAACGCTCAAAATATGTGAAACCGCTGCAGAGCTTACCTGTCCGTCGTTGCCTCCGGCGTCTACTGAGTCAAGGGTGGTCTAGCTATCATACACCGAGCCAAGCTAGCCATTAAAACTGAACCTCTTGACTACGACTTTGTGGAAGCTCTCGCCTTCACTATTACTCTTTCTCCTACACAAACTTTCAAGGGAACTCTGCTGTATCGACCACCTATCTCACGCACACCCTTTTTGAAATCCCTCAATCACCTACTGGAACCAGTAGCTGCCAACCCAGACTACACAATACTGGGAGATTTTAACTTCCACTTAGAAAACCTTGCAGATAAAGATTAGCAAACCCTGATCTCTGACTTCTCAGCCGCTGGTTTAGAACAGCAGGTCACTTTAGCCACTCATCAAGCAGGACATACCCTGGATGGTTTATTTACTAATAATTCCCATATTACGCACCTCACAGTGTTTGCGCTTATATGGACGGATCACTCAGCCGTCAAATTTACAATTTTAGTTAGGAACCATAAGAACTCTTCTACTAACACACGCCCTCAGATCAAATGTCGTAACTGGAAAAAGATTGACTCCATTGCTTTACACAGCATTCTGGAATCTACGATACCAGAAGATACATCGGATCCACATGAAGCATCCAATAATTACGAGCATTGGCTACATAAGGCATTTGACCACTTAGCACCCAAAAAAAAAAAATGCAGCCAAATCGCATCAAACCGGAATCTGCCACTCTGGATATTCCTCTCATCTCACCAAAACTAATCTTTGAGGTCTTCTCTCCATTATCCCAATCGTCCATGGTAGAGCTTATGAACACTGTTAAATCAGGATCACCACTGGACCCATGTCCTCCACTTATCCTTAAACCAGTATCCAACTTAATAGCCCCGGTGCTTACCAACATCTGTAACACCATGTTTCAGACAGGCGACTATCCCCTAATCTGGAAAAAGGCAATTGTAAAACCTCTTTTAAAAAAAACTACCGTAAACCCTCTAGAGCCCAAAAGCTATCGCCCTATTGCCTCACTCCCTTATCCTTCAAAAATAATTGAAAAGACAATGAACCAACAGCTGTCGAATTATATTGACCAGAATAATCTACTTGACGACACCCAGTTTGGGTTCAGGAAGGGCCATGGGACAGAGACTGCTTTGATAAAGGCAGCAGAGGAGGTCAGGATAATCATGGACCAGGGTGGGGCAGCGATCCTAATACTTTTGGATCTATCTGCAGCCTTCGACACGGTCGATCACACCATCTTGATCGACCGTGTCGCTGCCATTGGCATTCAGGGTAAGGCCAGAGCAACCCTAGCATCCTTCCTGGCCGAGAGAGTGCAGTCCGTGAAGATGGGGTGCTACTGCTCTCCTGACTTTACCTTGCCTTGTGGAGTTCCTCAGGGCTCATCACTAAGTCTGACACTTTTTAACATCTACGTGTCGGACTTAGCGAGGGTGATTAAGTCATTTGGTATAGGTTTAACATCATATGCCGATGACACCCAACTGGTCCTGGCGATCCACAAAAATGGAGAAGCAGTGGCAGCGAACTTTCAGGAGGGCATGAAAGCCATCAGTATCTGGATGAATCAAAATTGTTTAAAGCTAAATTCTGACAAGACGGAGGTGATGTTATTTGGTGAACTGACCCCGCCTTGGTCTCCAGTCTGGTGGCCTTCGGAGCTGGGAACTCCCCCACCACCAGTATCTAAAGTGAGAAATTTGGGCGTGCTCTTCGATAACAAGCTAGCCTTTGTCAGCCATGCCAACGCAGTTGTCTCATCCTCCTTCTTTACCCTTATAATGGTAAAGAAACTGCTTCCATTTCTTCCCCCAAATGCAGGCAAGACCCTAATGTCCACCCTAGTATTATCTAAGGTGGACTACTGCAATGGCCTACTGCTCAATGCACAGGAGCAAGTTTTGAACAAATTACAGCTTGTTCAAAATGCTGCTGCAAGGATTCTGACTGGCACACCTAAATACTCATCCATTTCCCCCATCATTCGCGAGCTTCATTGGTTACCGATTAGAAGCCGGACAAAGTTTAAGGCCATGTGTATTATTTACAAGGCTTTGAACAATAATGGACCAGAATTCCTCAAAAAAGCAATTAAGGTGTACAAGCCTAGTCGAACATTACGTTCATCTTCAGCCCAACAGCTCCAAATTCCACGTACTAAAAAGGCAACATGGGGAGACAAACGTTTTGTGGTGGCTGCCTCAAAACAATGGAATCAGCTCCCTTCCTACATTAAACTTAGCCCTTCACTATTAACATTTCGAAAACATCTCAAGACCTGGCTTTTTAATCCGTAAGCTATCAATGGAAATCCTCTGCAATCTGTGAACTCTAGCGCCGAGACACCGGAAGGTATTTGTGCGCTTTAGAAATTTTATAAATAAATAAAATAAATAAGGGGTAGGTAACGACAGGGCAAGGCGGCGTGATTTTATCCTCAAGCCATTTACTCGCACCAGGTGTTTCATATTCGTAATGTTGCCACCTGATTGGGTCCAACAGTGTAAAGCGCTCAAACACTTTTTTGAAATTTGCATGACATCCGATGGGACATAGCTTTATATGCACAACATTATTTATACGGCCGCCCGTGCATTTGGGGCTGAACAGTATTGCAACGAAGGACAAGAATCGACGTGCCAACTCTGCCTCCACTAACTCTACCATTTCTATTTCATGCCCTTTTGTGCAAACTCACACGGGAATGCGGACACTGTCTTATTTAGTAAGACATTAAAAAGTAAAGGCTCTTACTTGTTTCTCTGGTGTTAGTGTTGTAGATTGCTTCCTCCATTGCCATATCTCGCGAGCTCAACAGTAAAGACTACAAAATGATGTCACCAAGGTGACACTTGTAGTTCGAAAAGTAACATTATTGCCTTAAAGTTGAAACAGCGCATTACTCGCTTATTATAATACGACATCCAGCACATTGATCTTAATCGTATAAGTGTAAGTATACTCAGGCCGGTTTATGAAAAAGGAGAGAAGCTTTGCTCAGACAGAGAACCTGCTGCTACTCAGTGAAACAACCTTTTGCTACTGAATGAAAAACCGGACAAAAATGTTGGTGTTTCTAAAGGAGTGATCTTCATAATATTAATGCGTGTTACATAGGGGCTGCCATACAGCCCGAAATATCAATGATGACATTTAGGAAGAATGACATAATGTCACTAAGTGTCCTATACGTGACCTACTGCATAGCCAATACATATAGATACTAGTGGCCCTATGCCTCCAAAAGCTGTTCATAGTTGAGTTATGCATGAAAAAGGCCAAGGAGTGAAGGACACTAATGGTTTGTAAATTTATCAATTGTACATACAATCTATCTCTCCCAGCATCATCAAGGATCTTTAGTAACCTGTAAACGGGTATGTATTTCCACATTGTATTTCAAGTATTGTCCAATGGAACTCCGTGGTTCTTTTCAACAAAATGTCTTGTGAGCTTTGTCAGAGTTTTTTTGCACCTGAATGACCTTTTGTGTTCCAGCATGCGTGATTTGACCTTGCGGGTTGTCATCCCGACATACTGGATCTGACAAGGGCAGGTCAGCAAATAAATAAGATTCTGGCTGTTACAATTTGTGAAAGTGGATTGGACCCACAGACAATCAGTCCCGATATCAATAGATGTGGAATGTTTAGTCTGGGGACAGACAGAACTGACCCCACAGGGATGGTGTCCCACAACCGCCGGTAGGTCCCACAGTGTCCCCACCGGTCTGCTAGGTGTTAATTTTGGGCGTGTGTGCACCAAACGATCCCGTATGTTTCCTGATTTTTTAAATGCGAACCGTGGTGGAGACATTTTCTCATTGCAACAATTCAAAATCCGGCAATGTCTCTGGATAACCCTCTGTATGCCGTTGGCCTGTGTACAAAAAGTGCTCACACATGTCAAGCGATCAAGGGCTGGTTTACTAACCAGGAGGTTCCAAAAGAGCTACACAATGGTTGTTCCAAGCTCGTTTTAGTGAGCGTTTACCAGTTTACGCGGATAATGTCGAAATATCAATTGCTCTGTCAAGCCCTCAGCATGGATTCTAAACGAACTGTCTGTTGAGCAATTTCTTCGCACTCAAAGAAATTGCCCAAAGGGCAAGTTATCCCTCAACGCTTTAGGATGTTGACTCTCATATTGCAGTAAAGAGTTACGTGCCATCGGCTTTCAATACAGTTCCGTCTCTAGGTCAGAAGGTGTCGCAAAAATGGATAAATCTGAGCAGGCCAATCTCTCATTACATAGATGACGTCTTGGGAGTGTGGCGAGGAGATCACAACTCTATACTTCGTTTCCACCAGTGGTTGAACACCAGGAGCCAATTTTTGAAATTTACGGTGGAGATTGACAAGGAGAGATTGGCCTTCTTAGATTTATCAATTTTTGCGACACCTTCTGGCACGTAACTCTTTACTGCAATATGACTTATTTATTTATTTATAAAGTTTTATATAGTGCGAACAAGATCCCGAAGGATATCAGAGCGCTTTACAAAAAGGATGGTAGGAGGCATGTCTGTTCATTCCAAAAAAAGAAACTGTACCAACAAGCTTTCCAAATAGGACTTGTATCACTGAACAAAGTGACAGGAAAACTGATTACGATCAAAACCACATTGTGAACAGGATCTCAATGAAATTGGCACACGAAGCAGCTTCATGATCTCTTTCTGCACCTGTGCAGTCTGCAGCACATGCACTAACTTGGTAACTTTGTATTAGTGCACAAGCTTCAGAATGCAGTTTGGAAACTCGGAGTAGCCACAACAGCAGCTCATGGTGTATTTGAAAGCTGCAAATTTAACAAGTGATGCAGTCGGAACAATTTCAACAATATCACAATAATGCCCACGGTACAAGATACTGCATCAATTCCCTAAATAACCATCATAGCCACACGGGAATGCTCTTTCCAACTAAAAACACTTCACCCTACTAGTTTGCCTGGGTAGATATCAGTGCATAGAAAACGGCCCTCGTATCTTAAAACAGACCTACAATTAATCTATGTAAAGAGTCAAGGTGGTAGGTCTGATGCTAAGACTCATCTTAAGCAACGAAACACCATCTCGAAGCATGAAAGTAATTCTTAACAACAGTGATAAGAATGAAGGATATGTACAACCCCATATGCTGTCAAATGTTTAGTAGAGGTGAGGCATATCTTATGGCGGCACTATGTCATGACCACTCTATGGTTCTGCTCAGCATAGCTACTTAAAAGACCAATATTCGAGCCTCTTCTCTAAAAGACCTGAGATTTGAAGCACAGAGTGTAGAGCCAGGAACAGAGTGACAAAACATAAGATGGAGGACCTCGAAAAGGAGTGACAAGAAGGAAAGGTAGGAGAAAAGAAGTGAGGACAAAAGCACAGGAGGGAAGGAGAGTCAGACAGATCAATAAGGAAAACCTTAACGGAAAAATCGATAAACCCTGCTCGCACAGAATGTTGCTACGTAGCTTTGCATCAGAGAAGACTTCACTCCTTTGTTGCCGTTTAAAGACAGAGTGAACTGGGGAGAAGTACCCCCTTTCCATTCCTCCAAGCCTTCCTATTAAGTGTAGCAGGACAAACAGTGACATGTAAGGGTGCGTGTATGAGTGCTTGAGGGAGATACACGTGTACTGCAAACAGTAAAACAACAAACATAATGAAAAATGTTGATATAGCCAACACAAGTGTCCTATCATGAGCCTAATCAATGTACAGGCTTATTACACACTGCAGCATGCACGTTTACTACCAAACTCACTGCCAGTGACCTACACCAGGTCTAAACTCTGCAGCGAGACGTTAGGTGTTTTACTGGCGTGCGGTACATAAAATAATGCATAATCCGTGATGGCAAAACCTTGAAGACAAATTTTCTGAATGTAATATTTTAACTTTGCATTTGGACAAATGCCAGGCAATGCAAAGTATCAACTTTCTTTTCATTGCACACTATATTCTTGAACACCACTGTCTCATTTCTGTCCCCAATGTCCATGAAGCTAGTCCTACTTCTCTTTCCCGGTGACTTTGGGTAGTCTTTCTCCTATGTCTTCAGATCACTTGCTATCACATATCCACTAATTGCCCTCCTTCATGAAGTCAAAGTCTAAAAAGCTAGGGGCTGCACTCCCATACCCAGGTCAAGGTTACAAGCTGTTGGTGAGATTCTCGCATGAACAAGTTGCACTGATGTGCCCCAAACACCACACCCTCTACTTCCAGTGCCAATGATTTGGGCTAGAGAGGACAGTTCCATGTTTGCTGCTCCTGTGCTTTGTCACAAAACCTTTGTCAAATTACTTAATCACAACAGTAGCTAAAGCTGCATGACCTACTCTGGGCACTCTACCCCAGGTGCCATGAAATATGAAGAATGCATACAATATCATAGGAAGACCTGGAATAGCCTGTGTCATTGTCAACGTAATTAAGAAGGCATACTGTGCACTCCACAAAGCTGTCACCGCTGAATGTTTTACTGCCATGTTGGATTTCAGAGACATGCTTACTGTAAAGGGGATTTCCTACATCTTCCTACTCTCTCCATAGCTCTGCTTCCACAGCGTTCTTTCCAGAGAGTTGTCCTTAAGCCATTGTCTCCATCACATTGTCCTTAAGTTGAGGACTATACACAGAGCTATATGACCTCAGCAGGCACCTTGTCCTTGCCATATCTTGCCTGCCATCTTCAGTGGTCTACTCCTGTCCAGCAGCCTGAGATGACGCCACTTGCCTTTAGATTGGAGGATGGGTGGCCTAAAACTACTCCATGGTCGCTGGGCCATCTTACTTCTCACAATAGGCCTTATCCTGTTTCAGAAATGCCTCCTAACTGCCACCAGAGTCTAACTGCAAAGAACCAGGCCCTTAACAACTCATCACTAAGATGTTGTTGCTGGAGGGCAGGGTCTTCCATCAAGACTCTGGAGCCTCTCAAGTAGGCGGACATTTCTTTATTTCATTTTAGGCCGTTGGGCTACAGCAACAGCAGGTAGGCCATGTCAGGGCTCCGTCCAACTCTATCTGATGTTTTCCACTCCACATCATGCTCCTACATTCAATTTACATTATTTACTCTTAATATTCCAGACACTAACTCCGATACACAGTTAATGGGGACACGCAGGATACTACATGCTCCTTAGGTGTTAGGCCAACATCTTATTGCCAGGTCTCCCTTTTTACTACAGGGAGGTCTCACAGAAAGGAGTGGCCTCGCCATGTGGAAGTAAATGTTCACAATTAATAATTCAGCACAATACATAATAATAGAGAGCCCATATGCAGTACCTTGAGTGTGTCTACAATAACAAAATGTTAGGGTTTGACACAAGAATGTCTATTGTGTTTCGTGTTATAAAGGTGCAGCCTGACACTAATTTGTTTTCTCCCTCTCTGCTCTACACCGAGGAGCCTCAGATAAAATCTTCACTATTGAATTAATTGTAAAAAATCAGTTTGCTCTATGATCTTGTTAGCATTGTGACAATTTTAAAATGCATAACTTCTGTTCATGTTGTTCCTTAAGAAGACAGATTTACAACTGTATACAATTAAGGCCACTTCTTTAGGCCCAAAAGAGGTGTTGTTTATATTCTTCCATTGCTGTGGGAGAGCATAATGCAGGATTATTCAATAGATTTAGAGTAAACGTCATTATATCATATGATGTGTTTCTGGTTTACTATATGTAACATTAAAGGGGAGAGGATGTGGCCTACCAGCTAGGGAGGTCTGCCTCAAGTCTCGGCAACAACGTTCACCATCTTGTGATTCTGGGCAAATCACTTAGGGGCATATTAGCAAGAAGCTTGTTAAAATTAACGCTGTTTTAGCAGCAGAAAACTGCTGCTAAAACTGCGATAATGGGCTTGCCAATATGCTTTATAGAATTCCAATAAAAGCCATGGGTAGATGTCCTGCACATCTGACCTGGGCTTCTATTGAAATTCTATAACGCATATTAGCAAGTTCAATATCGCTGTTTTAAATGCAGTTTCCTGCCGCTAAAACGGTGATAGTTTTAACGAGGTTCTTGCCAATATGCCCCTTAATCTCTCCGTACCTAACAAAAATTAGTGTGTCCTTGTGTAAAGCAACTGGTGCTCATGTAAACTGAGCTCTGATACCTTGAGGTCAAGTTTGCGCTACATAGAACTCTGGGGAAAAAGAAAAAAGAAAACCACAGTGGCTGTTAAGTTTCTCTATCTAAAAGTGTATGAAAACTCACCATAAATTGCTCTATAAATCTATGGAAAAATATCACTGGTTTTGGCCAGATAGTGAGCTCTCTTCAAGAATGCCCTAATATGAACTGAGTTCAAATTAATATTATTTTCAGAGGACTTGCACAAAAAGACATTTTGTTGTTATTAAGTAATTACTTTTTCCTTTGGGTAGTAGCACGAGAGCTAATGGAAAGTAGGCACAAGCACCATTAGGAAGGGTAGCTCTGAATTCCTAAAATTATATTTCATATATATTCAAAACAATCTGACTCCACCATTACAATTGATTTTAATCAAGTATAAAAATAAATCTTAGAATGGAGTCTATAGTTGGTATAACTTGAAGTATTTAGATTAAAGAGTATAATCTATGCTTTGCCTTGTCTCATGTACCAGTTAAAGGTTGACCAACGACCAAGTCGTTTTTTTGCCTAGACAATGGGACAAAATGCTATTTGCAATGTCAGAAATGTTCGGCTCATGAATATTATGAACCCTAGCTTCTGTGTAGCAAGATGCGTATGAGGCGACTTACTTTAATTTTAAAATTATGTTTAGCTACCTTCATAGAGTTGATTTTGAAAGGGTTCAAGCTGCTGCTACACGGGGTAGGCCCGAAGTCATATTTTAAGAGCCTCTGTAATCGATGGCACAATATGTACTGTAGTTTACATCTGGCATATATCTTTCCATGCCAGCGGTGCATTTCTGCATGTATACTATGGCCTTAATTGCGCAGAAATAGGTTTTAACCAATTTTAACATGTTTAAAAGGGGAGCAGAGGCACCTTACTCCTGTTTAGAAAGGGTAAGGTGCACCGAGGTCTAATGCCAATAAAACAGAAAAGGTAAACATTGTTGCAAACCAAGCAAAGAGTTGTTTATTTCCTACATGAAGCTTTCCGCAATCTTCTGAATACGTTACAATTCTGAATGATATTGCATGAATTGTTCAACTATATGTCACCAGAACATTCTTCATTGACAGCAGAATTGTTTTTTTCCCACCACATTTGCTTCAAAAAGCTATTTGAGAGATCCTCGATAAAAGGGAATAGAAATGTAATGGAATCTTTCCCTTGTTTACCCATTGGACTAGTTCCATTAAAGAGAGCAAACATAAATATTTTAGCCAAGTAAGTTAATTAATTTCTAACGTAAGCTAAGAAAAAACATCATTTCAGTCCAAATTGATTTTATGCTCTTAACTTCTTTGTGTTTAATGTTCAAAGTAAGGAGCAGTGCTTCAGAAAACAGGTAATTCTATAGCCAGGTGTACAACTACATTGCAAAAGTTCAAACCATAGAATGGACATTTAGAAATGCAAAGACCAGGTATATTATTGTATCTTATATAAGTTGCATATATTTTTTTCTTTTTTGTTGTTGTTCAAAATAGTCTATTATTGCTTAGCACAGCTCTGATTTGAATACTTCGTCCCTAAGGGCCATGTCAAGAAATCTCCAATTGTGTTTGAATCCACCTGCCCAAGCAATGCATATCTTTCCTAAAACAGGAGAGTGGTCAGACAAAGTGCGGTCCAGCTGAGGAAACTGGGCGATAAAGGCCAGTGATCAAGACGATTACATATGTCCTGATATGCTGAGTAGTGTGTGTATGCTGTTTGCAGAAGGTACATGTGATGCTATGCGTCTTCCAGGCTATATTCCTGTTGAAGGTCCGAAAGTGTACGTCGAGCACTGTGTTTTGTGTCTGGTGAGGGTGAGGTGCTGTCTCACATAGGGTCTAATAAAATGTTCAGATCGCCTCTCAGGCATATCTTTATCATTTCCATATGGTTTATTTGGGCTGTGAGCTCTAAGAAAAAATCAGGGTCATCTATGTTGGGTGCATACACATTCACTAAAAGGATGTTGCGTCCCAGCTTGTGACTCTTTTCCATTAGATAACGTCCCTCCGGTTACTTTTCACTTCCAACGGGCTGAATGGGACTAGTTCATGTATTAATATGGATACCCCTCTGACATAGGAGCTGTAGTTAGCAAAGTATCTGTGTGGACCCCATGTCTTGGCAAAGACTGTGGGGTATCGGGAGATAAGTGGGTTTCTTGCAGGAATGCAATGGCTATTTGGTGTGTCTGCAAGTGTTTCATCACCTGTTTGCCTTTGTGAGGATTAATACGTCCCATACATTTGATACAGTGCGACTCTCCAACAACCCTCAATACGTATCTCACTGAACCCAGGAGCAATCATTTTACTATTCAGTGGCACCCATAACACTGCAAGTCATACACTCTTTCACACTCACACACTTTGCTCCTGAATCAGTGACAAAGAAGGTGCGTTGCTGGTTAGCGGGGTAACTAGGTTCATATTATATACATTATATCCATTCATAGAAATTCTTTACCACAGACCCCATCACCGCCAAATCCAACCTACACCAGGGCATGAAGGCCATCGCCGAATGGATGGAGGCAAGCGGACTCAAACTGAACACGGACAAGACGGAGGTCCTCATCTTCGGGCCCAATCCCTCAGTGTGGGATGACTCCTGGTGGCCAGCATCACTGGGAACCCCCCCAGCACCAACCTACCATGCACGCAACCTAGGGATCATCCTCGACTCCAAGCTCAGCATGACCAACCAAGTCAACGCAGCCTCTCCTCCTGCTTCCACACTCTCCGCATGCTCCGCAAGATCTACAGATGGTTCCCGACGGACACACTGAAAACCGTCACCCAGGCCCTTGTCAGCAGCCGACTCGACTACGGAAACGCCCTCTACGCCGGAGCCCCGTCCAAACTCATCAACAGACTCCAAAGAATCCAGAACGCCTCCTCACGCCTGATTCTCAATGTCCCACGCCGTGATCACATCACCCCGCACCTGAGAGAACTGCACTGGCTCCCCGTCGACAAAAGAATCACATTCAAACTCATGATCCACGCACACAAGGCACTCCACAACACCTGCCCAGCCTACCTCAACGACAGACTCTCCTTCTACGTACCCAACAGGAAACTCCGCTCTGCCGACCTAACCCTGGCCGCCGTCCCGCACATCCACAGAACCACTTCCGGGGGCAGATCCTTCTCCCACCGCGCCGCCAAGTGCTGGAATGCCCTCCCTCTCCTCCTACGACAGACCGCAGACCTCCCGGCATTCAGAAGACTGCTCAAGACCTGGCTCTTCGACCACTAGCTGCAGCTCCCTCCCTCCCCCCAGTGCCTTGAGACCCAAGCGGGTAAGCAGTGCGCTTTACAAATTCCCTGATTGATTGATTGATTTACACATTCTAATCCGTTACCTGGATAACCCTACATCAAGATACTCCACTATTTGGTCAATATATCATCTAGTGGATGTTAGTTGATGGAGACTAAGACCAGCTTAATCATAGTAATCCTATAACCGTAGCATTTTAATTTATCATAACATTTTAGTAAAAATAAATCACAACTCGAGTTTACATTTTCAGTTTTGAATTGATCTATTTCAAAGAAAGTTTATTTAGACAAGCAAAAATTAAGCATTTTATTTAATACATGTTAAAAAGAAAAATTCTATTTAGAAATCATATTACCAAGTCCTGTTAGAAAATAACAGGTTTGCACGAGTCTCTATTCTCCTCAACTCTGCTTTCCAAAAAGAAAATCTCTGCATTCAATCATTTTCATTGCTCCAAAAGTTAAAGTCAAAAAATATTTCAAGGTCGCTAGCACCATAAAAGAGCTAAAAACTACAGCATGTCGTGGTACAAAATGAATCCAAGTAGCAAGCTTTTTTCATCCTTTCGAACAAGCTCTTTTATACCCATTTTCTCTAACTATCTAACTTAAAATTGAAACTTTTAGGGTGCACAGTTCATTCTGATTGGTCCGTTAGAGGGGTGGCTATGATCACCTCATCTCATCCTTGCCTGAACCGGATTTGCAAAGTGCGCAGTCATTCTCAACATATTCCCATAGATGTCATCTCCGTTTATGCTTGTCATTAATTTTTTTGATACATAATCTTCCGTTCCCAGAGTCTTAGAAGCAAACATCCTTTGTCACCCTTTTGTGCTTTAGGTGAAGTTGGCCTTGACATCACTTCGCTCGGTGTACCAGTCATGCTGCTTACTCGGCTTCTCATTCACACGCATGCATAGAGGCTATTTCTTTTAGCCCATGCCAACACTGCAGTCAACAGCCATTTTCAATAACCAGGCTGCGTAGGCCTCAATGAGAACTAGCGCGAAAATAAACACAACAGATATTACATTTAGAATTGTAGTTTTTCTGTTCATCTCCCACCATTCTAATATCCCTTATTAGTAATTACCTAGCAAAAGCATGACATATAGCTTTATTTTACTTACTAAGTGTATTTATTTTTCTTTTGCCAGATAAATACATACTTTCTACTCAAGCAAAAACATACATGCTGTTTCTGTATTATAACATTATATTAATATGATTTGTTCACAATTGTTAGTAAATTAATTTTGCAAATGGCAATTAGTTTCCCACGTGTAATATAAATGTCTAAATGCATTTCGTTGATACATTTCCATGCATTATACCATTAGTTCAGTTATTGTCATGTGAAATCAACTTCACAGGGGGTGCACAAAAATGTTATCTCTCCCCTGCCCCATAAATCCCCCCTCTTTGGTGATTTTATCACCACAAAATCATCTCACTAAATGTTCTTCAAAAACAAATTTCAAGGTCTTCAGTATTAGGGTCTTTCATAATTTGTCCTCTTGAATTCTCAATCATTTTGGGCCAGATGTATGAGCCCTAATACCGGTCGGTAACGGCTGAATTCGGCCGTTACCGACTGGTATTAGGGTTTTCTAATGTAGGGGGCCTATATTTTACCGATTCGGTAAATTTACTGAATCGGTAAATATACCGAATTGGTAAAATACCGAATCGGTATATTTACCGATTCGGTAAATCCAGATGTAGCTGGCACTCCAAAGAGTGCCACAGGCCCTTTAGGAGTCGGTATTTACCACCCTTCAAGGCCCCTAGGAATCAATAGGAAATACCGATTCGGTATTAACCGATTCTGTAAATACCGAATCTTACAGATTCGGTAATTGTAAAATAATAATTACCTATATCTGCCTCCTTCCTATTTACCTACTCTTAAATACCGAATCGGTAAAATTCGGTATTTAAGAGTAGGTAAATCGGAATTACCTACATCTAGCCCTTTATCTCTTAATACTTCAAGCTCAATTTCACCCTTTTCACGTTCTATTTATTTTCTTTTTTCTATATTTTTTCTCAATTTTCTTTTAGCTCTTTTTCGTCTACTACAGATACACCCTAATATTATCATCACTACTATCATTACTAATATTGTTGCTGGTATTAGTATTTTTCCAATTAATGAACTACCTATTTCAGCAAGACAATTCTTTACAGTAGAAAAACTCTTAACAAGTTTCTCTAGGACACCATCAACCTCCAGTGGGATAATTTCTTTACGCAATTCAGTAATATTAATATACCTTTGTATATTCTGACTAATGTCAGGAATATAAGTACAACAATGCTACACTTTCAATATTTCACAGACTCCTCCTTCTTTTGCCAATAAAATATCAAGAGCAAGTATATTTTGCACTACCATGGCCTTCATGGCAACCATTTCTGTATTTACCAAAAAATTGAAAATCCTCTAGCTGTGCTTGTTGATAAACGATCTACTATTGTTGACAATTTTCAAATTTTGTTTGTATTAAAAGATATACCCACTTCTGGTATCAGTGCACCAAAAATATCACCTACAATTTCTAGAGAAGTTTCCCTTCTCCTATGGGTTAATGGTTTACCTATTTCAAGATTTCCATTAGTATCTCAATCTACGTGAGAATTCTTAGGAAAGACCATACCTACATAGCAGGTACCATACCAATGGTCTTGCAATCTTCAATAAGCTTTGTTACCACAGAAAAAATATAATCCAGGAAATACAGGATATTTTCCCCCTTTAAATCTGCATCCCCAAATAATTTGGTAAGTGTCTTTGCAATTACTTGCTCCCACAAAATAGTTGTCATACGTTGTGTTGTCTCTTCTAATGCAAAATGTTCCTTGTTGGGGACAATCTATTCCCAATACAACATTTGTATCCCCTTTTACAAAATGTTCTTCATCAAAATTCAATGTGGATGGTTTTGATTTACTTGCTGTAGCCTTTCTCATAGGCTAATCTATCTTCTGTCGTTTCTAAAAATACTTTTTCTGCCTTTTTCAATGTACGTGTCAGGTTGTTCTTGTATGCGTATTCTATTGTCATCAATTTCTAAGAAAAATTCCCCCCAAACTTTTGCAGGTTTCACTTTGTTCATTCTATTTACTACAGGAACTTTAGCAAAAATGTCATCAACATCAGAATAGTGATACTCTAATTTACCAGTTTGATAAAATAAACTAGCTATAACACTACAAGTCATTCCATACGTCAAAGGGAGGTGATGATAGGTCACACCCTCTGATACAGATGCAGGCACCTGCATGCAACCGTAGCATTCTTGTACATCCATAGTTTCTACATATTCTATCAAAAGTCTAGAAAAAACATTCTTTGAAAAAAGATTAATAGATCTATCTTTGTGTAATTCAGTTTTATCTACTAATTTAACAATATTATTCGCATCATGTATTATTTCACTTTTATTGTCACCTCTATTTCTATATGAATGCTCAAAACTTGAATGGAATGGAATCAATATTGCTAAAATAATCCATATAAGCATTAATAAAACAGTACCTATTACGCACATTCTGCAACATCTACGTATTATTTCACATTTTCATGAATTTCTTGCAGGCATTTTTTTTTAAAGGAAACTTTATATAATGTCTCTTTAGCACTTACAATGTCTCTTTGTCACTTTCCCCCACACAAATATGTGTCCTTTAAAACCCTGTAAATTCAATTATGTCTTTTCCTTTTATTCCATTTGACCTTTACTTTTCATTTGCCACGTTTACTTTCTTAATTTTGTAACCAAAAATTATTTTCTGTGTCCTTGTTTTTCTCACTCACCAAAGTCACGTTGATCTTCTTGATTACTTTCAACTTCCGGTATGTCAGGTAAAAAAATATATACTTACTCAGGTGACTTATACTTTTGATTCGGTCTCCGTATTCAGGCAATGTCTTTGCAACATTTCTTTATTCTTTTCCTTTTGACCTTCTTTGCTAGAAATCTCATTTACTTGATCTTGTGGTACTCCATTCATATTTATCAATTTGAATTTTAGTCCTTTAATTTCTGCAGGCCAATTATCTCCCTTTTTGGGCTTTTTAATCACTGGTTCAATTGTTTCACGTTCAACTTTCCAAGTCCTTTTTCTGGAACTCTTTCTCAAAGTACTTTCTCCATCACTTTCATCAGACTCAGTTTCAGATTTATCTTTACTTCCACGAATTTTGAACTTTATTGTTTCATATTCAGCTTCTGAGTATTGTCCTTTTTTAGTCAACTCAGTTCTTTTGCAAGGAATCTCTTTATAACTGATACTTGGAATCTCATCCTCATCGTGAGTTACTTCCTTTTCTCCAGTTTCAAGATCAATATTCCTTTTCTCAGAACTTCTGTTTGACTTTTAGAATCTCCTCTTTTACCAGTTTTATTCTGTTCTTTTTCAGTGTCCAAACTGGTTTCTCCTTTTTCCAGATGTCGACTTATAGGTCGATCTTCAAGATCTGGAATTTCAATATTTTCAGTCTCTGCTTCTAATGCTGAACTTGTATCAGATATTTCCAGATGTTGCCTCACAGTTCTATCTTTCTTATCTGGAACTTTGTCAACTGTTTCCTCCACACCAGAGTCTGAACTAGTCTCTTCGTCTTGCAATTGTTGATTCTCAGGTTCTGGTACTCGGATTGTATGGCTGGCATGCACCCACCTTTTAACACCAGCACATTTCACTGCGGTTATACTGACCAGAATCACCTGTCTCAGTCTATCCCATCAAGGGACCAGACAATTTCTCCTTCTGTGTATTTTTTTTTCAGACCCAGTCTCCAGGACTTAGATCATGTGTTGGATGCTTTTCTTTTGTACGTGCATCAGTTCCAACCTGGTGAAACACAGAATTGATTGTATCAGATAGGTCTTTGCAGTAATCCAGTATGATATCATTATTTATATTTAGCAGTTTGTTGACAGGTACAAATGTGTGTCTCATTACTAGCCCCATCAGAATCTCACATGGACTCCAGTCTTTTTGTCTGGAATGCTTCTTGGAGTCATTAGAACAAGTGGCAAAGCATCAGGCCATTTCAGTCCAGTTGCCAAACACATTTTCCAAGTCTGTTTTTATTTGTTCCATTAACCTGCTCAACTACCCCAGAAGCCTCTGGTCTGTAGGCGCAATGTAATTTCTGTTGAATATCCAGTACTTCACAAATCAATTGTATCAATTCATTCTGAAAATGGCTCCCTCTGTCTGATTCATTTGTTACTGGAAATCCAAATCTCAGAATAATTTCTCTAATTGAAATCTTTGCAGCAGTCACCCCATCATTTCTCCTTGTAGGGAAGGCCTCTGGTCTGTAGGCGCAATGTAATTTCTGTTGAATATCCAGTGCTTCTCAAATCAATTGTATCAATTCATTCTGAAAATGGTTCCCTCTGTCTGATTCAATTGTTACTGGAAATTCAAATCTCTGAGTAATTTCTCTCATTAAAAGCTTTGCAACAGTCACTCCATCATTTCTCCTTGTAGGGACGGCCTCAACCCATCTTGAAAATAAGCAAATGATCACCAGGACATACCTCATTGTTGCAAGGAGGCATCTTTATAAAATCCAATTGCATTCATGTGAAAGGACCACCCTCCCGTCCTATGGTTCCCAAACTCACAACAACGTTGGCACAAACTCTCAGCTATTATTCTGAACGTAGGATTGTACCAAGTTTGTTTAAACATTTTCAACATTGCATCTCTCCCTGCGTGTGCTTGACCATGGAACATTTGGGCAATATTCAAGATCATACTGTCAGGCATTACTGGTCTTTCATCTTTGTAAACCCAAATTTCATCTTCCTCTCTTTGGGCCCGATTCACAGAACTAACTTAAGACAAAATCCTAAACTTACTACTTTTGGTATTCACAGAAGTTAGGATTTTGTCTTAAGTTTGTCTTAAGACAGACTTAAAACAAACTTAAGTCAGGATTTTGTCTTAAGTCTGTTTTAAGACAAACTTAAGACAAAATCCTAACTTCTGTGAATACCAAAAGTAGTAAGTTTAGGATTTTGTCTTAAGTTAGTTCTGTGAATCGGGCCCTTTGTCTGCAACCTGATTTTATCCATCTATCTTTTTTCTCATCATCTGCCTCATCCTGAATTTGTTTCACTTCCTGCCACGTCTCAACAATGTTAGTAAGCATTAAAGGACTTGAAACATGTTCTTTTTCTCTGCCCCGATTGATTGAAGCATTATTTCTGGCACAATATTGAGCAATAGCGTCATCAAATCTATTACCCTCAGTAATATAATCATCTCCATTCTTATGCGCAACGCATTTCACCACTGCAACGCTTTTAGGCAGCTGTATAGCCTCAAGTAACATTTTCAAACACCCACCATTCTGTATAGGTGATCCAGCAGAGGTCAGATATCCTCTCTGAGACCACAGTTGCCCATAATCATGGACTACTCCGAATCCATATTGACTATCCGTCACTATGGTAATTCGGACATGCTTTCCCAACTTGCATGCTTGAATTAAAGCAATTAATTTGGCTACCTGAGCAGAACGTATTCCTTTTAGACAAGATGCTTCCATGACGTCTGCCACTGCACATACAGTATATGCAGCACTCAAATTTCCTTCGTCTGTTTTTAAACAAGAACTATCAACAAACATCACATATTCTGATTCTTCTAAAAGTTCATCTTTAATATCAGGTATTGGCTTGGTACAGAACTCAAGCACATCCAAACATTTGTGATCAATACCATCCTTCACTTCCACATCCAAAGCATCAGGTAACAAGGTTGAAGGATTCACATTGACACACCTTGCAACAGTCACATTGTCTGCACCCAAAATCACCTTTTCCTATCTGGTCAAGCAACTATTGGTCATATACTGAGTCTTGGTATGTGTAAGGAGTATCTCCACTGAATGTGATACATAAACCTTAACCGGATACCCCATCATAATTCCTTCACTTTGTTCAAGACTCATGCTTGTGGCTGCAACAGCTTTCAGACACCCAGGTGATGCTCTTGCTACTGGATCTAATACTGCTGAAAAGTATGCAATGGGTCTTCTCATTCTTCCATGTCTTTGTATCAAAACCGACAATGCACATCTCTCTCTTTCACTGCAATACCGTTCAAATGCTTTTTCATAATCGGGCATGCCTAGTGCTGGTGCTTCACATAGACTGTTTTTCATTTGTTCAAATGCTTCCATTTCCTTTTCATTCAGCACAATAGGATCTTTTACATCACCTTTTGTCAATCTCTGTAATGGTTTTGCAATTAGTGATAATCCACTTATCCACTGATGACAATAACCAACCATACCCAAAAACATTCTTACTTGTTTCTGTGTCTTTGGTGGACTCATCCTTCTAATAATCATGATTCTTTCTGAAGTCACTTTTCTCAGTCCTTTTCCAATCTTATGACACAAGTATTGCACTTCCTGTTTGCAAAACTGCTATTTTGATGGGGACACCTTATGCCCTCCTTCTGCTAAATGGTTCAACAACTCAATAGTATCTGAAATGCTATTTTCTTTTGTCTTTGATGCTACCAACAGGTTATCAATGTACTGAGCCAATACTGATTTTCCTGGCATGTTTAAACTCTCTAATTACACCAGGATAATGGATCATGGTCTCTCACAGGGTGACTCTGTGACCTATTGACTTCATGGGGTTGGAAGATGTTTCTTATATTGATAGCCATTGCAGGGGTTGTATTTAACTGTTATTTATGTAACAATTGTCTTCCAGCTTGTTGCATGTACTGCGCGACAAAACTTACTTCCAACGTGGTGAGGTCAAAGCAAGAAAATAAATATTCCCCTATGACGGTGCAAGAAATGCAGTCAACAATGTTGATAGATGAGGGAAAATGTGATTATTAGATTGCTAAAATATGTGCATATTTTCTAAATCTGCTTAATAATGCATTTTGTAAAAAGTGCGATTATGCACTAGCCCCCCATTAGTATTGTAAAGAGACTACCGGATAGCAATAAAGCTTATTTAGCCTGCTAGGCTAAAAGAAGAGTCTGTTAGGTTTGAAATTCCCTTTTATTATATGCATTCATATCTATTATATAAGTTAGCATTAGGTGGCTAAATAGACGCCATTTGTATTAGCATTATGAAACCCACTGAGTTATCCTTACGGCATGCAAGCTTCATTGGCTTGTGTGCCTCCAGGTTGTAATATGAGACTATTAGAAGTCTGTTTAGGCCGCAGCCACACTAGGCCTCATTTGTTTTTCGCTTGCTTCAGCAGAACTGTAAAGCTGTATATCATTATTATTCTTTCTCTGCTAATGAATAGAAGTTATTTTCATACATTCCTTTCTGTATGTGTAGTTCTGTGCCCACGTTAGGAGACATTGAAGCATGACACATTGGCTGATGATCTAGTGATTCTCTAGGCAGGAACACTACCCCTGATAGTGGATTGTTACACTTGCTGATGGGGCTTAATGGACGTGTCCAACTGCGAGGCAAGAATCTACTGTCCTGCCCCTGGTCCTGCTGTGATGTTCCTCAGCTAGCTCGGTTCAGTGAAAAGTTTAAATAAACTAAAATTAAATGTGGTTAACAAATTAGGCACAAAAAGAAATAATATAATACCAACTGCTAACATTGTAATGCTATGGATACCAACAGAAACCTTTATCACAATTTGTCCATTCAAGAGAGAACAGCTCTCTAGAATCTCGAGAATAATCACAATGTGGTTTTTAAATCAGCAGATAAAGGTGGGGCAACAGTGAATATGTCTTATGAAATGTATTACAATGAGTGTAAGCAAATTTCTTCTGACAGGAACAACAATAGAATCCTAATTGAGGACCATAGTCCCTCTCTAACGGCCTCCAAAAGAGATATGGTGGAGGAAGTTCAGGCCATTACTGAACGTGAGGCTGCATTTCTTATAGTCAAAGAATCTAGGGTTGCCCTAGTCTATATCTTTCCTAAAATAAAAAAAGAACAAGTTCATGCTCCCGATAGACTAGTAGTTTTGGGTATTAACTCAGTACTCAAACCATTATCTCAAGTCTGTGATTGGTTCCTTAGGCCCTTGATTAAAGAACTTTCATTGTTTCATAAGGACACAAAACAAAATATGTGCTCCTCTTCTGAATGACCTCCAATTTGTCTCTAATACTGATATCCTGATGACAATGACTATAGAGGTACTGCACACTAGTATGCCTCAGGCGCAGACTTTACAGGTTATTGAAACCATACTGAGAAACACTGATATTGACAACATCACTTCTATCCATTTTGGAATGTGCCAGAATAGCCCTTATGGAGAATTTATTTGAATACAATAGGACCACCAGGTACACAGGATTTAAATGGACAGCACCTTTGCCCCGAGCATGGCCTGTATGTAGGTACTACAATTTAAGTGTGATATCATCTACACCTCAGAAACGCATAAAAATCTAACATCATTATGAAGTGATTTCTGTAGCTGATTTCTGTGAAAACCACGGCAAGGCAATGTGAAGCCCCGCAATGCCACAGCTCCTTGTAACTGACGCTGGACGACATGAAGCCTCGCAAAGCCTCACAGCGCAGAATGCACCCCAGAATCCAAGGTACTGTGCTCAATGCACCCAAGTGGGTCCCTGTAGGTGGCCTGTTCTCCATTACAGTCTGCCTAAACTTTTGATATGCACTGGTGCCTCGCAACCTAAGGTAACCTTTTGGCGTTACCTGCTTCTAAGCTCTTTATTGCATTTATTTGTTCAAAATTCAATATTGTGACTTCTACTTGAAAGATTTTGATCATTTTGGTCTTCCTTTGTTCCAAATAAAATAATATATTGGTCTAAACTGTTGTGGAGTCTTTTTGTTGTGTATATGCTATGTTGTTGTATGAGTTATTGCAGAAATACTTCACACATTGCCTTCTAATTTACCAGAGGGTGAGCAGAGTTTAATATGGGTTGTGTTGTGACTTGCCCTGACTAGTATTGTTGCCCCCACTTGGACAGAGTGCATACCTATACTAACTAGAGACCCAATTTCTACTACAGGAGATGTAAACCTGAAGTGCAGGTATCCTAATTATTAAACACTATGCAACCTGCTTGATTAACCTTTTGCGTCTACTTTATGGAAGGAATATGCATTGCAAAGGAAGTTTAGGCCTAGCAAAAGCGTTATTTTGCCAGGTTGAAATGACAGTTAAAAACATCACTTTATGCTGAAAGTTTTAAAGAGCAACTGAAGTGGGTGGAACAATGAGTGCTGCTTTAAACTTAATTTACAGACCTTGGGTACCAGTTGTACCACAAACTAGGGACTGATAAGTAACATTAATGTGTCAGTCTTGGGTAGGCCAATGTTTCCATGTTTCAGGGAGAGAGCACCTTAGCACTAGTTAGCAGGAGTAAAGTGCACAAAGTCATAATGCCAACAAAATTAAGTATAGCAAAAACAGGGTAGTGAAGACAAAAGTCTGAGGTAATACCACCCCATGGGTGGTGAGGTCTAACAGGTGCGATTTCACATCACTTCAAAATAAACTATGGTTTTCAGGTTTCTACACTGTTTTTTTTTTTAATGTTCCAGCACAAGAGTCACATTTTCTATTTAGTTGAAAATAGCTCAGATAATGTGGTCTGCTATCTTTATGTATTGGAAGAAAGGCTTGTGAGAATTCAGTTGAGAAAATAATAAAGGATGCACAGTCTACGGCCTTTTTATATGCTTGGAACATTTTTATATTAGCACCTAAGTCAGTACAACAGTAGGGAAAGTGATGTATTGCAGAAGGCAGCATTTAATATTCCCACTCCAGTAAGTGCAACTTTAGGGAAAGTGTTGGATTTTGGAGGGGAACAATTTAATATTCTGACTACAGTCAGTGCAACAGTAGGGAAAATGTTGGATTGCAGAGGGGTACAATTTACTATTCCCACTCCAGTCAGTGCAACAGTAGGAAAACTATTAGATTGCAGAGGGCTAAAATTTACTATTCCCACTCAAGTCAGTGCTACTGTAGGGAAAGTGTTGGACTATGGAGAGGTAAAATGTACTACTCACACTCCAGTCAGTGCAACAGTAGGGAAAGTATTGGATTTGTGTGGGGGGAGGATTTACTATTCCCACTCAAGTCAGTGCAACAGTAGGGAAAGTGTTGAATTTTAGAGGGGAACATTTAATATTCCCACTCCCGTCAGTGCAACTTTAGGGAAAATGTTGGATTGCAGAGGGGAACATTTTCATATTCCCACTCAAGTCAGTGCAACAGTAGAGAAAGTGTTGTGTTGCAGAGGGGAAACTTACTTTTTCCACTGCAGTCAGTGCAACTCTAGGGAAAGTATTGGATTGTGGAGTGGAATATGTTTATATTCTGACTCCAGTCAGTGCAACATTAGGGAAAGTGTTGGATTGCACAGGGGTAAAATGTGTTATTCCTACTCAAGTCAGTGCAACAGTATGGAAAGTATTGGATTGCAGAGGGGTAAAATGCACTACTCCCACTCCAATTAGTGCAACATAAAAAATAAGTAAAATATTGTAAACATAACTAAAGTAATTGAAAAACAGTAAATAAATTAAAAAATATGTTGAATTCAAAATAGAAATACATTTAATGTTAAAAACATGAACTTAATTTACTTCCTAAAATATTCCCCTACAAAACCCACAGCCCACATCTAATTTAAAAGAAATTTACTTGCACAATTAGCATAATTATGTATCAATTAAACAAACATTAAAATTAATTAACTTCCTGCCCTGTACCCGTAAACTCTCCACAGCCCTAACCTAAAATTAAACTAAAAAAAATATTAATAGAGCAATGAAATTATTTAATATACAATTAAATCATTATTAGTATTTCCAATGAAGTTAACAAGTAAAATAAAATAGTTTACTCCCCACCCTTTACCCCTCTAAAACCCACAACCCAAACCTTAAAAACAGTTAATTAAACAATTAACATAATAATGATCAATAAATTAATTAATACTAATGTAGGTCCCACCCTTCACCCCTATTACCGCACAGCCCACACCTAAAAAAAATAATTACACAATTAACATATTTAATTATCAATTAATGAATCAATATTAATCAACAACTAATTATGAATTAATTAAAAATAAATTACTTCCCACCTTTTACCCCATGAATGCCACAATCCTCAAAAAACATTTACATTGAAAAAATGATTAACATAATTAACAAAAATAAATATCAATTGAATACATTATATTAATTAAGACATAATCATTAATTAAATTATAATGACTTATAAAAAACGCATTTAATTATATTAAATTTCATAACTACTAAAAATGGAACTAATATAGTATGAAACATAAGGAATAATTAAGCACAAAAATAATGTCATATATCTATAAAATATATACTAAAAAATATAACAATAATTACAAAATGATATTTTAAACAACTATATTTTTTACAAACAATCTTAATGACTTCTATAGTTTTTTAAATCGCATTACTTACCTTTAAATCAATATTCTTGAGAAAAATATTCTTGCAGTCGATATTTCCAGTTTACGATATTTCTCACTCTATATATTGCAGTTTGATTTTTTCTCGATATTCTGCCTCATAACCATGGTGTGCAACCAAATATTGATGCAACCCATTTCACTCCATAATTTCCCTACCTTGAAACCCGCTTGGTAAAAATGAAATGATCAGGGCACATTCATTTACATTGGCTTGTCAATGGTGACTTCTTCAGGTATCTCCAAGACACTGGTGCTGTTGGAATGAGCAGGTCATTATAAACACAAATATTGGTGCTCCATGGACCTGGGGCTCCCTGTTATTTAGTAAGAAAAAATTTACCAGGATACTTCAAAGATCAATATCTCCACTGGCTGTCAACAAAGCAATGCTCCAGAATGCCCTACTGATTTGGGAATTCTTTTGAGTCATATTTCAGGATGGGGGAGGGCAAAATAACACTTGTTAAGCATTAAATAGAGGCAAAAGAAAACCAAAGATTCAAGGCAGCCTTTCAACAGATGCACTCAGTGCCTACCAAAGAGCAGGCATCAATAATCCATTATATGGTGAGCCAGCAATTGAAACTTTTGTTGTCAGAATAAACTCGTAGTAAAACATTGGCTTTACATAATATGAATATTAAATACACCAATGTCGTTGCATTTTGACAGACAAAATATGAAAATGTTAAGGGCCTCATTATGATGTCGGTCAGAATGCGTTCCGACCAAATGGGTGTCAGAATGGTTTCTGACCGACTCAAATTCGATGAGGCCAACCGATTATGATGTTCCAGGACACCGTTCGGTCAGACTCCCATTGACTTCAATGGGAGCCTGTGTTTCTGACCGACAACACAGGCTACCATTGCAAAATGGTGTGGTTGCGGAAAACCATGCACCCTGTGGGGGGCACTCCATGGTGCCTGTCACATCATGCATGGTTGTAAAGAGGAGACCCATGGGTACACACACGGGCCCCAACTGGGGGACTCTGGGTAAAGGGGGCCCCTAAAGTTGGTTTCCGACAGCCGTTCTGTCTTGGACAAACCGATTCGGAAAGACTGTCCGAATCCGACATTGTAATATGTCATTCAGAAACACGGTCCATAGGGCTGTATAAGTCAGCTACGACCACCTTGGTTTCTCCGAATGCCGGTTCGAACTGAGTCAGAAAGACTGAACGGATACCTACTATCGTAATCGCTCATACGGAAATGTTTCCGAGTCAGTCAGAAACGCGGGTTCTGACACGGATTCGGACAAAGTGAATGCTCTACTGAGCCTATCCAACCGACATCATAATCTGACCCTAAGTGTAATAACCAGCAACGTTTATTCCAAACCTATTTGTAAAACAGACTTTTCAAAAAATATTGATTATGCTGAACTATCTGTATTTTGCAAAATCCTAAACCATAAATGAGAAACACAAAGTTTTATGCGCACGTAACCTGAGATAAGTGCAATGTTTCAAGATTGTCAGTGTCTGTGACCTCTTTGCCAGCTATAATCTCAGATCCAATGAGCGCTGCCACCTGCTCCTCTATTGGTTCAATTCCTCATGAATATCTGAACCTTCAACAGTTTGCATCGCCGCCTCCACATGACTTGTCAAAAACAAAATTGTCAGTCTCCTCCTTAATAAAATTATAATTTCTCTTTTTGATTCCCTCCTGGACAGCACCTTCTTCTTGAAAAGTAACCACAGGCATTCTAGCATCTTCCTATCTTAATATTTAAAATAAACGTCATCTGAAAGACATAGCTCTGTGCTGCTCAAACCCACTACGCCAGTACAGTAACCTTCTGGTTTACAGTTAACAGAAATACATTGAATTCAGTGGTGAGCTATAAACATAAGATATAACTGCTCAGACATGTATTTACTAATTAAAGATGTCAAAAGGCAATTTTATATTAATTCTTTATTAACATCAACTTCAAATTTTTGAATTTTCCAACTATTATTAGTCATTTGTAAAATATTATTGATATTATTGATATGCCATACAAATATAAAATGATACAACAAAATTGTCATATTATTTCATAATTATTGTATAGCTACCATCATTCAATTTTAAGGATGAATCTCACAGGTTAGACCCTACACATGTTTAACAGCTATGATACCATTCCTCAGAGCTGTAAGAATGACAGCTCAAAAGAAGAAAAAAAAAGAACATTCCCAAATGTATCATAATCTAATCAGAAATGATGTAAAATAATACCAACACCTAAAAGGGCCTGATTATGACTTTTGGCATTGACGGGGCGGGCAGCATGTCACCGCTGGGCCCCTGCAGTCAAGAGTTGCGCCACCCACCAGATTACAACCGAAAAGTTGTCTGGTGAGCGGCGTGGCAGTCCCATTTCAGTGCCTCTTTCAAAGGCAGCGGTGCCTTTCAAAAAGGCACCGCAATGGGAATGCCACAAAAGGGGGGTACATGTTGTGCCTCCATGTGTGCATCCACATGTGGAGGAGGTAATTTTCTCTCAGCTGTGTGTTTATGGAGTAGGAATCTTCATAACACTGCCGGTGGAGAGGAAACACCATAATATGCTTAGTGGGACTGCAGTGGTACCGCCAAGCATACTGCGGCCGCCTGACCAAAGCGCCACCTCCAGGGACCGGCAGTTCCCTGGCAGTGGTCTCAGGGTGGTCCAACCATCCAACTCGTAATGGAGTGGTCATACTGCCAGTGCTGTTGTGGCAGGACCACCACTGCCCTGCCCATGCGAGTTTGGTGGTCCTTGGACCACCAAACTCACAATCAGGGCCATAGTGTCTTAATAAATGACAATTTTGGTTCATCCTATTCAAAAGTGTTTGGAAATAAATTATATCCCAGTTCATTACTGTCTGTAATGAAACTGAACACTTAGGGCCCGATTACGACGTTGTTAGGAAACTGTCACGAAATAATAGGTTCCGGAATAGTTTCCAAAAGAATCGGATTTTGTGAGTGCTTCCCAACATCATTCAGGCGGACTGGCCTTGACCTCAAATGGGGCCTGTGTTCTGAACAAGAACACAGAGTCCCATTGAAAAAAAGGGAGGTTGGCAAAAACCTTCCACACTGTGGCAGGCACCCCATGGTGCCTGCCACACTGTGCATGATTGGGAAGAGGGGTCCGTTGGGTATCCCCACGGGCTACATTTGTAAGTCTCAGTATGAAGGGGGGCCCGCAACTGGCCCCCAAATACAGATTCTGGCAGCCATTTTATCCCGGGCAAACTGAATCAGAGCAGCTGTCTGAATCGATCGTAATTGCTTGTCTGTAAACCATGTCCGCAAAGCTGTACGAATTGGCTCTAAAAAACAATACCGCAATATCGAATCCCACCTGGAACCTTTCCTAACAACATCGTAATCGCCCCTTAGAAGCAATTGTTAACAGATATTTAGTTACTGCTCCACTGCAATATACACATGTACTCAAATTTGATGTACTTGGATAGTGTCACGAAACAGAAGGAAAAGTAAACTTTGTAGGATATTATTTGATTGAGCATAAATCATTTAAACACTGCAAAAAATTGGAGTATTAGTTGAAAAGCGTGAGAGTCTACCTTAAATAATAATCACAATCCTCATTAAATACTCTGAGCTTAACTCTCAAGCGCTTGGCCCAAAAGAAGTCAGGATTGTCTTAGAGGCTATGAGTAAAGTTGTTATGCAGTACTCAAACAGTGATACAGTGAAAACATATCACAAGAAAAATAGATAATATTTTAATAATCAAAATTGCACTAAGACAACTCAAATCAAATCATTAAAAATTATTAAAGTTTGAATTAAACAATGGCGGCAAAAAGTACACAGCACCACACCTGGTTATCTGGATGTGCTAGAATGGACCAAAGTGAAAAGTTAAGGCAGACCATGATAGAGTGTGGGTTGGATACAGGGACGCGGTTTGTTCCAGTAGAGAGTTTACCTTCTGACTTGTACGAGCCTTCAATGGAACAAGCAATGTGATGGATGCAAAGCAGAGTCCAATGACAGTAGATGCTGGACAGAAGGGTCCGGGTACGATCATCAATGACTGTGGGAATGCCCCAGGCAGGCAAAGTCCAGAGTCTCTGCCCAGGAAGGCCTTGATGTGGACAGGTTGCGTCTTGGCTTCGATCCAATAAAGCCCTCTATGTTCGGACTAAGAAATGTTTCTGGAAGTCAGATCTCTTTCAGCAGTTTAAACCAGCAAGTCGAATTTGACAGCCAATTTGCCATTAACTGCAGCACCAGTCGCCAGCCAAAAGTCTCTAAGTCCTAGCTTTTGCTATTCGAACAGGAGGAGTGCACTCTACCACCAGCAAGGGTCTAGGACATAGGGGGAACCACTTCGATGTTAGGACTCACTTCAACAGAGGCCATCACCAGGGTGTAGGACAGCTCCAGTTGAAACAGGTCAGTTTGGCTGCTTCTGGGAAAGAGGCATCTAGAAGCTTGCTGTGTCCTTGTAGCTCAAACAAGAGGTCAGCCAACTGTCCCTTTTAGTTACTTCTGGGGTCCAATGTACAAGGCAAGGAGGTCTATTCTTCCTAAAGCCTCTTCAGATAACAGGGCAGTCCTTCATCTGATGCTCCTCAAGTCCAAATATTCTGAGAAAGTTTCTGGAAATACTACTTTTATGCCTAGTGCCAGTGTGTGAATGGAGAAAACTACTGGTCACTGTTGGTTCAAGTTCCTAGGGGTGGCCCTACCCACTTTTGCAGCACTTTTGTATTTTACTGTAAACCATACTGCAGTATCCTCTGTTTGCTAAAACTAACATAGCAATACTCTTCTCCTGATAAAGGCTCACTGTGTCCATCAGATGTGTAGCTGTGATAATGGGCGAAGCTCCACCCTTCCACTGGGTTTGGAGCTGAGCCGACTTGGAAGACAAAGAAAGGCAGGTGTGAGCTACATCTACCAGTTACAGGATAGCTATCCTTTGAAGTTCAGTGCTGGGCACAAACCCCAGGACATCCTACTCAAGAAAGAAATACACATCTCTACACTCAAGCCTTCTGTCCACTGTCTGAGAGCAATACACATGACACCACAGGAAAACCATTAACAGTCAGGGAACACTGGGCATTGACAGAGAGGCACATTTGGCTGAGGAAAATGACAACTTTCTAAAAGTGTCATTTACCAAATAGTGATGTAAAATCTGGCTTGACCATGAGGTTGAGTGTTAAATTACCTTAAAATGAGACCATGACATATGTTTCCAGCAGCTCTCAAACTGAAATTCTTCCCTATAAATTGTTAAAGTGTATTCCAGTGTTTTGTATGGGCCAGCCTTGCCACACTGAAAAATGACTTTGTAGGTTTTTCACTGCCAGGACATGTAAAACTTTAAATATACTTTCTTTTTAAATGCCCTGAACCCTGCCCTATGAGAATTAAGTGACTACGTTAGGGCCAACGTATAAGTACTATAAAAGGAAGGCTTATACCTGGCAAAAAGTTTATTTTGCCAGGTCAAAAAAGCAGTGTACAAATGCACAGATAGGCTGCTGGGGCACGACTTGAGTCATGTTTTACAGTAATACGGTTTAGTGGGTTGACCAATAGGTTCTTCAGCACACTAGCAGCTTTGATGTTTTTTACAGGCCCTAGGCACATGTAGTACACAACAATGAGGGTATGTAAGTATATAATTTGTGCCAGTTAGGTGTATGTCAATTTACCATAATTAAAAGGGACATCACAAGCACTTTACAATCAGTTAGCAGTAGTAAACAACAATGAGGGTATTTAAGTAAATAATTTGTGCCAATTAGATGTATGTCAATTTACCATAATTAAAAGGGACATCACAGGCACTTTACAATCAGTTAGCAGGATCAGTGTGCGGGGAGTCATATGCCAACAAAAATGGATTCAGTTAAAGAAACCAATAATCTGGGGTAATATCATTGAAAAGATGCTAATTTCCAACAAATTTATATCAGAAACAGAACAGAAAAATAGGGTCAAAGGGATATTTTAAGGATCAGCCACAGTTCCTATCCCCAATATACACAATAACACTAACCAACTGAACTGGGGGACTACTAGATATAAAGTCACCAAGTGCCTTACGCTGCTACAAACAGAATGTGATGTGTGATGTGAGATGGGACTTATATAGCGTGCTACCACTCCAAGGAGTATCTTGGCGCTTGGATTCCAGAAAGACCGCGGGTAGTAGATGAAGGAGAACTACCTGTCTATAGGCACATCATAGAAAATCCCATGCATTCAAAGTTTGGCAAGGAATAAATCCATGTTTTTAAAAGCTTTCTGAACTTTGGTTCAGTAGTGGATTGACGCAGGAGGTAGGGAAGTTTGTTCCATGCTTTCGCGCCAATAACTGCAATGGATTTTCCTCCTCTGGTTGACATTTTGAACCTGGGGACGTGGAGTAAGTTAGCTGTGGAGGACCTGAGTGATCTAGACGGATGGTATTGTTTGAAGTATTTGAGCAAGTACAGTGGGCCATGATGGTGAAATGCTCGGTAAGTAATGGTAAGAACTTTAAAAAGTATGCGCTTATGTATTGGGAGCCAGTGTAATGCATCCAAAGCTGCAGAAGCTGAAGATTTCCTAGACAGTCTGAGGACCAGTCTGGCAGCTGCATGCTGGACCGTTTGGAGTTTATGCAGGGCTGATGGAGTTTATGCAGGGCTGATTTATTAAGTCCTGCATAAAGGCTGTTACAATAGTCCAGCCTAGATGTTATAAGGGCAACAGCTACTGTACGTCTGGCACTCAGAGGAAGAAGATCGAAGAATTTTCTAAGGCTCCTGATAATGCCGAAGCATGTCCCTGCTACTTCCTTGGCTTGTTGTTTGAAAGTCAGAGTATTATCAAACTTTATGCCTAGTTTTCGGGCAGCATTGATAGTATTAAGGGGAGCTTCTGCATGTTCAGGCCACCAGTCTTGTGGCGAGAAAGAATTATTGGGTCCAAAAGGAATAATTTCAGTTTTTGACGAGGTACACTTCAGATGGTTGTGTGACATCCATTTGAAAGTTGCTGACAGACATTCTTTCAATATTTGTTCTGCGTTAGATTGATTTTTGTCAAGGGTCAGAACAAGCTGAGTGTCGTCAGCATAGGCGACAGTACTGATGTTATAGGAAGAAATTAAATTTAATAGGGGACCCATATAAAGGTTGAACAGGGTGGGGCTTAGACTGGAGCCCTGCGGGACCCCTGTATTGATAGTTTTTTCTTCTGAAGAGAAGTCGCCCTGCTTTATAATCTGGCGCCTATGTGCTAGATAGTTTTTAAACCATTCGAACACGGTTCCTGCTATGTCTGCATTAGTAAGGCGATGTAAAAGGATAGCATGGGATACCGTGTCAAATGCTGCAGAGAGATTAATAGGATCAGGACAGCACGTTTTCCCTGATCCAATGCAGCACGGATGGTTTCAGTGGATGACAGGAGTGCAGATTCAGTGGAATGGTAGGTCCTGAAACCTGCTTGGCAGAGATGTAGAATGTCATTTTCTTCTAAAAATGCCATTAGTTGTTTATTGGCAAAAGATTCTGCAATCTTGCAAATGGCAGGAAGAAGAGAGATGAGACGTAGGTTAGAGAGGATAGTGGGGTCTTGTAGCACCTTTTTCTGTAATGGTTTCACTATCGCTACCTTCCACTGAGAAGGACTCTCCCCCGATTGGAGGGACAAGTTGATGATGGCGTTGATATAAGGGTTGACCTCCTGTATTATGGATTTAAGACGTGTAGGGGGGCAGGGATCGAGCGGGGATCCTGATTTCAGGGTAGAAATTCCCTGTGATGAATCATCAAGGGTAATATGACTGAATTTTTCCCATAAGGGTTGATGGGGCATGAGAACAGATTCACTCGCAGATTCTACTGTTATGAATTGGGGGAAGTCTTTAGTAAGCGTTTCTATTTTTTGGGTGAAGTAAGAGGCAATGTTGTTACATAAAATCTGAGACGGGGGAATCTCTTGGGTTGCAATTTTAGGCTTGGTGAAGCTATTGACGATTTTGAAAATTTCTTTTTGTTTGTTATTTGCTGCTTCAATACGAGAAGTGAAATAATTAGTCTTTGCAACTTTGATGGAAGAGTGATATGATCTCTATAGCTTTCTTATATATCACTTTAGCGTCATTGCCATAGTTCCGTCGCCATTTGCGCTCTAAAAGTTTAATTTCCACCAGTTGTTCTTTTAGGGTGTCTAAAAACCAGGGAGCGGAAGTTTAAGAAAAGAAAAGCGGAAGAATAAGAAAAGCAAAGAAAAAAAGATTGTTATAGAAACTGGAAATCATTGAGCAAAGCTTGGATTCCCATCAATTATCAGTGTGATCAGTGTTATCATCTGGTTATCCACCCGTATGAGTGATATGTCTCTTGATCATAGAGACAAACTTCCAGAAAGGGATTCACTCAATGGAATCAGAATAGGAACACCAAAGAGAAGTGGGACAGACTATGCATTATTTGGGTCCATGACCACTTGGAAATCAAGAGAAGTGCGACAAAACAAAAGTGAGTGATGTTTAAAATAGAGTCATGAGGAGAAAATACAGAATTTATGGAGGATATGACCTCACCCTCTAATCTAAAAACAGAACAGTGCAAGAAGCAGTACAAACAAATAACTGCTAAATTATCAAGGCAAACATGTTTCAGTCAATAGGGTAAGAGAGCCCTAGGTTTTCGTCAGGACCTCTGTTCTTAAAAATTGCTATAGCATTATTCTCTCTCCAAATCAAGTGAAAAAGAAAACAAATAAAAAAAGATAACACAAAAAGGTTGGAATCAATACAACCTACTTCAACATATCCACCGCTTCAAGGGATGCAGATGACATCTGTAAAAACATTTAAAACACATTCCTAGTTAGTTCACTCTTACCAAGAAACTCTGTGATGTTACAAGCATTGGTGCTGCAAAATCGCAAGTAGCGTGGTATGCATTATCGCAATGAATAGTGCAAACAATAATGTCTCACCCGTCTTGACCGGGGACTGGACCTCACCTCACCTGGACCTAGCTCAGGATAACGAGGCCCCGCTCTAGAAGAGGAAACAAACAGGGGGGAAAAGGTTTTTTTTATACTAAATCACGATTAGTTTATACCCCTACACCTTAAAACCCACACCTATATCGTAATTCTCTCCTGGCTGAAATTAATGGAATATTCAAAAAGTATTCTATAGAGTCCTCCTCACAGCATCTTTACTCACTCAACTGAGTTGCACGTTATTGGTTCAAAAACACGTAAAAATCCATCACTCAAGAGACTGTCTATGGATGCCCTATCAGTCTCGTGAGTTTCCTTATTATATTTGGTGATTTATATACAAAGTGACAAGAGTGGTCAACATATCAGAGGCATCAATCTTTCTCCTTATATTAAAATCCACTCCGTCTTTAAAAAGTAATTCTGCTTCTCTCTATTAACTAAGTTCAGGCCATGACTATATAGCGGGACAAAAGAAACAGGTACACCGCTATAATACCAAGAAAATAGCCACCCAAACTACCAATCTACCCACACTCTGGGTAAACCCTCAAAATATGTGAAACCGCTGCAGAGCCTACCTGTCCGTCGTTGCCTCCGGCGTCTACTGAGTCAAGGGTGGTCTAGCTATCATACACCGAGCCAAGCTAGCCATTAAAACTGAACCTCTTGACTACGACTTTGTGGAAGCTCTCACCTTCACTATTACTCTTTCTCCTACACAAACTTTCAAGGGAACTCTGCTGTATCGACCACCTATCTCACGCACACCCTTTTTGAAATCCCTCAATCACCTACTGGAACCAGTAGCTGCCAACCCAGACTACACAATACTGGGAGATTTTAACTTCCACTTAGAAAACCTTGCAGATAAAGATTCGCAAACCCTGATCTCTGACTTCTCAGCCGCTGGTTTAGAACAGCAGGTCACTTTAGCCACTCATCAAGCAGGACATACCCTGGACGGTTTATTTACTAATAATTCCCATATTACGCACCTCACAGTGTTTCCGCTTATATGGACGGATCACTCAGCCGTCAAATTTACAATTTTAGTTAGGAACCATAAGAACTCTTCTACTAACACACGCCCTCAGATCAAATGTCGTAACTGGAAAAAGATTGACTCCATTGCTTTACACAGCATTCTGGAATCTACGATACCAGAAGATACATCGGATCCACATGAAGCATCCAATAATTACGAGCATTGGCTACATAAGGCATTTGACCACTTAGCACCCAAAAAAAAATGCAGCCAAATCGCATCAAACCCGAATCTGCCACTCTGGATATTCCTCTCATCCCACCAAAACCAATCTTTGAGGTCTTCTCTCCATTATCCCAATCGTCCATGGTAGAGCTTATGAACACTGTTAAATCAGGATCACCACTGGACCCATGTCCTCCATTTATCCTTAAACCAGTATCCAACTTAATAGCCCCGGTGCTTACCAACATCTGTAACACCATGTTTCAGACAGGCGACTATCCCCTAATCTGGAAAAAGGCAATTGTAAAACCTCTTTTAAAAAAACCTACCGTAAACCCTCTAGAGCCCAAAAGCTATCGCCCTATTGCCACACTCCCTTATCCTTCAAAAATAATTGAAAAGACAATGAACCAACAGCTGTCGAATTATATTGACCAGAATAATCTACTTGATGACACCCAGTTTGGGTTCAGGAAGGGCCTTGGGACAGAGACTGCTTTGATAAAGGCAGCAGAGGAGGTCAGGATAATCATGGACCAGGGTGGGGCAGCGATCCTAATACTTTTGGATCTATCTGCAGCCTTCGACAGGGCCGATCACACCATCTTGATCGACCGTGTCGCTGCCATTGGCATTCAGGGTAAGGCCAGAGCAACCCTAGCATCCTTCCTGGCCGAGAGAGTGCAGTCCGTGAAGATGGGGTGCTACTGCTCTCCTGACTTTACCTTGCCTTGTAGAGTTCCTCAGGGCTCATCGCTAAGTCCGACAGCGATCCTAATACTTTTGGGTCCATCTGCAGCCTTCGACACGGTCGATCACACCATCTTGATCGTCCGTGTCGCTGCCATTGGCATTCAGGGTAAGGCCAGAGCAACCCTAGCATCCTTCCTGGCCGAGAGAGTGCAGTCCGTGAAGATGGGGTGCTACTGCTCTCCTGACTTTACCTTGCCTTGTGGAGTTCCTCAGGGCTCATCGCTAAGTCCGACACTTTTTAACATCTACGTGTCGGACTTAGCGAGGGTGATTAAGTCATTTGGTATAGGTTTAACATCATATGCCGATGACACCCAACTGGTCCTGGCGATCCACAAAAATGGAGAAGCAGTGGCAGCAAACTTTCAGGAGGGCATGAAAGCCTTCAGTATCTGGATGAATCAAAATTGTTTAAAGCTAAATTCTGACAAGACGGAGGTGATGTTATTTGGTGAACTGACCCCGCCTTGGTCTCCAGTCTGGTGGCCTTCGGAGCTGGGAACTCCCCCACCACCAGTATCTAAAGTGAGAAATTTGGGCGTGCTCTTCGACAACAAGCTAGCCTTTGTCAGCCATGCCAACGCACTTGTCTCATCCTCCTTCTTTACCCTTATAATGGTAAAGAAACTGCTTCCATTTCTTCCCCCAAATGCAGGCAAGACCCTAATGTCCACCCTAGTATTATCTAAGGTGGACTACTGCAATGGCCTATTGCTCAATGCACAGGAGCAAGTTTTGAACAAATTACAGCTTGTTCAAAATGCTGCCGCAAGGATTCTGACTGGCACACCTAAATACTCATCCATTTCCCCCATCATTCGCGAGCTTCATTGGTTACCGATTAGAAGCCGGACAAAGTTTAAGGCCATGTGTTTTATTTATAAGGCTTTGAACAATAATGGACCAGAATTCCTCAAAAAAGCAATTAAGGTGTACAAGCCTAGTCAAACATTACGTTCATCTTCAGCCCAACAGCTTCAAATTCCACGTACTAAAAAGGCAACATGGGGAGACAAACGTTTTGTGGTGGCTGCCTCAAAACAATGGAATCAGCTCCCTTCCTACATTAAACTTAGCCCTTCACTATTAACATTTCGAAAACATCTCAAGACCTGGCTTTTTAATCCGTAAGCTATCAATGGAAATCCTCTGCAATCTGTGAACTCTAGCGCCGAGACACCGGAAGGTATTTGTGCGCTTTAGAAATTTTATAAATAAATAAAATAAATAAGGGGTAGGTAACGACAGGGCAAGGCGGCGTGATTTTATCCTCAAGCCATTTACTCGCACCAGGTGTTTCATATTCGTAATGTTGCCACCTGATTGGGTCCAACAGTGTAAAGCGCTCAAACACTTTTTTGAAATTTGCATGACATCCGATGGGACATAGCTTTATATGCACAACATTATTTATACGTCCGCCCGTGCATTTGGGGCTGAACAGTATTGCAACGAAGGACAAGAATCGACGTGCCAACTCTGCCTCCACTAACTCTACCATTTCTATTTCATGCCCTTTTGTGCAAACTCACACGGGAATGCGGACACTGTCTTATTTAGTAAGACATTAAAAAGTAAAGGCTCTTACTTGTTTCTCTGGTGTTAGTGTTGTAGATTGCTTCCTCCATTGCCATATCTCGCGAGCTCAACAGTAAAGACTACAAAATGATGTCACCAAGGTGACACTTGTAGTTCGAAAAGTAACATTATTGCCTTAAAGTTGAAACAGCGCATTACTCGCTTATTATAATACGACATCCCGCACATTGATCTTAATCGTATAAGTGTAAGTATACTCAGGCCGCTTTATGAAAAAGGAGAGAAGCTTTGCTCAGACAGAGAACCTGCTGCTACTCAGTGAAACAACCTTTTGCTACTGAATGAAAAACCGGACAAAAATGTTGGTGTTTCTAAAGGAGTGATCTTCATAATATTAATGCGTGTTACATAGGGGCTGCCATACAGCCCGAAATATCAATGATGACATTTAGGAAGAATGACATAATGTCACTAAGTGTCCTATACGTGACCTACTGCATAGCCAATACATATAGATACTAGTGGCCCTATGCCTCCAAAAGCTGTTCATAGTTGAGTTATGCATGAAAAAGGCCAAGGAGTGAAGGACACTAATGGTTTGTAAATGTATCAATTGTACATACAATCTATCTCTCCCAGCATCATCAAGGATCTTTAGTAACCTGTAAACGGGTATGTATTTCCACATTGTATTTTTTCATGTATTGTCCAATGGAACTCCATGGTTCTTTTCAACAAAATGTCTTGTGAGCTTTGTCAGAGTTTTTTTGCACCTGAATGACCTACCTTAGCCCACCTCTAAACAGCCGTGAAACGCTCCTTAGCGCCGGCTGCAACGAACACAAACGCCATTCAGGCGAGACCTTGGGCCACGCTCACACCGCAGGCCACGCCCCCTCCGCCTCGATCACTATAAAACGCGCCAAACAGAGCGCTGTCATAAGAATTGATTGGACTCCGCAGGCACACGCCGGGAGCTTTTAACGCTGAATTTTTTTTAAATTGTTGAATCTTGCCTATTCTTGTGAAAGAAAAACCTACCTTAGCCCACCTCTAAACAGCCGTGAAACGCTCCTTAGCGCCGGCTGCAACGAACACAAACGCCATTCAGGCGAGACCTTGGGCCACGCCCACACCGCAGGCCACGCCCCCTCCGCCTCGATCACTATAAAACGCGCCAAACAGAGCGCTGTCATAAGAATTGATTGGACTCCGCAGGCACACGCCGGGAGCTTTTAACGCTGAATTTTTTTAAAATTGTTGAATCTTGCCTATTCTTGTGAAAGAAAAACCTACCTTAGCCCACCTCTAAACAGCCGTGAAACGCTCCTTAGCACCGGCTGCAACGAACACAAACGCCATTCAGGCGAGACCTTGGGCCACGCCCACACCGCAGGCCACGCCCCCTCCGCCTCGATCACTATAAAACGCGCCAAACAGAGCGCTGTCACAAGAATTGATTGGACTCCGCAGGCACACGCCGGAAGCTTTTAACGCTGAATTTTTTTAAAATGGTTGAATCTTGCCTATTCTTGTGAAAGAAAAACCTACCTTAGCCCACCTCTAAACAGCCGTGAAACGCTCCTTAGCGCCGGCTGCAACGAACACAAACGCCATTCAGGCGAGACCTTGGGCCACGCCCACACCGCAGGCCACGCCCCCTCCGCCTCGATCACTATAAAACGCGCCAAACAGAGCGCTGTCATAAGAATTGATTGGACTCCGCAGGCACACGCCGGGAGCTTTTAACGCTGAATTTTTTTAAAATGGTTGAATCTTGCCTATTCTTGTGAAAGAAAAACCTACCTTAGCCAACTCTAAACAGCCGTGAAACGCTCCTTAGCGCCGGCTGCAATGAACACAAACGCCATTCAGGCGAGACCTTGGGCCACGCCCACACCGCAGGCCACGCCCCCTCCGCCTCGATCACTATAAAACGCGCCAAACAGAGCGCTGTCATAAGAATTGATTGGACTCCGCAGGCACACGCCGGGAGCTTTTAACGCTGAATTTTTTTTAAATTGTTGAATCTTGCCTTTTCTTGTGAAAGAAAAACCTACCTTAGCCCACCTCTAAACAGCCGTGAAACGCTCCTTAGCGCCGGCTGCAACGAACACAAACGCCATTCAGGCGAGACCTTGGGCCACGCCCACACCGCAGGCCACGCCCCCCTCCTTAGCTACATCATGTGTTGTTATCGGAAGCACAGCGGACGAGCGCAGCGGGAGCGCAGCGGGAGCGCCTAAGGCAAGCCCGTCTGCGCCCGTCCGCGACCAGCCGGGACCAGGGGCCAACCCCCCTGCCTCTCCCGCTCCTCTAGTCAGGACCTACAGCCCCACTGCTCTACGGTCCATTGGAAGCAGAGTTACTGCATCATGTACCCGTACCTTCACAGCCATATCCCTCCCGTCCTGCTGCCCTGAATGCAAACACTCATTCCGAAAAGCCTCAGCAGGCCCCCCGACATTAAAATACTGCATGCTGGTACTAAACTGTCGATCATTACCTAAGCACAGCACCCAAATGTCCATACTGCTGGAGGAGCGCGAGCCAGATGTTATTTTTTTAACAGAGACCTGGCTTTCCACTCATTCTGACCCAGACATAGTCGCAGCCCTACCAAGTGGATACCACATCGTTAGATCGGACAGACCAGTAGGGAAAGGCGGCGGTCTGGCTATTATACTCAAAAACCAGTACCGTTGCCGCACCACAACAGAAAGCATTCCCGAATGCGAAAGCATAGAATTCTGTATAGAGTTCAATGCCAATACCTCCTTTTCGGGCACCTTGATCTACCGTCCTCCTGACCCATCAAAACTGTTTCATAGGTCGCTCCCAGAGATCATTGCTAAAAGAGTTATGTCCGTGGCTAACTACACAGTCCTGGGTGATCTGAATCTCCATTTCAACTCCCCCTCGGATAATATTGCCAAAGACCTAACAGACGACCTGGGAGCTCTGCAGCTGTCCCAGCTGGTCACAGCTCCAACTCACGAGAAGGGCAACCTGCTTGACCCAATTTTCAGCAGCTGCAGCGACCTGATTGTCGACTCTCCTATCCCCCTCCCTTGGACGGATCACTTTCTGATACCGTTCTCTTGGGCAACTCACAAGGCCCCTCAGCTACCCCCCCGGACAACACTCAGGAGAAACTGGTCAAAACTCCAGTTGGAATCCTGGCTGCTTAGCCTGGACGCCACCCACCCGCCTCCCTGCCCAGACCCTAGTGCAGCAAACGAAAATTATGTTAGCTGGATTACGAACTCACTAGACACGATCCTCCCTTTCCAGAGATCCTCGTCTAAAAAAATGCAGAGATCAGCGCCCTCGTTTTCTGACTCTTTAAGAGAACTAAAACGTCGCTGCAGGCAACGAGAGAGAGCCTGGCGCATGGATTTCCTCCCGGAAAAAAAGGACGCATATAAAGAGGCAATAAAAACTTACAGAGATGGGATCAAGACGGCGAAAGCTACTTTCTACTCTGACAAAATCCTAGAGGCTAAATCAAAACCCAGGGAAATTTTCCAGATAATAAAACACTGTTCAAATGTCACCACTGCCCCTCCTCCGACTAAAACCCAAGTTCAATGCAATGAGCTTGCGGACTTTTTTCACAATAAAGTCCTGAAAATTTACTCCACCTTTCAAATAGGAGCCACAGTTCCAGAGACAGCTGACCCACCCCCCCCCCCACGAGAACACTCCCTCCCCTTGTCCAGTCAACCCTCGAGCACTTCCCTCCCCTGGACCTTGACACTCTCGGGAAAATGGCACGGCAAGTCAAATCGGGTTCCCCACGCGACCCAGCCCCACCAGAAGTTCTGATGCAAGCACACAAAGCAACCCTGCCTGTTATCCTGGAACTCCTTAACACATCCATAGCCTCAGGTGTTGTTCCTACAGCATGGAAACAAGCCATGGTGCGGGCGCTGCTAAAAAAACCAAACCTGAACCCCGACGATTATTCCAACTATCGTCCCATCTCTCTCCTCCCTTGGGCTGGCAAGGTGTTGGAAAAATATATAAACGTCCAACTGGTCCAGTTTATTGAAAATCATTCCCTACTGGATACATCCCAGACAGGTTTTAGGCCTAAACATGGCACCGAAACTGCCTTATTAGCGGTCGCCGAGGAATCTCGAAGGGCTCTGGATCAGGGAGGATCAGTGGCAGTGATCCTCCTTGATCTAAGCGCCGCTTTCGATACGGTCAGCTATGCCACCCTGCTGAACCGTCTCCGGGACATCGGAGTCTCTGGCAATGCTCTAAGGTGGCTCGGCTCCTTCCTGTCCGACAGATCATTTCAGATCTTCGATGGTGACACAATATCAACCAGCAAACCCCTCAGCTGCGGAGTACCACAGGGCTCCTCTCTGAGCCCTGTGTTATTCAATGTTTACATGAAACCACTGGCTGGAATCGTCGAACCGTACGGCATCAAAATTGTGTCGTACGCCGACGACACTCAGCTAGTGGTATCATTGGCTCCAAAGAACATCAGTCACCCCCAAGGAGGCCTGCTGAGTTGCCTAGAGGACATAAAGGAGTGGATGACCAGCTCCTCCCTCAAATTAAATGGAGATAAAACAGAGCTCTTGCTTCTAGGCCCAGCCTCGCCAATCTCCTTATGGCCCCAAGCCCTGGGCACTCCTCCCACCCCTAAGGAAAGCGTCAAGAGCCTAGGAGTGTGGCTGGATAGCAAGCTGTCCTTCGCCACCCAGGCTACCAAACTGTCCGCCACCTGCTTCGGTATCCTCAAAATCCTAAGGAAGGTCCTTCCACTTCTGCCTCCAGAAGCCAAGAAAGTGGCAGTCCAAGGCCTCATCCAGTCCCGCCTGGACACAAACAATGCTTTATACGTGGGAGCTCCCGAGCTGACCCTCCGGAAACTGCGCAGCACGCACCCTGTTAAAGATTCCCCGAGCTCAGTCAGCCAGATCTGCACTGAAAAGTCTGCACTGGCTGCCAGTCAGACACAGGGTGTCATTCAAGGCGTTGTGCATCGCACACCGGGCATTCTGGAAAACAGGACCTGCTATTAACAGCAAGCTCGTCATCCCCTACCACCCAAACAGGAATCTTCGCTCCTCTGAGGCTCTTCTGGCAGTGGTTCCTCGAGTAAAGAGAGCTAGATCCGGGGGAATACCGCTAAACTTTGGAACACCCTCCCCCTCTCACTCCGTTCCAACCCGGACCTGCTGTCATTCCGCAAAAAACTGAAGACCTTACTATTCACCCAAGCCTCCGATCTCTAATGTGTCACGTCACCTGTCCTTTTGATTCTTACCCCCAGCGCTTGGACGCCCCCGGGCAGCAATCGCGCTCAATAAATCTATTTCCATTCCATTCCTTTTGTGTTCCAGCATGCGTGATTTGACCTTGCGGGTTGTCATCCCGACATACTGGATCTGACAAGGGCAGGTCAGCAAATAAATAAGATTCTGGCTGTTACAATTTGTGAAAGTGGATTGGACCCACAGACAATCAGTCCCGATATCAATAGATGTGGAATGTTTAGTCTGGGGACAGACAGAACTGACCCCACAGGGATGGTGTCCCACAACCGCCGGTAGGTCCCACAGTGTCCCCACCGGTCTCCCAGGTGTTAATTTTGGGCGTGTGTGCACCAAACGATCCCGTATGTTTCCTGATTTTTTAAATGCGAACCGTGGTGGAGACATTTTCTCATTGCAACAATTCAAAATCCGGCAATGTCTCTGGATAACCCTCTGTATGCCGTTGGCCTGTGTACAAAAAGTGCTCACACATGTCAAGCGATCAAGGGCTGGTTTACTAACCGGAGGTTCCAAAAGAGCTACACAATGGTTGTTCCAAGCTCGTTTTAGTGAGCGTTTACCAGTTTACGCGGATAATGTCGAAATATCAATTGCTCTGTCAAGCCCTCAGCATGGACTCCAAACGAACTGTCTGTTGAGCAATTTCTTCGCACTCAAAGAAATTGCCCAAAGGGCAAGTTATCCCTCAACGGTTTAGGATGTTGACTCTCATATTGCAGTAAAGAGTTACGTGCCATCGGCTTTCAATACAGTTCCGTCTCTAGGTCAGAAGGAGTCGCAAAAAGGGATAAATCTGAGCAGGCCAATCTCTCATTACATAGATGACGTCTTGGGAGTGTGGCAAGGAGATCACAACTCTATACTTCGTTTCCACCAGTGGTTGAACACCAGGAGCCAATTTTTGAAATTTACGGTGGAGATTGACAAGGAGAGATTGGCCTTCTTAGATTTATCAATTTTTGCGACACCTTCTGGCACGTAACTCTTTACTGCAATATGACTTATTTATTTATTTATAAAGTTTTATATAGCGCGTACAGGATCCCGAAGGATATCAGAGCGCTTTACAAAAAGGATGGAAGGAGGCATGTCTGTTCATTCCAAAAAAAGAAACTGTACCAACAAGCTTTCCAAATAGGACTTGTATCACTGAACAAAGTGACAGGAAAACTGATTACGATCAAAACCACATTGTGAACAGGATCTCAATGAAATTGGCACACGAAGCAGCTTCATGATCTCTTTCTGCACCTGTGCAGTCTGCAGCACATGCACTAACTTGGTAACTTTGTATTAGTGCACAAGCTTCAGAATGCAGTTTGGAAACTCGGAGTAGCCACAACAGCAGCTCATGGTGTAATTGAAAGCTGCAAATTTAACAAGTGATGCAGTCGGAACAATTTCAACAATATCACAATAATGCCCACGGTACAAGATACTGCATCAATTCCCTAAATAACCATCATAGCCACACGGGAATGCTCTTTCCAACTAAAAACACTTCATCCTACTAGTTTGCCTGGGTAGATATCAGTGCATAGAAAACGGCCCTCGTATCTTAAAACAGACCTACAATTAATCTATGTAAAGAGTCAAGGTGGTAGGTCTGTTGCTAAGACTCATCTTAAGCAACGAAACACCATCTCGAAGCATGAAAGTAATTCTTAACAACAGTGATAAGAATGAAGGATATGTACAACCCCATATGCTGTCAAATGTTTAGTAAAGGTGGGGCCCATCTTATGGCGGCACTATGTCATGACCACTCTATGGTTCTGCTCAGCATTGCTACTTAAAAGACCAATATTCGAGCCTCTTCTCTAAAAGACCTGAGATTTGAAGCACAGAGTGTAGAGCCAGGAACAGAGTGACAAAACATAAGATGGAGGACCTCAAAAAGGAGTGACAAGAAGGAAAGGCAGGAGAAAAGAAGTGAGGACAAAAGCACAGGATGGAAGGAGAGTCAGACAGATCAATAAGGAAAACCTTAACAGAAAGATCCATAAACCCTGCTCGCACGGAATGTTGCTGCATCGCTTTGCATCAGAGAAGACTTCACTCCTTTGTTGCCGTTTAAAGACAGAGTGAACTGGGGAGAAGTACCCCCTTTCCATTCCTCCAAGCCTTCCTATTAAGTGTAGCAGGACAAACAGTGACATGTAAGGGTGCGTGCATGAGTGCTTGAGGGAGATACACAAGTACTGCAAACAGTAAAACAACAAACATAATGAAAAATGTTGATATAGCCAACACAAGTGTCCTATCATGAGCCGAATCAATGTACAGGCTTATTACACACTGCAGCATGCACGTTTACTACCAAACTCAGTCACCTACACCAGGTCTAAACTCTGCAGCGAGACGTTAGGAGCTTTACTGGCGTGCGGTACGTAAAATAATGCATAATCCGCGATGGCAAAACCTCAAAGACAAATGTTCTGAATGTAATATTTTAACTTTGCATTTGGACAAATGCCAGGCAATGCAAAGTATCAACTTTCTTTTCATTGCACACTATATTCTTGAACACCACTGTCTCATTTCTGCCCCCAATGTCCATGAAGCTAGTCCTACTTCTCTTTCCCGGTGACTTTGGGTAGTCTTTCTCCTATGTCTTCAGATCACTTGCTATCACATATCCACTAACTGCCCTCCTTCATGAAGTCAAAGTCTAAAAAGCCAGGAGCTACACTCCCATATCCAGGTCAGGGTTACAAGCTGTTGGTGAGATTCTCTCATGAACAAGTTGCACTGCTGTGCCCCAAACACCACACCCTCTACTTCCAGTGCCAATTGGTTTGGGCTAGAGAGAACAGTTCCCTTTTTGCTGCTCCTGTGCTTTGTCACAAGACCTTTGTCAAATGCCTTAATCACAACAGTAGCTAATGCTGCATAACCTACTCTGGGCACTCTACCCCAGGTGCCATAAAATATGAAGAAGGCGATACAAAAGGGGATGATGGACGATCGCTTGAGCAAATCAAACACACACCCCCAGTCAACTGTTCTGGGTTTAATCCATCACCATTCTTTAGCTTACTCTGCCACCCCATTTTAGACATGGCCATATGCAAATCAATCTGACCCTGTGCCTCTTGGAACAGTCCAGCCCGAACTGAAAAGGCATGTCTTCCCTGGACTGGAAACAAGCATCCTGGGACCAGTTTCTGGTTCATAACCCTCATCAGCCAGGCTATCTTGAATCCAGTGGCAAAGTGAGCAAGGGGCTCACGTCTGAACATATCCTGCCAACTTAGGGCGAACCAAGTGATACAAAAGGGGATGATGGACGGAGCACTTGAGAAAATCAAACCCTCAGTCAACTGATCTGGGTTTAATCCATTACCATTCTTTAGCTCACTCCGCCACCCCAGTTCAGACATGGCCATATGCAAATCAGTCTGACCCTGTGCCTCATGGGAACAATCCAGCCCGAACTGCTAAGCCATGTCTTCCCTGGACCGGAAACAAGCATCCTGGGACCGGTTTCGGCTTCATAACCCTCATCAGCCAGGCTATCTTGAATCTGGTGGCAAAGTGAGCAAGGGACTCACGTCTGAGCATACCCTGCCAACTTAGGGCGAACAAAGCAATACAAAAGGGGATGATGGATGGAGCGCTTGAGCAAATCAGACACTCACCCCCAGTCAACTGATCTGGGTTTAATCCATCACCATTCTTTAGCTCACTTCGCCACCCCAGTTCAGACATGGCCACATGCAAATCAGTCTGACCCTGTGCCTCTTGGGAACAGTCCAGCCCGAACTGCCAAGCCATGTCTTCCCTGGACCGGAAACAAGCATCCTGGGACCAGTTTCGGTTTCATAACCCTCATCAGCCAGGCTATCTTGAATCCAGTGGCAAAGTGAGAAAGGGACTCCCGTCTGAGCATACCTTGCCAATTTAGGGCGAACAAAGCGATACAAAAGGGGATGATGGACGGAGCGCTTGAGCAAATCAAACACTCAACCCCAGTCAACTGATCTGGGTTTAATCCATCACCATTCTTTAGCTCATTCCTCCACCCCAGTTCAGACATGGCCATATGCAAATCAGTCTGACCCTGTGCCTCATGGGAACAGTCCAGTCCGAACTGCCAAGCCATGTCTTCCCTGGACCGGAAACAAGCATCCTGTGGCCGGTTTCTGGTTCATAACCCTCATCAGCCAGGCTATCTTGAATCCAGTGGCAAAGTGAGCAAGGGGCTCACGTCTGAGCATACCCTGCCAACTTAGGGCAAACAAAGCGATACAAAAGGGGATGATGGACGGAGTACTTGAGCAAATCAAACACTCACCCCCAGTCAACTGATCTGGGTTTAATCCATCGCCATTCTTTAGCTCATTCCATCACCCCAGTTCAGACATGGCCATATGCAAATCAGTCTGACCCTGTGCCTCATGGGAACAGTCCAGCCCGAACTGCCAAGCCATGTCTTCCCTGGACTGGAAACAAGCATCCTGGGACCGGGTTCTGGTTCATAACCCTCATCAGCCAGGCTATCTTGAATCCAGTGGCAAAGTGAGCAAGGGGCTCACGTCTGAGCATACCCTGCCAACTTAGAGCAAACCAAGCGATACAAAAGGGGGTGATGGACGGAGCGCTTGAGCAAATCAAACCCTCAGTCAACTGATCTGGGTTTAATCCATCACCATTCTTTAGCTCACTCCGCCACCCCAGTTCAGACATGGTCATATGCAAATTAGTCTGACCCTGTGCCTCATGGGAACAGTCTAGCTCGAAATGCCAAGCAATGTCTTCCCTGGACCGGAAACAAGCATCCTGGGACCGGTTTCGGCTTCATAATCCTCATCAGCCAGGCTATCTTGAATCTGGTGGCAAAGTGAGCAAGTGACTCACATACGAGCATACCCTGCCAACTTAGGGCGAAAAAAGCGATACAAAAGGGGATGATGGATGGAGCGCTTGAGCAAATCAGAAACTCACCCCCAGTCAACTGATCTGGGTTTAATCCACCATCATTCTTTAGCTCACTCCGCCACCCCAGTTCAGACATGGCCATATGCAAATCAGTCTGACCCTGTGCCTCATGGGAAGAGTCCAGCCCGAACTGCAAAGCCATGTCTTCCCTGGACTGGAAACAAGCATCCTGGGACCGGGTTCTGGTTCATAACCCTCATCCGCCAGGCTATCTTGAATCCAGTGGCAAAGTGAGCAAGGGGCTCACGTCTGAGCATACCCTGCCAACTTAAAGCAAACCCAGCGATACAAAAGGGGGTGATGGACGGAGCGCTTGAGCAAATCAAACCCTCAGTCAACTGATCTGGGTTTAATCCATCACCATTCTTTAGCTCACTCCGCCACCCCAGTTCAGACATGGCCATATGCAAATTAGTCTGACCCTGTGCCTCATGGGAACAGTCTAGCCCAAATTGCCAAGCAATGTCTTCCCTGGACCGGAAACAAGCATCCTGGGACCGGTTTCGGCTTCATAACCCTCATCAGCCAGGCTATCTTGAATCTGGTGGTAAAGTGAGCAAGTGACTCACATCTGAGCATACCCTGCCAACTTAGGGCGAAAAAAGCGATACAAAAGGGGATGATGGATTGCGCGCTTGAGCAAATCAGACACTCACCCCCAGTCAACTGATCTGGGTTTAATCCATCACCATTCTTTAGCTCACTCCGCCACCCCAGTTCAGACATGGTCATATGCAAATTTGTCTGACCCTGTGCCTCATGGGAACAGTCCAGCCCGAACTGCCAAGCCATGTCTTCCCTGGACCGGAAACGAGCATCCTGGGACCAGTTTCGGTTTCATAACCCTCATCAGCCAGGCTATCTTGAATCCAGTGGCATAGTGAGAAAGGGACTCACGTCTGAGCATACCCTGCCAACTTAGGGCGAACATAGCGATACAAAAGGGGATGATGGACTGAGCACTTGAGCAAATCAAACATTCACCCCCAGTCAACTGATCTGGGTTTAATCCATCACCATTCTTTAGCTCATTCCTCCACCCCAGTTCAGACATGGCCATATGCAAATCAGTCTGACCCTGTGCCTCATGAGAACAGTCCAGCCCGAACTGCAAAGCCATGTCTTCCCTGGACTGGAAACAAGCATCCTGGGACCAGTCTCTGGTTCATAACCCTAATCAGCAAGGCTATCTTGAATCTGGTGGCAAAGTGAGCAAGGGACTCACGTCTGAGCATACCCTGCTAACTTAGGGCGAACAAAGCCATACAAAAGGGGATGATGGATGGAGCACTTGAGCAAATCAGACACTCACCCCCAGTCAACTGATCTGGGTTTAATCCATCACCATTCTTTAGCTCACTTCGCCACCCCAGTTCAGACATGGCCATATGCAAATCAGTCTGACCCTGTGCCTCTTGGGAACAGTCCAGCCCGAACTGCAAAGCCATGTCTTCCCTGGACCGGAAACAAGCATCCTGGGACCAGTTTCGGTTTCATAACCCTCATCAGCCAGGCTATCTTGAATCCAGTGGCAAAGTGAGAAAGGGACTCACGTCTGAGCATACCTTGCCACAAAGCGATACAAAAGGGGATGATGGATGGAGCACTTGAGCAAATCAGACACTCACCCCCAGTCAACTGATCTGGGTTTAATCCATCACCATTCTTTAGCTCACTTCGCCACCCCAGTTCAGACATGGCCATATGCAAATCAGTCTGACCCTGTGCCTCTTGGGAACAGTCCAGCCCGAACTGCCAAGCCATGTCTTCCCTGGACCGGAAACAAGCATCCTGGGGCCGGTTTCTGGTTCATAACCCTCATCAGCCAGGCTATCTTGAATCCAGTGGCAAAGTGAGCAAGGTGCTCACGTCTGAGCATACCCTGCCAACTTAGGGCAAACAAAGCGATACAAAAGGGGATGATGGACGGAGCACTTGAGCAAATCAAACACTCACCCCCAGTCAACTGATCTGGGTTTAATCCATCACCATTCTTTAGCTCACTCCATCACCCCAGTTCAGACATGGCCATATGCAAATCAGTCTGACCCTAAGCCTCATGGGAACAGTCCAGCCCGAACTGCCAAGCCATGTCTTCCCTGGACTGGAAACAAGCATCCTGGGACCGGTTTCTGGTTCATAACCCTCATCAGCCAGGCTATCTTGAATCCAGTGGCAAAGTGAGCAAGGGGCTCACGTCTGAGCATACCCTGCCAACTTAGAGCGAACCAAGCGATACAAAAGGGGGTGATGGACGGAGCGCTTGAGCAAATCAAACCCTCAGTCAACTGATCTGGGTTTAATCCATCACCATTCTTTAGCTCACTCCACCACCCCAGTTCAGACATAGCCATATGCAAATTAGTCTGACCCTGTGCCTCATGGGAACAGTCCAGCCCGAATTGCCAAGCAATGTCTTCCCTGGACCGGAAACAAGCATCCTGGGACCGGTTTCGGCTTCATAACCCTCATCAGCCAGGCTATCTTGAATCTGGTGGCAAAGTGAGCAAGTGACTCACATCTGAGCATACCCTGCCAACTTAGGGCGAAAAAAGCGATACAAAAGGGGATGGTGGATGGAGCGCTTGAGCAAATCGGACACTCACCCCCAGTCAACTGATCTGGGTTTAATCCATCACCATTCTTTAGCTCACTCCGCCACCCCAGTTCAGACATGGCCATATGCAAATCAGTCTGACCCTGTGCCTCATGGGAACAGTCCAGCCCGAACTGCCAAGCCATGTCTTCCCTGGACCGGAAACGAGCATCCTGGGACCAGTTTCGGTTTCATAACCCTCATCAGCCAGCCTATCTTGAATCCAGTGGCATAGTGAGAAAGGGACTCACGTCTGAGCATACCCTGCCAACTTAGGGCGAACATAGCGATACAAAAGGGGATGATGGACGGAGCGCTTGAGCAAATCAAACACTCACCCCCAGTCAACTGATCTGGGTTTAATCCATCACCATTTTTTAGCTCATTCCTCCACCCAAGTTCAGACATGGCCATTTGCAAATCAGTCTGACCCTGTGCCTCATGGGAACAGTCCAGCCCGAACTGCCAAGCCATGTCTTCCCTGGACCAGAAACAAGCATCTTGGGGCCAGTTTCTGGTTCATAACCCTCATCAGCCAGGCTATCTTGAATCTAGTGGCAAAGTGAGCAAGGGGCTCACGTCTGAGCAAACCCTGCCAACTTAGGGCAAACAAAGCGATACAAAAGGGGATGATGGACGGAGCGCTTGAGCAAATCAAACACTCACCTCCAGTCAACTGATCTGGGTTTAATCCATCACCATTCTTTAGCTCACTCCGCCACCCCATTTCAGACACGGCCATATGCAAATCAGTCTGACCCTGTGCCTCAAGGGAACAGTCCAGCCCGAACTGTCAAGCCATGTCTTCCCTGGACCGGAAACACACATCCTGGGACCGGTTTTGGTCTCATAACCCTCATCAGCCAGGCTATCTTGAATCCAGTGGCAAAGTGAGCAAGGGACTCATGTTAGATCATACCCTGCCAACCTAAGAGGGCGAACAGAGCTATACAAAAGGGGATGATGAAGAATGCATACAAAATTCTACGAAGACCTGGAGTAGCCTGTGCCATCGTCAACGTAATTAAGAAGGCATACTGTGCACTCCACAAAGCTGTCACCGCTGAATGTTTTACTGCCATGTTGCATTTCGGGAACATGCTTACTGTAAAGGGGATTTCCTACATCTTCCATAGCACTGTTTCCAGAGCGTTCTTTCCAGAGAGTTGTCCTTAAGCCATTTTCTCCATCACATTGTCCTTAAGTTGAGGACTATACTCAGAGCTATATGACCTCAGCAGGCATCTTGTCTTTGTCATATCTTGCCTACCCTCTTCGAGGGGCTACTCCTGTCCAGCAGCCTGAGATGACGCCACTTGCCTTTAGATTAGAGGATGGGTGGCCGAAAACTACTCCATGGTCATTGGGCCATCTTACTTCTCACAATAGGCCTTATCCTGTTTCAGAAATGCCTCCTAACTGCCACCAGAGTCTTACTGCAAAGAACCAGGCCCTTAACAACTCATCACTAAGATGTTGTTGCTGGAGGGCAGGGTCTTCCATCAAGACTCTGGAGCCTCTCAAGTAGGCGGACATTTCTTTATTTCATGTTAGGCCGTTGGGCTACAGCAACAGCAGGTAGGCCATGTCAGGGCTCCATCCAACTCTATCTGATGTTTTCCACTCCACATCATGCTCCTACATTCAATTTACACTATTTACTCTTAATATTCCAGACACTAACTCCGATACACGGGTAATGGGGTCACGCAGGATACTACATGCTCCTTAGGCGTTAGGCCAACATCTTATTGCCAGGTCTCCATTTTTACTGCAGGGAGGTCTCACAGAGACCATGTGGAAGCAAATGTTCACAATTAATGATTAAGCACTATACTTAATAATAGAGAGCCCATATGCAGTATCTACAGTGTGTCTACAATGACAAAATGTTAGGGTTTGACACAAGAATGTCTATTGTATTTCGTGTTATAAAGATGCAGCCTGACACTAATTTGTTTTCTCCCTCTCTGCTCTACATCGAGGAGCCTCAGGTAAAACCTTCACGATTGAATTAATTGTAAAAAATCAGTTTGCTCTATGATCTTGCTAGCATTGTGACAATTTTAAAATGCATAACTTTCTGTTCATGTTGTTCCTTAAGAGGACAGATTTACAACTGTATACAATTAAGGCCACTTCTTTAGGCCCAACAGAGAGGTGTTGTTTTTATTCTTTCTTTGCTGTGGGAGAGAATAATGCAGGATTATTCAATAGATTTAGAGTAAAAGTCATTATATCATATGATGTGTTTCTGGTTTACTATATGTAACATTAAAGGGGAGAGGATGTGGCCTACCAGCTAGGGAGGTCTGCCTCAAGTCTCGGCAACAACGTTCACCATCTTGTGATTCTGGGCAAATCACTTAGGGGCATATTAGCAAGAAGCTTGTTAAAATTATCGCTGTTTTAGCAGCAGGAAACTGCTGCTAAAACTGCGATAATGGGCTTGCCAATATGCTTTATAGAATTCCAATAAAAGCCATGGGTAGATGTCCTGCACATCTAACCTGGGCTTCTATTGAAATTCTATAACGCATATTAGCAAGTTCAATATCGCTGTTTTAAATGCAGTTTCCTGCCGCTAAAACGGTGATAGTTTTAACGAGGTTCTTGCCAATATGCCCCTTAATCTCTCCGTACCTAACAAAAATGAGTGTGTCCTTGTGTAAAGCAACTGGTGCTCATGTAAACTGAGCTCTGATACCTTGGGGTCAAGTTTGCGCTACATTGAACTCTGGGGAAAAAGAAAAAAGAAAACCACAGTGGCTGTTAAGTTTCTCTATCTAAAAGTGTATGAAAACTCACCATAAATTGCTCTATAAATCTATGGAAAAATATCACTGGTTTTGGCCAGATAGTGAGCTCTCTTCAAGAATGCCCTAATATGAACTGAGTTCAAATTAATAATATTTTCAGAGGACTTGCACAAAAAGACATTTTGTTGATATTAAGTAATTACTTTTTCCTTTAGGCAGTAGCACGAGAGCTAATGCAAAGTAGGCACAAGCACCATTTTGCAGGGTAGCTCTGAATTCCTAAAATTACATTTCATATATATTCAAAACAATCTGACTCCACCATTACAATTGATTTTAATCAAGTATAAAAATAAGTCTTAGAACAGAGTCTATAGTTGATATAACTTGAAGTATTTAGATTAAAGAGTTTAATCTATGTTTTGCCTTGTCTCATGTACCAGTTAAAGGTTGACCAACGAACAAGTATACTATGGCCTTAATTGCGCAGAAATAGGTTTAAAACCAATTTTAAAATGTTTAAAAGGGGAGCAGAGGCACTTTACTCCTGTTTAGAAAGGGTAAGGTGCACCGAGGTCTAATGCCAATAAAACAGAAAGGGTAAACATTGTTGCAAACCAAGCAAAGAGTTGTTTATTTCCTACATGAAGCTTTCCGCAATCTTCTGAATACGTTACAATTCTGAATGATATTGCATGAATTGTTCAACTATATGTCACCAGAACATTCTTCATTGACAGCAACATTGTTTTTTTCCCACCACATTTGCTTCAAAAAGCTATTTGAGAGCTCCTCGATAAATGGGAATAGAAATGTAATGGAATCTTTCCCTTGTTTACCCATTGGACTAGTTCCATTAAAGAGAGCAAACATAAATATTTTAGCCAAGTAAGTTAATTAATTTCTAACGTAAGCTAAGAAAAAACATCATTTCAGTCCAAATTGATTTTATCCTCTTAACTTCTTTGTGTTTAATGTTCAAAGTATGGAGCAGTGCTTCAGAAAACAGATACTTATATAGCCAGGTGTACAACTACATTGCAAAAGTTCAAACCATAGAATGGACATTTAGAAATGCAAAGACCAGGTATATTATTGTATCTTATATAAGTTGCATATATTTTTTTTCTTTTTTTTTGTTTTTCAAAATAGTCTATTATTGCTTAGTACAGCTCTGATTTGAATACTTCGTCCCTAAGGGCCGTGTCAAGAAATCTCCATTTGTGTTCGAATCCACCTGCCATAACAATGCATATCTTTACTAAAACAGGAGAGTGGTCAGACAAAGAGCGGTCCAGCTGAGGAAACTATGCGATAAAGGCCAGTGATCAAGCCAATTACATATGTCCTGATATGCTGAGTAGTGTGTGTATGCTGTTTGCAGAAGGTACTTGTGATGCTATGCGTCTTCCAGGCTATATTCCTGTAGAAGGTCCGAAAGTGTACGCCGAGCACTGTGTTTTGTGTCTGGTGAGGGTGAGGTGTAGTCTCACATAGGCTCTAATAAAATGTTCAGATCACCTCTCAGGCATATCTTTATCATTTCCATACGGTTTATTTGGAATGTGAGCTCTAAGAAAAAATCAGGGTCATCTATGTTGGGTGCATACACATTCACTGAAAGGATGTTGCGTCCCTGCTTGTGACCCTTTTCCATTAGATAACGTCCCTCCGGTTACTTTTCACTTCCAACGGGCTGAATGGGACTAGTTCATGTATTAATATGGATACCCCTCTGACATAGAAGCTGTAGTTAGCAAAGTACCTGTGTGGACCCCATGTCTTGGCAAAGACTGTGGGGGTATCGGGAGATAAGTGGGTTTCTTGCAGGAATGCAATGTCTATTTGGTGTGTCTGCAAGTGTTTCATCACCTGTCTGCCTTTGTGAGGATTAATACGTCCCATACATTTGATCCAGTGCGACTCTCCAACAACCCTCAATACGTATCTCACTGAAACCAGGTGCAATCATTTTACTATTCAGTGGCACCCATAACACTGCAAGTCATACACTCTTTCACACTCACACACTTTACTCCTGAATCAGTGACAAAGAAGGCGAGCTGCTGGTTAGCGGGGTACCTAGGTTCATATTATATACATTATATCCATTCATAGAAATTCTTTACCAAAGACCCCGTCACCGCCAAATCCAATCTACACCAGGGCATGGAGGCCATCGCCGAATGGATGGAGGCAAGCTGACTTAAACTGAACACGGACAAGACAGAGGTCCTCATCTTTGGGCCCAATCCCTCAGTGTGGGACGACTCCTGGTGGCCAGCATCACTGGGAACCCCCCAAGCACCAACCAACTACGCACGCAACCTCGGGATCATCCTCGACTCCAAGCTCAGCATGACCAACCAAGTCAACGCAGTCTCTCCTCCTGCTTCCACACTCTCCGCATGCTCCACTAGATCTACAGATGGATCCCGACGGACACACTGAAAACCATCACCCACGCCCTCGTCAGCAGCTGACTCGACTACAGAAACGCCCTCTATACCGGAACCCCGTCCAAACTCATCAACAGACTTCAAAGAATCCAGAACGCCTCCGCACGCCTGATCCTCAACGTCCCAAGCCGTGACCACATCACCCCGCTCCTGAGAGACCTGCACTGGCTCCCCGTCGACAAAAGAATCACATTCAAGCTCATGATCCACGCACACAAGGCACTCCACAACACCGGCCCAGCCTACCTCAACGACTACTTCTACGTACCCAACAGGAAACTCCGCTCCGCCGACCTATCCCTGGCCACCGCCCCGCGCATCCACAGAACCACTTCCGGGGTCAGATCCTTCTCCCACCGCGCCGCCAAGTGCTGGAATGCCCTCCCCCTCCTCCTACGACAGACCGCAGACCTCCCGGCATTCAGAAGACTGCTCAAGACCTGGCTCTTCGACCACTAGCTGCAGCTCCTCCCCTCCCCCCAGCGCCTTCAGACCCTAGCGGGTAAGCAGTGCGCTTTACAAATTCCCTGATTGATTGATTGATTGATTGATTTTTTACATGCTAATCTGTTACCTGGATACCTCTACATCAAGATACTTCACTATTTGGTCAATATATCATCTAGTAGAAGTTAGTTGATGGAGACTAAGACCAGCTTAATCATAGTATTCCTATAACCTTAGCATTTTAATTTATCATAACATTTTAGTAAAAATAAATCACAACTCGAGTTTAAATTTTAAGTTTTGAATTGATCTATTTCCTTTAAAGAAACAGAACGTTAGTTTATTTAGACAAGCAAAATTAAGCATTTTTTTAGTACATGTTAAAAAGAAAAATTCAATTTAGAAATCATATTACCAAGTCCTGTTAGAAAATAACAGGTTTGCACGAGTCTCAATCGGCCTCTCTATTCTCCTCAACGCTGCTTTCCAAAAAGAAAATCTCTGCATTCGATCATTTTCATTGCTCGAAAAGTTAAAGTCCAAAAATATTTCAAAGTCTCTAGCACCATAAAAGAGTTGAAACCTACAGCATGTCGTGGTACTAAATGAACTCAAGGAGCAAGCTTTTTTCATCCTTTCGAACAAGCTCTTTTATACCCTTTTCCTCTAACTATGTAACTTAAAATTGAAACTTTTAGGGTGCACAGTTCATTCTGATTGGTCCATTAGAGGGGTGGCTATAATCACCTCATCTCATCCTTGCCTGAACCGGTTTTGCAAAGTGCGCAGTCATTCTCAACATATTCCCATAGATGTCATCTCCGTTTATGCTTGTCATTAATTTTTTTTGATACATAATCTTCCGTTCCCAGAGTCTTAGAAGCAAACATCTTTTGTCACCCTTTTGTGCTTTAGGTCAAGTTGGCCTTGACATCACTTCGCTCTGTGTATCAGTCATGCTGCTTACTCGGCTTCTCATTCACACACATGCGTAGAGGCTCTTTCTTTTAGCCCATGCCAACACTAAAGTCAACAGCCATTTTCAATAACCAGGCCGCGTAGGCCTCAATGAGAACTAGCGCGAAAATAAACACAACAGATGTTACATTTAGAATTGTAATTTTTCTGTTTATTTCCCTCCATTCTAATATCCCTTATTAGTAATTACCTAGCAAAAGCATGACATATAGCTTTATTTTACTTACTAAGTGTATTTATTTTTCTTTTGCCAGATAAATACATACTTTCTACTCAAGCAAAAACATACATGCTGTTTCTGTATTATAATATTATATTCATATGATTCGTTCACAATTGTTAGTAAATTAATTTTGCAAATGGCAATTAGTTTCCCACGTGTAATATAAATGTCTAAATGCATTTTGTTGATTAATTTCCATGCATCATACCATTAGTTCAGTTATTGTTATGTGAAATCAACTTCACAGGGGGTACACAAAAATGTTATCTCTCCCCTGCCCCATAAATCCCCCCCTCTTTGGTGATTTTATCACCACAAAATCATCTCACTAAGGGGCCCACACCGATCCGGTAAAAAGAGCTCCGAAAAGCCGTTCGGAGCATTTTTCCCGTACGAATCGTACCCTGCAACGTCCCCCGTACGTTTGACGAAGTACGATTCGTACCAGGAGCTGGACTCCGTATGAATCGTACAGAGACCGTACGAATCAAATCCCCGTACGAGTCTCACTCGGAACCCGCTGTACGCGAGTTCTGTACGGTTCACGGCTGGTTTGTATGACCCGGCAAGTACGATTCATGTCGGGTACGCACCGTACGACCCTTTTTCTACGGGAGCTGAAAACAGTCGTAAAAGCAGAGTTCGCCCCGAAACAGGTACGGTACCGACCCCCGTGTATGGCGCGTACCCCCCATGATCGCAGAGGTACGGCACGTACCCATGCGATCATGGGGGGTACGCTCCGGACACCCAGCGTACATGGGGTACGCACCGTACCCCATGCACGCAGGGTGTACGGCGCGTACCCCATGTACGCTGGGTGTACGGCGCGTACCCCCATGAACGCAGGGGTACGTGCCATACCCCTGTGATCATGGGGAGTATGCGCCATACGGTGTGTATGTGATTGTGCGCTTTTCCATACGAATCGCCCTTACCTGACATGGACCGTACGACTCGCGTCCTGATACCCCGGTCTGGGTCATACTCGTCGGGTCGTACGGCGTGTGTACGAGTCGTACGGAGGCGGCTCCGGATGCGATTCGTACGGACAGTAATTTTACTGGATTGGAATCGGGCCCTAAATGTTCTTCAAAAACATGTTTCAAGCTCTTCAGTATTAGACCTTATTGTCTTTCATAATTTGTCCTCTTGAATTCTCAATCATTTTATCTCTTAATTCTTCACGCTCAATTTCACCCTTTTCACGTTCTATTTGTTTTCTTTTTTCTATATTTTTTCTCAATTTTCTTTCAGCTCTTTTTTGTCTACTACAGATACACCCTAATCTTATAATCACTACTATCATTACTATTATTGTTGCTGGTATTAGTATTTTTCCAATTAATGAACTACCTATTTCAGCAAGCCAATTCTTTACAATAGAAAAACTCTTACCAAGTTTCTCTAGGACACCATCAACCTCCAGTGGGATGATTTCTTTATGCAATTCAGTAATATTTTTAATATACCTTTGTATATTCTGACTAATGTCAGGAATATAAGTACAACAATATTACACTTTCAATATTTCACAGACTCCTCCTTCTTTTGCCAATAAAACATCAAGGGCAAGTCTATTTTGCACTACCATGGCCTTCATGGCAACCATTTCTGTATTTACCATTAAAAATCCTCCAGCTGTGCTTGTTGATAAACGATCTACTATCGTTGACAATTTTCGAATTTTGTTTGCATTAAAATATATACTCACTGCTGGTATCAGTGCACCAAAAATATCACCTACAATTTCTAGAGAAGTTTCCCTTCTCCTATGGGTTAATGGTTTAACTATTTCATGATTTCCATTAGTATCTCAATCTACGTGAGAATTTTTAGGAAAGACCATATCTACATAGCAGGTACCATACCAATTGTCTTGCAATCTTCAATAAGCTTTGTTACTACAGGAAAAATATAATCCAGGAAATACAGGATATTTTCCCCTTTTAAATCTGCATCCCCAAATAATTCGGTAAGTGTCTTTGCAATTACTTGCTCCCACAAAATAGTTATCATACGTTGTGTTGTCTCTTCTAATACAACATTTTCCTTGTTGGGGACGATCTATTCCCAATGCAACATTTGTATCCCCTTTTACAAAATTTTCTTCATCTAAATTCAATATGGATGGTTTCGATTTACTTGCTGTAGCCTTTCTCTGATAGGCTAATCTATCTTCTGCCATTTCTAAAAATACCTTTTCTGCCTTTTTCAATGTCCATATCAGGTTGTTCTTGTATGCGTATTTTAATGTCAATTCATCAATTTCTAAGAAAAATTCCCCCACAACATTTGCAGGTTTCACTTTGTTCATTCTATTTACTACAGGAACTTTAGCAAAAATATCATCAACATCAGAATAGTAATACTCTAATTTACCAGTTTGATAAAATAAACTAGCTATAACACTACAAGTCATTCCATACGTCAAAGGGAGGTGATGATAGGTCACACCCTCTGATACAGATGCAGGCATCTGCATGCAACCGTAGCATTCTTGTACATCCATAGTTTCTACATATTCTATCAAAAGTCTAGAAAAAACATTCTTTGAAAAAACATTAATATCTATCTTTGTGTAAATCAGTTTTATCTACTAATTTAACATTATTATTCGTATCATGTATTATTTCACTTTTATTGTCACCTCTATTTCTATATGAATGCTCAAAGCATGAATGGAATGGAATTAATATTGCTAAAATAATCCATATAAGCATTAATAAAACAGTACCTATTACGCACATTCTGCAACATCTACGTATTATTTCACATTTTCATGAATGCCTTGCAGGCATTTTTTTTTAAAGGAAACTTTATATAAAGTCTCTTTAGCACTTACAATGTCTCTTTGTCACTTTCCCACACACAAATATGTGTCCTTTAAAATCCTGTAAATTCAATTATGTCTTTTCCTTTTATTCGATTTGACCTTTACTTTTCATTTGCCACGTTTACTTTATTAATTTTGAAATCAAAAATTATTTTCTGTGTCCTTGTTTCTCTCACTCACCAAAGTCACTTTGATCTTCTTGATTACTTTCAACTTCCGGTATGTCAGGTAAAGAAATATATACTCACTCAGGTGACTTATACTATTGATTCGGTCTCCTTACTCTGTGGTAAATAAAATTACCGGGACTATTTTTCTATACATTAAATGACAATAAGGATTGCTCAATCAAATGAGAGGCAGAGTCCGTTGTATCAAAGTAATACGGGCTTTAATTAAGTATCTCGAGACACTGGACATCGGGTTCCATCACCACTAAGATTCAGGAAGGGATATTCAACATTTTATTAACATCACACATTATATATAGTAAAACCATATAATTGAAATGAATACAGTAGGCGTAACAGGTGAAAAGAGAGAGATAAGAACACATGTGCGTAACAGGAGGCGTGTAAAAGGGCGTACACGTAGGCGTGTGCTTGACGAGTCAGAGAAACGCCACAAGTGGGTGGATGCTTAGAGAAAGTTTGCAGGGTCAGCAGAAACCTTTGCCACGTATGCGCGCGCAACTGAGCATGACGTGGTGTAGACGTGTAACTGGGGAGAGCTGGGGGCTTGACTTTAGCACTAGTAGAGGAGACTGATGTCTGGGATGTCAGAACGACCTGCACCTATAGCATATCTGGTATCTTGTGTTTAGAGGATGTATTATCTGAAGTAAAAGGTCTCTCGGGCAGAGGCCGTCCATCGCTGAATGCTAGTGCGTGCATATGGTTCTTCATGCAATGTACGGGGGCCATGGGTCTACCATGGTAACGGGTGCAGTAAATTACTTGTATGGAGACAGGAAGGCAGGGCCCTTTGCTCTGCAGCCGGGAATATGTTTACCTATTTCACTAGACTGGAATGTGTTTTTCGCGGAGGCTGAGCAGATAACTGTAGGCAAAATACCGTCTTGGCAGGCAGGCCAGGCCGAGCCGGGCACCGCTCGTTTGGGCAGGATGTAAGGTAGAGGTCAGGGATGCATACCTAAACTGCAGCTTTCAGAGACAGAAGAGACTCGGAGCGTCAATTAAGGGCCTGGCTCGACTGAGCCAGAAATACATGGAGAACGTGTGCAATATTCAAAAGTGCATCATGTAAAGACGTTGGCACCATAGGCCTAAAAGCCAAATTAACGTGGTTTTCTTGGAGAACTGAAGAACTGACATGTTAACGTTGGACGCAAATGCATATGCGTCTTCCTGGCAGGCACGGAAAAGGAATTACAGGACATACATGGGGCACGTGTGCATGGATGGGGTGCGAGTGGGGGACACATTGACTACCTAAAAATTTCTATTTCCTCATTCCCTCCTTGGCCCCTACTTCACCCTTTAGGATATATCTATTCTCATGAGACCATCTATCTGTTCATATAACATCATTTGCTCATCTTTTTTCATTCGGGAACGGGAACGTGAACTTGGACGGGGAATACAAGCTGTGGCGCACAAGCCGCAAACCGCTGGCCCACATTGCAGACAGAGACAACAACTGAATAGAATAAGCAGTATTATTCCTAGGAATGATAACACTTTCCATCCCCAGGCGGATATCACACTCCAGAGCTAACCGTACCAAGTCCAGGTGCCAGGATTCTGGTGTATCAGGTGAGCAATTTCATGAAGCCTTGTTATGGCTTTATACACGGATGGCGCGTTATTAGGAATAAACACGCAACAACTGGATCCGATCACTCTACAAGCCCCGCCCCTATCGGCCAGGATGACGTCAAGAACAAGGCGATTTTGAAGAACAACAAGTCTCATAGCAGACTGTTCTTCGGTCAGGTTACCTAAAGCAGAAGTAGTCTCATTCACTACTGCTTCCAAAGTTCTGGTTAATTTGCGTATCAGTTTACTGTTTTGGACAGGACCTACAAAGAAAAAGAATCCTTTATTGAAATCTGTATATTGTTCCCACTTTGTCTCAGTCTGATCGACAATTGGGGACTTGATCTCCCTTCTATGTCTTACATGCCCAAGGCGTGAATTTCGATGATAATCAGGTGGGGCTAGAAAAACAGGTGGTAAGAGGAACGCGATATAACACGTTCCATCCCAATCAAGGGGCAGGTGTACATAAGCTGTCTGACCACAAATAAAATAGGAATGGCGAGAGGCTTTGAAAGTAGACTTTCCTTTATCGCTGAATTCGACCACAGTATTACAATCACTGTGTCCTAGATGTACTGAACCATTCTTTCTAACGCATAATTCGCCTTTCACTGGTAACACTGTTATAAACGGCAAGTCCGAATTAGTCTCCGACTGGACGTTCAGTATCATGAGATTAAGGAAAAATTACCTAATTCATACACTTCAATTTCTAGATCGGTCCCTATCCTTTGGGGAAGACCGTCTGCGTCTGGGAAACATGCTTTATTCATGACTGTATTCAGGTTCCCCCATATCCAATTGCCTGGGGAAACGTTGGACTTACTGTCTAAGGAGGACATTAAAGCAAACCATGCTCCGCACGAAACATTATGTGTAAACGGGTAGGGAAAGAGGGGCAGAGCTCCCTTGTATTTCTGATAAGGTGGGAGTCGGCCACATACCCAGCAATTTGTGGCTTTGCTGGTCTGGTGAGTATGGTGTAACATACGAATGAAAGTGTTGTTGCGCATTGCTAGTCGATAGGACAGCTCGTGAGGGGGCAGGTCACTGAAAGAGTGCTCTACGGTGTCATTAAAGAAAGTATGTACATGTGAACCAAGAGGAGGAAAGAAAACATGTAGCATCAAGCTTATGCATATTACCGATATACTCAGAATAAACATAATAAATAACGTAATGACGCATCTGCTGTGCAGGTTTTTGCAATATTTTTCTCTCTTTTCGATTCGCCTATCTCTCTGACTACTTGGGTCTATCTTATACATGTCAGAAACCTGTCTAACCGCTTCACCCGAGGGGGACTTAAACAATTAAACGCTGTCTGACTTACTAGACCTTAGTTTCGTTTTGTACTCCTGCTGCGGAGTTTTGTCTAACAGGGGGAGTTTAGAGTCAGTATCGGGGCAGTCCTTGGAAATAGTCTCTGGACACAGTCCATGAAAGCGTTTGATGTGGCTAGAGTGGAGCCACCCTTTTCTTCCCTCGACCTTCACAGCGGTCCTCGTGGTCATCAACACCAGTTTCGGTTGCTTCCACCTGGGCTCCAGAGGGCTTGTGCGATCAAAATTGCGGACGCACACCAGGTCTCCTGGAACGATTTCATGCGGTTTTACTTGGGTGTTGTCCGGGAAGGCAGCCGCGACCTGTGAACGACAAGATAGTAGTGCAGACATCAAGGAAGCCAGGTAATCTGTCAGCATGTTACTATCGACATCAGTTATCTTACGAGGCATAGGCGTACCCCACATGTTTGGAGGTCTGCCGAAGACTACCTCATAGGGAGATAGTCCGGTTCTGGAATGAGCTACCATACGCATGTGAAAGAGGGCAACCGGCAGGGCTACCATCCAATCTACGCCTTTTTCTGCACAGACCTTCGCTAATCGTGTTTTCAAAGTCTGATTATGTCTCTCGACCAGGCCAGCTGCTTCGGGGTGTCGTACACAGTGAAATTTCCACTGGTATCCTAACAGGAGTGATACCTGTTTCATCAGTTCGGACGAGAATGGCTGTCCATTATCTGAGTACACGACACGGGGCAAGCCGTATCGCGGGAAAAATTCACAGACCAACTGTTTGGCAGTGGTCACGGCAGTGTAATCTGGGACTGGGTACGCTTCTGTCCATCTGGAAAGGGCGCATACAACTACGAGGACATATTTGAATCCTCGACATCGATCCATCTGGATATAATCCATCTGCAGGACTTCGAAAGGGTGGTCAGGAGGATGGAATCCACCTTGTTCCACGGGAATGCCTTTGCCTGGATTGAACTGACAACAGATCATGCAGGTACGCACTTTCTGTTTTGCTGCTGCACGTAAATGCTTGTTGGACCAGAGATTCTGTATGCTGTCTAACATGTCTTTTTCTCCTAAGTGTGCTGGACTATGTGCTGTATTTATGATAACTTGAACCATAGAGTCGGGGAGAAACCATGTGGCTCTTCCCTTCGTCATCCATCCTTGATCTGTCTGGATCCCTCCTTGTTCAGTCCATTTCTTGATTTCGTCTGGAGTGGCATGTGTCTGTATGTCGAGTACATCTAGAGTGGGTTCTTTAACTGACATACAATGTGTCTGTGATTATACTTCAGTCTTTGTCGGATCAGTCGGTATGTCTGTTTGAGTCTGAGCTGTGAGTTTAGCTGTTCGATCTGCCAGGTCGTTACCCTGGGAAATGGTGTCAGTAACTTTCGTATGTGCTTTGCACTTCAATATAGCAATGGATGCAGGTAGATGTATGGCATCTAACAGAGCTTGAATGAGGGGAGCATGTTGTATCTTGGCGCCGTGAGAAGTTAAAAAACCTCTTTCTTGCCAGAGAATACCGAAGTCGTGAACGACTCCGAATGCGTACTGTGAATCTGTGTATATGTTTACTTTCAGGTTCTTGGCTCGTATGCAGGCTTGGGTCAGAGCGATGAGCTCTGCTGCTTGGGCAGACAATGTGTCAATACGATGTGTTTCTATGACTTCAGTTTCAGTGGTCACTGCATATGCGGCCACTAACTCTCCTGTGCTTGTTCTCATACATGAACCATCCACATAAAGTGTCAGGTCTGGGTCGGGCAATGCAATGTCTGTCAAGTCTTGTCTGGGTTTTGTTACAGTATTAATGACTTCCACGCAGTCATGTGGTGTAGGGTCAATTGTGCTCGAGGGTAACAATGTGGCAGGGTTTAAAGTGTTGCAACGTCTAATCTCTATGTGTGGCTGAAACAATGTCAATTCGTATCCTGTCAGTCTTGCTATGGTCAGGTGCTGTGTCTGGGTTCGGTTCAGGAGAACTTCCACGGAGTGTGGAACTTGTACTGTCAGGGGATGTCCTAACTGACTCGCTCCTCTCACTCGGGCTGAGTGGTCGCTCCCAGTGTCCCTTGTAGGCATCTGGTATCGTTGTGCTGCATTGCGATTTGCATTTCCATTGCTTCATTTGCTACTGCCAATTTTGTCTTGCCTGCGTTTTGCCTGCTCGACGCTTTTGCTGCATTTGCACATTTGTAATTTAAACTGTGCTTTGTACTCGGTTTGCGCGTCTGACCCTAGCGCTCCGCTGTGCTCCCCCTCCGCCTCAATTTTGTTTGTTGTTGTCGTCCTCGTGGACCCGCCCCGCCTCCCAGCTGAGCCGCCCTCCCACTGAATACAACAGCGCTCTCCTACCTAAAGGCGCCGTGACTCGCTCCTCTCACTCGGGCTGAGTGGTCGCTCCCAGTGTCCCTTGTAGGCATCTGGTATCGTTGTGCTGCATTGCGATTTGCATTTCCATTGCTTCAATTGCTACTGCCAATTTTGTCTTGCCTGCGTTTTGCCTGCTCGCCGCTTTTGCTGCATTTGCACATTTGTAATTTAAACTGTACTTTGTACTCGGTTTGCGCGTCTGACCCTAGCGCTCCGCTGTGCTCCCCCCTCCGCCTCCATTTTGTTTGTTGTTGTCGTCCTAGTGGACCCGCCCCGCCTCCCAGCTGAGCCGCCCTCCCACTGAATACAACAGCGCTCTCCTACCTAAAGGCGCCGTGACTTGCTCCTCTCACTCGGGCTGAGTGGTCGCTCCCAGTGTCCCTTGTAGGCATCTGGTATCGTTGTGCTGCATTGCAATTTGCATTTCCATTGCTTCAATTGCTACTGCCAATTTTGTCTTGCCTGCGTTTTGCCTGCTCGCCGCTTTTGCTGCATTTGCACATTTGTAATTTAAACTGTACTTTGTACTCGGTTTGCGCGTCTGACCCTAGCGCTCCGCTGTGCTCCCCCCTCCGCCTCCATTTTGTTTGTTGTTGTCGTCCTCGTGGACCCGCCCCGCCTCCCAGCTGAGCCGCCCTCCCACTGAATACAACAGCGCTCTCCTACCTAAAGGCGCCGTGACTCGCTCCTCTCACTCGGGCTGAGTGGTCGCTCCCAGTGTCCCTTGTAGGCATCTGGTATCGTTGTGCTGCATTGCGATTTGCATTTACATTGCTTCAATTGCTACTGCCAATTTTGTCTTGCCTGCGTTTTGCCTGCTCGCCGCTTTTGCTGCATTTGCACATTTGTAATTTAAACTGTACTTTGTACTCGGTTTGCGCGTCTGACCCTAGCGCTCCGCTGTGCTCCCCCCTCCGCCTCCATTTTGTTTGTTGTTGTCGTCCTCGTGGACCCGCCCCGCCTCCCAGCTGAGCCACCCTCGCCCCTCCCCCTCTAATATCCATATATGACAGTTCTTCCCGCGCGCAGCATTTACGCGCAGCGATCGCGCCCAATCCGCGCCGAAGGTGCGCCAAAGGTAAGCCCGTCTACGCCCGTCCGCGCCTGGACCGCGCCCAGCGCCATACCCCCTGCCCCTCGCGCTGCCCAGCCCTCCCGCATTACATACGATGCCACCACCCTCCTAGCCCTCAACCCCGGCCGTTCCCCAAACTGCGTCCAAGCCGCCCCTGGACACACCCATGGACCTTTCTCATGCTACTCCTGCAAAATCATCGGTACCGTCACCAACTCCACTACGGTCACACCTCAGACTCCCGACACCAACCACCTACAATGCATCCTTCTCAACACCCGATCGGTCCACAGGCACGCCATTGACCTATGGAATCTACTAGACACCATCTCTCCAGACGTCGCCTTCCTAACAGAAACATGGATGAACGCTTCCTCCGCCCCAGACATCACCATTGCCATCCCTGAAGAATATAAGATCACACGCAAGGACCGTACTGGCCACACAGGAGGAGGAATAGCTATCGTCCATAAAAAATCAATCCACATCTCGACCAGCTCTGACGTCAATCTCGCCAACTCTGAACACCTTCACTTCCAGATCCACATCGACCCCAAGACCACACTCAGAGGCACCCTCCTCTACAGACCACCAGGACCCCGCGCAAAATTCAGTGAAGACATCACGGACTTCATCACTCCACACGCGCTCCCCTCCAAAGATTACATCCTTCTGGGAGACCTCAACTTTCACCTTGAAAAGAACAACGACCGCAACACCACCACCCTCTTGGACAACCTCGCCAACCTCGGACTTAAACAACTGGTCACTTCCCCCACCCACATAGCAGGTCATACTCTCGACCCTATCTTCACCTCCAGCAATCATGTCTCCTTCAGCCACACTACGGATCTCCTCTGGACTGACCACAGCTGCGTTCACTTCACCTACAACAAGCCCAAACCCATCAACCACCTCCAACCAACTCTGCAAAGAAACTGGAACAAAATCACCATTGACCAGATCTCCTCATCGCTCCTTCTAAACACCCCAGCCCACTCTTCTAACCCAGACCAAGCCGCCACCAACTTCACCCGATGGTTATCCAACACCGCCGACATCCTAGCACCACTGAAAAAACGTCAAAGCAAACCTGGCAGCAAGAAGGCCTCATGGTTCAACGATGATCTTAAGAAGTCCAAGAAACTCTGCCGCTCCCTTGAAAAGGCCTGGAAAAAAGACCCAACCACTAGCACCAAGGACGCCTTCAAAAACGCCACCCGCACACACCACCAACTAATCCGAAAGGCCAAGAAAACAGCATTCAAGGATCGACTAGACAACAACGCCCACAACAACAAGGAACTTTTCAACATCATCAAGGAATTTACCAATCCCTCGGCCAACTCCAACGACATCCCCCCCTCTCAAGCCCTCTGCGACTCCCTGGCTTTATTCTTCCACAACAAAATTGCAGACATCCACAACAGCTTCGACAACCAACCCGGAGACCAACCCACCCAACCATATGCTGAACATTCTCCCCCCTTGAACACCCTTAACGACTGGAACCCAATCTCCACTGAGGACACCATCCGCCTGATGAACTCCATCCACTCAGGATCCCCCACAGACCCATGTCCTCACCACATCTTCAACAAAGCAGACTCCGTCATAGCACCGCACCTCCGAGACGTCATCAACTGCTCCTTCAACTCCGCCACCTTCCCGGAAAGCTGGAAACACGCTGAACTCACCGCCCTTCTGAAAAAACCCACAGCGGACCCCACCGAACTCAAAAATTACCGCCCCATATCGCTCCTTCCTTTCCTGGCCAAAGTCATCGAGAAAGCTGTCAACAACCAGCTCGCCGCCTTCCTCGAAGACAACAAATCCCTCGACTCCTCACAGTCTGGCTTCCGAGCAGAACACAGCACTGAGACCGCCCTCATCGTAGCAACAGACGACATTCAAACTCTACTGGACAATGGAGACACAGTCGCCCTCATCCTCCTCGACCTCTCTGCAGCCTTCGACACAGTCTGCCACAGCACCCTATTACAACGCCTCAGAAACATCGGAATACAAGGAAAAGCACTTGAATGGATCACCTCGTTCCTCACCGGAAGAACCCAGAGAGTCCGCCTTCCACCATTCAAGTCCGAGGCCACTGAAGTCATCTGTGGCGTACCACAAGGATCCTCACTCAGTCCCACCCTCTTCAACGTATACATGAGCCCCCTCGCGGCCATCGCCCGCCAACACAACCTCAACATCATCTCTTACGCGGATGACACTCAACTGATCCTTTCTCTCACCAATGACCCCAGCACCGCCAAAACTAACCTACATGAAGGAATGAAAGAAGTTGCCGAATGGATGAAACACAGCCGTCTGAAACTGAACTCAGATAAAACAGAAGTCCTCATCTTAGGTACATCCCCCTCTGCATGGGACGACTCTTGGTGGCCGGAAGCCCTTGGAAAAGCACCCATCCCGACAGACCACGCACGGAACCTAGGCGTTATCCTGGATTCTTCACTTTCAATGAACAGACAAGTCAGCGCCGTCTCCTCATCCTGCTTTAACATTCTTCGCATGCTCAAAAAAACATTCCGCTGGATCCCCACCGAAACCAGAAAAACAGTCACCCATGCTCTGGTCACGAGCCGACTGGACTACGGAAACACCCTCGACGCAGGTACTACCGCTAAACTCCAGAAAAAACTCCAACGAATCCAAAACGCCTCAGCCAGGATCATATTAGACATCCCGCGTAACGAACACATATCTGGCCACCTGAAAAACCTCCACTGGCTACCCGTCAATAAGAGGATCACTTTCCGACTGCTAACCCACGCACACAAATCACTCTACGACATTGGACCAGAATGCCTCAACTCACGACTGTCCATCTACACCCCCTCCCGCCAACTACGTTCTTCCAGCCAAGCCCTCGCCACTGTACCTCGCATCAACAAGACCACCATGGGAGGTAGATCCTTCTCATACCTGGCAGCTAAAACTTGGAACTCACTCCCCACTTACCTCCGCCTTACCCATAACCACCTAGCATTCAGAAAGCAACTTAAAACGTGGATATTTGACAAGTAATCCCCCTCCCCTCGCTAAGCGCCTTGAGATCCTCTGGGTATGTAGTGCGCTATATAAATTCTTTGACTTGACTTGACTAACACTATTGAGTCGCTTTGTCTGATTGCTAGAGCTGTTGCTGCAACTGATTTGAGGCACGCAGGCAGAGCCTGGGCCACTGGATCCAATGTACTGGAAAAATAAGCACAAGGCTTGTGTTTTCCTGCCTGATCTTGTGTGAGAACAGATAATGCTGTGCCATCGCGTTCAGTGACAAAAAGTGTAAAAGGTTTACTGTAACATGGTGTCGCTAAAACAGGTTCTTGACATAGGGCTTTCTTCAATTCGTCAAAAGCAAGTGTATGTTCCTGAGTCCAAGGGAGGACAGTCGAAGTCGCTGCCTCCTGTGTTGTCAACTGTATGAGTGGTTTGGCTAGATATGCATACTGAGGAATCCATTGTCTGCAGTACGAAGTGAGGCCAATGAAGGCCCGTACTTCCTTTTGTGTCTTGGGTTGTGGAAGATGTGCAATTAACTGGATGCGGTCTGGTGTCAACTGTCTACCCCACTTGGACAGCAAGTGTCGAAGGTATACGACTTGCTGGGCACAGAATTGTAGCTTCGAAGGGGACACCTTATGCCCCTTTTCGGCCAAGAAATACAAGACAGTCAGTGATGCGCGTTCGCAGTCACGTTCGGTCCGTGCCGTAATTAACAAATCATCAACATATTGGAGTAGGGCAGTGTCAGTAGGCATGTGAATACTGTCAAGTTGTCGTTTCAGGGCTTGGCTGTAAATACTAGGACTTTCCGTGAACCCTTGAGGAGCACGTGCAAATTTGAAGCTTCGGCCATTTAAACAGAATCCGAAGAGATACTGGCTTTCCGGATGAATGGGGACACTAAAGAAGGCGTTCTTGAGATCGATAACAGTAAAGAACGCTGCTTCGGAATCAATTGCAGTCAATAAGGAAGAAATGTCTGGGACCACTGGGTACTGGGGAATGATGCATTTATTTAATTCTCGAAGGTCGATCACCAGTCTGTAGACCGGTGGTGCATTTGGGTCAGTTTGTTTAAGAATCGGAATAATTGGAGAATTGCATACATTGGAGTCAGTTTCTACAACCACTCCCTGTGCAATCAGTTCGTCAATAATTTTCAGTAAGGCTGCTACAGCCTCAGGTGGCAATTTGTATTGTCGGATTTGGGGCAGTACAACTCCTTGCTTGAGAGTAACACGATATGATGTAATGTGCATACAACCAACATCAGTCGGACCTTGTGCCCATAAATGCTGTGCTACATTCTGCAATCTTGGATCAAAATCTCTCAACACATAATGTCCTTTAAAATCACGTAAAAACAATCTCACTCCTTCCGGAGAACAACATAGTACTGCTCCTAGTGCTTTCAACGTTTTAATACCAAGCTTTCGTAAGTAACAAGTCTGTAGTACGGGACAATGGACCAACTTCTAGGGAAACTGGCTTTGACACTTCGTTAACAATAGGCTTTCCTGAAAAACCCAGGGAAACATTCTGTGAGCCTGAGAGGGGTGCCCCTGGAACCTCGTCATGACTGATGGTAGTTCTGCTCGCCCCTGTGTCAATCAAAAATTGTCTGTCTTTCCCTAATACCTGACTATGTACATAGGGACCCTCTTGATCTACAGGTACCTCGATAAGGTGCAAGCCAACCTCCCTCTCTAGGCTGTTTCATGAGTACTGCTGATAATCGGGGTAATCTGACTGTGCATACTGGTACATTTGTTGTGTGACATGTTGGGTGGCAGCAATAGGCTGGGGTTGGGGTACAGCTACTGTCTGTTGTGCATTCTGTGAATGTTGCATGTTCTGTGGAATATGTTGTGGAACATGTTCTTGTCTAGGTGGACGCGGTCTTTCTTTTGTCCTGCCTGTAGCAATATTGTATTTCAGAACGGTACATTCGTTTATATAGTGACCTGGCTGCTTACAATAATTGCAATTCCCTTTAACAGGAACTGCAGAATGACCTGGTGGTGCCGTACCCTTCTTCTGACCATCAGCTGGGACAGACTGAGCAACTAGTACTTTCATTTTCGTGTCTTTAATGCATCTCTGTTCGTGTTCGTGTTCCTCTCTAATTCGGTTCTGGTGGTACTGCAACATTTGTAACATTTGAGAAGGGCTATTAGCTTGCCATGTACTCTCGACTTTCAGTACTCTATTTTTAACTTGTGGTAAGGAATTCTCTACTAATTTGGTAACAAAAAGATGTGGGTATGATTCACTACTTGTTTTCAGGTCGCTATTAATAATGAAACATTTCTCGAATCTGGAATAAAAATCACTAGTTTCTTCATACAGGAGGAAGGTCCTTCTCCTACCTGGCCGCCAAGACCTGGAACTCCCTCCCGGCCGACCTGCGCCTGACCCAAGACCACCTCTCCTTCAGGAAGAAGCTCAAGACCTGGCTGTTCGAGCAGTAGCGGCACCCCCCCCCCCCCCAAGCGCCTTGAGACCCTACGGGTAGGTAGTGCGCTCTATAAATGTCTTTGATTGATTGACTGATTGATTCGTCTTGTTTCTGTTTGCAGGCTGAGATTGCATCCCAGTCTTCCTTTTTCGTAGTAAGTAATCTTGGCAAAACCTGTATTAACAACTCGGGTAATGCTTTGGCTTTCTCCCCGAGACCAGTACCTGGGATTCGTGTATTGTCTTCGTGTTCTAATTCTGCCCAATCAATCTTTTTCTCTCCCACCTCCCACTCTTTTTCTTTCAGTTTTTCGTAAATGCCGGCTGGCAACAGTACTTTTAACATTTTAATATTATACTCCCCCATGCGGAGCATGTCTTTTAATTCAAGATGGAACCCTGCTGGATCTTTATCGTGACAGGGCACTAATTTTTTCATTTCCAATAGTTCTATTTTCGATAAGGGGGTGTAAACAAATACTTGTTCAAGCTCACCGTCTGTCTTCCGGACGGGATGAACTTCTCGTAAGGGATTCTGTCTGTCTATGTAAAAGGTTTTCCTTACTCAGGGTGGAACGGGAACAAAATGTGGAGTGAGGAAAGTTCTGTATTTGTGTCGTTGTTCTAGAATGATACTAATTAAATCGGTACCTAGGCCTCTCCATCTACCTAGGAGTAACTCTTCCAAAATATTGTATAGGGGACCTGGATCAGAATGCTGACTCTCATATAGTGTAATGAGATGCTGGATCATGTACGTACCAGCTAATCGCTGTTCGTCTGGGGAAAGATTCAAAAATGTTTGCGCTACTGAATCATCTTTATATACGCTAGTATTTCCAGCCCATTGTACTGCTAACCGGGCTAGTTCCTGTTCATGCATGGTACTAAGTTCACTATAACCTATTCGTTGTTTCAGTACTTTATCAGTGGCTTGAAATAAATGCTCGAGAGAACATTGTTCTGGTATGGGAGAAAGAAAACGTTTCTTGCTTTCTGGGCGTATGGGTCTGTCAAAAGGTCTTGCTCTACCTAAGTACGCTATTCTATCTGGGTTTTCAGTATCTTCTATATCTTCGTCCTCTGAGACTTCTTCCTCCGCTTTCTCGGCTTCCCTCGCTGCCTTTTCCCTTGCGTGTATGTCTAGAATTTCTTTACGAATCTTTCTATACATGGATTCTATACAACTTTGTTTACTATGTTTACCATCAGCTATGTTGTCACTTTATTTTATCAGGACTTTCATTTCTTCTTGGCTTTTACCTGGCTGATCTTGTTCCCTTATCAAACAATTTATCAAAAACTGTAAGATCATATTTTGCGTCTCCACCTTGTTGTGTGCCATGGCCTTGTGAATACTTTCTGGTCTCTCCCCTGTTCTAATAAAGTGATATATGTTATCTAAATGTTCTCTCATATTTGGTAAAATAGTCAAATAGTTTATAACCCGTCGTAAACGTATTGAATATAGTATCATCTGGTCTTCGCCTGGTACTGGATCATATCTGCAATCAGTAAGGTACTGTTTAAGGGCTGCGTATGTAGTTACTTTTGGTGTGCGTTGTAATGCTGCTTCTCTAAGTGTTAGTCGTTTTACTTGAGGCGGGGTGATAGGGGGACCTCCTACTGCTCCTCCCGAAGCGTGACCGTCAACTATTACTGGCTGTGCTGTCGCTACTGGTGTCATAGCTGTTAAAGTAGGTGTAGGTAATGTAGGCAGACTCTGGGTTGCAGGCGGAGTAAAAGGATTGCCAGGACCAGTGACAGGAGAGACGGTGGGGGAAGAAACAATGGGGGGAATCGTGTCTTGAACAGGGGGCTGAGCATTATTATTAGTAGGTGGTACGCGTGCATTGGCATACTCTGGAGCAACGTCATCTAAATAGGAAGAAAGGAAAATGTCCGCTGCGGTCTGTTTATGACGGAGTTTAGTCGGGACCAATGGTGGTGGCAAGTTACGGGGTACTTCCAGGGTCGCCTTGGGTAGGCCCTCGGCGAGAACAGGATACAGACCTGTAATAAGGGCATTTCTTTGTCTGTCCAATTGTTCGTTTCTGAATCGTTCACCTTCTTCTAGTAGCTCTCTTTCTCTAGCTTTTTCGGATTCTTCTCTACTTCTCTCTGCTTTCCTGATTTCTTTCTCTGTTCTTCTATGCGCTTCTTTACGCCATAATTCTATGGCATCTTTCTGGGATTGTCTGGCTTTCTTTTTCCATAATGCTTCTTCTACTCTCATGGTGCATTCAGCATCCCATGTCCCTGAGACAGGCCATCTATACTTCTCATCCAGATCCTCGGTGTAGTCAACCCATAAGTCTAAATACAGTATGGCATCTAAGCCATGTTTCTGATACATAAAATGTCCGGGAGTGTCCCTAGGCGGGACGGGAACTGCCTCTTCGAGTATCCCTTTCCTGGTTCCTATCTGACGTAATTTCGAGAACAGTGGCATATTTGAACTGACTTGAACGCGAACGCAATAAACACAATAATGAATTGCAAACAATCATTCATACCACGACATTAAACACATTACAACATTTTTGGACAGATGCTACCTAGTACATGAAAACACAATTCTGAAAATCTCGAGATACAGCACTAGAATACTGAATTACTAGATGCACTGCTAGAACAGTACAGACATACCGGTCCCATAAAGAGACACGTCATACCGTATCCACCTAAGTGAACACGTCTGGACCGGGTCTGTGTACCCAGACTCGCCTTGACCGGGAACAAATTATTGAACCCGTCTAGATGCGTTCCCAACAACGGTACTCACCGGGAAGCAGAACCTGAAGGCCTCGGAAACTCGATACTGGACTGGACTGCTACGGCGTCGGGCTGCTACTACTACGCATGCGCTTCGGAACAGGTGGGCCTCCGGATACCTCGGACCTTGCTCTCTCGGCTTGGGGCTCTGGTCGGGATCCTCCGCATTCCTCACCGCCTCGTCTGGATGCCGGGTCGCAGTCTCCGTCTCCTCCGTGGGCATGAGGGAGATAGCAGGAAAACCCGCAGGTGTGCAGAGGATTCCGTCACGGCTGTAGAAGGGGTCAGGGGCCTGCATTACATCGCCGGCGAGTGGGGAAGGGGAGGGGTCCCTATTCGGGCGCCAGATTATGTGGTAAATAAAATTACCGGGACTATTTTTCTATACATTAAATGACAATAAGGATAGCTCAATCAAATGAGAGGCAGAGTCCGTGGTATCAGAGTCATACAGGCTTTAATTAAGTATCTCGAGACACTGGACATCGGGTTCCATCACCACTAAGGTTCAGGAAGGGATATTCAACATTTTATTAACATCACACATTATATATAGTAAAACCATATAATTGAAATGAGTAGGCGTAACAGGTGAAAATAGAGAGATAAGAACACATGTGCGTAACAGGAGGCGTGTAAAAGGGCGTACACGTAGGCGTGTACTTGACGATTCAGAGAAACGCCACAAGTGGGTGGATGCTTAGAGAAAGTTTGCAGGGTCAGCAGAAACCTTTGCCACGTGTGCGCGCGCAACTGAGCATGACGTGGTGTAGACGTGTAACTGGGGAGAGCTGGGGGCTTGACTTTAGCACTAGTAGAGGAGACTGATGTCTGGGATGTCAGAACGACCTGCACCTATAGCATATCTGGTATCTTGTGTTTAGAGGATGTATTATCTGAAGTAAAAGGTCTCTCGGGCAGAGGCCGTCCATCACTGAATGCTAGTGCGTGCATATGGTTCTTCATGCAATGTACGGGGGCCATGGGCCTACCATGGTAACGGGTGCAGTAAATTACTTGTATGGAGACAGGAAGGCAGGGCCCTTTGCTCTGCAGCCGGGAATATGTTTACCTATTTCACTAGACTGGAATGTGTTTTTCGCGGAGGCTGAGCATATAACTGTAGGCAAAATACCGTCTTGGCAGGCAGGCCAGGCCGAGCCGGGCGCCGCTCGTCTGGGCAGGATGTAAGGTAGAGGTCAGGGATGCATACCTAAACTGCAGCTTTCAGAGACAGAAGAGACTCAGAGCCTCAATTAAGGGCCTGGCTCGACTGAGCCAGAAAAACATGGAGAACGTGTGCGATATTCAAAAGTGCATCATGTAAAGACGTTGGCACCATAGGCCTAAAAGCCAAATTAACGTGGTTTTCTTGGAGAACTGAAGAACTGACATGTTAACGTTGGACGCAAATGCATATGCGTCTTCCTGGCAGGCACGGAAAAGGAATTACAGGACATACATGGGGCACGTGTGCATGGATGGGGTGCGAGTGGGGGACACATTGACTACCTAAAAATTTCTATTTCCTCAACTCACTTGGGTCTTTGCAAAATGTCTTTATTCTTTTCCTTTTGACCTTCTTTGCTAGAAATCTCATTTACTTGTTCTTGTGGTACTCCATTTATATTTATCAATTTGCATTTTAGTCCTTTAATTTCTGCAGGCCAATTATCTAACTTTTTGGGCTTTTTAATCACTGGTTCAATTGTTTCACGTTCAACTTTCCAAGCCCTTTTTCTGGAACTCTTTCTCAAAGTACTTTCTCCATCACTTTCATCAGACTCAGTTTCAGATTTATCTTTACTTCCTCGAATTCTGAACTTTATTGTTTCATATTCAGCTTCTGAGTATTGTCCTTGTTCACTCAACTCAGTTCTTTTGCAAGAAATCTCTTTATAACTGATACTTGGAATCTCATCCTCATCGTGAGTTACTTCCTTTTCTCCAGTTTCAAGATCAATATTCCTTATCTCAGAACTTCTGTTTGACTTTTAGAATCTCCTCTTTTACCAGTTTTATTCTGTTCTTTTTCAGTGTCCAAACTGGTTTCTCCTTTTTCCAGATGTCGACTTATAGGTCGATCTTCAAGATCTGGAATTTCAATAATTTCAGTCTCTGCTTCTAATGCTGAACTTGTATCAGATATTTCCAGATGTTGCCTCACAGTTCGATCTTTCTTATCTGGAACTTTGTCAACTGTTTCCTCCACATCAGAGTCTGAACTAGTCTCTTCTTCTTGAATTGTTGATTCTCAGGTTCTGGTACTGGGATTGTTTGGCTGGCATGCACCCACCTTTTAACACCAGCACATTTCACTGCTGTTATACTGACCAGAATCACCTGTCTCAGTCTATCCCATCAAGGGACCAGACAATTTCTCCTTCTGTGCATTTTTATTCTGACCCAGTCTCCAGGACTTAGATCACGTGTTGGATGCTTTTCTTTTGTACATGCATCAGTTCCAACCTGGTGAAAGACAGCATTGATTGTATCAGATAGGCCTTTGCAGTAATCCAGTATGATATCATCATTTATATTTAGCAGTTTGTTGACAGGTACAAATGCTTGTCTCATTACTAGTCCCATCAGAATCTCACATGGACTTAAACCAGTCTTTTTGTCTGGAATGCTTCTTAAGGTCATTAGAACAAGTGGCAAAGCATCAGGCCATTTCAGTCCAGTTGCCAAACACATTTTTCCAAGTCTGTTTTTAATTGTTCCATTAACCTGCTCAACTACCCCAGAATCCTCTGGTCTGTAGGCGCAATGTAATTTCTGTTGAATATCCAGTGATTCACAAATCAATTGTATCAATTCATTCTGAAAATGGTTCCCTCTGTCTGATTCAATTGTTACTAGAATCCAAATCTCGGAGTAATTTCTCTCATTAAAAGCTTTGCAACAGTCACTCCATCATTTCTCCTTGTAGGGACGGCCTCAACCCATCTTGAAAATAGGCAAATGATCACCAGGACATACCTCAGCTTGTTGAAAGGAGGCATCTTTATAAAATCCAATTGCATTTATGTGAAAGGTCCACCCTCCCGTCCTATGGTTCCCAAACTCACAACAACGTTGGCACAAACTCTCAGCTATTATTCTGAACGTAGGATTGTACCAAGTTTGTTTAAACATTTTCAACATTGCATCTCTCCCTGCGTGTGCTTGACCATGGAACATTTGGGCAATATTCAAGATCATACTGTCAGGCATTACTGGTCTTTCATCTTTGTAAACCCAAATTTCATCTTCCTCTCTTTGGGCCCGATTCACAGAACTAACTTAAGACAAAATCCTAAACTTACTACTTTTGGTATTCACAGAAGTTAGGATTTTGTCTTAAGTTTGTCTTAAGACAGACTTAAAACAAACTTAAGTCAGGATTTTGTCTTAAGTCTGTTTTAAGACAAACTTAAGACAAAATCCTAACTTCTGTGAATACCAAAAGAAGTAAGTTTAGGATTTTGTCTTAAGTTAGTTCTGTGAATCGGGCCCTTTGTCTGCAACCTGATTTTATCCATCTATCTTTTTCCTCATCATCTGCCTCATCCTGAATTTGTTTCACTTCCTGCCACGTCTCAACAATGTTAGTAAGCATTAAAGGACTTGAAACATGTTCTTTTTCTCTGCCCCGATTGATTGAAGCATTATTTCTGGCACAATATAGAGCAATAGCGTCATCAAATCTATTACCCTCAGTAATATAATCATCTCCATTCTTATGCGCAACGCATTTCACCACTGCAACACTTTTAGGCAGCTGTATAGCCTCACGTAACATTTTCAAACACCCACCATTCTGTATAGGTGATCCAGCAGAGGTCAGATATCCTCTCTGAGACCACAGTTGCCCATAATCATGGACTACTCCGAATCCATATTGACTATCCGTCACTATGGTAATTCGGACATGCTTTCCCAACTTGCATGCTTGAATCAAAGCAATTAATTTGGCTACCTGAGCAGAACGTATTCCTTTTAGACAAGATGCTTCCATGACGTCTGCCACTGCACATACAGTATATGCAGCACTCAAATTTCCTTTGTCTGTTTTTAAACAAGAACTATCAACAAACATCACATATTCTGATTCTTCTAAAAGTTCATCTTTAATATCAGGTATTGGCTTGGTACAGAACTCAAGCACATCCAAACATTTGTGATCAATACCATCCTTCACTTCCACAACCAAAGCATCAGGTAACAAGGTTGAAGGATTCACATTGACACACCTTGCAACAGTCACATTGTCTGCACCCAAAATCACCTTTTCCTATCTGGTCAAGCGACTATTGGTCATATACTGAGTCTTGGTATGTGTAAGGAGTATCTCCACTGAATGTGATACATAAACCTTAACCGGATACCCCATCATAATTCCTTCACTTTGTTCTAGACTCATGCTTGTGGCTGCAACAGCTTTCAGACACCCAGGCGATGCTCTTGCTACTGGATCTAATACTGCTGAAAAGTATGCAATGGGTCTTCTAGTTCTTCCATGTCTTTGTATCAAAACTGACAATGCACATCTCTCTCTTTCACTGCAATACAGTTCAAATGCTTTTTCATAATCGGGCATGCCTAGTGCTGGTGCTTCACATAGACTGTTTTTCAATTGTTCAAATGCTTCCATTTCCTTTTCATTCAGCACAATAGGATCTTTTACATCACCTTTTGTCAATCTCTGTAATGGTTTTGCAATTAGTGATAATCCACTTATCCACTGATGACAATAACCAACCATACCCAAAAACATTCTTACTTGTTTCTGTGTCTTTGGTGGACTCATCCTTCTAATAATTTTGATTCTTTCTGAAGTCACTTTTCTCACTCCTTTTCCAATCTTATGACCCAAGTATTGCACTTCCTGTTTGCAAAACTGCTATTTTGATGGGGACACCTTATGCCCTCCTTCTGCTAAATGGTTCAACAACTCAATAGTATCTGAAATGCTATTTTCTTTTGTCTTTGATGCTACCAACAGGTTATCAATGTACTGAGCCAATACTGATTTTCCTGGCATGTTTAAACTCTCTAATTACACCAGGATAATGGATCATGGTCTCTCACAGGGTGACTCTGTGACCTATTGACTTCATGGGGTTGGAAGATGTTTCTTATATTGATAGCCATTGCAGGGGTTGTATTTAACTGTTATTTATGTAACAATTGTCTTCCAGCTTGTTGCATGTACTGCGCGACAAAACTTACTTCCAACGTGGTGAGGTCAAAGCAAGAAAAGCAATATTCCCCTATGACGGTGCAAGAAATGCAGTCAACAATGTTGATAGATGAGGGAAAATGTGATTATTAGATTGCTAAAATATGTGCATATTTTCTAAATCTGCTTTACAATGTATTTTGCAAAAAGTGCGATTATGCACTAGCCCCCCATTAGTATTGTAAAGACCCTACCGGATAGCAATAAAGCTTATTTAGCCTGCTAGGCTAAAAGAAGAGTCTGTTAGGTTTGAAATTCCCTTTTATTATATGCATTCATATCTATTATATAAGTTAGCATTAGGTGGCTAAATAGACACCATTTGTATTAGCATTATGAAACCCACTGAGTTATCCTTACGGCATGCAAGCTTCATTGGCTTGTGTGCCTCCAGGTTGTAATATGAGACTATTAGAAGTCTGTTTAGGCCGCAGCCACACTAGGCCTCATTTGTTTTTCGCTTGCTTCAGCAGAACTGTAAAGCTGTATATCATTATTATTCTTTCTCTGCTAATGAATAGAAGTAATTTTCATACATTCCTTTCTGTATGTGTAGTTCTGTGCCCACGTTAGGAGACATTGAAACATGACACATTGGCTGATGATCTAGTGATTCTCTAGGCAGGAACACTACCCCTGATAGTGGATTGTTACACTTGCTGATGGGGCTTAGTGGACGTGTCCAACTGCGAGGCAAGAATCTACTGTCCTGCCCCTGGTCCTGCTGTGATGTTCCTCAGCTAGCTCGGTTCAGTGAAAAGTTTAAATAAACTAAAATTAAATGTGGTTAACAAATTAGGCACAAAAAGAAATAATATAATACCAACTGCTAACATTGTAATGCTATGGATACCAACAGAAACCTTTATCACAATTTGTCCATTCAAGAGAGAACAGCTCTCTAGAATCTCGAGAATAATCACAATGTGGTTTTTAAATCAGCAGATAAAGGTGGGGCAACAGTGAATATGTCTTATGAAATGTATTACAATGAGTGTAAGCAAATTTCTTCTGACAGGAACAGCAATAGAATCCTAATTGAGGACCATAGTCCCTCTCTAACGGCATCCAAAAGAGATATGGTGGAGGAAGTTCAGGCCATTACTGAACGTGAGGCTGCATTTCTTATAGTCAAAGAATCTAGGGTTGCCCGAGTCTATATCTTTCCTAAAATAAAAAAAGAACAAGTTCATGCTCCCGATAGACCAGTAGTTTTGGGTATTAACTCAGTACTCAAACCATTATCTCAAGTCTGTGATTGGTTCCTTAGGCCCTTGATTAAAGAACTTTCATTGTTTCATAAGGACACAAAACAAAATATGTGCTCCTCTTCTGAATGACCTCCAATTTGTCTCTAATACTGATATCCTGATGACAATGACTATCGAGGTATTGCACACCCGTATGCCTCAAGCGCAGACTTACAGGTTATTGAAACCATACTGAGAAACACTGATATTGAAGCCCCGCAATGCCACAGCTCCTTGTAACTGACGCTGGACGACATGAAGCCTCGCAAAGCCTCACAGCGCAGAATGCACCCCAGAATCCAAGGTACTGTGCTCAATGCACCCAAGTGGGTCCCTGTAGGTGGCCTGTTCTCCATTACAGTCTGCCTAAACTTTTGATATGCACTGGTGCCTCGCAACCTAAGGTAACCTTTTGGCGTTACCTGCTTCTAAGCTCTTTATTGCATTTATTTGTTCAAAATTCAATATTGTGACTTCTACTTGAAAGATTTTGATCATTTTGGTCTTCCTTTGTTCAGAATAAAATAATATATTGGTCTAAACTGTTGTGGAGTCTTTTTGTTGTGTATATGCTATGTTGTTGTATGAGTTATTGCAGAAATACTTCACACATTGCCTTCTAAGTTACCAGTGGGTGAGCAGAGGATAATATGGGTTGTGTTGTGACTTGCCCTGACTAGTATTGTTGCCCCTACTTGGACAGAGTGCATACCTATACTAACTAGAGACCCAATTTCTACCACAGGAGATGTAAACCTGAAGTGCAGGTATCCTAATTATTAAACACTATGCAACCTGCTTGATTAACCTTTTGCGTCTACTTTATGGAAGGAATATGCATTGCAAAGGAAGTTTAGGCCTAGCAAAAGCGTTATTTGGCCAGGTTGAAATGACAGTTAAAAACATCACTTTATGCTGAAAGTTTTGAAGAGCAACTGAAGTGGGTGGAACAATGAGTGCTGCTTTAAACTTAATTTACAGACCTTGGGTACCAGTTGTACCACAAACTAGGGACTGATAAGTAACATTAATGTGTCAGTCTTGGGTAGGCCAATGTTTCCATGTTTCAGGGAGCGAGCACCTTACCACTAGTTAGCAGGAGTAAAGTGCACAAAGTCATAATGCCAACAAAATTAAGTATAGCAAAAACAGGGTAGTGAAGACAAAAGTCTGAGGTAATACCACCCCATGGGTGGTGAGGTCTAACAGGTGCGATTTCACATCACTTCAAAATAAACTATGGTTTTCAGGTTTCTACACTGTTTTTTTTTAATGTTCCAGCACAAGAGTCACATTTTCTATTTAGTTGAAAATAGCTCAGATAATGTGGTCTGCTATCTTTATGTATTGGAAGAAAGGCTTGTGAGAATTCAGTTGAGAAAATAATAAAGGATGCACAGTCTACGGCCTTTTTATATGCTTGGAACATTTTTATATTACCACCTAAGTCAGTACAACAGTAGGGAAAGTGATGTATTGCAGAAGACAAGATTTAATATTCCCACTCCAGTAAGTGCAACTTTAGGGAAAGTGTTGGATTTTGGAGGGGAACAATTTAATATTCTGACTACAGTCAGTCCAACAGTAGGGAAAATGTTGGATTGCAGAGGGGTACAATTTACTATTCCCACTCCAGTCAGTGCAACAGTAGGAAAAGTATTAGATTGCAGAGGGCTAAAATTTACTATTCCCACTCAAGTCAGTGCTACTGTAGGGAAAGTGTTGGACTGTGGAGAGGTAAAATGTACTACTCACACTCCAGTCAGTGCAACAGTAGGGAAAGTATTGGATTTGTGTGGGGGGAGGATTTACTATTCCCACTCAAGTCAGTGCAACAGTAGGGAAAGTGTTGAATTTTAGAGGGGAACATTTAATATTCCCACTCCCGTCAGTGCAACTTTAGGGAAAATGTTGGATTGCAGAGGGGAACATTTTTATATTCCCACTCAAATCAGTGCAACAGTAGAGAAAGTGTTGTGTTGCAGAGGGGAAACTTACTTTTTCCACTGCAGTCAGTGCAACTTTAGGGAAAGTATTGGATTGTGGAGTGGAATATGTTTATAATCTGACTCCAGTCAGTGCAACATTAGGGAAAGTGTTGGATTGCACAGGGGTAAAATGTATTATTCCTACTCAAGTCAGTGCAACAGTATGGAAAGTATTGGATTGCAGAGGGGTAAAATGCACTACTCCCACTCCAATTAGTGCAACATTAAAAATAAGCAAAATATTGTAAACATAACTAAAGTAATTGAAAAACAGTAAATAAATTAAAAAATATGTTGAATTCAAAATAGAAATACATTTAATGTTAAAAACATGAACTTAATTTACTTCCTAAAATATTCCCCTTCAAAACCCACAGCCCACATCTAATTTAAAAGAAATTTACTTGCACAATTAGCATAATTATTTATCAATTAAACAAACATTAAAATTAATTAACTTCCTGCCCTGTACCCGTAAACTCTCCACAGCCCTAACCTAAAATTAAACTAAAAAAAATATTAATAGAGCAATGAAATTATTTAATATACAATTAAATCATTATTAGTATTTCCAATGAAGTTAACAAGTAAAATAAAATAGTTTACTCCCCACCCTTTACCCCTCTAAAACCCACAACCCAAACCTTAAAAACAGTTAATTAAACAATTAACATAATTAATGATCAATTCATTAATTAATACTAATGTAGGTCCCACCCTTCACCCCTATTACCGCACAGCCCACACCTAAAAAAAATAATTACACAATTAACATATTTAATTATAAATTAATGAATCAATATTAATCAACAACTAATTATGAATTAATTAAAAATGAATTACTTCCCACCTTTTACCCCATGAATGCCACAATCCTCAAAAAACATTTACATTGAAAAAATGATTAACATAATTAACAAAAATAAATATCAATTGAATACATTATATTAATTAAGACGTAATCATTAATTAAATTATAATGAATTATAAAAAACGCATTTAATTATATTAAATTTCATAACTACTAAAAATGGAACTAATATAGTATGAAACATAAGGAATAATTAAGCACAAAAATAATGTCATATACCTATAAAATATATACTAAAAAATATAACAATAATTACAAAATGATATTTTAAACAACTATATTTTTTACAAACAATCTTAATGACTTCTATAGTTTTTTAAATCGCATTACTTACCTTTAAATCAATATTCTTGAGAAAAATATTCTTGCAGTCGATATTTCCAGTTTACGATATTTCTCACTCTATATATTGTAGTTTGATTTTTTTCCTCGATATTCTGCCTCATAACCATGGTGTGCAACCAAATATTGATGCAACCCATTTCACTCCATAATTTCCCTACCTTGAAACCCGCTTGTTAAAAATGAAATGATCAGGGCACATTCATTTACATTGGCTTGTCATTGGTGACTTCTTCAGGTATCTCCAAGACACTGGTGCTGTTGGAATGAGCAGGTCATTATAAACACAAATATTGGTGCTCCATGGACCTGGGGCTCCCTGTTATTTAGTAAGAAGAAATTTACCAGGATACTTCAAAGATCAATATCTCCACTGGCTGTCAACAAAGCAATGCTTCAGAATGCCCTACTGATTTGGGAATTCTTTTGAGTCATATTTCAGGATGGGGGAGGGCAAAATAACACTTGTTAAGCATTAAATAGAGGCAAAAGAAAACCAAAGATTCAAGGCAGCCTTTCAACAGATGCACTCAGTGCCTACCAAAGAGCAGGCATCAATAATCCATTATATGCTGAGCCAGCAATTGAAACTTTTGTTGTCAGAATAAACTTGTAGTAAAACATTGGCTTTACATAATATGATTATTAAATACACCAATGTTGTTGCATTTTGACAGACAAAATATGAAAATGTTAAGGGCCTCATTATGATGTCGGTCAGAATGCGTTCCGACCAAATGGGTGTCAGAATGGTTTCTGACCGACTCAAATTCGATGAGGCCAACCGATTATGATGTTCCAGGACACCGTTTGGTCAGACTCCCATTGACTTCAATGGGAGCCTATGTTTCTGACCGACAACACAGGCTACCATTGCAAAATGATGTGGTTGCGGAAAACCATGCACCCTGTGGGGGGCACTCCATGGTGCCTGTCACATCATGCATGGTTGTAAAGAGGAGACCCATGGGTACACACACGGGCCCGAACTGGGGGACTCTGGGTAAAGGGGGCCCCTAAAGTTGGTTTCCGACAGCCGTTCTGTCTTGGACAAACCGATTCGGAAAGACTGTCCGAATCCGACTTTGTAATATGTCATTCAGAAACACGGTCCATAGGGCTGTATAAGTCAGCTCCGACCACCTTGGTTTCTCCGAATGCCGGTTCGAACTGAGTCAGAAAGACTGAACGGATACCTACTATCGTAATCGCTCATATGGAAATGTTTCCGAGTCAGTCAGAAACGCGGGTTCTGACACGGATTCGGACAAAGTGAATGCTCTACTGAGCCTATCCAACCGACATCATAATCTGGCCCTAAGTGTAATAACCAGCAACGTTTATTCCAAACCTATTTGTAAAACAGACTTTTAAAAAAATATTGATTATGCTGAACTATCTGTATTTTACAAAATCCTAAACCATAAATGAGAAACACAAAGTTGTATGCGCACGTAACCTGAGATAAGTGCAATGTTTCAAGATTGTCAGTGTCTGTGACCTCTTTGCCAGCTATAATCTCAGATCCAATGAGCGCTGCCACCTGCTCCTCCATTGGTTCAATTCCTCATGAAAATCTGGACCTTCAACAGTTTGCATCGCCGCCTCCACATGACTTGTCAAAAACAAAATTGTCAGTCTCCTCCTTAATAAAATTCTAATTTCTCTTCTTGATTCCCTCCTGGACAGCACCTTCTTCTTGAAAAGTAACCACAGGCATTCTAGCATCTTCCTATCTTAATATTTAAAATAAACGTCATCTGAAAGACATAGCTCTGTGCTGCTCAAACTCACTACGCCAGTACAGTAACCTTCTGGTTTACAGTTAACAGAAATACATTGAATTCAGTGGTGAGCTATAAACATAAGATATAACTGCTCAGACATGTATTTACTAATTAAAGATGTCAAAAGGCAATTTTATATTAATTCTTTATTAACATCAACTTCAAATTTTTTAATTTTCCAACTATTATTAGTCATTTGTAAAATATTATTGATATTATTGATATGCAATACAAATATAAAATGATACAACAAAACTGTCATATTATTTCATAATTATTGTATAGCTACCATCATTCAATTTTAAGGATGACTCTCACAGGTTAGACCCTACACATGTTTAACAGCTATGATACCATTCCTCAGAGCTGTAAGAATGACAGCTCAAAAGAAGAAAAAAAAAGAACATTCCCAAATGTATCATAATCTTATCACAAATGATGTAAAATAATACCAACACCTAAAAGGGCCTGATTATGACTTTTGGCATTGACGGGGCGGGCAGCATGCCACCGCTGGGCCCCTGCTGTCAAGAGTTGCGCCACCCACCAGATTACAACCGAAAAGTTGTCTGGTGAGCGGCGTGGCAGTCCCATTTCAGTGCTCTTTCAAAGGCAGCGGTGCCTTTCAAAAAGGCACCGCAATGGGAATGCCACAAAAGGGGGGTACATGTTGTGCCTCCATGTGTGCATCCACATGTGGAGGAGGTAATTTTCTCTCAGCTGTGTGTTTATGGAGTAGGAATCTTCATAACACTGCCGGTGGGGAGGAAACACCATAATATGCTTAGTGGGACTGCAGTGGTACCGCCAAGCATACTGCGGCCGCCTGACCAAAGCGCCACCTCCAGGGACCGGCAGTTCCCTGGCAGTGGTCTCAGGGTGGTCCAACCATCCAACTCGCAATGGAGTGGTCATACTGCCAGTGCTGTTGTGGCAGGACCACCACTGCCCTGCCCATGCGAGTTTGGTGGTCCTTGGACCACCAAACTCACAAGCAGGGCCATAGTGTCTTAATAAATGACAATTTTGGTTCATCCTATTCAAAAGTGTTTGGAAATAAATTATATCCCAGTTCATTACTGTCTGTAATGAAACTGAACACTTAGGGCCCGATTAAGATGTTGTTATGGAAACTGTCACGAAATAATAGGTTCCGGAATAGTTTCCAAAAGAATCGGATTTTGTGAGTGCTTCCCAACATCATTCAGGCGGACTGGCCTTGACCTCAAATGGGGCCTGTGTTCTGAACAAGAACACAGAGTCCCATTGAAAAAAAGGGAGGTTGGCAAAAACCTTCCACACTGTGGCAGGCACCCCATGGTGCCTGCCACACTGTGCATGATTGGGAAGAGGGGTCCGTTGGGTATCCCCACGGGCTACATTTGTAAGTCTCAGTATGAAGGGGGGCCCGCAACTGGCCCCCAAATACAGATTCTGGCAGCCATTTCATCCCGGGCAAACTGAATCAAGCAGCTGTCTGAATCGATCGTAATTGCTTGTCTGTAAACCATGTCCGCAAAGCTGTACGAATTGGCTCTAAAAAACAATACCGCAATATCGAATCCCACCTGGAACCTTTCCTAACAACATCGTAATCGCCCCTTAGAAGCAATTGTTAACAGATATTTAGTTACTGCTCCACTGCAATATACACATGTACTCAAATTTGATGTACTTGGATAGTGTCACGAAACAGAAGGAAAAGTAAACTTTGTAGGATATTATTTGATTGAGCATAAATCATTTAAACACTGCAAAAAATTGGAGTATTAGTTGAAAAGCGTGAGAGTCTACCTTAAATAATAATCACAATCCTCATTAAATACTCTGAGCTTAAGTCTCAAGCGGCTTGGCCCAAAAGAAGTCAGGATTGTCTTAGAGGCTATGAGTAAAGTTGTTATGCAGTACTCAATCAGTGACACAGTGAAAACATATCACAAGAAAAATAGATAATATTTTAATAATCAAAATTGCACTAAAACAACTCAAATCAAATCATTAAAAATTATTAAAGTTTGAATTAAACAATGGCGGCAAAAAGTACACAGCACCACACCTGGTTATCTGGATGTGCTAGAATGGACCAAAGTGAAAAGTTAAGGCCGACCATGATAGAGTGTGGGTTGGATACAGGGACGCGGTTTGTTCCAGTAGAGAGTTTACCTTCTGACTTGTACGAGCCTTCAATGGAACAAGCAATGTGATGGATGCAAAGCAGAGTCCAATGACAGTAGATGCTGGACAGAAGGGTCCGGGTACGATCATCAATGACTGTGGGAATGCCCCAGGCAGGCAAAGTCCAGAGTCTCTGCCCAGGAAGGCCTTGATGTGGACAGGTTGCGTCTTGGCTTCGATCCAATAAAGACCTCTATGTTCGGACTAAGAAATGTTTCTGGAAGTCAGATCTCTTTCAGCAGGTTAAACCAGCAAGTCGAATTTGACAGCCAATTTGCCATTAACTGCAGCACCAGTCGCCAGCCAAAAGTCTCTAAGTCCTAGCTTTTGCTATTCGAACAGGAGGAGTGCACTCTACCACCAGCAAGGGTCTAGGACATAGGGGGAACCACTTAGATGTTAGGACTCACTTCAACAGAGGCCATCACCAGGGTGTATGACAGGTCCAGTTGAAACTGGTCAGTTTGGCAGCTTCTGGGAAAGAGGCATCTAGAAGCTTGCTGTGTCCTTGTAGCTCAAACAAGAGGTCAGCCAACTGTCCCTTTTAGTTACTTCTGGGGTCCAATGTACAAGGCAAGGAGGTCTATTCTTCCTAAAGCCTCTTCAGATAACAGGGCAGTCCTTCATCTGATACTCCTCAAGTCCAAATATTCTGAGAAAGTTTCTGGAAATACTACTTTTATGCCTAGTGCCAGTGTGTGAATGGAGAAAACTACTGGTCACTGTCGGTTCAAGTTCCTAGGGGTGGCCCTACCCACTTTTGCAGCACTTTTGTATTTTACTGTAAACCATACTGCAGTATCCTCTGTTTGCTAAAACTAACATAGCAATACTCTTCTTCTCCTGATAAAGGCTCCCTGTGTCCATCAGATGAGTAGCTGTGATAATGGGTGAAGCTCCACCCTTCCACTGGGTTTGGAACTGAGCCGACTTGGAAGACAAAGAAAGGCAGGTGTGAGCTACATCTACCAGTTACAGGATAGCTATCCTTTGAAGTTCAGTGCTGGGCACAAACCCCAGGACATCCTACTCAAGGAAGAAATACACATCTCTACACTCAAGCCTTCTGTCCACTGTCTGAGAGCAATACACATGACACCACAGGAAAACCAATAACAGTCAGGGAACACTGGGCATTGACAGAGAGGCACATTTGGCTTAGGAAAATGACAACTTTCTAAAAGTGTCATTTACCAAATAGTGATGTAAAATCTGGCTTGACCATGAGGTTGAGTGTTAAATTACCTTTAAAATGAGACCATGACATATGTTTCCAGCAGCTCTCAAACTGAAATTCTTCCCTATAAATTGTTATAGTGTATTCCAGTGTTTATGTATGGGCCAGCCTTGCCACATTGAAAAATGACTTTGTAGGTTTTTCACTGCCAGGACATGTAAAACTTTAAATATACTTTCTTTTTAAATGCCCTGAACCCTGCCCTATGAGAATTAAGTGCCTACGTTAGGGCCAACGTATAAGTACTATAAAAGGAAGGCTTATACCTGGCAAAAAGTTTATTTTGCCAGGTCAAAAAAGCAGTTTACAAATGCACAGATAGGCTGCTGGGGCACGACTTGAGTCATGTTTTACAGTATTACGGTTTAGTGGGTTGAACAATATGTTCTGCAGCACACTAGCAGCTTTGATGTTTTTTACAGGCCCTAGGCACATGTAGTACACAACAATGAGGGTATGTAAGTATATAATTTGTGCCAATTAGGTGTATGTCAATTTACCATAATTAAAAGGGACATCACAAGCACTTTACAATCAGTTAGCAGTAGTAAACAACAATGAGGGTATTTAAGTAAATAATTTGTGCCAATTAGATGTATGTCAATTTACCATAATTAAAAGGGACATCACAGGCACTTTACAATCAGTTAGCAGGATCAGTGTGCGGGGAGTCATATGCCAACAAAAATGGATTCAGTTAAAGAAACCAATAATCTGGGGTAATATCATTGAAAAGATGCTAATTTCCAACAAATATTTATCAGAAACAGAACGGAAAAATAGGGTCAAAGGGATATTTTAATGATCAGCCACAGTTCCTATCCCCAATATACACAATAACACTAACCAACTGAACTGGGGGACTACTAGATATAAAGTCACCAAGTGCCTTACGCTGCTACAAACAGAATGTGATGTGTGATGTGAGATGGGACTTATATAGCGCGCTACCACTCCAAGGAGTATCTTGGCGCTTGGATTTCAGAAAGACCGCGGGTAGTAGATGAAGGAGAACTACCTGTCTATAGACACATCATAGAAATCCCATGCATTCAAAGTTTGGCAAGGAATAAATCCATGTTTTTAAAAGCTTTCTGAACTTTGGTTCAGTAGTGGATTGACGCAGGAGGGAGGGAAGTTTGTTCCATGCTTTCGCGCCAATGACTGCAATGGATTTTCCTCCTCTGGTTGACATTTTGAACCTGGGGACATGGAGTAAGTTAGCTGTGGAGGACCTGAGTGATCTAGACGGATGGTATTGTTTGAAGTATTTGAGCAAGTACAGTGGGCCATGATGGTAAAAGGCTCGGTAAGTAATGGTAAGAACTTTAAAAAGTATGCGCTTATGTATTGGGAGCCAGTGTAATGCATCCAAAGCTGCAGAAGCTGAAGATTTCCTAGACAGTCTGAGGACCAGTCTGGCGGCTGCATGCTGGACCGTTTGGAGTTTATGCAGGGCTGATGGAGTTTATGCAGGGCTTATTTATTAAGTCCTGCATAAAGGCTGTTACAATAGTCCAGCCTAGATGTTATAAGGGCAACAGCTACTGTACGTCTGGCACTCAGAGGAAGAAGATCGAAGAATTTTCTAAGGCTCCTGAGAATGCCGAAGCATGTCCCTGCTACTTCCTTGGCTTGTTGTTTCAAAGTCAGAGTATTATCAAACTTTATGCCTAGTTTTCGGGCAGCATTGATAGTATTAAGGGGAGCTTCTGCATGTTCAGGCCACCAGTCTTGTGGCGAGAAAGAATTATTGGGTCCAAAAGGAATAATTTCAGTTTTTGACGAGGTACACTTCAGATGGTTGTATGACATCCATTTGAAAGTTGCTGACAGACATTCTTTCAATATTTGTTCTGCGTTAGATTGATTTTTGTCAAGGGTCAGAACAAGCTGAGTGTCGTCAGCATAGGCGACAGTACTGATGTTATAGGAAGAAATTAAATTTAATAGGGGAACCATATGAAGGTTGAACAGGGTGGGGCTTAGACTGGAGCCCTGCGGGACCCCTGTATTGATAGTTTTTTCTTCTGAAGAGAAGTCGCCCTGCTTTATAATCTGGCGCCTATGTGCTAGATAGTTTTTAAACCATTCGAACACGGTTCCTGCTATGCCTGCATTAGTAAGGCGATGTAAAAGGATAGCATGGGATACCGTGTCGAATGCTGCAGAGAGATCTAATAGGATCAGGACAGCACGTTTGCCCTGATCCAATGCAGCACGGATGGTTTCAGTGGATGACAGGAGTGCAGATTCAGTGGAATGGTAGGTCCTGAAACCTGCTTGGCAGAGATGTAGAATGTCATTTTCTTCTAAAAATGCAATTAGTTGTTTATTGGCAAAAGATTCTGCAATCTTGCAAATGGCAGGAAGAAGAGAGATGAGACGTAGGTTAGAGAGGATAGTGGGGTCTTGTAGCACCTTTTTCTGTAATGGTTTCACTATCGCTACCTTCCACTGAGAAGGACTCTCCCCCGATTGGAGGGACAAGTTGATGATGGCGTTGATATAAGGGTTGACCTCCTGTATTATGGATTTAAGAAGTGTAGGGGGGCAGGGATCAAGCGGGGGTCCTGATTTCAGGGTAGAAATTCCCTGTGATGAATCATCAAGGGTAATATGACTGAATTTTTCCCATAAGGGTTGATGGGGCATGAGAACAGATTCACTCGCAGATTCTACTGTTATGAATTGGGGGAAGTCTTTAGTAAGCGTTTCTATTTTTTGGGTGAAGTAAGAGGCAATGTCGTTACATAAAATCTGAGACGGGGGTATCTCTTGGGTTGCAATTTTAGGCTTGGTGAAGCTATTGGCGATTTTGAAAATTTATTTTTGTTTGTTATTTGCTGCTTCAATACGAGAAGTGAAATAATTAGTCTTTGCAACTTTGATGGAAGAGTGATATGATCTACTAGCTTTCTTATATATCACTTTAGCGTCATTGTCACAGTTCCGTCGCCATTTGCGCTCTAAAAGTTTAATTTCCGCCAGTTGTTCTTTTAGGGTGTCTAAAAACCAGGGAGCGGAAGTTTAAGAAAAGAAAAGCGGAAGAATAAGAAAAGCAAAGAAAAAAAGATTGTTATAGAAACTGGAAATCATTGAGAAAAGCTTGGATTCCCATCAATTATCAGTGTGATCAGTGTTATCATCTGGTTATCCACCCGTATGAGTGATATGTCTCTTGATCATAGAGACAAACTTCCAGAAAGGGATTCACTCAATGGAATCAGAATAGGAACACCAAAGAGAAGTGGGACAGACTATGCATTATTTGGGTCCATGACCACTTGGAAATCAAGAGAAGTGCGACAAAACAAAAGTGAGTGATGTTTAAAATAGAGTCATGAGGAGAAAATACAGAATTTATGGAGGATATGACCTCACCCTCTAATCTAAAAACAGAACAGTGCAAGAAGCAGTACAAACAAATAACTGCTAAATTATCAAGGCAAACATGTTTCAGTCAATAGGGTAAGAGAGCCCTAGGTTTTCGTCAGGACCTCTGGTCTTAAAAATTGCTATAGCATTAATCTCTCTCCAAATCAAGTGAAAAAGAAAACAAATAAAAAAAGATAACACAAAAAGGTTGGAATCAATACAACCTACTTCAACATATCCACCGCTTCAAGGGATGCAGATGACATCTGTAAAAACATTTAAAACACATTCCTAGTTAGTTCACTCTTACCAAGAAACTCTGTGATGTAACAAGCATTTGTGCTGCAAAATCGCAAGTAGCGTGGTATGCATTATCGCAATGAATAGTGCAAACAATAATGTCTCACCCGTCTTGACCGGGGACTGGACCTCACCTCACCTGGACCTAGCTCAGGATAACGAGGCCCCGCTCTAGAAGAGGAAACAAACAGGGGGGAAAAGGTTTCTTTTATACTAAATCACGATTAGTTTATACCCCTACACCTTAAAACCCACACCTATATTGTAATTCTCTCCTGGCTGAAATTAATGGAATATTCAAAAAAAGTATTGTATAGAGTCCTCCTCACAGCATCTTTGCTCACTCAACTGAGTTGCACGTTATTGGTTCAAAAACACGTAAAAATCCATCACTCAAGAGACTGTCTATGGATGCCCTATCAGTCTCGTGAGTTTCCTTATTATATTTGGTGATTTATATACAAAGTGACAAGAGTGGTCAACATATCAGAGGCATCAATCTTTCTCCTTATATTAAAATCCACTCCGTCTTTAAAAAGTAATTCTGCTTCTCTCTATTAACTAAGTTCAGGCCATGATTATATAGCGGGCCAAAAGAAACAGGGACACCGCTATAATACCAAGAAAATAGTCACCCAAACTACCAATCTACCCACACTCTGGGTAAACCCTCAAAATATGTGAAACCGCTGCAGAGCCTACCTGTCCGTCGTTGCCTCCGGCGTCTACTGAGTCAAGGGTGGTCTAGCTATCATACACCGAGCCAAGCTAGCCTTTAAAACTGAACCTCTTGACTACGACTTTGTGGAAGCTCTCGCCTTCACTATTACTCTTTCTCCTACACAAACTTTCAAGGGAACTCTGCTGTATCGACCACCTATCTCACGCACACCCTTTTTGAAATCCCTCCATCACCTACTGGAACCAGTAGCTGCCAACCCAGACTACACAATACTGGGAGATTTTAACTTCCACTTAGAAAACCTTGCAGATAAAGATTCGCAAACCCTGATCTCTGACTTCTCAGCCGCTGGTTTAGAACAGCAGGTCACTTTAGCCACTCATCAAGCAGGACATACCCTGGACGGTTTATTTACTAATAATTCCCATATTACGCACCTCACAGTGTTTCCGCTTATATGGACGGATCACTCAGCCATCAAATTTACAATTTTAGTTAGGAACCATAAGAACTCTTCTACTAACACACGCTCTCAGATCAAATGTCGTAACTGAAAAAAGATTGACTCCATTGCTTTACACAGCATTCTGGAATCTACGATAACAGAAGATACATCGGATCCACATGAAGCATCCAATAATTACGAGCATTGGCTACATAAGGCATTTGACCACTTAGCACCCAAAAAAAAAATGCAGCCAAATCGCATCAAACCCGAATCTGCCACTCTGGATATTCCTCTCATCTCACCAAAGCCAATCTTTGAGGTCTTCTCTCCATTATCCCAATCGTCCATAGTAGAGCTTATGAACACTGTTAAATCAGGATCACCATTGGACCCATGTCCTCCACTTATCCTTAAGCGAGTATCCAACTTAATAGCCCCGGTGCTTACCAACATCTGTAACACCATGTTTCAGACAGGCGACTATCCCCTAATCTGGAAAAAGGCAATTGTAAAACCTCTTTTAAAAAAACCTACCGTAAACCATCTAGAGCCCAAAAGCTATCGCCCTATTGCCTCACTCCCTTATCCTTCAAAAATAATTGAAAAGACAATGAACCAACATCTGTCGAATTATATTGACCAGAATAATCTACTTGACGACACCCAGTTTGGGTTCAGGAAGGGCCATGGGACAGAGACTGCTTTGATAAAGGCAGCAGAGGAGGTCAGGATAATCATGGACCAGAGTGGGACAGCGACCCTAATACTTTTGGATCTATCTGCAGCCTTCGACACGGTCGATCACACCATCTTGATCGACCGTGTCGCTGCCATTGGCATTCAGGGTAAGGCCAGAGCAACCCTAGCATCCTTCCTGGCCGAGAGAGTGCAGTCCGTGAAGATGGGGTGCTACTGCTCTCCTGACTTTACCTTGCCTTGTGGAGTTCCTCAGGGCTCATCGCTAAGTCCGACACTTTTTAACATCTACGTGTCGGACTTAGCGAGGGTGATTAAGTCATTTGGTATAGGTTTAACATCATATGCCGATGACACCCAACTGGTCCTGGCGATCCACAAAAATGGAGAAGCAGTGGCAGCGAACTTTCAGGAGGGCATGAAAGCCATCAGTACCTGGATGAATCAAAATTGTTTAAAGCTAAATTCTGACAAGACGGAGGTGATGTTATTTGGTGAACTGACCCCGCCTTGGTCTCCAGTCTGGTGGCCTTCGGATCTGGGAACTCCCCCACCACCAGTATCTAAAGTGAGACATTTGGGCGTGCTCTTCGACAACAAGCTAGCCTTTGTCAGCCATGCCAACGCAGTTGTCTCATCCTCCTTCTTTACCCTTATAATGGTAAAGAAACTGCTTCCATTTCTTCCCCCAAATGCAGGCAAGACCCTAATGTCCACCCTAGTATTATCTAAGGTGGACTACTGCAATGGCCGATTGCTCAATGCACAGGAGCAAGTTTTGAACAAATCACAGCTTGTTCAAAATGCTGCCGCAAGGATTCTGACTGGCACACCTAAATACTCATCCATTTCCCCCATCATTCGCGAGCTTCATTGGTTACCGATTAGAAGCTGGACAAAGTTTAAGGCCATGTGTATTATTTACAAGGCTTTGAACAATAATGGGCCAGAATTCCTCAAAAAAGCAATTAAGGTGTACAAGCCTAGTCAAACATTACGTTCATCTTCAGCCCAACAGCTCCAAATTCCACGTACTAAAAAGGCAACATGGGGAGACAAACGTTTTGTGGTGGCTGCCTCAAAACAATGGAATCAGCTCCCTTCCGACATTAAACTTAGCCCTTCACTATTAACATTTCGAAAACATCTCAAGACCTGGCTTTTTAATCCGTAAGCTATCAATGGAAATCCTCTGCAATCTGTGAACTCTAGCGCCGAGACACCGGAAGGTATTTGTGCGCTTTAGAAATTTTATAAATAAATAAAATAAATAAGGGGTAGGTAACGACAGGGCAAGGCGGCGTGATTTTATCCTCAAGCCATTTACTCGCACCAGGTGTTTCATATTCGTAATGTTGCCACCTGATTGGGTCCAACAGTGTAAAGCGCTCAAACACTTTTTTGAAATTTGCATGACATCCGATGGGACATAGCTTTATATGCACAACATTATTTATACGGCCGCCCGTGTATTTGGGGATGAACAGTATTGCAACGAAGGACAAGAATCGACGTGCCAACTCTGCCTCCACTAACTCTACCATTTCTATTTCATGCCCTTTTGTGCAAACTCACACGGGAATGCGGACACTGTCTTATTTAGTAAGATATTAAAAAGTAAAGGCTCTTACTTGTTTCTCTGGTGTTAGTGTTGTAGATTGCTTCCTCCATTGCCATATCTCGCGAGCTCAACAGTAAAGACTACAAAATGATGTCACCAAGGTGACACTTGTAGTTCAAAAAGTAACATTATTGCCTTAAAGTTGAAACAGCGCATTACTCGCTTATTATAATACGACATCCCGCACATTGATCTTAATCGTATAAGTGTAAGTATACTCAGGCCGCTTTATGAAAAAGGAGAGAAGCTTTGCTCAGACAGAGAACCTGCTGCTACTCAGTGAAACAACCTTTTGCTACTGAATGAAAAACCGGACAAAAATGTTGGTGTTTCTAAAGGAGTGATCTTCATAATATTAATGCGTGTTACATAGGGGCTCCCATACAGCCCGAAATATAAATGATGACATTTAGTAAGAATGACATAATGTCACTAAGTGTCCTATACGTGACCTACTGCATAGCCAATACATATAGATACTAGTGGCCCTATGCCTCCAAAAGCTGTTCATAGTTGAGTTATGCATGAAAAAGGCCAAGGAGTGAAGGACACTAATGGTTTGTAAATTTATCAATTGTACATACAATCTATCTCTCCCAGCATCATCGAGGATCTTTAGTAACCTGTAAACGGGTATGTATTTCCACGTTGTATTTTTTCAAGTATTGTCCAATGGAACTCCGTGGTTCTTTTCAACAAAATGTCTTGTGAGCTTTGTCAGAGTTTTTTTGCACCTGAATGACCTTTTGTGTTCCAGCATGCGTGATTTGACCTTGCGGGTTGTCATCCCGACATACTGGATCTGACAAGGGCAGGTCAGCAAATAAATAAGATTCTGGCTGTTACAATTTGTGAAAGTGGATTGGACCCACAGACAATCAGTCCCGATATCAATAGATGTGGAATGTTTAGTCTGGGGACAGACAGAACTGACCCCACAGGGATGGTGTCCCACAACCGCCGGTAGGTCCCACAGTGTCCCCACCGGTCTCCTAGGTGTTAATTTTGGGCGTGTGTGCACCAAACGATCCCGTATGTTTCCTGATTTTTTAAATGCGAACCGTGGTGGAGACATTTTCTCATTGCAACAATTCAAAATCCGGCAATGTCTCTGGATAACCCTCTGTATGCCGTTGGCCTGTGTACAAAAAGTGCTCACACATGTCAAGCGATCAAGGGCTGGTTTACTAACCGTAGGTTCCAAAAGAGCTACACAATGGTTGTTCCAAGCTCGTTTTAGTGAGCGTTTACCAGTTTACGCGGATAATGTCGAAATATCAATTGCTCTGTCAAGCCCTCAGCATGGATTCTAAACGAACTGTCTGTTGAGCAATTTCTTCGCACTCAAAGAAATTGCCCAAAGGGCAAGTTATCCCTTAACGCTTTAGGATGTTGACTCTCATATTGCAGTAAAGAGTTACGTGCCATCGGCTTTCAATACAGTTCCGTCTCTAGGTCAGAAGGTGTCGCAAAAATGGATAAATCTGAGCAGGCCAATCTCTCATTACATTGATGACGCCTTGGTAGTGTGGAGAGGAGATCACAACTCTATACTTCGTTTCCACCAGTGGTTGAACACCAGGAGCCAATTTTTGAAATTTACGGTGGAGATTGACAAGGAGAGATTGGCCTTCTTAGATTTATCAATTTTTGCGACACCTTCTGGCACGTAACTCTTTACTGCAATATGACTTATTTATTTATTTATAAAGTTTTATATAGCGCGAACAGGATCTCGAAGGATATCAGAGCGCTTTACAAAAAGGATGGAAGGAGGCATGTCTGTTCATTCCAAAAAAGAAACTGTACCAACAAGCTTTCCAAATAGGACTTGTATCACTGAACAAAGTGACAGGAAAACTGATTACGATCAAAACCACATTGTGAACAGGATCTCAATGAAATTGGCACACGAAGCAGCTTCATGATCTCTTTCTGCACCTGTACTAACTTGGTAACTTTGTATTAGTGCACAAGCTGCAGAATGCAGTTTGGAAACTCGGAGTAGCCACAACAGCAGCTCATGGTGTATTTGAAAGCTGCAAATTTAACAAGTGATGCAGTCGGAACAATTTCAACAATATCACAATAATGCCCACGGTACAAGATACTGCGTCAATTCCCTAAATAACCATCATAGCCACACGGGAATTCTCTTTCCAACCAAAAACACTGCATCCTACTAGTTTGCCTGGGTAGATATAAGTTCCCAGAAACGGTCCTCATATCTTAAAACAGATTTACAAATTATCTATGTAAAGGTAAAGAGTCAAGGTGGTAGGTCTGATGCTAAGACTCATCTTAAGCAAAGAAACATCATCTCGAAGCATGAAAGTAATTCTTAACAACAGTGATAAGAATGAAGGGTATGTACAACCCCATATGCTGTCAAATGTTTAGTACAGGTGAGGCATATCTTATGGCGGCACTATGTCATGACCACTCTATGGTTCTGCTCAGCATAGCTACTTAAAAGACCAATAATCGAGCCTCTTCTCAAAAAGACCTGAGATTTGAAGCTCAGAGTGTAGAGCCAGGAACAGAGTGACAAAACATAAGATGGAGGACCTCGAAAAGGAGTGACAAGAAGGAAAGGCAGGAGAAAAGAAGTGAGGACAAAAGCACAGGAGGGAAGGAGAGTCAGACAGATCAATAAGGAAAACCTTAACAGAAAGATCGATAAACCCTGCTCGCACAGAATGTTGCTACATCACTTTGCATCAGAGAAGACTTCATTCCTTTGTTGCCGTTTAAAGACAGAGTGAACTGGGGAGAAGTACCCCCTTTCCATTCCTCCAAGCCTTCCTATTAAGTGTAGCAAGACAAACAGTGACATGTAAGGGTGCGTGTATGAGTGCTTGAGGGAGATACACGTGTACTGCAAACAGTAAAACAACAAACATAATGAAAAATGTTGATATAGCCAACACAAGTGTCCTATCATGAGCCTAATCAATGTACAGGCTTATTACACACTGCAGCATGCACGTTTACTACCAAACTCACTGCCAGTGACCTACACCAGGTCTAAACTCTGCAGCGAGACGTTAGGTGTTTTCTGGTGTGCGGTATGTAAAATAATGCATAATCCGCGATGGCAAAATCTCGAAGACAAATTTTCTGAATGTAATATTTTAACTTTGCATTTGGACAAATGCCAGGCAGGCAAAGTATCAACTTTCTTGTCATTGCACACTATATTCTTGAACACCACTGTCTCATTTCTGTCCCCAATGTCCATGAAGCTAGTCCTACTTCTCTTTCCCGGTGACTTTGGGTAGTCTTTCTCCTATGTCTTCAGATCACTTGCTATCACATATCCACTAATTGCCCTCCTTCATGAAGTCAAAGTCTAAAAAGCTAGGGGCTGCACTCCCATACCCAGGTCAAGGTTACAAGCTGTTGGTGAGATTCTCTCATGAACAAGTTGCACTGCTGTGCCCCAAACACCACACCCTCTACTTCCAGTGCCAAATGATTTGGGCTAGAGAGAACAGTTCCATGTTTGCTGCTCCTGTGCTTTGTCACAAAACCTTTGTCAAATTACTTAATCACAACAGTAGCTAAAGCTGCATGACCTACTATGGGCATTCTACCCCAGGTGCCATGAAATATGAAGAATGCATACAATATCATAGGATGACCTGGAATAGCCTGTGACCTTGTCAACGTAACTAAGAAGAAATACTGTGCACTCCACAAAGCTGTCACCGCTGAATGTTTTACTGCCATGTTGGATTTCAGAGACATGCTTACTGTGAAGGGGATTTCATACATCCTCCTACTGTCTCCATAGCTCTGCTTACACAGCGTTCTTTCCAGAGAGTTGTCCTTAAGCCATTGTCTCCATCACATTGTCCTTAAGTTGAGGACTATACACAGAGCTATATGACCTCAGCAGGCACCTTGTCCTTGTCATATATTGCCTTCCATCTTCAGTGGTCTACTCCTGTCCAGCAGCCTGAGATGATGCCACTTGCCTTTAGATTGGAGGATGGGTAGCCTAAAACTACTCCATGGTCGCTGGGCCATCTTACTTCTCACAATAGGCCTTATCCTGTTCCAGAAATGCCTCCTAACTGCCACCAGAGTCTTACTGCAAAGAACCAGGCCCTTAACAACTCATCACTAAGATGTTGTTGCTGGAGGGCAGGGTCTTCCATCAAGACTCTGGAGCCGCTCAAGTAGGCGGAAATGTCTTTATTTCATGTTAGGCCGTTGGGCTACAGCAACAGCAGGTAGGCCATGTCAGGGCTCCATCCAACTCTATCTGATGTTTTCCACTCCACGTCATGCTCCTACATTCAATTTACACTATTTACTCTTAATATTCCAGACACTAACTCCGATACACAGGTAATGGGGACACGCAGGATACTACATGCTCCTTAGGTGTTAGGCCAACATCTTATTGCCAGGTCTCCCTTTTTACTACAGGGAGGTCTCACAGAAAGGAGTGGCCTCGCCATGTGTTCACAATTAATAATGCAGCACTACACTTAATAATAGAGAGCCCATATGCAGTATCTACAGTGTGTCTACAATGACAAAATGTTAGGGTTTGACACAAGAATGTCTATTATGTTTCGTGTTATAAAGGTGCAGCCTGACACTATTTTGTTTTCTCCCTCTCTGCTCTACATCGAGGAGCCTCAGGTAAAACCTTCACGATTGAATTAATTGTAAAAAATCAGTTCGTTTTATGATCTTGTTAGCATTGAAACAATTTTAAAATGCATAACTTCTGTTCATGTTGTTCCTTAAGAAGACAGATTTACAACTGTATACAATTAAGGCCACTTCTTTAGGCCCAAAAGAGGTGCTGTTTATATTCTTTCTTTGCTGTGGGAGAGCATAATGCAGGATTATTCAATAGTTTTAGAGTAAAAGTCATTATATCATATGATGTGTTTCTGGTTTACTATATGTAACATTAAAGGGGAGAGGATGTGGCCTACCAGCTAGGGTGGTCTACCTCAAGTCTCGGCAACAACGTTCACCATCTTGTGATTCTGGGCAAATTACTTAGGGGCATATTAGCAAGAAGCTTGGTAAAATTATCGCTGTCTTAGCAGCAGGAAACTGCCGCTGAAACTGCGATAATGGGCTTGCCAATATGCTTTATAGAATTCCAATAGAAGCCCAGGGTAGATGTCCTGCACATCTAACCTGGGCTTGTATTGAAATTCTATAATGCATATTAGCAAGCTCATTATCGCTGTTTTAGCTGCAGTTTCCTGCCGCTAAAACGGTGATAGGTTCTTGCAAATATGCCCCTTAATCTCTCCGTACCTAACAAAAATGAGTGTGTCCTTGTGTAAAGCAACTGGTGGTAATGTAAACTAAGCTCTGATACCTTGGGGTCAAGTCTGCGCTACATTGAACTCTGGGGAAAAAGAAAAAAGAAAACCACAGTGGCTGTTAAGTTTCTCTATCTAAAAGTGTATGAAAACTCACCATAAATTGCTCTATAAATCTATGGAAAAATATCACTGGTTTTGGCCAGATAGTGAGCTCTCTTCAAGAATGCCCTAATCTGAACTGAGTTCAAATTAATAATATTTTCAGAGGACTTGCACAAAAAGACATTCTGCTGTTATTAAGTAATTACTTTTTCCTTTGGGCAGTAGCACGAGAGCTAATGCAAAGTAGGCACAAGCACCATTAGGAAGGGTAGCTCTGAATTCCTAAAATTATATTTCATATATATTCAAAACAATCTGACTCCACCATTACAATTGATTTTAATCAAGTATAAAAATAAATCTTAGAATGGAGTCTATAGTTGGTATAAATTGAAGTATTTAGATTAAAGAGTATAATCTATGCTTTGCCTTGTCTCATGTACCAGTTAAAGGTTGATCAACCACCAAGTCGTTTTTTTGCCTAAACAATGGGACAAAATGCTATTTGCAATGTCAGAAATGTTCGGCTCATGAATATTATGAACCCTAGCTTCTGTGTTGCAAGATGCGTATGAGGCGACTTACTTTAATTTTAAAATTATGTTTAGCTACCTTCATAGAGTTGATTTTGAAAGGGTTCAAGCTGCTGCTACACGGGGTAGGCCCGAAGTCATATTTTAAGAGCCTCTGTAATCGATGGCACAATATGTACTGTGGTCTACATCTGGCATATAACTTTCCATGCCAGCGGTGCATTTCTGCATGTATACTATGGCCTTAATTGCGCAGAAATAGGTTTTAACCAATTTTAACATGTTTAAAAGGGGAGCAGAGGCACCTTACTCCTGTTTAGAAAGGGTAAGGTGCACCGAGGTCTAATGCCAATAAAACAGAAAGGGTAAACATTGTTGCAAACCAAGCAAAGAGTTGTTTATTTCCTACATGAAGCTTTCCGCAATCTTCTGAATACGTTACAATTCTGAATGATATTGCATGAATTGTTCAACTATATGTCGTGAGAGAAAAATTTTACCCTAGTGCACCTATACAGAACAACAGTTTAACATTTTAACGTTTGAATGATTAGCAAACCTCATATAGAACCACTCTGTATTTCCACTAACTAATCACTATAACAACAGAGGTGTAATACATCATTTATTATTTATATAAAAAAACATTAGTACATGTACAGTTCATTGGTTAAAAAAGCTCTCATTTGAGTGCTCGGTCATAAAAATTATTCCACAAAATACATTCACTATGAAAATTAAAAAACAATCTATAATGCATACATTTAAAAAACACAGTATTCAATTATGCTTTTCTAATGTTCGAGGATAGAAATGAAAGGAGGATGAAAACAGAAAAAGGGAGAGACATATACAAGACACAGAAATTTGTCAATAAGTATTGCACGTGAATGAGGCTAAGGATACACCTATTCCTGACAACATATAATTATTGTTCAATAGAACACGTGTTTGCCTCTCTTGATCGTGCTGAATGGCGTTGACGCGTTTCGATGGTTTTAGTTATTTGTTACCATCTTTATCAAGACTGTTTTAATGTAGTCTCTCCCACTTTATTCGCACTGGTTGGTTGCCCGTGGTATCACTCAAAGTTCCTGCAGATAAACATATTACCATAAGTGGCATGCATACTTTATACAATCAGTTCTTGTTGTCTCCTATTTATTATTTTTATCCAGAATGTCTAGATTGTCATTTCTGGTAACCTCTTGATATTACCCGTCTGCATGCTTTACCCACTGATCGGAATAAGATCAACTTCTTATATTATTGCATACCTATGTCTACATGTTTAGAAAAACCTCCTTTTGTGCTTTCGAAAGGATGGGATTTGCGTTATACTTGTTCTTACCATGCCTTACTATATTAGCATGTCAGGCAAGAGCTAGTGTCTCTTCCCAGGCAATTCTCTATTTTTACCACTACATGGAACCGAATTTATCAAAGGAACATATCAGTATGTCTACATATTACAGGATGTTATTTCCTATGCAATGTATCCTATTTGTTTATGGACAGACGAAGCCTATATTACCTCTCACATCTTCTCGGGTCTAATTAGTGTTCAGCTTGGATGGTCGAGTAATTACTCCACTTTAACACTTTCTAAAAAAAGTAATAGAAATGTTTATATCAGCTTTATGTCTTACATTATTGTAATCCTAAACTAAAACTCCTTAGCCCCCTATGCGTTTTACCGTTATATTTCTGTTCTGTTTCCGGTCCTGGCTCTGATTTCCTATGATGGTGCCTTGTTCGCGTAGTTCTTTCAATGATCCTTGACTGCCCTTATATATATAGACATAAAGAATATTTGGGCTGATATTACTTCTATTGCTTGGGATGATTGTTTTATTATATCTATCACTTTTCTCGTATTTGGTAATTACCTTTTGTTTACTTCTCGAGAGTTGCGTCCGGGGGTTCATGTGTGGCACTGTTACTTAATATAGTGCAGACGCCCACTATTCCAATCGTATTAACGCTGTATGGGGAGATATTAAACCCATTAATCTCAAATGGCCACTGGGATTTTCCTAATTATAAGTTCTATAGGGATACCCTCCTGTGCCCTTACTTACGGGTTTTATTCCTTTTCATTTCCCACGGGCCGGGTACCTCTTCTTATCCGTTGCTATCGGAAAGAAACAAGGGGTCTATTGTTAGTTAAGATATTGCTCATCCGAGCTGTGGCTCCCTAACCATCCTAAATAGTCTAACTCCCCAGGGTGTGCGTTCTTACCTCACTTTAGCAGGGACCTCGTCTCCCTCGGCCCTCGTCTCCTTCGGTCTGTTTGAAAACGCAACCGGCAACCAGTCCTCTTGAATCAGTTAGAGGACATTTGGCAATAATATTTTGTTTAAATAGGGCATTCTGTTCCACTATTGGATGTCGCGTTTTTCACCCTCTTCGCGCGATGTTGTTGTGGTTATTGATTTTGACCCGGATGTAGTATATTTTACTTCCGTTTATTTTGCCGGTTCCACGCCTCACTTTGATGCGCGGCCATCTTGGCTAGTCTTATTCAAATTGGTTTGCGAGTGTGGAACTTATTTATATTATTTAAAGCCAACCTTATGTATAGCTGCAATTGGCATTTTTACGCATTATCATCGTATACTAATTTAGTATGGGGATTATATTTATTTCTTCCTGGTCAGTGTTTGTTTTAGCACATTATAGAGGAAGCGTTATGTTATATCATTTATTTTTTTATTTTTATTTTTATTATTCCTAACTGTTATTTCTTATTAACACTATATTCAGTTTGAGTTCTCCTGTTTGAGAATTATATAAGAGTTGTTGTGATAGACCTCAGTATTATCAACATTAGGAACTCGACTTGCGATAATTGACATGTCCTATTTTAACACATCCCAGGTGGTACAGTTTGTTGATACAATATTGTCAGGCATATATTCACATATTATTTTGCCAATTACTAGCTCGATGTTATTGATATTTGGAATACAGCTTACTAAGATTAACAAATATTCCTTCTCTATCTTTTTTGCCTGATGATTCAGTTTATTTGTACAGTGTACCCGGGCATTTATTACTTATTGATTTGCCACAATTTTCATCCAGTCTTCCCGAGAGTTTAACCCTTTATTTATTGTATCTAAATAGATCATAAACCACTGTTCTCGTGACTTTCGGATCATCTCTAGGTTTCCACCTCTTCTGCTAGTGCACACTTTTTCTAAGATGAACCATGTAAACTCATGACATCCATGGTTTTTTGCTTTAAAGTGGTCTGTTAGGGGAGCATTTTCTTTCAGGTTTTTAATTGCAGATCTGTGCTCCAGGAGTCTAATTCGCAATTCCCTCCCTGTCTCGCCTACGTAGCCGTAGCCACAAGGGCAGATTAGGAGGTACACTACGCTCTTGCTTCTGCAGTTATTCAAGCTCTGTGGATTTAATGTTTTGCCATTGTGGAGAAATGTTTTACTTTCAATACAATTTGGGCAAATGGAGCACGACCCACATTTATAATTTCCTTGAGCTTTCTTATTACCTGTCAGGGTGCTTTGAGACAAGCTTGATGGATTTTTATACGTATGAACCAATGTATTTCTGATTGTCTTATTCCTTCTAAAAGAAAACAAGGGTTTGGGTATTGGTACTGGTAGTTCACTATTGAGGATTTTCCAGTTGCGGTTCACAATATTTTTCAATTTATTACTCAACCCCGAGTATTGGCTGACGTACACTATTCTATTTACTGTCTTGTCAGTTTTCTCTTTATTCATATCCAAAAGCGCGTCCCTATTATAAAATCTTGCTCGTTTGAGGGACTGTTTTATTAGTTTTTTAGGATATCCCCGATCCAGCAGTTTTCTTTCTGTGACCTCCGCATGTTGGTAAAAGTCATTTAAATTCGTGCAGTTCCGCCTTAATCGCAGAAATTCCCCAAAGGGAATATTATCTTTCTGGGATTTTGGGTGGTTGCTGCGGTACTGGAGCAGGCTGTTTTTATCAGTTGGCTTGGTATATAATTCTACTTCCAACTTCCCCTCTGAGTTCTTTATCTTGATATCTAAAAAATCAACACTTATATTGCTATAGTTGGCCGTGAATTTCAAGTTGTTGTCACCCAAATTCAGCCATTCTAAAAAGGAAACCAACTCCTCACTGGCACCGTTCCAGACAAAAATGATATCGTCTATGAAACGGTGCCAGTGGGTAACATTTTCGAAATAGGGTGCTGCCTCATTGTGGATATGCTTGCATTCGAAGTTAGCCACATAGAGGCAGGCCAGACTCGGGGCACAGGTGGCCCCCATGCTGGTCCCCTTTACCTGTTTATAAAAATCTTCCTTAAAGAGGAAAATATTATTTTTCAGGACCAATTCAATGCAGCCAAGAATAAATGCTTTGTGGTCATTGCTCAAATCCATATCCCCCAGGATGGTCGAAATAACCATTATTGTGTCATCCTGGGGGATATTGGTATACAAGGCCTCAATATCTAGAGTAACTAGATATTGAGTCTCCTTGTTGAAGGGCATGCCTTCAAAGATTGAGATTGTATGGGCCGTATCCTTCAAATACGATTTTTGAGCCTGCACTATTGGACGTAAAAAGTAGTCCGCATATTTGCTGAGTGGTTCTAATAAAGACCCTAAACTACTCACAATTGGGCGTAGTGGGGGATTTTCGATGTCCTTGTGGACCTTGGGTAATCCGTATATAGCTGGAATTATCGGATTAGTATTGAATAGAAATTTATATTCATCATCACAGATTACACCAGCCTCTCTACCCTGATTCAAAAAGCTCGCGACCTCTTTCTTCAATTTGTCAATGGTCTTATATGACGTGGGGTTGTAATGGTCTATCACATCTAAAAGGCTTTGCATTTTCTTTTCATAGTCACTACTATTAAAAATAACAACCCCCCCCCCCTTATCAGCGGGTTTGATTGTTATTTGGTTACAACCCTGTAGATTTTTTAATGCTAATCTTTGACTGTTGGACAAATTGTTAGTGGTTTTCCCTACAGACGTTGCTAGGGTGTTTCTCACTTCTATCTCCACTATTCTTTCGAATAATTCTACATTTTTCTCTAACTGGTTCAAACTAGGAGTAAAGGTTGATTTTGGTTTAAAGCCAGTTGTATTTTCTTTAGGTTCATATTCTCGGTCTGCAAAAAATCTATGGAGTCTCACTTTTCTGAAGAAGATCTTCATGTCTTTTTCGACTTCAAATTTATTAGGTAAGGAACTAGGGGCAAAACTAAAACCATATCTCAGGACTTCTATTTCTTCGGTTGTTAGTGTTCTGTCAGACAAATTTATGATAGGGAAGTCCCTTACCTCCAGTACCTCGCATTCCGTGTTTTTAGATAATTCGGAGTGCTTTGGTTTTGAGGTTGATGGTTCCTCGAGGGTTCGTCCCGGGAGTAATTCCGGTATCCTCTGTGCCCCCTGAAGGGGCGACCCCCTAAAAAAGGTTGTTGTTCTTTCTGATAATTTGAGTTAAACCTCCCTGTGTTGTCATTATTCTGTTCGTCCTCCTCACTGGACCCTGAGCTTTCAGAGAAGGTGACCCTCCTGTTCCCTCCCCTTGAGTATATTTGTCTGGGTTGTTGTGGCTTATCCCATTTTTGATCTCTCTTGGTGGTATAGTAATCTTTTTGGAGGAATGGGTAAACTACCTCAGCACTGAAATTCTCAATATCTTTTTTGAGTTTATTAGATTTCCTATTCATTAGGTATGCTTGGTAACCTTCAATGTCCTGATCTATCTCCTCTAATTTCTTTTTTGCATCATCCACTGCTTTATTTTGTTTAAGCGCTGTTTCTAATTCCTCTATTTGTTGGCGTTCCAAAATGATAACTTCCTGGGCAGTTTCTATAATTAAAATTAGCCAATCCCTACTACATCTATTGGCTATATGCGACCAAACTTCAAGGAACTTGTTGTTATCAACGAACAATCCCAGTTCGTTTCTAATGCGGAGCCCTAAGGGTATCACTCCAGCTCTTAAATAACCCGTCAGGAATTCCGCGTGGAGTTCCGTTCTTATCAATTTCTTTCTCAGGTTTAAGATTTTTATTAGCTCATCATGGCCATTTTTATTGGTGGTTATATTGGGGCCCCCTGGTTTGGGTTGTTGGTTCAGTAATTTATTGAGTCTATCCTCTGAAAACCCAAATGTTTTGAAGCTATCCATTTTAATTTGGAATGCCTAAGAGGGTTCTCACTTATGGTTTTTAGATACAATACACTGTATGATTGATACTCTACAGGATGTTCTAATTGCAGATTATTTGGTCCCAGTTATTAGGTACCACTACCTGTATATCTAATAATATACACGTTACTCAACTTGCAACCTCTCCAGTCTAACCAGACTGTACAAATAGTGTTTCAAAATTTCGAGAGAGACCCCTCAGACACTAAGGGGATGGGGTACTTAAACAGTATGAGAGAAAAATTTTACCCTAGTGCACCTATACAGAACAACAGTTTAACATTTTAACGTTTGAATGATTAGCAAACCTCATATAGAACCACTCTGTATTTCCACTAACTAATCACTATAACAACAGAGGTGTAATACATCATTTATTATTTATATAAAAAAACATTAGTACATGTACAGTTCATTGGTTAAAAAAGCTCTCATTTGAGTGCTCGGTCATAAAAATTATTCCACAAAATACATTCACTATGAAAATTAAAAAACAATCTATAATGCATACATTTAAAAAACCGAGTATTCAATTATGCTTTTCTAATGTTCGAGGATAGAAATGAAAGGAGGATGAAAACAGAAAAAGGGAGAGACATATACAAGACACAGAAATTTGTCAATAAGTATTGCACGTGAATGAGGCTAAGGATACACCTATTCCTGACAACATATAATTATTGTTCAATAGAACACGTGTTTGCCTCTCTTGATCGTGCTGAATGGCGTCAACGCGTTTCGATGGTTTTAGTTATTTGTTACCATCTTTATCAAGACTGTTTTAATGTAGTCTCTCCCACTTTATTCGGCACTGGTTGGTTGCCCGTGGTATCACTCAAAGTTCCTGCAGATAAACATATTACCATAAGTGGCATGCATACTTTATACAATCAGTTCTTGTTGTCTCCTATTTATTATTTTTATCCAGAATGTCTAGATTGTCATTTCTGGTAACCTCTTGATATTACCCGTCTGCATGCTTTACCCACTGATCGGAATAAGATCAACTTCTTATATTATTGCATACCTATGTCTACATGTTTAGAAAAACCTCCTTTTGTGCTTTCGAAAGGATGGGATTTGCGTTATACTTGTTCTTACCATGCCTTACTATATTAGCATGTCAGGCAAGAGCTAGTGTCTCTTCACAGGCAATTCTCTATTTTTACCACTACATGGAACCGAATTTATCAAAGGAACATATCAGTATGTCTACATATTACAGGATGTTATTTCCTATGCAATGTATCCTATTTGTTTATGGACAGACGAAGCCTATATTACCTCTCACATCTTCTCGGGTCTAATTAGTGTTCAGCTTGGATGGTCGAGTAATTACTCCACTTTAACACTTTCTAAAAAAATAATAGAAATGTTTATATCAGCTTTATGTCTTACATTATTGTAATCCTAAACTAAAACTCCTTAGCCCCCTATGCGTTTTACCGTTATATTTCTGTTCTGTTTCCGGTCCTGGCTCTGATTTCCTATGATGGTGCCTTGTTCGCGTAGTTCTTTCAATGATCCTTGACTGCCCTTATATATATAGACATAAAGAATATTTGGGCTGATATTACTTCTATTGCTTGGGATGATTGTTTTATTATATCTATCACTTTTCTCGTATTTGGTAATTACCTTTTGTTTACTTCTCGAGAGTTGCGTCCGGGGGTTCATGTGTGGCACTGTTACTTAATATAGTGCAGACGCCCACTATTCCAATCGTATTAACGCTGTATGGGGAGATATTAAACCCATTAATCTCAAATGGCCACTGGGATTTTCCTAATTATAAGTTCTATAGGGATACCCTCCTGTGCCCTTACTTACGGGTTTTATTCCTTTTCATTTCCCACGGGCCGGGTACCTCTTCTTATCCGTTGCTATCGGAAAGAAACAAGGGGTGGGAAATGAAAAGCATGCAGACGGGTAATATCAAGAGGTTACCAGAAATGACAATCTAGACATTCTGGATAAAAATAATAAATAGGAGACAACAAGAACTCAATCAATCAATCAGTGCCACTTATTAAGCGCGCTACATACCCGTAGGGTCTCAAGGCGCTGGGGGGGGGGGAGGGGGGGGGGGTGCCGCTACTGCTCGAACAGCCAGGTCTTCAGCTTCTTCCTGAAGGAGAGGTGGTCTTGGGTCAGGCGCAGGTCGGACGGGAGGGAGTTCCAGGTCTTGGCGGCCAGGTAGGAGAAGGACCTTCCTCCTGTGGTCGCTCTTCGGATGCGGGGGACGGCGGCGAGGGCGTGGTTGGCTGATCGGAGGTGGCGTTTGGGAGCGTAGAAGTTGACTCGGCTGTTGAGGTAGCTCGGGCCTTGGTCGTGTAGGGCTTTGTGTGCGTGGGTGAGGAGGCGGAAGGTGATTCTCTTGTTGACGGGGAGCCAGTGAAGGTCTCTTAGGTGTCCGGAGATGTGGCTGGATCGTGGGATGTCGAGGATAAGTCTGGCTGAGGCGTTTTGGATCCGCTGGAGTCTCTTCTGGAGCTTGACGGTGGTCCCGGCGTAGAGGGCGTTGCCGTAGTCCAGTCTGCTGGTGACGAGGGCCTGGGTGACGGTCTTCCTGGTCTCTGTGGGGATCCACCAGAAGATCTTCCGTAGCATGCGTAGGATGTTGAAGCACGCCGAGGAGACGCTGTTGACTTGCCTGGTCATGGCGAGGGAGGAGTCCAGGATGAAGCCCAGGTTTCGTGCATGGTCTGTCGGTTTGGGTGCGGTGCCCAGGGCGGGAGGCCCCCAGGAGTCGTCCCAGGCGGAGGGTGAGGAGCCCAGGATGAGGACCTCCGTCTTGTCCGAGTTCAGTTTCAGGCGGCTGGTCGTCATCCACTCGGCTACCTCTCTCATCCCTTCGTGCAGGTTGGCTCTGGCGGCGGCGGGGTCGTTGGTCAGGGAGAGGATCAGCTGGGTGTCGTCGGCGTAGGAGATTATGCTGAGGTGGTGTTTGCGTACGATGGCCGCGAGGGGGCTCATGTAGACGTTGAAGAGGGTGGGGCTCAGTGATGATCCTTGGGGGACGCCGCAGATGACTTCGGAGGCCTCTGACTTGTACGGTGGTAGGCGGACTCTCTGTGTTCTTCCGTCGAGGAAGGAGATGATCCATTCCAGCGCCTTGTCCTGGATTCCGATGTTGCTGAGGCGCCGTACTAGAGTGCGGTGGCAGACCGTGTCGAATGCCGCGGAGAGGTCTAGGAGGATGAGGGCCGCTGTTTCTCCATTGTCCATCAGGGCTCGGATGTCATCGGTGGCGGCGATGAGGGCGGTCTCGGTGCTGTGTTTGGCTCGGAATCCGGACTGTGAAGGGTCGAGGGATCCGTTCGTCTCGAGGAAGGCGGCCATCTGCTTGTTGACGGTCTTCTCGATGACTTTGGCTGGAAACGGGAGAAGCGAGATGGGGCGGTAGTTCTTGAGGTCGGTGGGGTCCGCTGTTGGTTTCTTGAGGAGAGCGCTGAGCTCGGCGTGTTTCCAGCCTTCAGGGAAGATGGCGGTGTCGAAGGAGGTGTTGATGATGTCTCGCAGGTGGGGTGCGATGACAGCGTCGGCTTTGTTGAAGACGTGGTGAGGGCAGGGGTCGGTCGGTGATCCGGAGTGGATGGAGTTCATCGTGCGGATGGTGTCTTCGGTGCTGATCGGGGTCCAGGCGTGGAGGGTGGTGTTGGGGGGGGGTGGCTGGTCGGTCGTGGTGTGCGTTGGTTGGTTGTTGAAGCTGCTGTGTATGTCCGCGATCTTGTTGTGGAAGTATGAGGCGAGGGAGTTGCAGAGGTCTTGCGATGGGGTGATGTCGTTGTTTCCTGCGCTGGGGTTGGAAAGCTCTTTCACGATGTTGAAGAGTTCCTTGCAGTTGTGTGCGTTGTTGTCCAGCCGGTCCTTGAATGCTGTTTTCTTGGCGGCGCGGATCAGCTGGTGGTGTTTCCGGGTGGCAAGTTTGTAGGAGGTCCTGTTGTTCGTTGTCGGTTCCCTTTTCCAGACTTTCTCTAGGGCTCGGCAGTTCTTCTTGGAGCTCTTGAGTTCGTCGGTGAACCAGGGGGCCTTCTTGCTGCCGGGTCTGCTAGGCGGGGTCCTCAGTGGGGCGAGTTCGTCCGCGCAGTTGCTGATCCACTTCGTGAGGTAGTCGGCGGCCTGGCTGGGGTTCGCTGAGCTGGCAGGAGGGTGTTGGCTCAGGGAGGTGGCGAGTTGGTCTGCTGTGATCTTGTTCCAGCTTCTGCGGGCGGCCTGTTGCTGGTGTTGGTGGGTCGTCGTTCTCTTGAAGGTGAAGTGGATGCAGCTGTGGTCCGTCCATTGAAGCTCTGTGGCGTGGCTGAAGTCGATGTCTGTGCTGGATGAGAAGACGGCGTCGAGTGTGTGTCCGGCGAGGTGGGTGGGGGTGGACACCAGTTGCTTGAGTCCCAGGTTGGCGAGGTTGTCGAGCAGGGTGCTGGTGTTGCGGTCGTTGTTGTTCTCCAGATGGAAATTGAGGTCTCCCAGGAGGATGTAGTCAGCGGAGGGGAGGGCATGCGGGCTGACGAAGTCGGCGATGTCCTCGCTGAATTGCGTGCGTGGTCCAGGGGGTCGGTAGATCAGGGTGCCTCTGAGGGTGGTGTTCGGGTTGGTGTGGATCTGGAAATGCAGGTGTTCGGCGCTGGTCAGGGTGTTGTCGATGCTGGTCGTGAGACGGATGGTGTTCCTGTGGATGATGGCGATGCCTCCTCCCATCTGGTTGGCGTTTCGGTCCCTCCGGACGATCTTGTAGCCCTCTGGGATAGCGATGGCGATGTCGGGAGCTGATGAGGCGTTCATCCAGGTCTCCGTGAGGAAGGCAACGTCAGGGGCTGTGGCGTCTAGGAGGTTCCAGAGTTCGATGGCGTGTCTGTGGACGGAGCGGGTGTTGAGCAGGATGCACTTGAGGTGGGTGCTGGTGGTGTTCGACTTGGCGGGTGCTGGTGCGGGGCAGGTCCGGTTGCAGGAGAACCTGCAGGCGTGGCAGCTGAAAGGTCCGTGGGTGCGTCTTGGAGTGGCTTGATGGCATTCTGGGAGTCGGCCGGTGTTGAGAGCGGTGAGGGCGGCGGCGGAGTACGTCAGGCGGGTCGGTCGGGGTCTTCGTGGGCCAGGGGTCCTGGCACTGGGCGCGGTCCAGGCGCGGACGGGCGTAGACGGGCTTACCTTTGGCGCGCCTTCGGCGCACAATCGGCGCGCCCGCTGCGCGTGACCGCTGCGCGTTCGCACGGTCGCCATTTAAGGCCAAGTGCGCGGGTGGGCGGAGCAGCTGGGAGGCGGGAGCGGGGAGGGTTACAGAAGGCAAAAAGGGGCGGGGACAAGCGGCGGTGGCGGGAAGGGAGGGCGGGGGGCGTCGAGGTAGGCGGACAACAAGGAAGGAGGGCAACACGGAAGAAAAATACAATAAATTACAAACAGGTATGAAAGAACGCTAACAACAGGGAAAAAGGCAAGTTAATCCCTAGACAAGCACAATTACTCGACAAAACAAGGAAAAAACAAGAAAAACCACTCGCAGCGGCGGGAGCCGGCAGAGCGAGGCGGCAGCGAGGCAGAGGGCGGCAGGGGGCACACGCAGCAGCTGGTGGCCGTGCGGCGCGGGGGTGTCCCACAAGTGGGTCACACTCACCTGCGTCGCACGGTCGCCATTTAAGGCCAAGTGCGCGGGTGGGCGGAGCAGCTGGGAGGCGGGAGCGGGGAGGGTTACAGAAGGCAAAAAGGGGCGGGGACAAGCGGCGGTGGCGGGAAGGGAGGGCGGGGGGCGTCGAGGTAGGCGGACAACAAGGAAGGAGGGCAACACGGAAGAAAAATACAATAAATTACAAACAGGTATGAAAGAACGCTAACAACAGGGAAAAAGGCAAGTTAATCCCTAGACAAGCACAATTACTCGACAAAACAAGGAAAAAACAAGAAAAACCACTCGCAGCGGCGGGAGCCGGCAGAGCGAGGCGGCAGCGAGGCAGAGGGCGGCAGGGGGCACACGCAGCAGCTGGTGGCCGTGCGGCGCGGGGGTGTCCCACAAGTGGATTGTATAAAGTATGCATGCCACTTATGGTAATATGTTTATCTGCAGGAACTTTGAGTGATACCACGGGCAACCAACCAGTGCCGAATAAAGTGGGAGAGACTACATTAAAACAGTCTTGATAAAGATGGTAACAAATAACTAAAACCATCGAAACGCGTCGACGCCATTCAGCACGATCAAGAGAGGCAAACATGTGTTCTATTGAACAATAATTATATGTTGTCAGGAATAGGTGTATCCTTAGCCTCATTCACGTGCAATACTTATTGACAAATTTCTGTGTCTTGTATATGTCTCTCCCTTTTTCTGTTTTCATCCTCCTTTCATTTCTATCCTCGAACATTAGAAAAGCATAATTGAATACTGTGTTTTTTAAATGTATGCATTATAGATTGTTTTTTAATTTTCATAGTGAATGTATTTTGTGGAATAATTTTTATGACCGAGCACTCAAATGAGAGCTTTTTTAACCAATGAACTGTACATGTACTAATGTTTTTTTATATAAATAATAAATGATGTATTACACCTCTGTTGTTATAGTGATTAGTTAGTGGAAATACAGAGTGGTTCTATATGAGGTTTGCTAATCATTCAAACGTTAAAATGTTAAACTGTTGTTCTGTATAGGTGCACTAGGGTAAAATTTTTCTCTCATACTGTTTAAGTACCCCATCCCCTTAGTGTCTGAGGGGTCTCTCTCGAAATTTTGAAACACTATTTGTACAGTCTGGTTAGACTGGAGAGGTTGCAAGTTGAGTAACGTGTATATTATTAGATATACAGGTAGTGGTACCTAATAACTGGGACCAAATAATCTGCAATTAGAACATCCTGTAGAGTATCAATCATACAGTGTATTGTATCTAAAAACCATAAGTGAGAACCCTCTTAGGCATTCCAAATTAAAATGGATAGCTTCAAAACATTTGGGTTTTCAGAGGATAGACTCAATAAATTACTGAACCAACAACCCAAACCAGGGGGCCCCAATATAACCACCAATAAAAATGGCCATGATGAGCTAATAAAAATCTTAAATCTGAGAAAGAAATTGATAAGAACGGAACTCCACGCGGAATTCCTGACGGGTTATTTAAGAGCTGGAGTGATACCCTTAGGGCTCCGCATTAGAAACGAACCGGGATTGTTCGTTGATAACAACAAGTTCCTTGAAGTTTGGTCGCATATAGCCAATAGATGTAGTAGGGATTGGCTAATTTTAATTATAGAAACTGCCCAGGAAGTTATCATTTTGGAACGCCAACAAATAGAGGAATTAGAAACAGCGCTTAAACAAAATAAAGCAGTGGATGATGCAAAAAAGAAATTAGAGGAGATAGATCAGGACATTGAAGGTTACCAAGCATACCTAATGAATAGGAAATCTAATAAACTCAAAAAAGATATTGAGAATTTCAGTGCTGAGGTAGTTTACCCATTCCTCCAAAAAGATTACTATACCACCAAGAGAGATCAAAAATGGGATAAGCCACAACAACCCAGACAAATATACTCAAGGGGAGGGAACAGGAGGGTCACCTTCTCTGAAAGCTCAGGGTCCAGTGAGGAGGACGAACAGAATAATGACAACACAGGGAGGTTTAATTCAAATTATCAGAAAGAACAACAACCTTTTTTAGGGGGTCGCCCCTTCAGGGGGCACAGAGGATACCGGAATTACTCCCGGGACGAACCCTCGAGGAACCATCAACCTCAAAACCAAAGCACTCCGAATTATCTAAAAACACGGAATGTGAGGTACTGGAGGTAAGGGACTTCCCTATCATAAATTTGTCTGACAGAACACTAACAACCGAAGAAATAGAAGTCCTGAGATATGGTTTTAGTTTTGCCCCTAGTTCCTTACCTAATAAATTTGAAGTCGAAAAAGACATGAAGATCTTCTTCAGAAAAGTGAGACTCCATAGATTTTTTGCAGACCGAGAATATGAACCTAAAGAAAATACAACTGGCTTTAAACCAAAATCAACCTTTACTCCTAGTTTGAACCAGTTAGAGAAAAATGTAGAATTATTCGAAAGAATAGTGGAGATAGAAGTGAGAAACACCCTAGCAACGTCTGTAGGGAAAACCACTAACAATTTGTCCAACAGTCAAAGATTAGCATTAAAAAATCTACAGGGTTGTAACCAAATAACAATCAAACCCGCTGATAAGGGGGGGGGGGTTGTTATTTTTAATAGTAGTGACTATGAAAAGAAAATGCAAAGCCTTTTAGATGTGATAGACCATTACAACCCCACGTCATATAAGACCATTGACAAATTGAAGAAAGAGGTCGCGAGCTTTTTGAATCAGGGTAGAGAGGCTGGTGTAATCTGTGATGATGAATATAAATTTCTATTCAATACTAATCCGATAATTCCAGCTATATACGGATTACCCAAGGTCCACAAGGACATCGAAAATCCCCCACTACGCCCAATTGTGAGTAGTTTAGGGTCTTTATTAGAACCACTCAGCAAATATGCGGACTACTTTTTACGTCCAATAGTGCAGGCTCAAAAATCGTATTTGAAGGATACGGCCCATACAATCTCAATCTTTGAAGGCATGCCCTTCAACAAGGAGACTCAATATCTAGTTACTCTAGATATTGAGGCCTTGTATACCAATATCCCCCAGGATGACACAATAATGGTTATTTCGACCATCCTGGGGGATATGGATTTGAGCAATGACCACAAAGCATTTATTCTTGGCTGCATTGAATTGGTCCTGAAAAATAATATTTTCCTCTTTAAGGAAGATTTTTATAAACAGGTAAAGGGGACCAGCATGGGGGCCACCTGTGCCCCGAGTCTGGCCTGCCTCTATGTGGCTAACTTCGAATGCAAGCATATCCACAATGAGGCAGCACCCTATTTCGAAAATGTTACCCACTGGCACCGTTTCATAGACGATATCATTTTTGTCTGGAACGGTGCCAGTGAGGAGTTGGTTTCCTTTTTAGAATGGCTGAATTTGGGTGACAACAACTTGAAATTCACGGCCAACAATAGCAATATAAGTGTTGATTTTTTAGATATCAAGATAAAGAACTCAGAGGGGAAGTTGGAAGTAGAATTATATACCAAGCCAACTGATAAAAACAGCCTGCTCCAGTACCGCAGCAACCACCCAAAATCCCAGAAAGATAATATTCCCTTTGGGGAATTTCTGCGATTAAGGCGGAACTGCACGAAGTTAAATGACTTTTACCAACATGCGGAGGTCACAGAAAGAAAACTGCTGGATCGGGGATATCCTAAAAAACTAATAAAACAGTCCCTCAAACGAGCAAGATTTTATAATAGGGACGCGCTTTTGGATATGAATAAAGAGAAAACTGACAAGACAGTAAATAGAATAGTGTACGTCAGCCAATACTCGGGGTTGAGTAATAAATTGAAAAATATTGTGAACCGCAACTGGAAAATCCTCAATAGTGAACTACCAGTACCAATACCCAAACCCTTGTTTTCTTTTAGAAGGAATAAGACAATCAGAAATACATTGGTTCATACGTATAAAAATCCATCAAGCTTGTCTCAAAGCACCCTGACAGGTAATAAGAAAGCTCAAGGAAATTATAAATGTGGGTCGTGCTCCATTTGCCCAAATTGTATTGAAAGTAAAACATTTCTCCACAATGGCAAAACATTAAATCCACAGAGCTTGAATACCTGCAGAAGCAAGAGCGTAGTGTACCTCCTAATCTGCCTTTGTGGCTACGACTACGTAGGCGAGACAGGGAGGGAATTGCGAATTAGACTCCTGGAGCACAGATCTGCAATTAAAAACCTGAAAGAAAATGCTCCCCTAACAGACCACTTTAAAGCAAAAAACCATGGATGTCATGAGTTTACATGGTTCATCTTAGAAAAAGTGTGCACTAGCAGAAGAGGTGGAAACCTAGAGATGATCCGAAAGTCACGAGAACAGTGGTTTATGATCTATTTAGATACAATAAATAAAGGGTTAAACTCTCGGGAAGACTGGATGAAAATTGTGGCAAATCAATAAGTAATAAATGCCCGGGTACACTGTACAAATAAACTGAATCACCAGGCAAAAAAGATAGAGAAGGAATATTTGTTAATCTTAGTAAGCTGTATTCCAAATATCAATAACATCGAGCTAGTAATTGGCAAAATAATATGTGAATATATGCCTGACAATATTGTATCAACAAACTGTACCACATGGGATGTGTTAAAATAGGACATGTCAATTATCGCAAGTCGAGTTCCTAATGTTGATAATACTGAGGTCTATCACAACAACTCTTATATAATTCTCAAACAGGAGAACTCAAACTGAATATAGTGTTAATAAGAAATAACAGTTAGGAATAATAAAAATAAAAATAAAAAAATAAATGATATAACATAACGCTTCCTCTATAATGTGCTAAAACAAACACTGACCAGGAAGAAATAAATATAATCCCCATACTAAATTAGTATACGATGATAATGCGTAAAAATGCCAATTGCAGCTATACATAAGGTTGGCTTTAAATAATATAAATAAGTTCCACACTCGCAAACCAATTTGAATAAGACTAGCCAAGATGGCCGCGCATCAAAGTGAGGCGTGGAACCGGCAAAATAAACGGAAGTAAAATATACTACATCCGGGTCAAAATCAATAACCACAACAACATCGCGCGAAGAGGGTGAAAAACGCGACATCCAATAGTGGAACAGAATGCCCTATTTAAACAATATTATTATTGCCAAATGTCCTCTAACTGATTCAAGAGGACTGGTTGCCGGTTGCGTTTTCAAACAGACCGAAGGAGACGAGGGCCGAGGGAGACGAGGTCCCTGCTAAAGTGAGGTAAGAACGCACACCCTGGGGAGTTAGACTATTTAGGATGGTTAGGTAGCCACAGCTCGGATGAGCAATATCTTAACTAACAATAGACCCCTTGTTTCTTTCCGATAGCAACGGATAAGAAGAGGTACCCGGCCCGTGGGAAATGAAAAGGAATAAAACCCGTAAGTAAGGGCACAGGAGGGTATCCCTATAGAACTTATAATTAGGAAAATCCCAGTGGCCATTTGAGATTAATGGGTTTAATATCTCCCCATACAGCGTTAATACGATTGGAATAGTGGGCGTCTGCACTATATTAAGTAACAGTGCCACACATGAACCCCCGGACGCAACTCTCGAGAAGTAAACAAAAGGTAATTACCAAATACGAGAAAAGTGATAGATATAATAAAACAATCATCCCAAGCAATAGAAGTAATATCAGCCCAAATATTCTTTATGTCTATATATATAAGGGCAGTCAAGGATCATTGAAAGAACTACGCGAACAAGGCACCATCATAGGAAATCAGAGCCAGGACCGGAAACAGAACAGAAATATAACGGTAAAACGCATAGGGGGCTAAGGAGTTTTAGTTTAGGATTACAATAATGTAAGACATAAAGCTGATATAAATATTTCTATTATTTTTTTAGAAAGTGTTAAAGTGGAGTAATTACTCGACCATCCAAGCTGAACACTAATTAGACCCGAGAAGATGTGAGAGGTAATATAGGCTTCGTCTGTCCATAAACAAATAGGATACATTGCATAGGAAATAACATCCTGTAATATGTAGACATACTGATATGTTCCTTTGATAAATTCGGTTCCATGTAGTGGTAAAAATAGAGAATTGCCTGGGAAGAGACACTAGCTCTTGCCTGACATGCTAATATAGTAAGGCATGGTAAGAACAAGTATAACGCAAATCCCATCCTTTCGAAAGCACAAAAGGAGGTTTTTCTAAACATGTAGACATAGGTATGCAATAATATAAGAAGTTGATATTATTCCGATCAGTGGGTAAAGCATGCAGACGGGTAATATCAAGAGGTTACCAGAAATGACAATCTAGACATTCTGGATAAAAATAATAAATAGGAGACAACAAGAACTGATTGTATAAAGTATGCATGCCACTTATGGTAATATGTTTATCTGCAGGAACTTTGAGTGATACCACGGGCAACCAACCAGTGCCGAATAAAGTGGGAGAGACTACATTAAAACAGTCTTGATAAAGATGGTAACAAATAACTAAAACCATCGAAACGCGTCGACGCCATTCAGCACGATCAAGAGAGGCAAACACGTGTTCTATTGAACAATAATTATATGTTGTCAGGAATAGGTGTATCCTTAGCCTCATTCACGTGCAATACTTATTGACAAATTTCTGTGTCTTGTATATGTCTCTCCCTTTTTCTGTTTTCATCCTCCTTTCATTTCTATCCTCGAACATTAGAAAAGCATAATTGAATACTGTGTTTTTTAAATGTATGCATTATAGATTGTTTTTTAATTTTCATAGTGAATGTATTTTGTGGAATAATTTTTATGACCGAGCACTCAAATGAGAGCTTTTTTAACCAATGAACTGTACATGTACTAATGTTTTTTTATATAAATAATAAATGATGTATTACACCTCTGTTGTTATAGTGATTAGTTAGTGGAAATACAGAGTGGTTCTATATGAGGTTTGCTAATCATTCAAACGTTAAAATGTTAAACTGTTGTTCTGTATAGGTGCACTAGGGTAAAATTTTTCTCTCATACTGTTTAAGTACCCCATCCCCTTAGTGTCTGAGGGGTCTCTCTCGAAATTTTGAAACTCAACTATATGTCACCAGAACATTCTTCATTGACAGCAACATTGTTTTTTTCCCACCACATTTGCTTCAAAAAGCTATTTGAGAGCTCCTCGATAAAAGGGAATAGAAATGTAATGGAATCTTTCCCTTGTTTACCCATTGGACTAGTTCCATTAAAGAGAGCAAACATAAATATTTTAGCCAAGTAAGTTAATTAATTTCTAACGTAAGCTAAGAAAAAACATCATTTCAGTCCAAATTGATTTTATGCTCTTAATGTGGAGAAGTGTGGCTCAATGGTTAGAGTGGCAGACCTTGATGCAGAGCTCTGGCCCGGGACCAAGGTTCGATTCCCACCTCGGTGGGTCTCGGGCTCAAAAATTCCTCGGACCTGATATTCTCGCCTCAGTGCCTATTCCAATCATGGGTCCCACGCTGCAACTCTGGGCAATAGCTTGCTTAATCTCCACAATGGCCCCAACAGCGCTAGGATGCCTGGCTTCACCCTGGGGGTGCCCAGAAGTGGACACTTCACAGGGAAAGCCAGGAAGGGTTCCACAGTGGTATGAGTAATAGCGCCACGAAACCGCTTGGTAGCAGTGCGCTCTACAAATACTTTACATTTACATCTTAACTTCTTTGTGTTTAATGTTCAAAGTAAGGAGCAGTGCTTCAGAAAACAGGTAATTCTATAGCCAGGTGTACAACTACATTGCAAAAGTTCAAACCATAGAATGGATATTTAGAAATGCAAAGACCAGGTATATTATTGTATCTTATATAAGTTGCATATATTTTTTTTATTTTTTGTTGTTGTTCAAAATAGTCTATTATTGCTTAGCATAGCTCTGATTTGAATACTTCGTCCCTAAGGGCCATGTCAAGAAATCTCCAATTGTGTTTGAATCCACCTGCCCAAGCAATGCATATCTTTCCTAAAACAGGAGAGTGGTCAGACAAAGTGCGGTCCAGCTGAGGAAACTGGGCAATAAAGGCCAGTGATCAAGACGATTACATATGTCCTGATATGCTGAGTAGTGTGTGTATGCTGTTTGCAGAAGGTACATGTGATGCTATGCGTCTTCCAGGCTATATTCCTGTTGAAGGTCCGAAAGTGTACGTCGAGCACTGTGTTTTGTGTCTGGTGAGGGTGAGGTGCTGTCTCACATAGGGTCTAATAAAATGTTCAGATCGCCTCTCAGGCATATCTTTATCATTTCCTTGTGGTTTATTTGGGCTGTGAGCTCTAAGAAAAAATCAGGGTCATCTATGTTGGGTGCATACACATTCACTAAAAGGATGTTGCGTCCCAGCTTGTGACCCTTTTCCATTAGATAACGTCCCTCCGGTTACTTTTCACTTCCAACGGGCTGAATGGGACTAGTTCATGTAATAATATGGATACCCCTCTGACATAGGAGCTGTAGTTAGCAAAGTACCTGTGTGGACCCCATGTCTTGGCAAAGACTGTGGGGTATCGGGAGATAAGTGGGTTTCTTGCAGGAATGCAATGGCTATTTGGTGTGTCTGCAAGTGTTTCATCACCTGTTTGCCTTTGTGAGGATTAATACGTCCCATACATTTGATACAGTGCGACTCTCCAACAACCCTCAATACGTATCTCACTGAACCCAGGAGCAATCATTTTACTATTCAGTGGCACCCATAACACTGCAAGTCATACACTCTTTCACACTCACACACTTTACTCCTGAATCAGTGACAAAGAACGTGCGTTGCTGGTTAGCCGGGTACCTAGGTTCATATTATATACATTATATCCATTCATAGAAATTCTTTACCACAGACCCCGTCACCGCCAAATCCAACCTACACCAGGGCATGAAGGCCATCGCCGAATGGATGGAGGCAAGCGGACTCAAACTGAACACGGACAAGACGGAGGTCCTCATCTTCGGGCCCAATCCCTCAGTGTGGGATGACTCCTGGTGGCCAGCATCACTGGGAACCCCCCCAGCACCAACCAACCATGCACGCAACCTAGGGATCATCCTCGACTCCAAGATCAGCATGACCAACCAAGTCAACGCAGTCTCTCCTCCTGCTTCCACACTCTCCGCATGCTCCGCAAGATCTACAGATGGTTCCCGACGGACACACTGAAAACCGTCACCCAGGCCCTCGTCAGCAGCCGACTCGACTACGGAAACGCCCTCTACGCCGGAGCCCCGTCCAAACTCATCAACAGACTCCAAAGAATCCAGAACGCCTCCACACGCCTGATTCTCAATGTCCCACGCCGTGATCACATCACCCCGCACCTGAAAGAACTGCACTGGCTCCCCGTCGACAAAAGAATCACATTCAAACTCATGATCCACGCACACAAGGCACTCCACAACACCTGCCCAGCCTACCTCAACGACAGACTCTCCTTCTACGTACCCAACAGGAAACTCCGCTCTGCCGACCTAACCCTGGCCGCCGTCCCGCACATCCACAGAACCACTTCCGGGGGCAAATCCTTCTCCCACCGCGCCGCCAAGTGCTGGAATGCCCTCCCTCTCCTCCTACGACAGACCTCAGACCTCCCGGCATTCAGAAGACTGCTCAAGACCTGGCTCTTCGACCACTAGCTGCAGCTCCCTCCCTCCCCCAGTGCCTTGAGACCCAAGCGGGTAAGCAGTGCGCTTTACAAATTCCCTGATTGATTGATTGATTTACACATGCTAATCTGTTACCTGGATAACCCAACATCAAGATACTCCACTATTTGGTCAATATATCATCTAGTGGATGTTAGTTGATGGAGACTAAGACCAGCTTAATCATAGTAATCCTATAAAGCATTTTAATTTATCATAACATTTTAGTAAAAATAAATCACAACTCGAGTTTAAATTTTCAGTTTTGAATTGATCTATTTCAAAGAAAGTTTATTTAGACAAGCAAAAATTAAGCATTTTATTTAATACATGTTAAAAAGAAAAATTCTATTTAGAAATCATATTACCAAGTCCTGTTAGAAAATAACAGGTTTGCAGGAGTCTCTATTCTCCTCAACTCTGCTTTCCAAAAAGAAAATCTCTGCATTCAATCATTTTCATTGCTCCAAAAGTTAAAGTCAAAAAATATTTCAAGGTCGCTAGCACCATAAAAGAGCTAAAAACTACAGCATGTCGTGGTACAAAATGAATCCAAGTAGCGAGCTTTTTTCATCCTTTCGAACAAGCTCTTTTATACCCATTTTCTCTAACTATCTAACTTAAAATTGAAACTTTTAGGGTGCACAGCTCATTCTGATTGGTCCGTTAGAGGGGTGGCTATGATCACCTCATCTCATCCTTGCCTGAACCGGATTTGCAAAGTGCGCAGTCATTCTCAACATATTCCCATAGATGTCATCTCCGTTTATGCTTGTCATTAATTTTTTTGATACATAATCTTCCGTTCCCAGAGTCTTAGAAGCAAACATCCTTTGTCACCCTTTTGTGCTTTAGGTGAAGTTGGCCTTGACATCACTTCGCTCGGTGTACCAGTCATGCTGCTTACTCAGCTTCTCATTCACACGCATGCATAGAGGCTCTTTCTTTTAGCCCATGCCAACACTGCAGTCAACAGCCATTTTCAATAACCAGGCTGCATAGGCCTCAATGAGAACTAGCGCGAAAATAAACACAACAGATATTACATTTAGAATTGTAGTTTTTATGTTCATCTCCCATCATTCTAATATCCCTTATTAGTAATTACCTAGCAAAAGCATGACATATAGCTTTATTTTACTTACTAAGTGTATTTATTTTTCTTTTGCCAGATAAATACATACTTTCTACTCAAGCAAAAACATACATGCTGTTTCTGTATTATAACATTATATTAATATGATTCGTTCACAATTGTTAGTAAATTAATTTTGCAAATGGCAATTAGTTTCCCACGTGTAATATAAATGTCTAAATGCATTTCGTTGATAAATTTCCATGCATTATACCATTAGTTCAGTTATTGTCATGTGAAATCAACTTCACAGGGGGTACACAAAAATGTTATCTCTCCCCTGCCCCATAAATCCCCCCTCTTTGGTGATTTTATCACCACAAAATCATCTCACTAAATGTTCTTAAAAAACATATTTCAAGGTCTTCAGTATTAGGGTCTTTCATAATTTGTCCTCTTGAATTCTCAATCATTTGTGCCAGATGTATGAGCCCTAATACCGGTCGGTAACGGCTGAATTTGGCCGTTACCGACTGGTATTAGGGTTTTCTAATGCAGGGGGGCCTATATTTTACCGATTCGGTAAATTTACTGAATCGGTAAATATACCGAATGGAAAGGGGCGACCAACTTGGTCCCCCCGAACGTATGGTTGAGTGCCTCGATCCCCCCGGGAAGCCATTTTTGGGCGGGAGGCGCGTCTCGGCTGGTATGCCCGAAGCGGCGTAGCCGGGGCGCGCCTGTTCCCGCCCTAGAGTGGGCTGGCCTAGACACTGACGCAGCCAGCCACGCCCTCGGGGCAGGCAGGGGCGGGTATATGCCCGCCCTGAAGACGGATAAAAAGGGACGCAAGACCAGAAAACATCCTCTTGTTCTTGTGCTCTGAAGCTGCACCTCCTCGCTGCACGTGAGCTCGGGACAGAACGAAGAGCCAATTTTGAGCGTTTTAATCTTTCTTTTGTCTTCTAGATACTTCGTCTGAAAGATGCCCAAGAAAGGCGCCAAGAGAATGTCGACTGACCAGATGGTTCGGGTCCTCATGAAGGAAATGTCCGAAATAAAGAAACAGTTGGCGGGGCGAGACGGCGAGGAGGGATCGGGGCGTCCACCGGCCGGAGGGAGGCCTAAGAGGCCGAGAAGGGGGCCGGTCGGGGGAGACGTCCCGGTTCCCTGTTCCCCGCTCGAGCCGCCAGCCCCGGTACCGGCCCCGGTACCGCAGGAAGGGAACCCGATTCCGGTCGTAGTCACCCCGACATCTGCTGAGGGTATGCCTCCCGAGTTGGCGGCACAGCTAGCAGCGTGGTTGGGGGACAGTACAGAGGGCGCCACGGCTGCCGAAGCGCAAGCACTCATGAAACAGTTGCGCGAGAAACGTGATGCAGCCAAGGTGCCCGCGCCGGATGCGGTGATAGACAAGCCACGAGGGGTGGAAGTAGCGTCCGGTGCAGGTAAGCGGCCATTGCCGATCGCAAGGGATGAGTCAACACCCTCTCGTAGAGAAAAATTGGGGCAACATGTTCCTTTGGCAATAAAGGAAAAGATTTGGGCGGGGGAATACGTAAACATTTTCTCCCTGCTCGTTGATCACTATGAGGTCGAAACTGTTAAGGGTCAAAAGGACCTGATGCATCCGAGTGTTTGGCGCGCCATAGTGGCCGCCTTTAAAGTGAATGAGAATATTGGTAACTGGGGTAATGCTTGGGGAATTTTTACGTCAATTTTGGGGGAACGTAGGCCTGAATTGCTCCCTGAATTTCCAGTATATCAGTCACGAATTATGGGGTACTCGACATCGCACCAAGGTAACCAATGGTTCTGTTATGACAACCTTTTCAGGAAAGCGATGGAGCATAACAAAAGTTTAACCTGGGACTGTTACGATTCTTTGACATGGAATAAAATGAAAGAGTCGGGGATGTTGAAAGTGCCGTTGGTGGGGAGTGCTGTTGGTGAGTCCTCCCGCCAAAATGGGGGGACGCCCTTTCGGTCGGGTACGGGTACAGACGATTACCCGAGACCCGCCGGCAATACAGGGAAGAGGGGTTTCTGTTTCAATTTCAACAGAAGTAAATGTACTAGGCCCCCGGGATCTTGTAAATTCAAACACGAATGTAGTGGTTGTGGGGCACCCCATCCTGAGTCCTCGTGCAGAGCCAAATCGGGTGAAAATGGGGGTAGAGGAGGCGCCAAACAGGTCTAATATGGTCCGAGGGGCGCCTTTACCAACCCCGATTGATACCCTGGCGATGATTCCCTGGCTCAGCGAATACCCAGATCGTACTTCTGCTGGGGTGCTACGAAACGGTTTTTCATATGGTTTCCGCATCCCGGTGGGGAACTTTCAGGGTGTCGGGACGTGCAAAAACCAACTTTCCGTCTTGCAGCATACGACTGTAGTACAGGATAAGATCCGGAAAGAGGTTACCCGAGGTCGGGTTGCCGGCCCGTTTCGTGTTCCCCCGGTACCGAATTTTGTTTGTTCTCCTTTAGGGGTGGTCCCCAAGAAGGACCCGGGTGAGTTTCGATTGATTCACAATTTATCAGCTCCTCATGGCCTTTCTGTTAACGATGCAATTGATCCAGAAATATGTTCGGTGCGGTACGCATCATTCGATGAGGCCGTAGCCATTTTGAATCGCCTGGGGCCCGGGACGCTGATGGCGAAATCAGATATCGAGTCAGCGTTCCGTTTGCTCCCGGTATACCCGGAAGATCAACGTCTTTTGGGATTCATGTTTCAAGGTTCGTATTACATGGATAGGTGTATGCCGATGGGGTGCTCTATATCTTGTGCATATTTCGAGAAATTCAGTAGTTTCCTACAATGGGTTTACACGAAGAAAACGGGTTTTCGAAATGTGATGCATTACCTCGATGACTTTCTGTTCCTTGGGGCCGCTGGGGATGATGAATGTGCCCGGGCCTTGACTGACTTTTGTGTTTTAATGAATCAATTTGGCGTGCCATTGGCACCAGGTAAAACTGTGGGTCCCACGACTTGCCTCGAGTTTCTCGGGATCGAGTTGGACTCTAGTGAGGGTTGTTTTCGTTTACCAGCTCCCAAAGTGTCGAAATTCAGGACAGCCCTGCAAATGTGTATTACTGCATCTAAAGTTACGCTGCATCAATTGCAGCAATTGGTGGGGAAGTTGAATTTTGCCTTAAGGGTGATCCCGATGGCCCGCCCCTTCTCCCGTTCGATTGCACAGGCGATGGTCGGCCTAAAAGAGGGTCATCATCGCACGAGGTTATCGGCCGAGGTCCGCCAAGACATGCGTATTTGGTTAGCATTTTTGGCGGATTTCAATGGTCGAGTCGTCTGGAACAAACCGGCCTTGTCCTCTGAAGAGCTGGGTCTATGGACGGATTCAGCGGGAAGCATGGGTTTCGGCGCCATCTTCGGCAAAAAATGGTCGGCACAAAGGTGGCCAACATGGTGGCATGTAGAGGGGTTGACGAGTAATATTGCTTTCCTTGAACTGTTTCCCATTTTGGTGGCCCTCAGAACCTGGCCCGATGGATTCGAAAATCACTCTGTCATATTTTGGTCTGACAATATGACCGTTGTAGAATGCATCAATAGTCAGGCAGCACGTTGTAAAATGATCTTAAGGCTGCTTAAAGAAATTGTCTTACTGTGTATGCAACTGAACGTGGTATTCAGAGCAAAACATGTCCCAGGGGTGATGAATCAGGCTGCTGATGCGCTGTCTCGTTTTCAAATGCAGGCTTTCTCGGGTTTCCTTCCCTCAGCGGACCCAGAGCCAGCACCCTTTCCCGAAGCTCTCTGGTCTCTCGGTGCCCCGAACTTCGTTACCTCGTGGGAGAGAGTCTAGCACCAAGGACGAGGAAGGCATACGAAGGGGCGTTTCGGGCTTATTTAGCCTTTTTGGGGACTGAGAGAGGGGGGCTTTGGGGGCATGAGGATTGGGTAGTACATTTTCTGATGTCCTTGCGTAAGGCTGGGAAGTCGGTGGCTACAGCCCAGAGGCATCGTGCTGCCATTTCCTTTGTTGCCAGGGCTCATAATATCCAGGACCCGACAGCGTCTTTTGTGGTACAGAAAGCGCTGCGTGGGTGGCAACGCCTTGAGGGTCGCAAAGTAGATGAGAGGCGCCCGATAGGTCTGGATAGGTTGTCCCAGTTGCTGGCCACACTCCCCGCCACATGCTCGTCTCAGTTCGAGGCCTGTTTGTTCCGAGCTGCTTTTACGCTTGCATTTCACGGGGCAATGAGGATAAGTGAGCTGGTAGCAAGGAGCAAGCGGGATGTGGTGGGGGGTTTGTGCCGGGAACACGTTCAGATCAGGGGTGAGACGATGATTGTATCCTTTGTCAAGTCAAAAACCGATCAAGGTGGGGTGGGAGACTGCATAGTTATTCGCAGGATTCCAGGGTCCTCCATGTGTCCGGTGAAGTGTTTAGAAGATTACCTAGCACGAAGGGTGGCATCATGGGGGGGGACATTGTTGAGACACGCGGACGCCACCCCACTGACGAAGTTTCAGTTTCAGCGGGTGCTCGCGATGTCAATTACCGCAGCGGGCTTGGACCCGGGTGAGTTTGGGACCCATTCCTTTCGGATAGGGGCTGCCACCGAAGCTACAGCCAGGGGTCTTAATGTGGAACAAGTAAAACGAGTGGGGCGTTGGTCCTCCAATTGTTATAAGAGGTATGTGCGGTTGCACATGTTGTGAAGCTGTAATGATGTACTCACGCTTCTTGTCTTTTGTTTGGTTTTCAGTTACGCGAGCCTTCGAGGCGGGGCGGACTATGCAGTCGACCCAACACCAGGCCAGCGGTCAGACATCACCGGCTGTGAGAAAGGAGGTGTGGGTCGTGGGCCACTCATACGTGAGGCGTGCCGCAGACGTATTTGAAGCAGGTGACATGATTCACGTAGCTGGGGAATACGGGTACAGAATGTCCTTCTACGGAAGGGGCGGTCTCTGTATTGACCAGTTTCAGGCATTTTTTGAGGGTTTGTTAGGGCGGACGAGGTCACCGCCGTCTGTAGTCATAGTACATTTAGGGGGCAATGATTTGGTCACCACCGGTAGACGACTTCTCCTGGAGGCAATGCTTTCCACTGTAAGTTGGTTGGCGAGGAGAGTTCCGGGGTGCATAATTGCGTGGTCTCATATGATCCCACGAAAAGTGTGGCGGGGGGCTGTTTCGATTCCTGCTTTGAACCATTCTGTTAGAAAACTTAATAACAAAGTGAGTAGGTTGTTTCGTTCCAGGACATTGCATTCTATCTCGCACGGTTGTATTAATGATGACAGTATGTATCTAGGGGATGGTGTGCATTTGTCTCGGGTGGGAAATGAGTTACTCATAGGAGACTTCTTAGCATGGTTAAAAACGTTGAAACATGACCTTTAGCTAGGAGTTTTGTGGGGGGCCCGGATAGCCGGTCAACTATCCGGGCCTGTGGCGGTAAGGTCATGATCGGTGAGCACTAATTAGTAGATCCCTATGAGTGGGCGTCACCCAACACGGATGGGAGCGCTCGGGAGAGGTGGCCATTGGCCCCTCAATGGGGAGGCGGCCCCTTCTAAGGATGGGTCGCCGGAAGTAAAGGAAAGGCGGTCAAGGCCCCTTCCTTTGTAGGAGGGGTTACAGCCCCCTCCTGGGGAATTTCCCGGGGCCAGTGACATCTGTGACGGCAGATGCGGTAAGTTGTGTGGGGTTGGGATAAGGTCTACGGTACCTTCTAGATACCTCACACGAGTATTCGAACGACCTTTAACTGGCGTCGAGTCTTTAGGTGCCCCCGTCAAGTCAAGGGAAATTGGTAATAGTTGCACTTGAGGTACGCCTCCGTGCTGTCGCCCAGCCCAAGTGGGAGGGGTAAGTCTGGTTAGGGATCTTGACACCGGTTATGACCTTGCCGTTGGCCCTTAAACGTTAGGTTGTACAATTTCAATATGACAAGAAATGTTTTGTAGGATGCTAGTTCGGCTAGGAGAACCTCTGTATTAGAGAATCTGTTAAGGTTAGCCAAACATCGCAATATGGTAATGAAATTGTACATAACATGAAACGTTTAATGTTTTAATTTTGTTTTAATAAATACGGCCGGGATGGTCACTCCATCCCACTTCCAAAAACTCAAGAACTGTTTCCGGTTTCCCTCCTTTGGGGATTGTGTTGAGAGGGGGTGGCGGGTATCTCGGCCATATGGAAAGGGGCGACCAACTTGGTCCCCCCGAACGTATGGTTGAGTGCCTCGATCCCCCCGGGAAGCCATTTTTGGGCGGGAGGCGCGTCTCGGCTGGTATGCCCGAAGCGGCGTAGCCGGGGCGCGCCTGTTCCCGCCCTAGAGTGGGCTGGCCTAGACACTGACGCAGCCAGCCACGCCCTCGGGGCAGGCAGGGGCGGGTATACGCCCGCCCTGAAGACGGATAAAAAGGGACGCAAGACCAGAAAACATCCTCTTGTTCTTGTGCTCTGAAGCTGCACCTCCTCGCTGCACGTGAGCTCGGGACAGAACGAAGAGCCAATTTTGACCCACCCACCAGCCCCTGAAGACAGCCAGTGGTTTTATTAAAGTTGATTAATTTTGCTTGTGTTCTCGTTTCCAGGTTGGAGTATCATGTTGATATTGAATTAATAAAGAATGGTCTGTTTGAGTAGGTTTTACCATTAAAGAGATTCAGATTTAGTGTTGAATGTTATACATGCCCTGTCGGTCATAGTGGCCAATGTATTCTGGGTTTTAGTTAGCACTGTCGTATTTATTTGGTAGGCGGTAAGGTCATGATCGGTGAGCACTAATTAGTAGATCCCTATGAGTGGGCGTCACCCAACACGGATGGGAGCGCTCGGGAGAGGTGGCCATTGGCCCCTCAATGGGGAGGCGGCCCCTTCTAAGGATGGGTCGCCGGAAGTAAAGGAAAGGCGGTCAAGGCCCCTTCCTTTGTAGGAGGGGTTACAGCCCCCTCCTGGGGAATTTCCCGGGGCCAGTGACATCTGCGACGGCAGATGCGGTAAGTTGTGTGGGGTTGGGATAAGGTCTACGGTACCTTCTAGATACCTCACACGAGTATTCGAACGACCTTTAACTGGCGTCGAGTCTTTAGGTGCCCCCGTCAAGTCAAGGGAAATTGGTAATAGTTGCACTTGAGGTACGCCTCCGTGCTGTCGCCCAGCCCAAGTGGGAGGGGTAAGTCTGGTTAGGGATCTTGACACCGGTTATGACCTTGCCGTTGGCCCTTAAACGTTAGGTTGTACAATTTCAATATGACAAGAAATGTTTTGTAGGATGCTAGTTCGGCTAGGAGAACCTCTGTATTAGAGAATCTGTTAAGGTTAGCCAAACATCGCAATATGGTAATGAAATTGTACATAACATGAAACGTTTAATGTTTTAATTTTGTTTTAATAAATACGGCCGGGATGGTCACTCCATCCCACTTCCAAAAACTCAAGAACTGTTTCCGGTTTCCCTCCTTTGGGGATTGTGTTGAGAGGGGGTGGCGGGTATCTCGGCCATATCGGTAAAATACCGAATCGGTATATTTACCGATTCGGTAAATCCAGATGTAGCTGGCACTCCAAAGAGTGCCACAGGCCCTTTAGGAGTCGGTATTTACCACCCTTCAAGGCCCCTAGGAATCAATAGGAAATACTGATTCGGTATTAACCGATTCGGTAAATACCGAATCTTACAGATTCGGTAATTGTAAAATAATAATTACCTACATCTGCCTCCTTCCTGTTTACCTACTCTTAAATACCGAATCGGTAAAATTCGGTATTTAAGAGTAGGTAAATCAGAATTACCTACATCTAGCCCTTTATCTCTTAATACTTCAAGCTCAATTTCACCCTTTTCACGTTCTATTTATTTTCTTTTTTCTATATTTTTTCTCAATTTTCTTTTTCGTCTACGACAGATACACCCTAATATTATCATCACTACTATCATTACTATTATTGTTGCTGGTATTAGTATTTTTCCAATTAATGAACTACCTATTTCAGCAAGACAATTCTTTACAGTAGAAAAACTCTTACCAAGTTTCTCTAGGACACCATCAACCTCCAGTGGGATAATTTCTTTACGCAATTCAGTAATATTAATATACCTTTGTATATTCTGACTAATGTCAGGAATATAAGTACAACAATGCTACACTTTCAATATTTCACAGACTCCTCCTTCTTTTGCCAATAAAATATCAAGAGCAAGTATATTTTGCACTACCATGGCCTTCATGGCAACCATTTCTGTATTTACCAAAAAATTGAAAATCCTCTAGCTGTGCTTGTTGATAAACGATCTACTATTGTTGACAATTTTCAAATTTTGTTTGTATTAAAAGATATACCCACTGCTGGTATCAGTGCACCAAAAATATCACCTACAATTTCTAGAGAAGTTTCCCTTCTCCTATGGGTTAATGGTTTACCTATTTCAAGATTTCCATTAGTATCTCAATCTACGTGAGAATTCTTAGGAAAGACCATACCTACATAGCAGGTACCATACCAATGGTCTTGCAATCTTCAATAAGCTTTGTTACCACAGAAAAAATATAATCCAGGAAATACAGGATATTTTCCCCCTTTAAATCTGCATCCCCAAATAATTCGGTAAGTGTCTTTGCAATTACTTGCTCCCACAAAATAGTTGTCATACGTTGTGTTGTCTCTTCTAATGCAAAATGTTCCTTGTTGGGGACGATCTATTCCCAATACAACATTTGTATCCCCTTTTACAAAATTTTCTTCATCAAAATTCAATGTGGATGGTTTTGATTTACTTGCTGTAGCCTTTCTCATAGGCTAATCTATCTTCTGTCGTTTCTAAAAATACTTTTTCTGCCTTTTTCAATGTACGTGTCAGGTTGTTCTTGTATGCGTATTCTATTGTCATCAATTTCTAAGAAAAATTCCCCCCAAACTTTTGCAGGTTTCACTTTGTTCATTCTATTTACTACAGGAACTTTAGCAAAAATGTCATCAACATCAGAATAGTGATACTCTAATTTACCAGTTTGATAAAATAAACTAGCTATAACACTACAAGTCATTCCATACGTCAAAGGGAGGTGATGATAGGTCACACCCTCTGATACAGATGCAGGCACCTGCATGCAACCGTAGCATTCTTGTACATCCATAGTTTCTACATATTCTATCAAAAGTCTAGAAAAAACATTCTTTGGAAAAAGATTAATAGATCTATCTTTGTGTAATTCAGTTTTATCTACTAATTTAACAATATTCTTCGCATCATGTATTATTTCACTTTTATTGTCACCTCTATTTCTATATGAATGCTCAAAACTTGAATGGAATGGAATTAATATTGCTAAAATAATCCATATAAGCATTAATAAAACAGTACCTATTACGCACATTCTGCAACATCTACGTATTATTTCACATTTTCATGAATTTCTTGCAGGCATTTTTTTTAAAGGAAACTTTATATAATGTCTCTTTAGCACTTACAATGTCTCTTTGTCACTTTCCCCCACACAAATATGTGTCCTTTAAAACCCTGTAAATTCAATTATGTATTTTCCTTTTATTCCATTTGACCTTTACTTTTCATTTGCCACGTTTACTTTCTTAATTTTGTAACCAAAAATTATTTTCTGTGTCCTTGTTTTTCTCACTCACCAAAGTCACGTTGATCTTCTTGATTACTTTCAACTTCCGGTATGTCAGGTAAAGAAATATATACTTACTCAGGTGACTTATACTTTTGATTCGGTCTCTGTATTCACGCAATGTCTTTGCAACATTTCTTTATTCTTTTCCTTTTGACCTTCTTTGCTAGAAATCTCATTTACTTGATCTTGTGGTACTCCATTTATATTTATCAATTTGAATGTTAGTCCTTTAATTTCTGCAGGCCAATTATCTCCCTTTTTGGGCTTTTTAATCACTGGTTCAATTGTTTCACGTTCAACTTTCCAAGTCCTTTTTCTGGAACTCTTTCTCAAAGTACTTTCTCCATCATTTTCATCAGACTCAGTTTCAGATTTATCTTCACTTCCACAAATTTTGAACTTTATTGTTTCATATTCAGCTTCTGAGTATTGTCCTTTTTCAGTCAACTCAGTTCTTTTGCAAGGAATCTCTTTATAACTGATACTTGGAATCTCATCCTCATCGTGAGTTACTTCCTTTTCTCCAGTTTCAAGATCAATATTCCTTTTCTCAGAACTTCTGTTTGACTTTTAGAATCTCCTCTTTTACTAGTTTTATTCTGTTCTTTTTCAGTGTCCAAACTGGTTTCTCCTTTTTCCAGATGTGGACTTATAGGTCGATCTTCAAGATCTGGAATTTCAATATTTTCAGTCTCTGCTTCTAATGCTGAACTTGTATCAGATATTTCCAGATATTGCCTCACAGTTCGATCTTTCTTATCTGGAACTTTGTCAACTGTTTCCTCCACATCAGAGTCTGAACTAGTCTCTTCGTCTTGCAATTGTTGATTCTCAGGTTCTGGTACTCGGATTGTATGGCTAGCATGCACCCACCTTTTAACACCAGCACATTTCACTGCTGTTATACTGACCAGAATCACCTGTCTCAGTCTATCCCATCAAGGGACCAGACAATTTCTCCTTCTGTGTATTTTTATTCAGACCCAGTCTCCAGGACTTAGATCATGTGTTGGATGCTTTTCTTTTGTACGTGCATCAGTTCCAACCTGGTGAAACACAGAATTGATTGTATCAGATAGGTCTTTGCAGTAATCCAGTATGATATCATCATTTATATTTTGCAGTTTGTTGACAGGTACAAATGCGTGTCTCATTACTAGTCCCATCGGAATCTCACATGGACTTAAACCAGTCTTTTTGTCTGGAATGCTTCTTGGAGTCATTAGAACAAGTGGCAAAGCATCGAGCCATTACAGTCCAGTTGCCAAACACATTTTCCAAGTCTGTTTTATTTGTTCCATTAAACCTGCTCAACTACCCCAGAAGCCTCTGGTCTGTAGGCGCAATGTAATTTCTGTTGAATATCCAGTACTTCACAAATCAATTTATCAATTCATTCTGAAAATGGCTCCCTCTGTCTGATTCATTTGTTACTGGAAATCCAAATCTCAGAATAATTTCTCTAATTGAAATCTTTGCAGCAGTCACCCCATCATTTCTCCTTGTAGGGAAGGCCTCTGGTCTGTAGGCGCAATGTAATTTCTGTTGAATATCCAGTGCTTCTCAAATCAATTGTATCAATTCATTCTGAAAATGGTTCCCTCTGTCTGATTCAATTGTTACTAGAAATTCAAATCTCTGAGTAATTTCTCTCATTAAAAGCTTTGCAACAGTCACTCCATCATTTCTCCTTGTAGGGACGGCCTCAACCCATCTTGAAAATAAGCAAATGATCACCAGGACATACCTCAGCTTGTTGCAAGGAGGCATCTTTATAAAATCCAATTGCATTCATGTGAAAGGACCACCCTCCCGTCCTATGGTTCCCAAACTCACAACAACGTTGGCACAAACTCTCAGCTATTATTCTGAACGTATGATTGTACCAAGTTTGTTTAAACATTTTCAACATTGCATCTCTCCCTACGTGTGCTTGACCATGGAACTTTTGGGCAATATTCAAGATCATACTGTCAGGCATTACTGGTCTTTCATCTTTGTAAACCCAAATTTCATCTTCCTCTCTTTGGGCCCGATTCACAGAACTAACTTAAGGCAAAATCCTAAACTTACTACTTTTGGTATTCACAGAAGTTAGGATTTTGTCTTAAGTTTGTCTTAAGACAGACTTAAAACAAACTTAAGTCAGGATTTTGTCTTAAGTCTGTTTTAAGACAAACTTAAGACAAAATCCTAACTTCTGTGAATACCAAAAGTAGTAAGTTTAGGATTTTGTCTTAAGTTAGTTCTGTGAATCGGGCCCTTTGTCTGCAACCTGATTTTATCCATCTATCTTTTTCCTCATCATCTGCCTCATCCTGAATTTGTTTCACTTCCTGCCACGTCTCAACAATGTTAGTAAGCATTAAAGGACTTGAAACATGTTCTTTTTCTCTGCCCGATTGATTGAATCATTATTTCTGGCACAATATTGAGCAATAGCGTCATCAAATCTATTACCCTCAGTAATATAATCATCTCCATTCTTATGCGCAACGCATTTCACCACTGCAACGCTTTTAGGCAGCTGTATAGCCTCAAGTAACATTTTCAAACACCCACCATTCTGTATAGGTGATCCAGCAGAGGTCAGATATCCTCTCTGAGACCACAGTTGCCCATAATCATGGACTACTCCGAATCCATATTGACTATCCGTCACTATGGTAATTCGGACATGCTTTCCCAACTTGCATGCTTGAATCAAAGCAATTAATTTGGCTACCTGAGCAGAACGTATTCCTTTTAGACAAGATGCTTCCATGACGTCTGCCACTGCACATATAGTATATGCAGCACTCAAATTTCCTTCGTCTGTTTTTAAACAAGAACTATCAACAAACATCACATATTCTGATTCTTCTAAAAGTTCATCTTTAATATCAGGTATTGGCTTGGTACAGAACTCAAGCACATCCAAACATTTGTGATCAATACCATCCTTCACTTCCACATCCAAAGCATCAGGTAACAAGGTTGAAGGATTCACATTGACACACCTTGCAACAGTCACATTGTCTGCACCCAAAATCACCTTTTCCTATCTGGTCAAGCGACTATTGGTCATATACTGAGTCTTGGTATGTGTAAGGAGTATCTCCACTGAAGGTGATACATAAACCTCAACCGGATACCCCATCATAATTCCTTCACTTTGTTCAAGACTCATGCTTGTGGCTGCAACAGCTTTCAGACACCCAGGTGATGCTCTTGCTACTGGATCTAATACTGCTGAAAAGTATGCAATGGGTCTTCTCATTCTTCCATGTCTTTGTATCAAAACTGACAATTCACATCTCTCTCTTTCACTGCAATACAGTTCAAATGCTTTTTCATAATCGGGCATGCCTAGTGCTGGTGCTTCACATAGACTGTTTTTCAATTGTTCAAATGCTTCCATTTCCTTTTCATTCAGCACAATAGGATCTTTTACATCACCTTTTGTCAATCTCTGTAATGGTTTTGCAATTAGTGATAATCCACTTATCCACTGATGACAATAACCAACCATACCCAAAAACATTCTTACTTGTTTCTGTGTCTTTGGTGGACTCATCCTTCTAATAATTTTGATTCTTTCTGAAGTCACTTTTCTCACTCCTTTTCCAATCTTATGACCCAAGTATTGCACTTCCTGTTTGCAAAACTGCTATTTTGATGGGGACACCTTATGCCCTCCTTCTGCTAAATGGTTCAACAACTCAATAGTATCTGAAATGCTATTTTCTTTTGTCTTTGAAGGTACCAACAGGTTATCAATGTACTGAGCCAATACTGATTTTCCTGGCATGTTTAAACTCTCTAATTACACCAGGATAATGGATCATGGTCTCTCACAGGGTGACTCTGTGACCTATTGACTTCATGGGGTTGGAAGATGTTTCTTATATTGATAGCCATTGCAGGGGTTGTATTTAACTGTTATTTATGTAACAATTGTCTTCCAGCTTGTTGCATGTACTGCGCGACAAAACTTACTTCCAACGTGGTGAGGTCAAAGCAAGGAAATAAATATTCCCCTATGACGGTGCAAGAAATGCAGTCAACAATGTTGATAGATGAGGGAAAATGTGATTATTAGATTGCTAAAATATGTGCATATTTTCTAAATCTGCTTTACAATGCATTTTGCAAAAAGTGCGATTATGCACTAGCCCCCCATTAGTATTGTAAAGACCCTACCAGATAGCAATAAAGCTTATTTAGCCTGCTAGGCTAAAAGAAGAGTCTGTTAGGTTTGAAATTCCCTTTTATTATATGCATTCATATCTATTATATAAGTTAGCATTAGGTGGCTAAATAGACACCATTTGTATTAGCATTATGAAACCCACTGAGTTATCCTTACGGCATGCAAGCTTCATTGGCTTGTGTGCCTCCAGGTTGTAATATGAGACTATTAGAAGTCTGTTTAGGCCGCAGCCACACTAGGCCTCATTTGTTTTTCGCTTGCTTCAGCAGAACTGTAAAGCTGTATATCATTATTATTCTTTCTCTGCTAATGAATAGAAGTTATTTTCATACATTCCTTTCTGTATGTGTAGTTCTGTGCCCACGTTAGGAGACATTGAAGCATGACACATTGGCTGATGATCTAGTGATTCTCTAGGCAGGAACACTACCCCTGATAGTGGATTGTTACACTTGCTGATGGGGCTTAGTGGACGTGTCCAACTGCGAGGCAAGAATCTACTGTCCTGCCCCTGGTCCTGCTGTGATGTTCCTCAGCTAGCTCGGTTCAGTGAAAAGTTTAAATAAACTAAAATTAAATGTGGTTAACAAATTAGGCACAAAAAGAAATAATATAATACCAACTGCTAACATTGTAATGCTATGGATACCAACAGAAACCTTTATCACAATTTGTCCATTCAAGAGAGAACAGCTCTCTAGAATCTCGAGAATAATCACAATGTGGTTTTTAAATCAGCAGATAAAGGTGGGGCAACAGTGAATATGTCTTATGAAATGTATTACAATGAGTGTAAGCAAATTTCTTATGAAAGGAACAGCAATAGAATCCTAATTGAGGACCATAGTCCCTCTCTAACGGCCTCCAAAAGAGATATGGTGGAGGAAGTTCAGGCCATTACTGAACGTGAGGCTGCATTTCTTATAGTCAAAGAATCTAGGGTTGCCCGAGTCTATATCTTTCCTAAAATAAAAAAAGAACAAGTTCATGCTCCCGATAGACCAGTAGTTTTTGGTATTAACTCAGTACTCAAACCATTATCTCAAGTCTGTGATTGGTTCCTTAGGCCCTTGATTAAAGAACTTTCATTGTTTCATAAGGACACAAAACAAAATATGTGCTCCTCTTCTGAATGACCTCCAATTTGTCTCTAATACTGATATCCTGATGACAATGACTATCGAGGTATTGCACACCCGTATGCCTCAAGCGCAGACTTACAGGTTATTGAAACCATACTGAGAAACACTGATATGGAAGCCCCGCAATGCCACAGCTCCTTGTAACTGACGCTGGATGACATGAAGCCTCGCAAAGCCTCACAGCGCAGAATGCACCCCAGAATCCAAGGTACTGTGCTCAATGCACCCAAGTGGGTCCCTGTAGGTGGCCTGTTCTCCATTACAGTCTGCCTAAACTTTTGATATGCACTGGTGCCTCGCAACCTAAGGCAACCTTTTGGCGTTACCTGCTTCTAAGCTCTTTATTGCATTTATTTGTTCAAAATTCAATATTGTGACTTCTACTTGAAAGATTTTGATCATTTTGGTCTTCCTTTGTTCAGAATAAAATAATATATTGGTCTAAACTGTTGTGGAGTCTCTTTGTTGTGTATATGCTATGTTGTTGTATGAGTTATTGCAGAAATACTTTACACATTGCCTTCTAAGTTACCAGTGGGTGAGCAGAGGATAATATGGGTTGTGTTGTGACTTGCCCTGACTAGTATTGTTGCCCCCACTTGGACAGAGTGCATACCTATACTAACTAGAGACCCAATTTCTACCACAGGAGATGTAAACCTGAAGTGCAGGTATCCTAATTATTAAACACTATGCAACCTGCTTGATTAACCTTTTGCGTCTACTTTATGGAAGGAATATGCATTGCAAAGGAAGTTTAGGCCTAGCAAAAGCGTTATTTGGCCAGGTTGAAATGACAGTTAAAAACATCACTTTATGCTGAAAGTTTTAAAGAGCAACTGAAGTGGGTGGAACAATGAGTGCTGCTTTAAACTTAATTTACAGACCTTGGGTACCAGTTATACCACAAACTAGGGACTGATAAGTAGCATTAATGTGTCAGTCTTGGGTAGGCCAATGTTTCCATGTTTCAGGGAGCGAGCACCTTACCAGGAGTAAAGTGCACAAAGTCATAATGCCAACAAAATTAAGTATAGCAAAAACAGGGTAGTGAAGACAAAAGTCTGAGGTAATACCACCCCATGGGTGGTGAGGTCTAACAGGTGCGATTTCACATCACTTCAAAATAAACTATGGTTTTCAGGTTTCTACACTGTTTTTTTTTTAATGTTCCAGCACAAGAGTCACATTTTCTATTTAGTTGAAAATAGCTCAGATAATGTGGTCTGCTATCTTTATGTATTGGAAGAAAGGCTTGTGAGAATTCAGTTGAGAAAATAATAAAGGATGCACAGTCTACGGCCTTTTTATATGCTTGGAACATTTTTATATTACCACCTAAGTCAGTACAACAGTAGGGAAAGTGATGTATTGCAGAAGGCAACATTTAATATTCCCACTCCAGTAAGTGCAACTTTAGGAAAAGTGTTGGATTTTGGAGGGGAACAATGTAATATTCTGACTACAGTCAGTGCAACAGTAGGGAAAATGTTGGATTGCAGAGGGGTACAATTTACTATTCCCACTCCAGTCAGTGCAACAGTAGAAAAAGTATTAGATTGCAGAGGGCTAAAATTTACTATTCCCACTCAAGTCAGTGCTACTGTAGGGAAAGTGTTGGACTGTGGAGAGGTAAAATGTACTACTCACACTCCAGTCAGTGCAACAGTAGGGAAAGTATTGGATTTGTGTGGGGGGAGGATTTACTATTCCCACTCAAGTCAGTGCAACAGTAGGGAAAGTGTTGAATTTTAGAGGGGAACATTTAATATTCCCACTCCCGTCAGTGCAACTTTAGGGAAAATGTTGGATTGCAGAGGGGAACATTTTTATATTCCCACTCAAGTCAGTGCAACAGTAGATAAAGTGTTGTGTTGCAGAGGGGAAACTTACTTTTTCCACTGCAGTCAGTGCAACTGTAGGGAAAGTATTGGATTGTGGAGTGGAATATGTTTATATTCTGACTCCAGTCAGTGCAACATTAGGGAAAGTGTTGGATTGCACAGGGGTAAAATGTATTATTCCTACTCAAGTCAGTGCAGCAGTATGGAAATTATTGGATTGCAGAGGGGTAAAATGCACTACTCCCACTCCAATTAGTGCAACATTAAAAATAAGTAAAATATTGTAAACATAACTAAAGTAATTGAAAAACAGTAAATAAATTAAAAAATATGTTGAATTCAAAATAGAAATACATTTAATGTTAAAAACATGAACTTAATTTACTTCCTAAAATATTCCCCTACAAAACCCACAGCCCACATCTAATTTAAAAGAAATTTACTTGCACATTTAGCATAATTATTTATCAATTAAACAAACATTAAAATTAATTAACTTCCTGCCCTGTACCCGTAAACTCTCCACAGCCCTAACCTAAAATTAAACTAAAAAAAATATTAATAGAGCAATGAAATTATTTAATATACAATTAAATCATTATTAGTATTTCCAATGAAGTTAACAAGTAAAATAAAATAGTTTACTCCCCACCCTTTACCCCTCTAAAACCCACAACCCAAACCTTAAAAACAGTTAATTAAACAATTAACATAATTAATGATCAATTAATTAATTAATACTAATGTAGGTCCCACCCTTCACCCCTATTACCGCACAGCCCACACCTAAAAAAAATAATTACACAATTAACATATTTAATTATCAATTAATGAATCAATATTAATCAACAACTAATTATGAATTAATTAAAAATAAATTACTTCCCACCTTTTACCCCATGAATGCCACAATCCTCAAAAAACATTTACATTGAAAAACATAATTAACAAAAATAAATATCAATTGAATACATTATATTAATTAAGACATAATCATTAATTAAATTATAATGAATTATAAAAAACGCATTTAATTATATTAAATTTCATAACTACTAAAAATGGAACTAATATAGTATGAAACATAAGGAATAATTGAGCACAAAAATAATGTTATATACCTATACAATATATACTAAAAAATATAACAATAATTACAAAATGATATTTTAAACAACTATATTTTTTACAAACAATCTTAATGACTTCTATAGTTTTTTAAATCGCATTACTTACCTTTAAATCAATATTCTCGAGAAAAATATTCTTGCAGTCGATATTTCCAGTTTACGATATTTCTCACTCTATATATTGTAGTTTGATTTTTTTCCTCGATATTCTGCCTCATAACCATGGTGTGCAACCAAATATTGATGCAACCCATTTCACTCCATAATTTCCCTACCTTGAAACCCGCTTGGTAAAAATGAAATGATCAGGGCACATTCATTTACATTGGCTTGTCATTGGTGACTTCTTCAGGTATCTCCAAGACACTGGTGCTGTTGGAATGAGCAGGTCATTATAAACACAAATATTGGTGCTCCATGGACCTGGGGCTCCCTGTTATTTAATAAGAAAAAATTTACCAGGATACTTCAAAGATCAATATCTCCACTGGCTGTCAACAAAGCAATGCTTCAGAATGCCCTACTGATTTGGGAATTCTTTTGAGTCATATTTCAGGATGGGGGAGGGCAAAATAACACTTGTTAAGCATTAAATAGAGGAAAAAGAAAACCAAAGATTCAAGGCAGCCTTTCAACAGATGCACTCAGTGCCTACCAAAGAGCAGGCATCAATAATCCATTATATGCTGAGCCAGCAATTGAAACTTTTGTTGTCAGAATAAACTCGTAGTAAAACATTGGCTTTACATAATATGATTATTAAGTACACCAATGTCGTTGCATTTTGACAGACAAAATATGAAAATGTTAAGGGCCTCATTATGATGTCGGTCAGAATGCGTTCCGACCAAATGGGTGTCAGAATGGTTTCTGACCGACTCAAATTCGATGAGGCCAACCGATTATGATGTTCCAGGACACCGTTCGGTCAGACTCCCATTGACTTCAATGGGAGCCTGTGTTTCTGACCGACAACACAGGCTACCATTGCAAAATGGTGTGGTTGCGGAAAACCATGCACCCTGTGGGGTGCACTTCATGGTGCCTGTCACATCATGCATGGTTGTAAAGAGGAGACCCATGGGTACACACACGGGCCCCAACTGGGGGACTCTGGGTAAAGGGGGCCCCTAAAGTTGGTTTCCGACAGCCGTTCTGTCTTGGACAAACCGATTCGGAAAGACTGTCCGAATCCGACATTGTAATATGTCATTCAGAAACACGGTCCATAGGGCTGTATAAGTCAGCTCCGACCACCTTGGTTTCTCCGAAGGCCGGTTCGAACTGAGTTAGAAAGACTGAACGGATACCTACTATCGTAATCGCTCATACAGAAATGTTTCCGAGTCAGTCAGAAACGCGGGTTCTGACACGGATTTGGACAAAGTGAATGCTCTACTGAGCCTATCCAACCAACATCATAATCTGGCCCTAAGTGTAATAACCAGCAACGTTTATTCCAAACCTATTTGTAAAACAGACTTTTCAAAAAATATTGATTATGCTGAACTATCTGTATTTTACAAAATCCTAAACCATAAATGAGAAACACAAAGTTTTATGCGCACGTAACCTGAGATAAGTGCAATGTTTCAAGATTGTCAGTGTCTGTGACCTCTTTGACAGCTATAATCTCAGATCCAATGAGCGCTGCCACCTGCTCCTCCATTGGTTCAATTCCTCATGAATATCTGGACCTTCAACAGTTTGCATCGCCGCCTCCACATGACTTGTCAAAAACAAAATTGTCAGTCTCCTCCTTAATAAAATTCTAATTTCTCTTTTTGATTCCCTCCTGGACAGCACCTTCTTCTTGAAAAGTAACCACAGGCATTCTAGCATCTTCCTATCTTAATATTTAAAATAAACGTCATCTGAAAGACATAGCTCTGTGCTGCTCAAACCCACTACGCCAGTACAGTACCCTTCTGGTTTGCAGTTAACAGAAATACATTGAATTCAGTGGTGAGCTATAAACATAAGATATAACTGCTCAGACATGTATTTACTAATTAAAGATGTCAAAAGGCAATTTTATATTAATTCTTTATTAACATCAACTTCATATTTTTGAATTTTCCAACTATTATTAGTCATTTGTAAAATATTATTGATATTATTGATATGCAATACAAATATAAAATGATACAACAAAATTGTCATATTATTTCATAATTATTGTATAGCTACCATCATTCAATTTTAAGGATGAATCTCACAGGTTAGACCCTACACATGTTTAACAGCTATGATACCATTCCTCAGAGGTGTAAGAATGACAGCTCAAAAGAAGAAAAAAAAAGAACATTTCCAAATGTATCATAATCTAATCACAAATGATGTAAAATAATACCAACACCTAAAAGGGCCTGATTATGACTTTTGGCATTGACGGGGCGGGCAGCATGTCACCGCTGGGCCCCTGCAGTCAAGAGTTGCGCCACCCACCAGATTACAACCGAAAAGTTGTCTGGTGAGCGGCATGGCAGTCCCATTTCAGTGCCTCTTTCAAAGGCAGCGGTGCCTTTCAAAAAGGCACTGCAATGGGAATGCCACAAAAGGGGGGTACATGTTGTGCCTCCATGTGTGCATCCACATGTGGAGGAGGTAATTTTCTCTCAGCTGTGTGTTTATGGAGTAGGAATCTTCATAACACTGCCGGTGGAGAGGAAACACCATAATATGCTTAGTGGGACTGCAGTGGTACCGCCAAGCATACTGCGGCCGCCTGACCAAAGCGCCACCTCCAGGGACCGGCAGTTCCCTGGCAGTGGTCTCAGGGTGGTCCAACCATCCAACTCGTAATGGAGTGGTCATACTGCCAGTGCTGTTGTGGCAGGACCACCACTGCCCTGCCCATGCAAGTTTGGTGGTCCTTGGACCACCAAACTCACAATCAGGGCCATAGTGTCTTAATAAATGACAATTTTGGTTCATCCTATTCAAAAGTGTTTGGAAATAAATTATATCCCAGTTCATTACTGTCTGTAATGAAACTGAACACTTAGGGCCCGATTACGATGTTGTTAGGAAACTGTCACGAAATAATAGGTTCCGGAATAGTTTCCAAAAGAATCGGATTTTGTAAGTGCTTCCCAACATCATTCAGGCGGACTGGCCTTGACCTCAAATGGGGCCTGTGTTCTGAACAAGAACACAGAGTCCCATTGAAAAAAAGGGAGGTTGGCAAAAACCTTCCACACATTGGGACAGGCACCCCATGGTGCCTGCCACACTGTGCATGATTGGGAAGAGGGGTCCGTTGGGTATCCCCACGGGCTACATTTGTAAGTCTCAGTATGAAGGGGGGCCCGCAACTGGCCCCCAAATACAGATTCTGGCAGCCATTTCATCCCGGGCAAACTGAATCAGAGCAGCTGTCTGAATCGATCGTAATTGCTTGTCTGTAAACCATGTCCGCAAAGCTGTACGAATTGGCTCTAAAAAACAATACCGCAATATCGAATCCCACCTGGAACCTTTCCTAACAACATCGTAATCGCCCCTTAGAAGCAATTATTAACAGATATTTAGTTACTGCTCCATTGCAATATACACATGTACTCAAATTTGATGTACTTGGATAGTGTCACGAAACAGAAGGAAAAGTAAACTTTGTAGGATATTATTTGATTGAGCATAAATCATTCAAACACTGCAAAAAATTGGAGTATTAGTTGAAAAGCGTGAGAGTCTACCTTAAATAATAATCACAATCCTCATTAAATACTCTGAGCTTAACTCCCAAGCGGCTTGGCCCAAAAGAAGTCAGGATTGTCTTAGAGGCTATGAGTAAAGTTGTTATGCAGTACTCAATCAGTGACACAGTGAAAACATATCACAAGAAAAATAGATAATATTTTAATAATCAAAATTGCACTAAAACAACTCAAATCAAATCATTAAAAATTATTAAAGTTTGAATTAAACAATGGGGGCAAAAAGTACACAGCACCACACCTGGTTATCTGGATGTGCTAGAATGGACCAAAGTGAAAAGTTAAGGCCGACCATGATAGAGTGTGGGTTGGATACTGGGACGCGGTTTGTTCCAGTAGAGAGTTTACCTTCTGACTTGTACGAGCCTTCAATTGAACAAGCAATGTGATGGATGCAAAGCAGAGTCCAATGACAGTAGATGCTGGACAGAAGGGTCCGGGTACGATCATCAATGACTGTGGGAATGCCCCAGGCAGGCAAAGTCCAGAGTCTCTGCCCAGGAAGGCCTTGATGTGGACAGGTTGCGTCTTGGCTTCGATCCAATAAAGCCCTCTATGTTCGGACTAAGAAATGTTTCTGGAAGTCAGATCTCTTTCAGCAGGTTAAACCAGCAAGTCGAATTTGACAGCCAATTTGCCATTAACTGCAGCACCAGTCGCCAGCCAACAGTCTATAAGTCCTAGCTTTTGCTATTCGAACAGGAGGAGTGCACTCTACCACCAGCAAGGGTCTAGGACATAGGGGGAACCACTTAGATGTCAGGACTCACTTCAACAGAGGCCATCACCAGGGTGTAGGACAGGTCCAGTTGAAACTGGTCAGTTTGGCAGCTTCTGGGAAAGAGGCATCTAGAAGCTTGCTGTGTCCTTGTAGCTCAAACAAGAGGTCAGCCAACTGTCCCTTTTAGTTACTTCTGGGGTCCAATGTACAAGGCAAGGAGGTCTATTCTTCCTAAAGCCTCTTCAGATAACAGGGCAGTCCTTCATCTGATACTCCTCAAGTCCAAATATTCTGAGAAAGTTTCTGGAAATACTACTTTTATGCCTAGTGCCAGTGTGTGAATGGAGAAAACTACTGGTCACTGTCGGTTCGAGTTCCTAGGGGTGGCCCTAACCACTTTTGCAGCACTTTTGTATTTTACTGTAAACCATACTGCAGTATCCTCTGTTTGCTAAAACTAACATAGCAATACTCTTCTTCTCCTGATAAAGGCTCCCTGTGTCCATCAGATGTGTAGATGTGATAATGGGCGAAGCTCCACCCTTCCACTGGGTTTGGAGCTGAGCCAACTTGGAAGACAAAGAAAGGCAGGTGTGAGCTACATCTACCAGTTACAGGATAGCTATCCTTTGAAGTTTAGTGCTCGGCACAAACCCCAGGACATCCTACTCAAGGAAGAAATACACATCTCTACACTCAAGCCTTCTGTCCACTGTCTGAGAGCAATACACTTGACACCACAGGAAAACCATTAACAGTCAGGGAACACTGGGCATTGACAGAGAGGCACATTTGGCTTAGGAAAATGACAACTTTCTAAAAGTGTCATTTACCAAATAGTGATGTAAAATCTGGCTTGACCATGAGGTTGAGTGTTAAATTACCCTTAAAATGAGACCATGACATATGTTTCCAGCAGCTCTCAAACTGAAATTCTTCCCTATAAATTGTTATAGTGTATTCCAGTGTTTATGTATGGGCCAGCCTTGCCGCATTGAAAAATGACTTTGTAGGTTTTTCACTGCCAGGACATGTAAAACTTTAAATATACTTTCTTTTTAAATGCCCTGAACCCTGCCCTATGAGAATTAAGTGCCTACGTTAGGGCCAACGTATAAGTACTATAAAAGGAAGGCTTATACCTGGCAAAAAGTTTATTTTGCCAGGTCAAAAAAGCAGTTTACAAATGCACAGATAGGCTGCTGGGACACGACTTGAGTCATGTTTTACAGTATTACGGTTTAGTGGGTTGAACAATATGTTCTGCAGCACACTAGCAGCTTTGATGTTTTTTACAGGCCCTAGGCACATGTAGTACACAACAATGAGGGTATGTAAGTATATAATTTGTGCCAATTAGGTGTATGTGAATTTACCATAATTAAAAGGGACATCACAAGCACTTTACAATCAGTTAGCAGTAGTAAACAACAATGAGGGTATTTAAGTAAATAATTTGTGCCAATCAGATGTATGTCAATTTACCATAATTAAAAGGGACATCACAGGCACTTTACAATCAGTTAGCAGGATCAGTGTGCGGGGAGTCAAATGCCAACAAAAATGGATTCAGTTAAAGAAACCAATAATCTGGGGTAATATCATTGAAAAGATGCTAATTTCCAACAAATATATATCAGAAACAGAACGGAAAAATAGGGTCAAAGGGATATTTTAATGATCAGCCACAGTTCCTATCCCCAATATACACAATAACACTAACCAACTGAACTGGGGGACTACTAGATATAAAGTCACCAAGTGCCTTACGCTGCTACAAACAGAATGTGATGTGTGATGTGAGATGGGACTTATATAGCGCGCTACCACTCCAAGGAGTATCTTGGCGCTTGGATTCCAGAAAGACCGCGGGTAGTAGATGAAGGAGAACTACCTGTCTATAGGCACATCATAGAAATCCCATGCATTCAAAGTTTGGCAAGGAATAAATCCATGTTTTTAAAAGCTTTCTGAACTTTGGTTCAGTAGTGGATTGACGCAGGAGGGAGGGAAGTTTGTTCCATGCTTTCGCGCCAATGAATGCAATGGATTTTCCTCCTCTGGTTGACATTTTGAACCTGGGGACATGGAGTAAGTTAGCTGTGGAGGACCTGAGTGATCTAGACGGATGGTATTGTTTGAAGTATTTGCGCAAGTACAGTGGGCCATGATGGTGAAAGGCTCGGTAAGTAATGGTAAGAACTTTAAAAAGTATGCGCTTATGTATTGGGAGCCAGTGTAATGCATCCAAAGCTGCAGAAGCTGAAGATTTCCTAGACAGTCTGAGGACCAGTCTGGCAGCTGCATGCTGGACCGTTTGGAGTTTATGCAGGGCTGATGGAGTTTATGCAGGGCTGATTTATTAAGTCCTGCAGACAGGCTGTTACAATAGTCCAGCCTAGATGTTATAAGGGCAACAGCTACTGTACGTCTGGCACTCAGAGGAAGAAGATCGAAGAATTTTCTAAGGCTCCTGATAATGCCGAAGCATGTCCCTGCTACTTCCTTGGCTTGTTGTTTGAAAGTCAGAGTATTATCAAACTTTATGCCTAGTTTTCGGGCAGCATTGATAGTATTAAGGGGAGCTTCTGCATGTTCAGGCCACCAGTCTTGTGGCGAGAAAGAATTATTGGGTCCAAAAGGAATAATTTCAGTTTTTGACGAGGTACACTTCAGATGGTTGTGTGACATCCATTTGAAAGTTGCTGACAGACATTCTTTCAATATTTGTTCTGCGTTAGATTGATTTTTGTCAAGGTCAGAACAAGCTGAGTGTCGTCAGCATAGGCGACAGTACTGATGTTATAGGAAGAAATTAAATTTAATAGGGGACCCATATAAAGGTTGAACAGGGTGGGGCTTAGACTGGAGCCCTGCGGGACCCCTGTATTGATAGTTTTTTCTTCTGAAGAGAAGTCGCCCTGCTTTATAATCTGGCGCCTATGTGCTAGATAGTTTTTAAACCATTCGAACACGGTTCCTGCTATGCCTGCATTAGTAAGGCGATGTAAAAGGATAGCATGGGATACCGTGTCGAATGCTGCAGAGAGATTATTAGGATCAGGACAGCACGTTTGCCCTGATCCAATGCAGCACGGATGGTTTCAGTGGATGACAGGAGTGCAGATTCAGTGGAATGATAGGTCCTGAAACCTGCTTGGCAGAGATGTAAAATGTCATTTTCTTCTAAAAATGCCATTAGTTGTTTATTGGCAAAAGATTCTGCAATCTTGCAAATGGCAGGAAGAAGAGAGATGAGACGTAGGTTAAAGAGGATAGTGGGGTCTTGTAGCACCTTTTTCTGTAATGGTTTCACTATCGCTACCTTCCACTGTGAAGGACTCTCCCCCGATTGGAGGGACAAGTTGATGATGGCGTTGATATAAGGGTTGACCTCCTGTATTATGGATTTAAGAAGTGTAGGGGGGCAGGGATCGAGCGGGGATCCTGATTTCAGGGTAGAAATTCCCTGTGATGAATCATCAAGGGTAATATGACTGAATTTTTCCCATAAGGGTTGATGGGGCATGAGAACAGATTCACTCGCAGATTCTACTGTTATGAATTGGGGGAAGTCTTTAGTAAGCGTTTCTATTTTTTGGTAAGAGGCAATGTCGTTACATAAAATCTGAGACGGGGGAATCTCTTGGGTTGCAATTTTAGGCTTGGTGAAGCTATTGACGATTTTGAAAATTTCTTTTTGTTTGTTATTTGCTGCTTCAATACGAGAAGTGAAATAATTAGTCTTTGCAACTTTGATGGAAGAGTGATATGATCTCCTAGCTTTCTTATATATCACTTTAGCGTCATTGTCATAGTTCCGTCGCCATTTGCGCTCTAAAAGTTTAATTTCCGCCAGTTGTTCTTTTAGGGTGTCTAAAAACCAGGGAGCGGAAGTTTTTAGAAAAGAAAAGCGGAAGAATAAGAAAAGCAAAGAAAAAAAGATTGTTATAGAAACTGGAAATCATTGAGCAAAGCTTGGATTCCCATCAATTATCAGTGTGATCAGTGTTATCATCTGGTTATCCACCCGTATGAGTGATATGTCTCTTGATCATAGAGACAAACTTCCAGAAAGGAATCAGAATAGGAACACCAAAGAGAAGTGGGAGAGACTATGCATTATTTGGGTCCATGACCACTTGGAAATCAAGAGAAGTGCGACAAAACAAAAGTGAGTGATGTTTAAAATAGAGTCATGAGGAGAAAATACAGAATTTATGGAGGATATGACCTCACCCTCTAATCTAAAAACAGAACAGTGCAAGAAGCAGTACAAACAAATAACTGCTAAATTATCAAGGCAAACATGTTTCAGTCAATAGGGTAAGAGAGCCCTAGGTTTTCGTCAGGACCTCTGTTCTTAAAAATTGCTATAGCATGAATCTCTCTCCAAATCAAGTGAAAAAGAAAACAAATAAAAAAAGATAACACAAAAAGGTTGGAATCAATACAACCTACTTCAACATATCCACCGCTTCAAGGGATGCAGATGACATCTGTAAAAACATTTAAAACACATTCCTAGTTAGTTCACTCTTACCAAGAAACTCTGTGATCTAACAAGCATTTGTGCTGCAAAATCGCAAGTAGCGTGGTATGCATTATCGCAATGAATAGTGCAAACAATAATGTCTCACCCGTCTTGACCGGGGACTGGACCTCACCTCACCTGGACCTAGCTCAGGATAACGAGGCCCCGCTCTAGAAGAGGAAACAAACAGGAGGGAAAGGTTTTTTTTATACTAAATCACGATTAGTTTATACCCCTACACCTTAAAACCCACACCTATATCGTAATTCTCTCCTGGCTGAAATTAATGGAATATTCAAAAAGTATTGTATAGAGTCCTCCTCACAGCATCTTTGCTCACTCAACTGAGTTGCACGTTATTGGTTCAAAAACACGTAAAAATCCATCACTCAAGAGACTGTCTATGGATGCCCTATCAGTCTCGTGAGTTTCCTTATTATATTTGGTGATTTATATACAAAGTGACAAGAGTGGTCAACATATCAGAGGCATCAATCTTTCTCCTTATATTAAAATCCACTCCGTCTTTAAAAAGTAATTCTGCTTCTCTCTATTAACTAAGTTCAGGCCATGACTATATAGCGGGCCAAAAGAAACAGGGACACCGCTATAATACCAAGAAAATAGTCACCCAAACTACCAATCTACCCACACTCTGGGTAAACCCTCAAAATATGTGAAACCGCTGCAGAGCCTACCTGTCCGTCGTTGCCTCCGGCGTCTACTGAGTCAAGGGTGGTCTAGCTATCATACACCGAGCCAAGCTAGCCATTAAAACTGAACCTCTTGACTACGACTTTGTGGAAGCTCTCGCCTTCACTATTACTCTTTCTCCTACACAAACTTTCAAGGGAACTCTGCTGTATCGACCACCTATCTCATGCACACGCTTTTTGAAATCCCTCAATCACCTACTGGAACCAGTAGCTGCCAACCCAGACTACACAATACTGGGAGATTTTAACTTCCACTTAGAAAACCTTGCAGATAAAGATTCGCAAACCCTGATCTCTGACTTCTCAGCCGCTGGTTTAGAACAGCAGGTCACTTTAGCCACTCATCAAGCAGGACATACCCTGGACGGTTTATTTACTAATAATTCCCATATTACGCACCTCACAGTGTTTCCGCTTATATGGACGGATCACTCAGCCGTCAAATTTACAATTTTAGTTAGGAACCATAGGAACTCTTCTACTAACACACGCCCTCAGATCAAATGTCGTAACTGGAAAAAGATTGACTCCATTGCTTTACACAGTATTCTGGAATCTACGATACCAGAAGATACATCAGATCCACATGAAGCATCCAATAATTACGAGCATTGGCTACATAAGGCATTTGACCACTCTGGATATTCCTCTCATCTCACCAAAACCAATCTTTGAGGTCTTCTCTCCATTATCCCAATCGTCCATGGTAGAGCTTATGAACACTGTTAAATCAGGATCACCACTGGACCCATGTCCTCCACTTATCCTTAAATCAGTATCCAACTTAATAGCCCCGGTACTTACCAACATCTGTAACACCATGTTTCAGACAGGCGACTATCCCCTAATCTGGAAAAAGGCAATTGTAAAACCTCTTTTAAAAAAACCTACCGTAAACCCTCTAGAGCCCAAAAGCTATCGCCCTTTTGCCTCACTCCCTTATCCTTCAAAAATAATTGAAAAGACAATGAACCAACAGCTGTCGAATTATATTGACCAGAATAATCTACTTGACGGCACCCAGTTTGGGTTCAGGAAGGGCCATGGGACAGAGACTGCTTTGATAAAGGCAGCAGAGGAGGTCAGGATAATCATGGACCAGGGTGGGGCAGCGATCCTAATACTTTTGGATCTATCTGCAGCCTTCGACACGGTCGATCACACCATCTTGATCGACCGTGTCGCTGCCATTGGCATTCAGGGTAAAGCCAGAGCAACCCTAGCATCCTTCCTGGCCGAGAGAGTGCAGTCCGTGAAGATGGGGTGCTACTGCTTTCCTGACTTTACCTTGCCTTGTGGAGTTCCTCAGGGCTCATCGCTAAGTCCGACACTTTTTAACATCTACGTGTCGGACTTAGCGAGGGTGATTAAGTCATTTGGTATAGGTTTAACATCATATGCCGATGACACCCAACTGGTCCTGGCGATCCACAAAAATGGAGAAGCAGTGGCAGCGAACTTTCAGGAGGGCATGAAAGCCATCAGTATCTGGATGAATCAAAATTGTTTAAAGCTAAATTCTGACAAGACGGAGGTGATGTTATTTGGTGAACTGACCCCGCCTTGGTCTCCAGTCTGGTGGCCTTCGGAGCTGGGAACTCCCCCACCACCAGTATCTAAAGTGAGAAATTTGGGCGTGCTCTTCGACAACAAGCTAGCCCTTGTCAGCCATGCCAACGCAGTTGTCTCATCCTCCTTCTTTACCCTTATAATGGTAAAGAAACTGCTTCCATTTCTTCCCCCAAATGCAGGCAAGACCCTAATGTCCACCCTAGTATTATCTAAGGTGGACTACTGCAATGGCCTATTGCTCAATGCACAGGAGCAAGTTTTGAACAAATTACAGCTTGTTCAAAATGCTGCCGCAAGGATTCTGACTGGCACACCTAAATACTCATCCATTTCCCCCATCATTCGCGAGCTTCATTGGTTACCGATTAGAAGCCGGACAAAGTTTAAGGCCATGTGTATTATTTACAAGGCTTTGAACAATAATGGACCAGAATTCCTCAAAAAAGCAATTAAGGTGTACAAGCCTAGTCGAACATTACGTTCATCTTCAGCCCAACAGCTCCAAATTCCACGTACTAAAAAGGCAACATGGGGAGACAAACGTTTTGTGGTGGCTGCCTCAAAACAATGGAATCAGCTCCCTTCCTACATTAAACTTAGCCCTTCACTATTAACATTTCGAAAACATCTCAAGACCTGGCTTTTTAATCCGTAAGCTATCAATGGAAATCCTCTGCAATCTGTGAACTCTAGCGCCGAGACACCGGAAGGTATTTGTGCGCTTTAGAAATTTTATAAATAAATAAAATAAATAAGGGGTAGGTAACGACAGGGCAAGGCGGCGTGATTTTATCCTCAAGCCATTTACTCGCACCAGGTGTTTCATATTCGTAATGTTGCCACCTGATTGGGTCCAACAGTGTAAAGCGCTCAAACACTTTTTTGAAATTTGCATGACATCCGATGGGACATAGCTTTATATGCACAACATTATTTATACGGCCGCCCGTGTATTTGGGGATGAACAGTATTGCAACGAAGGACAAGAATCGACGTGCCAACTCTGCCTCCACTAACTCTACCATTTCTATTTCATGCCCTTTTGTGCAAACTCACACGGGAATGCGGACACTGTCTTATTTAGTAAGACATTAAAAAGTAAAGGCTCTTACTTGTTTCTCTGGTGTTAGTGTTGTAGATGGCTTCCTCCATTGCCATATCTCGCGAGCTCAACAGTAAAGACTACAAAATGATGTCACTAAGGTGACACTTGTAGTTCGAAAAGTAACATTATTGCCTTAAAGTTGAAACAGCGCATTACTCGCTTATTATAATACGACATCCCGCACATTGATCTTAATCGTATAAGTGTAAGTATACTCAGGCCGCTTTATGAAAAAGGAGAGAAGCTTTGCTCAGACAGAGAACCTGCTGCTACTCAGTGAAACAACCTTTTGCTACTGAATGAAAAACCGGACAAAAATGTTGGTGTTTCTAAAGGAGTGATCTTCATAATATTAATGCGTGTTACATAGGGGCTGCCATACAGCCCGAAATATCAATGATGACATTTAGGAAGAATGACATAATGTCACTAAGTGTCCTATACGTGACCTACTGCATAGCCAATACATATAGATACTAGTGGCCCTATGCCTCCAAAAGCTGTTCATAGTTGAGTTATGCATGAAAAAGGCCAAGGAGTGAAGGACACTAATGGTTTGTAAATTTATCAATTGTACATACAATCTATCTCTCCCAGCATCATCAAGGATCTTTAGTAACCTGTAAACGGGTATGTATTTCCACATTGTATTTTTTCAAGTATTGTCCAATGGAACTCCGTGGTTCTTTTCAACAAAATGTCTTGTGAGCTTTGTCAGAGTTTTTTTGCACCTGAATGACCTTTTGTGTTCCAGCATGCGTGATTTGACCTTGCGGGTTGTCATCCCGACATACTGGATCTGACAAGGGCAGGTCAGCAAATAAATAAGGTTCTGGCTGTTACAATTTGTGAAAGTGGATTGGACCCACAGACAATCAGTCCCGATATCAATAGATGTGGAATGTTTAGTCTGGGGACAGACAGAACTGACCCCACAGGGATGGTGTCCCACAACCGCCGGTAGGTCCCACAGTGTCCCCACCGGTCTCCTAGGTGTTAATTTTGGGCGTGTGTGCACCAAACGATCCCGTATGTTTCCTGATTTTTTAAATGCGAACCGTGGTGGAGACATTTTCTCATTGTAACAATTCAAAATCCGGCAATGTCTCTGGATAACCCTCTGTATGCCGTTGGCCTGTGTACAAAAAGTGCTCACACATGTCAAGCGATCAAGGGCTAATTTACTAACCGTAGGTTCCAAAAGAGCTACACAATGGTTGTTCCAAGCTCGTTTTAGTGAGCGTTTACCAGTTTACGCGGATAATGTCGAAATATCAATTGCTCTGTCAAGCCCTCAGCATGGATTCTAAACGAACTGTCTGTTGAGCAATTTCTTCGCACTCAAAGAAATTGCCCAAAGGGCAAGTTATCCCTTAACGCTTTAGGATGTTGACTCTCATATTGCAGTAAAGAGTTACGTGCCATCGGCTTTCAATACAGTTCCGTCTCTAGGTCAGAAGGTGTCGCAAAAATGGATAAATCTGAGAAGGCCAATCTCTCATTACATAGATGACGTCTTGGGAGTGTGGCGAGGAGATCACAACTCTATACTTCGTTTCCACCAGTGGTTGAACACCAGGAGCCAATTTTTGAAATTTACGGTGGAGATTGACAAGGAGAGATTGGCCTTCTTAGATTTATCAATTTTTGCGACACCTTCTGGCACGTAACTCTTTACTGCAATATGACTTATTTATTTATTTATAAAGTTTTATATAGCGCGAACAGGATCCCGAAGGATATCAGAGCGCTTTATAAAAAGGATGGAAGGAGGCATGTCTGTTCATTCCAAAAAAAGAAACTGTACCAACAAGCTTTCCAAATAGGACTTGTATCACTGAACAAAGTGACAGGAAAACTGATTACGATCAAAACCACATTGTGAACAGGATCTCAATGAAATTGGCACACGAAGCAGCTTCATGATCTCTTTCTGCACCTGTGCAGTCTGCAGCACATGCACTAACTTGGTAACTTTGTATTAGTGCACAAGCTTCAGAATGCAGTTTGGAAACTCGGAGTAGCCACAACAGCAGCTCATGGTGTATTTGAAAGCTGCAAATTTACCAAGTGATGCAGTCGGAACAATTTCAACAATATCACAATAATACACACGGTACAAGATACTGCATCAATTCCCTAAATAACCATCATAGCCACACGGGAATGCTCTTTCCAACTAAAAACACTTCACCCTACTAGTTTGCCTGGGTAGATATTAGTGCACAGAACACGGCCCTCGTATCTTAAAACAGACCTACAATTAATCTATGTAAGGTAAAGAGTCGAGGTGGTAGGTCTGATGCTAAGACTCATCTTAAGCAACGAAACATCATCTCGAAGCATGAAAGTAATTCTTAACAACAGTGATAAGAATGAAGGATATGTACAACCCCATATGCTGTCAAATGTTTAGTAAAGGTGGGGCCCATCTTATGGCGGCACTATGTCATGACCACTCTATGGTTCTGCTCAGCATAGCTACTTAAAAGACCAATAATCGAGCCTCTTCTCAAAAAGACCTGAGATTTGAAGCACAGAGTGTAGAGCCAGGAACAGAGTGACAAAATATAAGATGGAGGACCTCGAAAAGGAGTGACAAGAAGGAAAGGCAGGAGAAAAGAAGTGAGGACAAAAGCACAGGAGGGAAGGAGAGTCAGACAGATCAATAAGGAAAACCTTAACAGAAAGATCCATAAACCCTGCTCGCACAGAATGTTGCTACATCACTTTGCATCAGAGAAGACTTCACTCCTTTGTTGCCGTTTAAAGACAGAGTGAACTGGGGAGAAGTACCCCCTTTCCATTCCTCCAAGCCTTCCTATTAAGTGTAGCAAGACAAACAGTGACATGTAAGGGTGCGTGTATGAGTGCTTGAGGGAGATACACAAGTACTGCAAACAGTAAAACAACAAACATAATGAAAAATGTTGATATAGCCAACACAAGTGTCCTATCATGAGCCTAATCAATGTACAGGCTTATTACACACTGCAGCATGCACGTTTACTACCAAACTCACTGCCAGTGACCTACACCAGGTCTAAACTCTGCAACGAGGCGTTAGGAGTTTTCTGGCGTGCGGTACATAAAATAATGCATAAACCGTGATGGCAAAACCTCGAAGACAAATTTTCTGAATGTAATATTTTAACTTTGCATTTGGACAAATGCCAGGCAATGCAAAGTATCAACTTTCTTTTCATGGCACACTATATTCTTGAACACCACTGTCTCATTTCTGTCCCCAATGTCCATGAAGCTAGTCCTACTTCTCTTTCCCGGTGACTTTGGGTAGTCTTTCTCCTATGTCTTCAGATCACTTGCTATCACATATCCACTAACTGCCCTCCTTCATGAAGTCAAAGTCTAAAAAGCCAGGGGCTACACTCCCCTACCCAGGTCAAGGTTACAAGCTGTTGGTGAGATTCTCTCATGAACAAGTTACACTGCTGTGCCCCAAACACCACACCCTCTACTTCCAGTGCCAAATGATTTGGGCTAGAGAGAACAGTTCCCTTTTTGCTGCTCCTGTGCTTTGTCACAAAACCTTTGTCAAATTACTTAATCACAACAGTAGCTAAAGCTGCATGACCTACTATGGGCACTCTACCCCAGGTGCCATAAAATATGAAGAATGCATACAATATCATAGGAAGACCTGGAATAGCCTGTGTCATTGTCAATGTAATTTAGAAGGCATACTGTGCACTCCACAAAGCTGTCACCGCTGAATGTTTTACTGCCATGTTGGATTTCAGAGACATGCTTACTGTAAAGGGGATTTCATACATCTTCCTACTGTCTCCATAGCACTGCTTCCACAGCGTTCTTTCCAGAGAGTTGTCCTTAAGCCATTGTCTCCATCACATTGTCCTTAAGTTGAGGACTATACACAGAGCTACATGACCTCAGCAGGCACCTTGTCTTTGCCATATCTTGCCTGCCATCTTCAATGGTCTACTCCTGTCCAGCAGCCTGAGATGACGCCACTTGCCTTTAGATTGGAGGATGGGTAGCCTAAAACTACTCTATGGTCGCTGGGCCATCTTACTTCTCACAATAGGCCTTATCCTGTCTCAGAAATGCCTCCTAACTGCCACCAGAGTCTTACTGCAAAGAACCAGGCCCTTAACAACTCATCACTAAGATGTTGTTGCTGGAGGGCAGGGTCTTCCATCAAGACTCTGGAGCCTCTCAAGTAGGCAGAAATGTCTTTATTTCATGTTAGGCCGTTGGGCTACAGCAACAGCAGGTAGGCCATGTCAGGGCTCCATCCAACTCTATCCAATATTTTCCACTCCACATCATGCTCCTACATCTCAATTTACACTATTTACTCTTAATATTCCAGACACTAACTCCGATACACAGGTAATGGGGTCACGCAGGATACTACATGCTCCTTAGGTGTTAGGCGAACATCTTATTGCCAGGTCCCTGTTTTTACTACAGGGAGGTCTCACAGAAGGGAGTGGCCTCACCATGTGGAAGCAAATTTTCACAAATAATAATTCAGCACTATACTTAATAATAGAGAGCCCATATGCAGTATCTACAGTGTGTCTACAATAACAAAATGTTAGGGTTTGACACAAGAATGTCTATTATGTTTCGTGTTATAAAGGTGCAGCCTGACACTATTTTGTTTTCTCCCTCTCTGCTCTACATCGAGGAGCCTCAGGTAAAACCTTCACGATTGAATTAATTGTAAAAAATCAGTTCGTTTTATGATCTTGTTAGCATTGTGACAATTTTAAAATGCATAACTTCTGTTCATGTTGTTCCTTAAGAAGACAGATTTACAACTGTATACAATTAAGGCCACTTCTTTAGGCCCAAAAGAGGTGCTGTTTATATTCTTTCTTTGCTGTGGGAGAGCATAATGCAGGATTATTCAATAGTTTTAGAGTAAAAGTCATTATATCATATGATGTGTTTCTGGTTTACTATATGTAACATTAAAGGGGAGAGGATGTGGCCTACCAGCTAGGGTGGTCTACCTCAAGTCTCGGCAACAACGTTCACCATCTTGTGATTCTGGGCAAATCACTTAGGGGCATATTAGCAAGAAGCTTGGTAAAATTATCGCTGTCTTAGCAGCAGGAAACTGCCGCTGAAACTGCGATAATGGGCTTGCCAATATGCTTTATAGAATTCCAATAGAAGCCCAGGGTAGATGTCCTGCACATCTAACCTGGGCTTGTATTGAAATTCTATAATGCATATTAGCAAGCTCATTATCGCTGTTTTAGCTGCAGTTTCCTGCCGCTAAAACGGTGATAGGTTCTTGCAAATATGCCCCTTAATCTCTCCGTACCTAACAAAAATGAGTGTGTACTTGTGTAAAGCAACTGGTGGTCATGTAAACTAAGCTCTGATACCTTGGGGTCAAGTCTGCGCTACATTGAACTCTGGGGAAAAAGAAAAAAGAAAACCACAGTGGCTGTTAAGTTTCTCTATCTAAAAGTGTATGAAAACTCACCATAAATTGCTCTATAAATCTATGGAAAAATATCACTGGTTTTGGCCAGATAGTGAGCTCTCTTCAAGAATGCCCTAATCTGAACTGAGTTCAAATTAATAATATTTTCAGAGGACTTGCACAAAAAGACATTCTGCTGTTATTAAGTAATTACTTTTTCCTTTGGGCAGTAGCACGAGAGCTAATGCAAAGTAGGCACAAGCACCATTAGGAAGGGTAGCTCTGAATTCCTAAAATTATATTTCATATATATTCAAAACAATCTGACTCCACCATTACAATTGATTTTAATCAAGTATAAAAATAAATCTTAGAATGGAGTCTATAGTTGGTATAAATTGAAGTATTTAGATTAAAGAGTATAATCTATGCTTTGCCTTGTCTCATGTACCAGTTAAAGGTTGATCAACCACCAAGTCGTTTTTTTGCCTAGACAATGGGACAAAATGCTATTTGCAATGTCAGAAATGTTCGGCTCATGAATATTATGCACCCTAGCTTCTGTGTAGCAAGATGCGTATGAGGCGACTTACTTTAATTTTAAAATTATGTTTAGCTACCTTCATAGAGTTGATTTTGAAAGGGTTCAAGCTGCTGCTACACGGGGTAGGCCCGAAGTCGTATTTTAAGAGCCTCTGTAATCGATGGCACAATATGTACTGTAGTCTACATCTGGCATATAACTTTCCATGCCAGCGGTGCATTTCTGCATGTATACTATGGCCTTAATTGTGCAGAAATAGGTTTTAACCAATTTTAACATGTTTAAAAGGGGAGCAGAGGCACCTTACTCCTGTTTAGAAAGGGTAAGGTGCACCGAGGTCTAATGCCAATAAAACAGAAAGGGTAAACATTGTTGCAAACCAAGCAAAGAGTTGTTTATTTCCTACATGAAGCTTTCCGCAATCTTCTGAATACGTTACAATTCTGAATGATAGTGCATGAATTGTTCAACTATATGTCACCAGAACATTCTTCATTGACAGCAACATTGTTTTTTTCCCACCACATTTGCTTCAAAAAGCTATTTGAGAGCTCCTCGATAAAAGGGAATAGAAATGTAATGGAATCTTTCCCTTCTTTACCCATTGGACTAGTTCCATTAAAGAGAGCGAACATAAATATTTTAGCCAAGTAAGTTAATTAATTTCTAACGTAAGCTAAGAAAAAACATCATTTCAGTCCAAATTGATTTTATGCTCTTAATGTGGAGAAGTGTGGCTCAATGGTTAGAGTGGCAGACCTTGATGCAGAGCTCTGGCCCGGGACCAGGGTTCGATTCCCACCTCGGTGGGTCTCGGGCTCAAAAATTCCTCGGACCTGATATTCTCACCTCAGTGCCTATTCCAATCATGGGTCCCACGCTGCAACTCTGGGCAATAGCTTGCTTAATCTCCACAATGGCCCCAACAGCACTAGGATGCCTGGCTTCACCCTGGGGGTGCCCAGAAGTGGACACTTCACAGGGAAAGCCAGGAAGGGTTCCACAGTGGTATGAGTAATAGCGCCACGAAACCGCTTGGTAGCAGTGCACTTTACATTTACATTTACATCTTAACTTCTTTGTGTTTAATGTTCAAAGTAAGGAGCAGTGCTTCAGAAAACAGGTAATTCTATAGCCAGGTGTACAACTACATTGCAAAAGTTCAAACCATAGAATGGATATTTAGAAATGCAAAGACCAGGTATATTATTGTATCTTATATAAGTTGAATATATTTTTTTTCTTTTTTGTTGTTGTTCAAAATAGTCTATTATTCCTTAGCATAGCTCTGATTTGAATACTTCGTCCCTAAGGGCCATGTCAAGAAATCTCCAATTGTGTTTGAATCCACCTGCCCAAGCAATGCATATCTTTCCTAAAAAAGGAGAGTGGTCAGACAAAGTGCGGTCCAGCTGAGGAAACTGGGCAATAAAGGGCAGTGATCAAGACGATTACAAATGTCCTGATATGCTGAGTAGTGTGTGTATGCTGTTTGCAGAAGGTACATGTGATGCTATGCGTCTTCCAGGCTATATTCCTGTTGAAGGTCCGAAAGTGTACGTCGAGCACTGTGTTTTGTGTCTGGTGAGGGTGAGGTGCTGTCTCACATAGGGTCTAATAAAATGTTCAGATCGCCTCTCAGGCATATCTTTATCATTTCCATATGGTTTATTTGGGCTGTGAGCTCTAAGAAAAAATCAGGGTCATCTATGTTGGGTGCATACACATTCACTAAAAGGATGTTGCGTCCCAGCTTGTGACCCTTTTCCATTAGATAACGTCCCTCCGGTTACTTTTCACTTCCAACGGGCTGAATGGGACTAGTTCATGTAATGATATGGATACCCCTCTGACATAGGAGCTGTAGTTAGCAAAGTACCTGTGTGGACCCCATGTCTTGGCAAAGACTGTGGGGTATCGGGAGATAAGTGGGTTTCTTGCAGGAATGCAATGGCTATTTGGTGTGTCTGCAAGTGTTTCATCACCTGTTTGCCTTTGTGAGGATTAATACGTCCCATACATTTGATACCGTGCGACTCTCCAACAACCCTCAATACGTATCTCACTGAACCCAGGAGCAATCATTTTACTATTCAGTGGCACCAATAACACTGCAAGTCATACACTCTTTCACACTCACACACTTTACTCCTGAATCAGTGACAAAGAAGGTGCGTTGCTGGTTAGCGGGGTACCTAGGTTCATATTATATACATTATATCCATTCATAGAAATTCTTTACCACAGACCCCGTCACCGCCAAATCCAACCTACACCAGGGCATGAAGGCCATCGCCGAATGGATGGAGGCAAGCGGACTCAAACTGAACACGGACAAGACGGAGGTCCTCATCTTCGGGCCCAATCCCTCAGTGTGGGATGACTCCTGGTGGCCAGCATCACTGGGAACCCCCCCAGCACCAACCAACCATGCACGCAACCTAGGGATCATCCTCGACTCCAAGATCAGCATGACCAACCAAGTCAACGCAGTCTCTCCTCCTGCTTCCACACTCTCCGCATGCTCCGCAAGATCTACAGATGGTTCCCGACGGACACACTGAAAACCGTCACCCAGGCCCTCATCAGCAGCCGACTCGACTACGGAAACGCCCTCTACGCCGGAGCCCCGTCCAAACTCATCAACAGACTCCAAAGATTCCAGAACGCCTCCACACGCCTGATTCTCAATGTCCCACGCCGTGATCACATCACCCCGCACCTGAGAGAACTGCACTGGCTCCCCGTCGACAAAAGAATCACATTCAAACTCATGATCCACGCACACAAGGCACTCCACAACACCTGCCCAGCCTACCTCAACGACAGACTCTCCTTCTACGTACCCAACAGGAAACTCCGCTCTGCCGACCTAACCCTGGCCGCCGTCCCGCACATCCACAGAACCACTTCCGGGGGCAGATCCTTCTCCCACCGCGCCGCCAAGTGCTGAAATGCCCTCCCTCTCCTCCTACGACAGACCTCAGACCTCCCGGCATTCAGAAGACTGCTCAAGACCTGGCTCTTCGACCACTAGCTGCAGCTCCCTCCCTCCCCCCAGTGCCTTGAGACCCAAGCGGGTAAGCAGTGCGCTTTACAAATTCCCTGATTGATTGATTGATTTACACATGCTAATCCGTTACCTGGATAACCCTACATCAAGATACTCCACTATTTGGTCAATATATCATCTAGTGGATGTTAGTTGATGGAGACTAAGACCAGCTTAATCATAGTAATCCTATAAAGCATTTTAATTTATCATAACATTTTAGTAAAAATAAATCACAACTCGAGTTTAAATTTTCAGTTTTGAATTGATCTATTTCAAAGAAAGTTTATTTAGACAAGCAAAAATTAAGCATTTTATTTAATACATGTTAAAAAGAAAAATTCTATTTAGAAATCATATTACCAAGTCCTGTTAGAAAATAACAGGTTTGCACGAGTCTCTATTCTCCTCAACTCTGCTTTCCAAAAAGAAAATCTCTGCATTCAATCATTTTCATTGCTCCAAAAGTTAAAGTCAAAAAATATTTCAAGGTCGCTAGCACCATAAAAGAGCTAAAAACTACAGCATGTCATGGTACAAAATGAATCCAAGTAGCGAGCTTTTTTCATCCTTTCGAACAAGCTCTTTTATACCCATTTTCTCTAACTATCTAACTTAAAATTGAAACTTTTAGGGTGCACAGTTCATTCTGATTGGTCCGTTAGAGGGGTGGCTATGATCACCTCATCTCATCCTTGCCTGAACCGGATTTGCAAAGTGCGCAGTCATTCTCAACATATTCCCATAGATGTCATCTCCGTTTATGCTTGTCATTAATTTTTTTGATACATAATCTTCCGTTCCCAGAGTCTTAGAAGCAAACATCCTTTGTCACCCTTTTGAGCTTTAGGTGAAGTTGGCCTTGACATCACTTCGCTCGGTGTACCAGTCTTTCTGCTTACTCGGCTTCTCATTCACACGCATGCATAGAGGCTCTTTCTTTTAGCCCATGCCAACACTGCAGTCAACAGCCATTTTCAATAACCAGGCTGCATAGGCCTCAATGAGAACTAGCGCGAAAATAAACACAACAGATATTACATTTAGAATTGTAGTTTTTCTGTTCATCTCCCACCATTCTAATATCCCTTATTAGTAATTACCTAGCAAAAGCATGACATATAGCCTTATTTTACTTACTAAGTGTATTTATTTTTCTTTTGCCAGATAAATACATACTTTCTACTCAAGCAAAAACATACATGCTGTTTCTGTATTATAACATTATATTAATATGATTCGTTCACAATTGTTAGTAAATTAATTTTGCAAATGGCAATTAGTTTCCCACGTGTAATATAAATGTCTAAATGCATTTCGTTGATAAATTTCCATGCATTATACCATTAGTTCAGTTATTGTCATGTGAAATCAACTTCACAGGGGGTACACAAAATTTTTATCTCTCCCCTGCCCCATAAATCCCCCCTCTTTGGTGATTTTATCACCACAAAATCATCTCACTAAATGTTCTTCAAAAACATATTTTAAGGTCTTCAGTATTAGGGTGTTTCATAATTTGTCCTCTTGAATTCTCAATCATTTCGGCCAGATGTATGAGCCCTAATACCGGTCGGTAACGGCTGAATTTGGCCGTTACCGACTGGTATTAGGGTTTTCTAATGTAGGGGGCCTATATTTTACCGATTCGGTAAATTTACTGAATCGGTAAATATACCGAATCGGTAAAATACCGAATCGGTATATTTACCGATTCGGTAAATCCAGATGTAGCTGGCACTCCAAAGAGTGCCACAGGCCCTTTAGGAGTCGGTATTTACCACCCTTCAATTTCACCCTTTTCACGTTCTATTTATTTTCTTTTTTCTATATTTTTTCTCAATTTTCTTTTTCGTCTGCTACAGATACACCCTAATATTATCATCACTACTATCATTACTATTATTGTTGCTGGTATTAGTATTTTTCCAATTAATGAACTACCTATTTCAGCAAGACAATTCTTTACAGTAGAAAAACTCTTACCAAGTTGCTCTAGGACACCATCAACCTCCAGTGGGATAATTTCTTTACGCAATTCAGTAATATTAATGTACCTTTGTATATTCTGACTAATGTCAGGAATATAAGTACAACAATGCTACACTTTCAATATTTCACAGACTCCTCCTTCGTTTGCCAATAAAATATCAAGAGCAAGTATATTTTGCACTACCATGGCCTTCATGGCAACCATTTCTGTATTTACCAAAAAATTGAAAATCCTCTAGCTGTGCTTGTTGATAAACGATCTACTATTGTTGACAATTTTCAAATTTTGTTTGTATTAAAAGATATACCCACTGCTGGTATCAGTGCACCAAAAATATCACCTACAATTTCTAGAGAAGTTTCCCTTCTCCTATGGGTTAATGGTTTACCTATTTCAAGATTTCCATTAGTATCTCAATCTACGTGAGAATTCTTAGGAAAGACCATACCTACATAGCAGGTACCATACCAATGGTCTTGCAATCTTCAATAAGCTTTGTTACCACAGAAAAAATATAATCCAGGAAATACAGGATATTTTCCCCCTTTAAATCTGCATCCCCAAATAATTCGGTAAGTGTCTTTGCAATTACTTGCTCCCACAAAATAGTTGTCATACGTTGTGTTGTCTCTTCTAATGCAAAATGTTCCTTGTTGGGGACGATCTATTCCCAATACAACATTTGTATCCCCTTTTACAACATTTTCTTCATCAAAATTCAATGTGGATGGTTTTGATGTACTTGCTGTAGCCTTTCTCATAGGCTAATCTATCTTCTGTCGTTTCTAAAAATACTTTTTCTGCCTTTTTCAATGTACGTGTCAGGTTGTTCTTGTATGCGTATTCTATTGTCATCAATTTCTAAGAAAAATTCCCCCCAAACTTTTGCAGGTTTCACTTTGTTCATTCTATTTACTACAGGAACTTTAGCAAAAATGTCATCAACATCAGAATAGTGATACTCTAATTTACCAGTTTGATAAAATAAACTAGCTATAACACTACAAGTCATTCCATACGTCAAAGGGAGGTGATGATAGGTCACACCCTCTGATACAGATTCAGGCACCTGCATGCAACCGTAGCATTCTTGTACATCCATAGTTTCTACATATTCTATCAAAAGTCTAGAAAAAACATTATTTGGAAAAAGATTAATAGATCTATCTTTGTGTAATTCAGTTTTATCTACTAATTTAACAATATTATTCGCATCATGTATTATTTCACTTTTATTGTCACCTCTATTTCTATATGAATGCTCAAAACTTGAATGGAATGGAATTAATATTGCTAAAATAATCCATATAAGCATTAATAAAACAGTATCTATTACGCACATTCTGCAACATCTACGTATTATTTCACATTTTCATGAATTTCTTGCAGGCATTTTTTTTAAAGGAAACTTTATATAATGTCTCTTTAGCACTTACAATGTCTCTTTGTCACTTTCCCCCACACAAATATGTGTCCTTTAAAACCCTGTAAATTCAATTATGTCTTTTCCTTTTATTCCATTTGACCTTTACTTTTCATTTGCCACGTTTACTTTCTTAATTTTGTAACCAAAAATTATTTTCTGTGTCCTTGTTTTTCTCACTCACCAAAGTCACCTTGATCTTCTTGATTACTTTCAACTTCCGGTATGTCAGGTAAAGAAATATATACTTACTCAGGTGACTTATACTTTTGATTCGGTCTCCGTATTCACGCAATGTCTTTGCAACATTTCTTTATTCTTTTCCTTTTGACCTTCTTTGCTAGAAATCTTATTTACTTGATCTTGTGGTACTCCATTTATATTTATCAATTTGAATTTTAGTCCTTTAATTTCTGCAGGCCAATTATCTCCCTTTTTGGGCTTTTTAATCACTGGTTCAATTGTTTCACGTTCTACTTTCCAAGTCCTTTTTCTGGAACTCTTTCTCAAAGTACTTTCTCCATCATTTTCATCAGACTCAGTTTCAGATTTATCTTCACTTCCACGAATTTTGAACTTTATTGTTTCATATTCAGCTTCTGAGTATTGTCCTTTTTCAGTCAACTCAGTTCTTTTGCAAGGAATCTCTTTATAACTGATACTTGGAATCTCATCCTCATCGTGAGTTACTTCCTTTTCTCCAGTTTCAAGATCAATATTCCTTTTCTCAGAACTTCTGTTTGACTTTTAGAATCTCCTCTTTTACTAGTTTTATTCTGTTCTTTTTCAGTGTCCAAACTGGTTTCTCCTTTTTCCAGATGTGGACTTATAGGTCGATCTTCAAGATCTGGAATTTCAATATTTTCAGTCTCTGCTTCTAATGCTGAACTTGTATCAGATATTTCCAGATGTTGCCTCACAGTTCGATCTTTCTTATCTGGACCTTTGTCAACTGTTTCCTCCACATCAGAGTCTGAACTAGTCTCTTCGTCTTGCAATTGTTGATTCTCAGGTTCTGGTACTCGGATTGTATGGCTGGCAGCACATTTCACTGCTGTTATACTGACCAGAATCACCTGTCTCAGTCTATCCCATCAAGGGACCAGACAATTTCTCCTTCTGTGTATTTTTATTCAGACCCAGTCTCCAGGACTTAGATCATGTGTTGGATGCTTTTCTTTTGTACGTGCATCAGTTCCAACCTGGTGAAACACAGAATTGATTGTATCAGATAGGTCTTTGCAGTAATCCAGTATGATATCATCATTTATATTTTGCAGTTTGTTGACAGGTACAAATGCGTGTCTCATTACTAGTCCCATCGGAATCTCACATGGACTTAAACCAGTCTTTTTGTCTGGAATGCTTCTTGGAGTCATTAGAACAAGTGGCAAAGCATCGAGCCATTACAGTCCAGTTGCCAAACACATTTTCCAAGTCTGTTTTATTTGTTCCATTAACCTGCTCAACTACCCCAGAAGCCTCTGGTCTGTAGGCGCAATGTAATTTCTGTTGAATATCCAGTACTTCACAAATCAATTTATCAATTCATTCTGAAAATGGCTCCCTCTGTCTGATTCATTTGTTACTGGAAATCCATATCTCAGAATAATTTCTCTAATTGAAATCTTTGCAGCAGTCACCCCATCATTTCTCCTTGTAGGGAAGGCCTCTGGTCTGTAGGCGCAATGTAATTTCTGTTGAATATCCAGTGCTTCTCAAATCAATTGTATCAATTCATTCTGAAAATGGTTCCCTCTGTCTGATTCAATTGTTACTGGAAATTCAAATCTCTGAGTAATTTCTCTCATTAAAAGCTTTGCAACAGTCACTCCATCATTTTTCCTTGTAGGGACGGCCTCAACCCATCTTGAAAATAAGCAAATGATCACCAGGACATACCTCAGCTTGTTGCAAGGAGGCATCTTTATAAAATCCAATTGCATTCATGTGAAAGGACCACCCTCCCGTCCTATGGTTCCCAAACTCACAACAATGTTGGCACAAACTCTCAGCTATTATTCTGAACGTATGATTGTACCAAGTTTGTTTAAACATTTTCAACATTGCATCTCTCCCTACGTGTGCTTGACCATGGAACTTTTGGGCAATATTCAAGATCATACTGTCAGGCATTACTGGTCTTTCATCTTTGTAAACCCAAATTTCATCTTCCTCTCTTTGGGCCCGATTCACAGAACTAACTTAAGGCAAAATCCTAAACTTACTACTTTTGGTATTCACAGAAGTTAGGATTTTGTCTTAAGTTTGTCTTAAGACAGACTTAAAACAAACTTAAGTCAGGATTTTGTCTTAAGTCTGTTTTAAGACAAACTTAAGACAAAATCCTAACTTCTGTGAATACCAAAAGTAGTAAGTTTAGGATTTTGTCTTAAGTTAGTTCTGTGAATCGGGCCCTTTGTCTGCAACCTGATTTTATCCATCTATCTTTTTCCTCATCATCTGCCTCATCCTGAATTTGTTTCACTTCCTGCAACGTCTCAACAATGTTAGTAAGCATTAAAGGACTTGAAACATGTTCTTTTTCTCTGCCCGATTGATTGAAGCATTATTTCTGGCACAATATTGAGCAATAGCGTCATCAAATCTATTACCCTCAGTAATATAATCATCTCCATTCTTATGCGCAACGCATTTCACCACTGCAACGCTTTTAGGCAGCTGTATAGCCTCAAGTAACATTTTCAAACACCCACCATTCTGTATAGGTGATCCAGCAGAGGTCAGATATCCTCTCTGAGACCACAGTTGCCCATAATCATGGACTACTCCGAATCCATATTGACTATCCGTCACTATGGTAATTCGGACATGCTTTCCCAACTTGCATGCTTGAATCAAAGCAATTAATTTGGCTACCTGAGCAGAACGTATTCCTTTTAGACAAGATGCTTCCATGACGTCTGCCACTGCACATACAGTATATGCAGCACTCAAATTTCCTTCGTCTGTTTTTAAACAAGAACTATCACCAAACATCACATATTCTGATTCTTCTAAAAGTTCATCTTTAATATCAGGTATTGGCTTGGTACAGAACTCAAGCACATCCAAACATTTGTGATCAATACCATCCTTCACTTTCACATCCAAAGCATCAGGTAACAAGGTTGAAGGATTCACATTGACACACCTTGCAACAGTCACATTGTCTGCACCCAAAATCACCTTTTCCTATCTGGTCAAGCGACTATTAGTCATATACTGAGTCTTGGTATGTGTAAGGAGTATCTCCACTGAATGTGATACATAAACCTTAACCGGATACCCCATCATAATTCCTTCACTTTGTTCAAGACTCATGCTTGTGGCTGCAACAGCTTTCAGACACCCAGGTGATGCTCTTGCTACTGGATCTAATACTGCTGAAAAGTATGCAATGGGTCTTCTCATTCTTCCATGTCTTTGTATCAAAACTGACAATGCACATCTCTCTCTTTCACTGCAATACAGTTCAAATGTTTTTTCATAATCGGGCATGCCTAGTGCTGGTGCTTCACATAGACTGTTTTTCAATTATTCAAATGCTTCCATTTCCTTTTCATTCAGCACAATAGGATCTTTTACATCACCTTTTGTCAATCTCTGTAATGGTTTTGCAATTAGTGATAATCCACTTATCCACTGATGACAATAACCAACCATACCCAAAAACATTCTTACTTGTTTCTGTGTCTTTGGTGGACTCATCCTTCTAATAATTTTGATTCTTTCTGAAGTCACTTTTCTCACTCCTTTTCCAATCTTATGACCCAAGTATTGCACTTCCTGTTTGCAAAACTGCTATTTTTATGGGGACACCTTATGCCCTCCTTCTGCTAAATGGTTCAACAACTCAATAGTATCTGAAATGCTATTTTCTTTTGTCTTTGAAGGTACCAACAGGTTATCAATGTACTGAGCCAATACTGATTTTCCTGGCATGTTTAAACTCTCTAATTACACCAGGATAATGGATCATGGTCTCTCACAGGGTGACTCTGTGACCTATTGACTTCATGGGGTTGGACGATGTTTCTTATATTGATAGCCATTGCAGGGGTTGTATCTACCTGTTATTTATGTAACAATTGTCTTCCAGCTTGCTGCATGTACTGCGCGACAAAACTTACTTCCAACGTGGTGAGGTCAAAGCAAGAAAATAAATATTCCCCTATGATGGTGCAAGAAATTCAGTCAACAATGTTGATAGATGAGGGAAAATTTGATTATTAGATTGCTACAATATGTGCATATTTTCTAAATCTGCTTTACAATACATTTTGCAAAAAGTGCGATTATGCACTAGCCCCCCTTTAGTATTGTAAAGGCCCTGTTGGATAGCAATAAAGCTTATTTAGCCTGCTAGGCTAAAAGAAGAGTCTGTTAGGTTTGAAATTCCCTTTTATTATATGCATTCATATCTATTATATAAGTTATCATTAGGTGGCTAAATAGACGCCATTCGTATTAGCATTATGAAACCCACTGAGTTATCCTTACGGCATGCAAGCTTCATTGGCTTGTGTGCCTCCAGGTTGTAATATGAGACTATTAGAAGTCTGTTTAGGCAGCAGCCACACTAGGCCTCATTTGTCTTTTGCTTGCTTCAGCAGAACAGTAAAACTGTATATCATTATTATTCTTTCTCTGCTAATGAATAGAAGTTCTTTTCGTACATTCTTTTCTGTATGTGTAGTTCTGTGCCCACGTTAGGAGACATTGAAGCATGACACATTGGCTGATGATCTAGTGATTCTCTAGGCAGGAACACTACCCCTGATAGTGGATTGTTACACTTGCTGATAGGGCTTAGTGGACGTGTCCAACTGCGAGGCAAGAATCTACTGTCCTGCCCCAGGTCCTGCTGTGATGTTCCTCAGCTAGCTCGGTTCAGTGAAAATTTAAATAAACAAATATAAATGTGGTTAACAAATTAGGCACAAAAAGAAATAATATAATACCAACTGCTAACATTGCAATGCTATGGATACCAACAGAAACCTTTATCACAATTTGTCCATTCAAGAGAGAACAGCTCTCAAGAATCCTGAGAATAATCACAAGGTGGTTTTTAAATCAGCAGATAAAGGTGGGGCAACAGTGAATATGTCTTATGAAATGTATTACAATGAGTGTAAGCAAATTACTTCTGACAGGAACAGCAATAGAATCCTAATTGAGGACCATAGTCCCTCTCTAAAGGCCTCAAAAAGAGATATGGTGGAGGAAGTTCAGGCCATGGGATGGATTACTGAACGTGAGGCTGCATTTCTTATAGTGAAAGAATCTAGGGTTGCCTGAGTCTATATCTTTCCTAAAATTAAAAAAAACAAGTTCATGCTCCCAATAGACCAGTAGTTTTGGGTATTAACTCAGTACTCAAACCATTATCTCAAGTCTGTGATTGGTTCCTTAGGCCCTTGATTAAAGAAATTACATTGTTTCTTAAGGACACAAAACAAAATATGTGCTCCTCTTCTGAATGACCTCCAATTTGTCTCTAATACTGATATCCTGATGACAATGACTATGCGTCAGGCGCAGACTTTACAGGTTATTGAAACCATACTGAGAAACACTGATATTGACAACATCACTTCTATCCATTTTGGAATGTGCCAGAATAGCCCTTATGGAGAATTTATTTGAACACAATAGGACCACCAGGTACAAAGGATTTAAATGGACAGCACCTTTGCCCCGAGCATGGCGTGTCTGTAGGTACTACAATTTAAGTGTTATATCATCTACACCTCAGAAACGCATAAAAGTCTAACATCATTATGAAGTGAGTTCTGTAGCTGATTTCTGTGAAAACCACCGCAAGGCAATGTGAAGCCCCGCAATGCCACACCACACTGGTGACAGCTCCTTGTAACTGACGCTGGACGACATGAAGCCTCGCAAAGCCTCACAGTGCAGAATGCACCCCATTATCTAAGGTACTGTGCTCAATGCACCCAAGTGGGTCCCTGTAGGTGGCCCGTTCTACATTACAGTCTGCCTAAACATTCGATATGCACTGGAGCCTCGCAACCTATAATATTTTGACTTCTACTTGATAGATTTTGATCATTTTGGTCTTGCTTTGTTCAAAATAAAATAATATATTGGTCTAAACTGTTGTGGAGTCTTTTTGTTGTGTATATGCTATGTTGTTGTATGAGTTATTGCAGAAATACTTTACACATTGCCTTCTAAGTTACCAGTGGGTGAGCAGAGGATAATATGGGTTGTGTTGTGACTTGCCCTGACTAGTATTGTTGCCCCTACTTGGACAGAGTGCTTACCTATACTAACTAGAGACCCAATTTCTACCACAGGACATGTAAACCTGAAGTGAAACACTATGCAACCTGCTTGATTAAATTTTTGCGTCTACCTTATGGAAGGAATATGCATTGCAAAGGAAGGTTTAGGCCTAGCAAAAGCGTTATTTTGCCAGGTTGAAATGGCAGTTAAAAACATCACTTTATGCTGAAAGTTTTAAAGAAAAGTTATGTGTTGGGAGCTACCCTTTCTGTCAGGAAAAGGACTGGGTCAATAGCTAAGAAAAAACAGGTTGCCTTTTCCTGAATGTTGTACCTTACTAGGTGTGCCTCTTCCAATGGAGGTGGCCACCTCTGTATTAACCGGAATTGTGCAATCTTATCTAGGTTACCAAATTTACAACTTAAGTTGTCAATCTTTCAATGTCATAAGGGACCATGTATGAAGCATAGACTTGTTAAAAAATATAATTCATTTATTCAAGATAAGGTTTTTGTTTAAAAAAGTCATAGTATTACAAAACTGTTGCATTAAAAATCGTTCCACGATATATATTCAATGTATATAGACAATATTACTAACACATTTAAAAGACAATATCTAATGAATCTTTAAAAAAATTTCTTTTTATACAACATAATTTTCAATAACATATTCATAAAAAAACACAAATATTAGGAACAAAACTGTCGACGCGGCGTTTCGGTGCCCCTGATGTTCTTGCACCTTCTTCAGGACTTGTTCCCTGATTGGTCACATCTACAAAGACATATATCACAATATGTTTCATTAGGTCCCGTCTTCTATTATCAGTTACATCATCTATTCTCACTTGCAATTATACATTACATCATTTGGTAAATCTAACATTTGGTAACCTCTATAATCTTTTCTGCACACCCCAACTCGAGATTTGAGATTTGTTACAACTCTGTTGGTATACTTATTCCATTTATCTGTAAATTTAGAAGCTTCTCTGTAAATTTAGAAGCTTCTAGGCCATATTTTCTCGCCCACAAGGATAGATGACTGACTCAGTATTTTATTTACTCTACTGGACATTCTTACAGATGTATCTCGCTGACGGTCAATTAATACCAGTCGTCTGGTTCTAGAGTACGATTCTTTTCACTTAGGTTTTGTTGGTCACTCCTTTAGTTATTACTTTAGTTATTATTCACTTACCCAGGTTGTGTTCCCTGGGCCCTTTTTGGTAATATGAGTCTGTTTAACATCTGCTCATATCCTCTTTCCCTTCTTTTAATATGGGACTTCTTCTCAATCAGTTTTTGGATGTTCTGTAGAGACTGTGGGAATTTAACCACTTCAGTACTGTCAAGTAAAAAGAAAACTGTTATATATCTTCACTTCTTTATGACTACTTCCTATTCGATTTTAGAAGTAGGTCTAAATAATCCTCACCGGTTTTTATTTCCACTTCTTACTTTATGTTTCAGGAGGATACCTCTGGGAGCTCCCTTTCTTATTGGTTGGATACTTCCCGCCCCTGCTCCGTCTGAGGATAGGTTAATCTTTGTTAGTGTGTCTCTATTATTCATATATTTCAAATAAAATTGTTCCTTTCCTGTTATTTCTTACCTTATTCGCTCTTTAGAGTTACTCTTAGTTTACTTCACTCAGGTGGGTGATGATCTTTGGATAGATGCCTTTTAACTTGGCTTGAGTTTCTAAAAAGGGGGTAAATATTAAGGCTAAGTCAGAAATTGTCTATTTCTTTTAAAAGAGACTTCCTTCTCCTAATAGCCTTCCCCTAACCCTGTCTTTACTTACTTGTTGAAGGGAGCTGAACTGCGTGGCGTCCTCCTTGTCTCTTAAGTCTTCTCGATCTAATGAGACTAACTCCTGTCTGGTATTTATACCATCGCTGATTGGTTCATTATCTGTCTTATCCCTCACACCTGATTGCTGTTTGTGGGTGTCACAAGCATGGTGACCCGATTGTGGCCGCCATCTTGTAGTGGGTTTAAGTTCTATTTGCTTATTACTGTTTTATACTGCTCTCATTCCTATTTGAACTCTCAGCGTTGTTTACCATTTTCATTCATGTCTGCCTCTTTCGAACTATTAATGGGACTTTGTGTGGTTCCTATACTGTTTATTTCTACTAGTAATAAATTTCTTTCTAATGTTTATAAATATGCCGTGTTTATTTACTTCTAGGTCGTCGCTAGTTTTTTTCTTTTGTTTTAGCGAACAACCTTCCTGCACAAGTATTATACCTCACTCGGTGTCACCCGATCGAATCACGCTCCTTTCGCGAGCGCCATTTTGGATTGGGAAACTATATTATTATTAACTCAGCCCCTTCGTGGTTTAGATCTCGGGTCTCTGGTATCCTGGTAGAATGTTCTGATTGTTTATTTCCTAACAAGTCGTCGCTGGTTCTTTTTTATCGCGAACAACCCTTCTTAACCCGTATATACACATTGCCTTCTAAGTTACCAGTGGGTGAGCAGAGGATAATATGGGTTGTGTTGTGACTTGCCCTGACTAGTATTGTTGCCCCTACTTGGACAGAGTGCTTACCTATACTAACTAGAGACCCAATTTCTACCACAGGACATGTAAACCTGAAGTGAAACACTATGCAACCTGCTTGATTAAATTTTTGCGTCTACCTTATGGAAGGAATATGCATTGCAAAGGAAGGTTTAGGCCTAGCAAAAGCGTTATTTTGCCAGGTTGAAATGGCAGTTAAAAACATCACTTTATGCTGAAAGTTTTAAAGAGCAACTGAAGTGGGTGGAACAATGAGTACTATTTACACTTAATTAACAGACCTTGGGTACCAGTTGTACCACAAACTAGGGACTGATAAGTAACATTAATGTGTCAATCTTGGCTAGGCCAATGTTTCCATGTTTCAGGGAGAGAGCACCTTACCACTAGTTAGCAGGAGTAAAGTGCACAAAGTCATAATGCCAACAAAATTAAGTATAGCAAAAACAGGGTAGTGAAGACAAAAGTCTGAGGTAATACCACCCCATGGGTGGTCAGGTCTAACAGGTGCTATTTCACCTCACTTCAAAATAAACTATGGTTTTCAGGTTTCTACACTGTTTTTTTTAATGATCCAGCACAAGATTCACATTTTCTATTTAGTTCAAAATATCTCAGATAATGTGGTCTGCTATCTTTATGTATTGGAAGAAAGGCCTGTGAGAATTCAGTTGAGAAAATAATAAAGGATGCACAGTCTACGGCCTTTTCATATGGTTGGATTACAAAGGGCAACATTTTTAATATTCCCACTCTAATCAATGCAACAGTAGGGAAAGTGTTGTATAGCAGAGGGGAACATTTAATATTCCCACTCCAGTAAGTGCAACTTTAGGGAAAGTGTTGGATTTTGGAGGGGAACAATTTAATATTCTGACTACAGTCAGTGCAACAATAGGGAAAATGTTGGATTGCAGAGGGGTACAATTTACTATTCCCACTCCAGTCAGTGCAACAGTAGGGAAAGTATTAGATTGCAGAGGGCTAAAATGTACTATTCCCACTCACGTCAGTGCTACTGTTGGGAAAGTGTTGGACTGCGGAGAGGTAAAATGTACTACTCACACTCCAGTCAGTGCAACAGTAGGGAAAGTATTGGATTTGTGTGGGGGGAGGATTTACTATTCCCACTCAAGTCAGTGCAACAGTAGGGAAAGTGTTGTATAGCAGAGGGGAATATTTAATATTCCCACTCCAGTAAGTGCAACTTTAGGGAAAGTGTTGGATTTTGGAGGGGAACAATTTAATATTCTGACTACAGTCAGTGCAACAATTGGGAAAATGTTGGATTGCAGAGGGGTACAATTTACTATTCCCACTCCAGTCAGTGCAACAGTAGGGAAAGTATTAGATTGCAGAGGGCTAAAATGTACTATTCCCACTCACGTCAGTGCTACTGTTGGGAAAGTGTTGGACTGCGGAGAGGTAAAATGTACTACTCACACTCCAGTCAGTGCAACAGTAGGGAAAGTATTGGATTTGTGTGGGGGGAGGATTTACTATTCCCACTCAAGTCAGTGCAACAGTAGGGAAAGTGTTGTATAGCAGAGGGGAACATTTAATATTCCCACTCCAGTAAGTGCAACTTTAGGGAAAGTGTTGGATTTTGGAGGGGAACAATTTAATATTCTGACTACAGTCAGTGCAACAATAGGGAAAATGTTGGATTGCAGAGGGGTACAATTTACTATTCCCACTCCAGTCAGTGCAACAGTAGGGGAAGTATTAGATTGCAGAGAGCTAAAATTTACAATTCCCACTCACGTCAGTGCTACTGTAGGGAAAGTGTTGGACTGCGGAGAGGTAAAATGTACTACTCACACTCCAGTCAGTGCAACAGTAGAGAAAGTGTGGTGTTGCAGAGGGGAACCTTACTTTTTCCACTGCAGTCAGTGCAACTGTAGGGAAAGTATTGGATTGTGGAGTGGAATATGTTTATATTCTGACTCCAGTCAGTGCAACATTAGGGAAAGTGTTGGATTGCGCAGGGGTAAAATGTATTATTCCTACTCAAGTCAGTGCAACAGTATGGAAAGTATTGGATTGCAGAGGGGTAAAATTCACTACTCCCACTCCTATCAGTGCAACATTAAAAATAAGTAAAATATTGTACACAAAAATAAAGTAATTGAAAAACAGTAAATATATTAAAAAATATGTGGAATACAAAATAGAAATACATTTAATGTTAAAAACGTGAACTTAATTTACTTCCTAAAATATTCCCCTACAAAACCCACAGCCCACATCTAATTTAAAAGAAATGTACTTGCACCATTAGCATAATTACTTATCAATTAAACAAAAATTAAAATTAATTAACTTCCTGCCCTGTACCCGTAAACTCTCCGCAGCCCTAACCTAAATTAAACTAAAAAAAATATTAATAGAGCAATGAAATTATTTAATATACAATTAAATCATTTTTAGTATTTCACATGAAGTTAACAAGTAAAATAAAATAGTTTACTCCCCACCCTTTACCCCTCTAAATCCCACAACCCAAACCTTAAAAACAGGTAATTAAACAATTAACATAATTAATGATAAACTAATTAATTAATACTAATGTAGGTCCCACCCTTCACCCCTATTACCCCACAGCCCACACCTAAAAAAATAATTACACAATTAACATATTTAATTATCAATTAATGAATCAATATTAATCAACAACTAATTATGAATTAATTAAAATAAATTACTTTCCACCCTTTACCCCATGAATGCCACAACCCTCCAAAAACATTTACATTGAAAAAATTATTAACATAATTAACAAAAATAAATATCAATTGAATACATTAAGAAATAATCATTAATTAAATTATAATGAATTATAAAAAACACATTTAATTAAATTACATTTCATAACTACTTAAAATGCAACTAATATAGTATGAAACATAAGCAATAATTAAGCACAAAAATAATGTCATATACCTTTAAAATATATACTACAAAATATAACAATAATTAAAAAAATGATATTTTAAACAACTATATTTTTTACAAACAATCTCAATGACTTCTATATTTTTTTAAATCGCTATTACTTACCTTTAAATCAATATACTTGAGAAAAATATTCTTGCAGTTGATATTTCCAGTTTACGATATTTCTCACTCTATATATTGTAGTTTGATTTCTTTCCTCGATATTCTGCCTCATAACCATGGTGTGCAACCAAATATTGAAGCAACCCATTTCACTCCATAATTTCCCTACCTTGAAACCCGCTTGGTAAAAATGAAATGATCAGGGCACATTCATTTACATTGGCTTGTCATTGGTGACTTCTTCAGGTATCTCCAAGACACTGGTGCTGTTGGAATGAGCAGGTCATTATAAACACACATATTGGTGCTCCATGGACCTGGGGCTCCCTGGTCCATGGAGAAAGAATTTACCAGGATACTTCAAAGATCAATATCTCCCCTGGCTGTCAACAAAGCAATGCTTCAGAATGCCCTACTGATTTGGGAATTCTTTTGAGTCATATTTCAGGATGGGGGAGGGCAAAATAACACTTGTTAAGCATTAAATAGAGGCAAAAGAAAACTAAAGATTCAAGGTAGCCTTTCAACAGATGCACTCAGTGCCTACCAAAGAGCATGCATCAATAATCCATTATATGCTGAGCCGGCAATTAAAACTTTTGTTGTCAGAATAAACTCGTAGTAAAACATTGGCTTTACATAATATGATTATTAAATACACCAATGTGGTTGCATTTTGACAGACAAAATAATGCAAAATATGAAAATGTTAAGGGCCTCATTATGATGTCGGTCAGAAAGCGTTCCGACCAACTGGGTGTCAGAATGGTTTATGACCGACTCAAATTCGGTGAGGCCAACCGATTATGATGTTCCCGGACACCGTTCGGTCGGACTCCCATTGACTTCAAATGGAGCCTGTGTTTCTGACCGACAACACAGGCTCCCATTGCAAAATGGTGTGGTTGCGGAAAACCATGCACCCTGTGGGGGGCACTCCATGGTGCCTGTCACATCATGCATGGTTGTAAAGAGAAGACCCATGGGTACCCACATGGGTCCCAACTGGAGGACTCTGGGTAAAGGGGGGCCTGCTAGGGGACCCCAAAGTTGGTTTCCGACAGCCGTTCTGTGTTGGACAAACCGATTCGGAAAGACTGTCCAAATCCGACATTGTAATGTCAGTCAGAAACACGGTCCATAGGGCTGTATGAGTCTGCTCCGCCCACCTTGGTTTCTCCGAATGCCGGTTCGAACTGAGTAAGAAAGACTGAACGGTTACCTACTATCATATTCGCTCAGTCGGAAATGTATCAGAGTCAGTCAGAAACGCGGGTTCTGACACGGATTCGGACAAAGTGAATGCTCTACGGAGCCTAGCCGAACAACATCATAATGTGGCCCTAAGTGTAATAACCAGCAATAATCTAATATGAATTCAGTAAATGTTTTTCTGAGATTAATGCCATTTACCTTATCATGTATTACAATTGTACAGCAGATAATTCAATTCCTCTTATCTTCTTCCTATTTCTTTTCCTTTATTATAATTTCTCCTTGCCCCTTTCTTGCATTAATTGCACTTTAATTACTGATTGTGAATCTCTCTGTATGAATTTCCGAGATGGTTTTTAATTGTCTGTCTTTTATGTCTGTGCCTCCTTTGAGCACTCAGCAAGATCACCTTACACTTCTAAGATGGCGTTTTTCTTGTCAGTTGTTTATTTTTATTTTTATGACCCTGAAATACCGGCACCACTTTATTGTCTGTTCTCTATTTCTGTGCTTCCACTTGAGCACCTAGCATAATCACTTCATACTCTCAAGATGGCCCCCGCCATGTCCGTTTTTTATCTCTATGACCCCAGGATACCGGCACCAGCCAATAGAGAGTTTAAGAGAGCAATTCTATATGTCTTGTTGTGGCTGCCCTAGCAATACGAAAATCGTTTGACCTCTATGTATTTCATTTATAGGATGCCGAGTCAACTCCACTCTCTGAGTACTTGTTATTGTCCTGCCTTGCAATTTTAGGGCGGGTGCTATTGGTAAGCCCTTACATCGACTATCTTTGATCCCGGCGAGTACTAATTCCACCCGTGAACTGTGCTTGCTATAGTATCTCCAGGGCCTAATTCACTTGCGCCTCTCCCCCTTCTTTACGGGTGACACGCACTTTCTCGCGCCATTTATTTAATCACATGATTAATTATGTCCTCAATTTTAACCAATTTTTCACCATAATCATTTAGGTGAAATGATGAATAATTTACCAATCCCTTGCGTCGGTTTCACTGCCTGTTATATATTTTTACCAATCACAATTTGGATTCTAGGGACGTTCTCCCTCACTTTATCGCTCGCCGCGGCAACCTTAATGTGTTGGTACCGTGCACGCTGTTCAGTTTAATTTCTCACAATGCCAATCACTGTTGCAAATAGCCTGGGTGGAGCATCATGAATCCTCACTGACGGGCATCCACAGCAGTAATGTAAGAAACTTATCACTCTCGTGCTACCCCAGTAATACTGTTTTTTCTTTTTCCTTTCCTTTTCTTTTTCTCGTTATTTCCTTCTAGGCTACAAAGGTGTATATTGTTTAGGCATTATCAATGTCCTGATGATGATCCCCATGATTAGATAGTGGGATCGAAACGCCGTTGACTTTTAGGTACACCATATACCTATAATGTACACCATGTGTTATATGTTTGTAATGGTGTGACTGGAATTTCGGTTGCATTTTTATCTACAGGAATCTGACATTTTTGCAGCAGATTTGGTGCACATATTTTACACCTGCCCTAAACTTTCAGAATTTTGGACATCTTTTCAGACTATAATAACACTGAAATTAGGGAATATACCCCCCTTAGATTCTGCGTTAGTTATGTTAGACACTAATGGTAGGAATATCCAACACAAATCCTTATTTACTCTTATGGTAACTTGTGCTAAACTTATAATTGCTCACGCTTGGATCTCCCCAAAACCCCCACATATAATGGAATGGTGGTCTCTCCTTAATGAAATTCATAGTATGGAATTAGCGCTGGCTAGGCTTAGGGGTACTAAATCTCTAGCTAAATTCAATAAGATCTGGAGGTCTCTCATATTTTAGTTTAAAAAATCAAGTTTAATATAGATCATTACTGTCTTCTGTTTTATATGTGTCAAGATACATGTGTATATTTTGTTTGGATTTAACAAGAAATTTGTCAAATGACCTAATGCCAACCTAACGTTAACCTTGTAGACGTCTAGAGAAAAAAAAAAAAAAGGAATCTGACATTTTTTGCCTAAAAGCCTTGTGTTTTCTGTTTGCGACACTTTTCACCATGCCAATTTGTATGTGGTAGGGTACAGGCTTGTGCCCCACTACAAAGAATTGTTGAAGGAAATTTTTGTGGATTTTTCGTGAATAAGTAAAAAGATTGAGACCTCTGTCCGGCTGGACATGTCCAAAACCAATATAGTATCCATTGTGTCTATATTGATTACTGTCTGAATTTTGATAATGCATGGGACCACTGTTGTTTTCGTAAATATGTTCCCCGAGGTCCTATGCTGACTCGTAAGGGTGCCCTTGTTGACTTTTAAATCTGGCAAAAAGAGCACAGCACCACACCTGGTTATCTGGATGTGCTAGAATGGACCAAAGTGAAAAGTTAAGGCTGACAATGATAGAGTGTGGGTTGGATACAGGGACGAGATTTGTTCCAGTAGAGAGTTTACCTTCTGACTTGTATGAGCCTTCAATGGAACAAGCAATGTGCTGGATGCAAAGCAGAGTCCAATGACAATAGATGCTGGACAGCAGGATCCGGGTACGATCATCAATGACTGTGGGAATGCCCCAGGCAGGCAAAGTCCAGAGTCTCTGCCCAGGAAGGCCTTGATGTGGACAGGTTGCGCCTTGGCATCGATCCAATGAAGCCCTCTATGTTCGGACTAAGAAATGTTTCTGGAAGTCAGATCTCTTTCAGCAGGTCATACCAGCAAGTCGAATTTGACAGCCAATTTGCCATTAAAAGCAGCCCCAGTATCCAGCAAAAGTTTCTAAGTCCTAGCTTTTGCTATTTGAACAGGAGGAGTGCACTCTACCACCAGCAAGGGCCTAGGACATAGGGGGAACCACTTAGGTGTTAGGACTCACTTCAACAGAGGCCCAATCCAGTGAGTGCAACAGTAGGGAAAGCGTTGGATAGCGTAGGGGTAAAAATGACTATTCCCACCCCAGTGAATTTAACAGTAGGGAAAGTAATGGTTTAATATATTAATAAAAATAAATTAAATATCAATACCAATAAAACATTTATTAAAATTAATTACCAATTTAATATTATGTAAAAATTCATCAATTAGAAATAAAAATAAATATTAGTTATTACCAATTAATTACCTATTCATAATTAATTAAGAATTAATTAATTTCTAAAAACAAAAACTAATTAATAATAAAAATGAATACCAATGTATAATTAATTAACCGTAAATTAATTATCCTTACACAAGAAGTATTTTTAATATGTATTTAATTACAATTAAATTACTTTCCACCCCATTCTCCTAAAAACCCACAATCTGCTATGGAAAATAAATTAACACAATTATCATAATTATCAATTAATCAATTAACACAAATTAATTACCAACTAATAACAAATAATTACCAATTAAAAATTAATTACCAACGAATTAAAAATCAATACCGATAAAAAAAATGATTTACTTAATGACAATTAAATTACTTCCCACCCTATTCCCCTATAAATCCACAACCCGCTACGGAAAATAAATTAATACAATTAATATAATTATCAATTAATAAATTAATACAAATTAATTACCAATTACAAATTAATTACCAATAAATTCAAAATGAACCAATAAATAAATAAAAATATTTAATTTAATATAATTAAATTACTTCCCACCCTATTCCCCTATAAACCCACAACCTGCTACAGAATTAAATTACGCAAAAATTAAATAACATAAAATTCATTACTGAAAATAAATTAAACATACATTACAAAAATAATATACACGTTTCACACATATACTAACACACAAAACAATTTAAAAAAATTGATATTATTAAAAATTCGATATATTTTAATGCCTATATTATATACTTCGATATTTTGACTTCCATATTTCGCCAATCGATATTACTTACCTTCAATTCGATATTTTTAAACACTATGGGGCCTATTACGATGGAGGATTTTCCGCATCCTCCGGGCCGGCGGAAGCCACCGCCGGCCCGGAGGATGCGGAAAATCCTCTGCGGACCCACCAAAGACCCACCGCCACATTAGGATGGCTGGTGGGTCCTGGTTTCCGTCCGCAGCTTTTCCGCCGCGGTTGGCTTACAACCGCGGCAGAAAAGCTCTAATATGGTGACGGTGTCTCTCAGACACCGTCAGCCATATTAGGATGGGCTGTGAAAAATGCTTTTCCGCGGCGGGTTTTCCGCCGTGGAAAAGCATCTGTAAGTTCACTGCGGGGGCCCATTGCGGGCCCCCTGGGTGAAGGGGGGGTGGGTGGTGCACATGGGGGGGTACCTATGGTACCCCCCTGCATTTGTATGCAGAAATCGGCAGGCACTGCACGGTGCCTGCCGCTTTCTGCATACAAATGCAATGTATGCATTTTTACCATTGCGGCGGATGCAGCTTGAAGCTGCACCCGCCGCAATGGTAAAAATAGAGGATGTGACTGCCAGGGTGGCGGTCACATCCTAATTGCACAAGAGGGAACTCCGCAGGCCATGCGGAGGTTCCCTTCTACTCTATGGTGGCGGACGGACTCAGGTCCATCCGCCTACATAATCGGCCCCTTTATTGTGTCCATTCGCTATTTTGTCCACTCTATATTTTTACTTCGATATTATGTCCATTCTATATATTTTTTTCGATACTATGGCTAGTTACCAGCTCAAACAAGAGGTCAGCCAACTGTCCCTTTTAGTTACTTCTGGGGTCCTATGTGCAAGGCAAGGAGGTCTAGTCTTCCTAAAGCCTCTTCAGATTACAGGGCAGTCCTTCATCTGATACTCCTCAAGTCCAAACATTCTGAGAAAGTTTCTGGGAATACTACTTTTATGCCTAGTGCAAGTCTGTGAATGGAGAAAACTACTGGCCACTGTCTAAGCAATGGGGTTCAAGTTCCTAGGGGTGACCCTGCCCACTTTTGGAGCCCTTTTGTATTTTACTGTAAACCCTACTGCAGTATCCTCTGTTTGCTAAAACTAACATATCAATACTCTTCTTCTCCTGATAAAGGCTCCCTGTGCCCATCAGATGTGTAGCTATGATAATGGGCGAAGCTCCACCCTTCCACTGGGTTTGGAGCTGAGCCGACTTGGAAGACAAACAAAGGCAGAGTTAAGTGTGAGCTACATCTACCAGTTACAGGATAGCTATCCTTTGAAGTTCAGTGCTGGGCACAAACCCCAGGACATCCAACTCAAGGAAGAAATACACATCTCTTCACTCAAGCCTTCTGTCCACTGTCTGAGAGCAATACACATGACACCACAGGAAAACCAATAACAGTCAGGGAACACTGGGCATTGACAGAGAGGCACATTTGGCTAAGGAAAATGACAACTTTCTAAAAGTGTCATTTTCCAAATAGTGATGTAAAATCTGGCTTGACCATGAGGTTGATTGGTAAATTACCTTTAAAATGAGGCCATGACATATGTTTCCAGCAGCTCTCAAACTGAAATTGTTCACTATAAATTGTTATAGTGTATTCCAGTGTTTTGTATGGGCCAGCCTTGCCACATTGACAAATGACTTTGTAGGTTTTTCACTGCCAGGACATGTAAAACTTTAAATATACTTTCTTTTTAAATACCCTGCACCCTGCCCTATGAGAAATAAGGGCCTACGTTAGGGCCAACGTATAAGTACTATAAAAGGAAGGCTTATACCTGGCAAAAAGTTTATTCTGCCAGTTCAAAAAAGCAGTGTACAAATGCACAGATAGGCTGCTGGGGCACGACTTGAGTCATGTTTTACAGTATTACGGTTTAGTGGGTTGAACAATATGTTCTGCAGCACACTAGCAGCGTTGATGTTTTTTACAGGCCCTAGGCACGTGTAGTACACAACAATGAGGGTATGTAAGTATATAATTTGTGCCAACTAGGTGTATGTCAATTTACCATAATTAAAAGGGACATCAAAAGCACTTTACAATCAGTTAGCAGTAGTAAACAACAATGAGGGTATTTAAGTAAATAATTTGTGCCAATTAGGTGTATGTCAATTTACCATAATTAAAAGGGACATCACAAGCACTTTACAATCAGTTAGCAGGATCAGTGTGTGGGGAGTCATATGCCAACAAAAATTGATTCAGTTAAAGAAACCAATAATCTGGGGTAATATCATTGACAATATGCTAATTTCCAACAAATATATATCAGAAACACAACGGAAAAATAGGGTAAAAGGGATATTTTAACGATCAGCCACAGTTCCTATCCCCAATATACACAATAACACTAACCAACTGAACTGGGGGTCTACTAGATATAAAGTTACCAAGTGCTTTAGGCTGCTACAAACAAAATAAGAAAAACAAAGAAAAAAAGATTGTTATAGAAACTGGAAATCATTGAGCAAAGCTTGGATTCCCATCAATTATCAGTGTGATCAGTGTTATCATCTGGTTATCCACCCATATGAGTGATATGTCTCTCGATCATAGAGACAAACTTCCAGAAAGGGATTCACTCAATGGAATCAGAATAGGAACACCAAAGAGAAGTGGGACAGACTATGCATTATTTGGGTCCATGACCACTTGGAAATCAAGAGTGCAGTGCAACAAAACAAAAGTGAGTGATGTTTAAAATAGAGTCATTAGGAGAAAATACAGAATTTATGGAGGATATGACCTCACCCTCTAATCTAAAAACAGAACAGTGGAAGAAGCAGTACTAACAAATAACTGCTAAATTATCACGGCCAACATGTTTCAGTCAATAGGGTAAGAGAGCCCTAGATTTTCGTCAGGACCTCTGTTCTTAAAAATTGCTATCGCATGAATTTCTCTCCAAATCAAGTGAAAAAGAAAACAAATAAAAAAGTGCAAACAATAATTTCTCACCAGTCTTGTCCGGGGACTGGACCTTACCTCACCTGGACCTAGCTCAGGATAACGAGGCCCGCTCTAGAAGAGGAAACAAACAGGGGGGAAAAGGTTTTTTTAACTAAATCACTATTAGTTTATACCCCTACACCTTAAAACCCACACCTATATTGTAATTCTCTCCTGGCAGAAAATAATGGAATATTCAAAAAGTATTGCATAGAGTCCTCCTCACAGCATCTTTGCTCACTCAACTGTATTGCAGGTTATTGGTTCGAAAACACGTAAAAATCCATCTCTCAAGAGACTGTCTATGGATGCCCTATCAGTCTCATGAGTTTCCTTATTATATTTGGTGATTTATATACAAAGTGACAAGAGTGGTCAACATATCAGAGGCATCAATCTTTCTCCTTATATTAAAATCCACTCCGTCTTTAAAAAGTCATTCTGCTTCTCTCTTTTAACTAAGTTCAGGCCATTACTATATAGCAGGCCAAAAGAAACCGGGACACCTCTATAATACCAAGAAAATAGTCACCCAAACTACCAATCTACCCACACTCTGGGTAAACCCTCAAAATATGTGAAACTGCTGCAGAGCCTACCTGTCCGTCGTTGCCTCCGGCGTCTACTGAGTCAAGGGGTAGGTAACGACAGGACAAGGCGGCGTGATTTTATCCTCAAGCCATTTACTCGCACCAGGTGTTTCATATTCGTAATGTTGCCACCTGATTGGGTCCAACAGCGTAAAGCGCTCAAACACTTTTTTGAAATTTGAATGCCATCCAATGGGACATAGCTTTATATGCAATACGGCCGCCCGTGCATTTGGGGCCGAACAGTTTTGCAACGAAGGACAAGAATTGACAAGCCAACTCTGCCTCCACTAACTCTACCATTTCTATTTCATGACCTTTTGTGCAAACTCACACGGGAATGCGGACACTGTCTTATTTAGTAAGACGTTAAAAAGTAAACGCGCTTACTTGTTTCTCTGGTGTTAGTGTTGTAGCTGGCTTCCTCCATTGCCATATCTCGCGAGCTCAACAGTAAAGACTACAAAATGACGTCACCAAGGTGACGCTTGTAGTTCGAAAAATAACGTTATTGCCTTAAAGTTGAAACAGCGTATTACTCGCTTATTATAATACGACATCCAGCACATTGATCTTAATCGTATAAGTGTAAGTATACTCGGGCCGCTTTATTAAAAAGGAGAGAAGCTTTGCTCATGCAGAGAACCTTTTGCTACTCAGTGAAACAACCTTTTGCTACTCAATGAAAAACCGGACAAAAATGTCGGTGTTTCTAAAGGAGTGATCTTCATAATATTAATGTGTGTTATATAGGGGCTGCCATACAGCCCAAAATATCAATGATGGTATTTAGGAAGAGTGATATAATGTCACTAAGTGTCCTATACGTGACCTTCTGCATAGCCAAAACATATAGATACTAGTGGCCCTATGCCTCCAAAAGCTGTTCCTAGTTGAGTTATGCATGAAAAAGGCCAAGGAGTGAAGGACACTAAGGGTTTGTAAATTTATCAATTGTACATACAATCTATCTCTCCCAGCATCATCAAGGATCTTTAGTAACCTGTAAACGGGTATGTATTCCACATTGTATTTTTTCAAGTATTGTCCAATGGAACTCATCTGCTCCGTGGTTCTTTTCAACAAAATGTCTTGTGAGCTTTGTCAGAGGTTTTTTGCACCTAAATGACCTTTTGTGTTCCAGCATGCGTGATCTGACCTTGCGGGTCATCATCCCGACATACTGGATCTGACAAGGGCAGGTCAGCAAATAAATAAGATTCTCGCTGTTACAATTCGTTAAAGTGGATTGGACCCTCAGATGATCAGTCCCGATATCAATGGATGTGGAAGTTTTAGTCTGGGGACAGACAGAACAGACCCCACAGGGATGGTGTCCCACAACCGCCGGTAGGCCCTACAGTGTCCCCACCGGTCTCCTAGGTGTTGATTTTGGGCGTGTGTGCACCAAACGATCCCGTATGTTTCCTGATTTTTTAAATGCGAACCGTGGTGGAGACATTTTCTCATTGCAACATTTCAAAATCCGCCAATGTCTCCGGATAACCCTCTGTATGCCGTTGGCCTTTGTCCAAAAAGTGCTCACACATGTCAAGCGATCAAGGGCTGGTTTACTAACCAGAGGTTCCAAAGGAGCTACACACTGGTTGTTCCTAGCTCATTTTAGTGAGCATTTACCAGTTTATGTGGATAATATCGAAATATCAATTGCTCTGTCAAGCCCTCAGCATGGATTCTAAACGAATTGTCTGTTGAGCAATTTCTTCGCACTCAAAGAAATTACCCAAAGGCAAGTTATCCCTTAACGCTTTAGGATGTTGACTCTCATATTGCAGTAAAGAGTTAAGTGCCATCGGCTTTCAATACAGTTCCGTCTCCAGGTCAGAAGGTGTCGCAAAAATGGATAAATCTGAGAAGGCCAATCTCTCATTATATAGATGACGTGTTGGGGGTGTGGCGAGGAGATCACGACTCTATACTTCGTTTCCACCAGTGGTTGAACACCAGGAGCCAATTTTTGAAATTTACGGTGGAGATTGACAAGGAGAGATTGGCCTTCTTAGATTTATCCATTTTTGCGACACCTTCTGGCACGTAACTCTTTACTGCAATATGAATTATTTATTTATTTATAAAGTTTTATATAGCACGAACAAGATCCCGAAGGATATCAGAGCGCTTTACAAAAAGGATGGAAGGAGGCATGTCTGTTCATTCCAAAAAAGAAACTGTACCAACAAGCTTTCCAAATAGGACTTGTATCACTGAACAAAGTGACAGGAAAACTGATTATGATCAAAACCACATTGTGAACAAGATCCCAATGAAATTGGCACACGAAGCAGCTTCATGGTCTCTTTCTGCACCTGTGCAGTCTGCAGCACATGCACTAACTTGGTAACTTTTTATTAGTGCACAAGCTGCAGAATGCAGTTTGGAAACTCGGAGTAGCCACAACAGCAGCTCATGGTGTATTTGAAAGATGCAAATTTAACAAGTGATGCAGTCGGAACAATTTCAACAATATCACAATAATGCCCACGGTACAAGATACTGCATCAATTCCCTAAATAACCATCATAGCCACACGGGAATTCTCTTTCCAACCAAAAACACTGCATCCTACTAGTTTGCCTGGGTAGATATAAGTTCCCAGAAACGGTCCTTATATCTTAAAACAAATTTACAAATTATCTATGTAAAGGTAAAGAGTCAAGGTGGTAGGTCTGATGCTAAGACTCATCTTAAGCAACGAAACATCATCTCGAAGCATGAAAGTAATTCTTAACAACAGTGATAAGAATGAAGGATATGTACAACCCCATATGCTGTCAAATGTTTAGTACAGGTGAGGCATATCTTATGGCGGCACTATGTCATGACCACTCTATGGTTCTGCTCAGCATAGCTACTTAAAAGACCAATATTCGAGCCTCTTCTCTAAAAGACCTGGGGCCTCATTTATGAAAAGTGACGCATCGCTGCGTGAAAACAGCGATGCGTCACTTTTCACTGCGCACTCCTTGCGACACCAATGATGTGTCATATTTAATGGATGACGCATCATGTCGCAAGGACTCACAGATACGTCAGTATTTCTGACGCATCTGTAAGCGCAAAAGTGACGCATTGCTGGAGTGTGTCACGAAAGTGACGTAACTCCAGCAATGCGTCCTTTCACATGGGGAAAGCCCCATGTGAAAGGTCTTGCATCAGTCTTACGCCTGCTGTGAGGCAGGCGCAAGATTTTGACACAACCGCATCCTAAAAGTGACGCAGTAAAATTTCATAGATTTTACTGCGTCACTATTACGAGGCTTTTTGCGGGGGAACGCCCCCTCTGCATACATTATACCTGACGCAGGTATAATGTGGCGCATGGGTTTAAAAAGTGAAGCATCTACGTAGATGCGTCACTTTTTAAATATGGCGCAACAAGGCGCATTTTGTACGCCGCTGGTGCGTCACAAAAAGTGATGCACCGGCGGCGCAAAAGTGACGCAAGGCCTCATAAATAAGGGCCCTGAGATTTGAAGCACAGAGTGTAGAGCCAGGAACAGAGTGACAAAATATAAGATGGAGGACCTCGAAAAGGAGTGACAAGAAGGAAAGGCAGGAGAAAAGAAGTGAGGACAAAAGCACAGGAGGGAAGGAGAGTCAGACAGATCAATAAGGAAAACCTTAACGGAAAGATCGATAAACCCTGCTCGCACAGAATGTTGCTACGTAGCTTTGCATCAGAGAAGACTTCACTCCTTTGCTGCCGTTTAAAGACAGAGTGAACTGGGGAGAAGTACCCCCTTTCCATTCCTCCAAGCCTTCCTATTAAGTGTAGCAGGACAAACAGTGACATGTAAGGGTGCGTGTATGAGTGCTTGAGGGAGATACACAAGTACTGCAAACAGTAAAACAACAAACATGATGAAAAATGTTGATATAGCCAACACAAGTGTCCTATCATGAGCCTAATCAATGTACAGGCTTATTACACACTGCAGAATGCACGTTTACTACCAAACTCACTGCCAGTGACCTACATCAGGTCTAAACTCTGCAACGAGACGTTAGGTGTTTTCTGGTGTGCGGTACATAAAATAATGCATAATCCGTGATGGCAAAACCTCGAAGACAAATTTTCTGAATATTTGCATTGCCTGGCATTTGTCCAAATGCAAAGTATCAACTTTCTTTTCATTGCGCACTATATTCTTGATCACCACTGTCTCATTTCTGTCCCCAATGTCCATGAAGCTAGTCCTACTTCTCTTACCCGGTGACTTTGGGTAGTCTTTCTCCTATGTCTACAGATCACTTGCTATCACATATCCACTAACTGTGCTCCTTCATGAAGTCAAAGTCTAAAAAGCCAGGGGCTGCACTCCCATACCCAGGTCAGGGTTACAAGCTGTTGGTAAGATTCTCTCATGAACAAGTTACACTGCTGTGCTCCAAACACCACACCCTTCCAGTGCCAATGATTTGGGCTAGAGAGGACAGTTCCATTTTTGCTGCTCCTGTGCTTTGTCACAATACCTTTGTCAAATTACTTAATCACAACAGTAGCTAAAGCTGCATGACCTACTCTGGGCACTCTACCCCAGGTGCCATAAAATATGAAGGGGCAGATTTATGTTAACTGGCGCATCCCGAGGGATGCGCCAGTTAACGTGCGCCACAGCTACGCCACCCATGGTGTGCCGCATTTATAATGCTGCGCACGTGACGCATCTGTGCCGGAATTGTGGCGCATTGCTGGAGTTGCGTCGCAAGCACGACGCAGCTCCAGCAAGGCTGGGGGGTGCCCCATCTCCACAATGCTGCATCAAGACCTACGCCTGCTTCAAGCAGGCGCAGGGTTTTGACGCAGCATTGGCCAGAAAGTGACTGAGTGAAATCTCATAGATTTCACTCAGCCACTTTCAGGAGGCGTTCCTGCGCAGGAACGCCCCCCCCCTGCGCAGGAACGCCTCCTTATGGCGCAGGGCTTTACAACGTGACGCATCTCCTAGATGCGTCACGTTGTAAATAGGGTTTATTGTTTGCGCCGCAGTTGCGTCAAATAAAGTGACGCAATTGCGGCGCAAGGGCATCATAAATCTGCCCCAAAGAATGCATACAATATCATAGGAAGACCTGGAATAGCCTGTGTCATTGTCAACATAATTAAGAAGGCATACTGTGCACTCCACAAAGCTGTCACCGCTGAATGTTTTACTGCCATGTTGGATTTCAGAGACATGCTTACTGTAAAGGGGATTTCCTGCGTCTTCCTACTGTCTCCATAGCACTGTTTCCAGAGCGTTCTTTCCAGAGAGTTGTCCTTAAGCCATTTTCTCCATCACATTGTCCTTAAGTTGAGGACTATAAACAGAGCTATATGACCACAGCAGGCACCTTGTCCTTGTCATATCTTGCCTTCCATCTTCAGTGGTCTACTCCTGTCCAACAGCCTGAGATGATGCCACTAGCCTTTAGATTGGAGGATGGGTGGCCTAAAAGTACTCCATGGTCACTGGGCCATCTTACTTCTCACAATAGGCCTTATCCTGTCTCAGAAATGCCTCCTAACTGCCATCAGAGTCTTACTGCAAAGAACCAGGCCCTTATCAACTCATCACTAAGATGCTGTTGCTGTAGGGCAGGGTCTTCCATCAAGACTCTGGAGCCTCTCAAGTAGGTGCAAATTTCTTTATTTCATGTTAGGCCGTTGGGCTACAGCAAAGGCAGGTAGGCCATGTCAGGGCTCCATCCAACTCTATCTGATGTTTTCCACTCCACATCATGCTCCTACATTCAATTTACATTATTTACTCTTAATATTCCAGACACGAACTCCGATACACGGGTAATGGGGTCACGCAGGATACTACATGCTCCTTAGGCGTTAGGCCAACATCTTATTACCAGGTCTCCATTTTTACTGCAGGGAGGTCTCACAGAAGGGAGTGGGCTCGCCATGTGGAAGCACATTTTCACAATTAATAATTCAGCACTATACTTAATAATAGAGAGCCCATATGCAGTATCTACAGTGTGTCTACAATAACAAAATGTTAGGGTTTGACACAAAAATGTCTATTGTATTTCGTGTTATAAAGATGCAGCCTGACACTAATTTGTTTTCTCCCTCTCTGCTCTACATCGAGGAGCCTCAGATAAAACCTTCACTATTTAATTAATTGTAAAAAAATCAGTTTGCTCTATGATCTTGTTAGCATTGTAACAATTCTAAAATGCATAACTTTCTGTTCATGTTGTTCCTTAAGAGGACAGATTTACAACTGTAAACAATTAAGGCCACTTCTTTAGGCCCAACAGAGAGGTGTTGTTTATATTCTTTCTTTGCTGTGGGAGAGAATAATGCAGGATTATTTAATAGATTTAGAGTAAAAGTCATTATATCATATGATGTGTTTTCTAGTTTACTATATTTAACATTAAAGGGGAGAGGATGTGGCCTACCAGCTAGAACAGTCGACCTCAAAACTGGGGAAACAGGTTCCAGTCTTGGCAACGACGTTCACTATTTTGTGATTCTGGGCAACTCACTTAATCTCCCCGTGCCTTACAAAAATGAGTGTGTCCTTGTGTAAAGAAACTGTTGCTCATGGAAAGAGCTCTGATACCTTCAGCTCAAGTTTGCGCTACATACAACTCTGGGAAAAAAGAAAAAAGAAAACCACAGTGACTGTTCAGTTTCTCTATTTAAAAGTTTATGAAAACTCACCATAAATTGCTTTAAAAGTCTAGGTAAAGTATCACTGATTTGGCCAGATAGCGAGCTCTCTTCAAGGATGTCCTAATCTGAACTGAGTTCAAATTAATACTCGTTTCAAAGAACTTGCACAAAAAGATATTCTGTTGTTATTAAGTAATTACTTTTTTCTTTGGGCAGTAGCTAGAGAGCTAATGCAAAGTAGGCGCAAGAACCATAAGGCAGGGTAACTCTAAATTCCTAAAATTACATTTCATATATATTCAGTTTAATCTGACTCCACCATTACAATTGATTTTAGTCAAGTATAAAAATAAGTCTTAGAATGGAGTCTATAGTTGGTATTACTTTAAATATATAGATTAAAGAGTATAATCTATGATTTGCCTTTTCTCATGTACCAGTTACAGGTTGACCAACGACCAAGTCGTTTTTTTTTGCTTAGACAATGGGACAAAATGCCATTTCCAATATCAGAAATGTTCGTCTCGTGAATATTATGCACCCTAGCTTGTGTGTAGCAAGATTGGCCATGAGGTGACTTACTTTAATTTTAAAATTATGCTTAGCTACCTTCAAACAGTTGATTTTAAAAGGGCTGAAGATGCTGCCGGCAGGCTACACGGGGTGGGCCCGAAGTCATATTTTAAGAGCCTCTGTAATGGATGGCATTTAAATATCCATGCCAGCTGTGCATTTCTGAAGGTTTACTATTGCCTTAAGTTCAAAAGAAAAGTTTTATTAATAGAAGTAGGGGTGTCAATACAAGGTACAAAACATTAATACTAGTCATACAGAAAAAATCTATCAAGAAATACTTCAATAATGGGGGGCGTGGCTTGGACGTCGAGGGAGATGGCGGCTTTCTGAGTCTCTCTGCTCGTGCCGTAAGATCGCCTTGATCTGGAGCGTGCAAAAAACCTCTTCAGCGCCGACATAAATAAAGAATTGGGCGCCGGAATGTGAGCGGATCACAAGGAGTGCTCAGTCGACGAGCTACATGAAGCAGAAGTCCGGTTTTGATTGATTGCAGCTCCGCTCCGGGGGCTGCCGGGCTCTAGTAGAGGACGGCGGGAGGAAGGCTACGTGACCGCCCAGCAGACCGCCGAAGACGCCGGCAGACGGAATCAAGGACCCGGCTCGTCATGAGGGCAGTCTTCTAGGATTCCGGCGGTGAAACGGACTGGGAGATGCACGAACAGGAAAGCGGGGGAAGAAACCGTGAGTAAATGCAACGCCTGGCGGGCACATCAAAAGAGCACGGACATTAGCCAGCGCTCGTACTCGTACACTCACAAAATGGCGGCATAATGCATTTGCTGGGAACTGCATGGAATACAAGCTAATTCTGTCCATATACTGTCAGCGCTTCCACTGGGGTAAAGGAGCTGAAAACGGCTGAACTTTAAAAAACGAGTGAACACTGATATCACTAAGAACTTGAAAATCGGTAAACTGATGAGAAGAGGAAATGTGCTTTTAGTGATGTTTTGACCCCTGAGGATTAATAGCGACCTTGTTTATGAAGCTTGACCATGATCCCAATTCAACCTAACTACTCTGATAATGCTAAGAAATCAGGGCTGCTACAATTCCATACGCTATGATGGCTGGATGCTGGCTCATCGTGAATGAATGTTTAGCTGATGTCTTACATTGGGCAAAAGTTGTGGGCAACTGAGGATTGGTAAAAGCTGGCAAAGGCAGTACAGAGAGAAGAGTCTGAATGTATGCTTGAGATTGCGCCTATCACACGCGGTGTCACTGCAACGCGAATGAATGTGAGTTCCACTTCACGCATATTACCTATTTAACGCTGTGGTGGTCTCCAAAATGGCGACGCAAGCTCCCACCCTGAGATAAAGAATGATGCCCTCAGCACAGTGACCGACCTAATCTATTAACGGGCAATTGCGTTGATTGCCGGCTCCTGGGTGTCTCGCCTTTCTTAGTGGTCACCTGGAGGTACAAATAGGAACAAATAGAGACATTTTCCGGAGGCTGAAAAAGAAAGTGCGTCACAGCGGACAGGCACAAATCAAGGGAATCACTGTCCACGATCAGTCAGTCCATACCACGAATGAACATGTCAGACTAAGAGCTAGCCAAAAGCCTCAAGAGACTTAAGTCTGATCTGCCCTCACCTGGTAAAGGGAGGAAAGATAACCCGGATCCAATAGATTTAATACTTAGCAGACTTGATGAAGTCAGAGATCTGGCGAAAGCGACAAAGGAAGAAGTGGCAGCAATCAGGCAAGATAACCGTGACACCAACGCAAAACTTTTAGAGGCGGAAACGAGGATTAGCAAACTCGAGGATATGGAAGTTAAGACCTGCAACGCAGTTAAACGCTTGTGCATAGCAGCGGATCAAACAACACGGAAACTTGCTGAATTGGAGGACCGGAATCGAAGGGGGAACCTACGCATTTTTGGCATTCCGGAAGGTTCAGAGGATCAAATGGGGAGCTGCGTGGCTTTTCTTGAGTCCTGGTTTACCCAAGCTACTAACATGACGTTTCTACACCCTTTAGAATTTGATAGAGCCCACAGAGTCCCGGCCAGGATCTCAAAGGATCAAAAGGGTCCCAGAGCTATTGTTTGTAAACCGCTCCGGTACCAGCATGTAGAACAGATTCTTTCCTTCATGCTTAAAAACAATCACATGTTGTGGAAGTCTGCCAAGGTCTACATATCTCAAGACTACAGTAAAGAGACGGTGGACGTCAGGAAGGCATTCTTGGCACTTCGACCGCAGCTGAAGAAAAGGGGCTTCCAATATGGATTCATTGGTCCGGCAAGGTATCGAGTGATTATTCAGGGCTCTCCACACATTTTTTCAGACCCACTGAAATTGAAGCGTATGCTGGATGGCCCTGATGACTCGGACATGGAGACGAACAATCCTGAAAGCTCCGCCGACCAGGCTTCAGCATCAGGTTATAAATGAAGGGCATCCTGGTAAACTCATTTTCCAATGGTTTTCTATTCCTGGTTGTTAAGCAGAAAAAAGGAATATGTTCAACTACGGTGTCACACGAATATGGTTCTTCTGGAAGCAAGGATTAAGACCAGGCTTAAGGCTTTTGATCCGGAGTTCATGTCTCCATACTGTACACATTTTTCTATTATCTTTGAGGGCACAGGTTAGGGCCCAGGTTTAAAGCTTTGATTGAGGTTTTCATATCTACATATATATATTCTTCTGCCTTGAGCTATTTCGTTTGATTGGTCTAATGCGCTTTCAAATGCCTCACTACGTAGCTATATACCTTTACCAGCAGGTAATGCTGTGGGTTCTGTTACCCAGTTATATGACAGTAATGCCTTGTTTCGTTTATCTCTTATCTTACAGTCCTTGAATACCTTCATACGTTCTGGATGACTAGATACATGGTTTAATGTAGTTGTGATAGTTAGAACAACTCACGAGTTTTCAGTAAATGTTAATAGTCTTGTATGCTCCAATAATATGGATATGTTTTGGCACGGGGAGGCTACACCGTACTCTCTCTCCAATCGCCATGCCTACTGAATACAGGTGGGGTGGGGAAGGTGGGGGGTCGAAGGGATTGGGGGTTCGGGTATGTGTTACATGTTTTTTATGTTTGATTCTTCTTTTTCTTCTTCTTGCTTGCATTTTCTATATTGCGCTGACACTTGATGGTGGTGTGGGTTATAGCCTTTATGTTCACTCATATGTCAATTCGAAGTCTCGAGGAGATGGAATATTAACATCTGGTAGTGGGTCACATGAGATGCATGTCTTTTTCAAGATGAAGCATTCTTTAACTGTTCAATCATAACGCTGTGAATACTCCGATGGGTGTATGTAATATGGACAAAATGAAGATATTGTCACTCAACGTTAAAGGTTTGAACCAGCCAATCAAAAGACAAAAAATCTTAGATTATGTGCGTAGGTTGAAAGGTGATATTGTATTGCTACAAGAGACTAAACTGGAGGCTAAACTGTTTTACCACCTGAGGAATAAGTTTTACAGTGAGGTTGTTGGTGCAGAATCGGTACAAAAAAAGAATGGGGTGTTGATTCTTGTCGCAAAGAAATCGAAGGTGGAGGTTTTGTCTCATGAGGCTAGCTTAGACGGGAGGTGGGTCACGGCCAAACTAACCAAGGATAATACGGAGTTTTATGTCACGAGCGTATATGCTCCTAAACACATGGAAAATATCCCAGATAGTGCTGTTCACATAGTGGGTGGTGATTTTAATCTTCCAAAAGACGCAACGCTAGATAGGGACTCCCACTGCCCTTTCAAACCAAATAAATCTCATAGAGCCTTCAATAATCTGTGTGAACGCTTTCATTTAGTGGATGCTTGGAGGCTCCAGAACCCTACAGGGAGGGAGTACACTTTTTACTCTACACCGCATGACTCATACTCCAGGATTGACTACATCCTCATAACACAGAACGGGGTACCCAGAATAGAGTCTACCATTATAGAGCCTCGTGTGGTGTCGGATCATTCTTGTATTTCCTTGTCCATTGTAAATGCCACATCATCTCCTCGGCAGACGTCTTGGCGCCTGAATGACGAGATATTAAGCGACGCTCAACACAGATCTACAATACAAGCTGCCATTACCTCTTACCTGCAAATTAATAAAGAAGGAGACACATCTGATCTTATTAGATGGGATGCTATGAAAAGTACAATACGGGGAGTATGTATCAAGATTAGGTCTGCCATGAATAAAAATTATAACGCGGAATTAGATTCCCTTGAAAGTGAAATTGGAGATCTGGAAAGTAAACATCTAAGATTAAGAGACAATATGACTCTTTATGCTCTGGCAAATAAGAAATATGAATACAAAAAGTTAATAAGTGAAAGGGTGGGAATTTGGCTAGACAAAGGCAGGAGGTTTAAGATTTGTGTATCCAACAAAGCGGGTAAGAGTCTTGCTTCATATTTGAAATTTAAAGTACAAAAGAACTGTATTAACATCCTTAAGGACGCCTCAGGGAACTCGCATTCTGAGCTAGACAAGATAGCTGAGGTGTTTAGGGTGTTCTATGAGGATCTGTACGCAAAAAATACAAAGGTGGAGGAAGATAAAATTAAGAATTATTTGGATGAGTGTGATCTTCCAAGGTTGACTGCTGAAGATCAGGTGGGTCTAAATGGCCCGATCAGTGCTGTAGAAGTGGAAAGTGCTATTAAAAAATTGAAATCAGGGAAGGCACCTGGCCCGGATGGCTTTACAGCAAAATTCTATAAAACATTCCCAACTATGTTGACAAGGCCCTTGCTAAACCTATTCCAAGTAATAAATAGCTCTGGGGAGGTAAAGGGCACTCTGGCGGAGGCAATAATTGCAGTACTCCCTAAGGATGGGAAAGACCCATAGCTCCCAAAAAACTACAGGCCAATTTCACTAATTAATATTGACTGTAAGATCTTAGCAATGATACTTTCTGCACGTCTCCAAAAGGTGCTCCCGCAACTAGTTCATCCATCTCAAGCGGGCTTTCTAAAGCATAGGTTGTCCAGTGATAACACACGAATTTTGGCGCATGTCCTGGAGAAAGCTAAACTTTTGGAAACGCCTACAGTGGCAATAACTTTAGATGCAGAAAAAGCCTTCGATAAGGTTGATTGGGCCTTTCTCGAAGCAGTCCTCAATAAATTTAACTTGGGGGAAACATTTACACGGCTAGTGATGTCCCTTTACTGCTGTCCCTCGGCACGAGTCAGAGCGGGAGAATCGTTTTCGTCCTCCTTTTGCTTGAAACAAGGTACGAGACAAGGGTGCCCCCTATCACCATCGTTATTTTTATTGGCAATCGAACCGTTCCTACACCATATAAGGAAAGATCCTAAAATCCCAGGTATACCGTTTGGAGACCGCACGATCAAGTTGACAGCATATGCGGATGATGTGCTTGTCCTATCTGAAAAGGCGGATGAGGCAGTGTCTGCACTCATGTCGGACATTGAAGACTTTTCGAAGGTATCGGGCTACAAGCTAAATAAAGACAAGACGGAGGTTAAACTGCTGAACAATATAGGGGATAAGGGGATCCTGGGGGATTCTGGTCTTACATGGCAGCCCAAATGCTTTAAGTACCTGGGGCTGGACTTTGATAAGGATTTAGTCTCCACTCTAAAAATAAATGAAGAATTGACTCTGAAAAAAATATCCACCCTTCTAGAAAGTTGGTCCCCAAAATTTCTGTCATGGTGGGGCAGGGCTGAGACTCTCAAAATGATGTCGACACCCTTAGTTAACTACCTGGCCAGTATGCTCCCCATGACGTTCTCTAATAATTTTGTCTTGAAAATAGACCAGCTGTTTGGTAACTTCCTGTGGCGGGGCAAGAAAGCCAGGATATCTCTAAAGAAACTACAACTGGCAAAAGATAAAGGCGGCCTGGGTCTGCCATCGTTCAGGAACTACCAGACAGCCTTTCTTTGTAAACAAGGTGCTCAATGGTTGATAAAATCGCCAACTTACACTCCTGTGTGGATTGACATCGAGAAGTCATTAGTTGGCAATGCCCCACTTGAGTCTTTACTCACCATGGATCTATCCCACCTGCCTCACTCCAGATATATAATGTTAAATACCAGAAGAGCCCTACTCAGACTTGACCACTCCCATAAAACCACATTGACATTTTCTAAATCATCATGTATGTCATTATGGTGAAACCCCTATCTTAAACACGTGGGCGATGAACTCTTCTGGGAGTCATGGTCCGGGAAAGGTATTAATCTCGCAGGAGATTTGTATGACAATAGCAAACCAATCCCGTTCTCAAGCTTACAGACGAAATTTGACCTGTCCCCGATAGACTTCTATAACTTTCTAAAAGTCAAGGCGACACTAACCAGCCGTAACTTCAAACCCTACAGTCCGTGGCTGACAACACATCTCCCACGTATTATGCACACAGGTCACTTCGTTTCCAAGGTGTATAAACTGTTGCTACCGATGCCTAGCAAATCTCACAGAATTGTGGAGGCGAAATGGGAAGCGGAACCTAACTCCACAGGAATAGAGTTGGATTGGGAACTGATTCATAAGTCAGCACTTGCCCACAAAGTATCACCCATCCTTTTCCAGACAAAGTATATGCTCATAAATAGGTCCTTCTGGACTCCCGGAAAGATATTTAAATGTAAATTACGTGACTCTCCGGAGTGCTGGAACTGCCAGTCAGGGACTGGTGATCTCCCTCACATGCTATTCAACTGCCCCCTACTGAGAGAATACTGGGAGAAAATATTTATATGCATTCATCATGTATTTAAGATAAAGCCAATGAAGGAATTTATATATGTCATTCTAGGGGGGCTGGAACCGCGATTTACAGATGTGCATGATCGCCAGCTTTTGGATTTAATGTTGACATTGGCATGTAAAGTTGTTTTATGCAAGTGGAAATGTGCTAAGGAAGTAAATTTCAAGATTTGGCAAGAATGGCTGTCTTTCCTAAGAGGTGCCACGAATCAGGCGCTACAGTCCTCTACGTGGTGTCCATCCAATAAGAAGTTATGGAAGTCACTAGACAATTCATCCCTTCATTTTGAGCCGCCTTGAAGTGATATGACCTTGTAATAGTACCTTAGATGTATGGGTGTGAACCTAGTCCGTATGTTAAGCTATTCCCATTACATCCACACGTCGAGTGTTTAGCAACTTAATCAATAACCATGTGACAAGCAAGAGTGTTTCTTCTCTTTATCTTTATTATTTGTAGTTTCTGTACTGGTCTGACAACATCTGTATCAATTCAATTTTGATGGAAGATTTAATGTAATGTCTTTTGCTTTTGTTTTCTTACTTCAATAAAAACGATTTGAAATAAAAAAAAAAAAGAAATACTTCAATAATGTTATATGAATTGGGCGTAAAGTAAAACAGGTAAAATGACATATCTGAAGAAGTGAAGAACGTTTAGGGGACTCAAGAAGCTTTTGAAACTTGTTGTTGATTGGGCTGCAGCCGAAAAGAATGGCTAGCACAAACATTAAGGTACATTGTAACAGGTAACCATAAATCAAGGCGTTTCGCTGCCCTGTGTATAGGATATACATTGTACCAGCACGCTCTAAAAGAGATTTTAGAAAAATCTTTTCAATTAGCTGTAATTTGCTGGAATGCAACTGCTAATAACAAATCAATAATTTTAACATTGATCATAACATTTTCCCAACAAGAAGAAAGGCTTCCCAGAAAAATATGAGTGAAAGAGAAAGAAATTTGAGTTCGGAATATCAAGTTGATTTGGGACCATACTTTTTTCCAAAAATTATGTACAATAGGAAAAGTAAATATCATGTGAAACAAATCTGCATTCGGGGAGGAGCATGTCCATCAAACATCCGGTGTTGTAGTACATTTTTTGCTTAAATCATATGGTGTAAAGACAAGTCTGTTATACAGAAAAAACAATGTCTGCGTTATGTTAGCTTCTCTGGGAGATTGACAAATTTTGACCCATATATTATTCCATAAGGATACTGGCCAAGATGTAGCAGGATCACGTTCCCACAACTCTTCCACTTTGGATTTCGCTGAGCAGTGTCAGGACTATGGAGATACCTATATATGATGGAAGCTTTGGATGTAGTTTTCAAGAAGTTTTGTAATTGTGATACAGAGTTAGGAGTATTAAGAGAGGTATGTGTAGTAGACAACTGGGTATAGGTAGCCATCGCCGCTTCTTTGAGCAAAAGGTATTTCTGAATGAAGGAGGTAGGTAAACTAAATAGTTGACTGAGTGATGAGAAAGGTAGGAAATTTGACTGTGAAAATAACTGATGTATCCAAATTAACCCCTTCTGACGCCAAGTCCTCCAAAAGAATGGCTTGTTCTTTATGAGTAAATTTTTGTTTTGCCAAATGGTGGAATTAAGAAAGTCATCAACAGTATTGTGAGGAGAGGAGGAAGAAGAGAGAAGTAGTTTGGATGTTAATTTGATTATGGGAGTGGATAATGCTTGTGGTTTACGTGAAAAGGATAGGTATTCAGCAAAAGAAAAAGGGGACAGAAAGAGACATTTAATTGTAGTCCATAAAGGACAGTCGTCATCGGGATCTCGTAACCAAAGGGAGGCTTGACGTAAAAGGAATGCCTTCTGATATGCCGGAAAATCCGGAAAATTAACTCCACTGTCCGATTTGGGACGTATTATCCTAAGAAGAGACATTCGGGGCTTCTTATTATTCCATGGAAAGGAAGAAAGAATAGAGTTAATCCTCTTAAAAAATGTAGTGGGAATAGGAACCGGTATATTAGAGGTAGTATATATAGTTATAGGAGATAACATCATCTTTATGATGTTAAGACGGCCCACCAAGATAAATAAAGAGGATGCCATCTGAAGGTCAAATCCGAAATCTTTTGAATACATTTATTCAGACAAAGCGATACTGCACTGAAGCGATACTGAAATTGAAGAAGTAACATGCAATCCCAGATATTTAATGTGAGTAGAACTCCAAGTGAAATCAGAAGCATCGAAATCTGAATTAAAAGTGTATTTTGTTAAAGGTAAAATCTCACATTTGTCATTGTTCAATTTGTTTCCAGAAATTTTGGAGTACTCCTGTACCTCAGCTAGAAAGGCAGGGATTGAGTCACTTGGCTTAGATAAGAAGAGTAAAATGTCATCAGCCTATGCTGCCAGTTTGACGTGGGAATGTAGTGATTGAAAACCGTATATGTTAGGATTCTGACGTAATTTAGAAAGAAAAGGTTCTAGAGCTAGGTTATAAAGGAAGGGGGATAGAGGGCATCCTTGACGTACACCTCTACCCAATTCACAAACCACCGCACGGGGGTTAGAGTAAAGAAGGGAAATTAAAGAAATACATTTAGGGCCAAAACCAAACCATTTAAGAGCATAAAACAAATAAATCCATTCAACTCTATCAAACGCCTTTTCGGCGTTCAATGCAATCGCTATAAGAGATTGTGATAAATGTGAGAATTTGGATAAAATGTTAAAAAGGAGTCTTGTATTATCAGTTATAAATCGCCCTTTGACAAACCCGGATTGTTCTTTGCCCAACAAGTCTGGTAAATTGGAATCCAATCGTATTGCTAATGCTTTAGCAAAAATGTTGTAATCAATATTAACCAAGGAGATGTGCCTAACATTTTTGCAATGTTTAGGGTCCTTTCCTTCTTTGGGTATAAGGGACATGTGTGCTTCAGAGAAGGAGCCCGAGGAACTGCCTAATGCAGTGAAAGAGCCTATAAGGGAGTACAACTGGGGCAATATAAGTTTAGAAAAATGGAGGTATAATTCGACCGTGAAACCGTCTGGTCCTGGTGCTTTGTCCTTTTTGAGGTGTTGTAGGGCTTTAAGTAATTCCTGCTGTGTTAAGTCTAATTTCAGGGAAGAAGTATCAAGAGGAAAATGTTGGGGTTTATGAATGCTAGAGAAAAAATGCGATAAGGATTGGATAGTGGGTTGAGTTTCAGAGGTATATAGCGTTTTATAGAAGAGAGAAAATTCATTCAAAATATCAGCATCTTTATATTTCAAATCACAATTTGCATTGTAAACAGACTCAATGTTTAGCCTATTATCTTTAACTTTTAAATAATTGGCCAAAATTTTACCCGCTTTGTTTTTACCCCCATAAAATTTCGTACTGGATTTTAACAAAAATAAAGAAGTGTCTTCTGTAGATTTTTTGTTGAATTGCATCTTGGCATTAATGAGGGCTGTTAGGCAATCTTTGGAATGTGAGGTATAATAAGAGTACATACAATCTCTTAATTTCCTGAAGAAGGTCCCCAGTGAATTTGCGAGCAATTATTTGTGTTTTTGCAACAAAGATAATTATGAAATCTCTTGCTGCGGCCTTAAAAGCATCCCATAAAGTGGAAGAGGGCATGGAGGGAATTTGATTTATCTCAAAGAACTCATCAAAGAAACTGGTAAAAGAAGCTATAAACTTCAAATCCAGAAGAAGAGCATTATTAAAACGCCATATTTTAGGACCTGTAGCTTTAGGTATAATATCAATGCTTATTGAGATAGGGGCATGATCTGACAGTAAAATGGGGCCAATCTCTGCATTAGTAAGAGTTTGTGCAATATTGTGAGAGACAAAAATATAATCAAACTTTGATTGAAAGGGGTGAGATGGGGAGTAAAAGGTAAATTTTTTGGTGGTCGGACTACATAGACATCAGGCATCAATACATTTATGTTGCGTAATCGCCTGGACGAAGGACTTAGGGGGTTTATTTGGAACAAATGTGACTTTGGATAATCTGTCAATGAAAGGATCTAAAGTTTGATTGCAGTCACCTGCTAGGATAAAATTCTCATCCATAGAGTGAGTGATATGTTTGGCTAACATGGGCCAAAAAGAAGGTTCACCACATGTAGGGGCGTACACATTCAGAAGAGGGATTGGGACACCCTTGAGAGATAATTTAACATTTAACCATCTGCCATTCGTATCAGACTCTTAAGATAGCAAAGAGTATGTTAGGGACTTACGACACAATATCAGTACTCCATTACGTTTGCCATCACCTGGAGAATAGAAAACTTCACCTACCCAACCTCTCTTCAGTTTTGATGATTCAGTATCTGAGAGGTGAGTTTCTTGTACGAATGCAAAATCAACATTTAGTTTGGCTAAATGAGACAGAATTCTTTGTCTCTTCATAGGGGAATTCAAACCCTTAATTTTCCAAGTAACAATTTTTAATGACATGGAGTATTAGAAACACATTGATCCAGAGAAATGAGAGAAAAAGCGAGGAGAAAGCACAATTCATTCAGACGACATTGATAAATGAAAAATGAGATGAAGAGAAGCAATAGGAAGGTGAATGTCACGATAAAGATGAGCATGAAAACCAGAGAAGATATCAAAGTGAAAAAGACTATAGGGAGGCAAAATTAAAACGACTCCCAAAAGTAAAATAAAAAGAGAATATAAGAAGGGAAGTGGGAGAACATTTGGAAGCATAAATATGAGAAGCAAACAATGGGAGAACATACCTACAAAACATGGGAAATCATGGAACACAATCAGGAGAACACGAGGAGGGGGTGGAACCACTTGGAATAGGCGACACATCCAGGGTCATCCAAACGAGTGATTGGGAAGACATCATGAAACAAGGGTATATAATCTATGGAGACAAAAAGTAATAAGGTTAAAAGAGGTTGCTGGATAAAATATTGACACAACTGACGAACAAGGACAGTAAATGCGTTTACAATAAAATCTGTGACTTAGTAATTCCAATAAATACAACGACTATGTAAAAAACCAGGAATTTCAGAACATGAAGTAATAACCATAATAAGAAGAACAAAGGCTAGAGAGATCCATCATAGAAAAAATACTACGATCTCAAGTAGGAAATGAAGAAGAAGGATCGGAAGAATCCATATTGGTTGTTTTAGAAGAGTTTATGAAGCTTTGGAGACGCACATGATCCTTGTATGTCGTTGTTCTATTATTGAAGAGGCATGGGTGGAAGAGGCCATATCGGGCCCCTATTAACCGTAAATCAGCTCTCATATCCAGAAAAGCCTTGCGTCGGTTTGCAGTGGCCTTGGTGTAGTCCTGCGCAAAGAACAGAGATGAGCCTGACCAAGTGATTCATGAAGAAGCTTTGGCTGCCGATAACACTTTCAGGAGATCCGTATATTCTAAATAGTACAAGATGACTCCTCTTGGTCTCTGCGAGGTTGAGGATTGAGAAGGAACTCGGCCTAATCAGTGCGCACATTGGATATTGAGCATCGTACCATCCGGCATGTGTAGTCATTTGGGGAGAAAAGATTTGAAAAAAGTGAGAGGGTCATTCCCCTCAATACCCTGCCCCAGGCCGTAAATGCAAAGATTATTGCGTCTGTTATGATTCTCAAGGTCCACCACTTGCCTTTGGAGTGAGGAGATCTGTGAATGCAAGTGAGAAACAGTGACAGATGTTTCTTTTAAGGATGAGATGCTTTGTTCCACTGATGAGACCCTCGTATCCAGTTGAGACCAGTTATCTGTCAATATTTGCAATTTGGCGTTGGTTTCTTCCATAAAGGGACGCAGAGACCTAATTTCCTCCAACAGAAGCTCCATAGAAACTGGCGAGATTGACTTAGGTGGAGAAGGAGGGTCTTTTTTTAGTCATTTGGTGTTTGGTTTTCCTGGAGCTGTAGAGGAGGAATCCATTGTTGTCTGCAGGGGAAGACGTCTGAGAATCTTCAAACCTAGAGAACTCAGAGAATATCTTCGAGTTTTTAACAATGCTTTGGTTTAGAAGTAGAAGAATGTGTCATTTTTATTCTGCCCATAAGGTGCACTCACAGCATTTCTCTCCAGCGAAGCACAAGGAGAACAGTTCTGTGAGGCAAAAATTATTGAAGAGGTGGAGTATCTGTGAAAAAGAAAGACACACCAGCAACAGATGAAAGAGGTCTCTTTGTGCAGTCACGTAAATATAGGTATACGGTCTGGTTTAGCAAACATTGAAGTGTGTTGGAATCACTGACGGAGGAAGAATGCAGATAAAATTAAGGCTGCGCGCTGAGAGGAATTGAACAATATAAGCAAAGTGATCATGCTGCACATGAAGACAAAATAGGTGGAAGTGTGAGAACACAGTTAATGTACAGCATTTGTTAATGGAGCTCCAGCGCAAAAAGCATGAATTTCCTATTCCTGGAAGAACTGAGGCATTGGTAAACAGGGAGTATAATATTCAAGCAAAGAAAGTAGTAGTATAAGGTAACATCTTAGTAGCCTTCGGTGAAATGCAAAATGGCTGCCTCACACAGAGCAATGTGGATGTTAATTAGAGCAGAAATGTTTCAGAAAAGACCAACTCCAGCTGAAAAAACAGTAGAAACACAGTCTTGGGCACTTTCAAGAAGCAAGCGGGTAAAATACGCAGTAAAACAAGCACCATGGCAGTTGTTTTGTGAAGATACGCGCAATAAAACAAAATGGCGGTCGCTGCAAACACAGAGCTGCGGCCGGACTTACTGCCGTAAATAATTCTCCTGCGTCAGCGTTTTTGGGATTGGTGAATACATCAAGAGGAGCCCATTATCTTCAGGAAGCAGAATTCGTCTCCTTCACGGCGAAAAGTAGACTGAAATCACGGAGTCCACCGGTCACACCTGAGAGCCTCACCCGAGTGCTGCCATACTCCCCGGGCGCCAAGCCACGCCCCTGTATACTATTGCCTTAATTGCGCAGAAATAGGTTTTAACCAATTTTTAACATGCTTAAGAGGGGAGCAGAGGCACTTTACTCCTGTTTAGAAAGGGTAAGGTGCACCAAGGTCTAATGCCAGTCAAACAGAAAGGGTAAACATTGGAGCAAATCAAGTAAAGAGTTGTTTATTTCCTACATGAAGCTTACCGTAATCTTCTGAATACATTAAAATTCTGAATAATAGTGCATGAATTGTTCAACTTTATATCACCAGAACATTCTTCATTCACGGTAACATTGCTGTTTTTCCACCACATATGTTTCAAAAAGCTATTTTAGAGCTCCTCATTAAAGGGAATAGACATGTAATGGAATCTTTCCCTTGTTTTTCCAGTGGACTGGTTCCATTAAAGAGAGCAAGCATAAATATTTTAGCCAAGTAAGTTAATTAATTTCCAACGTAAGCAAAGACAAAACATCATTTCAGTCCAAATTGATTTTATCCTTTGAACTTATTTGTGTTTAATGTTCAGATTAATGAGCAGTGCTTCAGGAAAAAGGGCATCCTATAGCCAGATCTACAACAATGTTACAAAAGTTCAAATCATAGAATGGGCATTTAGAAATGCAAAGACCAGGTACATTAGTGTATCATATGTAAGCTATATATAATTGTTTTCTTTTTTTTGTTAGAAATAGTCTATTATTGCTTGGCGCAGCTCTGATTTGAATACTTCATCCCTAAGGGCCATGTCGAGAAATCTCCATTTGTGTTCGAATCCACCTGCCCGAGTAATGCATATCTTTACTAAAACAGGAGAGTGGTATAACAGCGTGAGGTCCGGTTGAGGAAACTGGGCGATAAAGGACAGTAATCAAGATGAGCACATATGTTGTGATATGCTGAGTAGTGTGTGTATGCAGTTTGTAGAGGTTACATGTGATACCATGCGTCTTCCAGGCTATATTCCAGTTGAAGGTCTGAAAGTGTATGTCGAGCACCAGGTTTTGTGTCTGGTGAGGGTGAGGTGCTGTCTCACATAGGGTCTAATAAAATGTTCAGATCACCTCCCAGATATATCTGTGTCATCTCCATACGGTTTATTTGGTCTGTGAGCTCTAAGAAAAAATCAGGGTCATCTAAGTTGGGTGTGTATAAATTCACTAAAAGGATGGTGTGTCCCAGCATGTGACCCTTTACCATTAGATAACGTCCCTCCCTGTCACTTTTCTCTTCCAAGGGCTGAATGGGACTAGTTTATGTATTAATATGGAGACCCCTCCGACATAGGAGCTGTAGTTAGCAAAGTATTGCTGTGGACCCCATGTCTTGGCAAAGACTGTGGGGGTATCAGGAGACCAGGAATGCAATGTCTATTTGGTGTGTCTGCAAGTGTTTTACCACCTGTTTGCCTTTGCAAGGAATATTAAGTCCCCGTACATTCCATGATGCTAATGTATGAGTTGCAAATGGTTGAATTCTGCTGTTAATATGCTCATAGGCAAACACTGGGATCATAATGTAAATCAGGTTATATAGTTGCACAGTATGGCACCAAATCATACGCGTAAGAAACTGTATTAAAACTGAAACATTTTCCTCCTGTACCACCTCCCACCAATCCCCATTTTGCATACTATTGGAAGATCCCGAACCCAAATATTGTACTCACAACATAGCAAAGACGATCTAAATGTAACATTAGTGTGTCAACACGAGGGGAGTGGCAACGCCGCGCTGGATCCACCAATATATATAAAAAATATGGAATGCTGATGGCATGCAAAAAATCAAATGAGTTTTGATTTAATCTACAATGCCCCACATCTACTAGAATAACCTGTGCATTGTGTAAGTTCCAACAATATTAGGTTGAGGAAAATAAATCTACACTGGTCACAGAACCAGAGCCCAGGGGTGACCTAGTAGAGGGGGTAGGTACTTGTGAGGATGTTTTCTTGGACAGTGCATTACAGAACTTCTGCACCTCCGCCGGTGTTTTGAAAATTCGAGATCTGCCGTTAATGTCCACCCGACGGGCCAGCCAGGTAATAGTATGCCATATCGCAGTCCCAAGTTACTGAGGACGGCCTTGACTCCCGTGAACTTTCAGCGGTCCTCCTGGACCATGACGGTATAATCTGGGTAGAGACAGATGGTTGAACCTTGCCTGTAAAGTAGATCTGTTTTCTCTTGCCTGTTGCAATGCAGAGTCTCTATCTCTGAAGTTGAGCAGGAGGACAATGATGGTGTGAAGGGGGCATCCAGATTTTGGACAAGGCTCCAGTGAGCAGTGCACTCTCTCCACTCAGAACGCAGGGAGAAGACTTTTCTTCCAAAGAAATCCGCTAAAAGTTGTTCCACAAGGCGACCCATGTTGGTGGATTCGGGTATGCCAATTATTCATATATTATTGCGTCTGCTCCTAGATTCCAAATCTTCATTTTTCATGGTCACAGTCTTTAAGAGCTTTTCTACGCATTCCAGATGTTTGGTCATTTGTGCTGCACCATCTTAGAGGTCCGATACTCTGCCCTCAACTGTATCCAGGAGACTGTCGTGTTTGTCAAGCAGTGTTCCCATGTCGTCTAGGTGCTTATCTAGAGCATCAGATCGAGTGTCCAGCGCCTTAAATCCCATGCGTAGTTCCACAATTGGAGTCAGGCCCCTGCTGTACAGCGATTTTAGTGTTCGAGTTATCCCCCCTTACTGCCTGTCCAGGTCCAGGAGCGACGCCTGCACGCCAAGCCTTCTCAAATGTTAGTTTACATTGCTTCAGGTCGCTATGAACCATGATTCTAATGCATGCTGCAACAAGCAAGGGGCTCCCAAACGTACAACTGCGCCGGAGAAGACGGGACCCAGTTACTGGTGTACCAGAAAGAGGTCAGGCACTCAAGCCTTGACAAGGTTCTTATCAGTTGTCTCCTCCCACTAGAAAGACAAGCGCCAAATTGGTATCCTGCTAGGGGCGCCCTTTCCACAAAATATACCCCAGCGTGGGTGTCTCCTGAGGGGGAGTTCCAGCAAAATAGACGCTAGTGAGTACTGGCAATTCTAGGTGGCCATTTCAGAAGACTGGCAGTGGCCCCAGCACACTGAACACTTCGAGGAGCATTCAGTCACATTGAGGTTGCATGGGCCACACATGCTTGCATAAGCAAAATGACAGCAGCATTGGCTACCTGTGCTTAGCTGCGTTGAAGAGTGAGGATGCAGCAGAGGCACCCCACCTCAGTATGGGATCCAACCCTCCATTTACAGGCAGTAAGTGAGGTGGCTGCGTCGGTCAATGTCAGAGAGCTCACGCTACCCCACTGCGTCTCCAGGCGCTGGCCCCATTACCATGCATCTGAGTTTGTAATGTCCCAGGGGACACTCAGTAGCCGAAGGGTTGCTGGCGCCGGGCCCGACACAGCGTGTCTGCCATTGTACACTTGAAGGGGTCCAAAGTTATCAAATGTCAAAGGCCTAACGCGTGGCGGGTCATGGAATACTCCGAGGCCGACCCAGACATATGTTGAGTCCCTGTACATGTTGCGGCCCAACACAGCTTAAAGCAGGTCGCAGGAGTCTTTGTTCACCCGGGCACAGCGTCTCGTGGATGTAGGGGATGAGACATCCTCCTGGGCATGGACGCAGCTCTGGCCGCAGCGCCTAAACAGTTGGGGTAAACGGCACTTCCGAGAGCCTCAGGAGTGCCCTAATTACAGGAGTCAATACTTCTTCTGCTTCGCCACTTTCGTTATTGTTTCGGTCATTGCAGGTGGGGTTTTTAGTAGAGTTGCATGCATATTTGTTTGGTGATCCAGCGGAGCTCCAGGACTACGTGGCCATCTTGGTTGGCCTCCTGGCCACGCCCCCTCTTTATAAGCTATAGCAAGGATAAGCCAAACATTTAAAAAGATCTAATTTTCTAAGAACGGTGTGTAGATGGGGATATTGATGTATAGTATGGGGATGAACCAAGCACCTCTGCATGTTAGCAGAAAAGCAGACTTGAATGTTAGCAGAGACCAGAGAGTGTAAGAAAAGTATAACGATCACCCTCCAGAAACAGATTCTAAAACAATGACAGCAAGCATCATATAAATACATTGGGATTACTTTATAAAAATGTATGAGTGTAATTTCCAATTGATAAAAGATATACTTTTCAAGTTTGGTTTCTCTGGACTCACAATTTAAAGTTACAACTTATAGTACAGTTGGATTTCAAGTCTGAAAAGTCCACTTTCGGAAAGTTAGCTTTTTCATACTTTAACCATTCTGTGCCTTCTGCCTGTCTCTGGATGCATGTATTGGGTGGGTGACAGCTGGGCTTTGTTCATTCCCTCCAACTAGCCACAAACAGAGGGAGCCTAGATGTGACTGATGGGCTATCAATATCCTGATGGGCAAACCTAAGCCGGATGGGAGGGAGGAACTGACACTTACATATGAAAAGGCTGTGACTGTCCCGACACAAAGCACTGCAATCCCCCGTAGTGAGTCTGGAGTCATGACTGGAGGGTAGGGACTGTGAGCACTTCTAAAGCCTCTTTTTGAAGTCTTCCCCACTTTAAAGACACAACGGGGTATAAGTACTGGACATCTGACACCACAAATTCAATACACTTCTGGATGCTCTGCACAACATACTTTAAACATTGCCTCCTAAGTTAAGCCTACCTGCTTTGTGTTAAGCTACCAGAGTGTGAGCACAGGTTAATTTAGGGTATCTACCTGACTTACCCTAACTAGGATTGTCATCTCTGCTTGGACAGTTTGCATACTGCAGCTAAAAAAAAAACAATTCCCAACATTATGTAATTAATTAAATATTTGAATCTAACACAATTAAATCCTTAAAACTGTTACTAGCAGAAACATTGTGTTTGAGAGTCAGTGAGCTTCATTGCAAACGGAAGTCGGACAACTACGCGCTACATACCCAGAGGGTCTCAAGGCGCTTGGAGAAGGGTGGGTAGTTACTTGTCGAATATCCAGGTTTTAAGTTGCTTTCTGAATGCTAGGTGGTTCTGAGTGAGGCGAAGGTGAGTGGGAAGTGAGTTCCAGGTTTTAGCCGCAGGTAGGGGAAGGATCTTCCTCCCATGGTGGTTTTGTTGATGCGAGGTACAACAGCAAGGGCTTGGTGGGAGGAGCCCAGCTGGCGGGAGGGGGTGTAGAAGGAAAGTCGTGTGTTGAGGCATTCAGGTCCAAGTTCATTAAGTGCTTTGTGTGCGTGGGTTAGAAGGCGGAATGTTATTCTCTTATTGATGGGGAGCCAGTGGAGGTTTTTCAGGTGACCAGAAATGTGATCTTTACGCGGAATGTCAAGAATGAGTCTGGCTGATGCGTTCTGGATGCGTTGGAGTTTTTTCTGAAGTTTTGCGGTGGTACCGGCGTATAGGGTGTTTCCGTAGTCCAGACGGCTTGTAACCAGTGCGGGGGTGACCGTTTTTCTAGTTTCAGTGGGGATCCAGCGAAATGTTTTTTTGAGCATGCGAAGAATGTTGAAGCAAGATGATGAAACTGCGTTGACTTGTCTGGTCATCGAGAGTGAGGAGTCCAGAATGACGCCCAGGTTTCGTGCGTGGTCTGTTGGGATGGGTGATTTTCCGAGTCGTCCCAGGCGGAGGGGGAGGTACCTAAGATAAGGACTTCTGTTTTGTCGGAATTCAGTTTCAGGCGGCTGTGCTTCATCCACTCGGCTACTTCTCTCATTCCTTTATGTAGGTTGGTTTTGGCGGTGTTAGGGTCATTGGTGAGTGAGAGGATCAGTTGAGTGTCGTCAGCGTAGGAGATGATGTTGAGGTTGTGTTGATGTGCGATGGCCGCGAGGGGGCTCATGTATACGTTGAAGAGGGTGGGGCTGAGTGAAGATCCTTGTGGCAGGCCGCAAATGACTTCAGTGGCTTCTGATTTGAATGGTGGGAGGCGGACTCTCTGAGTTCTTCCGGCAAGGAACGAGGTGATCCACTCCAGTGCTTTTCCTTGAATGCCGATGTTTCTGAGGCGTTGTAACAGGGTGCTATGACAGACTGTGTCGAAGGCTGCGGAGAGGTCGAGGAGGATGAGGGCGACGGTGTCACCTTTGTCCAGTAGAGTTCGAATGTCGTCTGTTGCTGCGATGAGTGCGGTCTCAGTGCTGTGTTTGGCTCGGAAGCCGGACTGTGAGGAGTTGAGGGATTTGTTGGTTTCTAGGAAGGCGGCGAGCTGTTTGTTGACAGCTTTCTCGATGACTTTGGCCGGGAATGGAAGGAGTGATATGGGGCGGTAGTTTTTGAGTTCGGTGGGGTCAGCTGTGGGTTTTTTCAGAAGGGCGCTGAGTTCGGCATGTTTCCAGCTATCAGGGAAGGTGGCGGATGTGAGGGAGCAGTTGATGACATCTCGGAGGTGGGGTGCGATGATGGAATCTGCTTTGTTGAAGATGTGGTGAGGGCATGGGTCTGTGGGGGATCCTGAGTGGATGGAGTTGATGAGGCGGATGGTATCATCCGTGGAGATTGGGTTCCAGTCATTAAGGGTGTTCAAGGGGGGTGAAGGTGTGGCAGAAGGTTGGGTGGGTTGGTCTCCGTGTTGGTTGTCGAAGCTGTTGTGGATGTCTGCGATTTTGTCGTGGAAGAACGAAGCTAGGGAGTCGCAGAGGTCTTGAGAGGGAGTGATGTCGTTGGAGTTGACAGTGGGGTTGGTGAATTCTTTGACGATGTTGAATAATTCCTTGCTGTCGTGGGCGTTGTTGTCAAGTCGGTCTTTGAAAGCGGCTTTCTTGGCAGTTTGGATCAGTTGGTGGTGTATGCGGGTGGCGTTTTTGAAGGCGTCTCTTGTGCTGGAATTTGGGTCTTTTTTCCAGGCCTTCTCAAGGGAGCGACAGAGTTTCTTGGATTTCTTAAGATCATCGTTGAACCAGGGGGCGTTTTTGTTGCCTTGTTTGATTTGGCGTTTTTTCAGGGGTGCTAGGTTGTCGGCACTGTTGGTTAGCCATTGAGTGAGGTTAATGGCTGCTTGGTTGGCGTTCGATGAGTGCTCAGGGGGGTTTTGAAGAAGCGATGAGGAGATCTGGTCGATGGTGATTTTGTTCCACTTTCTTCGCAGAGTAGGTTGAGGATGGTTGTGGGTTGTAGTCTTTTTGTAGATAAAGTGAACGCAGCTGTGGTCCGTCCAATGGAGAGCTGTGGTGTGACTGAAGGAGATATGTTTGCTGGAGGTGAAGATAGGGTCGAGTGTGTGACCTGCGAGGTGAGTGGGGGTATTAACAAGTTGTTTGAGTCCGAGGTTGGCGAGATTGTCCAGAAGGGCGGTGGTGTTGCTGTCGTTACTTTTTTCCAGATGAAAATTGAGGTCTCCCAGTAGAATGTAGTCCTTGGAGGGGAGGGTGTGTGGGGTGTTAAAGTCAGTGATGTCTTCACTGAATTGTGTTCGGGGTCCTGGTGGCCTGTAGAGGAGGGTGCCTCTGAGTGTGGTCTTTGGGTCGGTGTGGATCTGGAAGTGAAGGTGCTCGGCGCTAGCGAGGTTGACGTCTGAGCTGGTTGAGATGCGGATGGAATTCTTGTGGACAATAGCGATGCCTCCTCCTGTTTGCTTGTTGCGGTCTTTTCGGATGATCTTGTAGCCTTCCGGGATGGCAATGCTGATGTCTGGGGTTGAGGAGGCGTTCATCCATGTTTCAGTTAGGAAGGCGACGTCCGGAGAGATGGTGTCTAGAAGATTCCAGAGCTCGATGGCGTGTTTGTGAACCGAGCGGGTGTTGAGCAGGATGCATTTTAGGTGGTTGGTGTCAGGTCTCTGTTTGGTGTTAGTGGATGTGGAGTTGGTCATGGTGGCGTCAAACTTGCAGGAGTTGCACGTGAAGGGTCCATGGGTGTGTCCGGGGGCGGCTTGAGCGCAGTCGGAGAGTCGGCCGGGGTTAAGGGCTAGGAGGGTGGAGGCGGCGTATGTAATACGGGTGGGGTGGGTGGGACGGGGGCCAGGGGGTCTGGCGCTGGGCGCGGGCCAGGCGCAGACGAGCGTAGACGGGCTTACCTTTGGCGCACCTTCGGCGCGACCGCTGCGCGTGGACGCTGCGCGTAAGTCCATCTGTCCATATATGGATAGTGGGGGGGGCGGAGCGTGGGAGGGTCAGCTGGGAGGCGGGAGCAAGGGAGGAGACACGGGGACAGGTAAACTGCAACAACAACAGCAAAATGGCGGTAGGGTAGCGCAATTCCAAGCAGGGGCACAGTAGATCTTTAAATTGCCAGAATGCAGTACACGCGCTGTTAATTAAATAGTAACTAAAGTTGCCACTATGCAGGAGCACTGAGCAAATTAATACAAAAATTAATCAGCTGAAAAACGATACCAGGCAAACTAATAAATTAATTAATTAGAGGAGAACGATACCAGGCGCTATACAGGAGCGCTAAGCACAAGCGATAACAGGCGCTATGGAGTTGCACTTTCTCTGGAAGGAAGGGCACGGAGAGGAGCGAGTGGGAGCAACCGCTGATTGCGAGAGCCAGACGGTCACAGAGGCAGAGGGGGACGGGGCCTGCAGATCGATGCTAGTGTGTGGGAGGGTCAGCTGGGAGGCGGGAGCAAGGGAGGAGACACGGGGACAGGTAAACAGCAACAACAACAGCAAAATGGCGGTAGGGTAGCGCGATTCCAAGCAGGGGCACAGTAGATCTTTAAATTGCCAGAATGCAGTACAGGCGCTGTTAATTAAATAGTAACTAAAGTTGCCACTATGCAGGAGCACTGAGCAAATTAATACAATAAATTAATCAGCTGAAAAACGATACCAGGCAAATTAATAAATTAATTAATTAGAGGCGAACGATACCAGGCGCTATACAGGAGCGCTAAGCACAAGCGATAACAGGCGCTATGGAGTTGCACTTTCTCTGGAAGGCAGGGCTCGGAGAGGAGCGAGTGGGAGCAACCGCTGATTGCGAGAGCCAGACGGAATTGTCAAAGAAACCTTGATCTTTCCTAGTAAAAAAACAGCTATTAAACATTTCTAGATGTATGAAAGTAGCAAGATCCTACAATTCTGTGGATTTAAATATAACACATTTTATTTGCCTTCTATTATTTGCGTTTGTTTCTCCATGGGGAAAGTATTTTGAGACATCCCCTCTGCTTTCCACTACGAAAAAGAATTTGCTCCTGAAATATACAGCTGATTTGAAAGGTGTCAAGAAATGGCTGTAGGCTTTAATTCAGAGTAATAACAACCCACACTGAAATGTCTATGAAGTATAATATGGACTTTTCATAACCAATATCAAATACCCACTGGCTTTATAGCAACTTTTCTGTGAAGTTGGGGTGCACAGTAAGTAGGTTCCACAGACAAGGAAGAACATAATCTTCAGGTTTATTATCCAGGTGCAGAAACTCCATTCACTCTGTACTGCTGCCTGCCAACAAGCCACTACAATTCTCTAAGCTAGATTCTAGATTCCATTCTAAGGCAGGGAGATGGAAACTATTAAATAACGACAGGAATAAAAGATAATAAGTGCAGAAACATAAGAAAGCACCTCACACATTATGCACATGTATCACTTTTTTTCAAAATCAATAAACGGGCCTATAGCCTTTATCATAAGCTTGTCACCACAACTAAATCAATCCTACTATACTGAGCATAGGCTTTCCATAAATCAACCATCTAGAATACAGTCATAAAAGCACACATTTATGCAAAATTACTGTTGCAGAGCAAAATAATATCTCACCTAACATGGCCTAACAAGGATTATTGAAATGTATATCTTCTATCCATATGGCTAGTTTGGGTAGATCACCAGCACTCAAACCCTTACCTACTCTGGCAATTTTGTGAAATTCATGTAACACAATACCTGCCTTTAACACAGAGTAAAAACGGGCTTTTGCACAGTGTAAAACTAATCAATTCTCAATAGTCTATCATCTTTAACACATGCTATCCACAATAAGTAGATCAGGCCTATTAGGTTTGTCACAAGTGTCATAATAAAATAATAACCATATTAAATTTATCATGATTTTTCATAATGAACCAACTAATCCTTTACAATTAGCACCAATACTGGCCAACTAAATTGCATGCAAACTAGCAACTATCGGTTATAACATTTCAATATGTGGAAAAATACAGTTTGGAAAAAATATACAACCCCTCTCAACAGAGCCTAACTAAAATCATCACATTTAAACCATCAATGATTTCTTAGAGTGGATGGCCAACAACACAACCCCATTTGCTACTATGGTAGTTTGTGAGATGCCATATAACAACATGTCTATGCTTTGGCTTTAATGTAACGTAAATACAATTCACACTGAAATACGTATCATCGTTAAAATATACCTTTCACAATATACATGCCAGGTCTAGTGCCTTTATTATAACATTTCATAGTAAACAGATCAGGGCAGTAGCCATGATCACCGGCTTGCCAACATAAGCAATTCAATTCTGCTATAGTGGGAATAAGCTTTGCCAAATGCCAAAAAATGCAATGTAATCAAATCCCGTACTTAGAGGAACCAATATGTGGCAGAGCCCTTCTCTCAGTAGGACGTTGAAAGCACAGAGGGCCAGATGTAGGAGAGAAAATACCGGTCGGTAACGGCCGATTTCGGCCGTTACCGACCGGTATTTAGGATTTGGCATGTAGGGGCCATCATTTTACAGAATCGGTAAATTTACCGATTCGGTAAATTTACCGATTCTGTAAAATACCGAATCGGTAATTTTACCGATTTGGTAAATCCACATGTAGGTGACACTCCTAAGAGTGTCTCAGGACCTTAAGAATCGGTATTTTACCACCCAATCCAATTGGGTGGTAAAATACCGAATTCAGGTGTGCATGCACATCTGTGCATGCACACCTGTGCAATGTGACACACAGACATGTCCTTAGGGCACCATGGCACACAAGTCCGGAATTGGGGTGCTAGAGGGTGTCAAAGTGACACCCCCTGCACCCTTGCAGGATTCTGTATTTACCGGCTTCATGGCCCATAGGAATTAATGGGCAATACCGATTCGGTATTTACCGAATCGGTAAATACCGAATCCTACCGATTCGGTAATTCTTAAATTCGAATTACCTACATCTCCCCCCTTCATATTTACCGACTCTTAAATACAGAATCGGTAAAATTCGGTATTTATGAGTCGGTAAATATGAATTACCTACATCTGGCCCTATGTTGTTAGCCACATAAGATCAGGCAACAGTTGCACTGTCAAGCCAGACCTAAAAATCCCTGTAGATTAGTGTAGCCCTAGGCTCTCAAGCACTAAACTGCAGTCTGATTGCCAACGTTAATGACAGTCATCCTCCAATCTTTTTTGCTGCCAAATATAAGCTATCATAGTAAAATACCTAATAGCATTACAATGTCAAGTGAGAGCCCCTAAAGGTGCGCACTCAGGCAGGTCAGGCAGCTAGATAAATGAACAAAATCACTGTTACGTGAATTGCAAGCACTTTTTTGTGGAAGCATAGGTCTGTCCAATCAAAACAAGTACTATTGACTGTCAATATGTGGGTGGAACCAATGCCTCTCTCCTGATAGTATTTCTTAAAGCCCTTTCTTAGGTTAATTACTTAAAGTCTGGAGGCAGCTGTACTGCCCAGCTAGATCTCAAAAGAGCATATGCAAGAAGAAAGGTATAAAGGCACCTCCTACCCTTCCCTGCTCCTTCATTTTGTCTCCAGAAGTCTAGTGCCTCTCTTACTTTTTGCTTCTTCCTCCATTTGAATGAGACATGATAGGTCAGATTCCAACTGTCACTCAGCTTTCTGAAAGGTTCCTCCATTTAGAATTCTCCTTCATCATTTTTTATCTCCTGTCACGTGTACTGCTTTGAGATATGCATCCAGAAACCAAAGAGCATAACTACCCCAGCACACAATCCAGAGGGAAAAGCACTATTAGAACAAAACCACAGGCATCCAAACGATGTGAAAAGTAGCCAGCCATAAACACGAATCATTCCACACAGTTTTCCCTCGAAGCTGTATAGAGACCATGCTATTGAAAAATAAGCAACTTGTTTCAGTACCTGGGAGGTGCTTAGATTAGAAATGCAGAGCTTTTAGTGCGGGTAATTTCAGGTGCAGGTAGAAGAAGAATATATTCCAGTCTAATAAGTCATTCTGCGTAAGCGTTATACTTTTTAAGGTGTTTCTGGCCTCTTTTAGGTGAATGAAAAGGAGGACCTGCCAGAAAGGACTCTAGAACAGATCTTTACACTCCAATATTTGCCAGTCTAGAAGACAGATTGGAGTGGGAGACTGTGTCACAGGCTACGGACTGATCCATCAGTACTAGAGCAGCCAGTCACCTAGAAGATCCCCAACAGTGGTAATGAATTTGCTTTCATGTAGTTGCTAGAAAGATTGGGGAAATTAGGTGAAATTATGCGTAAGTATGCAAAGTCCCAATCTATCATTTAGCACTATATTTCAGTGGAAAATGAATACTTTCAGCAAGTTTTACCATGAGGGTACATTTTGTATTAAAATAAATTGGGCTAAAACAAAAGTGGTGCATGCTACTCTTGTTATAGTCGATTATATTATTTCCCATGAGCATGCAGTAAGATTTTGCAAAGTGTTGTAATACCATAAATTCAGGAATTTCATATAATAGGTGCAATGTGAAGTTGTGTAAATTGCAAGAGTTATGACAGAGTAAATTACATTTCACCCAGACTTAGTATAGAAAAATTATTAATATTGCGTGACCTTGGGCCATATGTAGGAAGCCTAATTGCGCCCCCAAATGCTGAAATTTGCAGACTTTCAGCATTTGCGCAATTAGGGCAGTGTGCTATTTAGCACACAAAAGCCCACATGCAAAATAATGAATCGCTAAATTTGCGATTCCTTATTTTGCTATTGCATGTAAAGAATCGCAATTTGCGATTCCTTAAATGCAATGTAGGAAGCACCCAAGTTGTGCGACTTTTGGCTTAAGGAATCGCAAAATACCACCAACTTCAGGTTGACGGTATTTTGCGATTTCTTTGAAAAATACAATTTATGGCATTTTTCAAAGTGCCATGTGAGGCACATACATGCCCATACGGGCATGTATGTGGGCCACATGTGCACACATGTCAATTTCAGGGGGGTGCAAAAGGGTGTCCTATTGACACCCATACAGGCCTGAAATTGCATTCTCAATTTGCGAACCTCAAATTGAAAATCGCAAATTGAGAATGTCTTCCCACTCATTCCTATGGGCCTTCTAGCCAATAAGGAATAAGTGGGATTCGCAATAAAATTTGCTAATCCTACCTACATTTCGTTTTGCGATTCTCTAATTGCGATTCCCTAAAAATCGCAATTTGAGAATCGCAAATGAAAATTGCCTACACATGCCCCCTTGTTGGGAGCTTGCCACAGTGGGATCTACCTAAGTTTGTTGCTGAAGGAAGGAAGGTGCGTTTTGATTTAGTACAGTGGAGGTAAAGGAAAAGATATATGAATCGATGTTAGTAGGAATTGATGGGCCAGACAGGTGTCTTCAATGGTGAAATAATTGCCTCTTTCCAAGTAGAGGGAATCAAAGCTTGTTCTAGGAAAAACTTTGGTGAGTCTACCAGAAACAAGCATGATTTTTTATAGGGCAGTGTTCTTCTCGAGAACTGGATTAAATGAGGTTAATAAAAACACAAGGAGTGGAGAATTTTGCTTTAGAAATGAAGTGGAAGACAAGAGGACAAGGCATCCTAAAGACGAAAAACAAGCATGTGATTTCTCACTTTTTTTGCATAAGGTGGAGTGCTTTGCTCCAACTTTCTCAGGCACCAGGATGAAGGTTGCACTGGCACTATGATTAACAATTTATTTTATAAAACTGAAAGAGCTTTTAGTTCATTTTTGACACTAATAGGAACATGTCTTGTTACATATTTAAAATTGGTGTAAGTGCCAACAAAGTCTTTCTACGGTCACAGAAGTAAAGGTTCCATGATACTTTGGGCTTTTTTGCAAAGGGATGTAATACTCTTATTTTCTTCCCTGTACCAAGAGGACCTAGGGTACCGTCAGTGAACCATATTTCTTCTAGTTGGAGTGAATGGGTCAGCCCAAAAGAAGCAGGGAGAAAGAACATAGGGCTCCTCCTATATTGATGATGTCCAAAGTCTGGAAGAGAAGACAGTGGGTGTAAGGTTTGATCCAGCAAAAGTATTATAAATATGTTTATTTTTAATTTTATCACTACTCACTCATCAATCACTCTAACTGTACTGGGCCCATTACAGTTAGATACATCTCCATATTACTTTTACCGCTGAGGAGAATGGTCCTCTGATGGATCTTTCTCTGCCAATAGGAGGGGTGGGAATTAGGGCATCCATGATATACAACGTTAGCCACCCAATGAAGACTATTAAATGGTGACTAATCATAAATTTGAGATAAGGTTCAGATACACCACTCTCAGGACCATGCTAATGAAATAAACTATTGCAATGGGAAAACCCAACATCCTAAAGAAGTTGAGTCTAAACAGAATTATACACACAAGGAGCTCTGCTTCAGTTACACAGAATAAACAAGCTGAACCTGATACCCTGACGACACATTGATAAATAAATAGCACAGTTCAATGAAAAAACATCAGGTTGTTTTATGCCATGAAAATAAAGGCTCTATGAAATTCGATGGTGTTAGAGCTACAATCTATTTATATGTGTATAACATAATCATTATATTTTTGTATTTATCAGAGAGTTATTTACACCAATATGTATCCAAAATGCTCCACAATCCAAGTGGTTATCAATTTAGGATGCTCTGAAATCCACTAATTTTGGAGACTCTTTTCTATAGACAGGAGACATGTTGACTTTTACAGGGCAACTCAAATTGCTTGGAACCCATATTCTGCCACTTACCCTGTATCGTTTTGCTTTAAAAATATCACTGATTTGCCTCATAGTGGGCTCTCTTCAAGAATACCCTAATTTGAACTGAATACAAATTAATATTATTTTCGGAGGACTTGCACAAAAAGACATTCTGTTGTTATTAAGTAATTACTTTTTCCCTTTTGGCAGTAGTTGGAGAGTTATTGCAAAGTTGGCACAAGCAGCATAAGACAGGGTAAATCTAACTCCTAAAATTAGATTTCATATATATTCAATACCATCTGACTCCACCATTAAAATGTTTTTTTATCAAATATAAAAATAAGTCTGAAAATGGAATCTATAGTTTGTATAAGTCGAAATATATAAAGTGTACAATCTATGCTTTGCCTTTTCTTATGTACCAGTTACAGGTTTACCAACAACCATGTCGTTTCTTGCCCAGACACTGGGACAAAATGCCATTTTAAATGTCAGAAATATTTGGCTCATGAATGTTATGCACCCTACCTTCTGTGTAGTAAGATGTGCCAAGAAGTGACTTATTTTAAATTTCACATTATGCTAAGCTACCTTCAAACGCTTGGTTTTGAATAGTCTGTGCAGCTGGGTTCAAGATGCTGCTGTCAGGGTACACAGGGTAGGCCTGCAGTCTTATTTTCAGAACCTCTGTAATACAAAGCCTATTAGGTAGGAGCTGTAGTCCACAAGTGGCATTGAACTTTCCATACCGGTGGTGTATTTCTGCAGATATACAATGATCTTATAGGAAAGTTAATTGCGCAAAATGGGTTTAACCAATTTTACCATGTTTAAAAGGGGAGCAGAGGCACTTACTCCTGTTTGGCAAGGGGGAGAGACACTGAGGTCCAATGCAGTAAAACGGACCGGGTAACATTTGAGCAAACCAAGTGAAATGTTGTTTATTTCCTACTTGAAGCTTCCTGCAATCTTCTGCATAAATTACAATTCTGATTAATAGTGCATGAATTGTTCACCTTTACGGCACCAGAACATTCTTCATTGACAGCAACAGTGCTTTTTTTTCCCACCACATTTGCTTCAAAAAGCGATTAGAGAGCTCCTCCTTAAAGGGAATAGAAATGTAATGGAATCTTTCCTTTGTTTATCCTGTGGACTGGTTCCAGTAAAGAGAGCAAACATAAATATTTTAGCCAAGTAACTTAATTAATTTCTAACGTAAGCAAAGACGAAACATCTTCTCAGTCCAAATTGATTTTATCCTCTGAAGTTCTTTGTGTTTAATGTTTAAAGTAAGGAGCAGAGCTTCAGAAAAAAGGGCATCCTATAGCTAAGTGTACAACAACCTTGCAAAAGTTCAGATCATAGAGTGGGCATTTAGAAAACAAGACCGTGTATGTTATTGTATCCTATATAAGCTGTATATATTGTTATTCTTTTTTTTTTGTACGAAATAGTCTACTATTGCTTGGCGCAGCTCTCATTTGAATACTTTGTCTATAAGGGCCATGTCAAGACATCTCAATTTGTGTTCAAATCCACCTGCCCGAGCAATACGTATCTTTAATAAAACAGGCGAGTGGTCCGACAGAGTGCGGTCCAGTATAGTAAACTGGGTGATAAAGGCCAGTTATCAAGACACGTACATATGTTGTGATATGCTGAGTTGTGTGTGTATGCAATTTGTAGAGAGTACATGTGATGCTATGCGTATTCCAGGCTATATTCTGTCAGTACCATGCACCTGATCTTGCTTCCACAGGAGTAGAAGAACTTTTCCCCAGCTCCCAAACTCCACTGCAAGTTGATAATGGTATCCGCTCACAGTAAAGAGGGGGAAAGGGGAATTGGGAAAGACAAGAGAGAATGCCACTGCTGTGCCTCTTCCAAACTGGATACCCAGCTAGGGTCTTCCTTAGCACCTGTAAGCCCAAAACACAAAATTACTACTTATTTTCTTGCCCCTTCCATTCACTTTCCACAAACCCCTCTAACACCTCTCTCCCTATGGTCAATTCTATTACCTGATGTACAGAGTGGTCGTACTTCCTTCCTTTATTTTGGTAGAAATTAATGTTAGTTGATTTCACTTTATATAGATATTTACTAGTTCTTTCAGTCCTTTCTTGCCTCTTTTCCTAGATATTGCTGCTAATATCCAGGTGGTATATGTAAAAAATTTTGGCCAGCTCCGCTCTGCTCCTTCCCTGAAAGTTTCGGGGGGATTCGTCAAGCGGGGGCCGAAAGGTGGGTCCCAAAACGTGTTTTCCCCATGTTAATTTCCTTAGGGACCATTAGACACGGCTACCTCCCGAACGGCTGAATGAAATTACACCAAACTTGGCAAAATGGTAGGGCCTGGTATGCAGATGTGCCTTTGCTATGTTTGTGATGTCATTTGAGATGTCATCAGTGATATCAATGACCATGTCATGAATGATGTAATATGTGACATCATCAGCAGTGGATTGCGGGTGCGCGAAATATGGTTAGTACAACTAACTATATAGGAGCAATTTCAATGGTTTTTTGAATGCTAATTCCTAACTATATAAGGCGTGAAACCTATGGTTTTTTAAGTGAATATATATATATATATATATATCCACAAACTCCGTTTCTCCGTCAAGGCTGCCAACTGCTGATGCCTGCCCCAAACAGCACGGACAAGGACCTTAGTTCCAGTGCAATTTTTTATTTCGTGACTTGCGTGCTAGTCGCCATAATGTTTCGGCTCTACCCGAGTCTTGTTCACATGACAACGGGAAAACTAAGAACACACCTTTTTGTAGGAAACCTTCCCTCTGCGCGTGATACTGGTAAGTCAGCATAGACAAGGTAAACAGACTGCACAAGACCACATATTTCCATATAAAATGCATGTACACACATTACATATATAAAGAAAGTCTTTGTATTAAACCATAGTGCAATAACTTATAAAATTGCCTAAACATGAACTGCCAATAAAATAAAATGAAATGACAGTTGCCGATGCGCTCACATAATTTATGGGCACATTTATCCTGCGAACAATATTTCTGTCACAGTAATTCCGACCATCTCATAAAATAAATGCACTGGAACATTAATAAAATGTAAAATATTCAAAATTCAAGTTTATCTGGTATCATAATATTAATTTAAATATCCGGATAATCCTCATGTTGCTACACGTGTATAGCTGAATCTATAATATAATAGTGCAAATATCGCAAAATCATATATTGCAGGACATTGGCTGCTATCTGTACAGTAAAATCCCTCTTGGGTGCAGCATTCACGTTTACCTGCGGTCAAACTTGTTGCCAATAATGACCAATTCAAAAATTGCGGAATAAATCCCTAGATGTTCTATCCAATTTGTACAGTACCAAACATCTTTTGCAAAACCTTGCACCTGTGCAAACAAAGTGAGTGCAAGTAAAGTGCAATGTGCGTAAACAGTGTAACACCACTAAATGTGATAAATAGACATTAAAACAGGTAAGTAGCAGTTATCAATTCAACATTGTCTTGAATGGGCGGACTGAGCCCAGTCACATCCATACATTTCTATAATGAACCCACATTGGAGTGTTAGCAACAATGATGATTGATTACATAATTCTATCATTTTCTTTATTTTGTATCTTCGAAGCTCATAGAATACATGAGTAAAGTATCAATATTGAAAACCAAGATATTAAAGTGCAAAGATGTTAAAGTGCATCGGTGCCTGGGTTCTACCTGGAACAAAAATCTCCTGAGTCACATACTATCACATGAGATAAAGTGCAAAAAATGGCAATCCGCAGTATCTATACCTGATCATGTTACTTAAAAACACTATAAAATAATAAATAGTACATAAAATGATTAAAACTATGACCATATATATATTACTTGGAAACAATAGCTGTGCGGTTTTTAGTTCTGAATAATTGTAATTTATACTAAGTTACGCAGCAATAAGTGAAAGTCCAACAGGAGAGTTGAATCCAAACTCTTTATGTATTGTCTTTTATCAAAAACCAGGCTTTTCTGTCTTCAAAAAACTTCTCGCAATAAATAATAATCACCAAGAATTGAGAAGAGTGTATGTCATTATTAAAAGGAAGAATTTGACTTACTTGGTTCTCTTCATGCTTCTTCCTTTGAACTCTGAACTAGTCGAAAAGAGCACAAAGGTCTATCTCTTAAGGAAGAGATTCCAGGTGCTCTAAGAAATACCTGCAATAGAGAGACTCAAAAATTCTCTCTACCGGATTCCAGACTAAACATCCAGCAAAAATATTAGGCTGAGATATACGGGAGAAAGCGCTACTCCCCGGAAGGTTTTCCTGTCACAATGATGCGCAGAAGCCAAAACACTACTTCTCTTCACGAATAGACGGTTGGAGTACGCAGCGCGCATAGAGCGCGAGAGCGATAACCGCAACACTTTTCCTCCACTTGAAACACTAGAACACTCACCTAAGATTACAAATGGCGGCTGCCATATTGAAATACCACTGAGTGCAGTAGGGAACAAATTGCTGTAACACTGCAGAAACATCTTTGCAACAAGTTAATGCAAGGTGATTTCCTGAGCAACCTCACATGCTTAACTCTTGAACAGGGATAGAATTGCTTCACTTTGGGACTAGTCACCCAGTCCTGACACATTCCTGTGGAGGGTGCAAAAGTGTACGTCAAGCACTGGGTTTTGTGTCTGGTGAGGGTGAGGTGCTGTTTCAAATAGGGTTGAATAAATGTTCAGATTGTTTCCCAGACATATCTGTGTCATCTAAATACCGTCTACTTGGGCTGTGAGCTCTAAGAACAAAATCAGGGTCATCTATGTTGGGTGCGTATACATTCACTAAATTGATGGTATGTCCCAGCATGTGACCCTTTACCATTAGATAACAACCCTCCCTGTCACTTTTCACTTCCAACGGGCAGAATGGGACTAGTTTATGTATTAATATCACACGTCTGTGTGGATCCCATGTCTTGGCCAAGACTGTGGGGGTATCGGGAGATAAGTGGATTTCTTGCAGGAATACAAAGTCTATTTGGTGTCTCTGCAAGTGTTGTACCTCCTGTTTGCCTTTTGAGGGTTATTAAGTCCCTTTACATTCCATGATACTAATGTAAGATTAGCAACTGGTAGAAGTGTGCTGTTAAAGCTCATAGGCAAAAAGTTGGATTATACTGTAAATCGGGTTATAAAGTTGCACAGTATAGAAGCATATCATAATTGTAAGAAACTGTTTTCAAACGGAAACATTTTCCTCCCGTACCACCCCCAACCATCCCCATTTCACATACTATGGGGAGATCCCAAACCCAAATGACATGCTCACAAAATAGCAAAACGATCTAAATGTAACACCAATGTGTCAACACGAAGGGAGTGGCAACGCCACGCCAGATCCACCAATATATATAAAAACTTTTGAATGATGGTGGTATGCAAAAAATCAAATGAGTTTTGATTTAATCTACAATGTCCCACATCTACTATAATAACCTGTGCATTGTGTACGGTCCAACAATATTAAGTTGAGGAAAATAAATCTACACTGCTCACACAACCAGATCCCAGTGGTGACCTGGTAGGGGAGGTAGGTACTTGTGTGGAATTTTTCTTGGACAGTGTGTGACAGAACTCCTGCACCTCCGCCGGTGTTTTGAGGTCTGCCGTCAATGTCCACTCCGAGGAATGCCGGGTTAAGTATGCCATATCGCAGTCCAAGGTTCCAGAGGGTGGCCTTGACTCTCGTGAACTTTCAGTGTGCCTCCTGGACCATGACATTATAATCTGGGTACAGAGAGATGGTTGAGCCTTGCTGTGAGAAGTTGGCCTGGCATATGCTTTCCACTAGTTATAGTGGGTACTTTGCACCAGTCCAAACAACCCCTTAAAGGTTATAGGTTATAGACAACCTTATTTGAAAGCTATCCTAGTGGTAGCTATGGACAGCAGGCTTCAGGCTAAGTCTTGAAGAAATGTAAAACAGCTTGTTTTACTAGTCTATAATCTCTTCAATGACCAAATGGAAGGGGAACCACACCAGGTATATATATAAAATATATGTATTTATTTTAAACACACCCTACTAGTTTCTTTATGAGGCTTGAAGTCAAAGCACAGATGTTACAATTATTATCACATTGTAAATTAGCACAATGTCCGTGTCGTGTACACGACGGTCAGTAATCACTCGAGACACAGATTTGGTAGGTGCACTTATGCTTCTTTATTTCGGTTGGTCATTAGTCTGTCATGGCACGTCTGTCCTCGTCCTCGTCCGGCTGCATAATGTCCTTTCCTGTCCCCCGACAGGAAGTGGTGTCCGGTGACCTGGTCACCGCCCTGTGACCCACAGGGTCCTAGTGTCCAGCGTCTGTCGTCATCTGTCCTGGTCATCACATCTCCCCCCTTGTTACAACAAATGCTTTCCCCATGCACAAGTCCTTGCCCACACTGTGGAACGCCTGTGAGACGGGAGATAGGGAGAGAGAGAGAGAGAGAGAGAGAGAGAGAGAGAGAGAGAGAGAGAGAGAGAGAGAGAGAGTCTCTACATTTCTTCTAGCAGTCTCTTTGTCTTTTTGCAATCTCTTCTTGGTCTTTGTTCTCCGCTCTGCTCTGGTCCTCTACCTTCTTCTTTGTGTGTTGTCACTTCCCCGTTTGTTCCTTGCTCTCTTTCCTCCACTTCCGCTGTTGTTATTGCTCTTTCTTCTTCTTCCATTTTGAGCTCCTTGAAATGTGAGCTGTTTCTTGTTATCTTCCGATGATCTGAGACCGCAGTCACCATTGACCCATTTACTCCAGTTACTACCAGTGGCTCCTTTGAAAAAGGGCTGTCGGATTTTCTTTGCTGTGTTTGCTTCACTATTACTATGTCTCCTTCCTTTAGTTGGTGTTCAGCTGCATGTCTCTTTTTGTCAGCATATTCTTTCATTTTCTTTTTCTCTTTGTTGTCTCTTTCTGCGATCTCTTGTCTGTTGGTGTCTGCTGTGGCTTCTCTCTGTGGTAGCCTCGTCTTGCTTGTTCTTCCTAGCACCAGTTCTGCTGGGCATTTGCCCGTGGTGCTGTGAGGCGTGTTCCTATAGTCTCGTAGTACTTGACACAGCGCTTGTCCAATGGAGATCTGTGTCAATTTTGCTCGCTGGATGGCCCTTTTGATGGTCCCCATAAATCTTTCTGCCATTCCGTTGGATTGTGGCCACAGTGGGGTTATTTTCCTGTGTTTGATCCCCAGGTAGTCCATGAACCTGCGGAACTCTTCTCCTGAAAATGGAGGGCCATTGTCTGTTTTTAGTGTTTGTGGTGAGCCCCAGGCAGCAAATATGCCGTCCAGCACTGGTAAGGTGGCGTTTGCCGATGTCGATGCCACTTCCCTCACTACTGGAAATCTTGAAAATTCGTCAATGACTACCAGCAGGTATTTTCCAGTCTCCAGTGGCCCATAGAAGTCTGCCGCTAGTTCAGTCCATACTGCCAATGGCAGTTCCGACATCCTCAGCGGTGTGGGCTTACTGGATGATCCAGTTACTTGACAGGTGTGACATTGTGACACTTCTTCCTCTACCATGCTGTCTAGTCCTGGGAACCACACTCTTTCTCTCAGCATCTTCTTTGTCGCTACTATTCCTCTATGCGACTCGTGTGCTATCTTGACTGTTCTTTTTCGTAGTCGAAGTGGTATTACAATCCTTGAACCTCTCATCAGGACTCTGTTCTCTGTCTCCGACAAATCTTCGCCTATCTTTTTGAACGCCAACAGTTCTTCTTTGTCCACTCCTTCTTCTGTTGTGGTGTTGTTATTGATGTGTCTCCATCTCTGTAGCCTCACTATCGTTCCTATTGTCTTCATTGTCGGATCTCTTTTTGTCTCTTGCTCCAGTTCTTCACTTGTTATTGACGCTGGAGTGTTTTGTTTCACGATGAAATTGAGGTATTCTTCTGCCATTGTGGTACTATTACTCAGATGCGGGAGCGGGTGTCGCAACATGTAGTCGGCTGGATTTTGATCTTTGCCTGGTTTATGTATTATCTTGAAGTTATAGTCCATCAGCCTTATTCCCCACCTTTCTATTCTCGGTGGTATTTTTGCCTTTGGGTTGCCATAGATAGTCACTAGCCCTTGGTGGTTTGTCACTATTGTGAACGGTTTTCCATATATGAACATGTGGTAGTGCTCACATGCCCATACCACCGCCAAGCTCTCCTTTTCTGGTTGAGAGTAGGCTCTCTCAACATCGGATAGGCTTTTGCTTCCGTACGCTACTATTTGTCGAGGTGAGTCTTTCCCAGGTTTGTGTTGTGCTAGTATTGCGCCCAGGCCTACCGGGCTGGCGTCTACTGTTAGTTCTGTGCATAGGTTCGGGTCAAAGTATGCTAGGTGGTCGACTGCTGTCACTGAGGCTCTTATCTCTTCAAACACTTTTGTGCACTCTGTGGTCCATTCAAATGGCTGCCCTTGTTTTGTCAGTTCTCTCAAGGGTGTGCTCACCGTTGCGAAGTCTTTTATGTACCTCGCGCAGTAGCTGGCAAGGCCAAGAAACGAGCACACGTCGGCGACATCTTTTGGTTCACTCGCTTTTTCGAGCGTGTCTATCTTACTCTTGTCAGGCCTCATTCCTTTCCGTGAGAATATGTGTCCAAAAAACACTAGTTCTTCTCTCCCCAGCTCGCATTTCTTCTCGTTTACTGTCAGGCCCACCTCTACTAGCCGTGAACATACTTCCCTCAGTGCCGTGTCATGCTCCCCGTCTGACTTTCCAAAGACCAGGATGTCATCGCTGTAGTTTAGACTGTTCGTTATCGGTCTTATTATCTGCCTGATCGTTTCTTGGAATATTTCTGCTGCTGAAGATATTCCAAAACTCAGCCTTTTGTAACGAAACAGTCCAAGGTGCGTTGAGAAGGTCGTTATGTATCTGGATTGTTCATCTAGCTCCAATTGATGATATCCCTTGCACAGGTCTAGTTTGGAAAATGTTCTCATTCCTGTCAGGCAGCTTATCATGTCGTCCAGATGTGGCCCTGGGTGTCTTTCTCTCTCGATGGCTGTGTTTGGTATTCTCATGTCCACACAGATCCTTATCTGCGTAGTGTCTTTCTTTGGTACAGCCACTATTGGGGACACCCATGGCGTTGGTCCTTCTGCAGGCTCAATGATGTCCTGGGCCAGTAACGCCTTTATTTCTTCCTCTACTTGAGGTTGTAGATGTATTGGTACCCTTCGGTGGTGCTGTGCAACTGGCCTGACAGCCTCATTTATGTGTAATGTTATTTGTTTTCCTTTAAGTTTTCCTAGTCCTTCCGTTAGTTTCGGGAATTCCTGTAGTATGCTCTCTTTTTCTGACATGTGATACATCATTTTCAGTAGTCCCATTACTTTTGCTGTTACGTTGCTTAGTAGACATGGTGCTGGAATGTCTCCTCGTAACACATGTATTTCCTCTACGACAGTTTTGCCTTTGTGCATCATGGTGTCCGTGAATTTTCCCATGTTAGTTACAGGATTTTGTGCACCCCATGTAAATACTCTAACACTTGATGGTTGTAGCGGCGGCTTCTTCTTCATCTTGTCGTATTCAGTGGCACACATGATGTTGCACGTGGCTCCGCTGTCCAGTACAAATTTTGTTTGATGTGGCCCTACTTCAATTGTCACCCAATCCGTCTTCTTTATTGACTTCCTGTCTATTAGCCTGATATGTTCTTCTTCATGCCCTTCATCCGTGGTCATGAGATATAGACGTTCTACTTTTCTTGTTATTTCTTCCTCTTCTTCTTCTGATTCCCCCGACGAGCTCCTCTCCGTCGCGTCCATGTGCCTTACATGTTTTGTTGTTGTTGTTCTTGGTTTTCCTGGCCTGCCACGTTCACTCTTGAATTGTCCACCTTGGCACATAGTGGCAAAATGGTTGCTTCTGTTGCATTTTCTGCATGTTTGGCCAAATGCTGGGCATGGTCCTCTGTGAGGGAATTCCAGGCTGCATCTGTAGCATTGGGAACTTTGTTTCTTCGCCGCTTGTTCCTTGTGTCCTCCTTTCCAGTTCCCTTTCTTGCCGGTGTCTGTCATTCTATGTATTTGTTCTCCCTTTCGATCCATCTGTTTCGCTTGTATCATCGCTCTTGCTTCTGCCCTCGCAAGGTCAAGAATTTTCTCCAAGGTGATCGGTTCTTTTAGTAGCCTTGTGCGAAATTCCGTGTCTCGGCAGCCTTCTATCAGTTTGAGACGAAGTGCCTGTTCGTTGTCGTACTTTTCAAATTCGCAATATGCTACTAGCTTTCTCAGCCTCGTTGCGAAGTCATCCATTGACTCTTCTGGCTGCTGATATGCCATGTCGAAAGAATATCTCTCAAAGTCGACGTTTCTTTGCGGGTCGAACTTGGCCGTCAGACACTTTTTTAATTTGTCATAGGTTTCTAATTCACTCGGTGGTAGTGTTATGAGGAGGTCCTCCACCTCATCCCCCACTAGGTTTAACAGTAGATCCAACTTTTTCTCATCTACCACATCAGTCGCCTTCAGGTACCGTTCAAATTTTATGACCCACTTTTCCCACCGGATGCCCACTTGTGGCTCCGATAGGACGAAAGGCACTGGTCTGCGGAATTGTGCACTCTGCGATTTTGTGTCTGGCATTTTCTCTAGACTCTTTTATTTCTAGTTATTTCTCCTGATATCTCCTTTATTCTTTCTTTATTATTCTTCCTTTGTGGTGACACTTTTGCCCCCCTTTTTTTTTTGATGTCTTTCAGTCTTTCTTTTATTTTCTATCTTTGTTAATGCTTTATTTTCTGTCCTTTGTCTTTGCCTGCGCTTTTATTTCCTTTTTCCTTTGTAATCGGCGCTTTTTCCTTCGTTTTCGATCTTTTCCTGACTTTAAGATGGCCGCCCAACTTTCCTGCTTCCTTATTGGCTCTCGCGCCTGACTTTAAGATGGCCGCCGAGACTCTCGCGAGACTTCTTGGCCAATCCGGGCGCTGCCTGACTTCAAGATGGCCACCGCGCTTATTCTTCGTTTTGATTGGCTCCCACGCCTGGCCCTAATATGGCCGCCGAGACTATCGCGAGAGCTCGCGCTGGCTTTGGGCTCTTCAAACTTCGCGCTCTTCGCGCTCTTCGCGCTAGCGCTTACCGGCTATGTTGTTCTTTTCTTTTGCGGCGGTCGGGGTGGGCTCCCACGTCGCTGTTGATGGCTGGACGGCGCTTCACTCTTCCCTCTTCTTCTTGGCTGCAACGCGATCCAGGGTGGGCTCCTGGTTTTAAAATCGCGATTTCTGGCTTCCTGCACGCAGGGACCGGATCCGTCCTTCGTCGCCAGATGTCGTGTACACGACGGTCAGTAATCACTCGAGACACAGATCTGGTAGGTGCACTTATGCTTCTTTATTTCGGTTGGTCATTAGTCTGTCATGGCACGTCTGTCCTCGTTCTCGTCCGGCTGCATAATGTCCTTTCCTGTCCCCCGACAGGAAGTGGTGTCCGGTGACCTGGTCACCGCCCTGTGACCCACAGGGTCCTAGTGTCCAGCGTCTGTCGTCATCTGTCCTGGTCATCACAGTCCGGTGAACCGTACTAGTATACCAAACCATATATTACGAAAGTGGTATAAGAACCATGACTTGACTAGACACAAGGCATAGAGCCTGTAGAATTGCTGGGACCCCAAGGTACCTCCCAAGGGAGTGACACAGGGGACCCATGGGGACGCATGCAGTGTGAGAACACAGCCGCGAGCGCCGTTAGCTTCTATGGGGAAAGTTGTGGTTGGAATTTTTATAGTTAAAGGACACTTAGGAGAGAACTTTGATTAAACCCCTTTAGATTTAAGGGGTTCTAGGCCCAACACCCACGGGATCACAGGAGTACTCGAGTTTCCTCACCCAGGCAAGCCGGGTGCATAGGTGTCAAATAGTGTTGGAAATCGTTGTTGTTTTCAATGGCGACATGTGGCAAAGTACTGCTGCCGTGAAGAAGAAAAGTGTCTGGTGTGATCCAAGCCTGGATTGAAGATGTGAAGAGTCTGGGTCTCTTGCCAGTGACCAGGTGCACGGTAGATGAATGCCCACATTTGTCGGATGCTTCAGGTGCGAAGCTTGACTCTGTAGCCACGGGGACCAGGAGAGATAGACGATGACCAGGAGCAGGATTCGGGCTGTCCCACGGAGGATGTCGAGGGATGTGGTGTCGGTGCTCGGATTGAACACAACAAGCCTTGGCAATAGCACCCACGCAGGAAGAGAAAAGATGCCTCTGTGTGGACCAGCAAGGTCCAGGGGACTCCCTAAGCGATGGAGAGTCAGGGCACATCTGGAGCAACCAGGGAAGCACAAGGAAAGTTAAAGTTGCCTTCTTAGGGACCCAAAAGTTGACGGACCAGGGATAGCGAAGGTACCTCGAGAGAAAACACAAAGAGCCGGCTCACGGAACCCTCGTGGAATGTAGGCCGGCTATCTTTGATGGGCTTTGCTGCTTGGGGTCTGGCCTACAAGTAACCTAATGCACAGCCTCAAGAATTGTTAAGAAGCATATGCCCTTGCAAATGTCCAGGGGATCCGGTTCCACGGTACCCACATGGGCTATGGATCTCAGTTTTCCTAGGGAATCAGGTTGGCCTCTGGGAAGTCTGGGAACCCACCTCCTGTGTAGCAAATTCTTCGGAGTCCGGCGGGAGCTTCAGAGATGCAAACCGGTCGGTTGCATCTTTGGTGCCTGCCACGCAGGGGAGTGACTGCTTTACTCCAAAGGAGATTCTTTAGTCATCTAGCGCCATGTAGATTGTCAAAGTTTCAGGTTTCAAAATCAGACTTTTGTCCAGGTAAATCTAAAGTCCTGTAGTCAGGGGTTCCTACTTTACACCCAAGGAAGGGGTGGGACAAACTCTGTGGGACCCAACTATGGGAGGGTTTGGAAAGAGGGGTGACTACACACATTTCCTTTGTCCACTTTTGCACCAGAGCAGGGGCGGGTAGCCCCTGCAACCTGTTTGAACTAGGTCATGTACAGGAACACCAAATGTACCCCAGTGCAGACTTCAAAGCACTCTTGGAGTGCAACTACTCTACCCCAAAACAGTAAAGCCTGTCTGGGAGGTGGTGACACAACTCTCTGTGACAGGAACCCTATTGTCCAGGCCTCCCCTGTCCGAGTTTTATCCAGCAGCAGGAGGCCATGGCCATGGCTGCAGCATCCATTTTGTGATGCCAGGTTTCTGTTAAGCTGGTACCGGGTGTACCGGTGTGGCCATGTTTCTCCCTCTAGGAGGGTGGAATCATACCTCTGCAGCGAATAATAGCGGGGCAGTTTGATTCCAAGGTGTTTGACACCAAACACGACATGTTTCCTTGCAGCCGTTCCAAAGTTAGCATTTACCGCGAGGTTATAATGCACAAGATTATATTGTCTGGCTGCATCACAGAACAACCCCAGAGAATACATTCCGAAGGCTGCAGAGGGTACTGCTCATGCATGGTCACCATCTCACACAAAGCCAAGGACACTGCCTTCAGGACTGATAAGGCATGCCATAGGGGTTACTGATAGGTTTATATGTGGAGTGATATGAGGTAGATATAGGGAACCTATATCTAAGTAAGGAGTGCATACACCACCTTACACAGGCTGCAGTAGCAGACCTGTGGTGCCATTTTGGAAGGCTTCCCAGGGGTGGCATAATACATGATGCAGCCCCTGGTAGGCCTCTGGGGTACCTATGCCCTTGGTACCTAGTGTACCATATACTAGGGACTCATAAGGGTACCCCGGTATCCAATCTGGAGTGTACCTAAAGTACATGGAATCATGTTAGAGAGGAAACAGCTAGGTTGGGGTCCTGGATAGCAGGGCCCCAGCCAGACTAAAGTCGAAAAATAGTAAAACATCAGCGAAAAGTCAAGTTAAAGAAGCAGATCCTACTCTCCTACAAGGCCCCTGCTGTACAGCCATTTCAGTGTTCAGGTTATCCCCCTTTCTTCCTGTCCTGGTCCGGTAGCGTTGCCTGCACACCCAGCCTTCTCAAATGTTAGTTTGCATTGCTTCGGGACCGCTTTGAACCATGACCCTAATGCATGCTGCGACAAGCAAGGTGTCCCCCCAAATGTACAACCGCGCCAGAGAAGTTGGGACCCGGTACTTGGTGCACCACAAAGAGGTGAGCCAGTCAAGCCTTAACGACTCTCTTGTTGGTTGTCTGCTCCCACTAGACAGACAAGCGCCAAATTGGTATCATGCTAGGGGCCCCCTTTTCACAAAATGTACCCCAGTGTGGGTATCTCCTGAGGGGGAGTTCCACAAAAATAGATGCTGGTGAGTATTGGCAATTCTAGGTGGCCATTTCAGGGGGACTGGCAATGGCCCCAGCACACTGAACACTTTGAGAAGCTTTCAGTCACATTGAGGTTGCATAAGCAAAATGACAGCACCATTGGCTACCTGTACTTAGCTGCATTGAAGAGTGAGGCCGCAGCAGAGGCACTCCGCCTCAGTTTGGGATCCAACCCTCAAGTTACAGGCAGTATGTGAGGAGGCTGCGTGGGTCAATGTCAGAGAGGTTGCACTACCCCTCTGCATCTCCAGGCGCTGGCCAAGTTAGCGTGCATCAGGGTGGGTGCTGTCCCAGGGAGTACTCAGTAGCCGAAGGGTTGCAGTCGTCGGGGCCGTCGCAGTGTGGCTGCCATTGTTTGCCACTAGGGTCAGGTGGAGTCTAACATTATCAAAATTAAAAGGTCTAACTCGCGGCACTTCCAAAAGCCTCAGGAGGGCCGTAATTTACACTCTACCACACCTGTTATTGTTGCTGCCATTGCAGATGGGGTTTTTAGTGGAGTGGAGTGCATGTAAACTAGCAATTATCTGTTATACAATTACAAATATGTGGAAAAATACAGAATGCAAAAGAATATACAACCCCTCTCAACAGAGCCTAACTAAAAACATCAAATTGAAACCCTCAATGATTTGTTAGAGTGGATGGCCAACAACACAAACCTTTGCTGCTATGGTAGTCTGTGAGATGCCATATAACAACATTTCTGTGCTTTGGCTTTAATATAAGTAAAAAAATCCACACTTAAATACCTATCATCTTTAAAATATTCCGTTCACAATATACATGGCAGGTCTAGTGCCTTTATTATAACATTTGATAGTAAACAGATCAGGCCAGTAGCCATGAACATCAGCTATCCCCCATCAGGAATTCAATCCTGCTATAGTGTGAATAAGCTTTGCCAAATGCCAAAAAAGTGCAATGTAATCAAATCCTGTACTCAGAGTGACCAATATGTGGCAGAGCCCTTCTCTCAGTAGGACTTTGAAAGCACTGTGTTGTAAACCACATAAGGTCAGGCAACAGTTGCACTGTCAAGGCAGACCTAAACATCCATGTAGATTATTGTAGCCCTGGGCTCTCAAGCACCAAACTGCAGACTGATGGCCACAGTTAATGACAGTCCTCCTCCAATCTATTTTGCTGCCAGATATAGGCTATCATAGAAAAATACCTAACTAAGACACTTTAATAGCAAAATGATCACAGCTACGTGAATTGCAAGCACGTTTTTGCAGACGCACACGTCTGCCCAATCAAAACATGTACTATTGACTGCCAATATGTGGGTGGAACCAATGCCTCTCTCCTGTTAGTATTTCTTAAAGCCCTTTTTAGGTTAATTACTTAAAGCCTGGAGACAGCTGTACTGCCCAGCTAGATCTAAAAAGAGCTCCTTCATTTTGTCTCCTGAAATCTATTGCATCTCTTACTTTTTGCTTTTCCTCCATTTGAATGTGACACTAAAGGTCAGATTCCAACTTTCACTCAACTTTGTGAAAGGTAATTCCATTTAGAATTCTCCTTCATAATTTTTAATCTCCTGTTATGTGTACTGCTTTGAGATATGCATCCAGAAACCAAAGAGCATAACCACCCCAGCACACAACCCAGCGGAAATAGCACTATTAGAAAAAAGGCACAGGCATTCAAACCACATGACAAGTTGCCAGCCATACATATGTATAATTTCTACACAGTTTTTACCTCTAAGCTGTATAGAGACCTTGGTATTGAAAAATAAGCAACTTGCTGCAGTACCTGGGGGGTGCTTAGATTAGAACTGTAAAGCTTTTAGTGAGGGTAATTTCAGGTGCAGGTAGAAGAAGAATATATTCCAGTCTAATAAGTCATTCTGCGTAATCGTTATACTTTGTAAGGTGTTTCTGGCTGTTTTTTAGGTGCCCTGTTCTTCTGTTGTGTATGATTTGTGCATGTTAGTAATGGTGAAGGCACTGAGGACGTTGCTATATGTCTATACGGTATGTTCTTCTCTTTCCCCTAGTGTTCCCCCTAATATTTTCTCCCATATATGGAATGTTTATACTTGATTGTGAAAACTATGAGAGGCAGTTACTAGGAAGGAACCTGGTTATGGCTGGAGTTTCTTTCCTTCTGGAACAAACCTATTGAAGTCTTACTTCCATTTCTTCATATTTCTTTGGGACATTTGAAGACATAAAACAGAGGCAGCGCTAAAATTAAGACCAGGAAAAACCAGGTCTTAACATGGCAAAATGAGGAGAAATTGTTAATTTTTCCTTGATTTTGCTATTTCTGTGTGGGTTGCATTGAGCAGCACACAAAGAAACTGCAAACTGCCATGAATGATTGTGTATGTGCTGGAAGGTGCCCCTTCCTGCACATAAACAGTCATTAAACAAATAGTGATTTGCAACTTCTATTTGTGCTTCACAAAGTGGCACACATTGAACTTTCAAATCGCCATTCTGGATTATTTATGTGCAGGAAGGGACTCCTTCTTGCACATACACAATCATTCCCCCACGGCAGACACCCTTGCACTATGGTGTAAGGGTGCCTGTATTGGTGCTAGGCAGCTAGATTTAGCGCCGGCACTCGTGGAAACACAGGGGTGCATCGCATTCAAGGGAATTCAGTATATCCCTGCATTTTGAGAATGGCAAAGGTTGGTGTTAGCAACTTTTGCTTAACGACAAACTTTTCCATTCTGTTGTAAATATGACCCCTGGTGCATCCATATTGCAACCGAAACAAAATTATGATGTGAGTCACTGTCTTCCTCAAAGTGAAGAGAAGCAGAGGATGTAAGTGCACTGAATGCAATTTTAGATTAGAAGAGCTAGATGAATGGGTGGGCCTGGATGGACCTATGCAGGTAAGAGGCAGAACTAGCGCGCTAGCGCAGGAGAGCAACCAGGCAGCGGATGAGTTTCAATTCTGTTTGGTAGAACTGGCCAACTGAATGAAGAACATCTTTCTGCGACTTAACTCTGACAAAACAGAGATCTTGGTGGCGGGAAAACAACCGTCCATCTGGTCTTCATCTTGGTAGCCAGATGAATTATGCCCGCTCCAGATTCCGAAACCTCTATCGTTTGGAGATCAAATTTCAACTCTTATTGGTATGTGCTTTGGCACCCTGAAAATGCTCCAAAGGATTCTGGGGCTTCTCCCTTTTTCTGCAAAAAGAACTGTAGTTCAGGCACTCGTGATAGCATAGCTAGATTACTGCAACGTTCTTTACTTAGGGGCCTCTAAGAGGTGCCTTTTAATGCTCCAGAGTATACAAAAGGGAGCAGCTCTTCTGCTACTGAACATGCCCAGATAAGTTACAACGGGGTTAGCCCTAAGCAAACTACACTGGCTTCCAATTGAGGAAGGGATTTCTTTCAAAGCTGTGTGTTTCGTCCATAGGGTTTCTTCATAAGGAAGACCCTGAATTTCTCCGTCCTCTGATCCATACCTATCTCCCCAACCTCTGTTTGCGATCAGGGGAAATAAGCCTATTAAGTGTCCCGAAATTTCATAGAACTCGCTTTAGAAGCAAAACAATGGAAAAGTCTTCTCTCCCATCTGAGATTAGAGCCCTCAGAGGTTTTTTTTTCGGAAGCATCTGAAAACTCTGCTATTCAGAAAGGGCAATGACCCCTAAACAACTAAGGGACTTTCTACTTCCAGCTATGGTGATTGAAATCTAGCACAAGGACACTTCAGATTGGAGTAACCAAGCACTTTATAAATTGCAAACATAAGATAACATACCTGAGAGAGATGAGCCACCCAGAATTAGAATATCTGCAACATTAAGCTTCAAATGACATCCATTCAGCAATCACTGGCGCAGTCAGGAAAACAATCATTGAATAGTAATAGTGATTTGCCCACTTTTATTAAAATCAAATTTGCATCATCAGCATAACAATAAAACTGGAGTCAAAATATCTAATGATCAATATTAGTGGAAGGGGATTCCATTGATATTAAATGTGAAAGGAGTGGGTCCTCAGGACCTTGCAATTCTAGTAGCAAAGGTTAGAATGAAAAGGAGGACCTGCCAGAAAGGACTTTAGAGCAGATCTCTACACTCCAATATCTGCCAGTCTAGAAGACAGATTGGAGTGGGAGACTGTGTCACAGGCTACGGACTGATCCATCAGTACTAGAGCAGCCAGTCACCTAGAAGATCCCCAACAGTGGTAATGAATTTGCTTTCATGTAGTTGCTAGAAAGTTTGGGGAAATTAGGTGAAATTATGCGTAAGTATGCAAAGTCCCAATCGATCATTTAGCACTATATTTCAGTGGAAAATAAATACTTTTACCAAGTTTTACCATGAGGGTACATTTTGTATTAAAATAAATTGGGCTAAATCAAAAGTGGTGCGTGCAACAGCTACTCTTGTTATAGTCGATTATATTATTTCCCATGAGCATGCAGTAGGATTTTGCAAAGTGTTGTAATACCGTAAATTCAGGAATTTCATATAATAGGTGCAATGTGAAGTTGTGTAAATTGCAAGAGTTATGACAGAGTAAATTACATTTCACCCAGACTTAGTATAGAAAAATTATGAATATTACTTGACCTTGGGCCATATGTAGGAAACCTAATTGCGCCCCCAAATGCTGAAATTCGCAGACTTTCAGCATTTGCGATCGCAATTAGGGCAGTGTGCTATTTAGCACACAAAAACCCACATGCAAAATAATGAATCGCTAAATTTGCGATTCCTTATTTTGCTATTGCATTTAAGGAATCGCAATTTGCGATTCCTTAAATGCAATTTAGGAAGCACCCAAGTTGTGCGACTTTTGGCTTAAGGAATCGCAAAATACCACCAACTTCCGGTTATACAATTTATGGCATTTTTCAAAGTGCCATGTGAGGCACATACATGCCCTTATGGGCATGTATGTGGGCCACATGTTCACACATGTCAATTTCAGGGGGGGCAAAAGGTTGTCCTATTGACACCCTTACAACCCTGAAATTGCAATCTCAATTTGAGATTCTCAAATTGAAAATCGCGAATTGAGAATGTCTTCCCACTCATTCCGATGGGCCTTCTAGCCAATAAGGAATAAGTGGGATTCGCAATAAAATTTGCTAATCCTACCTACATTTCGTTTTGCAATTCTCTAATTGCGATTCCCTAAAAATCGCAATTTGAGAATCGCAAAATGAAAATTACCTACATATGTCCTCTTGTTGGGAGCTTGCCACAGTGGGAACTACCTAAGTTTGTTGCTGAAGGAAGGAAGGTGCGTTTTGATTTAGTACAGTGGAGGTAAAGGAAAAGATATATGAAGCAATGTTAGTAGGAATTGATGGACAGGTGTCTTCAATGGCGCAATAATAGCCTCTTTCCAAGTAGAGGGAATCAAAGCTTGTTCTAGGAAAAACTTTGGTGACTCTGCCAGAAACAAGCATGATTTTTTTATAGGGCAGTGTTCCTCTCGAGAACTGGATTAAATTAAGTTAAAAAAAACACAAGGAGTGGAGAATTTTGCTTTTGAAATGAGGTGGAAGACAAGAAGAGGAGGCATCCTAAAGACGAAACACAAGCGTGTGATTTCTCACTTTATTTTGCATTAGGTGGAGTGCTTTTCTCCAACTTTCTCAGGCACCCGGATGAAGGTTGCACTGGCACTATGATTAACAATTTATTTTATAGAACTGAAAGAGCTTTTAGTTCCTTTTTGACAGTAATAGGAACATGTCTTGTTACATATTTAAAATTGGTGTAAGTGCCAACAAAGTCTTTCTACGGTCACAGAAGTAAAGGTTCCATGATACTTTGGGCTTTTTTGCAAAGAGATGTAATACTCTTATTTTCTTCCCTGTACCAAGAGGACCCAGGGTACTGTCAGTGAACCATATTTCTTCTAGTTGGAGTGAATGGGTCAGCCCAAAAGAAGCAGGGAGAAAGAACATAGGGCTCCTCCTATATTGATGATGTCCAAAGTCTGGAAGAGAAGACAGTGGGTGTAAGGTTTGATCCAGCAAAAGTATTATAAATATGTTTATTTTTACTACTCACTCATCAATCACTCTAACTGTACTGGGCCCTTTACAGTTAGATACATCTCCATACTACTTTTACCACTGAGGTGAATGGTCCTCTGATGGATATTTCTCTGCCAATAGGAGGGGTGGAAATTAGGGAATCCATGATATACAACGTTAGCCACCCATTGAAGACTATTAAATGGTGACTAACTTATAAATTTGAGATAAGGTTCAAATACACCACTCTCAGGACCATGCTAGAGAAATAAACTATTGCAATGGAAAAACCCAACATCCTAAAGAAGTTGAGTCTAAACAGAATTATACACACTAGGAGCTCTGCATAAGTTACACAGAATAAAAAAAAAAGCAGAACTTGATACCCTGACGACACATTGATAAATAAATAGCACAGTTCAATGAAAGAACATCAGGTTGTTTTATGCCATGAAAAGAAAGGCTCTATGAAATTCGATGGTGTTTGAGCTACAATCTCTTTATATGTGTATAACATAACCATTATATTTTTGTATTTATCAGAGAGTTATTTACATCAATATGTATCCAAAATGCTCCACAATGCAAGTGGTTATCAATTTAGGATGCTCTGCAATCCACTAATTTTGGAGACTCTTTTCTATACACGGGAGACATGTTGACTTTTACAGGGCAACTCAAATTGCTTGGAACCCATATTCTGCCACTTACCCTGTATCGTTTTGCTTTAAAAATATCACTGATTTGCCTCATAGTGGGCTCTCTTCAAGAATACCCTAATCTGACTGAATACAAATTAATATTATTTTCGGAGGACTTGCACAAAAAGACAATCTGTTGTTATTAAGTAATTACTTTTTTCCTTTTGGCAGTAGTTGGAGAGTTATTGCAAAGTTGGCACAAGCAGCATAAGACAGGGTAAATCTAACTCCTAAAATTACATTTCATATATATTCAATACCATCTGACTCCACCATTAAAATGTTTTTTAATCTATACTACTATTATAAAGAGAGAACTTGCACCTTTTGGCCAGGTACACTCGGGAACCACAGCACCAATCACAACACCCAATACAGCGTTGGAAAGGGTAGTTGCAGCAGAAGGACATAGGCTATGCAGACGCCCACCATATACATTTAAAATGTAAAGGAACCATGCCAGCAAAGTAGTCCCTTTTGTGGGCGTGTCTGCATTGTGCTGTGGGTGTGTGCTGGGGGCGTGACAATCGCTGGGGGCATTCCATCACGAGTGTTGTTTTTTCTTCCCAGGTTCTATACATTCCTGCTCCCTTTAAATAGTAATTCAGTGGAGGTCCCATTCTCTTAGAACCACCCCAAGCAGTTATGGGCAAAAATATAACTAAAAGGCGCTGCAAAGCATTATGGGATAAGCTTAGCATAATTTTTAGCATTCATGAAAGGGTTTCAATGTTTGTGAATTTTACTCATCAGGGACATCTTGGGACGACGAGGTGAACTGCAGCTTGATGTATAGTATTTGAAATGCTATTGCATTTGCCTCATCAGGGACATCTAGGGGCGGCAAGGTGAACTGCAGCTTGATATATAATATTTTAAATGCTATTGCATTTGCATCATCAGGGACATCTAGGGACGTGAGGTGAACTGCAGCTTGATGTGTAATATTTTAAATGCTATTGCATTTGCCTCATCAGGGACATCTAGGGACCATAAGGTGAACTGCAGCTTGATGTATAATATTTTAAATGCTATTGCATTTGCCTCTTGGGGACAACTGGGGAGAACGAGGTGAACTGCAGCTCTTTGTAGAATTATTTGGATACTATAATATTCACTTCCCACTGCTAATCTCGTCCCATAATGGTTTGCAGGGGCTTGATCTCAAAATCATCACCTCTCCCACTGCTTGCTGGAAGCTAATTTCACTTTTGTGAAATGACTATATGCATTTTAGCATGTAGAAATACTTGTTATTTTACCTTGAATATATAAGGTTTCTGTTTTAATATTTGGAAATCTGACGGAACGAAATATTGCGGATTTATTGTACCAAGTTCGCGCCAAATTCCGCCCACCCCTACTTTAAATACCCCTGCACCCCATAATCATAACCCACCCTTACTCTATAAAATACCCGAACACCCTTAAACACTAACCCATCTTAACCCTATAAATCTACCCTGTACCCCAAAACCCAAACTTATCCCTAAACCCTAAAAATACCCCTGAACCCCAAAACCAGAACCTAGCCCTGAACCCTATAAATACCCCTGTACCTCAAAACCCAAACACACCCCTGAACCCTAAAAATACCCCTGTACCCCAAAGCCCAAACCTACCCCTGAACCCTAAAATACCCCTGTACCCCAAAACCCAAACCTAGCCCATAACCCTTAAAATACCCCTGTACCCCAAAACCCAAACCTGGATCACCCAAATATATAATCGACGGTCACATTATCGACTTGCTAAAATATCGTTGAAAAATTATTGACGACAAAAATATCGACTTTCTATACTTATTACACCAACTACAAAGATATCGATTCAAAAATATCGACTCTTTAGAATATCGAGTACATAAATATCGCCTTAATAAATATCGACTACAAATAAATTGTTTTTCATCATATTACCCCTAACACTACAAAAATATCGACTACTAAAATATAGAGTACTAAAATATCATTTCCAAAAAAATATCGAGTTCATTTTTGTACCCTTTCATGTCTAAAATACCATATTAATTGTCAATAAAAGTCATTGCTCTATACAAAATACATTTTACATATAATACCTGTTACTTTTATAACATTCCTATTTATCTACATTTGCTATACATTCTATTAAATGCGTTCTATCATTTTAAAAATATTATTTACATTTAACTAACCTTTTCAATATTTTTTTTCACTTACACATCTATTTTATTTAACAACTAACCTGCTTTAATGCGGACATCACCACATACCACTATTCTCACATCAACAAACACACCAATTACCAAAAAAAATTTAAACTAGCCTATGCAATGCTTCATTTCATCCTACAACCAATCAAATCAAAGCACACAAAATACACATACTATAAAAGGGATACATGCATTCTACCATTTGTTGCTGCTAACTCTATAGAAAGAAGATGCCAACACTCTGAAGATTGTGTTCCTGAACAAAGATGTTTAAAGATCCAGCTCACTAGCTAATTATTCAAGTAAGTTACAGTGCATTATTTAGAAATCTAAATTAGTAGTCTACTATTTTACTTATATCTCCTAACTCTTACACTTATTTAATTTTTATCTCCTCCTACATTTCTGATAGAAACTACTCCAAATAAATTCCTAATACATGCTCCTATTTCTTCACCTGGAAAATCAGATAGTAAGTATATATTAATGCTCTGTTATACACCAACTGCTGTTTTTAAACACTATTTCACAAGATTCATTCTTTATTTTAAACATTTTATTCACAGATATTCTGAGATTTACCTATTTCAACACTACAAATATATAAAACTACACTAATTAAACATGTAAGTATATATGTTTTTGTTATTAAACACCCAATATTAAAAAAGCTATTTTCTAAACAACATATCTTGCATATTACATCTTCCCTACAGATCCAATAAAAACATCCAACATCAACTATACCAAAAGACAAGACTACCCTTGTAAAAAATTTAAGTATACTTGTAATTTGTCTAAAACTTCCGAAAATAACGAAAACTATGTTCTTAACACCATGTTATATATTTTATATTTCCTCTACAGATATTCTGAATACATCATACATCTATTCTACCTACAGCAAACAAAAGTACTTATTTAGAAGTTAGTATACTTTTAAATATTTCCCTTTTCCCAACGGTTCCAAATATTATTTATAATAATTTACATTTATTTATTCTATCTTCTCTACAGATCTGAACTTTACTACCTTGATGTACTCCACCAAATACTACAACTGAACAATTTTAACAAGTAAGTATATGTAATGTTTACATCAAATGTACTACTATGCAAACTAGAAAACTGCTTTTTTCTAGGAAAAACGTTTGTTATGTGTAAACATAAACTTAGCATTTCTATATTTTCATACCAAGAGTAAATAAAGAAATACATACAAGATAATCCTTCAAAATACAGTTCTGTATTTGTGATTACTACTTTTAGTAACTGTAAGTATAAATACATCATTAATTATGTTTGCACCACAAAGTGAAATATATGTTTTTTGATTTTGTTTCTTTCTACTCTTTCCTAGAACAAGTAAAACAAAATGACTGAAGGTGCAGAATTTGTTATGTCACAGAAAAATAAATTACTGTTATGTTATATGGGTTATGTTTATAATCAGGAAAGACAAAGTGGTAGAAAAGTTTTCTGGAAATGTACCAAATATTACTCAAACAAATGTTATGGGAGGGCTACTACTGAGGGAAGTAATGTGTTATTTACCAGGGAACACAATCATCCCCCCAATGTCACAGAAATTGAAATAAGAGATGCTTTAGAAAGTATAAAAACTGCTAGCACACAAAGTGATAAACCAACAACACAAGTCCTTAAAGAAGAACTGTTAAAAGTCCCAGCCCATGCTTCAGGTCAACTACCCTCTATTGACTCCCTTAAACGCACAATTGCACACACTAAAAGACTCACTACCACAACCCAACCCAACCCTACTACTTTTGAGGAAATTATTATTTCACCAGAAATGTGCATCACACACAATAAAGACAAATTTATCCTTTTTGACAATGAAAGCAGTACAAACAGAATCATAATGTTTGCAACTGCAAGTAATTTAAGAAAAATCCAACAGTGTCCCCAATGGATGATGGATGGAACATTTAAACCATGCCCAAAACCTTTTTATCAACTATATTCCATCCACGGTTTATACCATAACTATAACATCCCTTTCATTTACTGTTTGTTACCTAACAAACAGCAAAACACTTATACAGAAATATTAAATGTGCTCAAAAATGAAATCAATAATTATTTTCCACAAAAAATAATTATTGATTTCGAATTAGCTATGATTAATAGCATTTTGAAAACATTTCCCCACACAGCAATCCAGGGTTGCTACCATCATTTCAATCAGAGCATATGGAGACATCTCCAGAAATCAACTTTAAGTATTCTATACTCAACAGATAGCACCTTTGCCTATCAAATTAAAAAATTGATAGCACTGGCCTACGTTCCTGTTACCGATGTAGCGGAACACTATAAGTTATTAATTGACAGCACATATTACAAGAGGAATGAAGATAAACTAACCCCATTACTGGACTATTTCGAAGATACTTGGGTGGGAAGGTTGCACAGAACTGGACATCGACGCCAACCCAAATTCCAAATCCCTTGGTGGAATGTCTATCTTAGCACTTTAAACCAAGAGGCTAAAACGAACAGCAGTGTAGAAGGGTGGCATAATGCTTTCCAAGCTACCACAAGCAGAGCCAAACCCACATTCCATAACCTACTAGAAGCTTTGAAAAAAGAACAAAGCTATCAAGAACTAAGAATGGAACAATCTGTGACCCAAATTGGTCCAAAACTAACTAAACAAACTAAACAAATGTTCCGACTACTGCAAAGTCAAGTCACACTATATCCTACAACTAGAGGATTAGAATACCTGTCAATATGGCTGAGATACCCGCCACCCCCTCTCAACACAATCCCCAAGGATGGGAAACCGGAAACAGTTCTGAAGTTTTTGGAAGACGGGAGGGAGTGACCCTCCCGGCCGTATTTATTAAAATATGAAACAAAATTAAAACATTAAATCAACAGTTTCATATTATGTACAATTTCATTACCACATTGCGATGTTTGGCTAACCTTAACATATCCTCTAATACAAAGGTTCTCCTAGCCGAACTAACATCCTACCAAACATTTACTTAACTTTTGAAATTGTACATCCTAACGTTTAAGGGCCAACGGCAAGGTCGTAACCGGTGTCAAGATCCCTAACCCAGACATATCCCCCTCACTTGTGAGGGGCGGCACGGAGGCATACCTCAAGTGCAACTACCAATTTCCCTTGACTTGACGGGGGCCCCAATAAAACTCGACGCCACTTAAAGGTCGTACGAGGACTCGTGTGAGGTATCTAGAAGGTAGCGTAGACCCCCCCCAAACCCCACACAACTTACCACATCTGCCGTCGCAGACGTCCTGGCCCCGGGAAATTCCCCAGGAGGGGGCTGTAACCCCTCCTACCCATGAAGGGGCCTTGACCGCCTTCCCTTTCCTTTCGGCGACCCATCCTTAGAAGGGACCGCCTCCCCGTTGAGGGGCCAATGGCCACCTCCCCCGAGCGCCCCCATCCGTAATGGGTGACGCCCACTCATAGGGATCTTCCAATTAGTGCTCACCGATCATGACCTTACCGCCACAGGTCCGGATAGTTGACCGGCTATCCGGACCCCCCACCACACTCCTACCTAAAGGTCATGTTTTAACGTCTTCAGCCAAGCTATGAAGTCTCCTATGAGTAACTCATTCCCCATCCGAGACAAATGAACACCATCCCCCAAGTACATACTGTCATCATTAATACACCCATGCGAGATAGAATGCAGTGCATTGGAACGGAACAACCTACTCACTTTGTTATTAATTTTTCTCACAGAATGATTTAAAGCAGAAACAGAAAAAGCCCCCCGCCACACTTTTCGTGGGATCATATGGGACCACGCAATTGTGCACCCTGGAACTCTCCTCGCTAACCAACTTACAGTGGAAAGCATCGCCTCCAGGAGAAGTCGTCTACCAGTGGTGACCAAATCATTGCCCCCAAGATGTACTATGACTACAGACGGCGGTGACCTCGTCCGCCCTAGCAAACCCTCGAAAATGATTGAAACTGGTCAATACAGAGACCGCCCTTTCCGTAGAAGGACACACTGTACCCGTATTCCCCAGCCACGTGCACCATGTCACCTGCCTTGAATACGTCCGCGGCACGCCTCATGTATGAGTGGCCCACGACCCACACCTCCTTTTTCACAGCCGGTGATGTTTGACCGCTGGCCCGGTGTTGGGTCGACTGCATAGTCCACCCCGCCTCGTAGGCTTGCGTAACTGAAAACCAAACAAAACAAGAAGCGTGAGTACATCATTACAGCTTCACAACATGTGCAAACGCACATACCTTTTATAACAATTGGAGGACCAACGCCCCACACGTTTAACTTGTTCCACATTCAGACCCCTGGCTGTAGCCTCTGTAGCAGCCCCTATCCGAAAGGAATGGGTCCCAAACTCGCCCGGGTTCAAGCCCGCAGCTGTAATCGACATCGCAAGCACCCGCTGCAACTGAAACCTTGTCAGTGGGGTGGCGTCCGCGTGTCTCAACAAGGTCCCCCCCCATGATGTTACCCTTCGTGTTAAATAATCCTCTAAACACTTCACTGGGCACATGGACGACCCGGGAATCCTCAAGAAGCGTGAGTACATCATTACAGCTTCACAACATGTGCAAACGCACATACCTTTTATAACAATTGGAGGACCAACGCCCACACGTTTAACTTGTTCCACATTCAGACCCCTGGCTGTAGCCTCTGTAGCAGCCCCTATCCGAAAGGAATGGTTCCCAAACTCGCCCGGGTTCAAGCCCGCAGCTGTAATCGACATCGCAAGCACCCGCTGAAACTGAAACCTTGTCAGTGGGGTGGCGTCCGCGTGTCTCAACAAGGTCCCCCCCCATGATGCCACCCTTCGTGTTAAATAATCCTCTAAACACTTCACTGGGCACATGGACGACCCGGGAATCCTGCGTATAATTATGCAGTCACCCATCCCACTCTGATCGGTCTTGGACCTCACAAACGAGACAGTCTCCCCTCTGAACTGAACGTGCTCTGCGCACAGCCCTCCCGTCACATCCTGCTTGTTCCTCGCCACTAATTCGCTTACCCGCATAGCCCCATGAAATGCCAGCGTAAAAGCGGCTCGGAATAACACTGTCTCAAACTGAGATGAACATGTTGTAGGGAGTCTGGATAATAACTGGGCCAACCTCTCCAAACCTATCGGGCGCCTCTCATCTACTCTGCGACCCTCAAGGCGTTGCCACCCACGTAGCGCTTTTTGCACAACGAAAGACGCTGTCGGGTCCTGGATCCCATGAGCCCTATCAACAAAGGAAATGGCAGCCTGATGCCTCTGGGCCGTGGCCACCGATTTCCCTGCCAGATGTAACGACATCAGAAAGTTCACTACCCATTCCTCCTGGCCCCAAAGCTCCTCCCTAGCAGTCCCCAAAAAGGCTAAATAGGGCCGGAACGCCCCTTCATATGCCTTCCTCGTCCTGGGTGCTAAACTCTCTCCCACGAGGTTACGAAGTTCGGGGCACCGAGAGACCAGAGAGCTTCGGGAAAGGGTGCTGGCTCCGGGTCCGCTGTGGGAAGAAAACCCCAGAAGGCCTGCATACGAAAACGAGAAAGGGCATCAGCCGCCTGGTTCATTACCCCCGGGACATGTCTTGCTTTGAATAGCACATTCATTTGCATACACAGTAATACGATTTCCTTGAGCAGTCTCAAAATCCATTTGCATCGTGCTGCCTGGCTATTGATACACTCAACCACGGTCATATTGTCAGACCAAAATACCACAGAGTGATCTCTGAACTCTTCGGGCCACGTTCTCAGGGCCACCAAAATGGGGAAAAGTTCCAGGAAAGCAATGTTACTTGTCAGTCCACTGTTATGCCACCATGCCGGCCATTTTTGTGCAGACCATCGAGTGCCGAAAATGGCACCAAAACCCATGCTCCCTGCCGAATCTGTCCACAGCCCCAGCTCCTCAGAGGACACGGCCGGTTTGTTCCAGACGACTCGACCATTGAAATCCGCCAGAAATGCCAACCAAATGCGCATGTCCTGGCGGACCTCTGCCGAGAGCCTTGTGCGATGATGGCCCTCCTTCAGTCCGACCATGGCTTGAGCGATCGAACGGGAAAAAGGGCGGGCCATTGGTATAACTCTTAGGGCAAAATTCAACTGTCCCACTAACTGCTGTAATTGATGCAGCTTAACCTTAGATTCACCCATACACATTTGCAGGGATACCCTGAACTTTAACACTTTATCACCTGGCAAACGGAAACAACCTTCTCCGGAGTCTAACTCGATCCCCAGAAACTCGAGGCAAGTCGAAGGACCCGCCGTCTTACCTGGTGCTAATGGCACGCCAAACTGATTCATTAAAACACAAAATGCAGCCAAAGCTTGCCCACATTCCGGATCCCCGGCTGCCCCCAGGAACAAAAAAAATCATCGAGATAATGCATCACATGTTGGAAACCCGTCTTCTTAGTGAAGACCCATTGTAGGAAACTACTGAATTTCTCGAAATAAGCACAAGATATAGAGCATCCCATCGGCATACACCTATCCATGTAATACTGACCCTGAAACATGAATCCCAGGAGACGCTGATCGTCTGGATGTACCGGGAGCAACCGGAACGCTGACTCGATATCAGATTTTGCCATCAGCGCACCGGGCCCCAGGCGATTCAAAATGGCTACGGCCTCATCAAAGGATGCGTACCGCACCGAACACATTTCCGGGTCTATCGCTTCGTTTACAGAAAGACCACGTGGGGCTGACAAATTATGTATCAGCCGAAACTCACCCGGGTCCTTCTTGGGGACCACTCCTAAAGGCGAACAAACAAAGTTAGCAACCGGGGGTACACTAAACGGACCGGCGACTCGATCTCGAGTAACCTCCTTCCGGATCTTTTCCTGTACCACGGTCGTATGCTGCAAGACCGATATCTGATTTTTGCATTTTTCCACACCCTGAAAGTCCCCCACTGGGATGCGGAAACCATATGAAAACCCGTTCCGCACCACCCCCGCGGAAGCACGATCCGGGTATTCACTGAGCCAGGGAATCATTGCCAAGGTATCAATCGGGGTAGGTAAAGGCGCCCCTCGGACTATGTTAGACCTGTTTGGCACCTCCTCTACCCCCGTTATCACCCGTTTTGGCTCTGCACGTGGACTCAGGATGGGATGATTGCCCACACCCACTACATTCGTGTCTAAATTTGCACGACCCCTGGGGCCTAGTACATTTACCCCTGTTAAAGTTCCAACAAACCCCCTTTTTACCTGCATTACCGGTAGGCCTCGAGTGATTGTCGGTACCCGTACCTGATCGAAAGGGTGTCCCCGCATACTGACGGGAGGATTCGCCCACGTTACTCCCTACCAATGGCAATTTCAACATACCAGTATCCTTCATTTTGGACCAGGACACAGAATCATAACAATCCCAAGTTAAGTTTTTATCATGTTCTTTTGCTTTTCTGAAAATATTATCATAGCAGAACCAATGATTACCCTCGTGTGATACTGAGTACCCCATGATCCGTGACTGATAAATCGGCAATTCGGGTAGCAATTCGGGCCTTCGTTCTCCCAAGATCGATGTGAAAACCCCCCACGCCTTTCCCCAATTGCCAATGTTTTCATTTACCTTAAAGGCGGCCATCTTTGCGCGCCAAACACTCGGATGCATGAGGTCCTTCTGGCCTTTAACATGCTCCATCTCATAATGATCAGTAAGCAACGAGAAGATGTTTACATACTCCCCTGCCCATATCTTTTCTTTAATAGCTAAAGGGACATGCTGACCCAACTTCTCCCTTCGAGAGGGTGCCGACTCATCCCTCGCAATCGGCAATGGCCGCTTACCTGAACCGGACGCTGTGTCTGTGACTGAAACCGTCCCCTGTGGCTTCTCTACGGCCGCAGCCGGCGTGGATACCCTCGCTGCTTCCTGTGTTTCACGCAGTTGCTTCATCAACACCTGCGCGTCGACAGCCGTGGCGCCCTCGCTACCTTTACCCAACCACGCTGCTAATTGTGCTGCCAGCTCGGGCGGCATATCTTCCCCGGACACGGGGGTGACCACAACGGGAATCGGATTCCCTTCCTCCGGCACGGGAGTGGGTGCTTCGAGCGGGACACCGGGACCCGGGATATCTCCCCCAGCTGCTCCCCTCCTGGGCCTCTTGCCTTTTCCTCCCGGGGCTGCTCCCACCAAAGGACGTTTCGGCCCCCCTTCCTCGTCTTTATCCATTCGCCTCTTTAGGTCGGTCACCTCTTTCATGAGAACACGCAGCATCTGGTCGGTAGTCATTCGCTTTCCCGCCTTCTTCGGCATTCTCCAACAGAGTATCTGGAAAACAAACAAGAACGATTACAACGCTCAAAATTGGCTCTTCGTTCCGTCTCGAGCTCACGTGCAGCGAGGAGGTGCAGCTTCAGAGCACAGGAACAAGAGGATGCTTTCTGGTCTTGTTCCTCCTTTTATCCGTCTTCAGGGCGGGCGTAAACCCGCCCCTGCCTGCCCCAAGGGCGTGGCCAGCCGCGTCAGTGTCTAGGCCAACCCACTCTAGGGCGGGAAAAGGCGCGCCCCGGCTACGCCGCTTCGGGCATACCCGCCGAGACTCGCCTCCCGCCCAAGATGGCTTCCCGGGGGGATCGTGGTACTCTGCCATACGTTCGGGGGGACCGATTGGTCGCCCCTTTCCATAATAGCTAAAAGCCTACTATAAAAATGTCTACAAAATATACTAATGTCTTCTTACAATAATGGTAAATATAAAAATCATAAACATTTCTAAACAATTATAAATAATACATATTTGTTTAACAAACTTATCAAAAATTGGGACATTATTTCTGAACAAATATGCAATATTTATAATTACATCACACATACACATTACATAAAGATCGACATTTCCCACCCAATAAAAAAAGTACTTTAAATACTTACAATTTTGGTAGATGAAAAAGACGTAATCAAGCAAAATACAATCCATACAATCCATTCCAATGTAGGACAATTCCAATATGGGAAACGCTCAAACACCCGAAAATTAAGTAAAAATGAAATAAACGCTCCAGGAAATCCCGAAAACAGTAGTGTGTACACTTTAGTATTTAAAGTGATATACGCACAACTTTTAAAAAACGGTCACGCATGTCAATGTATCAATCCAATACAAAACCCTCCAAAAACCCGAAAAATGTTTAAAAAATTTAAAATCCGCTCCTGGCAAACACGAAAAATAGGAGATACATGTCAAAATATAACCATAATAAGTCATACATTAGTTTCTCCGGAAAAAAACACGCTTCCTTCCATGTAGTTTTCATGCGAGGAACCGGAACCTGTAAAAAAACAAACATAACGAAACCCACCCACAAATAGCCCATAACATTTGTAAATACACTCACAATTAACATTAACCATGTAAGAAGACATTTCCTAACACTTAAAATAACACTAGAACTAAAACATACACGACGCATCTATAACGACGACATTTCACCTAAACGCTACATAAACAATTCATACATACACACAAAAACACTACACAGTTCGAATATACCCTCAAACATTACCACTCAGTTATAAATTGTATGTAAAATTAACCTTACCTCTCTCCACACGAAGCAACTCCTAACCGCGAGCTTCTCCAGTCCTGAATGAAGCGCAATAACGTTACGCGGTAAAAAAGTAGTCCCCTTAAACCATTTTTGAAAAGGTATCATAGAAAATACAATGTTATAGTTAAAAAATATAATACATACACATTGTCATTTTTACAAATTAATACACTAGACTCATTATAATTTAAACTGTTTAAAAAATATAAATATATTTAATATTAATTAATATATAGTAATTATTATATATTAATAATATTAAAAAATTAAGTAACACTTGAAATAATATATGTAAATAATTTTTTATTGTGTACATTTATTGGAATAACGTTGTGTTTGTTTTTAACTAAACATTATAATTGTTTATGGTAATAATTAATAATAATAAATAATATAACTTATTTATTGTTAGTAATATAAAAATTATAACCATTTAATATATAAACAATGACCTGAAATAATGTATTTTTATTTCTCTGAATGTATGTTTTTCTGAAAAGAAGAGATAAATGATTATGTTTAGTAATTAATAATAATAATAATAATAAAGATATTTGTTATTATTTTTATTAATTATTACAAAATGTTTTATAATAATTTCTAAGTATTATAAAAGTATATAATTGCATAAAAAATCTTTTGCCAATACCAGATATTATTATTAAACATATTCTTCCCCTCTACTGTTATAAAGTTTACAACATAATATATTTATATGTTTCATTTAAAAACAACATTGTCTGAAATATGTACCAAAAAATGTCTTAATTTGTATTTCCATATCTTGAGCAAATATAATAATTGTCATGTTACTTTATAAAAATGTAAATTAAAAAAATATATATTTAATAATATTAATATATAATATTAACATTATTAAATATAAATGGAAGAAGCGGAAAAAAAAACGTTTTTTTATTTAATTCAATATAAATACTTGTTACTCAAAGTTAATGATGAAAAAATTTGTTATTGACTGAAAAAATGTTGTTAAATAATTTTGTGTGATAATTTACAACATGTACATAAATGATAATGTGTTATTCTTTGAATACTACATTTCAAAATAATGTAATGTTATTTTTGATTGTGATTGTATTGTAGTACACATAAAAAAATAAAAAAATGTTAATAAAGTTTTGTGAAAACATCCATTTTGCATTATTTTGTAATATAATAACACAGTAATGTACAATTATATGCAAATGTGCTGGACACTGACCAATTAATATTTACTATTCTAACTGCAGTCTAGCTAATATCAGGGAAAGTGCTGGACACTGACCTATTAATAATTACTATTCTAACCCCACTCTAGCTAATATCTGAGAAGGTGCTGGACACTGACCTATTAATAATTACTATACTAACTTAATTGATTTAATTTAAATTTATTTTATATTTACCCTGTACGCCTGTACCCCAAAAACCCAAAACTGACCCTGAACACTAAAAATATCCGTGTACCCCAAAAACCCAAAAGTGACCCTGAACCCTAAAAATACCCCTTTACCCAAAAACCCAAAACTGACCCTGAACCCTAAAAATACCCCTTTACCCAAAAACACAAAACTGACCCTGAACCCTAAAAATACCCCTTTACCCAAAAACTTAAAACTGACCCTGAACCCTAAAAATACTCCTTTACCCAAAAACTGAAAACTGACCCTGAACCCTAAAAATACCCCTTTACCCAAAATTTGAAAACTGACCCTGAACCCTAAAAATACCCCTTTCCCCAAGAACTGAAAACTGACCCTGAACCCTAAAAATACCCCTTTACCCAAAAACCCCAAACTGACCCTGAACCCTAAAAATACCCCTTTACCCAAAAACCCCAAACTGACCCTAAACCCTAAAAATACCCCTTTACCCAAAAACTGAAAACTGACCCTGAACCCAAAAAATACCCCTTTACCCAAGAACTGAAAACTGACCCTGAACCCTAAAAATACCCCTTTACCCAAAAACTGAAAACTGACCCTGAACCCTAAAAATACCCCTTTACCCAAAAACTGAAAACGGATCCTGAACCCTAAAAATACCCCTTTACCCAAAAACTGAAAACTGACCCTGAACCCTAAAAATTCCCCTTTACCCAAAAACTGAAAACTGGCCCTGAACCCTAAAAATACCCCTCTACCCAAGAACTGAAAACTGACCCTGAACCCTAAAATACCCCTTTACCCAAAAACCCAAAACTGACCCTGAACCCTAAAAATACCCCTTTACCCAAAAACCCAAAACTGACCCTGAACCCTAAAAATACTCCTTTTCCCAAAAGTAATTAATATTATTTAATTACCAATTAATTATTAATTAACAATAACAATAAAGTAAATATATTTGCAAATTAGCTGTAATTAATTTAATTTAATAATAAATATTATTTTTTGACAATTAATTATTTAACTATAACTAAAAATTATATATATAAAAAATTTACTCTAATTAATGAAATTAACTAATTAATATTAATTAATTAACAATTAATTACAAATTAAAATTATGTACAAAATTATGTTAATTAATTAACTAATTTATATTAATTAATTACCAATTAATTATTAATTAAATTGTTTTACAAAAATATATAAATTAATTAATTAATATTAAATTACTCCCCACCCTTATCCCCTATTAACCCAACATCCCGCTCCTAAACATTAATTAATTAATATTATTTAATTACCAATTAATTATTAATTAACAATAACAATAAAGTAAATATATTTGCAAATTAGCTGTAATTAATTTAATTTAATAATTAATATTTTTTTCCCAATTAATTAATTAACTATAACTAAAAGTTATATATATAAAAAATTTACTCTAATTAATGAAATTAACTAATTAATATTAACTAATTACCAATTGATTACTAATTAAAAATATGAACAAAATTATATAAATTAATTAACTAATTAATATTAATTAATTACCAATTAATTATTAATTATACATTTTTACAAACATATATTAATTAATTAATTATTATTAAATTACTCCCCACCCTTATCCCCTATTAACCCAACATCCCGCTCCTAAACATTAACTACAATTTATATTACTATTAATGAATTTTTATTTTTTTTAAACCATTTTTCTAGATATTATCGACATTTTTTACTTTGACTATTTATCGATATTTTGTCTTGTCGATGTTTTTGAGTCGATATTTTTGTACTCGATATTTTTTTATCATTATTTTATTCGATATTTTGATCAACGAAATTTTTGTTCTCGATATTTTAATATTGTCGATATTTTTAACTCGATATTTTGTCCATTCGATATTGTGGAGTCGATATTATGTCTAGTTACCCCCAAACCTACCCCTGAACCCTAAAAATAACCCTGTACCCCAAAACCCAAACCTAGCCCAAAACCCTAAAATACCCCTGTATCCCAAAACCCAAACCTAGCCCTGAACCCTAAAAATACCCCTGTACCCCAAACCCAAACCTAGCCCTGAACCCTTAAAATACCCCTGTACCCCAAAACCCAAACCTACCCCTGAACCCTAAAAATACCCCTATACCCCAAAACCCAAACTTAGCCCTGAACCCTAAAAATACTCGTGTACCCTATAACCCAAAACTATATCTGAACCATTAAAATACCCAAACACCCCAAAACATATACCTCAGTACCCCAAAACATATACCCCTATACCCATACTTGCCTTTTCCAAACATTTTTAAAAAACATGCTTTAACCATTCATGCATTTACAACGAATTTCGTTGTAAATGTATGCGTGTTAAAAGCATATAAAATGTAATGCCATGCGTTATAATGGCATTGCGGAGTCATTGTACTTTCGTAATGAAAGTATGCAGAGTGATGGTGTGCGGAAATAAATTTGCGGAATAATGGGTGTTTACCCTCCCCCATAAGTACATTGGTGGCACGGTGGCCCACATCTCCAGCAACATACTCATATTTTTTCACCACCAATTGGAAAAATGCACAGGTCTCTCTCATTGATGCCTAGCACCGACATACACTTTAAGACACACCTCCCACCACAAGTTCTAGAATTGCGAACTTTAGAGATGGGCAGAATCTCGGCATCAGCTCAACATCCTGTGATTCCAGGCAAATCGCTTTGTCTCCCCGTGCCTACCACAAATCAATGTGTTCTTCTGTAATGTAAATTGTGCTCATGCCATGTTTGCGAGTTCGCGCTATATAATATTGCAAGGAAAATAAAGTAGGGAAACTCGAGTTCACACACTACTGAACGCGCACTCTTAAGTGCATCAGCAGTGCACTGTGAATCAGAGCGTTTCACAGGCCTGTCACAGATAAGAAATGCTATCAAAATGAAATCCTATGAAACAATATACTACTGTCCGGCAGCAATTCATACCCGGACAACGTCGGGACGGGTTGCTAGTCAAATATAAAAGTAAGTCTGAAAATGGAATCTTTAGTTGGTAGAAGTCGAAACATATAAAGTGTATAATCTATGCTTTGCCTTTTCTTATGTACCAGTTACATGTTTACCAACAACCATGTCGTTTTTTGCCTAGACACTGGAACAAAATGCCATTTTAAATATCAGAAATCTTCTGCTCATGAATATTATGCACCCTACCTTCTGTTTAGCAAGATGTGCCAAGAAGTGACTTATTTCACATTATGCTTAGCTACCTTCAAACGCTTGGTTTATGCAGCTGGGTTCAAGATGCTGCTGTCAGGCTACCCAGGGTAGGCCTGAAGTCTTATTTGCAGAGCCTCTGTAATACAAAGCTTATTAGGTAGGAGCTGTAGTCCACAAGTGGCATTGAACTTTCAATACCAGTGATGTATTTCTGCAGATATACCATGACCTCATAAGAAAGTTAATTGTGCAAATGGGTTTTAACCAATCTTACCATGTTTAAAAGGGAGCAAAGGCACTTTACTCCTGTTTAGCAAGGGTAAGAGACACTGAGGTCCAATGCAGTAAAACGGACCGGGTAAAAGTTGAGCAAACCAAGTGAAATGTTGTTTATTTCTTACATGAAGCTTCCTGCAATCTTCTGCATAAATTACAATTCTGATCAATAGTGCCTGAATTGTTCACCTTTACGCCACCACAACATTCTTCATTGACAGCAACAGTGCTTTTTTCCCACCACATTTGCTTCAAAAAGCTATTAGAGAGCTCCTTGTTAAAGAGAATAGAAATGTAATGGAATCTTTCCCTTGTTTCTCCAGTGGACTGGTTCCAGTAAAGAGAGCAAACATAAATATTTTAGCCAAGTAAGTTAATTAATTTCTAACGTAAGCAAAGACGAAACATCTTCTCAGTCCAAATTGATGTTATCCTCTGAAGTTCTTTGTGTTTAATGTTAAAAGTAAGGAGCAGAGCTTCAGAAAAAAGGGCACCTATAGCTAGGTGTACAACAACCTTGCAAAAGTTCAAATTATAGAATGGGCATTTAGAAATCAAGACCGGGTACGTTATTGTATCCTATATAAGCTGTATATATTGTTATTCTTTTTTTTTGTTCGAAATAGTCTACTATTGCTTGGCGCAGCTCTGATTTGAATACTTCGTCTATAAGGGCCATGTCAAGACATCTCAATTTGTGTTCAAATCCACCTGCCCGAGCAATATGTATCTTTACTAAAACAGGCGAGTGGTCCGACAGAGTGCGGTCCAGTTGAGGAAACTGGGCGATAAAGGACAGTTATCAAGACAAGTACATATGTTGTGATATGCTGAGTTGTGTGTGTATGCAATTTGTAGAGAGTACTTGTGATGCTATGTGTATTCCAGGCTATATTCTGTCAGTACCACGCACCTGATCTTGCTTCCACAGGAGTAGAAGAACTTTTCCTCAGCTCCCAAACTCCACTGCAAGTTGATAACGGAATCCGCTCACAGTAAAGAGGGGGAAAGGGGAATTTGGAAAGACAAGAGAGACTGCCACTGCTGTGCCTCTTCCAAACTGGATACCCAGCTAGGGTCTTCCTTAGCACCTGTAAGCCCAAAACACAAAATTACTACTTATTTTCTCGCCCCTCCCATTCACTTCCCACAAACCCCTCTAACACCTCTCTCCCTATGGTCAATTCTGCTACCTGATGTACAGAGTGGTCGAATTTCTCGCCTTTATTTTGGTAGAAATTAATGTTAGTTGATTTCACTTTATATAGATATTTACTTAGTTCTTTCAGTCCTTTCTTGTCTCTTTTCTTAGATATTGCTGCTAATATCCAGGTGGTATATATATATATATATATATATATATATATATATATATCCCACAGCTTCCAAACACCAGCCAGATGCACACGCGAGCGGGTGCACACGCAACGGGGGGGTGCCCGTTTAGAAAATCCAAGCTCCAGACATCCAAGGATTCTTAGTCCATGAAGAAAGTAACACACGCAGGGGGTAGTTCCACAAACAGATTTATTAAGGGAACTTAGCAGCAACGAGGCGTTTCGCCAGAAGGCTTTGTCAAATTGTGCAGAGAGCCGAGGCGCCCGTCTGCTTAAAAAGACGTCATACAGTGTTGTCATAAGCAAAGAATGACTGTTGTTACTATGTCGTAAATGGCCGCCATCTTAAGACGATGTAAATTACCAATAGTAATTACAAATGCAACTTAAGTTAAATAACCAAGAAATGTTGGCATAACCACAACAGATGTAAATACATACAATCAATGTTAAGAATTTATATGATAAAATTCATCATAACGCCCTGGATGGGCAAATACAGTCCTAAACCATGCACATAATACTGATCAAGCCCGCAATGGGCATAACTGAAGCATAGTTATCATGGCATCGCACCGGGCTCCCCAGCCCCAAAGACTGGCATCCGATTCCAGCACCACATCCGGGGTAGACCCGAACAGGGCTTTCCAGTTCCAAGCCTCCATGTGGTTGAGCTACCACATCATCTCCGACCTGGCGTCCGTCAACAGAGGAACAAGATGGAATAGCGAAGACATTTCTGTAAATGTCTGATTTTCAGACGTTGAAGGGCTCGATAGTGTAAGGGACCCGGAAAGATCGCTTGAATGGACGAAGCCAACAGGCCGACAATCCGAGCAATCGACCTCCAAGACACACTCTGTTTGGATAACAGTAATGTCAACTCCCGCTTGATAGACCTGATCTTCTGGGAAGGTAAGAGCAGTTGGCAAGAGACTGAGTCGACCAGGAAGCCCAATAACTCTATCGACTGAGAGGGATGCAAAAGAGATTTTTGAGGATTCATTAGAAATCCTAGAGATTGTAAGAGCTCGATCGTCCAGGCCAAATGGGTTTGTAACCGGGCAGGGTACTGAGCCATCAAGAGTATGTCGTCGAGATACACTATTAGACAAACCCAGCATGCCCTCAGCGACTCCACTACCGGCCGCAGAAGCTTCGTGAAACACCACGGAGCGGACGAGAGGCCGAACGGGAGAACCGTGTACTCGAACCACGTTCCCAAACATTGGAATTGGAGGAAACGGTGATGAGGTTTGAAGATTGGGACTGACAAATAAGCGTCCTTCAAATCCAGGTGAACCATCCAGTCGCCCTCGCGAAGGAGATCCCTGAGAAGATGGATGCCCTCCATCTTGAAGTGGTGATAAACCACTCCGTTGTTGAATTCCTTGAGGTTGAGCACTAAGCGAGAGCCTCCCCCTTTCTTCTCCACCAGGAAGACATTGCTGACGAACCCCTGAGGATGCAGGGAGGTCCGCACAATGGCCCCTTTGACTAGAAGGGACTCGATTTCGGTGAAGATCACGTCCCGATCTAGTTGGGAAAAAACAAGGGGAGAAGGGACGCGACTTTGAAGGGGAGGATGGTAAAACTCGATTCTATAACCTTGAACAGTCTGTAACACCCATGCATCGTTGGAGATCGTACGCCAATTTGGAAGAAAATAGTGCACCCTGTCCCCCAGTACAACGCTGTCGTAGGGAATCAATCTCACCTGCATTGGAGAAATCCTGATGTCCTCCCTGGTTTCCTCCATAGCCTCCTTTGGAGGCCTGTCCACGACCTTTACGGGAGGGGTAGAAATTAGACTTAGATCCGGAATAGGACGAATGCTGACCTCCACCCTGCTGGGACTGATGGCCACGTTGCTGGCCAGAGCCACGGCCGGACGAACGTCCCCTGGAACGTCCGGCCCTGCCAAAAAACGGGCGGAATGCCCTACGGAGTGAAGATTGCGCCTTGTCCAGGCCGCTAAATGTGGCAACAAATTTGGTCAACTCCTTAAGGAAGGGTTGACCAAAAAGGAGACCCTGAGCAAGGGGCCCCGACTCCGACGAGGATAACTCCGTCAATCTGGGGTCCATCTTTAACAGAATGGAACGACGTCGCTCAGTGGATAGAGCACAATTTGCGTTCCCCAGTTGACATATAGCACGCTGGGCCCAACCAATCAGTTCATCGGATCGATGCCAGACGCAGACCCTTGAGCCTGGTAACCCAAATCTAAAATCTTGGTAAGCGGGCCAAGGAGATCCAGCAATTTATCCTGGCACAGGCGCCAAGACCAATCAATGCCCTTTTGGGGGTCTTTAGTGAATTTTTTAGGGTAGGTAAGAATAGTGGGATCCACCTCTGGAGTGTCCGAGAGCTTGTCCGCCAACTCCGGGCGAGGACACTCGGAACGGAGACGAGAACGTACCTCCTGATCAAAAGGCTCACGAATGTGTGCCTGGACGTACTCCGCGACCTCAGGAGCAGGGAGCCAGGAATTTCGAGTTAGGGTGAACTATGTCTGATAGCTCGAAATTAAGGACTGGTGGATGGGAAGAGGCGTCAACAAAATGCTCCTTCGTAGACTTTTTAGCAGGGGGAGGACCAGTGGGACCTGAAGAAGAGGACGAAGAGGACGTGTCATCAGTGTCTGGTGGAGGCAGACGAGACTTCTTAGAAACACTGGAGGCAGACAAGGACTTAGCCAATTTAACAAAATCAGATTTGTGAGGATTTTTAGGAGATTTAGAGGATTGTTTACCAGTTGAAGAAGGTATCCAACCTTGTTGTTGTGCATAATCGGTCAAATGACGTTTTAATGGTCCAATGGCGCGGACAGGCGCAGTAATGACCGAGTGTTGCACCCCCTAGTGGCGTCAACCAAATCATATTCAAAGAACTCCTCAGGTTCCTCATCATAATAATATTCCTCAGAGTCTTCGTAACCAGCCATGACTGAATAAATGGCAGAACAGTTGGAGGAAAAAATGCCCACAGAGTAATAAACCAAAGGCCAGACACCAAGGAAAATGACCCAGTCAGGGGGAGTGACAACCCCAAGCAAGCCAGGCAGGCAGAGCAACACTCCACCCAAACAAATAAATTAAATGTGAAGGGACAGGCTTGCAAATAACAGCCACTCTAGGCAACGCCTCTATGAATTAGCCAGCCCAAACCCTAAATAGAGGAAAGGGCGTAAACTGGGGACTCTCCGGCAGGCAGTGGGCACAGGCTGTGAGGAAAACGCCGCCTTCTAGCGTGTTGAGGCTTCGTGAGAAACACGGAGCGTCAATAGGGCTAACGCGCATGCGCAGAAGCCCGCCTGGTATCCCGGAAGCGGAGCGACGCGCGACTGCAGCGCGCGACCTCCCGAGTCCCTGGTCCCACTCCACAATCAGACGCAGGCACAAAGCGCCCGAGTGCAAGGAGAGGCGACCCGCGCTCTCCGCGAACAAAGCTGGCAAAGCAAGCAGCCGCAACAACGGGACTACAAAGTCCAGACGAGCACCATAAACAAATAAACAATGCGTTGGAAGACGGGCACAGATGCGGCGCAACAGCGCTAAAGTACGCACACTACACAAAGCCTTAATCATGCAACAACAATACAATGAAGTATAGGCAAAAGACTTAACTGGCTGCGAAGAAAGAGGAACTCTTGCCCTCTATGGTTGTTTATATAGGGATGTAGTCTCTATGGTTGCCTAAGTGCTCATGGGATTTGTAGTTTTCTTTTTCTTTACTGTGTTCCTATTGGCTGCTGTTTGTAGTAAAGAAATCGAGAAAGTATAATCTGAGCCTCCTGTCCTGCCATAGAATTGCTTCACTTTGGGACTAGTCGCCCAGTCCAGACACATTCCTGTGGAAGGTCCGAAAGTGTACGTCAAGCACTGGGTTTTGTGTCTGGTGAGGTTGAGGTGCTGTTTCAAATAGGGTTGAATAAATGTTCAGATTGTTTCCCAGACATATCTGTGTCATCTAAATACGGTCTACTTGGGCTGTGAGCTCTAAGAACAAAATCAGGGTCATCTATGTTGGGTGCGTATACATTCACTAAAAGGATGGTATGTCCCAGCATGTGACCCTTTACCATTAGATAACAACCCTCCCTGTCACTTTTCACTTCCAACGGGCTGAATGGGACTAGTTTATGTATTAATATGGCACGTCTGTATGGATCCCATGTCTTGGCCAAGACTGTGGGGGTATCGGGAGATAAGTGGATTTCTTGCAGGAATACAAAGTCTATTTGGTGTCTCTGCAAGTGTTCTACCTCCTGTTTGCCTTTTGAGGGTTATTAAGTCCCGTCACATTCCATGATACTAATGTAAGATTAGCAACTGGTAGAAGTGTGCTGTTAATGCTCATAGGCAAAAAGTTGGATTATAATGTAAATCGGGTTATAAAGTTGCAGAGTATAGAAGCATATCATAAGTGTAAGAAACTGTTTTAAAACAGAAACATTTTCCTCCCGTACCATCCCCATTTCACATTCTATGGGGAGATCCCAAACCCAAATGTCATGCTCACAAAATAGCAAAACGATCTAAATGTAACACCAATGTGTCAACACGAAGGGAGTGGCAACGCCACGCCAGATCCACCAATATATATAAAAACTTTTGAATTATGGTGGTATGCAAAAAATCAAATGAGTTTTGATTTAATCTACAATGTCCCACATCTACTAGAATAACCTGTGCATTGTGTAAGGTCCAACAATATTAAGTTGAGGAAAATACATCTACACTGCTCACACAACCAGATCCCAGGGGTGACCTGGTAGGGGAGGTTGGTACTTGTGTGGAATTTTTCTTAGACAGTGTGTGACAGAACTCCTGCACCTCCGCCGGTGTTTTGAAAATTTGAGGTCTGCCATCAATGTGCACTCCGAGGCATGCCGGGTTAAGTATGCCATATCGCAGTCCAAAGTTCACGAGGGTGGCCTTGACTCTCGTGAACTTTCAGCGGGCCTCCTGGACCATGACATTATAATCTGGGTACAGAGAGATGGTTGACCCTTGCTGTGAGAAGTTGGCCTGGCATATGCTTTCCACTAGTTATAGTGGGCACTTTGCACCATTCCAAACAACCCCCTAGAGGTGATAGGTTAAATACAACCTTATTTGAAATCGACCCCAGTGGTAGCTATGGAGAGCAGCCTTCAGGCTAAGTCTTGAAGAAATGTAAAACAGCTTATTTTACCAGTCTCTAATCTTTTGAATGACCAAATGAAAGGGGAACCACACCAGGTATATATATAAAATATATGTATTTATTCTAACCACACCCCACTAGTCTCTTTATGAGGCTAGAGGTCAGAGCACATATGTTACACTTAATATCACACAGTAAATTAACACAATATACAGTGAGCCCTAGTGGCATACCAAACCATATATTAATAAAGTGGTATAAGAACTACGACTTGACTAGACATAAGGCCTAGAATCTTTAGAATCGCTGGGACCGCAGGGAACCACCCAAGGTAGTGACACAGGGGACCCACGAGAGACACGTGCAGTTTGGGAACACCGCCGCAAGATCCCATTAGCTTTTATGGGGAAAGTCGCAGTAGGAAATTTAAAGAATAAGGATGCTTAGGAGTGGACTTTGAGAAAACCCCTTTTGACTTAAGGGGTTCTATGGCTAACACCCATGGGAGCACCAGAATACTCGATTTACCTCACCCAGGGAAGCCGGGTTCATGGGTGTCTTTTGGTGTTGGGAATCGTCATTGAATTCAATGGCATCTGCTACAAAGTGCTGCTGCCATCGAAGAGGAAAGTGTCCGGTGTGATCCAAGCATGGATCGAGCATGAGAGGAATCTGAAAGCAGAGGGGACAGAGTCTTGATCACTTGCTAGTGCCTATCGTGCCCATATAGGCAAATGTCCTCCGATGTCTATTGATTTGAGGTTAAAGAGGTGAAGCTTGACTCTGCAGCCACGAGGACCAGAAGGCGTTGACGACAACCAGGAGCTGGATTTGAGCTGTCCCACAAAGGATGTCGAGTGCTTCTCCATCGGTGACAGGATTTGACTCAACAAGCCTTGGCAACAGCAAACCACGCAGAAAGAGAAGAAATGCTTCGGTGCAGACCAGCAAGGTCTAAGGGACTCATCAAGAGGTGGAGAGTCAGGGCACGTCTGGAGCAACCAGGTAAACCCAATGAAAGTCAAAGTTGCTTTGTCAGGGACCAACCAGTCAAAGGAACAAGGATCGCAAAGGTACCTCAAGCAAAAACACAAAGGCCGGCTTATGGAACACTCCTGGAGTATAGGCCAGCAATTTTTGGTGGATAAGGTGCTCAGGATCTGGGCTACAAGTAACCCAATGCACAGCCTCAACGCACGTCAAGAATCTGATGCACTTGCAAATGTGCACGGTGTCCAGGGGTTCTGGTTCCACGGTACTCACGGGGGCTGCAGATCTCAACTTTGCTGGGTACTCAGGCCAGCCTCAGAGAAGTCTGGAAATCCACCTCCTGGGATGCAATTACTTCAGAGTCCGGCAGGAGCTTTGGAGATGCAGACTGGCCAGATGCGTCTTTGCTGCCTGCCAAGCAGGGGAGTATCACCTCTACTCGCCGATCGATCTCAGGCTGTCCACCTGGCAGAATTCGCTGCTCCTCCCCGTAAAGTAAACTGTGGGGTTCGCCAGGGCTCCTCCCTTTCCCCCCTGCTTTTCAACCTTTACATTTTCCCCCTTATTTTTGCTTTGCAGCGCATGGAGGTCAACTATGCCGACGACCTCCAACTTATTTTTAATTTGTCCCCGGCTTCGTCAGGTCAAACCAGCTTCCAGTCCGTGATGCTATTCATCCGTGAATGGATGAATGCGAACCACCTCAAGCTAAATTTGGACAAAACGGAGCTGATGCTGACGGGCGGTACCGGTAACCCCTGGTCACCCCTCTTTTGGCCACCATCCCTCGTTCTCAGTCAAAACGCTAGGTATCACTCTCGAGGGGAAGAAGTGGCCAAGTTATTCACCAGGGGCATGGTGGCCATAGGTGACTGGATGGCCACGAATTGTCTCAAACTCAATTCAGATAAAACTGAAGTGGTCATCTTCGGTCACCTTTCTCCGAGCTGGTCTCCAGTATGGTGGCCAACATCGTTTGGAACTCCTCCCAGCCCAGCTCCTAAAGTCAGAAATTTGGGCATCATTTTTGACGCAGGTCTAAATTTTATGGCACATGCCAATAAGACTGCTGCAACTGCCCATATGAAACTTAGAATGATCAGGAAAATACTACCTTACCTACCTGACACCGCTGGGAGAACTCTGGTCAGCTCACTAGTCCTGTCCGCACTGGACTATTGCAATGCTCTATTTCTAAATGCACAATCCCGGGTGACTAACAAGATGCAGTCAATTCAAAATGCTGCCGCCCGGATGCTGGCGGGACTTCCCAAGTTTGCATCGGTTTCAAACACTATCAGGGACCTTCACTGGCTTCCGATACGCAGCCGTATCAAATTCAAATCATTGTGTATTCTCTACAAGGCACTCAATAACCAAGGCCCCCACTTCCTTAAACACAATCTTCATCACTATATTCCAACCCGTTCTCTTCGCTCCTCTCATCACAATCACCTAGTAGTGCCTCGTACTAGAACAGTTACTTGGGGTGACAGGCGCTTTCTGGTTGCCGCCCCCAAACTCTGGAACACCCTTCCTCCTCATATCAGGACTAGCCCTTCCCTCTTCATATTTCGCAAACAACTTAAGACTTGGTTATTTGACCAATAGTTTTACTTTGTGTAAGGTCTTCTTAACCACTGATCCATCCCTTAAGTCAGCGCCGAGACGCCTACGGGTATTCGCCGCGCTCAATAAATTTCAATAAATAAATAAATAAATAAATAAATCATCAACTTACACTCCATTCACACATCAGTTCAGTTGTTTCCTCTTGTTTTTTTTCTTTACGGACCATTAGGAAAATATCCCGGTTTTTCTCCTTCCCTGCCCTCAAACTGATCACAATGGCCATGGTTCTATCCAAAATGGATTACGGGAACATCGTTTACAACACCGCTTCCAGCTGGTCCAGAACCAGGCAGCTCGCCTGGTGTACGGCCTGTCCAAGTCATACAACTCTACCCCCCTCTTGAAGGCCCTTCACTGGCTCCCCATTAAGCAGCGGGCACTGTTTAAACTGGGATGCCTCACCTTTCAAGCCCGAGCTGGCACTGCTCCAGCCTTCATTAATTCTGCCATCGCGAATTATTGCCCACCCAGAGCTCTTCGCTCCTCCTCCCTGGGCTTGCTGGCAGTGCCACGGTTCAGGAAGAAAAGATCAGGTGGTCAGACATTTTCAGTTCTAGCCCCCACCTTCTGGAACGCCCTTCCACCTTCAGTAAGACTCCTGCCCTCCTATATGGAATACCGTAGGGCCCTAAAAACTCTTTTGTTCCAGCAAGCGTTCAACTGCTAGCCCACCGTCCTCTGTCTGTCTGTTTTCACCACTGTTACCTCCCAGCGCCAAGAAACTGCCTAGTACACGAGCGCTCTACATATGCTTTTCAAATTCAAATTCCAAGGGAGATTCTTCAGTCATCTAGTTGTGTAGATTGTTGAATTTCCAGGATATCTGTAGCAGAGTTTCGTCCAGGTATAACCTAAAGTCCTCTAGTCAGGGGTTACTTTCTTATACCCAAGGAAGGGGTTGGACTTACTCTGGGGACTCACCTATGGGAGGGGTTTGGAAAGAGGGGTGGTCACATCCATTTCCTTTGTCCAATTTCGCACCAGAGAAGGGGCTGGTAGCCCCTGCAGCCGGTTTGAACTGGGATATGCACAGGGACACCAAATATGCCCTCAGACTTCAAAGCACTCTCAGTGTGCACCCACCCAGCCCAAATACACTAAAACCTGTCTGGGAGATGGTGACACCTCCCTGTGACAGGAAACCAATTGTCCAGGCCTCCCCTGCCGGAGTTCCGGTCAGCAGCAGGAGGCCAGACTCATGTCTGTAGCATCCAATTAGTGATGCCAGGGCTTTTTTAAACCGGTTAGGCCAGTGTGTACATGTCTCTCCCTCTAGAAGGCTGGAATTTTATCCCCGCCACCAGGATTGGCAGGGGGGGGGGGTAGAATTCCAAAGTGTTTGACACCAAACATGACATATATCCATGCAACCATTCCAAAGTTAGCATTTACCGTAAGGTTATAATGCACTTAAGAGTATATGGTCTGGCTGCATCACAGAACAGCCTCAGAGAGTAGGCTCTGAAAGCAGCAGAGGGGCCCAGCTCCTGCATGGGTACCCTCTCATACAAAACCAAGCACTCTGCCTGGCCTGCCATAGGAGTGACTGATAGGCTTATATGTGTCAGTGATTAAAGGTAGATATAGATAACCTATATCTTAGTAAGGGGTGCATGCCCCACCTTACCCAGGCTGCAGTAGCAGTCCTGTGGTGCCATTTTGAAATGCTTCCCAGGGGTAGCATAATACATGCTTCAGCCCCTGGTAGGCCTCTGGGGTACCTATGCCCTAAGTACCTAGTGCACAATGTACTAGGGACTCACAAGGGTACCCCAGTACCCAAACTGGAGTGTACCTAAAGTAGATGTAATCAATTTAGAGAAGAAGCAGATAGGCTAAGGTCCTAGATAGCCGGGCCCCAGCAAGGCTAAAGTCGAAAAACAGTGAAACACCAGGGAAAAGTGGGGGTAACCATAGTAAGCAGATCCTACTCTCCTAAATCTGCACCTACCTACTCTAGTGGGACTACTAAACTCTCTCTTGAGTTGTGGAAGGGTGTACTAAACTCTTTTCACACAACTCTAAGTTCAGTAGAACTTACTTTATTCTATACTTAATTTATATGTACCCATAGTGGTTTCAGTTAGTCACTCAATTAGATTATCTGCTAAAGCAATAGCAAGCTTGTATCCAACGGCTGCACACCAATGTGAGAAGTTGGCCTGGCATATGCTATCCACTAGTTATAGTGGGCACCTTGCACCAGTCCGAACAACCCTTATTGATGATAGGTTTAAAGACAACCTTTATTGAAAGCTATTCTAGAGGTAGCTTTGGAGAGCAGCCGTCAGGCTAAGTCTTGAAGGAGTGTAAAGCAGCTTGGTTTACCAGATTATAACCTTTTGAATGTCTAAATGAAAGGAGAACCACAAAAGGTATATATAAAATGTATGCATTTATTACTAAACACTCTCTAGTCATCTCTTTATGTGATAAAAGAGCAAGGTACACAATTTAAACACAATAGAACTTCAGTAAATAGCACAATATACACTGGGCCCCAGGGGGGACCAAACCATATATTAAGAAAGTGGTATAAGAACCATGACTTGACTATACACAGTGCCTAGAGCACGTAGAATCACTGGGACCCCAAGGAACCACCCAAGTTAGTAACACAGGTGACCCACGGGGACGCGTGCAGTGTGAGAACACAGCCACGAGTCCCATAAGCTTCTATGGGGAAAGTTGTGGTTGGAATTTTAAAGTTAAAGGACACATAAGAGAGGACTTTGAGCAAACATCTTTAGACTTAAGGGATTCTAGGGGCTACACCCACGGGAGCACCGGAGTACTCAAGTTAGGTCACCCAGGGAAGTCGGGTGCATAGGTGTCAAATGGTGTCGGGAATCATCGTAGTTTTCAATGGCAACCCTCTGGAAAGTCCTGCTGCCATGAAGAAGAAAAGTGTCCGGTGTAATCCAAGCCTGGATTGAAGATGTGAAGAACCTGAAAGCAGAGGGGACAGAGTCTGGGTCACTTGTCAGTGACCAGGGGTACGGTAGATGAATGCCCACCGATGTTGGGTTCTTCAGGTGCTAAGAGGTGAAGCTTGACTCTGCAGCCACGAGGACCAGGAGGCATCAACGATGACCAGGAGCTGGATTCTATCTGTACCATTCAGGATGTCGAGGGCTGTGGTGTCGGTGCTTGGATTGAACACAACAATCATTGGCAACAGCAACCCACACAGGAAGAGAAAAGATGCTTCGGTGTGGACCAGCATGGTCCTGGGGACTCCCTAAGCAATGGAGAGTCAGGGCACTTCTGGAGAAACCAGGGAAGCCCAAGGAAAGATAAAGTTGCCTTCTCAGGGACCCACATGTGGACCAACCAGGGATCACAAAGGTACCGCAAGAGAAAACACAAAGGGCCGGCTCACGGACACTCGTGGAGTGTAGGACGGCAATCTTCAGTGGGATTGCTGCTCGGGGTCTGGGCTACAAGTAACCCAATGCACAGCCTCAAGCACTGTCGAGAACCCAGGCACTTGCAAATGTGCATGTGTGAAGGGGTTCCGGTTCCACGGCACCCACATGGGCTATGTGTCTCAGTTTTGCAGGGAACTCGGGTCGGCCTCTGGGAAGTCTGGGAACCCACCTCCCATATTGCAAATTCTTCGGAGTCTGGTGGGAGCTTCGGAGATGAAAACCAGTCAGATGCGGCTTTGGTGCCTGCCATGCAAGGGAGTCACTCCTTTACTCCGAGGGAGATTCTTCGGTCATCTAGCGCCTTGTAGATCATGAAGTTCCAGGATTCAGTATCATAATTTTGTCCAGGTAAATCTAAAGTGCTGTAGTCCGGGGTTCCTACTTTGAACCCAAGGAAGGGGTGGGACAAACACTGGGGGACCCACCTATGGGAGGGTTTGGAAAGCGGGGTGGCTACATCCATTTCCTTTGTCCAGTTTCATGCCAGAGCAGGGGTTGGTAGCCCCTGCAACTGGTTTGAACTGGGCTATGCACAGGGACACCAAATGTGCCTCCATTGCAGACTTCAAAGCACTCTTGGAGTGCCCCGTCCATCCCCAATACACTAAAGCGTGTCTGGGAGGTGGTGACACCTCCCTGTGACAGGAAACCTATTGTGCAGGCCTCCCCTGCCGGAGTTTCGTCCAGCAGCAGGAGGCCAGACTCGTGTCAGTGGCTGCAGCATCCATTTTGTGATGCCAGGGTTCTGTTAAGCTGGTACCGGGTTGGCCATGTTTCTTCCTCTATGGGGTGGAATCATACCTCCGCTTCTAGTACTGGAGGGGAGTTATGATTCCAAGGTGTTTGATACCAAACACGACATGTTTCCTTGCAGCCATTCCAAATTTAACATTTACAGCAAGGTTATAATGCACTTAAGTGTATATGGTCTGGCTGCATCACAGAACAACCCCGGAGAATAGATTCCGAAGGCTGCAGAGGGGCGCTGCTCATGCACGGGCACCCTCTCACACAAAACCCAGCCCTCTGCCTTCAGAATTGATAAGGTCTGCCATGGCCTGACTGAAAGGTTTATATGTGTAGTGATATAAGGTAGATATAGGGAACCTATATCTAAGTAAGGGGTGCATGTACCACCTTACACAGGCTGCAGTAGCAGACCTGTTGTGTCATTTTGGAAGGCTGCCCAGGGGTAAGCATGAGCGGATTTTGCGGATTGGCAATCCGCGAATTTTGCGGATTTGCGGATTCGTAATCCGCAAAATCCGCGAATTCCCGCGAATTTGCGGATTCTTTTTTTTTTGTGTTCGCCCGTGTTTCTGCCAGTTCGCGAGGGTTTTTACAATTTCGCAAATTGCGAACTTACCTGTCGGGTCGCAAGTTTCGCGAACTTGTTGTTTCTACGTGTCCAGCCTGTTTGGGACACTCTTCTTCATCACTGCCACTCTCTGTCACCACTGCCACTCTCTGACTACTCATGCCACCCTCTGGCCCACCCATGCCACCCTCTGTTTCATCACCACACCCTCTGGTTGTCCAGTGTACATTATTTTCGGCAAAGCAAAGCACACCTTCCCTGCCTCAAGTGACCTGAATTAATTTGGGGCTGATTAATGTGTCACAGAATATTTTTTTAGCTGGCACCTGCTTCCTTAGTGCGCCCTGATTAGTGATCTTTTGCACTTGCTAAGTGCTTTCATTGTTGCAAAATTAGTTACAACACCTGCCCTGCCCCAACTGACAATAATGAATTAGGGGCTGATTAATGGATTTTAACTTCCAGCCTGGCTCCTGCTTGTCTCCCTTAGCTGTAATTCAGGACCTTTGTGGCATATGTGTAACTATTCTGAGGTTCAGAGCAGGGTCACATAATAGTTTCAACTGGCAACTGAACTCTGGAGGGGCCCCTCAGGAAGCACTACAGGAAATGGCTACTAATGATGTGCCTGAACTTTTGAACCTGGTAAGTAGTTACTTTCAGTTTTGCTAAGATCGTATTTCTGCAATTTTGCACTTATTCGCGGGGCGCGAACTCACGCGAACAGTGCGAGCAGCGCGAGCAAAATCCGCTGCTCGCGGATTTGCGGATTTTGCGGGAAATTCGCAAATCTCGCGGATTGCGGATTTCCCGAAAATCCGCAAAATCCGCGAGCGTAACGGATTTTCCGCCCATGCTTACCCAGGGGTGCCATAATACATGCTGCAGCCCCTGGTAGGCCACTGGGGTACCTATGCACTTTGTACCTAGTGTACCATATACCATGGACTCATAAGGGTACCCCATTATCCGGTCTTGAGTGTACCTAAAGTACATGGAATCATGTTAGAGAGGAAGCAGCTAGGCTGGGGTCTGGATAGCAGGACTCCAGGCAGACTAATGTAACAAACCAGTGAAACATCAGCAAAAAGTGGGGGTAACTATAAGAAGCAGAACCTACTCTCCTACAAGGCCCCTGCTGTACAGCCATTTCAGTGTACGGGTTATCCCCCTTACTGCCTGTCCTGGTCCAGTAGCGTCGCCTGCACACCCAGCCTTCTCAAATGTTAGTTTGCATTGCTTCAGGTCGCTATGAAACATGACCCCAATGCATGCTGCGACAAGCAAGGAGTCCCCCAAAAGTACAACCGTGCCTGAGAAGACGGGACCAGGTCCATGGTGCACCACAAAAAGGTCAGGCGATCAAGCCTTGATGACGCTCTTGTTGGTTGTCTCCTCCCACTAGACAGTCAAGCGCCGAATTGATATCCTGCTAAGGGCCCCTTTCCACAAAATATACCCCAGTGTGGGTGTCTCCTGAGGGGGAGTTCCACAAAAATAGATGCTGGTGAGTATTGGCAATTCTAGGTGGCCATTTCAGAAGGACTGGCAATGGCCCCAGCACACTGAACACTTTCAGTCACATTGAAGTAGCATAGACCACACATGCGTGCATACGCAAAATGACCGCAGCATTGGCTACCTGTGCTTAGCTGCATTGAAGAGTGAGGCCGTAGCAGAGGCACTCCGCCTCAGTTTGTGAACCAACCCTCAAGTTAAAGGAAAAGAACTTTGGTGATGACAAGAGTAATTTGCTAGAAACGAGCATGGTTTTTTTATAGGGCAGTGTTCCTCTGGAGAACTGGATGAAATGATTTTAATAAGAATACTGCTGTAGAACTGAGGTGGAAGGCAAGAGGACAAGGCATCCTAACGAGGAAACACAAGCATGTGTTTTCTCACTTGTTTTAGCATAAGGTGGAGTGCTTTTCTCAAACTTTCTCAGTCACCAGGATGAAGGTAGCACTGGCACTATGATTAAACAATTTATTTTATAGAATTGAAAGAGCTTTTAGTTCCTATTTGACAGTAATAGGAACATGTCTTGTTACAGATTTAAAATTGTTTTAGTACCAGCAAACTCTTTCTACAGTCATAGAAGTACAGCTTCTATGACACTTTGGATTTTTTGCAAAGGGATTTAATTCTCTTATTTTCTTCCCTGTACCAAGCGGACCCAGGATACTGCCAGTGAACCATATTTCTCCTAGTTGGAGTGAATGGATCAGCCCAAAAGAAGCAGTGAGAAAGAACATAGGGCTCCTTCTATATTGATGATGTCCAAAGTCTGGAAGAGAAGACAGTGGGTGTGAGGTTTGATCCAGTGAAAGTATTATAAATGTATTTAATTTTCGTTTTATCACTACTCACTCATCTATCACTCTAACTGTACTGGGCCCTTTACATTTAGATACATCTCCGCATTACTTTTACCACTGAGGTAGATGGTCCTCTGATGGATCTTTCTCTGCCAATAGGAGGGGTGGAAATTAGGGCATCAATAATATACAACGTTAGCCACCCAATGAAGACTATAAAATGGGGGCTAACTCATAAATGTGAGATAAGGTTCAAATACACCACTCTCAGGACCATGCTAAAGAAATAAACTATTGCAATGGAAAAACCCAACATCCTAAAGAAGTTGAGTCTAAACAGAATTATACGCACAAGGAGCTCTGCTTCAGTGACACAGAATAAAAAAAGCAGAACTTGATGCGCTGACAACACATTGATAAATAAATAGCACAGTTAAATGAAAGAACCTCAGGTTCTGTTTTATGCCGTGAAAAGAAAGGCTCTATGAAATTCGATGGTGTTTGAGCTGCAATCTATTTATATGTGTATAACATAATAGTTTTATTTTTGTATTCATCAGATAGTTATTTACATCAATATTTACCCAAAATGCTCCACAATCCAAGTGGTTATCAATTTAGGATGCTCTGAAATCCACTAATTTTAGAGACTCTTCCATACACAGTAGATATGTTGACTTTTACAGGGCAACTCCAATTGCTTGGAACCCATATTCTGCCACTTACCCTGTATCGTTTTGCTTTAATAAAGCATCACTGATGTGTCTGATAGTGAGTTTTCTTCAAGAATACCCTAACCTGAACGGAGTACACATTAATATTATTTTCGGAGGACTTGCACAAAAAGACATTCTGTTGTCAATAAGTAATTACTCTTTTTTCCTGTTGCCAGTAGCTGGAGAGTTAATGCAAAGTTGGCACAAGCAACATAAGACAGGGTAACTCTAACTCCTAAAATTACATCTATATATATAAAAACGAAAGTATGTCTGTCTATTTGTCCTTTATGCATTACTACACTATTCATCCGATCGCCATGAAACTTTGGGAAGTTGTTGAGTACACTCCCGCGAAGGTTTCTGTCAAAAAAAATAATAATAATCACCCATCAGGGCCCTCATAATCAATTGAATACTGAAATAGACAGCGAATTTGAGAGCATTGTCAACAGTTATGACCCCCAAAAGGAAATCGATTGGCCAATCTACATCAGAAGCATGAAAGAAAAAGGTATTATGAGCTTCAGAAACAGACGAGCAACCGGAAGCAAGAATAGAAGCTGTTCGAATACAAACTGCTCAAGCCCATAATTCTCAAACGAACGAGCAACGGGAATCAAGATTGGAAGCCAATCAAGGATGCACTGCTCAAGCCACACTTGGAAATGTTTTCAAAAAGAAATTGAATAAGTTTCAATAACAATGACACAATGTAAATTTTATGTTATCATAACGAGTTTCCTTGAAATTAATTTCTTCTAAGATCGCAGCAACGTGCGACGGGTAAGCTAGTATCATATATATTCAATAAAATCTGACTCCACCATGAAAATTTATTTTAATCAAATATGAAAATAAGTCTGAAAATGGAATCTATAGTTGGTACAAGTCGAAATATATAAAGTATATAATCTAAGCTTTGCCTTTTCTTATGTACCAGTTACAGGTTTACCAACGACCATGTCGTTTCTTGCCTAGACAAAATGCCTTTTTAAATGTCAGAAATGTTCTGCTCATGAATATTATGCACCCTAACTTGTGTCTAGCAAGATGTGCTGAGAAGTGATTTATTTTAAATTTCACATTATGCTTAGCTACCTTCAAACAGTTGATTTTAAAAGGTCAGTGCAGCTGGGTTCAAGATGCTTCTGTCAGGCTACACATGGTAGGCCTGCAGTCTTATTTTCAGAGCCTATGTAATACATATCTTATTAGGTATGAGCTGTAGTCCACACGTGGCATTGAACTTTCCATACCAGTGATGTATTTCTGCAGATATGCCATGACCTTATAAGAAAGTTAATTACCCAAAATGGGTTTTAACCAATGTTACCATGTTTAAAAGGGGAGCAGAGGCACTTTACTCCTGTTTAGCAAGGGTAAGGGACACTGAGGTCTAATGCAGTAAAACAGACCGGGTAAAAGTTGAGCAAACCAAGTGAAATGTTGTTTATTTCCTACATGAAGCTTCCTGCAATTTTCTGAATAAATTACAATTCTGATTAATAGTGCATGAAGTGTTCACCTTTACGCCACCAGAACATTCTTCATTGACATCAACATTGCTTTTTTTCCCACCACATTTGCTTCAAAAAGCTATTTGAAAGCTCCTCGTTAAAGGGAATAGAAATGTAATGGAATCTTTCCCTTGTTTATCCAGTGGACTGGTTCCATTAAAGAGAGCAAACATAAATACTTTAGCCAAGTAAGTCAATTAATTTCTAACGTAAGCAAAGACGAAACATCTTTTCATTCCAAATTGATTTTATCCTCTAAAGTTTTTTATTTTTAATGTTCAATTTAAGGAGCCGTGCTTCAGAAAACAGGGCATCCTAAAGCTAGGTGTACAACAACGTTTCAAAAGTACAAACCATAGATTGGGCATTTAGAAATGCAAAGACTGTGTACGTTATTGTATCTTATATAAGTTGTATATAATTATATATTTTTGTTGTTATTTGAATTAGTTTACTATTGCTTGGCGCAGATCTGATTTGAATGCTTCGTCTCTAAGGGCCATGTCGAGAAATCTCCATTTGTCTTTGAATCAACCTGCCCGAGCAATATGTATGCAATGCGTCTTCCAGGCTATATTCTGTCAGTATCAAGCACCTGAATTCAGCTTCCACAGGAGCAGAATAACTTTTCTCAAGCTCCCAAACTCCACTGCGAGTTGATAATGATGAACAGAAGAGTGCTCAGCACATACCATTATTTCTGAAATATCACAAAAATAAAGTAATGCAGTTTTTAGAAATGCAATCCAATATCAGTCACACTTATGATGAATAAACCCCCAAAGTACAATAAATTTTCTGGAGACTTTGTTTTATCCAAAAACTTTTTCTCTTCTTTCTTTATTTGATAGGTGAAGTTTTCATTCAATAAAAACAAGATACATGATCATAGACGACGTGTTTCGCCTCAACGAGACTTCTTCAAGGCTGTGTTGAGTAATCCTGTATTTAATACTGTCTGGTGAGTCTTTCTCAGAGATATCTCCAACAATATGATGAAGGGGTTCTATCGTCTGATAGAATCTTTGTTGAATAATCCTGTATTTAACACTGTTTGATGAGTCTTGCTCAGAGATGCGCCCAACAGTATGATAAAAAGGGGTTCTGTCGTCTGATAGAATTGTTTGCCTGCCGCAAAAATAAAGATAAGTATTCTCCAAATAGTATTGGTCAGCAATCGACGTAATCCTCAATCGTATCCTACAGTGCTGATACATTTTCAGTACGGCAAGGTGAAATTGCAGGCAAACTGAGTTGATAATGATATCCGCTCACAGTAAAGAGGGGGAAAGGAGAATTGGGAAAAACAAGAGAGACTGCCACTGCTCTGCCTCTTCCAAACTGGACACCCAGCTAGTGTCTTCCTTAGCACCTATTTTGTACTGCTTTGTTTGCCATAAGTTGGCAGGGTATGCTCAGACGTGAGTCCCTTGCTCATCACTTTGCCACTGGATTCAAGCAATCCTGGCTGAAGACAGCTGTAATGCCAGAAACCGGTCCTAGGAAGCTTGAATCCGGTCCAGGGAAGGCATGGCTTGGCAGTTCGGGCTGGACTGTTCCCATGAGGCGCAGGGTCAGGAATGTATGATGTTAGAACGCATACGTTTACAACGCGTTCCATTACAACGCGGTCGTAACAGCGAAAGTTGTTACCACGCATTGCGCTGGGGGGTGCAAAATTAAATAATTTAATTTACTTTTCCAACACCAGTCCCCGTGGATAGTAGGGAAGGTGTTGGGATAGTAAATTAAATCATTTACTATCCTTGAGCGCCCCCCAGCGCAATGCGTGGTAACAACTTTCGTTGTTACGACTGCGTTGTAAAGGTACGGCGTTGTAACGCTTGCGTTATAAACGTCGCATACCCAGGGTCAGACTGATTTGCATATGGCCATGTCTGAACTGGGGTGGCAGAGTGGGCTAAAGAACGGTGATGGATTAAACCCAGATCTGTTGACTGGGTGTGAGTGTGTGATGGGTTCAGATGCTCAGTCCATCACCACCCCCTTTTGTATTCCTTAGCACCTATAAGTACAAACACAAAATTAATACTTCTTTTCTTGCCCCTCTCATTCACTTCCCACAAACCCCTCTATCACCTCTCTCCCTATGGTCAATTCCATTACCTGATGTACACAGTGTTTGAGCTTCTCTCCTTTATTTCGGTGGAAATTAATGTTAGTTTATATATATTTACTTAGTTCTTTCAGTATTTTCTTATCTCTTTTCTTACATATTGCTGCTAATATCCTGGTGGTAAGTACAAATATATATATATATATATATATTTATATCTACTTGGAAACAATAGCTGTGCGGTTTTTAGTTCTGAATAATTGTACTTCATACTAAGTTACGCAGCAATAAGTGAAAGTCCAACAAGAGAGTTGAATCCAAACTTTAGATGTATTGTCTTTTATCACGAAAAAGGTTTGCCTGTCTTCAAAAATGTTATCGCAATAAAAAATAATCACCAATAATTGAGAAGGGTGAATGTCATTATTAAAAGGAAGAATTTGACTTACTTGGTTCTCTTCATGCTTCTTCCTTTGAACTCTGAACTAGGCTAAAAGAGCACAAAGGGCCATCTCTTAAGGAAGAGATTCCAAGTGCTCCAAGAAATACCTGCAATAGAGAGACTCCAAAAACTCTCTCTACCAGATTCCAGACTAAAAGTCCAGCAAAAAGGAAAGGCTTAGATATGTGGGAGAAAACGATACTCCCCAGAAGGTTTTCCTGTCACAGTGATGCACAGAAGCCAAAACACTGCTTCTCTTCACGAATAGACGGTTGAAGTACGCAGTTCGCATAAAGCACGAGCGCTATAACCGCAACACTTATTCCTCCACTTTATTTTATTTATTTATTTATTTTATATTCTTATAGAGCGCCAGACTAGACCCCCGAAGGGGTATCTCTGCGCTATAACTGCAGGTATAGAGAGAGTCAGAGAAAGTGTCCAAGGATGGAAGGACAGTTAATAGCTGGGAAACAAATGGGTTTTTAGGTTTTTTCTAAACGCCATGTGATTAGTGATTGACCTCAGTCCGAGCGGCAATGAGTTCCATAAAACGGGTCCGGTATGGGCCAGTGCACGTCCACCTTGCCTTGTTTTCTTAATTCTAGGTATTTTGAGTAGTAGCTGGTCGCTGGAACGCAAGGAGCGTCCTGGGGTGTAAGGCTTAAAAATGTCTGTAAAATACTTAGGGCCCATCCCTATTAGACTCTTGTGTATGGTGCACAGAGTCTTAAAATGAACACGCTTCTTCACAGGAAGCCAATGAAGCTGAGACAGTAGGGGGCAGGATGGAGTCCTAGGAGGAGCATTCATGATGATCCTGGCGGCTGTATTTTGAATGACCTGCAATTTCTTGATTTGCTCCTCATTGGCTCCTTGGAGCAATCCATTGCAGTAATCGATCCTACTAATAACAAGCGCCTGCACCAGAGTTTTCCTATGGTGATCCGGGAGATAGGGAAAAACACGTCTGAGCATCCCTATAGCCCGGAAGCAGGTGCCGGCTACTTGATTCACATGGTCCTTAAAAGTAAGTTGTTGGTCAAACAAAACTCCTAGGTTCTTGACCTTAACCTTGGGGGTGGGAACAGGACCAAGTTCCAGAGGCCACCAGTCAGATGACCAGTGTGTCGTCGCTTGCCCGAACAGCACAACTTCAGTTTTCCCGACATTGCACTGCAGACAGTTCGATGACATCCAGTCTGCAATGGCTCTCATCCCCTCTGCAAAAGATCTTTTTATTGCAGGTGTGAGAGTTTTGAAGGGAAAAAGAAGTTGGGTGTCGTCAGCGTAGGATACAGGGGTGAACCCGAAGGATCTTGCCAGGTTGGCAAGGGGGGCCACGTATATGTTGAAAAGTGTCGGGCTCAGACAGGAGCCCTGTGGCACCCCCTTATTGAGCTCCCGATAGGTGGACTTGTGGGAGCCCAGCCTGACTTCTTGGGAACGCCCGGACAGAAAACTCTCCAACCATGCCTGAGCCTCTCCCTCTATTCCTACCTCCTTCAGGCGATGGAGAAGCACCTTGTGAGACACCGTATCAAAAGCGGCGGAAAGGTCCAACAGCACCAGAATCATAGAGCATCCATCATCCAGTGCCATTTTGATGTTATTGGTCACTGTTTGAAGTGCCGATTCTGTGCTGTGGTTAGGCCTGAACCCAGATTGAGAGTGGTCCAGGCCTTCCGTCGCTTCAAGGTGTTTCGAGAGATAGGTGTTCACGTGCTTCTCCGTGATCTTGCCTAGGTATGGTAGGAGGGAGATGGGACGCAGGTTGGATAGGTCTGTCCAGGGAGATGAAGCCTTCTTTCTTATTGGGTTCACCACTGCCTTTTTCCAATCTGCCGGGACTTGGCCTGTTCTGAGGGAGATGTTTACCATTTCGAGAATATGGGGGCCTAGTAATGGGATCAAAGGGCTGACCATTTTAGCCGGTACAAGGTCATTGGGGGATCCTGTTTTGATATGAGTACAGAGAGTAAGAAGCTCTGTATAAGTAATGGGAGGGAAAAACGTCAGGGAGGTTTTACTGTCTGAAACAGAAGTCGCGGTGGGATCAGTTTTGGTTTGGCTTTTGCTGGTATTGTTGGCAACTAATATCTTTTCATAGATAGTGTTGATTTTGTCCTCGAAGAACAGCGATACTTTATCACACAATTCCTGTGAAAAGTCGTCTGAACTTTCGCACGCTGTAGGTTTTATAAAATTTTGTAGAATATTAAAAAGTTCTTTAGGGCTGTTACTTGCTTCTTCTATTTGTTGTGTCAATTGTAGTTTCCTCGCTGACTTAATGTTTTTATAATATTCTGATTGGGCCTTAAGGAAAATCAGACGGTTATTTTCAGTTTTGGTTTTTCTCCAGGCTTTCTCAAAACGTCGTCCAGTCCTGACATATTCCTGTGGAAGATCCGAAAGTGTACAAAAGCACTGGGTTTTGTGTCTGGTGAGGGTGAGGTGCTGTTTCAAATAGGGTCTAATAAATGTTCAGATTGTCTCCCAGACATATCTGTGTCATCTCCATACGGTCTACTTGGGCCGTGAGCTCTAAGAAAAAATCAGGCTCATCTATGTTGGGTGCATATACATTAACTAAAAGAATGGTGTCTCCCAGCATGTTACCCTTTACCATTAGAAAACAACCCTCCCTGTCACTTTTCACTTCCAACGAGCTGAATGGGACTAGTTTATGTATTAATATGACACCTCTATGTGATTCCCATGTCTTGGCCAAGACTGTGGGGGTATCGGGAGATAAGTGAATTTCTTGCAGGAATACAAAATCTATTTGGTGTCTCTGCAAGTGTTGTAGCACCTGTTTGCCTTTGCGAGGGTTATTAAGTCCCTGCACATTCCATGATACTAATGTAAGATTAGCAACTGGTTGAAGTCTGCTGTTAACGCTCATAGGCAAAAAGTTGGATCATAATGTAAATCAGGTTATATAGTTGCACAGTATGGAAGCATATCATAAGTGTAAGAAACTGTTTTAAAACGGAAACATTTTCATCCTGTACCAACCCCCAACCATGCCCATTTCACATACTATGGGAAGATCCCATACCCAAATCTCATGCTCACAAAATAGCAAAACGATCTAAATGTAACATCAGTGTGTCAACACGAGGGGAGTGTCAACGCCACTCCGGATCCACCAATATATATAAAAACTATTGAATGATGATGGCATGCAAAAAAACAAACGAGTTTTGATTTAATCTACAATGTCCCACATCTTCTAGAATAACCTGTGCATTGTGTAAGTTCAAACAATATTAAGTTGAGGAAAATAAATCTACACTGGTCAAAGAACTTGAGCCCGGGGTTGACCAGGTAGGAAAGGTAGGTACTTGTGTGGAGTTTTTCTTGGACAGTGTGTGACAGAACTTCTGCACCTCCGCTGGTGTTTTTCAAAATTCGAGGTCTGCCATCAATGTCCATCTCGAGGCATGCCGGGTATAGTATGCCATATCGCAGTCCCAAGTTCCTGAAGGTGGCCTTAACTCTTGTGAACTTTCAGCAGGCCTCCTGGACCATGGCATTATAATCTGGGTAGAGAGAGATGTTTGAGCCTTGATGTGAGAAGTTGGCCTGGCATATGCTGTCCAATTGTTATAGTGGGCACCTTGCACCAGTCCAAACAACCCCTTAAAGGTTATAGGTTATAGACAACCTTATTTGAAAGCTATCCTAGTGGTAGCTATGGAGAGCAGACTTCAGGCTAAGTCTTGAAGGAATGTAAAGCAGCTTGTTTTACTACTCTATAATCTCTTGAATGACCAAATGGAAGGAGAACCACACCAGGTATATATATAACATATATGTATTTATTTTAAACACACCCTACTAGTCTCTTTATGGGGCGTGAAGTCAAAGCACAGATGTTACAATTATTATCACACTGTAAATTAGCACAATATCCGGTGAACCGTAGGGGCATACCAAACCATATATTAAGAAAGTGGTATAAGAACCATGACTTGATTAGACACAAGGCATAGAGCCTGTAAAATTGCTGGGACCCCAAGGGAGTGACACAGGGGACCCACGGGGATGCATGCAGTGTGAGAACACAGCTGCGAGCGCCGTTAGCTTCTATGGGGAAAGTTGCGGTTGGAATTTTAAAGTTAAAGGACACTTAGGAGAGAACTTTGATTAAACCCCTTTAGATTTAAGGGGTTCTAGGGCCAACACCCACGGGAGCACAGGAGTACTCGAGTTACCTCACCCAGGCAAGCCGGGTGCATAGGTGTCAAATAGTGTTGGGAATCGTTGTTGTTTTCAATGGCGACCTGCTGCAAAGTACTGCTGCCGTGAAGAAGAAAAGTGTCTGGTGTGATCGAAGCCTGGATTGAAGATGTGAAGAGTCTTGGTCTCTTGCCAGTGACCAGGTGCATGGTAGATGAATGCCCACATTTGTCGGATGCTGCAGGTGCGAAGCGGTGAAGCTTGACTCTGCAGCCACGAGGACCAGGAGAGATAGACGATGACCAGGAGCAGGATTCGGGCTGTCCCACGGAGGATGTCGAGGGATGTGGTGTCGGTGCTCGGATTGAACACAACAAGTCTTTGCAATAGCACCCACGCAGGAAGAGAAAAGATGCCTCTGTGTGGACCAGCAAGGTCCAGGGGACTCCCTAAGCGATGGAGAGTCAGGGCACATCTGGAGCAACCAGGGAAGCACAAGGAAAGTTAAAGTTGCCTTCTTAGGGACCCAAAGGTTGACGGACCAGGGATAGCGAAGGTAGCTCGAGAGAAAACACAAAGGGCCGGCTCACAGAACACTCGTGGAATGTAGGCCGGTTATCTTTGATGGGCTTTGCTGCTTGGGGTCTGGGCTACAAGTAACCCAATGCACAGCCTCAAGAATATGCACTTGCAAATGTGAACGGTGTCCAGGGGTTCCGGTTCCACGGTACCCACATGGGCTATGGATCTCAATTTTCCTAGGGAATCGGGTTGGCCTCTGGGAAGTCTGGGAACCCACCTCCTGTGTAGCAAATTCTTCGGAGTTCGGCGGGAGCTTCAGAGATGCAAACCGTTTGGTTGCATCTTTGGTGCCTGCCACGCAGGGGAGTGACTGCTTTACTCCAAAGGAGATTCTTCAGTCATCTAGCGCCATGTAGATTGTCGAAGTTTCAGGATTCAAAATCAGAGTTTTGTCCAGGTAAATCTAAAGTCCTGTAGTCAGGGGTTCCTACTTTACACCCAAGGAAGGGGTGGGACAAACTCTGGGGGACCCAACAATGGGAGGGTTGGGAAAGAGGGGTGGCTACACACATTTCCTTTGTCCACTTTTGCACCAGAGCAGGGGCTGGTAGCCCCTGCAACCTGTTTGAACTAGGTTATGTACAGAAACACCAAATATACCCCACTGCAGACTTCAAAGCACTCTTGGAGTGCAACTACCCTACCCCAATACACTAAAGCCTGTCTGGGAGGTGCTGACACAACTCTCGTGACAGGAAACCTATTGTCCAGGCCTCCCCTGTCTGAGTTTTATCCAGCAGCAGGAGGCCATGGCCATGGCTGCAGCATCCATTTTGTGATGCCAGGTTTCTGTTAAGCTGGTACCGGGTGTACCGGTGTGGCCATGTTTCTCCCTCTAGGAGGGTGGAATCATACCTCTGCAGCCAATACTAGCGGGGAGGTTTGATTCCAAGGTGTTTGACACCAAACACGACATGTTTCCTTACAGCCATTCCAAAGTTAGCATTTACCGTGAGGTTATAATGCACAAGATTATATTGTCTGGCTGCATCACAGAATAACCCCAGAGAATAAATTCCGAAGACTGCAGAGGGTGCTGCTCATGCATGGTCACCATCTCACACAAAGCCAAGGACACTGCCTTCAGGATTGTTAAGGCATGCCATAGGGGTTACTGATAGGTTTATATGTGGAGTGATATAAGGTAGATATAGGGAACCTATATCTAAGTAAGGGGTGCATACACCACATTACACAGGCTGCAGTAGCAGACCTGCGGTGCCATTTTGTAAGACTTCTCAGGGTGGCATAATACATGATGCAGCCCCTGGTAGGCCTCTGGGGTACCTATGCCCTTGGTACCTAGTGTACCATATACTAGGGACTTATAAGGGTACCCCGGTATCCAATCTGGAGTGTACCTAAAGTACATGGAATCATGTTAGAGAGGAAACAGCTAGGTTGGGGTCCTGGATAGCAGGGCCCCAGAAAGACTAAAGTCGAAAAACAGTAAAACATCAGCGAAAAGTCAAGTTAACTATAAGAAGCAGATCCTACTCTCCTACAAGGCCCCTGCTGTACAGCCATTTCAGTGTTCGGGTTATCCCCCTTTCTTCCTGTCCTGGTCCGGTAGCGTTGCCTGCACACCCAGCCTTCTCAAATGTTAGTTTGCATTGCTTCGGGACCGCTATGAACCATGACCCTAATGCATGCTGCGACAAGCAAGGTGTCCCCCCAAATGTAAAACCGCGCCAGAGAAGTTGGGACTCGGTCCTTGGTGCACCACAAAGAGGTCAGCTGCTCAAGCCTTAACAACTCTCTTGTTGGTTGTCTCCTCCCACTAGACAGACAAGCGCCAAATTGGTATCATGCTAGGGGTCCCCTTTCCACAAAATATACCCCAGTGTGGGTGTCTCCTGAGGGGGAGTTGCACAAAAATAGATGCTGGTGAGTATTGGCACTTCTAGGTGGCCGTTTCAGGAGGACTGGCAACGGCCCCATCATACTGAACACTTTGAGAAGCTTTCAGTCACATTGAGGTTGCTTAGGCCACACATGTGTGCATAAGCAAAATGACCGCAGCATTGGGTACCTGTGCTTAGCTGCATTGAAGAGTGAGGCCGCAGCAGAGGCACTCCGCCTCAGTTTGGGATCCAACCCTCAAGTTACAGGCAGTATGTGAGGAGGCTGTGTGGGTTAATGTCAGAGAGGTTGCACTACCCCACTGCATCTCCAGGCGCTGGCCAAGTTAGTGTGCATCAGGGTAGGTGCTGTCCCAGGGGGTACTCAGTAGCCGAAGGGTTGCAGTCGTCGGGCCCGTCGCAGTGTGGCTGCCATTGTATGCCACGAGGGTCAGGTGGAGTCCAACATTATCAGAATTAAAAGGTCTAACTCGTGGCACTTACAAAAGCCTCAGGAGTGCCGTAATTTACACTCTACCACACCTGTTATTGTTGCGGCCATTGCAGATGGGGTTTTTAGTGGAGTGGAGTGCATGTAAACTAGCAATTATCTGTTATACAATTACAAATATGTGGAAAAATACAGAATGCAAAAGAATATACAACCCCTTTCAACAGAGCCTAACTAAAAACATCAAATTGAAACCCTCAATGATTTGTTAGAGTGGCCAACAACACAAACCTTTGCTGCTATGGTAGTCTGTGAGATGCCATATAACAACATTTCTATGCTTTGGCTTTAATATAAGTAAAAAAAATCCACACTTAAATACCTATCATCTTTAAAATATTCCGTTCACAATATACATGGCAGGTCTAGTGCCTTTATTATAACATTTCATAGTAAATAGATCAGGCCAGTAGCCATGAACATCAGCTAGCCCCCATAAGGAATTCAATCCTGCTATAGTGTGAATAAGCTTTGCCAAATGCCAAAAAGTGCAATGTAATCAAATCCTGTACTCAGAGGGACCAATATGTGGCAGAGCCCTTCTCTCAGAAGGAATTTGAAAGCACTGTGTTGTAAACCACATAAGGTCAGGCAACAGTTGCACTGTCAAGGCAGACCTAAACATCCATGTAGATTATTGTAGCCCTGGGCTCTCAAGCACCAAACTGCAGACTGATGGCCACAGTTAATGACAGTCCTCCTACAATCTATTTTGCTGCCAGATAGAAGCTATCATAGCAAAATACCTAACTAAGACACTTTAATAGCCTTACAATGTCACGTGAGTGCCCCTAAAGGTGCATGCTCAGGCAGCTAGATAAATGAACAAATTGATCACAGCTACGTGAATTGCAAGCACGTTTTTGTAGACGCAAATGTCTGCCCAATCAAAACATGTACTATTGACTGCCAATATGTGGGTGTAATCAATGCCTCTCTCCTGGTAGTATTTCTTAAAGCCCTATTTTTTAGGTTAATTACCTAAAGTCTGGAGACAGCTGTACTGCCCAGCTAGATCTCAAAAGAGCATATGCAAGAAGAAAGGTATAAAGGCACCTCCTACCCTTCCCTGCGCCTTCATTTTGCCTCCTGAAGTCTAATGTCTCTCTTACTTTTTGCTTCTTCCTCCATTTGAATGAGACACCAAAGGTCAGATTGCAACTGTGAAAGATTATTCCATTTAGAATTCTCCTTCATCATTTGTAATCTCCTGTCAAGTGTACTGCTTTGAGATGTGCATCCAGAAACCAAAGATCATAACCACCCCAGAACACAACCCAGCGGAAAAAAACACTATTAGAACAAATCCACTGGCATTCAAACCACGTGACAAGTTGCCAGCCATACACATGTATCATTCTACCCAGTTTTCCCTCGAAGCTGTATAGAGACCATGGTATTGAAAAATAATCAACTTGCTGCAGTACCTGGGAGGTGCTTAGATTAGAACTGCAAAGCTTTTAGTGAGGGTAATTTCAGGTGCAGGTAGAAGAAGAATATATTCCTGTCTAATAAGTCATTCTGCGTAAGCGTTATACTTTTTAAGGTGTTTCAATCCTTTTATAGGTGCCCTGTTCTTCTACTGTTGTGTATGATTTGTGTACGTTAGTAACGGTGAAGGCACTGAGGACGTTGCTATATGTCTATACGGTATGTTCTTCTCTTTCCCCCTAGTGTTCCCCCTAATATTTTGTCCCATATAGATATATATATATATATATATATATATATATATATATATATATATATATATATATATATATATATATATATATATATTTTCTACGAGTTTCCAGAGTTCAAGCGATGCATACAGACCAACTCGGAAAAGGAGAATAAAGCCACCAGATAAGCGCGTTTTCCAGTTTCAGTGCAGTTTATTTGTGAATGTGCAGCCCACCAGTCGTCATGACGCGTTTCGCCTCAGCCGAGGCTTGATCACATATATATATATATATATATATATATATATATATGTATATATATATATATATATATATAATGTTTATACTTGATCGTGAAAACTATGAGAGGCAGTTACTAGGAAGAAACCTGGTTATGGCTGTGGCTGGAGTTTCTTTCCTTCTGGAACAAACCTATTGAAGTCTTCCTTCTATTTCTTCATATTTCTTTGGGACATTTGAAGACATAAAACAGAGGCAGCGCTAAAATTAAGACCAGGAAAAACTGAGGACAAATTGTTAATTTTTCCTTGTTTTTACTATTTCTGTGTGGGTTGCATTGAGCAGCACACAAAGAAACTGCAAACTGCCATGAATGATTGTGTATGTGCAGGAAGGTGTCCCTTCCTGCACATAAACAATCATTAAACAAATAGTGATTTGCAACTTCTATGTGTGCTTCACAAAGTGGCACACATTGAACTTTCAAATCGGCATTCTGGATTATTTATGTGCAGGAAGGGACTCCTTCTTGCACATACACAATCATTCCCCCACGGCAGACACCTTTGCACTATGGTGTAAGGGTGCCTGTATTGGCGCTAGGCAGCTAGATTTAGCGCCGGCACTCGGGGAAACGCAGGGGTGCATCGCATTCAAGGGAATTCAGTATATCCCTGCATTTTCAGAATGGCAAAGGTTGGTGTTAGCAACTTTTGCTTAACGACAAACTTTTCCATTCTGTTGTAAATATGACCCCTGGTGTATCCATATTGCAACCGAAACAAAATTATGATCTGAGTCACTGACTTCCTCAAAGTGAAGAGAAGCAGAGGATGTAAGTGCACTGAATGCAATTTTAGATTAGAAGAGCTAGATGAATGGGTGGGCCTGGATGGACCTATGCAGGTAAGAGGCAGAACTAGCGCACTAGCGCAGGAGAGCAACCAGGCAGCGGATGAGTTTCAATTCTGTTTGGTAGAACTGGCCAACTGAATGAAGAACATCTTTCTGCGACTTAACTCTGACAAAACAGAGATCTTGGTGGCGGGAAAACAACCGCCCATCTGGTCTTCATCTTGGTAGCCAGATGAATTATGCCCACTCCCGATTCCGAAACCTAAAGGGAAAAATCTAGGAGTCTGGTTGACTCCGCTCCATCGTTTGCAGATCAAATTTCAACTCTTGTTGGTATGTGCTTTGGCACCCTGAAAATGCTCCAAAGGATTCTGGGGCTTCTCCCTTTTTCTGCAAAAAGAATTGTAGTTCAGGCACTCGTGAAAGCATTTTTAGATTACTGCAACGTTCTTTACATAGGGGCCTCTAAGAGATGCCTTTTAATGCTCCAGAGTATACAAAAGGCAGCAGCTCGACTGCTACTGAACATACCCAGATGAGCTACAATGGGGTTAGCCCTAAGCAAACTACACTGGCTTCCAATGGAGGAAGGGATTTCTTTCAAAGCTGTGTGTTTCGTCCATAGGGTTTCTTCATAAGGAAGACCCTTAATTTCTCCGTCCTCTGATCCATACCTATCTCCCCAACCTCTTTTTACGATCAAGGGAAATAAGCCTATTCAGTGTCCCGAAATTTCATAGAACTCGCTTTGGAAGCAAAACAATGGAATAGTCTTCTCTCCCATCTGAGATTAGAGCCCTCAGAGGTTCTTTTTCGGAAGCATCGGAAAACTCTGCTATTCAGAAAGGGCCATGACCCCTAAACAACTAAGGGACTTTCTACTTCCAGCTATGGTGATTGAAATCTAGCACAAGGACACTTCAGATTGGAGTAACCAAGCGCTTTATAAATTGCAAACATAACATAACATACCCGAGAGAGATGAGCCACCCAGAATTAGAATATCTGCAACATTAAGCTTCAAATGAAAATCCATTCAGCAATCACTGGTGCAGTCAGGAAAACAATCATTGAATAGTAATAGTGATTTGCCCACTTTTATTAAAATCAAATTTGTATCATCAGCATAACAATAAAACTGGAGTCAAAATATCTAATGATCAATATTACGGAAGGGAATTCCATTGATATTAAATGTGAAAGGAGTGGGTCCTCAGGACTTTGCAATGCTAGTACCAAAAGTTAGAATGAAAAGGAGGACCTGCCAGAAAGGACTTTAGAGCAGATCTCCACACTCCAATATCTGTCAGTCTAGAAGACAGATTGGAGTGGGAGACTGATTCACAGGCTATGGACTGATCCATCAGTACTAGAGCAGCCAGTCACCCAGAAGATCTCCAACAGTGGTAATGAATTTGCTTTCATGTAGTTGCTAGAACGTTTGGTGAAATTAGGTGAAATTATGCGTAAGTATGCACTGTCCCAATCTATCATTTAGCACTATATTTCAGTGGAAAATGAATACATTCAGCAAGTTTTACCATGAGGGTACATTTTGTTTTAAAATAAATTGGGCTAAAACAAAAGTGGTGCGTGCAACAGCTACTCTTGTTATAGTCGATTATATTATTTCCCATGAGCATGCAGTAAGATTTTGCAAAGTGTTGTAATACCATAAATTCAGGAATTTCATTTATAGGTGCAATGTGAAGTTGTGTAAATTGCAAGAGTTATGACAGAGTAAATTACATTTCACCCAGACTTAGTATAGAAAAATTATGAATATTACGTGACCTTGGGCCATATGTACGAAGCCTAATTGCGCCCCCTAATGCTGACTTTCAGCATTTGCGATCGCAATTAGGGCAGTGTGCTATTTAGCACACAAAAACTCACATGCAAAATAATGAATCGCTAAATTTGCGATTCCTTATTTTGCTATTTTGCTATTGCATTTAAGGAATCGCAATTTGCGATTTCTTAAATGCAATGTAGGAAGCACCCAAGTTGTGCGACTTTTGGTTTAAGGAATCGCAAAATACCACCAACTTCAGGTTGGTGGTATTTTGCGATTTCTTTGAAAAATACAATTTATGGCATTTTTCAAAGTTCCATGTGAGGCACAAACATGCCCTTACGGGCATGTATGTGGGCCACATGTGCACACATGTCAATTTCAGGGGTGCAAAAGGGTGTCCTATTGACATCCTAACAACCCTGAAATTGCAATCTCAATTTGCAATTCTCAAATTGAAAATCGCAAATTGAGAATGTCTTCCCACTCATTCCTATGGGCCTTCTAGCCAATAAGGAATAAGTGGGATTTGCAATAAAATTTGCTAATCCTACCTACATTTCGTTTTGCGATTCTCTAATTGCGATTCCCTAAAAATCGCAATTTGAGAATCGCAAAATGAAAATTACCTACATATGCCCCCTTGTTGGGAGCTTGCCACAGTGGGATCTACCTAAGTTTGTTGCTGAAGCAAGGAAGGTGCGTTTTGATTTAGTACAGTGGTGGTAAAGGAAAAGATATATGAATCGATGTTAGTAGGAATTGATGGACAGGTGTCTTCAATGGCGCAATAATAGCCTCTTTCCAAGTAGAGGGAATCAAAGCTTGTTCTAGGAAAAACTTTGGTGACTCTGCCAGAAACAAGCATGATTTTTTTATAGGGCAGTGTTCCTCTCGAGAACTGGATTAAATGAAGTTAATAAAAACACAAGGAGTGAAGAATTTTGCTTTAGAAATGAGGTGGAAGACAAGAGGACAAGGCATCCTAAAGACGAAAAACAAGCATGTGATTTCTCACTTTTTTTTAGCATAAGCTTTGCTCCAACTTTCTCAGGCACCAGGATGAAGGTTGCACTGGCACTATGATTAACAATTTATTTTATAAAACTGAAAGAGCTTTTAGTTCCTTTTTGACAGTAATAGGAAAATGTCTTGTTACATATTTAAAATTGGTGTAAGTGCCAACAAAGTCTTTCTACGGTCACAGAAGTAAAGGTTCCATGATACTTTGGGCTTTTTTGCAAAGGGATGTAATACTCTTATTTTCTTCCCTGTACCAAGAGGACCTAGGGTACTGTCAGTGAACCATATTTCTTCTAGTTGGAGTGACTTGGTCAGCACAAAAGAAGCAGGGAGAAAGAACATAGGGCGCCTCCTATATTGATGATGTCCAGAGTCTGGAAGAGAAGACACTGGGTGTAAGGTTTGATCCAGCGAGAGCATTATAAATATATTTATTTTTAATTTTATCACTACTCACTCATCAATCACTCTAACTGTACTGGGCCCTTTACAGTTAGATACATCTCCATATTACTTTTACCACTGAGGTGATTGGTCCTCTGATGGATCTTTCTCTGCCAATAGGAGGGGTGGGAATTAGGGCATCCATGATTTACAATGTTAGCCACCCTTTGAAGACTATTAAATGGTGACTAACTCATAAATTTGAGATAAGGTTCAAATGCACCGCTCTCAGGACCATGCTAGAGAAATAAACTACTGCAATGGAAAAACCCAACATCCTAAAGAAGTTGAGTCTAAACAGAATTATACGCACTAGGAGCTCTGCACCAGTTACACAGAATAAACAAGCAGAACTTGATACCCTGACGACACATTAATAAATAAATAGCACAGTTCAATGAAAGAACATCAGGTTGTTTTATGCCATGAAAAGAAAGGCTCTATGAAATGCAATGGTGTTTGAGCTGCAATCTATTTATATGTGTATAACATAATCATTATATTTTTGTATTTATCCGAGAGTTATTTACATCAATATGTATCCAAAATGCTCCACAATCCAAGTGGTTATCAATTTAGGATGCTCTGCAATCCACAAATTTTGGAGACTCTTTTCTATACACAGGAGACATGTTGACTTTTACAGGGCAACTCAAATTGCTTAGAACCCATATTCTGCCACTTACTCTGCATCGTTTTACTTTAAGAAAATATCACTGATTTGCGAGATAGTGAGCTCTCTTCAAGAATACCCTAATCTGAACTGAGTACAAATTAATATTATTTTCGGAGGACTTGCACAAAAAGACATTCTGTTGTTATTAAGTAATTACTTTTTTCCTTTTGGCAGTAGTTGGAGAGTTAATGAAAAGTTGGCACAAGCAGCATAAGACAGGGTACATCTAACTCCTAAAATGACATTCCATATATATTCAATACCATCTGACTCCACCATTAAAATATGTTTTAATCAAATATAAAAATAAGTCTGAAAATGGAATCTTTAGTTGGTAGAAGTCGAAACATATAAAGCGTATAATCTATGCTTTGCCTTTTCTTATGTACCAGTTACAGGTTTACCAACAACCATGTCGTTTCATGCCTAGACACTGGAACAAAATGCCATTTATTTTTTTCAGAACAGATTTTTATTTTGGCGTTGACAAATTGCATAACAAGCACAGCACCCCGAGGATCGGAGGAGCTGTGAGCATCATAATGGCAATCACAGGAAAGCAATACGGTCAACAGTTCAATATAAAGAAATGCAACCAACTCCCCCTCGTCCTCCGCCCTCCCACTACCCCAGCCCAGAACCCCCCCCCCCCCTCCCCTGGCACAGCGTCGAAACAACATTCAAGTACAATGGCAAGAAGAAGCGTTTAGTGTGTGTGCCCTATGGCCCGGGCCCAGCATCCAAGAGTTCCTCCACAGGCCGATCAGGCGGCGGCGGCTCCAGCCATAGTTCACGATAATCCGGCCACCCCTTCCAGATTTTATAATGTTTCCGGGGACAGCCCCTAGCTGCGATGATCGGGCGTTCCAGGCCCATGTAGAAGTCTAACCCTCTTTTCCACACTCCTACCAGAGGGGCCCTAGGGTCCTTCCAGGCACGGGCAATGTCTCTCTTGGCCACAATAAGACCCAGTAATAGCAGATGCCTTTTATAAATGTTACCCCCTATCTGTTCCATAACATGAAGAAGACCCAGTGGGGACGAGCGGGGGAGTTCCCAACCCAGAACCTCAGACAGGCAGTCCCACACACCAGACCAAAACCTCTGTAATCCAGCACACGCCCATACAGTATGAAGGAAAGTGCCTACTTCTCTGCCACATCTCAAGCAATCCGGGGAACCGATCAGGCCCGCCTTCCACAATCTTGCCCTCGTGTAGTAAGCCCTGTGGAGGTACTTAAACTGAATGAACCGTAGCCGTACCGCGATGGCAGCTCCTCTCGGGGACTCCAGTGCTTCCCTCTAGTCTTCCTCCTCCAATGGACCAGCATCCCTTTCCCATTTATCACGTAGGCTATCTAGGGAGGTCGAGCAATGCGTCACCAGCGTCTGATATATAGTGGATATTTTTTTACTGTCTAGCTCCCCCATGAATACCTTGGCCTCCAGAGGGCTGAATTCCGGCAAGGAGTCCAAGCCCCTCAGGGTGGGTGTGATGGCGTGCCTAAGTTGCAGGTATTTAAAAAACTGGGTCTGGGGCATATCATACTCTTCACGTAATTCCTAGAATGACTTCAGGGCAGTGCCCCTGACGACGTGTCCCAGGGCCGATATTTCAATTGCATCCCAGTCCCTAAACAAATGTCATTTTAAATGTCAGAAAGGTTCTGCTCATACATATTATGCACCCTACCTTCTGTGTAGCAACATGTGCCAAGAAGAGACTAATTTTAGATTTCACATTATGCTAAGCTACCTTCATACGCTTGGTTTTGAATTGTCTGTGCAGCTGGGTTCAAGATGCTACTGTCAGGCAACACAGGGTAGGCCTGCAGTCTTATTTTCAGAGCCTCTGTAATGCATAGCCTATTAGGTAGGAGCTGTAGTCCACGAGTGGCATTGAACTTTCATACCTGTGATGTATTTCTGCAGATATACAATGACCTTATAAGAAAGTTAATTGCGCGAAATGGGTTTAACTAATGATACCATGTTTAAAAGGGGAGCAGAGGCACTTTACTCCTGTTTAGCAAGGGTAAGAGACACTGAGGTCCAATGCAGTAAAACTTGAGCAAACCAAGTGAAATGTTGTTTATTTCCTACATGAAGCTTCCTGCAATCTTCTGAGTAAATTACAATTCTGATTAATAGTGCATGAATTGTTCACCTTTACGCCACCAGTACATTCTTCATTGGCAGCATCATTGCTTTTTTCCCACCACATTTGCTTCAAAAATCTATTTCAGAGCTCCTTGTTAAAGGGAATAGAGATGTAATGGAATCTTTCCCTTGTTTATCCAGTGGACTGGTTCCAGTAAAGAGAGCAAACATAAATATTTTAGCCAAGTAAGTTAATTAATTTCTAACGTAAGCAAAGACGAAACATCTTCGAAGTCCTAATTGATTTTATCATCTGAAGTTCTTTGTGTTTAATGTTCAAAGTAAGGAGCAGAGCTTCAGAAAAAAGGGCCTCCTATAGCTAGGTGTACAACAACCTTGCAAATGTTCAAATCATAGTTATTGTATCCTATATAAGCTGTATATATAGTTATTCTTTTTATTTTGTTCGAAATAGTCTACTATTGCTTGGCGCAGCTCTGATTTGAATACTTCGTCTATAAGGGCCATGTCAAGACATGTCAATTTGTGTTCAAATCCACCTGCCTGAGCAATACGTATCTTTACTAAAACAGGCGAGTGGTCCGACAGAGTGCGGTCCAGTTGAGGAACCTGGGCGATAAAGGCCAGTTATCAAGACACGTACATATGTTGTGATATGCTGAGTTGTGTGTGTATGCAATCTGTAGAGAGTACATGTGATGCTATGCGTATTCCAGGCTATATTCCGTCAGTAACACACACCTGATCTCACTTCCACAGGAGTAGTAGAACTTTTCCCCAGCTCCCAAACTCCACTGCAAGTTGATAATGGTATCCGCTCACAGTAAAGAGGGGGAAAGGGGGGCCAACAACTACACCTTGGAGCCCTTGCACCACATTAGCGCAGCCATCTTGCTAATTGGAATCCAGTTCCTTCTCTCATCTGTGTATGTGGTATGAATGTGGTATGATTGTTAGCACGCAAGTGAGTTGCTGTGTATGATTGTCTTTCAGGGGAATTCCCATTAATTTGTTATGGATTTTAAAACTGGTTGTCTTCCTTTATGAATTTTTTCAGACACTTTGTGTATTCCTTATGAATTGTATAAAGAAGATTCGCTGATCAAAAATTTATATGTATTTATACCCACATAAAAACAAAATAGAATAAGTAAATAAAAAATATATATTTTTTGAAGGAACTTCGTTGGTACCTTTTCTCTTTCTGTCACTACTTGTGTTGATTCATTAGAGATGCACTCACAATATTGAATTATACGGCCACTGCAGGAACATCCTTCTAGCTTTGTGTATTTCTTTTCCCCTCGGTTCCTGGGCCACAATTTATTTGTTTGAGGGGGTCCCCTTGTTCATGTTGCAATCTGTAGAGAGTACATGTGATGCTATGCGTATTCCAGGCTATATTCCGTCAGTAACACACACCTGATCTCACTTCCACAGGAGTAGTAGAACTTTTCCCCAGCTCCCAAACTCCACTGCAAGTTGATAATGGTATCCGCTCACAGTAAAGAGGGGGAAAGGGGAATTGGGAAAGACAAAAGACAAGAGAGACTGCCACTGCTGTACCTCTTCCAAACTGGATACCCAGCTAGGGTCTTCCTTAGCACCTGTAAGCACAAAACACAAAATTACTACTTATTTTCTTGCCCCTCCCATTCACTTCCCACAAAACCCTCTAACACCTCTCTCCCTATGGTCAATTCCATTACCTGATGTACAGAGTGGTCGAACTTCTCTCCTTTATTTTGGTAGAAATTAACGTTAGTTGATTTCACTTTATATAGATATTTACTTAGTTCTTTCAGTCCTTTCTTGTCTCTTTTCCTAGATATTGCTGCTAATATCCAGATGGTATATATATATATATATATATCTACATGTCGGAGTCCACCTGCCTGTCTGGTTCACATACGGCGGTGTTGGGGTCAATTGGCTCTACGCTGGGCTGGGCATGCATGTCTGCCTGGTCCCCGCTTTTTTGACACCAGGAACAGGCAGGTTGAGACGGTTGGGGACCGGAGGGGACAGCGTATTCTTCTGCATCAAAGTGGGGAACAATTGCATTATAACGACGCTTGGTCACCTCCACACAACGTCTTCCAGTGACTAAGCAGAATGCACTCTGGGAAAGGTAGTCACTACACACCATGTGACTCACCAATAGACATTTGCGTTTGCCATTTCAGGCTGATGGAGGTGGAGGTAAGCCAGTGACATCAGGAGGGGTGTGACATTGTGTTAGAGATATTCTTTGCCGCTGCCTGACTCACCACAAACACCCGTAGCGCTGAAGAAGGCTAATCAGACGCCGAAATGCATTCGCCTTGACAGCGGGTGTGCAATGTATCCTTACCTGCTGCGGATGGAATAAAGGCTGTTCCCACTCGTTCTCCTGTGTTGGCCTCTTCACTCTCGGCGGCTGCTGTTGGTGATGGATCGTATGTTTCAGCGCGGAGTCCAGTACCGCGCAAAGGGGCCCCCGTCTCATGAAGTTGGCTCTGACTTTGCTGGTTGCTGCTTCGGTGGCGTTTTGGAGTTGCCCGGGGTGCCGGGACATGTCGGAGTCCACCTGCCTGTCTGGTTCACATACGGCGGTGTTGGGGTCAATTGGCTCTACGCTGGGCTGGGCATGCATGTCTGCCGTGTCCCCGCTTTTTTGACACCAGGAACAGGCAGGTTGAGACGGTTGGGGACCGGAGGGGACAGCGTATTCTTCTGCATCAAAGTGGGGAACAATTGCATTATAACGACGCTTGGTCACCTCCACGCAACGTTTTCCAGTGACTAAGCAGAATGCACTCTGGGAAAGGTAGTCACTACACACCATGTGACTCGCCAATAGACATTTGCGTTTGCCATTTCAGGCTGATGGAGGTGGAGCTAAGCCGGTGACATCAGGAGGGGTGTGACATTGTATTAGAGATATTCTTTGCCGCTGCCTGACTCACCACAAACACCCGTGGCGCTGAAGAAGGCTAATCAGAAGCCGAAATGCATTCGCCTTGACAGCGGGTGTGCAATGTATCCTTACCTGCTGCGGATGGAATAAAGGCTGTTCCCACTCGTTTTCCTGTGTTGGCCTCTTCACTCTCGGCGGCTGCTTTTGGTGATGGATCGTATATATATATATATATATATATATATATATATATATATATATATTACCTACTGGCGATAGCCAGTAGGTATATATAGTTAGGATTTTTTCTCTATGGAACTTTTGAAAATTCTATGCCTAATAACTTTGGCGTTTGTGGACGGAATTGGCTGAAAATTTCAGGAAAATGGCACATTTTGTTCCTGAGCAGCCCCTGAAAATTTGGTGGGGGTTCGTCAAGGGGGGGCCGAGAAAAAAGGGGGGTCCCAAAACGCGTTTTTCCCATGTTAATTTCCATAGGGCGGTTGGCCTCACTTTTAGCCCGAACGGCTGAATGGATTTCCACGAAACTTGGCAAAATTGTAGGGACTGTTAGCCCGATGTGCCTTTGCTAGGTCTCAATATATGTGCTTCAGTGGATTTTGAGAAATAAACGTTTAAAACAAGATATATATCTGTAACAGCGCTCCGGGTAGCGCTCCGGTTCGCGAACTTTTCGCGTATCGGAACTTTGCGAAGCGAAGCTGATTGGCTCTCCGGTGTCTGTCAACATTCTAAACAGTCCGGAGCGATCGGTAGGATCGAGAGACAAGAGGAGGCCAAAACAAAGGGGGAAATGAAGGAAAGGGGGCAAGGTAGACCCCTTCTGACCCCATAGGATTGATGAGGGGGATATTATAAAGCCACGCGGGGCCAAAAAAAAAAAAAAAATCTGATTTTTTCGCCGTGGAGACGCGTCTTGGTACGCGAACCGGGCAGCTAACCGGGCAGCTAACCGGGAAGCTAACCGGCAGTGTAACAGGAGTCTGAGGAGAAGCTGATTGGCTGTTATCATTGTAAACAGTCTGGAGCGGCCGCCATCTTGTCTCTCTGTGGGATCGAGAGACAAGAGGTGGAAAAAAAAAAGGTGTAAATGAATGAAAGGGGTAAGGCAGACCCCTCCTGAACCCCTAGGATTGATGAGGGGGCTATTAAAGTTCCCAGCGGGGCAAAAGAAAAAAAAATGCGATTTTTCGCGGTAAAGGTGCTTCCTGGTACGTTAACCGGGCAGCTAACCGGCAGCGTAACGGGAGTCCGATATATTGTGTTTTTTGAACGTTTGTGATATGTGCACGTGTGGATTTTGTCTAATTAAGGTTAAAAAAATATATATATATCTTTAAGCGTGTTCTGGCGCGCTTACGTTTTGGGTTTGGTTTGCGCTGCAGAGACGATACGTCACGGTTATGCGATGCATCATGAGGCGTCTCACGGGCTACGTGATACGTCACTTAATAAAGAATATATTTTACAGCTATAGATATTAGCTTTTAAAAAACCAATGAAATTCACAGAAAAAAACATAGGTTATAGACCATATATAGTTAGGAATTTGCATTTACAAAACCTTGAAAATTCACTGAAAAAACCATAGGTTATAGACCATATATAGTTAGGGATTAGCATTTAAAAAACCTTATTTTATTTGCACAAAACCATTGAAATTCCATATATAGTTAGTTGCACTAACTATATATCGCGGACCCGCAATCCACTGCTAATGATGTCACATATTACATCATTCATGACATGGTCAGTGACATCACTGATGACATCACTGATGACATCTCAAATGACATCACTGATGACATCACTGATGACATCTCAAATGACATCACTGATGACATCACTGACATCTCATTTGACATTACTGATTACATCACTGATGATATCATTTATGTGATAATACATCTTCAGACTCTAATATAACCTTAGATACACTCAGTGTAAACAGGCACTCACAGACTGTCACACATCCATGGAGTTACTCACACACCTAGTCAGTCATGCAAAGAATCAATCACATCTCCATTTCCTCAACTATACAGTTATACACACCTTACTTATTCAAACATATAGTAACACATATTTACTCTCTTATACAATCCTTGATACAAGTTCACAATGATTCATACAGCCACTCACACATTCACTGGCTCTTATGTTCAGTTATTTATATATGTCAACTCTCACATGGAGTGTGTTTTACATATGTACTCACTTTGACATGTAGCACTGAGATATCCATTCACTCACCAATATACTCATGCACACAGTCAACTGTCCATACAGCTGTTTCTACATGCACTTTTGAACCCATACACCTAGGGAATCAACTGCTCACACATCTATGCACAGAGTTATACACCTCCCAGCCACCCACACACATACTCAGTCTCCCATACAAATACTTGGGCAACCATTCAATAACCCATATAGTTACTGATATAGCTACTGATTTAAACATGCAGCAGTTTACAGAACAACATAAATAATGATTGCCAAATTAAGACACTTTAATCACTAACCCATACACTCAGTGAGACACATTTAATCATTCTCTCATACAGTCAGTCATGCACCTACTAAATCCTTCATCCAGACACTTATACATCCACTCATTCTTCAATATGTAAGACATATTTTAACTTTACAGAAACATACAGTCACTGGGTGTTGTCATCAGTGATGTCATCAGTGATGTCACTGACCATGTCATGAATGATGTACTATGTGACATCATTAGCAGTGGATTGCGGGTCCGCGATATATAGTTAGTGCAACTAACTATATATGGAATTTCAATGGTTTTGTGCAAATAAAATAAGGTTTTTTAAATGCTAATCCCTAACTATATATGGTCTATAACCTATGGTTTTTTCAGTGAATATATATATATATATATATATATATATTTTTTTTTTTTGTACAAAAGACGCCGCACACAGCAACTTCTTTTTACAGGTTTATTTCAGTGCCCAGTCTAACACCAACGTGTTTCAGCCTGACGGCCTTGCTCACGGTAAGTGCAATTACTCTCTTGCAACTGTTTATACTTTCTTTGATTTCTACTATTCCCATAGACTTCTGGGATATGTAGTCCTTGTTTACATACAAGAATCCACTTTCTGTTAGACAGTGTTCTCAATTGTTTCTTGGGATACATTTTATCGCAATGAATTTCAAAAAGTGTGCATTTGATCAGACATGCTGCATGTTTATCAAAATTCGGTATTTAAATGCTATTAATGACAATTACATTGAGTGTAGCAATGTTGCATTTATACATTTTCAAACATTTTTATGTATATGAGGCAAACTCATTGCACCTTGCATTCGTATATATAACAAAAAATTGTCTTTTTGGCCATTGGTCTGGCCCAACGCCAGCACCCGCTGTGGAGCGATCCTGTGAGCAGACCACATTGAATGAAATTAAAATATATATATATATATATATATATATATATATATATATATATATATATATATATATATATACATATATATATAATCTCCAAAGTCACCCACAGGCGAGGGAGCACACGAGCTGCAGCGAATCTCCAGTAGATCAGGCGCAAGGCAGGAGCAGCCTGACACGTTTCGACTGTTGAAAATAAACAGGTGATCCATAGTCCCTCACAGAATTCTGGGACCTGTAGTGCGGTATTGCTACCCAAATGGGTGCCGTGTCCATGGTGTCCCCAATGCATAGCCCTGGATGGGCCCCACAATGTGCTTGGTCTGGCTTTCTCTGGCGCTGCACTCCACAAGAGCTTGGCAGGATACCAAGCCCCAAGGCCCGCTTCCCTTCTCACAGTGGTGCTCCCTCCGCGGCCGGGCCGCCGTGAAAAAATGAAAGCTCCACAGTCACCCACAGGCGAGGGAGCACACGAGCTGCAGCGAATCTCCAGTAGATCAGGCGCAAGGCAGGAGCAGCCTGACGCGTTTCGGGTTGGTTCCCTTCTTCAAAGTCATAGTTCACCTAACACACAGCATTTTAACCACACCCTTTATTAAAAAAATACTGCCTTCTGATAGGCTGTTGAAAATAAACAGGTGATCCATAGTCCCTCACAGGATTCTGGGACCTGTAGTGCGGTATGTAGGGCCTTTGAAGAAGGGAACCAAACCGAAACGCGTCAGGCTGCTCCTGCCTTGCACCTGATCTACTGGAGATTCGCTGCAGCTCGTGTGCTCCCTCACCTGTGAGTGACTTTGGAGCTTATATATATATATATATATATATATATATATATATATATATATATATATATATATATATATAGTCACTGAAAAACCATAGGTTTCACACCAGTTATAGTTAGGTGGAAATTTTACTCGCATAAAACCATTGAAATTCCCATGTTATAGTTAGTTGGACTCACTATAACTTGCGCGTGCAATGCACTGCTGATGACGTCACATATTACATCACTCATGACATGGTCAGTGACATCACTCATGACATCACTGATGACATCTCAAATGACATCACTGATGACAACATCCTTGTGACAAAGTGGCAGACCTCCTATCAGCATAAAATAACCTTTGACACACACATTCAAAAATAGAAACTAACATTTTCTTAAAAAAGGAGAAACCAATACCAATTACAACAACTTATTAGGTAATTCCAACATCTACATACACATCCACTCATTCACCAACAGTTCTATATAGTCACTCATGCATGTACTTACTCATCATATGTACTCATACACCTATATATCCTGTTACACTCTAATACTCATCCATATAGTTACTCACACACAAATTCACACATGCAAATAAACTATCAAAAAAACATTTACTTGATTATACTGCTATATACACACCACTACACATACTTCTACAGAAACGGAAACATATTTACTCTCTTAAACAATCAATTATAAAAACACATACTCACTAACCCACCCATACACACAATCATCCACCCATACAGTCTTGCACACATGCTGTCTTCAAAATACATACAAATAGTGAGTCACTCATTCATGCATCTGTGCTCTAAGTAATATCCCCCACCGAACCATACAGACACTGATACTGATACTCAAAAAACACAACTAATAACCCATATACACACCCATGTAGCTACTCACTAACCCATGCAGCCACTTATACACAAAGTGGGACACAGATACAGATATTTAAATATTTAAACATTACTCGCTAATATATGTATTCACTAAGATACATTTAATAAGTCAGTTAACCAATCAATTTTACACAAAAAAACATCCATTTAGACATTTATTTACCCATTTATTCTTCCATCAACCTTTAGATATACATATATAAAAAATATTTATTTTTCAGAAAGATACACATTCACTGGATGATGTCATCAGTGATGTCATTTGAGATGTCATGAGTGATGTCACTGACCATGTCATGAGTGATGTAATATGTGACGTCATCAGCAGTGCATTGCACGCGCAAGTTATAGTGAGTCCAACTAACTATAACGTGGGAATTTCAATGGTTTTATGCGAGTAAAATTTCCACCTAACTATAACTGGTGTGAAACCTATGATTTTGTCAGTGAATTTATTAGGTTTTTTAAATGCTAATTCCTAACTATAGCTTGTGTGAAACCTATGGTTTTTTCAGTGAATATATATGTATATATATATATATATATATCCAAACAAAGCTGCTTCTGCTGCAACGCTGTGACCCGTAGAAAAGTGGCGTACGTACCGGCGAAGCAACCGGTAATTTCAATATTCCACACAAGATACCAGTCTCTAGTACGCTCTCAGGAACCACACAACAATCCAGAAGTTGTCTTTAGTCTTAGGTTTATTCACACAACGCGTTTCGGTGACTTGCCTTGATCACGTGTGATGGAATGTGTGAGTGGATGTGCTCTTTAGAATAAAGTTACACAATCAAAATCAAGGTAAGACTTGAACATAGTGTGGCAAAGTGTGTCGGCCATCTTGTAACAATACTATGTACATTACAATAAATGTTAACCTGTATTACCAAGATGGTCACAGTTAAGAGTAAACAGACATAAATCTAGCATTCATCATGTTATATGCAATTCAAGTACAGGAAACACAATGTAAAACGGAAATATAAGAGGATTTGAGAAGTCACTCAAAATGTGCCCTAATTTTTCTTTCTTCAGCACTAATCATAATTTCTATGGCAAAATGAACCCCCTCATTTTGCTCCTTTGCAAATTAAATGTTTTAAGTGTTAACACTTTATTCCAACCAAGATGACTTCAGGTGTGCCATACTTTTGTCATAAGTAAGACTGTTAGCGCTCTAGTTGTTCTTTAGAACACTCTGGGACATTCTGTCATTGGGCTATAGTTGGGCTACATCTGGCTGATATTTGGGCTACATTTGTTTTTTTTGTCTCTGGTGGCCATCTTTAGGCTACATTGGGCTACATTTGGGCTCTAACATATATATATAGCCCAATGTAGGCCAATATATATTTTTTCAAAGTTCATTTTCGTAAAAAACACTGGAGCACATATCTTGAGACATAGCAAAGGCACATCGGGCTAGCAGTCCCTACAATTTTGCCAAGTTTGGTGTAAATCTATTCAGCCGTTCGGGCTAAAAGTGAGGTCGGCCGCCCTATGGAAATTAACATGGGGAAAACACGTTTTGGGACCCCCCTTTTATCTCGGCCCCCTTGACGCTTGACGCTTGACGAATCTGCCCCAAACTTTCAAGGAAGGACCGGAGCTTTGCGAGGCTAATTTGAGGAACTTTTCAGGCAGATTCGTCAACCGGCGCCAAAGTTATTCCAAATAGAGTTTTGAGATTTTGCATTGAAAAAAATCCTAACTATAACTACCTACTGGCGATCGCCAGTAGATTATATATATATATATATATATATATATATATATATATATATATATATATATCCAACTCACTTCGTCCGACGCCAACACGTCTCAGCCCCAATCTCTGGACTTTTACAAGGACGAACAAGTCCAACCCAGATATAGTACAAAAAATCAGTGCTTTATTCCATAGAATACAGTAATTTATACAAAGTTACGCAGCAATAAGTGAAAGTCCAACAGGAGAGTTGAATTCAAACTCTTTATGTATTGTCTTTTATCACCAAACAGGTTTTTCTGTCTTCAAAAATCTTCTCGCAATAAATAATAATCACCAAGAATTGAGAAGGGTGAATGTCATTATTAAAAGGAAGATTTTGACTTACTTGGTTCACTTCATGCTTCTTCCTTTGAACTCTGAACTAGTCGAAAAGAGCACAAAGGACTATCTCTTAAGGAAGAGATTCCAGGTGCTCTAAGAAATACCTGCAATAGAGAGACTAAAAAATTCTCTCTACCAGATTCCAGACTAAACATCCAGCAAAAATAACAGGCTGAGATATGCAGGAGAAAGCGCTACTCCCCGGAAGGTTTTCCTGTCACAATGATACGCAGAAGCTAAAACACTATTTCTCGTCACGAATAGATGGTTGAAGTACGCAGCGCGCATAGAGTGCGAGTGCGATAACCGGAACACTTTTCCTCCACTCGAAACACTAGAACACTCACCTAAGATTACAAATGGCGGCTGCCATATTGAAATACCACTGAGTGCAGTAGGGAAAAAATCGCTCTAACACTGCAGAAACATCTTTGCAACAAGTTAATGCCAGGCGATTTCCTGAGCAACCTCACATGCTTAACTCTTGAACACGGATAGAATTGCTTCACTTTGGGACTAGTCGCCCAGTCCTGACACATTCCTGTGGAAGGTCCGAAAGTGTACGTCAAGCTCTGGGTTTTGTGTCTGGTGAAGGTGAGGTGCTGTTTCAAATAGGGTCGAATAAATGTTCAGATTGTCTCCCAGACATATCTGTGTCATCTCCATACTTGGGCTGTGAGCTCTAAGAACAAAATCAGGGTCATCTATGTTGGGTGCGAATACATTCACTAAAAGTATGGTATGTCCCAGCATGTGACCCTTTACCATTGGATAACAACCCTCCCTGTCACTTTTCACTTCCAACGGGCTGAATGGGACTAGTTTATGTTTTAATATGACACCTCTGTGTGGATCCCATGTCTTGGCCAAGACTGTGGGGGTATCGGGAGATAAGTGGATTTCTTGCAGGAATACAAAGTCTATTTGGTGTCTCTGCAAGTGTTGCACCTCCTGTTTGCCTTTCGAGGGTTATTAAGTCCATTCACATTCCACGATACTAATGTAAGATTAGCAACTGGTAGAAGTGTGCTGTTAACGCTCATAGGCAAAATGTTGGATTATAATGTAAATCGGGTTATAAAGTTGCACAGTATAGAGAGGGGCGTGGCTAGCAGCCGGAGAGGATGGTCGCAGCCTGACGAGGCTCCTGACCGCCGCCTGTTACTCCGCTATATTAATCCTTCATCGACATGAGATCCCTGTGAAACTCCGGGAGATCTCTAAGGATACCCCTGGGCCTCTTCCGGTCTGGGCATTACCCCGGCGGCCGCGCCGGTGAGGGAGAAGGACGACGTTGCAGCTCCAGGGAACTGGCGACCATGATGGCGACTGCCGCGGAGCCTAAACTACCGAGACGGCGCTAGCGGCCTTCCGACCTCCCAGACGACCGGCGGGAGCTGCGGTGGGAGTGGAGCAGCGGGACGGATGGGTTGGAGCCCGCTTTGGACAGATTCTGGACACCTGAGGATTGCGGGCTGTCGACTGCGATCGGGCTGACCGAGGCGTGGCTCCTCCTTCCCTCCGCGGCGCTGGCTGGAGACCCCGGCTTCTGTGGGCCCTCGCGGAAACGACAGCCTGAAACCGGCCCACCTGTCCCCCGTCCGAACTGTGGGCCCCGGAGTGGGAGGCTGCGGTGCCCGGCTGGCTTGGAGCGCCGCCAGCAGAGACTCTGGGAGCGACGAGGAGAGCCTGGGAAGCGGCCATCTTCACTCCCTCGGGCCCGGTGCGGCCTCTCCCGACTCCCCGGCTGTTGGGCCTAGGGAAGCCGTGCGCCCCCGGTGTCCTCCGCAGACCTGGTGAGTCTCCTTTTGCGGGCCCCCGCTGAGGCGCGTGGAGCGCCTCCCACTGAGTTGAGGCTCGGGAGGGTACCGCGCGCTGCCCTTTAATCGGATACCGGCGCTGGTGGAAGAGCGCCTGGCACCCCAGCTTCTGGGCCGGGAGGGGCCGGCCGCAACTGCCGCACTGGGAAAGAATCGCCTTCCTCCCTGGCGCCGATTCTCGGCAAGGGGGGGGCGTATGTGCCTCGGTCCCGGGCTCCCTGGAGAGACACCGGCGGGGGGTCCCTGCTTGCCCCCGGTGCCGCCCGATAGTGCTGTCGGTGGGCGGCCCGCCATCGCCTCCCGCCTGGGGACTGGCTCGGCGCAACGATAGTGGCCAGGAGGGGTGATGCGGCACGTGGCTCTGCCCCCCCGACTGAAGATAACCCCTGATGGGGTCTCACCTCTGAATCCACGAGGCGGTGCTTCCGGCGTCGGTCTACCGCGCCACCTGACATAACTGCACCACCCGGACACTCTCCGCTATCCACACCGATCCCATCTGGAGACTAGGGAACAGGTGCCTCAGGAGGGGGCTCCCCCCCACAATCTGGAGTAAGGGCACGGTGCAGCAGGCCGGAACATAGGTGGAGGCGACGCGGCCCTGGTGCGGGAGTGGGCCCCGAGGCCTGGAGAGCTGAGTGAACGAGTGGAAAGAGTCGGGAGGGCTCAATCGGGCCGGGACCGCCTGGAGGCGCATTCAACGTGTATCGTCCCAGCTGCAGAGAGACGCACCGACCACCTCTGGAACCGAGGAGGACCCAGCCTGGGCATCACGACTCCAGATGGGGAAGCCAAGAGGACCGAGGGGGGACTGGGGCCCTGCCTTGGAGACGCCCGAAGATGCGACGCAGGCCCCGACGGAACTACAGCAGATGCAAGACCGCATCCTGGAGGCCATCGCAGCCACGAAGGACGCTCTGCACCAGGACATAGCGCAGGTGGCAACGGGTCTGGGGCTTCTGCGAGCAGACCATGGGAAACTGACGGACAGGGTCAAATCACGGAGGACACTTTGAAGGATCTGGTACCGGAGCACAAATCCATGGAGGGTCGTTTGACGGAGGCGCTGGAGAGAATACAAACTCTGGAGAGGAGGGCTGAGGATGCCGAAAACCGCAGCAGGCGCAACAACATACGCCTGGTGGGCCTTCCGGAAAAAAAGGAGGGCCCTGACATGGTGGAATACTTGACCAACTGGCTGAGAACTGTGGTGGCACCAGAGGGTCTCTCACCCTTCTTCACGCTGGAACGGGCGCACCCGGTGCCGGCTAGACCCCCCAAGCCGGGCCTCCCGCCCCGCCCTGTAGTCATTAAACTCCTCCAATATAAAGACAGGGACCGGCTACTGCAGAGGGCCAGGGATGCGGGCCCCGTCCAGGTGGATAATAGCAAGGTCACGCTATTTCCTGACTACACGTTTGAGACCCAGAGGACACGAGCCTCCTTTCTATCCATCAAAAAGGAGCTTCGAACTGAGGGTTTACAGTACTCACTCCTCTTCCCAGCCAGACTCAGAGTAGTGGTGGATGAGAAATCGTTGTTCTTCCCCACGGCGGCGGAAGGGTGGACCTGGTGGGACTCCTACAAAGCTGGCACGGACGGGGCTCGTGCCGTGGCAGAGGCGGAGCTACGTCAACAACGTACAGTGAGGAAATCACAAAGGCTCCGTGGGCGCAGACATAGGTCTAGGAAGCTAACGGAATCCCAGACGGAGGACGAGAGACGTGCAGCGCTGCAAGCAGTGATGGACCTATCGGGAGCGGCGCTGGCCCAATCAGGGCGGGTCTCGGGCTCTGAGGACCGGGGGTTGGGTTCGGAGTCTGAACTATCGGAACTTGGCAGCACGAAAGGTCCGGTGATCACGCCGCAGACATCAGGGGAAATAGTTGCATGCTGAGTTTCGAATGAAGAACTCCTCCCGAGCAGTGGTAGCTGGGGTTTGCCTTCATAGACATCTGAGCAGGCTGCAGTAAGACTGACTTATCGTGAGTTACATGAGCATTGTGGGGCGGGGGGGAATGGGACGGTACTTGTGGTCCTTGTAGCTAGTTCACGCCCCATAGGGCCCTTAAGGTCTCCGTAGTGCAGACTACGGATTAGGTGTGCTGAGAGAGCACGTTTGCTCTAACAAAGTTTGGATGGGAGCAGCTTTTTTGAAGTTAGGTCCTGTTCTGGGGGAGGGGGGGCCCGGAGAAGTTGGGGTGACTCGGGGCGGTGCTGGGGGCGGGGGGGTGAGGTAAGTTCAGTGGGGGGGTGGGAACAGTGTCACCACAAGCGCCATCCTCGCGATGTACCGGACACTGTGGGACAATGGCTAATGCAGGTTCAATAAAATGTGTGACTTGGAATGTGAGGGGGCTTCATACTATGGCACGGAGACACAAGGTGCATGCTTACCTGGTTCGCAGAGGGGTACACATTGCGTTTCTGCAGGAAACTCACCTGACAACGAAGGAGGGCATAGCGCTGCAGCGTAGATGGAGGGGCCACATATTCAACACCACATACTCCGCCTTTGCTAGAGGGGTTCTGATCTGGGTAAGGGCGGGCACCCCCTTTCAGGTAACCAGACAAATAGTGGACCCGGAGGGAAGATATGTGGCGGTAGAGGGCAGGCTCAGGGGTCGACTCGTAGTTCTAGGAAGCATCTATGCACCTAATGTGGATCAGGCGACCTACTTTGCAAAGCTCTCTGGTGAACTAGCCAGCTACCTCATGGGCCCAGTGCTGTTAGGGGTGGACTTCAATTCAGTGGCGGACACAACCCTAGATAGATCACATCCACCGTTACCTGCCTCCCCGATGCACCGGCTTGCGAAAAGCAGATCGTTCTGGCAAGACAAATGGGAATTGACCGACGTTTGGCGCGCGCAGCATCTGGCGGAGAGGGACTACTCGTTCTACTCCAGCCTTCACGACCTCCACGTCCGTCTTGACGCCTTTCTGTGCTCTCCGTTGGTGCTTCCTGCGGTGGCCCGGACGGAATACCTAGCACGCACTTTATCCGACCATAACCCCCTGCTGTTGACGTTGGACTGGATGAACGAAATATCATGGGTCCCGACGTGGCGGCTACGGCCGGATAGGTTAGATGACCACCGTTCCGTGAAGCGCTAGGAGAGAGGGTTACCCAATACTTTGCAGAAAATGACGGCTCTGCGACCTCTAGGGCGATGGAGTGGGATGCCTTCAAGATCGTAGTGAGAGGCCACTGCATAGGAAAGTTTGCGGGGGTGCGCAGGACCTTGCTGGACGATCTGGACAGGGCTGAGCACGTGCTGAGAGAGGCCGAATTGGCGCGCCCCAATCGGCCCGAGCTCCAAGATAGGGTCTGTGAGGCCCGGGAGGCTGTGGCAGTGGAGGTAGAGCGTCTTCGCAGCTTTGACTACAAGTCGTATCTAACTAAAACACATGCCGAAGGAGATAAAGCAGGGACACTTCTGGCTTGGTTAGCAAACCCCGCAAGAAACAGTCACCCGATCTTAGCCATTCAGGGGGAGGAGGGACATGTGTGCACCACGCAACCGGACATATTGGACAGCTTCAGATCTTACTACGAGAAGCTGTACAAAAGCGAGCTAGTGGCCCAGGGAGAAGAAATAGGAGCATTTCTGGAGGAACTGCAATTGCCATGCCTAGAGCAGGAGCAGGCAGACGGCCTCGGCGGTCGAATTGAGATAGCAGAGATTAGGGGAGCAGTGGCACGGATGGCACGCAATAAAACTCCAGGTTTAGACGGCCTGCCCATTGAGTTTTATGGGCGGTACCTGGAGCAGCTGGCTCCCAGGCTCTGTACCTTGTACAACGAAGCCAAGGATAGGGGACGGCTCCCGCGCTCTATGAGTGAGGTCATAATGATTCCCTTACTGAAGCCACAGAGGGAGTGCACCGATCCGGCCTCATACCGACCGTTGTCCATGCTGACGACGGACTACAAGATTCTGAGCACGATACTGGCGGCCAGGTTGTTGGTCCACATGCAAGAACTGGTTCACAAGGATCAATCCGGGTTCATACCCACCCCTAACACCACCCACAATATCTGACGGCTGTTCAGGCTGGTGAATGACCCGCCACAGGCTGCAAGGGCGCCTCTAGTGCTCTCAGTCAACATAGAGAAGGCTTTCGATAGCCTTGAGTGGGAGTTCTTATACAGAGTAGTGCGGTGTTTTGGCCTGGGCGACGGCTACATACACTGGATGAAAGTATTGTACTCCTCGGCGAAAGCCCGGGTGAAAGTGGGCACGCTAGTATCACAACCATAGGAGGTGTGCCGCGGCACCAGACAGGGGTGTGCATTGTCCCCCCTGCTGTTTGCATTGGCGGTGGAACCCCTAGCGGCGGTGGCTAGAATGGGCAACTGCTACGGAGGTCTGGAATTCGGAGGGGCCCGCCACTTCATTTCGCTGTACGCGGACGACCGCCTCCTTTTTCTGGAGGATGCCGAGGGAGCGGTCGACGGAGCGGAAAGACTATTGGCGCGCTTCGGCAGGCTATCCGGCCTCAGGGTTAATTGAACTAAGACCTGCCTATTCCCCCTGCGGCTGGGAGAGAGACAGCCCCCCACCAGCCGGAAGATTAGATGGTAGCCTAGCTGCCTGGACTATCTGGGAGTGCATGTATACCATGACGCCGCAAACATTTTGGAGGGCAACGTGGGACGCTGCATTAAGAGGGAACGTTCCGACTCTGCTGGAACCGCTCACAGAAACGTGCAGGAGTCAGACACCCATATGCACCCGAAATCCCACTGGGCATGGTGACGGCACTCCCACATGGGGGTGACTGGTCACGGCTACAGTTATGGGAAGAGGCAGGACTGCAGATGGTGGGGGATTTGTACGATGACGGAGTACTGACCCTGTATCAAACGTTACGGGACCGCTACCACCTCCCGAGAGGAGACTACTTATTGCACGCGGTGGTGGTGAGGGCCATACAGGCACATTGGGGGGAAGGACTGCTTGAGCCAACGACAACATTGGCTTGCCAGTACACTATGATGTCGGCAGGCACCTTCAAAGCAGTGACATGCCTGTACTCGCGCATGCTGAGCGAAACCCTTCAGCCCTTGGCGGCGTTAAAGGCCAAGTGGGAACTAGACCTGCAGCGGGAGATCCCTGACACCGCGTGGACACAACTGGTGCGAAGGGCCAGGAAAAGCACTAGGAATGCACGTTTCCAACTGATTCACTTTTATGTGCTCCACAGAGCATACCTTACCCCAGGTAAGATAAGGACATACTTCGGGGCTGAGGAGGCCGCTTGCCCCAGATGCAACCAACTGGGAGCGGATCTCGTACACATGTTGAGGGACTGCCCCCACCTACAGGACTACTGGAGGGAGATAGGCCACACATTAAATGATGTAGCAGGCTAACACTTACAATACGATAAAGCCGTTAGTATACTTCATTGGTTCCCACATACGCCCAAGAATAAGATATCCAGCAAGTTTATAGACATGGGCCTCATATTGGCTAAGAGGGAGGTGACCAAGGGGTGGAAATCGAAGTCAAGTCCCACGCACCGGAGGTGGCTGAACGAATTTCTGAAGTGGGCAGCTAGTGAGAGCACACTCAGGTACCAGCTGGCTCGGCGCAAACCAGATGAGAGGGCCCAGGAAGCGGCGATGGCTTGGGAGATCTTAGTGCAGGCACTGCGGAATGAGCTAGTCGAGGGGGAAGTGGAGGAAGAACCTAACAACGCAGCTGACACAACCGTAGCTCCAGCTCCCTCGCCAACCACACACACCCAATAACTGATAAGATTTTCTTGTTAACCACCACAGAGGCTAACTTTCCCGCCCTAGGAGTAGTGGGGGACACTGGGGGAGGGAGTACTGGGGAGGGACTGTTGGACCGAATTACTGGAAAAAATTCGACATTTATGAAAAACTTAGGGGGAGTGGGGAGAAAACTCTAAATGCAGGCAGCAGAATTCCTCACTTGAAGCCCGTACAGGTTGGAAACACGAGGATGTAACATATGGTTGAATATCGCCGCCCGTCCTCAGGGATGTGGGCAGTACGGCTGTGTATACCACCCAGGAACTCGACTCAGGGGGACGAGGTATCTGCTGTAACAGGACTTATCCTATTTGATGTACTGATCATTTGGAGCTGCAATAAAAACGGTTTAAAAAAAAAAAAAAATAAATAAAGTTGCACAGTATAGAAGCATATCAGAAGTGTAAGAAACTGTTTTAAAACGGAAACATTTTCCTCCCGTACCACCCCCCAACCATCCCCATTTCACATACTATGGAGAGATCCCAAACCCAAATGTCATGCTCACAAAATAGCAAAACGATCTAAATGTAACACCAGTGTGTCAACACGAAGGAAGTGGCAATGCCACGCCAGATCCACCAATATATATATAAACTTTTGAATGATGGTGGTATGCAAAAAAAGTTTTGATTTAATCTACAATGTCCCACATCTACTAGAATAACCTGTGCATTGTGTAAGGTCCAACAATATTAAGTTGAGGAAAATAAATCTACACTGGTCACAAAACCAGATCCCAGGGGTGACCTGGTAGGGGAGGTAGGTACTTGTGTGGAATTTTTCTTGGACTGTGTGTGACAGAACTTCTGCACCTCCACCGGTGTTTTGAACATTCGAGGTCTGCCGTCAATGTCCACTCCGAGGCATGCCGGGGTAAGTATGCCATATCGCAGTCCAAAGTTCCCAAGGGTGGCCTTGACTCTTGTGAACTTTCAGCGGGCCCCCTGGAACATGACATTATAATCTGGGTACAGAGAGATGCTTGAGCCTTGCTGTGAGAAGTTGGCCTGGGATATGCTTTCCACTAGTTATAGTGGGCACTTTGCACCATTCCAAACAACCCCCTAGAGGTGATAGGTTAAATACAACCTTATTTGAAATCTACCCTAGTGGTAGCTATGGAGAGCAGCCTTCAGGCTAAGTCTTGAAGAAATGTAAAACAGCTTATTTTACCAGTCTCTAATCTTTTGAATGACCAAATGAAAGGGGAACCACACCAGGTATATATATAAAATATATGTATTTATTCTAAACACACCCCACTAGTCTCTTTATGAGGCTAGAGGCCAGAGCACATATGTTACACTTAATACACACAGTAAATTAACCCAATATACAGTGAGCCCTAGGGGCATACCAACCCGTACAGTAATAAAGTGGTATGAGAACTAGGACTTGACTAGACATAAGGCCTAGAATCTGTAGAATCGCTGGGACTGCAGGGAACCACCCAATGTAATGAAACAGGGGACCCACGAGGTACACGTGCAGTGTGGGAACACCACCGCAAGACGCCGTTAGCTTCTATAGGGAAAGTTGCAGTTGGAAATTTAAAGAATAAGGATGCTTAGGAGAGGACTTTGAGCAAACCCCTTTCAACTTAAGGGGTTCTATGGCTAACACCCATGGGAGAACCAGAGTACTCAATTTACCTCACCCAGGGAAGCCGGGTTCATAGGTGTCTTTTGGTGTCAGGAATCGTCGTTGATTTCAATGGTATCTGCTACAAAGTGCTGCTGCCGTCGAAAAGGAAAGTATCCGGTGTGATCCAAGCCTGGATCGAGCATGAGAGGAACCTGAAAGCAGAGGGGACAGAGTCTTGATCACTTGTTAGTGCCTATCGTGCCCATATAGGCAAATGCCCACCGATGTCTATTGATTTGAGGTTAAAGAGGTGAAGCTTGACTCTGCAGCCACGAGGACCATAAGGCGTTGACGACAACCAGGAGCTGGATTTGAGCTGTCCCATAAAGGATGTCGAGTGCTGCTCCATCGGTGACAGGATTCGACTCAACAAGCTTTGGCAACAGCAAACCACGCAGAAAGAGAAGAAATGCTTCGGTGCAGACCAGCAAGGTCTGAGGGACTCATCAAGAGGTGGAGAGTCAGGGCACGTCTGGAGCAACCAGGTAAACCCAATGAAAGTCAAAGTTGCTTTCACAGGGACCAACCAGTCAAAGGACCAAGGATCACAAAGGTACCTCAAGCAAAAACACAAAGGCCGGCTTATGGAACACTCCTGGAGTATAGGCCAGCAATTTTCGGTGGATAAGGTGCTCAGGATCTGGGCTACAAGTAACCCAATGTACAGCCTCAACGCACGTCAAAAAGCTGATGCACTTGCAAATGTGCACGGTGTCCAGGGGTTCTGGTTCCACGGTACTCACGGGGGCTGCAGATCTCAGCTTTGCTGGGTACTCAGGTCAGCCTCAGAGAAGTATGGAAATCCACCACCTGGGATGCAATTACCTCGGAGTCCGGCAGGAGCTTCGGAGATGCAGACCGGTCAGATGCGTCTTTGGTGCCTGCCAAGCAGGGGAGTATCTCCTCTACTCCAAGGGAGATTCTTCAGTCATCTAGTTGTGTAGATTGTTGAATTTCCAGGATATCTGTAGCAGAGTTTCGTCCAAGTATAACCTAAAGTCCTGTAGTCAGGGGTTACTTTCTTATACCCAAGGAAGGGGTTGAACTTACTCTGGGGACTCACCTTTGGGAGGGGTTTGGAAAGAGGGGTGGCCACATCCATTTCCTTTGTCCACTTTCGCACCAGAGAAGGGGCTGGTAGCCCCTGCAACCGGTTTGAACTGGGCTATGCACAGGGATACCAAATATGCCCAAAGACTTCAACGCACTCTCAGTGTGCACCCACCCAGCCCCAATACACTAAAGCCTGTCTGGGAGGTGGTGACACCTCCCTGTGACAGGAAACCTATTGTCCAGACCTCCCCTGCCAGAGTTTCATCCAGGAGCAGGAGGACAGACTCGTGTCTGTGGCTGCAGCATCCATTTTGTGATGCCAGGGCTCTTTTAAACTGGTACCGGGTATATCGATGGGTACATGTCTCTCCCTCTAGAAGGGTGGAATTATACCCCCACCGGTAGGACTGGCAGGGGCATATGATTCCAAAGTGTTTGACACCAAACACAACATGTTTCCGTGCAGCCATTCCAAAGTTAGAATTTACCGCAAGGTTATAATGCACTTAAGAGTATATGGTCTGGCTGCATCACAGAACAGCCCCAGAGAATAGGTTCCGAAGGCTGCAGAGGGGCCCTGCTCATGCATGGGCACCCTCTCACACAAAACCCAGCACCCTGCCTTCAGGATTGATAAGGCCTGCCATATGGGTTGACTGATAGGTGTATGTGTGTAGTGATTTAAGGCAGATATAGGTAACCTATGTCTAAGTAAGGGATGCATGCACCACCTTACCCAGACTGCTGTAGCAGTGCTGTGGTGTCATTTTGGAAGACTTTCCAGGGTTGGCATAATATATGCTGCAGCCTCTGGTAGGCTTCTGGAGTACGTATGCACAGGGCCGGACTGACTACCGGGCGTTTTGGAACTCTGCCGAGCTGAGGGCTTATTTCACTGCAGTGGAGGATGATTTCGTTCATGGAGACCTGCATGTACTTCAAAATAATTAAAGCAAAATTACTTTTGTTCAGTATACGCAGGTCCCCATCAACGAAATCAGCCCAATGCTCAGCAGCATTCCAAAACGCCCGGTAGCCCTGCCTATGCCCTTGGTACCTAAGATACTATATACCAGGGACTCATAAGGGTACCCCAGTAACCAAACTGGAGTGTACCTAAAGTACATGGAATCATGTTAGATAGGAAGCAGCTAGGCTGGGGTCCTGGATAGCAGGTGCCAGCAAGACTAAAGTAAAAAAAATCAGTGAAACATCAGTAAATCATGGGGGTAACTATAAGAAGCCAATCCTACTCTCCTACAAACCGCCCCCCCCACAAATGCAGGGCATTAAACTAACCTTGACTAGTTGAGTATTCATGTTTCGAGTGGAAATATCTGGAGAGTCCATCTGCATTGGCATGGTTACTCCCAGGTCTATGTTCTACTGTATAGTCCATCCAAGTGTAGCCACATAAAAATCTAGAGCTGATATTCTCAAGTCTTTTAAAACACGATGCTGGGAGTTCAAGTGGGCAGCACAAGCATCTTTAAAACATTCGACCTCCCATACAATAATAAATGAAGATGGTTTATTCGCTCCAGGGTAGAGTTCACTTTATCTAATACAGGGTTCATATTAATTTCAGGGATCTTATTAATTGGTGAGCAAAGCTTAATTCGCAAGTAGGTGGCGTCCGAGACGGTGGGAGTACGGTGGGAATACCATCCGGAGGATTGCCCCTGACACATAAGATCTGTGTTTTAGTTAAGTTTAGCTTGTACCCGGACAAGAGCCCAAACTTTGATGCGAGACCTTAAGTTATTGACAATGCAGAGGTCAGTAGTAACAATGACAATATCGTCCACATAGGCCAGAGCTCTATACTCAATATTGCATACTTTCATTGGTTTGATATCAATAGAATGGTTTAATTTAGATAAAAATAAATCAAAATATAAAGCAAATAATATGGGTGCATTCGGGCAGCCTTGTCGTGTACCGCGGCTAATTGTGAAGAGATCAGACTATCTACCTGATAAACGTATATAAGCAGTGGGTAACTGATATAAAGACTTCACTGCTTACAGTATACCAGGTCGGAACCTCTTCAGACGTAGAACCTCCCACAAGTATGGCCAAGACACCATGTTGAATGCCTTCTCGGCATCCAACAGGGTGATTCCAATAGAGGTCTTTGTAACTTCTGCCCAGTCCATCAACGCTATCACACGCCGCACGTGGTCAGTTGTGTCGCAGGCGGGGATGAACCCATGCAGGAATGATGATACCAGGGTGGAAATGATCCTTGAAAGACGGACAGCTAAGATTTTGGAATATATTTTACTGTCTGCGTTAATTAATGACATAGGTCTGAAAGAGGATGTTAACAGAGGGGGTTTATCATTTGTTAAGAACACCGTTATTATTGATTTCCACCAGGATAGTGGGACTAATCCCCTTTGTGCACTCAAGAAAGTCCCAGCATTTGCTCTTTTAAAACCGACAGGAAAGTTCTTAAGAATTCAAGCGGGATCCCATCTGGTCCCACCGCCTTGCCTACCGCAAGCGATAATATTGCTGCCTCAAGTTCCTCATAAGTAATATCGGCCTCTAGCTCTTCTTTTTGTTCGAGTCAGGGGGGAAGGCACTGCCTTAACCCTACTGCTCTTTCTCTTGGGCACCTGGTCCATTCTTCCAGAATCCAGGGCTTGTTCAGTTTTAGACATTTTGGCCTGTGACCTAGTCACAGCAAACACTTGTGCAGCGATTCTTAGCATTTCTACATGAGTCCTGAGCTCCACTTCAGCCCAAGCTGAAGTTTCTAAATCATTGCGGAGCAACATTCCACAAGGAGGTCTGCACGTACCACAACCTTTTTAAGGCCAGTTTCCCCTCCCCAGGAGAAATTAACAACTGCCAAGAAATTGTCTGTCCTGACATTGCTAGCATTGCTCACTTGGTACATTTCACCAAGTATGATCTGCTCAGGAGCCACAAGATCTTATGTCACCATTGTGACACTTGCTCCTGTGTCCCTGAATACCAAAGCCTCTTTTCATCAAAGGCTGCTGTCTGTCTTTGCCCAGATTACTTGGACTGACAAAGGGGGACATATCCATGCCTCTCGCACAGATCAGTACTGCTGAGTTGTGACTCTGACTAGGCCTGAGCCCATCTCAGAACCCAGGATTAACCCTACTAGACCCTCATTCTGAGTACCACCCCTTGGAGCTGAACTAGGGGGAACAGTTGCCTTAGGGGCAATGGTGGCTGGAGTTGAGTCTTTGGACTTGGTACAATCCCAAATTCAATGGGTTTTCTGCTTACAGATTTTACACCATGGTTTATTTTGGCCTTTTCCTTTGGTAGATTTGGACTCCACCCTGATTCAGATTTGTGGGGGCCTTGAGAAGATTTCTGGTCTTTACCCTTATCCCCACTCTTATCAGAGGTCTTAGAATCTTGCTTCTTGGGGTCACCTTGGTTCTGAACCTTCGGCATCACCCTGGTTCTGATCCATTTGTCTGCCTTCTGACCCAATTCTTGGGGAGAGGCCAGGGCAGAGTCCACCAGGTACTGATGCAGCAGCTGATTTTGACTATTATTAAGGATCTGCTCCTCATAATTCAGTTGTATAATCCTTTATGATCACACACCTTACTGCCAAGTAACCAGCCCTCCAGAGCCTTAGTAACACAATCTATGAAGTCAACCCAGTCTTGAGTCTGTACCTTTTGGGTGTCTTTAAACTTAATCCTGCATTGCTCAGTGGTTAAGCCAAACCCATCAATCAGAACACTCTTCAAGACAGTATAATTATCAGCATCCTCTTATCTTACAGTGAGGAGCTTGTATCTGCCTTTGTCTGCAAAGGAGAGCCACAAGATTGCTGCCCACTGCTCCTGGGGGACCCTCTGTACTTTACAGGTCTTCTCAAGTGCAGTTATCCATTTGTGGATGTCATCCCCACTCTGGTAAAGAGGGACAATCTTGCTCAGGTTCCTATGGTCATTAGTATGTTCTCTACCTATTGGGACACTGATGCTGCCACCATGGGACTCTAGTCCCAACTTTTTAGAAGCTCTCTGGAGCTCCAGGGATTACCTCTCTAAATGTAACTGTTTTTTCCTAATTCTGAGTTTTTCTTCCTCAATGCAAACAGTCTGCTATTTCTATCATGGGAGGACTCTCTCCTGTAGGAGGCTGAGATCCTATGGGAGACAGAGGTCCCTACAGATGAACCAGAATGGTTAGATTCCTGAGAAGGAAATATTGACCTTCTAGGTACACTGCTAACTCTACCTGGAGGGGGTAAGAGAAGGCTTCTGGGGCTCTCTTCTTCAGTCCCAGGAAGAATTGAGTTGTCCAGGTTAGAATCATCATGTTCTTCCTGGCCAGCATCAAGGTCTAGCTCCTAGAGGTTTTCACTAGGGTGGGTGGAATTTGCGTAGTCGCACTACGCAAAGCTCTGCGAAATGGTAAAAAATCTCAGCGAGCACGCAAAGGTTCCACAAACACGCAGAATTGCTTGTTTTGCCCATTCGCAATGCTTATTTCCTGTTCACGAATGCTGTTTGCATGCTCGGGAGCAAACAATTCTGCGAATCCGCGGATCGCGGAATTTTTGGCAAATGTACGTTCTCCGCGGAATGCAAAATTACCCAAATTCCGCGAGTGGAACAAAATTTACCGCCCAGGCCTAGTTTTCACCTTCTGGCCTTTCCTCTTCAGCTCCCCCACCCAACCTGCCTACCTCATCAGACCCTGGGGTCTTTCTGAGATCATCTATAAGCAATACCTCTATGAGGCGCTGGGCCTTAGGGTTTTTCCCTGTCTTCAATTTCCTAGATGCACACATGTTCCTCAATTCTGGAAATGGAACATGGTCATACTTAGTTAATCTGGAGCCACTGGCTATAGCCTTTGAAGACATTCTAGTGTGGTGTGGTGTCTGCTGTGAGAAGTTGTCCTGGTATATGCTGTCCACTATTCTAGTGGGCACCTTGCACCAGTCCAAACAACCCTTATTGATGGTAGGTTAAAGACAACCTTAATAGAAAGCTATCCTAGTGGTAGCTGTAAAGAGCAGACTTCAGCCTAAGCCTTGGTGAAATGTAACTTTCTAAAGCTAAGGAGTTAGGTCCCAAACAAGGGTGGGCTGGACCCTATTTAACGAAATACAACAACAACAACAGTGTCCACACCAATCAGAATCTCAAAAAATTATTTCAAAGGGTCAAACCAAACAGATTCATTACAGTTTGACCGGGTACTTTTATTTATACCCCTCCGATTTACACATTTTTTTAATATAAACTTTTTATCTCATTTGTGAATGAAAAAGAAAACATATATACATTCAAAGCTATTTACACAAATATATACAACACATGTACATACTACATACCAATACTTAATACAAATAATAAATACAGTCCATACATCCTACATGCATTACAAACAATATATCTTAATACTTTTGTGTTCAAACAATCAGTATTCAAAAATGTATTATAGACAAAGTCAAAAAAGGAGACAATATCACCAAAGGTGACCAATTTTCAGAGCTAGCAACCGCTAGTTCATCCAACAAATGTAATTATTTGCTCCTTAAGTTTTTGCCGACGCGTTTCAAATCCAAGTAAGATACTTCCTGGATTCTCATCAGGGCTTTGTCACTTATCTGCAAAGGGTGTAAACAACAAAGGTTAGCAGTGTACCTTCTAGGTACACTGCTAACTCTACTTGGAGGGGGTAAGAGAAGGCTTCTGGGGCTCTCTTCTTCAGTCCCAGGAAGAATTGAGTTGTCCAGGTTAGAATCATCATGTTCTTCCTGGCCAGCATCAAGGTCTAGCTCCTAGAGGTTTTCACTAGGGTGGGTGGAATTTGCGTAGTCGCACTACGCAAAGCTCTGCGAAATGGTAAAAAATCTCAGCGAGCACGCAAAGGTTCCACAAACACGCAGAATTGCTTGTTTTGCCCATTCGCAATGCTTATTTCCTGTTCACGAATGCTGTTTGCATGCTCGGGAGCAAACAATTCTGCGAATCCGCGGATCGCGGAATTTTTGGCAAATGTACGTTCTCCGCGGAATGCAAAATTACCCAAATTCCGCGAGTGGAACAAAATTTACCGCCCAGGCCTAGTTTTCACCTTCTGGCCTTTCCTCTTCAGCTCCCCCACCCAACCTGCCTACCTCATCAGACCCTGGGGTCTTTCTGAGATCATCTATAAGCAATACCTCTATGAGGCGCTGGGCCTTAGGGTTTTTCCCTGTCTTCAATTTCCTAGATGCACACATGTTCCTCAATTCTGGAAATGGAACATGGTCATACTTAGTTAATCTGGAGCCACTGGCTTCAGCCTTTGAAGACATTCTAGTGTGGTGTGGTGTCTGCTATGAGAAGTTGTCCTGGTATATGCTGTCCACTATTCTAGTGGGCACCTTGCACCAGTCCAAACAACCCTTATTGATGGTAGGTTAAAGACAACCTTAATAGAAAGCTATCCTAGTGGTAGCTGTAAAGAGCAGACTTCAGCCTAAGCCTTGGTGGAATGTAACTTTCTAAAGCTAAGGAGTTAGGTCCCAAACAAGGGTGGGCTGGACCCTATTTAACGAAATACAACAACAACAACAGTGTCCACACCAATCAGAATCTCAAAAAATTATTTCAAAGGGTCAAACCAAACAGATTCATTACAGTTTGACCGGGTACTTTTATTTATACCCCTCCGATTTACACATTTTTTTAATATAAACTTTTTATCTCATTTGTGAATGAAAAAGAAAACATATATACATTCAAAGCTATTTACACAAATATATACAACACATGTACATACTACATACCAATACTTAATAAAAATAATAAATACAGTCCATACATCCTACATGCATTACAAACAATATATCTTAATACTTTTGTGTTCAAACAATCAGTATTCAAAAATGTATTATAGACAAATTAAAAAAAGGAGACAATATCACCAAAGGTGACCAATTTTCAGAGCTAGCAACCGCTAGTTCATCCAACAAATGTAATTATTTGCTCCTTAAGTTTTTGCCGACGCGTTTCAAATCCAAGTAAGATACTTCCTGGATTCTCATCAGGGCTTTGTCACTTATCTGCAGAGGGTGTAAACAACAAAGGTTAGCAGTGTACCTTCTAGGTACACTGCTAACTCTACCTGGAGGGGGTAAGAGAAGGCTTCTGGGGCTCTCTTCTTCAGTCCCAGGAAGAATTGAGTTGTCCAGGTTAGAATCATCATGTTCTTCCTGGCCAGCATCAAGGTCTAGCTCCTAGAGGTTTTCACTAGGGTGGGTGGAATTTGCGTAGTCGCACTACGCAAAGCTCTGCGAAATGGTAAAAAATCTCAGCGAGCACGCAAAGGTTCCACAAACACGCAGAATTGCTTGTTTTGCCCATTCGCAATGCTTATTTCCTGTTCACGAATGCTGTTTGCATGCTCGGGAGCAAACAATTCTGCGAATCCGCGGATCGCGGAATTTTTGGCAAATGTACGTTCTCCGCGGAATGCAAAATTACCCAAATTCCGCGAGTGGAACAAAATTTACCGCCCAGGCCTAGTTTTCACCTTCTGGCCTTTCCTCTTCAGCTCCCCCACCCAACCTGCCTACCTCATCAGACCCTGGGGTCTTTCTGAGATCATCTATAAGCAATACCTCTATGAGGCGCTGGGCCTTAGGGTTTTTCCCTGTCTTCAATTTCCTAGATGCACACATGTTCCTCAATTCTGGAAATGGAACATGGTCATACTTAGTTAATCTGGAGCCACTGGCTTCAGCCTTTGAAGACATTCTAGTGTGGTGTGGTGTCTGCTGTGAGAAGTTGTCCTGGTATATGCTGTCCACTATTCTAGTGGGCACCTTGCACCAGTCCAAACAACCCTTATTGATGGTAGGTTAAAGACAACCTTAATAGAAAGCTATCCTAGTGGTAGCTGTAAAGAGCAGACTTCAGCCTAAGCCTTGGTGAAATGTAACTTTCTAAAGCTAAGGAGTTAGGTCCCAAACAAGGGTGGGCTGGACCCTATTTAACGAAATACAACAACAACAACAGTGTCCACACCAATCAGAATCTCAAAAAATTATTTCAAAGGGTCAAACCAAACAGATTCATTACAGTTTGACCGGGTACTTTTATTTATACCCCTCCGATTTACACATTTTTTTAATATAAACTTTTTATCTCATTTGTGAATGAAAAAGAAAACATATATACATTCAAAGCTATTTACACAAATATATACAACACATGTACATACTACATACCAATACTTAATACAAATAATAAATACAGTCCATACATCCTACATGCATTACAAACAATATATCTTAATACTTTTGTGTTCAAACAATCAGTATTCAAAAATGTATTATAGACAAAGTCAAAAAAGGAGACAATATCACCAAAGGTGACCAATTTTCAGAGCTAGCAACCGCTAGTTCATCCAACAAATGTAATTATTTGCTCCTTAAGTTTTTGCCGACGCGTTTCAAATCCAAGTAAGATACTTCCTGGATTCTCATCAGGGCTTTGTCACTTATCTGCAAAGGGTGTAAACAACAAAGGTTAGCAGTGTACCTTCTAGGTACACTGCTAACTCTACTTGGAGGGGGTAAGAGAAGGCTTCTGGGGCTCTCTTCTTCAGTCCCAGGAAGAATTGAGTTGTCCAGGTTAGAATCATCATGTTCTTCCTGGCCAGCATCAAGGTCTAGCTCCTAGAGGTTTTCACTAGGGTGGGTGGAATTTGCGTAGTCGCACTACGCAAAGCTCTGCGAAATGGTAAAAAATCTCAGCGAGCACGCAAAGGTTCCACAAACACGCAGAATTGCTTGTTTTGCCCATTCGCAATGCTTATTTCCTGTTCACGAATGCTGTTTGCATGCTCGGGAGCAAACAATTCTGCGAATCCGCGGATCGCGGATTTTTTGGCAAATGTACGTTCTCCGCGGAATGCAAAATTACCCAAATTCCGCGAGTGGAACAAAATTTACCGCCCAGGCCTAGTTTTCACCTTCTGGCCTTTCCTCTTCAGCTCCCCCACCCAACCTGCCTACCTCATCAGACCCTGGGGTCTTTCTGAGATCATCTATAAGCAATACCTCTATGAGGCGCTGGGCCTTAGGGTTTTTCCCTGTCTTCAATTTCCTAGATGCACACATGTTCCTCAATTCTGGAAATGGAACATGGTCATACTTAGTTAATCTGGAGCCACTGGCTTCAGCCTTTGAAGACATTCTAGTGTGGTGTGGTGTCTGCTATGAGAAGTTGTCCTGGTATATGCTGTCCACTATTCTAGTGGGCACCTTGCACCAGTCCAAACAACCCTTATTGATGGTAGGTTAAAGACAACCTTAATAGAAAGCTATCCTAGTGGTAGCTGTAAAGAGCAGACTTCAGCCTAAGCCTTGGTGGAATGTAACTTTCTAAAGCTAAGGAGTTAGGTCCCAAACAAGGGTGGGCTGGACCCTATTTAACGAAATACAACAACAACAACAGTGTCCACACCAATCAGAATCTCAAAAAATTATTTCAAAGGGTCAAACCAAACAGATTCATTACAGTTTGACCGGGTACTTTTATTTATACCCCTCCGATTTACACATTTTTTTAATATAAACTTTTTATCTCATTTGTGAATGAAAAAGAAAACATATATACATTCAAAGCTATTTACACAAATATATACAACACATGTACATACTACATACCAATACTTAATACAAATAATAAATACAGTCCATACATCCTACATGCATTACAAACAATATATCTTAATACTTTTGTGTTCAAACAATCAGTATTCAAAAATGTATTATAGACAAATTAAAAAAAGGAGACAATATCACCAAAGGTGACCAATTTTCAGAGCTAGCAACCGCTAGTTCATCCAACAAATGTAATTATTTGCTCCTTAAGTTTTTGCCGACGCGTTTCAAATCCAAGTAAGATACTTCCTGGATTCTCATCAGGGCTTTGTCACTTATCTGCAGAGGGTGTAAACAACAAAGGTTAGCAGTGTACCTTCTAGGTACACTGCTAACTCTACCTGGAGGGGGTAAGAGAAGGCTTCTGGGGCTCTCTTCTTCAGTCCCAGGAAGAATTGAGTTGTCCAGGTTAGAATCATCATGTTCTTCCTGGCCAGCATCAAGGTCTAGCTCCTAGAGGTTTTCACTAGGGTGGGTGGAATTTGCGTAGTCGCACTACGCAAAGCTCTGCGAAATGGTAAAAAATCTCAGCGAGCACGCAAAGGTTCCACAAACACGCAGAATTGCTTGTTTTGCCCATTCGCAATGCTTATTTCCTGTTCACGAATGCTGTTTGCATGCTCGGGAGCAAACAATTCTGCGAATCCGCGGATCGCGGAATTTTTGGCAAATGTACGTTCTCCGCGGAATGCAAAATTACCCAAATTCCGCGAGTGGAACAAAATTTACCGCCCAGGCCTAGTTTTCACCTTCTGGCCTTTCCTCTTCAGCTCCCCCACCCAACCTGCCTACCTCATCAGACCCTGGGGTCTTTCTGAGATCATCTATAAGCAATACCTCTATGAGGCGCTGGGCCTTAGGGTTTTTCCCTGTCTTCAATTTCCTAGATGCACACATGTTCCTCAATTCTGGAAATGGAACATGGTCATACTTAGTTAATCTGGAGCCACTGGCTTCAGCCTTTGAAGACATTCTAGTGTGGTGTGGTGTCTGCTGTGAGAAGTTGTCCTGGTATATGCTGTCCACTATTCTAGTGGGCACCTTGCACCAGTCCAAACAACCCTTATTGATGGTAGGTTAAAGACAACCTTAATAGAAAGCTATCCTAGTGGTAGCTGTAAAGAGCAGACTTCAGCCTAAGCCTTGGTGGAATGTAACTTTCTAAAGCTAAGGAGTTAGGTCCCAAACAAGGGTGGGCTGGACCCTATTTAACGAAATACAACAACAACAACAGTGTCCACACCAATCAGAATCTCAAAAAATTATTTCAAAGGGTCAAACCAAACAGATTCATTACAGTTTGACCAGGTACTTTTATTTATACCCCTCCGATTTACACATTTTTTTAATATAAACTTTTTATCTCATTTGTGAATGAAAAAGAAAACATATATACATTCAAAGCTATTTACACAAATATATACAACACATGTACATACTACATACCAATACTTAATACAAATAATAAATACAGTCCATAAATCCTACATGCATTACAAACAATATATCTTAATACTTTTGTGTTCAAACAATCAGTATTCAAAAATGTATTATAGACAAAGTCAAAAAAGGAGACAATATCACCAAAGGTGACCAATTTTCAGAGCTAGCAACCGCTAGTTCATCCAACAAATGTAATTATTTGCTCCTTAAGTTTTTGCCGACGCGTTTCAAATCCAAGTAAGATACTTCCTGGATTCTCATCAGGGCTTTGTCACTTATCTGCAAAGGGTGTAAACAACAAAGGTTTGTATCACATTTTTGTTTGCCAGCCAGAGGAAAAATTTCCATTATAGGAGGCGATGCTTAAATAAAGACGGCCCGACCCTAGCGAGTGAGGTACGTGTTTTGCCTAAAACGATAGAATTGCAATATGTTGTCAACTCGACATTATAAGTGACCTGAGTCCATTGATTTCCATAGATCACGTGTGATAAGCACCCCAGCCCGCAGGCCACCATTAACCTGAGCCACTCTCCAGCGATATAAAGGTATGATTATCGCGGCCATGTTTGGCGTCACTGCACATGGATTGTACAGCTTAATTTTACCCCCTGGTACAAAAACTCCTCCTCTTTTACAGGAATCACCAGTATAACCGATTAGCCAGTAGAAATTAATATCCGAGCCTCAAGAAGGGAGAGTGCGCCTATTCCCTGCAGGTAGATATATAGAACTTGTCTGTGGTAGAAAGGCGTGGGGGGCTAGAGAGGCACCTTGCAATCAACACATTTTTTTTTTAAACCTTTGTTGTTTACACCTACTGCAGATAAGTGACAAAGCACTTATGAGAATCCAAGAAGTATCTTACTTGGATTCGAAACGCGTCGGCAAAAACTTAAGGAGCAAATAATTACATTTGTTGGACGAACTAGCGGCTGCTAGCTCTGAAAATTGGTCACCTTTGGTGATATTGTCTCCTTTTTTGGCTTTGTCTATAATTAATTTTTGAATACTGATTGTTTGAACACAAATGTATTAGGATATATTGTTTGTAATGCATGTAGGATGTATGGACAGTATTTATTATTTGTATTAAGTATTGGTATGTAGTATGTACATGTGTTGTATATATTTGTGTAAATAGCTTTAAATGTATATATGTTTTCTTTTTCATTCACAAATGAGATAAAAAGTTTATATTAAAAAATTGTGTAAATCGGAGGGGTATAAATAAAAGTACCCGGTCAAACTGTAATGAATCTGTTTGGTTTGACCCTTTGAAATAGTTTTTTGAGATTCTGATTGGTGTGGGCACTGTTGTTGTATTTGGAGGAATGTAAAGCAGCTTGTTTTACCAGTCTATAATCTCATGAATGATCAAATGAAAGGAGAACCACACCAGGTATATATATATAAAATATATCTATTTATTCTAAGCACATCCCTCTAGTCCCTTTATGAGGCTAGAGGCAAATGTACCTTCAGTAAACTTAATATCACACAGTAAATTAGCACAATATATGTTGAGCCCTAGGGACTTACCAAACCATATATTAAGAAAGTGATATAAGAACCACAACTTGCACAGACCCACCCAAGGTAGTAATACAGGGGACCCACAGGGCACGCGTGCAGTGTGTGAACACATCCACCAATCACCATTAACTTCTATGGGGAAAGTCGCAGTTGGAATTTTAAAGATAAAGGACACTTAGAATAGGACTTGGAGCAAACCCCTTTAGATCTAGGAGGTTCTAGAGCCATCACCCACGGGAACACCGGAGTACTCGAGTTACCTCACCCATGGAAGCCGGGTGCATAGGTGTCTTTTGGTGTAGGGTTTTGACTTTGTTTACAAGGGTGATTTGCTGCAAAGTGCTGCTGGCGTCCCAGTAGAAAGTGAGAAGAACCTGAAAGTGAAGGGGACAGAGTCTGGGTCACTTGCCAGTGACCAGGGGCATGATAGTGGAATGGCCACCGATGTTGGGTAATTTCAGGTAAAGAAGGTGAAGCTTGACTCTTCAGGCACTAGGACCAGTAGGTGTCGACAACAACCTGGTTCTGGATTTGAGGTGTCCCATGGAGGATGTCGAGTGCTGCAATATCGGTTCACGGATTGGACACAACAAGCCATGGCAACAGCAAACCATTCAGGAATAAAAGAAATGCTTCGGTGTGGACCACCAAGGTCTGAGGGACTCACCACTCTGTAGCGAGTCAGTGCACATCTGGAGCAACCAGATAAGCCCAAGGAAAATCAGAATGGCCTTGGCAGGGACCCACCAGTCGACGGACCAGGGATCACAAAGGAGCCTTGAGCTGAAATGCAAGAAGCTGGCTCACGGAACAATCCTGGAGTGTAGGCCCACAATGTTTGGTGCAGATGGTGCTCGGGGCTTGGGCTACAAGTAACCCAAAGCACAACTTCAGGAAATCTCAGGACAGCAATGCACTTAGAAAATGTGCACGGTGTCCAGGGGTTCTGGTTCCACATCACTCGTGAGAGCTGCGGGTCTCAGTTTTGCTGTGGGCTCATGTCGGCCTTTGAGAAGTCTGGAAATCCTCTTACTGTATTGCAAGTACTTTGGAGTCCGTCAGGAGATTCAGAAATGCAGACCGACAAGATGCTTCATTGGTGCCTGCTTGAGCAGGGGAGTCACTCCTTGACCCCAAGGGAGATTCTTACGTCCTCTAGTCTTTAGTAGAGCATCGAAGTTTCAGGATTCAGTTTCAGAGTTTCATGCAAGTGTAATCTAAAGTCCTGCTGCCAGGGGCCCCTTACTTACACTAAGAAAAGGGGATGGACATACTCTGGGGACCCACCTATGGGAGTGTCTGGAAAGAGGGCTGGTTACACCCATTTCCTTTGTCCAGTTTCACACCAGGGCAGGGGCTGGTAGCTCCTGCGACTGGTTTGAATGGGCTATGCACAGGTACACCAAGTGTGCCCCCAGTGCAGATTTTCAAAGCACTCATAGAGTGCACCCACCCAGCCCAATACACTAAAGCCTGTCTGGGAGGTGGTTACACCTCCCTGTGACAGGAAACCAATTGTCCAGGCCTACCCCTGCCGGAGTTTTGGTCAGCAGCAGGAGGCCAGACTCGTGTTTGTAGCATCCAATTAGTGATGCCAGGGCTTTTTTAAACAGGTTAGGCCAGTGTGTAAATGTCTCTCTCTATAGACGGCTGGAATTCTATCCCCGCCGCCAGGATTGGCGAGGGGGGGGGTAGGATTCCAAAGTGTTTGACACCAAACATGTCATATTTCCATGCAACCATTCCAAAGTTAGCATTTACCGCAAGGTTATAATGCACTTAAGAGTATATGGTCAGGCTGCATCACAGAACAGCCTCAGAGAGTAGGCTCTGAAAGCAGCAGAGGGGCCCAGCTCCTGCATGGGTACCCTCTCACACAAAACCAAGCACTCTGCCAGGCCTGCCATAGGAGTGACTGATAGGCTTACATGTGTCAGTGATTAAAGGTAGATATAGGTAACCTATATCTTAAGAAGGGGTGCATGCACCACCTTACCCAGGCTGCAGTAGCAGTCCTGTGGTGCCATTTTGAAACGCTTTCCAGGGGTAGCATAATACATGCTTCAGCCCCTGGTAGGCCTCTGGGGTACCTATTCCCTAAGTACCTAGTGCACAATCTACTAGGGACTCACAAGGGTACCCCAGTACCCAAACTGGAGTGTACCTAAAGTAGATGTAATCAATTTAGAGAAGAAGCAGATAGGCTAGGGTCCTAGATAGCAGGGCCCCAGCAAGGCTAAAGTCGAAAAACAGTGAAACACCAGCAAAAAGTGGGGGTAACCATAGTAAGCAGATCCAACTCTCCTAAATCTGCACCTACCTACTCTAGTGGGACTACTAAACTCTCTCTTGAGTTGTGGGAAGGGTGTGCTAAACCCTTTTCACACAACTCTAAGTTCAGTAGAACTTACTTTATTCTATACTTAATTTATATGTACCTATAGTGGTTTCAGTTAGTCACTCAATGAGATTATCTGGTAAAGCAATAGCAAGCTTGAATCCAACCGCTGCACACCAATGTGAGAAGTTGGCCTGGCATTTGCTGTCCACTAGTTATAGTGGGCACCTTGCACCAGTCCGAACAATCCTTATTGATGATAGGTTTAAAGACAACCTTTATTGAAAGCTATCCTTGTGGTAGCTTTGGAGAGCAGCCTTCAGGCTAAGTCTTGAAGGAGTGTAAAGCAGCTTGGTTTACCAGATTATAACCTCTTGAATGCCTAAATGAAAGGAGAACCACAAAAGGTATATATGAAATACTCTCTAGTCATCTCTTTATGAGATAACAGAGCAAGGTACACCATTTAAACACAATAGAACTTCCGTAAATAGCACAATATATACTGGGCCCCAGTGGGGGACTAAACCATCTAGCACCTTGTAGATCATCGAAGTTCCAGGATTCAGTATCATAATTTTGTCCAGGTAAATCTAAAGTGCTGTAGTCCGGGGTTCCTCCTTTATACCCAAGGAAGGGGTGGGACAAACACTGGGGGACCCACCTATGGGAGGGTTTGGAAAGCGGGGTGGCTACATCCATTTCCTTTGTCCAGTTTCATGCCAGCGCAGGGGTTGGTAGCCCCTGCAACAGGTTTGAACTGGGCTGTGCACAGGTACACCAAATGTGCCTCCATTGCAGACTTCAAAGCACTCTTGGAGTGCCCCGCCCAGCCCCAATACACTAAAGCCTGTCTGGGAGGTGGTGACACCTCCCTGTGACAGGAAACCCATTGTCCAGGCCTCCCCTGCCGGAGTTTCGTCCAGCAGCAGGAGGCCAGACTCGTGTCAGTGGCTGCAGCATCCATTTTTTGATGCCAGGGTTCTGTTAAGCTGGTACCGGGTTGGACATGTTTCTCCCTCTATGAGGGTGGAATCATACCTCCGCTTCTGGAGGGGAGTTATGATACCAAGGTGTTTGACACCAAACACGACATGTTTCCTTGCAGCCATTCCAAATTTAGCATTTACAGCGAGGTTATAATGCACTTAAGAGTATATGGTCTGGCTGCATCACAGAACAACCCCGGAGAATAGATTCCGAAGGCTGCAGAGGGGCTCTGCTCATGCACGGGCACCCTCTCACACAAAACCCAGCCCCCTGCCTTCAGAATTGATAACGTCTGCCATGGGCTGACTGATTGGTTTATATGTGTAGTGATATAAGGTAGATATAGGGAACCTATATCTAAGTAAGGGGTACATGTACCACCTTACACAGGCTGCAGTAGCAGACCTGTTGTGTCATTTTGGAAGGCTGCCCAGGGGTGCCATAATACATGCTGCAGCCCCTGGTAGGCCTCTGGGGTACCTATGGAGTGGAGGTGGAGTGGTGTGGCTCACTGGTTAGAGGCGGCCGGGACCAGGGTTCAATTCCCGACGCGGCAGGGTCGTGGGCTTGGGTCAGCGGACTCGATAATTCTCGCTTCGGTGCCTACTCTAAGCAGGGGTCCCACTCGGCAACTCTGGGCATTAGCGTTCCTAATCTCCGCAACGGCCCCACCAACGCCGGGAATGCCTAGCTCCACCTTGGGGACTCCCAGCAGGGACCATCCCACAGGGAAAGCCAGGACGGGTTCCCCAGCGTTATACAGCGCCAGGAAACCTATGGGTAGCAGTGCGCTTTACAAGCTCAAACATTAATTAATTAATTATGCACTTGGTACCTAGTGTACCATATACTATGGACTCATAAGGGTACCCCAGTATCCAATCTTGAGTGTACCTAAAGTACATGGAATCATGTTAAAGAGGAAGCAGCTAGGCTAGGGTCCTGGATAGCAGGACTCCAGCCAGACTAATGTAAGAAAACAGTGAAACATCAGCAAAAAGTGGGGGTAACTATAAGAAGCAGATCCTACTCTCCTACGAGGTCCCGGCTGTAAAGCCATTTCAGTGTACAGGTTATCCCCCTTACTGCCTGTCCTGGTCCAGTAGCGTCGCCTGCACACCCAGCCTTCTCAAATATTAGTTTGCATTGCTTCAGGTCGCTATGAAACATGACCCCAATGCATGCTGCGACAAGTAAGGAGTCCCCCAAAAATACAACTGTGCCTGAGAAGACGGGACCAGGTCCATGGTGCACCACAAAAAGGTCAGGCGCTCAAGCATTGATGACGCTCTTGTTGGTTGTCTCCTCCCACTAGACAGTCAAGCACAGAATTGATATCCTGCTAGGGGCCCCTTTCCACAAAATAAACCCGAGTGTGGGTGTCTCCGGAGGGAGAGTTCCACAAAAATAGATGCTGGTGAGTATTGGCAATTCTAGATGGCCGTTTCAGAAGGACTGGCAATGGCCCCAGCACACTGAACACTTTGAGAAGCTTTCAGTCACATTGAGGTTGCATAGACCACACATGCGTGCATACGCAAAATGACCGCAGCATTGGCAACTGTGCTTAGCTGCATTGAAGAGTGAGGCCGTAGCAGAGGCACTCCGCCTCAGTTTGGGAACCAACCCTCAAGTTAAAGGCAGTATGTGAGGAGGCTGCGTGGGTCAATGTCAGAGAGGTTCCACTGCATCTCCAGGCGCGGGCCACGCTAGTGTGCAAAAGGGTAGGTGCTGTCCCAGGAAGTACTCAATAGCCGGAGGGTTGCGGGCGTCGGGCCCATCGCAGCGTGGGTGCTATTGTATGCCACGAGGGTCACCTGGAGTCCAACATTATCAAAATTAAAAGGTCTAACTCGCTGCACTTCCAAAAGCCTCAGGAGTGCTGTAATTTACACTCCGCCACTCCTGTTATTGTTACGGCCATTGCAGATGGGGTTTTTAGTGGAGTGGAGTGTATGCAAACTAGCAATTATCTGTTATGAAATTGCAAATATGTGGAAAAATACAGAATGCAAAAGAATATACAACCCCTCTTAATAGAGCCTAACTAAAAATATCAAATTGAAACCCTCAATGATTTGTTAGAGTGGATGGACAACAACACAAACCTTTGCTGCTATGGTAGTCTGTGAGATGCCATATAACAACATTTCTATGCTTTGACTTTAATATATGTTACAAAAAATACACACTTAAATACCTATCATCTTTAAAATCTTCTGTTCACAATATACATGGCAGGTCTAGCGCCTGTATTATAACATTTCATAGTAAACAGATTGTAGGAAGGTGGATATCTGACTATGGTTACCCCCAAACTTTTTGCCTGGTGTTTAGCTGGTTTTTGACTTAGTTGGCCTGGGATCCTGCTATTCAGGGCCCCAGGCTGATTGCTCTCTCCTTAAAATGGACTCCATGTACCTTAGGTGCATAACACAATTGGAATTGGTTCACCTTATTGGCCCCTGTAACAGTGTACCATAGGTACCCAGGGCATAGGTGCATCCAAGGCCTACCAGGGGCTGCAGCATGTATTGTGCCACCCCTGGCCTGGCCTCCATATTTGACACAACTGGCTGATCACTCAGCTGGGGTAAGTTGGTGTAATCACCTCTTACTTAGATATAGTATCCCTATATCTAACCTTAAACTGGACACATGTTAACCTGTAAGCCATTCCTATGGAAGGCCCCTGCAATCCTGGGGGCAGAGTGCATGGTTACATGTGAGATGGTGCTCTAGCATGAGCTGAGCCTGTCTGCAGCTGTCGGGAACCACTCCCTAAGCTGTTCCGGGATATTGCCATACCATAAACTCTTAAGTGCATTATAATCCTCGTGGTTATATGCTATCTTTGGTTTGGCTTTATCAAAACATGTCGAGTAAGGTGTCATACGAATTGGAATACTATCCCCTCGACAGTTCTGTCGACGGGGATAGCATTCCACCCTTCTAGAGGGACACGACATGTGTGTAGCCTTAACCCCGGTTAAAGTTAACCAGAGCCTCAGCATCACAAAATGGATACTGCCACCACAGACACATGTCTGACCTCCTGCTGCTGGGAGTCCTTCCAGCGAGGAGGGCCTGGACAAAGGGTTTCCTGCCTGGGGAGGTGCGAGCACCATCCCAGACAGGGTTTTGTGTATTGGGTAGGACAGGGCTGAATAGATTGAGACATGCCTGGGGCACACAAGGTGTCCCTGTGCATAAGCCAGCCCAAACCGGTTCTGGGGCTTTCCAGCCCCAGTCCTGGCGAGGAGCTGGACAAAGGAGAGCGGGTGTAACCACTCCCCTTCCTGGTTCCTCCCAGAGGAGGGACCTAGTAGGTGATCCACCCCTCAGATTGGGAATAAGAGTGGGAGCAGTGCCATTGCACAGCAGATCATCCTGAATCAACTTTAAACAAAGAAGAAGACTGGACTTCGACATTCTGCTGCTCAGAAGACTGAAGAGAATCTCCCTTGTGGCTTAGGAGTGGCCACCCTGTGAACACAGGTACCAACCAGCAACTCGACGTCTGCTTTGCCACTGCCTCCCGCCAGAGCCCAAGCCCAGAGCCTGACAAGAACCAGACTCCCAGACCTCTCAGAGCCCGATACACAGTCCCTGCAAAGAAGGGACCCGTGGAGGCACCGAGTAACGTGGGACCGGACCTCTTAGAAGACACTCGAAAAGCTGACTGCGCAGCTTCTGAGGCATCCTGGACGTTGTGCTTTGGAGACTGAGAACCCCTACCACCGAGCAGCCCTTGCACCGAAGATCAGCCCTCCAGCATCTCCACGATGTGCGTGGAGCCCTTTTGCATTGTGCCACTCGACACGCCATCCCGGCCACTAGCCACGTGGTCAGCGGCCATCTTGGTGACGAAACCGACGATTTACACAGCAGGTCTGGTTGCTCCAGACCTACCCAAGCTCCTGTAAAAAGGAGCACCCGCTCTGACCTTGCTGGTCCGAGTGTTAAGCATCTTTCAACTTCTGCGTGGCTTGCATTTGCCAAGGCCTGTTTGCTCCGATCAAGTTGCCGATACTGCCAACAGCGAGAAGACTGCGTGGGACAGCTCGTGACCAACTCCTGGACGTCCTCGACCCCCGGTGTCCACGTGGCTGCAGAAAGAAGCTACCCAACAACGCCTGTTTGCACCCGACATCGCCTGGTTCCAATCTGGTTCCACGGTAGTCACTGGCTAGTGACTTTGAACACTGTCCCCTCTGCTTTCAGGTCTTCACATTTTCAGATCCACCCTTGGATCCACCGGAACTCTTCACCTCGAGCCACCTGCAGCATCTTCAGCTCCAAGCACCATCGACCAGCGTGACGAAACCCAACACTACTTCGACCCTGTGCACCCGCTTCCCGTGGGTGAGGTAACTCAGCTCCGCCGGTGTTCCTACACTGGTACACATCTCAAGGGCCTGTGTCTTAAGTTTCAGCTCCGTAGGTCACTCGGAAGGTTCCTAATTTTCTAACTTTGTACTTTTTACGCACCATAGACTTTGCATTGGAAAGTGCGTGCACTTTGAACACTGCACCCGAGTCCAGCGGGCCTTTCCCGACTTAGTCACTGCTAGTCCCGAATAGCTCCAGCGATTCCCAAGGCCCTAGGCCTGTTCCCTTTCCTATTGGTATCTCTTATACCACTTTTTTAGTATATGGTTTAGGTGGCCCCTAGGGCTCATCCATATTGTGCAACTTTTGTGTATTTTAAACTGTCTTGTGATTTAACGCGTGTGCTTCTGTGCTCATAAAGAGTCCAGGGGATTTTATAGTTAATAAATCAATATATATTTTCAATATCTATCTGTGTGCTGTCCCTTTCATTTGGTATTCAAGGGGGTTGTGTATGGTAATACAGCTGGCTTCACATGCCTTTCAGAGTTTAGCCTAAGACTGCTTTGTCCACGTTACCACTAGGATAACTGGTCTACAAGGTTGAATTACAACCATCACCATAAGGGTTGCTTGGCATGGTAAAAAGTGATCACTAAGAATTAGTGAGCATTATATACCAGGCCAACTTCTCACATTGGTGAGCAGCAGATTGGGATCTGAGCTTGCTGTTGTTTTACCGTTACAATCTTTGAGATTATCATTTGAAAGATCATACAGGTACCTGCTAGGTACATATAAAAACAAGACTAGTATACATAAGTTCTACTGAACTTAGTTGTTGTAGAGCAAAGGGAGTAGCACACCCTGACTACAACTACTAGATAGGTTTAGTAGGTAAACACCAGAGTAGGTAGATTGCAACACATCCACCCACACTAGAGCAATGTCTGGAGCAGAGGGTTCCACTGGGAACATCCCTGTTGAGAGTGACCCTCCAAGGGCACCATCCAAATTTGCTATTTTCTCCTTTAAGGAACTAAGACAGCTTTGTGTCTTAAGGGGTCTGAAGACAGGGCCTTCCCCTACTACAGACCACCTAAGAGAGCTCTTAGACCAGTCTGAGACTCTAAAGCCCTCTAAGGCAAACCCCACAGGGGATGCTGAAGGAGGCCATCCTTCAGAGGATGACACTGTAGACACCCCTGTCCCTATCATCCTGGTAGATGAGGAAGCCCCCATCACTGGAGCTCCTCAGGTAGATGAGGAAGAAGAGGAAGAGGGGGGAAGCAGTGAGCCAGATGATGACAGAAATAGTCAGGTGCTGGTCAGTAGACTGAACCAGGCTAACTTAAGCCTATTTGGGAATGCATCTGGTAACAACCCATTCAGACCCCCAGGTGGACTTAACCAGAAGCCTAGGAGGAGAAGGACTCACTCAGGTGACTCTGACAAATCCCATGCTTCTAGAGGTTCTCATGGCCACTCCATAAAGGAGCTGGCTAGCCCTCAGAGAAGGGAACATGAGGCCAAAATGAGAGAGGCTGAGCTTAGGATCCAGAAGCGAGAATTAGAGGTTGCCCTGGTCCAAGAGAGACTTGCTAGAGCAAGACATCCTAGAGAGAGTGGATTAGGATCCACTGGTGGCAGCACTATCCAGAAGGATAAAGACAGGTCCTTTGATACAAGAAACCTGAGTAAGATTGTGCCCCCCTACAAAGCTGGGGATGATATCCACAAATGGATGACTTCACTTGAGAGAGCCTGCATCGTACAGCAGATCCCTCAGGAGCAGTGGGCAGCAATCTTGTGGCTCTCCTTTGAAGGTAGAGGCCGAGACAGACTCCTCACAGTTAGTGATGGGGATTCTAGAAACTACCTGGTCCTGAAGAGTGCTCTGATTGATGGGTTAGGCTTAACCACTGAACAGTACAGGTTAATGTTCAGAGATACCCAGAAGACACAGACTCAGGACTGGTCTGAATTTGTTGAATGTGCCACTAAGGCTCTGGAGGGCTGGTTGCTGGGAAGTAAGGTTACTGACTATACAGGATTGTATAATTTAATTATGAGAGAGCAAATCTTAAGTAATTGTCAAAATCAGCTTCTACATCAGCACCTGGTTTACTCTGATCTGACCTCCCCACAAGAATTGGGTAGGAGGGCAGACAAATGGGTCAGAACCAGGATCAGGCCTAAGAACCAGGGTGGTGACCAAAAGAAAGAGACTTCCAAGCCTCAAGAGAAGGGTGGGGATACAAGTAAGGAAAAGACTTCCCCAAGGCCCCAAAACTCCAAGAATGGGGGTGGGTCCCAAGACACTTCTACAACCCAGAAAAAGCCTTATTGTCATACCTGTAAACAGGTGGGGCATTACAAAACAGATATCTGTTGTCCCAAGAATGGCAATAAAGAGAAAATACCTCCAGGTAAGGCTCCAACACCTCCTGTCACTGTTAGCAGTGGTCCCCCAGGTGGTTGGAGCACCCCCAAGAATTTGGGTGGGTTTACTTTTGGAGGACAGGTGGACTCTGGCCTATCCAGGTCCCCTAACTCAGATACTCTTGTCTATGAGACTGGCATGGGGTTTGCCAATTTCACTGCTTGCCCAAACACTTTGAGCAAGTATAGACAGGAGCCCCTCATCAATGGTTTGAAAGTTGAGGCCTTCAGAGACACAGAGGCTAGCATCACCATGGTGGCTGAATGTCTAGTCCCCTCAAGGCAACTTGTACCTGATGCCAAATATCAGGTGACAAACATTGATGGCAAAGAAACCAATCCTCCCATGGCAGTAGTCAATCTTAGCTGGGGAGGTGTCACTGGCCCAAAGAGAGTGACAGTGTCAGCAAACTTGCCTGTAGATTGCCTACTGGGTAATGATTTGGGAATCTCAGCCTGGGCTGAGGTTGAACAACAAACCCATTCTAGAATGGTAAATCTCCATGGAAAGGTTAGTGGGGCTGTGATGGCTACAGCCCCAATCCAAGATGTCCTTCCTGAAAAGGTGGGTAGGGCTGAGCAAACCTCAGCCCCATCTTTAGATAACTTCCCTCCTGAAAAGAGTAGCAGGGCTGTACTGGTAACAGCCCACACCCAAACTGAGTCTCCTCCTGAAAAGGTTGGAGGGGCTGTGATGGCCACAGCCCTAACTCAAACAGATACATGGGTAGTGAAGCCTGAAATGATGGATCACTCCACCCAAACTGAGAGCATGGAGGAGGAAGAGAAATCTCCCCCTCACCAGACTTTAGGAAAGGATCAGCCTCCTCAGAGAACTGATCTTACCCCTGATGAAGGAACTGTCCCAGAGGTTGTTAGGCCTGGCCTGACAGAGCCTCTGATGGCAGTGGACCCTTCTCAGGTGGGACCCAGTCTGGAGCAAGTAACCTGCCCCTCTCTACCTTGCCTTACTCAGCCCAGGGCTGCAGAGGACAAGAAGGACAGTGAGACCCAAAGGGCCCCCTGTCAAATAAAGCACCCCCATCAACAGATTAGGGGCACCGAAACTAGTAGCCCTAGTGAGGTGCAAACTTTAAAAACTCCTGAGGGATCCCCCTTAAAAGTAGTTAGGGACCTCCCCCAGATGAATATTGTTGGGCACAGCCAAACCTGGGACCCTAAGGGCCCAAACCTGAACTGTCCCTCCAGTAAGCCAAACAGAGGGACTCAGCCTCCAGCTTTAGGTAGCCAGAGGTTGACCCTGAGAGCACAGTGCAACTCAGTCAAAGAAAGAAAGGCACACATGGTGGAGAGTGATTGGAGGAAGCTGAGCCCTACAGAGGAGACTCACTTCAGTACTCCATCTCAACACCAGCCTTTGACTTTGCAAAGACACACCACAGGTAGAGATTCCCTATGGTGGAGACCCTCAGATACCCTTAGGGTGAGGGATTGCTTAGTGGACCATGAAACAGGGGATTACCAAGCCAGAGCTGGTACTTCCTTATATGGCCACTTAGGCAATATAGGCTTACCTGGACAAGGATAGCCTTATCTCCTTTCGTTTGGGGGGGGGGTTATGTAGGAAGGTGGATATCTGACTATGGTTACCCCCAAACTTTTTGCCTGGTGTTTAGCTGGTTTTTGACTTAGTTGGCCTGGGATCCTGCTATTCAGGGCCCCAGGCTGATAGCTCTCTCCTTAAAATGGACTCCATGTACCTTAGGTGCATAACACAATTGGAATTGGTTCACCTTATTGGCCCCTGTAACAGTGTACCATAGGTACCCAGGGCATAGGTGCATCCAAGGCCTACCAGGGGCTGCAGCATGTATTGTGCCACCCCTGGCCTGGCCTCCATATTTGACACAACTGGCTGATCACTCAGCTGGGGTAAGTTGGTGTAATCACCTCTTACTTAGATATAGTATCCCTATATCTAACCTTAAACTGGACACATGTTAACCTGTAAGCCATTCCTATAGAAGGCCCCTGCAATCCTGGGGGCAGAGTGCATGGTTACATGTGAGATGGTGCTCCAGCATGAGCTGAGCCTGTCTGCAGCTGTCGGGAACCACTCCCTAAGCTGTTCCGGGATATTGCCATACCATATACTCTTAAGTGCATTATAATCCTCGCGGTTATATGCTATCTTTGGTTTGGCTTTATCAAAACATGTCGAGTAAGGTGTCATACGAATTGGAATACTATCCCCTCGACAGTTCTGTCGACGGGGATAGCATTCCACCCTTCTAGAGGGACACGACATGTGTGTAGCCTTAACCCCGGTTAAAGTTAACCAGAGCCTCAGCATCACAAAATGGATGCTGCCACCACAGACACATGTCTGACCTCCTGCTGCTGGGAGTACTTCCAGCGAGGAGGGTCTGGACAAAGGGTTTCCTGCCTGGGGAGGTGCGAGCACCACCCCAGACAGGGTTTGTGTATTGGGTAGGACAGGGCTGAATAGATTGAGACATGCCTGGGGCACACAAGGTGTCCCTGTGCATAAGCCAGCCCAAACCGGTTCTGGGGCTTTCCAGCCCCAGTCCTGGCGAGGAGCTGGACAAAGGAGAGGGGGTGTAACGACTCTCCTTCCTGGTTCCTCCCAGAGGAGGGTCCTAGTAGGTGATCCACCCCTCAGATTGGGAATAAGAGTGGGAGCAGTGCCATTGCACAGTAGATCCTCCTGAATCAACTTTAAACAAAGAAGAAGACTGGACTTCGACATTCTGCTGCTCAGAAGACTGAAGAGAATCCCCCTTGTAGCCTAGGAGTGGCCACCCTGTGAACACAGGCACCAACCAGCAACTCGACGTCTGCTTTGCCGCCGCCTCCCGCCGGAGCCCGAGCACAGAGCCCGACAAGAACCAGACTCCCAGACCTCTCAGAGCCCGATCCACAGTCCCTGCAAAGAATGGACCCGTGGAGGCACCGAGTGATGTGGGACCGGACCTCTTGGAAGACACTCGAAAAGCTGACTGCGCAGCTTCTGAGGCATCCTCGATGTTGTGCTTTGGGGACTGAGAACCCCTACCACCGAGCAGCCCTTGCATCGAAGATCAGCCCTCCAGCATCTCCACAATCTGCGTGGGGCCCTTTTGCATTGTGCCACTCGACTCGCCATCCCGGCCACTAGCCACGTGGTCAGCGGCCATCTTGGCGATGAAACCGACGATTTACACAGCAGGTCTGGTTGCTCCAGACCTACCCAAGCTCCTGTAAAAAGGAGCACCCGCTCTGACCTTGCTGGTCCGAGTGTTAAGCATCTTTTGACTTCTGCGTGGCTTGCATTTGCCAAGGCCTCTTTGCTCCGATCAAGTTGCCGACACCGCCAACAGCAAGAAGCCTGCGGGGGACAGCTCGTGACGGACTCCTGGACGTCCTCGACCCCCGGTGTCCACGTGGCTGCAGAAAGAAGCTACCTGACAACACCTGTTTGCACCCAACATCGCCTGGTTCCAATCTGGTTCCACGGTAGTCACTGGCTAGTGACTTTGAACACTGTCCCCTCTGCTTTCAGGTCTTCACATCTTCAGATCCACCCTTGGATCCACCAGAACTCTTCACCTCGAGCCGCCTGCAGCATCTTCAGCTCCAAGCACCATCGACCAGCATGACGAAACCCGACACTACTTCGACCCTGTGCACCCGCTTCCTGTGGGTGAGGTAACTCAGCTCCGCCGGTGTTCCTACACTGGTACACATCTCAAGGGCCTGTGTCTTAAGTTTCAGCTCCGTAGGTCACTCGGAAGGTTCCTAACTTTCTAACTTTGTACTTTTTACGCACCATAGACTTTGCATTGGAAAGTGCGTGCACTTTGAACACTGCACCCGAGTCCCGCGGGCCTTTCCCGACTTAGTCACTGCTAGTCCCGAATAGCTCCAGCGATTCCCAAGGCCCTAGGCCTGTTCCCTTTTCTATTGGTATCTCTTATACCACTTTCTTAGTATATGGTTTAGGTGGCCCCTAGGGCTCATCCATATTGTGCAACTTTTGTGTATTTTAAACTGTCTTGTGATTTAACGCTTGTGCTTCTGTGCTCATAAAGAGTCCAGGGGATTTTATAGTTAATAAATCAATATATATTTTCAATATATATCTGTGTGCTGTCCCTTTCATTTGGTATTCAAGGGGGTTGTGTATGGTAATACAGCTGGCTTCACATGCCTTTCAGAGTTTAGCCTAAGGCTGCTTTGTCCACGTTACCACTAGGATAACTGGTCTACAAGGTTGAATTACAACCATCACCATAAGGGTTGCTTGGCATGGTACAAAGTGATCACTAAGAATTAGTGAGCATTATATACCAGGCCAACTTCTCACACAGACAGGCCAGTAGCCATGATCATCGGCTTGCCACCATAAGGAATTCAATCCTGCTATAGTGGGAATAAGCCTTGCCAAATGCCAAAAAGTGCAATGTAATCAAATCCTGTACTCAGAGGGACCAATATGTGGCAGAGCCCTTCTCTCAGTAGGAATTTGAAAGCACTGTGTTGTAAGCCAAATAAGGTCAGGCAACAGTGCACTGTCAAGGCAGACTTAAAAATCCATGTAGATTATTGTAGCCCTAGGCTCTCAAGCACCAAACTGCAGACTGATGGCCAAAGTTAATGACAGTCCTCCTCCAATCTATTTTGCTGCCAGATATAAGCTATCATAGCAAAATACCTAACTAAGACACATTAATAGAAATACAATGTCACGTGAGTGCCCCTAAAGGTGCACGCTCAGGCAACTAGATAAACGAACAAAATGATGACAGATACGTGAATTGCAAGCACGTTTTTGTAGAAGCACACAAAATCTGCCCAATCAAAACATGTACTATTGACTGCCAATATGTGGGTGGAACCAATGCCTCTCTCCTGGTAATATTTCTTAAAGCCCTTTTTTAGGTTAATTACTTATAGTCTGGAGACAGCTGTACTGCCCAGCTAGGTCTAAAAAGAGCATATGAAAGAAGAAAGGTATAAAGGCACCTCCTACCCTTCCCTGCATTTTGTCTACTGACGTCTATTGCCTCTCTTACTTTTTGCTTCTTCCTCCATTTGAATGAGACATGAATGGTCGGATTGCAACTGTCACTCAACTTTGTGAAAGGTTATTCCATTTAGAATTCTCTTTCATCATTTTTAATCTCCTATCAGGTGTACTGCTTTGAGATGTGCATCCAGAAACCAAAGAGCATAACTACCCCAGCACACAATCCAGCACTATTAGAACAAAACCACAGGCATCCAAACCATGTGACAAGTAGCCAGCCATACACACGTATCATTCCACACAGTTTTCCCTCGAAGCTGTATAGAGACCATGCTATTGAAAAATAAGCAACTTGCTGCAGTACCTGGGAGGTGCTTAGATTAGAAATGCATAGCTTTTAGTGAGGGTAATTTCAGGTTCTTTAACTGTTGTGTATGATTTGTGTATGTTAGTAACGGTGAAGGCACTGAGGTCTTTGCTATATGTCTATACGGTATTTTCTTGTCTTCTCCCCCTTCTGTTCCCCTTAATATTTTGTCCCATATATATAATGTTTATACTTGATTGTGAAAACTATGAGAGGCACTTGCTAGGAAGGAACCTGGTTATGGCTGGAGTTTCTTTCCTTCTCGAACAAACCTGTTGTAGTCTTTCTTCTATTTCTTCAATTTCTTTGGGACATTTGAAGACTATGAGCGAACTTCACTTAGTGCCTTTACAGGCTCTCACCAATTCATTTATCAGGTACCGTGTACTATCAGATGTGGAGGTGGTCCAAAAGGTTTAGTTTATCTCAAATCTCAATAATGTCAATCAAATTAACACATAAATAATTTAGCAGGCTTTCTTTTGTGACGCAGAAGTCAGGACAAACTGAAATATATCTCTCAGGGGGAGATTCCAAGGAATAATTAGGTGGCACTGGTCTGAACAAGCTGCTTGCTGCTTGTGAATCATACGCTTCATATCAATACATGCCCATCTTGCCACAGGAACGTCACTTTTTATTAGGCATGGGCGGATTTTGCGGATTCGCAATCCGCGAATTTGCGGATTTGCGAATTTGCGGATTGCGAAAATCCGCAAAATCCGCGAATTCTCGCGGATTTTTTTTTTTGTGTTCGCACGGGTTTCTACAAGTTCGCGAGGGTTTTGTACAATTTCGCAAATTGCGAACTTACTTGTCGGGTCGCCAGTTTTGCGAACTTGTTGTTTCTATGTGCCCAGCCTGTTTGCAAGCCTTTCTTCATCACTGCCACCCTCTGTCACCACTGGCACTCTCTTTGTTCACCCATGCCACCCTCTGGCTCACCCATGTCACCCTCTGTGTCATCACAGTACCCTCTGGTTCACCAGTGTACATTATTGGGGTAAAGCAAAGCACTGCCATCCTCTGTCAACACTGGCACTCTGGTTCACCCATGCCACCGTCTGGCTGGCACAACCATGCCACCCTCGGTGTCATCACAGCACCCTCTGGTTGACCAGTGAGTGTACATTATTGTGGCAAAGCAAAGCACACCTGCTAAGTGCTTTAAGTTTTGCAAAATTAAATTACAACAACACCTGCCCTGCCCCAACTGACATTAATGAAGGCTGGCACCTGCTTGTCTGCTCCCTTTCCTTTGTGTTGCAATGTAAAAATTTTTTAACAGGATCTTTGTTGGCAATGGCATACTTGTAACTATTCTGTGACTGTCAGAGCAGGGTCATACAATTGTTGCAAGTAGGCAACCGAATTCTGGAGGGCCCCTTCAGGAAGCACTACAGGTAATGGTTACAAATGATGAGGTTGAACTTTTGCACCTGCTCATTGCTTTTGCTTTTCATTGCACTTCCTTCACCCCTCCCCAATTGTAATTTTTGTAATTTCGCGAGTGCGAGATTGTTGCTGCCTGCCCCGCGGGCCGCGAGCAGTGCGAACACAAGCACAAAATCCGCAGCGCGCGGATTTGCGGATTTTCGGTAAATCCGCGAGAGTTCGCGGATTGCGGATTTACCGAAAATCCGCAAAATACGCGAGCGTAACGGATTTTCCGCCCATGCCTACTTTTTATGATGTTCCTGTGGCGATAAACCCTTTGACTTATTTAAATGGCTTAACCCACCTTCTAAATAAGGCTCCTTTTCGTGCTACACTTAGCAATGTGTGTTGCATTGGGCGTTCCGCCACAACAACCAATGGTTTTGATGATGCCCCATATGTACAAGGGTGACATAAAACGGAGGCAGTGCTAAAATTAAGACCAGGGAAAACCAGGTCTTAACATGGCAAAATGAGGAGAAATTGTTAATTTTTCCGCGTTTTTGCTATTTCTGTGTGGGTTGCACTGAGCAGCACACAAAGAAACAGCAAATCGCCATGAATGATTGTGTATGTGCAGGAAGGTGTCCCTTCCTGCACATAAACGATCATTAAACAAATAGCGATTAGCAACTTCTATATGTGCTTTACAAAGTAGCACACATAGGACTTTCAAATTGGCATTCTGGATTGTTTATATGCAGGAAGGGACTCCTTCTTGCACATACACAATCATTCCCCCCACGGCAGACACCCTCGCACTATTTTGTAAGGGTACCTGTGGTTGCCCTAGGCAGCTACATTTAGCGCAGCACTAGGGGAAACGCAGGGGTGCATCACACTCTTGTGAATTCAGATTATCCCTGTTTTTTCAGAATGGCAAAGTTCGGTGTCAAAAGTTTTTGCCCAATGCCACACCTTGCCATTCTGTTGTAAATATGGCCCCTGGTGTATCCATATTGTAATCGAAACAAAATTATGGCCTGAGTCACTGTCTTCCTCAAAGTGAAGAGAAGCAGAGGATGTAAGTGCACTGAATGCAATTTGAGATTAGAACAGCTGGATGAATGGGCAGGACTGGAATGACCTAGGCAGGCAAGAGGCAGAACTAGCGGGCTACCTCAGGAGAGCAACCAGGCAGCGTATGATTTTCAACTCTGGGTGGTAGAACTGGCCAACTGAATGAAGAACAGCTGTCTGCGACTTAACTCTGCTAAAACAGACATCTTCTTGGTAGGAAAAAAACTGTCCATCTGGTCTTCATCTTGGTGGCCAGTTGAATTAGGCCCTCTCCTGTTTCCTAAATCTAAAGGGAAGAATCTAGGAGTCTGGTTGAGTCCACTCTATCATTTGCAGATCACATTTCAGCTCTTGTAGGTATGTGCTTTGGTACCCTGAAAATGGTCCAAAGGATTCTGGTGCTTCTCCCGGTTTCTGCAAAAAGAACTGTAGTTCAGGCACTTGTGATAGCATGGCTAGATTACTGCAACGTTCTTTACTTAGGGGCCTCTAAGAGGTGCCTTTTAATGCTCCAGAGTATACAAAAGGCAGCAGTTCGTCTGCTACTGAACATACCCAGATAAGCTACAACGGGGTTAGCCCCAAGCAAACTACACTGGCTGCACATTGAGGAAGGGATTTCTTTCAAAGCTGTATGTTTTGGCCATAGGGTTTCTTTATAAGAAAGGCCCTGAATTTCTCGATCCTCTGATCCAGCCCTATCTCCCCAACCTCTGTTTGCGATCAGGGGGAATAATCCTATTCAGTGTCCCAAAATTTCATAGAAGTTGCTTTGGAAGTAGCTCCTTTAGATTCTTAGCAGCAAAAGAATGGACTAGTCTGCCTTCCCATCTGAGATTAGAGCCCTTGGAGACTCTTTTTCGAAAGCATTGGAAAACTCTGCTATTCAGAAAGGGCCATGACCCCTAAACAACTAAGGGACATATTATCAAGCCTGGGCGATACAATTATCGCCACTTTATCGGCAGGAAACTGCCGCTAAATTGGCGATAATGGGCATGATAATATGCTCTAGGGAATTCCAATCGAAGGGCAGTGTTCCTCTGGAGAACTGGATTAAATGATTTTAATAAGAATTCTGCTGTAGAAATGAGTTTGAGTTTGAGTTTAAAACATTTATAGAGCGCACGTTCACCTGGCGGTTTCATGGCGCTATGGTGTACTGAACCTCAGAGAACAGGAGGGTCGGGAGGGGGGCAAAGAATAGGGTGGTTATAGTGGGAAGGCTCGTGAAAAAAGAAAGGTTTTAAGCGCCTTTCGAAAGTGAGAGTATTGACTGGAAGATCTGAGAAGGGCGGGAAGAGAGTTCCAGAAGGTAGGGGCGAGTGTGGAGAATTTCGAGCCCCCCCCACTTTTTGTGCCTAAAGCGGGGAACTGTCAGCAGGTGTTGGGAGGATAAGCGCAGTTCCCTGGCGGGGGCGTAGGCTTTAATTTCCGAGGAGATGAAGGCAGGGGCTGCTCCGACCCGGGCCTGAAAAGTCATGCATCCCATCTTGAACTGGGCTCGTTCTCGAATAGGGAGCCAATGCAAGGACTTGAGGAGCGGGGTAACATGATGGAATTTGGCCAGGTTATTCACTAAGCGGGAAGCCTGGTTTTGGACCAGCTGTAATCGCCGCAGACTGTAAGCGGGCAAGCCACAGTATAGGGCGTTGCCATAGTCTAGGCGAGAAATAACCATTGCCAGGACGATGAGTTTTAGGGCAGAGAAAGAAAAGAAATGGGAAACCCTACGGATGATGCGGAGTGAAAAAAAAGAAGAGGACACCGCTAAACTAACCTGGGAGTGCAGAGTGAGTTGGTCATTCAACTTAATCCCGAGCGTTTTCACAGAGGAAGATGGGGAAGGGGGGACCTAGGGAAGGGGGCCAAAAAAGAGGGGTTCAGGGACTGGATCAACCACCTGTCAAAACCAGCTCAGTTTTGTCTGGGTTTAACTTCAGGTGGTTGTAGTTCATCCAGTCCCGGATAAAGATCATAATAGATTGGAACTTAGCCATGGACTCGGGGGATGGGGACAAAGTAAAAATAAGCTGGAGGCCATCCACATAGTTATAGACGGAGACCTCCATTTGCTGAAGGGCAAAAATGAGGGGGGCAATGTACAGATTAAATAAAAGGGGGGAAAGGGAGGAGCCCTGAGGAACACCGCATTGTACTTTCCGGAGGTCCGCCGAGAAGTCACCCAGGCGCACTGCCTGGGTGCGGTCCCTGAGAAAGGAGGAAAGCCAGACCAGGACCGAGCCTCCAACCACCGCCGCCCCGACACGGGAGAGTAAGATGGAATGGTCGACCGTGTCAAAGGCGGCAGAGAGGTCGAGGAGGACCAGGGCCTGGGGGAGGTTGGAGTCCATGCCCTCTCTGAGGTTGTCGAGGACCAATAACACCACGGACTCCGTGGAGTGTGCGGGGCGGAAGCCAGCCTGACGGGGGGCTAACACCCCGTTCTCCTCCATGAAGGTAGTGAGCGCTCTGGTCACATGTCGCTCCAATACCTTCCCCAGAAAGGGCAATAATGAGATGGGGCGGTAGTTGACAAGAGCGGAGGGGTCAGCGCCAGGTTTTTTGAGGATGGGGACAATGATGGCTGATTTTAGAGGTTGAGTAACAATGCCCTGAGACAGTGAGCTGTTGAGAAAAGTAAGAGGGGGTTGCACGCAGACCGAGCAGATGTGCCTGAGGATGTGGGCAGGACAGGGGTCTAAGGGGGAGCCTGATTTGACCATGGGAAGGAGGGAGAGAAAAGCCTCTTCTGTCAGGAGAGGGAAAGAGTCAAGGCGTGCCTCGACTGAAGGACACCGGGGGTCAAGAAAAGAAGAGGGGGGGGATATTGGCTTTGATATTTGAGATTTTGTCCAAGAAATAAGTGTTAAGGTGAGTCGCATAAGTCCTGGGAAGAGGAGGGTTTGAGGGTAGCTCTATCGGAGTAGGCGAGATCGAGAACAATAGAGAAAATTTCTCTGGGCTGATTTTCGGCAGCTAGGATTTTTGAAGAGAAATTGGCTGTTTTAGTGGCCAGAATAGATTGTTTGTATTGAGACAGAAGGGTGGTGTACTGGGCTTTAAGGTTGGGGCAATAGTCTTACCTCCAGGTTCGCTCAGCATGGCGCAGTTAATTTTAAGGCCTTCAATTCCTCGTTGAACCAGCAGTTGGCGTCGTTCGCACGTCTGGAGGACACTCGCCTGAGGGGAGCGACCGAGTCGCAGCCTGACAGAAGCCAGGAATTGATAGAGTTGGCTTGTGCGGAAGTTGACAGACCGAGTAAACCCGGACTGGAAATAGAGAGTGTGGCGGACATAGAGGCCACATCCACCTGGCTCCAAGAGCGCGCCCAGATGTTTTTAGGAAGAAAGGGCTTGGTGGCTGGGCTGAAGTATAGGGAAAAAGAAATCAAGACGTGATCGGACCAGGGGCAGGGGGAGATGGACAAAGAAACTATAGGACAATTAAGGGACCAAATCTGATCAAGGATATGGCCCTGAGTGTGAGTGGGGGAGTGAACGTGGGAGTCGAAATTGAGGGAGCGAAGGGTGTCCGAAAATTCTTTGGAGGTCGAACATTCTGCGGGGTCTGAAGGCCAAAAATTGAAATCACCTAGTACCAAGATGGAGGAGTTGTTGACCGCTAAGGTGGCCACAAGATCTTGGAAGCCGGAGAGAAAAAGTTGAGAGGATTGGGGGGGACGATACATGAGCAAGCAGGTAAGTGGGACTCTTAAAGACAGGGAGCGGACAACTAAGAAATCTGATGAACCAATAGAGGAGAAGGGTAAAGACTGAAAGGGAAATTCTCTGCGGGCGATCAGGGCGACGCCACCGCCCGATTTGCCGGAGGGTCGGTCGGTGCGCAGAGCGTAGTATGAGGCGGGGAGAGCAGCTAACAGAGAGGGGAGGGAGTTGTCACAAAACCAAGTCTCTGTAAGAAATAAGAGATCTGGTTTGTGCGAGTCCAGTAAGACGAAAAGTTTGTGACAGTGCTTAACTGCTGACCTGGTGTTAAGATAGTAGACGGATAGGGTAGTAGGCACGGGGGGAGCAGAGGGATCAGAAAATGGGCTAAGGGGGGGAGGGAGAAGGCAGGGCGAGAACGAGAAAGATGGGAAAGGGCACAAGGCTGTCAAATCCAGTCTGTCGATGTGCGCAGTCACAGGGTCATCCAGAGGCCACGGGCCTTGGAGGTTATAGAGCTGTGCAGAAGAGTATTGTACTGTCTGGGCATGGTGGAGAGGCCCTAGGCCCGGCCGGGCGTAGACGGGCTTGCCTTAGGCGCGCCTTAGGCGCGCAGACGGTGCACCCGCTGCGCTCGTCCGATGCGCGTCCGAAAGAAGCACATGATTTGTAGAGGATAGAGTGGCGGCGGGGGGGGCGTGGCCTCTGAAAAGGGGCGTGGCTTCGGGGCTCACCGGAATGGCGGCAAGAAGTGGTTTCGGTGCTGAAGCGCGGCAGCGTTAAATCCGCTGTGCGGGCTACTCGGGCGAAGTGGTGAGTTGTCTTCCACCAGGATGAGGTGGAAGACAAGAGGACAAGGCATCCTAACGAGGAAACACAAGCATGTGTTTTCTCACTTTTTTTAGCATAAGGTGGAGTGCTTTTCTCAAACTTTCTCAGTCGCCAGGATGAAGGTAGCACTGGCACTATGATTAAACAATTTATTTTATAGAATTGAAAGAGCTTTTAGTTCCTTTTTGATAGTAATAGGAGCATGTCTTGTTACAGATTTAAAATTGTTTCAGTACCAACAAACTCTTTCTACAGTCATAGAAGTACGGCTTCCATGACACTTTGGGCTTTTTTGCAAAGGGATTTAATTCTCTTATTTTCTTCCCTGTACCAAGCGGACTCAGGATACTGCCAGTGAGCCATATTTCTTCTAGTTGAAGTGAATGGGTCAGCCCAAAAGAAGCAGTAAGAAAGAACATAGGGCGCCTCCTATATTGATGATGTCCAGAGTCTGGAAGAGAAGACAGTGGGTGTGAGGTTTGCTCCAGTGAAAGTATTATAAATGTTTTATTTTTCGTTTCATCACTACTCACTCATCTATCACTCTAACTGTACTGGGCCCTTTACAGTTAGATAAATCTCTGCATTACTTTTACCACTGAGGTAGATGGTCCTCTGATGGATCTTTCTCTGCCAATAGGAGGGTTGGGAATTAGGGCATCAATAATATACAACGTTAGCCACCCAATGAAGACTATAAAATAGGGACTAACTCATACATTTGAGATAAGGTTCAAATACACCACTCTCAGGACCATGCTAAAGAAATAAACTATTGCAATGGGAAAACCCAACATCCTAAAGAAGTTGAGTCTAAACAGAATTATACGCACTAGGAGCTCTGCATCAGTGACACAGAATAAAAAAGCAGAACTTGATGCACTGACAACACATTGATAAATAAATAGCACAGTTAAATGAAAGAACCTCAGGTTCTGTTATATGCCATGAAAAGAAAGGCTCTATGAAATTCGATGGTGTTTGAGCTGCAATCTATTTATATGTGTATAACATAATAGTTTTATTTTTGTATTCATCAGATAGTTATTTACATCAATATTTATCCAAAATGCTCCACAATCCAAGTGGTTATCAATTTAGGATGCTCTGAAATCCACTAATTTTGGAGACTCTTCCATACACAGTAGATATGTTGACTTTTACAGGGCGACTCCAATTGCTTAGAACCCATATTCTGCCACTTACCCTGTATCGTTTTGCTTTAATAAAGCATCACTGATGTGTGTGTGTGTGTGTGTGTATGAAACTTATATAGCGCAGGACTTACCCTGTGTCTGATAGTGAGTTTTCTTCAAGAATACCCTAACCTGAATGGAGTACAAATTAATATTATTTTCGGAGGACTTGCACAAAAAGACATTCTGTTGTCCATAAGTAATTACTCTTTTTTCCTTTTGGCAGTAGCTGGAGAGTTAATGCAAAGTTGGCACAAGCAACATAAGACAGGGTAACTCTAACTCCTAAAATTACATCTATATATATAAAAACGAAAGTATGTCTGTCTGTTCTCAAACGAACGAGCAATGAGAATCAAGATTGGAAGCCGATCGAGTACGCACTGCTCAAGCCCGTTCTTCTCAAACGAACAAGCAACGAGAATCAAGATTGGAAGCCAATTAAGGACGCACTGCTCAAGCCACACTTAGAAATGTTTTCAAAAAGAAATTGAATAAGTTTCAATAACAATGACACAATGTAAATTTTATGTTATCATAACGAGTTTCCTTGAATTTAATTTCTTCTAAGATCGCAGCAACGCGCGACGGGTAAGCTAGTATCATATATATTCAATAAAATCTGACTCCACCATGAAAATTTATTTTAATCAAATATGAAAATAAGTCTGAAAATGGAATCTATAGTTGGTACAAGTCGAAATATATAAAGTATATAATCTAAGCTTTGCCTTTTCTTATGTACCAGTTACAGGTTTACCAACGACCACGTCGTTTAAATCCTAGACAAAATGCCTTTTTAAATGTCAGAAATGTTCTGCTCATGAATATTATGCACCCTAACTTGTGTCTAGCAAGATGTGCTGAGAAGTGATTTATTTTAAATTTCACATTATGCTTAGCTACCTTCAAACGGTTGATTTTGAAAGGTCTGTGCAGCTGGGTTCAAGATGCTGCTGTCAGGCAACACATGGTAGGCCTGCAGTCTTATTTTCAGAGCCTATGAAATACATAGCTTATTAGGTATGAGCTGTAGTCCACAAGTGGCATTGAACTTTCCATACCAGTGATGTATTTCTGCAGATATGCCATGACCTTATAAGAAAGTTAATTACCCAAAATGGGTTTTAACCAATGTTACCATGTTTAAAAGGGGAGCAGAGGCACTTTACTCCTGTTTAGCAAAGGTAAGGGACACTGAGGTCTAATGCAGTAAAATAGACCGGGTAAAAGTTGAGCAAACCAAGTGAAATGTTGTTTATTTCCTACATGAAGCTTCCTGCAATCTTCTGAATAAATTACAATTCTGATTAATAGTGCATGAATTGTTCACCTTTACGCCACCAGAACATTCTTCATTGACATCAACATTGCTTTTTTTCCCACCACATTTGCTTCAAAAAGCTATTTGAAAGCTCCTCGTTAAAGGGAATAGAAATGTAATGGAATCTTTCCCTTGTTTATCCAGTGGACTGGTTCCATTAAAGAGAGTAAACATAAATACTTTAGCCAAGTAAATTAATTAATTTCTAACGTAAGCAAAGACGAAACATCTTTTCATTCCAAATTGATTTTATCCTCTGAAGTTTTTTTATTTTTAATGTTCAATTTAAGGAGCCGTGCTTCAGAAAACAGGGCATCCTAAATCTAGGTGTACAACAACGTGGCAAAAGTAAAAACCCTAGATTGGGCATTTAGAAATGGAAAGACTGTGTACGTTATTGTATCTTATATAAGTTGTATATAATTATATATTTTTTTTGCTATTTGAAATAGTCTACTATTGCTTGGCGCAGCTCTGATTTGAATGCTTCGTCTCTAAGGGCCATGTCGAGAAATCTCCATTTGTCTTTGAATCAACCTGCCCGAGCAATATGTATGCAATGCGTCTTCCAGGCTATATTCTGTCAGTATCAAGCACCTGAATTCGGCTTCCACAGGAGCAGAATAACTTTTCTCAAGCTCCCAAACTCCACTGCGAGTTGATAATGATGAACAGAAGAGTGCTCAGCACATACCATTATTTCTGAAATATCACAAAAATAAAGTAATGCAGTTTTTAGAAATGCTATCCAATATCAGTCACACTTATGATGAATAAACCCCCAAAGTACAATACATTTTCTGGAGACTTTGTTTTATCCAAAAAGTTTTTCTCTTCTTTCTTTATTTGATAGGTGAAGTTTTCATTCAATAAAAACAAGATACATGATCATAGCCGACGTGTTTCGCCTCAACAAGACTTCTTCAAGGCTGTGTTGAGTAATCCTGTATTTAATACTGTCTGGTGAGTCTTGCTCAGAGATATCTCCAACAATATGATAAAAAGAAAGGGGTTCTATTGTCTGATACAATCTTTGTTGAATAATCATGTATTTAACACTGTTTGATGAGTCTTGCTCAGAGATGCGCCCAACAGTATGATAAAAAAGGGGTTCTATCGTCTGATAGAATCGTTTGCCTGCCGTAAAAATAAAGATAAGTATTCTCCAAATAGTATTGGTCAGCAATCGACGTAATCCTCAACTGTATCCTACAGTGTTGATCAATTTTCAGTACGGCACAGTGAAATTGCAGGCAAACTGAGTTGATAATGATATCCACTCACAGTAAAGAGGGGGAAAGGGGAATTGGGAAAAACAAGAGAGACTGCCACTGCTCTGCCTCTGTCAAACCGGATACCCAGCTAGTGTCTTCCTTAGCACCTATTTTGTACCGCTTTGTTCGCCATAAGTTGGCAGGGTATGCTCAGACGTGAGTCCCTTGCTCACTTTGCCACTGGAGTCAAGCAAGCCTGGCTAAAGACAGCTGTAATGCCAGAAACCGGTCCTAGGAAGCTTGAATGCGGTCCAGGGAAGGCATGGCTTGGCAGTTCGGGCTGGACTGTTCCCATGAGGCACAGGGTCAGACTGATTTGCATATGGCATGTCTGAACTGGGGTGGCAGAGTGGGCTAAAGAACGGTGATGGATTAAACCCAGATCTGTTGACTGGGTGTGAGTGTTTGATTGGTTCAGATGCTCAGTCCATCACCACCCCCTTTTGTATTCTTTAGCACCTATAAGCACAAACACAAAATTACTACTTCTTTTCTTGCCCCTCTCATTCACTTCCCACAAACACCTCTAACACCTCTCTCCCTATGCTCAATTCCATTACCTGATGTACACAGTGATTGAGCTTCTCTCCATTATTTCGGTGGAAATTAATGTTAGTTTATATATATTTACTTAGTTCTTTCAGTATTTTCTTGTCTCTTTTCTTACATATTGCTGCTAATATCCTGGTCGATTTACAAAAGGGGGTGGTGATGAACAGAGTGTCTGAATTGAGCAGACCACTCTTACCCAGTCCAAAGATCAGGGCTTGATCCATCACCGTTATTTATCTCACTGCCCCATCCCAGCTCAGAACCTGGCTATATGCAAATCAGTCTGTCCCTGGCCCAGTGCATCATGGGAACAGGGCAGACTAAACTACCAAGCCAATTCTTTACCAGAAAGGAGACAAGCTACCGGGGACCGGTTTCTGGCATTTCAGCCTCTTCGGCCCGGCTTGCTTGAATCCTGATGGAGCAGTGAGAAAGGGACTCATGTCTGAGTATACCCTGCCACACCTATAGTGGCCAAAATCGATTTACAAAAGGGGGTGGTGATGAACAGAGTGTCTGAATTGAGCAGACCACTCTTACCCAGTCCAAAGATCAGGGCTTGATCCATCACCGTTATTTATCTCACTGCCCCATCCCAGCTCAGAACCTGGCTATATGCAAATCAGTCTGTCCCTGGCCCAGTGCATCATGGGAACAGGGCAGACTAAACTACCAAGCCAATTCTTTACCAGAAAGGAGACAAGCTACCGGGGACCGGTTTCTGGCATTTCAGCCTCTTCGGCCCGGCTTGCTTGAATCCTGATGGAGCAGTGAGAAAGGGACTCATGTCTGAGTATACCCTGCCACACCTATAGTGGCCAAAATCGATTTACAAAAGGGGGTGGTGATGAACAGAGTGTCTGAATTGAGCAGACCACTCTTACCCAGTCCAAAGATCAGGGCTTGATCCATCACCGTTATTTATCTCACTGCCCCATCCCAGCTCAGAACCTGGCTATATGCAAATCAGTCTGTCCCTGGCCCAGTGCATCATGGGAACAGGGCAGACTAAACTACCAAGCCAATTCTTTACCAGAAAGGAGACAAGCTACCGGGGACCGGTTTCTGGCATTTCAGCCTCTTCGGCCCGGCTTGCTTGAATCCTGATGGAGCAGTGAGAAAGGGACTCATGTCTGAGTATACCCTGCCACACCTATAGTGGCCAAAATCGATTTACAAAAGGGGGTGGTGATGAACAGAGTGTCTGAATTGAGCAGACCACTCTTACCCAGTCCAAAGATCAGGGCTTGATCCATCACCGTTATTTATCTCACTGCCCCATCCCAGCTCAGAACCTGGCTATATGCAAATCAGTCTGTCCCTGGCCCAGTGCATCATGGGAACAGGGCAGACTAAACTACCAAGCCAATTCTTTACCAGAAAGGAGACAAGCTACCGGGGACCGGTTTCTGGCATTTCAGCCTCTTCGGCCCGGCTTGCTTGAATCCTGATGGAGCAGTGAGAAAGGGACTCATGTCTGAGTATACCCTGCCACACCTATAGTGGCCAAAATCGATTTACAAAAGGGGGTGGTGATGAACAGAGTGTCTGAATTGAGCAGACCACTCTTACCAAGTCCAAAGATCAGGGCTTGATCCATCACCGTTATTTATCTCACTGCCCCATCCCAGCTCAGAACCTGGCTATATGCAAATCAGTCTGTCCCTGGCCCAGTGCATCATGGGAACAGGGCAGACTAAACTACCAAGCCAATTCTTTACCAGAAAGGAGACAAGCTACCGGGGACCGGTTTCTGGCATTTCAGCCTCTTCGGCCCGGCTTGCTTGAATCCTGATGGAGCAGTGAGAAAGGGACTCATGTCTGAGTATACCCTGCCACACCTATAGTGGCCAAAATCGATTTACAAAAGGGGGTGGTGATGAACAGAGTGTCTGAATTGAGCAGACCACTCTTACCCAGTCCAAAGATCAGGGCTTGATCCATCACCGTTATTTATCTCACTGCCCCATCCCAGCTCAGAACCTGGCTATATGCAAATCAGTCTGTCCCTGGCCCAGTGCATCATGGGAACAGGGCAGACTAAACTACCAAGCCAATTCTTTACCAGAAAGGAGACAAGCTACCGGGGACCGGTTTCTGGCATTTCAGCCTCTTCGGCCCGGCTTGCTTGAATCCTGATGGAGCAGTGAGAAAGGGACTCATGTCTGAGTATACCCTGCCACACCTATAGTGGCCAAAATCGATTTACAAAAGGGGGTGGTGATGAACAGAGTGTCTGAATTGAGCAGACCACTCTTACCCAGTCCAAAGATCAGGGCTTGATCCATCACCGTTATTTATCTCACTGCCCCATCCCAGCTCAGAACCTGGCTATATGCAAATCAGTCTGTCCCTGGCCCAGTGCATCATGGGAACAGGGCAGACTAAACTACCAAGCCAATTCTTTACCAGAAAGGAGACAAGCTACCGGGGACCGGTTTCTGGCATTTCAGCCTCTTCGGCCCGGCTTGCTTGAATCCTGATGGAGCAGTGAGAAAGGGACTCATGTCTGAGTATACCCTGCCACACCTATAGTGGCCAAAATCGATTTACAAAAGGGGGTGGTGATGAACAGAGTGTCTGAATTGAGCAGACCACTCTTACCCAGTCCAAAGATCAGGGCTTGATCCATCACCGTTATTTATCTCACTGCCCCATCCCAGCTCAGAACCTGGCTATATGCAAATCAGTCTGTCCCTGGCCCAGTGCATCATGGGAACAGGGCAGACTAAACTACCAAGCCAATTCTTTACCAGAAAGGAGACAAGCTACCGGGGACCGGTTTCTGGCATTTCAGCCTCTTCGGCCCGGCTTGCTTGAATCCTGATGGAGCAGTGAGAAAGGGACTCATGTCTGAGTATACCCTGCCACACCTATAGTGGCCAAAATCGATTTACAAAAGGGGGTGGTGATGAACAGAGTGTCTGAATTGAGCAGACCACTCTTACCCAGTCCAAAGATCAGGGCTTGATCCATCACCGTTATTTATCTCACTGCCCCATCCCAGCTCAGAACCTGGCTATATGCAAATCAGTCTGTCCCTGGCCCAGTGCATCATGGGAACAGGGCAGACTAAACTACCAAGCCAATTCTTTACCAGAAAGGAGACAAGCTACCGGGGACCGGTTTCTGGCATTTCAGCCTCTTCGGCCCGGCTTGCTTGAATCCTGATGGAGCAGTGAGAAAGGGACTCATGTCTGAGTATACCCTGCCACACCTATAGTGGCCAAAATCGATTTACAAAAGGGGGTGGTGATGAACAGAGTGTCTGAATTGAGCAGACCACTCTTACCCAGTCCAAAGATCAGGGCTTGATCCATCACCGTTATTTATCTCACTGCCCCATCCCAGCTCAGAACCTGGCTATATGCAAATCAGTCTGTCCCTGGCCCAGTGCATCATGGGAACAGGGCAGACTAAACTACCAAGCCAATTCTTTACCAGAAAGGAGACAAGCTACCGGGGACCGGTTTCTGGCATTTCAGCCTCTTCGGCCCGGCTTGCTTGAATCCTGATGGAGCAGTGAGAAAGGGACTCATGTCTGAGTATACCCTGCCACACCTATAGTGGCCAAAATCGATTTACAAAAGGGGGTGGTGATGAACAGAGTGTCTGAATTGAGCAGACCACTCTTACCCAGTCCAAAGATCAGGGCTTGATCCATCACCGTTATTTATCTCACTGCCCCATCCCAGCTCAGAACCTGGCTATATGCAAATCAGTCTGTCCCTGGCCCAGTGCATCATGGGAACAGGGCAGACTAAACTACCAAGCCAATTCTTTACCAGAAAGGAGACAAGCTACCGGGGACCGGTTTCTGGCATTTCAGCCTCTTCGGCCCGGCTTGCTTGAATCCTGATGGAGCAGTGAGAAAGGGACTCATGTCTGAGTATACCCTGCCACACCTATAGTGGCCAAAATCGATTTACAAAAGGGGGTGGTGATGAACAGAGTGTCTGAATTGAGCAGACCACTCTTACCCAGTCCAAAGATCAGGGCTTGATCCATCACCGTTATTTATCTCACTGCCCCATCCCAGCTCAGAACCTGGCTATATGCAAATCAGTCTGTCCCTGGCCCAGTGCATCATGGGAACAGGGCAGACTAAACTACCAAGCCAATTCTTTACCAGAAAGGAGACAAGCTACCGGGGACCGGTTTCTGGCATTTCAGCCTCTTCGGCCCGGCTTGCTTGAATCCTGATGGAGCAGTGAGAAAGTACAAGTACATATGTTGTGATATGTTGTGATATGCTGAGTTGTGTGTGTATGCAGTTTGTAGAGAGTACAAGTGATGATATGGGTCTTCCAGGTTATATTCTGTCAGTACCACGCACCTGAACTCGGCTTCCACAGGAGCAGAAGAGCTTTTGTGCAGCACCCAAACTCCCTTGCGAGTTGATAATGATATCCGCCTACAGTAAAGAGGGGGAAAGGGGAATTGGGAAAAACCAGAGAGACTGTCACTGCTGTGCCTCTTCAAAACTGGAGACCCAGCTAGGGTCTTCCTTAGCACCTGTAAGCACAAAACACAAAATTACTACTTCTTTTCTTGCCCCTCCCATTCACTTCCCACAAACCCCTCTAACACCTCTCTCCCTATGGCCAATTCTATTACCAGATGTACCAGTTGTGGCCGAGCTTCTCTCCTTTATTTTTGTAGAAATTAATGTTAGTTGATTTCACTTTATATATATATATATTTACTTAGTTCTTTCAGTCTTTTCTTGTCTCTTTTTTTAGATATTGCTGCTAATATCCTGGTGGTAAGTACAAATATATATATATTTATATCTACTTGGAAACAATAGCTGTGCGGTTTTTAGTTCTGAATAATTGTACTTCATACTAAGTTACGCAGCAATAAGTGAAAGTCCAACAAGAGAGTTGAATCCAAACTTTAGATGTATTGTCTTTTATCACCAAAAAGGTTTGTCGGTCTTCAAAAATTTTATCGCAATAAAAATAATCACCAATAATTGAGAAGGGTGAATATCATTATTAAAATGAAGAATTTGACTTACTTGGTTCTCTTCATGCTTCTTCCTTTGAACTCTGAACTAGGCTAAAAGAGCACAAAGGGTTATCTCTTAAGGAAGAGATTCCAAGTGCTCCAAGAAATACCTGCAATAGAGAGACTCCAAAAACTCTCTCTACCGGATTCCAGACTAAAAGTCCAGCAAAAAGGAAAGGCTGAGATATGTGGGAGAAAACGCTACTTCCCGGAAGGTTTTCCTGTCACAGTGATGCACAGAAGCCAAAACACTGCTTCTCTTCACGAATAGACGGTTGAAGTATGCAGTTCGCATAAAGCACGAGCGCGATAACCGCAACACTTCTTCCTCCACTTTGTCGCCCAGTCCTGACATATTCCTTGTGTCTGGGGAAGCTCGTCTGTAGTTTACAAACCACAAACTAGCTTTGCGCCATCAAGATTGCTGTTTAATTCTGAAAAGACAGCATTCCGGAACCTTTGGTATGGCAGGTCGTGAATCAATAGATGGTAGAGGTATTTACAACGTCTATTTAAAGGGGTAGCGTCGCCAAAAATATAAGAACTAAAAAAGACTTCCCTTTCTTGGCTCGGATTTGCACGCGCCTTGTGTGATCCTTGTCACCCGCTTTCGGATCCTGCTGAACTGTTTTGTGATTTACAAGTCCATATTTGATTTACTGTGCAATAAAAGGTGTGCGACTTTTATTCATCAAGTAACTCTGTTATTGTATAATTTGCCCCAATTTGGGTGTATGCTATATTTACACCTGAGATACAATGGTCCGGTATGAAAGTGTTTTTTTTTCGTTAGGCGGGGGCTAGTGAGTGTGATATTTAGCAATAGTTGCAACAATCTAGGCCAATGTTCAAGCCCTTTAAATCTGTATTTCTCTGCAAAAACACAATAGATCTTGTCCCAGGGCCAACAAATTGTGCTTTAGGCGAATGCTCATCATTATAACTAATTAAGAAAGTAAAATCAGCGTATGTACAAAAAGAGTTTTTGTGCTGTCTTTCTGAGACATACTTCTGGTAAGGCTACTGCTTTCATCCCTACCTGGTTGTGTTTTTTCTTATCACTCGTTTCACATTGTTCTAAATGTGCTGCACAGTAGTTCATTTTAGGAATGAATGTGCTTTTATTGCATTTATTAAGTGTGTTCTTCAGGTTTGCAACTTTAGTTACAATAAAAACATCTCTTTGCCTCTGTACTACTTCTCTTACAAGGCTCTCATTTTGAGTTGTCTGGACTTCGGATCTATGCTTTTTATTCAAAAATTTTGCATTTTCGGAATAAACTGCCTTTTGAGTAGGTAAGGAAACGAACAAACTCTTTCCCATTTAATTTGAAGCCAAATACAGTGTAGCACAAAGTGATATAAAAAGTGGCACTGGATATTGCACCACCCCAGCATCACTCGGCACCGCCACAGCACCACTCAGCATCACCACATCATCACTCAGCGCTACTCCAGCACCACTCAGCACCACCACAGCATCACTCAGCACCACCACAGCACCCCTCAGCACCACCAGAGCACCACTCAGCACCACTACAGCGTCACTCAGCACCACCACAGCATCACTCAGCACCACCACAGTGTCAGTCAGCACCACAGCAGCAGCACTCAGCACCACCACAGCACCACACAGCACCACCACAGCACCACTCAGCACCACCACATTATCACTCAACAGAACCACAGCACCACTCAGCACAACTCAGCACCACCACAGCATCACTCAGCACCACAACTGCACCACTCAGCACCACCACAGCATCACTTAGCGCCACCCCAGCATCACTCAGCACCACACCATCATCACTCAGCACCACCACATATTCACTCAGCACCACCACATTATCACTCAGCACCACTCCAGCACCACTCAGCACCACCACAGCGCCACTCAGCACCACCACATTATCACTCAGCACCACAACATTATCACTCAACACCACCACAGCACCACTCAGCACCACCACAGCATCACTCAGCACCACCACATTATCACTCGGCACCACCACAGCACCACTCAGCATCACCACATCATCACTCAGCGCTACCCCAGCACCAGTCAGCACCACCACAACATCACTCAGCACCACCACAGCACCACTCAGCACCACCATAGCACCACTCAGCACCACCAGAGCACCACTCAGCACCACCACAGCGTCACTCAGCACCACCACAGCATCACTCAGCACCACCAGAGTCACTCAGCACCACGGCAGCATCACTCAGCACCACCACAGCACCACTAAGCACCACCACATTATCACTCAACAGCACCACAGCACCACTCAGCACCACCACAGCACCACTCAGCAGCACCACAGCATCACTCAGCACCACAACTGCACCACTCAGCACCACCACAGCATCACTCAGCGCCACCCCAGCATCACTCAGCACCACACCAGCATCACTCAGCACCACCACATTATCACTCAGCACCACCACATTATCACTCAGCACCACCACAGCACCACTCAGCACCACCACAGCGCCACTCAGCACCACCACATTATCACTCAGCACCACCACATTATCACTCAACACCACCACAGCACCACTCAGCACCACCACAGCATCACTCAGCACCACCACAGCACCACTCAGCACCACCACATTATCACTGAGCACCACCACATTATAACTCAACACCACCACAGCACCATTCAGCACCACCACAGCACCACTCAGCACCACCACAGCACCACTCAGCACCACCACATTATCACTCAGCACCACCACAGCACCACTCAGCACCACCACAGCACCACAGCACCACTCAGCACCACCACAGCATCACTCAGGACCACCACAGCACCACTCAGCACCTCCACAGCATCAATCAGCACCACCACATTATCACTCAGCACCACCACATTATCACTCAGCACCACCACAGCACCACTCAGCACCACCCAGCACCAGCAGAGCACCACTCAGCACCACCACATTATCACTCAGCACCACCGCAGCATCACTCAGCACCACCACAGCACCACTCAGCACCACCACATTATCACTCAGCAGCACCACAGCATCACTCAGCACCACCACAGCCCCACTCAGCACCACCACAGCATCACAACTGCACCACTCAGCACCACCACAGCATCACTCAGCGCCACCCCAGCATCACTCAGCACCACACGAGCATCACTCGGCACCACCACATTATCACTCAGCACCACCACATTATCACTCAGCACCACCACAGCACCACTCGGCACCGCCACAGCACCACTCAGCACCACCACAGCACCACTCAACACCACCTTATTATCACTCAGCACCACCACATTATCACTCAGCACCACCACATTATCACTCAGCACCACTCAGCACCACCACAGCACCATTCAGCACCACCACAGCACCACTCAGCACCACCACAGCACCACTCAGCACCACCACATTATCACTCAGCACCACCACAGCACCACTCAGCACCACCACAGCACCACCACAGCACCACCACACCACCACAGCAGCACTCAGCACCACCACAGCATCACTCAGCACCACCACAGCACCACTCAGCACCTCCACAGCATCATTCAGCAACACCACATTATCACTCAGCACCACCACATTATCACTCAGCACCACCACAGCATCACTCAGCACCACCACAGCACCACTCAGCACCACCACAGTATCACTCAGCACCACCACAGCACCACCACAGCACCACTCAGCACCACCACAGCACCACCCAGCACCACCACAGCACCACCCAGCACCACCACAGCATCACTCAGCACCACCACAGCACCACTCAGCACCACCACAGCACCACTCAGCACCACCACAGCACCCCTCCTGGCTTCCACAGCATCACTCACGGCCTCCACAGCATCACTCAAGGCCTCCACAGCATCACTCACGGCCTCCACAGCATCACTCACGGCCTCCACAGCATCACTCAGGGCCACCACAGCATCACTCAGGGGCACCACAACATCACTCACGGCCTCCACAGCATCACTCAGCACCACCACAGTATCACTCAGCACCACCACAGCACCAGTCAGCACCACCACAGCACCATTCAGCACCACCACAGCACCACTCGGCACCACCACAGCACCACTCAGCACCACCACATTATCACTCAGCACCACCACAGCACCACTCAGCACAACCACAGCAGCACCACAGCATCACTCAGCACCACCACAGCACCACCACAGCACCACCACAGCACCACTCAGCACCACCACAGTACCACTCAGCACCAGCACAGCACCACTCAGCACCACCACATTATCACTCAGCACCACCACATTATCACTCAGCACCACCACAGCATCACTCAGCATCACCACAGCACCACTCAGCACGACCACAGTATCACTCAGCACCACCACAGCACCACCACAGCACCACTCAGCACCACCACAGCACCACCCAGCATCACCACAGCACCACCCAGCTCCACCACAGCATCACTCAGCACCCCCACAGCACCATTCAGCACCACCACTGCACCACTCAGCACCACCACAGCACCACTCATGGCCTCCACAGCATCACTCACGGCCTCCACAGCATCACTCAAGACCTCCACAGCATCACTCATGGCCTCCACAGCATCACTCACGGCCTCCACAGCATCACTCAGGGCCACCACAGCATCACTCAGGGGCACCACAACATCACTCACGGCCTCCACAGCATCACTCAGCACCACCACAGCACCATTCAGCAACACCACATTATCACTCAGCACCACCCCATTATCACTCAACACCACCTCAGCACAACTCAGCACCACCACAGCACCACTCAGCATCACAACAGCACCACTCAGCACCACCACATTATCACTCAGCACCACCACAATATCACTCAGCACCACCACTGTATCACTCAGCACCACCACAGCACCACTCAGCACCACCACAGCACCATTCAGGACCACCACAGCACCACTCAGCACCACCACAGCATCACTCAGCACCACCACAGCAACACTCAGGACCACCACAGCACCACTCAGCACCTCCACAGCATCACTCAGCACCACCACTTTATCACTCAGCACCACCACATTATCACTCAGCAGCACCACAGCATCACTCAGCACCACCACAGCCCCACTCAGCACCACCACAGCATCACAACTGCACCACTCAGCACCACCACAGCATCACTCAGCGCCACCCCAGCATCACTCAGCACCACACGAGCATCACTCGGCACCACCACATTATCACTCAGCACCACCACATTATCACTCAGCACCACCACAGCACCACTCGGCACCGCCACAGCACCACTCAGCACCACCACAGCACCACTCAACACCACCTTATTATCACTCAGCACCACCACATTATCACTCAGCACCACCACATTATCACTCAGCACCACTCAGCACCACCACAGCACCATTCAGCACCACCACAGCACCACTCAGCACCACCACAGCACCACTCAGCACCACCACATTATCACTCAGCACCACCACAGCACCACTCAGCACCACCACAGCACCACCACAGCACCACCACACCACCACAGCAGCACTCAGCACCACCACAGCATCACTCAGCACCACCACAGCACCACTCAGCACCTCCACAGCATCATTCAGCAACACCACATTATCACTCAGCACCACCACATTATCACTCAGCACCACCACAGCATCACTCAGCACCACCACAGCACCACTCAGCACCACCACAGTATCACTCAGCACCACCACAGCACCACCACAGCACCACTCAGCACCACCACAGCACCACCCAGCACCACCACAGCACCACCCAGCACCACCACAGCATCACTCAGCACCACCACAGCACCACTCAGCACCACCACAGCACCACTCAGCACCACCACAGCACCCCTCCTGGCTTCCACAGCATCACTCACGGCCTCCACAGCATCACTCAAGGCCTCCACAGCATCACTCACGGCCTCCACAGCATCACTCACGGCCTCCACAGCATCACTCAGGGCCACCACAGCATCACTCAGGGGCACCACAACATCACTCACGGCCTCCACAGCATCACTCAGCACCACCACAGTATCACTCAGCACCACCACAGCACCAGTCAGCACCACCACAGCACCATTCAGCACCACCACAGCACCACTCGGCACCACCACAGCACCACTCAGCACCACCACATTATCACTCAGCACCACCACAGCACCACTCAGCACAACCACAGCAGCACCACAGCATCACTCAGCACCACCACAGCACCACCACAGCACCACCACAGCACCACTCAGCACCACCACAGTACCACTCAGCACCAGCACAGCACCACTCAGCACCACCACATTATCACTCAGCACCACCACATTATCACTCAGCACCACCACAGCATCACTCAGCATCACCACAGCACCACTCAGCACGACCACAGTATCACTCAGCACCACCACAGCACCACCACAGCACCACTCAGCACCACCACAGCACCACCCAGCATCACCACAGCACCACCCAGCTCCACCACAGCATCACTCAGCACCCCCACAGCACCATTCAGCACCACCACTGCACCACTCAGCACCACCACAGCACCACTCATGGCCTCCACAGCATCACTCACGGCCTCCACAGCATCACTCAAGACCTCCACAGCATCACTCATGGCCTCCACAGCATCACTCACGGCCTCCACAGCATCACTCAGGGCCACCACAGCATCACTCAGGGGCACCACAACATCACTCACGGCCTCCACAGCATCACTCAGCACCACCACAGCACCATTCAGCAACACCACATTATCACTCAGCACCACCCCATTATCACTCAACACCACCTCAGCACAACTCAGCACCACCACAGCACCACTCAGCATCACAACAGCACCACTCAGCACCACCACATTATCACTCAGCACCACCACAATATCACTCAGCACCACCACTGTATCACTCAGCACCACCACAGCACCACTCAGCACCACCACAGCACCATTCAGGACCACCACAGCACCACTCAGCACCACCACAGCATCACTCAGCACCACCACAGCAACACTCAGGACCACCACAGCACCACTCAGCACCTCCACAGCATCACTCAGCACCACCACTTTATCACTCAGCACCACCACATTATCACTCAGCACCACCACAGCACCACTCAGCACCACCCAACACCAGCAGAGCACCACTCAGCACCACCACATTATCACTCAGCACCACCGCAGCATCACTCAGCACCACCACAGCACCACTCAGCACCACCACATTATCACTCAGCAGCACCACAGCACCACTCAGCACCACCACAGCACCACTCAGCACCACCACAGCATCACAACTGCACCACTCAGCACCACCACAGCATCACTCAGCGCCACCCCAGCATCACTCAGCACCACACCAGCATCACTCGGCACCACCACATTATCACTCAGCACCACCACATTATCACTCAGCACCACCACAGCACCACTCGGCACCACCACAGCGCCACTCAGCACCACCACATTTTTACTCAGCACCACCACATTATCACTCAACACAACCACAGCACCACTCAGCACCACCACAGCATCACTCAGCACCACCACAGCACCACTCAGCACCACCACATTATCACTGAGCACCACCACATTATCACTCAACACCACCACAGCTCCACTCAGCACCGCCACAGCACCACTCAGCACCACCACAGCACCACTCAACACCACCTTATTATCACTCAGCACCACCACATTATCACTCAGCACCACCACATTATCACTCAGCACCACTCAGCAGCACCACAGCACCACTCAGCACCACCACAGCACCACCACAGCACCACCACACCACCACAGCACCACTCAGCACCACCACAGCATCACTCAGCACCACCACAGCACCACTCAGCACCTCCACAGCATCATTCAGCACCACCACATTATCACTCAGCACCACCACATTATCACTCAGCACCACCACAGCATCACTCAGCACCACCACAGCACCACTCAGCACCACCACAGTATCACTCAGCACCACCACAGCACCACCACAGCACCACTCAGCACCACCACAGCACCACCCAGCACCACCACAGCACCACCCAGCACCACCACAGCACCACTCAGCACCACCACAGCACCACTCAGCACCACCACAGCACCCCTCATGGCTTCCACAGCATCACTCACGGCCTCCTTAGCATCACTCAAGGCCTCCACAGCATCACTCACGGCCTCCACAGCATCACTCACGGCCTCCACAGCATCACTCAGGGCCACCACAGCATCACTCAGGGGCACCACAACATCACTCACGGCCTCCACAGCATCACTCAGCACCACCACAGTATCACTCAGCACCACCACAGCACCAGTCAGCACCACCACAGCACCATTCAGCACCACCACAGCACCACTCGGCACCACCACAGCACCACTCAGCACCACCACATTATCACTCAGCACCACCACAGCACCACTCAGCACAACCACAGCAGCACCACAGCATCACTCAGCACCACCACAGCACCACCACAGCACCACCACAGCACCACTCAGCACCGCCACAGTACCACTCAGCACCAGCACAGCACCACTCAGCACCACCACATTATCACTCAGCACCACCACATTATCACTCAGCACCACCACAGCATCACTCAGCATCACCACAGCACCACTCAGCACGACCACAGTATCACTCAGCACCACCACAGCACCACCACAGCACCACTCAGCACCACCACAGCACCACCCAGCATCACCACAGCACCACCCAGCACCACCACAGCATCACTCAGCACCCCCACAGCACCATTCAGCACCACCACTGCACCACTCAGCACCACCACAGCACCACTCATGGCCTCCACAGCATCACTCACGGCCTCCACAGCATCACTCAAGACCTCCACAGCATCACTCATGGCCTCCACAGCATCACTCACGGCCTCCACAGCATCACTCAGGGCCACCACAGCATCACTCAGGGGCACCACAACATCACTCACGGCCTCCACAGCATCACTCAGCACCACCACAGCACCACTCAGCAACACCACATTATCACTCAGCACCACCACATTATCACTCAACACCACCTCAGCACAACTCAGCACCACCACAGCACCACTCAGCATCACAACAGCACCACTCAGCACCACCACATTATCACTCAGCACCACCACAATATCACTCAGCACCACCACAGCATCACTCAGCACCACCACAGCACCACTCAGCACCACCACAGCACCATTCAGGACCACCACAGCACCACTCAGCACCACCACAGCACCACTCAGCACCACCACATTATCACTCAGCACCACCACATTATCACTCAGCACCACCACAGCACCAATCAGCACCACCACAGCATCACTCAGCACCACCACAGCACCATTCAGCAGCACCACAGCATCACTCAGCACCACCACAGCACGACCACAGCATCACCACAGCACCACCACAGCACCACTCAGCACCACCACAGCACCACTCAGCACCACCACATCATCACTCAGCACCACCTCATTATCACTCAGCACCACCACATTATCACTCAGCACCACCACAGCACCACTCAGCACCACCACAGCAACACTCAGCACCACCACAGTATCACTCAGCACCACCACAGCACCACCACAGCACCACTCAGCACCACCACAGCACCACCCAGCACCACCACAGCACCACCACAGCACCACCACAGCACCACTCAGCACCACCACAGCACCACCCAGCATAACCACAGCACCACCCAGCACCACCACAGCATCACTCAGCACCCCCACAGCACCATTCAGCACCACCACTGCACCACTCAGCACCACCACAGCACCACTCATGGCCTCCACAGCATCACTCACGGCCTCCACAGCATCACTCAAGACCTCCACAGCATCACTCATGGCCTCCACAGCATCACTCACGGCCTCCACAGCATCACTCAGGGCCACCACAGCATCACTCAGGGGCACCACAACATCACTCACGGCCTCCACAGCATCACTCAGCACCACCACAGCACCACTCAGCAACACCACATTATCACTCAGCACCACCACATTATCACTCAACACCACCTCAGCACAACTCAGCACCACCACAGCACCACTCAGCATCACAACAGCACCACTCAGCACCACCACATTATCACTCAGCACCACCACAATATCACTCAGCACCACCACAGTATCACTCAGCACCACCACAGCACCACTCAGCACCACCACAGCACCATTCAGGACCACCACAGCACCACTCAGCACCACCACAGCACCACTCAGCACCACCACATTATCACTCAGCACCACCACATTATCACTCAGCACCACCACAGCACCAATCAGCACCACCACAGCATCACTCAGCACCACCACAGCACCACTAAGCAGCACCACAGCATCACTCAGCACCACCACAGCACGACCACAGCATCACCAGAGCACCACCACAGCACCACTCAGCACCACCACAGCACCACTCAGCACCACCACATCATCACTCAGCACCACCTCATTATCACTCAGCACCACCACATTATCACTCAGCACCACCACAGCACCACTCAGCACCACCACAGCAACACTCAGCACCACCACAGTATCACTCAGCACCACCACAGCACCACCACAGCACCACTCAGCACCACCACAGCACCACCACAGCACCACCCAGCACCACCACAGCACCACCCAGCACCACCACAGCATCACTCAGCACCACCACAGCACCACTCAGCACCACCACATCACCACTCAGCACCACCACAGCACCACTCACGGCCTCCACAGCATCACTCACGGCCTCCACAGCATCACTCACGGCCTCCACAGCATCACTCACGGCCTCCACAGCATCACTCACGGCCTCCACAGCATCACTCAGGGCCACCACAGCATCACTCAGGGGCACCACAACATCACTATGCGCTACCACAGCATCACTGAACGCCACAGTATCACTCGTCGCCACCCCAGCACCACTCAGCGCCACCCCAGTATCAATCTGTGCAACAATTCAACAACAACTGGGTCAAATATGTTCTCTCAATGTTTCAAGCTTTATTACAAATGTCACAAAAAAGATGTTAATATTTCACTTCCGTTCTTGGATTTTCATCACAATAAAATACACTAAATATAATCTTCGCAAAAGTTATTTACAAAAGTTTAAGCTATTGCCATTCTAAATTACAATCACTTTTATTTAAGTATTAATTATTTAAAAAAATTAAAAGCCATTGTTATTTGTAATATCAATACATCTAAGTCACGTAAATACAAAACATGTTGCATTACAAATGCTATAGGTGTCACATTTGCTTGAGTTATAACTATTGGCATTGTAAATGACAAAGCTGTTAATTTAGCTATTTTCAAAACCAACACAAAAATAAAAATATTGTCATTTACAAGACCAATAGCTCAAACTTTCATAATGCGAGACCTATTGCATTGCAAATGCTTGTTACCATAAGAGTGCATTTTGTATTAAAAGAAATTGGGCTTAAGCAAAAATGTTGCGTGCAACAGCTACTCTTGTTATAGTCGCTCAAATTATTCCCATGAGCTTGCAGTAAGTTTTTGCAAAGTGTTGTAGTAGCGTAAATTCAGGAATTTCATATAATAAGTGCAATGTGAAGTTATTTAAATTGCAAGAATTATGACAGAGTAATTTACATTTCGCCCAGACTTAGTATAGAGTATTATGAATATTATATGTCTTTGTTGGAAGCTTGCCACAGTGGGATCTACCTTAGTTTGTTGCTGAAGAAAAGAAGGTGCATTTTGATTTAGTACAGTGGAGGTAAAGCAAAAGATATATAAGGCAATGTTTGCAGGAAGTGATGGGTCAGACAGGTGTCTTTAATGGCAAAAAAAATTCCTCTTTCCAAGTAGAGCTTGTTCTAGGAAAAACGTTGGTGATGACAAGAGTAGCTTTGCCAGAAACAAGCATGATTTTTTTTATAGGGCAGTGTTCCTCTGGAGAACTGGATTAAATGAATTTAATAAAAACACAAGGAGTAGAGAATTCTGCTTTAGAAATGAGGTGGGAGGCAAGAGGACAAGGCATCCTAACGAGGAAACACAAGCATGTGTTTTCTCACTTTTTTTAGCATAAGGTGGAGTGCTTTTCTCAAACTTTCTCAGACGCCAGGATGAAGGTTGCACTGGCACTATGATTAAACAATTTATTTTATAGAACTGAAAGAGCTTTTAGTTCCTTTTTGACAGTAATAGGAACATGTCTTGCTACAGATTTAAAAACATTGTTAGTACAAAATAACTCTTTCTTCAGTCGTAGAAGTACAGCTTCCATGACACTCTGGGCTTTTCTGCAAAGGGATTTAATACTCTTATTTTCTTCCCTGTACCAAGAGGACCCAGGGTACTGTCAGTGAACCATATTTATTCTAGTTGGAGTGAATGGGTCAGCCCAAAAGAAGCAGTGAGAAAGAACATAGGGCGCCTCCTATATTGATGATGTCCAAAGTCTGGAAGAGAAGACAGTGGGTGTGAGGTTTGATCCAGTGAAAGTATTATAAATGTATTTATTTTTCGTTTTATCACTACTCACTCATCTATCACTCTAACTGTACTGGGCCCTTTACAGTTAGATAAATCTCTGCATTACTTTTACCACCGAGGTAGATGGTCCTCTGATGTTTCTTTCTCTGCCAATAGGAGGGGTGGGAATTAGGGAATTAGGGCATACATAATATACAACGTTAGCCACCCAATGAAGACTATAAAATGGTGACTAATCATACATTTGAGATAAGGTACAAATACACCAATCTCAGGACCATGCTAAAGAAATAAACTATTGCAATGGGAAAACCCAACATCCTAAAGAAGTTTAGTCTAAACAGAATTATACACACTAGGAGCTCTGCTGCGCCGACAAAGAGTAAAAAAAGCAGAACTTGATAAATAAATAGCACAGCTCACTGAAAGAACCTCAGGTTCTGTTTTATGCCATGAAAAGAAAGGCTCTATGAAATGCGATGGTGTTTGAGCTGCAATCTATTTATATGTGTATAACATAATAGATTTTTTTGTATTTATCAGATAGTTATTTACATCAATATTTATCCGAAATGCTCCACAATCCAAGTGGTTATCAATTTAGGATGCTCTGCAATCCATTAATTTTGGAGACTCTTCCATACACAGCAGACATGTTGACTTTTACAGGGCAAATCCAATTGCTAAGAATCCATATTCTGCCACTTACCCCATATTGTTTTGCTTTAATAAAGCATCCCTGATTTGGCCAGGTAGTGAGCTCTCTTCAAGAATGCCCTGATCTGAAATGGGTAAAATTAATATAATGTTCGGGGGACTTGCACAAAAAGACATTCTGTTGTTATTAAGTAATTTCTTTTTTTCTTTTGGCAGTAGTTGGAGAGTTAATACAAAGTTTGCAGAGGCAGCCTAAGACAGGGTAAATCTAACTCCTAAAATTACATATCATATATATTCAATAACATCTGACTCCACCATTAAAATGTATTGTAATCAAAAATAAAAATAAGTCTTAAAATGGAATCTATAGTTGGTAAAAGTCAAAACATATAACGTGTATAATCTATGCTTTGCCTTTTCTTATGTACCAGTTACAGGTTTACCACCAACCATGTCGTTTATTATCAAGACACTGGGACAAAATGGCATTTTAAATGTCAGAAATGTTCTGTTCATGAGTATTATGCACCCTACCTATGAGTGTGCGATACAGGATTCAGAGAGCTGCCTCTTTACGATCCAGCTATCCTCGACTCGCTCCCTGTCAGGCCTCTTGGTGTATCGGCCTCCCGGCCACTTTGGCCCATTTGCGGCCGCCCTTTTGGAAACTGTTTCCTCCTCGGCACACCAGACATCCAACTTCCTAATAACAGGCGACCTAAACATACACTTCGAGGATCCACTGGACGCAGGAGCATCCGACCTAATTGGCGACCTATGGCCTGCTCCTTGCCAATACCGGTCCAACACATTCGAAAGGGCACCTTCTTGATCCGGTGTTTTCTAACATCCCCTCTCTCCAATTCATTAATTCCCTACCGCTCCCGTGGACTGACCATTTTCTGGTCACGACCCACTTTCCTGGAACATTCAAGAAACCTCAAAAACCCACTTCCTTCACCAGAGACAGATCGTGGGCCTGACTCTCGGTGGAGGACTGGTCCACAGCTCTGGACGCCTCGACCCCGAGTCTCGCGGAGGACTCTTCCATTGCCGACTCTCAATTCAGAGAATGGATATCCTCCTCCCTCGACAGTATCATCCCCATAAAAAATCGGGAGATCAAAAACAGGATAAAGGGCCATGCCCCTTGGTACACTTCTGATCTCCGAGACCTCCGCAAAGAGTGTAAAAAGGCTGAAAGACAGTGGAGAAAGGACTGGCTCCACAGTAACAAAGATATTTACCACAGTTCGGTAAGACGCTACATCACCACTCAGCACCACCACAGCACCACTCACGGCCTCCACAGCATCACTCACGGCCTCCACAGCATCACTCACGGCCTCCACAGCATCACTCACGGCCTCCACAGCATCACTCACGGCCTCCACAGCATCACTCAGGGCCACCACAGCATCACTCAGGGGCACCACAACATCACTATGCGCTACCACAGCATCACTGAACGCCACAGTATCACTCGTCGCCACCCCAGCACCACTCAGCGCCACCCCAGTATCAATCTGTGCAACAATTCAACAACAACTGGGTCAAATATGTTCTCTCAATGTTTCAAGCTTTATTACAAATGTCACAAAAAAGATGTTAATATTTCACTTCCGTTCTTGGATTTTCATCACAATAAAATACACTAAATATAATCTTCGCAAAAGTTATTTACAAAAGTTTAAGCTATTGCCATTCTAAATTACAATCACTTTTATTTAAGTATTAATTATTTAAAAAAATTAAAAGCCATTGTTATTTGTAATATCAATACATCTAAGTCACGTAAATACAAAACATGTTGCATTACAAATGCTATAGGTGTCACATTTGCTTGAGTTATAACTATTGGCATTGTAAATGACAAAGCTGTTAATTTAGCTATTTTCAAAACCAACACAAAAATAAAAATATTGTCATTTACAAGACCAATAGCTCAAACAAATGGTCCTCCATCCCTCCTTCTGTTTGGCCGGACTCCTTTGGTGATATACCCACACCAAAAACAGAAATCAAAACACTAGGAGTCTGGCTGGAACCGGACCTCTCCATGAAGACCCAGGCAGCCAAGACCGCTGGAACATGTTTTGGCCTCCTGCGGTCAATTCGCAAAATTCTCCCTCTCCTCCCCCCCCTCTCCAGGAAACTTCTGGTTCAAGGGCTCATCTTAGCCCGGCTTGACTACAGTAACGCCGTATTCCTTGGCGCACCGGAATTCACCTTGGCCAAACTCCAACGGGCATAAAACGCTGTGGCAAGGCTCATTATGAACCTCCCTCCCAGAGCCTCTGCCAAACCGGCCCTCAAGGCTCTGCACTGGCTTCCTGTTCGCCAGCGAGTAGAGTTTAAAGCCCTGTGCACCAGCCATAAACTCATCAATGGTGTCGGCCCAGCCGCCCTGAAAGACTTGGTCGCCCCCTACAAAGCCCATAGGAACACTTCGCTCTGACGGCGAACATCTGGCCATAGTTCCAAAATTTAAGAAGGCTCGTACTGGAGGCCTTCGCTTCTCGGTCAAAGCCTCGGCAGGATGGAACGCACTTCCTCGCAATCTGCGTCTGGAACCCTGTCACGCCCTCTTCCGGAAAAAACTAAAAACCTTCTTGTTCCCCAAATAGTTCACCCGGTCCTCCTTCTCCTGGATCTCACAACTCTACAGTGCGGGGATGCCTACGGGTCACCAGGCGCTCTATAAATTATAAAATAAATAAATAAAATAAAATACCTGGTGTGTAGCAAGATGTGCCGAGAAGTGATTTATTTTAAATTTCAAATTATCCTTAGCTACTTTTGAACAGTTGATTTTGAAAGGTCTGTGCAGCAGGGTTCAAGATGCTGCTGTCAGGCTACACAGGGCAGGGTTGGTCAAAAGTCAAATTTTCAGAGCCTCTGTAATGGATGGCTTATTAGATAGGGGCTGTAGTACACAAGTGGCATTGACCTTTCAATACCGGTGGTGTATTTCTGCAGATATACTATGACCTTATAAGAAAGTTAATTGCACAAAATGAGTTTTAACCAATTTAAACATGTTTAAGAGGGGAGCAGAGGCACTTTACTCCTGTTTAGCAAGGGTAAGAGACACTGAGGTCTAATGCAGTAAAACAGACCGGGTACAATTTTAGCAAACCAAGTGAAATTTTGTTTATTTCCTACATGAAGCTTCCTGCGATATGCTGAATAAATTACAATTCTGATTAATAGTGCGTGAATTGTTCACCTTTACGGGACCAGAACATTCTTCATTGACAGCAACAGTGCTTTTTTTCCCACCACATTTGCTTCAAAAAGCTATTTGAGAGCTCCTCGTTAAAGGGAATAGAAATGTAATGGAATCTTTCCCTTGTTTATCCAGTGGACTGGTTCCAGTAAAGAGAGCAAACATAAATACTTTAGCCAAGTAAGTTAATTAATTTCTAACGTAAGCAAAGACTAAACATCTTTTCTGCCCAAATTGATTTTATCCTCTGAAGTTCTTTGTGTTTAATGTTCAAAGTATGGAGCAGTGCTTGAGAAAAAAGGGCATCCTATAGCCAGGTGTACAACAACGTTGCAAAAGTTCAAACCACAGAATGGGCATTTAGAATACATTATTGTATCTTATATGAGCTGTATATATTCTCATTATTTTTTTTTTGTTTGAAATATTCTACTTTTTCTTGGCGCAGCTCTGGTTTGAATACTTCGTCCCTAAGGGCCATGCCGAGAAATCTCCATTTGTGTTCGAATCCACTTGCCTGAGCAATACGTAACTTTACTAGAACAGGCGAGTGGTCCGTAAGAGTGCGGTCCAGTTGAGGAAACTGGGCGATAAAGGCCAGTAATCAAGACAAGTACATATGTTTTGATATGCTGAGTTGTGTGTGTATGCAGTTTATAGAGAGTACATGTGATGCAATGTGTATTCCAGGCATATTCTGTCAGTACCACGCACCTGAACTCAGCTTCCACAGGAGCATAATAACTTTTCCCCAGCTCCCAAACTCCACTGCAAGTTGATAATGGTATCCGCTCACAGTAAAGAGGGGGAAAGGGGAATTGGGAAAGACAAGAGAGAATGCCACTGCTGTGCCTCTTCCAAACTGGATACCGAGCTAGGGTCTTCCTTAGCACCTGTAAGCACAAAACACAAAATTACTACTTCTTTTCTTGCCCCTCTCATTCACTTCCCACACACCCCTCTAACACCTCTCTCCCTATGGTCAATTCTATTACCAGATGTACACAGTGGTCGAGCTTCTCTCCTTTATTTTGGTAGAAATTGATGTTAGTTGATTTCACTTTATATATATATATTTACTTAAATCTTTCAGTCTTTTCTTGAGTCTTTTCTTAGATATTGCTGCTAATATCCCGGTGGTAAGTACACATATACATATATATACATATATATATATATATATATATATATATATATATATATATATATATATATATATATATATATATATATATTACCTACTGGCGGTCGCCAGTAGGTATATATAGTTAGGATTTTTTCTCTATGGGATTTTTGAAAATTCTATGTCTAATAACTTTGGCATTTGTGGACGGAATTGGCTGAAATTTTCAGGAAAATGGAACATTTTGTTTCTGAGCAGCTCCTGACAATTTGGGGGGGTTTCATCAAGGGGGGGCCGAGAAAAAAGGGGGGTCCCAAAACGCTTTTTTCCCATGTTAATTTCCATAGGGCGGTTGGCCTCACTTTTAGCTCGAACGGCTGAATGGATTTGCACGAAACCTGGCAAAATTGTAGGGACTGTTAGCCCGATGTGCCTTTGCTAGGTCTCAATATATGTGCTCCAGTGGATTTTGAGTAATTTAGGTTCAAAAAAAGATATATATCTGGGCGGAGCCTAACCACACATCTGATCTGATTGGCTGTCAGCACTTCATCCAAGAAGTGTTGGCAGCCATCTTGGGACCAATATACATGATAGCACCTCATTAAAAAGCATTGTAGTTAATAGAGGGTTTTAGGACTTTAGATACATTATAAATCATTTGTTGATGGTACCATACTCGTTTTAGGAATTGTGGTGGGTTCTAAGGTGATTTTACCATGTGAAAAAACCTTCTGCTGTGATATCATGAATATTGTTTGAAAGAAAACTAATATCTCATGATTTTCCCACAGTGGTTTGGAAGGGGATCTATAAGCTAAACTGAAAGCATATTTTCTGTAAATTCACATTATCTTTCTCAGTCATGTGAAAATGAAGTCTGACATTCTCAGTAAAACATGTACATCCAACAAGGACAGAGACTGTCAGTTGATTCCTTTGTGTTCTACTGCAGCCTCCTAGAGTGTTCTAAAGAACAACTAGAGCGCTAACAGTCCTACTTATTACAAAGGTATGGCACACCTGAAGCCATCTTGATTGGAATAAAGTGGTAACTCTTAAAACATTTACTTTAAAAAGAAACAACATGAGGGGGTATATTTTGCCATAGAAAGTATGATTAGTGCTGCAGAATGAAAAATTAGGGCACATTTTGAGTGACTTCTCAAATCCTTTTCTATTTCATTAAAACATTCTGACATGCAGTCTCCCAAAATGGCCACCAGAGACAAAAGAGCCCAAATGTAGCCCAAATATCACCCAGATGTAGCCCAAGTATAGCCCAATGACAGAATGTCCCAGAGTGTTCTAAAGAACAACTAGAGCGCTAACAGTCCTACTTATTACAAAGGTATGGCACACCTGAAGCCATCTTGATTGGAATAAAGTGGTAACTCTTAAAACATTTAATTTAAGAAGAAACAACATGAGGGGGTATATTTTGCCATAGAAAGTATGATTAGTGCTGCAGAATGAAAAATTAGGGCACATTTTGAGTGACTTCTCAAATCCTTTTCTATTTCATTAAAACATTCTGACATGCAGTCTCCCAAAATGGCCACCAGAGACAAAAGAGCCCAAATGTAGCCCTAATATCACCCAGATGTAGCCCAAGTATAGCCCAATGACAGAATGTGCCAGAGTGTTCTAAAGAACAACTAGAGCGCTAACAGTCCTACTTATTACAAAGGTATAGCACACCTGGAGCCATCGTGATGGGAATAAAGTGGTAACTCTTAAAACATTTAATTTAAAAAGGAACAAAATGAGGGGGTATATTATGCAATAGAAGGTATTATTAGTGCTGCAGAAAGAAAAATTAGGGCACATTTTGAGTGACTTTTCAAATCCTCTTCTATTTCATTAAAACATTCTGACATGCAGTCTCCCAAAATGGCCACCAGAGACAAAAGAGCCCAAATGTAGCCCAAATATCACCCAGATGTAGCCCAAGTATAGCCCAATGACAGAATGTCCCACAGTGTTCTAAAGAACAACTAGAGCGCTAACAGTCCTACTTATTACAAAGGTGTGGCACACCTGAAGCCATCTTGATTGGAATAAAGTGGTAACTCTTAAAACATTTAATTTAAAAAGGAACAACATGAGGGGGTTAATTTTGCCATAGAAGTATGATTAGTGCTTCAGAAAGAAAAATTAGGGATCATTTTGAGTGACTTCTCAAATCCTCTTCTATTTCATTAAAAAAATTCTGACATGCAGACTGAAACATGCACTTTGAATACCAGCAGCAGACGTCCCTGGTGAGCAGTAGCTTTACTACAGTGATCTAATGTGCAACTAGAGTGCTAACATTCAGAATTTATGGCAAATGTGTGACACATCTGAATGCCTTCTTGATGGAACCAAAGTAAACAAGCATTGAAAATGCAATAGATCTCGCCCTCGTTTAAGTTAAAGCCATTCTGTTTGTAATGAGGTGGCTTTTTAGCTTTGCTTTTATTGGTGTTTTTTCAACTTTCATGTAAATAACATGCATCTGTATGCATATAAGTATATGTATGCATGCATTTATGTTTGTATTTATATAGATATACAGATGATATATGTTTATATATGTATGTATATATATATATTCACTGAAAAAACCATAGGCTATAGACCATATATAGTTAGGAATTAGCATTTACAAAACCTTGAAAATTCACTGAAAAAACCATAGGTTATAGACCATATATAGTTAGGAATTAGCATTTACAAAACCTTGAAAATTCACTGAAAAAACCATAGGTTATAGACCATATATAGTTAAGAATTCGCATTTACAAAACCTTATTTTACTCACACAAAACCATTGAAATTCCATATATAGTTAGTTGCACTAACTATATATCGCGCACCCGCAATCCACTGCTGATGATGTCACATATTACATCATTCATGACATGGTCAGTGACATCACTGATGACATCTCAAATGACATCACTGATGACATCACTGATGACAACATCCAGTGCCTGTATGTTTCTGTAAAGTTAAAATATGTCTTACATATTGAAGAATGAGTGGATGTATAAGTGTCTGGATGAAGGATTTAGTAGGTGCATGACTGACTGTATGAGTGAGTGATTAAATGTGTCTCACTGAGTGCATGGGTTAGTGACTAAACTGTCTTAATTTGTGCATCATTATGTCTGTTGTTCTGTAAACTGTTGCATGTGTTGATAAGTAGCTATATGAGTAACTATATGGGTTATTGATTGGTTGCCCAAGTATTTGTATCGGAGACTGAGTGTGTGTGTGGGTGGCTGGGAGGTGTATGACTCTGTGCATAGATGTGTGAGCAGTTGATTCACTAGATGTATGGTTTCAAAAGTGCATGTGGAAACAGCTGTATGGGCGGTTGACTGTGTGCATGAATGTATTGGTGAGTGAATGGATATCTCAGTGCTACATGTCAAAGTAAGTACATATGTAAAACACAGTACATGTGAGAGTTGACATATATAAATAACTGTGCATAAGAGCCAGTGAATGTGTGAGTGGCTGTATGGATCATTGTGAACTTGTATCAGGGATTGTATAAGAGAGTAAATATGTGTTAGTATATGTTTGAATAAGTAAAGTTTGTATAACTGTATAGTTGAGGAAATGGAGGTGTGATTGATTCTTTGCATGACTGACTAGGTGTGTGAGTAACTCCATGGATGAGTGACAGTCTGTGAGTGTCTGTTTACACTGATTGTATCTAAGGTTATATTAGAGTCTGAAGAGGTTCACATGAATGATATCATCAGTGATGTGATCAGTAATGTCAAATGAGATGTCATCAGTGATGTCATCAGTGATGTCACTGACCATGTCATGAATGATGTAATATGTGACATCATCAGCAGTGGATTGCGGGTGCGCGATATATAGTTAGTGCAACTAACTATATATGGAATTTCAATGGTTTTGTGTGAGTAAAATAAGGTTTTGTAAATGCGAATTCTTAACTATATATGGTCTATAACCTATGGTTTTTTCAGTGAATTTTCAAGGTTTTGTAAATGCTAATTCCTAACTATATATGGTCTATAACCTATGGTTTTTTCAGTGAATATATATATATATATATATATATATATATATATATATACTAGCAACCCGCCCCGGCGTTGCCCGGGGCAGAAGGGGGTTGGGGGCAGCATCGCAGCAGGAGTGGCACAGCAGAGCGGCCGTTTTGTTGGTCCTGGCCGCTTCTGCCCACGCTTTGTTTTCCCCGCCGTCCCGACTTTGAGGAAAAGGCTTTTTGAGCACTCAGTGTTCATGGCCCCCGCCCGTCCCTCGGTGCGCACCCGCGGATACTTCTCTTACCTCACCCATCGCTCCTCCCCGCGCTGCTGATTTTACCGCTCCACTGCTCCTCTGCTTCTCGCCGGCTCCGCAGCTCCTCCCCGCGCTCATGTCCACCGCTGTTCCTCGGGCTCCTGTATGCCGCTCCTCCCAAACGCTGCTGATGTCAGCACGCACGTCGCGGCCGGCCGGCACTACTTCTAAGGGACTACTTTTTTTTTAGTTGTACATTTTTTAAATAAGGTATATATTTTTTTTTAGATAGCCTATGTCCTTCTGCTTGTCCTGACGTTTTCAAACATGTATTGGGTGTTTTGGATTGGTGGTGTAGTTTTCGAGTTTACCTGGCTTAAAGGTCACAGTTCTCTCTTTATAATAGTAATATATATATATATATATATATATATATATATATATATATATATATATATATATATATATATATATATATATATATATATATATATATATATATATATATATATATGGGGCAGCTCAGCTGCTCGTGGCTTTTTAGATAGCCTATGTCCGTCTGCTTGTCCTGACGTTTTCAAACATGTATTGGGTGTTTGGATTGGTGGTGTAGTTTTCGAGTTTACCTGGCTTAAAGGTCACAGTTCTCTCTTTATAATAGTAATATAATATATATATATATATATATATATATATATATATATATATATATATATATATATATATATATATATATGGGGCAGCTCAGCTGCTCGTGGCTCAGATCTGCCCTTGAAGGGCCCCCTGTCCCCAAGAACTCAACCTGATCAGGTTCAAGCTCATCTGGGAAAGTTCCTTCTTGGGGACTAAGATCATCTCCCTCAAGAGACAGATCTGTATTCTGAGTCGGGGGAAGGCACTGCCTTAACCTTACTGCTCCTCCTTATGGGAGACACCTGGTCCATTCTTCCAGAATCTAAGGCCTGTTCAGTTTTAGACATGTTGGCCTGTGACCTAGTCACAGCAAACATTTGTGCAGTGATTTCTAGCATTTCTGCATGAGTCTTGAGCTCCACTTCAGCCCAAGCTGAAGTTTCTAAATCATTGCCAAGCAAGCATTCAACAGGGAGGTCTGCACTTACCACAACCATTTTAAGGCCAGTTACGCCTCCCTAGGAAAAATTAACAACTGCAAAGGAATGGTCTGTCCTGACCTTGCTAGCATTGGTCAATTGGTACATTTAACCGAGTATGATCTGCTCAGGAGCCATAAGATCTTGTGTCACCATTGTGACACTTGCCCCAGTATCCCTGTATGCCAAAGCCTCTTTTCAATAATTAAAGGTTGCTGTCTATATTTGCCCAAGTTACTGGGATACACAAAGGAGGACATGTCCATGCCTCCATCAGATCAGTACAGCCTGAGTTGGAACTCTGACTAGGCCAGAGCCCATCTCAGAATCTGGGTTAATCGAACTACACCCTTATTCTGAGTACCACCACTTGGAGCTGAACTAGGGGCAACAGTTAACTTAGGGGCAATAGTGGCTGGAGTTGAGTCTTTGTACTTGGTACAATCACTAGTCCAATGTGTTGTCTGCTTAAAGATTTTACACCATGGTTTCTTTTGGCCTTTTCCTTTGGTAGATTGTGACTCCCCACCAGATGCTGATTTTTGGGGGCCTTGAGAAAACTTCTGGTATTTACCATTATCCCCACGCTTATCAGAGTTCTTAGAATCTTGCTTCTTGGAGTCACCTTTGTTCTGAACCCTCTGCCTCACCCTGTTTCTGAGCCATTTGTCTGCCTTCTGACCCAATTCTTGGGGAGAGGTCAGAGCAGCGTCCACCAGGTACTGATGCAACAGCTGATTTTGACAATTATGAAGGATCTGCTCCCTCATAATTAAGTTATACAATCCTTTATAATCATGCACCTTACTGCCAAGTAAGCAGCCCTCCAGAGCCTTAGTAGCACAATCTACAAAGTCAATCCAGTCTTGAGTCTTTGCCTTTTGGGTGTCTCTGAACTTAATCCTGTATTGCTCATTGGTTAAGCCAAACCTATCAATCAGAGCACTCTTCAAGACAGTGTAATTATCAGCATTTTCTTCTGTTACAGTGAGGAACTTGTCTCTGCCTTTGTCTGCGAAGGAGAGCCACAAGATTGGTGCCCACTGATCCTGGGGGACCCTCTGTAATTTACCGGCCCTCTCAAGTGCAGTTATCCATTTGGTAAGGAGGGACAATCTTGTTCAGGTTCTAATGGTCATGAGTATGTTCTCTACCTCCTGGGACACTGATGCTGTGACCATGGGACTCTACGGTACAAAAGGGGGTGGTGATGGACGGAGCATCTGAACCAATCAAACACTCACACCCAGTCAACGGATCTGGGTTTAATCCATCACTGTTCTTTAGCCCACTCTACCACCCCAGTTCAGACATGGCCATATGCAAATCAGTCTGACCCTGTGCCTCATGGGAACAGTCCATATTTACAAAAAGGGGTGGTGAGGGACAGAGTCTCTGAATTAAACAGAAAGCTCTCACCCAGTCAAAAGATCAGGGCTAGATCCAACACCGTTTTTTAGCTCACTGCACCATCCCAGTTTCAGAACCTGACTGTATGCAAATTAGTCTGTTCCTGTCCCAGTGCATGATGGGAACAGGACAAACCAAACTACAGAAGCCAATTCTTACACTGGGAAGGAAACATAGCCAGGTTCTGAGCTGGGATGGGGCAGTGAGATAAATAACGGTGATGGATCAAGCCCTGATCTTTGGACTGGGTAAGAGTGGTCTGCTCAATTCAGACACTCTGTTCATCACCACCCCCTTTTGTAAATCGATTTTGGCCACTATAGGTGTGGCAGGGTATACTCAGACATGAGTCCCTTTCTCACTGCTCCATCAGGATTCAAGCAAGCCGGGCCGAAGACGGCTGAAATGCCAGAAACCGGTCCCCGGTAGCTTGTCTCCTTTCTGGTAAAGAATTGGCTTGGTAGTTTAGTCTGCCCTGTTCCCATGATGCACTGGGCCAGGGACAGACTGATTTGCATATAGCCAGGTTCTGAGCTGGGATGGGGCAGTGAGATAAATAACGGTGATGGATCAAGCCCTGATCTTTGGACTGGGTAAGAGTGGTCTGCTCAATTCAGACACTCTGTTCATCACCACCCCCTTTTGTAAATCATGGGAACAGTCCAGCCCGAACTGCCAAGCCATGCCTTCCCTGGACCGGAAACAGGCTTCCGAGGACCGGTTTCTGGCATTTCAGCCATCTTCAGCACGGCTTGCTTGAATCCAGTGCCAAAGTGAGCAAGGGCCTCACCTCTGAGCATACCCTGCCAACTTATGGCGAACAAAGCGGTACAAAAGAGGGTGGTGATGGACGGAGCATCTGAACCACTCAAATACTCACACCCAGTCAACAGATCTGGGTTTAATCCATCACTGTTCTTTAGCCCACTCTGCCACTCCAGTTCAGACATGGCCATATGCAAATCAGTCTGACCCTGTGCCTCATGGGAACAGTCCAGCCCGAACTGCCAAGCCATGCCTTCCCTGGACCGGAAACAAGCTTCTGAGGACCGGTTTCTGGCATTTCAGCCGTCTTCAGCCCGGCTTGCTTGAAACCAGCGGCAAAGTGAGCAAGGGACTCACGTCTGAGCATACCCTGCCAACTTATGGTGAACAAAGCGGTACAAAAGGGGGTGGTGATGGACGGAGCATCTGAACCAATCAAACACTCACACCCAGTCAACAGATCTGGGTTTAATCCATCACCGTTCTTTAGCCCACTCTGCCACCCCAGATCAGACATGGCCATATGCAAATCAGTCTGACCCTGTGCCTCATGGGAACAGTCCAGCCCGAACTGCCAAGCCATGCCTTCCCTGGACCGGAAACAAGCTTCCGAGGACCGGTTTCAGGCATTTCAGCCGTCTTCAGCCCGGCTTGCTTGAATCCAGTGGCAAGGTGAGCAAGGGACTCACGTCTGAGCATACCCTGCCAACTTATGGCGAACAAAGCGGTACAAAAGGGGGTGGTGATGGACGGAGCATCTGAACCAATCAAACACTCACACCCAGTCAACAGATCTGGGTTTAATCCATCACCGTTCTTTAGCCCACTCTGCCACCCCAGTACAGACATGGCCATATGCAAATCAGTCTGACCCTGTGCCTCATGGGAACAGTCCAGCCCGAACTGCCAAGCCATGCCTTCCCTGACCGGAAACAAGCTTCCGAGGACCAGTTTCTGCATTCTGTCCATCAACTGTGGTTTTTGCATTTGTCACCCCGAGTGGGATGGGTATGCTCAGACGTGAGTTCCAGCTATCCTGTCTGAAGACGGCTGATAGCCAGAAACCGGTCCTAGGATGCTTGATTCCAGTCCAGGAAAGACATGGCTCGGCAGTTCGGGCTGGACTGTTCCCATGAGGCACAGGGTCAAGGCTGATTTGCATATGGCCATGTCTGAACTGGGGTGGTGTGGAGTGCAAAAAAACAATGGATCTAGGCCCACTTCTCTGTACTGGGGTGAATGTATGATATTGTTCTGCATTCTGTCCATCAACTGTGGTTTTTGCATTTGTCACCCCGAGTGGGATGGGTATGCTCAGACGTGAGTCTCATGCTCTCCACACCACTAGAGTCAAGCTATCGTGGCTGAAGACGGCTGATAGCCAGAAACCGGTCCTAGGATGCTTGATTCCGGTTCTTGAAAGACATGGCTTGGCAGTTCGGGCTGGACTGTTCCCATGAGGCACAGGGTCAAGTCTGATTTGCATATGGCCATGTCTGAACTGGGGTGGTTTAGAGTGCAAAATAACAATGGATTTAGGCCTAGATCTCTGTACTTGGGTGAATGTATGACATTGTTCTGCATTCTGTCCATCAACTGTGGTTTTTACCATGGGACTCTAGTCCCAACTTTTTAGAAGCTCTCTGGAGCTCCAGGGAATTCCTGTCTAAAGCCAACTGCTCTTTCCTAATTCTGAGTTTTTTTCCTCAAATGCAAGCAGTCTGCAATTTCTATCATGGGAGGACTCTCTCCTGTAGGAGTCTGAGGTCCTATGAGAGACATAGGTCCCTGCAGATGAACCAGAATGGTTAGATTCCTGAGAAGGAGATCTTAACCTTCTAGGTACAATGCTAACTCTTCCTGGAGGGGTGAAGAGACGGCCACTGGGGCTCTCTTCTTCAGTCTCAGGGAGAATTGGGATGTCCACGTTAGAATCATCATGTTCTTCCTGGTCAGCATCAAGGTCTAGCTCCTGGAGGTTTTCACTGGGGGTGGGCGGAATTTGCGTAGTCGCGCTACGCAAAGTTCCGTGAAACGGTAAAAAATCTAAGCGAGCACGCAAAGGTTCAGCGAACAAGCGGAATTGCATGTTCTGCCTATTAGCAATGTTTTTTTCCTGTTCGAACGCTGTTTGCGTGCTCGGGGAGCGATTTCTTGCTAACACGCATTTTGAAAGCGTGAACAAGCAAAAAATTTGGCGAAGCGGCGGATCGCTGAATTTTGGGAAATTCCGCCTTCTCAGCGGTACGCGTTGTTACCCCAATTCCGTTAGCGGAATGGAATTTACTGCCCAGGCCTAGTTTTCACCTCCTAGCCTTTCTTCTTCTGCTCCCCTACCCAACCTGCCCGCCTCATCAGACCCTGGGGTCTTTCTGATATCATCTAAAAGCAATACCTCTATGAGGCATTGGGCCCTAGGGTTTTTCCCTGTCTTCAATTTCCTTGATGCACACATGTTCATCAATTCCGGAAATGGTACATGGTCATACTTATTTAATCTGGAGCCACCGGTTTCAGCCTTTGAAGACATACTAGTGTGGTGTGGTGTCTGCACTAGTGGGACTACTAAACTCTCTCTTGAGTTATGGAAAGGGTTTGCTTAACCCTTGGCACACAACTTTAAGTTCAGTAGAACTTACTTTATTCTATACTTGATTTATTTGTACCCATGTACCTATAGTGGTTTTCAGTTTATTCACTCAATGAGATTATCTAGTAAAGCAATAGAAAGCTTTAAACCAACCGCTGCACACCAATGTGAGAATTAGGCCTGGCATATGCTGTCCACTAGTTATAGTGGGCAACTTACACCTGTCCAAACAACCCATATTGATGATAGGTTTAAAGACAACCTTTATTGAAAGCTATCCTAGTGGTAGCTATTGAGAGCAGTCTTCAGGCTAAATCTTGAAGGAGTGTAAAGCAGCTTGGTTTACCAGATTATAACCTCTTGAATGTCTAAATGAAAGGAGAACCACATAAGGTATATATAAAATATATGTATTTATTACTGAACAATATCTAGTAATCTCTTTAGAGATTACAGAATTTAAACACAATAGAACTTCAGTAAATAGCAAAATATACACAGTTACCCACGCGGTCATACATGGGCGCGGCCATCTTGTGCGCGTTGCGTATTTCCATTTCCCGGCACTATTGGCAATCTTGCGTTGTGTGCGGTGCGCTATTACAAGTTCGCATGTGTTTTTGCGTACTTGCGGGGGAAATATCGCACAAACTTACCCACGTGGTCCTCAATGGGCGCGGCCATCTTGTTTTTCATTCATTGCTATGGTTCTGGGCATGCTTTTTCTATCCAGCTTCAAACTTTGCCATCCTTTGTTTGTTTGAAGCTTTTTTGATCTTTTTTACTTATTATTTATCCCTCTATTTTTCTAGATCTATATTTTGTGTTTTCTTCTACTTTTGGTCACTTTAAAACTACTTTTTTTACCTCTTCTTTTATTTACTTTTTCCCTATTCTCTTTCCTATTTATTATTTCCATTCCTGTCCAGGATCATGGCAAAAAGAGCCAGGAAGGAGAAGGGGAAGGGTCCCGCACCCCGTACCCGGCTCCCATGCGGGCGATTGAGAGGGGGAAAAGTCATAGCCCGGGAGATCTTTAGCGCAGAGGAGGTGGCTGCACAGATTTTTTATGTCCAGCGCCCCCTCCCCAAGACCATCGCAGCAGGCGGCAGGATCCCTGGCGGGTACGGGCTCCGGGAGCGTCGGCAGCTGTGGGGGAAGGTGTGCCGGGCCATGTATCGGCAGTCTCGGGTCCGGCGCACCTACAGCCAGGCCACGCACCGGTGGTCCGATATCCTGGACCGTGAACACGACCTGCTTGACCTGCTAGGCGTCGAGATCCCTGGGCTTGGTGAGTAGTAGTAGCTATTTAATCACTACTCTGTTTTCTCCTGCTCTATGTTATCATATTGCAAATGTTTTTTTTTTTCTGAAGAGCAATAATTCTGCTGATTACATTGTGGGTAAATTATGTTTCAAAATCTTCTGTGATTGCATTGCAGGTGCACTGCTCGCCTGCTCAGTGGCGGTGCTACAATGCTGCTTACTTGTTTTCGATTTTGTGCTCATTTCATTGGCCTGAGTGATTATGTATGAGTGTACTTTCACAGAACTGCTTAATGCTAGACACTAAGGGGCAGATTTACAATTACTGGCGCATCCCTGCAAAGTATCAGGGATGCGCCAGTAATTGTGCAATGCGGTGCACCATGGGGCAAAAACAACACAGATGCGTCACGCATCTGTGCCGTAAAGGTGGCGCATTGCTGGTGTTGCGTCGCAAGCACGACACAGCTCTAGCAATGCTCTGGGGTGCCTATCTCCCCAATGCTGCGTCAAGCCGTATGTCTGCTTCAAGCAGGCGCAGGGTTTTGAAGCAGCATTGCCCTAAAAGTGACTGAGTGAAATCTTGTACATTTCACACAGCCACATTTAGGAGGCGTTCCTGTGCAGGAACGCCCTCCCTTGCGCCGGAACGCCCCCTGATGGCGCAGGGCTTTACAACGTGATGCATCTAACAGATGTGTCACGTTGTTAATATACCCCGCACAATGGCGCCTCTTTTGTGCTGCCGCTGCATCACAAAAGTCACACAACGACGGAGCAAAAGAGCCACAAGGGGCTTGTAAATCTGCCCCTAGAGACTCAAGTCCAGTCCTTCCTTTGTACTCCTGCCATTAAGAAGAGATAGTGGTGGTGGATTGATAGTTTGAGTATATTATGACTGGTTATTTAGTAGGAAACTTTTTAGTGTTCAACTTCTCACTGGTCTGCAATCACGATGGACTGTATCTGTCACTTCGCGTGCTGCGGAGTGCTGCCTGTCAGTCCTAGTCGAACCTTTTTGTAGTTTGTTTAGTGAGTTACATAACTTTCCAAGTAGACGGTCCGTGAATCCAGCAATACTAATATCCTAGTAGACCACATCAGATAGGTCAATAAATTTAGTGCAATTGTTGTCTATTTCCCCGAAATAATTTGTTATTGTTTTTTTGAAATGCTTGATTTGGTTGACAACGATCATCCATGTTTGTGTCTTTCTTTCATGTTGTACATCAGCACCCCCCAGGGGCAAGGGGACACAAGAGGAGGTAGCGGCGCCGGCGGAGAAGGGACAAGATCGGTCCAGCGAGGGCTCCTCTGCTGGCCCCAGTAAGTTTTCCTGTTAATATTAATAATTATACTTCCCTATCTTTTACAGCACCTATTTTTTCCTAACGTTCCTCATTCAATTTTTTCTAAATCGTCTTTGATCTTCTTGTAGACTGTTTCTAAATTCTTATCCTGCCTCTACTATGACTCCCTGTGGTACTACTAGATTATTATTGGTCTGTCTGTGTAGCTAACTAAGCTTGCACAGCTGGAAAAAGGTGTTAAAAAAACTCTCATTCTATTCAGCAATAGCTCTATGCACTGAGTGCAGTCCTCTGGGTTATCCATAATGTCTTTGGAAGTCTTCTAAATGTTTATGCTTTGACAATTCCCAACAATAAAATGTCAATGGCCACCAAGAAAGAATAAGATACTAGTTTACTTTTTGATTGGATAGGAGGAAAATCCATACTACTACTGTTGCAGGGACTATTCTGCACAAACAGAACTATGGATACGAAATAGTGCATTGTTTATCAATTATAATAGGTGCAGTTAGACTTTCCACATACCTCCGTCATAACAGAATTTAAACCCCCAATCTCCTTACTGACTAGCTAGTGTGTCAGAGTCATTTAGCTCCCGAATTCATCGATGATTGATCCCCAATGATTATACAACCCAGGACATTAGACGACGGAGTCAGAGTCCCGAAATCTCAGAGCCACGGACTAATGCTTGCAAATTGCAAACCCTTTCGCTCACTCACTCATGACCAAAAACCACAGAGTCTATGTAAGTTTTAAAGCTTTATTAAAAGTAAAAACATTTATTAAAATCAAGTTCAGCATACAACATAAACGGTGGATTGAAAATTGAAAAGTGCTTAGTGATTTCACACATTAATTGTAGGCGAGCCCCCACCAGGTTGGAACTTCAAGTCTTCTTTGTGGTGCTGAATCATTGCTGACTCCGTCCAAGTGATGATGATCTGATCTTGCTCTTGTTCTTAGAAGAGAAGCTTCTGTCTGTTATGAGAAAAATGGTGCGTGTTAAAAAGCAAGCATTCATCAGTTTTGCCAAAAAGTGTAGCAAGACATGTTACGGCTAAGCATAACTAAAAAACACCCTTCCCTGAAAAAAGGGCAATTAGTAGTTTAGACTAGAGAGTCACAAATTATTAAATTTGTTTGTGTAGTCGTAGTAACATTTTTTCATTCCTAGACAAAATACTAGGGAGTGGTATATATGGCATCTAAGAATCTGAAATGTATTTTCTAGGCGGAACATCGGCACAGCCATCCACCGGTGCCGGGGCCAGTGCGGAGGTGGGCACTCCTGGGGCGGAGGCGGTGCAACAGCCAGCGGGAACTGCTGTGGGGGATGCCACAGGAGTGCGGGCAGTGGTAAGCTATTATATTCCTTACTTATTGAGATTGCAGACTACAAAGTGTGCTCTCTGCACGGGTGTATGTTGTACAGTACAAGTATACTTTACTGTTAAGAAGACTTACACATTTAGAACTAAGTTTTTATCAACCAGGTAGTAGCCTCCTCTAAATTGACTTCAACTCGGCTGTGAAAGTTTTATCAAGAAGCCAAGTCAGATCAGAGATGAACTTGATGGATGGGATGAACGAAAAGGGAAAGAAGGGTGTAAGTAAGTGTGGAAGGACGAGCTAGTTAAAAAGTAATGATGACTGGCAAAGAATGATACGTGTTTTTGAATGCTGCCCGAGGTGGCTGGGAATATGATGCATGGCCGGTTGAAGGATGAAGCAAGGATGGGTGGAAGGAGAAAGGGAAAAGGAATGCCTGGGTAGGTGAAACAGAAACTGTATGTGTGCGCAATATATCCTTTGGTTCAAATTAAAATGCAAGTCAAGCACGGATGCATGGCTTGCGGTTTCCAAAATAAAATGAAAATTTCGTTTTTCCGTGAGAAAAACTAAGGTTTGTCCAGTTGAGACATTAAGAAGAATGATTGACATTTACTTTGAATAGATGGATGCCTGGATCATGGTACTATCTGACTCATAGATAGCATATGTGTATGTAGACAGAGTAGACGGTCACTGGATGAAGTACGTGTTACTTTGAAGAGCATGTAACACTGCACCCGCACGTCCGTTCCAGTGTAGCAAAGGCAAGGAAAAGAAGTTGTAATTTTTCCGAATACTATCATGAATAGTAGCAGTAGTTTGTATTGCAAGCACAGCATATATCCCGTGTTCACGGGAGCTACTCACTACCTCTGTTACTACCCTGTTAATAATTTTAGTACAACTCTGTCATTCATGTGTAGCCTATCAGTGTTCACTCAATAAAAAACAAAGCACCTAAAGTCATCCCATATGTAAGCACATATCCTGTGAAGGGATAGATAATCATATTATTTATCTTCTTCATTTTCCTTTTCTAGTAGTCATTGGCACTGTAGCATGAAAGTTAAATTAATTAAGCAGTATCCCTTGTAACAGAGCCACCCGTAATAGAAAAGTAAGAGCTTCACCACCTGCATGTACTGGACTGGTACAGTAACGCAAGTCTGTGTCATCATGGCGTGTGTCTGTTTTTCTCGGGTGCAAGTTGACTGCGCTGGCATTATGCCGGCTTCCAGAAGTTTACGTACCAATTTCGCTAAACAAGAGAGAAGAAGAAGAAGACTGGTGTACTGTCATAGTCGACTCTAATGTAGTGAGTCCATATAGTGCTCGTAGAATTGATACCTGAAACTCCCACTAATGTTAGAGCAGAGGCTGACGAAGTAGGAGGTTAGATAGATACAGGCCACAAATGTTATGTACTGTGCTTGCAAGTTGCTAGTTCTACTGTGACACAACTTTCTGCTGAATTATTTTGTGTTAATCTTGAAGAGCATTGGTTACAGTATGTCTTTCTTTCTTCATATAGATGCTCCTTCCAAACTGACACGGAACGAGCTGGCTAGACGGGCCCGGCAAAAGAAGCTGGAGGCGATTGTCGCGGAATATCGGCGGCTGGTGGCCCAGGAGGAGGAGGACACGCAGTCGCAGTTCACCACAACATCCACCGCGACAGCTGCATCCTCCTTCAGTCAGTGCAATTCTCCAGCGGTACGGAGCCGTGGTACCGCAGCCCCCCGCCACCGCCAAGCAGCCAAAAAATCAGCTTCCCCCCACAGCAGGTGCAAGGCCCGCATCCACCGCCTAACCCTCAGGGTGTCCAACCTTGAGCAGGAGATGAAGAGAATGAAGAGCCTGCTCAAGAAGAACCTCTGCGGAGAGCAACGGGCCCACCTGGCCAAAGGACACCGCCGGCGCCAGTAGAGGAGGAGAGACTGTCCCTTGCCCCTTTTTTAAAGACTTTTGGGGGGGTGGGAATTGGGAGTTGGGTTTTTTCTTTGGGGTTAGGGAGCGGGGTGGGTCGGGTCTTGCGGGATAGTTTATTTTTGTTAAGGATTTAAATAATTATTTACTCTCAACTTAAACATTGCATACGCGTTTTTACTGTTTTGCGGGGGAGGCGGGGCGTTAACTGTTCATTTGTTTTCCTGAAACTTAACTGGCTGCTTTATTCAAATTGTCTAAGTAATCGCCCAAATGTTTACAAAAGTAAGTGCCACTCACAGAGTAAGTGAATTCAATTGTCCTACTACTTTTGTAGTACTACCGTCAGTCTCTCCTCTCTCCTCCTACTCCATTATTCTTCCTCCCCCCAAACGCTTATCTTACCTGTGATTTGTGTTTGAGAATAGGCCTAGGGCTGGCTGCATGGCAACTGGCGAGGAAGGTTGGCAATCCTGGGCGGATGAAATGGTATTGTTGTGGTGGTAGTGGTGGTACACAGTGGCAGTAGCAGCATATGAAAAAAAAAAATGAATATTTGAGTGGCCTGAGCGGATCATTACAACGGTACGATAGATAGCATAGTACACAAGAACAGTGCCATAATTTAGCCTAACAAATGCTAAAGTTTCCAAAGTATACTTGTTGCGTGGAGTTTGGCTTTGGCTACTACAAGAAATAGTACTGAAGGTGAAGGGCACAGCAGCGTAATCATTCATCACGTGTAGGAGGAGGATGTTTTCTGTTGCTTTGACCTTATCCTCCCCAGCAAGTGTGTGGAATTATTGTTGTAATTTACTCACACCTTAATGAAACCACACAGCCCGGGGGAAGAGGGTTAGGGTTTGAAACTTGGATGGGAATGGGGTTTGTGGGGAAAGTTTTGTGTAGAGAGGAAAAAAAACACAGCATGGACAAACAACAAATTAAGATAAACAAATCTTTGGATACAAAGCTATCCATAAATCTTTTAAGGGACATAAAGGAAGTGCATGCACTACTGCATGCATGAAGTGGTTTGCTAAATGGATAGGTTACTGTAAAGTAAGTAGTACTTTCTACAATGTACTAACTATGAAGAAACAATGTGAAAGTAGCAAAGCAAAAAGTATACAATGGCTGGAGGGATGAATTGAAGCAGAGAGTAAACAAATGCACAGAGTCACACTCACAGAAGTTCACAGCAATAACATTACTTAAAAGATAAGTAGAAATGAAGATGGATACTGTAACTGTATGTTGTTGTAGTTGTCCTGTTGAATTTGGGAAGTTGCATGCATCCAGCCATTCCTCTTTTTCGCGTTATTCCTCCATTCCATCTGACGCTCCGCCGATCAATGTTGGGGACCAGAAGACACCTTGTCCACTGCCTGCCTGGTAGATGCTGAATTGCGGGTCGCTAAGCCTGAGGTCATCCTTTTTGCCATTGCACAGGGTAAAAGCCGGCCTGTAATTGTTGATGGAAAAACAGGAAGTGATATTAAAACACCACGGAGAAAAAAATAAAAGGTACGCTGTGTAGTGCAAAAATAACACTTTCAGTTTCAGAGTCGACAGTATTACATAACATACAAGCATCATTTCGAAAGTGCGTACTCTGAGTCTCCTTTTCAAGGATAAATTAGTGTGGGCGAAATTTGCGGATCTTTCCCCTCAAGCTAAGTGTAAAGTGTAAACTGCGATTTTAGAACCCTAACCCTAACCCTAACCCTAGGCCCTAACCCCCCTTTTTCACCATGGATTTTCTCCAAACCACTTGATTCCGATATTAAACCTTCACCGCATTGCCCCCAGACCCCTGACCCCACCAGCAAAAAAAGCAGAACACCCCCAAACAGGCAAAAAGCAAAAATGCAAAAAGTGACACTCAGAAAAATGCATGGATTTTCTTCAAACCACTTGCAACCAAAATTAGGCATGCCCAGCAGTGCTCCAAGACCCCCCAACCCCCCAAACACCAGGAACCCCCCAAACAGCCCCCCGAAAACATGAAAGTGAGTGAAAAGTCCGAAAAGAGAAAAACTTTTTCACCATGGATTTTGTCCAAACCACTTGATTCCAATATTAGACCTTCCCCGCATTGCCCTAAGACCCCTGAACCCACCCAAAATTAGTCTATCCCAGCTGTGGTCCCAGACCCCCCGACTCACCCCAACAAATCTAGAACACCCCCCAACAGCCCCCCAAAAACATGCAATACTGGTATATTCAAAACATGGCAAATTGCGCTGTTCACAAAAAATTGCTGTTTTCAGCACTTCCACTACTTCGATCCTCTTGAAACTTACCTGGACACTTGTTCCAGCGATTCCCAAGAATCTCAGAAAGGAAGAACAAAATCGAACCACTACGCTCTTTGAAGAAGAAGAAGAGGAAGGTCTACGACTAGTTTTCACTTAGTTTTCACCCAAACACATGCGCGAGCAAAACACTGAAAAAGGCCAAAATTCTGCCAATTCTGGACCAAAGAACACCAAACCCCCCTAAAACCTTGCCAACATCATTATGAACGAGCCTGCATTGGGCCCTGAGCCCTAGACTCAGCGGGAACCCTACCAACTTAAACCCAAAAACCCTAGTAAATCGCACTGAACCCTAAACCCTAGATATGCTTTGTCTGTCTGTGTCAAAGAGCCTAGGTATGCTACATCAGGAGGATGCTTCACTCAGTGGTGCCTGCCTTGACCGTCTGCATGGCCCTGCCGTAACCATGGGCCAAAAATCCGTTCCGCTCAAGAATTTGCGATTTTTCTGTAATTTCGCGAGATTTGCGAAATACCGAAAAACAGCAAATTTCGCAAGCATAACGGATGTTTGGCCCAAGCTTGAGGCAGTGCCATGCAGACGGTCAAGGCAGGCACCACTGAATAAAGCAACCTGATGTAGCATACCTAGGCTCTTTGTCAGACAGACAAATCATATCTAATTGTATGCAGCAAGCCACATAGCCCCAATTTTACATGAACTGCTGTCTGGAGTGGACTGTGCCTGGCGTAACAACAACAGTACACTGCCTCGCCCTCGACCACTACATACCACGAATAGACAGACATGTAGTTCTGCTGTAGTAGTTGTTATAGACTGGTTTACCTGTTTGCCACTCACGAATTGGCCATAGTTCTTCCGTAAACCGACGCTGATGATCCATCCATCCCAGTGAGTGACTGTAAAGAAAAAAGATATATTATTTAATCGATCATCATGGTATATTGGCAAGTGAATTCACTCCAAGGATATTGTAAAATGCAACATAGTAGCCCCTGAATTTGAAGTACAATTTGAATTAAACAAGGTAAAAAAAACAGAGTAGTTGACATGAGTTACAATTACTGTGTAAAAGATTAAATAATAACTAAGACATATGATTCATCATTTCATGCACAAAAAAACAAACAGCAATTGGTTTCATCAGAGCCAGACAGTCATTGCTGTCCACTGCATGCCATCTTCTCAATTACTTATTACCTGTTCTACTTTTTGTCCGCATCTTCTTCGGAAAGTGAGGGCCCACAGGGCAGCCTCTCCTTTCAATATCAGAAGTAACTCTGTCAGCAATCAGCAAGCATGTAGTCAGTCAGTAATTTCAGTCCCACTTGAGGGGACTCGTCGTAATCCATCCATCTGCCTTGAGGGAAATGGATAGGGGGAGTCTGGAGGAGGAGTATAGAGGAGCATGATTGAGTTGTGAACTTGTGAACCTCAGGAATGCAGTCTGCGGCACCTTCAAATCAATAAGGAAAATAAGATGAAGACAGTGCTGCTGATGGACTTGTTGTGATTAGGTGATTAGAGTTTTGTTGTGGTAAAAGTTGCAAAACAAAGAATGACACACAGGAATAAAAGTGAATAAGGACGAAAAAAGAAAGTCATTTTCAGGCCTCGGTGTCAGGGAAGTAGAGCTCGTCCTCAAACTCTATGAATTGAGACAGGAGTAGGTCAGCTAACAGAGAAGAACTTCCGTCACCTAAGTCGGTGTCCTCTTCTTCCTGCATGCATTCACATACTTTGTAATCTGGTGGTATAAAGTGCTGATTCATCTTGATCAGTGTTAACCTCTCCACAATTTTGGGCAAGAGGTGGGTCCTTTTTGAAGTTACAATGGCACCAGCAGCACTGAAAACACATTCAGAAGACAAGCTTGCGAGTGGGCAAGACAAATAATTTAGAGCCAGGTTGGTGATCAGTGGCCATAGAGGCATTTTCCTGTACCAATACAGCAATGGGTTCTTATTAACAAAGATCTCTGTTGGGTCATCCAGAGAGGCCTGACCATCGACTCATGGTTCTCCACGGTTGCTCCACTTTGCGTACCATCTGTGGCCTTTGCTGCACTGGAACGAGCAACCCCTTGATGAGGAGCCAATCCGCTTCCGACAATATTATGGCTGGGCCTGGTGCAGGTGAGGATGATGATACGGTTGCTGCTGGTGTCGTTAACGGCTGTGAGGGAAAGTGACTCCCTTCGCCCACAGATTCAGAAATGGTTCTTGACGCCAGATGGCCTGCTGATTCAGTTGGACTTCTGCCGGCTCTTTGAATTTTCTGCCGATCTTTTTCAAACCGAGTGGCTGACACAGCTAACCAATGTTTGTACTTTGAAACATCTGCTTCATCAAAAGGAATGAATGCTTTGCTGGCCACTGCCTTTTTGTACCATGGATCCAGAATAGTGGCACAAATGTAATGTTGTTCTGTATGTATGTTTTTAAGCCTTTCATTGTGAACTAGGCGGCTTAATAACCTCTCCGCTAACTGATATGCATCTTGCTTTTCAGCATCATCTCTGAACGTTGAAGACACCGCCTTCAGTTGGTGCTCTAGCATGACCAACAATGTGTACAGCAGATATCACCACTGATATCAGCCCGTTTTTATTTTTTCACAGACTATTCCCCTGATGAAGGGCTGGACAAGCCCGAAATGCATAGGGATATGGAAATAATGAATTTGGATGTATTGTTTCAAATTTAAAAAATGAACTTTATCGCATGGATGAAAACTAAGAAATTTGTAATGATGAGATGATTAATACAATTACAAATTGACTTGGAATGAACTTGGTCTTTGTTTGAACTTCATTATTCTTTCTGGTATCTTTCAAAGCGGTGCACTGGGGGACAACTCCCACTGGGAGATTGCGATATTGTATTGACTTTAACGCTGATTTGTTCAGACAGCGAAGCCCTGGGTTGCACGCGACAACCTTTTATCAATTCAACTTATTGTTTACTCAACGGTGCGTGTCTAACCCCATATAGTATTTACTGTTTCTGATTCTAAGACACGGCACGTGAATCAAAATGAATTTTGACAATATCACCAACTCAACAGATGCAAAAGCCGACACTTTTGCCTTTACCACTGAGGATGCGGCTAAAATTTATGGACTGATCAGAGAAGATACTGCTCCTTTCTCAAACAAAAAGAGCAAAGAAAATAATATTAAACAACTGCTGTACTTCCTTAAAAAAGAAACCAACCAAAGACTACATGCGAGCACCCTGGTGAGGTACCACCGCGCTCAACGTATCCCCAGGGGCTTACGAGTCCCACTGAAGCCTCTATTGTGTAAGAACAATACCTGATTTGTTGAAAGGTGGTTTGCGATCCTTAATAAATGCTTGCTCGATCTCATTTTATTGTTTGTGGAGGAACTATCTAAAACATTGGAAGAACTCAATGATGAGATCAACAACACTAAAAAGGATCTATCAGAGATGATGAAAACAACTGACTATACAAAAATGTTGGAGGATTTGAATACTCAGTTAGATAAATACACCCAGGATATGCAGGAGAGAAAAATACGTAAATATAAAAGGGACACGATAGATTATAAGCTCGGCGAGGTGTACACTTGGGCAGAAGTGTATGCCCGCCGACGCCAACCCAAAGCTTATAACCCTTACTCTGCCACTGAAACCTCCTCATCCGACAGTGATGAACAACCTAACAAAAATACTCCAAGACCCACCATCACAAAGGAGAATGTCATTACTTCTGAACCTGCGGTTCCTTTTTTAGAAGGGGGCCGAGAGGCACAGGAAGAACCCGGAGGGGAAAGAATAGTCGAAAAAACAAAAGAACCAGAGAAAAAGAAAGGCCAGAAAAAGTGATTGATTGTGATAACCTAGTTATCCATATCTCCTCACAGACATTCACCGAACTAGAGATCAAGACATTACAAAAGGGTCAATCATTTGTACCAACCACCAACTCTAACACTCTTGAACTAGAAGTGAGTTTCTTTAAATTGATGAGAAACATTAGACTTCGCCCGAAATGCATAAGGATATGGAAATAATGAATTTGGATGTATTGTTTCAAATTTAAAAAAGGAACTTTATCGCATGGATGAAAACTAAGAAATTTGTAATGATGAGATGATTAATACAATTACAAATTGACTTGGAATGAACTTGGTCTTTGTTTGAACTTCATTATACCTCCGGGTATCTATCAAAGCGGTGCACTGCGGGACAACTCCCACTGGGAGATTGTGATATTGTAAATTCAAGACACCCCACAGAAAGACTAGGTCCATGCACCACTCACTACCCCTGGGCATAATGGTTGAAAGCAAGGCAAACTGGGTGCAGGCCTGAGCACACTGCCTGGCTTCAAAATGGACCCTTGACCCCCAGCAGCATGGCCTGGCCCTGCCTGTACCAGGCCTCAAAATGGCCCCCACCCACATGGCCAGGGCCCAACAACACCCCAAAAAGTCAAATAACACACACAAATCACCACAATCCAATGCCATCCATGCCCTCAATGATGTTTAAATTCAAGACACCCCACAAAAAGACTAGGTCAATGCACCACTCACTACACCTGGGCATAATGGCTGAAAGCAAGGCAAACTGGGTGCAGGCCTGAGCACACTGCCTGGCTTGAAAATAGACTCTTGACCCCCACCACATGGCCAGGCCCTGCCTGTTCCAGGCCTCAAAATGGCCCCCACCCACATGGCCAGGCCCCAACAACACCCCATAAAGTCGAAAAACACACACAAATCACCACAATCCAATGCCATCCATGCCCTCAATGATGTTTAAATTCAAGACACCCCACAGAAAGACTAGGTCCATTCATCACTCACTACACCTGGGCATAATGGTTGAAAGCAAGGCAAACTGGGTGCAGGCCTGAGCACACTGCCTGGCTTCAAAATGGACCCTTGACCACCACCACATGGCCAGGCCCTGCCTGTTCCGGGCCTCAAAATGGCCCCCACCCACATGGCCAGGCCCCAACAACACCCCAGAAAGTCGAAAAACACACAAACATCACCACAATCCAATGCCATCCATGCCCTCAATTATGTTTAAATTCAAGACACCCTACAGAAAGACTAGGTCCATGCACCACTCACTACACCTGGGCATAATGGTTGAAAGCAAGGCAAACTGGGTGCAGGCCTGAGCACACTGCCTGGCTTCAAAATGGACCCTTGACCCCCAGCAGCATGGCCAGGCCCTGCCTGTACCAGGCCGCCAAATTGCCCCCCCCCCACATGGTCAGGCCCCAACAACACCCCAAAAAGTCAAAAAACAAACAAAAATCACCACAATCCAATGCCATCCATGCCCTCAATGATTTTTAAATTCAAGACACCCCACAGAAAGACTAGGTCAATGCACCACTCACTACACCTGGGCCTACTGGCTAGTGAGGCTTTACAGGCACCCCAAAATTTTTTAAAAAATCAACATATAACAGTGAGCTAAAATTCCATGACATAAATTAGGATTAAGTTAAAAAAAATCACAGAAACAGTTGTATCATGCACCCATGACTAACTCTGGGCCTACTGGATACAGTGGCTACCCACAACATATATTTTTTTTAAGTTGTGAAAATAGTTTTAAAACTGTAGTTGCCTCAACTGCAATGCCCCAAACAAACAACACCAACTTACTTGTAAAATCTCATGTCCAAAAGTGATCCAAACTCCAAAGTCAAAAAAGTCCTCAAATACAAATATCCAGCAGCAGACACCAAAAGTAATCCTTCCTCCTTCCAGCTCCAAATCAAAAGTGGCCAGGACATGGACAAAGCACTGGGAGGAGCCTGCTGGACAGGAACAGGAAGTTGGAGACTCTAGGGCACTTCCTTCCTCCCACCCCACCCCCCCCCAAAAATGGACCCCTTGCACCAAAAAGTGCAGCCAATCTGTGGAGTTATTCTGATCAAAATCAGCATTTTCAGAAGGTTTATGCTTCCTGCGGTGGATTTCTTGTGCAGAATTGCCTTTTTTGCAATTTCGGGAATGCGAGCTGTTCAAATCTCCCGCCGGAAGTCAGCTGCGCGCCGCATCTACGTGTTCGCCATTGTTTACTCCCACAATGCGTGATCGCGGACCCTTATGATGTACTCACGTTGTCAAACTCTTTTTGTGCAAGATGGCGAGCTGCAATGACGTAAATGCGTTTGAAAAACTCTCGCGCGATCACGCAGCAAGATCGAAAATAGCGCAGCACACGCAAACTGGGAGAAACCGGGAGAAAAACAACTCGGCGGGCTCAGAATCACGGTAAGTCAACGCCGCGCGCGCGATCAAGCAAAATAATTCGCAGCTTGCTAATTTTCGGATTTTTGGGCAAATTTGCGCGATTCGCGAAATTTGCCAAAAATCCGCAAATTTGTGCGCAAAACTGATTTTACGCCCACGCTTAATAATAACCACAACTTGACTAGACACAAGGTATAGAGCCTGTGGAATTGCTGGGACCCCAAGGTACTACCGAAGGGAGTGACACAGGGGACCCACGGGGGACGCGTGCAGTGTGAGAACACAGTGTCCGGTGTGATCCAGGCCTGGATTGAAGATGTGAAGAACCTGAAAGCAGAGGGGATAGAGTCTGGGTCACTTGCCAGTGACCAGGTGCACGGTAGATGAATGCCCTCATTTGTCGGTTGCTTCAGGTGCAAAGAGGTGAAGCTTGACTCTGCCGCCATAAGGACCAGGAGGCATTGACGATGACCAGGAGCTGGATTCAGGCTGTCTCACAAAGAATGTCGAGAGATGTGGTGTCAGTGCTCGGATTGAACACAACAAGCCTTGGCCACAGCACCCATGCAGGAATAGAAAAGATGCTTCGGTGTGGACCAGCAAGGTCCAAGGGACTCCCTAAGCGATGGAGAGTCAGGGCACATCTGGAGCAACCTGGGAAGCCAAAGGAAAGTTAAAGTTGCCTTCTCAGGGACCCACAGGTCGACGGACCAGGGATCACGAAGGTACCTCGAGAGAAAACACAATGGGCCGGCTCCCGGAACACTCGTGGAGTGTAGGCCTGCAATCTTTGGTGAGCTTTGCTGCTCGGGGTCTGGGCTACAAGTAACCCAATGCACACCCTCAAGAATTGTCGAGAAGCATATGCACTTGCAAATGTGAACAGTGTCCAGGGGTTCCGGTTCCACGGTTCCCTCCGAGGACTACGGATCTCAGTTTTCCTGGGGAATCGGGTCGGTCTCTGGGAAGTCTGGGAACTTACCTCACCTCCTGTGTTGCAAATTCTTGGGTATCCGGCGGTAGCTTCGGAGATGCAAACCGGTTGGTTGCGTCTTTCGTGCCTGCCATGCAGGGGAGTGACTGCTTTACTCCAAAGGAGATTCTTCAGTCATACAGCGCCTTGTAGATTGTTGAAGTTCCTGGATTCAATATCAGAGTTTTGTCCAGGTAAATCTAAAGTCCTGTAGTCACAGGGTTCCTACTTTTTACACAAGGAAGGGATGGAACAAACTCTGGGGGACCCAGCTATGGGAGAGTTTGGAAAGAGGGGTGGCTACACACATTTCCTTTATCCAGTTGCGCGCCAGAGCAGGGGCTGGTAGCCCCTGCAACTGGTTTGAACAGGGTTATGCACAGGAACACCAAATGTGCCCCCAGTGCAGACTTCAAAGCACTCTTGGAGTGCAACCACCCAGCCCCAATACACTAAAGCCTGTCTGGGAGGTGGTGACACCTCTCTGTGACAGGAAACTTATTGTCCAGGCCTCCCCTGCCAGAGTTTTGTCCAGCAGCAGGAGGCCAGAATTGTGTCTGTGGCTGCAGCACCCATTTTGTGATGCCAGGTTTCTGTTAAGCTGGTACTGGGTGTACCGGTGTGGCCATGTTTCTCCCTCTAGGAGGGTGGAATCATACCTCCGCAGCCAATACTACCAGGGAGGTATGATTCCAAGGTGTTTTACACCAAACACAACATGTTTCCTTGCAGCCATTCCAAAGTTTGCATTTATCGCGAGGATATAATGCACAAGAGTATATCGTCTGGCTGCATCACAGAAAAACCCCAGAGAATAGATTCCGAAGGCTGCAGAGGGTTCTGCTCATGCATGGTCACCATCTCACACAAAACCCAGCACACAGCCTTCAGGATTGATAAGGCCTGCCATAAGGGTGACTGATGTGTAGTGATATAAGGTAGATATAGGAAACCTATATCTAAGAAAGGGTTGTGTCATTTAGGTAGGTTGCCCAGGGGTGGCATAATACATGCTGCAGCCCTGGTAGGCCTCTGGGGTGCCTATGCCCTTGGTACCTAGTGTACCATATGCTAGGGACTCATAAGGGTACCCCAGTATCCAATCTGAGGTGTACCTAAAGTACATGGAATCATCTTAGAGAGAAAGCAGCTAGGCTGGGGTCCTGGATAGCAGGGACCCAGCCAGACTAAAGTAAAAAAACAGTAAAACATCAGAAAAAAGTCGAGGTAACTATAAGAAGCAGATTCTACTCTCCTACACGGCCCCTGCTGTACAGCCATTTCAGTGTTTGGGTTATCCCCCTTTCTGCCTGTCCTGGTCCGGTAGCGTCACCTGCACACTCAGCCTTCTCAAATGTTAGTTTGGATTGCTTCAGGACCGCTATGAACCATGACCCTAATGCATACTGCGACAAACAAGGTTTCCCCCAAATGTACAACCACGCCGGAGAAGAAGGGACCACAAAGAGGTCAGGCGCTCAAGCCTTGACGACTCGCCTGTTGGTTGTCTCCTCCCACTAGACAGACAAGTGCCAAATTGGTATCCTGCTAGGGGCCCCCTTTCCTCAAAATATACCCCAGTGTGGGTGTCTCCTGAGGGGGAGATCCACAAAAATAGATGCTGGTGAGTATTGGCAATTCTAGGTGGCCGTTTCTGAAGGACTGGAAGTGGCCCCATCACACTGAACACTTTGAGAAGCTTTCAGTCACATTGAGGTTGCATAGACCACACCTGCGTGCATACGCAAAATGACCGCAGCACTGGCTAGCTGTGCTTAGCTGCATTGAAGAGTGAGGCCGCAGCAGAGGCACCCCACCTCAGTTTGGGATCCAACTCTCAAGTTACAGGCAGTATGTGAGGAGGCTGCGTGGGTCGATGTCAGAGAGGTTGCGCTACCCCACTGCGTCTGCAGGCGCTGGCCACGTTAGCGTGCATCAGGGTAGGTGCTGTCCCGGGGGTACTCAGTAGCCGAAGGGTTGCTGGCATTGGACCCGTCACAGCGTGGCTGCCATTGTACACCACGAGGGTCACGTGGAGTCCAACATTATCAAAATTAAAAGGTCTAACTCGCAGCACTTGTGAAAAGCCTCAGGAGTGCCGTAATTTACACTCCACCACTCCTGTTATTGTTACCGCCATTGCAGGTGGGGTTTTTAGTGGAGTGGAGGGCATGTAAACTAGCAACTATCTGTCATAAAATTGCAAATATGTGGAAAAATACACTTGCAAAAGAATATACAACCCCTCTCAACAGAGCCTAACTAAAAACATAAAATTGAAACCCTCAATGATTTGGTAGAGTGGATGGCCAACAACAAAACCCTTTGCTGCTATGGTAGTCTGTGAGATGTCATATAACAACATTTCCATGCTTTGGCTTTAATATAAGTAAAAACAATGCACACTTAGATACCTATCATCTTTAAAATATTCAGTTCACAATATACACAGCAGGTCTAGTGCCTTTATTATAACATTTCATTGTAAAAAGATTAGGCCAGTAGCCATGATCATCGGCTTGCCACCATAAGCAATTCAATCCTGCTATAGTGGGAATAAGATTTGCCAAATGCCAAAAAGTGCAATGTAATCAAATCCTGTACTCAGAGGGACCAATATGTGGCAGAACCCTTCTCTCAGTAGGACGTTGAAAGCAATGTGGTGTAAGCTACATAAGGTCAGGCAACAGTTGCACTGTCAAGGCAGACCTAAAAATCCATGTAGAATATTGTAGCCCTGGGCTCTCACGCACCAAACTGAAGTCTGATGGCCGAAGTTAATGACAGTCCTCCTCTAATCTTTTTTGCTGCCAAATATAAGCTATCTCTTATACTGGCTCAGAGAGGCACATATTAAAAAGCATACAATATGCGCACAAATCACACAGATATTTTGGGGAGACTTGATTTGTGGAAAATCTTCTTTATTCTTGCACCATAAAGCCAACGCGTTTCACCCGCCAGGGCTCCCTCATGGCTAAAGTGGAATATTAAGTTCCACGTTCCTTTATGTAGATAGGAAATCCTCCAAGATTCAGTGTTTATTCTGTGATACTTGTCATTGTGCTTTATTGGTGAGTTATCCAATATTAAAAGGAGGGGTTAGATAAAGCCATCCTGATCTCCAAGTATTTCAAGTGCTGTGCACCCAAATGTCCGTTTATTCTATATTCTATATTCCTCATCGCGTACGGTGGAAACGGCGATCTGGTAATCAACCAAGGTCCAAAACCACAAGATATAAGCTATCATAGCAAAATACCTAACTAAGACACTTTAATAGCCTTACAATGTCATGTGAGTGCCCTTAAAGGTGCACGTTCAGGCAGCTAGATAAATGAACAAAATGATCACAGCTACTTGAATTGCAAGCACTTTTTTGTGGAAGCACACAAAGTCTGCCCAATCAAAACATGTACTATTGACTGCCAATATGTGGGTGGAACCAATGCCTCTCTCCTGGTAATATTTCTTAAAGCCCTTTTTTAGGTTAATTACTTAAAGTCTGGAGACAGCTGTACTGCCCAGCTAGATCTAAAAAGAGTATATGGAAGAAAAAAGGTATAAAGGCACCTCCTACCCTTCCCTGCCCCTTCATTTGTCTACTGAAGTCTAATGTCTCTCTTACTTTTTGCTTCTTCCTCCATTTGAATGAGACACCAAAGGTCAGATTGCAACTGCCACTCAACTTTGTGAAATGTTATTCCATTTAGAATTCTCCTTCATCATTTTTGATCTCCTGTCAGGTGTACTGCTTTGAGATGTGCATCCAGAAACCAAAGAGCATAACTACCCCAGCACACAATCCAGCACTATTAGAACAAAACCACAGGCATCCAAACCACGTGAAAAGTAGCCAGTCATACACATGTATCCTTCTACACAGTTTTCCCTCGAAGCTGTATAGAGACCATGTTATTGAAAAATAAGCAACTTGCTGCAGTACCTGGGAGGTGCTTAGATTAGAAATGCAGAGCTTTTAGTGCGGGTAATTTCAGGTGCAGGTAGAAGAAGAATATATTCCTGTCTAATAAGTCATTCTGCGTAAGCGTTATACTTTGTAAAGTGTTTCTGGCCTTTTTTAGGTGCCCTGTTCTTCTACTGTTGTGTATGATTTGTGTATGTTAGTAACTGTGAAGGCACTGAGGTCTTTGCTATAGGTCTATACGGTATTTTCTCCCCCCTTGTGTTCCCCTTAATATTTTGTCCCATATATAGAATGTTTATACTTGATTGTGAAAACTATGATGCCAGTTACTAGGAAGGAACCTGGTTATGGCTGTGGCTGGAGTTTCTTTCCTTCTGGAACAAACCTGTTGCAGTCTTCCTTCTATTTCTTCATATTTCTTTGGGACATTTGAAGACTATGAACGAACTTCACTTAGTGCCTTTACACTCTCTCACCAATTCATCTATCAGGTACCGTGTAGTATCAGATGTGGAGGTGGTCCAACAGGTTTAGTTTATCTCAAATCTCAATAATGTCAATCAAATTAACACATAACTGAAGGTTAGAGCATTCAGGATCCTCATGAGTTATCCTAAAAGTTCAAAGCATAGTCAGAGACAATGAGGCAAAACATTACAGGTCTGGAGAAACAAGATCCCAGTTGTAATGCCTCACTGACAATGAGATTAGTGGACAAAGTCTGAAGAGACACACAGTCCCACAGATTGGCAGAGACATGGCCGCATAGCCACTTTAGTGAGGTGAGAGGCTTGTCCAGCAACCTTACTCTAAATATTGTTACAGCACCACGTTTATGAGGGAACATATCTGATTAGTGGAGTATGAATGAGTTTTGTATCTGTGTTGGAAATTTCCATTTAGCAGACTTCCTTTTGTGACGCAGAAGCCAGGACAAACTGAAATATATCTCTCAGGGGGAGATTCCAAGGACTAATCAGGTAGCACTGGTCTGAACAAGCTGCTTGCTGCTTGTGAATCATACGCTTCATATCATTACATGCCTCCTATTGCCACAGGAACGTCACTTTTTATGATGTTCCTGTGGTGATAAACCCTTTGCCTTATTTAAATGGCTTAACCCACCTTGTAAATAAGGCTCTTTTTCATGCTACACTTAGCATGAAAGGGGTCGCCAATGAGTGTTGCACTGGGCTTTCTGCCACAACAACCAATGGTTTTGATGATGCCCCATATTTACAAAGGTGACATAAAACAGAGGCGAAACAACAGTTGATGGACAGAATGCAGAACAATGTCATACATTCACCCCAGTACAGAGATCTGGGCCTAAATATGGGTATGCTCAGACGTGATTCCCATGCTCTCCACACCACTGGAGTCAAGCTATCCTGGCTGAAGACAGCTGATACCCAGAAACCGGTCCTAGGATGCTTGATTCCGGTCCAGGAAAGACATGGTTTGGCAGTTCGGGCTAGACTGTTCCCATGAGGCACAGGGTCAAGGCTGATTTGCATATGGCCATGTCTAAACTGGGGTGGTGTGGAGTGCAAAAAAACGATGGATTTAGGCCCAGATCTCTGTACTGGGGTGAATGTATGACATTGTTCTGCATTCTGTTCATCAACTGTTATTTTTGCATAAAACAGAGGCAGCGCTAAAATTAGGACCAGGGAAAACCAGGTCTTAACATAGCAAAATGAGGAGAACTTGTCAATTTTTCCTTGGTTTTGCTATTTCTGTGTGAGTTGCATTAAGCAGCACACTTTGAACCGCACCGAAACCAACGGACCACGCACGTAACCTGGGCTTCATCCTGGACTCCTCCCTCTCGATGACCAGACAAGTCAACGCCGTCTCATCATCTTGCTTCAACACCCTACGTATGCTCAACAAAACCTTCCGCTGGATCTCCACCGAAACAAGAAAGATGGTCACCCATGCACTGGTCACTAGCCGACTAGACTACGGAAACACCCTTTACGCCGGAACCACAGCCAAACTACAGAAAAAACTCCAACGCATCCAAAACGCCTCAGCCAGACTCATCCTAGACATCCCCAGCCAAGCTCACATTTCCGGTCACCTGAAAGACCTCCACTGGCTCCCCGTCGACAAGAGAATTATGTTCCGTCTCCTCACCCACGCACACAAAGCCCTCTAGGACCTAGCACCCGAATACCTCAACACGCGCCTGTCCTTCTACACCCCCACCCGCCAACTTTGATCGTCCAATCAAGCCCTCGCCACAATTCCACGCATCCATAGATCCACCATGGGAGGAAGATCCTTCTCCTACTTAGCAGCCAAGACCTTGAATTCCCTCCCCACCCACCTCCGCCTCACACAGAACCACCTCTCCTTCAGAAAACAACTTAAAACTTGGATATTTGATAAGTAAGCTCCCCCCTCCCTCAAGCGCCTTGAGACGCTCTGGGTGAGTAGTGCGCTATACAAATTTAAACTTGACTTGACTTGACAAAGAAACAGCAAATCATCATGAATGATTGTGTATGTGCAGGAAGGTGTCCCTTCCTTCCCCCCACGGCAGACACCCTTGCACTATGGTGTAAGGGTGCCTGCGTTTGCACTAGGCAGCTAGAGTTAGCACCAGCTCTAGGGGAAACAGAGGGGTGCATCGCATTCTTGTGAATTCAGCATCTCCCTGAATTTTCAGAATGGCAAAGTGTGGTGTTAGCAATTTTTGCTTAACGCCACACTTTGCGATTCTGTTGTAAATATGGCCCCTGGTGTATCCATATTGTAACCGAAACAAAATTATGACCTGAGTCACTGGCTTCCTCAAAGTGGAGAGAAGCAGAGGATGTAAGTGCACTGAATCCAATTTGAGATTAGAACAGCTGGATGAATGGGCGGGCCTGATGGACCTAGGCAGGCAAGAGGCAGTACTTGCGGGCTAGCTCAGGAGAGCAATCAGGCAGCACATGATTTTCAACTCTGTGTGGTAGAACTGGCCAACCGAATGAAGAACAGCTGTCTGCGACTTTACTTTGCCAAAAAAGAGATCTTGGTGGTAGGAAAACAACTGTCCATCTGGTCTTCATCTTGGTTGCCAGATAAATTAGGCCCGCTCCCGATTCGGAAACCTAAAGGGAAAAATATAGGAGTCTGGTTGACTCCACTCTGTCATTTGCAGATCAAATTTCAACTCTTGTAGTTATGTGCTTTGGTACCCTGAAAATGGTCCAAAGGATTCTGGTGCTTCTCCCGGTTTCTGCAAAAAGAACTGTAGTTCAGGCACTCGTGATAGCATGGCTAGATTACTGCAACGCTCTTTACTTAGGGGCCTCTAAGAGGTGGCTTTTAATGCTCCATAGTAGACAAAAGGTAGCAACTCGTATGCTACTGAACATACCCAGATAAGCTACACCGGGGTTAGCCCTAAGCAAACTACACTGGCTTCACATTGAGGAAGGGATTTCTTTCAAAGCAGTATGTTTCGGCCATAGAGTTTCTTCATAAGAAAGGCCTTGAATGTATCCTTCCTCTGATCCAGCCCTATCTCCCCAACCTCTGTGTCCCGAAATTTCATAGAAGTTTCTTTGGATGTAGCTCCTTTAGATTCTTAGCAGCAAAACAATGGTCTGCCCTCCCATCTGAGATTAGAGCCCTCTGAGGTTTTTTTTTTGAAGCATCTGAAAACTCTGCTATTCAGAAAGGTCCATGACCCCTAATCAACTAAGGGACTTTCTACTTCCAGCTATGGTGATTGAAATTTAGACACTCCGGATTGGAGTAACCAAGCGTTTTACAAATTGCAAACATAACATAACATATCTGAGAGAGATGAGCCACCCAGAATTAGAATGTCTACAACATTAAGCTTCAAATGACATCCATTCAGCAATCACTGGCGCAGTTAAGAAAACAATCATTGAATAGTAATAGTGATTTGCCAACTTTTATTAAAATCAAATGTGTATCATCAGCATAACAATAAAACTGGAGCCGAAACATCTAATGATCAATATTAAGGAAGGGGATTCCAAAGATATTAAATGTGAAAGGAGTGAGTCCTCAGGACCTTGCAATGCTGTTAGCAAAAGTTAGAATGAAAAGGAGGACCTGCCAAAAGGACTCTAGAGCAGATCTCTACACTCCAATATCTGCCATTCATAGAACTAACTTAAGAGAAAATCCTAAACTTATTACTTTTGGTATTCACAGAAGTTCGGATTTTGTCTTAAGTTTGTCTTAAGACAGACTTAAGACAGACTTAAGTTAGGATTTTTTCCGAAGTCTGTCTTAAGACAAACTTAAGACAAAATCCTTACGTCTGTGAATACCAAAAGTAGTAAGCTTAGGATTTTGTCTTAAATTAGTTCTGTGAATCGGGCTCCGTGTCATAGGCTATGGACTGATTAATCAGTACTAGAGCAGCCAGTAATCTAGAAGATCCCCAACAGTGGTAATGAGTTGGGGTGTGTAAAATTCATAGAATTTGCTTTCATGTAGTTGCTAGAAAGTTTGGGAAAATTAGGCAAAAATATGCGTATGTATATGAATTCCCAATCTATCATTTAGCACTATTTTTTAGTGGAAAATGAGTACTTTCAGCAATTTTTACCATGAGGGTGCATTTTGTATTAAAAGAAATTGGGCTAAAACAAAATTGGTGCGTGCAACAGCTACTCTTGTTATAGTTGCTCATATTATTCCCATGAGCTTGCAGTGAGATTTTGCTAAGTGTTGTAATAGCGTAAATTCAGGAATTTCATATAATAAGTGCAATGTGAAATTATGTAACTTGCAAGAATTATGACAGAGGAATTTACATTTCACCCAGACTTAGTATAGAGAATTATGAATATTATGTGACCTTGTTGGGAGCTTGCCACCGTGGAATCTACCTAAGATTGTTGCTAAAGGAAGGTGCCTTTTGATTTAGTACAGTGGAGGTAAAGGAAAAGATATATAAGGCAATGTTAGTATGAATGGATGGGTCAGACAGGTGTCTTCAATGGCGAAATAATTGCCTCTTTCCAAGTAGAGGGAATCAAAGCTTGTTCTATGAGAAACTTTGGTGATGACAAGAGTAACTTTTCCAGAAACAAGCCGTTTTTTTTTATAGGGCAGGGTTCCTCTGGAGAACTTGATTAAATGAATTTAATAAAAACACAAGGAGTGCAGAATTCTGTTTTAGAAATTAGGTGGAAGACAAGAAGAGGAGGCATCCTAAAGAAGAAACACAAGCATGTGTTCTCTCACTTTTTTTAGCATAAGGTGGAGTGCTTTTCTCAAACTATCTCAGACGCCAGGATGAAGGTTGCACTGGCCCTATGATTAAACAATTTATTTTATAGAACTGAAAGAGCCTTTAGTTCCTTTAGGAACATGTATTGTTACAGATTTAAAATTGGTGTTAGTACCAACCAAGTCTTTCTACAGTTACAGAAGTATAGCTTCCATGACACTTTGGGCTTTATTTTCTTCCCTGTAACAAGAGGACGCAGGGTACTGCAAGTGAACCATATTTCTTCTAGTTGGAGTGAATGAGTCAGCCCAAAAGAAACAGTGAGAATGAGCATAGGGCTCCACCCATATTGATGATGTCCAAAATCTGGAAGAGAAGACAGTGGGTGTAAGGTTTGATCCAGCGAAAGTATTATAAACGTATTTATTTTTCACTTTATCACTACTCACTCATCTATCACTCTAACTGTACTGGGCCCTTTACAGTTAGATACATCTCCGCATTACTTTTACCACTGAGGTGAATGGTCCTCTGATGGATCTTTCTCTGCCAATATGAGATGTGGGAATTAGGGTATCCATAATATAGAACGTTAGCCACCCAATGAAGACTATTAAATGGTGACTAACTCATAAATTTGAGATAAGGTTCAAATACACCACTCTCAGGACCATGCTAATGAAATAAACTCTTGCAATGGGAAAGCCCAACCTCCTAAAGAAGTTAAGTCTAAACAGAATTATACACACTAGGAGCTCTGCTTCAGCAGCACAGAATAAAAAAAAAGCAGAACTTGATACTCTGACAACAAATTAATAAATAAATAGCATAGTTCAATGAAAGAACATCTGGTTCTGCTTTATGCACTGAAAAAAAAGGCTCTATGTAATTCGATGGTGTTTGAGCTACAATCTATTTATATGTGTATAATATAATGGTTTTATTTTGTACTTATCAGATAGTTATTCACATCAATAGTTATCCAAAATGGTCCACAATCCAAGTGGTTATCAATTTAGGATGCTCTGCAATCCACTAATTTTGGAGACTCTTTTCTATACACAGGAGACATGTTGACTTTTACAGGGCAACTCCAATTGCTTAGAACCCATATTCTGCCACTTACCCTGTATCGGTTTGCTTTAATAAAATGTCACTGATTTGGCCAGATAGTGAGCTCTCTTAATTTATTTATTCATTTAAAGAGTTTTATATAGCGCTGGCTAGACCCGAAGGTAGTAGAGCGCTTTACATGAGAATCAACAATGTAACAGAAAAGGATAAAAAATTACACAATGAATCACAAAATAATCAATACAATTAGGAAAGGAGAGAAAGGAAAGAGAAAAGTAGTGGAGGGGGCAGAGGAGGAGAGAAAGGGAGGATAAGGGAAGAGACAAACAAGGAGAGACTAAAAGGAAGTCTGTCTAAAGACCGACTGGGTAGGTGATGACCGAGGCGGGAATCCATGGTCCATCTCCCCTATAGGTAAACCAGGTAGCTCCATCGGGCATCAAACAAAATAGTTCAGTCTCAATACATTGAGAGAGGAGGGAATGAGAGACATAAATAGAGGGAGGATGTTGGAAGAGACGACAGGAGAGATGAAAGGAAGTCTGTCTAGAGTCCGACTGGGTAGGTGACGTCCAATGAGGGTATCCCCGTCCTGTCTCACCAATTGCTAAACCAGGTAGCTCCATCGGGCATCAGACAAAATAGCTAGATCTCAATTGACGCGGGAAAATTGATAAATAGGTAAACAGGGTAGGGACTAAGGGCCAGGAAAGGTGAGGGCAAAGGTCAGTAACAGGAATGCGGAGTAGAGTGGAGAGGGGTAGGAGGTAGGGAGAAACGGTCAGGAGAGACGCAGGAGTATTTGTTGTGGCAGTCATTTTTGGTAGGTACAGGCAGTATTTCAGGAGCAATCACAGTGTGGGGTGACTACATCGCAGCTTTGTTGTCTCTCGTGTCCCTGTAGGCTCTGAAAACTTACTGCATACTACTGTTTTTTTTGTTTCTTTTTGGGCTTGGCCATGCTTCAATTAGACTCTCCGCATGTGGTTTGCTTTTGGGCACCAGGGTATCGATGCACGTATCCCCTCCGATTGCCAGGGGATCCATTTTTGTGTTGGTGGGTGACAGACATCTTTGTAAAGGTGCGGCCCCTGATATGCACCCCACACTTCCCAGGGCGAAAGCAGCTCATGGTAGCCATCTTAGGGTCAGGCATAGGCTGTGTGCTCCGATGACTCACTGAACTTGGAGTGTCCTCAAGTCTTCCCAGGACCTTTCAGAGTGCCTCATTATTCTTCCCATGTCCCTTCAATAGCATCAGGGAAGCCTGATGTACAAATTAATATTATTTTCGGAGGACTTGCACAAAAAGACATTCTGTTGTTATTAAGTAATTACTTTTTTCCTTTTGGCAGTAGCTGGAGAGTTACTGCAAAGTTGGCACAAACAACAAAAGACAGAGTAACTCTAACTCCCGATACCAGACGTCTGGAGGGGAGCCGAATCATCCCAATTTTCAAAAAAGGGGATCGTGCTGATCCTGCGAATTATAGGCCAATCAGCCTAATTGCATGCATTCAAAAGGTGGTGGCTAGGCTTGTACTACATAGGATTCAGAACTGGATAGATGATTCTGGGGTTATGTCCACACTACAGGCAGGCTTTCGCCCTTTTAGGAGCACTGTGGATCAAGTTTTTAGATTTTCTACTATATATTGGAAATGGGTAATCCTTGGGGGAGGCACTCTTTACACAGCCTTTGTCGATTTGAAATCGGCTTTTGATCTAGTCCCGCGTACCAGGCTGTGGCGAGTGCTTCATGAGCAAGGCATGCCACACGAACTCCTCACCTTCTTGATCAAATTTCACGAAAATAATTATGCACAGGTTAGGTGGGGCAACCAGGGCCAGGTTACTGATAAATTCGAAACAGAAAGGGGAGTGAGACAAGGGTGCGTCCTGGCACCAACTCTGTTTACGTTATACATAAACAGTGTTATTGAATATTACAGGGAGGTTCATACAGATGCACCTAAACAAAATGGCATCCCAATACCCCTGTTAATGTTCGCAGACGACACCCTTCTAATTTCTAAAACGCAAGAAGGGCTTCAAAAAGCAATTGGCTGTTTTGAGGCTTTCTGCAAAGACCATGGTCTAATCATTATTGTGTCAAAAACTAAATTCATGGTAATGCACAGACACAAGAAAGTGAGGGGAACAGTCTTTATGAATGGTGAGCTTTTAGAACAGACTGATTGCCTCTGGAGGAGGCTATGGGTTATGCCTGAACTATCTCATTATGCTTCAGCGCTCCTAGAAACTAGAAATATGGACACAGGGGGCAAAATATCATGGTTTAAACAGGTCAAGTTGCAATATAAAGCCTTAGGAATGGTGAAACTATGGGAAAACCCATTAGAAAATATCTTTCCCTCACGAAAGGCCCTAAAAGAGCTGTACTGGGCTAACATAACCCAAAGGGAATTTCAGAAACACACTGACGCATCACTTACCAGGGCTTTTTTGAAACTAAAACATATCCCTGCATACGAGCGATATTGGGACCTTATTACCATCCCCAATGATAGGAAACTTTTCCATCAATACAGGGTAGGAACCCTTCCTATCAATACATTCACAAGCAAGTGGTCAACTAACAAAGATCACCATCTGTGTCCTTTCTGTGTAGCCCAATCCGAAACTCTAGCTCATGTTTTGTTTATATGCCCAGCATATAAAGCCCTGCGCCACAAATGGATAAGACCAATTTGCATGCAGAAAGGCATCCATAGTGGCACTGTGGCACTTAGGATTTTAAAAACAGATTGTACTGATAGCATGGTAATTGCACTTGCATAGTTTCTAAAATGGATGTGGTCAATATGCAGAGATAACCTGAAACTAATGTAGACTGCATTGTTTTAACCTGGCCCTTTTAGTAGAAAGTATAAGCTGCTAATTATGTAACAAATTTTAAAATGGTTTATAAAATTTTAAGATTACAATGTATTTATTTTTTTAATGGTTGTGTTTGGAACACCCTGTATAAAGCATTGATTGGATAGATTAATTAACAAACTTTCCCTTGCCATTATGAATATTAGGATGTAACAAGTATGAAATGTTGAGTTTTTATTGTTTTACTGTGTTGTCTTTACTGACTTGTGTCGAAATAAAGACTTATTGACTTGAGTAACTATAACTCCTAATATTACATTTCATTTAAATTCAATAACATCTGACTCCACCATAAAATGTATTTTAATCGAATATAAAAATAAGTCTGAAAATGTAATTCATAGTTTGTATAAGTCGAAATATATAAAGTGTATAATCTATGCTTTGCCTTTTCTTATGTACCAGTTAAAGGTTTACCAACAACCATGTCGTTTCTTGCCTATACACTGGGACAAAATTCCATTTTAAATGTCAGAAAGGTTCTGCTCATGAATATTATGCACCCTACATTGTGTGTAGTAAGATGTGCTGAGAAGTGACTTATTTTAAATGTCAAATGATGCTTAGCTACCTTCAAACGCTTGATTTTGAAAGGTTTTTGTAGCAGGGTTCAAGATGCTGCTATCAGGGTACACAGGGTAGGCCTGCAGTCATATTTTCAGAGCATCTGTAATGGATGGCCTATTACGTAGGAGCTGTAGTCCACAAGTGGCATTGATCTTTCCATACCAGTGGTGTATTTCTGCAGATATACCATGATCTTACAAGAAAGTTATTTGCGCAAAATGGGGTTTAACCAATTTTACCATGTTTAAAAGGGGAGCAGAGGCACTTTACTCCTGTTTGGCAAGGGTAAGAGACACTGAGGTCTAATGCAGTAAAACAGACCAGGTAAAATTTGAGCAAACCAAGTGAAATGTTGTTTATTTCCTACATGAAGCTTCGTGCAATCTTCTGAATAAATTACAATTCTGATTAATAGTGCATGAATTGTTCACCTTTACGCCACCAGTACATTCGTTATTGACATCAACATTGCTTTTTTTCCCACCACATTTGCTTCAAAAAGCTATTAGAGGGCTCCTCTTTAAAGGGAATAGAAATGTAATGGAATCTTTTCCTTGTTTATCCAGTGGACTGGTTCCATTAAAGAGAGCAAACATAAATACTTTAGCCAAGAAAGTTAATTAATTTCTAACGTAAGCAAAGATGAAACATCTTTTCAGTCCAAATTGATTTTATCCTCTGAAGTCATTTGATTTTAATGTTCAAAGTAAGGAGTAGTACTTCTGATAAAAGTGCATCCTATAGCCAGGTGTACAACAACGTTGCAAAAGTTCAAACCATAGAATGGGCATTTAGAAATGCAAAGACCAGGAACATTATTGTATCTTACATAAGCGGAATATATTTTTATTCTTTTTATTTGTTTTCTTTTATTTGTATTCAAAATAGTCTACTATTGCTTGGCGCAGCTCTGATTTGAATACTTCGTCCGTAAGGGCCATGTCGAGAAATCTCCATTTGTGTTTGAATCCACCTGCCCGAGCGTATCTTTACTAAAACAAGCGAGTGGTCCGACAGAGTGCAGTCCAGTTGAGGAAAATGGGCGATAAACGCCAGTAATCAAGACAAGTACATATGTTGTGATATGCTGAGTTGTGTGTGTATGAAGTTTGTAGAGAGTACAAGTGATGCTATGTGTCTTCCAGGTTATATTCTGTCAGTACCAGGCACCTAAACTCGGCTTCCTCAGGAGCAGAAGAGCTTTTGTGCAGCACCCAAACTCCCTTGCGAGTTGATAATGATATACTCTTACAGTAAAGAGGGGGAAAGGGGAATTGGGAAAAACCAGAGAGACTGTCACTGCTGTGCCTCTTCCAAACTGGAGACCCAGCTAGGGTCTTCCTTAGCACCTGTAAGCACAAAACACAAAATTACTACTTCTTTTCTTGCCCCTCCCATTCACTTCCCACAAACCCTTCTAACACCTCTCTCCCTATGGTCAATTCTATTACCAGATGTACCAGTTGTGGCCGAGCTTCTCTCCTTTATTTTTATAGAAATTAATGTTAGTTGATTTCACTTTATATATATACTAGCAGCCCGTCCCGACTTTGTCCGGGTAAAAAAAGGCTAGGCAGCAATGGTTTTAATATCATTGTACATTCGTCCCACATGATAAGAGAAACATTTTGAAGCAGTCCCCAAAGGTCCGTTTTTCCGAATAGAGCATATTGAATCCCTTTCAAGGGAAACTGTTAGAGGCAGTTCAAAGGTAGAATGTGCTCTTTTCCCAGCTGTTAGCAAAGTGGCAGCTATTCCAGATGAAGCAACAGCTAGAGCCAAATTCCCAGAAGATCGAACTTTGGCAAGTATGAGGTTGATTAGGTAAGTCTTTCCTGTGCCACTGGGGGCGTCTATGAACAATAGTTTGCCTTGCTTCTTTTCAACACTATCAACTATGGTGTTGTAGGCGAGTTGTTGATCGGGAACTAAGTTAGGCAAGTGTTGAGCAAGGTAGTTATTTAGCTCTGGAATATTGTGTGCGGTAGCGAAATTGTGGTATCCAGTTAGGTTAGTTTGGACCGCTGGCGGCAGGCTGAAATCTTGTAAGGACTTCTCTCTTAATAGATACAGTGAGTCTTCAATTTCTATAAGTCCTTGATTTATGATTTCATTGTTGATAGCAGCCCGGGCCGACGTTGTCCGGGTATGAATTGTTGCCGGCCAGTAGTATATTGTTTTGTAGGATTTCGTTTTGATAGCATTTCTTATCTGTGACAGGCCTGAGAAACGCTCCGATTCACAGTGCACTGCTGATGCACTTATCAGTGCGCGTTCAGTAGTGTGTGAACTCGAGTTTCCCTACTTTAAATTTCTTTGCAATATTATATAGCGCAAACTCGACAACATGGCATGAGCACAATTTACATTACAGAAGAACACATTCATTTGTGGTAGGCACGGGGAGACAAAGTGATTTGCCTGGAATCACAGGATGTTGAGCTGATGCCGAGATTCGAATGTAGCTCCCCAGCTCTAAAGTTCGCAATTCTAGAACTTGTGGCGGGAGGTGTGTCTAAAAGTGTATGTTGGTGCTAGCCATCAATGAGAGAGACCTGTGCATTTTTCAAATGGGTGGTGAAAAAATATGAGTATGTTGCTGGAGATGTGGGCCGCCGTGCCACCAATGTACTTACCGGGGGAGGGTAAACACCGATTATTTCGCAACTTTCTTTCCGCATACCATCACTCCGCATATTTTCATTACGAAAGTAGCATGACTCCTTAATGCCATTATAACGCATGGCATTACATTTTATATGCTTTTACTACGCATACATTTACAACAACATTTGTTGTAAATGCATGAATGGTAAAAGCATGTTTTTTTTTAATGTTTGGATAAGGTAAGCATGGGTATAGGGGTATATGTTTTGGGGTACTGAGGTATATGTTTTGGGGTGTTTGGGTTTTTTAAGGGTTCAGATATAGTTTTGGGTTATGGGGTACAGGGGTAGTTTTAGGGTTTAGGGATAGGTATGGGTTTTGGGGTACAGGGGTATTTTAAGGGTTCAGGGCTAGCTTTTGGGGTACAGGGGTATTTTTAGGGTTCAGGGCTAGGTTTGGGTTTTGGGTACAGGGGTATTTTAAGGGTTCAGATATAGTTTTGGGGTATAGGGGTATTTTTAGGGTTCAGTGGTAGGTTTGGGTTTTAGGGTACAGGGGTATTTTAAGGGTTCAGATATAGTTTTGGGGTATAGGGGTATTTTTAGGGTGCAGGGGTAGGTTTGTGTTTTGGGGTACAGGGGTATTTTAAGGGTTATGGGGTAGGTTTGGGTTTTGGGGTACAGGGGTATTTTAAGGGTTCAGGGCTAGGTTTGGGTTTTGGGGTACAGGGGTATGTTTAGGGTTCAGGGCTAGGTTTGGGGTACAGAGGTATTTTAGGGTTCAGGGGTAGGTTTGGGTTTTGGGGTAAAGGGGTATTTTTAGGGGCCATGGCTAGGTTTGGGTTTTGGGGTACAGGGGTATTTTTTAGGGTTCAGGGCTAGGTTTGGGTTTTGGGGTACAGGGGTATTTTTAGGGTTCAGGGCTAGGTTTGGGTTTTTGGGTACAGGGGTATTTTAAGGGTTCAGGGCTAGGTTTGGGTTTTGGGGTACAGGGGTATTTTTAGGGTTCAGGGCTAGGTTTGGGTTTAGAGGTACAGAGGTATTTTAGGGTTCAGGGGTAGGTTTGGGTTTTGGGGTACAGGGGTATTTTTAGGGTTCAGGGCTAGGTTTGGGTTTTGGGGTAAAGGGGTATTTTAAGGGTTCAGGGCTAGGTTTGGGTTTTGGGGTATAGGGGTATTTTAGGGTTACGGGGTATTTTAGGGTTCGGGTGTAGGTTTGGGTTTTGGGGTACAGTGGTATTTTTAGGGTTCAGGGCTAGGTGTAGGTTTTGGGGTACAGGGGTATTTTTAGGGTTCAGGGGTAGGTTTGGGTTTTGAGGTACAGGGGTATTTATAGGATTCAGGGCTGGTTTTGGGGTATAGGGGTATTTTTAGGGTTTAGGGCTAGGTTTGGGTTTTGGGGTACAGGGGTATTTTTAGGGTTCAGGGGTAGGTTTGGGTTTTGGGGTACAGGGGTATTTTTAGGGTTCAGGTCTAGGGTTGAGTTTTGGGCTACAGAGGTATTTTAGGGTTGAGGGCTAGGTTTGGCTTTTGGGGTACAGGGGTATTTTTAGGGTTCAGGGCTAGGTTTGGGTTTTGGGGTACAGGGGTATTTTTAGGGTTCAGGGATAGGTTTGGGTTTTGGGGTACAGGGGTATTTATAGGGTTCAGGGCTGGTTTTGGGGTATAGGGGTATTTTTAGGGTTTAGGGCTAGGTTTGGGTTTTGGGGTACAGGGGTATTTTTAGGGTTCAGGGGTAGGTTTGGGTTTTGGGGTACAGGGGTATTTTTAGGGTTCAGGTCTAGGGTTGAGTTTTGGGTTACAGAGGTATTTTAGGGTTGAGGGCTAGGTTTGGCTTTTGGGGTACAGGGGTATTTTTAGGGTTCACGGCTAGGTTTGGGTTTTGGGGTAAAGGGGTATTTTTAGGGTTCAGGGGTAGGTTTGGGTTTTGGGGTACAGGGGTATTTTTAGGGTTCAGGGCTAAGTTTGAGTTTGGGGGTACAGAGGTATTTTAGGGTACAGGGCTAGGTTTGAGTTTTGGGGTACAGAGGTATTTTAGTGTTCAGGGGTAGGTTTGGGTTTTGGGGTACAGGGGCATTTTTAGGGTTCAGGGCTAGGTTTAGGTTTTGGGGTACAGGGGTATTTTTAGGGTTCAGGGCTAGGTTTGGGTTTTGGTGTACAGGGGTATTTTTAGGGTTCAGGGGTAGGTTTGGGTTTTGGGGTACAGGGGTATTTTAAGGGTTCAGGGCTAGGTTTGTGTTTTGGGGTACAGGGGTATTTTAGGATTCAGGGGTAGGTTTGGGTTTCGGGGTACAGTAGTATTTTTAGGGTTCAGGGCTAGGTTTGGGTTTTGGGGTACAGGGGTATTTTTAGGGTTCAGGGGTAGGTTTGGGTTTTGAGGTACAAGGGTATTTATAGAGTTCAGGGCTAGGTTTGGGTTTTGGGGTATAGGGGTATTTCTAGGGTTTAGGGATAGGTTTGGGTTTTGGGGTATTTTAAGAGTAAGGGTGGGTTATGATCATGGGGTGCAGGGGTATTTAAAGGGAGCAGGGTGGGATTAGCACACAATATGAGGCATGGCCACACGCCCTCAGTGTTTGTCACGCCCCCAGCACACGCCTCCAGCACACGCCCACAGCACAATGCAGACACGCCCACAAGGGACTACTTTGCTGGCACTGTTCTTTTACCTTTTAAATGTATATGGTGGGCGTCTGTATAGCCTATGTCCTTCTGCAGCATCTGCCCTTTCCAACGCTGTATTGGGTGTTGTGATTGGCGCTGTGGTTCCTGAGTTTACCTTGCCTAAAGGTGCAAGTTCTCTCTTTATAATAGTAGTATAGATTTACTTAGTTCTTTCAGTCTTTTCTTGTCTCTTTTCTTAGATATTGCTGCTAATATCCTGGTGGTAAGTACAAATATATATATATTTATATCTACTTGGAAACAATAGCTGTGCGGTTTTTAGTTCTCAATAATTGTACTTTATACTAAATTGCGCAGCAATAAGTGAAAGTCCAACAAGGGAGTTGAACCCAAACGATAGATGTATTGCCTTTTATCACCAAAAAGGCTTTTCTGTCTTCAAAAATCTTCTCGCAATAAATAATAATCACCAAGAATTGAGAAGGGTAAATGTCATTATTAAAAGGAAGAATTTGACTTACTTGATTCTCTTCATGCTTCTTCCTTTGAACTCTGAACTAGGCAAAAAGAGCACAAAGGGATATCTCTTAAGGAAGAGATTCCAAGTGCTCCAAGAAATACCTGCAATAGAGAGACTCCAAAATTCTCTCTACCGGATTCCAGACTAAACGTCCAGCAACAATAACAGGCTGAGATATGCGGTAGAAAGGGCTACTCCCCGGAAGGTTTTCCTGTCACAATGATGCGCAGAAGCCAAAACACTACTCCTCTTCACGAATAGACGGTTGAAGTACGCAGCGCGCATAGAGCACGAGCACGATAGCGGCGACACTTCTTCCTCCACTTGAAACACTAGAACACTCACCTAAGTTTACTCTTGGCGGCTGCCATATTGAAATACCACTGAGTATAGTAGGAAAAAAATCGCTGCAACACTGCAGAAACATCTTTACAACTAGTTAATGCCATTTGACAGGTGATTTCCTGAGCTAGGTGAAAAGAGCACAGAGGGATATCTCTTAAGGAAGAGATTCCAAGTGCTCTAAGAAATACCTGCAATAGAGAGACTCCAAAACTCTCTCTACCAGATTCCAGACTAAACGTCCAGCAAAAAGGCTGAGATATGCAGGAGAAAACGCTACTCCCCGGAAGGTATTCCTGTCACAATGATGTGCAGAAGCCAAAACACTGCTTCTCTTAATGAATAGACAGTTGAAGTACGCAGCGCGCATAGAGCACGAGCGCGATAACCGCAACAGTCCTTCCTCCACTTGAAAGACTAGAACACTCTCCTAAGTTTACTATTGGCGGCTGCCATATTGAAATACCACTGAGTGTAGTAGAAAACAAATCGCTGTAATGACATAGTGCGGTCCAGTTGAGGAAACTGGGCGATAAACGCCAGTAATCAAGACAAGTACATATGTTGTGATATGCTGAGTTGTGTGTGTATGCAGTTTGTAGAGAGTACAAGTGATGATATGGGTCTTCCAGGTTATATTCTGTCAGTACCACGCACCTGAACTCGGCTTCCACAGGAGCAGAAGAGCTTTTGTGCAGCACCCAAACTCCCTTGCGAGTTGATAATGATATCCGCCTACAGTAAAGAGGGGGAAAGGGGAATTGGGAAAAACCAGAGAGACTGTCACTGCTGTGCCTCTTCAAAACTGGAGACCCAGCTAGGGTCTTCCTTAGCACCTGTAAGCACAAAACACAAAATTACTACTTCTTTTCTTGCCCCTCCCATTCACTTCCCACAAACCCCTCTAACACCTCTCTCCCTATGGTCAATTCTATTACCAGATGTACCAGTTGTGGCCGAGCTTCTCTCCTTTATTTTTGTAGAAATTAATGTTAGTTGATTTCACTTTATATATATATATATTTACTTAGTTCTTTCAGTCTTTTCTTGTCTCTTTTTTTAGATATTGCTGCTAATATCCTGGTGGTAAGTACAAATATATATATATTTATATCTACTTGGAAACAATAGCTGTGCGGTTTTTAGTTCTCAATAATTGTACTTTATACTAAATTGCGCAGCAATAAGTGAAAGTCCAACAAGGGAGTTGAATCCAAACTCTAGATGTATTGCCTTTTATCACCAAAAAGGCTTTTCTGTCTTCAAAAATCTTCTCGCAATAAATAATAATCACCAAGAATTGAGAAGGGTGAATGTCATTATTAAAAGGAAGAATTTGACTTACTTGATTCTCTTAATGCTTCTTCCTTTGAACTCTGAACTAGGTAAAAAGAGCACAAAGTGATATCTCTTAAGGAAGAGATTCCAAGTGCTCCAAGAAACACCTGCAATAGAGAGACTCCAAAATTCTCTCTACCGGATTCCAGACTAAACGTCCAGCAACAATAACAGGCTGAGATATGCAGTAGAAAGGGCTACTCCCCGGAAGGTTTTCCTGTCACAATGATGGGCAGAAGCCAAAACACTACTCCTCTTCACGAATAGACGGTTGAAGTACGCAGCGCGCATAGAGCACGAGCACTGTCAGGGTACACAGGGTAGGCCTGCAGTCATATTTTCAGAGCCTCTGTAATGGATGGCGTATTACGTAGGAGCTGTAGTCCACAAGTGGCATTGAACTTTCCATACCGGTGGTGTATTTCTGCAGATATACCATCACCTTATAAGAAAGTTAATTGCGCAAAATGGGGTTTAACCAATTTTACCATGTTTAAAAGGGGAGCAGAGGCACTCTACTCCTGTTTGGCAAGGGTAAGAGACACTGAGGTCTAATGCAGTAAAACAGACCGGGTAAAATTTGAGCAAACCAAGTGAAATGTTGTTTATTTCCTACATGAAGCTTTGTGCAATCTTCTGAATAAATTACAATTCTGATTAATAGTGCATGAATTGTTCACCTTTACACCACCAGTACATTCTTCATTGACATCAACATTGCTTTTTTTCCCACCACATTTGCTTCAAAAAGCTATTAGAGAGCTCCTCGTTAAAGGGAATAGAAATGTAATGGAATCTTTTCCTTGTTTATCCTGTGGACTGGTTCCATTAAAGAGAGCAAACATAAATACTTTAGCCAAGAAAGTTAATTAATTTCTAACGTAAGCAAAGATGAAACATCTTTTCAGTCCAAATTGATTTTATCCTCTGAAGTCATTTGATTTTAATGTTCAAAGTAAGGAGTAGTACTTCAGATAAAAGTGCATCCTATAGCCAGGTGTACAACAACGTTGCAAAAGTTCAAACCATAGAATGGGCATTTAGAAATGCAAAGACCAGGAACATTATTGTATCTTATATAAGCGGAATATATTTTTATTCTTTTTATTTGTATTCTTTTATTTGTATTCAAAATAGTCTACTATTGCTTGGCGCAGCTCTGATTTGAATACTTCGTCCGTAAGGGCCATGTCGAGAAATCTCCGTTTGAATCCACCTGCCCGAGCGTATCTTTACTAAAACAAGCGAGTGGTCCGACAGAGTGCAGTCCAGTTGAGAAAAAAAGGGCAATAAACACCAGTAATCAAGACAAGTACATATGTTGTGATATGCTGAGTTGTGTGTGTATGAAGTTTGTAGAGAGTACAAGTGATGCTATGTGTCTTCCAGGTTATATTCTGTCAGTACCAGGCACCTGAACTCGGCTTCCACAGGAGCAGAAGAGCTTTTGTGCAGCACCCAAACTCCCTTGCGAGTTGATAATGATATCCGCTTACAGTAAAGAGGGGGAAAGGGGAATTGGGAAAAACCAGAGAGACTGTCACTGCTGTGCCTCTTCCAAACTGGAGACCCAGCTAGGGTCTTCCTTAGCACCTGTAAGCACAAAACACAAAATTACTACTTCTTTTCTTGCCCCTCCCATTCACTTCCCACAAACCCTTCTAACACCTCTCTCCCTATGGTCAATTCTATTACCAGATGTACCAGTTGTGGCCGAGCTTCTTTCCTTTATTTTTGTAGAAATTAATGTTAGTTGATTTCACTTTATATATATATATATATATATATATTTACTTAGTTCTTTCAGTCTTTTCTTGTCTCTTTTCTTAGATATTGCTGCTAATATCCTGGTGGTAAGTACAAATATATATATATTTATATCTACTTGGAAACAATAGCTGTGCGGTTTTTAGTTCTGAATAATTGTACTTTATACTAAATTGCGCAGCAATTAGTGAAAGTCCAACAAGGGAGTTGAATCCAAACTCTAGATGTATTGCCTTTTTATCACCAAAAAGGCTTTTCTGTCTTCAAAAATCTTCTTGCAATAAATAATAATCACCAAGAATTGAGAAGGGTGAATGTCATTATTAAAAGGAAGAATTTGACTTACTTGATTCTCTTCATGCTTCTTCCTTTGAACTCTGAACTAGGCAAAAAGAGCACAAAGGGATATCTCTTAAGGAAGAGATTCAAAGTGCTCCAAGAAATACCTGCAATAGAGAGACTCCAAAATTCTCTCTACCGGATTCCAGACTAAACGCCCAGCAACAATAACAGGCTGAGATATGCGGTAGAAAGGGCTACTCCCCGGAAGGTTTTCCTGTCACAATGATGCGCAGAAGCCAAAACACTACTCCTCTTCACGAATAGACGGTTGAAGTACGCAGCGCGCATAGAGCACGAGCACGATAGCGGCGACACTTCTTCCTCCACTTGAAACACTAGAACACTCACATAAGTTTACTCTTGGCGGCTGCCATATTGAAATACCACTGAGTATAGTAGGAAAAAAATCGCTGCAACACTGCAGAAACATCTTTACAACTAGTTAATGCCATTTGACAGGTGATTTCTTGAGCTAGGTGAAAAGAGCACATAGTGATATCTCTTAAGGAAGATATTCCAAGTGCTCTAAGAAATACCTGCAATAGAGAGACTCCAAAACTCTCTCTACCAGATTCCAGACTAAACGGCCAGCAAAAATGACAGGCTGAGATATGCAGGAGAAAACGCTACTCCCCGGAAGGTTTTCCTGTCACAATGATGTGCAGAAGCCAAAACACTGCTTCTCTTAACGAATAGACAGTTGAAGTACGCAGCGCGCATAGAGCACGAGCGCGATAACCGCAACAGTCCTTCCTCCACTTGAAAGACTAGAACACTCTCCTAAGTTTACTATTGGCGGCTGCCATATTGAAATACCACTGAGTGTAGTAGAAAACAAATCGCTGTAACGACATAGTGCGGTCCAGTTGAGGAAACTGGGCGATAAACGCCAGTAATCAAGACAAGTACATATGTTGTGATATGCTGAGTTGTGTGTGTATGCAGTTTGTAGAGAGTACAAGTGATGCTATGTGTCTTCCAGGTTATATTCTGTCAGTACCACGCACCTGAACTCGGCTTCCACTGGAGCAGAAGAGCTTTTGTGCAGCACCCAAACTCCCTTGCGAGTTGATAATGATATCCGCTTACAGTAAAGAGGGGGAAAGGGGAATTGGGAAAAACCAGAGAGACTGTCACTGCTGTGCCTCTTCCAAACTGGAGACCCAGCTACAGTCTTCCTTAGCACCTGTAAGCACAAAACACAAAATTACTACTTCTTTTCTTGCCCCTCCCATTCACTTCCCACAAACCCCTCTAACACCTCTCTCCCTATGGTCAATTCTATTACCAGATGTACCAGTTGTGGCCGAGCTTCTCTCCTTTATTTTTGTAGAAATTAATGTTAGTTGATTTCACTTTATATATATATATTTACTTAGTTCTTTCAGTCTTTTCTTGTCTCTTTTTTTAGATATTGCTGCTAATATCCTGGTGGTAAGTACAAATATATATATATTTATATCTACTTGGAAACAATAGCTGTGCGGTTTTTAGTTCTCAATAATTGTACTTTATACTAAATTGCGCAGCAATAAGTGAAAGTCCAACAAGGGAGTTGAATCCAAACTCTAGATGTATTGCCTTTTATCACCAAAAAGGCTTTTCTGTCTTCAAAAATCTTCTCGCAATAAATAATAATCACCAAGAATTGAGAAGGGTGAATGTCATTATTAAAAGGAAGAATTTGACTTACTTGATTCTCTTAATGCTTCTTCCTTTGAACTCTGAACTAGGTAAAAAGAGCACAAAGGGATATCTCTTAAGGAAGAGATTCCAAGTGCTCCAAGAAACACCTGCAATAGAGAGACTCCAAAATTCTCTCTACCGGATTCCAGACTAAACGTCCAGCAACAATAACAGGCTGAGATATGCGGTAGAAAGGGCTACTCCCCGGAAGGTTTTCCTGTCACAATGATGCGCAGAAGCCAAAACACTACTCCTCTTCACGAATAGACGGTTGAAGTACGCAGCGCGCATAGAGCACGAGCACTGTCAGGGTACACAGTGTAGGCCTGCAGTCATATTTTCAGAGCCTCTGTAATGGATGGCGTATTACGTTTGAGCTGTAGTCCACAAGTGGCATTGAACTTTCCATACCGGTGGTGTATTTCTGCAGATATACCATCACCTTATAAGAAAGTTAATTGCGCAAAATGGGGTTTAACCAATTTTACCATGTTTAAAAGGGGAGCAGAGGCACTCTACTCCTGTTTGGCAAGGGTAAGAGACACTGAGGTCTAATGCAGTAAAACAGACCGGGTAAAATTTGAGCAAACCAAGTGAAATGTTGTTTATTTCCTACATGAAGCTTTGTGCAATCTTCTGAATAAATTACAATTCTGATTAATAGTGCATGAATTGTTCACCTTTACACCACCAGTACATTCTTCATTGACATCAACATTGCTTTTTTTCCCACCACATTTGCTTCAAAAAGCTATTAGAGAGCTCCTCGTTAAAGGGAATAGAAATGTAATGGAATCTTTTCCTTGTTTATCCTGTGGACTGGTTCCATTAAAGAGAGCAAACATAAATACTTTAGCCAAGAAAGTTAATTAATTTCTAACGTAAGCAAAGATGAAACATCTTTTCAGTCCAAATTGATTTTATCCTCTGAAGTCATTTGATTTTAATGTTCAAAGTAAGGAGTAGTACTTCTGATAAAAGTGCATCCTATAGCCAGGTGTACAACAACGTTGCAAAAGTTCAAACCATAGAATGGGCATTTAGAAATGCAAAGACCAGGAACATTATTGTATCTTATATCAGCGGAATATATTTTTATTCTTTTTATTTGTATTCTTTTATTTGTATTCAAAATAGTCTACTATTGCTTGGCGCAGCTCTGATTTGAATACTTCGTCCGTAAGGGCCATGTCGAGAAATCTCCGTTTGAATCCACCTGCCCGAGCGCATCTTTACTAAAACAAGCGAGTGGTCCGACAGAGTGCAGTCCAGTTGAGAAAAAATGGGCGATAAACAGCAGTAATCAAGACAAGTACATATGTTGTGATATGCTGAGTTGTGTGTGTATGAAGTTTGTAGAGAGTACAAGTGATGCTATGTGTCTTCCAGGTTATATTCTGTCAGTACCAGGCACCTGAACTCGGCTTCCACAGGAGCAGAAGAGCTTTTGTGCAGCACCCAAACTCCCTTGCGAGTTGATAATGATATCCGCTTACAGTAAAGAGGGGGAAAGGGGAATTGGGAAAAACCAGAGAGACTGTCACTGCTGTGCCTCTTCCAAACTGGAGACCCAGCTAGGGTCTTCCTTAGCAACTGTAAGCACAAAACACAAAATTACTACTTCTTTTCTTGCCCCTCCCATTCACTTCCCACAAACCCTTCTAACACCTCTCTCCCTATGGTCAATTCTATTACCAGATGTACCAGTTGTGGCCGAGCTTCTTTCCTTTATTTTTGTAGAAATGAATGTTAGTAGATTTCACTTTATATATATATATATATATATATATATATATATATATATTTACTTAGTTCTTTCAGTCTTTTCTTGTCTCTTTTCTTAGATATTGCTGCTAATATCCTGGTGGTAAGTACAAATATATATATATTTATATCTACTTGGAAACAATAGCTGTGCGGTTTTTAGTTCTGAATAATGGTACTTTATACTAAATTGCGCAGCAATTAGTGAAAGTCCAACAAGGGAGTTGAATCCAAACTCTAGATGTATTGCCTTTTATCACCAAAAAGGCTTTTCTGTCTTCAAAAATCTTCTTGCAATAAATAATAATCACCAAGAATTGAGAAGGGTGAATGTCATTATTAAAAGGAAGAATTTGACTTACTTGATTCTCTTCATGCTTCTTCCTTTGAACTCTGAACTAGGCAAAAAGAGCACAAAGGGATATCTCTTAAGGAAGAGATTCAAAGTGCTCCAAGAAATACCTGCAATAGAGAGACTCCAAAATTCTCTCTACCGGATTCCAGACTAAACGTCCAGCAACAATAACAGGCTGAGATATGCGGTAGAAAGGGCTACTCCCCGGAAGGTTTTCCTGTCACAATGATGCGCAGAAGCCAAAACACTACTCCTCTTCACGAATAGACGGTTGAAGTACGCAGCGCGCATAGAGCACGAGCACAATAGCGGTGACACTTCTTCCTCCACTTGAAACACTAGAACACTCACCTAAGTTTACTCTTGGCGGCTGCCATATTGAAATACCACTGAATATAGTAGGAAAAAAATCGCTGCAACACTGCAGAAACATCTTTACAACTAGTTAATGCCATTTGACAGGTGATTCCCTGAGCTAGGTGAAAAGAGCACATAGGGATATCTCTTAAGGAAGATATTCCAAGTGCTCTAAGAAATACCTGCAATAGAGAGACTCCAAAACTCTCTCTACCAGATTCCAGACTAAACGTCCAGCAAAAATGACAGGCTGAGATATGCAGGAGAAAACGCTACTCCCCGGAAGGTTTTCCTGTCACAATGATGTGCAGAAGCCAAAACACTGCTTCTCTTAACGAATAGACAGTTGAAGTACGCAGCGCGCATAGAGCACGAGCGCGATAACCGCAACAGTCCTTCCTCCACTTGAAAGACTAGAACACTCTCCTAAGTTTACTATTGGCGGCTGCCATATTGAAATACCACTGAGTGTAGTAGAAAACAAATCGCTGTAACGACATAGTGCGGTCCAGTTGAGGAAACTGGGCGATAAACGCCAGTAATCAAGACAAGTACATATGTTGTGATATGCTGAGTTGTGTGTGTATGCAGTTTGTAGAGAGTACAAGTGATGATATGGGTCTTCCAGGTTATATTCTGTCAGTACCACGCACCTGAACTCGGCTTCCACAGGAGCAGAAGAGCTTTTGTGCAGCACCCAAACTCCCTTGCGAGTTGATAATGATATCCGCTTACAGTAAAGAGGGGGAAAGGGGAATTGGGAAAAACCAGAGAGACTGTCACTGCTGTGCCTCTTCCAAACTGGAGACCCAGCTAGGGTCTTCCTTAGCACCTGTAAGCACAAAACACAAAATTACTACTTCTTTTCTTGCGCCTCCCATTCACTTCCCACAAACCCCTCTAACACCTCTCTCCCTATGGTCAATTCTATTACCAGATGTACCAGTTGTGGCCGAGCTTCTCTCCTTTATTTTTATAGAAATTAATGTTAGTTGATTTCACTTTATATATATATTTACTTAGTTCTTTCAGTCTTTTCTTGTCTCTTTTCTTAGATATTGCTTCTAATATCCTGGTGGTAAGTACAAATATATATATATATTTATATCTACTTGGAAACAATAGCTGTGCGGTTTTTAGTTCTCAATAATTGTACTTTATACTAAATTGCGCAGCAATAAGTGAAAGACCAACAAGGGAGTTGAATCCAAACTCTAGATGTATTGCCTTTTATCACCAAAAAGGCTTTTCTGTCTTCAAAAATCTTCTCGCAATAAATAATAATCACCAAGAATTGAGAAGGGTGAATGTCATTATTAAAAGGAAGAATTTGACTTACTTGATTCTCTTCATGCTTTTTCCTTTGAACTCTGAACTAGGCAAAACGAGCACAAAGGGATATCTCTTAAGGAAGAGATTCCAAGTGCTCCAAGAAATACCTGCAATAGAGAGACTCCAAAATTCTCTCTACCGGATTCCAGACTAAACGTCCAGCAACAATAACAGGCTGAGATATGCGGTAGAAAGGGCTACTCCCCGGAAGGTTTTCCTGTCACAATGATGCGCAGAAGCCAAAACACTACTCCTCTTCACGAATAGACGGTTGAAGTACGCAGCGCGCATACAGCACGAGCACGATAGCGGCGACACTTCTTCCTCCACTTGAAACACTAGAACACTCACCTAAGTTTACTCTTGGCGGCTGCCATATTGAAATACCACTGAGTATAGTAGGAAAAAAATCGCTGCAACACTGCAGAAACATCTTTACAACTAGTTAATGCCATTTGACAGGTGATTTCCTGAGCTAGGTGAAAAGAGCACAGAGGGATATCTCTTAAGGAAGAGATTCCAAGTGCTCTAAGAAATACCTGCAATTGAGAGACTCCAAAACTATCTTTACCATATTCCAGACTTAACGTCCAGCAAAAATGACAGGCTGAGATATGTAGGAGAAAACGCTACTCCCCGGAAGGTTTTCCTGTCACAATGATGTGCAGAAGCCAAAACACTGCTTCTCTTAAAGAATAGACAGTTGAAGTATGCAGCGCGCATAGAGCAAGAACACGATAACTGCAACAGTTCTTCCTCCACTTGAAACACTAGAACACTCATCTAAGTTTACTATTGGCAGCTGCCATATTGAAATACCACTGAGTGTAGTAGGAAAAAAATCGCTGTAACACTGCAGAAACATCTTTACAACTAGTTAATGCCATTTGACAGGTGATTTCCTGAGCTTGGTGAAAAGAGCACAGAGGGATATCTCTTAAGGAAGAGATTCCAAGTGCTCTAAGAAATACCTGCAATAGAGAGACTCCAAAACTCTCTCTACCAGATTCCAGACTTAACGTCCAGCAAAAATGACAGGCTGAGATATGTAGGAGAAAACGCTACTCCCCGGAAGGTTTTCCTGTCACAATGATGTGCAGAAGCCAAAACACTGCTTCTCTTAACGAATAGACAGTTGAAGTACGCAGCGCGCATAGAGCACGAGCGCGATAACCGCAACAGTCCTTCCTCCACTTGAAAGACTAGAACACTCACCTAAGTTTACTATTGGCGGCTGCCATATTGAAATACCACTGAGTGTAGTAGGAAACAAATCGCTGTAACGACAGAGTGCGGTCCAGTTGAGGAAACTGGGCGATAAACGCCAGTAATCAAGACAAGTACATATGTTGTGATATGCTGAGTTGTGTGTGTATGCAGTTTGTAGAGAGTACAAGTGATGCTATGGGTCTTCCAGGTTATATTCTGTCAGTACCACGCACCTGAACTCGGCTTCCACAGGAGCAGAAGAGCTTTTGTGCAGCACCCAAACTCCCTTGCAAGTTGATAATGATATCCGCTTACAGTAAAGAGGGGGAAAGGGGAATTGGGAAAAACCAGAGAGACTGTCACTGCTGTGCCTCTTCCAAACTGGATACCCAGCTAGGTCTTCCTTAGCACCTGTAAGCACAAAACAGAAAATTACTACTTATTTTCTTGCCCCTCCCATTTACCTCCCACAAACCCCTCTAACACCTCTCTCCGTATGGTCAATTCTATTACCAGATGTACCAGTTGTGGCGGAGCTTCTCTCGTTTATTTTTGTAGAAATTAATGTTAGTTGATTTCACTTTATATATATATATTTACTTAGTTCTTTCAGTCTTTTCTTGTCTCTTTTCTTAGATATTGCTGCTAATATCCTGGTGGTAAGTACAAATATATATATATATATATATATATATATATATATATATATATATATATTACCTACTGGCGGTCGCCAGTAGGTATATATAGTTAGGATTTTTTCTCTATGGGATTTTTGAAAATTCTATGTCTAATAACTTTGGCGTTTGTGGACGGAATTGGCTGAAATTTTCAGGAAAATGGAACATTTTGTTTCTGAGCAGCCCCTGAAAATCTGGGGGGGGTTTCATCAAGGGGGGGCCGAGAAAAAAGGGGGGTCCCAAAACGCTTTTTTCCCATGTTAATTTCCATAGGGCGGTTGGCCTCACTTTTAGCTCGAACGGCTGAATGGATTTGCACGAAACTTGGCAAAATTGTAGGGACTGTTAGCCCGATGTGCCTTTGCTAGGTCTCAATATATGTGCTCCAGTGGATTTTGAGTAATTTAGGTTCAAAACAAGATATATATCTGGGCGGAGCCTAACCACACATCTGATCTGATTGGCTGTCAGCACTTCATCCAAGAAGTGTTGGCAGCCATCTTGGGACCAATATACATGATAGCACCTCATTAAAAAGCATTGTAGTTAATAGAGGGTTTTAGGACTTTAGTTACATTATAAATCATTTGTTGATGGTACCATACTCGTTTTAGGAATTGTGGTGGGTTCTAAGGTGATTTTACCATGTGAAAAAACCTTCTGCTGTGATATCATGAATATTGTTTGAAAGAAAACTAATATCTCATGATTTTCCCACAGTGGTTTGTAAGGGGATCTATAAGCTAAACTGAAAGCATATTTTCTGTAAATTCACATTATCTTTCTCAGTCATGTGAAAATGAAGTCTGACATTCTCAGTAAAACATGTACATCCAACAAGGACAGAGACTGTCAGTTGATTCCTTTGTGTTCTACTGCAGCCTCCTAGAGTGTTCTAAAGAACAACTAGAGCGCTAACAGTCCTACTTATTACAAAGGTATGGCACACCTGAAGCCATCTTGATTGGAATAAAGTGGTAACTCTTAAAACATTTAATTTAAAAAGAAACAACATGAGGGGGTATATTTTGCCATAGAAAGTATGATTAGTGCTGCAGAATGAAAAATTAGGGCACATTTTGAGTGACTTCTCAAATCCTTTTCTATTTCATTAAAACATTCTGACATGCAGTCTCCCAAAATGGCCACCAGAGACAAAAGAGCCCAAATGTAGCCCAAATATCACCCATATGTAGCCCAAGTATAGCCCAATGACAGAATGTCCCAGAGTGTTCTAAAGAACAACTAGAGCGCTAACAGTCCTACTTATTACAAAGGTATGGCACACCTGAAGCCATCTTGATTGGAATAAAGTGGTAACTCTTAAAACATTTAATTTAAAAAGAAACAACATGAGGGGTATATTTTGCCATAGAAAGCATGATTAGTGCTGCAGAATGAAAAATTAGGGCACATTTTGAGTGACTTCTCAAATCCTTTTCTATTTCATTAAAACATTCTGACATGCAGTCTCCCAAAATGGCCACCAGAGACAAAAGAGCCCAAATGTAGCCCAAATATCACCCAGATGTAGCCCAAGTATAGCCCAATGACAGAATGTCCCAGAGTGTTCTAAAGAACAACTAGAGCACTAACAGTCCTACTTATTACAAAGGTATAGCACACCTGGAGCCATCGTGATGGGAATAAAGTGGTAACTCTTAAGACATTTAATTTAAAAAGGAACAAAATGAGGGGGTATATTATGCAATAGAAGGTATTATTAGTGCTGCAGAAAGAAAAATGAGGGCACATTTTGAGTGACTTTTCAAATCCTCTTCTATTTCATTAAAAAATTCTGACATGCAGTCTCCCAAAATGGCCACCAGAGACAAAAGAGCCCAAATGTAGCCCAAATATCACCCAGATGTAGCCCAAGTATAGCCCAATGACAGAATGTCCCAGAGTGTTCTAAAGAACAACTAGAGCGCTAACAGTCCTTCTTATTACAAAGGTATGGCACACCTGAAGCCATCTTGATTGGAATAAAGTGGTAACTCTTAAAACATTTAATTTAAAAAGGAACAAAATGAGGGGGTATATTTTGCCATATGAATTATGATTAGTGCTGCAGAAAGAAAAATTAGGGCACATTTTGAGTGACTTCTCAAACCCTCTTCAATTTCATTAAACAATTCTGACATAGTCTCCCAAGATGGCCACCAGAGACAAAAGAGCCTAAATGTAGCCCAAATATCACCCAGATGTACCCCAAGTATAGCCCAATGACAGAATGTCCCAGAGTGTTCTAAAGAACAACTAGAGCGCTAACAGTCTTACTTATGACAAAAGTATGGCACACCAGAAGCCATCTTGATTGGAATGAAGTGGTAAGTCTGAAAACACTCAATTTAAAAAGGAACAACATGAGGGGGTTAATTTTGCCATAGAAAGTATGATTAGTGCTTCAGAAAGAAAAATTAGGGATCATTTTGAGTGACTTCTCAAATCCTCTTCTATTTCATTAAAAAAATTCTGACATGCAGACTGAAACATGCACTTTGAATACCAGCAGCAAACGTCCCTGGTGAGCAGTAGCTTTACTACAGTGATCTAATGTGCAACTAGAGTGCTAACATTCTGAATTTATGGCAAATGTGTGACACATCTGAATGCCTTCTTGATGGAACCAAAGTAAACAAGCATTGAAAATGCAATAGATCTCGCCCTCGTTTAAGTTAAAGCCATTCTGTTTGTAATGAGGTGGCTTTTTAGCCTTGCTTTTATTAGTGTTTTTTCAACTTTCATGTAAATAACGCACCGTTTTCACCAAATCGACTTTGCCCAAGCACACCCTTCCCTTCGGCCAACAAATCCCAAAAATTTGGCACACCTGCCGATCCACTCTCCCTACAGCTCACCCAAGCCCCGTCCCTCTAGCGCAACTGGAACACCCCAAATTCACCTTCTCCATGCGCACCAAAAACTCCTATTGAATAACATGGCAATTCGCTACTCCGCACAAAAATTGCTCTTTAAAGCACTTCCACTGCTCCGATCCGCTTCAAACTTGGCTGGACACTAGTTCCAGCGATTCCCTAACATCTCTCCAAAAATCAGCCCAATCCATCCACTGGAACGGGGACGAATTTCAACCCGAATACGCGCCCCCCGCAAACACAAAAAAAGCCATAAAACGGCCAAATCTCGACCAAAAACCGCCAAAATCCCTCAAAACCTTGCCAACACCAATACGCACGAAACTGAACCGGCCCCTCAGCCCTAGGCTCCGGGAACCCTACTTAATTGACCCAAAAGCCCTAAAAAAGCAACATAATACACACAAAAACGCCCTAACAACCCTAAAATGCATATAAGTATATGTATGCATGCATTTATGTTTGTATTTATATAGATATACAGATGATATATGTTTATATATGTATGTATATATATATATTCACTGAAAAAACCATAGGCTATAGACCATATATAGTTAGGAATTAGCATTTACAAAACCTTGAAAATTCACTGAAAAAACCATAGGTTATAGACCATATATAGTTAGGAATTAGCATTTACAAAACCTTGAAAATTCACTGAAAAAACCATAGGTTATAGACCATATATAGTTAGGAATTCGCATTTACAAAACCTGATTTTACTCACACAAAACCATTGAAATTCCATATATAGTTAGTTGCACTAACTATATATCGCGCACCCGCAATCCACTGCTGATGATGTCACATATTACATCATTCATGACATGGTCAGTGACATCACTGATGACATCACTGATGACATCTCAAATGACATCACTGATGACATCACTGATGACAACATCCAGTGACTGTATGTTTCTGTAAAGTTAAAATATGTCTTACATATTGAAGAATGAGTGAATGTATAAGTGTCTGGATGAAGGATTTAGTAGGTGCATGACTGACTGTATAAGTGAGTGATTAAATGTGTCTCACTGAGTGCATGGGTTAGTGACTAAACTGTCTTAATTTGTGCATCATTATGTCTGTTGTTCTGTAAACTGCTGCATGTGTTGATCAGTAGCTATATGAGTAACTATATGGGTTATTGATTGGTTGCCCAAGTATTTGTATGGGAGACTGAGTGTGTGTGTGGGTGGCTGGGAGGTGTATGACTCTGTGCATAGATGTGTGAGCAGTTGATTCACTAGATGTATGGGTTCAAAAGTGCATGTGGAAACAGCTGTATGGGCGGTTGACTGTGTGCATGAGTGTATTGGTGAGTGAATGGATATCTCAGTGCTACATGTCAAAGTAAGTACATATGTACATGTGAGAGTTGACATATATAAATAACTGTGCATAAGAGCCAGTGAATGTGTGAGTCGCTGTGTTGATCATTGTAAACTTGTATCAGTGATTGTATACGAGAGTAAATATGTGTTAGAATATGTTTGAATAAATAAGGTGTATGTAACTGTATAGTTGAGGAAATGGAGGTGTGATTGATTCTTTGCATGACTGACTAGGTGTATGAGTAACTCCATGGATGAGTGACAGTCTGTGAGTGTCTGTTTACACTGAGTGTATCTAAGGTTATATTAGAGTCTGAAGAGGTTCATCGTATTATCACATGAATGATGTAATCAGTGATGTCATTTGAGATGTCATCAGTGATGTCATCAGTGATGTCACTGACCATGTCATGAATGATGTAATATGTGACATCATCAGCAGTGGATTGCGGGTGCGCGATATATAGTTAGTGCAACTAACTATATATGGAATTTCAATGGTTTTGTGTGAGTAAAATCAGGTTTTGTAAATGCGAATTCCTAACTATATATGGTCTATAACCTATGGTTTTTTCAGTGAATTTTATATATATATATATATATATATTTATATCTACTTGGAAACAATAGCTGTGCGGTTTTTAGTTCTGAATAATTGTACTTTATACTAAGTTGCGCAGCAATAAGTGAAAGTCCAAAAAGAGAGTTGAATCCAAACTCTAGATGTATTGCCTTTTATCACCAAAAAGGCTTTTCTGTCTTCAAAAATCTTCTTGCAATAAATAATAATCACCAAGAATTGAGAAGGGTGAATGTAATTATTAAAAGGAAGAATTTGACTTACTTGATTCTCTTCATGCTTCTTCCTTTGAACTCTGAACTAGGCAAAAAGAGCACAAAGGGATATCTCTTAAGGAAGAGATTCAAAGTGCTCCAAGAAATACCTGCAATAGAGAGACTCCAACATTCTCTCTACCGGATTCCAGACTAAATGTCCAGCAACAATAACAGGCTGAGATATGTGGGAGAAAGGGCTACTCCCCGGAAGGTTTTCCTGTCACAATGATGCGCAGAAGCCAAAACACTATTTCTCTTCACGAATAGACGGTTGAAGTACGCAGCGCGCATAGAGCACGAGCACTTACTATTGGCGGCTGCCATATTGAAATACCACTGAGTGTAGTAGGAAAAGAATCGCTGCAACACTGCAGAAACATCTTTACAACTAGTTAATGCCATTTGACAGGTGATTTCCTGAGCAACCTCACATGCCTAACTCTTGAACAGGGATAGAATTGCTTCACTTCGGGACTTTGTCGCCCAGTCCTGACATATTCCTGTGGAAGGTCCGAAAGTGTACATCAATAACTGGGTTTTGTGTCTGGTGAGGGTGAAGTGCTGTTTCAAATAGGGTCTAATAAATGTTCAGATTGTCTCCCAGACATATTTGTGTCATCTCCATACTGTCTACTCCGGCCGTGAGCTCTAAGAAAAAATTAGGGTCATCTATGTTGGGTGCATATACATTCACTAAAAGGATGATGTGTCCCAGCATGTGACCATTTACCATTAGATAACAACCCTCCCTGTCACTTTTCACTTCCAACGGGCTGAATGGGACTAGTTTATGTAATAATATGACACCTCTGTGTGGATCCCATGTCTTGGCCAAGACTGTGGGGCTATCGGGAGATAAGTGGATTTCTTGCAGGAATACAAAGTCTATTTTGTGTCTCTACAAGTGTTGTGTTTGCCTTTGCGAGGGTTATTAAGTCCCTGCACATTCCATGATACTAATGTAAGATTAGCAACTGGTTGAAGTCTGCTGTTAACGCTCATAGGCAAAACGGTAAATCAGGAATGGAAGTATATCATAAGTGTAAGAAACTGTATTAAAACGGAAACATTCTCCTCCCGTACCACCCCCCAACCATCCACATTTCACATATTATGGAAAGATCCCAAATCCAAATGTCATACTCACAACATAGCAAATACGATCTAAATGTAACACCAGTGTGTCAACAAGAGGGGAGCAGCAACGCCGGATCCACCAATATATATAAAAACTATAGCTTGCAAAAAAGCATATGAGTTTTGATTTAATCCACAATGTCCCACATCTACTAGAATAACCTGTGCATTGCGTAAGTTCTAACAATATTAAGTTGAGGAAAATAAATCTACACTGGACACAGACCCAGAGCCCAGGGGTGGCCTAGTACGGGAGGTAGGTACTTGTGTGGATTTTGTCTTGGACAGTGTGTGACAGAACACCTACACCTCCGCCGGTGTTTTGAAAATTCAATGTCTGCCGTCAATGTCCACCTCGAGGCATGCTGGGTATAGTATGCCATATCGCAGTCCCAAGTTCCTGAGGGTGGCCTTGACTCTCGTGAACTTTCAGCGGGCCTCCTGGAACATGACATTATAATCTGGGTACAGAGAGATTGTTGAGCCTTGCTGTGAGAAGTTGGCCTGGCATATGCTGTCCACTAGTTATAGTGGGCACCTTGCACCAGTCCAAACAACCCCTTAGAGGTGATAGGTTAAAGACAACCTTATTTGAAATGTAGTGGTAGCTATGGAGAGCACTTTGCAGGCTAAGTCTTGAAGGAATGTAAAGCAGCTTCTTTTACCAGTCTATAATCTCTTGAATGACCAAATGAAAGGAGAACCACACCAGGTATATATATAAAATATATGTATTTATTCTAAACACACCCTATTAGTCACTTTATGAGTCTAGAGGTCAAAGCACATATGTTACACTTAATATCACACAGTAAATTATCACAATATACGGTGAGCCCTAGGGTCTTAACAAACCATATATTAAGAAGGTGGTATTAGAATTACAACTTGACTAGAGACAAGGCCTAGAGCCTGTAGAATAGCTAGGGCCACAGGGAACCACCCAAGGTAGTGATACAGGGGACCCACGAGGGACGCGTGCAGTGTGGGAACACAGCCGTGAGACGCAGTTAGCTTCTATGGGGAAAGTCGCGGATGAAAATTTAAAGATTAAGGACACTTAGGAGAGGACTTTGAGCAACCCCCTTTACACTTAAGGGGTTCTATAGTTAACACCCACGGGAGCACCAAAGTACTCGAGTTACCTCACCCAGGGAAGCTGGTTGCATAGGTGACTTTTGGTGTCGGGAATTGTTGTTGATTTCAATGGCAATCTGCTGCAAAGTGCTGCTGCCGTTGAAGAGAAAAGTGGCAGGTGTGATCCGAGCCTGGATTCAAGATGAGAGGAACCTGAAAGCAGAGGGGACAGAGTCTGGATCACTTGCCAGTGACCAGGGGCACAATAGACGAATGCCCAATGATGTCGATCGATTTCAGGTTGAAGAGGTGAAGCTTGACTCTGCAGCCACGAGGACCAGGAGGTGTGAATGACAACCAGGAGCTGGATTCGAGCTATCCCACAAAGGATGTCGAGTGCTGCGGTGTCAGTGACCGGATTAGACCCAACAAGCCTTGGCAACAGCTACGCACACACAAAGAGATGCCGGCCAGTCAGATGCGTCTTTGGTGCCTGCCAAGCAGTAGAGTAACTCCTTTACTCCAAGGGAGATTCTTCAGTCATCTAGTCGTATAGATCGACGAAGTTCCAGGATATCTGTAGCAGAGTTTCGTCCAGGTGTAATCTAAAGTCCTGTAGACAGGGGTACCTTTCTTATACCCAAGGAAGGGGTTGGACTTACTCTGGGGACCTACCTGTGGGAGGGTTTGGAAAGAGGGGTGGCTACACTCATTTGCTTTGTCCACTTTCTTGCCAGAGCAGGGGGTGGTAGCTCCTGCGATCGGTTTGAACTGGGCTATGCACACAGACACCAAATGTGCCCCCAGTGCAAACTTCAAAGCAGTCTCAGAGTGCACCCACCCAGCCCCAATACACTAAATCCTGTCTGGGAGGTGGTGACACCTCCCTGTGACAGGAAACCTATTGTCCAGGCCTCACCTGCTGGAGTTTCGTCCAGCAGCAGGAGACCAGACTCGTGTCTGTGGCTGCAGCATCCATTTTGTGATGCCAGGGCTCTTTTAAACTGGTACCGGGTATACCGGTGGGTACATGTCTCTCCCTCTAGAAGGGTGGAATCATACCCCGCTGCCAGGACTGGTGGGGGGTATGATTCCAAAGTGTTTTACACCAAACACAACATGTTTCCATGCAGCCTCTCCAAAGTTAGCATTTACAGCGATGTTATAATGCACTTAAGAGTATATGGTCTGGCTGCATCACAGAACAGCCCCAGAGAATAGGTTCTGAAGGCTGCAGAGGGCCCTGCTCATGCATGTGCACCCTCTTAGAAAAAACCCAGCACCCTGCCTTCAGGATTGATAAGGCCTGACATAGGGCAGACTGATAGGTAAAGGTGTGTAGTGATTTAAGGTAGATATAGGTAACCTATGTCTAAGTAAGGGATGCATGCATCACCTTACCCAGGGTGCAGTAGCAGTCCTGTGGTGTCATTTTTTAAAGCTTCCTAGGGGTGGCATAAAATATGCTGCAACCCCTGGTAGGCCTCTGGTGTACCTATGCCTTTGGTACCTAAGGTACCATATACTAGGGACTCATAAGGGTACCCCAGTGAGTCAAGTCAAGTCAAGTCAAAGAATTTATATAGCGCACTACATACCCAGAGGGTCTCAAGGCGCTTAGGAAGGGGAGGAGGATTACTTGTCAAATATCCACGTTTTAAACTGCTTTCTGAAGGCTAGGTGGTTCTGGGTAAGGCGAAGGTAAGTGGGGCGTGAGTTCCATGTTTTAGCAGCCAGGTATGAGAAGGATCTGCCTCCCATGGTGGTCTTGTTGATGCGAGGTACAGTGGCGAGGGCTTGGCTGGAAGAACGTAGTTGGCGGGAGGGGGTGTAGAAGGACAGTCGTGAGTTGAGGCATTCTGGTCCAATGTCGTAGAGTGATTTGTGTGCGTGGGTTAGCAGTCGGAAAGTGATTCTCTTATTGACGGGTAGCCAGTGGAGGTCTTTCAGGTGACCAGAGATGTGTTCGTTGCGCGGGATGTCTAATATGATCCTGGCTGAGGCGTTTTGGATTCGTTGGAGTTTCTTCTGGAGTTTAGCGGTAGTACCTGCGTAGAGAGTGTTTCCGTAGTCCAGTCGGCTCGTGACCAGAGCATGGGTGACTGTTTTCCTGGTTTCGGTAGGGATCCAGCGAAATGTTTTTTTGAGCATGCGAAGAATGTTGAAGCAGGATGAGGATACGGCGCTGACTTGTCTGTTCATTGAGAGTGAAGAATCCAGGATGACGCCTAGGTTCCGTGCGTGGTCTGTCGGGATGGGTGCTTTTCCAAGGGCTTCCGGCCACCAAGAGTCGTCCCATGCAGAGGGGGATGTACCTAAGATGAGGATTTCTGTTTTATCTGAGTTCAGTTTCAGACGGCTGTGTTTCATCCATTCGGCAACTTCTTTCATTCCTTCGTGTAGGTTAGTTTTGGCGGTGCTGGGGTCATTGGTGAGAGAAAGGATCAGTTGAGTGTCATCCGCGTAAGAGATGATGTTGAGGTTGTGTTGGCGGGCGATGGCCGCGAGGGGGCTCATGCATACGTTGAAGAGGGTGGGGCTGAGTGAGGATCCTTGTGGTACGCCACAGATGACTTCAGTGGCCTCCGACTTGAATTGTGGAAGGCGGACTCTCTGGGTTCTTCCTGTGAGGAACGAGGTGATCCATTCAAGTGCTTTTCCTTGTATTCCGATGTTACTGAGGCGTTGTAAAAGGGTGCTGTGGCAGACTGTGTCGAATGCTGCAGAGAGGTCGAGGAGGATGAGGGCGACTGTGTCTCCATTGTCCAGTAGAGTTCGAATGTCGTCTGTTGCTGCGATGAGGGCGGTCTCGGTGCTGTGTTTTGCTCGGAAGCCAGATTGTGAGGAGTCGAGGGATTTGTTGGCTTCGAGGAAAGCGGCGAGCTGGTTGTTGACAGCTTTCTCGATTACTTTGGCCGGGAATGGAAGGAGCGAAATGGGGCGGTAATTTTTGGTTCGGTGGGGTCCGCTGTGGGTTTTTTCAGAAGGGCGGTGAGTTCAGCGTGTTTCCAGTCTTCCGGGAAGGTGGCGGAGTTGAAGGAGCAGTTGATGACGTCTCGGAGGTGCGGTGCTATGACGGAGTCTGCTTTGTTGAAGATGTGGTGAGGACATGGGTCTGTGGGGGATCCTGAGTGGATGGAGTTCATCAGGCGGATGGTGTCCTCAGTGGAGATTGGGTTCCAGTCGTTAAGGGTGTTCACGGGGGGAGAATGTTCAGCATATGGTTGGGTGTGTTGGTCTCCGGGTTATTTGTTGAAGCTGTTGTGGATGTCTGCAATCTTGTTGTGGAAGAATGAGGCTAGGGAGTCGCAGAGGGCTTGAGAGAGGGTGATGTCGTTGGAGTTGGCCGAGGGATTGGAAAATTCCTTGACGATGTTGAAAAGTTCCTTGCTGTTGTGGGCGTTGTTGTCAAGTCGATCCTTGAATGCTGTTTTCTTGGCCTTTCGGATTAGTTGGTGGTGTATGCGGGTGGCGTTTTTGAAGGCGTCCTTGGTGCTAGTGGTTGGGTCTTTTTTCCAGGCCTTTTCAAGGGAGCGGCAGAGTTTCTTGGACTTCTTAAGATCATCGTTGAACCATGAGGCCTTCTTGTTGCCAGGTTTGCTTTGACGTTTTTTCAGTGGTGCTAAGGTGTCGGCGGTGTTGGATAACCATAGGGTGAGGTTGGCGGTGGCTTGGTTTGGGTTAGAAGAGTGGGCTGGGTTGTTTAGAAGGAGCGATGAGGAGATCTGGTCGGTGGTGATTTTGTTCCAGTTTCTTTGCAGAGTAGGTTGGAGGTGGTTGGTGGGTTTTGGCTTGTTGTAGGTGAAGTGAACGCAGCTGTGGTCAGTCCAGAGGAGATCCGTAGTGTGGCTGAAGGAGACATGATTGCTGGAGGTGAAGATGGGGTCGAGTGTGTGACCTGCGATGTTGGTGGGGGAAGTGACCAGTTGTTTAAGTAAGAGGTTGGCGAGGTTGTCCAAGAGGGTGGTGGTGTTGCGGTCGTTGATCTTTTCAAGGTGAAAGTTGAGGTCTCCCAGAAGGATGTAGTCTTTGAAGGGGAGCGCGTGTGGAGTGATGAAGTCCGTGATGTCTTCACTGAATTTTGCGCGGGGTCCTGGTGGTCTGTAGAGGAGGGTGCCTCTGAGTGTGGTCTTGGGGTCGATGTGGATTTGGAAGTGAAGGTGTTCGGAGTTGGCGAGGTTGGCGTCAGAGCTGGTTGAGATGCGGATTGATTTCTTATGGACGATAGCAATTCCTCCTCCTGTGTGGCCTGTACGGTCTTTGCGAGTGATCTTATAGTCTTCAGGGATGGCAATGGTGATGTCTGGGGCGGAGGAAGCGTTCATCCATGTTTCAGTGAGGAAGGCGACGTCCGGAGAGATGGTGTCTAGTAGATTCCATAGGTCAATGGCGTGTCTGTGGACCGAGCGGGTGTTGAGAAGGATGCATTGTAGGTGGTTGGGGTCGGGAATCTGTGGTGTGGTCGTAGCGGAGATGTTGTCGGTGCCGCTGAATTTGCAGGAGTAGCAGGAGAAAGGTCCATGGGTGTGTCCTGGAGCTGCTTGGACGCAGTTGGGGGCGCGACCGGGGTTAAGGGCTAGGAGGGTTGCGGCATCGTAGGTAATGCGGAAGGGCTGGGAGGGACGGGGGCCAGGGGGTCTGGCGCTGGGCGCGGTCCAGGCGCGGTCCGGCGTAGACGGGCTTACCTTTGGCGCACCTTCGGCGCGGATTGGGCGCGGTCGCTGCGCGTAAACGCTGCACGCGGAAACAACTGTCATATATGGATAGTGAAGGGGGAGGGGCGAGGGCGGCTCAGCTGGGAGGCGGGGCGGGCTGCGCAAGACGACAACAATAAACAAAATGGAGGAGGGGGGAGCACAACAGAGCGCTTGGGGAGAACGCGCTAATACAGCAGATAAAAGTACAATCACAGGTCAAAGCGCATACAAAGCAAAGCGGCAGCCAGGCACAGCTGAAGGCTATAATCACGATGAAAATTCGACAAAAGCGCTGCCAACGATACCAGTGAGGCGCTAGGGGCACTGGGAGCGACCACTCCGGCCAAAGCGTAGAGCGAGTCACAGCGCTTCCAGGTAGGGAAGCGCTGTTTGTAGTCTGTGGGAGGGCGGCTCAGCTGGGAGGCGGGGCGGGCCTGCGCAAGACGACAACAATAAACAAAATGGAGGAGGGGGGAGCACAACAGAGCGCTTGGGGAGAACGTGCTAATACAGCAGATAAAAGTACAATCACAGGTCAAAGCGCATACAAAGCAAAGCAGCAGCCAGGCACAGCTGAAGGCTATAATCACAATGAAAATTCGACAAAAGCGCTGCCAACGATACCAGTGAGGCGCTAGGGGCACTGGGAGCGACCACTCCGGCCAAAGCGTAGAGCAAACTGAAAAGTACCTAAAGAACATGGAATCATGTTAGAGAGGAAGCAGCTAGGCTGGGGTCCTGGATAGCAGGGCCCCAGCCAGATTAAAGCAAAAAACTGTGAAACGTCAGCAAATAGTGGGGGTAACTATAAGAGCAGCTGCTACTCTCCTACATAACACCCCCCCAAATGCAGGGACATTAAACTAACCTTGACCAGTTGGGTCTTCATGTTCTAAGTGGAAATATCTGGAGGGTCCATCTGCATTGGCATGGTTACTCACAGGTCTATGTTCTGCTGTATAGTACATCCCCTGTAGGGAAATGGACCACCTCAAAAGTTTGGGGTTTTCACCCTTCATCTGTTTTAGACATAAGAGGGGCTTATGGTCAGTCTGAACAGTGAAGTGAATACCAAAAAAGTATGGCCTCAGCTTCTTCATAGCCCACAAACCGGCAAAGGACTCCCTCTCAATAGCTTACCAACATTTCTCTCTAGGGGTCAGCCTTCTGCTCATAAAAGCTACTGGCTGGTCCTGGCCTTCATCGATCAATTGTGACAGCTCAGCGCCTACCCCCAACTCAGATGCATCTGTTTGGACAATGAATTATTTGGAGTAGTTAGGACTTTGCAGAATTAGTGCAGTGCACATGGCCTGCTTCAGGTCATCAAATGCCTATTGAAAGCTAACTGTCCACTGAACTTTCTTTGGCATCTTCTTAGAAGTTGTCATTCAAAAGGGTCACTATGGATCCATACCCCTTGATAAATCTTCTGTAGTGCCCAGTCAGGGCCAGGAAAGCTCTGACCTGAGTCTGGGTGGTTGGAGCAACCCAGTCCATGATGGTCTGGATTTTGCTCTGCAATGGTTGAATCTGGCCTCCAGCTACAAGGTGGCCCAGGTACACAAACTGACTCTGCCCTATCTGGAACTTAGTAGCCTTGATAATTAGGCCTGTTTCTGCAGGGCCTCCAAAACATTTCTCTGGTGGACCAGGTGATCCTCCCAGGTGGAGCTAAAGACAACAATATCATTTAGATATGCTACACTATGGTCTTCCAGGCCTGTAAGGACTTTATTCACCAACCTTTAAAAACTGGCAGGTGGGGGGCGTGGCCAAGATGGCGGTGTGAGCGGACGTGCTTTCCTGAGCTCCCGCCGCCGGCCGCCGTTTCACAGCATAATCATAGCTTTCAGCCCGGCCTGAGCGCTTACCTGGGGGCCCGGAGTGACCACAACGGAAGCGGGGTCCTGGAGAGTGTTGTGGCTGATCCCCAACACGCGAGACCCGCTGATACTGGCCCGGACTGTTGCGGCCACTGAGACCTGGGACGAGCGGAGCAAGGGAATCGAGGCCGAGGTAGGCGGAGCCAGAACGCCGCCTCCGGTGCACCCAAACCCGGCGGCTGAAGCGATGGCAGGCCTGACCAGCGCTGCGGAGCGCGAGGCCCCCTGAGATCCCTAGACGGGGGCTTCTGCAGGCCTGCCACATCTTGTCCCCTGAGCTGCACGCCCTTGAGGTCCGCGGGCACAGCCGAAGCCTGCCGGTGGAGCGCGTGGGGTGCTTGGCGGACGGCCCCGTGACCAGAGGTGAGGAGCGGGAGTGGATGGGCGGCCCCCCGGCGCCCGGCGACACAGCGCCGGAGGAGCGGGGAGCTCGGAGAGCGATCGGCGCACCGCACCACGCCCTGCCTGGGCCTCACCTTGCGCTCCCCCCTACCGCCGGCTCTCCCCTGTGGCTCTGCCCCGTACCACTGGAGGCCCGCCGGACTCGGGGTGGATACCGGGATCGTGGGGACAGCGGGGAGCGGCCGAGACCTGACGGCCTGGGAGACACCTACTAGCTGGGGGACGCAGAGGGACGCTCCCACGTGGTCCTGAACTCACGGGGCCTCCTACATCGGCTATTCTGTTGGCAACCGACGTGGCTGGTGGCCTATACCCACGCCGGAATCGGAGCCGCCCCCGCCCGGCCGATTGCTGGTGGGTAGCAGTGGCCTGAGCAGCAGCATCGAGCGGCCACCAGAGAGGCCAGAGGTGAGGAGCAGGGGGTGCGCGCCAGGCCCCCACCCGCGACGTGACAGCGGCAACTGCGTGGTGAAGTCGGGGGGGGTGAGACGGTGACAGTGGGCCCCCCCCCTCCTGCAGAGCGCCCACCTTTCCCTTCGCCTGGCCGGGGCCAAGCAGCGAGACAGGCCGCCATCTTGCGAGGCCTAGCGCCACGCATCGGAGAGCGCGGGCAGTCGGCCTGTGCTTCCTCATCGGGTGGCCGCGACTAAGGGATGGGGAACTGCCCCAAACTGCGCGTGGGGCGATGGACTAAAGCAACACAGCCACTACAGCGCCCACGGGCACGTGGAGTACCCAACCATTGGGGGCCCGAGACCACTGGAGCCAGGGGCACTAGAACAGCTCCACAGGGGAGGCCACGTGGGGTCATGTCCAACGGGAAGACCCGGAAGACCTGCACTATCACAGAGCTTTTTACCCCTGGCACAATGGGGAAGCGAACAGACGTCGCATCAACTAGCCATCGAGCGGGCTCCGAGAAGAAAGCCCCGGACTCTCCGTCCTTGGGAAAGACAGACCCGGAGGCCCCGGTCACACGTTCCTTCCTGGAGTCTCTCTTTACTGGCCTGCGCGAAGACATCCACGCCCTGAAGAAGGAACTTCAGGAAGAAATAAAGGAGGTACGCCGAGACACCGACGCCATTGGGGAGAGAGTGGCTGATTTGGAGGCGAAATGCGACACACGCGACGCGGAGCTTGAGGCGCTGCGACAGGAACTGGTCCACGTCCATGATCAGCAAGTGGACCTACAGACCCACGCCGAGGACCTGGAGAATCGCTCCAGGCGGCACAACATTAGGATTCGGGGTGTGAAACACTCCCCGGACACGGAGGATCTTTTTCACTTCACTCAGGGCCTATTTAATCACATCCTGGGCCGCCCAGCAGACGCTCCCCTAGTTCTCGACAGAGTACACCGGACGGGCCCACCCAGGGCCAACACGGCGCACCCGGCGGACGTACTTGTATGCGTGCAAGACTTTCGAACCAAGGAGGAGATCCTCAACAAGGCGGGCCTAATGGCGCCACTCACCTTCGGCGCACACACCCCAACTTTGTACCAGGACCTTGCAGCCCTTACCCTGGAGAAGCGCCGCATCTTCCGGCCGGTCACGGCTGAGCTGCGTAAACGCAACATCTCCTACAGTTGGGGCCACCCCTTCAGGCTGGTGTTTAGAATGGGCAACAACCTCCACCAACTGCGCTCCCTCAGGGAGGCCTGTACCCTCCTGGGCATCGACGAGCCGACGATGGATGGAGACCCCCCGGGTGGGGGCACCTCCAGCGGGGACACACCCGGGAGATGGAAGCAGCAACGGCGCCGTCACAAACCGCGGCGCCCCGCCACCAAGGAGATAGAAGAGGGCCAGCGTGCGGCTGTGGAGACTGTCGCGCAGGGCCTAGCGAAGCGGGACAGTGGCTGACTCCCACATGAGCTGCACAGACTGCGTCAGTTTTGATGAGGCCGGGATGGCCCGCGCCGGCGGCGGGGGTGGCGGCATCGGACCCACCACCCTTTCTTTGTTGTCCCGGTCCCATTCTGCCCACTAGGGTGGCCGGGACTGTGCTTCATCCACCAACACCGCTGCCATTGCCTGCTTACCAAGAGACTACCCTACCACGGGTCCAGCGGATTTCCACCTGGACCTGGGACTATGTTTGCTCGAATCTTCTTCAACGTTGGGACATCGGGGACGGGGGGGGATCCGGGAGGGGGGAGTTGCACCAGTTGGGATTGGGGCTGGGGGGAGTTGGGGGAAGGGGGGGGTGGGGCGCGGGGGCCCTCCTTGTCCAAGGGGTTCTAACTTTACTGACGGAGTCCATAGACTTCACCGCGCTTTGCCTGCCATGGTCTTTCAGCTCATGTCCATCGCCCGAGGGTGGGACCTAGCATCTCTCCTGTTATTCCCCACATGACACGTCACCTGTCGATACTCTCGCTTAATGTGCGGGGTCTTAACAGCCCAAACAAGCGCAAGGCGATACTGTCCTTTTTGAAGCGATCGAAAGCTGACATATGCCTCCTCCAGGAAACACACCTTGTCAATAGTGACCATCACAGGCTTAAATCGCGCGCCTTTCCCTGGCAGTTCTTCTCCTCCTCCCAGAAAAAGGTGGCCGGGGTAGCAATTTTAGTGGCCAAATCGTTCGAGGGGAGGGTCCTTCAGAAAGAGGCTGAACTCAAAGGGCGCCTTCTACTCTACAGCTTCCAGGTCGCGGGTGGCACTCTCCTGGTGGGCTCGGTCTATGCCCCGAACGAGGGACAGGAAAAATTCCTACACACAGCACTAGAAGCCGCCACATCTACCACACACACGCACTTACTACTCGGTGGGGACCTCAACCTTGTATTCCACAACACGGCAGATCGCTCGGGTCAGAGATTCGGGCAAGTAGGGGCACTCACCACCGCAGGGCACGCACACTTAGCAGATCTAGGCCTCATCGACGTGTGGAGACATACTCACCCGCAAACGACGGCCTACACATATTACTCGGCGGCGCGCAAGTCCTATGCGAGGCTGGACTATTTTTTGTGCTCCTCCCAACTGGTGTCACAGGTCAAGGACGTGGAGATACTCCCGGCCGCGCTGTCAGATCATTCCCCAGTCGTGGCGACATTCCGAGTAGGGCTCACGCCGGCGCCCCGACGACACTGGAGGCTGCGAGATGGCCTTCTGCAACTGCCCGACACCCAAGAACGGCTTAAAACCGCGATCGCCCGTTTTCTGGAACATAACGCCAACGAAGACACCACTAAGGCCACACAGTGGGCAACACTCAAGGCGGTCCTGCGCGGGGAGCTTATTTCCATCGCCACCGCCAACAACAAGGAGAGAGCCTTGAAACGGGCCGAACTCACCCAACGAGTGGCGGAACTGGAACAGATGCACCAACGCACGGGGGCGGCACGGGCATGGCGCCAGCTATGCACCGAGCGGAAGATGCTAGCTGCCTTGGACCAAGACGTGGCGGAATACGCTGCCATGCGCCTCAAGCACGCGTACTACACCGGAGGCGACCGCTGCGGGAAGCTTCTGGCGAGCAGACTACGGGCGCAGACCCAGCGACAGCAGGTGCTCTCCCTCCAATCTGCTAGTGGCACCCAGATCACGGAGGACGCAGCTATAGCAGCGGCCTTCGGCAACTTCTACGCCGCGCTTTACGATGCGGATCACTTAGATCCCGACGCCGGCCCAGCCTATCTGCGAGGCGCTGTGCTCCCCACCCTCAACCAGGCCCAAGCGGACTTCCTAGAGCGGCCTATTGGCCTGGAGGAGATCATCTCGGCGATATCCCGACTCAAGGTGAGGAAGTCCCCGGGTCCTGACGGCTATACTGCGGCCTTCTACAAGACCTTCTGCCCGCAGATTGCCCCCCTCCTGCGCGACCTGTTTAACACCTTCGATCAGCCAGGAGCCATACACCCAGATCTGCTAGAAGCGTCCATCTCTGTGATTCCTAAGCCCGGCCGTGACCCGACTAATTGTGGCTCCTACAGGCCTATATCGCTGCTGAACGTAGACCTGAAGCTTTACACCGGCAAACTCGCAGGTCGCATATCGCCGTACATGCAGCAGCTGATAGACCCTGACCAATCAGGCTTTATCCCCCAACGGCAGACCAGTGACAATACGCGGCGGGTACTCGGGTACTGCACCTCATTGAGGCCGGGTCCCGCACTAGGCCGGGTTGTATGCTCCTCACCATCGATGCTGAGAAAGCATTTGATAGGGTGCACTGGCCCTATCTTGATCAAGTGCTGGGCCACTTCGGGTTTGGAGAGAAACTCCGCCATCGCATCTTCAACTGCTACCGCCGGCCCAACGCGGTGGTGCGGGTGAACGGCCATACTTCCCCGAGGTTCGACATTGGCAGAGGCACCCGCCAGGGCTGCCCACTCTCGCCGCTCTTGTTCGCGCTCTATATGGAGCCGATGGCGCAGAGAGTGCGGCACCACATGCTCATCTCTGGCATCCGGTTCGGTGCTGACGCACACAAAATCAGTCTCTACGCGGACGACATCTTACTGTCCCTCACCAACCCGATGCAGTCACTGCGGGCTCTCTTTGTGGAGCTCCATGCCTTCGCCCTGCCTCGGGCTTTAAAATCAACGAAGCGAAATCGGAGGCTCTAAACATCTCACTGCAACCTGACGTGTTAGCCGAGGTCAAAGCGGAGTTCAAAATGCAATGGTCGGACCCCTCTGTCTCTTATCTGGGTGTCCTTCTGACCCCGACAGTGCGGGGCACGGCACGGGTCAACTATGAGGCGCTCACGAAAAAACTTCGAGAGCAGCTGAGGCGTTGGAAACCACTTACGCTATCATGGCTGGGCAGAATTGCTGCAGTCAAGATGACGTTGCTGCCGCAGATCTTATATCTGTTCCAGACGCTTCCCTTGAAGCCCCCGGCTGGGTGGCTTCAACAGACACAATCGGAACTGTCGCGATTCATCTGGAATGGCCGACGGCCGCGATTTAAGCATACCCTCGCCACTTTGCCTCCTGCCCATGGGGGGGTTGGGGTGCCTGAACTCACCCTGTATTTCCAGGCGGCACAGCTACGCACGCTCGTAGAGTGGTACCAAGTGGAGTCAGGCAAGCACTGGCTCTTCCAAGACCAGGCAGTGGCCGGCCGTACCCTGCAGGGCGTGCCTTTCCTGCCGCGCCGGCATAGACCCCCCAACCTCTACGCCTCCGAAATCATGAGCACCACCCTGGAGGTATGGGACAGAGTAGCTGTGGTCAAGGGATTGACCTCCTTCCCCTCGCCTATGACCCCCATCTTCGAAAATCCGGACTTCACGCCCGGCTTGGACACCAGAGCATTCTCGACTTGGCGTACGACGCCCTGCAGAGCTGCGGGCGACATGTTCGACCTCAAAGGGATCCTCCCGTTCCATCAGGTTAAGGCGGACTATGGCATCGCCGAGACTGAACGCCTACAGTACCTACAAGTTCGCCATTGGGTGCTTCACCCCTCGATCCAGCCTGGTGCCCAACGACACCTCACGCCTTACAAAAATTGGTTGCTCACACGCACGTCAGACAAAAAACTGATCTCTGACCTCTACCAACAGTTGCTCCTCACTCAGGTCCACACATATAACGCAGGGCAGGCTAGGTGGGAGAGAGATCTGGGGCGACAGCTCACAAGGAAAGAATGGGAAGGGGTGTACCACAGAGCCCGACATTCAGCACACCACACCGGACTCACCGAGACACTAACCAAAGTCGCCACATACTGGTACCACACGCCCGAGAGATTACACCAATAGGATGCCCGGGTTAGCGATAGATGTTGGAGGGGGTGCGGGGAACTGGGTACGCTGGAACACTTGCTGTGGGGCTGTGAGGCGCTGCGCCCCTATTGGACCCCTATCCTGGACCTCATTGACTCACACCTAGACACGCAGCTGCCTCGCTTCCCCACCTACATCATATTAGGCCTCCCGAACGACCTCATGTACCCCCTGAAAGCCTGGAGAGGGCGGCTGATCGCGCTGGCGCTGGGGGCAGCGGTCCAGAATATTGTGGCCCATTGGAGGGCCGTCCAGGCTCCGCAGCAACTGGGTTGGCTACACCGGCTCTGGGCGATCCTGGGGATGGAGAAACTGTCATTGGCGGCAGCGGGGAGGGGGACGGACTTTGCGGAGCTTTGGCGGCCCTTCCTCACCCTGTTGACGGGAGAATTCCGGGAGGTGAGCTGTCCCCGTTACCTGCATCTGCTGCGACTCGCAGAAACCCCGCTCCCGGAACCCAAGACACGCACCCACAAGCGCAAAGTCCCGACACGCGCAGCGATGCCTGACCTATAGAGACAACAGTGGCCTACTACTTGGCCCCCATACTGGACAAGGAGAGGGGAGGGATTGGGTGGGAAGGGTAGGGGGGGGTTCTTTAAAGTTCTACGTTCTTGCACTATTGTTGCTCAGCCTGCACCTCTATAGCACCTCTTTTTGACGCGGCCGGCCCAGTTGGGTTGTAGGCGGCTTGCTGTCTTAACGAACAGTGTACCCCGCTAGAAATGCGATGGGCGACAATGAGGCTCTGGATTTTGGCTTCCCCAGATCGACTCCGGCCCGAATAATGTTGTGAGGTGCACGATGCTTATCTTTGCTCAATAAAAGATTTAATACATAAAAACTGGCAGGTGTATTCTTCAAAACAAAGGGCAACACCACAAATTGGTACTGACCACTGGGGGTAGAAAATGCTGCCTTGGGCTTTGCATCATCAGCGATTCAGATCTGCCAGCAGCCAGCTGTCAAGTCAAATGTGTTCTGAAACTTGGCTGAGGCCAAAGTATCTATGAGCTTCTTTGCCCTGATACAGCCCCTGACATGGTCAGGTTGCCTGTAAATCTTATTCTTAACAGGCAGACTGTCCCAGGTGTCCACTTCATGAGTGCACCAGTAGTCTGACTTGGAGTCAGAGAAAACATATGCCTATACTGATTGAGCACCTGTCTGCAATCAGCTTGCTGCTGGCACTGAGTCTGCCTGCCAAGGCTACACAACTTACTGACCCATCATCAGGGTTCTGTGAGAGCAGGTCAGGGAGTGGATCACTCTCTTCCTCCTGTCCCTCATCAGTAGCCATGAGAAAGTTCATGTCTGCCCTGTCAACAAATGATTTCAGTCTGTTGACATGGAATACCCTGTGGGGGTTCCTGGGAGCTCCAAGGTCTACCAAGTAGGTAACCTCTCCCTTTTGTCCAACAATTGTATGGGGTCCACTCCACTTGTCCAGGAGGGCTCCTGGGGCCTCAGGCTCCAACACTTACACTTTCTGCCCTGGCAAGTAAACAGTCAGCACAGCCTTTTGGTCATTCCAGGCCTTTTGCAATTCCTGGCTAGCCTCAAGGTTTTTGGTGGCCTTCTTCATATACTCTGCCATCCTGGAGCGGAGACAAAGTACATCGTCAACAATATCTTGTTTGGGAGGTTTGAGAGGTAACTCCCATCCCTCCTTCACTAGACACAATGTACCCCTCACAGGATGTCCAAACAAAAGTTCAAAAAGGATGTAACCAACCCCCTTCTGAGGATCCTCCCTGTAGGCAAATAGAAGGCAGGGCAAAAAGGATGTCCCATCTACGCCTAAGCTTTTATGGGAGACCTTTAATCATGTCCTTTAAGGTTTGTTGAATCTCTAAACTAAACCATTGCATTGTGGGTGACAGGGTGTGGTGAATTTGTAATTCACTCTACACTTCTTCCACATAGCAGTCAAGTAACTAGACATGAAGTTTGCATCCCTGTCTGATACTGTCTCCTTGGGGAAACCCACTCTTGAAAATACTCCTAGAAGGGCTCTTACCACCGCAGGATCTGTGATGGTCCTAAGTGCGATGGCTTCTGGGTCCCTGGTGGCATGGTCCACCATCACCAGGATAAATCTGTGCCCAGAGGCTGTCTAAGGATCTATGGGACCAACTATATCAATCTCCACCATCTCAAAGGGAACCCCCACCACAGGTAGTGGTATCAGGGGGACTTTGTGGTACCACCTGTCTTGACAGGTGACACAGGAGCGACAACACTCCTTGGTGTCTTCAGACACATGTGGCAATGAAAGTGAGGGACAATACTCTCCCAAGTCTTGTGTTGGCCCAGGTAACCTGCTAAGAGAATATCACGGGCTAGTGTTAATAGGAAGCCCCTAAACATCAGAGGTATGACCAAACTCCTGGTGGCTCCAGGCTTGGAGTCTCTACTCTCTGAGTATAGGAGTCCATCAGCTCAATAGATCTTTTGGGTTCCACTAGCATTCCAAGCAGCCTCAGCAGAAGCTTGATGCCTGAGGGGTTCAAAAGAGGGGCAGCTCATCCTCTCCTGGCTCAGATCTGCCCTGGAAGGGCCCCCTGTCCCCAAGAACTCAACCTGATCAGGTTCATTTGGGACAGTTCCTTCTTCAGGACTAAGATCATCTCCCTCAAGAGACGGATCTATATTCTGAGTCAGGGGGGAAGGCACTGCCTTAACCATCCTGCTCCTCCTCCTTGGAGGCACCTGGTCCATTCCTCCAGAATCCAAGGCCTGTTCAGTTTTAGACATTTTGGCCTGTGACCTAGTCACAGCAAACACATGTGCAGAGATACCTAACAGTTCTGCATGAGTCCTGAGCTTCACTTCAGCCTAGGCTGAAGTTTCCAAATCATTGTCAAGCAAGCATACTACAGGGAGAACTGCACTTACCACAACTTTCTTGAGGCCAGTTACCCCTCCCCAGGAGAAATTAACAACTGCCAGGGCATGGTTTGTCCTGACATTGCTTGCATTGGTCACTTGGTAAAGTTCACCAAGTATGATCTGCCCAGGGACCACAAGGTCTTCTGTCACCATTGTGACACTTTCCCCTGTATCCCTGTATGCCAAAGCCTCTTTTCCATTAATTAAAGGCTGCTGTCTGTATTCGCCCAAGTTACTGGGACTCACAAAGGAGGACCTATTCATGCGTCCATCACAGATCAGTACAGCCTGAATTGGAACTCTGACTAGGCCAGAGCCCATCTCAGAACCCTGGATTAACCCTACTACACCCTTATTCTGAGTACCACCACTTGGAGCTGAAGTAGGGGGAACAGTTGCCTTAGGGGCAACTGTTCCCTGGAGTGGCTGGAGTTGAGTCTTTGGACTTGGTACAATCACGAGTCCAATGTGTTTTCTGCTTACAGATTTTACACCATGGTTTCTTTTGGCCTTTTCCTTTGGTAGATTGGGACTCCCCACCAGATTTAGATTTGTGGTGGCCTTGAGAAGACTTCTGGGGCCCGATGTAGGTAATTTCATTTTAGTATCAATGTGGAGGGAAGGAAGGAATTTGTGATCCAACCAATTTCCTAAAGTTGTATATTCTGATCAAGGGGGGAAGGATCACTTGTCCTGCATAACTTTGGGTACGCCGGAACGGTTCTGAATAGTCCCAATAAAAAAACCCTCATGCACGTGTTGGTAAATTTTGCGATGTTAGGCGGTATATCTTGGTTCTCCGCCGTCCCTCACACGTGTCTGCATAATCATGGGGTTTAGTAGTTTATGCAACCTCCATCCAGGAGGTAGTACCCTTAGTTAAAAACAGTAGTGATCAGTGATAGTGACTGTGACGTGAATAAGTGAAAAGTAAAAATTGTCTCTCTCATCCAGAAAAATTTCTTTTATTGGTTCTGTTTTTTGGAGGCAAAGGATAAAATGTATTATCGGTGAACAAGAGTGATTATGACTCTTTCACACAGAGGTTGTGGTGTAGGTCGACATGTTTCAGCCCTCGTGTCGCCAATATGTCGTGTGGGCTTTCATCAGGACCACGGTGCGAAATTTATAGAGACCTCTCACGTCTCTATATGTGGAAAGGAAAAATGAATCTAAAGGAACATATCGTTATGTTGCTCCTATTGAGGTCAATTTGTACCTGTAAAGAAAAAGGAAATACTAGACAAAAGGTAAAGGGTATTGGAGAACAATTAAGACTAATCAACTGGTTTACATCACCAGGAACATGTATAACGCACAATGGCGTTGCAACAAAAAAATGGCAATACTTCGCACTGACTACCCTTAGGCTAGAGTAGGGTCAACTCTCTCATTGTTGGCGTTGATAACTATTAAAATCTTCAAGTGGTAGATTGGAACCTAGTGGTAGGACTAAGCTCTCGAAATCTGGTACAGAGCAGGGTTAACTTTTATTATACGTATTTTAAGCGACTATCTTATTGGATTATCGTGTGTCAATTACTTGTGGAAGTGGCGAGTTCTGCATTAAATGTCGATTCTCACACTTCACTCGTTATTGCTATTCGGGAATGGGTGAGGGGAGACTCCCGAATAACCTTATGCACGTATCAAATTCATTCATTAATGTCACTCGTCATCGTACCTTCGTTAGTGAGGACCATTATCTAGAACAATCCTAAGTAGTGTGTTTTAGGAGTAACAGTCTTTTAGAGATTCACGTAAAGGGCTACTGTCCATCTCATTCTCATTCTTTAGTGTCACTCGTCAACGTGCCTTAGAAGGTGGCTAAATTTAACCCCAAAAGTTTTCAAAAAGCGTAGCGTATTCCACTATTTTAGAACCATGGACCCACATACAACGCTATCTCATTTCTATGTCATTCATAAAACGTACCTTCGTTTTTGGCTATACTATGCCTCTTCAGGATCCAGGTGGGTCAGGGAGGCACACTATAACAATCAATACGAGTTCAGTGGGAGGTCACTTTTGTCTAAATACGTTACGGTTTTGCCGGTTTCTGATCCTCGCGCTACCTTTGCCTCTCCGTCAGTTACTTGTTCTGACTCTGCCAGCTCTGGTCCCGGAAACAGGTTGTTCTTCCGGGAGTTCGTATTTAGTGTAATGATCGGAAGAGAGATAGTAAACAGACTTATGTTGGTGCCAAGTTTCAGTCTGTTTATAGATCCATATATAGATATTTTTCAGAAGAGTGTGGGATCTGTTGTTAATAAAGATAGTATATGGAGTGTCATCATTTAAATGTTCAGTATTTCCGCAATTGTGTTGGGAAAATTTCAAAATTAATGACATTGTTCCCAGATGACTTATGCACGTGTTATGGGGGAAGTGGTTGGTCCAAGGGTTTTTAAATGAAGTAAATTGCACAAGACGGATACGCTTAGTACTTGGATTGCTATTGCGTTCGTACGTTGGGGACAGCTCACATAAGCAATAGTAGGGAGTGAACATCAAAGGTGTAAATTCCACTTTGGTTCCTTCATATACCTAATGGTTCAGGGATATTGTACACAAATCAGTTATCTAGTAAAGCCTGTGGTTAATAACTGAATGGTGTTTTTAAGCAAAATAATTCCGATCATCTTCTCATGTTTTTATGGTAACTTGTTGTTGGTAACCTTGTATTCATCAATCATCTGTAAATGGAACCCCATGGTATATTATCATTCAATCCATTCTGGTCGGTGCTGAGTCTGTGTACCCAACGTTGCTCTTTTTCAAAGAGAATTCTTTCTGCATTGTGATCTTTATTTTGCAATGTTTCCAAAACTATTCACTTCAGATCATTGACTGTATGACCCGCTTCTAGATAGTGGTTGGACATCTTTGTTGTAATCTTCTTGCACTTGATGTTGCTTCGATGTTCACACAATCGTTGTTTGATTTTTCTGCATGTCATTCCTATGTAGTTCACGGGCATGTGATCATGTAGATAATATGGCTCGTATTGCAGTTGGTGTGATGGAGGAGTCTCCATGTGAAATCCAGGAGTAATTGTATCTCTTTGGTGGCTTTCGTCAACGGACAGACCGAACATGATCCACATGGGTAATGGCCAGTTACAGGACTCATGTCCAAAGGTGAATTCATAATCGCTAGTGGTTTCCTTGGCGGGGGTCTTGTATGGACCAAGATATCTTTGAGGTTGCGAGTTCTTTTGTTTGCGAATCTTGGTTTAGGCCATTGAATGTTGGCTGAAGTTAGGATCCTCCAGTTTTTGCTTACAATCTTCTTCAGTTTGTTGCTAGCCGGGCCATATGTGGTTACACAGGTTGTTACATCAGGTTCTGGTTCCCTTTGTATGGATTCTAGGAGTCCATCTCGATGTTGCAGAGGTCTTGTGATGGGGTGATGTCGTTGTTGGCGACCGTGCGACGCAGGTGAGTGTGACCCACCTGTGGGACACCCCCGCGCTGCACGGCCACCAGCTGCTGCGTGTGCCCCTTGCCTGCCCTCTGCCTCGCTGACCTGCCTCGTTTGCCGGTTGCCGGCTGCCTCTGCTGCTGTTGTTTTGCCTTGTTTTTTCCCGTAATCTGTGCCTGTATTTTATTTTATCTCATTGTGCCTGTGTTTTGGTTTTTCCTTCCTTGTTGTCCGCCTACATCGCCGCCCTCCGCCCTCCCTTCCCGCCACCGCCGCTTTTCCCCGCCCCTTTTTCTATTCTGTACCCTCCCCGCTCCTGCCTCCCAGCTGCTCCGCCCACCCGCGCACTTCGCCTTAAATGGCGACCGTGCGAACGCGCAGCGGTCACGCGCAGCGGGCGCGCCGATTGTGCGCCGAAGGCGCGCCAAAGGTAAGCCCGTCTACGCCCGTCCGCGCCTGGACTGCGCCCAGTGCCAGGACCCCTGGCCCACGAGGATCCCGACCGACCCGCCTGACGTACTCTGCCGCCACCCTCACCGCTCTCAACACCGGCCGACTCCCAGAATGCCATCAAGCCACTCCACGACGTACCCACAGACCCTCCAGCTGCCACGCCTGCAAGTTCACCTGCATCCGGACCAGCCTCGCACCAGCACCCGCCAAGTCGAACACCAGCAGCACCCACCTCAAGTGCATCCTGCTCAACACCCGCTCCGTCCACAGACACGCCATCGAACTCTGGAACCTTCTAGACGCCACAGCCCCTGACGTTGCCTTCCTCACGGAGACCTGGATGAATGCCTCTTCAGCTCCCGACATCGCCATCGCTATCCCTGAGGGCTACAAGATCGTCCGGAGGGACCGAAACGTCAACCAGATGGGAGGAGGCATTGCCATCATCCACAGGAACACCATCCGTCTCACGACCAGCACCGACAACACCCTGACCAGCGCCGAACACCTGCATTTCCAGATCCACACCAACCCGAACACCACCCTCAGAGGCACCCTGATCTACCGACCCCCTGGACCACGCACACAATTCAGTGAGGACATCGCCGACTTCGTCAGCCCGCATGCCATCCCCTCCGCTGACTACATCCTCCTGGGAGACCTCAACTTCCATCTGGAGAACAACAACGACCGCAACACCAGCACCCTGCTCGACAACCTCGCCAACCTGGGACTCAAGCAACTGGTGTCCACCCCCACCCACCTCGCAGGACACACACTCGACGCAGTCTTCTCTTCCAGCACAGACATCGACTTCAGCCACGCCACAGAGCTTCAATGGACGGACCACAGCTGCGTCCACTTCACCTTCAAGAGAACGACGACCCACCAACACCAGCAACAGGCCGCCTGCAGAAGCTGGAACAAGATCACAGCAGACCAGCTCGCCACCTCCCTGAGCCGGCACCCTCCTGCCAGCTCAGCGAACCCCAGCCAGGCCGCCGACAACCTCACGAAGTGGATCAGCAACTGCGCGGACGAACTCGCCCCGCTGAGGACCCCGCCTAACAGACCCGGCAGCAAGAAGGCCCCTTGGTTGACCGACGAACTCAAGAGCTCCAAGAAGAACTGCCGAGCCCTCGAGAAAGTCTGGAGAAGGGAACCAACACCGGACAACAGGACCTCCTTCAAACTTGCCACCCGGAAACACCACCAGCTGATCCGCGCCGCCAAGAAAACAGCATTCAAGGACCGGTTGGACAACAACGCACACAATTGCAAGGAACTCTTCAACATCGTGAAAGAGCTTTCCAACCCCAGCGCAGGAAACAACGACATCACCCCATCGCAAGACCTCTGCAACTCCCTCGCTTCATACTTCCACAGCAAGATCGCGGACATACACAACAGCTTCAACAACCAACCAACGCACACCATGACCAAACAACCACCCCCCACCACCACCCTCCACGCCTGGACCCCGATCAGCACCGAAGACACCATCCACACGATGAACTCCATCCACTCCGGATCACCGACCGACCCCTGCCCTCACCACGTCTTCAACAAGGCCGACGCTGTCATCGCACCCCACCTGCGAGACATCATCAACACATCCTTCGACACCGCCATCTTCCCTGAGAGCTGGAAACACGCGGAACTCAGCGCTCTACTCAAGAAACCAACAGCGGACCCCACCGACCTCAAGAATTACCGCCCCATCTCGCTCCTCCCGTTTCCAGCCAAAGTCATCGAGAAGACCGTCAACAAGCAGATGGCCGCCTTCCTCGAGACGAACGGATCCCTCGACCCCTCACAGTCCGGCTTCCGAGCCAATCACAGCACCGAGACCGCCCTCATCGCCGCCACCGATGACATCCGAGCCCTGATGGACAATGGAGAAACAGCGGCCCTCATCCTCCTAGACCTCTCCGCGGCATTTGACACGGTCTGCCACCGCACCCTAGTACGGCGCCTCAGCAACATCGGAATCCAGGACAAGGCGCTGGAATGGATCATCTCCTTCCTCGACGGAAGAACACAGAGGGTCCGCCTACCACCGTACAAGTCAGAGGCCTCCGAAGTCATCTGCGGCGTCCCCCAAGGATCATCTCTGAGCCCCACCCTCTTCAACGTCTACATGAGCCCCCTCGCGGCCATCGTACGCAAACACAACCTCAGCATAATCTCCTACGCCGACGACACCCAGCTGATCCTCTCCCTGACCAACGACCCCGCCGCCGCCAGAGCCAACCTGCACGAAGGGATGAAAGAGGTAGCCGAGTGGATGACGTCCAGCCGCCTGAAACTGAACTCGGACAAGACGGAGGTCCTCATCCTGGGCTCCTCACCCTCCGCCTGGGACGACTCCTGGTGGCCTCCCGCCCTGGGCACCGCACCCAAACCGACAGACCATGCACGCAACCTGGGCTTCATCCTGGACTCCTCCCTCTCCATGACCAGGCAAGTCAACAACGTCTCCTCGGCGTGCTTCAACATCCTACGCATGCTGCGGAAGATCTTCTGGTGGATCCCCACCGAGACCAGGAAGACCGTCACCCAGGCCCTCGTCACCAGCCGACTGGACTACGGCAACGCCCTCTACGCCGGTACCACCGCCAAGCTCCAGAAGAGACTCCAGCGGATCCAGAACGCCTCAGCCAGACTCATCCTCGACATCCCACGAACCAGCCACATCTCCGGACATCTGAGAGACCTTCACTGGCTCCCCGTCAACAAAAGAATCACCTTCTGCCTCCTCATTCACGCACACAAAGCCCTACACGACCAAGGCCCGAGCTACCTCAACAGCCAAGTCAACTTCTACGCTCCCAAACGCCACCTCCGATCAGCCAACCACGCCCTCGCCGCCGTCCCCCGCATCCGAAGAGCGACTACAGGAGGAAGGTCCTTCTCCTACCTGGCCGCCAAGACCTGGAACTCCCTCCCGACCGACCTGCGCCTGACCCAAGACCACCTCTCCTTCAGGAAGAAGCTGAAGACCTGGCTGTTCGAGCAGTAGCGCCCCCCCCACCCCCCCCCCCCAGCGCCTTGAGACCCTACGGGTATGTAGCGCGCTTTATAAGTGTCACTGATTGATTGATTGATTGATTGATTGATTGCGAGCTCTGTTTTTTACACTTGTCAATGATTCTCTTGGGGTAGTGTCTTTCTTCAAGTTTTCCACTCAGCTCATTGGCTTGTTGTTTATATTCTGTCAATTTACTACAATTTCTTCGTAGCCTCAGAAATTGGCTATAAGGGAGATTCTCCCTTAATGGTCTGGGGTGGAAACTCTGGAAGGAAAGTAGGCTGTTTTTTGACGTGGGTTTTGAATACATCTTTGTTTGTATGGTCTGACCCTCTGCGTAAATAGTAATGTCCAAAAATCAATCTGCTTATTGTTGGCTGTGTAGGTAAATTTAAGCCATTCATCACGAGTATTGATCCAGGTATGGAAGTTGATGAGACTAGGCAGATCTCCTTTCCAAATGAGAATGACATCGTCGATATATCGACGCCAGAACAAAATTTGTTCATGATAGGGATTTATAGGATGGTTGATATGTTCATCTTCAAAGTTACTTACATATAGCCCCGCTACACTGAGCGCAAATGTACTTCCCATGGAAGTTCCGTGGCATTGTTGAAACATGGTGTCATTATATTTGAAATAATTTTCATTAAGGGCCATCCTGCAACATTCTAAGACAAAATGTCTAGGTGTCTTGTGGTCCCAATCCATATTGTAGATTATGGTCTTGAGTGTTTCTAGTGTCTTTTGTTGTGGCAGGCTAGTGTAGAGACTCTCTACATCGAGTCCTACTAGGATCATGTTCTCCTCTGAATAGGTAAAGTTCTTAAGGAGGTTGAGAAGGTCCCTAGTGTCCTTCAAATAGGTAGGAGTTCTTTGGACTATAGGTTTAAGATATTGGTCTGCAAATTGTGATAGTGGTTCGAGGACCGAACCAATACCTGATACAATTGGCCTACCTGGAGGTGGTGAGCGAGGCTTGTGTGTTTTAGGTAGGGAATAAAAGTAGGGTATTCGTGGGTTAGTGGTCTCCAGAAATCGTGCCTCTCTTTTAGAGATCCAGTCATTCGTTTCAGCTTCAGTTATCATCCGTGTGATAGTCCTCTGTAATCTCGGTGTTGGATCAATGTTTATTTCCTTGTAGAATTTTTGATCCGAGAGTAGATCTAAGCATTGTTGATCATAACCTTCTTTGGACAGCAGAACTACTCCTCCCCCTTTGTCCGCTTGTTTAATGACGATGTTCACATCATTTTTTAGATCATTTAGTGCCTGTTGTTCAGCTCGGGACAAGTTCTGAAAAGGTTTGTTCGTATTGTCTTTTAAGCCATCTATATCTTTCATTACGGCTTGTTCAAACACAACTACTTTTATTCCCTACCTAAAACACACAAGCCTCGCTCACCTCCTCCAGGTAGGCCTATTGTATCAGGTATTGGTTCGGTCCTCGAACCACTATCACAATTTGCGGACCAATATCTTAAACCTATAGTCCAAAGAACTCCTACCTATTTGAAGGACACTAGAGACCTTCTCAACCTCCTTAAGAACTTTACCTATTCAGAGGAGAACATGATCCTAGTAGGACTCGATGTAGAGAGTCTCTACACTAGCCTGCCACAACAAAAGAAACTAGAAACACCTTTGGACATGAGTCCGGTAACTGCCCATTACCCATGTGGATCATGTTCGGTCTGTTCGTTGACGAAAGCCACCAAAGAGATACAATTACTCCCGGATTTCACATGGAGACTCCTCCATCACACCAACTGCAATACGAGCCATGTTATCTACATGATCACATGCTCGTGTAAAAACAACTACATAGGAATGACATGCAGAAAAATCAAACAACGATTGTGTGAACATCGAAGCAACGTCAAGTGCAAGAAGATCACAACAAAGATGTCCAACCACTATCTAGAAGCGGGTCATACAGTCAATGATCTGAAGTGGATACAAGGTTACCAACAACAAATTACCATAAAAACATGAGAAGATGATCAGAATTATTTTGCTTAAAAGCACCATTCAGTTATTAACCACAGGCTTTACTAGATAACTGATTTGTGTACAATATCATTGACCCATTAGGTATATGAAGGAACCAAAGTGGAATTTACACCTTTGATGTTCACTCCCTACTATTGTTTATGTGAGCTGTCCCCAACGTACGAACGCAATAGCAATCCAAGTACTAAGCGTATCAGTCTTGTGTAATTTACTTCATTTAAAAACCCTTGGATCAACCACTTCACCCATAACATGTGCATAAGTCATCTGGGAACAATGTCATTAATTTTGAAATTTTCCCAACACAATTGCGGAAATACTGAACATTTAAATAATGACACTCCATATACTATCTTTATTAACAACAGATCCCACACTCTTCTGAAAAATATTTATATATGGATCTATAAACAGACTGAAACGTGGCACCAACATAAGTCTGTTTACTATCTCTCTTCCGATCATTACACTAAATACGAACTCCCAGAAGAACAACCTGTTTCCGGGACCAGAGCTGGCAGAGTCAGAACAAGCAACTGACGGAGAGGCAGAGGTAGGGCGAGGATCAGAAACCGGCAAAACCGTAACGTATTTAGACAAATGTGACCTCCCACTGAACTCGTATTTATTGTTATAGTGTGCCTCCCTGACCCACCTGGATCCTGAAGAGGCATAGTATAGCCAAAAACGAGATAGCGTTGTATGTGGGTGCATGGTTCTAAAATAGTGGAATAGTGGAATACGCTACGCTTTTTGAAAACTTCTGGGGTTAAATTTAGCCACCTTCTAAGGCACATTGACGAGTGACACTAAAGAATGAGAATGAGATGGGCAGTAGTCCTTTACGTGAATCTCTAAAAGACTGTTACTCCTAAAACACACTACTTAGGACTGTTCTAGATAATGGTCCTCACTAACGAAGGTACGATGACGAGTGACATTAATGAATGAATTTGATACATGCATAAGGTTATTCGGGAGTCTCCCCTCACCCATTCCCGAATAGCAATAACGAGTGAAGTGTGAGAATCAACATTTAATGCAGAACTCGCCACTTCCACAAGTAATTGACACACGATAATCCAATAAGATAGTCGCTTAAAATACGCATAATAAAAGTTAACCCTGCTCTGTACCAGATTTCGAGAGCTTAGTCCTACCACTAGGCTCCAATCTACCACTTGAAGATTTTAATAGTTAGCAACGCCAACAATGAGAGAGTTGACCCTTCTCTAGGCTAAGGGTAGTCAGTGCGAAGTATTGCCATTTTTTAGTTGCGACGCCATTGTGCGTTATACATGTTCCTGGTGATGTAAACCAGTTGATTAGTCTTAATTGTTCTCCAATACCCTTTACCTTTTGTCTAGTATGTCCTTTTTCTTTACAGGTAAAAATTGACCTCAATAGGAGCAACATAACGATATGTTCCTTTAGATTCATTTTTCCTTTCCACATATAGAGACGTGAGAGGTCTCTATAAATTTCGCACTGTGGTCCTGATAAAAGCCCACACGACCTATTGGCGACACGAGGGCTGAAACATGTCGACCTACACCACAACCTCTGTGTGAAAGAGTCATAATCACTCTTGTTCACCGATAATACATTTTATCCTTTACCTCCAAAAAACAGAACTAATAAAAGAAATTTTTCTGGATGAGTGAGACAATTTTTACTTTTTACTTATTCACGTCAGAGTCACTATCACTGATCACTACTGTTTTTAACTAAGGGTACTACCTCCTGGATAGAGGTTGCATAAACTACTAAACCCCATGATTATGCAGACACGTGTGAGGGACGGCGGAGAACAAAGATATACCGCCTAACATCGCAAAATTTACCAACACGTGCATGAGGGTTTTTTATTGGGACTATTCAGAACCGTTCTGGCGTACCAAAAGTTATGCAGGACAAGTGGTAATTTCATTTTACCGGTTCATAAATACCGATTGATACCGAATCGGTATTTATGAATCGGAAAACTGTATGTAGGTAAAAATGGTTAAAAAAATACCGAATCGGTAACAGTCGGAATCCTGACTCGGTAAATACCAAATCGGTAAACTCCGAATCGGTAATCACTGATTCAGTATCACCCATTCAACCATATGGCCTCCAGGCCCATAGGAATGAATGGGAGATACCGAATCGGAGAATACCGATGCGGAGATTACCGATTCGGTATTTACCGAAACGGTAAAAGCCGATCTCGAAAATTTGAATGGAAGACATGTGAGCCAGTCAGCCAATCAGGGACTCCCACCACACCCCACAACAAAGCTACTGTGTAAACAACCAATCAGATGCAAGTACCACACCCAGTACCTGGAGTTGGCCACACCCATGCACATGCAGAGCCACAGAACTGTTTGGAGAGCTGGAGGGGAGACAGAGGAGCAGGCTGCACTGAGCCCAGCAGAGCAGGGCATCACCATGGAGTCCCAGGAAGCCCAGAAGGATGGTGTGGACCGAAAAAGGAAGATCAAATTCAGTACAACAGAGCTCCAGGTGCTGGTGGAGGAGGTAGTGCAGCATTACAGCCAGCTTTTTGGGAGACAGTCCCTGCAAGTGGCAGAGTCTATCAAAAGAACCACCTGGCTGGCCATCCAGAGCAAAGTATATGCCCTTGGGATCACACATCGTGAAATAGAAGACATCAAAAAAAGGTGGTATGATCTGAGGATCACCACAAAAAAGAAGATAGCAACCCAGAGGAAAGAATCCTTAGCCACAGGTGGAGGGAAGAGCCGTGCACCAAGCCTCACTGAACTGGAGCAGCTGGTGGAATCCACCATGGAGCCTGAAAGCATACACGGGATTGGGGATGCTGACAGCTCAGCCAGAGCTGCAAGAAAGAAAGGTAAGATGCATGGACACGAATCCCCACCCATTCCCTGCCCCCTTCCCCAATGTGGGTTACTGATGCACAATCCTGAACACATGTCAGTACTCACCAGCAATGCCACATGGTAGTCGTAGTCATAGGAACATTCATCAAAGCAGCCAACACAGAATACTGCATGCCATGCCACACTCCCCATACACAAGCAGTTGCGGCTTAGGAAATTGTGTGATAGGAATATGTCTAATGTAAACACGCAGGTGATCATTGTCCATGTCTGCCCACAGGAGAGTCATCGCGCAGTGCAGCGCAGGGAGGGGAGGCAAGTGCACCAGCAACGGCTGTGAGGGAGAAGCCCACAGACAAACCAGGACCCAGTACTGTCCCTGAGGACACTTCCACAACGCAGGCACCCACAGCAATGGAGGATGACAACACAGCACAGCCACTGTCACCCCTGCTGTTTGAGACTCCGGCAGTACCTGCAGGTGCCACAACACCAAGCTCGGGGTCCTCTGTGCATTTGAGGCCAAGGAGGCAGGACGTTCCACCACTTAGGATCCTGGAAAGCTCTGATGAGGAAGAGGTGGAGGGTCAGACACCTAGCACTCCAGCAGTGGCTGGCAACGCAGGGCAACAGGGGTCATTAGGATCTGGGCGTGCAAGTGCCCGTGGTTGTAGGGCACGTGAGCGAGAAGAGGGGCATGATATGCAGGGGGTCTTTGCGGGTTTGGAAAGCACTATGGTGAGGATCCAGCACATGCAGGCCAAAGGGATCATGGCAGTGCACAGACAGGTGCGCATCCTCAATAGCAGGATGTCAAACATTGATAGGGGGATATGCTCCATGGCCCTAGGAATGGAGTCCATGGCCAAAGGAATGGAGTCCATGGCAGAGGGGGTGAGGGACATGGTTGTGCGCATGGGTTCCCTCTGTGACAGGCTGGAGAGTGACCAGACAGAAAGGTGCAGGAATAGGCACGAACTGAAGCAGCTGAATAAATCCATCAACCGTCTGGCAACTGCAACCACCCTGCTATGCCGCCGGTCAGTGAACATGCAGACTGACATTGTGCACTGCAGCATTGACTTGTCCAGGGGGATGGGGAGGGTGACCTCTGCTATGGAGGTACTGCTGACACAGCAGACAGCCACTGCTGGTGACACGTGTGTCGTGGACACTGAGGAGTCCACAAGCAGGAGTGGATCCAGCACGCCTGTACAGGATGTTCGCCGGAGCAGCAGGCTTCATGCAGATGACCCTGGCACCACTGCGCAAGTTGGCCCCCTGCCCCGTGGCTCACAGAACATAATGCGTAAACGCAAACATTAACATTTCATCCAGAACACAGGACAGGGCACAGTGAAGTGAACTTTGGCCACCCAGTGTGAAAAGTGGATTTTATTTGGTTCATGTGGTCTTGAATATGTGGAGTCCAGTAGCGCATATTAAACTGAGTGCTTCAATAAGTAATCATGCCTGTGTGTCATCACTGTATTAGAAATACATGGGTCCCCTCGCATCCATCGCACGACAACACAACCTCAACATCATCTCTTACGCTGATGACACCCAGCTGATCCTTTCCCTTACCAAAGACCCTAACACCGCCAAAACTAATCTTCATGAAGGCATGAAAGAAGTAGCCGAATGGATGAAAAACAGCCGCCTAAAACTTAACTCAGAAAAAACGGAAGTCCTCATCCTAGGATCATCCCCCTCTGCTTGGGACGACTCATGGTGGCCATCGGCCCTGGGCACGGCACCCATACCCACAGACCACGCACGTAACCCAGGCTTCATCCTAGACTCCTCCCTCTTGATGACCAGACAAGTCAACGCCGTCTCATCCTCTTGCTTTAACGTACTTCGTATGCTCAAAAAAATCTTTCGTTGGATCCCCACCGAAACAAGAAAGACTGTCACCCACGCTCTGGTCACTAGCCGACTGGACTATGGAAACACCCTCTATGCCGGAACCACTTCCAAATTACCGAAAAAACTCCAACGCATCCAAAACGCATCAGCCAGCCTCATATTGGACATCCCGCGCCAAGCTCACATTACCAGTCACCTGAAAGACCTCCACTGGCTTCCCGTCAACAAGAGAATAAGGTTCCGTCTCCTCACCCACGCACACAAGGCCCTCTACAAACTAGGACCCGAATGCCTCAACACACGACTGTCCTTCTACACACCCACCGCCAACTAAGATCCTCCAATCAAGCCCTCGCTGCAGTTCCACGCATCCAAAGATCCACCATGGGAGGAAGATCCTTCTCCTACTTGGCGGCCAAAACCTGGAATTCTCTCCCCACTCACCTCCGCCTTACCCAGAACCACATTTCCTTCAGGAAGGAACTTAAAACCTGGCTATTTGATAAATAATGCACCCTCTTCCCCCAAGCGCCTTGAGACCCTCTGGGTGAGTAGTGCGCTATACAAACTCCTGAACTTGAACTTGAACGTGTTCTGGGGTGGAGTCTGTACCTTTGCAGGATTTCAGCTTCAGTCAGTTGGAAGAGGGTGATCCTCTGCCTATACACCTGCTCCTCCCTTAGCCAGACCCTCTCTCCTGCTGCCTGTATCCTTAGCCGCCTTGTCATGATGTAGAAAGCCGCCATTGTGGTTGCAGTGTTGCATTTTGGGGCCTTCTTTTATAACCTGTACCTTGTTTCCACCTGCTTTCAATCCATGGTAATTATCGACTCTTAAATACCGATTTTCATGGAATTTGGTATTTTGGGTGTTTTCTCAATATGCCATTTTTACCATTTCTTATTTACCGACTCGGTAAATAAGAATTTGGTAAGTTCCGATTCGGAAAATTACCATTTCTGATTTCCCGATTCGGAAAATAAGAATTCGGTATATTCCGATTCGTGAAATACCGATTCGGTATTTTACTGACTGGTTTTTACTGATTCGGTACATTTTTTGTCACATACATCTCGATTCTCTTATTCCGGTCGGTAAGGGCCGAATTTACCGATTTTCGGCCGTTACCGACCGGTATTTGCCTACCTACATCAGGCCCCTGGTCTTTACCCTTATCCCCACCCTCATCAGAGTTCTTAGAATCTTGCTTCTCAGAGTCACCTTGGTTCTGAACCTTCTGCCTCACCCTGGTTCTGACCCAATTCTTGGGGAGAGGTCAGAGCAGAGTCCACCAGGTACTGATGCAACAGCTGATTTTAATAATTATTAAGGATCTGCTCCCTCATAATTAATTTGTACAATCCTTTATAATCACACACCTTACTGCCAAGTAGGCAGCCCTCCAGAGCCTTAGTAGCACAATCTACAAAGTCAAACCAGTCTTGAATATTTGTCTTTTGGGTGTCTCTAAACTTAATCCTGTATTGCTCAGTGGTTAAGCCAAACCCTTCAATCAGAGCACTCTTCAAGACGGTGCTAGTGGGCTGCAGCCCCTGGCAGGCCTCTGGTGTACCTATGCCTTTGGTACCTAAGGTACCATATACTAGGGACTCATAAGGGTACCCCAGTAAGCAAACTGAAAAGTACCTAAAGAATATGGAATCATGTTAGAGAGGAAGCAGCTAGGCTGGGGTCCTGGATAGCAGGGCCCCAGCCAGATTAAAGAAAAAAGCTGTGAAACATCAGCAAATAGTGGGGGTAACTATAAGAGCAGCTCCTACTCTCCTACATAACACCCCCCAAATGCAGGGACATTAAACTAACCTTGACCAGTTGAGTCTTCATGTTCTAAGTGGAAATATCTGGAGGGTCCATCTGCATTGGCATGGTTACTCACAGGTTTATGTTCCACTGTATAGTTCATCCCCTGTAGGGAAATGGACCACCTCAAAAGTTTGGGGTTTTCACCCTTCATCTGTTTTAGACATAAGAGGGGCTTATGGTCAGTCTGAACAGTGAAGTGTTTACAAAAAAGTATGGCCTCAGCTTCTTCATAGCCCAAAAACCGGCAAAGGCCTCTCTCTCAATAGCTGACCAACATTTCTATCTAGGGGTCAGCCTTCTGCTCAAAAAAGCTACTGGCTGGTCCTGGCCTTCATCGATCAATTGTGACAGCACAGCCCCTACCCCCAACTCAGATGCGTCTGTTTGGACAATGAATTATTTGGAGTAGTTAGGACTTTGCAGAATTGGTGCAGTGCACATGGCCTGCTTCAGGTCATCAAATGCCTATTGAAAGCTAACTGTCCACTGAACTTTATTTGGCATCTACTTAGAAGTTGTCATTCAAGAGGGTCACTATGGATCCATACCCCTTGACAAATCTTCTGTAGTGCCCAGTCAGGGCCAGGAAAGCTCTGACCTGAGTCTGGGTGGTTGGAGCAACCCAGTCCATGATGGTCTGGATTTTGCTCTGCAATGGTTGAATCTGGCCTCCAACTACAAGGTGGCCCAGGTACACAACCTGACTCTGCCCTATCTGGCACTTAATTGCCTTGATAATTAGGCCTGTTTCTGCAGGGCCTCCAAAACATTTCTCTGGTGGACCAGGTGATACTCCCAGGTGGAGCTAAAGACAACAATATCATTTAGATATGCTACACTATGGTCTTCCAGGCCTGTAAGGACTTTATTCACCAACCTTTGAAAACTGGCAGGTGTATTCTTCAAAACAAAGGGCAACACCACAAATTGGTATTGCCCACTGGGGGTAGAAAAGGCTGTCTTGGGCTTTGCATCATCAGTGATTCAGATCTGCCAGTAGCCAGCTGTCAAGTTAAATGTGCTCTGAAACTTGACTGAGGCCAAAGTATCTATGAGCTTCTTTGCCCTGATACAGCCCCTGACATGGTCAGGTTGCCTGTAAATATTATCCTTAACAGGCAGACTGCCCCAGGTGTCCACTTCATGAGTGCACCAGTAGTCTGACTTGGAGTCAGAGAAAACATATGCCTATACTGATTGAGCACCTGTCTGCAATCAGCTTGCTGCTGGGCACTGAGGCTGCCTGCCAAGGCTACACAACTTACTGACCCATCATCAGGGTTCTGTGAGAGCAGGTCAGGGAGTGGATCACTCTCTTCCTCCTGTCCCTCATCAGTAGCCATGAGAAAGCCCATGTCTGCCCTGCCAACATATGGTTTCAGTCTGTGTACCTGGAATACCCCATGGGGGCTCCTGGGAGCTCCAAGGTCTACCAAGTAGGTAACCTCTCCCTTATGTCCAACAATTGTATGGGGTCCACTCCACTTGTCCTGGAGGGCTCCTGGGGCCTCAGGCTCCAACACCTACACTTTCTGCCCTGGCAAGTAAACAGTCAGCACAGCCTTTTGGTCATTCCAGGCCTTTTGTAATTCCTGGCTAGCCTCAAGGTTTTTGGTGACCTTCTTCATATACTCTGCCATCCTGGAGCGGAGACAAAGTACATAGTCAGCAATATCTTGTTTGGGAGGTTTGAGAGGTAACTCCCATCCCTCCTTCACTAGACACAATGCATCCCTCACAGGATGTCCAAACAAAAGTTCAAAAAGGATGTAACGAACCCCCTTCTGAGGATCCTCCCTGTGGGCAAATAGAAGGCAGGGCAAAAGGATGTCCCATCTGCGCCTAAGCTTTTATGGGAGACCTTTAATCATGTCCTTTAAGGTCTGTTGAATCTCTAAACTAAACCATTGCATTGTGGGTGATAGGGTGTGGTGAATTTGTAATTCACTCTACACTCCTTCCACATAGCAGTCAAGTAACTAGACATGAAGTTTGCATCCCTGTCTGATACTGTCTCCTTGGGGAAACCCACTCTTGAAAATACTCCCAGAAGGGCTCTTACCACCGCAGGATCTGTGGTGGTCCTAAGTGGGATGGCTTCTGGGTACCTGGTGGCATGGTCCACCATCACCAGGATAAATCTGTGCCCAGAGGCTGTCTAAGGATCCATGGGACCAACTATATCAATCTCCACCATCTAAAAGGGAACCCCCACCACAGGTAGTGGTATCAGGGGGACTTTGTGGTACCACCTGTCTTGACAGGTGACACAGGAGCGACAATACTCCTTAGTGTCTTCAGACACATGTGGCAATGAAAGTGAGGGACAATCCTCTCCCAAGTCTTGTGTTGGCCCAGGTAACCTGCTAAGGGAATATCACGGGCTAGTGTTAATAGGAAGCCCCTAAACTTCAGAGGTATGACCAACCTCCTGGTGGCTCAAGGCTTGGAGTCTCTACTCTCTGAGTATAGGAGTCCATCAGCTCAATAGATCTTTTGGGTTCCACTAGCATTCCCAGCAGCCTCAGCTGAAGCTTGCTGCCTGAGGGGTTCTAAAGAGGGGCAGCTCATCTGCTCCTGGCTCAGATGTGCCCTGGAAGGGCCCCCTGTCCCCAAGAACTCAACCTGATCAGGTTCAAGCTCATCTGGGACAGTTCCTTCTTCAGGACTAAGATCATCTCCCTCAAGAGACGGATCTATATTCTGAGTCAGGGGGGATCCAGCACGCCTGTACAGGATGTTCGCCGGAGCAGCAGGCTTCATGCAGATGACCGTGGCACCACTGAGCAAGTTGGCCCCCTGCCCCGTGGCTCACAGAACATAATGCTTAAACGCAAACGTTAACATTTCATCCAGAACACAGGACAGGTCACAGTGAAGTGAACTTTGGCCACCCAGTGTGAAAAGGGGATTTTATTTGGTTCATGTGGTTTTGAATATGTGGAGTCCAATAGTGCATATTAATCTGAGTGCTTCAATAAGTAATCATGCCTGTGTGTCATCACTGTATTAGAAATATCTGTTCGTGATTTCTGCGCATCTCAGTCTTCCATCTGTTGCTGGCGCTGCATCTGCTGCATTGTCATCGGCTTGTTCTGTCCCATCATCTATGTCCTCATGATATGTGAGTTCTACCTCTGTGCCCTCCTTGGTGGCAAGATTATGCAGCATGGCGCAGGTCGCAATGATTTTACAACAGATCACTGGCGTGTACTGCCTTGCACCTCCACTCTTATGGAGGCACCTGAATCTGCTTTTCAGCAGTCCAAAAGTGCGTTCCACAACGCAATGTGTTGTTCTGTGTGCCACGTTGTAACGCCTTTCGCTCCTGGTGGATGATTTCAGGTAGGGGGTGAGAACAAATGAACACATGGCATATGCACTGTCACCTGGGTGGAAAATGAAATTTCGATTAGTCACATACTCATGATTGATCCTTCAGCATTGACTATCAGGGTGTCTCACACTTACTTACCTAGCAGGCATCCATCCCCAAAATCACCAGCCACAAGGCGTCTGTATATCCCACTATTCTGGAATATGTAGGAGTTGTGGGTGCTCCCTGGAAATTTTGCAACAATGTCCGTAATCATGTTGGCAGCGTTGCAGATCACCTGCACATTGATTGAATGCGTAGACTTCCTGTTTCTATATATGTGTTCTGTTGCTGCAGGTGGGCACAGTGGGATGTGCGTCCCATCGATACAGCTTATAATGTGCGGGAACTGTGCAAGTTGATAGTAATTGGTTTTTGTCTTTGCTTGTTCAGCAGGTGTGTCAGGGAACTCAATGTAGTGTTCCATCCTCAACATCATGGCGTCAAGGAATTTTCTAAAGAAATGTGACAGGCAGCTCTGGGACACCCCACCTACCGCAGCAATCACATGCTGGTAGCTCCCAGAAGCAAGAAGATGTAGGCAGCACAACACCTGCACGTGGGGTGGGATGGCGTGTGCTCTTGGGGTTGGGTGTTCCAGGTATGGGTGGAGGTCCCTGATCAAGTCCAGGATGGTTCTGGGGTGGAGTCTGTACCTTTGCAGGATTTCAGCTTCAGTCAGTTGGAAGAGGGTGATCCTCTGCCTATACACCTGCTCCTCCCTTAGCCAGACCCTCTCTCCTGCTGCCTGTATCCTTAGCCGCCTTGTCATGATGTAGAAAGCCGCCATTGTGGTTGCAGTGTTGCAATTTGGGGCCTTCTTTTATAACCTGTACCTTGTTTCCACCTGCTTCTAATCTTTGGTAATTACCGACTCTTAAATACCGATTTTCATGGAATTCGGTATTTTTTGGGTTTCCTACATCTCAATATGCCATTTTTACCATTTCTTATTTACCGACTCGGTAAATAAGATTTCGGTAAGTTCCGATTCGGAAAATTACCATTTCTGATTTCCCGATTCGGAAAATTAGAATTCGGTACATTCCGATTCGTGAAATACAGATTCGGTATTTTACTGACTGGTTTTTACCGATTCGGTACATTTTTTGTCACATACATCTCGATTCTCTTATTCCGGTCGGTAAGGGCCGAATTTACCGATTTTCGGCCGTTACCGACCGGTATTTGCCTACCTATATCGGGCCCCTGGTCTTTACCCTTATCAGAGTTCTTAGAATCTTGCTTCTCAGAGTCACCTTGTTTCTGAACCTTCTGCCTCACCCTGGTTCTGACCCAATTCTTGGGGAGAGGTCAGAGCAGAGTCCACCAGGTACTGATGCAACAGCTGATTTTGATAATTATTAAGGATCTGCTCCCTCATAAATAAGTTGTACAATCTTTTATAACCACACACCTTACTGCCAAGTAGGCAGCCCTCCAGAGCCTTAGTAGCACAATCTACAAAGTCAAACCAGTCTTGAATCTTTGTCTTTTGGGTGTCTCTAAACTTAATCCTGTATTGCTCAGTGGTTAAGCCAAACCCATCAATCAGAGCACTCTTCAAGACGGTGCTAGTGGGCTCTCAGCACTGGTTGTGCCACCCACAGAAGCAGCTTGTAAAGTGTGTTTCAGGCCTGCCATTGCAAGGCCTGCATGCAGTCTGTGACTGCCATGTCGACTTGGCCAGTGCACTCACTTGCCAGTCCCTAAACATTCCCTTTGCTTCATATTAGACACCCCTATGGTAGGCCCAAGGGCATGGTGCATTGTAATTATAAGATAGGACATGCCCTGATGTGTGCAGCATGTCCTAATAGTGAATTACTGCCATTTTCTTGTTTCATTATTGAAGGCTACCTATTCTCCATAGGCCAGAATGGGCAGTTAGATTATTACATTCTTGTAATCCTAACTGACTCAGGGAACATGGTAGAAATCCGAATTTAGTATACCTGAACTCAGAATAATAAAGTACATCTTTTAGTAAAGTTGGTTTTAATATTATGTGTTTGAAAATACCACTTTTAGAAAGTAGGTATTTTCTTGCCTAACTGTTCAGGTCAGCCTTTGCTAGGTTGTGTATTCCTTGTCTGGGTTTGTGAGTGACAGGGCTGGGGGATTCCAGAAGACAGGCGAGGGCAGCCTGGTGGTGAATAGAGAGATCCGCCTCTAGATTAAGTATGGGCGAATTTTGCGGATCTGCAGTCCGCGAATTCGCACAAAATTGCAAAAAAATCTGCAAATTCGCAGATTTTCCCGCAAACTCGCGGATTTGTTTGCAATTTGCACTGAAGTACTTTCTACTGGCTAATCCAGTAAGTGCTACCTTGTTGGGTAAATGTATAGTGCTATTGTGGAGAAGTGTGGCTCAGGGGTTAGAGGCGGCAGACCCGGAAGCTGAGATCGATCCTGGACTAGGGTTCAATTCCCCGCCTCGGCGGGTCTTGGGCTCAAAAATTCCACGGACTCGATAATTCTCGCTCTGGTGCCTACTTGACTCACGGGTTCACACTCTGCGACTCTGGGCAATAGCTTGCTTAATCTCCACAACAGCCCCTCGCGGCGGGATGCCTGGCTTTCACCTTGTGGATACCCTGCCTGGCTTATCTCACAGGGGAGTACCAGGACAGGTTCCCTAAGCAAGCGCTTAGATACCGACCTCGGTTGGTGATTTGCGCTATATAAATACATGTACATTTACATTTACATTTACATTTCCTACACTGCAGCTGCGTAAAGGGCCAGATGATTTATCTCCACTGACCATGTGTGCCTGTAAATTTGCCACTCCGCCAAAAGGTGCCGAGGTCCCTTGAGTGAGCTGTCCATCATAGTTGGGAAAGGGCAAGAAGACGTTTGATACCGCTAGTGTGTGGTGCGGGGCCAAACGGGCGGGGCTTCTATGCGTGTGCATAAAGGGTCAGAGAGCAAGCAGGGCAGCAGGTGAGGAGAAAGCAGCCTCCTGGTCACAGGAACTACACGGGGATTGCGCTCGAGAAACTCATGGATTCAAAGACCTCCCTCGAGTATTACAGCTAATTTTCGACGGCAGATATGGAGTTAAAGCACACTTGCCCAGCCTCGACCGTGCTCACTAATGTTTTGGGCTGATTAAAAATACTTTACTGAATTTGAGCTTCAACTCTGGCACCTGCTATATCTGTAAGTGCTGCCTGTTGAGGTTTAATTTTTGTGACAGGAGTCTCGTGCCAGAATGAATCCTGCCCTGCATAGTTATCCGCGAAGATGCAACCGTTTTGTGCAATACCTCTACTCAACTGGAGTACTTTCGACTGGCTAATCAGTAAGTGCTACCTCGTTGGGTAAATGTAAAGTGCTTTTCCTACACTGCAGCTGTGTAAAGGGCCAGAAGATTTGTCTCCACTGACCATGTGTGCCTGTAATTCTGCCACCGCGCCCAAATGCGCAGAGGTCCCTTGAGTGAGCTGTCCATCATAGTTGGGAAAGGGCGGGAAGACGTTTGATACCACTAGTGTGTGGTGCGGGGCCAAACGGGCGGGGCTTCTATGCGTGTCAACATGCCTCTTGTGTATAAAGGGTCAGAGAGCGAGCAGGGCAGCAGGTGAGGAGAAAAAAACAGCCTCCTGGTCACAGGAACTACACGGGTATTGTGCTAGAGAAACTCATGGATTCAAAGACCTCCCTTGAGTATTACAGCTAATTTTCGACAGCAGATATGGGATTAAAGCACAGTTGCCCAGCCTCGACCGTGCTCACTAAAGATTTTTTGCTGATTATAACGTTACCGAATTTGAGCTTCCTCTCGGGCACCTGCTATATCTGTAAGTGCTTCCTGTTGAGGTTTAATTTTTGTGACTGGAGCCTCGTGCCAGAATGAATCCTGCCCTGCATAGTTATCCACGAAGATGCCACCGTTTTGTGCAATACCTCTACTCAACTGGAGTACTTTCGACTGGCTAATCAGTAAGTGCTACCTCGTTGGGAAAAAGTATAGTGCTTTTCCTACACTGCAGCTGCGTAAAGGGCCAGAAGAGTTGCCTCCAGTGACCGTGTGCGCCTGTAACTTTGGTCCCTTGAGTGAGCTGGCCATAAAAAAAAAAAAAAAATCCGCCCGCGAGCAAATTTGCGAATTTTGCGGCAATTTCGCGAGATTCGCGGATCGGGAAATTGCCGAAAATCCGCAAATTTCGCAAGCGGAACGGATTTTTGGCCCATACTTAATCTAGAGATGGGAGGGAGGAGTTGCACCTGGGACCTGAATAGGGCTGGGACGTCCCTCTACAATGCTGGCTCCACCCCCTGTGGCTTGTCTGATGTCTCTGCCCTGCACAGTGAAAGGAAGAAGAGAGTCATGTAAACAAAGTGCTCAGGAACTGGTTTGGACTAGGCAGAGGCCTCTCTGCTTTCAGAGAACAAAGGATTTTGGGGTATAAATATTGGGAACCTGATCCCAAGAAATCAGATCACTTCTGGAACAAGAAACCTTTCTGCCAAGAAGAAGAACCAAGGAAGCTGCAGGAGTTTGGACTGCCCATCTGCCAGTGTGTTGTTTGCTGGGTTGGCCTGCAGTGGTTGCTTCATTGCCACGGGAAAGGAGAAGGAACTTTTTAAGGACTTTCATCATCTACAGAATATTCTCCAAGGGCTTGAACTGTGCTTGCCTCCTGCTGAAGTCTCAGGGACAAAAAGACTTCACCTCCAGCTCCCCCTGTGAATTTCCTTACTGGGAATTCTATCTACAGACATTTGCATGTCGCTGGGAGCTGGAAGCGCGACGAACCGAGAGGAAGCATGTGGCCGCGCAGCTTAGCTCGTCGCATCGCCGGAGAAGCGTGCTGCTGCCGCATCTCCCTGGAAGCGTGTGTTCATCGAAGCTGCCTGCTGTCGCATCACCGAAGAAGTGTGACGCGATAGAGAGAGTCGCCATTGCATCACCAGAGAAGCGTGCCGCGGGTCCTGTCGTGGCTCCAAAGTACAGAGTCGTCACAAGGCTGTCAGGGGGTCATTGCATCGTCATCGCATCACCATGTCAAGGGCACCATCTTCTCACAAGGCAACCGGTTCATCGCATCGCATCAAGGCGCCATCTTGCTCACCGCAACAGGCCCGCAGGCCGAGAATCTACGCATCCTCTATGCACCAGTAAGGCTTACGACGAGTTCCCTACTCTGCGCAAGCATTGAGGCAGGATGCAACCATTCCCCTGGACCACAGAACCGACCCATCTCCCCTTTTGCGAGCCTTTTGTTTATTTTGTGTTACGCATCCAGGTACTTTGTTGAGAACTTTGTCGCATTTACCTTCAACTTGAACTAAGCAACGTTTATCATCTTTAAGTCAACTTTTAGTATACTATTGTGAATTTTTGTCGTTTGTGGTCTTGTGTTAAGTCTATATAAAGAATACTTATTTTTATAAAACCTTTGTTGTGTCCATCTGTAATATTTTCACTGTATTACTGTGTATATTCACAAATGCTTAACACACTGCCTCTGAGATAAGCCTGTCTGCTCGTGCCAAGATACCAAGGGGGTGAGCAGGGGTTATTAAGGAGTGTAATCCCCTTATCCTGACTTAGAAGTAAGGGTCCCTATTTGGACAAAGGTGAATACCATTGCCAACTAGAGACCCCCAGATCTAACAGTAATTATCAGCATTCTCTTCTCTTACAATGAGGAGCTTGTCTCTGCCTTTGTCTGCAAAGGAGAGCCACAGGATTGCTGCCCACTGCTCCTGGGGGACCCTCTGTATTTTACAGGCCCTCTCAAGTGCAGTTATCCATTTGTGGATGTCATCCCCACTCTGGTAGGAAGGGACAATCTTGTTCAGGTTTCTATGGTCATGAGTATGTTCTCTACCGCTTGGGACACTGATGCTGCCACCATGGGACTCTAGTCTCAACTTTTTAGAAGCTTTCTGGAGCTCCAGGAATTCCCTGTCTAAAGACAACTGCTATTTCATAATTCTGAGTTTTTCTTCCTCAAATGCAAGCAGTCTGCAATTGCCATCATGGGAGGACTCCCTCCTGTAAGAGGCTGAGGTCCTATGAGAGACATAGGTCCCTGCAGATGAACCAGAATGGTTAGATTCCTAGGAAGGAGATCTTAACCTTCTAGGTACACTGCTAACTCTTCCTGGATGGGTGAAGAGAAGGCCATTGGGGCTCTCTTCTTCAGTCCCAGGGAGAATTGGGTTGTCCACGTTAGAATCATCATGCTCTTCCTGGTCAGCATCAAGGTCTAGCCCCTGGAGGTTTTTACTAGGGGTGGACAGAATTTGCGTAGTCGCGCTACGCAAAGCTTCTTAGAATCGTAAAAAATGTCCACGAGCACGCAAGGGTTCAGCGAAAACGCAGAATTGCATGTTCCGCCCATTTGCGATGCTTTTTTCCTGTTCACGAATGCTGTTTGCGTGCTCGGGGAGCAATATCTTGTGAACACGCATTTTGAAAGTGCGAACCAGCAAAAAATTCTGCGAACTCTCTGGGGAACGCAAAATTACCCAAATTCCGTGAGTGGAATGGAATTTACTGCCCAGGCCTAGTTTTCACCTCCTGGCCTTTCCTCTTTTGCTCCCCCACCCAACCCGCTTGCCTCATCCGACCCTGGGGTCTTTCTGTGATACTCTAAAAGCAATACCTCTAAGAGGCATTGGGCCCTAGGGTTTTTTCCTGTCTTCAATTTCCTAGATGCACACATGTTCCTCAATTCTGGAAATAGGACATGGTCATAGTTAGTTAATCTGGAGCCACTAGCATCAGCCCTTGAAGACATACTAGTGTGGTGTGATGTCTGCACCTACATTCTCTAGTGGGACAACTAAACTCTCTCTTGAGTTGTGGAAAGGGTGTTCTAAACCCTTGGTACACAACCCTAAGTTGAGTAGAACTTACTTTATTCTATACTTGGCTTATATGTACCTATGTACCTATATTGGTTCAGTTAGTCACTCAATGAGATTATCTGGTAAAGCAATAGCAAGCTTGAATCCAACCGCTGCACACCAATGTGAGAAGTTGGCCTGGCATATGCTGTCTACTAGTTATAGTGGTTACCTTGCAACAGTCCAAACAACCCTTATGGAAGATAGGTTTAAAGACAACCTTTATTGAAAGCTATCCTAGTGGTAGCTTTGGAGAGCACTCTTCAGGCTAAGTCTTGAAGGAGTGTAAAGCAGCTTGGTTTACCAGATTATAACGTCTTGAATGTCTAAATGAAAGGAGACCCACACACGGTATATATAAAATATATGTATTTATTACTAAACACTATCTAGTAATCGCTTTATGAATTACAGAGCAAGGTACCTCATTTAAACACAATAAAACCTCAGTAAATAGCGCAATATACACTGGGCCCCACGGGGGACCAAACCATATAAAAAGTGGTATTAGAACCACGACTTGACCAGACACAGTGCCTAGAGCACATAGAATCGCTGGGACCCCAAGGAACCACCCAAGGGAGTGACACAGGGGATGCGCGCAGTGCGAGAACACAGCCACGAGCGCCGTTAGCTTCTGTGGGGAAAGTTGCGGTTGGAATTTTAAAATTAAAGGACACTTAGGAGAGAACTCTGAGCAAACCCCTTAGACTTAAGGGGTTCTAGGGCCAACACCCACGGGAGCACCGGAGTACTCAAGTTACCTCATCCAGGCAAGCCGGGTGCGTAGGTGTCAAATGGTGTTGGGAATCGTCGGCGTTTTCAATGGCGACCTTCTGCAAAGTGCTGCTGCCATGAAGAAGAAAAGTGTCCAGTGTGATCCAAGCCTGGATTGAAGATGTGAAGAACCTGAAAGCAGAGGGGACAGAGTCTGGGTCACTTGCCAGTGACCAGGGGCACAGTACATGAATGCCCACATTTGTCGGGCGCTTCAGGTGCAAAGAGGTGAAGCTTGACTCTGCAGCCACTAGGACCAGGAGGCATCGAAGATGACCAGGAGCTGGATTCGGGCTGTCCCACGAAGGATGTCGTAGGCTGTGGGGTCGGTGCTCGGATTGAACACAACAAGCCTTGGGAACAGCACCTACGCAGGAAGAGAAAAGATGCTTCCAGGGGACTCCCTAAGCGATGGAGTGTCAGGCCACGTCTGGAGCAACCAGGGAAGCCCAAGGAAATTTAAAGTTGCCTTCTCAGGGGCCCACAGGTCAACGGATCAGGGATCACGAAGGTACCTCGAGGGAAAACACAAAGGGCCGGCTCACGGAACACTCGTGGAGTGTAGGCCTGCAATCTTTGGTGGGATTGCTGCTCGGGGTCTGGGCTACAAGTAACCCAATGCACAGCCTCAAGCATTGTCGAGAAGCATATGCACTTGCAAATGTGCCCGATGTCCAGGGGTTCCGGTTCCACGGTACCCACGAGGGCTACAAATCTCAGTTTTCCTGGGGAATCGCGTTGGCCTCTGGGAAGTCTGGGAACCTCCCTCCGGCAGGAGCTTCGGAGATGCAAACCGATCGGTTGCGTCTTTGGTGCCTGCCACGCAGGGGAGTGACTGCTTTACTCCAAAGGAGATACTTCAGTCATCTAGCGCCTTGTAGATTGTCGAAGTTCCAGGATTAAATATCAGAGTTTTGTCCAGGTAAATCTAAAGTCCTGTAGTCAGGGGTTCCTACTTTATACCCAAGAAAGAGGTGGGACAAACTCTGGGGGACCCACCCATGAGAGGGTGTGGGAGGAGGGGTGGCTAGACCCATTTCCTTTGTCCAGTTTCGCGCCAGAGCAGGGGCTGGTAGCCCCTGCAACCGGTTTGAACTGGGTTATGCACAGGGACACCAAATGTCCCCACAGTGCAGACTTCAAAGCACACTTGGAGTGCAACCACCCAGCCTCAATACACTAAAGCCTGTCTGGGAGGTGGTGACACCTCCCAGTGACAGGAAACCTATTGTCCAGGCCTCCCCTGCCGGAGGAGGCCAGAATTGTGTCTGTGGTTGCAGCATCCATTTTGTGATGCCAGGTTTCTGTTAAGCTAGTACCGGGTGTACCATTGTGTACCATTGTGGCCATGCTTCTACCTCTAGGAGGGTGGAATCATACCTCTGCAGCTAGTACTAGCGGGGAGGTATGATTCCAAGGTGTTTGACAGCCATTCCAAAGTTAGCATTTACCGCAAGGTTATAATGCACTTTCAGAGTATATAGTCTGGCTGCATCACAGAACAACTCCGGAGAATAGATTCCAAAGGCTGCAGAGGGTACTGTTCATGGATGGTCACCATATCACACAAAACCCAGCACACTGCCTTCAGGATTGAAGGCATGGCTTGGCAGTTCGGGCTGGACTGTTCCCATGAGGCACAGGGTCAGACTGATTTGCATATAGCCATGTCTGAACTGGGGTGGCAGAGTGGGCTAAAGAACGGTGATGGATTAAACCCAGATCTTTTGACTGGGTGTGAGTGTTTGATTGGTTCAGATGCTCCGTCCATTACCACCCCCTTTTGTACCGCGTTCAGGATTGATAAGGCCTGCCATAGGGGTGACTGATAGGTTTATATGTGTAGTGATATAAGGTAGATATAGGGAACCTATATTTAAGTAATGGGTGCATACACCACCTTACACATGCTGCAGTAGCAGACCTGTTGTGTCATTTTGAAGATGGGACCCAGTACTTGGTGAACCACAAAAAGGTCAGACGCTCAAGCCTTGATGACTCTCTTGTTGGTTGTCTCCTCCCACTAGACAGACAAGCACCAAACTGGTATCCTGCTTGGGGCCCTCTTTCCACAAAATATACCCCAGTGTGGGTGTCTCCTGAGCAATATAGATGTTGTTGAGTATTGGCAATTCTAGTTGACCATTTCAGAAGAACTGGCAGTGGCCCCAGCACACTGAACACTTTGAGAAGCTTTCAGTCACAGTGAGGTTGCATAGGCCACACATGCGTGCATACGCAAAATGACCGCAGCATTGGGTACCTGTGCTTAGCACCTGTGCTCAGCTGCATTGAAGAGTGAGGCCGCAGCAGAGGCACCCCGCCTCAGTTTAGGATCCAACCCTCAAGTTACAGGCAGTATGTAAGGAGGCTGCTTGGGACGATGTCCGAGAGAGAGGTTGCACTACTCCACTGCGTCTCCAGGCGCTGGCCACGTTAGCATGCATCAGGATAGGTGCTCTCCTAAGGGGTACTCAGTAGCCAAAGGGTTGTGGGCGCCGGGCCTATCGCAGCGTGGCTGCTATTGTACGCCACGAGAGTAACGTGGACTCCAAAATTATCAAAATTAAAAGGTCTAACTTGTGGCGGGTAGTGGAATGCTGCGGCTGCCCTCCGAGGCTGACCCAGACAGATGTTGAGTTCCTGTACATGTTGTGGCCCAATGGAGCAGCCGCAACACTCGTTGAAACGGGTTGCAGGAGTGTTTTAGTTCTCCCGGGCACAACATCTCGTCGATGAAGGGGATGAGATGTCCTCCCAGGCACGTACGCTCCTTCGGCTGCGCGCCAAAGCAGTTGGGGTTAACAGCGCTTCCAAAAGCATCAGGAGTGCAGTAATTTACAGGAGTCAATGCTGCTTTTGCTCCGCCACTCCTGCTATTGTTGCGGCCATTGCAGGTGGGGTTTTTAGAGGAGTGGACTGCATGTAAACTAGCAACTATCTGTTTTAAAATTACAAATATGTTGAAAAATACAGCTTGCAAAAGAATATAAAACCCATCTCAACAGAGCCTAACAAAAAACTCAAATTGAAACCCTCAATGATTTATTAGAGTGGATGGCCAACAACAAAAACCCTTTGCTGCTATGGTAGTCTGTGAGATGCCATTTAACAACATTTCTATGCTTTGGCTTTAATATAGAGTAAAAACAATCCACACTTAAATACCTATGATCTTTAAAATATTCCTCTCACAATATACATGGCAGGTCTAGTGCCTTTATTAGGACATTTCATAGTAAACAGATCAGGCCAGTAGCCATGATCATCGGCTTGCCACCATAAGCAATTCAATCCTGCTATAGTGGGAATAAGCTTTGCCAAATGCCAAAAAGGGCAATGTAATCAAATACTGTACTCAGAGGGACCAATATGTGACAGATCCCTTCTCTCAGTAGGACTTTGAAAGCACTGTGTTGTAAGCCACATACGGTCAGGCAACAGTTGCACTGTCAAGGCAGACATAAAAATCCATGTAGATTATTGTAGCCCTGGGCTCTCAAGCACCAAACTGCACTCTGATGGCCAAAGTTAATGACAGTCCTCCTCCAATCTATTTTGCTGCCAGATATAAGCTATCATAGCAAAATACCTAACTAAGACACTTTAATAGCCTTACAATGTCACGTGAGTGCCCCTAAAGGTGCACGCTCAGGCAGCTAGATAAATGAACAAATTGATCACAGCTACGTGAATTGCAAGCACTTTTTTGTGGAAGCACACAATTCTGCCCAATCAAAACATGTACTATTGACTGCCAATATGTGGGTGGAACCAATGCCTCTCTCCTGGTAATATTTCTTAAAGCCCTTTTTTAGGTTAATTACTTAAAGTCTGGAGACAGCAGTACTGCCCAGCTAGATCTCAAAAGAGCATATGCAAGATGAAAGGTATAAAGGCACCTCCTACCCTTCCCTGCTCCTTCATTTTGTCTCCTGAAGTCTATTGCCTCTCTTACTTTTTGTTTCTTCCTCCATTTGAATGAGACACCAAAATCAGATTCCAACTGTCACTCAACATTGTGAAAGGTTATTCCATTTAGAATTCTCCTTCATCATTTGTAATCTCCTGTCATGTGTACTGCTTTGAGATGTGCATCCAGAAACCAAAGATCATAACCAACCCAGCACACAACCCAGCAGAAATATCACTGTTAGAACAAATCCACAGGCATTCAAACCACCTGACAAATAGCCAGCCCTACACATGTATCATTTCTACACAGTTTTCCCTCTAAGCTGTATAGAGACCGTGTTATTGAAAAATAAGAAACGTGCTGCAATAGCTTGGGGATGCTTCGATTAGAAATGGAAAGCTTTTAGTGAGGGTAATTTCAGGTGTAGCTAGAAGAAAAATATATTCCTGTCTAACAAATGTATTCTGCTTAAGCGTTATACTTTGTAAGCTGTTTCTGGCCTTTTTTAGGTGATCTGTTCTTCTACTGTTGTGTATGATTTGTGTATGTTAGTAACGGTAAAGGCAGTGAAGTCTTTGCTATATGTCTATACTGTATGTTCTCCCCCCCTTGTGAAAACTATGAGAGGCAGTTACTAGGTAGGAACCTGGTTATGGCTGTGGCTGGAGTTTCTTTCCTTCTGGAACAAACCAGTTGAAGTCTTCCATTTATTCATATTTTGTTGCGGGGATCCTTCACATACACAGAACTATGCGCTGGAAAACAGGACCTCGGTGTATAGGGGTTGTACCTTCCTACCACCTTAGTGCCCAAAATCCCAAACCCAACTAGCTATAGTGTCTCATTCGTTCTCCAACAAATTCACAAAGCTACAAATGATTAGACAACTCAGAACACAACACTCCCGACTCTCTCAGAAAATGCGGTAGCAAAACATACCCTTTCGCTCTCTCACTCACACTTGTCCATAATAAGGATAATCAGAGTCAATGTATAGTTCAGAATGTTTATTTAAACTTTGTGCTCTATAATACAGTATACGAGCCACTACCAGCAGCAAAAGGTATTAACCTAGCACAGTTAGCATTGTAACAATACCATAAAATATGAAGGGCGAAGTCATTATCTATAGACAGTGGAAAAAGATCTATAAGGCCTAACGACCCTCCACTTGCTACGTTGAGGTTTATTATATAAAGGAAGATCTCTGGGCTTTGTCAGCAGACCCCATGTCTTAGAGCCTAGATGATAGCTTTACATCATAGGAACAGCATAGCTCTTCTCCAAGGAAAGGTTTCCATCCAAGTGTCTGTGAACAACATGCAACTCCATAATATCAAAGCACAAAGTCTCCAGCAGTGCAGCTGTATGTAGCGTATTTTGTCTGGGTAACAGGGACTGACCAGAACAGAATAACAAGGGGCATTTTTGTCGACCTTGCACATCGTGTTCAGACTAAACTCCAGGAACTGCAGCAAATGCAGAAAGAAGACCATTCTCATGTGAAAGACACAGAGTCTTGCAAAATAAAATTGTGTAGTAACGTGTCCAAAAGCAGAATCAGGACAGCAGTGCTCATGCTAACTTAGCAATGTTGAGAATGACCCTAAGGGCCACATAACACTTTCTTTGGGACATTTCAAGACAATGAGCGAACTTCACTTAGTGCCTTTACAGTCTCTCACCAATTCATCTATCAGGTACCGTGTAGTATCAGATGTGGAGGTGGTCCAATAGGTTTAGTTTATCTCAAAGCTCAATAATGTCAATCAAATTAACACATAACTGAAGGATAGAGCATTCAGTGTCCTCATGAGTTATCCTAAAAGTTCAAAGCATATTCAAAGACAATGAGGCAAAACATTACAGGTCTAGAGAAACTGAAAAAACTGCAGGTCATTCAAAATTGCGCTGCCCGCACTCTCCTGCGCATTCCCCGCCGGCAATCAGTGAAAACTGAACTAAGAGCCCTCCACTGGTTGCCAGTAAAAGATAGAGTCAACTTCAAAAGCATGTGCATCGCCCACCGTGCCTACTGGAGGAAAGGAGCAATCCTTAATCACACCTTGATCACCCCCTACCACCCCAACAGGCAGCTAAGGTCGACCCTCGCCCACCAAGTTATCATCCCCAGGTTCAAAAGACAAAGAAGTGGAGGTAGAATGTTCTCAACAAACGTGGCAAGACTCTGGAACTCCCTCCCTTTACCCAACCGCTCAGAACCAAACATCCTGCTCTTCAGAAAAAAATTTAAAACCTTTTTTTTCAGCAGATAAACTTGACACACCCCACCCACCTGTATTTGGACATAGCGCTAGGACGCCTGCGGGTAACTATCGCGCTTTACAAAAAACCCATTCATTCATTCATTCATTCAAACAAGATCCCAGTTGTAATGCCTCACTGACAATGAGAGCAGTGGACAAAGTCTGAAGATGCACGCAGTCCCACAGCTTGGGAGCAACATGGGAAAATGCATGGCCGCATAGTCACTTTAGGGAGGGGACAGGATTGGCAAGCTACCAGTGGAAAGGTGTGGTGCAGCGGCCAGGGCAGCTGCCTTCAGAGCACAGGGCTCTCGGTTCGATCCTCAGCTCCGGTGGCAGCTCAGCTCAGCCCAGCCCCATGTTACTCTAGTCAATAGCTCACTTAATTTCCACAACAGCTCCTTGAGACCCGTAAGGGTGTGTAGTTCGCGCTTTACAAATATTGATTTTTACATTAACCTCACTCTAAATATTGTTCTAGCACCACGGTTATGAGGGAATATATCTGATTAGTGGAGTATGAATGAGTTTGGTATCTGTGTTGAAAATTTCCATATAGCAGACTTCCTTTTGTGATGCAGAAGCCAGTACAGACAGAAATATTTCTCAGTGGGAGATTCCAAGGACTAATCAGGTAGCACTGGTCTGAACAAGCTGCTGCTGCTTGTGAATCATACGCTTCATATCATTACAACCCCCTATTGCTGCAGGAACGTCACTTTTTATGAAGTTCCTGTGGTGATAAACCCTTTGCCTTATTAACATGGCTTAACCCGCCTTGTAAAAAAGGCTCCTTTTCACGCTACACCTAGCGCAAAAGGGGTCAGCAATGGGTATTGCACTTGCCGTTCCTTCACAACAACCAAATGTTTTGACAATGCCCCATATTTACAAGGGTGACATAAATAGGAATGCAGCGCCAAAATTAAGACCAGGGAAAACCAGGTCTTAATATGGCAAAATGAGGAGAAATTGTTTATTTTTCCTCGTTTTGCTATTTCTATGTGGGCTGCATTTTCAACTTTGCTTGGCAGAACTGGCCAACTGAATGAAAAACAGACATAAAAGGATTCATAATCCAGCTACTAGAGCAAAAAATCCACTGGGCTAAATCAGTAAACCTAAACGAAGACATCCAAAGGTTACACCGAGACCCCTTCAGGAAGGGGACGTTTCGAAAAAACCCACGGAAAGTTCTGATCAACTTCATGACATACTCGTTGAAAGAGCGAATACTTAGTGAAAGCCTTAAAGCTGTATCCTACACTAAGGACGACTGGTCCTGTAAAATCAGATCAGACCTATCTAAAACAACTCCAGATAGACAATGGGAGCTGTGCCAACTCATGCCTCAATTGAGAGCACTCGGAGCAAATGTCCATATGCGCTTTCCAGCACTACTCAGAATTATGTGGAACAATAAAATGTTCAACATAAGAGAACCGAAGGAAGTGGAAGGGCTAATCGAACAAATCAAGACACACCAGGAAGATCAAACCCTTTCAAAATAGGAAACAAAGTACACACTGCAATAAAAGGACAAACAAAAAAAAAGAGAATTAAAATGGCCGAAATACCGGTGGGAAAAGAAAAGAAAAACTTGATTAAACCAAAGGCAAGGAGCTCGAAAAGGGCAGTCTCAATGCCCAGAAAGAAGAAGTCAAGAGAGGCTTCTCCAGGGTGGGGGGAAGACATCACACACAAGTTCACCAGAAAATCAAAAAAAAGAAAAAAGCACACGGTGGGGAGCAAAATGTGGAACAAAATAAAGTCCTAATAGCAATACCAGAGGAGTACAAAGGTCCAGTCGGAAAATATAAAGACCAGACCAATGACGATGGCTATCAATAAGAGCATAGGAAAAGAACTTAAAATATTAACGTGGAATACAAACGGACTGAGAATTAAATCACGGAGAATGAAGATATTGGAGTACTTAAAAAACTGCAATAGCGAAGTAATTCTAATTCAGGAATCACACCTAACAAAAGAGGAGTGAGAACCAATCCGTAAAACTGAGGGTTGGATAGAACACTGTATTTGTACAAATCAAAACTGCAACATAAAGGGAGTCGCAATCATTTTAAAAAAATCTTTGAAAGCAGTGATCGAAAAAACAGAAATCGACAGAAAGGGCAGATGGGCCATTGTGACGGCAAGAATGTATAACAACTCATATACCCTGGTGGGCCATTACGGCCCAAATTCCGATGACCCTGAACCACTGAAGAAGCTATATGCCAACCTCCTAGCAACTAACACTCCAATAATAATGGGAGGAGATTTTGACATCATATTAAATCCCTCAGAGGACAGACACCCTACAAAGAACTTCCCCGACTTGCCAAACATGAGAGAATGGGTGGGGCGATGTATGAAAGACCTAGGCCTGGTGGACGTATGGAAAGAAAAAGGAAATAGAAATCACTGATTCACCTATAAAAACAAAAGACTAGGGCATGCATCCAGAATAGATTTTTTCCTTATCACTAGGAGCCTGGTAGAACAAACGGAAAAGGTGGAACCATTCCCAGCCCATATCTCTGACTACTCAGCGGTACAACTCACACTGAAACTAAAAACTTCACCTCTTCCCCAGAGGTGGACTGTAGATAGGAGTATCTTCCTAGTAGAGGCCTATAATGAAAAACTTGCAGATGAAACAAAACTGTTTTTTGATCTAAATAATGCCGGAACTACAAAACAAACTGCCTGGGATGCCTAAAAAGCAGTTATCAGAAGGAAAATCCTCAGCACTGCATCGCACAGGAACAAAGAAAAGAAGCTATTTATTGAACAGATTAAAAAAGAGTTGCTATCTCTAGATGCGGACCTCAAAACTGCTTGATGCAGCAAGTCAATCTCTGAAATAGAAGAAAACATAAGAAACAAGAAAACAGAGCTGAATGACTACCTGGAAAGAAGAGTTAGAGATAAATGGAATGCCAGTAGACTCTCACATTACGAATACGGAGAAGGTTGCGGGAGGATCCTGGCCTGGAAAGCAAAAACCAAAAGAACTAAAAATAGGATCACAAAGATACAAAGAGAAGGCAATACAGGATACACCTCAGAAAGCAGTATAATTAGGCAAGAATGTTAACGCTTTTTTGAGGATCTTTACACGGAAGACCTAACTAGCTCTGAAGACCAAATACAAAATTTTCTAAATGGTATTACCACTCCGGCAGCTTCCCTGGAACAGAAACTTGCTCTCAATCAAGAGATCTCGAAATAGAAAGTCAGAGCTACAATTAAGACCCTTAAAAGAGGGAAAGCCACCGGTCCAGACTCCCTACCAAATGAATTATATCTACACCTCCAATAAACACTGCTAACACCACTTACTGAACTATTAAACTGTATATTTCTAGACAACCAAATCTCCCAAACTCCTGGAATGATGCAATCATTAACATTATCTTAAAACCAGGGAAAGACCCAACTAAATGCGAATCATACAGGCCCATCTCCCTTTTGAATACGGACTACAAAATATACACACAGATTCTGTCTAAAAGAATAGGGGCAGTGGCAGGGTCCCTAATCCACCCAGACCAAAAGGGTTTCATTAAAGGCAGGCAAATTCATGAACTATCCCACGAGCTCATTGCTGCCATTGACATTGCAACTCATTATACGGCCCCGTTATCGGTAATAACTTTTGACACAGCAAAAGCATTCGATCGAGTCATTTGGCCCTTTTTGAATGCTACCCTAACTAAATTTAATCTAGGTGATAAAATCGAAAACACTATATCCAACATCTACGCAAGTCCAAATGCAAGAATTCTAGTAAATGATGCTCTTACTGATAATGTACTTATAAAAAGAGGCACAAGACAAGGATGCCCCTTGTCTCCCCTCTTGTTTAGTTTTTACATTGAACCATTGGCTATTTTATTAAGGGGGGAAGAAGAGATCCAAACCTTCAATTATCATGGATGAGAGAAAAAAGTACCATTATATGCCAACGATCTGATGATATTTACTGGAAATCTAGCAAATTCCCTCCCCATAATAGAGGATACATAGCCCAGTTTGGAGCAGTGTCAGGCTACCAGGTCAATCAAGCCAAAACAGAAATTCTTGAGTGGAATACAGCCTCAGGAAACCCCCTTATCAAAGACAAAATCAAATATCTAGGAATTGAATACACAAAAGACCTAGACGAAGTAACTATCTTGAACTTCTCTAGAACATACAACGAAAAAAGAGAACTATTAAAGGCCTGGTCAGATCTACAACTATCATTCCCATGAAAATCCAATTTCATTAAAATAACCATTATTCCGAAATGCACATATTTATTTAACTCCATCCCACTGAGTTTTAGTACAGAACAAATCAAAAAACTCCAGGGAGAACTATCAAGTTTCATCCGGGCCGCCAAGGGGGTCAGAATCGGATGGAAGAAACGAAGCACAAGGGGGAATCGCCAGTCCAGACATACTGGAATACAGTATATCTTACCAGTTCAAGAACATTAGGATACTACTGACCAAATGGTGTAACTGGCCCACTTACTTAAAAGCACTCATAGGCTCCGAAGAAGACCACTACTTGTACAAATTTGGCCATCTGAAATTTTTCCAAAAAATAAAACTGAAGACGATGAAGGCAGCAAGATCCTGGCTTGAGATAAGAAGAACTCTAAAAATACCATATCTCAGCAAACATGCGCCAATTTGGGAATCACCAGGCACCCCTGAATGACTAAAAGACGAACTATCGATTCCGCTAAGAAAGCACAATTTAGACTACTGGGGACAGCTGTTAGAAAACAACCGGATTATATAATGGGAAACCCTATACGAAGAAACACAGGGGTCAATATCAAGATTTAAATTCTATCAACTAAATAGCTGGGTAAATACCATAAAAGAGAAACTGCAAGGAGACGGGATTATTGAACAAAACTCTTGAATCCGGCCACCTTCAAAAAGGAGATTTCTTACTGGTACTGGGCCCTTATAAGAGCAGGGGAGCAAGAGTACAAAACACCACAAGATATCTGGGAGAAAGACATGCCCGTCCTGGACCACTCAAACCTTTGGCTTACCTCTAATGCTATCATGGGCCGAGTAGTAATATCTGCCCCCTTGGAGAAAAACCACCTCTTCACTATCCACAGATCATACTGGTCCCCAAAAAGACTATCTAAAATGACCAGTAATGAACCAAAAAAGTGCCCTAAATGTGGAGAAGAAAGAGCTGATGATCTACATATGTTCCGGGCATGCACAATGCTTAACGACTACTGGGAACAGATTGGTAAGATCCTCTCTAACGTGGTAGACCAGCATATAAAGGTAAGCTCAGAAATGGTTATTTTTGGGATACAATGCAATGAAATACCCCTGCCATTAACTGAAGATCAAGAAAGTATTCTTTTTATCTTGATCCTGCTGGCTAGAAGAGAGATCTGCATAAACTGGGTTAAACTATCTCCACCAAAACATACAGATTGGCTAAACTCCATATTAAGGGTATATAAGCTAGAGATGCAAAGGAAACGCACGAAGAAAAACAGATTCTTGAATTTGTGGGAAAGGTACAATCTGCAAAATATTAGAGGGTCAAATGATTAAGGCAAAGGAAACAACAATTTCAAGTGACTAGCTCCCCTACCGCCCCTACCGCCAAAAATCGTTTGCCTTCCGGTTTGGACAAAAGAAGGCCCCAAAAGGACAAGGCTAGAAAATGAATCATTCAGGGCAAATCCGGGCCTCTCACTCCAAAGCTCTGAATGATGTATGTATGTGCTTTGGCACTCTGAAAATGCTCCAAAGGATTCTGGGGCTTCTCCCTTTTTCTGCAAAAAGAACTGTAGTTCAGGCACTCGTGATAGCTTGGCTAGATTACTGAAACGTTCTTTACTTAGGGGCCTCTAAGAGGTGCCTTTTAATGCTCCAAAGTATTCAAAAGGCAGCAGCTTGTCTGCTACTGAACATACCCAGATAAGCTACAACGGGGTTAGCCCTAAGCAAACTACACTGGCTTTCCATTGTGGAAGGGATTTCTGTCAAAGCTGTGTTTTCATCCATAGGCTTTCGTCATAAGAAAGGCCCTGAATTTATCCGTCCTCTGATCCAGCCCTATCTCCCCAACCTCTGTTTGCGATCAGGGGGAATAAGCCTATTCACTGTCCCGAAATTTCATAGAACTCGCTCTGGTAGTAGCTCCTTTAGATTCTTAGCAGCAAAACAATGGAATAGTCTGCCCTCCCATCTGAGATTAGAGCCCACGGAGGCTCTTTTTCGGAAGCATATGAAAACTCTGCTATACAGAAAAGGCCATGACCCCTAAACAACTAAGGGCCTTTCTACTTCCAGCTATGGTGATTGAAATCTTGCACAAGAACACTCTGGATTGGAGTAACCAAGAGCTTTACAAATTGCTAACATAACATAATTTACCTTAGAGAGATGAGCCACCCAGAATTAAAATCTCTTCAGCAATCATTGGCGCAGTCAGGAAAATAATCATTGGTAAGTCATAGTGATTTGCTCACTTATATTAGAATCAAATGCGTATAATCAGCATAACAATAAAACTGGAGCCGAAATATCTAATGATCAATATTAAGGACGGGGATTCCAGAGATATTAAATGTGAAAGGAGTGGGTCTTCAGGCCCTTGCAATGCTAGTAGCAAAAGTTAGAATGAAAAGGAGGACCTGCCAAAAAGGAGATGAGTCACTCGAAAACAGATCCCTACACTCCAATATCTGCCAGTCGAGAAGACAGACTGGAGACGGAGACCGTGTCACTGGCTATGGACTAATTCATCAGTACTAGAGAAGCCAGTCACCTAGAAGATCCCCAACAGTGGTAATGAGTTGGGGTGTGTAAAATGCATATAATTTGCTTTCATGTAGTAGCTAGAAAGTTTGGGATAATAAGGCGAAATTACACGTAAGTATGCGAAGTTCAATGAAACAACATCAGTTTCTGTTTTCTGCCACGAAAAGAAAGGTTGTATGAAATTCTATGGTGTTTGAGCTACAATCTATTTATATGTATATAACATAATGTTTTTTATTTTTTACTTAGCAGATAGTTATTTACATTTATCCGAAATGCTCCACAATCCAAGTGGTTATCAATTTAGGATGCTCTGCAATCCACTAATTTTGGAGACCCTTCCATAAACAGGAGCTATGTTGACTTTTACAGGGCAAATCCAATTGCTTAGAACCCATATTCTGCCAATTACCCTGTATCATTTTGCTGTAATAAAATATCACTGATTTGGCAAGATAGTGAGCTCTCTTCAAGAATGCCCTGATTTGAACTGAGTACAAATTAATATTATTTTCAGAGAACTGGCACAAAAAGACATTCTGTTGTTATTAAGTAATTACGTTTTGCTTTTTGCAGTAGCTGGAGAGTTACTGCAAAAATGGCACAAGCAACAAAAGACAGGGTAACTCTGACTCCTAAAATTACATTTCATATATATTCAATAAAATCTGACTCCACCATTAAAATGTATTTTAATCAAATATAAAAATAAGTCTTAAAATGGAATCTATAGTTGGTACAAGTCGAACTATATAGATTAAAGTGTATAATCTATGCTTTGCCTTTTCTTATGTACCAGTTACAGGTTTACCAACAACCATGTCGTTTCTTGCCTAGACACTGGGACAAAATGCCATTTTAAATGTCAGAAATGTTCTGCTCATGAATATTATGCACCCTACATTGTGTGTAGCAAGATGTGCTGAGAAGTGACTTATTTTAAATTTCACATTTTCCTTAGCTACCTTCAAACACTTGATTTTGAAAGGTCTGTGCAGCAGGGTTCAAGATGCTGCTGTCAGGGTACACAGGGTAGGTCCGAAGTCATATTTTCGGAGCCTCTGTAATGGATGGTTCATTAGGTAGGAGCTGTAGTCAACAAGTGGCATTGAACTTTCAATACCAGTGGTGTATTTCTGCAGATAGATCAAGGCCTTATTAGAAAGTTAATTGGGCAAAACTGATTTTAACCAATGTTACCATGTTTAAAAGGGAGCAGAGGCACTTTACTCCTCTTTAGCAAGGGTAAGAGACACGGAGGTCTAATGCAGTAAAACAGACAGGGTAACATTTGAGCAAACCAAGTGAAATTGTGTTTATTTCCCACATGAAGCTTCCTGCAATCTTTTGAATACATTACAATTCTGATCAATAGTGCCTGAATTGTTCACCTTTATGCCACCAGTACATTCTTCATTGACAGCATTGTTGCTTTTTTTCCACCACATTTGCTTCAAAAAGCTATTAGAGAGCTCCTCATTAAAGGGAATAGAAATGGAATGGAATCTTTCCCTTGTTTATCCAGTAGACTGGTTCCATTAAAGAAAGCAAACATAAATATTTAGCCAAGAAAGTTAATTAATTTCCTACGTAGGAAAAGATGAAACATTGTTTCAGTCCAAATTGATTTTATCCTCTTAACGTCTTTGTGTTTAATGTTCAGATTAAGGAGCAGTGCTTCAGAAAAAGAGTATCATAAGGCCAGATGTACACCAACATTGCAAAAGTTCCAACCATAGAATTGGCATTTGGAAATGAAAAGACCAGGTATATTATTGTATCTTATATAAGCTATAGCAAGGATAATTCAGAAAAGGGGGTGGTGATGAACAGAGTGTCTGAATTAAGCAGACCACTCTTACCTAGTCCAAAGATCAGGGCTTGATCCATCACCGTTATTTAGCTCACTGCCCCATCCCAGCCCAGAACCTGCTATATGCAAATTAGTCTGTCCCTGGCCCAGTGCATCATGGGAACAGGGCAGACCAAACTACCAAGCCAATTCTTCACCAGAAAGGAGACAAGCTTCCGGGGACCGGTTTCTGGCATTTCAGCCGTCGTCGGCCCGGCTTGCTTGAATCCTGATGGAGCAGTGAGCAAGGGACTCATGTCTGAGTATACCCTGCCACACCTATAGTGGCAAAAAACGATTCAGAAAAGGGGGTGGTGATGAACAGAGTGTCTGAATTAAGCAGACCACTCTTACCCAGTCCAAAGATCAGGGCTTGATCCATCACCGTTATTTAGCTCACTGCCCCATCCCAGCTCAGAACCTGGCTATATGCAAATTAGTCTGTCCCCGGCCCAGTGCATCATGGGAACAGGGCAGACCAAACTACCAAGCCAATTCTTCACCAGAAAGGAGACAAGCTTCCGGGGACCGGTTTCTGGCATTTCAGCCATCGTCGGCCCGGCTTGCTTGAATCCTGATGGAGCAGTGAGCAAGGGACTCATGTCTGAGTATACCCTGCCACACCTATAGTGGCCAAAAACGATTTGTCCACCATAAGCGTGGAAGGGTATACTCAGATGTGAGTCCCTTGCTCATTGCACCATCAGGATTCAAGCAAGCCGGGCCGACGACGGCTGAAATGCCAGAAACCGGTCCCCGGAAGCTTGTTTCCTTCCCAGTATAAGAATTGGCTTGGTAGTTTGGCTTACCCTGTTCCCATCATGCACTGGGACAGGAACAGACTAATTTGCATGTAGCCAGGTTCTGAGCTGGGATGGTGCAGTGAGCTAAAAAACGGTGATGGATCAAGCCCTGATCTTTGGACTGGGTAAGAGTGGTCTGCTTAATTCAGACACTCTGTTCATCACCACCCCCTTTTCTGAATCATTTTGTCCACCATAAGCGTGGAAGGGTATACTCAGATGTGAGTCCCTTGCTCATTGCACCATCAGGATTCAAGCAAGCCGGGCCGACGACGGCTGAAATGCCAGAAACCGGTCCCCGGAAGCTTGTTTCCTTCCCAGTATAAGAATTGGCTTGGTAGTTTGGTTTGCCCTGTTCCCATCATGCACTGGGACAGGAACAGACTAATTTGCATGTAGCCAGGTTCTGAGCTGGGATGGTGCAGTGAGCTAAAAAACGGTGATGGATCAAGCCCTGATCTTTGGACTGGGTAAGAGTGGTCTGCTTAATTCAGACACTCTGTCCATCACCACCCCCTTTTCTGAATCATTTTGTCCACCATAAGCGTGGAAGGGTATACTCAGATGTGAGTCCCTTGCACATTGCACCATCAGGATTCAAGCAAGCCGGGCCGACGACGGCTGAAATGCCAGAAACCGGTCCCCGGAAGCTTGTTTCCTTCCCAGTATAAGAATTGGCTTGGTAGTTTGGTTTGCCCTGTTCCCATCATGCACTGGGACAGGAACAGACTAATTTGCATGTAGCCAGGGTCTGAGCTGGGATGGTGCAGTGAGCTAAAAAACGGTGATGGATCAAGCCCTGATCTTTGGACTGGGTAAGAGTGGTCTGCTTAATTCAGACACTCTGTTCATCACCACCCCCTTTTCTGAATCATTTTGTCCACCATAAGCGTGGAAGGGTATACTCAGTTGTGAGTCCCTTGCTCATTGCACCATCAGGATTCAAGCAAGCCGGGCCGACGACGGCTGAAATGCCAGAAACCGGTCCCCGGAAGCTTGTTTCCTTCCCAGTATAAGAATTGGCTTGGTAGTTTGGTTTGCCCTGTTCCCATCATGCACTGGGACAAGAACAGACTAATTTGCATGTAGCCAGTTTCTGAGCTGGGATGGTGCAGTGAGCTAAAAAACGGTGATGGATCAAGCCCTGATCTTTGGACTGGGTAAGAGTGGTCTGCTTAATTCAGACACTCTGTTCATCACCACCCCCTTTTCTGAATCATTTTGTCCACCATAAGCGTGGAAGGGTATACTCAGATGTGAGTCCCTTGCTCATTGCACCATCAGGATTCAAGCAAGCCGGGCCGACGACGGCTGAAATGCCAGAAACCGGTCCCCGGAAGCTTGTTTCCTTCCCAGTATAAGAATTGGCTTGGTAGTTTGGTTTGCCCTGTTCCCATCATGCACTGGGACAGGAACAGACTAATTTGCATGTAGCCAGGGTCTGAGCTGGGATGGTGCAGTGAGCTAAAAAACGGTGATGGATCAAGCCCTGATCTTTGGACTGGGTAAGAGTGGTCTGCTTAATTCAGACACTCTGTTCATCACCACCCCCTTTTCTGAATCATTTTGTCCACCATAAGCGTGGAAGGGTATACTCAGTTGTGAGTCCCTTGCTCATTGCACCATCAGGATTCAAGCAAGCCGGGCCGACGACGGCTGAAATGCCAGAAACCGGTCCCCGGAAGCTTGTTTCCTTCCCAGTATAAGAATTGGCTTGGTAGTTTGGTTTGCCCTGTTCCCATCATGCACTGGGACAAGAACAGACTAATTTGCATGTAGCCAGTTTCTGAGCTGGGATGGTGCAGTGAGCTAAAAAACGGTGATGGATCAAGCCCTGATCTTTTGACTGGGTAAGAGTGGTCTGCTTAATTCAGACACTCTGTTCATCACCACCCCCTTTTCTGAATCATTTTGTCCACCATAAGCGTGGAAGGGTATACTCAGATGTGAGTCCCTTGCTCATTGCACCATCAGGATTCAAGCAAGCCGGGCCGACGACGGCTGAAATGCCAGAAACCGGTCCCCGGAAGCTTGTTTCCTTCCCAGTATAAGAATTGGCTTGGTAGTTTGGTTTGCCCTGTTCCCATCATGCACTGGGACAGGAACAGACTAATTTGCATGTAGCCAGGTTCTGAGCTGGGATGGTGCAGTGAGCTAAAAAACGGTGATGGATCAAGCCCTGATCTTTTGACTGGGTAAGAGTGGTCTGCTTAATTCAGACACTCTGTTCATCACCACCCCCTTTTCTGAATCATTTTGTCCACCATAAGCGTGGAAGGGTATACTCAGATGTGAGTCCCTTGCTCATTGCACCATCAGGATTAAAGCAAGCCGGGCCGACGACGGCTGAAATGCCAGAAACTGGTCCCCGGAAGCTTGTTTCCTTCCCAGTATAAGAATTGGCTTGGTAGTTTGGTTTGCCCTGTTCCCATCATGCACTGGGACAGGAACAGACTAATTTGCATGTAGCCAGGTTCTGAGCTGGGATGAGGCAGTGAGCTAAAAAACGGTGATGGATCAAGCCCTGATCTTTGGACTGGGTAAGAGTGGTCTGCTTAATTCAGACACTCTGTTCATCACCACCCCCTTTTCTGAATCATTTTGTCCACCATAAGCGTGGAAGGGTATACTCAGATGTGAGTCCCTTGCTCATTGCACCATCAGGATTCAAGCAAGCCGGGCCGACGACGGCTGAAATGCCAGAAACCGGTCCCCGGAAGCTTGTTTCCTTCCCAGTATAAGAATTGGCTTGGTAGTTTGGTTTGCCCTGTTCCCATCATGCACTGGGACAGGAACAGACTAATTTGCATGTAGCCAGGTTCTGAGCTGGGATGGTGCAGTGAGCTAAAAAACGGTGATGGATCAAGCCCTGATCTTTGGACTGGGTAAGAGTGGTCTGCTTAATTCAGACACTCTGTTCATCACCACCCCCTTTTCTGAATCATTTTGTCCACCATAAGCGTGGAATGGTATACTCAGATGTGAGTCCATTGCTCATTGCACCATCAGGATTCAAGCAAGCCGGGCCGACGACGGCTGAAATGCCAGAAACCGGTCCCCGGAAGCTTGTTTCCTTCCCAGTATAAGAATTGGCTTGGTAGTTTGGTTTGCCCTGTTCCCATCATGCACTGGGACAGGAACAGACTAATTTGCATGTAGCCAGGTTCTGAGCTGGGATGGTGCAGTGAGCTAAAAAATGGTGATGGATCAAGCCCTGATCTTTGGACTGGGTAAGAGTGGTCTGCTTAATTCAGACACTCTGTTCATCACCACCCCCTTTTCTGAATCATTTTGTCCACCATAAGCGTGGAAGGGTATACTCAGATGTGAGTCCCTTGCTCATTGCACCATCAGGATTCAAGCAAGCCGGGCCGACGACGGCTGAAATGCCAGAAACCGGTCCCCGGAAGCTTGTTTCCTTCCCAGTATAAGAATTGGCTTGGTAGATTGGTTTGCCCTGTTCCCATCATGCACTGGGACAGGAACAGACTAATTTGCATGTAGCCAGGTTCTGAGCTGGGATGGTGCAGTGAGCTAAAAAACGGTGATGGATCAAGCCCTGATCTTTGGACTGGGTAAGAGTGGTCTGCTTAATTCAGACACTCTGTTCATCACCACCCCCTTTTCTGAATCATTTTGTCCACCATAAGCGTGGAAGGGTATACTCAGATGTGAGTCCCTTGCTCATTGCACCATCAGGATTCAAGCAAGCCGGGCCGACGATGGCTAAAATGCCAGAAACCGGTCCCCGGAAGCTTGTTTCCTTCCCAGTATAAGAATTGGCTTGGTAGTTTGGTTTGCCCTGTTCCCATCATGCACTGGGACAGGAACAGACTAATTTGCATGTAGCCAGGTTCTGAGCTGGGATGGTGCAGTGAGCTAAAAAATGGTGATGGATCAAGCCCTGATCTTTGGACTGGGTAAGAGTGGTCTGCTTAATTCAGACACTCTGTTCATCACCACCCCCTTTTCTGAATCATTTTGTCCACCATAAGCGTGGAAGGGTATACTCAGATGTGAGTCCCTTGCTCATTGCACCATCAGGATTCAAGAAAGCCGGGCCGACGACGGCTGAAATGCCAGAAACCGGTCCCCGGAAGCTTGTTTCCTTCCCAGTATAAGAATTGGCTTGGTAGTTTGGTTTGCCCTGTTCCCATCATGCACTGGGACAGGAACAGACTAATTTGCATGTAGCCAGGTTCTGAGCTGGGATGGTGCAGTGAGCTAAAAAACGGTGATGGATCAAGCCCTGATCTTTGGACTGGGTAAGAGTGGTCTGCTTAATTCAGACACTCTGTTCATCACCACCCCCTTTTCTGAATCATTTTGTCCACCATAAGCGTGGAAAGGTATACTCAGATGTGAGTCCCTTGCTCATTGCACCATCAGGATTCAAGCAAGCCGGGCCGACGATGGCTGAAATGCCAGAAACCGGTCCCCGGAAGCTTGTTTCCTTCCCAGTATAAGAATTGGCTTGGTAGTTTGGTTAGCCCTGTTCCCATCATGCACTGGGACAGGAACAGACTAATTTGCATGTAGCCAGGTTCTGAGCTGGGATGGTGCAGTGAGCTAAAAAATGGTGATGGATCAAGCCCTGATCTTTGGACTGGGTAAGAGTGGTCTGCTTAATTCAGACACTCTGTTCATCACCACCCCCTTTTCTGAATCATTTTGTCCACCATAAGCGTGGAAGGGTATACTCAGATGTGAGTCCCTTGCTCATTGCACCATCAGGATTCAAGCAAGCCGGGCCGACGACGGCTGAAATGCCAGAAACCGGTCCCCGGAAGCTTGTTTCCTTCCCAGTATAAGAATTGGCTTGGTAGTTTGGTTTGCCCTGTTCCCATCATGCACTGGGACAGGAACAGACTAATTTGCATGTAGCCAGGTTCTGAGCTGGGATGGTGCAGTGAGCTAAAAAACGGTGATGGATCAAGCCCTGATCTTTTGACTGGGTAAGAGTGGTCTGCTTAATTCAGACACTCTGTTCATCACCACCCCCTTTTCTGAATCATTTTGTCCACCATAAGCGTGGAAGGGTATACTCAGATGTGAGTCCCTTGCTCATTGCACCATCAGGATTCAAGCAAGCCGGGCCGACGACGGCTGAAATGCCAGAAACTGGTCCCCGGAAGCTTGTTTCCTTCCCAGTATAAGAATTGGCTTGGTAGTTTGGTTTGCCCTGTTCCCCTCATGCACTGGGACAGGAACAGACTAATTTGCAAGTAGCCAGGTTCTGAGCTGGGATGGTGCAGTGAGCTAAAAAACGGTGATGGATCAAGCCCTGATCTTTGGACTGGGTAAGAGTGGTCTGCTTAATTCAGACACTCTGTTCATCACCACCCCCTTTTCTGAATCATTTTGTCCACCATAAGCGTGGAAGGGTATACTCAGATGTGAGTCCCTTGCTCATTGCACCATCAGGATTCAAGCAAGCCGGGCCGACGACGGCTGAAATGCCAGAAACCAGTCCCCGGAAGCTTGTTTCCTTCCCAGTATAAGAATTGGCTTGGTAGTTTGGTTTGCCCTGTTCCCATCATGCACTGGGACAGGAACAGACTAATTTGCATGTAGCCAGGTTCTGAGCTGGGATGGTGCAGTGAGCTAAAAAACGGTGATGGATCAAGCCCTGATCTTTGGACTGGGTAAGAGTGGTCTGCTTAATTCAGACACTCTGTTCATCACCACCCCCTTTTCTGAATCATTTTGTCCACCATAAGCGTGGAAGGGTATACTCAGATGTGAGTCCCTTGCTCATTGCACCATCAGGATTCAAGCAAGCCAGGCCGACGACGGCTGAAATGCCAGAAACCGGTCCCCGGAAGCTTGTTTCCTTCCCAGTATAAGAATTGGCTTGGTAGTTTGGTTTGCCCTGTTCCCATCATGCACTGAGACAAGAACAGACTAATTTGCATGTAGCCAGGTTCTGAGCTGGGATGGTGCAGTGAGCTAAAAAACGGTGATGGATCAAGCCCTGATCTTTGGACTGGGTAAGAGTGGTCTGCTTAATACAGACACTCTGTTCATCACCACCCCCTTTTCTGAATCATATCAAGGATAAGGCACACATTTGAAAAAAATATATTTTTCTAAAAATGATATGCAGATGCAAAATTGGGATTTGGTGCTTGATATGGCGGTGTACTAAGCAGCTCCCATGTTAGCAGAGAAGCAGCCTTGTATGTTAGCAGAGACCAGAGAGTAAAAGAGAAGTTCAAAGATCACCTTGCAGAAAGAGATTCTATGACAACGACAACAAAAGCATATAAAGCTAACTGGGTTGAAATTCTGATGGTCTGCTTTTTTGACAAAGGCTTGTATGGAATAAAGTGTATGACAGAGGTTACTACATATTTATAGGTAAATCTTGGATACATTCGGCATGTGTAAAAGATCTTATTAAAGGATGTTCAGAAGCTTTTCCAGAATAATTTGTTTAACACTATGAACTTGTGGAGTTTGAATCAAAAGTGAAAATGCAACTATAACCGCATTAGCAAATTAAATGGTGTTTAATAAACTCTAAAGGGGGAGTTCAATCCTTTCTTGAAGTAGTTCAATATATCTAAGAGTAACCAATGGTTCATTGTCTATGCGCACCAGCAGGGACATATACTTGCTCAAGAGGAGAATTTATGTATTGGAAATGGCCGGGGGATGAGAAAGATGGCGTCTGGCTAGGCGGCTGGTCAAGATCACTTCCCATGCCGGTCTGAGGAGAAAAAAAAAGAAGGTGGTGCAGTTTGAGACCAACTATCCCGATCTCTCACCCATGGAAATGGGTCAGAGTGCTCACCTGTGTCTGAGATCCTGCGAGGAGCTTTGGCGGTGGATGATGGCGATAGTAGCGTCGGTGGAGAGGCTCGTTGCGGAGCTGGGAGGTCGCCGCTGCCGAGCAGACGGGGTCAAGCTGAGCCACTTGTTCATCGCTAGGGGCGGAGCCGGAGGGTCGGAGCGGAGCGGAGCCAGGCTCTCAGGCGGAGCTCGGAGAGCAGGATCAGGCGGCGTGCGCTGGTGCAGAGCCACTGAAGCACGGGGTGGACTCCGAACGAACAGAGCGCAAGGGGCAGGTCAAGTTCGGTGCAGTGGAGCCCCAGGAGCTCGGGAGACCCCGAGGAACATTGGCGGTAGCCGTGGCAGTGGCTGTGTTAGCGGTAAGAGCTGGGAGAGCGACGCAGGTGGTAAGAGAGGCTGCAGCGATCGTGGTGACCATACAAAAGACTCTGCGGCAAAGGGGTCAAGGCACGGCAATAGAGAGGTAGAGGTGGAGGCAAGAACAATGGCCCCTAAAAATGCCAGAGGAGGGAGAGGGAAGGGACCTGATGTAGAGGTCCCTGGCAAGCAGCCTGTAGTACACAAGGAGCCTGCCAAATGCAAAGACAAAGGAAAGGAAACCAGCAAGATCCCCAGCGAGTGTGGGGCAGTGGGGGGCAAAGATATGAATAGTGAAGTGGCAAGCACCTTCAGGAAAACCAGGGGTAAAAAGCAGAGCATACTGGTCACAGGAACATCCAAAGATATCACAGGCTACTTCTCCCCCTCCAACCTGGCGGGCACACCTAAATCAGGGGCTGAGGAAAAGACGGACATCCCTATAGTCACTTCCAGAGAGATCTCTAAAATCACCACCCTAACAGCCATACAGAAAACAGGAACAGGGACAGGGGGGGTCCAATCGAGGCTCAATGGGGGGAGATCATGGAGACTCACGTCGCATTGGAGTCCGGTCTGAAGGAGTTGAATCTTAGAGACATAGTGCTCTCAACCGATTCGGAGCTGCAGATGGAATCAATGGTGCAAAAGGTCGTTGGAAGCAGTGGCCCAAGTGGGCAAAGTGGTCCAAGTGGTATAGAAGACAACCAGGAGACAGCGGACAATTTTTACTCTGTTACGGATGGGTCTGAGGATCCTAAGGATTTACCCTCCGATGTCGAAGAAAGCGCAGAGGGGATCCATACAGACTTCAGCCTGGACTTAAGCCCAGAAGGTGAAAGTAGATCCTCGGAAAATAATACACCAGCTGCAAGGAGGAAAAGACGCTCAAGGCAACAGAGAAGCTCGCAATCACAGGAGAAGGCTGGCAACAGCCTGAGGCGAGTCAGCACTGCTAGTACAGAAACAGAAGCCGCTCTGAGATGGGATTATTCTGCTACCCAGTTGACCTGCACAGAGAATATTGTAGAGGGAGGAGTGCATGACATGGCGGCTGTGGAACCAACGCTCCAGTTAATTTTAAGCTCAATAAAACAACTGCAAGATGCTACAAAGATGGAGGGGAAAAAAAACCGACTTGCTACAAAGAATTTATAAGGGGCAATTAAAAAAGTCGCTAAGATTTGTACAACGACAAATGCAAGAGTGACCCATTTGTAGGATCGCACCAGTACGCTGGAAGATCAACAAGTAAAGGATACGTCCAGACTGAATGGGTATGAAAAACAGATGGTCGACGTTCAGTGGAAACTTGAGGACCTAGAAAATCGCCAACGGCGAAATAATCTGAGGATTTTAGGCGTTGAGGAAGGCGTTGAAGGAGAGGATATCAGAGCCTATGTCCTGAAAATGATAAGAGGTGCGTTTCCAGAACTGAACCATTGGGACTTGGACAAGGAGGTTCAACGAGGGCATAGATTCCCAATGATCATGAAGAAGAAGAGTCATCAAGGAGGGGTGCAGAGACCCAGAGCTATACTGATCTTCTTCGGCAATTTCCTGTTAAGGGAAGAAGTCTATGCTAAAGCACGACCTAATGCTAGAAGGTCATTTGAGAACCAGTCTTTTTTCACACCTGATTATTGTCATAGCACTGTGGAAAGACGATGGAGACTAAGAGAGCTAGTGGATCCGTGTCATCAGATGGGCCTTCAGGCGTATTTGATGAACCCGGCGAAATTGAAAATAATTCATAAAAACACCACTAGAGTCTTTACGTCTGAAATTCAAGCCAGAGCCTATATGGAAACACTGCGTACCGGGGAAGCAGCTAGTGGCAATGTTTGATAACTAAGATATACCTGCAAGAGGTGTTGTTTAAATGCTCGGACATGCACATAGATTAATGGAAAGGAAACATTTGGATAATTTACCTTTGGGATTCTCTCCTTTTTTTTTTCTCCCTCTTAAGGGTAGCACAGATGGGTGTGTATAAGGTGGGAAAGATAGAGGGATAGGGGTTACATGCGAAATGGTTTATTTTTCTAAGATGTAGCTCAACAAGGCACCAAGCTCTGTAGATAAGGACCGGCAGAGGGAAGCCGATGGCCAGACTCCATCACAGGGACCTTCGGTCTGCTTGCTCAAATAAGTGGGGGGGGAGGGGAGGGTAAGGTGGGGGAGGGTTTTTCTAGGACAGGGGGGAGAAAGGGGTGGTGGCGGGGAAAAAAGGGGGGAAAAACATCATCACACCAAGACGCAGGGAAGGTCAGGGAGCAGAAGGCAGGAAGAGGGGGAAGGAGGCTAAAGCAGGATTATTTATGCGGATAGTCACTTTGAATATATGTGGATTAAATGATGGGGAAAAGCGAAGGGGATTGAGGGAATACTTAAGGACAATACAAGCGGATCTCATATGCCTGCAGGAAACACAGATCGAGGTCTCTCAAAAGAATTTATTAGAACAGCTGGGATATCAGTTAGTAGCACATACGACACAAGGGACAAGGATGCGAGGGGTGGCGGTATTGGCTCGAAGGGGGTGCGTAACCGTGAATAGACAGAAGGTAGACGCTTATGGTCGGTGGGTAATTCTTGCATGCCAGGTTCAGGTGTTTAATTTCACACTTTGTTCGATCTATGCTCCTACTATTGACGACCCCGAGGCTATTAATTCTGTGAATGCACAAATGTCTAACTGGCCCATGCCAATAATAATCTTTGAGGATCTAAATATTAATGGTTTGAATGGCTTGTGGAAAAATGACCCAGCAAGATTCTTAGGAAGGAAGAAGAGAAGCCACAAGGCACTGGTACAGTTGATGCAAGATAATGGGCTTGTGGATATCTGGGAAACGCAAAGAAATCTAGGAGGTGGCAGCACTTACTATTCTGCTCCACATAAAGTTTTAGCAATCTGGACTATTTTCTGGTATCACCCTCAATTACATCTATAGCTAAGATTAATAAGCTGCCTCGCGTGATGTCGGACCACAACCCTCTAACTTTGGATTTATCACTACATAATCAAAAAAAGCAGATGACAAAAAGGACATTTGAGAGAGCCTTGCTTCAGGATGATAAGTATGTAGTTTGGATGAGAGAATGGATAAAAGGGTTCTTTGAAATAAACAGAGGGACTGCCTCATCAGCTATAGTCTGGGACACCATGAAGGCTGGCGTAAGGGGGGAGACAATTAGTTATTCAATCAAACGCAGCAAGGCAGAAAGGGAGGAGGTAGAGGGGAAGTTAAGGGCAATTGCTATCATTGAAGAAGAACTTAGTGGAGCAATAAGGGCCAAACTAGACGTAACGGAAATAACATATAAATTAGCTATAGCCAAGGCAGCAGGAGGAGAGATATTCACGTCTAAGGCTGCGGGGAAATATCTGGCATGGAAAAAAGAACAATACGAATACAGCGAGCAGATCGGTCGCACACTAGCCATTCGAACACGTCAGGCAGCTACCAAAGGGGATATAGCCGAAATCAGGCTGGAAGATGGTGGTATAGCAACAACCCTCCAAAAAAAAGGGGGGGTTCCTTTCTGTGTGTTCTGCTTCTAAGTGTTCTCGCAAGAAAACATCTATCAATTTTGTTTTGACTCAATAACAATATTTCTCAGCCCACAATTCATGTATTAATGAAATATTCTACTGTATGTTTATCAAAAACAGCTTTTTATTAACACTTATCACAATAGAGACGCATTTTCAAACATAAATAAAATCACATATATGTATTCCATTTGTGATGGAACAAAACATTACCAATAAATAATACAATTAATTACACAATCTTTAATAATCCTTCTGTCGACGCGTTTCGGTGCTTCTTTTTTTGTTATAACACCTTCCTCAGGACACTATTAATTAAAAACAGCATATCTTCTTTCTAGAAGTGAAATACATACAATTAGTCTCTATTCTATACATACAGTACTCTATCATTAACACTATTGGGCTTATTGAGATAGATGGTCTTACTTCGTATAATACTTTATACACGGGTACCAGGTTAATATCCCTTCTATTGTGAGCGCTGTTAATCGCCACTCCTAGTTTCTATTCGTTAGGACTATCTGCGCAGAGGACAAAATTAGGTATCTCAAGGAGTGATCCATCACATCTCTTGGTCTGTTCATGCAATAACAGGTTATTCCTCACTTACTAATGACTGTCTGTGTTGAATTCCACGCCTCCTGACTATCAGCAGTGGGTCATTAATTGCTCCTCTATTTTTTCAGTCACTCTGCATAAAAAGACACAATTGTCCTTTTCAGAATACATGTATTACTCCTTTTAAAACTGTGCATAGTATGACATATATAGGACACTTACTTAAGGTTTTTATTAGTCCATTTACACGTTGTTGATGAATATTTGCGACCACAGACGGTGGATTTATTTAGCCGTTGATGTTCTAGGGGTTTGTTTAACTTTAGCCCCCTCTGTATTCGTTATACAAGTCTCCCTGGATTATCTTTTAGGGGCACCTATGAAAACATACATAGTATTCAATGTCACTTCTCTTATATTAAGCCTAAACATATTTAAATTAGCATTTTAAAGATCTATTTAATGAAAGACCATTTCCGAGTCAGCTGTGCAGCACCCTGATGTTATTTTGCGCCAGCACCACTCAGAAATGACCCCGTTGCGTTGTAAAGGATGTTTCCCGTATGATTTGTGTATGTTAGTAACGGTGAAGGCACTGAGGACGTTGCTATATGTCTATACGGTATGGTCTTCTCTTTCCCCCTAGTGTTCCCCCTAATATTTTGTCCCATATATATAATGTTTATACTTGATTGTGAAAACTATGAGAGGCAGTTACTAGGAAGAAACCGAGTTATGGCTGGAATTTCTTTCCTTCAGGAACAAACCTATTGAAGTCTTCCTTCTATTTCTTCATATTTCTTTGGGACATTTGAAGTCATAAAACAGAGGCAGCGCTAAAATTAAGACCAGGTAAACCAGGTCTTAACATGGCAAAATGAGGAGAAATTGTAAATTTTTCCTTGTTTTTGCTATTTCTGTGTGGGTTGCATTGAGCAGTACACAAAGAAACTGCAAACTGCCACGAATGATTGTGTATGTGCAGGAAGGTGTCCCTTCCTGCACATAAATGATCATTAAACAAATAGTGATTTGCAACTTCTATGTGTGCTTCACAAAGTGGCACACATTGGACTTTCAAATCGGCATTCTGGATCATTTATGTGCAGGAAGGGACTCCTTCTTGCACATACACAATCATTCCCCCACGGCAGACACCCTTGCACTATGGTGTAAGGGTGCCTGTATTGGCGCTAGGCAGCTAGATTTAGCGCCGGCACTAGGGGAAACGCAGGGGTGCATCGCATTCTAGTGAATTCAGCATATCCCTGCATTCTCAGAATGGCAAAGGGTGGTGTTAGCAACTTTTGCTTAATGCCACACTTTTCCTTCCTGTCGTAAATATGACCCCTGGTGTATCCATATTGCAACCAAAACAAAATTATGACCTGAGTCACTGTCTTCCTCAAAGTGAAGAGAAGAAGAGGATGTAAGTGCAATGAATGCAATTTGAGATTAGAAGAGCTGGATGAATGGGTGGGCCTGGATGGACCTAGGTAGGCAAGAGGCAAAACTAGCGCGCTAGCGCAGGAGAGCAACCAGGCAGCGGATGAGTTTCAATTCTGTTTGGTAGAACTGGCCAACTGAATGAAGAACATCTGTCTGCGACTTAACTCTGACAAAACAGAGATCTTGGTGGTGGGAAAACAACCGTCCATCTGGTATTCATCTTGGTAGCCAGATGAATTATACCCGCTCCCGATTCCGAAACCTAAAGGGAAAAATCTAGGAGTCTGGTTGACTCCGCTCTATCATTTGCAGATCAAATTTCAACTCTTGTTGGTATGTGCTTTGGCACCCTGAAAATGCTCCAAAGGATTCTGGGGCTTCTCCCTTTTTCTGCAAAAAGAACTGTAGTTCAGGCACTCGGGATAGCATGGCTAGATTACTGCAACGTTCTTTACTTAGGGGCCTCTAAGAGGTGCCTTTTAATGCTCCTGAGTATACAAAAGGCAGCAGCTTGTCTGCTACCGAACATACCCAGATAAGCTACAACGCGGTTAGCCCTAAGCAAACTACACTGGCTTCCAATTGAGGAAGGGATTTCTTTCAAAGCCTTGTGTTTCGTCCCTAAGGTTTCTTCATAAGAAAAGCCCTGAATTTTTCCGTCCTCTGATCCATACCTACCTCCCAAACCTCTGTTTGCGATCAGGGGAAATAAGCCTATTCAGTGTCCCGAAATTTCATAGAACTCGCTTTGGAAGCAAAACAATGGAATAGTCTTCTCTCCCATCTGAGATCAGAGCCCTCAGAGGATCTTTTTCGGAAGCATCTGAAAACTCTGCTATTCAGAAAGGGCCATGACCCCTAAACAACTAAGGGACTTTCTACTTCCAGCTGTGGTGATTGAAATCTGGTATGAGGACACTTCAGATTGGAGTAACCAAGCGCTTTATAAATTGCTAACATAACATACCTGAGAGAGATGAGCCACCCAGAATTAGAATATCTGCAACATTAAGCTTCAAATGACATCCATTCAGCAATCACTGACGCAGTCAGGAAAACAATCATTGAATAGTAATAGTGATTTGCCCACTTTTATTAAAATCAAATTTGTATCATCAGCATAACAATAAAACTGGAGTCAAAACATCTAATGATCAATATTACGGAAGGGGATTCCATTTATATTAAATGTGAAAGGAGTGGGTCCTCAGGACTTTGCAATGCTAGTAGCAAAAGTTAGAATGAAAAGGAGGACCTGCCAGAAAGGACTCTAGAGCAGATCCCTACACTCCAATATCTGCCAGTCTAGAAGACAGATTGGAGTGGGAGACTGTGTCACAGGCTATGGACTGATCCATCAGTACTAGAGCAGCCAGTCACCTAGAAGATCTTCAACAGTGGTAATGAATTTGCTTTCATGTAGTTGCTAGAAAGTTTGGGGAAATTAGGTGAAATTATGCGTAAGTATGCAAAGTCCCAATCTATCATTTAGCACTATATTTCAGTGGAAAATGAGTACTTTCGCAAAGTTTTACCATGAGGGTACATTTTGTATTAAAATAAATTGGGCTAAAACAAAAGTGGTGCGTGCAACAGCTACTCTTGTTATAGTGGATTATATTATTTCCCATGAGCATGCAGTAAGATTTTGCAAAGTGTTGTAATACCATAAATTCAGGAATTTCATATAATAGGTGCAATGTGAAGTTGTGTAAATTGCAAGAGTTATGACAGAGTAAATTACATTTCACCCAAACTTAGTATAGAAAAATTATGAATATTACGGGACCTTGGGCCAAACGTAGGAAGCCTAATTGTGCCCCCAAATGCTGACTTTCAGCATTTGCAATCGCAATTAGGGCAGTGTGCTATTTAGCACACAAAAACCCACATGCAAAATAATGAATCGCTAAATTTGCGATTCCTTATTTTGCTATTTTGCTATTGCATTCAAGGAATCGCAATTTGCGATTTCTTAAATGCAATGTAGGAAGCACCCAAGTTGTGCGACTTTTGGTTTAAGGGATTGCAAAATACCACCAACTTCAGGTTGTTGGTATTTTGCGATTTCTTTGAAAAATACAATTTATGGCAATTTTCAAAGTGCCATGTGAGGCACAAACATGCCCTTACGGGCATGTATGTGGGCCACATGTGCACACATGTCAATTTCAGCGGTGCAAAAGGGTGTCTTATTGACATCCTTACAACCGTGAAATTGCATTCTCAATTTGCGATTCTCAAATTGAAAATCGCAAATTGAGAATGTCTTCCCACTCATGCCTAGAGGCCTTCCATCCAATAAGGAATAAGTGGGATTCACAATAAAATTTGCTAATCCTACCTACATTTCGTTTTGCGATTCTCTAATTGCGATTCCCTAAAAATCTCAATTTGAGAATCGCAAAATGAAAATTACCTACATATGCCATGCCCCCTTGTTGGGAGCTTGCCACAGTGGGATCTACCTAAGTTTGTTGCTGAAGGAAGGAAGGTGTGTTTTGATTTAGTACAGTGGAGGTAAAGGAAAAGATATATAAAGCAATGTTAGTAGGAATTGATGGGCCAGACAGATGTCTTCAATGGCGCAATAATAGCCTCTTTCCAAGTACAGGGAATCAAAGCTTGTTCTAGGAAAAACTTTGGTGACTCTGCCAGAAACAAGCATGATTTTTTATAGGGCAGTGTTCCTCTCGAGAACTGGATTAAATGAAGTTAATAAAAACACAAGGAGTGGAGAATTTCGCTTTAGAAATGAGGTGGAAGACAAGAGGACAAGGCATCCTAAAGACGAAACACAAGCATGTGATTTCTCACTTTTCTTTTGCATAAGGTGGAGTGCTTTGCTCCAACTTTCTCAGGCACCAGGATGAAGGTTGCACTGGCACTATGATTAACAATGTATTTGATAGAACTGAAAAAGCTTTTAGTTCCTTTTTGACAGTAATAGGAACATGTCTTGTTACATATTTAAAATTGGTGTAAGTGCCAACAAAGTCTTTCTACGGTCACAGAATTAAAGGTTCCATGATACTTTGGGCTTTTTTGCAAAGGGATGTAATACTCTTATTTTCTTAGGAAAATGCTGTGAAAGGTTTTTGAGAAGTTCAGAAATTCAGGGCGCTCTACCTGGAGTCTACGTTAAGTCCCGTCGGGAAAAAGAAGGAAAATGTTTAGGCGTGGTGCGTACAGAGCGAACGGAAAAGCCCTTAACCGTTCGTAAGAAAATCAACAAGACTTTCACAACTTATAAACAGCAATGCTCTCGCAACCACAAAACAACGTAAATTTAAGAAATTGTTTCACTGTAAAGTTGTAACACGCAGGTATTAAACAAAAGCAAATCTTTGTGTTGATATTCCTTATGGAAAGATGTTTATTAGATCCACATTCAGCCGACACGTGTTTCGTCGTGTTCAAAGTTGAGTCAACACGACTCTTCAGGGCTGATAAAAGAGAAAACAACATGTGTATAGTACATCTCTCATGTAACACATCTTAAGCACTAGTACGTGATGGAGAAGTTTCGAAGTGCATGGTTGTGAAGGTGGATTTCGGTCCACGGATTACTCCAGTGTCTAGTGCTTGTTTTCGTGAATTTAGAACCATGCCTTTCTCCACACTCCAACCAAAAAAAGTGACGCAAAGTGTCTGTGTAAAAAAGAAAAAACATTCCAAGATATGGTTCTCGAGTATACGTGACGTGCAAGATTTTGAATATTATCGTGCTCACGACGATCCTGCAATTGATGAGGGAATCAGGGTGAATAAGTGTCTATATCGGTTAGTGAACGTGATCAGTGAGTGCGCTGCCGTCCAACTTCTCGAATGGGTGTTTTGGTGAAAGTGACATTTTGCATGCATGACTGAAATGTCTCTTATTTTCAAAAGAGGCATACCTGGTGGAGAGATCCAAACGTCTGTGGGTCGACACGGAAAAGTATTGAATTGGGTAGATGAATCTGTGTGTAGAAGAAATTACGGGAGAGGCATAAGAGGCGAGCAAGTGGTTAGAGATGGTGGGCTACTGCTGAAAATATCTGGAAGTGTAGCTTACCCCGATGTATTCAATGCTGCGTGTTCAATGCTGATTTTTAGAAAAAACCTACTCCGGGTTTGGAGCGAAAGGTTAGGCTTCTACGGATGTCTTTTCAGGCCAAGTATGGCTAGTCAGTACCAAAACAGACTGTATAGAAGAGAAAATTCCAAATAAAGCGGGAATTAGGTAATATTGGCTGTATGTAATTACGCGGAATTTCAACTACCATTACGAAAAATAGGTGCTAAGGTAACAACTGTGCACATAGCTAGACACGTGTTAGTGTCTGACTGTACCGGGAGGGGATCCAATGGTCGGGTTATGACTAGTAGGTAGTTCGATCCATCTGTGGATTTACGAACTGTAAAACACAATGAAAGAACGCTAGGTAAACGATGGGTATAGTTGTCTGTATGGGATTAAGATTCTTTCAAAACCGAGTATCAGTAAGAAGAATATTGGAGCTCACCTATGTTTTGGTATCCCTCCTCTGTGTGTTCCCGGTCGCCATGTTCCAAGGACGGACACGTGACCGGAAACAGGAAGTGCTTAAGTATATTTTCAATAAGGAAGACTAGAGCGCAACATGACTGGAAGTCCACCATGTTGAGCAAGTTATAATCTGGGCTTGTATTTGACCCGATAAGTAATATTTATAATAGTATAAACACACAAGAAAGTAACAGTATCGGATTTATGTCGGGATTGATTAAATAGAGGCGGGTTCGTCTACTGTCAAAACAATCGAGATTAGCGCTCATAATGGTGTATGTATAAGGAAATCCCCCCCATTTGATTGTGGGACGTCTTTCTCGAGAAAAGAATGTTAGGTCGCTATTGTGAGTCGAGTGATAGTGTCTGTTTATCCAAACGAACAGTATAGACGGTGACGATCATGGTAAAGCAAGAAATATGCAGGTGAGTGAATCAGTTTATTCATGCAGGCGGAAATCACGGCTAGTGTGCCCTAAAACGCAACGGTTCCCAAAAAGTGGTATTTTGGTGACATAATCAGACTGTATGTCATTTAAAAAAATTATAGTATATTCAAATTTCAGTATCGACGTTGCAGATTTACAAATAAAATTACAATTCGATAAATCAGGTATATACATATATATACTAATTCGCTACGTGTGTACTCTGTATATTGTTCTTGTAAAAAGGTAGACAATGTGGATTAATTCCGTACCTCTCAGGATAATGGTGTGTCACATTACATTTCCTACAATTATGCCCATTGTCCATAAACAGTAGCTCAAGAGGAAATTATGTAGCTAAAAACTATGACACATTCCTGTCACAAAGTGCACGTTCCTGTAAGAAAGTGACTGTTTGAAAGTGTCATGACATCGCCCGTACAGTACACAATATTAGTATACAAGGTTGTGTTCGCATCGTTTACTTTCTTTAGATGGACCCATCACAATGTCCACAGTATCATGGATCCCACACAAAGATATGTGTTCACATTCCACAGAATCAGTTCTTTATACAGTTCACATTTTAGTCTGAAAAATTGTGTTCTTATGATCAACTATGTGCTTGGCTCATCGGATAGAACATTGACGATATCCATAGTTGATAAATCCCACCAATTAATTGGTGTTCAGTTTCCCAAAAAGAATTGAAACTCTGGGTCATAGTTTAGCCTGTGTTCCACGCATTGCAAACGCATGATCCACGTAGCCTCCCTACGTCTCAGTGTGAGTTCTCGGTTACCCCGCCTAATGTTGAGAGGGATTATGTCTATTCCGAAGAAACGTACTTTCACTTCATCTTCGAGTGGTTGACATACTGCAATGTGCAAGGCAACAGGGTATTTGGGATCCCTTCTTTGAATGGCTCTCATATGTTCAACAAGTCTCTCTTTGAGAGGTCTAATGGTGCTGCACCATTAGACCCCTCAAAGAGAGACTAGCTGAACATATGAGAGCCATTCAAAGAAGGGATCCCAAATACCCTGTTGCCTTGCACATTGCAAGGCAACAGTGCTGCACCATTAGACCCCTCAAAGAGAGACTAGCTGAACACATGAGAGCCATTCAAAGAAGGGATCCCAAATACCCTGTTGCCTTGCACATTGCAGTATGTCAACCACTCGAAGATGAAGTGAAAGTACGTTTCTTCGGAGTAGACATAATCCCTCTCAACATTAGGGGGGGTAACCGAGAACTCACACTGAGACGTAGGGAGGCTACGTGGATCATGCGTTTTCAATGCGTGGAACACGGGCTAAACTATGACCCAGAGTTTCAATTCTTTTTGGGAAACTGAACACCAATTAATTGGTTGGATTTATCAACTATGGATATCGTCAATGTTCTATCCGATGAGCCAAGCACATAGTTGATCATAAGAACACAATTTTTCAGACTAAAATGTGAACTGTACAGGAACGTGCACTTTGTGACAGGAATGTGTCATAGTTTTTAGCTACATAATTTCCTCTTGAGCTACTGTTTATGGACAATGGGCATAATTGTAGGAAATGTAATGTGACACACCATTATCCTGAGAGGTACGGAATTAATCCACATTGCCTACCTTTTTACAAGAACAATATACAGAGTACACACGTAGCGAATTAGTATATATATGTATATACCTGATTTATCGAATTGTAATTTTATTTGTAAATCTGCAACGTCGATACTGAAATTTGAATATACTATAATTTTTTTTAATGACATACAGTCTGATTATGTCACCAAAATACCACTTTTTGGGAACCGTTGCGTTTTAGGGCACACTAGCCGTGATTTCCGCCTGCATGAATAAACTGATTCACTCACATGCATGTTTCTTGCTTTACCATGATCGTCACCGTCTATACTGTTCGTTTGGATAAACAGACACTATCACTCGACTCACAATAGCGACCTAACATTCTTTTCTCGAGAAAGACGTCCCACAATCAAATGGGGTGGATTTCCTTATACATACACCATTATGAGCGCTAATCTCGATTGTTTTGACAGTAGACGAACCCGCCTCTATTTAATCAATCCCGACATAAATCTGGTACCGTTACTTTCTTGTGTGTTTATACTATTATAAATATTACTTATCGGGTCAAATACAAGCCCAGATTATAACTTGCTCAACATGGTGGACTTCCAGTCATGTTGCGCTCTAGTCTTCCTTATTGAAAATATACTTAAGCACTTCCTGTTTCCAGTCACGTGTCCGTCCTTGGAACACGGCGACCAGGAACGCACAGAGGAGGGATACCAAAACATAGGTGAGCTCCAATATTCTTCTTACTGATACTCGGTTTTGAAAGAAACTTAATCCCATACAGAAAACTATACCCATCGTTTGCCTAGCGTTCTTTCATTGTGTTTTACAGTTCGTAAATCCACAGATGGATCGAACTACCTACTAGTCATAACCTGACCATTGGATCCCCTCCCGGTACAGTCAGACACTAACACGTGTCTAGGTATGTGCACAGTTGTTACCTTAGCGCCTATTTTTCGTAATGGTAGTTGAAATTCCGCGTAATTACATACAGCCAATATTACCTAATTGCCGCTTTATTTGGAATTTTCTCTTCTATACAGTCTGTTTTAGTACTGACTAGCCATACTTGGCCTGAAAAGACATCCGTAGAAGCCTAACCTTTCGCTCCAAACCCGGAGTAGGTTTTTTCTAAAAATCAGCATTGAACACGCAGCATTGAATACATCGGGGTAAGCTACACTTCCAGATATTTTCAGCAGTAGCCCACCATCTCTAACCACTTGCTCGCCTCTTATGCTTCTCCCGTAATTTCTTCTACACACAGATTCATCTACCCAATTCAATCCTTTTCCGTGTCGACCCACAGACGTTTGGGTCTCTCCACCAGGTATGCCTCTTTTGAAAATAAGAGACATTTCAGTCATGCATGCAAAATGTCACTTTCACCAAAACACCCATTCGAGAAGTTGGACGGCAGCGCACTCACTGATCACGTTCACTAACCGATATAGACACTTATTCACCCTGATTCCCTCATCAATTGCAGGATCGTCGTGAGCACGATAATATTCAAAATCTTGCACGTCACGTATACTCGAGAACCATATCTTGGAATGTTTTTTCTTTTTTACACAGACACTTTGCGTCACTTTTTTTGGTTCGAGTGTGGAGAAAGGCATGGTTCTAAATTCACGAAAACAAGCACTAGACACTGGAGTAATCCGTGGACCGAAATCCACCTTCACAACCATGCACTTCGAAACTTCTCCATCACGTACTAGTGCTTAAGATGTGTTACATGAGAGATGTACTATACACATGTTGTTTTCTCTTTTATCAGCCCTGAAGAGTCGTGTTGACTCAACTTTGAACACGACGAAACACGTGTCGGCTGAATGTGGATCTAATAAACATCTTTCCATAAGGAATATCAACACAAAGATTTGCTTTTGTTTAATACCTGCGTGTTACAACTTTACAGGGAAACAATTTCTTAAATTTACGTTGTTTTGTGGTTGCGAGAGCATTGCTGTTTACTCTTATTTTCTTCCCTGTAACAAGAGGACCCAGGGTACTGTCAGTGAACCATATTTCTTCTAGTTGGAGTGAATGGGTCAGCCCAAAAGAAGCAGGGAGAAAGAACATAGGGCTCCTCCTATATTGATGATGTCCAAAGGCTGGAAGAGAAGACAGTGGGTGTGAGGTTTGATCCAGCGAGAGTATTATAAATATATTTATTTTTAATTTTATCACTACTCACTCATCAATCACTCTAACTGTACTGGGCCCATTACAGTTAGATACATCTCCATATTACTTTTACCACTGAGGTGAATAAATTTGAATTTGAATTTAAAATATTTATATAGCGCTACATTCACCGTGCGGTTTCTTGGCGCTGTGGAGACTAATTTAGCAGTAGGAACGAAAATACTAGTGAGGGAAACAAAAAATAAGATCAGTTTACATTAGGAAAAGCCGGGGTGAACAAAAAGGTCTTAAGATCTTTTCGGAAGAGGGAGTAATGTCTGGCCAGACGTAAGTGATCGGGGAGGGAATTCCAAAAGGATGGTGCCAAGAATGAAAAATTGGCTCCGCCCCATTTCTTACGTCTGTAACGGTGTACCTGGAGAAGAGATTGGGTGGATGAGCGGAGCTGACGAGCAGGGGTATACTCTTTTAGCAGGGAAGAAATGAAGGCAGGGGCTGTACCCTGGCGCGCCTGAAAAACCATGCAACCAGTTTTAAAAAGGGATCGCTCCCTGACAGGTAGCCAGTGTAATGCCTTCAGTAAGGGAGTAGAATGATGGGAACGGGGGAGACCATACACCAATCTGGCTGCCTGGTTTTGAACCAGCTGGAGCTTCCGCAAACTATACGCTGGAATGCCGTTGTATAGGGCGTTGGCGTAGTCCAGACGGGAAATCACCAGAGCGGACATGATTAGTTTAAGTGCAAGGGGAGAAAAAAAACGAGAAACAGAGCGGATAGTTCGAAGGACAAGAAAACAGGAAGAGACAACAGAACTTATTTGTGAATGAAGATTAAGATGGTTATTGATTTTAATGCCAGGGTCTTAACTGAGGAAGAAGACGTGGGGGGGGGGGATCCTAAAGAAGAAGGCCAGAATGAAGAGTTCCAGGGACTGGAGGAACCACCCGTAAGAACCAATTCTGTTTTATCGGGGTTCAACTTCAGATGGTTGTGGTTCATCCAGTCCCTGATGAAAATCATAATAGTCTGAAAATTAGAAATAGAATGAGAAGAAGAAGAAAGATTAAAGATAAGCTGGAGGTCATCCGCATAATTATAAACGGTGACCTCCAGTTGCTGAAGTGCAAAGATCAAAGGATAAATGTAGAGATTAAACAGAAGAGGGGAAAGAGAAAAAACCTGGGGAACACCACATGTGACCTTGAGTTGGGTGGCCTAAAAATCCCCCAACCGGACCGCCTGGGTGCGGTCCCTCAGGAAGGACGATAGCCAAACCAGGGCTGAGCCCTCAACCCCCGCCGCTCCGACACAGGAAAGTAAGATGGAATGATCCACTGTGTCGAAGGTGGCGGAGAGATCGAGGAGCACCAGAGCCTGGTAGTTGTTTTGGTCCATGCCCTCCCTGAGGTTATTCAGGACCGACACCACGACGGACTCGGTGGAGTGCCTAGGCCGGAAGCCTGCCTGGCGGACGCTAGGCCCCCATTGGCTTCTACGTGGGCACTGAGGACCGATGTTACGTGTCGCTCCAGCACCTTGCCCAAATAGGGCAGAAGGGAGATGGGGCGATAGTTAGCTGGAGCATAAGGATCCGCGCCAGGCTTCTTCAGGATGGGCACTATGGTGGCAGATTTAAGTGCTGGGATTACCACCCCCTGGGCCAGCGAGCTATTCAGAAGGGAGATTGGCGGTTTGGGGCAAGCAGAATAAATCTGTTGCAAAATATAGGCTGGACAGATGTCCGCCGGGGAACCAGACTTTACTTTGGGAAGTATTGCAAGGAACACTTCTTCGGAAAGCGGAGGGATAGAAGAGAGACAACAGTGAACAGTCGGGGGAAGGGGCTTAGCAAAAGTAGGGGAAGGAAGTGGAATATTGGCTTTGATGTTGCTAATTTTTTCCAGAAAGTAAGAGTTCAGAGAGTCACAGAGGGACTGGGTGGGGGGGGGGGGGGGGGGGCTTAAGTGTGGCCCTGTCGGAATTGGCCAAGTCATGAACGATGGAGAAAATCTCCCTAGATTTATTCTCCGCCACCAGAATTTTAGCTGAAAAGTGTGCAGTTTTAGCGCCTAATATGGCCCTTTTGTAGTCGCTCAGCAGAGTCATATAATGGGTTTTTAATAGAGGGCAGTAATCCTTCCTCCATTGCCTCTCGGCCCGCCTGAGGGTCAGCTTTTTTGTCTTCAGGTCATCGCCGAACCACCGATTTGACTCCTTAGATCTTCGGGTTGATATCCGACGTAATGGTCCTCTGATGGATCTTTCTCTGCCAATAGGAGGGGTGGGAATTAGGGAATTAGGGCATCCATAATATACAACATTAGCCACCCATTGAAGAATATTAAATGGAGACTAATCATACATTTGAGATAAGGTTCAGTTACACCACTCTCAGGACCTTGCTAAAGAAATAAACTATTGCAATGGAAAACCCCAACATCCTAAAGAAGTTGAGTCTAAACAGAATTATACACACTAGGAGCACTGCTTCAGCGACACAGAATAAACAAGCAGAACGTGATACCCTGATGACACATTGATAAATAAATAGCACAGTTCAATGAAATAACATCAGGTTGTTTTATGCCATGAAAATAAAGGCTCTATGAAATTTGATGGTGTTTGAGCTACAATCTATTTATATGTGTATAAGATAATCATTATATTTTTGTATTTATCAGATAGTTATTTCCATCAATATGTATCCAAAATGCTCCACAATCCAAGTGGTTATCAATTTAGGATGCTCTGCAATCCACTAATTTTGGAGACTCTTCCATACACAGGAGACATGTTGACTTTTACAGGGCAACTCCAATTGCTTGGAACCCATATTCTGCCACTTACCCTGTGTTATTTTGCTTTAAAAATATCACTGATTTGCCTGATAGTGAGCTCTCTTCAAGAATACCCTAATCTGAACTGAGTACAAATTAATATTATTTTTGGAGGACGTGCACAAAAAGACATTCTGTTGTTATTAAGTAATTACTTTTTTCCTTTTGGCAGTAGTTGGAGAGTTAATGCAGAGTTGGCAAAAGCAGCATAAGACAGGGTAAATCTAACTCCTAAAATTACATTTCATATATATTCAATAACATCTGACTCCACCATTAAAATGTGTTTTAATCAAATATAAAAGTAAGTCTGAAAATGGAATCTTTAGTTGGTAGAAGTTGAAACATATAAAGTGTATAATCTATGCTTTGCCTTTTCTTATGTACCAGTTACTGGTTTACCAATAACCATATCGTTTCTTGCCTAGACACTGGGACAAAATGCCATTTTAAATGTCAGAAATCTTCTGCTCATGAATATTATGCACCCTACCTTCGGTGTAGCAAGATTTGCCAAGAAGTGACTTATTTTAAATTTCACATTATGCTTAGCTACCTCCATACGCTTGGTTTTGAATAGTCTGTGCAGCTGGGTTCAAGATGCTCCTGTCAGGCTACACAGGGTAGGCCTGCAGTCTTATTTTCAGAACCTCTGTAATACAAAGCCTATTAGGTAGGAGCTGTAGTCCACAAGTGGCATTGAACTTTCGATACCGGTGGTGTATTTCTGCAGATATACAATGACCTTATAAGAAAGTTAATTGCGCGAAATGGGTTTAACCAATTTTACCATGTTTAAAAGGGGAGCAGAGGTTCTTTACTCCTGTTTAGCAAGGGTAAGAGACACTGAGGTCCAATGCAGTAAAACGGACCGGGTAAAATTTGAGCAAACCAAGTGAAATGTTGTTTATTTCCTACATGAAGCTTCCTGCAATCTTCTGCATGAATTACAATTCTGATTAATAGTGCATGAATTGTTCACCTTTACGCCACCAGAACATTCTTCATTGACAGCAACAGTACTTTTTTTCCACCACATTTGCTTAAAAAAGCTATTTGAGAGCTCCTTGTTAAAGGGAATAGAAATGTAATGGAATCTTTCCCTTGTTTATCCAGTGGACTGGTTCCATTAACCCCTTCCACGCTGATGACGAGCTGGGCTCGTCATGGCGTAGCCTCCTCGCACGCTGATGACGAGCCCAGCTAGTCACGTAACATGCGTTTTCGCAAATCTCAGTGTGCGAGCGGAATAACGCCAGCGCGCATGGTGTTAAAGAGAGCAAACATAAATATTTTAGCCAAGTAAGTTAATTAATTTCTAACGTAAGCAAAGACGAAACATCTTCTCAGTCCAAATTGATTTTATCCTCTGAAGTTCTTTGTGTTTAATGTTCAAAGTAAGGAGCGGTGCTTCAGAAAAAAAGGGCATCCTATAACCAGGTGTACAACAATGTTGCAAAAGTTCAAACCATAGATTGGGCATTTAGAAATGCAAAGACTGTGTACGTTATTGTATCTTATATAAGCTGTATAATCTATAATTCATTTTTTTGTTCTTCGAAATAGTCTACTATTGCTTGGCACAGCTCCGATTTGAATACTTCGTCCCTAAGGGCCATGTCGAAAATCTCCATTTGTGTTCGAAGCTACCTGCCTGAGCAATACGCATCTTTACTAAAACAGGCGAGTGGTCTGACAGCGTGCAGTCCAGTTGAGGAAACTGGGCGATAAAGGCCAGTAATCAAGACAAGTACATATGTTGTGATATGCTGAGTTGTGTGTGTGTGTGCAGTTTGTAGAGAGTACAAGTGATGCTATGTGTCTTCCAGGCTAAATTCTGTCAGTACCATGCTCCTGAACTCGGCTTCCATAGGAGAAGAATAACTTTTCCCCAGCTCCCAAATTGCACTGCGGGTTGATAATGATATCCGCTCACAGTAAAGAGGGGGAAAGGGGAACTGGGAAAAACAAGAGAGACTGCCACTGCTGTGCCTCTTCCAAACTGGATACCCAGCTAGGGTCTTCCTTAGCCCCTGTAAGAACAAAACACAAAAATACTACTTCTTTTCTTGCCCCTCCCATTCACTTCTCACAAACCCCTCTAACACCTCTCTCCGTATATTCAATTCTCTTACCTGATGTACACAGTGGCCGAGCTTCTCTCCTTTATTTTGGTAGAAGTTAATGTTAGTTGATTTCACTTTATATATATATTTACTTAGTTCTTTCAGTCTTTTCTTGTTTCTTTTCTTAGATATTGCTGCTAATATCCTGGTGAGTACAAAGATATGCATATTTATATCTACTTGGAAACAATAGCTGTGCAGTTTTTAGTTCTGAAGAATTGTACTTTATACTAAGTTGTGCAGCAATAAGTCAAAGTCCAACAAGAGAATTTAATCCAAACTCTAGATGTATTTTCTTTTATCACCAAAAAGGCTTTTCTGTCTTCAAAAATCTTCTCGCAATAAATAATAATCACCAAGAATTGAGAAGAGTGAATGTAATTATTAAAAGGAAGAATTTGACTTACTTGATTCTCTTCATGCTTCTTCCTTTGAACTCTGAACTAGGTGTAAAGAGCGCAAAGGGATATCCCTTAAGGAAGAGATTCCAAGTTCTCTAAGAAATACCTGCAATAGAGAGACTCCAAAATTCTCTCTACCGGATTCCAGACTAAATTGTCCAGCAAAGATGACAAGCTGAGTATGCAGCTGAAAACACTACTCCCCGGAAGGTTTTCCTGTCACAATGATGCGCAGAAGCCAAAACACTGATTCTCCTCATGAATAGACGGTTGAAGTGCGCATAGAGCGCGAGCGTGATAACCGCAATACTTCTTCCTCCACTTGAAACACTAGAATACTCACCTAAGTTTACTATTGGCAGCTGCCATATTGAAATACCACTGAGTGCAGTAGGGAAAGCATCGCTCTAACACTGCAGAAACATCTTTGCAACAAATTAATGCCATTTGATAGGTGATTTCCTGAGCAACCTCACATGCCTAACTCTTGAACAGGGATAGAATTGTTTCACTTTGGGACTTCATCACCCAGTCCTGACATATTCCTGTGGACGTAAAGCTCTGGGTTTTGTGTCTGGTGAGGGTCAGGTGCTGTTTCAAATAGGGTCTAATAAATGTTCAGATTGTCTCCCAGACATATCAGTGTCATCGCCATACGGTCTACTTGGGCCGTGAGCTCCAAGAAAAAAATGAGGGTCATCTATGTTGGGTGAATATACATTCACTAAAAGGATGGTGTGTCCCAGCATGTGACCCTTTACCATTAGATACCAACCCTCCTGTCACTTTTCACTTACAACGGGCTGAATGGGACTAGTTTATGTATTAATATAACACCTCTGTATGACACCTCTTGGCCAAGACTGTGGGGGTATCAGGAGATAGGTGGATTTCTTGCAGGAATGCAAAGTCCATTTTGTGTCTCTGTCTGCCTTTGCGAGGGTTATTAAGTCCCTGCACATTCCATGATACTAATGTAAGTTTAGCAACTGGTTGAAGTCTGCTGTTAACGCTCATAGGCAAAAAATGTAAACATAATGTAAATCAGGTTGTATAGTTGCACAGTATAGAAGCATATCATAAGTGTAAGAAACTGAATTAAAATGGAAACATTTTCCTTCCGTGCCACCCCCCAACCATCCCCATTTCACATACTATGGGAAGATCCCAAACCCAAATGTCATACTCACAACATAGCAAAAACGATCTAAATGTAACACCAGTTTGTCAACACGAGGGGAATGGCAACGCCACGCCAGATCCACCAATATATATAAAAACTTTTGACTGATGATGGCATGCAAACAAATTTTGATTTAATCTACAATGTCCCAAATCTACTAGAATAACCTGTGCATTACGTAAGTTCCAACAATATTAAGTTGAGGAAAATAAATCTACACTGGTCACAGAACCAGAGTCTAGAGGTAACCTGGTAGGGGAGGTAGGTACTTGGGTGGAATTTTTCTTGGACAGTGTGTGACAGAACTCCTACACCTCCACCAGTGTTTTGAAAATTCGAGGTCTTCCGTCAATGTCCACCCGAGGCATGCCAGGTATAGTATGCCATATGGCAGTCCAAAGTTCCTGAGGGTGGCCTTGACTCTCGTGAACTTTCAGCGGGCCTCCTGGACCATGACATTATAATCTTGGCAGAGAGAGATGGTTGAGCCTTGCTGTGAGAAGTTGACCTAGCATATGCTTTCCACTAGTTATAGTGGGCACCTCGCACCAGTCCAAACAACCTCGTAGAGGTGATAGGTTAAAGTCAACCTTACTTGAAATCTATCCTAGTGGTAGCTATAGAGAGCAGCCTGCAGGCTAAGTCTTGAAGGAATGTAAAGCAGCTTGTTTTACCAGTCTATAATCTCTTGAATGACCAAATGACCAAATAAAAGGAGAACCTCACCAGGTATATATATATAAAATATATGTATTTGTTCTAAACACACCTTACTAGTCTCTTTATGAGGCTAAAGGTCAAAGCATATATGTTACACTTAATATCACACAGTAAATTAGCACAATATAAGGTGAGCACTAGGGGCATACAAAACCATATATTAAGAAAGTGGTATAAGAACCACGACTTCACTAGACACAAGCATAGAGCCTGTAAAATCACTGGGGACACAAGGAACTATCCAAGGTAGTGACACAGCGGACCCGCGAGGGACGCATGCAGTATGGGAACACAGCCGCGAGTCGCCCTTAGCTCCTATGGGGAAAATCATGGTTGGAAATGTAAAGATTAAGGACACTTAGGAGAGGACTTTGAGCAAACTCCCTTAAACTAAAGGGGTTCTATGGCTAACACCACCGAAGTACTCAAGTTACCTCACCCAGGGAAGCCGGGTGCATAGGTGTCTTTTGGTGTCTGGAATCGTCATTGATTTCAAAGGCGATCTGCTGTAAAGTGCTGCTGCAGTTGAAACGAAGATGAGAGGAAACTCAAAGCAGAGAGGACAGAGTCTGGATCACTTGCCAGAGACCAAGGGCACGATAGACGAATTCCCAGCGATGTCGATTGATATCTGGCTGAAGAGGTGAAGCTTGACTCTGCAGCCTCGAGGACGAGGAGGCGTTGACGACAACCAGGAGCTGGATTTCAGCTTTCCCAAAAAAGATGTTGATCGTTGCGGCATCGGTGACCGGATTGGACCCACAAGCCTTGGCAACAGCAACCCACGCAGAAAGAGAAGGAATGATTCGGTGCGGACCAGCCAGGTCCGAGGGACTCACCTAGTGGTGGAGAGTCAGGGCACGTCTGGAGCAACCCGGGAAACCCAAGGAAAGTCAAAGTTGCTTACTCACGGACCCAGCAGTAAAAGGACCAGGGATCGCAAAGGTACCTCAAGCGAAAACATTAAGGGCCGGCTCACGGAACACTCATGGAGTGTAGGCCAGCAATCTTCGGTGGAAAAAGTACTCGGGGTCCGGGCTACAGGTACCTCAATGCACAGCCTCAAGGGACGTCGAGAAGCTGATGCACTTGCAAATGTGCAAGGGTCCAGGGGTTCCGGTTCCACGGTACTCATGAGGTCTGTGGGTCTCAGCATTGCTGAGGACTCAGGTTGCCCTAGGAGAAGACTGGAAATCCATCTCCTGGGATGCAATTACTTAGGAGTCTGGCAGGAGTTTCAGAATTGAAGACCGGTCAGATGCGTATTCGGTGCCTGCCGAGCAGGGGAGTAACTCCTTTACTCCAAGGGAGATTCACCAGTCATCTAGTCGTTTAGATCGTCAAAGTTCCAGGATATCTGTAGCAGAGTTTCGTCCAGGTGTAATCTAAAGTCCTGTAGTTAGGGGTTCTTTTCTTATACCCAAAGAAGGGGTTGGACTTACTCTGTGGACCCACCTATGGGAGGGTTTCCTTTGACAAGTTTTGCGCCAGAGCAGGGGCTGGTAGCCCCTGCAACCGGTTTGAACTGGGCTATGCACAGGAACTCCATGTGTGCCCCCAGTGCAGACTTTCAAAGCACTCATGGAATGCACCCACCCAGCCCAATACACTAAAGCCTGTCTGGAAGGTGGTTACACCTCCCTGTGACAGGAAACCTATTGTCCAGGCCTCCCCTGCTGGAGTTTCGGTCAGCAGCAGGAGGCTAGACTCATGTCTGTGGCTGCAGCATCCCTTTTGTGATGCCAGGGATCTTTTAAACTATTACCGGTTAGACCAGTGTGTACATCCCACTCCCTCTAGAAGGGTGTCATTCTACCCCCGCCACCAGGACTGGTGGGGGGGTAGGATTCCAAACTGTTTGTCACCCAACACAACATGTTTCCATGCAGTTATTCCAAAGTTAACATTTACCGCAAGATTATAATGCACTTAAGAGTATATGGTCTGGCTGCATCACAGAACAGCCTCAGAGAGTAGGCTCCGAAAGCTGCAGAGGGGCCTAGCTCATGCATGGGTACCCTCTCATGCAAAACCAATCACTCTGCCTTCAGGATTGATAAGGTCTGCCATAGGAGTGACTGATAGGCTTATATGTGCCAGTGATTAAAGGTAGATATAGGTCACCTATATCTTAGTAAGGGGTGTATGGCACCACCGGACTTCAGTAGCAGTACTGTGATGCCAATTTGGAAGTCCTCCCAGGGGTGGCATAATATATGCTTCAGCCCCTGGTAGGCCTCTGGGGTACCTATGCCCTTAGTACCTGGTGAGTCAGGCACTAGGGAATCACAAGGGTACCCCAGTAACCAAACTGCAGTGTACCTAAGGTACATGTAATCATTTTAGAGAGGAAGCAGCTAGGCTGGGGTCCTGGATAGCAGGGCCCCAGCCAGAATGAAATCGAAAAACAGTGAAACACCAGCAAAAAGTGGGGATAACCATAGTAAGCAGATCCTACTCTCCTACATCTGCACCTACCTACTCTAGTGGGACTACTAAACTCTCTCTTGAGTTTTGGGAAGGGTGTGCTAAACCCTTGGCACACAAATCTAAGTTCAGTAGAACTTACTTTAAGCTATAGTTGATTTATATGTACCTTTAGTGTTTTTCAGTTAGTCACTCAATGAGTTTGTCTGGTAAAGCAATAGCAAGCTTGAATCCAACCGCTGCACACCAATGTGAGAAGTTAGCCTGGCATATACTGTCCAGTAGTTATAGTGGGCACCTTGCACCAGTCCAAACAACCCTTATTGATGATAGGTTTAAAGACAACCTTTATTGAAAGCTATCCTAGTGGTAGCTATGGAGAGCAGCCTTCAGGCTAAGCTTGAAGGTGTGTAAAGCAACTTGGTTTACCAGATTATAACCTCTTGAATGTCTAAATTAAAGGAGAACCACACAAGGTATACATAAAAATATATGTATTTATTACTAAACACTTTCTAGTAATCTCTTTATGAGATAACAAAGCAAAGACACAATTTAAACACAATAGAACTTCGGTAAATAGCACAATATACACTGGGCCACAGGGGGGGCCCAATCCATATATTAAGAAAGTGGTATATACGATTTGACTAGACACAGTGCCTGGAGCACATAGAATCACTGGGACCCCAAGGAACCGCCCAAGGTAGCGACACAGGGGACCCATGGGGACGCGTGCAGTGTGGGAACACAGCCGTGAGCGCCGTTATCTTCTTTGGGGAAAGTTGTGGTTGGAATTTTAAAGTTAAATGACACTTAGGAGAGGACTTTGAACAAACCCCTTTAGACTTAAGGGGTTCTAGGGCCAACACCAACGAGAGCACCGGAGTACTCGAGTTACCTCACCCAGAGAAGCCGGGTGCATAGGTGTCAAATGTTGTCGGGAATTGTCGTTGTTTAAATGGCGACCTGCTGCAAAGTGCTGCTGCCGTGAAGAAGAAAAGTGTTCGGTGTGATCCAAGCCTGGACTGATGATGTGCAGAACCTGAAAGCACAGGGGACAGAGTCTGGGTCACTTGCCAGTGACCAGGGGCATGGTAGATGAATGCCCTTTGATGATGGGTGCTTCAGGTGCGAAGAGGTGAGGATTGACTCTGCAGCCACGAGGACCAGGAGGCATCGATGACGAACAGGAGCTGGATTCAAGCTGTCCCTTGAAGGGTGTGGAGGGCTGTGGTGTCGCTGCTCGGATTGAACACAACAACCCTTGGCAAAGCAATCCACGCAGGAAGAAAAAAGATGCTTCGGTGTGGGCCAGCAAGGTCCAGGGGACTCCCAAGCAATGGAGAGTGAGGGCACGTTTGGAGCAACCAGGGAAGCCCAAGGAAAGTTAAAGTTGCCTTCTCAGGGACCCACAGGTCGATGTACTAGGGATCGTGAAGGTACCTCGATAGAAAACACAAAAGGCCGGCTCAAGGAACACTCGTGGAGTGTAGGCCGGCAATCTTCAGTGGGACTGCTGCTTGGGGTCTGGGCTACAAGTAACCCAATACACAGCCTCAAGCATTGTCGAGAAGCCTATGCACTTTCAAATGTGTATGGTGCCCAGGGGTTCCTATTCCACGGTACCCACAAGGGCCAACGGTCTCAGTTTTGCTGGGGTCTCGGGTCAACCTCAGGGAAGTCTGGGAACTCACCTCCTGTGTTGCAAATTCTTCGGAGTCCGGCGGTAGCTTCGGAGCTACACACCGGTCAGATGTGTCTTTGGTGCCTGTAGTAACTCCTTTACTCCAAGGGAGATTCTTCAGTCATCTAGAGCCTTGTAGAGTGTTGAAGTACCAGGATTCAGTATCAGAGTTGTGTCCAGGTACATCTAAAGTACTGTAGTCAAGGGTTCCTACTTTATACCCAAGGAAGGGGTGGGACAAACTCTGGGGGACCCACCTGTGTTAGGGGTTGGAAAGAGGGGTGGCTACACCCATTTCCTTTGTCCAGTTTCAAGCCAGAGCAGGGGCTGGTGGCCTCTGCAACCGTTTTGAACTGGGCTATGCACAGGGACACCAAATGTGCCCCCATTGCAGACTTCAAAGCACTCTTGGAGTGCATCCACCCAGCCCCAATACACTAAAGCCTGTCTTTGAGGTGGTGACACCTCCCTGTGACAGGAAACCTATTGTCCAGGCCTCCCCTGCCGGAGTTTCGCCCAGCAGCAGGAGGCCAGACTCGAGTCTGTGGCTGCAGCATCCAATTTGTGATGCCATGGTTCTGTTAAGTTGCTAGGAGGGTGTAATCATACCTCCGCCGCTAGTACTGGTGGAGAGGTATGATTCATAGGTGTTTGACACCAAACATGACATGTTTCCTTGCAGCCATTCCAAAGTTAGCATTTACAGAAAGGTTAGAATGCCTTTAAGAGTATATGGTCTGGCTGCATCACAGAACAACCCCGGAGAATTAGTTCCGAAGGCTAAAGAGGGGCTCTGCTCATGCATGGGCACCCTCTCACACAAAACCCAGTACTCTGCCTTCAGGGTTGATAAGGCCTTCCATAGGGGTGACTGATAGGTTCATATGTCTAGTGATATAAGGTAGATATAGGGAACCTATATCTAGGTAAGGGGTGCATACAGCACCTTACACAGGCTGCAGTAGCAGATCTTTTGTGCAATTTTAGAAGGCTGCCCAGGGGTGGCATAGTACATGCTGCAGCCCCTGGTAGGCCTCTGGGGTACCTATGCCCTTGGTACCTAGTGTACCATATACTATGGACTCATAAGGGTACCCCAGTATCCAATCTGGAGTGTACCTAAAGTACATGGAATCATGTTAGAGAGGAAGCAGCTAGGCTGGGGTCCTGGATAGCAGGGCCCCAGCCAGAGTAAAGCTGAAAAACAGAGAAACATAAGCAAAAAGTGGGGGTAACTAACTATAAGAAGCAGATCCTACTCTCCTACAATGCCTCTGCTGCACAGCCATTTCAGTGTATGGGTTACCCCCCTTACTGCCTGTCCTGGTCCGCTAGCATAGGCTGCATACGCAGCCTTCTCAAATGTTAGTTTGCATTGCTTTGGGTCGCTATGAACCATGACATTAATGCATGCTGCGACAAGCAAGGAGCCCCCCAAATGTACAACCGCGCCGGAGAAGACGGGACCCTGTCCTTGGTGCACTACAAAGAGATCAGGTGATCAAGACTTGACGACGCTCTTGTTGGTTGTCTCCTCCCACTAGACAGACAAACGCCAAATTGGTATCTTGTTAGGGGCCACCTTTCCACAAAATATACCCCAGTGTGGGTGTCTCCTGAGGGGGAGTTCCAGCAAAATAGATGCTGGTGAGTATTGGCAATACTAGGTGGCTGTTTCAGAAGGACTGACAGTGGCCCCAGCACACTGAACACTTTGAGGAGCTTTCAGTCAAATTGAGGTTGCATAGGCCACACATGCGTGCATAAACAAAATGACGGCAGCACTGGCTACCTGTGCTTAGCTGCATTGAAGAGTGAGGCCGCAACAGAGGCACCCCCCTCAGTCTGGGATCCAATCCTAAAATGACAGGCATATATGAGGAGGCTGCATGGGTCAATGTCAGAAAGGGCACGCCACCCAACTGCGTCTCCAGGCACTAGCCCCCGTTAGCGTGCATCAGGGTATGTACTATCCCAGGGATTACTCAGTTTTCGAAGGGTTGTAGGCGCCGGGCCCAACGCAGCGTGTCTGCCATTGTACGCCACGAGGGTCATGTGGAGGCCAAACTTATCAAAATTCAAAGGTCTAACTCGAGGCAGGTAGTGGAATGCTGCGGCTGCCCTCCGAGGCCGACCCAGACAGATGTTGAGTCCCTGTACATGTTGCGGCCCGATGTAGAGGCCACAACAAACGTGAAAGCAGGTCGCAGGAGTCATTGTTCTCCCGGGCACAACGTCTCTTCGATGAAGGAGATGAGATGTCCTCCCGGGCATGCACGCTGCTCTGGCCGCGCGCCTAAGCAGTTAGTCAACAGCACTTCCGAGAGCCTCAGTAGTGCCGTAATTTACAGGATCCAAGCCTCAAGTGACAGGCAGTATGTGAGGAGGCTGCATGGGTCGATGTCAGAGAGGTTGCGCTACTCCACTGCATCTCCAGGCGCTGGCCACGTTAGCATGCATCAGGATAGGTGCTGTCCTAAGGGGCCCGTCTCAGCGTGGCTGCCATTGTACGCCACGAGAGTAACGTGGAGTCCAAAATTATCAAAATGAAAAGGTCTAACTCGTGGCGGGTAGTGGAATGCTGCGGCTGCCCTCCGAGGCCGACCCAGACAGATGTTGAGTTCCTGTACATGTTGTGGCCCGATGGAGCAGCCGCAACACACGTTAAAACGGGTCGCAGGAGTATTTATTCTCCCGGGCACAACATCTCGTCGATGAAGTGAATGAGATGTCCTACCAGGAACGTACGCTCCTTAGGCTGCGCGCCAAAGCAGTTGGGGTTAACAGCACTTCCAAAAGCATCAGAAGTGCAGTAATTTACAGGAGTCAATGCTGCTTTTGCCCCACTTTTTGTTGCGGCCATTGCAGGTGGGATTTTTAGTGGAGTGAAGTGTATGTAAACTAGCAACTATCGGTTATAAAATTACAAATATGTGGAAAAATACAGCTTGCAAAAGAATATACAACTCCTCTCAACAGAGCCTAACTAAAAACATCAAATTGAAACCCTCAATTGTTCGTTAGAGTGGATGGCCAACAACAAAACCCTTTGCTACTATGTTAGTCTGTGAGATGCCATATAACAACATTTCTATGCGTGAGCTTTAATATAGAGTAAAAACAATCCACACTTAAATACCTATCATCTTTAAAATATACATTTCACAATAAAAAAAATGCCAGCATTTGTAGAGCGCACAGCTACCTCCAACGGAGGTGTCCCGGCGCTGTCCGTATACCACTTAGGAACCCTTCCTGGCATTTTTCCCTGTGGGATGTCCACTCCCGGGCACCCCCAAGGTGAAGCCAGGCATCCCAGCGCTTTTGGGGCCGTTGTGGAGATTAAGCAAGCTATTGCCCAGAGTTGCAGAGTGGGACCCATGATTAGAATAAGCACTGAGGCGAGAAATATCAGGTCCTAGGAATCTGAGCCCAAGACCTGCCGAGGCGGGTATTGAACCCTGGTCCCAGGCCAGACCTCTGCATCAGGGTCTGCTGCTCTAACCATTGAGCCTTACCTCTCCACATGGCAGGTCTAGTGCCTTTATTATAACATTTCATAGTAAACAGACCAGGCCAGTAGCCATGATCATCCGCTTGCCACCATAAGCAATTAAATCCTGCTATAGTGGGAATAAGCTTTGCCAAATGCCAAAAAGTGCAATGTAATCAAATCCCGTACTTAGAGGAACCAATATGTGGCAGAGCCCTTCTCTCAGTAGGACTTTGAAAGCACTGTGTTGTAAGCCACATAAAGTCAGGCAACAGTTGCACTGTCACGGCAGACCTAAACATCCATGTAGATTATTGTAGCCCTGGGCTCTCAAGCACCAAACTGCAGTCTGATGGCCAAAGTTAATGACAGTCCTCCTCCAATCTATTTTGCTGCTAGATAGAAGCTATCATAGCAAAATACCTAACTAAGACACTTTAGTAGCATTACAATGTCGTGTGAGTGCCCCTAAAGGTGCACGCTCTGGCAACTCAAGCAGCTAGATAAATGAACAAAGTTATCACAGCTACGTGAATTGCAAGCACGTTTTTGTGGAAGCACACAATGTCTGCCCAATCAAAACATGTATCATTGACTGCCAATATGTGGGTGGAACCAATGCCTCTCTCCTGGTAGTATTTCTTAAAGCCCTTTTTTAGGTTCATTACTTAATGTATGGAGACAGCTGTACTGACCAGCTAGATCTAAAAAGACCATATGCAAGAAGAAAGGTATGAAGGCGCCTCCTACCCTTCCCTGCTCCTTCATTTTGCCTCCTGAAGTCTATTGCCTCTCTTAGTTTTTGCTTCTTCCTCCATTTCAAAGAGACACCAAAGGTTAGATTCCAACTGCCACTCAACTTTGTGAAAGGTTCTTCCATTTAGAATTCTCCTTCATCATTTTTAATCTTCTGTCATGTGTACTGCTTTGAGATGTGCATCCAGAAACCCAAGAGCATAACCACCCCAGAACACAACCCAGCGGAAAAAAACACTTTTAGAACAAATCCACAGACATTCAAACCCTCTGACAAGTAGCCAGCCCTACACATGTATCATTTTCACACAGTTTTCCCTCTAAGCTGTATAGAGACCATGTTATCGAAAAATAAGCAACTTTCTGCAGTACCTTGGGGATGCTTAGATTAGAACTGGAAAGCTTTTAGTGAGGGTAATTTCAGGTGTAGCTAGAAGAAGAATATATTCCTGTCTAACAAAATTATTCTGCTTATTGGTTATACTTTGTAAGGTGTTTCTTGCCTTTTTTAGGTGCTCTGTTCTTCTACTGTTGTGTATGATTTTTGTATGTTAGTAACGGTAAAGGCACTGAGGTCTTTGCTATAGGTCTATACGGTATTTTCTCCCCCCTTGTGTTCCCTTTAATATTTTGTCCAATATATATAATGTTTATACTTGATTGTGAAAATTATGAGAGGCAGTTACTAGGAAGGAACCTGGTTATGGCTGTGGCTGGAGTTTCTTTCCTTCTGGAACAAACCTGTTGCAGTCTTGATTCTATTTCTTAATATTTTGTTGTGGGAATTCTGCACATACACAGATCTGTGCGCAGGAAAACAGGACCTAGGTGTATAGGGGTTGTACATTCCTACCACCTTAGTGCCCAAAATCCCCAAACCAACTAGCTATCGTGACTCATTTGTTGTCCAATAAATTGAAGAAGCTACAAAAGATTAGACAACCCAGAACACAACGCCCCCGACTCTCTCAGGAATCGCGGTAGCAAAACATACCCTTTCGCTCACTCACTCGTACCTTTCCACAATAAGGATAATCAGAGTCACTGTATACTTCAAAATGTTTATTTAAATGTTGTGCTCTATAATGCAGTATATGAGCCACTAGCAGCAGCAAAACGCATAAACCTAGCACAGTTAGAATTATTACAATACCATAGAATATGAAGGGGGAAGTCATTATATATAGACAGTGGAAAAATAACTATAAGGCCTAACCACCCTCCCCTTGGTACGTTGAGGTTTATTATATAAAGGAAGATCTCTGGGCTCTGTCAGCAAACCACATACCTTAGAGCCTAGATGGTAGCTTTACATCATTGGAACAGCATAGCTCTTCTCCAAGGAAAGGTTTCCCTCCAAGTGTCTGTGAACAACATGCAACTCCATAATATCAAAGCACAAGCTCTCTAGCAGTGCAGCTGTATGTAGCTTATTTTGTATAGGTAACAGGGACTGGCCAGAACAGAATAACAAGGGGTATGTTTTTCGACCTTGCACATCGTGTTCAGACTAAACTCCAGGAACTGCAGCGAATGCAGAAAGAAGACCGTTCTCATGTGAAAGACACAAACAGAGTCTTGCAAAATAAAGTTATGTAGTAATGTGTCCAAAAGCAGCATCATGGCAGCAGTGCTCATGCTAACTTAGCAATGTTGAGAATGACCCTAAAGGCCACATGACAATTTCTTTGGGACATTTGAAGACTTTGAGCGAACTTCACTTACTACCTTTATAGTCTCTCACCAATTCATCTATCAGGTACCTTGTAGTTTCAGATCTGGTGGTGGTCCAACAGGTTTAGTTTATATCAAAGCTCAATAATGGCAATCAAATAAACACATAACTGAAGGAGAAAGCATTCAGGGTCCTTATCAGTTATCCTAAAAGTTCAAAGCATAGTCAAAGACAATGAGGCAAAACATTACAGGTCTGGAGAAACAAGATCCCTGTTGTAATGCCTCACTGACAATGAGATTAGTGGACAAAGTCGGAAGAGGTAGTGGCACACAGTCCCACAGTTTGGCAGCAACATGGGAAAATGCATGGCCGCATAGCCACTTTAGTGAGGTGACAGTATTGGCCAGCTACCGGTGGAGAGGTTTGGTGCAGCGATAAGGGCAGCTGACTTCGGAGCACAGGACTCACGGTTTGATCTTCAGCTCCAGCGGAAGCTCAGCTCAGCACTATGTGAGTCTGGGCAATAGCTCACTTAGGGGCCGATTATGATGGCGGACGGACCTGAGTCCGTCCGCCACCATAGAGTAGGAGGGACCGTCCGCAGGGGCAGCGGCGGTCCCTCAGTGCAAATTTGGATGTGACCGCCACCCTGGCGGTCACATCCTGCATTTTTAACATTGCGGCGGGTGCTGCATGAAGCAGCACCCGCCGCAATGTTAAAAATGAATGTTGTGCATTTGCATGCACAAAGCGGCACGCACCGCGCGGTGCCTGCCACTTAGTGCACGCAAATGCAGGGGGGTAGCATAGGTACCCCCCATGTGCACCCCCCACCCCCCCTTCACCCCTGGGGGCCCGCAACGGGCCTCCAAACAAAACTCCGTATGCCTTTGCACGGCGGAAATGCCGCCGTGTAAAGGCATGTTACTCCATACATCATAATATGGCTGGCGGTGTCTGATAGACACCGCCAGCCATGTTAGTGCTTTTCCGCCGCGGACGGGAGGCGACCGCGGCGGAAAAGCTGCGGACTGAAAAATGATCCCCCAGCCATCCTAATCTGGCGGGGGGTCTTTTTCAGTCCTCAGCGGTTTTCCCGCATCCTCCGGGCCGGCGGTGGCTTCCGCCGGCCCGTAGGATGCGGGAAAACCGGCATCATAATCTGCCCCTTAATTTCCACAACAGCCCCCAGCTCGTTGAGACCCGTAAGGGTGAGTAGTTTGTGCTTTACAAATACAGATTTTTATATTTACCTCACTCTAAACATTGTTCTAGCACCACAGTTATAAGGGAACATATCTGATTAGTGGAGTATGAATGAGTTTGGTATCTGTGTTGTAAATTTCCATTTAGCAGACTTCATTTTTGGATGCATAAGCCAGTACAGACAGAAATATTTCTCAGTGGGAGATTCCAAGGACTAATCAGGTAGCACTGGTCTGAACAAGCTGCTTGCTGCTTGTGAATCATTTATTTATTTTATTTATTTATTTTTGGCATTTATTGAGCGCGAACAATTGCCCGCAGGCGTCTCGGCGCTGTACTGAATTACTCTCCTATGTGATCTATATAGTTTTTCAGAGGTTAAATAGCCAAGTTTTCAATTTCTTTCTGAAGGACAATAAGTTTGGACTTGACCTTATGTTTTGTGGAAGCATGTTCCACAATCTTGGGGCGGTGACTAAAAAACGTCTATCTCCCCAGTTGACCAATCTGGTTCGAGGCACAATCAGGTCGTTCTGTCCTGCAGATCGTAGCATTCGAGTAGGAATGTACGGGACGAGATGGTCACATAGGAACTGAGGCGCTTGATGATGTCGTGCTTTATAGACGATACATAGCGTCTTGAACTTAATTCGGTTCCTAACAGGTAGCCAGTGGAGACTCCTCAAGGATTCAGAAATAGGTTTGAATTTAGGAATGTTGAGGAGAAGTCTGGCTGCTGCATTCTGGATTGTCTGCAGCTTCCTGATTGTTTTCGCTTGGGCGTTTGCGAACAAGCCATTGCAATAGTCCAGTGCTGACAGGACCATTGCGCTAACCAATGTCTTTCCTACATTGGTAGGGAGAAACGGAAGAATCTTCCTTACCAACCGTAGCTTGTAGAAGGCATTGGATGCTGTCTGGTTTGCGTGAGCCATAAAATTTAGGTTGTCATCAAAGATGACACCCAGGTTTCTCACTTTCGTAGCTGGTTCAGGTACAGCTCCGAAAGATGATGGCCACCAAGTGGGGGACCAGCTTGGGCTGAGGTGGCCAAAAATGACCACCTCGGTTTTGTCGGAATTTAATTTCAAGCAGTTTTCGGACATCCATTTTCCAATGGCCAGCATACCTGTCTTGAAATTTTCCGCCACTGTTTCCCCGTCATTTCTGACAGCGAGTATCAGCTGAGTATCATCCGCGTATGAGGTTAGGTTCATCCCATGCGCTTTGATGGTATTTGCGAGGTCCGACACATAGATGTTAAATAGTGTCGGACTAAGGGATGAACCTTGTGGAACCCCACACGGCAGTGATAGTTCAGCAGATTCATACTGACCTAGTATGACTGCCTGGGATCTTTCTGCTAGAAAAGACGCTATTAGGTCTTTCGCTGTGCCTTGCACGCCTATCCTTTCGACACGGTTGATTAAGATCTTATGGTCAACCGTGTCGAAGGCAGCTGATAAGTCTAAGAGCACCAATAGTGCAGTTCCACCTTGGTCTCTAATTAATCGAATATCGTCTGCTGCCTTTATGAGGGCTGTTTCCGTCCCGTGACATTTACGGAACCCGAATTGTGTTTCATCGAGCAGATGGTATTGCTCGATGAATCCCGCAAGTTGCACGTTCATAGCTTTCTCAATTACCTTCGCGATAAAAGGTAGGTTAGCTATAGGCCTGTAGTTTTTTAATTCTGCTTTGTCCAAGCCAGGTTTCTTCAGGAGTGGTTTGAGTAAGGTTTTCTTCAGCTGATTAGGGAAGACTCCTGTGTGGAACATGAGATTGGTCATTTGAGTGATGGCTGGAATTACAGTATCTATTAATGACCGAAGGGTATTTATAGGGCAAGGGTCCAAGGCTGATCCAGATTTAATAGTTTTCACGATGTCTTGGATATTGGCATCTGTTACCTCTGCAAAGCATGAAAGGGTATTACTTGGAGGGGAAGTATTTGTTTTCCCAGTCCTTTGATCTTCACCTTGGTTAAATGCTGAGAATATATCATTTACTTTGGTGAAGAAGAATTTTGCTAGTGAATCACAGAACTCTTGTGAGCAAGGAGGGTTAAGATCTGGGGCACATCCCGCAAGATGTTTGGTTATTTCGAAAAGCTTTTTATGTGAGTTTTTGGCGCTTTCAATTTGCTCTGTATAAAACTTCTTTTTTGTCTCTATTATTAGGAGCTTATATTGAGTTAAGAGTTCCTTGTACACTATCTTATCCTTATTATCATACTTTTTTCTCCATATTCTTTCTTTGTTTCGGCATTGCTGTTTCAGTTTTTTGAGTTCTTCAGTGTACCAAGGGGCTGAGGGGGTATTTCTATTTCTGGACATTCTTTTTTCGGGTACCAGTTTGTTAGCCGCCTGGCCTATCCATGTGTAATATTGTTCGACGGCGGTATCTGGGTCAACAGCCCATTTGGGAGTGGAGTTCAATAATGCCTCGTTAAAGCAGGGAATATTGATATCTTTCCAGACCTTAAACAATTCTCTCGGAGAGGATATAGAGGGTGTTTTAACTTTGTTCATTTGAATGGTTGCCAAAATCAAGTAGTGATCAGACCATGTCATGGGTAAGATATCAGACACTGATATATTTTCCAAGTTGGTAAAGATACCATCTAAGGTATGGCCTGCCTTATGGGTAGGTCCTTTCACCAGCTGAGCTAGCCCAAAGACCTCCATTTCAGAATGCAATGAAATGGTGTCCTTGTCTTCGCCACATTCCAAATGAAAATTAAAGTCACCTAACAGAGTTATTGAGTTCTCGGTGCCAGAGGTTTCCAGAATAGTGAGTATTTCTGCCAGGAAGTCTGCCCTGGTTTCTGGTCTTCTATAAAGTAGTGTACCTTTGAAATTATATGAAGGTGAGAGATAAATATCGAATTGAAGCGCCTCACATGCCTTTAAAGGTAGGGCAGTAGTGCGGATTTTAAAAAAGTCACGGGCAATTATTGCAACCCCACCACCTCGTTTGCCGCTTCTATCTAGTCTGTAGCAGTTGTATCCAGGTGGAACGGCTATCACGAGGTCTGGGTCCGAGGCTTTGTCCAGCCAGGTCTCTGTCAGGAACATCACATCTATGTTCCTGTCAGTGAGTACATCGGCTACCTCTTGCCTATGTTTAGGCAAGGAGCGCGCATTAATCAGGGCTATTTTAAACATTTGATTTGTTATATTCCCGTTTTCGCCATCTATTCCTTTATTTAATATAGGGGTAGACATTTGACAGTATTTACATTGCAAATCAGTTTTTGATAGCAAAGAGTCAGGGCTGTACCTTGTACAATGTTGCGAAATTTGCGGCCGTAGGTCCATCAGAGCCGAGCGTGGGTAGGAGATGAGGCTTACGTGGACGTTTTGACCAGGGGGGGTGGCCCTAGGCCCGTGTCTGGCGCGGACGGGCGCAGACGGGCCCGCCTTTGGCGCGCCTTCGGCGCGCCGCCGGCGCGCCCGCTGCGCCCGCCCGCTGCGCGGACGGAATGACCCCATTGTTTTATATCCGGTCGAGGAGGGTGGGAGGCGTCCTGCCACTGGACCGCCAACCCTTCCTCCCTCCAAGATGGCGCCCCTGTCCCGCGTCGTCAGCCCGCAATTGGCCACGCCGGGATGAGGGGGTAAGTGAAGCACGCCTCGGTGCTGCAGAATTGTTGCCCTTTAGTTCTGGCAAATTAAGACTGTACCAATTAAAATATATACAAATTTTAAAATATGTGCAGTAGCAGCGTTAGAATTCAATCTGCGTGTCTGCGCGCTTTCAGAAAGGGAAAGAGTAGAGAACCCCCGGCTTTTCGCCTCAGGGGAGAGTCACAAGTACAGCGAGCCTTCAGGAACCAGCTCCTTAAGTATCCGGGAGGGCGGGAGGCGTCCTGCCACTGGACCGCCAACCCTTCCTCCCTCCAAGATGGCGCCCCTGTCCCGCGTCGTCAGCCCGCAATTGGCCACGCCGGGATGAGGGGGTAAGTGAAGCACGCCTCGGTGCTGCAGAATTGTTGCCCTTTAGTTCTGGCAAATTAAGACTGTACCAATTAAAATATATACAAATTTTAAAATATGTGCAGTAGCAGCGTTAGAATTCAATCTGCGTGTCTGCGCGCTTTCAGAAAGGGAAAGAGTAGAGAACCCCCGGCTTTTCGCCTCAGGGGAGAGTCACAAGTACAGCGAGCCTTCAGGAACCAGCTCCTTAAGTATCCGGGAGGGCGGGAGGCGTCCTGCCACTGGACCGCCAACCCTTCCTCCCTCCAAGATGGCGCCCCTGTCCCGCGTCGTCAGCCCGCAATTGGCCACGCCGGGATGAGGGGGTAAGTGAAGCACGCCTCGGTGCTGCAGAATTGTTGCCCTTTAGTTCTGGCAAATTAAGACTGTACCAATTAAAATATATACAAATTTTAAAATATGTGCAGTAGCAGCGTTAGAATTCAATCTGCGTGTCTGCGCGCTTTCAGAAAGGGAAAGAGTAGAGAACCCCCGGCTTTTCGCCTCAGGGGAGAGTCATAAGATTCATATCATTTCAAGCCCCTATTGTCCCAGGAATGTCACTTTTTATGATGTTCCTGGGGCGATAAACCCTTCGCCTTATTAACATGGCATAACCCGCCTTTTAAATAAGGCTCCTTTTCACGCTACACCTAACGCAAAAGGGGTTGGCAATGGGTATTGCACTAGCCGTTCCTCCGCAACAACCAACGGTTTTGACGGTGCCCCATATTTACAACGGTGACATAAATAGGAGGCAGCACCAAAATTAAGACCAGGAAAAACCAGGTCTTAATATGGCAGAATGAGGAGAAATTGTTTTCCTCGTTTTTGCTATTTCTATGTGGGTGGCATTGAGCAGCACACAAAGAAACAGCAAATCGCCAAGAATGATTGTGCATGTGCTGGAATGAGTCCCTTCTTGCACACAAACGATCATTAAACAAATAGCGATTTGCAACATCAATGTGTGCTTCACAAAGTAGCACACCTTGCACTTTCAGATCAGCATTCTGGATTATTTATGTGCAGGAAGGGACTCCTTCTTGCACATACACAATCATTCCCCCACGGCAGAAACCTCTGCACTATGGTGTAATGGTGCCTGTTTTAGCGCTAGACAGCTAGAATTAGCGCCGGCACTAGCGGAAACGCAGAGGTGAATCGCATTCTTGTGAATTCAGCATATCCCTGCATTCTCAGAATGGCAAAGTGTGGTGTTAGCAATTTTTGCTTAACGGCACACTTTGCCATTCTGTTGTAAATATGGCCCCTGGTGTATCCATATTGTAACCAAAACAAAATTATGATCTGAGTCACTGTCTTCCTCAAAGTGAAGAGAAGCAGAGGATGTAAGTGTACTGAATGCAATTTTAAATTAGAACAGCTGGATGAATGGGTGGGCATGGAGGGACCTACGCAGGTAAGAGGCAGAACTAGCACTCTAGCTCAGGAGAGCAACCAGGCAGCGGGTGATTTTCAACTCTTCTTGGTAGAACTGGCCAACTGAATGAAGAACAGCTGTCTGCGACTTAACTGAAAAGTAAAACAAAGAGTTTTCCCTATGGGAATATATTATTTCCTGCTCCTAGATCAGGACTCAAACTGACAAACACAAATCACACCGTTCATTTTGTGGAACTGGAGAACACTTACCAGAAAGGAACACACCCAATCTAATTATAATTAAAAAGTGTACAATTTATTGTAAAAAAATACAAGGATATCAATGGATCATCAATTAAAAACATGAAATACACAAATAAAATACACAATTAAAACCACCTAATGTGGACGTGGAGAAATTAATCAAAAGAGACACTAATATCTGTCTTTGTTATATCATTTCGGGCCCTAGTTTGTCAACAATAGGAGGAATAATATTCCTTTGGACCAGATTGATTATTGACAACGCCGAATATGACTTGGGGATTGGCGTCAACGCGTTTCGGAAGCTTTAAATGATAATGGCTGCCTTCCTCAGGACAGTTTGTATATGTATTCTCCACAGGTTAAATGTCAAACCTAATGCACAAATAAAATACAATGCAACTATTAGATTCTGACGTAATGTATGCCGGTTACACATTTTTTCACATTTCTTTATCTTGTCCCTATCTTAAGGAGGACTGAATTTACTCCCGTCTCTAAATTTGTACTTGAGTTTCAAACCTGATATATGATGACAAAAAACAACTATATATGACCACAGACAGTCTATGGGTAATCCACAATTCTATGTATTTGTTATGATTTTTACCACATTATTCATGATTCAGTCATGGAAAAAGATATTTGAAACAATTATACTTGAATATTTTCCAATCCGAATACAATTATCAGTCATAATTCGAAAAATCAAGGGGAAGCCTATTTGTAATCACAAGGGGTCTATGTGCATGGATCAGTCTCTTTTTTAGGTATTTATGTGCATGGATCAGTCTCTTTTTTAGGTATTATACAATTTTACCACATTGTCTATCGAAAAATCATCAGGGGGAATTTTTTACACACAGAGACAGTGTATCACATGTTTATGTCATTGTAGTTCCCAAAAAACTCCTATTACTCCCAAAGGTGTCAAGCCTAAATTGCAAAACATACTCCAAAAGAACCTTTGTATTTCTGATTATTCTAAAACATTGTGCCCGAATTTTACCTTCTGGTTAGTGTTGTCCACATTCTCATGTCATGTATACACACCACTCATACACCACTCATACACTCTAATATATATGGTTACTAACCGTAATGGTTATATTTCCAGTAGTAATCTACCAAATGTGTAGTATTCCTCTGGTGTTCGCCTGTAGTGGTATCAAGCTTCCACAATCCTATCTGCAATTAGGAGGGGTATACCATTAAATATTTGGGTATGGGATACCCTGACCTCATTTTGTTAGTGAGCGTTGTGTTTATTTACCTCGATGTATAAAGGCGTTTTTATTCCAAAACCAGTCTGTTTAAAGGTTTATTCAACGACGGACTTTGTACATTCCTGCATGAATTACAGAAAGTCAATTAGTTGTTTGCCTCTCGCTTATTAATCGATGATGGCACAGGTCTCATGGATCTATTATCCGTTTTTTGTCACAGCAAAATTACCTTATTTATTGCCCAAAGGGGCGTACTCAATTTGGAGCCTCCCATTCACTCTTTGCGCTGTGTTTTGCTGCAATGATATTTCAAAAAGAGCGTTTCACTTAGTTAGAGGGATGCGTAATCTAACTCTATTCCCCAACTGCATTTTATGCTTATTATTCTTTCTTACCTAGAGTTGTGGGTCAAATGTCCGAAATGGGGTTCCTGTTTGGCAGCCGGGTAGTAACGTTCACGTGGCTGCATGGAAAAAATGACTTATAACAATTATACCATAACCTCAAAAACTTTGAACAATTGCAGAAGCAGCAACCTTGTTTATATAATTTTGTGCCCCTGCAATCTAGCCTATGTAGGAGAGACGGGCAGAGAAATAAGATTGCGTCTTCTGGAACATAGGTCTGCTCTGAAAACCAACAAAGAGAACGCCCCTATGATTGATCATTTTAAAAAACTACAACACAAACATACAGAGTTCTCATGGTTTGTTATAGAAAAAATCACTGCCTCAAGAAGAGGAGGTAACCTTGATATCAAACGCAAAAACAGGGAGCAGTGGTATATCTCCACGTTAGATACTGTCAACCGTGGACTCAATACGAAAGAGGACTGGATGAGAATAGTGTCATAGATCTGCCCGTGGGATTATATAGACATACAACCTAAATGTATCATGGATATATCAGTACTGTAAAGCTAGAAAACACTAGACCTCCCGTATAATTGTGACAGGAGCATTAAGACTATAGAAATAGGCAGACCACTTCCTGGGATTATATTATCTCATTTGGATCAATATGAGATATATTCATTTATCTGTTTTGGTCGTTAACTAAATCTATATTTAAAACTTGAAGTTTTTTGATAATTCCTTCTAAAAAATGTATACACCTAAAACAACGCTTTTGATTAAAAAAACTGAAACAATACCAATAGAGCTTAGGCGATACAGAGAATGACCTTTGACAAGTGAACAATAAAGTTGGTTTTTTTTTATTTTTTATTTTTGCGCCCTTCCTTCATGTCAAAATACGGAATTAAACAGATAATACCTAAAACAACTCTTTTGATTAAAAAAACTGAAACAATACCAATAGAGCTTAGGCGATACAGAGAATGACCTTTGACAAGTGAACAATAAAGTTTTTGTTTGCACCCTTCCTTCATGTCAAAATACGGAATTAAACAGATAATACCGATAAAAGAATAAACAATAAACACGAGACACAAGGAAAGCCCGTTTTAAATGTGAGCAATAAAGTTTTCGGTTGCCACTTGAAATCCGCAAAATAGAAAAACCTAGCGGTTTAGGTCAATTGTGAAGATCCATCTAAAAATCACGTGACCACATGACGAGTTTTAAAAGCGACGACTAAAACAAGGCTAGTCGACATATCATTAAACGAAGCGGTGATCGAAGAGACGCCACGCAGAGCAGCTCCGGGAAAACCAGCCGTGTGCTCACATTAGGTAAGAAACCGATTACGGGAACCGCGCCACTATTAATAGAAAGTTTAGTCATTATCTAACCAAGCTATAATCGCGTAGCGAGCGAGCTAGTAATCATTAGCTAGATTCTCCAACTAAACTTTAAAAACTGAGCTACAAATCTTTTGTATATTTTCCATGCAGCCACGTGAACGTTACTACCCGGCTGCCAAACAGGAACCCCATTTCGGACATTTGACCCACAACTCTAGGTAAGAAAGAATAATAAGCATAAAATGCAGTTGGGGAATAGAGTTAGATTACGCATCCCTCTAACTAAGTGAAACGCTCTTTTTGAAATATCGTTGCAGCAAAACACAGCGCAAAGAGTGAATGGGAGGCACCAAATTGAGTACGCCCCTTTGTGCAATAAATAAGGTAATTTTGCTGTGACAAAAACCGGATAATAGATCCATGAGACCTGTGCCATCATCGATTAATAAGCGAGAGGCAAACACCTAATTGACTTTCTGTAATTCATGCAGGAATGTACAAAGTCCGTCGTTGAATAAACCTTTAAACAGACTGGTTTTGGAATAAAAACGCCTTTATACATCGAGATAAATAAACACAACGCTCACTAAAAAAATGAGGTCAGGGTAACCCATACCCAAATATTTAATGTTATACCCCTCCTAATTGCAGATAGGTTTGTGGAAGCTTGATACCACTACAGGCGAACACCAGAGGAATACTACACATTTGGTAGATTACTACTGGAAATATAACCATTACGGTTAGTAACCATATATATTAGAGTGTATGAGTGGTGTATGAGTGGTGTGTATACATGACATGAGAATGTGGACAACACTAACCAGAAGGTAAAATTCGGGCACAATGTTTTAGAATAATCAGAAATACAAAGGTTCTTTTGGAGTATGTTTTGCAATTTAGGCTTGACACCTTTGGGAGTAATAGGAGTTTTTTGGGAACTACAATGACATAAACATGTGATACACTGTCTCTGTGTGTAAAAAATTCCCCCTGATGATTTTTCGATAGACAATGTGGTAAAATTGTATAATACCTAAAAAAGAGACTGATCCATGCACATAAATACCTAAAAAAGAGACTGATCCATGCACATACACCCCTTGTGATAACAAATAGGCCTCCCCTTGATTTTTCGAATTATGACTGATAATTGTATTCGGATTGGAAAATATTCAAGTATAATTGTTTCAAATATCTTTTTCCATGACTGAATCATGAATAATGTGGTAAAAATCATAACAAATACATAGAATTGTGGATTACCCATAGACTGTCTGTGGTCATATATAGTTGTTTTTTGTCATCATATATCAGGTTTGAAACTCAAGTACAAATTTAGAGACGGGAGTAAATTCAGTCCTCCTTAAGATAGGGACAAGATAAAGAAATGTGAAAAAATGTGTAACCGGCATACATTACGTCAGAATCTAATAGTTGCATTGTATTTTATTTGTGCATTAGGTTTGACATTTAACCTGTGGAGAATACATATACAAACTGTCCTGAGGAAGGGAGCCATTATCATTTAAAGCTTCCGAAACGCGTCGACGCCAATCCCCAAGTCATATTCGGCGTTGTCAATAATCAATCTGGTCCAAAGGAATATTATTCCTCCTATTGTTGACAAACTAGGGCCCGAAATGATATAACAAAGACAGATATTAGTGTCTCTTTTGATTAATTTCTCCACGTCCACATTAGGTGGTTTTAATTGTGTATTTTATTTGTGTATTTCATGTTTTTAATTGATGATCCATTGATATCCTTGTATTTTTTCACAATAAATTGTACACTTTTTAATTATAATTAGATTGGGTGTGTTTTTTTCTGGTAAGTGTTCTCCAGTTCCACAAAATGAATGGTGTGATTTGTGTTTGTCAGTTTGAGTCCTGATCTAGGAGCAGGAAATAATACATTCCCATAGGGAAAACTCTTTGTTTTACTTTTCAGTATATTGGCGCTCCATTTCCCTATGGGTCAGTAAGAGCCCCTCTCTTCCCTTTATACCTGCGACTTAACTCTGCCAAACAGAGATCTTGGTGGTAGGAAAACAACCGTCCATCTGGTTTTCTACTTGCTCGCCAGATTAATTAGGCCCTCTTCCGTTTCTGAAACCTATAGAGAAAAATCTAGGAGTCTGGTTGACTCTGCTCTATAATTTGGAGATCAAATTTCAACTCTTGTAGGTATGTGCTTTGGCACCCTGAAAATGATCCAAAGGATTCCGGGGTTTCTCCCTTTTTCTGCAAAAAGAACAGTAATTCAGGCAGTCGTGATAGCATGGCGAGATAACTCCAACGTTCTTTACTTAGGGGCCTCTTAGTGGTGCCTTTTAATGCTCAGAGTATACAAAAGGCAGCAGCTTGTCTGCTAAAGAACATACCCAGGCCGTAAGCAAACTACACTGGCTTCCCATTGAGGACGGGATTTCTTTCGAAGCAGTGTGTTTCGTCCATAGGGTTTCTTCATAACAAAGGCCCTGAATTTCTCCGTCCTCTGATCTAGCCCTATCTCCCCAACCTCTGTTTGTGACCAGGGGGAATAAGCTTATTCAGTGTCCCGAAATTTCATAGAACTCACTTCGGAAGTAGCTCCTTTAGATTCTTAGCAGCAAAACAAAGGAATAGTCTGCCCTCCCATCTGAGATTTGAGACCTCGGATGATCTTTTTCGGAAGCATCTGAAAACTCTGCTATTCAGAAAGGGCTATGACCCCTAAACAACTAAGGGACTTTCTACTTCCAGCTAAGGTGATTGAAATCTAGCACTAGTACACTCCGATGGGAGTAACCAAGCGCTTTACAAATTACTAACATAACATAACATACCTGAGAGAGATGAGCCACCCAGAAGTAGAATGTCTGCAACATTAATCTACAAATGAGGGGGGGCGGAGCTAGCTCGGGAGCGCGATGGCCGCTTAGTCCAGGAACTCCGCCGACTTCACGTAAATATCCGGCTATTTATCCTGCATCGGAGGTGCTATTATAATGAAAATTGCAGCGGATCTGCTGGAGACGGCCTGGAGTCCTTGGAGAGTGCCGGACCCGCGAAGTAACGCTTGACCGCGGGGGAAGGAGACGGACGGCTTGGTCGCATCAGGCCGCGAATCCCCGACCCACAGTTGCCTGAGGGGCCGGGCGACGTGAGGCTACTGCGGAGGCCCTGCCCCGGCATCCTCGAGGCTGCGGAGATCGGTCAATGGGGCTTGTTGCCGCCGCCCAGCCTGAGGCGGTAGGAGGAGGGGGCCAAGTGGTGGTAAAGCGGAGATGCGGCTTGAAGCCCCCATGGTGGCCTGCACTGGGGGAGAAGATGTCGAGTGAGTCCCGGACGCTGTGGCGAGGACATAGACACCCAAGGAGGGATGTGCTGCTGGGGGCCGATCCCCCAACGGTCTACAGTACTGCCCTGTGCTGCGTGGAGCGACCACTGATTGCTACCCTCAAGGCCTTGCCGACTAGTGGATGACCCCTGGTCATTTTGGTTGTTGATCTAGCTGGCCATTGCTAGGAGTTGGAGCGGAGGGGCTGGGGGTGCTTTGCGGCGGGGGAGTCCCCCTGATTGGGTGCCTCGGACGTTCTCCCTGCCTGGAGCTGTTTTTGCTGGCGACGATCCCACCCTCCGAAAGAGGTCCACCATTGCTCCCTCATCTGGCTGGCCCCCTTGAGTCCTGGTGTAAATCAGTGGTGGCGTTGGTGGACTCAGTAGTACCCAGAGGGGTGACTATTTTCACAGTGGGATGGACTTGTTGGCGCGCCCTTGTTCTGTTTTTGGTGCCTCGAGAGCGGGCCCCCGCGACGGAGAGTGGTGACGACCCGGCGGTGTGGCGGTGCAGGTCCGGAGCCTCCATAAATTAGAGGAGGCAATATATCTGAGGTGGCTGGGACTGCTGACGGCCTGCTCTTCACCCCGGGGTCTGGCTGGCCGGTTGCTGACTCCGGCTTTGCTGATCTTGCTACACTAATCTTCTGAAACTCTCAATTCCCTCAGCCATGGGCAAAGGAGACAAGAACCAAACCAAGTTGTCTTTTGAACAACGGAGATCTAAGTCCCAGGACCCGGGCCCTGGCAGGAGTGTTGTGGAGTCCGTGCCGGTGCAGGACGATGCTGAAGAGGACATTCGCACTATATTAAAATATATGGAACACTCTCTGCAGAATGGCATCTCGGCGCTGGGTACTAAAATGGATGCCATGTTGTCCAGGATGGACAGAATGGTGGAGCGCTTAGATAAACACGCTGAACAACTTGATATGAATTAGAGGCGCCTCACAGAAGTAGAGGAGTCCCACTCTACGCTAGATGCGGATCATAAGCAACTGGGGAAAGTTATCCGAATCCTGCAGGACAAAACAGAGGATTTAGAAGCACGCTCCCGGCGCTGTAACCTGAGACCGGAGAAGACAGCTACGGGCAACATGGAGCAATTTAAGGAAAAATTGCTTGTCACGCTGTTGGGGGAGGGGGTCTTCTCTGCCATGTTTGTGGTGGAGAGGGCGCACAGGGCCCTGCGGCCCCACCCGCTGCCGGGCGCTCCACCGTGCCCAATTATTCCGAAACTACTCAACTATCGTGAATGGGACGCTGCTTTGAGGATTGCCCGGGAAAAGAAGATCCTAAAAGACGAAGGCTCAGAGCTATCCCTGTTCCCCGATTTTACAGCTAGGGTCCAGGAGGCTCGCAGACATTTTGTGCCTCTCAAGAAGCAACTCCGCGAACTTGGAGCAGACTACGCCATGTTGTACCCTGCAAAGCTCCCGGTCAACCGACAGGGGAAGTCACACATATTCACAGACCCCAAGATTCTCCAGCAGGCCATCAAGAAATGGTCCAAAGACCAAAGATCCAGCCCGACGAGAGCGCATCAGGACGACATGGCGAACTCAATTCTGGATGAACAAGATTGACTTACCTGGTAACAGCTCTTTGAACATTGCGTGGTCAGGCCATTGTACTGTGGGATGCTATTTGGGGCTGGACATTCTTCTTTATATGTTGCTGTGGGGGCTCTGCTCGGGGCGGTAAACTCAGGTGGGCAAGTTTTGTTGGATAGGAGAGCCGCCCCTTAGTGTGAGGTTATTGTGCCAATGAGGGGACAACTGTGGATTATTAGAATACATGGGAATGCTCTGAACTAGGCTTACTGATGGAAACCCTTATGGTGTTAACTGTGTCACACTTATTGAACCAGGTCGGGGACACTGGACCCCTGCCCATGGGGGGGTCTTCAGCTCTACCACCTCTACTGCAACTGTTCTTGCGTGAAGGGCGAAGCTTGGCCTGAGGCCGGATTTTGGTACTTGCTTCCTTACAGTTTCTTAGTTGGGAGCGCCCTCCGCCCTCGTGTGCCTCGCACTGTGGTTGTTCTTTTTGTTGCATTATAAAGTTAATGGATGGCGTATGGGGGTTATGGGGGGAAGAGGGGTGGAGACTGATATCTCATGCGACCATGTTGGGGGAGGTCTGCTGTGGGTGGGGGGCAGGTTGGGGGCAGTTGGGTCTCATGTGGGTTTTGAGGGTTTGTTTTTCTTTCAGCAGATGAAGCACGCAATGTTAGCCCGCATGCAGTTTTTCTACACACATTTGCCTGCACAGACACTATATGGCACGTAAAACACTGGATCCCAGGGAGGAATTGGGCGGGTTGCGAGTACTTTCCTGGAATGTCAGCGGACTGAATGACCATCGTAAGATCCGTAAAGTGATTAGTTACCTATTAAAGACATGATATAGACCTAGCCCTCTTACAGGAGATGCATCTTCCCACATCTAGCCCTATGCTTAAAATTAGAGCTTTGGAGGTTAATATCAATGCGGCGGGGTTCACCACACATGCTAGGGTGGTCCTGACTTGGGTTAATCCCAGAACCACGTTTACGCTTCGGCTACTCCTGGAGGGTACCGGAGGACGATACGTTGTATCCAGTTGGCGGGGCCGGGTCCTGGACATCCTTATAGTTAATGTATATGGGCCTAATTTTGACTGCCCTGCATTTTTCGGGGAACTTGTTAGGATTACAGCTCAATTTGGTTACACTAAGATTCTCTGGGGAGGCGATTTCAACTTGATCAGGGATCCCGATTTGGATAGGTCTGCTGGCCCCCCCAGGGGCCTAGCTGCTGCTGCGAGAAAGCTTGAAGAATTCATGGTATGTTTGGATTTGTGTGACATTTGGCGGATGAGAAGCGGAGAGAGAGGTGGTTACACACATTACTCTGCATTCCACAATCTTCACACGCAGATTGACTATTGGTTAGCCTCGGGTCCTCTGAGTAGACTGGTCAAGCAGTGCAAGGTGTTGCCGCGCACGCTATCGGATCATTCGCCGCTGCTATTGGTTCTGGATTTGCCCGGGAGGAGAATCCCACCATTCACATGGAGGTTCCCTCCATGGGGCTTGGGGAAATCTTTTTACAATTGATGGGCGCTCTATATTACAGGCCGACAGCCGTGTGCGTATCGGAGAACTTGTCACTGCCCCCTTGTGTATATCTAGAGGCACTAGACAGGGCTGCCCTCTGTCCCCGCTGCTTTATGCCTTAGTGGCAGAACTTCTGGCTTGCGCCCTGAGGGAGTATCACGGTAATGAGGGTATAGGGTTTCCTACCTATAGAATAATAGTGTCCACTTACGCGGATGACACGCTACTTTATGTACGCAGGCCTGAGGAAAACTTGACGGCGTTGGGGTGTTGTCTGGCCTTAAGGTCAATTGGGAGAAATCCTTAGTATTCCTGCTTACCCCTGCCACCACCGAATTCGAAATTGAATACCCTTTGGTGTGGACTGAAGATTCAGTTTGTTATTTGGGCATACGATTGCATACAAAGGCAGATATAGTTTTCCTAGAAAACTATGGCACGGCTATTTCGAAACTTGAGGATGATGTGGAGTTGTGGTGATGTCTTCCTATGTCGCTGATGGGGCGCATATCGATCATGAAAATGGTGGTCCTGCCCATATTTCTTTTCCTCTTCATGAATATCCTTCTTGTCCTAACGCGCACTTTCTTTACCAGATTAAGGCAGCTCTTGTTAAAACTGGCCTGGGATGGCAGGCAGGCCAGGGTGCAGTGGGGGTTCTAACGCTTCTGTGTCATTTGGGTGGAGTTGGTGCGCCCGACCTGGAATTGTACTACCGTATGGCACAGGCTGCACACCTTCATGCTTGGATTCATGGTGATGCAAATGTGCCATATCTCCGGATTGAACGACTATTCGCAGAGTCCACGCCTCTGCCTGCTGTTGTTTGGGAACAGCCTGATCGTAGGACGGGCGTTATGGACTCCCTGAATTCCACCAGACATGCTTGGCACTGGTTATTGACACAGCAGGCAGGTGCGCTACTATATTCTCCGGCTATGCCCATAGAATGGTTGAGATGGCTGGGTCCGTGTACAGAGAGAGGCGTGATTAGGGCTTTACACGCTCTTAATATTAAGGTGGCGGGTGATCTCTTTTGTGACGGTACGACTCGCACTGTAGAACAACTTGAGGGGTTGCTGGAAAGTCTCACAACTCCAAACAAATTCCAATTTCAGAGAGTGAGAGGGGCATTGAGAGCGCTCCTGGGTGAGGATATGGCTGAGCCCCCTGAGGTTTGCGAGTTATCATATGTAGTCAAGACCCCTTCCCCTCGTAAGATGATTGCGGCTCTCTACAAGAGGGCAATGGTCCATAAAGCACATAAATATACGGCGGCCAGACTAGCTTGGCAGAGAGATTTGAACACCCAACTGGACGATGATAAGTGGTCCTATTGCTGCATGAATATCAGAAGGATATCTTTGCAAGGCAGGCACCGGCTGGTACAATTTAAATACCTTAATAGAGAAACTACATATGGGTTGCGCGAAAATGCTGAATGTGAGAGATGTCATGTTGAGGTTGCGGACTTTATGCACTTGGCATGGTTGTGCCCAGGTGTATACTCCTTTTGGGAGGCAGTGTTTGCTGAGCTGGGTAGGAATTGTTGAAATGGAACTCACAGCGGAACCACTGGTAGCTCTCCTTGGCTACACTAAAACCCTTCCAAAAGCTATCTGCAGACTGGTGGATATAGGATTACTTATTGCCAGGAGGAGAGTGGCAATGTGTTGGTTGAGGGGCCCTATCCCCACTTTGCAGCAGTGGTCCAGGGATATGCTCTATTGCTCTACGCAATCTGAGCTCTACAGCGAGCTGCTGCCGCCCAGGAGTAGACCAAAAAATTTCTGGGGCCTATATACAGCTTATTTGGCAGGCGTGAGGAGTGAACGCCTGGACGAGACTAGGGATGGGGATGTGTTTAATGCTTCTGGCGTTACAGAGCCGGCTGGCATTGGCTGAAGCGTTGGCTGGGATCGGCGCGCGGAGCTGGAGGATGGGGAGGATGGGTCTTGTCATTCATGTGAGTTTAGGAATGGTTTGGTTGGGTAATGTGCCATAATGTGCCCTCACCTTGGGTCTACTGTGTGTTCTCCATAATGGTCTCTGCTGAACTGTGCATCAAGAAGACGAAGTATAACGCCTCCTGCCCTCTGACGGGATTTTGGCATTATGGCTGTGTTAGCTTAATAGTATCAATGATGAATGCTGCAGCTGGTTTCGTCCGGGGCTGATGTATTGGTGGGTGCTTTCATCTGCGGTTGTATTTTAATATACTTAATAAAGCAATTGATAAAAAAAATCTACAAATGACATCCATTCAGCAATCACTTGTGCAGTCAGGAAAACAATCCTTGAATAGTAATAGTGATTTGCCCACTTTTATTAAATTCAAATGTGTATCATCAGCATAACAATAAAACTGAAGCCGAAACACCTAATGATCAATATTACGAAAGGGGATTCCATAGATATTAAATGTGAAAGGAATGGGTCCTCAGGACCTTGCAATGCTAGTAGCAAAAGTTAGAATGAAAAGGAGGACCTGCCAAAAAGGACTCTAGAGCAGATCTATACACTCAAATTTCTGCCAGTCTAGAAGACGGAGTGGAGTGGGAGACTGTGTCACAGGCTATGGACTGATCCATCAGTACTAGAGCAGCCAGTCACCTAGAAGATCTCCAACTGTATTAATGAGTTGGGGTGTGTAAAATTCATATAATTTGCATTCATGTAGTTGCTAGAAAGTTTGCGAAAATTAGGCAAAATGATGCGTAAGTATGCATAATCCCAATCTATCATTTAGCACTATATTTCAGTGGAAAATGAGTACTTTCAGCAATTTATACCATGAGGGTGTATTAAAAGAAATTGGTCTAAAACAAAAGTGGTGTGTGCAACACCTACTCTTGTTATAGTCACTCATATTATTCCCATGAGTTTGCAGTAAGATTTTGCAAAGTGTAGTAGTAGCGTAAGTTCAGGAATTTCATATAATAAATCCAATGTGAAGTTATGTAATTTGCAAGAATTATAACAGAGTAATTTACATTTCACCCAGATTTAGTATAGCGATTTATGAATATTATGTGACCTTGTTGAGAACTTGCCACAGTGGTATCTACCTAAGTTTGTTGCTGAAGGAAGGAAGGTGCATTTTGATTTAGTTCAGTGAAGGTAAATGAAAATATATATAAGCCAGTGTTAGTAGGAATTGATGGGTCAGACAGGTGTCTTCAATGTCAAAATAATTGCCTCTTTCCAAGTAGAGGGAATCAAAGCTTATTCTAGGAAAAACTTTGGTGATGACAAGAGTAACTTTGCCAGAAACAAGCATGATTATTTTTATAGGGCAGTGTTCCTCTGGAGAACTGGATTAAATGAATTTATTAAAAACACATGGAGTGGAGAATTCTGCTTTAGAAATGAGGTGGAGGACAAGAGGACAAGGCATCCTAAAGAAGAAACACAAGCATGCGTTTTCTCACTTTATTTTGCATAAGGAGGAGTGCTTTCTCAAACTTTCTCGGTCGCCGGGATGAAGGTTACACTGGCACTATGATTAAACAATTTATTTTATAGAACTGAAAGAGCTTTTAGTTTCTTTTTGACAGTAATAGGAACATGTCTTGTTACAGATTTAAAATTGTTGTAAGTACCAACAATGTCTTTCTACAATCACAGAAGTACAGCTTCTTTGACACTTTGGGCTTTTTTGCAAAGGGATGTAATACTCGTATTTTCTTCCCTTTACCAAGAGGACCCAGGGTACTGTCAGTGAACTATATTTCTTCAACTTGGAGTAAATGGGTCAGCCCAAAAGAAGCAGTGAGAAAGAACATAGGGCCCCTCCTTTATTGATGATGTCCAAAGTCTGGAAGAGAAGACAGTGGGTGTTAGGTTTGATCCAGCGAAAGTATTATAAATGTATTTAATTTTCGTTTTATCACTACTCACTCATCTATCACTCTAACTGTACTGGGCCCTTTAGAGTTAAATAAATCTCCGCATTACTTTTACCACTGAGGAGAATGGTACTCTGATGGATCTTTCTCTGCAAATAGGAGGGGTGGGAATTAGGGCATCCATGATATACAACGTTAGCCACCCAATGAAGACTATTAAATGGTGACTAATCATAAATTTGAGATAAGGTACAAATGTACCACTCTCAGGACCATGCTAAAGAAATAAACTATTGCAATGGGAAAACCCAACATCCTAAAGAAGTTGAGTCTAAACAGAATTATACACACTAGGAGCACTGCTTCAGCGACACAGAATAAACAAGCATTTGCAATGCAATAGGTCTCGCATTTATGAGAGTTTGAGCTATTGGCATTGTGAATGACAATGCCTTTTATTTTTGTGTTGTTTTTAAAACAGATAAAATAAAAGGCTTTGTCATTTTCAATGCCAATAGTTTAAACTCTCGCAAATGCGAGTCCTATTGCATTGCAAATGCTTGTTTTTCCTCTTTCTGCAGCTGAATCCAGAAAAACACCAGTTGGAGAGCGCTTGGAATTCAGCACTTTGTTGTGGGGCTGAGTTCGCCTATCTCTAGTGTAAAGTTGTTTCTGTCTTTCGGGTCTATATACATTTATTTTATGTAAACAAACCAGCCTGACGGTGGAACCCTCTAATCCACAGCACCTGAACTGCTATCCCTCTAGTATTCTAGTCCCTCTGTACTTATTGGGGTCTGTGTGCACACTGAAAGGCACCCATCATCACAGTGCAAGCCCCCATGGGATCATAACATTTTAAAACATAAGCACAGGTGCACCACATGTCAATTTCAAAAACAGAAAAACTATTATGTAATCTGTATACAACACGAATATTCTTCAACGTTTTTCTTTTATTCCAATTTCTATTGCTTTTAAAACCAGGTCATAAACCTCAATTTTGACAATGATACAGCCAACGCGTTTCGTCCTTATAAAGGACTTCTTCAGGGCACTGATAATTTGAATAGGTCAGTCTCAGCAAAAAGAATGTCAGTAAATAGCCTCATCAGCAGTCTATATGTCGTTCCACATCTAAAACACGGTCATTCAATACCAAGTGTTTAGACAAAGTTCCCCATAGTCATGAAAAACAAGAATATATAAGAATCAAGGATGCCGGGTAGGTCCGATGATGGAGCACGGATGACTACTCGAAATAGTACGTAAAAAGGATCACGCCTGAACTGGTCGAAACTGCGTTTAAATATCAGCCAATAAGCAGATTCCTTATAATGGACAGAATATACCAAAGATACAAGTAGGACCCCAAGAAAATGGTACATGTATGTGCATGGATCTTGCGATTCTATGTGCTCAAAGTCAATACTGGCTGCCGGTATTAGGCTGTCATCATATCTCCAATGGCTGACATCTCACGTCGAAAAGGACGTCCTTTTCGCCGTGAGATGTCGGCTGTTGAACTTTGAGCACATAAAATATATTTCAAGTGACACAGATTGGGTCTGCTTCTCATTTTGTTGGGGCTAATGATACGGTGCTGTATGTAATTCAACAGGGTAATAACAATTAGGCTTGCAAGATCCATGCTCATACGTGCGCCCTTTCATTGGGGTCCTACTTGTATCTTTGGTATATTCCCTCCATTATAAGGAATCTGCATATTGGCTGTTATTTATACACAGTATCGACCAATTCAGGCGTGAACTATCCTTCTGCTATCATTCCAAATCCAAATAACTGACTAACCTATCTACCTACCACTTAAAATGTACCTGCATGTTTCACTATACTAATTCAACACTAATCCTCTATGGGTCTCGGAGTAACGTGCTACTCGCCGAAAAAGAGCTTCGAAGCCTCGTCAGGGGTAGTAAGCGCTATATAAATGAAATTACAATACAATACGCTCAAATTGGAATTTTTAATCTAGGATTTGCAAGAAGATCCCACCTAAAGATGAATACATTTTCTCACAATTTATAGTATTCTCCCCCAGTTTCCAGCACGTCCTACTCTCTTTTTGCACACAATTTTTAAGAAAGGTTTTCACAGTATAGTTATGTAAAACATTTAGGTTTCTTTATAAGGCAATGGGAGTTAAAGCCAATAAAGAAAAGTAATCTGCATATAAAAGCTTATTTTGGAGGAAAATTATTAATTTTGTGCTCTAGTTTACAAAAGCTCGCATTGTTGTTTGTGCACCAGATTACAATAGTTTTGCTTGGAGTTTGTGCACCAGATTGCGATAGCTTTGCATAGGGTTTTGTGAACCAGATTACAAAAGTTTCCATCAGTGTTTTTACTGTAGATTGAATAGGTTTTCATAGGTGTTTCTAAATCACTTTTAATAGGTTTTCTTTCTCAAACAGTTTTCTCTATGCAATTTTTGTACCCTGATGCCAAGATGTGCATGGGCTGACTAGCTCAGAATCTACACCGGAAGCATACCCTTCCAAAACAGAATCATATGCCTAGACACATTCTTAAACATTCCACCCACTGTGTGTGTGATGCACACTGCTGCACACCTTCATTGAGTGGAATGTTTGGAGAAATGAAAGCATTTTACCTCGTTAGTGCTTGCATCAAGGAGGGGTTATTTTTTGACCCAACACCTGGGCCTAGATGTATGTACGATTCGCAAGGGCTGAAATTCACCGAATTGCAGCCTTTGCGAATCGTAAACGGTCTTTTTGCATGTTTTGAGATGCATTAAAAAAATCGCAAAATAAAGAATCGCAAAAATTTGCGATTCCTTATTTTGCTATAGCATTTAAGGAATCACAATTTTGCGATTCTTTAAATGCTATATATGAAACTTTTAAATTTTGCGATTTTGGGTTAAGAAATCGCAAATTACCACCAACTTGAAGTTCGTGGTAATTTGCGAAATCTTAAAATAATCCCAAATGTTGCATTTTTAAAGGTGGCTTATGACGCACATACATGCCCATAGGGCATGTATGTGCGCCATATGCACACAAATGCTGATTTCAGGGGTACAGCAGGGTGTCCTTGAGACACCCCTGCACCCTTGAAATCATTCTCATTTTGCGATTAGCAAATTGCGAATCGCAAAATGAGATGTATTTCACAATAATTCCTATGGGCCTCCTGGCCCATAGGAATGACTGGAAAATTATTCCTTATTTGCGAATTCGCAACTTGCGAATTCGCAAATAAAGAATATTAAGAAATCGCAAAAAATTGCGATTTTAAACATACATCCCATTTTGCGATTTCTAAATAGCGATTCGTTAAAAATCGCTATTAAGAAATCGCAAATAGGAACGATGATACATCTAGGCCCTGGTCTGTTATCTTACTAGATCAGACTTTGGTGTGAAAAACTATGGGGGCTTGCGCTAATCTACCCAAATTACACCCAAGTAACTCCCACTTGATGTAAAGTGGTGCAAAGTGGCACAAAATGTAATTTGCAGTGAGAAAATTGAACCTTTGTAGTGCAAAATATGACATCCGCTTGCAAGAGTTTGCATTGTTCAGCAGCGCTTTGTGCGACTTTGCCCTGGCACTAAGCCTTGGTAACTCTGGTCCCAGGCCTCTGTTGAGCATGCTGGGGTGTCAAAGTTGAAAAGAAGCTGTTTTTATGAGCAATGTCGTTAAAGCAGGACTCCACTCTCTTTACCACAAGGCAGCTTGGAAAGCGGGGCCCTGGGCAACTAGCCACGCCTTAAAATGTCACTGCAATAATATAAACTTGTTTAGATTACAACATATTTTTCAGCAGGGAACTCGTGACTTAAAATGTGGTCAACTTCGTATCTCCTTCTATTTTCCAATATTTATTTTAAATATTCCTCCTAGTTCGGGTAAGAAAAGAAGGCGGAGCCGCAGCTCTGTTAAAGCCACCAGGGACCCTAAGCAAGCAGGGGCCCCACATGTTTAAAAAGAGCCTTCACACCACCTACAAGGACTCAGGACTCGTCAGCTTTTTCCAAAAAAGGCTGCCTTTCAGATGTGGTGATGCAGGGGGTTCCTAGCGGAAAGAGACACAGCTCAGGGCTCAAATGTAAAAGAGATTAACTTAGGGTATGGCGTAGGGTCTCGTGCATAACATGCACCGATGCGCACTGGTTGTAAGCAAATGTTCTGAACACATGGAAAGCAGTAAATACTGCACCTCTGACATAACGCAGACCTGCGTCTGAGCTCGTGCTGGGTACATGATGAATTTACAAGCATTACACAAGCGTGCAAAACATCGCCCACCTACTGCGCTACGCCTTTAATGGACTCAGCCTTTCATCATGTAAAGGTCGGTAAAAACAGACCCCTGAATGGCACAAAATTGAAAAAATTACCCGTAAATACGCAACAATGCTAATCCGGGATCAAGTGTTTGGCATATTGCGGAAAAAGCAATATCGTAAATCGCGAGTGACGCAAACAGGCGCTTGCGTTTGCTTTGTAACCGTGAGCCTGTCATTGCATGTTTAGCGAAATTAAAGAGTGTTTACACAACACGGCGTAATCTTGGGCACTATGCGTAATAATCACAATGCGAATCCTGGAACCTATGCAAGATTATGCCGGTGTAAAGGACTTTTTTCTGAGCTCAGAGGAAGAACTTTCTACTATAAACTACAACTCCTCCTATAGCATCTTGGAGTAGTTCTAGATGTCATGATCTAAAAACCACCAGCGAAAAATAAACATTAAACTGCCTACGGCTGGACATTCGCAGTGCGCGGAGCTACATGTGTAAAAATCATCAACAACAAAAAAAAACACCCTTCCTCTCTCAAGGGACCAGGACGTGAGTTATCTTTAAACTTCCATGAAAACATTTCAGGAACCAAGGTTTAAAGAATGGGTCTGTGTGAAAATGGAGGGTTCCTAAGAGGCACTGTGCTTTACAGTGTTTAAATGTATAAAAAGGTGGGTGGCAACTAGGTAAATAAACGAGTAAATAAAGTGCTTTATGAGCCTGTTAAACATCGTTAAACAGTGACAAGTCTATATGCCCGTTTCTGAATTATTTTATTTATAAGGCAAGTTTTGTCTTACGTGTATTAAAACCAGTGCATCAGATGCTAGCTCTGAGGCTACTGAAACAATTTACCAATGGCCCACTGAGGCTATGGGGCAAGTAAAGCAGCAGCGCCTGGAAGGGTGTTCCTGCTGGGCAGCGCTGCCAGATTGCGGCAGAAACGAGCTCATTTTGTGCTCGGTTTCACCACCGGCGCAAGACCTGTGCCAAAGGAGGAGAGGTGGTATCATGAAACAAGCATAATATCACTGAAGGAAATTGCAGCACTCACGTTTGCTTGTATATTGTCTGTGCCTCTAGTGATAAGATTTTTTCGAATTCTGCTCTCTTTTTAGATCCCTTTTTGTGCATCATAGCCAACGCTTCAACAAGTTTGCTGAGTTACAACACAGTGAATAAAGCAATTTATAATAAAGTGAAACCACTCAAGTAAGATATTACAAACCACAGAACATGCAGTACATCACTGTTGGAAAGCAACACTCTCTGCTTCATTAAAGAAAAGCGGTAAGATAGGTCAAATATTCAGAATCATTTTTATATCCATTTGCAACATGTGTTTTCAGCTCTTCACACTCCACTGTGAACGCTTTCCCCTTTAGTTTAGAACAAAAGCCAGTAATAAAGGAAATATGTTTGCTATTGGATTTGGAGCTATCCTCGCGAAAAAGAGGCGTGACATTCTTGCCATGCAGTAGGGCAAATGAAAAGACTCATTGGGCTCTGTTTGCCCGTAGTGCTCCTAAAACGTTAACATTTTATTGGCTAGATTTTCACCCTGGGAAATAAACTGGGGCCAGGTTACCACTGAGGCCATTTAAGTTAACGAACTGAATAAAAAAAGAACGAGATTAGCTCATACAGCAGTGCAAAGGTCACTAGAAGGCACCTAGTGTGTTTTGACACATACGGGGCACCGTAAGGCGTCACAGATAAAGTGCCAGCAACTCAATGAGCCATTTAAACATTCCGCAGTTCAGCCGTAAATAAGTGGCACTTTATGAAGCTCCTGGTGACAATAAGATAATATTGCTCTGATAAGAGCAACTTGCAAAGAGCTGCTCTGGAAATCCTCAATAAAGGGGCAATTCCAAGATACAAAGACACAAAAGCAAACAACGTTTGTCTTTGTACAGCAGAACGAAGATGAACTGGTTGTTAACCAAGACAAGAGGAGTTCTCAAGAAGAATTCACGGAGTGTCAATATGTCGCAGTCGTAAAATGCTTCAGGATACGTGCGAAAACACTCTGCCAACATTGCACCTCACTGCCAGCTTTCTGGCCCATCATCCCCTCATGAGAAGAGATTAGCGGGTGCCTGGAAGTCAAACAGGGGGATGTGCTCTCGGTGAGAAAGCAGTTTCAGGAAAATTAGCGATCACTGTCGACAGGTCTCGCAGGTGGCCTTCCGAAACGAAAACGTGACCACATCCATGTTCCCTACTCCTTCGGCACAGCCATGTGCTAACTGATTTAATGTGTGCATCGCATCGTCGAGCACGACAATGACCAGTACTGCAGCTGTTTCGACATCGGCACGCAAGGGCAAGTATTTCCAGGAACATTTTGAATTTTACATCTTTAACACTCAGGCGGCTTCTCTGAGTAAATCCTGCTTCTGCCACCGTACGTACGGTGAGAGCAAAGTGTATAAAACGCTGGATTTTCTAACACTTCTCTACTTTTAAAATATACTCAGCTTATTCCCACCTCTTTAGAATCACTACAGCAATAAACTGAGGCTCCTGTGGCTTGCACAGTGTCTGCCGCCGCCTTGATTCTCTAGTGAACGCCACAAGAATGGATGGTGTGGTGTGTGCATTACCACAATGAATGCTTACTTTCAATAGCATTTCTATTTTACTCACCAGATTAGATGTTTTTTTAAGCTCAGAATAGAACTGAAGAAGAGGCTCGGTTCCCAAAATACGGTGCTGGCTACGTACGTGCGCGTGAGAGGGAGAACGTAAGAGGCGGATGTGCTTGCAGATTCCCAACTGAGCCACTAGAGGGGGCCGAACCACAGTGCGTCACATCCCCCTCTTTCTGGAGTGGAGGGAGCAGGCTCGGGTGCGATTATTGCCGCTTTGCACTTTTGGTCGACTTTCCAAACCACCCACGAAACCCTCCTCTCTCACCCAGCCACCGGTACAAGGTCTTGTGAAAAAGGAGGGTCAGCGTTCTAACCTTTGGAGCCCATATGCGATTATGCCTCGCAAAATATTTTAAACAAGCTGAGGATCGCCGGGTGCTAAACAGCGCGGTGGGAGTGCACAAGACGAGACGCGGAAAGAACCCGGTAAGTGGGGGGGGGGGAGGGGAGGAGGAGCAGAGAGGGAGGGGATGTCTGTGTGTGCCTGTGTGTGTGTGTGTGCCTGCCTGTGTGTGTGTATGTGCGCATGTGTGTGTGAACAGCATGCCATCTCTTGTCTCACTGTAAGCAGTGAAACTGAATGCTGGTTTGCCTGCGGGACAGGAGATGTACGCTCGTGCCTGTACGTGCGCGTTCACGTTCCTGAATCGCCGCGTGTGCACCCCTCTACGTCCCTTGAAGAGGAACTCAATCACAATAGGTCGAGAGAGCTCGACCTAAAAAAGCAGAACTTGATACTCTGACAACACATCTAAAATAAATAGCACAGTTCAATGAAAGAACTTCAGGTTCTGTTTTATGCTGTGAAACGAAAGGCTCTATGAAATTCGATGGTGTTTGAGCTGCAATCTATTTATATGTGTATAACATAATAGTTTTATTTTTGTATTTATCAGATAGTTATTTACATCAATATTTATCCAAAATGCTCCACAATCCCAGTGGTTATCAATTTAGGATGCTCTGCAATCCACTAATTTTGGAGACTCTTCCATACACTGGAGACATGTTGACTTTTACAGGGCAACTCCAATTGCTTAGAACCCATATTCTGCCACTTACCCTGTATCGGGTTGCTTTAATAAAATGTCTCTGATTTGGCCAGATAGTGAGCTCTCTTAATTTATTTATTTATTTAAAGAGTTTTATATAGCGCTGGCTAGACCCGAAGGTAGTAGAGCGCTTTACATGAGAATCAACAATGTAACAGAAAAAGATCAACAATTACATAATGAATCACAAAATAATCAATACAATTAGGAGAGGAGAGAAAGGAAAGAGAAAAGTAGTGGAGGGGGCAGGGGAGGTGAGAAAGGGAGGATAAGGGAAGAGACAAACAAGGAGAGACTAAAAGGAAGACTGTCTAAAGTCCGACTGGGCAGGTGACGTCCAAGGAGGGAATGCCCGGCCTGTCTCCCCTATAGCTAAACCAGGTAGCTCCATCGGGATTCAGACAAAATAGCTAGATTTCAATTGACGCGGGAAAATTGATAAACAGGGTGGGGACTGAGGGCCAGGAAAGGTGAGGGTAAAGGTCAGTAACAGGAAAGAGGAGTAGAGTGGAGAGGGGTAGGGGGTAGGGAGAAAAGGTCAGGAGAGGAGAGAAAGGAAAGAGAAAAGTAGTGGAGGGGGCAGGGGAGGTGAGAAAGGGAGGATAAGGGAAGAGACAAACAAGGAGAGACTAAAAGGAAGTCTGTCTAACGACCGACTGGGTAGGTGATGACCGAGGCGGGAATCCATGGTCCATCTCCCCTATAGCTAAACCAGGTAGCTCCATCGGGCACCAGACAAAATAGTTCAGTCTCAATACTTTGAGAGAGGAGGGAAGGAGAGACATGAATAGAGGGAGGATGTTGGAAGAGACGACAGGAGAGATGAAAGGAAGTCTGTCTAGAGTTCGACTAGGATGGTTACGTCCACTGAGGGTATCCCTGGCCTGTCTCCCCAATAGCTATACCAGGTAGCTCCATCGGGCATCAGACAAAATAGCAAGATCTCAATTGACGTGGGAAAATTGATAAATAGGTAAACAGGGTAGGGACTAAGGGCCAGGAAAGGTGAGGGCAAAGGTCAGTAACAGGTATGCGGAGTAGAGTGGAGAGGGGTAGGAGGTAGGGAGAAAAGGTCAGGAGAGACGTAGGATATTTGTTGCAGCCGTCATTTTTGGTAGGTACAGGCAGTATTTCAGGAGCAATCACAGTGTGGGGTGACTACATCGCAGCTTTGTTCTCTCTCGTGTCCCTGTAGGCTCTGAAAACTTACTGCATACTACTGTTTTTTTTGTGCTTCTTTTTGTGCTTGGCCATGCTTCAATTAGACTCTCTGCATGTTGCTCGCTTTTGGGCGCCAGGGTATCGATGCACGTATCCCCTCCGATTGCCAGGGGATCCATTTTTGTGTTGGTGGGTGACAGACATGTTTGTAAAGGTGCGGCCCCTGATATGCACCCCACACTTCCCGGGGCGAAAGCAGCTCATGGTGGCCATCTTAGGGTCAGGCATAGGCTGTGTGCTCCGATGACTCACGGAACTTGGAGTGTCCTCAAGTCTTCCCAGGACCTTTCAGAGTGCCTCATTATTCGTCCCATGTCCCTTCAATAGCATCAGGGAAGCCTGATGTACAAATTAATATTATTTTCGGAGGACTTGCACAAAAAGACATCCTGTTGTTATTAAGTAATTACTTTTTTCCCTTTGGCAGTAGCTGGAGAGTTACTGCAAAGTTGGCACAAACAACAAAAGACAGGGTAACTCTAACTCCTAATATTACATTTCATTTAAATTCAATAACATCTGAATCCACCATAAAATGTATTTTAATCAAATATAAAAATAAGTCTGAAAATGGAATCTATAGTTTGTATAAGTCGAAATATATAAAGTGTATAATCTATGCTTTGCCTTTTCTTATGTACCAGTTACAGGTTTACCAACAACCATGTCGTTTCTTGCCTAGACACTGGGACAAAATGCCATTTTAAATGTCAGAAAGGTTCTGCTCATGAATATTATGCACCCTACATTGTGTGTAGCAAGATGTGCTGAGAAGTGACTTATTTTAAATTTCACATTATGCTTAGCTACCTTCAAACGCTTGATTTTGAAAGGTTTTTGTAGCAGGGTTCAAGATGCTGCTATCAGGGTACACAGGGTAGGCCTGCAGTCATATTTTCAGAGCATCTGTAATGGATGGCCTATTAGGTAGGAGCTGTAGTCCACAAGTGGCATTGAACTTTCGATACCGGTGGTGTATTTCTGCAGATATACCATGACCTTATAAGAAAGTTAATTGCGCAAAATGGGGTTTAACCAATGTTACCATGTTTAAAAGGGGAGCAGAGGCACTTTACTCCTGTTTGGCAAGGGTAAGAGACACTGAGGTCCAATGCAGTAAAACAGACCGGGTAAAATTTGAGCAAACCAAGTGTAATGTTATTTATTTCCTACATGTAGGTTCGTGCAATCTTCTGAATAAATGACAATTCTGATTAATAGTGCATGAATTGTTCACCTTTACGCCACCAGAACATTCTTCATTGACATCAACATTGCTTTTTTTCCCACCACATTTGCTTCAAAAAGCTATTAGAGGGCTCCTCTTTAAAGGGAATAGAAATGTAATGGAATCTTTTCCTTGTTTATCCTGTGGACTGGCTCCGCTAAAGAGAGCAAACATAAATACTTTAGCCAAGAAAGTTAATTAATTTCTAACGTGAGCAAAGATGAAACATCTTTTCTGTCCAAATTGATTTTATCCTCTGAAGTCATTTGATTTTAATGTTCAAAGTAAGGAGTAGTACTTCAGATAAAAGTGCATCCTATAGCCAGGTGTACAACAACGTTGCAAAAGTTCAAAACATAGAATGGGCATTGAGAAATGCAAAGACCAGGAACAATATTGTATCTTATATAAGCGGAATATATTTTTATTCAAAATAGTCTACTATTGCTTGGCGCAGCTCTGATTTGAATACTTTGTCCCTAAGGGCCATGTCAAGAAATCTCCATTTGTGTTTGAATCCACCTGCCCGAGCGTATCTTTACTAAAACAGGCGAGTGGTACGACAGAGTGCGGTCCAGTTGAGGAAACTGGGCAATAAACGCCAGTAATCAAGACAAGTACATATGTTGTGATATGCTGAGTTGTGTGTGTATGCAGTTTGTAGAGAGTACAAGTGATGCTATGTGTCTTCCAGGTTATATTCTGTCAGTACCACGCACCTGAACTCAGCTTCCACAGGAGCAGAAGAGCTTTTGTGCAGCACCCAAACTCCACTGCGAGTTGATAATGATATCCGCTTACAGTAAAGAGGGGGAAAGGGGAATTGGGAAAAACCAGAGAGACTGTCACTGCTGTGCCTCTTCCAAACTGGATACCCAGCTAGGGTCTTCCTTAGCACCTGTAAGCACAAAACACAAAATTTCTACTTCTTTTCTTGCCCCTCCCATTCACTTCCCACAAACCCCTTTAACACCTCTCTCCCTAAGGTCAATTCTTTACCAGATGTACCAGTTGTGGCCGAGGTTCTCTTCTTTATTTTTGTAGAAATTAATGTTAGTTGATTTCACTTTATATATATATTATATTTACTTAGTTCTTTCAGTCTTTTCTTGTCTCTTTTCTTAGATTTTCTTAGATATTGCTGCTAATATCCTGGTGGTATGTACAAATATATATATATTTATATCTACTTGGAAACAATAGCTGTGCAGTTTTTAGTTCTGAATAATTGTACTTTATACTAAGTTGCGCAGCAATAAGTGAAAGTCCAACAAGAGAGTTTAATCCAAACTCTAGATGTATTGCCTTTTTTATCACCAAAAAGGCTTTTCTGTCTTCAAAAATCTTCTCGCAATAAATAATAATCACCAAGAATTGAGAAGGGTGAATGTCATTATTAAAAGGAAGAATTTGACTTACTTGATTCTCTTCATGCTTCTTCCTTTGAACTCTGAACTAGGCAAAAAGAGCACAAAGGGATATCTCTTAAGGAAGAGATTCCAGGTGTTCCAAGAAATACCTGCAATAGAGAGACTCCAAAATTCTCTCTACCGGATTCCAGACTAAACGGCCAGCAACAATAACAGGCTGAGATATGCGGGAGAAAGGGCTACTCCCCGGAAGGTTTTCCTGTCACAATGATGCGCAGAAGCCAAAACACTACTTCTCTTCACGAATAGATGGTTGAAGTACGCAGCGCGCATAGAGCATGAGCACGATAACCGCGACACTTCTTCCTCCACTTGAAACACTCGAACACTCACCTAAGTTCACTATTGGCGGCTGCCATATTGAAATACCGCTGAGTGTAGTAGGAAAAAATCGCTGTAACACTTCAGAAACATCTTTACAACTAGTTAATGCCATTTGACAGGTGATTTCCTGAGCTAGGTGAAAAGAGCACAGAGGGATATCTCTTAAGGAAGAGATTCCAAGTGCTCTAAGAAATACCTGCAATAGAGAGACTCCAAAACTCTCTCTACCAGATTCCAGACTAAACATCCAGCAAAAATGACAGGCTGAGATATGCAGGAGAAAACGCTACTCCCCGGAAGGTTTTCCTGTCACATTGATGTGCAGAAGCCAAAACACTGCTTCTCTTAACGAATAGACAGTTGAAGTACGCAGCGCGCATTGAGCACGAGCGCGATAACCGCAACAGTCCTTCCTCCACTTGAAAGACTAGAACACTCACCTAAGTTTACTATTGGCGGCTGCCATATTTAAATACCACTGAGTGTAGTAGGAAAGAAATCGCTGTAACACTGCAGAAACATCTTTACAACTAGTTAATGCCATTTGACAGGTGATTTCCTGAGCAACCTCACATGCCTAACTCTTGAACAGGGATAGAATTGCTTCACTTTGGGACTTTGTCCCCCAGTCCTGACATATTCCTGTGGAAGGTCCGAAAGTGTACGTCAAGCACTGGGTTTTGTGTCTGGTGAGGGTGAGGTGCTGTTTCAAATAGGGTCTAATAAATGTTCAGATTGTCTCCCAGACATATTTGTGTCATCTCCATACTGTCTACTCCGGCCGTGAGCTCTAAGAAAAAATTAGGGTCAACTATGTTGGGTGCGAATACATTCACTAAAAGGATGATGTGTCCCAGCATGTGACCATTTACCATTAGATAACAACCCTCCCTGTCACTTTTCACTTCCAACGGGCGTAATGGGACTAGTTTATGTAATAATATGACACCTCTGTGTGGATCCCATGTCTTGGCCAATACCGTGGGGCTATCGGGAGATAAGTGGATTTCTTGCAGGAATACAAAGTCTATTTTGTGTCTCTACAAGTGTTGTACCACCTGTTTGCCTTTGCGAGGGTTATTAAGTCCCTGCACATTCCATGATACTAATGTAAGATTAGCAACTGGTTGAAGTCTGCTGTTAATGCTCATAGGCAAAACAGATCATAATGTAAATCAGGAATGGAAGTATATCATAAGTGTAAGAAACTGTATTAAAACGGAAACATTCTCCTCCCGTACCACCCCCCAACCATCCACATTTCACATATTATGGAAAGATCCCAAATCCAAATGTCATACTCACAACATAGCAAATACGATGTAAATGTCACACCAGTGTGTCAACACGAGGGGAGTGGCAACGCTGGATCCACCAATATATATAAAAACTATGGCATGCAAAAAATCAGATGAGTTTTGATTTAATCCACAATGTCCCACATCTACTAGAATAACCTGTGCATTGCGTAAGTTCAAAAAATATTAAGTTGAGGAAAATACATCTACACTGGTCACAGAACCAGGGCCCAGGGGTGACCTGGTAGGGGAGGTAGGCACTTGTGTGGATTTTTTCTTAGACATTGTGTGACAGAACTCCTGCACCTCCGCCGGTGTTTTGAAAATTCGAGGTCTGCCATCAATGTCCACCCCGAGGCATGCCGGGTATAGTATGCCATATCGCAGTCCCAAGTTCCTTAGGGTGGCCTTGACTCTCGTGAACTTTCAGTGGGCCTCCTGTACCATGACATTATAATCTGGGTAGAGAAGAGATCATTGAGCCTTGGTGTGAGAAGTTTGCCTGGCATATGCTGTCCACTACTTATAGTGGGCACCATGCACCAGTCCAAACAACCCCTTAGAGGTGATAGGTTAAAGACAACCTTATTTGAAATCTACCCTAGTGGTGGCTATGGACAGCAGCCTTCAGGCTAAGTCTTAAAGGAATGTAAAGCAGCTTGTTTTACTAGTCTATAATCTCTTGAATGACCAAATGAAAGGAGAACAACACCAGGTATATATATAAAATATATGTATTTATTCTAAACACACCCTACACTTGGGAAAGTTTGGGATAGAGTTCAAGGGACAATTCAAACTAGACTAAATAAGGATATTACAATTTCGGTGACTGAAAAGATGATGGGATACAAAGATGAAGGGGATGGGAATGGCTCAATATTGACAATGATATTAATTGCTGCTCGTCTGGCGATAGCTAGAGCCTGGATTTCCCCAACACCTCCTACTGAGATAGAATGGTGGATAATTCTTAAAGAAACTGGTGAAAGGGAAAGGGCTCTGACGAAAGTCAGGGGGGCAGAGCAATACAGAAGTATAGATCTATATGGGAGGCACTTGAAGTGGCCTGAAAGAAACTACTCACTACTGGTCAATTGGAATAACTGTTTGATCTTATTAATAACTCCGGAAAAGACTCATAAGAAAATGTATTAGTCGCTCTATGTAATTAGTTCTGTTTATGTTCTTCTACCTCCATTATTGTTGAAAGTTATTCTCTCATTTGCATGTTCTTAAAATTTTATGTATAATCCCCTTTTTTCTTTTTTTGACAATAAAAAAAAAATGAATGACCAAATGAAAGGAGAACCACACCAGGTATATAAAAAATATATGTATTTATTCTAAACACCCCCTAGTCTCTTTATGAGGCTAAAGGTCAAAGCACATATGTTACACTTAATATCACACAGTAAATTAGCACAATATACGGTGAGACCTAGAGGCATACCAAACTATATATTATGAAAGTGGTATAAGAACCACAACTTGACTAGACACATGGCCTAGAGCCTGTATGATCGCTGGGGCCACCGGGAACCACCCAAGGTAGTGACACAGGGGACTCATGGGGGACGCGTGCAGTGTGGGAACACAGCCGTGAGATACCGTCAGCTTCTATGGGGAAAGTCGTGGTTGGAAATTTAAAGATTAAGGATACTTAAGAGAGCACTTTGAGAAAACCCCTTTAGGCTTAAGGGGTTCCACGGCCAACACCCACGGGAGCACTGGAGTACTCCAGTTACCTCACCCACGGAAGCCAGGTGCCTAGGTGTCTTTTTGTGTCGGAAATCATCGTTGATATCAATGGCAATCTACTGCAAAGTGCTGCTGCCGTCGAAGAGGAAAGTGTCCGGTGTGATCTAAGCCTGGATCGAAGATGAGAGGAACCTGAAAGCAGAGGGGACAGAGTCTGGGTCACTTGCCAGTGACCAGGGGCACAATAGACAAATGCCCACCGATGTCGGGTGATTTCAGGTTGAAGAGGTGAAGCTTGACTCTGCAGCCACAAGGACCAGGACGTGTCGATGACGACCAAGAGCTGGATTCGAGCTGTCCCTTGAAGGATATTGAGTGCTGCGAAGTCAGTGACCGGATTGGACCCAACAAACCTTGGCAACAATAACCCACGCAGAAAGAGAAGAAATGCTTCAGTGCGGACCAGCAAGGTCTGAGGGACTCAACAAGTCTGGAGCAAACAGGGAAACTCAATGAAAGTCAAATTTGCCTTCTCAGGGACCCACCAGTCAACAGACCAGGGATCGCGAAGGTAATTCAGGCAAAAACACAAAGGGCCGGGCTCACGGAAAACTCGTGGATTGTAGGTCAGCAATCTTCAGAGGTAAAGGTGCTCGGGTCTGAGCTACAAGTAACCCAATGCACAGCCTCAAGGGATGTCGAGAAGGTGTGCATGGTGTCCAGGGCTCCCCGTTCCACGGTACTCACGAGGGCTGTGGGTCTCAGCTTTGCTGGGGATTCAGGTCGGCCTCGGAGAAGTCTGGAAATCACCTCCTGGGCAGCAATTACTTCAGAGTCCGGCTGGAGCTTCGGAGATGCAGACCGGGCAGATGCGTCATTGGTGCCTGCCAATAAGGGGAGTAACTCCTTTACTCCAAGGGAGATTCTACAGTCATCTAGTCATGTAGATCGCAAAGTTCCAGGATATCTGTAGCAGAGTTTCGTCCAGGTGTAATTTAAAGTCCTGTAGTCGGGGGTTCGTTTCGTATACCCAAGGAAGGGGTTGGACTTACTCGGGGGACCCACCTATGGGAGGGTTTGGAAAGAGGGGTGGTTGCACCTATTTCCTTTGTCCAGTTTTGGGCCAGAGCAGGGGCTGGTAGCCCCTGCAAACGGTTTGAACTGGGCTATGCACAGGGCCACCAAATATGTCCCAGTGCAAACTTCAAAGCACTCTCAGAGTGCACCCACCTAGCCACAATACACTAAAGCCTGTCTGGGAGGTGATGACACCTCCCTGTGACAGGAAACCTATTGTCCAGGCCTCCCATGCCTGAGTTTCCTTCAACAGCAGGAGGCCAGACTTGTGTATTTGGTTGCAGCATCCTTTTTGTGATGCCAGGGCTATTTTAAACTGGTACCGGGTATACGAGTGGGTACATGTCTCTCCCACTAGAAGGGTGGAATCATACTCCCACTGCCAGGACTGGCAGGGTGGGGGGTATGATTCCAAAGTGTTTGGCACCAAACACAACATGTTTCTGTGCAGCCATTCCAAAGCTAGGATTTACAGCAAGGTTATAATGCACTTAGGAGTATATGGTCTGGCTGCATCACAGAACAGCCCCGGAGAATAGGTCCCGAAAGCTGCAGAGGGGCCCTGCTCATGCCTGGGCACCCTCTCACACAAAACCCAGCACCCTGCCTTCAGGATTGATAAGGCCTGCCATAGGGTGACATATAGGTGTATTTGTGTACTGATTTAAGGTGGATAAAGGTAACCTATCTCTAAGTAAGGGGTGCATGCACCACCTTCCCTAGGCTGCAGTAGTTGTCCTGTGGTGTCATTTTGGAAGGCTTCTCAGGGGTGGCATAATACATGCTACAACCCCTGGTAGGTAGGCCTCTGGGGTACCTATGCCCTTGGTTCCTAAGGTACCATATACTAGGTAAGCAGCTAGGCTTGGGTCCTGGATAGCAGGGCCCCAGCCATACTAAAGTTGAAAAACAGTGAAACATCCAAAAAAAGAGGGGGTAACCATAAGAAGCAGATCCTACTCTCCTACATAACCCCCCCAAATGCAGGGACATTAAACTAACATTGACCTGTTGAGTCTTTATGTTCTAAGTGGAAATATCTAGAGAGTCCATCTGCATTGGCATGGTTACTCCCAGCTCTATGTTCCACTGTATAGCCCATCCCCTCTAAGAACATGGACCACCTCAAGGTTTGGGGTTTTCACCCTTCATCCGTTTTAGCCATAAGATGGGCTTACGGGCTGTCTAAACAATGAAGTGAGTATCAAACAATTATGGCCTCAGCGTCTTCAGAGCCCAAATCACAGCAAAGGCCTCCCTCTCAATAGCTGACCAACGTTTCTCTCTGGGGGTCAGCATTCTGCTAATAAAATATACTTGCTGATCCTAAACTTCATCATTCAATTGTGATAACAAAGCCCCTACCCCCAACTCAGAAACATCTGTTTGGACAATTAATTCTTTGGAGTAGTTAGGACTCTGCTGAATGGGAGCAGTGCACATGGCCTGCTTAAGGTCATCAAATGCCTTTTGACAGCTAACTGTCCACTAAACTTTCTTTGGCATCTTCTTAGAAGTTAAGTCATTCAGGGGGGTCACTATGGATCCATACCCCTTGACAAATCTTCTGTAGTCTCCAGTCAGGCCCAAGAAAGCTCTGACCTGAGTCTGGGTGGTTGGAGCAACCCAGTCCATGATGGTCTGGATTTAGCTATGGAATGGTTGAACCTGGCCTCCGCCTACAAGCTGGTCCAGGTACACAACCTGACTCTGCCCGATCTGCAATTTAGTAGCCTTGACTTTTAGGCCTGCTTTCTGCAGGGCCTCCAAAACATTTCTCAGGTGGACCAGGTGATCCTCCCAGGTAGAGCTAAAGACAGCAATATCATCTAGATATGCTACACTAGGCCTATAAGGACTTTATTCACCAACCTTTGAAAAGTGGCAGGTGCATTCATCAAACCAAAGGGCAATACTACAAATTGGTAAACTCCACTAGGAGTAGAAAATGTTGTCTTGGGCTTTGCATTATCAGCTAGTCTTATCTGCCTGTAGCCAGCTGTAAATTCAAATGTGCTCAGAAACTTGGTGGAGGTCAAAGTAACTATGAGCTCATCGGCCCTGGGTATTGGATGGGCATCAGTCCTAGTGACTGCATTAAGACCCCTCTAGTCTACACAACACCTCATCTCTTTCTTACCACCCTGGGTGTGAGGCTTGGGCACTAAGACTACTGGACTAGCCCAAAGGCTATCAGAGGGTTCAATAACTCCCAAATCCAACATCTTCTGGACTTCAGTTCTGATACAGTCCCTGAGATGCTCAGATTGCCTGTATATCTTATTCTTAACAGACAGCCTGTCCCCAGTGTCAACTTCATGAGTGCACCAGGTAGTCTGACTTAGAGTTAGAGAAAACATATGCCTATACTGATTGAGCACCTGTCTGCAACCGACTTGCTGCTGGGCAGTGAGGCCGCTTACCAAGGCTCTCCCACTTACTTATCCTCCATCACGGTTCTGTGAGAGCAGGTCAGGGAGTGGATCACTCTCTTCACCTGTCCCTCATCAGTAGCAATGAGTAAGCCCATGTCTGCCATGTCAACAGAGGGTTTCAGTCTGTGTACATGGAGCACCCTATGGGAGCTCCTGGGAGTTCCAAGGTCTACGAAATAGGTAACCTCTCCCTTCTGCTCAACAATTGTATTGGGGCTACTCCACTTGTCCTGGAGGGCTGCTGGGACCACAGGCTCCAACACCCACACTTTGTGCCCCGGCTGGTAAATTCTTTTGGTAATGCCAGGCCATTTGCAATTCCTGGCTAGCCTCAAAGTTTTTGGTGGCCTTTGTCATATACTCTACCATCCTGGAGCGGAGATCAAGTACATAGGCCTCAATATCCTGTTTGGGAGGTTTGAGAGGTAACTCCCATCCCTCCTTCACTAGACACAAAAGACCCCTCACAGGATGTCCAAACAGAAGTTCAAAAGGGCTGTAACCAACCCCCGTCTGAGGAACCTCCCTGTAGGCAAATAGGAGGCAGGGCAAAATAATGTCCCATCTGCGCCTGAGCTTTTCTGGAAGACCTTTAATCATGCCCTTTAAGGTTTTGTTGAATCTCTCAACTAAACCATTGCATTGTGGGTGATAGGGTGTGGTGAATTTGTAATTCACTCCAAACTCTTTCCACGTAGCAGTCAAGTAACTAGACATGAAGTTTGAACCCCTGTCTGGTACTACCTCCTTAGGGAAACCCACTCTGGAAAATACTCAGAAGGGCTCTTGCCACCACAGGAGCTGTGGTGGTCCTACGTGAAAATGCTTCTGGATACCTGGTGGCATGGTGCCCAGAGACTGTCTGAGGATCCATGGGACCAACTATATCAATCTTCACCCTCTCAAAGGAAACCCCCACCACAGGTAGTGTTATCAGGGGGGCCTTTGTGGTACCACCTGCCTTTCCACTGGCTAGACAGGTGACAAAGGAGCGATAAAACTCCTTAGTGTCTTCAGACATATGTGGCCAATGAAACTGAGGGGAAAAAGTCTTGTTTTGGCCCAGGTGACCTGCTAAGCTAATATCATGGGCTAGTGTTAATAGGAAGTCCCTATACTTCGGAGGTATGACCAACCTCCTGGCGGCTCCAGGCTTGGAGTCTCTACTTTCTGAGTATAGGAGTCCATCATCCCAATAGGTCCTATGGGTTCCACTAGCATTCCCAGCAGCCTCTGCAGCCGCTTGCTGCCTGAGGGGTTCAATAGAGGGGCAGCTTAGCTGCTTGTGTCTCAGATCTGCCCCAAGAACTCAACCTGATCAGGTTCAAGCTCATCTGGGACAGTTCATTCTACAGGACTAAGATCATCTCCCTCAAGAGACTGATCTTTATTCCCTTTGTCCCTATTGCTCCTCCTCTTGGGAAGCCAGTGGTACATTCTTCCAGAATCTAGGGCATGTCAGTTTTAGACATTTTGGCCTATGACCTAGTCACAGCAAACACATGTGCAGTGATTCCTAGCATTTCTGCATGAGTCCCGAGGTTCACTTCAGCCCAAGTTGAAGTTTCTAAATCATTGTCAAGCAAGCATTCAACAGGGAGGTCTGCACTTACCACATCCTTTTTAAGGCCAGTTACCCCTCCCCAGGAGAAATTAACAACTGCCAGGGCATGGTTTGTCCTTACATTGCTAGCATTGGTCACTTGGTAAAGTTCACCAAGTATGATCTCCCCAGGGTCCACAAGGTCTTGTGTCACCATTGTGACACTTTCCCCTGTATCCCTGTATGCCAAAGCCTCTTTTCCGTTAATTAAAGGCTGCTGTCTGTATTCTCCCAAGTTACTGGGACTCACAGATCTTGTGTCACCAATGTGACACTTGCTCTTGCGTCCCTGTATGCCAAAGCCTCTTTTCCATTTATCAAAGGCTGCTGTCTGTATTTGCCCAGATTACTGAGACTGACAAAGGAGGTCATATCCATGCCTCCCTCACAGATCAGTACAGCATGAGTTGGAACTCTGACAAGGCCCATCCCCGAACCCTGGGTTAACCCTACTACACCCTCATTCTGAGTACCACCACTTGGAGCTGAACTAGGGGGAACAGTTGCCTTAGGGGCAATGGTGGCTGGAGTTGAGTCTCTGGACTTGGTACAATCACTAGTCCATTGGGTTTTCTGCATACAGCTTTTACACCATGGGTTCCTTTGGCCTTTTCCTTTGGTAGATTGGGACTCCAACCTGATATAGATTTTGGGGGGTCTTGGGAAAATATCTGGTCTATGCCCTTATCCCCACCCTTATCAGAGTTCTTAGAATCTTGCTTCTTGAAGTCACCTTGGTTCTGAACCTTCTGCCTCACCTTGGTACTGACCCATTTGTCTGACTTCTGACCCAGTTCTTGGGGAGAGGTCAGTGCAGCAGAGTCCACCAGGTACTGATGCAACATCTGATAATTAAGTTGTACATTCCTTTATAATCACACACCATACTGCCAAGTAAGCAACCCTCCAGAGCCTTAGTAGTAAAATCTACAAAGTCAACCCAGTCTTGAGTCTTTGCCTTTTGGGTGTCTCTGAACTTAATCCTGTATTGCTCATTGGTTAAGCCAAACCTATCAATCCGAGCACTCTTCAAGTCAGTATAATTATCAGCATTTTCTTCTCTTACAGTGAGGAACTTGTCTCTGCCGTTGTCTGCGAAGGAGAGCCACAAGATTGGTGCCCACTGATCCAAAGGGCCCCCCTGTAATTTACCGTCCCTCTCAAGTGCAGTTATCCATTTGTGGATTTCATCCCCACTCTGGTAAGGAGGGACAATCTTGTTCAGGTTCCAATGGTCATGAGTATGTTCTCTACCTCTTGGGACACTGATGCTGCCACCATGGGACTTTAGTCCCAACTTTTTAGAAGCTCTCTGGAGCTTAGGGATTCCCTGTCTAAAGCCAACTGCTCTTTCCTAATTCTGAGTTTTTCTTCCTCATATGCAAGCAGTCTGCAATTTCTATAATGGGAGGACTCTCCCCTGTATGAGGCCGAGGTCCTATGAGAGACATAGGTCCCTGCAGATGAACCAGAATGGTTCGATTCCTGAGAAGGAGATCTTAACCTTCTAGGTACAATGCTAACTCTTCCTGGAGGGGTGAAGAGAAGGCCACTGGGGTTTTCTTCTTCAGTCCCAGAGAGAATTGGGTTGTCCACGTGTCCATGTTCTTCCTGGTCAGCATCAAGGTCTAGCTCCTGAAGGTTTTCACTGGGGGTGGGCGGAATTTGCGTAGTCGCGCTACGCAAAGCTCCGTGGAACGGTAAAAAATCTACGTGAGCACGCAAAGGTTCAGCGAACATGCAGAATTGCAAGTTCCGCCTATTAGCAATGCTTTTTTCCTGTTCGAACGCTGTTTGCGTGCTCATTTTGAAAGCGTGAACAAGCAAAACATTTGGCGAAGCGGCGGATCGCGGAATTTTGGGAAATTCCGCCTTCTCAGCGGTACGCGTAGAAACCCCAATTCAGTAAGCGGAATGAAATTTACTGCCCAGGCCTAGTTTTCACCTCCTGGCCTTTCTTCTTCTGCTCCCCCACCCAACCTGCCTGCCTCATCAGACCCTGGGGTCTTTCTGATATCATCTAAAAGCAATACCTCTATGAGGCATTGGGCCCTAGGGTTTTTCCCTGTCTTCAATTTCCTAGATACACACATGTTCCTCAATTCTGGAAATGGTACATGCCTACATGGTCATACTTATTTAATCTGGAGCCCCAGGCTTCAGCCTTTGAAGACATACTAGTGTGGTGTGGTGCCTGCACCTACCTACTCTAGTGGGACTACTAAACTCTCTCTTGAGTTATGGAAAGGGTTTTCTAAACCCTTGGCACACAGCTCTAAGTTCAGTAGAACTTACTTTATTCTATACTTTTTTTTTTTTTTTTTTTGGAAAACCTTTATTGAAAATTCAAAGCACACAGCTATTCAGCCTTACATCCCTGGGGGTAGGCAGCATTATAAAGAACAGAGAAGAGGTGCACACAAATCAAATCGAGGAGCAAATCAGGTTTAATTTTATATTATAAATAAGAAACCTAAGAAAACAACAAGAAGAAACAATAAAGAAAGGAAGTGGCAAGGTACCCTGGTATCGCAATGCACGATTCCAGGGGGCGGGTGGGACCATTTAGCTCTCTGTAGTAACCATACTGGAGAGGCATACAGAGTGGGGGGGGGGAAGAAAACCAGGATTCCATTTGAGTAAAAAGTTGGGCGGAAGGAAGGGCTAGGGAGAGAGACGAACCACCAGCGGACCTGTATCGGGGGGCACACAAATATCACCTCTATATTCATTGCACGCACCCCAGACAACCCCCCACCTCTTGGGCTTACCCCTGGCCACATACACAGTTTTCTCACAGAGCATGCACCAATCCATATTGGTTTTCCACAGTTCCATGGTGGGGGGAGTCGGGGCACCCCACTTTTGAGCAATGTCTCGCTTGGCCACCATGTACCCCAACGTGACCCAACGGGTTTGAGCAGTAGTGTAGTCAGTCGGACCCCACGCGTTCAACAAGCAGCGTCGAGCTTCTGCAGTCAAATCCACACCAGTCACCTCACGCATGACCACATGCACCCGTTCCCAGTAGGAAGCAATAACCCGGCATTCCCAGATGGTATGCATGAAAGTGGCCAGTGCACCGCACCCACGCCTACAGAGACCATCCACGGAGAGCCCCATGTGAATCAGTCTAGGGCCAGTTACATAAACTCTGTGGAGTATCTTCAATTGGACTAAGCTCAGCCTAGCCAAAATTGCCACTTCCTTGGGGGAAGACACCGCACACTGCCATTCCTCATCATCTAACTCAATCCCATCACGCACCCACTGATCTCTCACATTCAACAACAGATCCGTCTGAACATTTATCAGTTTTTTGTAGGTCAGGGAAATGGCACTGTCAGGCATATGGCCGTCCAGTACCCTGTCTTCCAGCGGGGATGATTCGGGGACCTTCTCACCAATAGGCAGGGCAGACGCAAGGGCATGTCTCAATTGGACATATCTGAAATACTCTGTGGCACCCAGTTGGAATTCAGTTTTCAGAACCTCAAAAGACTTGATTTCCCCCCTGGCCATCACATCAGCCACCTTGGAAATACCAATGAGGTCCCACCGGTCAAACCCCTTCGAGTGCCACAGCCTACCTAGCAAGTCAGAGTCATAAAGTGGAGTGGCCATAGTAAGTCTGCCCTTCCACCCCAATGCTTTCGTAATGGCCCTCCAAATGTGCACAGCAGTCTTGGTGGGACCAGTCATTTTTCCATCCAGAGATCTAGAATATAGCGCTCTGTAGTACATCTGTAGTACATCCCATCATTCACGAGCTTAAACCCCTGCTGCGAGACCTGTATAGCGCAACCCCTAGGAAGACGCGGGGTTTCTCCACTGAGCACATAGAGATAGGATTTCGAGCAGTTAATGACTAGGCCCGGGTACCCAACAAAAGTGCTCAACACGTCAAAAGCCACAATCAAAGACCGACAGGGGGAAGTGAGGTAGAGCAGGATATCGTCCGCGTACAATGAGACTCGATCCTCAAAGCCCGATGACCACTTGATCCCACAGATGTCAGGGTGGGTGCATATCCAGGCAGCGAGCGGCTCAAGCGCTAAAGCAAAAAGGAGCGGCGACAGTGGACAACCCTGTCTAGTACACCTGCGCAAGGCAAAGGAAGCCGACACCCGGCCGTTGACCGTTACATTGGCCAACGGGGAGGCATAGAGAAGCCTGACCCAACCAATAAAGTCGGGGCCAAACCCAAACTTGGACAACACCGCCCAAAGATAGTTCCATTCGAGGGAATCAAACGCCATTGTCGCGTCCAATGAAGCCAGGACGGTCCGCTCGCAGAGTTTTTGCACCCGTGCCATGACAGCGTGAAGCCTCCGAAGATTAAGAGCGGTGTTGCGGTGAGGTATAAAGCCCGACTGGTCCGGATGGACCAAGTCGGCAATCACACCCACCAGCCGGTTAGCCAGTAACTTAGCCAGAATCTTGGGTTCGGCATTCAGCAGGGAGATCGGGCGGTACGATCTGCAAAGGTCCCTGGGCTTCCCCTCCTTATGAATAACCACAATGGTGGCCAATTGCTGGTCCAGCGGAAGCTCACCAGCCTCACGAGCCTCCAAAAACATACGCCGCAGGGGCACTGCGACGGTGTCAGCCTTAATCTTGTAGAGTTCCACCGGAAGACCGTTGGGACCGGGAGCCTTGCCAGAGCGCAAAGATCGTATCGCGAGCGCCACCTCATCAGCCGTAATGCCCCTGTCCATGTCGTCACGTTCGGTGTCCGACAGGCAAGGGAGCCCAACTCCCTCCAGAAAAGAGGCCGAGTCCAACTCAGTCAGGGTGGATACCGAGGTGTAAACCGTCTCAAAGTAGTCGGCAAAGGCCGAAACAATAGCGCTGGGGTCAGTAACAACCACCCCGTCCTCACCCAGAACCTCGGGCACCACGCGGGAAGCCATCTCCCTCCTATCCAACCAGGCAAGGAGCTTGCCCGCCTTGTCCCCTGCATCATAGATCCTCCCTTGCTGTTCCCTGCCCATCGCCTTAGCAGCGTCAGTGGCAGTGGCTCGATACTCCGACTGCTTTAAGGAGAGGGCGTACAGCAATTCGGGTGTCGGGTCTGTTTCCAATTGAGAATCAAGGTCATCAATTTCCGACTCCAACCGCACCATTTCCTCATCCCTGCGTCTGCGCGCCTCGGCTATTAAGGAGAAGGCTTCTCCTCTCAGGACAGTTTTGAAGGCCTCCCACAGAGACAAGGCCGACGATACCGAGCCCGTACTCTCTGAGAAATACAGGTCGATAGCTTTAGCTAGGAGGTCACGAGTTTTGGGGTTGCGAAAGTACCAAGGATTGACCGGTACTAGTCTAGAGGTTGCCACAATACCAAAGTCAAACGACACCCAGACAGGGGAGTGGTCCGATATGCCTCTGGCCATCAGGCGGGCCCCGGAAACGGTCGATGCCTGGACCGCCGGAGTCAAGATATAATCAATCCTGGAGAGGCTTCCGTGCGCGCCCGAGTGATAGGAGTACTGCCGCTGAGCGGGATGAAGAAGCCGCCAACAATCAATAAGACCAATAGTGCTCAGGAAATTTGGGAGCCATGATTGCGCACTACGAAGATCTCTGGATGGAAAACGGTCAAGGGTCCCCGACACCACCGCATTAAAACCCCCTCCAAGAATAAGTGATCCCTCCGGCAGGCCCAAAATGGCGCCCCCGAGATCCTGGAAGGTAGTCGTCTGCAGGCCGGGGGGGACATAGACAGAAACCAAAACCAGGGTACGCCCCTCCCATCTACCCACAACGGCAACATAGCGGCCTCTGTCATCAATCACCCTAGTCTCCACCTCCAATGGGAGAGACATGCGCACCATGATCCCAACCCCTCGGGATCCCGAAGAGAACCCGGAGTGAGCAACCATCTTAAACCCTTTCCTATTAAGTGCGTGGCACGTATTGCCAATGAGATGCGTCTCCTGTATTTAAATGACATCGGGTACACACCGTTTAAACATCTGCAGTACAACCCCACATTTAATGCGATGCCCCAGCCCGTTCACATTCCAACTCAATACGTTTAATGTCTTACCCCCCATCATCAAAGAAGCACCGTCCCAACCACCACCCCCAGAAAACAGCTACCGCAACATAGTAAACAGGAGAATAGTCACCTTGCCTCAAGAGAAAAGAAAAAGGAGAAACAGAAGGAAAACACTCAAACCAACCACCCCCCACCCTGCACCCCTGCTTTAGACTAAGAACCCCCCCCCAACCAGCAGTGTGCCTGTCGCCCCCAAAAACTAATCTACGGAAAGCCCCCAGAGGAGAAAGGAGACATCCTATCACCCCCCGTTATCCTCCAGAGTTGAAAAGCAGCATTAGAAAGAAAAAGAAAAACATTAGTCCGTGACTGATTGCACTTGCAGGGCCTTCCACCGAAAGAAGTCCGTAGAAACATTGTTCATTCCTGAAGATCAGGACCACCCGACGCCTCTTCCGACTGATCCTCAGGGGCAGTCCGAAGTTGAGGCAAGGTGTCCAGCCAGTCCCCAGCAGCCTCCGGCAAGTCAAAGAACACCACCCGGGTGCCATGTTCTATCCGAAGCTTCGCCGGGAAGAGCATAGAGTACTTCATCCCCATCTCCCTCAGCCTACGCTTGACGCCCATAAAACTTGGCCGGCGTTTCTGAACTGCTTGAGTGAAGTCGGGGAAAAAGTTCACATCGGCATTCTGGAATTTCAACGGACCACCTCTTCTCGATGCCTGCAGGATCGCATCTCGGTCCCTGTAATTGAAAAGTCTGGCAATGATGGGGCGCGGAGATGCCCCCAGTTTCGGTTGGCCACCGGGTAGTCTGTGCGCTCGCTTCACCGAAAAGAACTTGCTCAGTCCACCGGGAGCCAAGTGCTTCAACACCAAGTTCTCAACAAAGAGATCAGCAGCGTCTTCCTCTGTGCCCTCCGGCACACCGATAATGCGGACGTTCTGGCGCCTTGCCCGTCCTTCAAAATCATCGAGCCTGCGGGCAAGCAGCGTGTTAGCGGCTTTCAGGTCCCGAACCTCCGATTGCACGTCGGACATATCGGTAGTCAAACTGGACGTCTTAATGTCGAGCGACTTGACTCTATCGTTCGTCTTTCCGAGGTCGGCCCTGGTAAGGTTGACTTCAATCGCCAACGTGTCGACCTTGTGCGACAACACTTCGTGCTGCTTGTGCATTTCGGCCTTGATGCCCGCAATGGCCCCCATAACATCCCGGAGGGTGGGTTCAGCATCGTCCGGAGACACATCTCGCTGCGAGTCTTTAGTACGGCCTGAAGCACCAGGCGATCCCTTTGGGAGGGAAAAATGTTCAGAGATGGTGGTCTGCGAGAGGGAAGGTTTCCTGCTGACTCTCGGGGGCTTCCCTTTGTCCGGGTCACATCTGCCCGCCATGATGGGCGACGGGGGAATCACAGCCCAGAGAGAGGTCCAACCGGCACTACCACTTCCAGACGGCAGAAATCAATAATCACCTCCACCGTCTCATCAGAATGTCAGGCCGCTGGACAGTCTGATCCGGCCACCAGCGCAGAACGGGGCAGCTCCAACCCTCTCGGGCTGCCACCGTGTGGAAGCACCACCGTCCCCCTCGTAATGCCAGACTGTTATGGCGTCGTCGTCCTCACCACGGTGTAACTCAGCGCAGGAAACCCGGATCTTCGATCGGAGAACGGGCCCCGCCTCAGCAACAGCACCGCAACAGATTCCCACTACTGTGGGACAGGATAGGTAGCAGGATCAATACGGAGGATCGGAGGGTCTTCGGAGCTCCGAGCTCACACGGCCATCTTGGTTGCCTGCGAAGCTCCTCCCCACTTTATTCTATACTTGATTTATTTGTACCCATTTACCGATAGTGGTTTTCAGTTTATTCACTCAATGAGATTATCTAGTAAAGCAAAAGAAAGCTTGAATTCAACTGCTGCACACCAATGTGAGAATTAGGCCTGGCATATGCTGTCCAAAAGTTATAGTGGGCAACTTACACCAGTCCAAACAACCCATATTGATGATAGGTTTAAAGACAACTTTTATTGAAAGCTATCCTAGTGGTAGATATTGAGAGCAATCTTCAGGCTAAGTGTTGAAGGAGTGTAAAGCAGCTTGGTTTACCAGATTGTAACCTCTTGAATGTCTAAATGAAAGGGGAACCACATAAGGTATATATATAATATATATCTTCATTACTGAACAATATCTAGTAATCTCTTTATGAGATTACAGAGTTTAAACACAATAGAACTTCAGTAAATACCAAAATATACACTGGGCCCCAGGGGGGACCAAACCATATATTAAGAAAGTGGTATAAGAACCACGACTTGACTAGACACAAGATATAGAGCCTGCGGAATCGCTGGGACCCCAAGGTACTATCCAAGGGAATGACACAGGGGACCCACGGAGGACGCGTGCAGTCTGAGAACACAGCCGCGAGCGCAGTTAGCTTCTAGGGGGAAAGTTGCGGTTGGAATTTTAAAGTTAAAGGACACTTAGGAGAGAACTTTGAGCAAACCCCTTTAGACTTAAGGGGTTCTAGAGCCAATACCTACGGGAGCACCGGCGTACTCGAGTTACCTCACCCCAGCAAGCCGGGTGCATAGGTGTCAAACGGTGTTGGGAATCGTTGTCGTTTTCAGTGGCGTCCTGCTACAAAGTGCTGCTGCCACGAAGAGAGAAAAGTGTCCGGTGTGATCCAGGCCTGGATTGAAGATGTGAAGAACCTGGAAGCAGAGGGGACAGAGTCTGGGTCACTTGCCAGGTGCAAAGAGGTGAAGCTTGACTCTGCAGCCATAAGGACCAGGAGGCATCGACGATGACTAGGAGCTGGATTCGGGCTGTCCCACGAAGAATGTCGAGGGATGTGGTGTCAGTGCTCGGATTGAACACAACAAGCCTTGGCAACAGCACCCATGCAGGAAGAGAAAAGATGCTTCGGTGTGGACCAGCAAGGACCAAGGGACTCCCTAAGCGGTGGAGAGTCAGGGCACATCTGGAGCAACCAGGGAAGCCAAAGGATAGTTAAAGTTGCCTTATCAGGGACCCACAGTTCGACGGACCAGGGATCGCGAAGGTACCTCGAGAGAAAACCCAAAGGGCCGGCTCACTGAACACTCGTGGAGTGTAGGCTGCCAATCTTCGGTGAGCTTTGCTGCTCGGGGTCTGGGCTACAAGTAACCCAATGCACAGCCTCAAGAATTATCGAGAAGCATATGCACTTGCAAATGTGAACAGTGTCCAGGGGTTCCGGTTCCACTGTTCCAAGAGGACTACGGATCTCAGTTTTCCTGGTGAATCGGTCGGCCTCTGGGAAGTCTGGGAACTTACCTCACCTCCTGTGTTGCAAATTCTTGGAAGTCTGGCGGGAGCTTCGGAGATGCAAACCGGTCGGTTGTGTCTTTCATGCCTGCCATGCAGGAGAGGGACTGCTTTACTCCAAAGGAGATTCTTCAGTCATCTAGCGCCTTGTAGATTGTTGAAGTTCCTGGATTCAACATCAGAGTTTTGTCCAGGTAAATCTAAAGTCCTGTAGTCACCGGGTTCCTACTTTTTACACAAGGAAGGGGTGGGACAAACTCTGGGGGACCCACCTATGGGAGAGTTTAGAAAGAGGGGTGGCTATAAACATTTCCTTTATCCAGTTTCGCGCCAGAGCAGGGGCTGGTAGCCCCTGCAACTGGTTTGAACTAGGTTATGTACAGGAACACCAAATGTGCCCCCAGTGCAGACTTCAAAGCACTCTTGGAGTGCAACCACCCAGCCCAGATACACTAAAGCCTGTCTGGGAGGTGGTGGCACCTCTCTGTGACAGGAAACCTATTGTCCAGACCTCCCCTGACAGAGTTTTGTCCAGCAGCAGAAGGCCAGAATTGTGTCTGTGGCTGCAGCATCCATTTTGTGATGCCAGGAATCTGTTAAGCTGGTACAGGGTGTACCGGTGTGGCCATGTTTCTCCCTCTAGGAGGGTGGAATCATATCTCTGCAGCCAATACTACCAGGGAGGTATGATTCCAAGGTGTTTGACACCAAATACAACTTGTTTCCTTGCAGCCATTCCAAAGTTTGCATTAATCGCGAGGATATAATGCACAAGAGTATATCGTCAGGCTGCATCACAGAACAATCCCAGAGAATAGATTCCGAAGGCTGCAGAGGGTTCTGCTCATGCATGGTCACCATCTCACACAAAACCCAGCACACAGCCTTCAGGATTGATAAGGCCTGCCATGGGGTGACTGATGTGTAGTGATATAAGGTAGATATAGGAAACCTATATCTAAGAAAGGGTTGTGTCATTTTGGTAGGTTGCCCAGGGGTGGCATTATACATACTGCAGCCCCTGGTAGGCCTCTGGGGTGCCTATGCCCTTGGTACCTAGTGTACCGTATGCTAGGGACTCATAAGGGTACCCCAGTATCCAATCTGGAGTGTACCTAAAGTACATGGAATCATGTTAGAGAGAAAGCAGCTAGGCTGGGGTCCTGGATAGCAGGGCCCCAGCCAGACTAAAGAACAGTAAAACATCAGCAAAAAGTCGAGGTAACTATAAGAAGCAGATTCTACTCTCCTACACGTGTTCGGGTTATCCCCCTTTCTGCCTGTCCTGGTCCGGTAGCGTTGCCTGCACACCCAGCCTTCTCAAATGTTAGTTTGGATTGCTTCGGAACCGCTATGAACCATGACCCTAATGCATACTGCGACAAACAAGGTGTCCCCCAAATGTACAACTGCGCCGGAGAAGAAGGGACCCGGTCCTTGGTGCACCACAAAGAGGTCAGGCGCTCAAGCCTTGATGACTCTCCTGTTGGTTGTCTCCTCCCACTAGACAGACAAGTGCCAAATTGGTATCCTGCTAGGAGCCCCCTTTCCACAAAATATACCCCAGTGTGGGTGTGTCCTGAGGGGAAGATCCACAAAAATAGATGCTGGTGAGTATTGGCAATTCTAGTTGGCCGTTTCATAAGGACTGGCAGTGGCGCCATCAGACTGAACACTTTGAGAAGCTTTCAGTCACATTGAGGTTGCATAGACCACACATGCGTGCATAAGCAAAATGACAGCAGCACTGGCTAGCTGTCCTTAGCTGCTTGAAGAGTGAGGCCGCAACGGAGGAACCTCGCCTCAGTTTGGGATCCAACTCTCAAGTTACAGGCAGTATGTGAGGAGGCTGCGTGGGTCGATGTCAGAGAGGTTGCGGATGCTCAAGAGCATTGAGGTTCTCCAAATTCCTGCTGCTGGGAGACTTTAACATTCATATGGATCTGTGTGACGCAGCCCTCTTGTCACAACAGGTTCTTGATTCTACCCATTCAGGAGGTCACTGTCTTGACCTAGTCTGCTCCAATTTCGCCCTGGTATCTGTGACTCCCCGCCCTGTCACATGGTCAGACCATTATCTGATCTGTTTTTCTTGGGATTTAGGTAGTCCGCGTAAACCGATGAATAGGAACCTCGGCTCCCCCCCCCGGTAAAAATTAACATTCCAGCCCTATCCACCGCACTAGCCCAGTCCCGCCCTGCAGACGCCTGTAACTTACAGGGGGCAGTGGAAAACCTCTCGGAATGGATGAGCACTGCTATAAAAACACTCCCCCTCCCTTCAGGGTACATCCGACCACGAGTCTCTCCTTCGTATCCATGGTACACTGACCGCTTAAAAACCCTGAAGTTAGGTTGTAAAGAGCTAGAGCGGGCCTGGCGACGTGAGTTCTGCTCCATAGCCAAGGCGAAATTACGTAAGGTACAATGCGAGTACTATGCTGCCATCAAGCTGGCAAAAGGTGATTTCTTCACAGAGAGAATCTCTAGAGCTAAGAACAATAGCAGAAAAATCGTTGCTATTGTGCGGAGCTTTACTTCTCCAGTGGCAGAGGTTCTTCCGCACCTACATCCCCCAGCTGGTGTGAGAAGCTGTCCACCTTTTTTATTGACCAAATCCAAAAGATACAGCCTTAAGCTTCCCGCTCCTACCCAGCTTTCTTCCACTTGAACACTACAGGATAACATCGAGCCAACCCAGCTCCTTGCTTGCTTTGATAGAGTAGAAGTGAAGGATGTGATGGCTATTCTTAAATCCCTTAAGTCAGGGTCCCCGGCAGATCCATGTCCAGCTAGGGTTCTTAGTGGGGTTGCTGACGTAATCGCTCCTATAGTAGTGACCTTGATTAATGAATCACTGCAGTCAGGCGTGATGCCCTCTCAGTGGAAACATGCTAAACTCCTTCCCCTAATCAAAAAGCCTACGGCTGATCCATTGCTTCCTTTGAACTATCGCCCCATTTCCCTTCTCCCAGCTCTTGTGAAGGTCTGCGAGAAGGTAGCGTTCAGACAACTTGAGAAGTTTGTGGAAGCCTCAGGGCCCCTGCACCCTGCTCAATCTGGCTTTGGATCATCTTTTAGCAGTGAGACGGCGCTTGTAGAGGTCTCCGAGGCCATCAAAGAATGCCTAGATGGGGGCAGCAGAGCGGCTTTAATTTTATTGGACCTCTCTGCTGCGTTTGATACGGTGCCCCATCTCCAGCTTTTTTCCAGGCTGTCGGACATCGGCATCGGAGACTCTGCACTAAGATGAGTGGAATCATTTCTTAAAGATCGCTTCTAACAAGTATGGTTGCCTCCATTCCACTCGTCTGATAACAAAGTGGAAACTGGGGTCCCTCAGGGCTCAACACTTAGCCCCCTACTCTTTAATATCTATATGACCCCCCTGATCTACCTGGCAGAGAGTTTGGGTGCCAAAATTATGGCCTACGCCGATGACACCCAACTCCTCTTCACCTGGAAACGTAATGATTTACAGACTGGGAAAGCTCAGCACTGTCTGTCGTCTGTATTTGCCTGGCTGGCCCAGGCCAGCCTGAAATGTAATGAGGAGAAATCTGAAATACTTCCTTACGGACAATTCCTGATAGCCGTTAAAGAATCATTATGGCCCACAGGACCACCTTGTCCAAAGGGTGACTGTGGGATAGCCAAGAACTTAGGGATTTGGTTTGGGTGCTTGTTTGGTATGTGCTTCCGAGACCAGATCAAAAGATTAGCGGGAACATGTTTTGGCACCCTTACAACCCTAGGGAAATCCTTCCCCCACCTCCCTAGAGCAGCTAAGGAGGCTGTGGCCAGGGCTCTCATACTCTCGTGCCTGGATTATGCCAATGCTTTGTATATTGTCTCTCCTGCGTTTCTTCTAGGGAAACTGCAGGTGGTACAAAAAGCGGCAGTTAGGCTCCTTTTTGACATCCCTAGGAGACTAAGTGTCCGCAAACAACATTGTGAACTTCATTGGCTTCTGGTGACCCAGAGAGTATGCTACAAGGCCTTGGTCCTGACTCATAAAGCCCTCCATGGTCCCTGTCCAGCCTACTTGAGGGCTAGGTTTAAGATCTATCAGCCGCCGCCACAATTACGCTAGGCAGCACTTAGAAACCTGGCTGTCCCTAGGTTTCGGAAAACTCGCCTAGGTGGAAAATCCTTGGAGTTTAGAGCGGCCAATATGTGGAATACCCTGCCAACCAATTACGGCATACGATGGATCTGGCCATTTTTTAAAAACTATTAAAAACACATCTGTTTAAACAAGCTCTGTAGATTCCTGGTGTACGCTGCCTTTGTTTCTTCTACGTGCCAGGACAGTCTTGACTAACAGTGCGCGATACAAATCAGCCTATAACATAACATAACATAACATACCCCACTGCGTCTGCAGGCGCTGGCCACGTTAGCGTGCATCAGGGTAGGGCCTGTCACGGGGGGTACTCAGTAGCCGAAGGGTTGCTGGCGTTGGACCCATCGCAGCGTGGCTGCCATTGTACGCCACGAGGGTCACATGGAGTCCAAGATTATCAAATTAAAAGGTCTAACTCGCAGCACTTCTGAATTCTAATTTACACTCCACTACTCCTGTTATTGTTACCGCCATTTCAGGTGGTGTGCATGTAAACTAGCAACTATCTGCTATAAAATTACAAATGTGTGGAAAAATACAGCTTGCAAAAGAATATACAACCCCTCTCAACAGAGCCGAACTAAAAACATCAAATTGAAACCCTCAATGATTTGTTAGAGTGGATGGCCAACAACAAAACCCTTTGGTGCTATCGTAGTCTTTGAGATGCCATATAACAACATTTCCATGCTTTGGCTTTAATATAAGTAAAAAAAAATCCACACTTAAATACCTATCATCTTTAAAATATTCCATTCACAATATACACGGCAGGTCTAGTGCCTTTATTATAACATTTCATAGTAAACAGATTAGGCCAGTAGCCATGATCATCGGCTTGCCACCATAAGCAATTCAATCCTGCTATAGTGTGAATAAGATTTGCCAAATGACAAAAAGTGCAATGTAATCAAATCCTGTACTCAGAGGGACCAATATGTGGCAGAACCCTTCTCTCAGTAGGACGTTGAAAGCAATGTGGTGTAAGCTACATAAGGTCAGGCAACAGTTGCACTGTCAAGGCAGACCTAAAAATCCATGTAGAATATTGTATCCATGGGCTCTCACGCACCAAACTGAAGTCTGATGGCCAAAGTAAATGACAGTCCTCCTATAATCTTTTTTGCTGCCAAATATAAGCTATCGTTTATACCGGCTCAGCGATGCGCATATTAAAAAGCATACAATATGCGCACAAATCACACAGATATTTTGTGGAGACTTGATTTGTGGAAAATCTTCTTTATTCTTGCACCATAAAGCCAGCGCGTTTCACCCGCAAGGGCTCCCTCATGGCTAAAGTGGAATATTAAGTTCCACGTTCCTTTATGTAGATAGGCAATCCTCCAAGATTCAGTGTTTATTCTGTGATACTTGTCATTGTGCTTTATTGGTGAGTTATCCAATATTAAAAGAAGGGGTTAGATAAAGCCATCCTGATCTCCAAGTATTTCAAGTGCTGTGCACCCAAATGTCCGTTTATTCTATATTCTATATTCCTCATCGCGTACGGTGGAAACGGCCATCTGGTAATCAACCAAGGTCCAAAACCACAAGATATAAGCTATCATAGCAAAATACCTACCTAAGACACTTTAATAGCCTTACAATGTCATGTGAGTGCCCTTAAAGGTGCACGTTCAGGCAGCTAGATAAATGAACAAAATGATCACAGCTACTTGAATTGCAAGCACTTTTTTGTGGAAGCACACAAAGTCTGCCCAATCAAAACATGTACTATTGACTGCCAATATGTGGGTGGAACCAATGCCTCTCTCCTGGTAATATTTCTTAAAGCCCTTTTTTAGGTTAATTACTTAAAGTCTGGAGACAGCTGTACTGCCCAGCTAGATCTAAAAAGAGTATATGGAAGAAAAAAGGTATAAAGGCACCTCCTACCCTTCCCTGCCCCTTCATTTGTCTACTGAAGTCTAATGTCTCTCTTACTTTTTGCTTCTTCCTCCATTTGAATGAGACACCAAAGGTCAGATTCCAACTGCCACTCAACTTTGTGAAATGTTATTCCATTTAGAATTCTCCTTCATCATTTTTGATCTCCTGTCAGGTGTACTGCTTTGAGATGTGCATCCAGAAACCAAAGAGCATAACTACCCCAGCACACAATCCAGCACTATTAGAACAAAACCACAGGCATCCAAACCACGTGAAAAGTAGCCAGTCATACACATGTATCATTCTACACAGTTTCCCCTCGAAGCTGTATAGAGACCATGTTATTGAAAAATAAGCAACTTGCTGCAGTGCCTGGGGGGTGCTTAGATTAGAAATGCAGAGCTTTTAGTGAGGGTAATTTCAGGTGCAGGTAGAAGAAGAATATATTCCTGTCTAATAAGTCATTCTGCGTACGCGTTATACTTTGTAAGGTGTTTCTGGCCTCTTTTAGGTGCCCTGTTCTTCTACTGTTGTGTATGATTTCTGTATGTTAGTAACGGTGAAGGCACTGAGGTCTTTGCTATATGTCTATACGGTATGTTCTTCTCTTCCCCCTTGTGTTCCCCTTAATATTTTGTCCCATATATATAATGTTTATACTTGATTGTGAAAACTATGAGAGGCAGTTACTAGGAAGGAACCTGGTTATGGCTGGAGTTTCATTCCTTCTGGAACAAACCAGTTGTAGTCTTCCTTCGATTTCTTCATATTTCTTTGGGACATTTGAAGACTATGAGCGAACTTCACTTAGTGCCTTTACACTCTCTCACCAATTCATCTATCAGGTACCGTGTAGTATCAGATGTGGAGGTGGTCCAACAGGTTTAGTTTATCTCAAATCTCAATAATGTCAATCAAATTAACACATAACTGAAGGATAGAGCATTCAGGATCCTCATGAGATATCCTAAAAGTTCAAAGCATAGTCAGAGACAATGAGGCAAAACATTACAGGTCTGGAGAAATAAGATCCCAGTTGTAATGCCTCACTGACAATGAGAAGTGGACAAAGTCTGAAGAGACACACAGTCCCACAGATTGGCAGAGACATGGCCGCATAGCCACTTTAGTGAGGTGAGAGGCTTGTCCAGCAACCTTACTCTAAACATTGTTCCAGCACCAAGTTTATGGGGGAACATATCTGATTAGTGGAGTATGAATAAGTTTGGTATCTGTGTTGTAAATTTCCATTTAGCAGACTTCCTTTTGTGACGCAGAAGCCAGGACAAACTGAAATATATCTCTCAGGGGGAGATTCCAATGAGTAATCAGGTAGCACTGGTCTGAACAAGCTGCATGCTGCTTGTGAATCATACGCTTCATATCATTACATGCCTCGTATTGCCACAGGAACGTCACTTTTTATGATGTTCCTGTGGCGATAAACCCTTTGACTTATTTAAATGGCTTAACCCACCTTGTAAATAAGGCTCCTTTTCATCCTACACTTAGCATGAAAGTGGTCGGCAATGAGTGTTGCACTGGGCGTTCCGCCACAACAACCAATGGTTTTGATGATGCCCCATATTTACAAAGGTGACATAAAACAGAGACAAAACAACAGTTGATGGACAGAATGCAGAACAATGTCATACATTCACCCCAGTACAGGGATCTGGGCCTAAATATGGGTATGCTCAGATGTGATTCTCATGCTCTCCACACCACTGGAGTCAAGCTATCCTGGCTGAAGACGGCTGATAGCCAGAAACCGGTCCTAGGATGCTTGATTCCGGTCCAGGAAAACATGGTTTAGCAGTTCGGGCTAGACTGTTTCCATGAGGCACAGGGTCAAGGCTGATTTGCATATGGCCATGTCTGAACTGGGGTGGTGTGGAGTGCAAAAAAACTATGGATTTAGGCCCAGATCTCTGTACTGGGGTGAATGTATGACATTGTTCTGCATTCTGTCCATCAACTGTTGTTTTTGCATAAAACAGAGGCAGCGCTAAAATTAGGACCAGGGAAATCCAGGTCTTAACATAGCAAAATGAGGAGAACTTGTCAATTTTTCCTTGGTTTTGCTATTTCTGTGTGGGTTGCATTGATCAGCACACAAAGAAACAGCAAATCACCATGAATGATTGTGTATGTGCAGGAAGGTGTCCCTTCCTTCCCCCCACAGCAGACACCCTTGCACTATGGTGTAAGGGTGCCTGCGTTTGCCCTAGGCAGCTAGAGTTAGCACCAGCACTAGGGGAAACGAAGGGGTGCATCGCATTCTTATGAATTCAGCATCTCCCTGCATTTTCAGAATGGCAAAGTGTGGTGTTAGCAATTTCTGCTTAACGCCACACTTTGCGATTCTGTTGTAAATATGGCCCCTGGTGTATCCATATTGTAACCGAAACAAAATTATGACCTGAGTCACTGTCTTCCTCAAAGTGAAGAAAAGCAGAGGATGTAAGTGCACTGAATCCAATTTGAGATTAGAACAGCTGGATGAATGGGCGGGCCTGGATGGACCGAGGCAGGCAAGAGGCAGAACTAGCGAGCTAGCTCAGGAGAGCAACCAGGCAGCACATGATTTTCAACTCTGTGTGGTAGAACTGGCCAACCGAATGAAGAACAGCTGTCTGTGACTTTACTCTGCCAAAACAGAGATCTTGGTGGTAGGAAAACAACTGTCCATCTGGTCTTCATCTTGGTGGCCAGATAAATTAGGCCCGCTCCCGATTCCGAAACCTAAAGGGAAAAATATAGAAGTCTGGTTGACTCCACTCTATCATTTGCAGATCACATTTCAAATCTTGTAGGTATGTGCTTTGGTACCATGAAAATGGTCCAAAGGATTCTGGTGCTTCTCCCGGTTTCTGCAAAAAGAACTGTAGTTCAGGCACTCGTGATAACATGGCTAGATTACTGCAACATTCTTTACTTAGGGGCCTCTAAGAGGTGGCTTTTAATGCTCCATAGTAGACAAAAGGTAGCAACCCATCTGCTACTGAACATACCCAGATAAGCTACACCGGGGTTAGCCCTAAGCAAACTACACTGGCTTCACATTGAGGAAGGGATTTCTTTCAAAGCAGTATGTTTCAGCCATAGGGTTTCTTCATAAGAAAGGCCTTGAATTTATCCTTCCTCTGATCCAGTCCTATCTCCCCATCCTCTGTTTGCAATCAGGGGGAATAAGCCTATTCAGTGTCCCGAAATTTCATAGACGTTTCTTTGGATGTAGCTCCTTTAGATTCTTAGCAGCAAAACAATGGAATAGTCTGCCCTCCCATCTGAGATTAGAGCCCTCGGAGGTTCTTTTTCGGAAGCATCTGAAATCTCTGCTATTCAGAAAGGTCCATGACCCCTAATCAACTAAGGGACTTTCTACTTCCAGCTATGGTAATTGAAATTTAGACACTCCGGATTGGAGTAACCAAGCGCTTTACAAATTGCAAACATAACATAACACACCTGAGAGAGATGAGCCACCCAGAATTAGAATGTCTACAACATTAAGCTTCAAATGACATCCATTCAGAAATCACTGGCGCAGTTAAGAAAACAATCATTGAATAGTAATAGTGATTTGCCCACTTTTATTAAAATCAAATGTGTATCATCAGCATAACAATAAAACTGGAGCCGAAACATCTAATGATCAACATTAAGGAAGGGAATTCCAAAGATATTAAATGTGAAAGGAGTGAGTCCTAAGGACCTTGCAATGCTATTAGCAAAAGTTAGAATGAAAAGGAGGACCTGCCAAAAGGACTCTAGAGCAGATCTCTACACTCCAATATCTTCCAGTCTAGAGTACAGATTGGAGTGGGAGACCGTGGGCCCGATTCATAGAACTAACTTAAGACAAAATCCTAAACTTATTACTTTTGGTATTCACAGAAGTTAGGATTTTGTCTTAAGTTTGTCTTAAAACAGACTTAAGACAGACTTAAGTTAGGATTTTTTCCCAAGTCTGTGTTAAGACAAACTTAAGACAAAATCCTTACGTCTGTGAATACCAAAAGTAGTAAGCTTAGGATTTTGTCTTAAATTAGGTCTGTGAATCGGGCTCCGTGTCACAGGCTATGGACTGATTAATCAGTACTAAAGCAGCCAGTAACCTAGAAGATCCCCAACAGTGGTAATGAGTTGGGGTGTGTAAAATTCATATAATTTGCTTTCATGTAGTTGCTAGAAATTTTGGGAAAATTAGGCAAAAATATGCGTAAGTATGTGAAGTCCCAATCTATCATCTAGCACTATATTTTAGTGGAAAAGGAGTACTTTCAGCAATTTTTACAATGAGGGTGCATTTTGTATTAAAAGAAATTGGGCTAAAACAAAATTGGTGCGTGCAACAGCTACTCTTGTTATAGTCGCTCATATTATTCCCATGAGCTTGCAGTGAGATTTTGCTAAGTGTTGTAATAGCGTAAATTCAGGAATTTCATATACTAAGTGCAATGTGAAGTTATGTAACTTGCAAGAATTATGACAGAGTAATTTACATTTCACCCAGACTTAGTATAGAGCATTATGAATATTATGTGACCTTGTTGGGAGCTTGCCACCGTGGGATCTACCTAAATTTGTTGCTAGAGGAAGGTGCATTTTGAATTAGTACAGTGGAGGTAAAGGAAAAGATATATAAGGCAATGTTAGCATGAATGGATGGGTCAGACAGGTGTCTTCAATGGCGAAATAATTGCCTCTTTCCAAGTAGAGGGAATCAAAGCTTGTTCTAGGGAAAACTTTGGTGATGACAAGAGTAACTTTTCCAGAAACAAGCCTGATTTTTTTTATAGGGCAGTGTTCCTCTGGAGAACTTGATTAAATGAATTTAATAAAAATACAAGGAGTGCAGAATTCTGTTTTAGAAATTAGGTAGGAAGGAAGGAAGACAAGAAGAGGAGGCATCCTAAAGAAGAATCACAAGCATGTGTTCTCTCATTTTTTTTTAGCATAAGGTGGAGTGCTATTCTCAAACTATCTCAGATGCCAGGATGAAGGTTGTACTGGCCCTATTATTAAAACATTTATTTTATAGAACTGAAAGAGCCTTTAGTTCCTTTTTGACAGTAATAGGAACATGTATTGTTACAGATTTAAAATTGGTGTTAGTACCAACCAAGTCTTTCTACAGTCACAGAAGTACAGCTTCCATGACACTTTGGGCTTTATTTTCTTCCCAGTACCAAGAGGACACAGGGTACTGCCAGTGAACCATATTTCTTCTAGTTGGAGTGAATGAGTCAGCCCAAAAGAAACAGTGAGAATGAACATAGGGCTCCACCTATATTGATGATGCCCAAAATCTGGAAGAGAAGACAGTGGGTGTAAGGTTTGATTCAGCTAAAGTATTATAAACGTTATTTATTTTTCACTTTCTCACTACTCACTCATCTATCACTCTAACTGTACTGGGCCCTTTACAGTTAGATACATCTCCACATTACTTTTACCACTGAGGTGAATGGTCCTCTGATGAATCTTTCTCTGCCAATATGAGATGTGGGAATTAGGGCATACATAATATAGAACGTTAGCCACCCAATGAAGACTATTAAATGGTGACTAACTCATAAATTTGAGATGAGGTTCAAATACACCACTCTCAGGACCATACTAATGAAATAAACTATGGCAATGGGAAAACCCAACATCCTAAAGAAGTTAAGTCTAAACAGAATTGTGCACACTAGGAGCTCTGCTTCAGCAGCACAGAATAAAAAAAAGCAGAACTTGAAACTCTGACAACAAATTAATAAATAAATTGCATAGTTCAATGAAAGAACATCTGGTTCTTCTTTATGCCCTGAAAAAAAAGGCTCTATGTAATTCGATGGTGTTTGAGCTACAATCTATTTATATGTGTATAATATAATGGTTTTATTTTGTACGTATCAGATAGTTATTCACATCAATAGTTATCCAAAATGCTCCACAATCCAAGTGGTTATCAATTTAGGAGACTCTTCCATACACAGGAGACATGTTGACTTTTACAGGGCAACTCCAATTGCTTAGAACTCATATTCTGCCACTTACCCTGTATCGGTTTGCTTTAATAAAATCTCACTGATTTAGCCAGATAGTGAGCTCTCTTAATTTATTTATTTATTTAAAGAGTTTTATATAGCGCTGGCTAGACCCGAAGGTAGTAGAGCGCTTTACATGAGAATCAACAATGTAACAGAAAAAGATCAAAAATTACACAATGAATCACAAAATAATCAATACAATTAGGAGAGGAGAGAAAGGAAAGAGAAAGGTAGTGGAGGGGGCACGGGAGGTGAGAAAGCGAGGATAAGGGAAGAGACAAACAAGGAGAGACTAAAAGGAAGTCTGTCTAAAGACCGACTGGGTAGGTGATGACCGAGGCGGGAATACATGGTCCATCTCCCCTATAGCTAAACCAGGTAGCTCCATCGGGCATCAGACAAAATAGTTCAGTCTCAATACATTGAGAGAGGAGGGAATGAGAGACATAAATAGAGGGAGGATGTTGGAAGAGACGACAGGAGAGATGAAAGGAAGTCTGTCTAGAGTCCGACTGGGTAGGTGACGTCCAATGAGGGTATCCCCGCCTGTCTCCCCTACAGCTAAACCAGGTAGCTCCATCGGGCATCAGACAAAATAGCTGGATCTCAATTGACGCAGGAAAATTGATAAATAGGTAAACAGGGTAGGGACTAAGGGCCAGGAAAGGTGAGGGCAAAGGTCAGTAACAGGAATTCGGAGTAGAGTGGAGAGGGGTAGGAGGTAGGGAGAAAAGGTCAGGTGAGAGGCAGGAGTATTTGTTGCAGCCGTCATTTTTGGTAGGTACAGGCAGTATTTCAGGAGCAATCACAGTGTGGGGTGACTACATTGCAGCTTTGTTGTCTCTCGTGTCCCTGTAGGCTCTGAAAACGTACTGCATACTACTGTGATGTTGTTGTTTCTTTTTGGGCTTGGCCATGCTTCAATGGGGGCCATAAAAGGGCCCTGTGGCGCAAATCAAAAAAAAATATATATTTTTTTGATTTGCGCGGGTGGAGCGCCCGGTACGCGCACCGGGGAGCCTACCGGGCAGCGTACCATGGTGAAAAAAGAATGAAAGATTTTTTTAAAAATGTAGCATTTTTTTATAAATCGGAGGTAGTTCTAAAAAGAACTGTTTTTTTATTCTTTTTGTTGTTTTATATTTTTTTTATTTGTTTTGGAACATTTTGTACTTTTTTTGGCTTTTATGAACAATGTTATATTTTTTGGGGATTTTTTATGGGGACAAACAAAAGACAGGGAAATGAAAACGGCTCAACTGGAGCAAAAAAAATCAGGAAAAAATTAAGGTTTCTTTTGGCACTTGTGGTTGTCACCATCACGGTTGATGAGTTTAATACTTTGCTCACCATAGCAAATTGTCCTTCCACAAAATTTGCAAACTATTTTGTAATCTCCAAACTGGGTTTGTATGTTTGGGACCATCTCCCTTGTCTCTGGACCCGATGGAGTGGGTTGTTTACTTTGGGAGGAGCTGGGAGAAGATTGGGGAGGGTTTCTTGTCAGTTCTCTGACCTCTGCCGCAGCATAGTTGTTCGGGTGCCGGCATTGCATGTGGCGAATCATGGTGTTGTTGCCAAACGAATAGTTTTTGGCAGGGTTCCCCCTGGAAAGTGCAGTGCCACAGATCAGACAAGTAACCTTTGGCGCATTAACTTTCTTGAGGCCCCTTGGGATTTTAAAAAACTCTCAGACAATGTGCTCCTTTGGCTTATAGGTGGTAGTTTCTTCAGGCAGGTACCGCCTCTCCTCCTCCTGCTCCTCCTCCTCCTCTTCTTCATCTCCACCACTGTGGTGTTGTGGTGGTCCTTGTGGTGGTGGTGGTGGTGGTGGTGGTGGTGGTGGTGGTGGTGGTGGAGATGCTCCTGCGGCTGCTGCTACTGTAGCCATTTCTCAGTACAAATAGGTCTGCAAACAGGTCTTCCTCAGTCAAAGTAAAAAGTGAGAATGAGGAAAAAAGGTGAGGGCTTTCATCATTTGGCAAACAAAACTGTCCTGAACCAATGAAAAATTGTATTTTCAGGTCACATGACCCGGGCTTTCATCATTTGGAAACCAAAACAGTCCTGAACCAAGAAAAAGTGTTATTTTCAGGTCACATGACCCGACGCGCTTACGCTACGCACCCCGGGGCGCTTACGTAGCGCGATCGTATGCGCTCGAGTGCTTCCGGGTGCGCTTACACCGTGCGTATCACGCGGACGCGACTACGCGATACGTCACGATGATGTTTTCGTTCGCGGCAATAGCGCAAATGGGACGCTCACCGGTACGCACACCGGGGCGCGCCGAAAGACTGCGCTTACTGGTGCGCTCACCGGTGCGCGCACCGGGAGCACTCCAGGGCAAAAAAATACAATATAGGATTCATTATAAAAAATATTATATTTCATAGCTATAGAAATTTGCTATTAAAAAACCTTTAAAATTCACTGAATAAACATAGGTTTGAGGCCATATATATAGTTAGGAATTAGCATTTAAAAAAACCTATGAAATTCACTGAAAAAAACATAGGTTTCACACCAGTTATAGTTAGGAATTAGCATTTAAAAAACCTATTAAATTCACTAAAAAAAACATAGGTTTGACACCAGTTATAGTTAGCTGGAAATTTTACTGACATAAAACCATTGAAATTCCCACGTTATAGTTAGTTGGACTCACTATAACTTGCGCGCCTGCAATGCACTGCTGATGACGTCACATATTACATCACTCATGACATGGTCAGTGACATCACTCATGACATCACTGTAGAAAAGTAGTGGAGAGGGCAGGGGAGGTGAGAAAGGGAGGATAAGGGAAGAGACAAACAAGGAGAGACTAAAAGGAAGTCTGTCTAAAGACCGACTGGGTAGGTGATGACCGAGGCGGGGATCCATGGTCCATCTCCCCTATAGCTAAACCAGGTAGCTCCATCGGGCATCAGACAAAATAGTTCAGTCTCAATACATTGAGAGGGGAGGGAAGGAGAGACATAAATAGAGGGAGGATGTTGGAAGAGACGACAGGAGAGATGAAAGGAAGTCTGTCTAGAGTCCGACTGGGTAGGTGACGTCCAATGAGGGTATCCCGGCCTGTCTCCCCTATAGCTAAACCAGGTAGCTCCATCGGGCATCAGACAAAATAGCTAGATCTCAATTGACGCAGGAAAATTGATAAATAGGTAAACAGGGTAGGGACTAAGGGCCAGGAAAGGTGAGGGCAAAGGTCAGTAACAGGAATGCGGAGTAGAATGGAGAGGAGTAGGAGGTAGGGAGAAAAGGTCAGGAGAGACGCAGGAGTATTTGTTGCGGCCGTCATTTTTGGTAGGTACAGGCAGTATTTCAGGAGCAATCACAGTGTGGGGTGACTACATCGCAGCTTTGTTGTCTCTCGTGTCCCTGTAGGCTCTGAAAACCTATTGCATACTACTGGGTTTTTTTGTTTCTTTTTGGGCTTGGCCATGCTTCAATTAGACTCTCCCCATGTTGCTCACTTTTGGGCACCAGGGTATCGATGCACGTATCCCCTCCGATTGCCAGGGGATCCATTTTTGTGTTGGTGGGTGACAGACATGTCTGTAAAGGTGCGTCCCCTGATATGCACCCCACACTTCCCGGGGCGAAAGCAGCTCATGGTGGCCATCTTAGGGTCAGGAATAGGCTGTGTGCTCCGATGACGCACTGAACTTGGAGTGTCCTCAAGTCTTCCCAAGACCTTTCAGAGTGCCTCATTATCCTTCCCATGTCCCTTCAATAGCATCAGGGAAGCCTGATGTACAAATTAATATTATTTTCGGAGGACTTGCACAAAAAGACATTCTGTTGTTATTAAGTAATTACTTTTTTCCTTTTGGCAGTAGCTGGAGAGTTACTGCAAAGTTGGCACAAACAACAAAAGACAGAGTAACTCTAACTCCTAATATTACATTTCATTTAAATTCAATAACATCTGACTCCACCATAAAATGTATTTTAATCAAATATAAAAATAAGTCTGAAAATGGAATCTATAGTTTGTATAAGTCAAAATATATAAAGTGTATAATCTATGCTTTGCCTTTTCTTATGTACCAGTTACAGGTTTACCGACAATCATGTCGTTTTTTGCCTACACACTGGGACAAAATGCCATTTTAAATGTCAGAAAGGTTCTGCTCATGAATATTATGCACCCTAAATTGTGTGTAGCAAGATGTGCTGAGAAGTGACTTATTTTAAATTTCAAATTATGCTTAGCTACCTTCAAACGCTTGATTTTGAAAGTTTTTGTAGCAGGGTTCAAGATGCTGCTATCAGGGTACACAGGGTAGGGCTGCAGTCATATTTTCAGAGCCTCTGTAATGGATGGCTTATTACGTAGGAGCTGTAGTCCACAAGTGGCATTGAACTTTCCATACCGGTGGTGTATTTCTGCAGATATACCATGACCTTATAAGAAAGTTGATTGCGCAAAATGGGGTTTAACCAATTTGACCATGTTTAGAAGGGGAGCAGAGGCACTTTACTCCTGTTTGGCAAGGGTAAGAGACACTTAGGTCTAATGCAGTAAAACAGACCGGGTAAAATTTGAGCAAACCAAGTGAAATGTTGTTTATTTCCTACATGAAGCTTCGTGCACTCTTCTGAATAAATTACAATTCTGATTAATAGTGCATAAATTGTTCACCTTTACGCCACCAGTACATTCTTCATTGACATCAACATTGCTTTTTTTCCCCACCACATTTGCTTCAAAAAGCTATTAGAGAGCTCCTCTTTAAAGGGAATAGAAATGTAATGGAATCTTTTCCTTGTTTATCCTGTGGACTGGTTCCATTAAAGAGAGCAAACATAAATACTTTAGCCAAGAAAGTTAATTAATTTCTAAGGTAAGCAAAGATGAAACATCTTTTCTGTCCAAATTGATTTTATCCTCTGAAGTCATTTGATTTTAATGTTCAAAGTAAGGAGTAGTACTTCAGATAAAAGTGCATCCTATAGCCAGGTGTACAACAACGTTGCAAAAGTTCAAACCATAGAATGGACATTTAGAAATGCAAAGACCAGGAACAATATTGTATCTTACATATGCGGAATATACTTTTATTCTTTTTATTTGTATTCTTTTATTTTTATTCAAAATAGTCTAGTATTGCTTGGCGCAGCTCTGATTTGAATACTTCGTCCCTAAGGGCCATGTCAAGAAATCTCCATTTGTGTTTGAATCCACCTGCCCGAGCGTATCTTTACTAAAACAGGCGAGTGGTCCGACAGAGTGCGGTCCAGTTTAGGAAACTGGGCGATAAACACCAGTAATCAAGACAAGTACATATGTTCTGATATGCTGAGTTGTGTGTGTATGCAGTTTGTAGAGAGTACAAGTGATGCTATGTGTCTTCCAGGTTATATTCTGTCAGTATCACGCACCTGAACTCGGCTTCCACAGGAGCAGAAGAGCTTTTGTGCAGCACCCAAACTCCACTGCGAGTTGATAATGATATCCGCTTACAGTAAAGAGGGGGAAAGGGGAATTGGGAAAAACCAGAGAGACTGCCACTGCTGTGTCTCTTCCAAACTGGATACCCAGCTAGGGTCTTCCTTAGCACCTGTAAGCACAAAACTCAAAATTACTACTTCTTTTCTTGCCCCTCCCATTCACTTCCCACAAACCCCTCTAACACCTCTCTCCCTATGGTCAATTCTATTACCAGATGTACCAGTTGTGGCTGAGCTTCTCTCCTTTACTTTTGTAGAAATGAATGTTAGTTGATTTCACTTTATATATATATTTACTTAGTTCTTTCAGTCTTTTCTTGTCTCTTTTCTTAGATATTGCTGCTAATCTCCTGGTGGTAAGTACAAATATATATATATATATATATATATATATATATATATATCAACCACGCGCTTCTTGGTCACGAAAGTCGAAACGCGTTGCTGTGCAGTCTGTTGTATAAATAAATTACCTGCAAACCCATTCGAGGTGTCCGTGAGAATTCTTCCTGATCGATGAAGTACTGTGGTTGATATTGTACAGGGCTGCTGGTGCCCTGACCACGGACCGCCCTGCGAGACGGCCTCTTTCAAGACCGGAGTCGTTGCTGTATATATATATATATATATATATATATATATATATATATATATATATATATATATATATATATATATATATATATATATATATATATATATATATATATATATATATATATATATATATATATATATAGCTACTTGGATGTATCTCCTTTAGATTCTTAGCAGCTAAACAATGGAATAGTCTGCCTTCCCATCTGAGATTAGAGTCCTCCGAGTTTCTTTTTCGGAAGCATCTGAAAACTCTGCTATTCAGAAAGGTCCATGACCCCTAATCAACTAAGGGACTTTCTACTTCCAGCTATGGTGGTTGAAATTTAGCACGAGGACACTCCGGATTGGAGTAACCAAGCGCTTTACAAATTGCAAACAAAATAATAAAATACCTGAGAGTGATGAGCCACCCAGAATTAGATTGTCTACAATATTAAGCTTCAAATTTCATCCATTCAGCAATCACTGGCGCAGTTCAGAAAAAAATCATTGAATAGTAATAGTGATTTGCCCCTTTTTATTAAAATCAAATGTGTATCATCAGCATAACAATAAAACTGGAGCCGAAACATCTAATGATCAATATTAAGGAAGGGGATTCCATAGATATTAAATGTGAAAGGAGTGAGTCCTCAAGACCTTGCAATGCTATTAGCAAAAGTTAGAATGAAAAGGAGGACCTGCCAAAAGGACTCTAGAGCAGATCTCTACACTCCAATATCTGCCAGTCTAGAGTACAGATTGGAGTGGGAGACCGTGGGCCCGATTCATAGAACTAACTTAAGACAAAATCCTAAACTTACTACTTTTGGTATTCACAGAAGTTAGGATTTTGTCTTAAATTTGTCTTAAGACAGACTTAAGACAGACTTAAGTTAGGATTTTGTCTTAAGTCTGTCTTCAGACAAACGTAAGACAAAATCCTTACATCTGTGAATACCAAAAGTAGTAAGTTTAGGATTTTGTCTTAAATTAGTTCAGTTAATCGGGCTCCATGTCACAGGCTATGGACTGATTAATCAGTACTATGCGATAACTTCGCCATCTTCTTCAACGACAAAGTCCTAAAAATCGAATTATCTCTAGACATCAACAACTCACTCCTCCCGAAGGACAACGCGGCCATCCCTCAGGCCCTACCTTCCGGCTCCTCCCCCCTCCGTTGGCTAAGCTTTCGCCACGTGCAGGAAACTGAGATAATCTCGCTGATCTCGACCTCCAAACCATCAGCTCACATCTCAGATCCCATTCCCCCCTCACTAAACAAAAAAATGAAGCTCACCTTAGCACCTATCTGGGGCAAAATCATAAACAGCTCCCTACAAAGCGGAGTGGTCCCCGACTGTCTAAAAATGGGACAAGTCACCCCTTTGCTGAAAAAACCCGGTCTTGACTCTACTGACTTGAACAATTTCAGACCGATATCTAACCTCCCTCTACTTGCCAAAACACTGGAACGATGCGTTCTCCTTCAATTGACTCATCATCTGGATAACATCAATCTCCTAGACCCCCTCCAATCCGGCTTCAGACAAGGCCGCAGCGCAGAAACCGCGATGCTGAACATCATAGACGATATTCACGGTTCCCTTGACGCTGACAAATGCTGCCTCCTCATACTCCTTGATTTATCCGCAGCTTTCGACACGGTGGACCATAGCCTCCTCATCAAGACTCTGCAAGTAAGAGCTGGCCTCGGCGAGGTAGTTCTCGATTGGTTTTCCTCCTTTCTACACAACCGCTCGCAAATAATAAAAATGAAGAACTTCACCTCCGAATCCCAGCAAGTCAACAGGGGTGTCCCCCAAGGATCAGTACTTTCTCCTCAGCTCTTCAACATCTATATGGAACCACTCGCCAAACTACTCAGGAATGCCAATATCCACTTCCACCTCTACGCGGATGACACACAGATCTACCTGGAAACCTCTTCTATTAACGACATCCACCGAGTAAATGCCGTCTTAAATGATGTTCAAGATTGGTTGACAAAGAATCACCTGAAACTCAATCCCGACAAGACCGAAACTCTTCTCATCTCAAACAAAGAAGACAACCCTCAAATCATCGAGTGGCTGAAGTCGATCGATGCTCTTAAAGGTTCTCTCACGCTAGCTGATTCCGTGAAATCTCTGGGCTTCACCTTAGACCCCAAACTAACCTTGACAAACCACATTAAGAACTCGGCAAAAAGCGCATTCTTTAACCTCAGACTGCTGAATAAAATCAAACCTTTCATTCCCAACAAGGACCTCAAACTAGCCACGCAATCACTAGTTTTATCTAGACTGGACTATGGGAACTCAATCCTAACAGGCATCCCCAAATCACACCTGGCCCCATTAAAAACAACATTGCATGCGGCAGCAAGAATGATCACAGGATGCAAAAAATCCGACCACATCTCCCCTGCACTCAAAGAACTTGAATGGCTCCCGGTGGATATGCGTAGCACCTTCAGAACGGCCTGTCTAACCCACAAGGCCCTCCACACCGGAAAACCAGAATACCTGGCAAACAAACTCACAAAACCTGGCCAAAGTAGAATCTTGAGAAGCTCTAACTCCCTGCTGCTCATCCTACCAAAAACCAGAAAGAAGAAAACTGCGGACTGCTCCTTCTCAGGAAATGCCCCCAAAATATGGAACTCTATCCCCCCGCATATCAGAACCATACCGTCCTATGCGGAATTCAAGAGCCAACTCAAATCCTTGTTCCTCATCCGTTCCCTAGGTCCTGGGTAACTAGGATCAACATCCATCCCCAGAACTATGTGAGAACTCTGTATCCTATTGCCAAGAAGTCCTACTGTACGAACTGTCATTTGATAATCACCTTTATTTGTTACTTGTCTTTTTGTCCACCTTTTCATGCCTTTACTGTAAAGCGCTCTGCTACCTTCGGGTCTTGTTAGCGCTATAGAAAACTTCTAAATAAAAATAAATAATAAATACATAAGTACTAGAGCAGCCAGTAACCTAGAAGATCCCCAACAGTGGTAATGAGTTGGGGTGTGTAAAATTCATATAATTTGCTTTCATGTAGTTGCTAGAAAGTTTGGGAAAATTAGGCAAAAATATGCGTAAGTATGTGAAGTCCCAATCTATCATTTAGCACTATATTTTAGTGGGAAATGAGTATTTCAGCAATTTTTACCATGAGTGTGCATTTTGTATTAAAAGAAACTGGGCTAAAACAAAATTGGTGTGTGCAACAGCTACTCTTGTTATAGTCGCTCATATTATTCCCATGAGCTTGCAGTGAGATTTTGCTAAGTGTTGTAATAGCGTAAATTCAGGAATTTCATATTATAAGTGCAATGTGAAGTTATGTAACTTGCAAGAATTATGACAGAGTAATTTACATTTCACCCAGACTTAGTATAGAGAACTATGAATATTATGTGACCTTGTTGGGAGCTTGCCACCGTGGAATCTACCTAAGATTGTTGCTAAAGGAAGGTGCCTTTTGATTTAGTACAGTGGAGGTAAAGGAAAAGATATATAAGGCAATGTTAGTATGAATGGATGGGTCAGACAGGTGTCTTCAATGGCGAAATAATTGCCTCTTTCCAAGTAGAGGGAATCAAAGCTTGTTCTATGAGAAACTTTGGTGATGACAAGAGTAACTTTTCCAGAAACAAGCCGTTTTTTTTATAGGGCAGTGTTCCCCTGGAGAACTTGATTAAATGAATTTAATAAAAACACAAGGAGTGCAGAATTCTGTTTTAGAAATTCGGTGGAAGACAAGAAGAGGAGGCATCCTAAAGAAGAAACACAAGCATGTGTTCTCTCACTTTTTTTTTAGCATAAGTTGGAGTGCTTTTCTCAAACTATCTCAGACGCCAGGATGAAGGTTGCACTGGCCCTAAGATTAAAACATTTATTTTATAGAACTGAAAGAGCCTTAAGTTCCTTTAGGAACATGTATTGTTACAGATTTAAAATTGGTGTTAGTACCAACCAAGTCTTTCTACAGTCACAGAAGTATAGCTTCCATGACACTTTGGGCTTTATTTTCTTCCCTGTAACAAGAGGACGCAGGGTACTGCAAGTGAACCATATTTCTTCTAGTTGGAGTGAATGAGTCAGCCCAAAAGAAACAGTGAGAATGAACATAGGGCTTCACCTATATTGATGATGTCCAAAATCTGGAAGAGAAGACAGTGGGTGTAAGGTTTGATCCAGCGAAAGTATTATAAACGTATTTATTTTTCACTTTATCACTACTCACTCATCTATCACTCTAACTGTACTGGGCCCTTTACAGTTAGATACATCTCCGCATTACTTTTACCACTGAGGTGAATGGTCCTCTGATGGATCTTTCTCTGCCAATATGAGATGTGGGAATTAGGGTATCCATAATATAGAACGTTAGCCACCCAATGAAGACTATTAAATGGTGACTAACTCATAAATTTGAGATAAGGTTCAAATACACCACTCTCAGGACCATGCTAATGAAATAAACTCTTGCAATGGGAAAGCCCAACCTCCTAAAGAAGTTAAGTCTAAACAGAATTATACACACTAGGAGCTCTGCTTCAGCAGCACAGAATAAAAAAAAGCAGAACTTGATACTCTGACAACAAATTAATAAATAAATAGCATAGTTCAATGAAAGAACATCTGGTTCTGCTTTATGCACTGAAAAAAAAGGCTCTATGTAATTCGATGGTGTTTAAGCTACAATCTATTTATATGTGTATAATATAATGGTTTTATTTTGTACTTATCAGATAGTTATTCACATCAATAGTTATCCAAAATGGTCCACAATCCAAGTGGTTATCAATTTAGGATGCTCTGCAATCCACTAATTTTGGAGACTCTTCCATACACAGGAGACATGTTGACTTTTACAGGGCAACTCCAATTGCTTAGAACCCATATTCTGCCACTTACCCTGTATCGGTTTGCTTTAATAAAATGTCACTGATTTGGCCAGATAGTGAGCTCTCTTAATTTATTTATTCATTTAAAGAGTTTTATATAGCGCTGGCTAGACCCGAAGGTAGTAGAGCGCTTTACATGAGAATCAACAATGTAACAGAAAAGGATAAAAAATTACACAATGAATCACAAAATAATCAATACAATTAGGAAAGGAGAGAAAGGAAAGAGAAAAGTAGTGGAGGGGGCAGAGGAGGAGAGAAAGGGAGGATAAGGGAAGAGACAAACAAGGAGAGACTAAAAGGAAGTCTGTCTAAAGACCGACTGGGTAGGTGATGACCGAGGCGGTAATCCATGGTCCATCTCCCCTATAGGTAAACCAGGTAGCTCCATCGGGCATCAAACAAAATAGTTCAGTCTCAATACATTGAGAGAGGAGGCAATGAGAGACATAAATAGAGGGAGGATGTTGGAAGAGACGACAGGAGAGATGAAAGGAAGTCTGTCTAGAGTCCGACTGGGTAGGTGACGTCCAATGAGGGTATCCCCGGCCTGTCTCACCAATTGCTAAACCAGGTAGCTCCATCGGGCATCAGACAAAATAGCTAGATCTCAATTGACGCGGGAAAATTGATAAATAGGTAAACAGAGTAGGGACTAAGGGCCAGGAAAGGTGAGGGCAATGGTCAGTAACAGGAATGCGGAGTAGAGTGGAGAGGGGTAGGAGGTAGGGAGAAACGGTCAGGAGAGACGCAGGAGTATTTGTTGCGGCCGTCATTTTTGGTAGGTACAGGCAGTATTTCAGGAGCAATCACAGTGGGGGGTGACTACATCGCAGCTTTGTTGTCTCTCGTGTCCCTGTAGGCTCTGAAAACTTACTGCATACTACTGTTTTTTTTGTTTCTTTTTGGGCTTGGCCATGCTTCAATTAGACTCTCCGCATGTGGTTTGCTTTTGGGCACCAGGGTATCGATGCACGTATCCCCTCCGATTGCCAGGGGATCCATTTTTGTGTTGGTGGGTGACAGACATGTTTGTAAAGGTGCGGCCCCTGATATGCACCCCACACTTCCCGGGGCGAAAGCAGCTCATGGTGGCCATCTTAGGGTCAGGAATAGGCTGTGTGCTCCGATGACGCACTGAACTTGGAGTGTCCTCAAGTCTTCCCAGGACCTTTCAGAGTGCCTCATTATTCTTCCCATGTCCCTTCAATAGCATCAGGGAAGCCTGATGTACAAATTAATATTATTTTCGGAGGACTTGCACAAAACGACATTCTGTTGTTATTAAGTAATTACTTTTTTCCTTTTGGCAGTAGCTGGAGAGTTACTGCAAAGTTGGCACAAACAACAAAAGACAGAGTAACTCTAACTCCCGATACCAGACGTCTGGAGGGGAGCCGAATCATCCCAATTTTCAAAAAATGGGATAGTGCTGATCCTGCGAATTATAGGCCAATCAGCCTAATTGCATGCATTCAGAAGGTGGTGGCTAGGCTTGTACTACATAGGATTCAGAACTGGATAGATGATTCTGGGGTTATGTCCACACTACAGGTAGGCTTTCGCCCTTTTAGGAGCACTGTGGATCAAATTTTTAGATTTTCTACTATATATTGGAAATGGGTAATCCTTGGGGGAGGCACTCTTTACGCAGCCTTTGTCGATTTGAAATCGGCTTTTGATCTAGTCCCGCGTACCAGGCTGTGGCGAGTGCTTCATGAGCAAGGCATGCCACACGAACTCCTCACCTTCTTGATCAAATTTCACGAAAATAATTATGCACAGGTTAGGTGGGGCAACCAGGGCCAGGTTACTGATAAATTCGAAACAGAAAGGGGAGTGAGACAAGGGTGCGTCCTGGCACCAAATCTGTTTACGTTATACATAAACAGTGTTATTGAATATTACAGGGAGGTTCATACAGATGCACCTAAACAAAATGGCATCCCAATACCCCTGTTAATGTTCGCAGACGACACCCTTCTAATTTCTAAAACGCAAGAAGGGCTTCAAAAAGAAATTGGCTGTTTTGAGGCTTTCTGCAAAGACCATGGTCTAATCATTATTGTGTCAAAAACTAAATACATGGTAATGCACAGACACAAGAAAGTGAAGGGCACAGTCTTTATGAATGGTGAGCTTTTAGAACAGACTGATTGCCTCTGGAGGAGGCTATGGGTTATGCCTGAACTATCTCATTATGCTTCAGCGCTCCTAGAAACTAGAAATATGGACACAGGGTGCAAATATCATGGTTTAAACAGGTCAAGTTGCAATATAAAGCCTTAGGAATGGTGGAACTATGGGAAAACCCATTAGAAAATATCTTTCCCTCACGAAAGGCCCTAAAAGAGCTGTACTGGGCTAACATAACCCAAAGGGAATTTCAGAAACACACTGACGCATCACTTACCAGGGCTTTTTTGAAACTAAAACATATCCCTGCATACGAGCGATATTGGGACCTTATTACCATCCCCAATGACAGGAAACTTTTCCATCAATACAGGGTAGGAACCCTTCCTATCAATACATTCACGAGCAAGTGGTCAACTAACAAAGATTACCATCTGTGTCCTTTCTGTGTAGCCCAATCCGAAACTCTAGCTCATGTTTTGTTTATATGCCCAGCATATAAAGCCCTGCGCCACAAATGGATAAGACCAATTTGCATGCAGAAAGGCATCCATAGTGGCACTGTGGCACTTAGGATTTTAAAAACAGATTGTACTGATAGCATGGTAATTGCACTTGCATAGTTTCTAAAATGGATGTGGTCAATATGCAGAGATAACCTGAAACTAATGTAGACTGCATTGTTTTAACCTGGCCCTTTTAGTAGAAAGTATAAGCTGCTAATTATGTAACAAATTTTAAAATGGTTTATAAAATTTTAAGATTACAATGTATTTATTTTTTTGATGGTTGTGTTTGGAACACCCTGTATAAAGCATTGATTGGATAGATTAATTAACAAACTTTCCCTTGCCATTATGAATATTAGGATGTAACAAGTATGAAATGTTGAGTTTTTATTGTTTTACTGTGTTGTCTTTACTGACTTGTGTCGAAATAAAGACTTATTGACTTGAGTAACTCTAACTCCTAATATTACATTTCATTTACATTCAATAACATCTGACTCCACCATTAAATGTATTTTAATCAAATATAAAAATAAGTCTGAAAATGTAATTCATAGTTTGTATAAGTCGAAATATATAAAGTGTATAATCTATGCTTTGCCTTTTCTTATGTACCAGTTACAGGTTTACCGACAACCATGTCGATTTTTGCCTACACACTGGGACAAAATGCCATTTTAAATGTCAGAAAGGTTCTGCTCATGAATATTATGCACCCTAAATTGTGTGTAGCAAGATGTGCTGAGAAGTGACTTATTTTAAATTTCAAATTATGCTTAGCTACCTTCAAACGCTTGATTTTGAAAGGTTTTTGTAGCAGGGTTCAAGATGCTGCTATCAGGGTACACAGGGTAGGCCTGCAGTCATATTTTCAGAGCCTCTGTAATGGATGGCTTATTACGTAGGAGCTGTAGTCCACAAGTGGCATTGAACTTTCCATACCAGTGGTGTATTTCTGCAGATATACCATGATCTTATAAGAAAGTTAATTGCGCAAAATGGGGTTTAACCATTTTTACCATGTTTAAAAGGGGAGCAGAGGCACTTTACTCCTGTTTGGCAAGGGTAAGAGACACTGGGGTCTAATGCAGTAAAACAGACCGGGTAAAATTCAAGCAAACTAAGTGAAATGTTGTTTATTTCCTACATGGAGCTTCGTGCAATCTTCTGAATAAATTACAATTCTGATTAATAGTGCATAAATTGTTCACGTTTACGCCACCAGTACATTCGTTATTGACATCAACATTGCTTTTTTTCCCACCACATTTGCTTCAAAAAGCTATTGGAGATCTCCTCTTTAAAGGGAATAGAAATGTAATGGAATCTTTTCCTTGTTTATCCTGTGGACTGGCTCCGCTAAAGAGAGCAAACATAAATACTTTAGCCAAGAAAGTTAATTAATTTCTAAGGTAAGCAAAGATGAAACATCTTTTCTGTCCAAATTGATTTTATCCTCTGAAGTCATTTGATTTTAATGTTCAAAGTAAGGAGTAGTACTTCAGATAAAAGTGCATCCTATAGCCAGGTGTACAACAATGTTGCAAAAGTTCAAACCATAGAATGGGCATTTAGAAATGCAAAGACCAGGAACAATATTGTATCTTATATAAGCGGAATATATTTGTATTCTTTTTTCTAGTATTCTTTTATTTTTATTCAAAATAGTCTACTATTGCTTGCTGCAGCTCTGATTTGAATACTTCGTCCCTAAGGGCCATGTCGAGAAATCTCCATTTGTGTTTGAATCCACCTGCCCGAGCGTATCTTTACTAAAAATGGCGAGTGGTCCGACAGAGTGCGGTCCAGTTGAGGAAACTGGGCGATAAACGCCAGTACTCAAGATAAGTACATATGTTGTGATATGCTGAGTTGTGTGTGTATGCAGTTGTAGAGAGTACAAGTGATGCTATGTGTCTTCCAAGTTATATTCTGTCAGTACCACGCACCTGAACTCGGCTTCCACAGGAGCAGAAGAGCTTTTGTGCAGCACCCAAACTCCACTGCGAGTTGATAATGATATCAGTAAAGAGGGGGAAAGGGGAATTGGGAAAAACCAGAGAGACTGCCACTGCTGTGTCTCTTCCAAACTGGATACCCAGCTAGGGTCTTCCTTAGCACCTGTAAGCACAAAACACAAAATTACTACTTCTTTTCTTGCCCCTCCCATTCACTTCCCACAAACCCCTCTAACACCTCTCTCCCTATGGTCAATTCTATTACCAGATGTACCAGTTGTGGCCGAAGTTCTCTCCTTTATTTTTGTAGAAATTAATGTTAGTTGATTTCACTTTATATATATATTTACTTAGTTCTTTCAGTCTTTTCTTGTCTCTTTTCTTAGATAGTGCTGCTAATATCCTGGTGGTATGTTCAAATATATATATATTTATATCTACTTGGAAACAATAGCTGTGCGGTTTTTAGTTCTGAATAATTGTACTTTATACTAAGTTGCGCAGCAATAAGTGAAAGTCCAACAAGAGAGTTTAATCCAAACTCTAGATATATTGCCTTTTTTATCACCAAAAAGGCTTTTCTGTCTTCAAAAATCTTCTCGCAATAAATAATAATCACCAAGAATTGAGAAGGGTGAATGCCATTATTAAAAGGAAGATTTTGACTTACTTGATTCTCTTCATGCTTCTTCCTTTGAACTCTGAACTATGCAAAAAGAGCACAAAGGGATATCTCTTAAGGAAGAGATTCCAAGTGCTCCAAGAAATACCTGCAATAGAGAGACTCCAAAATTCTCTCTACCGGATTCCAGTCTAAATGGCCAGCAACAATAACAGGCTGAGATATGCAGGAAAAAGGGCTACTCCCCGGAAGGTTTTCCTGTCACAATGATGCGCAGAAGCCAAAACACTACTTCTCTTCACGAATAGATGGTTGAAGTACGCAGCGCGCATAGAGCATGAGCACGATAACCGCGACACTTCTTCCTCCACTTAAAACACTAGAACACTCACCTAAGTTTACTATTGGCGGCTGCCATATTGAAATACCGCTGAGTGTAGTAGGAAATAAATCGCTGTAACACTGCAGAAACATCTTTACAACTAGTTAATGCTATTTAGCAGGTGATTTCCTGAGCAACCTCACATGCCTAACTCTTGAACAGGGGTAGAATTGCTTCACTTTGGGACTTTGTCGCCCAGTCCTGACATATTCCTGTGGAAGGTCCGAACGTGTACGTCAAGCACTGGGTTTTGTGTCTGGTGAGGGTGAGGTGCTGTTTCAAATAGGGTCTAATAAATGTTCAGATTGTCTCCAAGACATATTTGTGTCATCTCCATACCGTCTACTTGGGCCGTGAGCTCCAAGAAAAAATTAGGGTCAACTATGTTGGGTGCGTATACATTCACTAAAAGGATGATGTGTCCCAGCATGTGACCATTTACCATTAGATAACAACCCTCCCTGTCACTTTTCACTTCCAACGGGCTGAATGGGACTAGTTTATGTAATAATATGACACCTCTGTGTGGATCCCAGTCTTGGCCAATACTGTGGGGCTATCGGGAGATAAGTGGATTTCTTGCAGGAATACAAAGTCTATTTTGTGTCTCTACAAGTGTTGTACCACCTGTTTGCCTTTGCGAGGGTTATTAAGTCCCTGCACATTCCATGATACTAATGTAAGATTAGCAACTGGTTGAAGTCTGCTGTTAACGCTCATAGGCAAAACGGATAATAAGGTAAATCAGGAATGGAAGTATATCATAAGTGTAAGAAACTGTATTAAAACGGAAAAATTTGCCTCCCGTACCACCCACCAACCATCCACATTTCACATATTATGTGAAGATCCCAAATTCAAATGTCATACTCACAACATAGCAAATACGATCTAAATGTCACACCAGTGTGTCAACACGAGGGGAGTGGCAACGCCGGATCCACCAATATATATAAAAACTATGGCATGCAAAAAATCATATGAGTTTTGATTTAATCCACAATGTCCCACATCTACTAGAATAACCTGTGCATTGCGTAAGTTCTAACAAAATTAAGTTGAGGAAAATATATCTACACTGGACACAGACCCAGAGCCCAGGGGTGGCCTGGTAGGGGAGGTAGGTACTTGTTTGGATTTTGTCTTGGACAGTGTGTGACAGAACTCCTGCACCACCGCCGGTATTTTGAAAATTCGAGGTCTGCTGTCAATGTCCACCTCGAGGAATGCTGGGTATAGTATGCCATATCGCAGTCCCAAGATCCTGAGGGTGGCCTTGCCTCTCGTGAACTTTCAGTGGGCCTCCTGGACCATGACATCATAATCTGGGTAGAGAGAGATGTTTGAGAGTTGCTGTTAGAAGTTGCCCTGGCATATGCTGTCCACTAGTTATAGTGGGCACCTTGCACCAGTCCAAACAATCCCTTAGAGGTGATAGGTTAAAGACAACCTTATTTGAAATGTGGTGGTAGCTATGGAGAGCACTCTGCAGGCTAAGTCTTGAAGGAATGTAAAGCAGCTTCTTTTACCAGTCTATAATCCCTTAAATGACCAAATGAAAGGAGAACCACACCAGGTATATATATAAAATATATGTATTTATTCTAAACACACCCTATTAGTCCCTTTATGAGGCTAGAGGTCAAAGCACATATGTTACACTTAATATAACTCACAGTAAATTAGCACAATATACGGTGAGCCCTGGGGTCTTACCAAATCATATATTAAGAAGGTGGTATAAGAAGCACAACTTGACTAGAGACAAGGCCTAGAGCCTGTAGAATGGCTGGGGCCACAGGGAACCACCCAAGGTAGTGATACAAGGGACCCACGAGGGACGCGTGCAGTGTGGGAACACAGCCGTGAGACGCCGTTAGCTTCTATGGGCAAAGTCGCGGGTGAAAATTTAAAGATTAAGGACACTTAGGAGAGGACTTTGAGCAACCCCCTTTAAACTTAAGGGGTTCTATGGCTAACACCCACGGGAGCACCAAAGTACTCGAGTTACCTCACCCAGGGAAGCTGGGTGCATAGGTGACTTTTGGTGTCGGGAATTGTCGTTGATTTCAATGGCAATCTGCTGCAAAGTGCTGCTGCCATTGAAGAGAAAAGTGACGGGTGTGATCCAAGCCTGGATCCAAGATGAGAGGAACCTGAAAGCAGAGGGGGCAGAGTCTGGATCACTTGCCAGTGACCAGGGGCACAATAGATGAATGCCCAATGATGTTGATTGATTTCAGGTTGAAGAGGTGAAGCTTGACTCTGCAGCCACGAGGACCAGGAGGTGTGAACGACAACCAGGAGCTGGATTCGAGCTATCCCACAAAGAATGTCGAGTGCTGCGGCGTCAGTGACCGGATTGGACCCAACAAGCCTTGGCAACAGCTACCCACACACAAAGAGATGCAGACCAGTCAGTATTTGGTGCCTGCCAAGCAGTGGAGTAACTCCTTTACTCCAAGGGAGATTCTTTAGTCATCTAGTCGTATAGATCGACGAAGTTCCAGGATATCTGTAGCAGAGTTTTGTCCAGGTGTAATCTAAAGTCCTGTAGTCAGGGGTACCTTTTTTATATCCAAGGAAGGGGTTGGACTTACTCTGGAGACCCACCTGTGGGAGGGTTTGGAAAAAGGGGTGGCTACACCCATTTCCTTTGTCCACTTCCTTTCCAGAGCAGGGGGTTGTAGCCCCTGCAACCGGTTTGAACTGGGCTATGCACAGAGACCCCAAATGTGCCCCCAGTGCAAACTTCAAAGCAGTCTCAGAGTGCACCCACACAGCCCCAATACACTAAAGCCTGTATGGGAGGTGGTGACACCTCCCTGTGACAGGAAACCTATTTTCCTGGTGTGTCCTCCAGCAGCAGGAGACCAGACTCGTGTCTGTGGCTGCAGCATCCATTTTGTGATGCCAGGGCTCCTTTAAACTGGTACCGGGTATACCGGTGGGTACATGTCTCTTCCTCTAGAAGGGTGGAATCATACCCCCGCCTCCAGGACTGAGGTATGATTACAAAGTGTTTGACACCAAACACAACATGTTTCCGTGCAGCTTTTCCAAAGTTAGCATTTACAGCGATGTTATAATGCACTTCAGAGTATATGGTCTGGTTGCATCACAGAACAGCCCCCGAGAATAGGTTCTGAAGGCTGCAGAGGGGCCCTGCTCAGGCATGTGCACCATCTTACATAAAACCCAGCACCCTGCCTTCAGGATTGATAAGGCCTGCCATAGGGGTGACAGATAGGTAAAGTTGTGTAGTGATTTAAGGTAGATATAGGTAACCTATGTCTAAGTAAGGGATGCATGCACCACCTTACCCAGGATGCAGTAGCAGTCCTGTGGTGTCATTTTTGAAAGCTTCCTAGGGGTGGCATAATATATGCTGCAGCCCCTGGTAGGCCTTTGGTGTACCTATGCCTTTGGTACCTAATGTACCATATACTAGGGACTCATAAGGGTACCCCAGTAAGCAAACTGAAGTGTACCTAAAGAACATGGAATCATGTTAAAGAGGAAGCAGCTAGGCTGGGGTCCTGGATAACAGGGCCCCAGCCAGATTAAAGAAAAAAACTGTGAAACATAAGCAAATAGTGGGGATAACTATAAGAGCAGCTCCTACTCTCCTACATAGCTCCCCCCAAACGCAGGGACATTAAACTAACCTTGACCAGTTGAGTCTTCATGTTCTAAGTGGAAATATCTGGAGGGTCCATCTGCATTGGCATGGTTACTCACAGGGGGGAACAACCGTTACAACGCAACTGTTACAACGCAGAGCCATTACAACGCAACCATTACAACGCAAACCATTACAACGCATTGCTCTGGGGGGCGCTCTAGGATAGGGAATAGGTTAATTTACTATCCAATAACCTTCCCTAGTGTCCACGGGGACTGGAGTTGGAATAGTAAATTAAACTATTCACTATCCAGCACCCAAAAGCATTATGCGTTGTAATGGACTGCGTTGTAAAAACTGCGTTGTAACAGCATGCGTTGTAATAGCATGCGTTGTAACGTCATACATCCCTCACAGGTCTATGTTCCACTGTATAGTCCATCCCCTGTAGGGAAATGGACCACCTCAAAAGTTTGGGGTTTTCACCCGTCATCTGTTTTAGACATAAGAGGGGCTTATGGTCAGTCTGAACAATGAATTGAGTACCAAAAAAGTATGGCCTCAGCTTCTTCATAGCCCAAACAACATCAAAGGCCTCCCTCTCAATAGCTGACCAACCTTTCTCTCTAGAGGTCAGCCTTCAGCTCATAAAAGCTACTGGCTGGTCCTGGCCTTCATCGATCAATTGTGACTGCACAGCCCCTACACCCAACTCAGATGCATCTGTTTGGACAATGAATTATTTGGAGTAGTTAGGACTTTGCAGAGCCTTGGCGTTATCATCTCTAGTGACTTATCCATGAGACCTCAAATCAACGCCGTCACTTCTGCCTGCTTCTACCAACTGCGCAGAATTTGCAAAATTCGAAGGTTTCTCACTACCGAGGCTCTCACACTTGTCAACATGGCCCTTGTCACCTCTCGTATTGACCATGCCAACTCCTTGTATGTGGGGATCCCTGCCTACCACCTTCATCGGCTTCAACTGGTGCAAAACCATGCGGCCAGAGGAGGTGGGCGCACTCATTTTTTATGTTCAGCGCCGCCTCCCCAGGACCATCATGGCAGGTGGCAGGATCGGTGCCGGGTACGGGATCCGGGAGCGCCGGAAGTGGTGGGATAAGGTGTGCCAGGCCATGTACCACCACTCTCGGGTATGGCGCACCTACAACCAGGCCACCCACCGCTGGACAGATGTCCTGACCCGTGAACGAGATCTGCTCGACCTGCTTGGCCTTGAGATCCCCGGGCTTGGTGAGTAGTAGTAGCTATTTCTTTACTACTCTGTTTTCTCCTGCTGTGTTATTATATTGCAAATTTTTGTTTTTTACCAATAATGCTGCTCATTACATTGTAGGTAAATTATATTTCAAAATCTTCTGTGCATTTCAGGTGCACTGCTCTCCTTCTCAGTAGTGTTGCTACTATGCTTATTTGTTTTAGATTTTGTGTTCATTTCATTGGCCTGTGAAATTATGTATGAGTGTAGTTTAAAGAACTGCGTAATGCTACACACTAAGGTTCAGATTTTTAATTACCGGCGCATCCCTGCAAAGTAGCAGGGATGCGCCAGTAATTGTGCGCCACGCCACCATCACCCATGGTGCACCGTATTTACAATGCGGCGCACCATGGGCCCAAAACGTCACCAAAGCGTTACGCATCTGTGCCGTAAAGGCGGCGCATTGCTGGAGTTGCGTCGCAACGATGGCGCAGCTCCATCAATGCTCTGGGGTGCCCTATCTCCCCAATTCTGCGTCAAGCCGTACGTCTGCTTCAAGCAGGCGCAGGGTTTGAGTCACGCATCATTGTCGTTAAAGTGAGTGATTGAAATCTTGTAGATTTCCCTCAGCCACTTTTAGGATGCGTTCCTGCGCAGGAACGCCCTCCCTTTCGCCGGAACGCCCCCTGATGGCCCAGGGCTTTACAACGTGATGCATCTCCCATATGCGTCACGTTGTTAATATACGCCGCACCATTGCGCCTCTTTTGTGCTGCCGCTGCGTCACAAAAGTCACGCAACAATGGAGCAAAAGAGCCGCAAGGGGCTTCTAAATCAGCCCCTACAGACTCAAGTCCAGTCCTTCCTTTGTACACATGGTGATAAGAAGAAATAGTGGTGGTGGATTAATAGTTTGAGTATTTTAATGATTGGTTAATGTAGTAGGAAACTTTAGTGTTGTCGCTGATCTGCAATCACGATGGACTTTGGCTGTCACTTCGCGTGCTGCGGACTGCTGCCTGCCAATCCTAGGCAAACCTTTTTAGTACTTTGTTTAGTGAGTTACATAAGAAGTTTCCAATTCGATGGTCCGCAAATCAAGCAATACTAATAACGTAGTCAACCACATGAGATTGGTCAATAATATATCCCGTGGAATAGTTGTCTATTTGCTATTTCGCCAAAATATTTTGTTAGTTCTTTTGAAATGTTTGATTTGGTTGACAAATATCATCCATGTTTTCTGTTTTTCTTTCTTTCATGTTGTACATCAGCTTCCCCCAGGGGCAAGAGGAGAACACAGGAGGAGGAGGAGGAGGAGGGTGCTGTTCAGGATGCAGGCCAGGATCGGGCAGGCGAGGGCTCCTTTGCTGGCCCCAGTAAGTTTTAATTTTAATATAGAGTACTTATTTTTTCCTAGCGTTCCTCATTCGATTTTTTCTAAATCGTCTTTGATCTTCTTGTAGACTGGATTTAAATTCTTATCCTGCCTCGACTATGACTCCCTGTGGTATTACTAGATTATTCTTATTAGTCTGTCTGTGTAGCTAACTAAGATTGCACATTTGGCAATTCCATTGGACTCCCATTATAGTCAGCAATAGCTCTATGCACTGAGTGCAGTCCTCTGGGATTGTCCATAATGTCTTTTCAAGTATTCTAAATGTTTATGCTTTGACAATTGCCAACAATAAAAAGGTGAATGACCACCAAGAAAGAATAAGATACTACTTTACTTTTGGTTTGGATAGGATGACAATCCATTCTACTACTGTTGCAGGGACAAATCTGCACAAACAGAACTATGGACACTAAATAATGCATTGCTTAGCTTATCAATTATAATAGGTGCTGTTAGACTTTCCACATACCTCAGTGATAACAGACTTTGTAGTTGAACCCCCAATCTCCTTACTGACTAGATAGTGTGGCAGAGTCATTTAGCTCCCAAAGTCACCGATGAATATTCCCCAATGATGTCAGAGGCACGGACTCATGCTTGCAAAAATTGCAAAACCTTTAGCTCATCCACTCTAGTCTGGAGGACCAAAAACCACAGAGTCTATTTAAGTTTAAAAGCTCTATTAAAAGTAAACACATTTATTAAAATCAAGTTTGTCATAAAAGTAAACGTTTAACTGAAAACGGAGAAGTGCTTAGTGCTGACGATTAATTGGACACATTTCCTGTAGTCGAGCCGAGCTCTCACCTGGTTTGAACTTGATCCTGCTCGTGTTCTTAGAAGTCAAGCTTCTGTCTGTGAGGAGAAAAAGTGGTGCGTGTTAAAAATATAAAGCAAGCATTCATCAGTTGTGCCAAAAAGTGCAGCAAGACAACAGCCTTCCCTGGAAAAAGGGAAATTTTTACTTTAGAGTAGACAGTCACAAATTATTAAATTGTATACTGTTTTTTCACATTTCTTTCTTCCTCCTAGACCAAACATTATATAGTAGTGAGTGGTGTATTCTAACATTATTAAATGTACTTTGTAGGTGGAACATCTGGAGGCGGGGCCAGCGCGGAGGTGGTGGTGGCATTGGACGAGGAGAACTCTGGGGAGGAGGCTGTGGAAGTGCCGGACAATTCTGTGGGGGATGACACGGTGGTGGCGGGCAGAGATAAGCTATATATTCCTTACTTATTGAGATTGAAGACTGCAGAGTGTGCTTTTTACACGGGTGTATTATAAATAAACCAGGTAGTAGCCTCCTCTAAATGTACTTCGACTTAGCTGTGAAATTTTTGGCGAGAAGAATCCCAATCAGATCTGAGATGAACTTGATGGATGGGATGAACGAAAAGCGAAAGAAGGGTGTAAGTAAGTGTGGAAGGACGAGAAATGTAATGATGACTGGCAAAGAAGAATGATATGTGTTTGCTTCGTCCCAGAGGTGGCTGGGAAGGAAAGAATATGGTATGGTGCATGGCTGGGTGAATGATGAAGCAAGGATGGGTGGAAGGAGAACAGTCTGGGTGGGTGAAACAGAAACTGTATATGTGCATATACTTTGAATGGATGGATGCCTGGATCATTCATGCTACTATCTGACTCTTAGATAGCATATGTGTATCTAGAGAGAGTAGACGGTCACTGGATGAACTAAGTGTTACTTTGAAGAGCATGTAACACCGCACCCGCACGTCCGTTCCAGTGTAGGAAAGGCAAGGAAAAGAAGTTGTAATTTTGTCCAAATACTACCATGAATAGTAGCAGTAGTTTGTATTGCAACTGCAAGCACAGCATATATCCGGTTATTACGGTGGACACTCCCTACCTCTCTTAATAACTTTAGTTTAGTAGTAGTACGTCATTCATGTGTGGGTGTATCACTGTTCACTCAATAATAAGCAAAGCACCTAAAGTCATCCCATATGTCATCAAATACATCCCATGTGAAGTGATAGATAATCAGATTATTTAGCTTCTTCATTTTCCTTTTCTAATACTCATTTGCACTGTAGGGTGAAAGCTAACTTAATTAAGCAGTAGCCCTTTTAACAGAGTATTCTCAGTGCCACCCGTAATAGAAAAGTAAGAGCTTCACCACCTGCATGTACTGGACCGGTACAGTAACGCAAGTCTGTTGCACTCACCATGGTGTGCGTCTGTTTTTCTCGGGTGCAAGTTCACTGCGCTGGCATTATGCCGGCTTGCATAAGATAACGTACCAATTTTCCTAAACACGAGAGAAGAAGAAGAATAAGACTGGTGTACTGTCATAGTCGACTGTAATGGAAGTCCATAGTGCTCGTAGAATTTGTTCCTTAAACTCCCACTAATGTTAGAGCAAGGATGAAGAAGTCGGAGGTTACATAGATACTGTCCTCAATAGTTATGTACTGTGCTTTCAATTTGCTACTTGTACTGTGACTCAACTTTCTGCTCAATCATTTTGTGTTAATCTTAAGGAGCATTGGTTACAGACTATGTCTTTCTTTCTTCATATAGTTGCTCCTTCCAAATCCAAGAGACCATCAAGGAGGAGGGAGCTGGCTCGAATGGCCCGGCAACGGAGGCTGGATGCCACTGTCACTGAATATCGGCGGCTGGTGGCCCTGGAGGAGGAGGAGACGCAGTCTGGTACTACAACAACGTCCACTGGGACAGCTGCATCCTCCTCCGTGTGGGCTGCCAGGAATCGCAGTGCTCCAGCGGTACAGAGCCGGGCTACCAAAGCCAAATGCCACCGCCAAGCAGCAAAGACAGCAGCTGCCCCCCACAGGATTTGCAAGGCACGCCGGCGCCGCTTATCCCTCAGACTGTCCTACCAGGAGCAGGAGGTCCTGAACTATAAGAACTTGGTGGAGGGCCTCCGCTTCGAACATGCCACCCTCCGCAAGGAGCATGATGCCCTGGCTGCTAAAGTCAACAGCACCCTGCTGTAGTGTCCCTTGCCCCTTTTTTAGAGACTTTTGGGGGGTGGGAATTGGGAGTTGGGTTTTTTGGGGACTTTTGAAGGACAATCATTGGGGTTAGGGAGGGTCTTGCGGGAGATTATTTTGTTAGGGCTATAAAAATATACTTTTTGAAACTTTATCTGACCATACCTGTTTTTTACTGCTTTTGAGTCTGGTGGGTGGGTGTTTAACAGTAAGTTTGTTTTCCTGAATAGTCCTAGGACTTTAGCAGTACTACCGTCAATCTCTCGTCTCTCCTAATACTCCATTATACTACCTCCAACCAAACGCTTATCTTACCTGTAATTTCTGTTTGAAAGTAGGGCTAGGCCCAGGGATGGCTCCACGGGAAATGGCGATTAAGGTTGCAATCCAGGGCGGCTGAAATTTCCTCCTCATTGCGGTGGTACTAGTGGTGTGACACAGTGGCAGTTGCATGGCTATGGAAAAAAAGAAAATGAAACCTGGTTTGTCCTTACTGTAGCATTACAACGGTACGATAGAGAATATAGCAGGTGACAGTACACTAGACTACAACAGTGCCACAATGTAGCCTAACAAATGGTAAAGTATTGATAGTATAACTTGTACTTGTGTAGGATTTCTTTGACATTGGCTACTACTACAAGAAATAGTACTGAAGCTGAGTAAGTCTAGAATATATCCTCGGATTCCTTCACCAGCCTGTTGCTATGACCTTATCCTCCCCAGCAAGTGTGTGGAATTATTGATGTCATTTAGTCACACATCAAGCAAAACCACACAATCCGGGGGAAGAGGGTTAGGGTTTGTAAAATGGATGGGAATGGGGGTTTCTTTTTGGGTAGGTTTTGTTGAGAGAAAAAAAAAAGCACAGCATGGACAAACAATAATTGAACATAAAGAAATTTTTGGGTACAAAGCTAACCATAAATCTTTTACGTGACATAAAGGAAGTGAATGCACTACTGAATGCATTGTTACAGAAAAGTAAGTAGTACTTTCGACAACCGTGAATGACAGAATGCGACAGAACAGGGCTACATTAAATTAGGTTTAAAAAATAGCCGAAGTAAAACCTATAGAATGGCTGTAGGGATCAATTTAGAAGCAGAGAGAGATCCAAGAAATGCAGTCACACACACTCTTTGAAGAAAAGAATGGATACTGTATCTGTATTGTTGTAGTTGTCCTGTTGAATTTGGTAAGTACGTTGCATGCAGCAAACAATTCCTCTTATTAGCGGCACTCCTCCATTCCAGCTGACGCTTCGTCCATCAATGTTGGTGACCAGAAGACACCCTGTCCACTGCCTGCCTGGCAGATGCTGAATTGCGGCTCGCTAATGTGAAGCCTGACTCCATCCTTTTTTCCCCATTGCACAGACTGAAACCCGGCCTGTAATTATTGAACGAAAAACAGCACTGATAAATAAATATAAGGTATGTACGCTGTGTAGTGCAAAAAGTCACACTTTGATTTTCCTAATAGACAGTACAACATTTTTGAAAGTGCGTACTCTGTCTGAGTCACCTTTTGAAGGATAAATACGTATGGGCAAATTAATTTAGCGGATCTTTCCCCTCAAGCTAGGTGTACTGTAAACTGTGTTTTAGAACAAAATTAGACCTTCCCAGCAGTGCTTCCACCCAGACCCTTACTAAAGCCAGTTGCAAAAATGTAGAAGACCCCCAATCAGATCTCAAAAAACGAGGTCTAGCAGAAAACTGGTGACAAAATGTACTTCGAATGTAAAAGTAGGCCCAAATACCCCCTTACCCACCGTGGATTGTATTCAAACCACTTGCAAGCAAGCAAAAGTATCCATAGCCAGCATTGCTCCAAGACTCGAAAACCCCCCCACCCAAACACATGCAATAGAAATACTGCTAACCCTAACGAGCCCTAAGTTAAGAATAGTGGCAGAGGCTTTCTTTAACTATGCCAAATCCCCCCTTTCCCACCATGGATTTTCTTCAAATGACTTGCAACCAAAATTACACATTCTCACGAGTGCTCTAAGACCCCAGAACTCAGTTGCAAAAATCTACAACACCCCAAAACACATGCAATCCCGCTGCTAGGGCTCACCCTAACGAACCCTAAGTTACAAAAAGTGCCAAAAGGCTTTTCCTTATGGATTTTGTCCCAACCACTTCTAACCGGTATTAGACCTTCCCAGGAATGCCCCAAGACCCGCCAACCCACCCGCCAAAAAGCACAACACCCCCAAACGGCCCAAAAGCAAAATCTCATACTTACAATATTTCTCGGCCTTCGGTCCAAACGCGCTGTGCAGCTAGGCCATAACTCCAGTTTTCCACCACGGATTTCCTGAAAAGCAAATGCAATCAAGATTAGAGTGTCCCAGCAGTGCTCCCAGACCCCGAAACTCACCCACAAACAGCCGGAACCCCCCAACGAGCACCTCAAAGGCAAGCAAGTCAGCAAAAACACACAAAAAATTTCCGCCTCCGATTTGGTCCAAACCACTTTTATCGGGTATTAGAGCTTCCCAGCAATGGCCCCAGAGCCTTCAACCCAGGAGAAAACGAGTAGAAGACCCCCAAACAGCCAAAGAGCAAAAGTACAAAAATGGGGACTTAGTCATTTTTTTGCAAATTTCCCAAATCACTCCGCGCGCGCTCTGCAGCTAGGCCCTAACTCCCCTCTGCCACCATGGATTTGCTTCAACCCTCTTGCAAACTAAAGTATCCATAGCCAGCAGTGCTCCCAGACCCCAAAACCCACCCTCAAACACCAGGAAGCCCCCAAACAGGCCCCCGAAAACGCTACATTGAGCAAAATGTCAGAAATCAGCGTGGATTTTGTCCCAACCACTTCTATCCGGTATTAGACCTTCCCAGGAATGCCCCAAGACCCGCCAACCCACCCGCCAAAAAGCACAACACCTCCAAACGGCCCAAAAGCAAAATCTCATTCTTACAATATTTCTCGGCCTTCGGTCCAAACGCGCTGTGCAGCTAGGCCATAACTCCAGTTTTCCAGCACGGATTTCCTGAAAAGCAAATGCAATCAAGATTAGAGTGTCCCAGCAGTGCTCCCAGACCCCGAAACTCACCCACAAACAGCCGGAACCCCCCAAAGAGCACCTCAAAGGCAAGCAAGTCAGCAAAAACACACAAAAAATTCTGCCTCCGATTTGGTCCAAACCACTTTTATCCGGTATTAGAGCTTCCCAGCAATGGCTCCAGAGCCGTCAACTCGCCCGCAAAGAAGTAGAACACCCCCACAAGTGCTGAGTCTTTCTTCATTGGGCGTAAACCAGCCCTCTGCTTTGATGGAAATAGGAGTCTGGAGGAGGAGGATAGAGGAGCATGTTCTTCTGAACTTGTGAACCTGAGGAATGCAGACTGCGGCACCTTCAAATCAATAAGCAAACAAGTGAAGACAGTTCTGCTGATGGGCTTGTTTTTGTGATTAGGTGATTAAAGTTTGAATTATATTAACTGTGCACAACAAAGAAAGACAGACACACAGGAATAAAAGTGAATAAGGACGAAAAAGAAAGTTATTGATTCATTGTCTCATTTTCAGGGCTCGGTGTCACGGTCCACGAATAAGAATAAGGCTTCGTCATCATACTCTGCGAATTCAGGCAGGGTGAGCTCAGTGTCACCTGACAGTGAAGAAATTCCCTCATCTTCGTTGCTGCCCACCTCGTCTTCATCCGGCGTGCTTTCTCGTACTCTGTAATCTGGTGGTATGAGGTGCTGATTCATCTTGATCATTGTTAACCTCTCCACATTTTTGGGCGAGAGGCGGCTCCGTTTGGAGGTTACAATGCCACCAGCAGCACTGAAAACACGTTCAGAAGACATGCTTGCGAGTGGGCAAGACAAGTAGTTTAAAGCCAGGTTGGAGAGCTGTGGCCACAATTCTTTTTTCCCATGCCAATACGCCAATGGGTCAGCATTAACATAGAACTCTGTTGAGTCATTCAGATAGTCCTTCACCATCGACTCAAGGTCCTCCTCCAAGGTTCCTCCACTTTGCTTAGCTGTTGCTGTGACCTTTTGAGAACCAAACCCAAGCCGAGCTAGCCAATCCTCTTCAGCCTCCAATGTTACTGTTGTGTCTGGTGCAGATGATCCGGTTGCCAGTGTCTTTAACGGCTGAGAGGTCACTTGTGCCACAGCCACAGGTGCAGAAGTGGATTGTTTTGATCGGGGATGGCCTGCTGATGCTGATGTACTGCCTTTTCCTTCAATTTTCTGCCATTCTCTTTCAAACCTCTTGGCTGACAAGCCTAGCCAACGTTTGTACTTTGTAACATCTTCATCAGCAAAAGGAAAGAATGCTCGGCCTGCCAGCGCCTTTTTGTAGCGTGGATCCAGAATAGTAGCACAAATGTAATGCTGGTTTGAGTGGATCATTTTAAGACGTTCAACAATAATTTCTCCGCCAAAACAAAAGGGTCTTTGTTTTTTTCATCTTTTTGAAACACAGAACACACCTCCTTCAGTTGGTGCTCCAGCATGTACAACAATGGGATAGCTTTTCCCAAATTACAGTCCTCCTTGCTGACTGCACGCGTGAAGACCTCAAAAGGACGAAGCATGCGTGTCAGGCTTTTAACTATGTTCCATTGCGCCGCACCCATCCTCAGGTCCTGAGCTGTACCCACTGTTAAGAAATAGTGATCGAGTACCGTATACTGCTCATACAGACGCTCAAGCATGTAGAAGGTTGAGTTCCAACGTGTTGCCACCTCCTGGATGAGTGCTTTCACTGGCATTCGACGTTCATATAGCAGGCTCCTCAGATGCTTCCGGGCCTTAAAAGAATGGCTGAAATGGTTGCACATTTTTCAGCAGGTCTCCACTACCTCGTACGCTGCACTGTCTTTATCACTCAAGAATTTTTTGACAACGAGGTTTATACAGTGCGCCAAACATGGCACTCTGAAATAGTGACCCAGGTCCATGGCCTTAACTACATTGGAGCCATTATCCGTGGAAACATAACCAATCTGGCGTTTTTTTGGGGACAGCCAGTCAAGGACCTTTGTGTTAAACTCATCCAAAATGTTTTGTGCTGTGTGACGTTTCTCCAAACCAAACATGGCTAGTGTTGCATGTTTCCGAGCAGCTTTAAAAACTTGGTCCGGGTCAACACCTGCATTTAGCTTTGCTTTAACCCCTGAAAAAGAGACCCAGTGTGTAGTGATGCACATGTAATCAGCGCCTGCGCCACTGGTCCACATGTCTGTTGTCAGATGTATAGTGTGAACAGCACTCTTCTGCAAAGCTGCCCCAATCACCTCCAGCACATCTTCATGTAGTGCTGGAACCGCAACTCTGGCAAAATAGAACCGGCTAGGAACCTTCCATTTAGGCAGAGCGCTGCCACTAATTCTAGAAAACCAACACATTCTACAAAAGAAAAAAGGAGAAGGTCCAGAGCTAGCATTTTAGCCAGCTTAGTGTTATACAGACGCGTCAGTGGGTGGTTGCGTTCATATTGCGCTTCTGTAAACAACATCTTTTTAATGTTGCCCTGGACCAAGCATTTACCGGATGATGATGATATCTTCGACCCAGTTACGCTCGCTGATGAACTTTTTCGCATTGGTGTCTCACTCTCTCCCACACTCTTAGTGTGGCTCACATGGGGTGTGCTGCTGACAGGGGTACTGGGTGTAAGTGAAGTGTTTGACACGTCTTCTTCCTCCTCGTCATCATCAGATGAAAAATCAACGTTTTCATTACGTGCAATTCGGGCTTCCTTGATCGCCTGTAGGTGCGCAAACCATTGGACAGCGTGCTGTCTCTTAAGATGACCTCTCTGGCCTCCGGTACCATAGTTGGTACCAAGCTTACCACGACTAACTGCCAACTTACAAATGCAACAAATGGCAAAGTTTTCCCTTTTTGGGCAAACACTAAAGAAGTCCCAAACTGGGGACTTGAATTGTCTGTGGGGGCCGGAGGAGGCGGCGATACTGGTGGCGGTGGTCTTGCTGCTAATGCCAGATGAAGTGGAGGATGTGGATTGCCGAACTTTAGTACGTTGTGCACTTTCACCACCACTAATTGAGGTCGAGGTGGATGGAGGTCCCTTCTTGCGAGGAAGAAATATGGAAGCGGTACGTGTTGGTGTACTACTTAACTCCAATGATTTTTGTGTTTCCATTTCCTCCTCGTCGACATCATCATCACGCTCAGCAGCTTCTCGGGCTAGGGTCAAAATGTCTCTTTGCTGCATGCCCGCTGGGGCTGCAGTGACCTTTATGATGACTGGTTCGTCGTCGTGAGAGCCTTCCTCAACAGCAGTATCCGCCACTTCTTGTTGAGCCTCATCACCCTCCATAACTTTGAGTTTTTCGATGACCTTCCTTTTACGCTTAAGTACCTTTGTCAGATCATGGTGTGCCTCACTCTCAGACCGCTGTGGTGGTTCCCAATTGTCATCCATATCATCAGAAGGAAGGGGGCTTGAAGAAGATGTAGACACCATCCTTGATCTTTTCCTTGCTAGGGATCTGGAAGACAATGAATGATCAGGAGGTGAGGCTTCCTCAAACGATACCTCCGGTTGAATGTCGATTTCCTGATGTGCCCCTACTTCGGGAGGAACAACTATTGTGGACACTTGTGACCCTCCGTGCACCTCTGCTTGCGCATCTCCTTGCGCTGCCTCTCCTTCCACATGTACTTGGGCTTGTACTTGCACATGTGGTTGTTGTTGCGGCTGTGGTTGTTCAACACTCGTCAGATGAGTTACAACAACCTGTGTTGATTGAGGGACATTGCTGCTACTTTCTTGCGATGAGCCAACATCACTGGTCGATGGTGATTGAAGAAGTACACTGGCTGCCTCTGCAGCACTCAAGGGCTTGGACTTAAGTTGGCGTGGTGGTGATGGTGGCACTGAGCCCAATGGAGCGGGGGTGCTGCTCCCAGCTTGGTCCCCAGCAGATCCCGCTGCTGCTGCAGGCGTACTTTTTTTTTACTCCCAAAAAATGTGGCGGGCGGCACACCAGTCTCCTTGGTAACTTGCTTCTTCTGCTCCTTACTGGCAACTTTCTTGCTAGAGGAGCTACGGGGAACTTTTTTTGGGGCCATCTTCTTCAGAGCAGGTCAGAACAGCAGGCCGCAGTTGCACGAGTTGCAGAGTTGTCTGTGCCAGACGTGACGTCGCGTGACGTTATGCTGCACACACACACCGCTGCAGGACTTCTTCCTGGCACTGGTAGTTCTCTTGAGTCTTGTGCACCTAAAAGCAATGGAAGACAGAGGAACATCAGTTCAGTTACACACCCCAAAAAAATCGAAAAACACAGAAAAATCAGCAAATTCAAGACACCCCACAGAAAGACTAGGCCCATGCAGCACTCACTACCCCTGGTGAAAAGGCCACAAGTACAGCCCAAAAAAACGAAAATCACTGAAAAATCAGCACAATCCCAAGCCATCCAGCCCCTCCATGATGTTTAAATTCAAGACACCCCACAGAAAGACTAGGCCCATGCAACGCTCACTACCCCTGGGCATAAAGGTTGAAAACAAGGCAAAATGGTTGCAGGCCTAACAACACTGCCTGCATTCAAAATGGCCACTTGCCTCCCAGCACATGGCCAGGGCCTGTAGTAGCACTCAAAATGGCCCCCAGCCACATGGCCTGTCCCTCCCCATGAACACCCCCAAAAATCGAAAAACACAGAAAAATCAGCACAATCCCATTCCATCCATGCCCTCCATGATGTTTAAGTTCAAGACACCCCACAGAAAGACTAGGCCCATGCAACACTCACTACCCCTGGTGAAAAGGCCACAAGTACAGCCCAAAAAAACGAAAATCACTGAAAAATCAGCACAATCCCAAGCCATCCAGCCCCTCCATGATGTTTAAATTCAAGACACCCCACAGAAAGACTAGGCCCATGCAACACTCACTACCCCTGGGCATAAAGGTTGAAAACTAGGCAAAATGGTTGCAGGCCTAACACTGCCTGCATTCAAAATGGCCACTTGCCTCCCAGCACATGGCCAGGGCCTGTAGCAGCACTCAAAATGGCCCCCAGCCACATGGCGTCCCTCCCCATGAACACCCCCAAAAATCGAAAAACACAGAAAAATCAGCACAATCCCATTCCATCCATGCCCTCCATGATGTTTAAGTTCAAGACACCCCACAGAAAGACTAGGCCCATGCAACACTCACTACCCCTGGTGAAAAGGCCACAAGTACAGCCCAAAAAAACGAAAATCACTGAAAAATCAGCACAATCCCAAGCCATCCAGCCCCTCCATGATGTTTAAATTCAAGACACCCCACAGAAAGACTAGGCCCATGCAACACTCACTACCCCTGGGCATAAAGGTTGAAATCTAGGCAAAATGGTTGCAGGCCTAACAACACTGCCTGAATTCAAAATGGCCACTTGCCTCCCAGCACATGGCCAGGGCCTGTAGCAGCACTCAAAATGGCCCCCAGCCACATGGCCTGTCCCTCCCCATGAACACCCCCAAAAATCGAAAAAACACAGAAAAATCAGCACAATCCCATTCCATCCATGCCCTCCATGATGTTTAAGTTCAAGACACAGTACTCTCATTAAATACCACTGTAACCAACGTATACCACGTGGCTTAAGAATTGCACTGAAACCATCCCTTTGTAAGCATTCTAAAAAATTCCAAGAACGCTGGTACGAGATTCTGAATAAATGTTCGCTGGACTTGATCCTTTTAATTATTCAAGAATTATCCTCTATCCTTGACGAACTCACAGCTGAAATTGAAGAAACATCAACAGAACTATCTAAAATGATGTCAGAAGACGAATTAAAAACAACTTTGGAGGACATCAAGAACCAAATTGAACGCCACTCAAGAGAAATCAATGACCGCAAAATCCGGAAGTTTAAAAGGGACACCTTGGATTACCGACTAGGTGAAGTCTACACATGGGCTGACATCTATGCCCAGAAACGTAGGAATCGCCCATTCAATTCCAACACTGACACTTCATCCACCGATAGCGAACCTAGCAACAAACCACGCAAGTCTCAACCAACCCGGACACCACAAGAGCAAATATCAGCTGAAGAACCCACTACCAGCAAAACACCAGACACCAATTCTTTTTTAGAACAGGGCCAAGCCCAAAAAGGAGACCCAGGAGAGGGAAGGGAAAAGGACAAAGAAAGAGACCCTCCGACCACCAGGAGTACGACAGCAATAACCAAGGACAAGGAAAAGGAGAAAAGAACCAAAAAGAACCAACCACAGAACAACTAGTCATTAACATCAGTGACCAAGACTTTAGTACTTATGAACTTGGATTACTCCAAAAAGGAACCTCTTTTGTACCAACCACTTCTACGGACCATTTAGAACTAGAAGTGAGCTTTTTTAAGCTCATGCGAAAACTTCGACTCAGACACTTTTTTGAGAACGTAATATTGGAGCGTCCACAACAAGAGAAAGACCAACTGCTGGGACTACGTCCCCAGAGCTCCTTCCAAGCACCAACAAGTCATAAGACACTGGATTTATTTGAAAACATAGTCAAACAAGATCTCAGTAAAATTAGACACACCAAACCCAAATCAAGGAACACGACACAAAAAGACCTTGATACATTGACCAAATTGGCAGCCAATGACCGAACGACATTCACCAAAGCGGACAAGGGCGGAGCACTTGTGATCATAAACACCACCATGTACGATACCAAAGTGATGGAACACATCAATGATATCAACACGTATTGTAAACTAGATCACAACCCCACACTAGAGTATCAGAAAATACTACGGATCATCATTGACCGAGCTCAAAGCCAGGGTACCATCACTGAGATAACAAAAAACGTCCTCATAACCTCTAACCCAAGAAGCCCGTCATTGAGAATGGTACTGAAAATTCACAAAAACATCAGGGACCCACCAATGAGGCCAATCGTTTCCACACGAGGAAGCCTACATGAACCGATTGGACAGCTGATTGACAGATACCTACAACCGACAGTACAATCCATGCAAACTTACATCAAAGACACCACACAATTTTTACTGAGACTACAGCAAATACCATGGAATCCAGATGAGAAATTGATTCTATGTACAGCAGATGTATGCAGCTTATACATGAGTATACCCCATGACATGGGGATTGAAGCCTTGGAAGCAGCACTTTTGAACACGGACCTGGACCAAGATCTTCAGATGTTCCTAATGGAACTAATGTACTTCACCTTGTACCACAGTTATTTTAAAGTCAAAGAAGGTTGGTACCAACAACTCTCCGGGATGGCCATGGGCAATTCAGCCACACCCGTGTACGCAAACATTATCATGCAATGGTATGAAAATCAACACATCCTATTGAAGACAACATGGACCAACAACCTAAGAATGATAATTCGATATATAGATGATTTTTTCATTATCTGGACAGACACTGAGGAGACACTGAGAACGGAACTCATAAAGTTTAACGCAATAGACCAACGAATCCAACTAACTTGGGATATATCAGATACCTCAGTTAACTTCTTGGACGTGAAAATATCTGTAACACCACAAGGCTTCATAACAGATCTATACGTCAAACCCACAGACAGAAACAATATGCTTTTACACTCCAGCTTTCATGAACCGAATTTGATTAGGAACTTACCATTCTCACAAATGGCCAGAGTTAAAAGGATTACCTCTGATGAAACTACACTCAACATAAGACTCAATGAGATGACCAACAAATTCACGAACAGAGGATACCCACAAACCTTAGTTGAAAACACCAAAGTGAGGATCCATAACATGGATAGAACTAAACTCCTAACTCCCAAAGTAAGATCTGACCAAACACGGACCGTGGTGGTTTCTAAATATTCAACAGCCAGCAAAAAATACAAACAAATCATTTTAAAGCATTGGCCAATATTGAACATTGAACCTGATTTCAAACAGTCATTTAGCCAACCACCCTTATTCGCTTTTACTAGGGCAAAGAACCTGGGAGAAATGTTACAGAACAAACCCACCGTGAACACAGTATACTCTGGAACCAAACCCTGCCTAAATTGCGGAAACTGCAACAGCATAATTAGAGGAAACATCATCCACCATCCTAGGCAAGGCAATCCTATCAAACTAAGGGTTAATGCAACCTGTGACACCAGCAATCTGATCTATGGGATAAGATGCCCTTGTGGCAAAATGTACGTGGGCAAGACTGAACGACGCATTAAGGTGCGTCTAACAGAACATAAATCAAATATTCGCCTCAAGAACCAGAAGTCAGCATTATCCTCACACTTCGTTGAAGAACAACACAACGTTTCGCAAATCAAATTTATCGTTCTTGAAACCATCCACAAAATGGAGGGGAGAGACAACAACAAACACCTCCTAAGAAGAGAGAACTACTGGATACAGAAACTGTCGACTCAAAAACCGATGGGTTTGAATGACAGAATCGAATTTTCCTGTTACCTGTAAAGAATTGCTCAAATAGACTGTACTTGTTATTACTGTGTTAGTTCATGTTGTATCAACTGACACCGACACCACAATTCACTTGTTTTCATTCATTTTCCACCAACACGACAGTGGCTACATCGATAGCACCAGCACACTCCCATCCCAAACATCATGAGTTCGATCCCAAACCCGCCCCTTTTTACGTTTTTTTACCCGTTTTTCATTGCACACCGGTTCTTTACAACCACACCATATTGTCGCTTTTCAATCCTCACGTAGCCTTTTTCATTGACATGCCGGCTAGCCAGTCTTCCGAATATATTGCATTCCTTTTATTACTTTGTTATTCGATCAGACCTAGACCCCCGTAGTCTTTTTTCCATTTCCCCAACGCGTGACGCGTCACGTGATCGGCCAAGTTCAAAATATCTAAACGCGGCAAGCATCCTATGCCGGCGTTCCTGAAGACGAACACCAGATCAGAACTCCTTTTCATCATACTCCAGGTTAGTCACATATCATCGATAGACTTAAACCCTGTGCGCTTTACTGAAGCCCTCAGTAAACATGCGCTGACCTACTTTTTGAATCTCTCCACAGATTCCTAATAACCCTTGCAGACAGGCATGTAAGTGACACGTCGATTCCGCTTATATTTACCATTAGTGTTTAAACACCCCGACCAGTCCCCACACATCCCGGATATAATTTTGAACCACGCATGACTGCACAATTCTTTTACTGCATGATCACAGTTTTTCATATCAATTCAGAAGACCACACTTATTGAAATGTTTATTTAATTGGCATATCTGTCCACACAGCCAAGAGCCATACTAATGGCCGTTTACTTTATTGTTTTTAGTGTCGATTCCCTGATGAAGGGCATGATGTAAATGCCCGAAATGCATTGGACACACCATAAAGACACTGCCTGAATGAAATATATTTCATAATGATCTTGAAGATATAAGACACAATTTTGAAAAACTGGAGTTTAAACTGCAATGAAATATAAAGAAACGTAAACAAAAATATATTGAGTGGAAGTCTTTTGTTACCCAGGAAAGACGACAATATGTGTGCCGGCAAGGGATGAGACTAGAGACCCTCTAGTCTCACTTTTTGAGCATTGTGTTTGACGCCGTTGGGCCCTCGACGTCACCTTGCGGAGCACCTCAAAACCGAAATCAACATTACCTAACACTGTATACTCACCTTCTAAAATTCAGAGCTGTGCATCCATCCGACCTCAGTCTAAGTTCAAGACACCCCACAGAAAGACTAGGCCCATGCAACACTCACTACCCCTGGTGAAAAGGCCACAAGTACAGCCCAAAAAAACGAAAATCACTGAAAAATCAGCACAATCACAAGCCATCCAGCCCCTCCATGATGTTTAAATTCAAGACACCCCACAGAAAGACTCAGTCCACCCACCACTGAGTACCCCTGGGCAAAAGGCCCCAAAACAGCCCAAAAATCGAAAATTCCAAAATTGTAGTTGCAGCAACTGTAATGCCCCAAACAAACTTACTTGTGAATTTTCTAATCGAAAAGTGATCCAAAGAAAGTCAAAAAGGCCTCAAATCCAAATATCCAGCAGCATCCACAAAAAGTAATCCTTCCAGCTCCAGATTCAAATGAAAAGTGACCAGGAGATGTACAAAGCACTGGGAGGAGCCTGCTGGACAGGAACAGGAAGTTGGAGACTGTGGGGCACTTCCTTCCTCCCATTCTCCCACCCCCCCCTCCCCAAAATGGAATCCTCGCAAAAAAAGTGCAGGCAAATGTTAACCTGAGGAGTTATTCAGAGAAAAATCATCATTTCCAGAAAGTTTATGCTGCTTGCTGGTGGATTTCTTGTGCAGAATTGCAAATTTTGTGTTTTTGCGAGTGCGAGATTGTTCCTGCTCGCCGCATCTACAAGGTCGCAATTGCGAATTCCCGCGATACGTGAACACGGCGTACTCGCGTTGACAAACTCTCGCTGTGCAAGGTGGCAAGCCGCCATGACGTAATCGCGCTCGCCAAATTCCCGCGGGATCCCGCGTACTCGCGTTGACAAACTCTTGCTGTGCAAGGTGGCAAGCCGCGATGACGTAATCGCGCTCGCCAAATTCCCGCTGGATCCCGCAGCAAGATCCAAAATGGAGCAGCACTCGCAAAATATTGAGAAAAACAACTCGGCAAACGCTGAATGACGGTAAGTGAACGCCGCGCGCCGCAAAAGTTTATCACCCAGAAAAAAAAATCCGCTGCGTGCGAATTTGCGGATTTTGCGGGAAATTCGCGAATCTCGCGGATTGCGAATTTACCGAAAATCCGCAAAATCCGCGAACGAAACAGATTTTCCGCCCATACTTAAAAGACAACCTTTATTGAAAGCTATCCTAGTGGTAGCTATGGAGAGCAGTCTTCAGGCTAAGTCATGAAGGAGTGTAAAGCAGCTTGGTTTACCAGATTATAACCTCTTGAATGTCTAAATAAAAGGAGACCCACACAAGGTATATATAAAATATATGTATTTATTACTAAACACTATCTGGTAATCGCTTTATGAATTACAGAGCAAGGTACCTCATTTAAACACAATAGAACCTCAGTAAATAGCACAATATACACTGGGCCCCACGGGGGACCAAACAATATAAAAAGTGGTACAAGAACCACAAATTGACCAGACGCAGTGTGTAGAGAAGATATAATCGCTGGGACTCCAAGGAACCACCCAAGGGAGTGACACAGGGGACCCACAGGGAATGCGTGCAGTGCGAGAACAAAGCCGCAATCGCCGTTAGCTTCTGTGGGGAAAGTGCTGTTGGAATTTTAAAATTAAAGGACACTTAGGAGAGAACTCTGAGCAAACCCCTTTAGACTTAAGGGGTTCTAGGGCCAACACCCACGGTAGCACCGGAGTACTCAAGTTACCTCCCCCAGGCAGGCCGGGTGCATAGGTGTTAAATGGTGTTGGGAATCGTCGTCGTTTTCAATGGCGACCTGCTGCAAAGTGCTGCTGCCGTGAAGAAGAAAAGTGTCCAGTGTGATCCAAGCCTGGATTGAAGATGTGAAGAACCTGAAAGCAGAGGGGACAAAGTCTGGGTAACTTGCCAGTGACCAGGGGCACAGTACATGAATGCCCACATTTGTCGGGCGCTTCAGGTGCAAAGAGGTGAAGCTTGACTCTGCAGCCACTAGGACCAGGATGATTCAGAAAAGGGGGTGGTGATGGACAGAGTTTCTGAATAAAGCAGAATACTCCTACCCAGTCAACAGATCAGGGCTTGATCCATCACCGTTTTTTAGCTCACTGCACCATCCCAGCTCAGAACCTGGCTACATGCAAATTAGTCTGTCCCTGGCCCAGTGCATCATGGGAACAGGGCAGACCAAACTACCAAGCCAATTCTTTTACTGGAAAGGAAACAAGCTTCCGGGGACCGGTTTCTGGCATTACAGCCGTCTTCGGCCCGGCTTGCTTGAATCCTGATGGTGCAGTGAGCAAGGGACTCACATCTGAGCCTACCCTTCCACGCTTGTGGTGAACAAAACGATTCAGAAAAGGGGGTGGTGATGGACAGAGTTTCTGAATAAAGCAGAATACTCCTACCCAGTCAACAGATCAGGGCTTGATCCATCACCGTTTTTTAGCTCACTGCACCATCCCAGCTCAGAACCTGGCTACATGCAAATTAGTCTGTCCCTGGCCCAGTGCATCATGGGAACAGGGCAGACCAAACTACCAAGCCAATTCTTTTACTGGAAAGGAAACAAGCTTCCGGGGACCGGTTTCTGGCATTACAGCCATCTGCGGCCCGGCTTGCTTGAATCCTGATGGTGCAGTGAGTAAGGGACTCACATTTGAGCAAACCCTTCCACTCTTGTGGTGGACAAAACGATTCAGAAAAGGGGGTGGTGATGGACAGAGTTTCTGAATAAAGCAGAATACTCCTACCCAGTCAACAGATCAGGGCTTGATCCATCACCGTTTTTTAGCTCACTGCACCATCCCATCTCAGAACCTGGCTACATGCAAATTAGTCTGTCCCTGGCCCAGTGCATCATGGGAACAAGGCAGACCAAACTACCAAGCCAATTCTTTTACTGGAAAGGAAACAAGCTTCCGGGGACTGGTTTCTGGCATTACAGCCGTCTTCGGCCCGGCTTGCTTGAATCCTGATGGTGCAGTGAGCAAGGGACTCACATCTGAGCATACCCTTCCACGCTTGTGGTGAACAAAACGATTCAGAAAAGGGGGTGGTGATGGGCAGAGTTTCTGAATAAAGCAGAATACTCCTACCCAGTCAACAGATCAGGGCTTGATCCATCACTGTTTTTTAGCTCACTGCACCATCCCAGCTCAGAACCTGGCTACATGCAAATTAGTCTGTCCCTGGCCCAGTGCATCATGGGAACAGGGCAGACCAAACTACCAAGCCAATTCTTTTACTGGAAAGGAAACAAGCTTCCGGGGACCGGTTTCTGGCATTACAGCCGTCTGCGGCCTGGCTTGCTTGAATCCTGATGGTGCAGTGAGCAAGGGACTCACATCTGAGCATACCCTTCCACGCTTGTGGTGGACAAAACGATTCAGAAAAGGGGGTGGTGATGGACAGAGTTTCTGAATAAAGCAGAATACTCCTACCCAGTCAACAGATCAGGGCTTGATCCATCACCGTTTTTAAGCTCACTGCACCATCCCAGCTCAGAACCTGGCTACATGCAAATTAGTCTGTCCCTGGCCCAGTGCATCATGGGAACAGGGCAGACCAAACTACCAAGCCAATTCTTTTACTGGAAAGGAAGCAAGCTTCCGGGGACCAGTTTCTGGCATTACAGCCGTCTTCGGCCCAGCTTGCTTGAATCCTGATGGTGCAGTGAGCAAGGGACTCACATCTGAGCATACCCTTCCACGCTTGTGGTGGACAAAACGATTCAGAAAAGGGGGTGGTGATGGACAGAGTTTCTGAATAAAGCAGAATACTCCTACCAAGTCAACAGATCAGGGCTTGATCCATCACCGTTTTTTAGCTCACTGCACCATCCCAGCTCAGAACCTGGCTACATGCAAATTAGTCTGTCCCTGGCCCAGTGCATCATGGGAACAGGGCAGACCAAACTACCAAGCCAATTCTTTTACTGGAAAGGAAACAAGCTTCCGGGGACCGGTTTCTGGCATTACAGCCGTCTTCGGCCCGGCTGGCTTGAACCCTGAACTGGGTTATGCACAGGGACACCAAATGTCCCCCCAGTGCAGACTTCAAAGCACTCTTGGAGTGCAACCACCCAGCCTCAATACACTAAAGCCTGTCTGCGAGGTGGTGACACCTCCCTGTTACAGGAAACCTATTGTCCAGGCCTCCCCTGCTGGAGGAGGCCAGAATTGTGTCTCTGGCTGCAGCATCCATTTTGTGATGCCAGGTTTCTGTTAAGCTGGTACCGGGTGTACCATTGTGGCCATGTTTCTCCCTCTAGGAGGGTGGAATCAAACCTCTGCAGCTAGTCCTAGAGGGGATGTATGATTCCAAGGTGTTTGACACCAAACAAGACATGTTTCCTTGCAGCCATTCCAAAGTTAGCATTTACAGCGAGGTTATAATGCACTTAAGAGTATATAGTCTGGCTGCATCACAGAACAACTCCGGAGAATAGATTCCAAAGGCTGCAGAGGGTACTGTTCATGGATGGTCACCATCTCACACAAAACCCAGCACACTGCCTTCAGGATTGATAAGGCCTGCCATAGGGCTGACTGATAGGTTTATATGTGTAGTGAGATAAGGTAGATATAGGGAACCTATATTTAAGTAATGGGTGCATACACCACCTTACACAGGCTGCAGTAGCAAACCTGTTGTGTCATTTTGGAAGGCTGCCCGGGGGTGACATAATACATGCTGCAGCCCCTGGTAGGCCTCTGGGGTAACTATACCATTGGTACCTAGCGTACCATATACTAGGGATTCATAAGGGTACCCCAGTATTCAATCTGGAGTGTACCTAAAGTACATGGAATCATGTTAGAGAGGAAGGAGCTAGGCTGGGGTCCTGGATAGCAGGGCCCCAGCCAGACTAAAGTCGAAAAACAGTAAAACAGCAGCAAAAAGTTGAGGTAAGTATAAGAAGCAGATCCTACTCTACTACAAGGCCCCTGCTGTACAGCCATTTCAGTGTTTGGGTTATCCCCCCTTCTGCCTGTCCTGGTACGGTAGCGTCGTCCTGCACACCAAGCCTTCTCAAATGTTAGTTTGTATTGCTTTGGGTCGCTATGAACCATGACCCTAATGCATGCTGATACAAGCAAGGAGCCCCCCCCCAAATGTACAACCGCGGCGGAGAAGACGGGACCCAGTCCTTGGTGCACCACAAAAAGGTCAGACGCTCAAGCCTTGATGACTCTCTTGTTGGTTGTCTCCTCCCACTAGACAGACAAGCGCCGAACTGGTATCCTGCTAGGGGCCCCCTTTCCACAAAATATACCCCAGTGTGGGTGTCTCCCGAGGGGGAGTTCCAGCAAAATATATGCTGGTGAGTATTGGCAATTCTAGGTGACCATTTCAGAAGGACTGACAGTGGCCCCAGCACACTGAACACTTTGAGAAGCTTTCAGTCACATTGAGGATGCATAGGCCACACATGCGTGCATACGCAAAATGACCGCAGCATTGGGTACCTGTGCTTAGCTGCATTGAGGAGTGAGGCCGCAGCAGAGGCCCCCCGCCTCAGTTTAGGATCCAACCCCCAAGTTACAGGCAGTATGTGAGGAGGCTGCGTGGGTCGATGTCAGAGAGGTTGCGCTACTCCACTGCCTCTCCAGGCGCTGGCCACGTTAGTATGCATCAGAATAGGTGCTGTCCTAAGGGGCCCGTCGCAGCGTGGCTGCCATTATACGCCACGAGAGCAAGGTGGAGTCAGAAAATTGTCAAAATTAAAAGGTCTAACTCGTGGCGGGTAGTGGAATGCTGCAGCTGCCCTCCGAGGCCGACCCAGACAGATGATGAGTTCCTGTACATGTTGTGGCCCAATGGAGCAGCCACCACACACAATAAAACAGGTCGCAGTAGTGTTTGTTCTCCCGGGCACAACATCTCGTTGATGAAGGGGATGAGATGTCCTACCAGGAACATACGCTCCTTCGGCTGCGCGCCAAAGCAGTTGGGGTTAACAGCACTTCCAAAAGCATCAGGAGTGCAGTAGTTTACAGGAGTCAATGCTGCTTTTGCTCCGCCACTCCTGCTATTGTTGCGGCCATTGCAGGTGGGGTTTTTAGTGGAGTGGACTGCATGTAAACTAGCAACTATCTGTTTTAAAATTACAAATATGTGGAAAAATACAGCTTGCATAAGAATATACAACCCCTCTCAACAGAGCCTAACTAAAAACTCAAATTGAAACCCTCAATGATTTATTAGAGTGGATGGCCAACAACAAAAACCCTTTGCTGCTATGGTAGTCTGTGAGATGCCATTTAACAACATTTCTATGCTTTGGCTTTAATATAGAGTAAAAACAATCCACACTTAAATACCTATGATCTTTAAAATATTCCTCTCACAATATACATGGCAGGTCTAGTGCCTTTATTATGACATTTCATAGTAAACAGATCTGGCCAGTAGCCATGATCATCGGCTTGCCACCATAAGCAATTCAATCCTGCTATAGTGGGAATAAGCTTTGCCAAATGACAAAAAGTGCAATGTAATCAAATACTGTACTCAGAGGGACCAATATGTGGCAGAGCCCTTCTCTCAGTAGGACTTTGAAAGCACTGTGTTGTAAGCCACATAAGGTCAGGCAGCAGTTGCACTGTCAAGGCAGACATAAAAATCCACGTAGATTATTGTAGCCCTGGGCTCTCAAGCACCAAACTGCACTCCGATGGCCAAAGTTAATGACAGTCCTCCTCCAATCTATTTTGCTGCCATATATAAGCTATCATAGCAAAATACCTAACTAAGACACTTTAATAGCATTACAATGTCACGTGAGTGCCCCTAAAGGTGCATGCTCAGGCAGCTAGATAAATGAACAAATTGATCACAGCTACGTGAATTGCAAGCACTTTTTTGTGGAAGCACACAATTCTGCCCAATCAAAACAAGTACTACTGACTGCCAATATGTGGGTGGAACCAATGCCTCTCTCCTGATAGTATTTCTTAAACCCCTTTTTTAGGTTAATTACTTAAAGTCTGGAGACAGCTGTACTGCCCAGCTAGATCTCAAAAGAGCATATGCAAGAAGAAAGGTATAAAGGCACCTCCTACCCTTCCCTGCGCCTTCATTTTGTCTCCTGAAGTCTATTGCCTCTCTTACTTTTTGTTTCTTCCTCTATTTGAATGAGACCCCAAAGGTCAGATTCCAACTGTCACTCAACATTGTGAAAGGGTTTTCCATTTAGAATTCTCCTTCATCATTTGTAATCTCCTGTCACGTGTACTGCTTTGAGATGTGCATCCAGAAACCAAAGATCATAACCACCCCAGCACACAACCCAGCGGAAATTGCACTATTAGAACAAATCCACAGGCATTCAAACCACCTGACAAATAGCTAGCCCTACACATGTATCATTTCTACACAGTTTTCCCTCTAAGCTGTATAGAGACCATGCTATTGAAAAATAAGAAACGTGCTTCAATAGCTTGGGGATGCTTCGATTAGAAATGGAAAGCTTTTAGTGAGGGTAATTTCAGGTGTAGCTAGAAGAAAAATATATTCCTGTCTAACAAATGTGTTCTGCTTAAGCGTTATACTGTGTAAGCTGTTTATGGCCTTTTTTAGGTGATCTGTTCTTCTACTGTTGTGTATGATTTGTGTATGTTAGTAACGGTAAAGGCAGTGAGGTCTTTGCTATATGTCTATACTGTATGTTCTCCCCCCCTTGTGAAAACTATGAGAGGCAGTTACTAGGTAGGAACCTGAGTATGGCTGGAGTTTCTTTCCTTCTGGAACAAACCAGTTGAAGTCTTCCATTTCTTCATATTTTGTTGCGGGGATTCTTCACATACACAGAACTATGCGCTGGAAAACAGGACCTTGGTGTATAGGGTTTGTAGCTTCCTACCACCTTAGTGCCCAAAATCCCAAACTCAACTAGCTATAGTGTCTCATTCGTTCTCCAACAAATTCACAAAGCTACAAATGATTAGACAACTCAGAACACAACGCTCCCGACTCTCAGAAAACGCGGTAGCAAAACATACCCTTTCGCTCTCTCACTCACACTTGTCCATAATAAGGAAAATCAAAGTCACTGTATAGTTCAGAATGTTTATTTAAATGTTGTGCTCTATAATACAGTATACGAGCCAGTACCAGCAGCAAAAGGTATTAACCTAGCACAGTTAGCATTGTAACAATACCATAAAATATGAAGGGCAAAGTCATTATCTATAGACAGTGGAAAAAGATCTATAAGGCCTAACGACCCTCCACTTGCTACGTTGAGGTTTATTATTTAAAGGAAGATCTCTGGGCTTTGTCAGCAGACCCCATGTCTTAGAGCCTAGATGATAGCTTTACATCATAGGAACAGCATAGCTCTTCTCCAAGGAAAGGTTTCCATCCAAGTGTCTGTGAACAACCTGCAACTCCATAATATCAAAGCACAAAGTCTCTAGCAGTGCAGCTGTATGTAGCGTATTTTGTCTAGGTAACAGGGACTGGCCAGAACAGAATAACAAGGGGCATTTTTTCGACCTTGCACATCGTGTTCAGACTAAACTCCAGGAACTGCAGCAAATGCAGAAAGAAGACCATTCTCATGTGAAAGACACAGAGTCTTGCAAAATAAAATTGTGTAGTAACGTGTCCAAAAGCAGAATCAGGACAGCAGTGCTCATGCTAACTTAGCAATGTTGAGAATGACCCTAAGGGCCACATAACACTTTCTTTGGGACATTTCAAGACAATGAGCAAACTTCACTTAGTGCCTTTACAGTCTCTCACCAATTCATCTATCAGGTACCGTGTAGTATCAGATGTGGAGGTGGTCCAATAGGTTTAGTTTATCTCAAAGCTCAATAATGTCAATCAAATTAACACATAACTGAAGGATAGAGCATTCAGTGTCCTCATGAGTTATCCTAAAAGTTCAAAGCATATTCAAAGACAATGAGGCAAAACATTACAGGTCTAGAGAAACTGAAAAAACTGCAGGTCATTCAAAATTGCGCTGCCCGCACTCTCCTGCGCATTCCCCGCCGGCAATCAGTGAAAACTGAACTAAGAGCCCTCCACTGGTTGCCAGTAAAAGATAGAGTCAACTTCAAAAGCATGTGCATCGCCCACCGTGCCTACTGGAGGAAAGGAGCAATCCTTAATCACACCTTGATCACCCCCTACCACCTCAACAGGCAGCTAAGGTCGACCCTCGCCCACCAAGTCATTATCCCCAGGTTCAAAAGACAAAGAAGTGGAGGTAGAATGTTCTCAACAAACGTGGCAAGACTCTGGAACTCCCTCCCTTTACCCAACCGCTCAGAACCAAACATCCTGCTCTTCAGAAAAAAATTAAAAACCTTTTTTTTCAGCAGATAAACTTGACACACCCCACCCACCTGTATTTGGACATAGCGCTAGGACGCCTGCGGGTAACTATCGCGCTTTACAAAAAACCCATTCATTCATTCATTCATTCATTCATTCATTCAAACAAGATCCCAGTTGTAATGCCTCACTGACAATGAGAGCAGTGGACAAAGTCTGAAGATGCACACAGTCCCACAGCTTGGGAGCAACATGGGAAAATGCATGGCCGCATAGTCACTTTAGGGAGGTGACAGGATTGGCAAGCTACCAGTGGAAAGGTGTGGTGCAGCAGCCAGGGCAGCTGCCTTCAGAGCGCAGGGCTCTCGGTTCGATCCTCAGTTCCGGTGGCAGCTCAGCTCAGCCCAGTCCCATGTTACTCTAGTCAATAGCTCACTTAATTTCCACAACAGCTCCTTGAGACATGTAAGGGTGTGTAGTTCGCGCTTTACAAATATTGATTTTTACATTAACCTCAGTCTAAATATTGTTCTAGCACCACGGTTATGAGGGAATATATCTGATTAGTGGAGTATGAATGAGTTTGGTATCTGTGTTGAAAATTTCCATATAGCAGACTTCCTTTTGTGATGCAGAAGCCAGTACAGACAGAAATATTTCTCAGTGGGAGATTCCAAGGACTAATCAGGTAGCACTGGTCTGAACAAGCTGCTGCTGCTTGTTAATCATATGCTTCATATCATTACAACCCCCTATTGCTGCAGGAACGTCACTTTTATTTGAAGTTCCTGTGGTGATAAACCCTTTGCCTTATTAACATGGCTTAACCCGCCTTGTAAAAAAGGCTCCTTTTCACGCTACACCTAGCGCAAAAGGGGTCAGCAATGGGTATTGCACTTGCCGTTCCTTCACAACAACCAAATGTTTTGACAATGCCCCATATTTACAAGGGTGACATAAATAGGAATGCAGCGCCAAAATTAAGACCAGGGGAAACCAGGTCTTAATATGGCAAAATGAGGAGAAATTGTTTATTTTTCCTCGTTTTTGCTATTTCTATGTGGGCTGCATTTTCAACTTTGCTTGGCAGAACTGGCCAACTGAATGAAAAACAGACATAAAAGGATTCATAATCCAGCTACTAGAGCAAAAAATCCCCAGGGCTAAATCGGTAAACCTAAACGAAGACATCCAAAGGGTACACCGAGACCCCTTCAGGAAGGGGACGTTTCGAAAAAACCCACGGAAAGTTCTGATCAACTTCATGACATACTCGTTGAAAGAGCGAATACTTAGTGAAAGCCTTAAAGCTGTATCCTACACTAAGGACGACTGGTCCTGTAAAATCAGATCAGACCTATCTAAAACAACTCCAGATAGACAATGGGAGCTGTGCCAACTCATGCCTCAATTGAGGGCACTCAGAGCAAATGTCCAGATGCGCTTTCCAGCGCTACTCAGAATTATGTGGAACAATAAAATGTTCCACATAAGAGAACCGAAGGAAGTGGAAGGGCTAATCGAACAAATCAAGACACACCAGGAAGATCAAACCCTTTCAAAAAAGGAAACAAAGTACACACTGCAATAAAAGGAAAAACAAAAAAAAAAGAGAATTAAAATGGCCGAAATACCGGTGGGAAAAGAAAAGAAAAACTTGATTAAACCAAAGGCAAGGAGCTCGAAAAGGGCAGTCTCAATGCCCAGAAAGAAGAAGTCAAGAGAGGCTTCTCCAGGGTGGGGGGAAGACATCACACACAAGTTCACCAGAAAATCAAAAAAAAGAAAAAAGCGCACGGTGGGGAGCAAAATGGGGAACAAAATAACGTCCTAATAGCAATACAAGAGGAGTACAAAGGCACAGTCGGAAGATATAAAGACCAGACCAATGACGATGGCTATCAATAAGAGCATAGGAAAAGAACTTAAAATTTTAACGTGGAATTCAAACGGACTGAGAATTAAATCACGGAGAATGAAGATATTGGAGTACTTAAAAAACTGCAATAGCAAAGTAATTCTAATTCAGGAATCACACCTAACAAAAGAGGAGTGAGAACCAATCCGTAAAACTGAGGGTTGGATAGAACACTGTATTTGTACAAATCAAAACTGCAACATAAAGGGAGTCGCAATTATTTTTAAAAAATCTTTGAAAGCAGTGATCGAAAAAATGGAAATCCTCAGAAAGGGCAGATGGGCCATCGTGACGGCAAGAATGTATAACAACTCATATACCCTGGTGGGCCATTACGGCCCAAATTCCGATGACCCTGAACCACTGAAGAAGCTATATGCCAACCTCCTAGCAACTAACACTCCAATAATAATGGGAGGAGATTTTAACATCATATTAAATTCCTCAGAGGACAGACACCCTGCAAAGAACCTCCCCGACTTGCCAAACATGAGAGAATGGGTGGGGCGATGTATGGAAGACCTAGGCCTGGTGGACGTATGGTAAGAAAAAGGAAATAGAAATCACTGATTCACCTATAAAAACAAAAGACTAGGGCATGCATCCAGAATAGATTTTTTCCTTATCAGTAGGAGCCTGGTAGAACAAACAGAGGTGGAACCATTCCCAGCCCATATCTCCGACCACTCAGCGGTACAACTCACACTGAAGCTAAAAACTTCACCTCTTCCCCAGAGGTGGACTGTAGATAGGAGTATCTTCCTAGTAGAGGCCTATAATGAAAAACTTGCAGGTGAAACAAAACTGTTCTTTGATCTAAATAATGCCGGAAATACAAAACAAACTGCCTGGGATGCCTAAAAAGCAGTTATCAGAAGGAAAATCCTCAGCACTGCATCGCACAGGAACAAAGAAAAGAAGCTATTTATAGAACAGATTAAAAAAGAGTTGCTATCTCTAGATGCGGACCTCAAAACTGCTAGATGCAGCAAGTCAATCTCTGAAATAGATGAAAACATGAGAAACAAGAAAACAGAGCTGAATGACTTCCTGGAAAGAAGAGATAGAGATAAATGGAAAGCCAGTAAACTCTCACATTACGGATACGGAGAAGGTTGCGGGAGGATCCTGGCCTGGAAAGCAAAAACCAAAAGAACTAAAAATAGGATCACAAAGATACAAAGAGAAGGCAATACAAGATACACCTCAGAAAGCAGTATAATTAGGCAAGAATTTAAACGCTTTTTTGAAGATCTTTACACGGAAGACCTAACTAGCTCTGAAGACCAAATACAAAAGTTTCTAAATGGTATTACCACTCCGGCGGCTTCACTGGAACAGAAACTTGCTCTCAATCAAGAGATCTCGAAAGAGAAAGTCAGAGCTACAATTAAGACCCTTAAAAGAGAGAAAGCCGCCGGTCCAGACTCCCTACCAAATGAAATATATCTACACCTCCAAGAAACACTGCTAACACCACTTACTGAACTGTTAAACTGTATATTTCTAGACAACCAAAAACTCGCAAACTCCTGGAATGATGCAATCATTAACATTATCTTTAAACCAGGGAAAGACCCAACTAAATGCGAATCATTCAGGCCCATCTACCTCTTGAATACGGACTACAGAATATACACACAGATTCTGGCTAAAAGAATAGGGGCAGTGGCAGGGTCCCTAATCCACCCAGACCAAAAGGGTTTCATTAAAGGCAGGCAAATTCATGAACTATCCCACAAGCTTATTGCTGGCATTGACATTGCAACTCATTATACTGCCCCTTTATCGGTAATAACTTTTGACGCAGCAAAAGCATTCGATCGATTCATTTGGCCCTTTTTGAATGCTACCCTAACTAAATTTAATCTAGGTGATAAAATCGAAAACACTATATCCAACATCTACGCAAGGCCAAATGCAAGAATTCCAGTAAATGATGCTCTTACTGATGACGTACTTATAATAAGAGGCACAAGACAAGGATGCCCCTTGTCTCCCCTCTTGTTTAGTTTTTACATTGAACCATTGGCTATTTTATTAAGGGGGAAGAAGAGATCCAAACATTCAATTATCATGGATGGGAGAAAAAAGTACCATTATATGCCGACGATCTGATGATATTTACTGGAAATCTAGCAAATTCCCTCCCCATAATAGAGGATACCATAGCCCAGTTTGGAGCAGTGTCAGGCTACCCGATCAAGCAAGCCAAAACAGATATTCTTGAGTGGAATACAGCCTCAGGAAACCCCCTTATCAAAGACAAAATCAAATATCTAGGAATTGAATACACAAAAGACCTAAACGAGTAACTATCTTGAACTTTTCTAGGATATACAACGAAATAAGACAACTACTAAAGGCCTGGTCAGGTCTACAACTATCATTCCTATGAAAATCCAATTTCATTAAAATAACCATTTTTCCGAAATGCACATATTTATTTAACTCCATCCCACTGAGTTTTAGTACAGAACAAATCAAAAAACTCCAGGGAGAACTATCAAGTTTCATCCGGGCCGCCAAGGGGGTCAGAATCGGATGGAAAAAACTAAGAAGAAACGAAGCACAAGGGGGAATCGCCAGTCCAGACATACTGGAATACAGTATATCTTTTCAGTTCAAGAACATTAGGATACTACTGACCAAATGGTGTAACTGGCCCACTTACTTAAAAGCACTCATAGGTTCCGAAGAAGACCACTACTTGTACAAATTTGGCCATCCGAAATTTTTCAAAAAAATAAAACTTAAGACGATAAAGGCAGCAAGATCCTGGCTTGAGATAAGAAGAACTCAAAAAATACCATATCTCAGCAAACATGCGCCAATTTGGGAATAGCCAGGCACCCCTCAATGTCTAAAAGACGAACTATCGATTCCGCTAAGAAAGCACAATTTAAACTACTGGGGAAAGTTATTAGAAAACAACCGGATTGTGAAATGGGAAACCCTATACGAAGAAACACAGGGGTCACTATCAAGATTTAACTTCTATCAACTAAATAGCTGGGTAAATACCATAAAAGAGAAACTGCAAGGAGACGGGATCATTGAACAAAACTCTTGAATCCAGCCACCTTCAAAAGGAGATTTCTTACTGGTACTGGGCCCTCATAAGAGTAGGGGAGCAAGAGTACAAAACACCACAAGATATCTGGGAGAAAGACATGCCCGGCCTGGACCACTCAAACCTTTGGCTTACCTCTAATGCTATCATGGGCCGAGTAGTAATATCTGCCCCTTTGAAGAAAAACCACCTCTTCACGATCCACAGATCATACTGGTCCCCAAAAAGACTATCTAAAATGACCAGTAATTAACCAAAAAAGTGCCCTAAATGTGGAGAAGAAAGAGCTGATGATCTACATATGTTCCGGGCATGCACAATGCTTAACGACTACTGGGACCAGATTGGTAAGATCCTCTCTAACGTGGTAGACCAGCATATAAAGGTAAGCGCAGAAATGGTTATTTTTGGGATACAATGCAATGAAATACCCCTGCCATTAACTAAAGATCAAGAAAGTATTCTTTTTATCTAGATCCTGCTGGCTAGAAGAGAGATCTGCATAAACTGGGTTAAACTATCTCCATCAAAACATAGCGATTGGCTAAACTCCATATTAAGGGTATATAAGCTAGAGATGCAAAGGAAACACACGAAGAAAAACAAATTTTTGAATTTGTGGGAAAGGTAGAGACCGTGTCACTGGCTATGGACTAATTCATCAGTACTAGAGAAGCCAGTCACCTAGAAGATCCCCAACAGTGGTAATGAGTTGGGGTGTGTAAAATGCATATAATTTGCTTTCATGTTGTAGCTAGAAAGTTTAGGATAATAAGGCGAAATTACGCGTAAGTATGCGAAGTCCCAATCTATCATTTAGTATTATATTTCAGTGGAAAATGAGAACTTTCAGCAATTTTTTACCATAAGGGTGCATTTTGTATTAAAAGAATTTGGGCTAAAACAAAAATGGTGCGTTTAAAAGTTACTCTTTTTATAGCCGTTCATATTATTCCCATGAGCTTGCAGTAAGATTTTGCAAAGTGTTGTAATAGCGTAAATTCAGGAATTTCATATAATAAGTGCAATATGAATTTATGTAAATTGCAATAATTATGACAGAGTAATTTACATTTCGCCCAGACTTAGTATAGAGTATTATGAATATTATATGACCTTGTTGGAAGCTTGCCACAGTGGGATCTACCTTAGTTTGTTGCTGAAGAAAGGAAGGCCCATTTTGATTTAGTACAGTGGAGGTAAAGGAAAAGATATATAAGGCAACCATAGTAGTGATTGATGGGTTAGACAGGTGTCTTCAATGGTGAAATAATTGCCTCTTTCCAAGTAGTGGGATTCTAAGCTTGTTCAAGGAAAATAATTGGTGATGACAAGAGTAACTTTGCCACAAACAAGCATGATTTATTTATAGGGCAGTGTTCCTCTGGAGAACTGGATTAAATGAATTTAATAAAAACACAAGGAGTGGAGAATTCTGCTTTAGAAATGAGGTGGGGGACAAGAGGACAAGGCATCCTAAAGAAGAAACACAAGCGTTTGTTTTCTCATTTTTTTTTGCATAAGGTGGAGTCCTTTTCTCAAACTTTCTCAGGTGCCAGGATGAAGGTTGCACTGGCACTATGATTATTGTATTTTAGAGAAATGAAAGAGCTTTAGTTCCATTTTGACAGTAATAGGAACATGTCTTGTTACAGATTTAAAATTGTTGTTAGTACCGACAAAGTCTTTCTACAGTCACAGAAGTACAGCTTCCATGACACTTTAGGCCTTCTTTGCAAAGGGATTTAATACTCTTATTTTCTTCCCTGTACCAAGAGGACACAGGGTCCTGCCAATGAACCATATTTCTTCTAGTTGGAGTGACTTGGTCAGCACAAAAGAAGCAGTGAGAAAAAACATAGGCCTCCTCCTATGTTTATGATGTCTAAAGTCTGGAAGAGAAGACACTGGGTGTAAGGTTTGATCCAGCGAAAAATATTATAAATGTATTTATTTTCGTTTATCACTATTTACTCATCTATCACTCTAACTGTACTGTGCCCTTTACAGTTAGACGAATCACCACATTACTTTTACCACTGGGATAAATGGTCCTATGATGGATCTTTCTCTGCCAATAGGAGGGGTGGAAATTAGGGCATCCATAATATAGAACGTTAGCCACCCAATGAAGACTATTAAATGGTGACTAACTCATAAATTTGAGATAAGGATCAAATACACCGCTCTCAGGACCATGCTAAAGAAATAAACTATTGAATTGCGAAAAATCAACGTCCTAAAGATGTTGAGTCTAAACAGAACTATACACACTAGGAGCTCTGCATCAGTGACAGAATAAAAAAAGAAGAACTTACAACACATTGATAAACAAATAGCACAATTCAATGAAACAGCATCAGTTTCTGTTTTCTGCCACGAAAAGAAAGGTTGTATGAACTTCTATGGTGTTTGAGCTACAATCTATTTATATGTGTATAACATAATGTTTTTTATTTTTCACTTATCAGATAGTCATTTACATTTATCCGAAATGCTCCACAATCCAAGTGGTTATCAATTTAGGATGCTCTGCAATCCACTAATTTTGGAGACCCTTCCATAAACAGGAGCCATGTTGACTTTTACAGGGCAAATCCAATTGCTTAGAACCCATGTTCTGCCAATTACCCTGTATCGTTTTGCTTTAATAAAATATCACTGATTTGGCCAGATACTGAGCTCTCTTCAAGAATGCCCTGATCTGAACTGAGTACACATTAATATGATTTTCAGAGAACTGGCACAAAAAGACATTCTGTTGTTATTAAGTAATTACTTTTAGCTTATTGCAGTAGCTGGAGAGTTAAGACAAAAGACAGGGTAACTCTAACTCCTAAAATGACATTTCATACATATTCAATAAAATCTGACTCCACCATTAAAATGTATTTTAATCAAATATAAAAATAAGTCTTAAAATGGAATCTATAGTTGGTACAAGTAGAACTATATAGATGAAAGTGTATAATCTATGCTTTGCCTTTTCTTATGTACCAGTTACAGGTTTACCAACAACCATATCGTTTCTTGCCTAGACACTGGGACAAAATGCCATTTTAAATGTCAGAAATGTTCTGCTCATGAATATTATGCACCCTACATTGTGTGTAGCAAGATGTACTGAGAAGTGACTTATTTTAAATTTCACATTTTCCTTAGCTACCTTCAAACACTTGATTTTGAAAGGTCTGTGCAGCAGGGTTTAAGATGCTGCTGTCAGGGTACACAGGGTAGGTCCGAAGTCATATTTCAGAGCCTCTGTAATGGATGGTTCATTAGGTAGGAGCTGTAGTCCACAAGTGGCATTGAACTTTCAATACCAGTGGTGTATTTCTGCAGATAGATCAAGGCCTTATTAGAAAGTTAATTGGGCAAAACTGATTTTAACCAATTTGACCATGTTTAAAAGGTAGCAGAGGAACTTTACTCCTAAGGTCTAATGCAGTAAAACGGACAGGGTAAAATTTGAGCAAATCAAGTGAAATTGTGTTTATTTCCTACATGAAGCTTCCTACAATCGTTTGAATACATTACAATTCTGATCAATAGTGCCTGAATTGTTCACCTTTACGCCACCAGTACATTCTTCATTGACAGCATCATTGCTTTTTTCCACCACATTTGCTTCAAAAAGCTATTAGAGAGCTCCTCATTAAAGGGAAAAGAAATGTAATGGAATCTTTTTCTTGTTTATCCAGTAAACTGGTTCCATTAAAGAGAGCAAACATAAATATTTAGCCAAGAAAGTTAATTAATTTCCTACGTAGGCAAAGATGAAACATTGTGTCAGTCCAAATTGATTTTATCCTCTTAACTACTTTGTGTTTAATGTTCAGATTAAGGAGCAGTGCTTCAGAAAAAGAAAAGGCCAGATGTACACCAACATTGCAAAAGTTCCAACCATAGAATTGGCATTTGGAAATGCAAAGACCAGGTATATTATTGTATCTTATATAAGCTATATCAAGGATAAGGCACACATTTGAAAAATATCTATTTTCTTAACAATGATATGCAGATGCAAAATTGGAATTTGGTGCATGATATGGCGGTGTACTAAGCAGCTCCCATGTTAGCAGAGAAGCAGCCTTGTATGTTAGCAGAGACCAGAGAGTGAAAGAGAAGTTCAAAGATCACCTTGCAGAAAGAGATTCTATGACAACAAAAGCATATAAAGCTAACTGGGTTGAAATTCTGATGGTCTGCTTTTTTGACGAAAGCTTGTATGGAATAAAGTGTATGACAGAGGTTACTACATATTTATCAGGTACATCTTGGATACATTCGGCATGTGTAAAATATCTTAATAAAAAATTGTAAATTGATACTTGTATAGCGCACTACTCACCCGCAAGGCTCTCAAGGCGCTTGTACGAATACCGCTGTGGACCCTGTCCTGGCTTTCCATGTGAGGCGTCCACTCCTGGGCACCCCCAGGGTGGAGGTCAGGCATCCCTAGTGTTGTGGGGGCCATTGTGGAGATTAAGCAAGCTATTGCCCAGAGTTGCAGAGTGGGACTCCATGATTGGAACAGGCACCGAGGCGAGAAGTATCAGGTCTGTGGAATTTTGAGCCCAAAACCCGCCGAGGCGGGGAATTAAACCATGGTCCCGGGCTAGACCTCTGCATCAGGGTCTGCCGCTCTAACCATTGAGCCACACTTCGCCACAGGATGTTCCGAAGCTTTTCCAGAATAATTTGTTTAACACTATGAACGTGTGGAGTTTGAATCAAAAGTGAAAATGCAACTATAATCGCATTAGCAAATGACATGGTGTTTCATAAACTCTAAAGGGGGAGTTCAATCCTTTCTTGAAGTAGTTTAATATATCTAAGAGTAACCAATGGATCATTATCTATGTGCACCAGCAGGGACATATACTTGCTCAAGAGGAGAATTTATGTATTGGAAATGGCCATTTCTACAGAGACACCCCAAACATTTTGCCTCCCTCCTCGCCTTTTACTGAATTGATATTTGTTGGCCTTAGGACTCTGAGCACTTCACCACTGCTAACCAAGTGCATGTGCTCTCTCCGTTAAACATGGTAACATTGGCTAATCCACAATTTGCATGTTTAATGTAATTATAAGTCCCTAGTAAAGTGCACTTACTGTGCCAAGGGCCTGTAAATCAAATGCATCTAGTGTGCTTGCAGCACTGATTATGCCACTCACTTAAGTAGCCCTTAAAATATGTTAGGTCGCTACTGCAGAGCCTGCGTGTGCAGTTTTAAACTGCTAAGTAAATCTGGCAAGATAACCCTCTTGCCAGACCCAAATCCTCCCTTTTAAAACATATAAGTCACCCGTAGGGTAGTCCCTGAACACCCCAAGGAGCAGGGTGCAGTGGACTTAAAAGGTCAGACATGTAAATTTAAGTTTTACATGTCCTGTTGGTGAAAAACTCTTAAATTCGTTTTTCACTACTGCAAGACCTATCTCTCCACTAGGTTAACATTGGGATTATTATACAAAATTTTTGAGTCTAAAATTCCAATTGGTCAAAGACAGACTTTCAAGTTTGGTGTTTCTGGACTAAGCCCGGGTAAACCTCACTCCGCTCGCGGAGGAACGCGGAATTCCTGAATTCCGCTATTGGGGCGTAAAGCGGAGTTTTTTTCCATTTGTATGCTCAAATTATCTTTTGCCGCTCAACTGCGAGCATCAACTATATCAGGCCGCTTGATAGTTTCGCACTCTCTCGCACAGCTTCTGGACGCAACCATACTAATCTATGATTCTTAGAGCCAACCACAAATGGAGCGGTCAAGCAGCTTTTCTGCTTGAGAATGCAGCTGAGAGGCATTTGGAGTGGATTTTCTTCTCAAACTGGCTGTTGGAGTTGTTTTTTTTATGTAAGAAGCCATATTTTAAAACTTGTTTTTTAAACGAGGGACTCCAACTTCCTGTGCCTGTCCAGCAGGCTCCTCAAAGTGCTTTGTCCCTCTCCTAGACACTTTTCTTTGGCATTTGGAGCTGGGAGGATCACTCTACTTGTCTGCTGCATATATACCATTGGGTTTAAGGACTTTGTTTTAGAGATATCACAAGTAAGTTGAAAAACTGGTGTATAAGGTTGCTGTGTGTTTGACATGGAACAGCTTGAAAACAGTGGAAATTCTAGCTGGAGAAGAAACTAGAAAAGGCACAAAGTGCATTTCCAAACAACCTTCCAAGCAAAGTACATTTCCAAATACATATGAGATAAAGTGCCACCTGCTGTACATTATAAAGATATTGCAAATCACCGAGGAGGATCTGTAACCATATAGAGGAACACGGCCTAAGGAAGAGTTCCTTTATAAGATCATGGATTGTAGAGGTGACTTGCAATATCCTTATAATGTACGTCAGGGGGTACTTTATTCCTTACAGTATATGGTCACACCATAACCGTTCCAACAAACCACTTAAATCCTTGATGTGTTGCTCTTTCATATGAAAGAATGTTTGCAAAATATGAAGAATAAAAGTAAACTCTGTAGTGCAAAAGTAAGCAGACAAAAAAAGGTGCTAGATATTTGTGCCCAAAAAGATGTTAGAATTAGTTCAATATTTTAGAAAAGCACTGTAGCTTGATATGTGTAGAAATATGCAGAGATTTATGGCATGGGCAGAAAATACATGTTGCACAAGTATCTTCTTGTTGGTTACCTATGAAGCAAGAAAAACAGAGCAGAAGGAGAAAACACCATGCTTTACTTTCCTTTTTCAAATTGGAGCTTTAATTATGCTCTGTTATCTGGCTCTTACCTTGCAAGCTGGTTCTGGCAGTAGGCATTGAGCTTTAATTATGCTCTGTTATCTGGCTTTTACCTTGCAAGCTGGTTCTGGCAGCAGGCATTGTGGCATCAGAACTCAACAGTAATAATTGATTATAGTTGAGAAGCTATGTCATTTATGTATTACAAGTGATTAAGTGTGTCACCCATCGCTTGTGATAAGGATATTTAAGGCAGGTTTTTATATAGGAATTTAGGATCCGACGAATTATTTAACCCCTTAACCGTGGGCGTAATTCCCCTCCTGTGAGAGGGGGAGGGGGGCCATGAGCAGCGCAGTGCCTTGTCATGACTCCGCCCACTCCTGTCGAACGCCCGCACAGGTGTGGAATTCGCCACACAGGGGAGTGGCGCGGCCGTAATGACGAGCCCAGCTCGTCATGAGCACAGCTCCACTGTGCCTTATTACGAGCTGGGTCATGTGAGACAGAATCAAGCATGACTTTTAATTTAGATTAGCCCCGAGTTAGTGGAACTTACAGATCCTTACCAATACCAAGATCTAATCAGTGGCAATTTGAGATTTTTTATATATAATCAGTAAATGTTACCTCAACAATATGATGCTAACATCAATCTCATCTTTATCTAAAATCTATCTTTAAAGCTCTATTTACATATAATATTATGTTCCGGAAACATATGATAAAAAACACATTCTTACAAACCTGAGGTTTATTTTACTCAGCCCTCTATCCTTCAATTTTACTTATGGACTCTGCTAGGTTGCCGGTATGAGGGGAGCACTGGAAGATGGAAAAACTGATGGTGTGTTCTGTGAGAGATTTCCCTGTCCTAGGGGATGGTGTCGGCTGCCTCCGTGCCCTGCCTTGCTGCCTGTGCCTGCTTCTAGTGCAATACCCAGAAAATGAGGCCTGGTCAGAAATGTCACTCTCCCCTGAGACATCAAGTGGTGTGGATGGGGGAACTGAAGTAGAACCTTGTCCATGCGACTGTTGAATGGCTGCAGACACTGTGTTGGATAATGACTGAATTGTTCTGTGGAGACCAGCAACATCGCCATGCATCCCCTCCATGAATGCTACCACCTGCCCCAACTTCCTATCGTGGTCTAGGAATGCATTGATCATGTTGGTCTGCCCTACGCACAGCTGTCACAGCAGATCAACTGCCTCAGCACAAAGGGCAGTTTGTGTCACAGGGGCAGGGGCAGCCGTGCCTGCACTGAAGGCCACTCTGCTCCCCCTACTCTGGCGAGCACGAGCAGTATTTTTTGCAGTTGGTGGCAGTGTGGGCCCAGTGTGGTGTGTACCGACTGAAGGTGTAGATTGCCCACCCCCTGTGTCTACCAACAGTGCTGACTCACCACCACTGTCTGAAGATGAGGACGATGGTGTCTCTACATGTGAGTCCTCAGGGACAGTTCTGTCCCCCTCTCCTGGGCTGCTCCCTTCAGTCTCAGTCGGCGTGTGTGTGATCTCTGATCCGGATGCATTGCCACAACTAAGCTCCGTCGTTTGTGGGTCAGTGCCCTTGGCCAAAGCTGAAAGTGAGAGAAAAGAGGTAAACCTAATTGCCACACTCATGTACTGCAAATTACAAAAATCAATATTTCCTTGACCTGCTGACCAACATGTAGCACCCATCCTGCACATGAACCACCCCTACTAGACATCCTCATGTCAAAGAACCGGGGGTGTCTGTGAAACATGTACATCAAACAAACAGGGCAAGTGCATGCTGACCACCACACATGTGATGCCATGGGACCACAGACCTCAACGGCATGTCCTGGAACCCTGCACTACAATGCAACTGGCATGTCCACCTGGCCGACATGGATGCTAACGCTCACTCCTCTAATGGCACCAACATGCAATTGCAGCACAACATACACACCACGGATGTCACTACTGTGTCTGAGCAGCAATACATGCATGCACTCACAAGTCACAAACCCATTCAGTCTGCTTACCGCTAGTTTGCTGCTGCTCCCCTCTCAACCGGGCGGACAGGTCAGGATGCGTCACAGCTATGATACGGAGCTTCCGCATCCCTTCCGCATCCACTCTTTAGAAACATCACCCCGGCAGATTAACGTGTCTGGGGTGAATGCTATTAGTATATATAGCTTAAATGTCAGATCTTTGGTCAAACATCATGCGGAGATCTTTGATATTCTCACTAATGACTCCCCGGATGTGTTTTTCATGACCGAGACCTGGCTACAGGATGCAGACACCGCAATACTAAACCTTGCTTTCCCCCCTGATTATGCCGTGGCCACCCTTAATCGCGGCTCGAGAGAGGGTGGAATTGCCATGGCAGTGAAACGCCGCTTCCCCTGCGAATGGAAAGAACTAAAATTCCCGGGATGCGAATGTGCCCGGTTAAGAATCTCCCTCTCTCACTGCTATAGCCTCACTGGTCTTTTAATATATCGGCCTCCGGGCTGCAATGCCGCCTTTAGGGCCGCTCTCCCGGACGTCATCAGTTCAGAGGCTCTTGGCTGTGCCAATTTTAATGTGCTAGGCGACCTCAACCTGCACTTTGACTGTACATCTCAACCCTCTATCCGGAGCTGCCTAGCCGACTTAGAAGCCTTGCAGCTCTCGCAGAGAGTGGCCTTTCCCACCCATCAGGGCGGGCATATACTGGACCCGTTTTTCACCAATCTAGAGGACATAACTATATGTCCACCTACCCAGCTGATATGGACGGACCATATGCTGGTGAAGGCAGCTATTCCCTTGTCGGAACCTCTCTTTGTGACGCAGAACAAAATCACTTTCATACGTCAGTGGAATAAATTAAAGTTAGAAGACTTCTATCGTCTACTAGAGAAGACACCCTTGCCTCCCTTCTCGGATGTTAATTGTGGGTACAAATCATTCTGCAATTGGATTGCCATGGCCCTGGACTCTCTAATTCCTCTGGTTCGATCCAACTGCCGGACTAAAGTTCACAGTCCTTGGTATGATGAGACCTTAGCGTCTCTCAAGAGAGACTGTAGGCAAGCAGAAAGGCGATGGAGAAAAGCTTATGACCCCGCGCTTAAAACCTGCTATCTCACTCTAACTAAGGCATACCATAGAGCGGTCTGTCGAGCCCGTGCCGCATATTATGCGCAGGAGTTTCGGAACAGCCCTAACCCCTCTAAACTAATTTTTAAGGTCCTAAAGGACCTTATGACTAAGAGGGCCTCTGCAGCGGAAATCTGTACAGACTCCCATTGCGAAAGTCTGGCTTCTTTCTTTATCCAAAAGGTGCAAGCAATCTACCGCACCTTTCCAACTAACATGCAATACTCTGTTGGTTGTCCGATGGGCGATGATGTGATTCTGGACATGCTGGCCCCCCTCTCTGAGGAGGGGTTTGATTTATTGAGCCAAAAAATCAAATCTGGCTCCCCCGTGGACCCTCTTAAACCGTCCCAGTTTAAGAACATGCAGGCAACATGTCGCTCACCCATGCTAGCTCTTATCAACCTGTCGCTGGCTTCAGGGACCGTGCCCACCAAGTGGAAGCAAGCGGTAGTGACACCTATTTTAAAAAAGCCTACCCTAGATCCGATACCTGAGAACCTGAGAACTATACCTGATACCTGAGAACTATCGCCCCATCTCACTGCTGCCGTGGGCTGCCAAAGTCACTGAGGCCCACGTGAATGGGATCCTGGCTGACCATCTCGCCAAAGCTAACATCTTGGATCCCACTCAAAATGGATTTCGTGCAGGCCACAGCACGGAGACTGCCTTGTTGTTTATGGTCGAACATCTGCGCTCCGTGCTGGATACCGGACGAACAGCGGCACTCCTGTTATTAGATCTGAGTGCTGCGTTCGACACGGTGTCCCACGAGATCCTGTTGCGGCGGTTAGAGGAAGCTGGCGTTAGAGGGTCTGCTTTGTGTTGGTTCCGTTCCTTCCTCTCCAATAGATCTTTCCAGGTCGCGATCCCACCCGGTAAAACTACCTCTCACCCGCTTACTCTGGGGGTCCCACAGGGATCATCTTTGAGCCCCACTTTCTTTAATCTATATGTCAGACCGCTGGCTGCGGTAGTCAAACGCTGGGGCCTGACAATGGTTTCCTATGCGGATGACACGCAGCTGGCGGTCACATTAAGTGGGGACTCAGCTGTGGAGGCCCTCAAGTTTTGCGAGGGGCTTCGTGCGGTGGCCAATTGGATGAATCAGAACTGTCTCCAATTGAACACTAAGAAGACAGAGGTCATGGTGGTCGGAAAGCATCCTGGATGGTGGAATGATAACTGGTGGCCTCCCGAGTTAGGAATGACCCCTTCTCCAGTAATGGAGATAAAAAATCTCTGGGTCTGGCTGGACCCTACCCTCAGTTTCACCTGCCATACTAAGAGGGTGGCTGCCTCTTGCTTTGGCATTATCAGGGGCATCAGACCTGTACTTAAATTTTTCGATGCCCCCACTAGACAGCTCGTGGTCCAGGCCTCAGTACTATCTAGGATAGACTATGCCAGTGCATTGCTAGCAGGAACGAATCAGGCGGAACTCATGCGGCTGCAGCGAGTGCAGAACGCCGCAGCAAGAGCGGTATTAGGACTGCCTAGGCGATGTTCAGTCTCAAGAGCACTGCAGGCGCTCCATTGGCTGCCTGTTGCTCGGAGGATCGAGTTTAAGGTGCTTTGCCTGGCTTTGAAAATTTTAAAAGGCACGGCCCCCCCTATATTGATGAATCTACTGACACCTTATGTCCCTTCTCGATCCCTGAGATCGATGGGTCAGAACCTGTCTGTTGTCCCACGTTTCTTGCTGAGTAGGACTGGCGGCCGCTCCTTCCGAGTAGTAGCCGCAAAACTGTGGAACTCTCTTCCTGCTGAAATTCGAGCATTGGAAGACTTACTCCAGTTCAGACGTGCCATTAAAACCTTTCTTTTTAATAAAAATCTCTGATTCTGTGATTTTATTGCGATGTTGTGTATACCTTTCTTGGCGCCAGGACGCCCCTTTGCTGGGGCAGCTGTGCGCGGTACAAAAACAGCTAACATAACATAACATAACATAACATTAGAGGGGTCATGGTACGTCGTGCAAGCCGGCCTGATCTGGGAATGAGCCCCAGTGTCATCTCTGCCACATTCTTGCTAAGCCTGGAGATGTCGTCCCACCGCTTGTGGCAGTGTGTGTGTCGCCTATTGCACACCCCCACTGCCCGTACATCACGTGCTATGGTCCCCCACACGGCCTTGCGAAGGTGCAGCTTGACCTACCATGATGGGAGACAAGAGGAGGCAAGTCAGTGGACAGTTGGCCATTCACACAGATAGGAGCAACACGTATCTTTCAGCAGCCATGCACAGTACAACACATGTGAAGGTCTCACAGCACACCGCCAAGATTGCAGAAGCCAGGAGTCAGTGACCATCTCATGCACACCAACATGTCCCCCACTGCACTTACCACCTGTCCGGGGGCACCGTAGAGCTGTTCATAGTGGCGGAGCACACCGTCCACAAGGACCTCCAGCTCCGCTGCGGCGAAGGGACGAGACCGGATCTCTCGAACTCTCTGCATGGCAAGGTCCAGGACTGTGGCACAACAGCAGCAGTTGTTGGAGTGCTCAGCAGCAGCAGGTAGAGGTGATGGGTGCAGGCAGCCGTTGGTGGATTGCTTAGCAGCAGCAGGTAGAGGTGATGGGTGCAGGCAGCAGTTGGTGGATTGCTCAGCAGCAGCAGGTAGAGGTGATAGGTGCAGGCAGCAGTTGGTGGATTGCTCAGCAGTAGCAGGTAGAGGTGATGGGTGCAGGCAGCAGTTGGTGGATTGCTCAGCAGCAGCAGGTAGAGGTGATGGGTGCAGGCAGCAGTGTCTGGAAGCAGTGGATGTGTGCTGCTGAAATTCACACATTTATAAGGCCCTGAGCTGATATCAGTGGCACACGTCTGCAGCAATTGGTTCTCCCGGGCTGCCTCATTCACCGGTCACCCACCTCACACGGCGGTAGGTGACCGCCCGCACCCAGCGGTCTGCGGTGTGTGCTGCTATGTAACTGAAAGGGGGGTATACCTACTGCCATTTCCACTTGCACATTCAAATGTATGTGTTAGCTTGCCCGCCCCGCGGAAAGCGGGCGCTGCCATTGCGATGCCAGTGAGTGATGATTTTCAAAAGATGCACCGTCGCGGTAGTGCGCACATGAGGTTGGCGGGGTGTGACCATGATGGTCCTTGACCATGCAGCAAATGTTACGCACAATTGCACATCTTCTGTGTTGGCGGAAGGCGTACCCGGATGCCGTGTGTACACACACTGCATGTCTCCGCACACATGTAATGTTTGTAGGTGTACATGTGTGTCAGGCCACGTCCGGAATACATCAAGAATCATTATGTCATGTCAATGGCCCGTGTCCAAGTGTCTCATTTATGTCCATTAGCTGCATGTGTGGTCATACTATTGACCTTGCCAGTGGTTAACAATGGCCAGTGATGTGAGCCCAAGTTTCATCAGATGTGCATGGCTATGTGGTGACGTCTTGGTTTTGAGGTCACACGTTTCTAATTGTAGACATCTACACAGTACATTAAGGCTGTGTACCCACATTTTGAAGCACTCGTGAGTGTGTGGTTTGTGTGTGCAAGTAGCAATGATGGGGGTATACATGCATTCTGTGTATGCGTCTGTGTGTCGCCTGTTGTATGTCCATGCCTGTCATGTGAGGATGCACAGCATTGTAGGTGGGGTCATGGGTGCATGAAGACAAGGAGGGTGTGTTCCATGTTCGTGTTGTGTGTGCACGTCCAATTGTGTCTGTGGGGATGCTTGTCCACACATGGGCCCTCAGTCATGTGATGTTCGCTGTTCTTTCAACATGTGTGCACGTACCATTGGACATGTTTGCACACAGGATGTTTGTGGGTGAACATTGTGTGTGTAGTTAGCTGTAGTGCCTTCTATTTTCGGTCACGTCATACATACAATCAGTGTATGCAACATGTATTATCTGTATTGTGTTGGTCAAGATGTGATAGTGTGGCACAGCTGTGCGGTGTTGGTCAATTGACATCTGCTCCCATCTACTCCCGCACAGGAGCGCTCCAAATGTGCATCGACCATACACTGTGCTGTAGGACATGGTTGAAGAGGAGGTCATCTGCAAATTCCGGCTTGACCGATCGACATTGTAGGACCTTGTAGCCCAATTGGCACCTCATCTGCAGCCACGCAGGCCATAGCCAGGAACAATTACACCCACAGCAAAGGTGATGGCGGCACTTCACTTCTTCGCGACAGGCACTTTCCAGTATACAGTTGGTCATGCCGGGGGTATGTCCCAATCCATGTTCAGCATGGTACTGCGGGATGTGCTGGAAGCCATGATGCATTACAAGGATGATTACATCCATTTCCCACGTCCTGCAGAGCTGGCTACAGTGAAAGGGGACTTCTATGCCCTGGGCCAGATTCCACACGTAGTAGGTTCCATTGATGGCACACATATTGGTCTGATTCCACCCCAGGCACGTGAACCCATCTATCGCAATCGGAAGCACTACCATTCTATCAATGTGCAAGTGGTGTGCCTGGCTGACAACATCATCTCCCATGTGTGTGCCAGATTTCCCGGGTCCGCACATGACTCCCACATCCTCCGCATTGTCCCCCAACTGATGGCTAATTTGCATCAAGAACGTGCGTGGCTTGTAGGTGAGTGTGCTGTGATGACTACTGTGTTGTATGTGTGCCATGCTGTTCCCACCAATCCTGGTAATGATGTATGTGTCTGTCATCCACCCACCTTTTCGACTCTGCGTACCCAAACCGTCCGTGGCTGCTAAGCCCCCTACGGAATCCTACTACCCCAGGTGAAATGCGCTATAATAAGGCCCATTGGAAGACAAACGCGGGTGGTGGAACGTATATTTGGACTGCTGAAGTCTAGGTTTCGCTGCCTGGATAAAAACAGAGGGGCCCTGCCATACCGGCAAAGTATGCAAAATAGTGATTGCCTGCTGCATGCTCCACAACCTGGCCTTACGCAAGAATATTGAGCTGATCATGGACCCTGCAGACCAACAGGTTGCTCCGCCTCCCATACCACCCATGTCCAGTGATGAGGATAGTGGGGAGGAAGAACGCGTCAGCTCATTGCTCGCTACTTTCCTTGAATGTGAGTAACTACCTCTTTTGCTGCTGTTCAATGCGTGACGTATGTCTGCTGGTGATGGGTGGATGTGGTGTGTGAATGCTGCCTGTTATGTTCTGTTTGCACATGGGTGTGGGACATGGTGTACGAGCAATGCTCCCTGATGTGTGTCCTGTGATCTGCTTACTTTGAGATGATTGTGGTATGTGGGATGTTGCAGTACGTTGTTGTGTGATGGGTGTGATTCAGTTTCCTGACCTGTGCTTGTTGTTCTCTGATTGTCCATAGGTCACTCACACAGAGCCATGATTCAAAACAACATTGATCCCTGCACCTGGTGATGTCAACAACTGAGACAAACTTGTGTTTCAACATGGATATCAGCCTTGAGTGTTTCCGTGATTTTTATTTACGGGTTGTGTATTACTGTTAGTGCATATTTACAAATAGGTGTTGGGGGGAAGTGTGAGTTGAAGGTAATGTCAGATGACAACACCGTGGGGGCACCACATTGTGTGATGTACACCTACTCCAACAGACGTGTGCCAATGCTTGGCATTGTGGGGCAAGATAGTTCGCAGAGTGAATGCCAGGCTCAAGGAAGGGTGAAGTCAGTGGCGGCCCCTCTTCGAGCGGGTGGATGGTGCATTGCCACTGCTCTGTGCTGGATCCAGCCTCGGACGGCCCCTCCGTCTTGGAGCCGGAGCGGAGCCAGCTGTGGGGGCAGGTTGTTCTGGGACCACCTCCCTGTCAGTGGCCTCAGGTGATGGTGGCGGTGGTGTTGGTGCCCTGTCCCGCTGGCCACTTGGGGGAGGGGGAGGTGGTGTTGGTGCCCTATCCCGCTGGCCACATGGGGAGGGAGAGGTGGTGTTGGTACCCTGTCCCGCTGGCCACTTGGGGGAGGGGGAGGTGGTGTGGCGAGGGATAACCACTCCCTCCAAATAGCTGTTTGCTGCCCCATGAGGTCAACAATTTGTCCCATTCGGGTGTCCATGGACCGCAACAGCTGGCAGGTCTGTAGCTAGTCTTGGTGTGCACGATCCTCCTGTGCCTGCGACCGCTCATAGGAGGCTTCCACTCTGGAAATGGCATCCAGGGTCTCGGTCCCAGGATGAGCTGGGTGTTGTTCCCGACCTCGCCTTGTACCTGCACTCCTGTTTGTGAGCTGTGGCCTCACCTGTGTCCTCCCCCGTCCACTCTTCCTGCTACCTTGAGATTTTGATGGCCCATCTTTGGACAATGGGCCAGGCAGGGTGGCACTGGCAGGAGTGGTGGTGGTGGTGGTGGTGGTGGTGATGAGGTGGTGGTGGTGGTGGTAGCTGCACAGCTCACAATGGCAGGTGTTGGTGTTGTTACACTGGCCAAGGTGGTGGAGGCAGGCATGTCCTGGGAGCCTGATGGCCCTGGGAGTGTGCTTGAGCCAGCATCGTCCTCTGCACCCGAGGTGTCCATGGAATCTTCACCGGAGAGTCCTGGCTGTGAGGGGGGCGACTGGTGCTGGCGGTTGCTGGTTTCGCCTGTCAAGTTGCGATCACCTGAGGTACAAGAATTTAAGAATCAGTGCTGTGGACATGACAGGTTTGTTGTTGTTACAGTACAAATTTCTAGGGAATCAGGAAATGGTTGTTGGTGTCATCATGTTGGTGTGGTAGACAATACTGGGCATTATGGTGGTGTGGAAGTGTGGAGACAATACTTGGATATGTGTGGTCCGGTCCTGCTATTGGATGGTGCCCCTGTGAAGATCGCTACCTATCTGTAAGTTTGAAGGGGGAGATGCACTGGTCAGCAAATGGTGGGCGGAATCCATCTTGCTCTGGGATGGGAGATGAGGGCCGGTTGGGAGTTGTAGTGCTGGACCCACCCCCACCCTTCCTGTAGACATGGGGGCCTGTTGGAAGTTATAGTGCTGGACCGCACCCCCCCCCCACCCCCACCCTCCCTGTGGACATGGGGGCCTGTTGGGAGTTGTAGTGCTGGACTCTCACCCACCCACCCCCACCCTCCCTGTACACATGGGGGCCTATTGGGAGTTGTAGTGCTGGTCTCTCACCCACCAACCCCCACCCTCCCTACCCATGGGGGCCTGTTGGGAGTTGTAGTGCTGGACTCTCACCCACCCACGCCCACCCGCCCTGTAGACATGGGGGCCTGTTGGGAGTTGTAGTGCTGGACTCTTACCCACCCACCCTCCCTGTACACATGGGGGCCTGTTGGGAGTTGTAGTGCTGGACCCAACCACCCTCCATGTAGACATGGGGGCCTGTTGGGAGTTGTAGTGCTGTACTCTCACCCACCCACCCCCACCCTCCCTGTAGACATGGGGGCCTGTTTGGAGTTGTAGTGCTGGACTCTCACCCCCACCCTCCCTGTACACATGGGGGCCTGTTGGGAGTTGTAGTGCTGGACTCTCACCCACCCACCCCCACCCTCCCTGTGGACATGGGGGCCTGTTGGGAGTTGTAGTGCTGGACTCTCACCCACCCACCCCCACCCTCCCTGTACACATGGGGGCCTGTTGGGAGTTGTAGTGCTGGACCCAACCACCCTCCATGTAGACATGGGGGCCTGTTGGGAGTTGTGGTGTTAGCTGCTTTGACAACATGCAAGCCTGGGAACATAGGAGGCAACATTTGTGGTTGATCATGGTGGGTGCATTTGAGCCCTGGACTTCACATTTGGGTGACTGTGTGGTCCACATGCATGGATTGGAGCCTGGGAGATGTGTCTTGTCAGTTGTGCAAGGCAGACCATGACAGTGTGGTCATTGGTTTGTACTTACCAGCCTCAAGTCCCTCTTCTATTCCTTCCAGGCTCTCAGGGTGCAGTATGCCCAGCACTTTCTCTTCCCATTCGGCAAATGGTATAGGCTCCGGGGGAGTGCCGCCGCCAGTGTGTTGTGCCCGCAGGTGGTTCTTGGCCCTGATGCCTTTCAACCTTGCCTTGAGGTCGTGCCACCGCCTCTGGATCTCGTGTTTGGTGCGTGGCACGGTCCCTGAAGCATTCACTCTGGTCACTATCCTGTCCCACATGGTGGTTTTAGTTGCCAAGGTGGTCTGCTGGATTAGGGTACCGAACAGATGTGGTTCGACTCGGATGATTTCATACACCATGAACTTCAACTCACTCTCTGTGAACTTGGGGTTTTTCTTGGGTGCCATGGTGTGTGATGTGCAAGGTGATGGTGGGGTGGGGTGAGGTGTGCAGGTGTGTGGTATGTTGGGATGGTGTTGTGGGGGTTTGTGTGGTGGTGTGCAGGTTGTATGTGTGTTTGTGTTTGTCTGCTTTTTGTGCTATTCTGCCTCTTTCTTGCAGCTGTGCCGTGATGCAAAGGATTGTGGTAATGGGAGGGATTCATTTTATACTCTGTGTGGTGGTTGTGTCCCAATGGTTGTTGCCAGTCAGGTGTTCTGTGGGTGTGGTGACTTTGGTGCTCTTGTTTGTGCTGGGGGGGATGTTAATGGGGCATGTAGTTGTTGGTGGTGGGTGTTTTTGTGTTTTCTATTTACTTCCGTCTGCCATTTTTTAATCGGTTTGACGGCAGGGGGTGATGTTTGTTTGGTCCTTCCGCAGTCATGTTCCGTTTGTCTGTGCTTTTTTTTCCGCGGCGGTCGAGGAAGGTGGTGAGTTCAGTTGGGATGGCGGGGTTATCCTAATCGTGCGGCCGGACCCTCCGCAGGTCTGGCGGCAGTTGGGCCTGTTTCCGCGGTCAATGCGTCCACGCCGGGCGGTGTTTCTGTGGTACCGTCCGCTTGCGGCGGTCTTTGATGTGATCCGTCCACCGCGGTCGGTGTGTGATGACAGAAATATCCTAATCGCTAAGCGAGTTATCCGCGGTGCGGTCGGGAGTATTTTTGCCGCGACCATGGTGGACGGAACCCGTTTCCATCCGCCATCCTAATAGGCCTCATAGTTTTGAGTTGACTTCGCGCTATCTAAATATGCTAAAAAAAAAAAAGGAGGAATAGCCCACACTTAGTGACAGAGGTAAGAAGGTTGTATATGCTATTTAAAATCACAATATACTGTGGTAGGGCGCAGGAGCAGCATTTTACAAACATAATAAATACACGGACACAGATAGATAGTTGAAGTGGGTTCGGGCACGTGTGCTCGACTCCATTTTATTACATTGCTGTTGGTAACAAGTAGAATAGTAATCATGATAGCATACACAGATATTCAATCGTAAACAGTTTATGACTTCTGCTATACAAAGGTAGGAGCACTGTATGTGAAAAAATACATAAAAGATTCTATCGTAAAGGGTTCATGAGTTGTGGTGCACTAAGGTAGGGGCGGTTTGTGTGGAGCCTGCGGTGATGCATGGTTCAGTCAGACCGCACTGGTAAAAATGTGTTTTGACTATTGAATTTTGCCTGAACAAGGGCATGTGGCGAATATTTACGATGCAGTTAGTGGTACATCTGGTGTTTAGCATGTGCTCACCCTGCGATGATGCGTGGTCTGAACGGGCTGCACTCAAACCATTGACTGTTGCATACTGGACTGTATGAACTTTGAGTGAAAAAAAAAATAGCATTGATGGTTATCAACTGCTGTGCAAACTAGGTCTACTGATTGCTCCCCATAACAAATTAAACGATTGCACTTCCAGCAGTACATTCTAACTTTCTCAAATTGGGGACGTATGTCTGGTGGCGATTTTGAAGGTGATACCCCAGAGGTACTTGGTATTGCCAGTGGTGAAGGTACATTTTGGCGCAATCTTCTACATTCTTTGTGAGCGTAGTTCACAGGATGCAGTGATTGAAGATGCTTGTGCATACTAGCAGTGCAACAGCACAATTTTTTGTCTCTGCTTTAAATAAATCAAGGCTAAATTTAATGCTGTCTGTTGTGTAGATCCAAAGCTGAATTCAAGTTGAGAACCCTACTGTCCGCAGTGTACATTGAAGCCACTAGACAGCAGTTATAGAAGAATGCTTTTTTTCACTTATTTTAACAAAATCTGAATACTTCAAGTATAATTGTCTCTGTATTAAGTAAATCAAGGCTGAATTCCCTACTGTCTATCGTGTAAATGCAACGCGGAATTCAAGTTGTAAACCCTGCTGTCCGCAGTGTAGATCTTAGGGTGGACTGCATCATCTGTAATCATGATTGAAATGAAAGAAAGAACATGTATGGAATACATTGTCGAAATATGTATGTTTCAGGGACATTATATTAGTATAGTGAGTTATGTGTAGCATATCACCAGTAGTCTTGGGATTGTGTAAACTATTGTTGATGTGTGAGTTCCCTCCCTTATACATAGTTGGTTGCCACATCTCTGAACATTGAGCTAGTGTGCTGTTGTGGAGATATATTATTTTGGGAAGGTCCGTTGTCCTGTTTTGCACTGCCTTTGAGGTAGTAGAGGGGGAGGGTTTAGAAGGGGTGGTTGTACCGGTGGTGGCTCTGGGTATTGTGATTTTGTTGGGTGTCGGAAGTGTATAAGCAGTACCTCTATCACAAATTCCTCTTAAAATATGGGTGTGAGTTGGATGTAATTCATGCAGTACATAGTCAACGTCCTTACACTAGTTAAATGTTGATGTTAATTTGTTAGTGGTAAATGGAACTATTGCCTGTTTGTTTTAGGTAGCATTGCAGATTTGGCTTCTTGTTGAAAATAAGGGAAAGCGGTGAATATTATAATTAGGAATTGTCATTTAAAAAACCTTTGAAATTCCCTGAAAAACCATAGGTTTCAGGCAGGTTATAGTTAGGAATGATCATTAAAAAAACCTTAGAAATTCACTGAAAAAAACATAGGTTTCAAGCAGGTTATAGCTAGGAATTGTCCTTTAAAAAACAGGTTTCAGGAGTTAGCTGGACATTTCACTCATACAAAACCATTGAAATTCCTCCGATATAGTTAGTTGTACTAACTGTAACTCTCGCGCCCGCAATCCACTGGTGATGATGTCACATATTACATCATTCATGACATGGTCAGTGACATCACTGAGGACATCACTGATGACATCTCAAATTACATCATTATTTATTTCACGAAGTTTTGTATAGCGCTAGCTTGACCGGAGGGTATCGGAGCGCTTCACAACAATTTCATAGCAATAAACACGAGAGCAGAACATATTACAATAAAGCGAGCAAAAGAGAGCAGAACAAATAGCAAAACAGTGGGACAATCTGGATGGGAGTCATAGTAAAGAAGATGCTGAGTAGGTCCATTACAAGGACTTGTTATCCCACAGCCAGGAGAGGTAAAGTGTCATTTTCAGCACTCCGATTGATCCTATCTAATCGCTAGAGATCGGTCGAAGAAAAGGATGTTGAGCTGACTTTTGAATTTAACGAAGGAGGGAATAGTTCTGATGTGGGGGGGAAAGAGTTCCATATTTAGGGCGAATTGCCGGCGAAGGATCTGGCCGCGTTGTTTTTGTTTTCGTGGTTTTAGCGGGATAAGAAGTAAGGTATTTGAGCTTCTGAGGCTCCTGTTCTGACCTGCTTTTTTAAGTTTGGGTGCCAGATATTGGGATTTGCCTGTGTGGAGGGCTTTGTGGGTGAGGCAGGCCATTCTGAAGTTCACCCGCATTTCTATTAATAGCCACTTTAGTTCTTTGAGAGCAGGAGAGATGTGGCCAAATTTCTTTAATCCAGTGACCATTCTGGCAGCCGTATTGAGGGTTGTTTTTAGCAGAGCAAGGTGTGTTTTCGCTATTCCCGAGAGGACTGCGTTTCCATAGTCCAGTCTTGACAGCACCAATGCTTGAGGGGCTTGCTTGAGATCTTTGGGTGGAATGAAAGATTTTATTTTGTTTAGTAGCTTCAGGTTAAGGAAGGCACTCTTAGCCGAAATCTTAATGTGTTTGGTCATGTCCATTGTGGGTTCTCTTCTTTGTTCGATATGAGGAGTAGTTCATTTTTGTCCGGGTTCAGTTTTAAATGGTTGCATGATAGCCAACGTTGCGCTTCTCTTAGTGTTTCATTGAGTCTTTGGATGTCTTTGGCAGAGGAGATTTTCATGTGGATTTGGGTGTCGTCAGCATATAGGTCAAAAGGGATGTTAGCTCTTCTGAGTAAGGCAGCGAGGGGTTCCATGTAAATGTTAAAGAGTAGGGGGGAGAGCACTGATCCTTAGGGGACTCTCCTCAAGACTGGTTGAAGGTCGGATTCGTAGCATCTGATTTTGATTTCCTGGGAGCGGTCGAGTAGGAGTAAGGAGAACCATTTAAGGACCACCTCGTTTAAACCAACCTTTTCTTCGAGCGCTTTGAGGAGAAGTTTGTGGTCAACTGTGTTGAATGCTGCCGATAGGTCTAGGAGAATAAGGAGGCAGCATTGGTCTGAGTCCAGTGATTTGTGAATATCATCAATTATGTTGAGGATTGCCGATTCAGTGCTGCATCCTTTCCTGAAACCCGACTGATGGGAGTCGAGGAGGTTGGTATTGTCCAGGTGTTGAGTTAATTGTTGGAGTACGCATCTTTCCAGGATTTTGGAAAGATGAGGAAGGTTGGAGACGGCCCGGGTCTGAAGTTGTTTAGGTCATTTATGTCCAAGCCTGTTTTTTTCAGCAGACTTGACCCACTTTCAGACAATATGGAATGATTCCAGTTTTTAGGGAGCTGTTTATAATCCGGCACCAGAGTGGAGCAAGGGAGAGTTTCAATTTTTTGGATGAGTAGAGCCGGAAAAGGGTCTAGGGTGTGAGATGAGGGTAAAGAGGTGGAGATAAGTTTGACTATCTCTTCCCCTGGAGTGACCAGGATTTAGTGTTGGGAGTGGGAGCGTAACTGGGCACCCCAGCTGGACTGCTAAGGTGAGGGGAGGAGCAGTTGATGTCTAGCAAGCGCTCGATCTTAGAGATCTTGTCATTAAGGAAGGTGGTGAAGTTGTCGTACCGTTCTTTGGAAGCCTGTCCCAGGGACGTATCAGGTATGGAGGTTTGTTGTCTGATGATCTTGAAAAGCTCCTTGGGTCTATTGTTTGCGCAATCCAGTTCAGAGCGGAAATATACAGATTTTTTGTTCTTGTTATGACTGTTGTATTTCTTCCTGATAGTTCTGAGTTGATCGAGGTGGAAGGTAGTGGGAATGCTTCTCCAGTGTCTTTCTGAGGTGCTTAGTTGTCTCCTTTCGTCGTTGATGTCAGAGTCGAACCAGGCTCGGGACGGGATGGCTCGTTTTTTTTAAGTTTCAGGGGTGTTAGTAGCTCCAGCAGGGATACCATATTCATGTTGTATAGCGAGGTGAGATCATTTGTGGAGTGATCATTGCTGCTGGGTAGGAGCAAGTTTAGCCTTTCTTCCTTGATGTCCAAGGGGATCTGGGTGAGGTTTCTGGACCATTTTGGGGGGGGTCTTGAACATGAGGCAGGGATAGAGCTTTTTTGTTGATGTGGAATAAGATCATGTGGTGATCCGACCAGTCCACAGGAAGAATGTTGTCAATCGTGATCATGGCCTGATGGGCAATAATGTCATCCAAGGTCACTCCTTTGTTGTTTCTTCCGAGCAGTGTTGGGACAGGTTATTGTCGCAGAGGAGATTATTGAGAGATTATTGACATCACTGATGACATCATCCATGTGACAATCGGATACACTTCATCAAACACTAGTATAACCTTCATCACTCACTGTAAAATACAGAGTATCATATTTGAATCCATTGACACAGCAATACAAGTATCTAAAAGCCCACTCAGTGACCTAGATCTACACACACATCTAATAAATTACCTATAGATTCACTCATACATGTTGTCAATGATCAATAGAACACTATCAAATATACTTATACACTTATATTAACATTACACATAAGCACACATCCTATTCAGTTATGCAGTCAACCTACTCACTTCTGCAAGCAATGTATCCTATTTACATTTACTCAGCTACACACATACAAATAGCACTTCATTTATTCATATACAGCCACATGCATCAACAGAAGGTATTGCGATTCCTAAATAGCGATTTTTAAGGAATCGCTATTTAGGAATCGCAAAAGCCTATGCATGTAAGAATCGCTATACAAATAGCGATTCCTACACATTTCTTAATTGCTACTCGCAAATTGTGAGTCGCAATTAAGGAATGCTGTCCCATTCATTCCTATGGGCCTCCAAGCCCATAGGAATAAATTGGAGATTGAATGAGCAATTTGCGAGTCCCAATAGGGACAAAATGACACCCTGTTGCACCCCTGAAATTGATCTGTGCACATATGTTGCACACACACATGCCCTAAGGGCATGTGTGTGCGCAACATAAAACTTTGAAAAATGCACAAAAGTGAATTTTTCAAAGTTTTTGCAAATTACCATGAAGTTCAACTACATGGTAATTTGCTACTCCTATTAGCGAAAACGCTAATTTTTTTACTTTGATGCATTGCATTTAAGGAATCTTAATTTGGGATTCCTTAAATGCAATCGCAATTTAAGGAATCTCAATTTAGAGATTCCTTAAATTGTGAATTTTGCATTCGGGATGATGCATCCCAAATGCAAAAATACCATTGAAAAGGGGCAGATTCTTATAATCTGCCCATTTGCGACCGGTTTTTAGCTTGATGCATGTGGCTGATAGATAGTAACTCATACTTACAGCCACATGCATCAACAGAAGGAATTGCGATTCCTAAATAGCGATTTTTAAGGAATCGCTATTTTGGAATCGCAAAAGCCTATGCATGTAGGATTTGCTATACAAATATCGATTCCTACACATTCCTTAATTGCTACTCACAAATTATGAGTCGCAATTAAGGAATGCTGTCCCATTCATTCCTATGGGCCTGCAGGCACATAGGAATAAATTGGAGATTGCATGAGCAATTTGCGAGTACCAGTAGGTACTCGCAAATTGCTCATGCAACTTCAAGGGTACAAGGGTGTCAAAATGACACCCTGTTGCACCCCTGAATTGATCTGTGCACATATGTTGCACACACACATGCCCTAAGGGCATATGTGTGCACAACATGAAACTTTGAAAAATGCACAAAAGTGCATTTTTCAAAGTTTTTGCAAATTACCATGAAGTTCAACTTCATGGTAATTTGCTACCCCTATTTGCGAAATCGCTAATTTTTTTACTTTGATGCATTGCATTTAAGGAATCTCAATTTGGGATTCCTTAAATGCAATAGCAATTTAAGGAATCTCAATTTAGAGATTCCTTTAATTGCCATTTTTGCATTTGGGATGATGCATCCCAAATGCAAAAATACACGTCGCAAAGGGGCAGATTCTCAGACTCTGCCCGTTTGCGACCGGTTTTTAGCTTGATACATGTAGCTGTTAGTGTGTTATGAAATCACTGTTACAAATATACAGTTATCTATACAGTCACACATGCAGTCAATGAGTTTTATGTACACTTATTTATATCCAACAACTGCCACATACACTGTCTTTTATTTTTTCTACTTTGTTGGACATGTACCATTGAGAAATGTTTTTTCCCATCACCACACCCATAAAGATATTCAGTCACCTAAACAAGTATTATAACACGTAGTCTTAACCTAATTTACATACTGAATTAACTATTCACGTGTCTTTGGGCAGTCACAGATCCCCCACCGAAGCACACACACATTCACTCTCCATTACAAACAATCAGTTAACTAATAAATAAATAATATAGTCTTTCACATTGCTAGTAACCAAATGGTACAGCACTTTACACAACAACTGAAAAAGTAATACTGATATTCTCACAGTTTAGTCAATATCTAATATATTTAGTGAGACACTATACATTAGTCAAGTAAACAGTCAATCACACTGCTACTAAATCCTCCATCCAGATATTTATATATACACTCATTCTTCAATGCAGATTGCTATATATCTAATGCATATTTAAATAACGAACCAAACCACATTCAATGGATGATGTCATCAGTGATGTCATCAGTGATGTCATTTGAGATGCCATCAGTGATGTCTTCAGTGATGTCACTGACCATGTTATGAATGATGTAATATGTGGCATCATCACCAGTGGATTGCTGGCGTGAGAGTTGCAGTTAGTACAACTAACTAAAACAGAGGAATTTCAATGGTTTTGTATGAGTGACATGTCCAGCTAACTATAACACCCTTGAAACCTATGTTTTTTTCAATGAATTTTCAAGGTTTTTTAAAGGATAATTCCTAACTATAACCTACTTGAAACCTATGGTTTTTTCAATGAATTTCTAATTATTTTTTTAAATGATAATTCCTAGCCAAACCTGCCTGAAACCTATGTTTTTTTCAGTGAATAAATATCTATACTACTATTATAAAGAGAGAACTCTCACCTTTGAGCCAGGTAAACTCGGGAACCACAGCGCCAATCTACACACCCGATACATCCTTGAAAATGTCAGGGTGTGTAGATGGAGATAGGCTACATAAAATAAAAAAAAAACGTAAATTAAAAAAATTAACTTTAAAAACAAAGTAGTCCCCTGAAAGAAGCGCCAGCCGCGACGTAGCGCTGGCCGCGACGCGCTGCCTGTGACGTGCGTGATGACGGGACATGGAGCGGCGGTGATGTGAGGAGATCAGGTAAGGCATTTACAAACATGTCGGGCGGGAGCGGGGCCGGGGCGGGGGGGGAGGTGATGCGTGTCCCTGAACATGTCGGTGTTTCCAGAGAAGGAGGCAACGCTGGGGCGGGCTGCTATAGAATATAAATGCGAAAATGTTTGAGCCGACGGGGAGATTCCACAATGAGATCCTGTCGTGTGCTCTGTCCCTCCAGAAGCACTCGACATACCTGGTCTGGAGAGGTCAGCCCCTGGATAACGCCTAACCTCGTGTCATTTGCAATGCTCTACCTTCCTCTGCCCCTCAGCTGCCTCAGCCGCATTCTGCTCCCTTCAACCCGGTATGTAGGAACAGAGATCACAACAGGGTTTCATTGAGGATTTTCCCCGTCGCGACAAGTGGATGACAGGGCGCCTAGAAGGTACTTAAAAGGACAGTTGAGGAACTAAGGCCTTTGAGGAAGAAAGGGGGCAGAGTCCGGTGGGGTGGGTGAGAGCAGTTGCTGGAGCATGTGTAAAGAGAAGAGGGGAGCGAGGGCCGCCTACTGTTAGCACTGACATTCTGGTGAAATGATGTGTGTGCAAGTACTGGAGCTGATGAGGCGTTTACTTAAAGAACGCACCTGCGACTTACTGTAAACTGTTCCCTTTTGTAATCCGGTAGAAAACAAACAAAACGCCTTGCTGCAGAGCGGCAGGGGCGTCGTAATAGTAGAAATATTTCATATTGCGCACACACAAGTAAAGCGTCTCTTGGCGCTTTAATAAGGTGGTATCATTGCACAGTTTATAAGCTTTGGAATGAGGAGAGGCAGAGTTAGACCAGCAATGAATCAGTGGCTCGCATGTTACCCACAGATACCACTCTGAAGTGAGTGCTCAACCCACCGAGACTCTTTGCCCGGGTGGCGTACTCTCAGGGAGTGGTGCCCTGATGTGGGCCCTTTGGGGTCTATTCCGTTCCTATTCTGAAACCCAAATCTTTAAAGCACATGACTAATTATTTTTTGGCCACTAAGCATGCATTTTTTTAAAATGAAAAGCTGTTCTTTCAGGATACAAAATAAAACCAAGTCGAACTTCCACGGTTCCTGTGCTAGTCCAGGAACCCGGCGATTAACCCAGACCCGGCAACATCAATTGTTAAGCTGTCTCATTGGGTTATTGTTTTAATGAGATCTATAGGCAGCATGATGGGCCAGAGCTTTCTATCCCAGTGGGGCCAACGCGGGCGTTTATCCTTATGAGGTCAGTACATTCGCTACCACTGAAACAAACATGGCCATTTATAAAATCTCTCCGTCATAGCAAAACAGAGAGGTCTGCGGTATCAAGCCACATTAAACCAGGCCCCGTTTAGGTAAACTGATTTGTGTCGGCATTATTTCTGCATCGGCAGTGTGCACATCTATACTACTATTATAAAGAGAGAACTCTCACCTTTGAGCCAGGTAAACTCGGGAACCACAGCGCCAATCTACACACCCCATACATCCTTGAAAATGACAGGGTGTGTAGATGGACATAGGCTACATAAAATTAAAAAAACCGTAAATTAAAAAAAATTAACTTTAAAAACAAAGTAGTCCCCTGAAAGAAGCGCCGGCCGCGACGTAGCGCTGGCCGCGACGTAGCGCTGGCCCCGACGCACTGCCCGCGACGTGCTTGATGACGGAACATGGAGCGGCGGTGATGTGAGGCGATCAGGTAAGGCATTTACAAACACTGAAAATGTCGGGCGGGAGCGGGAGATGATCCGTGTCCGTGAACAGCTGCCCGTGACGTGCGTGATGACGGGACATGGAGCGGCGGTGATGTGAGGAGATCAGGTAAGGCATTTACAAACATGTCGGGGCGGGGGCGGGAGCGGGAGCGGGGTCGGGAGGGGGAGGTGATCCCTGTACGTGAACATGTCCGTGTTTCCAGAGAAGAAGAAGGAGGAGTCCCGTCAGCTGCAGCAGCGGAGCAGAGCTGACCAGCTGAGGGCTGAGGGCGGCTGAGAATGGAGCGGAGCAGGGTGGAGGAGCAATCTGTCAGCGCAGGGGGTCGGGACTGCGGGGGTCGTGAGGTACATCACACCTACCTCTGCTCGCTCCGCCCCAGCCAAAAATTGCAGCCCCCAGCCCCCTTCTGCCCCGGGCAACGCCGGGGCGGGCTGCTAGTATATATATATATATATATATATATATATACTAGCATATATATATATATATATATATATACTAGCAGCCCGCCCTGGCCGCAACGCCGGGGCGGGCTGCTAGTATATATATATATATATATATATATATATATATACTAGCAGCCCGCCACGGCGTTGCCCGGGGCAGAAGGGGGCTGGGGGCTGCATTTTCAGTATTTGTGTAGTCCCGGCCGGGCCCCCCCGCCCGCCCCGACATTGCTTGTACGGCTGCCCGTACGGCTGCCCGCCCGCCTGCCTCCTGCCCGCCTCCCGCCCGCCTCCAGCCCGCCCCAGCATTGCCCGGGGGCAGAAGGGGGCTGGGGGATGCATTCTGAGCATTTCTTTAGTCCCGGCAGGGTCCCCCACCCGTCTGCCCGCCGCCCGCCTCCCACCTCCCACCTCAGGCCTTACCTTAGCCGTGCATTCGACTTAGCCCCCGCCCGCCCGGACCGCCTCCCGCCTCCCACCTCCCGCCTCCCGCCTCTCGCCTTACCTGAGCCGCTGCGCCACTCCTCACTCCTCGCCGCACGTCACCGCTCCTCCCCACGCGTCATCACACAGGTGTAGGTCGCGGTCAGTGCTACGTCGCGGCCGGCGCTTGTTTTAGGGGACTACTTTTTTTTAAACTTTATTTTTTTAATTTACGTTTATTTTTTATTTTATGCAGCCTATGTCCATCTACACACCCTGTGGTTTACATCAATGTATTGGGTGTGTGGATTGGCGCTGTGGTTCCCGAGTTTACCTTGCCAAAAGGTGCAAGTTCTCTCTTTATAATAGTAGTATAGATATATATATATATATATCCACTGATGAAGTTCGCCAATCCCCCAGCCTCACAGTGACGGCGGGCATCAAGCGAGGGAGCGACCCCCCTAATATTTGTGAATGCTAATTTCGTAAAAGAAGCAGAGCTTGAGCCCAAATCCTTATAGCGTGGTATGTTTATTCCTACAAAATTGTCAAAAAAACACCCTTTTTGACAATTTTGTTGGAATAAACATACCACGCTATAAGGATTTGGGCTCAAGCTCTGCTTCTTTTATGAAATTAGCATTCACAAATATATATATATTACAGTTCCAGCCATGTAGTTAAAACCCCCCAAATACCCCTGGCCTTCTTTTTAGCCCGCTTGCCTGTCCGTGCATACAGTGCCTTTTCAAAGTGATATGCATGCAAAAAGCAGCCTTTTCATTGCTGAAAGGTTGGAGGTAAAGGGTCTAACCATGATGAAGAGATACACAGCCTCAAAACTGTCATTGCAATAAAAATACTTATATCCACCACCAATAGCATAAGTTGTGGCGATAGGAAAATATTACATTTTAAAACCTACCCTTAAAAGCCTACAATGTCCAAATGGAGTGATTTTAAACAGGGGCATGAATAAAATATATGAGCCAGATCTGCCTCCAGTGCATGGCATCGAGGGCATCGGGTCCCAGCTAAGCCACCCCATTTCACAACCTTTGCTGGGGTTATATACAGGTCAAACAGCGTCTTATAGTGTTGTGACTGTTGATTTGAGGTGCACATGATTTCCCCTCCCATCTCAAGCGATCTCAAAAACCTGTGGTTGGCCATTTCAAGCCTATCCCATCATTTCCCATTCTGTTTCTCCAAATCATCTGGAACCCTTTCCAGCAAACAGCCATATAACTGCGAGATGGAAGGGGCAGTGTTCTCCACCAATATTTCCAGAAATGGTTTTCGGTAAAAGCCAACTATCCCCCCAGTTTTTCTCATGAAAAAAATCCTGAATCTGTAGATATAAAAAAAAATCCTGTGGCCCAGCATTAAACCTGCTGTAGACCAACTTAAAGGGAGCAAACAGATTCCCAACAAGAAGATATCCTATCTCGCCCAGCCTGCCTCTTCCCCACCTTGCAAAACAGCTGTTATTAAATATGCTGGGCAGTTAATCATTCCGAAGCAGGGGCATATATATATGCTATATCTGCTATACCTACCCACACAACCAATTTCTTTCGGGCCAACCAATTTCGGAATGCGGCATACAAAATGTTGAAGCTCGTCAGCTTGGTTCGAAAAACTTCAGTAAGCACCCATGGGCTGCGTTGTCAATCAAAAGCCCATAAATAGAGGGTACATAAGCAGTTGCTCGACCTTCTGTAGCTCGATAATTAAACAATATATTATAACACTGCAAAGCAGCAGCTAAATAATACAAACTGAAATTGTTGGCTCTCCTAGTTTTACCATAGGCCCAAATAAAACTTGCCACTAATCTATCCATTTTTTTTTAAACCATTTGTTATTGAACTCCAGTGGCACAGTGCGAAAAACATGTAACAGTTTAGGAAGGAAAATCATTTTGACTAAGTTACATCTTCCCATTATAAAAAGATTCAAATGATCCCACCCCGTAAAATCCTTTTTGGCTTTTTCAAGTATGGACACTAGGTTTGAGTTTGAGTTTGAGTAGGGATTTGTAGAGCACATAGCTACCCTCGGGCATCCCAGCGCTAACAAGACCAGGCATTCCAAAAGGGTGAGGGGAGGGAAGCAGAGGGTTTAGGGGAAGAGCCAGGTTTTTAATTGTTTCCGAAAGGAGAGGAGATTATGTTCTCTCCTCATGGCTACTGGGAGGGTGTTCCATAGCTTTGGGGCGTTGTAAGCCAACAAGCGGCCGCCGGATCTTGACCTTTTTATTCTAGGGATGCTGGCAAGGGCTAGAGAGTCAGATCTCAGGTTTCTGGAGGACTGGTGGGGTTTCATCAGAGGTCTGAGGATTGGGGGGCCTTTGTCGTGCATTATCTTGTGGGAGATGCACAGCGTTTTGAAAGTGATTCGCTCCTTAACTGGAAGCCAGTGGAGGTTTTTGAGAGCTAGGTTTAGAACTAGTACACGCTCCACCTTAGCAGTAATATATATTCCTAAATATAAGGCCTCATTTGTAATCCTTCTATCAGTGGAAAGTGTATGGCTATTAATCAATACTTGGGTTTTAGCCCTGTTCAGCAACAAGCCAGATCTGGTCCCGAAGTTTTCTGCTATCTCCTCAACAGCCAGCAGAGCTCTATCTGGATTGCTGGTAATTATTGCAACATCATTGGCGTAGGCCAGGGTTTTCGCACCCCAGCCTGAAAGCTGACCACTGGCACAATATCCGGTCAAGATTCCAGCCTGCTTTAAAAAGGGTCAATGAATAATGCAAATAACAAAGGGTAGATAGGACAGCCCTAAATCGTGCTCCTCTCCATTGTGAAGGGGTCTGAGTTGTGTCACATTATTTCTAAGCAGGCTCACAGCTTATTGTACATTGTGCGAATTGTCACAATGAAATGTCCCCCAAGCCATTTGCTTCCAGAACTTTCCACAGAAAGGCCCACGACTTCCGGTCGAAGGCCTTTTCAGCATCCTGTAAGGCCACCCCCATAAGTTTGGCCAGGACTACAGTTGCATCAAATAAAATGATGACCCTCTGAACATGATCTGTAGTCTCACTGCTGGGAATGAACCTGTGCTGCCGTTCTCACACCAATCGGTGTATAACGTCCGCTATTCGGAAGGCACGCCGTTTTTTGAGTATCCCTTCACATCGCTGCTAAGTAATTTGATTGGTCTATATGAGCCCATGGCAGTGGGGTCCTTGCCTTTAAAAAAATATATATTATATTAACAATGACCCAAGACCCGAGGGGAGGGATCCCAGTTTTAACGTCATTAACCAGGCTCAGCAGTTCCTGCTGTATTTCTGTATAGAATACCTTATAAAATCCAAGGGGGACGTGGTCTGCCCCAACTGCTTTCCCAGAAGGTAAGGCTAACAAAGCTGCCTGTAATTCCTCAGGTAATATAACGCCTCCTAACCTTAATCTCTCCTTGTCTGTAATATTAATCCATTGGTTTGCCATCTCAATGTCTAATAGAATGGGGCCACAATCGGGGGTGCTCCTATAGAGATCAGCATAAAAGCCCATGAAGGCCTCTCTAATTTCTCAAGGATCAGTGACTATATTACCCTGTATGTTCTTTACTTTACTAATGCTGCCGGCCATGCTCTGTTGCCGTGCCCTTACTGCCAGAAACCGCCTGATGCGCTCGCTATACTCATAGCTGCCCTGTTCTTTAACCAGATGCTTCCCCGCTGTTTTTTCTCTGGGCTGACCACAGGGTGTTGGAAAGCAAGATGGCGGCCCCATAGTTACATCGTGGCAGATCTCTCCCGTGGAACTCGATCACCCCTCATACTCCTAGGGATGCTGCCTGCTCAGAGTTACCTGTGCTGGGGGTTCTAAGCTGACGGCCCTTGCACTGTATGGTTTTCCTCCTTACGCAGCCAACAGCGGTATGCTGGCTGAATTTTTGGTCCCTGGAGACGGCAGGATTGCGGGCTGCTGCTCTCAGCCTGGAGCTCGCTTCACGATCGTGTCTCTGTGTTTTTGGAAGGTGGGCAGGACTTACCAGAAGACTTACTCAATTGGTGGCTATCAGCAGCTTCAGTACTTCCTGTGCCAAAATGCCACCAAAACCTGCAAAATCCCTGAAAGACAGGGGAGAAATGCTTCCTTCCTCAGCAAGAATTGGTGCCCGTGCGCTGGCTTCCAGAGAGGACTCTTCTCCTGAACAGACCACTGCTGGGCCAGGTAAGCCATCTGACCCTCAGGTAGAGAAGCATAGGGCAGAACGTTTGGGGACAGGAAAGTGGAGGAATCAAGTTAGTCTCAAAGGCACCAGGGCAAATTTGGGCATGGAGGAAGGAGATGTGGGGCTTGTCAAGGATTCCTTGCCCACGCCCCAGCCGCAGACTGTGATAACTGAATTGTTTGCTATCAAGAATCCACCCAGGCACTATTGAGAAGCAGCGCGACACAGGTCTTTGTGCTGCCCCAGGTCCTGGTGCATAGGCAGGGACTGCCTTAGTGTCAGAAGCAGACCAGGCGGATTCAGGTGGGCCGCCATCAGAGCTATGTGAACAGACCTTGAATGAAGGGCTTGGTGTCTCACTGAGTAACTCTATTGTGGGAGGACAGGTCTCTCTATCTGAGGGTGCTGGAGTCAACTATATCCCTCAACCTGTCACTTAGGAGGGTGCAATGTTATGTTAATTATATTTCTTTAGTGCAACGTTTACCTGAGAGTGTCCTTGTGCTAGCTACTGCCTCCCAAACAGAGTAGTACCTAAAAGATCTCTGCACTAAAAAAGCCAGGTGTTCAGTTCTCTCCTAAATGTCATTAGCTATAAAGAATTCCTAATATGGAAAGGAAGCTCACGCCAATCCCTTGCAGCACAGGTGATGAAACCTCTCCCACCCCAGTTTATTTTTTAAAGGAGGGTATTAATACACCGTTGACTCCTGACGAGCAAAGAACTCTTCTGGGGAGATACCATTTGAAACTCTGTTTCAAGTAATCTGGCCCAGTTCCCTGAAGGGCTTTAGCAACAGTACACAGGTATTTAAATTGTATCTGTTGTTTAACTGGCAGCCAGTGCAGCCTTTTTATTTCCTTCACGACAGATACAAATTTTGGTGTCCCAGTCAGTAGTCGAGCTGCTGCATTTTGCAGGATTTGGTGATTGTTTAAATGTTGCTTTTGAACATTAAGGTAAAGGCTGTTGTAATAATCCACACATGAGAGAATGTGAGATGTTATCACTACATGTTGGCTGTCTTCCTGTAGAAATTGCATTATTTTCTTGATCAGCAAGGAGTGGGGCGAATACAACTGTTACAACGAAGTTTTTACATCGCACTACCATTACAACGCAGGCATTACCACGCATACCATTACAACGCATTGCGCTGGGGGGCGCTCTAGGATAGGGAATAAGTATAATTTTATATCCAACACCTTCCCTAGTGTCCACGGTGACTGGAGTTGGAATATAAAATTATACTTACCACTATCCAGCACCTCTAAGCGCTATGCGTTGTAACGGTATTCGTTGTAAATACCGCGTTGTAATGGTATGCGTGGTAAAAGTATGCGTTGTAACGTCATACATCCGGAGTGGGGCAGCAAGAGGCATAGCACAGATCAGTGCGGAGCAGCGGCAGCAAATTATCTCACCTTGGACGGGGCAGATACAATTTTCTCTTTGACAGATGGGTCAGACTCAGAGGCCCCCAAGTCATATTTCAGTGAAGCAAGTGGCCCTAATTCTTCAACCTCTCGGTCCAGCACACTGGAAGCACCTGAAACTGCGCTCAAGCACCCTGTGGTAAATAGTAATTTACCGTCAGAATTTCTATGCGGTAAAGTTCAATAAAAATAACTCAGTCGAAAATAAAGAGAGACAAAGTCCGTGGCAGCTGAGTTCAAAATGGGTTTTATTCCATAAAATGAAATGGTTCGAACCAGGATATCATGTTCCTTTCACCATAAAGGATCAGGAAGGGATAGAGCATACTTTATTGACAGAACACAACTTTTATAGTTAATGCACAGAATGGTGATCAATACAGAAGGCGTAACAGCTGAGAGAAACGAGATAAGAACACATGTGCGTAGCAATACGTAATCAGAAGGCGTGCACTAGGGCGTACACAGAGGCGTGTGCTAGAAACGTCACATGAAGGTGTCACAAGTGGGTGGATACCTAGTGGAATCTTGCAGTGTCAGCAGAAATCTGTGGCAAGGATGCGCGCGCCGCAGCATGACGTGTGACTGACGTGAGGCTGGAGGGTGCAGGGGACTTGACATTTAGCCCTAGAGGGAAGAGACTGAAGTCTGGCATGTCGGATCAACTCGTTCCTAAATCATATCTGATATCTTGTGTTTGGGGAACTATATTATCTAGAAGAAAAGGTCTCTCGGGCAGAGGCTACTCTATACTGACTATTAATGCATGCATGTGTGACTACGTGTCTGCGTGTAATGCGAGGGGCCATGGGCCTACCATGGTAACAGAAGCAATGAATTACTTGCATGGAGACAGAGAGGCCGGGCCCTTTGCTCTGCAGCCGAGGAAATGTTTATCTATTCTGCTAGACTGGAATGTGTTTTCGAGGAGCTGAACTCGGCTATACTGATAACTTGAAGGCAAAATACTGTCTTTGGCAGGCAAGCAGGCCGAGCCGGGCACCGCTCGCCGCGCAGGGAGTAGGCCAGAGGTCAGGGAGGCATCCCACGCTGCAGCTCTTCAAGAGGCAGAGAACAGAAAGGGCTTGATGGCAGAAATCAGGGCCTAGCTTTGCAGGGCTAGGAAAAACGTGGAAGTGCACCATGAAAAGACGTTGGCAAGGCATACTTAGGAACTGAATTATCGATCCATTCAAGGTGGATCTGAAAGAGGACATGTTAACGTTGGACGCAAATGTATTTGCGTCTTCATAGCTGGCACAGGAGGGAAGTTACATGCACTTTAAGCTCGTACATGGAGATGGTGGGGTACACGTTAGGGAACATTTCTGACCATAACATTTTATATTTCCTCATTTCCTCCTTGTTCCCTACGGACCCTTCATGATACATCAATCCTCATTAGTCCATCTATTTGTTCATATAACATCATTTGCTCTTCCTTCTTTAGACGGGATTTAGAACGTGGACTTGGATGAGGAAAACAGGATGTGGCGCACAAGCCGCAAATCGCCGGCCCACATTGGATACATAGGCAACAACTGAATACTATGAGAAGGGCTATTCCGAGGAAGGATAGGACTTTCCAACCCCAGGCTGACAACACGCTCCTGAACCAACCGGACTAAGTCCAGGTACCTGGATTCTGGTGTATCTGACTTGCAATCTTATGGAGACGTGTAATGGCTTTATTAATTAATTAATTAATTAATTGCAAGTTTATATAGCGCTAGGATCGACTCCCGGAGGAGTATCTCCGCGCTTCGACCGCTGCGAAACCCTTCCTGGCTTCCCTGAGAGATGGTCCCTTAGTGGGTATCTCCAGGGTGAGACCAGGCATCCCCGGCGGTCTGGTGGGGCCGTTAGTGAAGATGAGGCAAGCTAATGCCCAGAGTTGCCGAGTGTGATCGCTAATCAGAGTGGGCACTGAGGCGAGAGAATTATCGAGTCCGATGACCCTGGTCCAGAAACCTGCCACGTCGGGAATCGAACCCTGGTCCCGGGCCGTCCTCTGCTCTCGGGTCTGCCGCCTCTAACCAGTGAGCCACACTACTTCACTAACGGTTTATATACTGACGGTGCATTATTAGGAATGAAAACACAGCAGCTCGATCCGAGGACTTTACAAGCCCCGCCCCTATCGGCCAGGATGACGTCAAGGACGAGACGATTTTGAAGAACGACAAGTCTCATAGCAGACTGTTCCTCGGTCAAGTTACCTAGGGCGGAAGTAGTTTCATTCACTACTGCTTCAAGGGTTCTGGTTAAGTGACGTATAGATTTACTATTAAAGACAGCACCTAAATAGGGAAAGAAACCTTTATTGAAATCTGTGTATCGTTCCCATGCCGTTTCAGTATAATCGACAAGCGGGAGATCTCTTTTGGGTCTGTGAACTAGATGGGAGTTTCTATGATAATCAGGAGGAGCTAGAAAAACAGGTGGCAGAAGGAATGCAATGTAACATGTCCCATCCCAATCTAGTGGCAAACGTATATAGGCTGTATGACCACAAATGAAATAGGAATGGCGGGTAGCTTTGAATGTAGACTTGCCTTTATCACTGAATTCGATCACAGTAGTACATTTACTATGACCTAGTGGTACTGAACCATTCTTTCTGACACATAATTCGCCTTTAACGGGTAATACTGACATAGAAGGTAAGTCTGGTCCTGTATCAGACTGAACATTTAGAATCATGAGGTTGAGTGTATAATTACCTAATCCATATACTTCATTTTCTAGATCGGTCCCTGTCCTTTGTGGAAGACCCTCCTTGTTAGGGTAACATACTTTATGCAGAACTGTGTTCAGATTTCCCCATATCCAACTGCCTTTGTAGACTACGGACTCAGAGTCTAAAGAATTTATTAAACTAAACCAGGCACCACAGGAACCATTATGTGTGAACGGGTACGGGAAGAGGGGCAAGACTCCCTTGTATTTCTGATAGGGAGGAAGTCGGCCACATATCCAACAATTGGTAGCATTGCTGGTCTGATGAGAATGATGTAACATACTGATAAAAGTGTTGTTGCGCAGCGCAAGTCGGTAAGCTAACTCATGCGGGGGTAATTCACTGAAGGTATGCTCAACAGTGCTGTTTGAAAAGAAATGTGCATGTATGGAGAGAGGGAAATACATGTGGAGCAGAATACTTGCAGCAATAATCCTAAGACTCAGAAAAAACATAATCAATAATGTCACAATACAGTGACTACGAAGAGATTTACAATATTCTCGTTTCTTGAGCTGTTTCTGTCTATCTCTCTCTCTATTGGGGTCTAACGGGTACATGTCAGAAACTGTCTAACCGATTCACCTAGGGGAGGACTTAAACAATTAAACTGTCTGACTTGCTAGACCTCAGCTTTAAACGATATTCCTGTTGAGGAGTTTTCTCTACCAGGGGAAGTTTAGAGTCACTGGAATCTGGGCAGTCCTTAGAGGGGGAGGAAGAGTCAGTCTCTGGCGGCGATCCGTAAAGTTTCTTAACATGACTCATATGGACCCATCCTTTTCGGCCCTCAAGCTTCACTGCCGTCCTCGTTGTCAATAAGACGAGCTTCGGCTCCTGCCAGCGGGGCTCCAGCGGACTTTTCCTGTCGAAATTGCGCACAAAGACGAAGGTTCCCGGTGTAATCTTGTGCGGCTTCACCTCGGTGTTGTCGGGAAAGGCTGCAGCTACCTGTGAACGACATGATTGTAGTGCAGACATCAAGGAGGCAAGGTAATCTGTCAACATATTACTATCAACATCAGTAATTTTTCTTGGCATAGGCGTCCCCCACATATTCGGTGGCCTACCAAAGACCACCTCATACGGGGATAGCCCTGTTCTAGAGTGTGCAACCATCCTCATGTAAAACAATGCAACTGGCAAGGCGACTATCCAGTCGACCCCTTTCTCGGCACAAATTTTAGCAAGACGTGTTTTCAGTGTCTGATTGTGGCGTTCCACGAGACCTGCTGCCTCGGGATGTCGGACGCAGTGGAATTTCCACTGATATCCTAGCAAGAGTGAAACCTGCTTCATTAATTCGGACGAAAATGGCTGGCCGTTATCTGAGTACACGACACGAGGCAAACCGTACCGTGGGAAGAATTCACGAACCAGCTGCTTGGCAGTGGTCGGAGCAGTGTAATCTGGGACTGGATATGCTTCTGTCCAACGGGAAAGGGCACAGACAACTACGAGGACATATTTGAATCCTCGACATCGTTCCATCTGGATATAATCCATCTGGAGGACTTCAAAAGGGTAATCGGGAGGATTGAATCCACCTTGCTCTACGGGAATGCTTTTACCTGGATTGAACTGACAACAGATCATGCAAGTACGCACTTTCTGTTTTGCTGCTGCTCGTAAATGTTTGTTGTATCAGAGATTCTGTAAACTGTCTAACATGGCTTTTTCTCCCAGATGTGCTGGACTGTGTGCAGTGTTGATCATAACTTGAACCATAGAGTCGGGGAGAAACCATGTGGCTTTTCCCTTCGTCATCCATCCCTGATCTGTCTGGACCCCTCCTAGTTCAGTCCATTTCTTTATTTCGTCTGGAGTAGCATGTGTCTGTATGTCAATTACATCTAGTGCGGGATCCTTAACTGTCATGCAATGTGTCGGCGTCGGAACTATTGTCTTTGTCATGTCAGTTGTATTTGTATGAGTCAGAGCTGTGTGTTTCGCGGTCTGATCTGCCAGGTCGTTACCCTGGGAAATGGTATCGGTAACTTTAGTATGTGCTTTACACTTCATGATGGCTATGGCTGAAGGCAGATGTATTGCTTCTAACAGTGCTTGAATGAGGGGACCATGCTGTATTTTGACTCCGTGAGAGGTCAAGAAACCTCTTTCCTGCCAGAGGACACCGAAGTCGTGTACGACTCCAAAGGCATAACGTGAATCTGTGTATATGTTAACATTCCTGTTTTTGGCTATTATACAGGCTCGGGTCAGAGCAATAAGCTCTGCAGCTTGAGCAGACAGTGTATCAATGCGATGGGTTTCTTTGACTTCAGTTTCAGTGGTCACTGCATATGCGGCCACTAATTCTCCTGTGCTTGTTCTCATACATGAACCATCCACGTAAAGTGTCAGGTCTGGGTTTGTCAGTGCAACATCTGTCAAGTCTCGTCGGGGCTTTGTTACTGCATTAATGATCTCTATACAGTCATGTGGAACTGGATCTGTAATGTTCGAGGGTAACAATGTGGCAGGATTGAGTATGTTACAGCGTCTGATTTCTATGTGTGGTTGGAACAATGTCAATTCATAACCTGTCAGTCGTGCTATAGTCAAGTGTTGAGTCTGGGTCCTGTTTAGAAGAACTTCCACAGAGTGTGGAACTTGTACTGTCAGAGGATGTCCTAACACTATGGAATCACTTTGTCGGATTGCTAAGGCTGTTGCTGCAACTGATTTTAAGCACGCAGGCAGAGCCTGGGCTACTGGGTCTAATGTACTCGAAAAATAAGCACAAGGCTTATGTGAACCTGCTTGATCTTGTGTAAGGACAGACAACGCTGTACCATCACGTTCTGTAACAAAGAGTGTAAAAGGGTTGCTGTAACATGGTGTTGCTAAAACTGATGCTTGACATAATGCTTTCTTTAATTCTTCAAAAGCCTGTGTGTGTTCCTGAGTCCAAGGGAGGACAGTCGAAGTCGCTGCCTCCTGTGTTGTCAACTGTATAAGTGGCTTGGCTAGAAATGCGTACTGGGGAATCCATTGTCGGCAGTAAGATCATCGACGTACTGAGGCAGGGCAGTGTTAACTGGCATTTGAATATTGTCAAGTTGTCTTTTTAATGCTTGGCTGTAGATGCTGGGGCTTTCTGTGAATCCTTGAGGTGCGCGTGCAAATTTGAAGCTTCGTCCATTTAAACAGAATCCGAAGAGATATTGGCTTTCCGGATCAATGGGGACACTGAAGAAGGCGTTCTTGAGGTCAATTACAGTAAAGAACGTCGCCTCTGAATCGATAGCAGTCAATAAGGATGAGATGTCGGGGACCACAGGATACTGTGGCACAATGCATTTATTTAATTCTCGCAGATCAATCACCAACCGATAAACTGGTGGTGCATTTGGGTCAGTACGTTTAAGAATCGGAATGATAGGGGAATTACATAGATTGGAGTCGGTTTCTACAACCACTCCCTGTGCAATGAGCTCTTCAATGATTTCCAGTAAAGCCACTACAGCATCGGGTGGTAACTTGTATTGTCGGATTCGGGGCAGTACAACTCCTGGCTTGAGTGTTACTCGGTATGGTGTAATGTGCATACAACCTACATCAGTTGGGCCTTTCGCCCACAAATGTTTTGGTACATTTTTCAATCTCTCATCAAAATCTCGTAACACATAGTGACCTTTAAAGTCACGCAGAAATAGTCTAACTCCTTCCGTAGAACAACATATCACTGCTCCTAGAGCCTTCAGTGTCTTGATACCTAACAAGTTTTCTGGACAGGACTTCGTGAGCAGTAAGTCTGTAGTGCGTGACAATGGACCAACTGCTAGGGGAACAGGTTTCGATACTTCATTAACAATAGGCTGTCCTGAAAAACCAAGGGAAACATTCTGTGTGCCTGAGAGGGGTGCCCCTGGAACTTCATTGTGACTTATCGTTGTTCGACTTGCCCCTGTGTCAATCAGAAACTTTCTATCCTTTCCTAATACTTGACTATGTACATAAGGACCCTCTTGATCTACAGGAATTTCAATAAGAGGCAAGCCAACCTCCCTCTCTAGGCTGTTTCATGTGTATCGCTGATAATCGGGGTAATCGGATTGTGCATACTGGTACATCTGTTGTGAAACTTGCTGTGCCGCTGCAATAGGCTGTGGCTGTGGTACCGCTACTGTCTGTACTGTCTGTTGTGGAGCATGCATTGGCTGTGTATTCTGTGGGACATGTTGCTGGACCTGATGTTGGATCTGATCCTGTCTAGGCTGACGGGGTCTCTCTTTAGTTTTACCTGTGGATATGTTGTGTTTCAGGACGGCACATTCATTTACATAGTGACCTGGCTGTTTACAGTAATTGCATGTCCCTTTAACAGGAGCTGCCGAATTATTTGACTGTGTCATACCCCTTTTCTGACCGTCAGCTGGGACTGACTGAGCAACCAACATTTTCATTTTCGTATCTTTCATACGTCTTTGTTCGTGATCTTGTTCTTCTCTAATTCTATTCTGGTGGTACTGTAACATTTGCAACATTTGGGATGGTGAGTTTGCTTGCCATGTACTCTCGACTTTATATACACGGTTCTTAACCTGGGGCAGGGAATTCTCGACTAATTTGGTTACAAAAAGGTGCGGGTATGACTCGCTACTTGGTTTCAGGCCACTATTAATAATAAAACATTTCTCGAATCTAGAATAATAATCACTAGTATCCTCATCGTGTTTCTGTTTACAGGCTGAGATTGCATCCCAGTCTTCCTTTTTCGTTGTCAATAATCTTGGCAGAACCTGTACAATTAATCCTGGTAATGCTTTAGCTTTTTCCCCAAGGCCTAACCCTGGAGTACGACCATTTTCCTCGTCTTCTATTTCGGTCCAATTAATCTTTTTATCTCCCACCTCCCATTCTTTCTCTTTGAGTTTCTCGTAAATGCCAGCTGGCAACAGTACTTTTAACATTTTCATAATATCTGAGTACGTGTAGTCACCCATGAGTAGCATATCTTTAATTTCTCGGTGAAAACCTGCAGGGTCTTTATCGTGACAGGGTACTAATTTCTTCATTTCTAGCAATTCTATTTTAGTGAGGGGTGTATATACATATACCCGTTCTAGTGTGTCATCTTCTTTTCTTACTGGATGTACTTCTCGTAAGGGATTCTGTCTGTCGAAGTAATACACTTTTCTTTCTGGGGGTGGTGGAGCTGACATAAACTGTGGTTTCAGAAAAGTATTATACTTGAGTCTATGTTCTAGAATATCTTTAATTAAATCGGTACCTAGGCCTCTCCACCTATTAGAGAGCAATTCTACCAATATGTCCGGTAAGGGGCCTGGATCAGAATGTTGACTTTTAAACAACGTAATGAGATGCTGAATCATGTATACACTAGCTAACTTTTGTTCATCAGGGGAAAGGCTCAAAAACGTCTGAGCTACTGCATCATCATTATACGTACTAGAATTATCAGCCCATTGTACGGCGGACCGAGCTAGTTCTTGTTCATCCATAGAATTGAGTACATGGTACCCCATTCGATCTTGAAGTATTTTATCGGTAGCCTGAAACAAATGTTCAGGAGTCCTTGGATTTGACATGGCTGCTTGAAAAAGTCTCTTACTTTCTGGACGTACCGGACGCATTGTATTATTAAAGGGTCTTCTCTTACCTACATATGCTATCATTTCTTTAGCTGGTAATTGCAATGTTTGTGCTGTTGTTTCCGGTTGCTCCTCCTCCCCCGAGGATTCATTCTTGTCTGAATCTATTTCTATTTCAGGCTGTCTTCTTTCGTGTATTTTAATTACTGCTTTTCGGATCCTTTTGTACATGTTTTCTATACAACTCTGTTTATCATGCTTTCCGTCTGCTATGTTCTGTCCCCATTTGTTAAGTGCGTTCATTTCTTCCTTGTCTACACCAGGCCTATCTTGGTCTCTTATTAAGCAGTTTATGAAGAAACGTAATATCATACTTTGAGTGTCAACTTTCTGGTATGCCATGGCCTGGCCAATACTTTCAGGACCTTCCCCCGTTTGGACAAAATGATATATTCTGTCTAGATGGTCAATCATTCCTATAGTATCATTAAGTAGTTTGCAACTCATCGTAGGCGTACTGATGCTAGCATCATTCTGTCGTCTTTACCGGGTATTGGATCATATCTACAGTCTACGAGAGGCTCTTTAAGTATGTCATAATTCGCTGTTTGAGGTGTCCGTTGTTTTGCTAAATCCTTAGAAGTCAGTCTATGTGTTTGTGGCGGCGTTTGAAAACCTCCTGCCGCACCTCCTGAGGTGCCAGGACCGAAAGGATTTAGTGGATTAATGCCAGGAATAATAGGTGCAGGAAGGGCTGGGGCTGGGGGAACAGGTGCAGGATGTGGAACGGGAGGAGGAGTTTGTTGTTGCAGAAGTGGTTGGTCATTTCGGGGCGGTGTGCCATCAGCAGGTGGCCCTTGGACACGTGGATTTGTATATGCGGGAGCTACGTCGTCTAAATAGGAAGAAAGGAATATGTCCTTTGCGGTCTTGTCTATATTTCTCTTCTAGGTTCTTAGTATAATCGGCCCATAGATCTAGGTACAGTATGGCCTCGAAGCCATGTTTGTGGTACATAAAATTTCCGGGAGTGTCCCTGGGTGGGACAGGAATTGCTTCCTCTAGTATCCCTTTCCTAGTTCCTATCTGTCTTAATTTGCTGAACAGTGGCATTTTGATACTCGATACTTGATACCTACTTGAACCTGAACACACTTTTAACACGGAAAAAAAGTAATGTATATCAAACAGTCACTCATACCACAACATTAATCACATAAAAACATTGTGAACACATATTGACTACCCTTGAACTCTAAAACGAGAACAAAATCGAACCCTTGAATGTCTGGATTTCTTGATATACTGCTAAACAGTACAGATACACCGCTAAAACAGTGCAGACCGGGTCTGTGTACCCAAACCCGTCTTTACCGGATACATAGTAATGCACCCGTCTAGATGCGTCCCCAGCAACGGTACTCACCGGGAAGCACGAAACGGAAGGCCTCGGAAACTCGACTGGACTGGACCGGACTGGCCTCGACTCGACTCGTGACGTAGATACTTCGGAACTGGTGGGCCTCTAGATACCTCGGTCCTTGTTCTCTTTGGCTGGGCTCTGGTCGGGATCCTCCGCACTCCTCACCGCCTCGTCTGGGTGCTGATCGCAGTCTCCGTCACCTCCGTAGGCCTGAGGGAGATACAGGAAATCCTGCGGGTACGCGTAATTGTCCGTCTTGGCTGGGGCAGGGGGCAAAGCCTGCAACGCACCTACCGGCGCGTGGGGTGGGGGAGGAGTCCCTGTTCGGGCACCAAATTAATGTGGTAAATAGTAATTTACCGTCAGAATTTCTATGCGGTAAAGTTCAATAAAAATAACTCAGTCGAAAATAAAGAGAGACAAAGTCCGTGGCAGCTGAGTTCAAAATGGGTTTTATTCCATAAAATGGAATGGTTCGAACCAGGATATCATGTTCCTTTCACCATAAAGGATCAGGAAGGGATAGAGCATACTTTATTGACAGAACACAACTTTTATAGTTAATGCACAGAATGGTGATCAATACAGAAGGCGTAACAGCTGAGAGAAACGAGATAAGAACACATGTGCGTAGCAATACGTAACCAGAAGGCGTGCACTAGGGCGTACACAGAGGCGTGTGCTAGAAACGTCACATGAAGGTGTCACAAGTGGGTGGATACCTAGTGGAATCTTGCAGTGTCAGCAGAAATCTGTGGCAAGGATGCGCGCGCAGCAGCATGACGTGTGACTGTCGTGAGGCTGGAGGGTGCAGGGGACTTGACATTTAGCCCTAGAGGGGAGAGACAGAAGTCTGGCATGTCGGATCAACTCGTTCCTAAATCATATCTGATATCTTGTGTTTGGGGAACTATATTATCTAGAAGGAAAGGTCTCTCGGGCAGAGGCTACTCTATACTGACTATTAATGCATGCATGTGTGACTACGTGTCTGCGTGTAATGCGAGGGGTCATGGGCCTACCATGGTAACAGAAGCAATGAATTACTTGCATGGAGACAGAGAGGCTGGGCCCTTTGCTCTGCAGCCGAGGAAATGTTTATCTATTCTGCTAGACTGGAATGTGTTTTCGAGGAGCTGAACTCGGCTATACTGATAACTTGAAGGCAAAATACTGTCTTTGGCAGGCAAGCAGGCCGAGCCGGGCACCGCTCGCCGCGCAGGGTGTAGAACAGAGGTCAGGGAGGCATCCCACGCTGCAGCTCTTCAAGAGGCAGAGAACAGAAAGGGCTTGATGGCAGAAATCAGGGCCTAGCTTTGCAGGGCTAGGAAAAACGTGGAAGTGCACCATGAAAAGACGTTGGCAAGGCATACTTAGGAACTGAATTATCGATCCATTCAGGGTGGATCTGAAAGAGGACATGTTAACGTTGGACGCAAATGTATTTGCGTCTTCATAGCTGGCACAGGAGGGAAGTTACATGCACTTTAAGCTCGTACATGGAGACGGTGGGGTACACGTTAGGGAACATTTCTGACCATAAAATTTTATATTTCCTCAACCCGAAGCACCAAAAGGCCTGTAAAGGTAGCACAGAACCTTGGAGGTGGAGAGCAAAGAGTTCGACCAGCAGCAGCCTGAAATTGTATTACGCCCATACTAAGATGGTAAGGACTCCAGAAGAATCACTAGCCCTGACAGCTTCATCTGCTGCACAGCCAACTGTTGCCACATCTGTAAACTCTGAGTTGAGCTTAATTTTGGAGTCCATTACTGAACATCGGGCTGAGACAAGGGCAGATAGTAAAAGGGCAAGACATGCAACAAAAAAATTGGAAGGCACCGTTCGGAAGGTGGGAAAGGCATGTTCTGAGATTGGGGAGCGCCTAAGCTACTTTGAGGACTGGACCACAGCCTTAAAGGCAGAGGTCAAAGAGGCGAATGAGCAAGTCAAGATGTATGAGTCCCAAGTAACTGGCGAGCAGTGGAAGCTGATGGATATGGAAAACCAACATCATAGGAATAACCTTTGGTTTCGTGTAATTGGTGAAGGTCTTGAGAGGATAATATACGCTCGTATATGCTGGAACTCTTAAAGATTGCCTTTCCTGAACTTTCAGGATGGGACTAGGCTACAGAAGTGCAAAGAGTATACCGGTTCCTGATGACCCATAATAAATCAGTCCAGGCTGACACGGACTCAAGACAACCAAGGGCTATCTTCGGGGGTTTTTTGGTACTTTTTTGCTTTGCCAAGCTATCTTTGTGAAAGCCCACCCGGATGCAAGACGGACATACCTGGGATCATCATTTTTCTGGCCCCAAACTTTTGTCAAACAACAGTTGAATGCTGGTAGCGGCCACGGTAGTTGATCAAACCGTTTCAAGATGTAGGCTTCAAAGCATACCTATTAGTACCCGCAAGACTGAAAACTATTTTCAGAGGCTCTATTAAATTCTTTACATCGGAAATTAAAGCCAAAGAATATTTGTGTCAGGTCTTTGCGGGTAGGGGCAATGTATAAATGTTGGGGCCCTCTTTATGAGTCGGCCTGATTATCATATTATTAGGAATGGCTATCCTTTTTCTGCTAGTTTTGTCCCTTTTTTCCTCTCATTTCTCACTGGGCACTGCCTGAAGTGGGAGAGTGGGGGGGGGTACATCTGAGAGGAGATGGGGGAGACCACCCTGGTGCTGACCTTCGGTCTCCATCACACAGACCCGTTTGGTCTGGCTACTTTCACTAGTGGGGGGTGGTGGTTGGAGGAGGGAGATGACGGGGCTGGGCCTTTTCAGGGAGGGGGTGGGGGTGGGAAGGAGGTGGTGGCTGGTGGAGTGACGGTGTCATAATCAATACACAGCAAGTGGATGTAAGTGTAAGTGTGATTATGTATTTTTCTTTTTACAAAAAATAGCAGCACTGTGAATGTGTTTATAGCCAGGTGAGCGGGTGGGCCCCGGTTACTGTAAAGCAAATCCAGTACAAAATATTAAACTGGGCAGTAGCATGGCTTTTGCTCTAACAGGGAGGTATCTGCAGGTGGCTTTGACAGCTTTCATGAACTATGGCTAGATCATGAATTGCTTCCAATAACATTTGTGGTATTAATGATAAAGTAAAAAGAAGGTGGGTACAAGAGGGATTAAGCTTTTTAAAAGCAGATGTGTATTGTCTACAAGAAACCCACATTGCTAGTAAGGACTGAGCTCTCCTGAACACTTTTGGTTTAAAGGTGGTTTGGCATACGACATATGAAACTAGGACTAGGGGGGTTGCGATCTTAGTTAAAGGAAATGTTATCACACCTGGCAGTAACACAGCAGATAAATTGGGAAGATGGGCGATAATGGAATGCAAGCTGGGTAGTGGGTCTTTTACTCTATGTACAATTTATGCCTCACTATTAGACAATACCAATTTGTTTAATTTTTTAGCAGCCAAAATCGTTTCTTGGCCATGGCCAATTTGTTGTGTGGGGGGATTTTAATTTAAATGGTTCAGGGAGGGTGGAGGAGCTATGTGGCAGTGAATAAAGATATGCTGGGTGAAAGCCACAGTCGTTTAAATTCCTGAGCCGTCTGCAGAAGGAACTAGGGCTGATTGACACGTGGGACACTTTGAAGGCTCCTGATTCAGGATACACTTAATATTTGGCTCCCCATGGCAGCTTTGCCAGGCTTGACTATTTTTTTGTATCATCCGGGGCTCAAGTTAAAACTATCTCCCAGAGCAATGTCTGACCATAACTCAATTATCTTTGAGCTTCCTATGACAGGGCTGTGTTGTGTACCTAGAAAATGGACATTTGAGAGGGGATTACTGCTGGATCCTGACTATGTCAAACATATGAAGCTTAGGATGGTGGGGTTCTATGAGCTGAATAAAGAAAGTACCTCTGCGGGGATATTTTGGGACGCATTTAAAGCCGGTGTGAGGGGTGAAACCTTGAGCTTCAGCATTACCAAACAGAAGCGGGAGCAGGGAAGTAGTAAGGAGGTTTTATCAAAAACGAAGTACTTTGGAAGCAGAATTAATCTGTGTGGTAAGAACCGGGAAGGACTCCCGTTTTGAACCTGATAGCTATCACTAAGGCTTGTCTAAACGAACATTTTGCCTGGAAAAACATTAGATTCTAACGTATACCATGCATTTTAGATGCAGCTAAGTGTTTACAGTACGAAGGTCACTGTGCTATATTAGGATTGTAATTTATGAACTGCAAGTAAAATAAGAATGTCTTTAACAAAAGAAGTAACTACTGTGTTATCCAAAGAAAATATATTTCATGATCTGCATTGTACATGTTCTATGCAGCAGGCATAGTAAGCCTCTGCGCTGCCTTAGAATAGTCAGACATGCCACTAGACAAAACACTGATCTCGCTCCAGCAGGAACATTAATCACCAGAGTTATATTGACATTTTTAGTGTTGCCTACAAACTGCTGGACATATAAGGAACTCCGCAACAGGCAGATTTAAATGTATGTTATTACTACACACATCGATATCAAATCAAATATTCACCCCTAGTCCCAGATCTGGGTTTAGTCCATCAATTTGTTCGCACCATGCCACCTCAGTTTGGACCTAACCATATGCAAATCAGTATTGACCCTGGTCTCCATGGGAACAGTCCAACCTGACCTGCCATGCCAGGTCGTCCCTGCAGTGGAAACAAGCATCCAGGGACTGGTTTCTGGGTATCACCCCTCATTAGTCAGGCTAGCTTGAATCCAGTGGCACAGTCAGCACTGGGCCCATATCTAGGCATACCCTTCCCACTTAGAGCAACAAAACAATGGACAGAATGCTGAATACATCAAATATTCACCCTGAGTCACAGATCTGGGTTTAATCAATTGTTATTTTGCCCACCACACCCCCCACCCCAGTTTGCACCATATGCAAATCAGTCTTGACTCTGCTCCCCATGGGAACAGTCCAGCCCAAACTGCCAGGCCTTGGGCAATAGTAAACGACAAGACATATAGATTTTTAATTTCATATATTATTATCCTAGTTACATATACAGTCACCAGGACACTGATTTTAAGAGACCTGAATAGGTTCTGTTTTAAACTGTGAAATGTGTATTGGACTATTGAATGTCGACCCCCAGAATATCGTGGTAGAAGAATATTAAGGACAAAGCATTGAGTGGCAATATATCGAAAAGTAACAAAGGGAAAGGCACATAGGGAAGTCCAAGTCTATGTACCTTGAAGATATATGTACTGCATAAGTACTTATAGGTGAAATTAGGTATAAATCTAGACTTACATACCTGTCAATATTATTTTTCCAACATTTTGACCTCAATATTCATAGTGCACAACACAAATATGTTGTCTGCATGAGAATGAGAAAAGTTTGTGCAATTTTTGCACTGAGTTAATGATAGTAAAGAAGCCCAAAGCATTCAACTAAATGTTTATTTCTGTTTTGCTAATCATTTGTGTATTTATAAAGCACAATTAAAATTACAACCATGGTGGATAAAGTAAGGGACCGAGTAATAATTTACCTTATTTTAAGAGGTAAAAATGAGAGAATGCTTTTACGGTTCATAATGCACGTTTTACTGTACATTGGTATGTGTCAGTCTTTTCTTAAAACATTGTATTGGAAGGCAGATCATTGTGATCTCTTACAGTTTTGTATATTCAAACCAGACAGCTGGCAGAATTCAAGATGTATCGATAGGCGGCGACAATCACGTCATGGTCTATGAAGACAAAAAAATAGACAGCATTTCGAGGCACACAAAAAAACGCCCTAGGTCTCCGCGAGAGTTCTTGCCTATTTCATTTACGTACATTATTACAGGCATGCCAGGTTTCAAGCATGCCAGAATTCATTATTATGTATCCATTTATTCAAAGTTTGCAAAGCATGCCAGATTTCAGAATTAATAGTTCACTTGGCTCTCAGAAGGATATATGTCGAAACTGCATACTATTTCTCAGAAAACTTTCAATGCCGTCAGTAATGTTGCAACAGGTTAGCGATTTGGAAAATGAACAGAAATTGAGCCAAAATGGGTTTCGCGAGCACACGAACGACGTACATAGTTGGAAGTCAGAGAAATAGAAAAATAAGTGAAAATATACTTGAAAGATATCTACAAAATACAATGTAGATATCCATCCAGCACTGTTTCCTTATATGATGACATGTATTTCTGAAGATATCTCTCCCTGCACATCCAGTGATAACCGTGACATCTGATAATTTCTATCAAACAAGACACTACCAAACAGCATGCAAAGAAAGCAATTACAGAAGCGGTCTCTGTGTTGTATTTGCTGCAAAGTAAGCATAATAAATAGTACGCAGTGTCCTCGTGAGCTTAAAAGTCTTTAGCACTTAATTATACATCATTAGTTGTCCAAGATTGGAAGCAGGCAAGTAATTTATTAAACATTTGAACTCAACGGAATATGTAACAAACATAAAAATGATTTGAAAAACAGAATCTAATACCGTTGTCAGGTAAAATCTACACCGCCCTATTTCAAATTTGCTATTTACGAATATATTTTAATATTACAATGCCAGCTATGTTTTCTATCACAGCTTTAAAGTGCTACAGCTCGTACCACGTCCACTGAGAAATATCATTAATAATATATAATTCATTAAGAGTTTTAGTTATTGGGGAATTTCGAGGAATAATGCACACTTTCTGACATAAATATAAAACATTAATTTTATTTTAGAAACAATGAAAAATATGTGATTCATCTTCCTTTCTTTTATAACAAATATTTTAAAAAATCCAAAAATGCTTTATTTTAGTCACTCTAGGAGACCTGTATCACCTTATTCTCAACCAACAAACTCCGCAAGCAGGACAGTCTGAGAAACATACAATATATCACTTTGGTAAATCTGCTATTCTGGCAAGAAATTACAAACGAAAATGTTGTCAGCGATTTCAATATTTTCTTATTTTTTTCTATATTATATTTTATGACAACTATTAGTTTTTTTTAGGTAAAACTTTAAGCAATCTAAAAAAAATTACCATTTGCTGTATTCTAAAGGTTGGACCGTTTCCAGAAATGTTTAGCTTTCTGGGCTCAGTCATGTGTTAAACTGCTGCTTCCTTCACTAACCACAGCATTTTGAAGGCACCAAGGGCCTTATTACGAGCTTGGGGGTCCAACTGCCCGAGAACCGCGTCTGCGCCCATCAGTAGACCACATCGCTGGCGGTCTGAAGATCGCCGTATTACAAGTTGACCACGGTGCCGGCGGTGTGGAAGCAGAGATCTTGTGGCAGTTTTGAGTATTTTTTCCTGATATATTGAAGAGTGTGTGTCAGATGCACACATATGCATGATACGCATGGAAAAATACCACATATCCATTTCTGAAGTCTGACCAATATGTTGGCAGTCCTGGCAATGGGTATATGGTATGAAAGGGACTCACCTATAGATCCTTGCAGACAGGGTCATTATCCTTGGGGTGAAGATCCTGCTGTGAAGGGGAATCCAAAGAAAGGGATCTACATCATACTCTGGCTGGAAGAACAAGACAGGGGTGAGTATGCGCCCCAAATCCTTCATGTCTGCCACCTTGAAGCACCTGATCGAACGGGCGAGGTCAGCTTGTGGAAAAGGCAACTCATAATACAGACGGATCTTCTGTACCACCCTTTGGCGTTTGCCATTCTCTGACCACAGACCTAGGGGTTGGTGCTCTGCTGGTGGTCTAGGCGGTTCCGTCGTGGTCTTTGCATAGCCAACCCCCCCAACTCATAATACAGCAGTCGGACCGCCAAGCTCACCTCAGTCGGACCGTCATCGCCGGTACAGCAGTCCACGGACTGCCAAACTAGTAAGAAGGCCCTAAGCCACATGCAAAAACTGTCATTAAAAATGGTTTTACAACTCTGCTTCTTTGTGATAGTGCTCATGTGAAGCTTCCGCATCAACAGTTTGGCCTTAAGAAGGATGAAATCCAGGATGTTTGTATCTGCGAAAATATTAGCCATGAGTGTGTGTCTCAATTGCAGGTATTTATGAACCTGAGTGTTTCAGAGTTGATACTGCTCCGGTATCTCTTGAAAGATCTGTATATGGCTACCCACTCAGATGTCTCAGAGATGGGTGATGCCTATCCTATTCAAATTCGTAATACCTTCTTCCCTGTGATGTGTTGCAAGCCCCTTCCTCTGCCAGAGGGTGGAGTCGTCAGCCTGTGGTTCCAGCCTGTGTGGCAGAGTGTCGCTCTCCAGCTTAGTAATATTGACCGGGTGATCTCCAGAAGGGATTTCTGGATTGGGGTCCCATAAAGCAATCCCATGATCCTATCAAAGCCAAACAAGTTCAGCTCAGTGCAATTTGCAGGGCCATTCGCCGCCCCCACCCCCACCCCCCCCCCCCCCCCCCCCCCCAACTAAACTAGTCCTTTACCACAACCAACTATGAGGCCATATAATAACAGAATTTATCTGACATTCCCATCCTGCCATTATACGAGGGACTGCAGGTACTTAGCTTGGGCCACTCGGGGTGACCATCTGCCCAAAGAAAGATACGGATTATAGAGCTGAGGATCTGGGGAATGGATGGAAAAAGTTTTGGAAGATATAAGGAGATTGGGATAATATCATCATTTTGAAGGGAGACATTCTTCTCAGAGCACAAAGATGGAGGTGCCTCCACTACTGTAGATCCCTTCTCATTTTAGTCACTAGTGGAATCAAATTAAGGCTCCACACCAGCTCTGGGAGGCGATAAATCTTAAATGCCTAAGTACTGGAATGATAGGTGATGCATAGGGATCATAGAGCGCCAACAGCAGGCATTCGAGTCGCCGTTATTGAGACCAGTATGGATCTGGATTTACTCACTCGGAGACCTGAGGCTTCTTCATAAATTTCGATTACTTCTAGATATTGTGGGCCTGAGGACTGCAGGTTCGCTAAAAAGAGCGGGATGTCATCTGCATATAAAGCAATGCGTTCCTCTGAGCCATTATCCCATGACCACTCTTGCATATTGGTGTCACAGCGTATGAGTTGTGACTGGGGCAAAATTACTATGGCAAATAGGAGATGGCAAGGAGAAAGAAAGAGTCCTGTTAACCTGGACTAGAGTGGCTAGGTAAATTCCCAAACTGACTCACTCCAGCACAGCATGTAGGAAGGACCAGTCAACCATGTCAAAGACCTTTTCAAAGACTACCAAGAGCAGGGCAGATTTGGTAGTATAGGTGGTGTGCTTGGGAAAGGGACACCTGTATTCCCCAGATACAGTGCCTGGTGCCACAGGTCAAAAGAACAATTGATGGACAGAATATAGAACAATGTCATACATTCACCCCAGTGCAGAGATCTGGGCCTAAATCCATTGTTTTTTGCTCAACATGCCATTACACTTTGAACCCAGCCATATGCAAATCAGTCTTGACCCTGTGCCCAATGGGAACAGTCCAGCCTGAACTGCCAGGCCAGGTTCTCTCTGGACTGGAAACAAGCATCCTGGGACCAGTTTCGGAGTTTCACCCCTCATCAGCCGGGATAGCTTGATTTCAGCGACATGGCAAGCATGAAACCCACGTCTGGCATACCAGTCCCACTCGTGGTGATAAATGCAAAAAGACAATTGATGGACAGATTGTGGAACAATGTCACATATTCCCCCATTACAGAGATCTGGGCCTAAATCCATCGAAAACGGTCCCAGGATGCTTGTTTCTGGTCCAGGGAAGACGTGGCTTGGCAGTTCGGGCTGGACTGTTCCCATGAGGCACATGGTCAAGACTGATTTGCAAATAGCTGTGTCTGAACTGGGGTGGCGAATGAGCTAAAAAACAATGATGGATTCAACCCAGATCTGTAACTGGGGGGGGTGAGTGTCTGAAAAGTTTCATCGCTCCTTCCATCAGCTCCTAGTGTTTGCTTTGTTTGCCCTAAGTTGGCAGGGTATGCCCAGACGTGGGCCCCATGCTCACTTTGCCACTGGATTCAAGACTGATGAGGTCTTTTAGGCCGAAACCAGTCCCAGGATGCTTGTTTCAGGTCTTGGGAAGACATGGCTTGGCAGTTCAGGCTGGACAATTCCCATGAGGCACAGGGTCAAGACTGATTTGCATATAGCTCTGTCTGAACTGGGGTGGCGAAGTGAGCTAAAGAATGATGATGTATTCAACCCAGATCTGTGACTGGGGGTGAGTGTCTGAAAAGTTTCAGCGCTCCATCCATCATCTCCTTGTGCTTGCTTTGTTCGCTCTAAGTTGGCAGGGTATGCCCAGATGTGGGTCCCTTGCTTACTTTGCATCTGGATTCAAGCTAGCCTGTCTGATGAGGGCTGTTATCCCGAAACAGGTCCCAGGATGCTTGTTTCTGGTCCAGGGAAGACATTGCTTGGCAGTTCAGGCTGGACTGCTCCCATGAGGCACTGGGTCAAGACTGATTTGCATATAGCTGTGTCTGACCTGGGGTGGCTAAGTGAGCTAAAGAATGATGATGGATTCAACCCAGATCTGATACTGGGGGTGAGTGTCTAAAAAGTTTCAGCGCTCTGTCCATCATCTCCATTGGTTTAAATGGATCAAATGGAGCATAGTCCGGCGCAGCAGTTAGCCAGATCCTAAGCAGACACCTTGATTTCAGAATGAATGAGGGAAATAGGCCTATATCGTTGGCCTGGTTTAGGGACCAAGATGATTGCAGCTTTGTCCAGCTCTGAGGGGAAGGCCACCGACTCCGCTGCTTCAGTGTACAGTGCCAGTAGATAAGGGAGTAAGAGTTTGGAATTTCCGATAGTATTCAATAGGTCCAATCTTGAACTTCATTAAAGAGTAGACCTCAGTCACTCTCTTCACCGAACTCACCTGGTCCTGAAGAAAGCCGCACCGACCCCTTGGGCAACAAGGCTGAAACATGTCGACCATTTTTTGAACACTGGAGGATTGAATATGTGTGAAACCTAATATTTTCCTCAACGTATTCAGCCATATCCTCTATTTTCAATTCAATCCCGGTCAATAAAATCATTTCCTTCCCGGCATGATTGGATTGTTTTTAAGAAACTCACTCTCACCTCACCAACAATCACTGATCACTACTGTTTTAACCTAGGGTGTTCTCCTCCAGGTGGAGGGTGCATACCAACTGACCCCGTGATTCTGCACAGACGTGTAAACGAAGGCGGAGAATCAAGATATACCACCCATACCATCATGATTACACGTGTATGAGGGTCTTTTACCAAGGGTCATTATAGTAAGAACTGTACCCAGGTTACACAGGACAAGTGATCCCCCCTCCCCCCACTTGATTAACAGTATTCAAAGCCAATTGATAGTCAAGCTTGGTTGAGGGTCTCAGCAGCACCCGATGTTCCAAGATCAGGATATGGTCCTCTAGAGTTATTATTTGCACTGCATTTCTGTTTTCCCCTGATCCTAATGTATCCCTAACTAGGCCCCTAAGTGTCGGCTTGCTGTCTGCCCACAGAGTGCCAACTGACTTCACTGCAACATAACTGCTCTCAAAGTAGGAGTGAATCTCTGACCCTACGTGGTCAGTTAAGTACCAAGCATTTAGGAGTAACATAGGATGTAGTAGAGCAATGAGGATCTATTGGGTCCTTCTTTTGTATAATTACAGAATCTTCCTTTATCCCTGTTCCCTGCGTGGAACATAGAATGTGGGGCTCTGGCAGTTGCTGCCTGGGAGTTGTCGGGACTGGTCAAGAATAAAGAGGCTCCAATTTACCTGTGGTCAACCTCTTCTTTTCATTGGCGATGATTTGGCCAGTCCTGCTCTCCTGTTTCTGTGCTGTTTCTTGCTACTCTTCTGTTTCACTGCCTTCGCTTCTCTGCATCGTGTGGGTACTGTCCAAGCTTGACTCCTTTTCAGGCAGCTGTGTTGATGTGTATACTGTTGCTGAAGCTGCGCTGTTTCAAGCTGCGAGAGGTCAAGCTGACCAAGCATCGGCATCCGTGAATCACGATGTTGGAAGGCGAGGCAGTTGATTTTGTCCTGGGCGCGAGCTGCCAGTGACGTGCAGGAGTGGGCTCGAGCTTTATCGTGTGCTCTATCGCCTTTGAAAACATTGTTTGAACCGCATTGAGGACGCCAGCTTAACAAGGTCTATTGCCTAACGAAAGGACGTCAAAACGACGTGGCATCCATTTTGTGGCTTTCGTTTCCATAGCAACTGAGCACAATACATTGGAATAAACTGCGAGAGAGCGGTCTGTTTGCATCGGAATAAACTGCTGTTTATTGGAGAAGTGTGGCTCAATGGTTAGAGCGGCAGACCCTGATGCAGAGGTCTAGCCCGGAACCAGGGTTCAATTCCCCGCCTCGGCGGGTCTTGGGCTCAAAAAATTCCACGGACCTGATAATTCTAGCCTCGGTGCCTATTCCAATCATGGAGTGCAACTCTGGGCAATAGCTTGCTTAATCTCCACAACGGCCCCCACGACGCTAAGGATGCCTGGCCTCCACCTTGGGGGTGCCCAGAGGTGGACGCCTCACAGGGAAAGCCAGGATGGGTTCCACAGAGGTATTCGTACAAGCGCCTTGAGACCCTTGTGGGTGAGTAGTGCGCTATACAAGTATCAATTTACATTTACTGTGATAGAGCAATCTGTTTCTCCTTCAGTCAGCGCTGTTACCATGATTGTGGTGTTGCTTAAATCCAAGTAAGCTGTGACATTCTTTTTTATTTTTGCATGTTCATCGCAACTAACTAAGTCAATAGCATTCTTTGCTACAATATAGTTTTTGATGCTGTTTTGACTGTGTGAAAGATTGTGCTCTTTCACAGTAGTGCCATCTTGTGGTTTTATTGGGTATTTTCTTTTGGACTGTTTTATCCTAATGTATGAAAACTGAGAGCACACTTCTTGGATGTTATTTTGGCAACATACAGTTACAGTTTCTCTACAGTGCATTCTTAATCTCTATTAGTGTGGGCAGCAACTCACCCACTTGTGATCTGTGGTCATGGACCGTATTGCGGCCCCTCCACCGTTTCTTCAATCTCCTGGGTCACCTCCCATGTTATGGCAACAGTGGAAGGACACTTTTGAAAGTTATTTAGAGGCCATTGTTGGTGACACGTTCACCACCAAAAAGAAAAGGGCACTCCTTATGTACAATTTGGGTGCTGAGGGTAGAAGTATTGTGAAAACTTTAACTCTTGAAGTTGTTAGCACTCGCAGTGATGATGGGGATTCCTTACTTGTGGACGACTATGCAGCTCTGATAAAAACTTTGAAAAAAAGGTTCGATCCTAAAAAGAATGTCGTACTTGAACGCCATAGATTTTTACAACGTGCTCAGATCTGTGGAGAGTCCATTGATGATTTTGTCTCTGCCCTCAGGACTTTATCTCTCACGTGCAATTACAGGGAATTCAGGGATGAGATCATACGTGATCAATGAATCGAATGTACTTGCAACAAGAAAATTCAGGAGAAACTTTTATCTTCAGAAGACCCTGACCTTGAAATTGCAATCACTCTTGCCAAAAGCATTGATCATTCACAATTTTGTATGAAGGAGATGAGTAATTCTTCTCAATCTACTGAGGTGAAACTTTTATCAGCAAAACATAGTGTCAAAGCCACTAAAGTTCCTCCAGATAACTCTTTACATAATTCTGCTACTTTACCTCCGCCTAAGTCCTAGTCAGACAGAGCACAATTTGTTTGTTTTCGTTGTGGCAGCAGGAACCATCTTGGTAATGCCAAGTACTGTTATGCTTTGAATCAATCAAGTGTGGTAAAAAAGGGCATCTTTCTCGTTTTTGCAAGGCTACAGTGTCCACTCCAGCATCCAACAAAGGTGCTGCCCAAGTCAAGTCAATTGAGGAAGAGTTTGTTGATTCTAGTGAGGAAAATGATAACATGTTACTAATGTTATCCTCATCCATTACACATTCTGATGGTGTTGTGGAGATTGCATCCATAGGTAGTTCACGCAAGAGGAAATCACCCACTTGTGTGATTGGCGTGAATGACACGAATGTGAATCGTTTAGCTGATTCGGGGTCTCCCTTCATTCTCGTTAATATTAAAGATCTTGTAACACCTGGAGACTTTCCATACAACAGTCCGATATAAAATTGTTTGCTTATGGAAGGAAAAGAGTGGAAGTCTTGGGCAAATTTGATGCTTGTTTAGAATTCGATGGGGAAACAGCCTCAGGTCCAGTGTCTCTTGTCAAGGATGGTGCAAACTTGCTAGGTTGGGAAGAAAAAGAGGAACTAGGGTTCATCCTCTCTCCTAACCAACCTGACAGGGTTATATCCAGGCGTGAAGCTTCTAAGTTTTACTCGCTTCCTTCATCTTCCAACGTCTCAGACTACGCGTCTGTGAAACACTTGTCTGGGGATCAGTGGATTGATATGTATCCTGATGTTTTTTGTGATAGACTTGGGAAACTAAAAGGTTTTCAACATCGTATTATTTGCAAAGATGGCGCTAAAGCCACTTGCCACAAAGTGCGTAAAGTACCTTTGAGTTTGCGTGCTGAACTGAAAGAGGAGCTTGAACGGTTGTGTTGAATGGATGTCATTGAGGCCATTGAGGGATCGGAGTGGTTGGCTCCCATTGTTCTTGCACATAAGGCTGATAAGTCCCTTAGAATGTGTGTGGACTTGCGCGATTTGAATGCTAATATTTGGATTGACTGCCAACCATTATCGAATATAAATGAGATGTTGGCTATGCTTGATGGGGCCAAGTATTTTTCTTCTTTTGACATTTCTTCGGCCTATCATCAAGTTGAGCTTTCCAAAGAGTCTAGACATTATACCTCCTTTGTCACTCCGGAGGGCGCGTTTCGTTACAAACGCATGCCCTTTGGTTTGGCATCGGCTTCCGCAGTGTTCCAACGTTTAATGGGCAATCTGTTTTGGAACACAGCAGGAGTCGTGTTCTTCCAGGATGACATTTTGGTACATGCATCAACTGTAGCAGAACATGACAGCAGGGTAAAATTGGTTCTTGATACTGTAAAGACCTATGGCCTAACACTCAGGAAGGATAAGTGTAAATTTTTTCGAGAAGGGGTTGACTATTTAGGGCATCTAATCTCTAATAAAGGGATTGAACCGAAAGTTAGAATTTTAAATGCTATTCAAAATACTCCTCCACCTTCCAATAAGGACCAACTGCGCTCCTTTTTTGGACTTGTGGAGTATTACGCGAAATTTGTTGGAAATTTTGCTGACAAGACTTCATGCTTAAGGGAACGTCTCAAGAAGAATGTCAAGTTTGTATGGTGTGACAAGTGTGCTTATCAATTTTGCATCTTGAAAAAAGAAATTGTTTAAGCTCGCCCTTTGAAACTATTTAATATTAAAGAAAAAAGTATTGTTTCTACCAATGCTAGTAACATTGGTTTAGGTGCGGTTTTGATGCAGAAGAGAAGTGATGGTCGTGAAGAAGTGATTGCGTTTGCTTCCAGGACTCTCTGTGGTGCTAAAGGCTCCTATTCCATCATCGAGAAGGAGGCTTTGGCCTTATGATGGGGCGTTCAGTATTTTCGGAATTTCTTGTGGGGCAATGTGTTCACTCTCAGGACCGATCATAAGTCTTTGGTGGACCTTTTCACTACTAAGGGTGGTGGTTGTGCCACTCCTAGGATTGCCAAATGGCAATATAGATTGCAAGAGTTTAATTATTGTTTGCAGTATGTGCCTGGTGTCAAAAACAACATTGCCGACTGTCTTTCTCGTCTTCCTCTAGCTAATGATCTCTCTCTTCATTTTGATGATGATCTTGACGTGGTATGTGCTGTGGGAGCTGTGGTTAATGTTGTGAATGGTGCGCTCTCTGAACAAGAGTGGTTGCGTGCTTTGGCTGAGGATGAGGAAATTAAGTTGGTCGTGGTTTTTTTTCAGTTCATTGTTGGCCTGTCAACAACGACCTATCTCATGAGCTAATACCTTTTAAGAGGATTTGTGATGAGTTGTCCTTGGTGAATGGTATTTTACGTAGGGGTGGTCTTTTGGTTGTTCCTAAGTGCATGCAAGCTAAAATTTTAAATCTTGCTCACGAAGGTCACCAGGGTATTCGTGGGATGAAACGCAGAATTTGTGAGGACTTTTAGTGGCCAGGTGTGGATAGATCCATTGAGCATTTTGTTAGGGACTGTTGTGCTTGCATTCTTAGTGATAAGTCCCAAGTCACCCATCCGTCTCCTATTGACCCTGTGCCTGTTAAAAATGTGCCTTGGTCTAAGCTGGCTTTTGATGTTGCTGGACCATTTGGTATTTCTGGTGGGTCACCCTTGTATGCCTTGGTTTTAGTAGACTATATGTCTAAATGGCCTGAAATCAAATGTGTTGAATGTGTTAATTCATCTTCTGTCATTGGATTTCTTAGGGGTGTGTTTCTTCGTGAGGGGTTTCCGGATGAACTGGTAACTGATAATGGGACTCAACTAGTTTCGCTGGAGATGCAGGACTTTCTTAAAGAACTTGATATTAAGCATGTGTTGACATCTCTTTACCATCCCCGCAGTAATGGTTTAGTTGAACGTTTTAATTGCGTTATTAAGGACCACCTGCAGTTAGCTTTTGTGAGTGGTTTGTCATGGCTTACGGCTGTTGCGGATATGTTATGGGCTGTTCAAACTACTCCCCACATAAGTACAGGAATATCTCCTTTTATGTTACTTAGGGGTAGAGTTGAGAATTCTAAACTGAACAAGGATTGGATGTCTAGAAAAGTAGTTGATCCATCTAAACTTAGTGGTGTTGTTGATGTCAGAACGGCTGTTCTGTGAAAGTTTCTCCTGTGTGTGTGGGCGATTGGGTGCGAATCAAGAAACCCGGTTTCATTTGCAAGGGTGATTCTCGCTTTTCTGCTCCTGCAAGGGTTAAAGAGGTAAAAGAACGGGTGGTGGTGTTGGAGAATGGGAAGATGTGGAACAAGTGTGCTATTTCTATTGTTCCTCAATCCAAAATTGAGTATGTCGGAGGGAAGATGGGTGTCCGTGTTGACACTTCTGCACGTGCTACTCTTGACTCACCTTCTTGTTCCAGTGGTTCTTCTTCTAATGTCATTCCTTCAAACAGGTGTGGTCAGTCATCCTCTTCTGCCCAGAAAAGATTTTTCTTCTAGGATGAGATCTGTGCCAACCAAGTTTCGTGATTATGCCATGTATTGATATGCATGTATTGTTATTTGATTTATGTCTAATATTTTTAAAATCTCACTCACCCAGCTTCCTGACACCGAATCACTGTGTGCAGGCACCCCCTCACAGCGGAATTAGCGCTGGAGAGGGAGAATACTTGGAACTTTCTCAGCCGCCATTCCCCACGCCGAGCATAGGGACACGCCCACTTTGAGGCCACGCCCCCTGCCACTATCCCAGCCCTATAAACATGTGTATGTACCGGAAGCGCAGCGGGCGCGACGATTGCTAGCCGAAGGCGCGCTTAAGGCAAGCTCGTCTGCGCTCGTCCGCGACCATGACGCGGCCCGGGCCGGTCCCCCTGCCCGACTCACCAGCAATACCACCATGACATACACTCGGACTGAGCTGATGTCCCTGAGACCTTCCCCATGTTCGGCCTGCCCCTGGTCTATCCCTGACGTTAGGAGCCAGGAATACGTATGTGGAGTTTGCCATTTCTCCCTTCCATCCTTCGACCTAACAAACAGTCCGACCCACGTTCAGAGTCCCGCTTCCACTTGTGGAGCCTGCCCCTCTTTGACCCTTAGAGCAGCGCTGATCAATTGCAGATCATTGGGCAAACATGCCATTGACATCTGGCAGTCCCTTCGGGACAACAATTGGGATCCGCTTTTCGTAACAGAAACTTGGCTGAATGATACCACGAATCCCATCATCACTCTTGCCCTTCCGGAGGGTTATAGTATCATTTGTGCCAATAGACCCAATGGTAAACAGGAGGTTGGCGTTGCCTTAATCCACAAATCCAAATGGACGGCTACCTTCCCTCTTTATGACCAAATTGACTGCATAGAAGGACTGCCTTTTAGTGTGCAAATCTCCCCGTCTACCTCCTGCTTGAGAATACTAATCTACCGCCCCCCCCCCATTCCAACACTTCACACCTGCCGGCTCTGGCGGATTATATTATTCAACTTAGCACACGCTATGCCAACTTCACTGCTTTAGGGGACTTTAATCTCCACGTAAATGAGGAATCTTGTTCGCACAGCAAAAACTTCGTTTCTACGCTGGCGGCCTGCAATCTAGCTCAAAAAATAGTTCTACCTACGCATAAAGCGGGACATACACTAGATTTGATCTGTTCCAATTTGCCAAATATTCTGACAGCTTCCCCTATCCCGGTTATTTGGTCAGATCATTTCCTCATTCCTTTTGAGATTGATATTCTTTGTTCCATCAGGCCTATTATCACTCCTAAGGCATCAGGCAGAAACTGGAGCCGCATTACCCCAGAAACGCTCCAGGAATACTTAAAAAACTCCCAACCCATCCCGTCATCTGACCCCGACAGGGGTATTGACCACTTGGACGCCTGGATCGGTCAGGCCCTAGAGGCTTTGGCCCCTCTTAAACCCATCAAAACCTATAGGGCTGCACCATCAGCACCGTGGTTTTCCGGCGAGCTTCGTCAGAAAAAGGCCTCTTGTAAATCTCTCGAACGCTCCTGGAGGCAGAATTATTCCCTAAATAGTAAAATCACCTATAAGACAGCCCTCAAAGAATACCGGAGAATGATTGAGGAGCACAAAAGGGACTATTTGACCTCTAGAATTAAACCCGCTAGCAATGGCGCCAGGGAGATTTTTAACATAGTCAGATCCTTTATAGACCCTAACGCGCTGACTCGGACTCAGCCTGCCTCCCAGTCTCAGTGCGATAAACTTTCGCAATTCTTTGAGGAAAAAATTGAGAATATCTACACCTCCTTCCCTATTTCTAACAGAGAAGGATCGGAGGAGGAATCCACTACTTACACGCTACAGTCGTCCGCTTTGCTAGAATTTGCAGACATTTCTGAAGCCGACTCCATGGTAGAATTACTCAAATGCAAATCTGGTTCTCCAAATGACCCGTGGCCAGCCAAACAATATAAGAAACTGGCATCCCTGCTCAATCCCTACTTGAACCATATTTGGAATGAATCCTTGAGAACGGGTAGATTCCCTGCCAAATGGAAGCACGCTTCCTTGGTCCCCATTCTAAAGAAGCCCAATTTAGACCCTGACAACCCCAGTAATTACAGGCCCATTTCTCTTCTGCCCGCCCCAGCTAAGATCCTGGAAAAATTGGTACACTCCCAGCTTGCGAATTACATCGAATCCAATGGGCTCCTACATGAATCTCAGCACGGCTTTCGGTCGGGCCACAGCACGGAGTCAGCCCTTATCGAAATGGCTGACTCGGTGAGATGGACGCTGGACCGGGGGTCGAGGGCGGTGTTAGTGCTGCTGTATATCTCAGCGGCATTTGACACCGTCTCTCATAAGATCTTGCTGAGAAGGCTGGGGGACCTGGGTATAGGCGGTGTTGTGTTGAAGTGGCTTTCTTCTTATCTATGCGACCGCACACAGCAGGTATATACCTCTCCTTATACCTCCTCCGCTAGACCACTCAAATGGGGAGTCCCACAGGGCTCATCCCTGAGCCCGCTTTTGTTCAATGTTTACTTCACCCCGCTGGCTAAACTGATTGTGCAAACTGGGATTAAATCCACCTCCTATGCTGACGACATTCAGCTACTTTTTTCCTTTGATGCACCTTCCGCCTCTGCCTTCGATCCGTTGAAATCCTGTCTCAGGGATATCTCCAGTTGGATGGACTCCAACTCCCTCCGACTCAATGCAGGAAAGACGGAGATCCTGTTTTTTAATTCACCGTTCCCTCTGGATTCCAGTCTGTGGTGGCCTGAGGATCTGAGCCAAGCCCCCACGCCCAAAGACTCTGTGAGAAATTTGGGAGTGCGTTGGGATAATCACCTTAGTTTTAATGCTCAGGTTCAAACAGTAGCAGCATCCTGCTTTGCAAAGATCAAGACTATTAACCGGCTTATTAACTATCTGCCGGTGGACTGCTGTAAGACTGTGGTCCAAGCATTGATAACATCCCATCTTGACTACGCCAACGCACTTTATCTTGGTATCACAGCAGGCTTATGTCATAAACTACAGACTGTTCAAAATGCTGCCGCCCGGCTAGTGGAGAGAATTCCTGCTAGACATCACATTCCGAAAGTCTCTCAAGACTCACCTTTTTTCCATATAATATTTCCCTCTGCTCCTACTCCCCCTGTTCCCAGATCTATCAGCGCCGGGACGCCCCGTTGGGGCAGCTGTGCGCTTTATAAAATACACAAATAAATAAATAAATATGTCTAACATTGATTACTATGTTTTCTTGTGTTTTGCAGTATGGGTTATATTGGTTCCTTCATTGTTTATTGTTATATTTGAATATTTCATTTTCTTAGCTCATTTATTTTCATTCATTTTTCCTTTTTTGTTGTGCAAACTGAGGTGTGTTGGGTCCTTCTTTTGTATCATTATCGAATCTTCCTTTATCCAGGTTCCCTGCGTGGAACATAGAATGTGGGGCTCTGGCAGTTGCTGCCTCGGAGTTGTCGGGACTGGTCAAGAATAAAAAGGCTCCAATTTACCTGTGGTCAACCTCTTCTTTTCAGGATCCCAACTGTAATAGAAGTGGAGCATGATCTGATATACTCCAGGCCAGGAGTTCAACCTGGTACAACTAAAGGATAACTGCAGCTCGGAGCTAAAGGAGATCGATACAAGACAACATTTTCTAGGCCACTGAGGTGTGAGTATATGCAAGATCTCAGGAATGTCACACTCTACACACATCACATTCCATCTTGGATTGCAAGTTTTTTCGGAAGGAACTGAAAACATGGTTATTTGACCATCAATAATGTCCAGTTCTGACTGCTATCCCATATGGAGTCTTGGCAAGCGCTATGAGACCTTTCAGATAATTTGTGCTCTTAATAAGATCCTCTGACTTTGACCCAGGGGAGTTCAGTTGGAGAAGATGCTGTTGTTGTGCGGTGTAAACTTATAGAAAGTAGCATTGTCTCTCATCCTGCTGGTACTCTATCCAAATATATCTCCCTCGAAGATCTTCATGTGACTTGGTCACATACCAACAGAAAACCTTTATGTGGTACAATGGCTACCCCATGACCCTCACGTGAACCCAGCATGATAGAATGTGTCATAGTCATGTTGGCTAAGGAAAGGGCAGTGATGGACCAGTAAATATGTTTCTTGAAACATAAGAACCACAGGCTGTACAGCAGATCTTTCAATGCGATCCAACATGCCCATCACATTCCAAGACATTAGTTTATCTGCCACCAGAAGGGATGGGAATCAAACGGCTCTGGTTCAGGTGACGGGAATATGTGTGGGGCATGGTGGTTTAATAATGATATGTTTTGTTTGAGAATCTGCTATCTCAGGAAGAGTGCACTTGAGTGTGACTGTTATGGTCAGTGTGCTGTGCATTCAAACAACCTATACCACCCCTTCTCCCAACTACCCTCACCCCATACTTCTATACTGTGGGCGTCTTTCACCCTTAAACTGGTCATATTATGAACTACAAACAAGCCCTTAGGCCAAAAGACTAAAGTGGGGGCCTCCTCTATGGTAGGATCTCTGTGCCAAACAACTGCTATATTTTTATTTGTGTAAGGTAGTATTGTTCCCCCATCCGTATAAAGCATCACGAAGAAAGACTCACCAGGCCCATGAAGTACTTCATGGGGGACACCAAGGTTCACGCCCTTTGACCCAAAGAGTTCCAGTGTGCTCATCGACTTCTTCTCTTCTACACTCTCCACAGAATAGTCCCAGTTTCCACAGGGCCTTAAACTGTTTTTATGTGATCATGCTTGCTTCCTCCTAGGAGGCTTGGTGGGAACAAGCAGAGATCTTCCTATCCCTATCAGCTGATGCTCCCCAGTTTCATTAGTCGGATGTCACAAACTATGGCAACAGCCTGTCATCCGGTACTCACGACCATAGCTCGTCTTTCACAGGGAATTCCTGGCTTTCTGCCTCAGTCACCCGACATGTGACATTCCTGAGGTCCTGGCCAGCAGTGAGACATGCACTTTTACTTCATCCACCTTAGTACCCACTGCCTCCCTCGAGTCCTGGATTGACAGGAGAATGGTTGCAAGGTTGGATTGTCCAGATTGTCTCTGTGATACCGGGGGGCGGGGTGGTACATATAGTGGTCGATTTTAGTTCGGGCAGGGGAATGGGGTAGGGGGTTGTCTCTCCCCATTTTGTCTAAGGCATCTCAGAGTCTAGTGCAAAGTGGTCCCTCATCGCAGGCTGTAGCCCACTTACCACCCCGGAACAGCACTACCAGCTAGGGCTAAGGTGTACTTCATATAAGTTGGGGGCCAACTAGGCATAGCAAACACAGATGAACGTGGGCAGGATGAGTCTCAGGTGGAGAGGAACCAGTCCACAGGGCCTACGCCCCATGCTTCTCTCATTAGAGAGGATCTACTATTGAGCAGTCCAAGGTCACTAAATGTCAGTCATAGATGATTTCCAGGAAAACATGGAGCAGGGGTTCATGGCTGCTGGGGTTTTATTCATTTTATTTATTTATATGCTTATATAGCGCTGGACTCGACCCCCGGAGAGGTATCTCCGCGCTTGGTTCACCCTATGTGCATGAAGCAGAGTTTTAGGAATGCGCAGGAAATTATGCTGTCTGAAACAAAAATGTCTTCAGTATATTCCTAAAGACAAGGTAGTTGGTATTTTGTCTCAGAATGGGGGGAAGTTTATTTCAGAGGGTCGGGCCCAAGTATGAAAGTGCTCGACCACCCTGCCTTGCCTTTCTAATTGAGGGAACCTGTAACAGTAATTGGTTACTGGAGCGAAGGGGGCGTCCAGGATTGTAGATACTGAATTTTCTCTAGTTAATCACTGGTCTGCAGGCTGCTGGTCCCTCTTCCTGTCATACAGTGTGCAGTTTGCACCCACACTTCCTGAGGTGGCTATTTCAAACCCGGTTTACTCCTCCTGCAGGAGCGTCACTCTTTTTCGTTCCTGAGAAACCTAAAGAGTTGAGACCATGCATTCACTTCAGAGGTTTGAACAGGGTCATCATAAAAGTTAGATATCCTGTTCCTTTAATCAAGGGCATTTTAGAATCAAAACTGAATGTAATCTGGTAAAGGAATGAGACAAATGGAAAATGGTGTTTCATACTCCATTGGGTCACTTTGAATATTGTGTTCTGCCCTTTTGTTTAAACAACTGACCATCCATATTTCAAAATTTTATGGATCACATATTTGACGGCATATTAAAACAATTTTTTGTGGTATACCTCAATGATATACTGGTCTTTTCAAAAGATTCTCAACTGCATTACAAGCATTTCAGTCAAATATATTTAGTAGACTGCTCCACAATCAAGCTTTTTCTGCAAAATGCGAATTTGACCAGTCAGTAACTAATTATTTAGGGTTCCGCTTAAATAGTACTGGTATTTTCATGGATCCACAAACAGTTTCAGCCATTTTGGATTTGCCCACCCAATTTATATCTACAGTTCATTCATGACTTTGCTAAGTTGACCAGTAGCATTACTCAAGTTCTTAAAACTCAATCATAGCTTTCAATGGAACTGTTTAGCTGAGGACGCTTTTCAGGCTCAAATATTAGCCTTTACTCAACCTTCTATTAATGTAACCCTTATCCAACAAAAGGTTTCATTGTGGAGACTGATACCTCTGACCATGCTATTGGGGCAATTCTTCTTCAGCTCCAAGAAGATGACAGATTAGAACATCCTATATTTTACCTCTCTCATATTTTGTCAGATTCTGAGAAGAATTTCTCAGTCTTGAAAACAGAAATCCTAGACATGAAGTAGGCTTGCTAAGAATGGAGGCATTTTTTGATGGGAGCTGGAGAACCTTTAAAAATTCCCAGTGATCACTGCAACCTCCAATGTTTCAGGAATGTGCAATGCAGAAACAATCGACAAGCTCAATGGGCTTATTTGTTTAATTAGTATGACTTTGTCATCACTCATATTCCCAGCTCTGAAAATATTCTGGCGGATGCTCAAGCACTAAGATATCCTGAAGCCCCTTCAGTCTTTAGTCAATATATTCTCCCTCTACAAATGATCATTGGAGTTGCTCAGTCATTTATTGAAAAGGTTAAAGAAAGTTATTCAACAGTTCCCAGGGAAGAATGGGAAGCCTTATCTGACACAGTTTTAAAAAAGAGAAATCTCGTCTTTAGGGGTAAGGCCCTTTTTATCCCATCTTAATATCAGAAAATGTAATTCTTCAAGATGTGCTATGACCCCCATGTTGCCGGTCATAGGGGAATTAAATCTACATTGAAACTCCTACTTTAATGATCCTTTTGGTGGCCATCAGTCACTGAGGTTTATGATGATCCTGTTCAAATTGTACTCAGGGAGAGTCTTCTAACTCCCATCCTTCAGGACCTTTGCAACCTCTACCTGTTCCGTCAGTATAGTGGTGCACTATCACAACTGATTAAATTGTTGCCTGCCTCGTTATGGTTGAAATCGGATCATCATGGTCACTGTTGAATATATTTCCAAAATGGCACATTCACAGCTCTTAAGAAATTACTGTCTTCCAAAACTTTGAGTCAAATTTTTTGCAAGAAGATTTTCATTTCAATGGTCTGCCTCAGGTTATAGTTTCGGATTGTGATCCTCAGTACATCTCCCGAAATCCATTTGCAAGTCTCTCCTAATCAAGTTGGCCTTGTTCACCCCAGACTAATGGTCAAACTGAGAGAATAAACCAAGGGTTCTGACAAAATCTCCAATTTTTTTGTAATTCCATTCAAAGTGACTGGTCACCCTTTTCTTGCCTTGGCTTAGCTTTCCTATTAAACCTCCATCAATATTGCTACTTAATTTTTATCATTGTCATGCCTTCACGGTCTTCCTCCTTGGACCTTTCCACCAGGAGCTCAGAGTTCTCACGTAGTGCCCGCTACCACCGGCTTTTTTCAACAGCTGCAAGTTGATTTCAGTTAATCTCAGGTGTCTAAACAACAAATTCTGTTGTTTGCTGATAATAATTGCAGCTCTTCCACTTCCTTTAAGATTGGAGACAAAGTCAGGGTTTCCTCCAGGTTTTTTCTAAAAGATTTCTCCCACAATAAATGTACACCCTGATTCTATGGGCAGTCGAATATCATCAATCCACTTGCCTGGAAAATTCATTCCATGTTTCATGTCTCCCAACTCGTATTGATCCTGTTTTGGGCAGGGCCCACTTAGTTTGCTCATATTTGAGCAAACTAAATATTGCTGCTTTGCCTTGCACACATTACACTGGGCACATGTATTTTTGTTCACAACATTATTTTAGAAAACCACTGCACCTGTTTTAATAATTTTTTTAGACTGCCTGAACATTTTGTACAAGGTCAAAAAACACTGTGCCTGATCTTCTTGTTATCGGCTAGCAAACATAGCTTGGCACTTTGACACAACATGCATTCACCTCTGCATTTTTCAAGAAGACACCTCATAGCATATACACCAAGACATGCCATTTTAGAAACAGAAGGAAGAGATTCTAGCAGAGCAAAGGTCCCGATGAGAGAGACATCAACTACCTAGATGCGAACAACTATCTGTGCATTGCAGGCATGGGGTTCTCCACTAAACCCAGAAATCTATAATATAACTCTGTGTGTCCATAGTGGGAGTAGGCTGAGGAAGATCAAAAATTCCCCATAGTAAAGCTTCTTATTGTTTATAGTTTAAAGTGTAATGCTCCTGCCTCTGTTGGAATGCATATGTTTTCTAGTTGCAGTGAGATGTTTTATAATAGAGCACAATAGGTTTCAATAAATATTGTGAACTATACTCATTACATTTTGTTTGTTATGAACATGCATGAGTGAGTAAACAAAAGGATGCCGATTTGTTACCACGGTTCCCTGAAGGGACTAGCGTGTTATGTTCTGGGGTTCTAACTTACCTGTCACTCTGGTACGGTTAGAAGGGCAGGTAAACCACTATGATGTGGTATGATGAATCAGTAACTGTATACTGAAGTTCTGTGGTCCCAGCCATAGTTCTGTTACACAGAATCCTTGAAGCAATCCATCTCAGCAATTATTTTCTTTGCCTTCCCCTATTCTGGTTGGTGATGAGCCTGCTATGAGGTGCAGAAAATATGTGATTCCTGCATCTTTTGTGGAAAACTTCAATTTTTATTCCATTGGAAAGGATTTCCTTCCTAGTGACCGGCCCTGGGATGATGCCATTTCAGTTTGGTTTTGATCTGCTGCTTTTTCAATAAGCTTCCCGGAGCTTCTGGAGAGGGAAATACTGTAAGTCCGACCCGAAGCCTGCACCTGACATTATGTCAGGCAGGCAGGATGCGTGCTCTCGCAGGAGTGAGTGAGACTGGGAGAGACAGCGGAAGCACCAGCGGGCTGTTGCAGACCCTCAGTTTTCGCCCGCTGATGTAACCAGTGGTCTTCATCTTTGGGGATCTTTGGGAGACAGCCTTTGCATCACCAAACTGCAAATCTTTCTTCTTCCCAGATTCCTCTGTGTGGATCTCTGGGATAGGCTATCCTTCCCTATCCAAAATAGTTGTCCCTCCATAGTTCACAATAGAAACTTCCCAATCCAACATGGTAGTCTGATTTCCTGTGAGGTTTTTCCTGTCCTGTACCTATTCAAGGAAGGCTTTCTGTTCACTCCTGGAGTCGCACCGCTTCCATGTCTCCTGTGGTGTGTTCCAGAGCTCTGGTCCTGCCTTAGTATCCTCTGGGAATTGATTGTCTCTTTCCTGTTAGTTAGCTGATTTTCTCCAATCTTTTTTTGTTGGTGTGGTATCCCCTACCTCCCCCCGTGCAACCTAATTTGAAGTCTCTTCAGCGTCCAGAAGTCATTTTCGAGGTTTTTTTGTCCTCGGGCTTTTTTCTCTTTATTGGGGCCAATTCCTGAAAGCTGTTTCTGTATAGAAGTTTCCTGTGAATGCCACAACATGGCTACTGGAAGGGGTCACCCATGTCAGTGGAAATCAAGAAGAGTGAAGAGATTCCCAAAGCCAATGAGACTCTGCCTGGCATTGGCTGTGTAGGCAGTGATAATTTCTTCTTTTAGGCCCATTCTATCAGGGACACTATAACCTCCAAGCATTTTGGACTGGAAGCAGTCTTCAGGCCTTTCAGACCGGATACAGGCTAGGGAACATTCTCTGTTCCAATGAAGCAATATGCCATTCTTTTTATGCTAATAATGACAATTCTAACTGTGATTGGTATCTGAAATGAGGAACTATTTCAAGTGCAATGATCAATAAATGGTAAATCAGTGCACTGCTATATTTTCCCAAACTTATGGATTCTATTTCTTCAGCACTGCCACACTTGCATTCGTATTAAAATTCTTAAATGCACGTGTATTTCAAATCCAGTACATTTCAAATGCAAATAGCGTGTTCTTTCCATATTTAATCTGCATAACTAGATTGTGCCAAATTTCATAGCGTCACAACATTTTCTCAGAACATCATTAAAAAGTTCTCAAAATTCTGGAACCAAAACAAGTAAACAGACACAGGCGCTGTTGCCAGAGATAAACCTTCTTCACTCTGAATGTACCCTCCATATAACAGGTCACACGTGTGTACTTAAGCACTGCTGTCTGCCACGGACTTTACTCTTCACACAAGTCTTCACTTTGGAGACTTTGTGCATACAGTTGAGACATCTGCTGAATTCACCATGAGGACTTCCCTGCTGTTCCTGATCATTGGCCTCGTGGTCCTTGAAGGAGGTAAGTGACTCAGTTAACAAAGTACAGTTCTATTAACACCTGAAAGCATCACAATATTGTCTATGAAGTGCATTCAAAGAAAGCTCAGCCTCTTGCAACATGTGTACTGTTGGCTACTCAAGATGAGACTCGATGGAAAAAAAACTTCCACTCTCAGTGAGAAACCTTTCTGAAGCCATCCTTTGATTTTAAAAGTGATGTATATTTCGAATTGTGTGATATTAGGAGACTGCTTGTTAAAATGTTATACCTTTAGAAAATCTTTAAAAGTTTTCGTTCACATTCCCCACTTTTAAGGTCACAATATATTTTAGAACTTATAAACAAACTGTAATGATTTGTTTTATAGAAAATCATTAATGACTTTTATATACACAATGTGCACATTTTGAAAAGATACAAGACACTTAGGATGTTTAAGAAATTCTGCTATGATGCTAATATATGTCGGTGATTTAACATGCACAAATTGTTTATTTAAAAGATTGTAAAGGAATAAGGGTCACATGCATCAACCTATTTAGGAAGTGAAAACGGTGCGAATCGGTAAATTCGGCCGTTTGCACTTCCTAAATACGTTTTTGGGATGCATGAAACAATTTTTCAAAATTCGTTTTTTTTGCATTTCCTAAAAATGCGAATGCATTTAAGGAATCGCATTTGTGCGATTCCTTAAATGCAATGCATCAATTTTTTAAAAAATGCTAATTTTGAAATAGGAAGTGCAAATTAACACGAGGTTGACCCTCGTGCTAATTTGCGAAATTCTTTACAAAAGCACAAAAATGCATTTTGGAAAGTGTCATGTTACAGACACACATGTTCTTAGGACATGTGTGTGTGAAACATGCACTTTAAAATACATTTCAGGGGTGCAGGGGGGGTCCTTTGCACCCCCCTCTGCACCCTTGCAATGCATCAACAAATTGCGATTTCCTAAAAAAAGAAATGCAAAACGGTATTGATTCCTATGGGCCTGTAGGCCCATAGGAATCAATGTAATGCCATTCCTTAATTGCGATTCGCAATTAAGGAATCGCAAATTCCGAAAATTAAGAAATCCTAAAAAAGTTTAGGATTTCTTGATGCATAGGATTTTGCAATTCCTAAATTGCGATTCCTTAATTTTCGCAATTTAGGAAATGCAAAATCCTACAATGATGCATGTGGGCCTAAGTGCCGGGACTCCGTAAATAAAAAGTCTCCCATTTGAGAAAGAACAATTAGCCCACCTGATAAAGATTGCTCATGTAAAATCATGTTTAGAATGAAATTCAGAATTCGGTACTTTATCTGTGGTACTATTTAACATTGGGTTCTTGCCGTGGTTCACCTCTAACCAAGGTAGACTAGAGTAACACCAGTTCTGAAGGAGCAGGTGTGGGTGCACTCAGTTCAGGGGTACCCCATTCACTGCAACAGTCTGCATTCTGATCCTGAATTGGAAGAGGCTTTGTGAAAACTAGACTAACAGGTACATGCATCAAAGGATTTAGGAATCGCAAACGGTGCGAATCGCAAAATTCGGCCGTTTGCGATTCCTAAATCACTATTTGGGATGCATCAACAAAAAATTACAAGAAATCACAATTTTTTGCGATTTCGGAAAATGCGATTGCAATTAAGGAATCGCAATTTGCGATTCCTTAAATGCAATGCATGACACTTAAAAAAATTGCGATTTCGCAATTAGGAGGAAAAAATTACCATGAGGTTGGACCTCATGGTAATTTGCGAAAAATCTGAAAAATGCAATTTTGTGCATTTTTCAAACTCTCATGTTGTGCACACACATGCCATTAGGGCATGTGTGTGCATAACATATGTGCATGGATTGATTTCAGGGGTGCATCAGGGTGTCCTTTGGATACCCCTGCTCCCTTGAAATCGCAATCTCAATTTGCGATTAGCTAATTGCCAATCGCAAATTGAGATTGTCTTCCCATTCATTCCTATGGGCCTTTTGGCCCATAGGAATCAATGGGAAGGGATTCCTTAATTGCGATTCGCAAATTGTGAATCGCAAATAAGGAAAAATAAGGAATCGCTAAGAAAATTGCGAATTTTTGATGCATTGCCGTTTGCGATTCCTTAATTGCGATTCCTTAATTTTCGCAATTAAGGAATCGGAAACGGCAACAATGATGCATGTACCTGATAGTCTCCCCTCCTCCCCTCCAGCCATCCCCTCACCATAGTCCCCCCTCCCCTCATCCTCCTCCTACCCCTCCCCCATCTCAACCTCCCTCCCTTCCTCTATGTCATGCATCTCGTAATTAAGGCCATAGTGTATCAGATTGTCATAAACAACAAAAGTGGAAATTACAAACAAGGGTCATAAATTGGGGAGAAGGTAGTGAAGGGCGGAAGATCAGCACTGACAAAGAAATTAAATTAACAATGAGATGTATAGTAGCAGAGGAAGGGGAAGGAAGAGTGACACAAAAAAGCCCGAGGAAGGGATTATTTTATGCACAGCAGTAAACTGGAAGGCAGGCTTGAGCAATAGAAGGAGAAATGCCGAAATAAGGTGGGGATGTGGGACGAGAGGCTAGAAGGAAAAGGGGAGGAAAAGAAATGGAGAACTGACAAAGCAAAGGGAGAAGGCAAGAAAGGACATTGAAATGCAGAACGAGATGGAGAAAGATGAAAAAGAGCTAAAGGGAAGAGAGATGCAGGATGTAGCATAGGAGGAAAAGTCCCTGTTAGTGCGAGGTTTAGAGGGCTGAGTGTGAGCTCGAACACACCACTAACTGATGAGCATGGATCCGTGAATGTGTAGACTATTTTGAAGAATGTGAAGTGCCCCATTTGTTACCAGGCATTCCGGGGCAAATGCATCAATATAGGCTTTTGCGATTTCTTAATTGCGATTATTAAGGAATCGTAATTAAGGAATTGCAAAAGCCTATGCATGTAGGAATCGCTATAAAATGAGCGATTCCAAAACTTGCCTTAATGGCGACTTGCAAATTGAGAGTCGCAATTAAGGAATGCCTTCCCATTCATTCCTATGGACCTACAGGCCCTTGAGAAAGAATGGGAAATCGCATGGCAATTTGCGAGTACCCAATAGGTACTGGCAAATTGAGCATGCTTCGCAAAAGCCCTTTTTGCGGGTGCAAACACCGATTTTTGCAAATTGCATTGTTTGCGCTCGCAAAAAATGTTGATGCGTGTGCCTGTCAGTTATGTCAATAGCGAGAATGCGATGGAAAGCAGGGACTCATACGGTGTGAGCTGGGTAGGAATATATACTACCTATAATTCCATCCTTAACACACAAGTATTAAGTTTCACCTATTAGCAATCTGACGCACGAAATAAGTAATTTGCCAAGGAGCACACAAATGTTCCATCTTGTGTTGCTATTGGTATTAAAACCAAGGCTTTTGTGTTGGCCCTCATCACTAATCATCAGTTTTGTGCTGTGGTAGTGAACTAACACATTTTGCAAGTGTATGACCTGTCTCTGAGAAAAAGTCCCACATTGCACAGTGCCCTCAAAATGTAATTACAATGCGAGTGTATATTACGGGTGTTTATTCCTAAAATCTGTGGCAGGTAAAACCTGCAAATAGAAAACTTGAACTTCTTTTTTTTTAAGTTTGAGTTTATTAAGGAACAAAACAGAACGGAAAATGAAAAAAACTGTAAAAATTGTAAAACAGTGCATGCTATACGATAAAAGAATCTATTATTACTGTTTTGATATTAGCTGTTTCTTTAATATGCTTATGTAGTGTTTTGAAAATACGTCTTTTGTTTCTATATTGTAGCTGCTGCTTTAACATGTCCCATTGGAACCAATTGTGACACGGATCCGAAGTCGTGCAAAAAAGACGTCTGCAAACATCGACTGGATGAATGCGGTTATCAAAGTATTTGAGCATTTGTTAATAATATAATGTACTTACAATGCACAGAAAATCAAAGAGTTATTGTTTTTAATGTAGTGCCAATAAAGCAACACAGCATCGACATTATACCTCATTATGAGAAAGCCTAGGGAAAATAAGAGAACATTGCTAAATATCTAACCTGAAGCAAACCTGAAGCAAACGCAAAAAAAATAACAAAAAAAAGCAAATAGGATAAGGTTATTTCTCAGTGTGTCTCATAAGAAAATATTAACTTAACCCCTTAACTGCTGGGATCCCCCCACACCCAACCATTAATGCTGAGAGCCCTATTGGCTGGGGATTCAAAAGGTTCCCAGGTCCTCATTTATGTTTCTTTCACCTAAGGCAAAAGAAAAGGGAAGGAATGCATCTATTAGATAGAGCACATTCCTGGCCACAATGGGCTGGTGGGCGTCAACTCAGGCACCTTTGCACCATAGCGGAAGGTTGCCTGGGTTGCAAGAGGATAGTTTTTGTCCAGGAAGGTTTCCCTTCCTGCACAAAAACAATCACAAGAGGTTTTTTCCTCTTGCTATGTGTGCTGCATTCTGCGGCACACATAGAAAGAAAAAAACCACAGTGAAAGAAAGATATTTCTCCTCGTTGTGCCTCCCTTATGCCTCCTCTAGGGAGGCGTAAGTTTTTGCGCAGCCTCAGACGTACGATTTCTCGTAAATCTGGGGCAGTGTCAAAAAGCCATGGGTGTTGCTGGGAACACCACCAGCAACACCCATGGAACGCCCCTTTCATACAGTTTTCTGTGTGAAAGGTGCACATATATAAAGGCCATTAAAAGCCACGTAACGTGGCTTTATGTGGTCTTATAAATATGCCAGTAGCACATTGCGCCACCGGAACGTCAAAAAAGTGGAATTCCGTTAGTGTGAAAAAGCTGGTAGGGCCTATTAAACGAGACCTCCAGTATTTATGGAATTCCAAGTAGGGGACCGAGAAAATTGGCAAAATATAGCAACATTTTGAGTTTTTTGAGAAAACTAGGAAAAAAGTGCATCCAATAAAAGTGTCTGGTTTTTCCCTAAAAATGGTATCAACAAATGGTTTGCTGTGCTTAAGTCACCATCTTCCCAACTTTCAGGAACATGAAGAGCTGAATCAAAACATCTAATTTTGTACCACAGTTTTGGCATTTCAGTGAGTAATATATTTTTTGTGCTCTCAACCTACTTTCAGTTTGTGATGGAAACCATTTTTAAATTTGTTGGTGTTACAGGAAAGCTATTGATTTTTGAAAAGTAGACAACATTCCAAATTCAGCAAGCGGTCATATGTGTGCATCCCTCAAGTCTTTCCCAGAGAAAATAACTAATGAAATAAAGAAATATTGAAAATGGGTATGAAAAAAAGATCATATGTGATATTTTCATCTGTAACTTTGTCACTACATACGGTTCACAAAAGCAATATACTATTACATCTGCTATACCCCTCTGGTTGTGGAAATATATAGGGTTTGTGGGTTTTCCAAGAATCCAAGGTACCCAGAGCTAACAACTGACCTGAACCATACAATTGTTTTTCATTCTATACCGGATCTAGACCACTTCATATGGTGAAATACGGAGAGTGAAAAATGAGTACTAAGGAAACCTATGTTTTTCTTAAATGAGCAAAAGGTATGGAGTTTAGCAACGTGCATAAATCTACAACTTTGAATTTTTGGGTACCTATACTAGCAGACGATTTAGAGGGTCTTATTCAAAATGTCCTCTGTCTTATACATTGGCTTACATTTGAAAAGCACTAATGTAGCAAAATCCAATTGGTAATAGCAAATGTACTACTATGCTATGCTCCCATACTCCTTTAGATAAAAATGGTACCTCACTTGTGTGGGTAGGCCAAGTAACTGCGACAGGAAACAGCCCAAAATACAACATGGATGCATCATATTTTTCCACTGAAAACTGACCATTTTTTTCCAATGTGGCTAGTTGTGCATTTTGGACCCTAGCTAAGCCGGCACCTAAGGGAACCTAGCAAACCAAACCTGTACCTAGTGGCGTCCAGGGTGCGATGACTTGTGTCTCTTGCTAGGTTTTTTCCCCCAGAATATTTTGCAAACTTAAATTTCTGTGATAAAAATTTCTGGAGTCAATGCTGAGTCACAAACTTCCATCCAGCTAGCATTCCCCTAAATCTTCCAATATAAACGGTACCTCAATTGTGTGGGTAAGCCTAGTACCCATGACTAGAAACAGCTCAAAACGCAACATGGGCGCATCATACTTTTGCAATGAAAACTGACCCTTTTTCCAGTGTGGTTAGCTGTAGATTTAGGACCTTAGCTCAGCCAGCACCAAGGGAAACCAAGCAAGCTTGTATATTTTCGAAAACTAGACACCAAAGGTAATCTGGGGTTGGGGACTTGCGAGGCTCTCACCATGTTTTTTACGCAGAAATTTGCAAGCCTCGAACTCTGACTAAAATACAGATTTTCCTCAGGTTTCGATGATGGAAAGTTCTAGAATCTTTGGGTAGCACCAAGCTTTAATCCACTAGGCATTTCACCAAGTCTCCCAATAAAAATTGTAACTCATTATGTGGGTAGGCCTAATGCACACAAAAGGAAACAGCCCATAACGAACATGGATGCATCAAATGTTTTCACTGAAAACTGACCTTATTTTCCATTTTGGGTAACTGTAGATTTTTTACCCTAGCTCAGCCAGCACCTAGAGAAGCCTATCAAACCTGTAAATTTTTTAAAACTAGACACCTAGGAGTACGGCTGTGTTTTTATTGGCACTACTGTGATAATGCAGAATTATAGAAATGTTGTGGATATCTGCAGATTCTGGAAGTGTCCATCGCAGAGGTGGAAGGAAAATGTGAGATTTCATGCAGAGTTTGAGGTTATCAGAGCATTGTGGGTAATAAAACTTTGTGGGATCCATGCAAGACACACCACCCAGGACTCCCTTGGTTGTCTGGTTTTCAATAATTTCTGTGGTACGAACGTTTGCATTGGTGGCACAGCAGTACAACCACAAATACAACACCAACCCCTATTGCTTATCTCTCAAGATAGTGATAAAGGCCCACATGCATCAAGCATTTTTGGAGTCACAAACGGTGCGATTCCTTAAAATCGGCCGTTTGCGATTCCAAAAGTGCTGTTTGGGATGCATCATGCTATTTTGGAAATCGCAACTTTTTTGCGATTTCTAAAATTGCGATAGCATATAAGGAATCGCAATTTTGCGATTTCTGAAATGCTATGCATCATTTAAAAAAAAAATGCGATTTTTCAAATTGGAAGTGCAAATAACCACGAAGTTCAACCTCGTGGTAATTTGCGAAATTGTTTAAAAATGCACAAAAATGCATCTTTTAAACTGTTAAGTTACAGACACACATGTCCTTAGGACATGTGTGTCTGTAACTTATACTGAAAAGTACATTTCATGGGTGCAGGGGGGGGGTCATTTGGACCCCCCTCTCCACCCTTGAAATGCATTGATGAATTGCGATTTCAAATTGCGAATTCGCAATTCCCATTCATTCCTATGGGCATTTTGACCCATAGGAATGAATGGGAATTGCGAATTCGCAATTGAAAATTTGCATTTTTTATGCGATTCGGTAAAAATAGCGATTTTTACCGAATTGCAAAAAAAATGTGAAAATATTCATGCATAGGCTTTTGCGATTTCTAAATTGCGAATCGCTATTTTTCACAATTTAGAAATCGCAAAAGCCGATATTGATGCATGTGGGCCTTAGGGCCTTTTGCGTCATTTTCTGTTGGCCCACCTACACAAGTGGGGTACTGTTCTTATCAGGAGAAATGTGGGAACCTATGAATCTCCACAGATTCCAGGTCTTTCCATCACAGAAATGGAAGGCAAATGTGTGTTCCTTACCAAAATTCGACATTTGCAACAACTTCTGTTGAAAATTACCTCGTGAGAGCCATGAAAGTAATGCACCCCTTGACTACCCTGGGAGTGCCAGCTGTGCTAGGACCCAAAATCATCAGCTTCCCACAATGCAAAAAAAAAAAAATGAGGAGCTATATTTACATTTTGGCTGACCTAGGTGACCATGGCAGAGGACTTAACATCTGCCATGCTGAGACTACTCCACCCACCAAATTTAGACATGACCGCCAAGCTTGCGGTCAATTAAAAAACATTGACAGGAGTTGCCGAAACAGCAGTTCCTGTCAATGCCTTTTTATGTTTGAGGCACTAGTCCATCAACATGACTGAGCTGTCCACAATTTTTTTTTATTTATTTCAAAAACAAAATCTCGAAGCCGGATATTCTATTTGGGGAAATAAATGGCCCTTAACCATGGGAGATATCTTTTATGGCAAGGGGGGGCATTAGACAGTTATCACTGCCCATTACCAATGTTGTTTTCCCGTTGGTGACTTGTATGTTTGCACATCTAAATTAGGTAAGCAGACAAAGAGGTCAGTTAAAGATGACCCTTCCTCATGTGGGACCTGGGAGGCTGCAACCATACCAGAGATGGAGTAGGCTTCCCCAGGGTTACACCATAGGTCAATCCACATATGCATTTGATGGCCAGACCATTATCTTCATACTAAGAATACTCTGTTGCCATTGCGACAGAGTATGTAATGTAATGTAATGTAATGATGTCTTGTAAAGCGCCTGAATCACCCCACATGGGGTATCTCCGCGCTGTAGACCACTGGGGAACCCGTCCTGGCTTTCCCTGTGAGATGGATCCTATTGGGTATCTCCAGGGTGAAACCAGGCATCCCCGGCGTATGTGGGGGGCCATTGTGGAGATGAGGCAAGCTAATGCCCAGAGTTGCCAAGTGTGATCCCTGGTTAGAGTAGGCACCGAGGTGAGAATTATCGAGTCCTCTGACCCTGGTCCACGACCCTGCCGCATCGGGAATTGAGCCCTGGTCCCGGGCCATCCTCTGCTTCCGGGCCTGACGCCTCTAACCAGTGAGCCACACCACTCCACACCTTACCACCACAGATATAAATCTGCTACTCATTTTTTTTAAAGTTAATATACCACTTCAGTGGTTGGTTTGAGCACCTACAGACATACTGGCGTAAAAGCACAAATACTTATCCATGTATCTGCATATTGAAACCAAGACTACTGAATTTGAGCCCTAAATCCACGTCAAGGCTCCAACCTCATTATGGTCCATTCACATGCAATTCAAACACTGCACACATGATTTTCATACCTCCCGCCACAGTCCCAATCCAGCAGATCACTACACTCACATAAAGATATCGCCACAATGCAAGGGCTCATTACATTCATATGCCAGAGGACGGACTCCTCATTCAAAACAACCTCTCAACCAGCCATCAATCAAATAGCACACAAACTCACCACAAACAACCCTCTATAAACATTTCATTCCAGACATGTTAACAGTTGGTGCATCCACAACCTATCCAAATAAAAAAATGTTTGACTATATTTTTAACGCCTGTCAAGTAGCTGCCTCCTTACTGAACACTACCAAACGCATCCCTAGTAAACCTTTACTAATGGATACCATGAAAGCAACATGAGGCTCAGGAAGACATGTCTTTAGTGCGTCTTTAGCAAACCCAGTGTGGTAAAGCAGACTCCATCCAGTTTGTGGATAGAAGTCGGGGGTGTCCGAGAATGGCTTCCGAGGCATATATATTGCTCAACCTGAATGAGCATAGCTGCCTCTGAAACTAAGGCACACATGCTGGGAAAGAATGCCTTTAATTCCCCTAAATAGAACATCATAAACTACAAAGAACATTCGTTTTTGACACACAAGGTGGTCAGTGAGAATGTAGCATATGTCACATCCACTGTTATGTGCAGTGCTGCGTCTGTAATGTACTTGTCATACCAGAAACTGAACATATACTAAGTTCTGATGGAGGATGAATATGGCAAGCAGGACTAACATTTTACCTACATATGTAGCATTGGGTACATAGTTTTCTGTAATGTTAATATTTTTTTGTAAACGCACTATCACCTGAGAGAGTATCCTTTCACTGCAAGCAAAAGCAGTCAGAGCCGATCCATGGAGTAACCAAATCAAAGAGCCAAGTGTTCAGCTACGTGTGTTGTAGCCTGTTAGAAGACTATTCTCCTTGTTCTGTTGCTGCCTATGCTGAGCAAAGGTGTCTGTAAGGTTCCTGAAATCTGAGAAGGTATTGAGGTATGCTATACCAGGTCTGTGTCAGGCTTTGAATGTGTGTTTCAGGAGTAAGTGCAGTGGCTGGGGAGTCAGTAAAGCTGTTTGAGGTGTGTGCATGTGTACTGATGTTAGGGGAGAAGGGTGTCAGCGGTGTTCTGCATGGTTTGGAGGCATCTGCTTAATTGAATAAGGGAGTAATTCAGTATTGGGTTGAGTGCAGCACCAATGGGTTTGAATCTGTAGGTGAAGATGAAGTGATGGCATGTGTATCTGTACTACCTTGACTATCTGCCTTCCACCAATGCAATATCCCTGTGAAAGCCCACCTAGCCTTAGCTTTTCCTACCCGTTCATGTCTCTGGCCTCATCAACGTCCTGACTTATCTTGAATACTTGTCAAGTAAACCTATACTAACGCCTTCCGCTGATAGCTACTTGGAGCTCAAGAAAGCATGTCTTTTATGCTTTTTCAGTGAACTCACTGTACTAAACCCTACTTCCTCCAGTTTGTGGAAGCAAGTTGGGAGTGTCTGTAAATCCCTTTGCGGCCTACATTCCTCAAACTGAGTGAGCATATCTACCTTTGAAAATAAGGCAAACATGCTGGGGAATACTGTCTAAGTTCCATAAAGTAGTAATCCAAGCAAATGTCCTTTGGGACTCGTTCACCGACACTTCTACTTTTGCTTTAAAATTGTGAAAACGTAGTTAGTAACTTGTGTCATAACTAATGTTATTGAAAAAGGGTACAGGACTCAATATCTTGTATGGTGATTGTTTTCACATTTAGAGTATAAGGACAATGTACTTTTCATTATGTACCCAAATTAGTGCAGAGACAGTGGACATGCATTTTTACAACAACATAGAATAAGACACTGAGCAGATCCCAAGGTTTCAAAGTATTTTATATCAAACAAACAAAAGCATAGATCCTGCCTGTTCAAATATGGTATCTCCTGGCAAATCAAACCAACTTAGGGAGGGGATGTCGAGGTCTTGACCTCTAGTTAGTTTTCGGGTCTCATCAGAACAAAAGTCGTCTGACTAAAGTTCCCTAGAAACCATGGAATCTTGGGACCTCCAGTTAGGCCTCCTGTAAGCAATATGTGCAAGAATACTTTGAAGTTGGAATCTACAATGTATAACGGGCCGAGCAGTAAGTCGAACAGTTCTGGTGGGGTAAACAAATTATTCAGGAGAAGAACACATTTGCATTGTGTGGAGAAAGTGGTCACACCTAAACATTTACGAGTATTCCTAGACAAAGCCACCAATGCAAAACGGGCTACTCAATTCCTTGGATGGTCCCATAAAGATAAATGGATTATTGAGGAAAAGCACACCACTGTATTGTGTCATGCCGCCGCATGATCTGCAATCATGTTGGTGGCGATGGGCAGGAGGAGGTGCGGGGCTGACACAGAACTAATTCTGTGTCTCCCCCACCCTTTAAAAAAAAAAAAAGGAATCCTCTTGATTCCTTGTAGCCCTCCCCAGTGTACGCTCGGTATTGCCTATGCCCGCACCAAATGAGTTCAATTAGAAGTGATAAAGATTTTATTTACTTTTTCCAGTCTAATTGTTGTGTAAATTAGAGGTGAGTGGATTCATTGAGCATGGATGAATGTAATGCATGGTCTGAGTTAGGTTTTTGCTTGCTAGTGCTCATTTTAGCATTTGATTATGTACTTTGAATATGTGTGTTTGTAAAACTGGACCTACATTTGGATGGAGTGTTGTACAAAAAGGTGAATTGGCGTTGTACTGCTATAGGAAGTGACAATTTATTAGCACATATGCATTTTATCAACATGCTTTTATTAGTTACACCAGCTTATTGGTTGAATTCTTGTTGTAGTAAGGCCATGACAAGTGAGAGTAGGAAATGTACACGTGGTGTGGGAGTAAAAATGCATACGTGGGCTCCAATGTACACGTATTGCTCTGAGAAGCGTTATACCCTGGATGGCTTCAGTTTTAAAATACATAGGAGAGGAAAGGGCTCTGCCATGTAGGAAAACTATTTTAATACATAAGAAAAGTCACACCTGGGTGTGAGATGTTTGCTCACAGTATTGGCTGCTTAATCTATACATGTAGGTAATTGTTTCTCCCAACAAATGAAAGTTGACAAAAGCTGTTTGTCACAGAGATGAAAAAGTTGATTGTTACCCAAAGCAGATCAAATTGTAAATCCTCCATCAAAAGAAAAGGGTTGGAATGTGCCATAGCATTATAGACTCCCATGCACTCCCATCCTTGTACCAGGGTGCAATGGTGCCTGCGTTGCGGGGCTGATTTCCTTTTGTGCAGGAAGATGCACCTTCCTGCACAAAATCAATCAATTCAGGTGATTCCTCCTCGCTGGCCACACTAATCCCACTAATAGGGTGGCTTTAGATTCTGATGCATGCCAGGTTTGCGATTTCTCGTAGATCTGGGAATGCGTCAGATTCTATGGGTGTTGCGTGGATACACTCACAGCAACACCCAGGTAACACCCCTTTCAAGCAGTGTTCTGTGTGAAAGGGGCACATATTTACAAGGCCATGAAAGGCCAGGTAAAGTGGCTTTATGTAGCCTTGTAAATTTGCTGCGGCATATTTCGACACTGGAATGTCAAAACAGTGATGTTCCGGCGGTGGAACAGTGCCTCTAGGTGCCTCATAAATGAGGCTCTCTGTTTCCTTTTTTTGACACTTTCTCTCTACCCAGCACACAACTCTCCCCTCCCCCATTCCTCCTGTTTATTAGTGGCTTTCTGGATTTTGTTGGTGTTATATAATTTGCAATATCATGATTGTTACTACGTATTTGGTGGCTGCCTCTGTGATATTGTTTCCCTTTTTGACTCATTAAAAATTGTTTAAAAAAAGTTTAGAAAAAAAACTTGTGGCAGATTTGTATCACCAAATTTTAACAAAGGGTGAGATATTTAATTCGACTCGTAATTTCTGATTGCGATAAATACCACCCAACTCTGAATTCGTACCTCTGCTAATGTGGGATTTCTGCAATGGCCAGAAAATCTTAACCAACTCGTAAGCAGTGGTATTGGAAGTGTGGAGCTGCCATGCTCAGTTAATAACATCTGCTGTGGAATACTGGTGCACCCTTCCTGAAGTCAGTAACAATTCACCTTACTTCAACCCCTCGATACTTGCAATAGCATTATGTACACTTCTGTTAGTTAAGATCCCCACCCTATTCCTCTATTTCATAGACAAGGCTGGATGTTGGTAAGATCAGTTATCCTCTGTTAACCTCTGTTACTGACTCTCATTAACACCTCGCGCGCTGCGGGTTTTCCCGCTGTGCGCTGACTTTTCAAAAAGCCGCGTTACATGACGAGCTGAGCTCGTCATGAGCGTACGACAGGCGTAACTCACGACAAGCTGAGCTCGTCATGAGCGTGGAAGGGGTTAAAGGTAAACACTGAGAGGCCTATTTATAAAACGTAAGGCACTTGGTTACAGGGAAATGGCGTTACTCCTGAATTATCAAGCCACTCAGTGGCCTTGCATGGCTTGATAAATCACATTTTGGGTTTACATCATGCATGCACCATGTTGCGTGGTATAAATCTTTACAAAAAGGCCCCTGATTCCGAGAAGTGTTTGCACTGTACCACTGAATATTTCATAGGGAGCCGTGCCATACTCGGCCCAGCAGCTTAGCCCTTCATAGAAGTTATGGAATTGTACCATTAAAAAGAGCAATCTGGCTGTCAAGTGCTACCACCTTTTATTACAAGGAATACAACTAAAAATCTATAGGAAGAAAGATCACCCTCTGGACAGGAGGTGCGATTGAAAAACCACACTACTCTAACAGGAGTCTCCACCAAAGCTAAAAGCTCTGGTTACCTAAGGGGAGCTTTACCTCACCTTTGGTTGTTTCATCTGAGCAGCAACACATTTGCAAGAGAACAATGTCCTACTCAGGGCACAAGTCCTAAAAAGCAAAGGTAAGGGAAGGTCTGTACTTGGCCTAATGTATGTGTGCCTATTTTATATGAAAACTTTTTGCAGGGTTTAGTTTCCGCCAGCATAACATATGATTTCGTTAAGTTTGCCGACAAGTCTAGGGTGGCCATAAAGCTGACAAACCCATCTATCAGGCGCTGCAGTCCCCCAGGGGTGCGGGCTAGGGGTACCGCATCGACTGCGTACAGAAGCACGGGGACCGGGCGGGACCCTACGCGGGGGGAATCTATTTTGAATTTACCTAGTGCCTGATCTAGATTGTTAATATAAATGGAGAATGAAAACGGGGCCAGGATACATCCCTGTCTGACCCCTCTTTTACAGGCAAAAGGTGCTGTGGTGCCCCCTTCCAGATTGTAACGTACTTTTGCGGTAGTATTCCAATGTAAGGCTTTCAGTATATTAACCAGGCCCTGGTCAACCCCTAAACTGGACATCAGGACCCACAGCTTTTCTCTATTAACATGGTCAAACGCTGCAGTGAGGTCCATAAACCCCAGGTATATAGCCTCGTTACTCTGTGGTGTATTTTGCCACCAGTTAATTAAGGTTCAGGCACTGGTCTGTTGTAGATCTCCCTGTCCTGAAGCCATACTGAACATCTGTGATGATGTCATGTTCATCAGCCCAGTCCGTAAGACGATTAAGTACTACTCGTCTGAGCACCTTGGCCGTGACATCAATCAAAGATATGGGGCGGTAGCCCTGGTCCTACTTATTACAGCCTGATGCACTTGGGCTTGTAATGTAGGAAAGAGCGCCAGTGCTTAATTTGTAAAAGAAAAAAAAAAGTGCTGGGGGTTTTGTCAAGAGGCCTCTGCAGGTTGCACCAACCCTTCCCCCGGTACAAACACACCTACGAACATCAAACTCCTTCAAGTGCGGCACTTCAGACTATTCCAGGCCCCCAAAGCTATGAGAATGGTTTGGGTGGCGGGTTTTAAACAACTGTTGTTGTGCTCATTTCTAAAAAACACGAACAGCAGCACCATGTGGCTGAGTGTCTTAAGACCTGGTTTGGCAATTAAGTGCCGGTGCCGAGCACCGGAAACCACCGGCTCAAATTAAGTACTGCCTGAGTGCTCAAGAAAGCCAGAAGAGGAGGCTCCATTTGTTCTGGCTTGTGTGGGCTTTGGAGCAGGAGTGTTTCTTTCTTCACTGCTGTTTTCGTCACATGGTTTAACTCCTGCACCCAGCGGTGTTCACTGCCATTTCCTTACTTCCAGTGCTTTAAATGGGCCGGTACTGCCCGGTACGGAGTACCGGCACTTTTTTATTTTGGGACCGAGAGTACCGGCACTTCTCAAGAGAAATGCTATACTTTTAATTTGAGAGTACCGGCACTTCTCAGAAACAAGCAGGTACTCTGCTACAGAGTACCTGCACTTTTATTTTTCCATTTCAAGCACTGCTTACTTCTGTTTTTTATCCCATGGAAACTGTCCCGGAATCGGAAAAGTGCAGGTGGGAAATAGGCCAGTAAATACAAAATGTAGGCAATATTTCCCATTCTGACCCGAAAAATTCAGAATTGCTCAGTGCAAGGGTGAGAGTACCAGACGGAAAGTGTCATTTGTCTCCCCGAAATCTTGTGCCCTCTGTTCCGTGGAAGTTTTGCCAAATTTGTGTAGAATTTTGTAATTTAATTATTGCCGGAGATTTTTTTTAAACAAACTTCGATAATCTTTTGTCAAAGTTGGCAAATTTTTGAGAACACGGTGAGAATTTGATACCGTCACACATCAAATTGTGCACAGTTTTAAGACTAAAAATCTAACTAGGCGAGGGTCTGGGGTTGTTTAAAGTGAGAATACGGCTACAGTTGAGTTGTAGTGGCCTCCAGGACAGTGGCCATTTTCTTTTATGATTGTGTATCATGAGGAATCATATCAATGCACCAGCAGGAACGTAGACGGTGTTTACTTTCAGGCGTCAAAATGCAAAAACTGTGCAACACCAAACACACACGCAGCACAGCTGTTCTCACACTGTGAAATGTGCAACGACCCTGAATGCTGTTCTCTGCCTGTATTTCTGTGTCTCCCTCCCTGTTCTAATTCATTCATCTCTTTTAGGCGCAAAGAAAATCTACGATGGATGTGTGAGGGGCAGAGACTGCAACGCGGCAGATAAAGGAACTTCTAGCTGTGCTATCACAGATGCGGCTCTCGGCGCCCAGACAGCAGGGGGTCTTCTAGATGCAGCTGCTCTGCTAATAAATTCCCCTTGATGCGTCCAACCCAACTGAACAGGAACTGCTGGAGTCGTCAGTTAGTCAGACTATGTCCTTTCCAAGCCTTTCTCAGTCCTAAACACTGACATGTGTTTTTTTTGTCTGGTCAGATATTGTAGCGGTTCGGAATAATTACTTTGATGGGTGCTTATTTTGTTTCGATATGTTTCTTTACACACTGATTTTGATATTTCGAACAGATTCTTGGCTCGTGAATAAACTAATAACAGCTTTTGCCTCATGGTGAACGTGTATAAACTCAATCATTATCAGGATATGGTTACCTGTATGTCAATAAATGAATCTTTAAGCTATACAATTATTTTTGTCTTAATTTTGGTTTAAACAGCACTTTTTTTCAGAACCTCAGCAACTGATTCCTAGGGCTTTTTACAATAGCTACTTGCAAGACTTTTATTTCCCGTTAAAGGCAACTTTGCTCATACTTAAGAGCTTTCTGCGCACATTTTCTGTAGCAGGGGGTCACTGTGTCAAATCCTGCCAAGGTAAACTCAGCCCTTTATGTTTTTGTAAAAAAAGTAAATTGATATTTGTATAGCGCACTACTCACCCGCAAGGGTCTCAAGGCGCTTGTACGAATACCGCTGTGGAACCCTCCTGGCTTTCCCTGTGAGGCGTCCACTCCTGGGCACCCCCAAGGTGGAGGTCAGGCATCCTTAGCGTTGTGGGGGCCGTTGTGGAGATTAAGCCAGCTATTGCCCAGAGTTGCAGAGTGGGTCTCCATGATTGGAATAGGCACCGAGGCGAGAATTATCAGGTCCAGGGAATTTTTGAGCCCAAGACCTGCCGAGGCGGGGAATTGAACCCTGGTCTCGGACTAGACCTCTGCATCAGGGTCTGCTGCTCTAACCATTGAGCCACACTTCTCCTTTTGTGGTCAGAGATTATGGGATAGATTAAAAAAAAAACATGCAACGCTGCACAGCCCCCAAAGAGGCTGTGTTGCGTGACGGGGAGGGAACAGGAGAGCGCCATGTTTCTCCTCCCCTCTCCCTAGAGGCGGTGCTGATTTTGGCTCCCGTGCGCCATGTACACACCTTAGCGCCATTCCGCTGGGCGACGTGCCTGAGTCTAGCATAGGTGTTGTACAAGAATGGTCCCCTTCTTGTACAAAGTACTATGCCTAGATAAGTTTCAACACTTTCCCAACTTTGTATGTGTGCTGCACAGTGCAGCACGGATGCAAAGTCGGAAAAAAAGGAGAAATCAAAACATTTCTCCTGTTTGCGCCTCTTTTGAAGTGGCTTTAACTTTTGGCGCTAAACCCGGTCTACAATTGTTTGTAGATAGGATTTTGAATAAAAAGGCATGGATTGTAGCATGGGCACGCCAAAGTACCACCCATATAACGTACTCTTGGCTCTATGTAACGCAAAGTTGCGCTTCGCATGGCTTTGCGTTACTTTCAGAGTACTTCCCATCGCAAAGCAAGTTTTTTGCTGGAAAGCAAATTCCTCAAAAATGCATTCGGAGCTGGTTTGTGTCAGTTTTGTGATGCTAACTCATCACAAAATGTTTGAAAATCTACCCCTAAGTATCTTTAGTAGGGTTATTAATGATTTTTGCCATTTATCATATTTTGGCTCTCATTACGATCCGACAGCGAAGTTTCCAGAATTTATTGTGTACAATAGTTATAGTCTATTACAAGTTTCGCCAATAAAACAGAACATTATATACTGATTCTTGTGCTTACCTCACTGAAAGCCACGTGATCCGGTTTTCACCTGTTTTTTCCCTCATCTCCATAAATAAATTGGCAGCTTTGACCTGCCGAAGTTTATCAGGGGATAGTTTTTATCATATCTGATACAAACTAGGTGCAATAAAAACTTACAGTCACGTTATGTGTCGTAAAGGGTTACCGCACATAATTTATCAAGTCTCTCGTAATGAGGACCCTAAGGACAGCAAATCTCTCATAGGAAGCATTATAGTAAAAAAAACACTTATTTGAACATTTGGAAACAGGCTGTGTTTGTTATAAAGTATAGTCAATATTATTGTGATACCTCCCTCTCCACTGAAGCTCCAGACGGGGGGGTGGGGGGGTTATTTGCTAACATATGAGCCGCCGGAACGTCACAGTGGTTTGACGTTCCGGAGTCGCTCCGTGCAGGCTCATGTCTACGAGGCCACAGAAATCAACCCTGCATGACTTTTCGTGACCTCGTAGACATGGTGTCAGGGAACGCAGGTCGCTGCGTTGCCTCACACTGCCTCGGGGAGGCATGCAATGGGCAATGCGATGGGTGTTCTCACTCAACACTCATGGTTTTTGACACATTCCCAGATTTACAACATAGTGTAATTCTAGGAATGCGTCAAAACCCTGCACCATCCCAAGCGTGGCGTAACTGTTTTTGTGAAGGAAGGTGTCCCTTCCTGCACCAATTAACCTGATTTCAATGCAGACACCCTTGCGCCAAGGTGCAAGTTTGACAGGTTTGCTGCAAGTCATCCATTTGTGTGCCAATGCAGTGTAAGAGGACAGGAATGAGCGTTTCTCAGAGATATGGCGCATTATTGCCCTGCAGGGTCGTACAGCAAAGTGACGTGCAGCGCTGCCCTGTGTCAAATTGTTGTAACTGAGGCCCAGGATTCACAGCAAAAGATGGCACATTGAACAGTTGTGGCTGGAATAGTTGTAGACAGAAGTTCTCTGGGTTCCTCATCACAAGAAGGGCCGCGTTTATGGCATTTTGGTGTAGCGCAGCCCAGCAAGGTGCTGCGCTGCCCTATACCAGTAAATGGGAAGGAATGCACCGTATTTCAGTAAAACAGTGCATTCCTGTCCTTTCTGCCTTTGCTGGTGCCATTTTGGCAGCCTGGTGCCAACGAAGGTGCCCTTGCAACATTGTGCAAGGGTGCCTGTGTTGTTGGCAGGGCGATACCAAAGGGGATGATGGACGGAGCGTTTGAGCAAATCAAGCACTCACCCCCAGTCAACTGATCTGGGTTTAATCCATCACCATTCTTTAGCTCACTCAGCCACTGCAGTTTAGACAGGGCCGTATGCAAATCGGTCTTGACCCTGTGCCTCATGGGAACAGCCCAGCCGGAACTGCCAAGCCATGTCTTCCCTGGACCGGAAACAAGCATCCTGGGACCGGTTTCGGCTTCATATTCCTCATCAGCCAGGCTATCTTGAATCCAGTGGTAGTGAGCAAGGGACCCACGTCTGGGCATTGACTAGGGGTGAGTGTTTGATTTGCTCAAAAGCAACGTCCATCATCCCCTTTGGTATCGCTGTGAAGTTGGCAGGGGCACCTTCCTGTAAATAAAAATCCAGAGAAGTGTTTTCTTTTTTCTTTGAATGTTGCAAAATGCAAGAGAAATAAATGAGAAGAAACAAAGATATTTCTCCTTGTTATGCCTGCTCTTGGGGGAGCATAACGTTTTGGCACTTCCACAGGTTTACGTGACCAAGTAAATCTGGGGCAGCATCAAAACCACTGGGTGTTGCGTGGAAAACCCACTCCATAGCCCATGGAACGCCTCCCTGGTGCAGAGTAAGACAACTCAGGGACTTGTGCTGCTTTGTCTTACTCCATATCTATGAGGCCATTCAAAGCCCTTCAAAGTGGCCATGCCTGGCCTCTGAGATATGTTTGAGAGGTTGGCGTCGCCTGAGGATCAGAAAAAGTGACGCTGTGGTGGTGCAAGCCTCTCATAAATAAACCCCAACAAATCTAATTTATTGTCATTGTACAAAAAAACTCATATGTAAAATATAATGACTGGAAAAAGGAAAAAAAAACAACTGTGTATGGAAACGTCAAGTTAAAAACAAGCATTGGTAAATGAATTAGGTTTCGCCTATGTGATTCTTAATATTTTTTTGTTGTAATTTGTAGCAAATATTAGCAATGATTTAATCTGTTCTTTCCTTCATGTCAATGCATGATGATCAAAGCCAGTGCAATTCCTCATGCTGTGATATTAGTATTTGAGCATGGCCCTCTGTAGCATCAAGCTTGCTAAATAAACGAGCAATGACGGGGCAAGGGCGGCGGGTGAAAGTAATGACCAGGACAGGGATTGGCGGCTAGAGACGGATGCCAGCAACGTTGGGGCTCCCAATAGGGGGAGAACGGCCTGTAAAAACATTCACTCGTTTGGAGTGCTACTGCTTAAATGAAAAAAATAGAGAAAAGGAGCAAGACAGAGGCTGTGGGGTAACAGCCAGAACATCCGGCCTTGGGGTAAGGGAGCAGGGTTCGAGTCTCAGCATGGGTTCACAAGGATGCTTGAAATGCATGATTTTAAAGATAAAATAATATACGAGACAAATGCATGCAGCTAGGACAATTAAAGAGTGTTAAGCAAACTGTGCAATAAAAAAAGTGCCTCAACAGTGGAAGGAAACAGTACTCTTGCAACAGGGAACTGATAAGAGAGGCAGACCAGAAACAAGCATTGGTAAATGCAGGAAACTATGCCACAGCCAAAAGAAATGGAGGAAAAGTAAGTAACAAGCCTAGCAACCAATGAAAAGGAAGGGGGGCGGATGTTGCCCCTTTATATTGAATTCAATAGAATTCTTAAGCACAGCGCAGGCACTGTCCAGGTGAAACCTAATGAGAACAAGCATTGGCATAGCCAATAGGTCTCGCCTTTGGGACCTCATAAGTGTTTAGCCAGAGCGGTTGGCTTTACCACCTTCTAAGTGTTTAGCTAAAGCTATGGGCTTTGCAAATGTATTTAAACTATGTTGTAGTGCAGCGTGGCTGCTATTCAGCAAGTTGAGAAGTTGTAATAAAAAAAATTATAAACATTTCTGTTACTTTATATAACCAATAAAACATTATCTACAACTGAACAACTCTATTGAACAAGATTTATTGGAAGGTGTGGGAACAAACATAAGGCAAAACGTTCTGAATCTGATATGTCAAAAACTGATCCCAATTTCTAGATTGAAATCTCCGAACAGGAGGCCGTTACCATACCTGGTTAGTACCTCACCCCGGGCAAAATTATTTACTTGGTGTGGTAAATATTCCACCCTACTCTGCACAACATGTGATTGGCACCTTACAGGACAAAAAAACCTGTTGGAGAATATTTTTATATTTGTCTCTTGATAACATTTAACTAAGATTATAAATTCAATCTCTTAAAATACAATTTATCATGTTGTAAAGAAAATAGGAACTACCAACGTTCATCTTATTCTTAATTTGATTGTGCAAAACACATTTATCTAGCCCCTAAATACTTGTGTATACTCTGCTACCTCCACTGCACACTGTATGACTCCTACAGTAATTCTAGGCAGTACATGTATATTACAAAATGACCAGTTGCCTCAACAAAGGTCAATTAGGAGAAGCTCCACTTTGACTTCATATTTAATGTTTGAAAAAGACACGGAAAAAATCCGAAATGTCAGATCAACTGCATGGATGCGAGCACATTAAATGTAAAACACTATGGACTACATCATGTAACTGCTGTTTAAAAAAACCTATGATCAAATAGAAAAAGAAGAAGTAAGCCTACGACAATGAAAAGGATCAACACTTTGCTTGGGTCTCGTGGCACTTTCTAATCAATTAATATTTTCACTAATGGTCTTTCAACAACTGGCAGACCAAAAATAAAACTTGAAAATTACATTTTTATATGAGTTCTCTCAGGCCTGTGATAAAAGATTTAAAATATAAAATAGGTTTTAGCATAAAAAGAGAACAAGATGAATGGTTTAATGTTAACGTGCTGCCTGTTGTCATATACATTTTGTGAAAACGGCAGTCTTACTCAATAGAGAGTAAAATATGGAAAGTTTGTTTGCGGATGCTTTGAACGAAGCCAGGGTCTTTCCTGTACATGTGGCACACGCCCCGAAGACTATACTGCACCAGACGCGAGGAGGGGCTATCGAGCCCCATGTCAAGAGAAAGCGTTGCAATGGCCAAACAAAAGGAAAACTTAGTGAAATCCTGCTGCCTTTTTCTGTGGCCAAAGTTAACACAACGCGCCTCCTGGGTGAGAAGGAAACCGATGAAAACCATTCGGAGATGAGATGGAATAAGGGCAGCTAACACTCAGTTACACACTGCATGTGAAGGCAGGCGATAAATAAACAAGCACGCGCATATCTGCATTGAAGCAAAGACTACACGAAAATAGGATATTGAGCCGGCAAGAAAATGAAAGCGACCGCAAGCAGGCAAATGTAATAAAGTGCGCGCAGCCACGCTAATTACAAACAGATGGCCCCTGCATGCCGCTGCTCGCTTCGGCATGGGGGATGCTACCACACGCACGAGTGTGAGGAAAAGTGCAGACCGATTCCAAAAGGTCATCTCCTAGTGCAACGCATGCACAATGCGCTTGGCTCGACCAAAAAAAGTGGTATTTAATTGCATATGAAGTAGAGTAACGCTTACATCTACCACAATAGGGTTAGTACAATATAAAAAGAAGATGTTAAAGTTTTCTGCAGCAGAAAAGTTTGTACTTTCTAAGGACTGAATGGCCATATGATTATCAAATACCTACATCCTTTAATTTAGTAGCCAGACAGTGTAGGTGCTCGACATTCTCTTTTGCTTTTAAGCAGAAATTCCTCAAAGCAGGACATTGATGATAAAAGTCAAAAACAAATGTCCCTAAAGCACAGGGAGGTGTCGCCATTTGTGCTAGGGGGTTTTCTGTCCTCACATGCCATGCCTCACATGACAGTCCCACAAAGAAAAAATCTGTGACAATTGCCATGACCAATTGTGGGGCTGTGCCATTTTTTGCATAATTAGGGATCTGCCGCATGTATCCCATAATAAATCATCTCCTGCAAAATCTGCTGAGTTTACAAAAAAATAGTTTCTAGTTCGAATGGTCCATAGGTTACTAAAAACACAGTGATACATGTTGGCGCACCAAAGAAGGCCCGGGTCACCTTTCAATTGCTTATTGCTACGTCTGAGTGTTAAACTGGTACTAATGAGGTGCAACCTTTGCCCAGACAGTGTTAATAAGTGTAAAATGACAAAATCATGACTAATCTTAACAGAAAATATGCTGCATAATGCTGCATAATTACTATCACTGCATGATAATTCAGGGTTTAAATTGGTGTGAGCTGTCTGTATCCATCAAGGAACTCCTTAATTGATTCATGCACACACGGCTTCACCCAGCTATCTATCAGTGCACTTACATATTCAACCATTCTTCCATCGTTGAACTTATTGACCCTGCACGTATCCATGCACTTGGGCGGGGGGCCTTTCAAGTGGAGAAGGAGCTCTACCAGGAATTACCAGAGCTCTTGTGCCGCTGAACTCGCAGTTCCTCTACCTCATTTAGAGGAGGGGGAACCCCTGAGTTTCTAGGGTGAGCTCCACTGTTTAAAAAAGGTGTCTCAACAGTGCTTTCAACAATGGCCTGCAGAACAGGGCCAATGGAATTATGCTGGGGTTAGAGGGATTTATTCGGCAGGGTTGACTAAATTATGCAGCAAGAAAAATCAAATTAAACCAGAATGTTTTGGGTTTCATACAAGTCTCAAAATGTGAACATACAAGGCAATTACAATTATCAGAAAATATTGGTACATGATATGAAGATACTCATTCACAAGTTTGAAAAGTTTAGAAAAATTGCACAAATCCTACATTAGTGTAGCTACTGACATTTGCAACCGTCTTACAACGCTCCTGCTGATACCTGTAACATCTTAGTAACAGCAATCTACGTGGCCTACGCCTGTTTTATTAGGAACTCATGTCTCCAGTTAAGCTTTGTCGGCCTTGTAGGTCACTCTTATTAAGCACCTGTTCCCCTCTCAAGAAAGGGCCTTCTTCTGGTACCCGGAAACCTATAACGGTTTTATGCACTATAAAGAGTATAGCAAAGGTAAAATGAAGAGACAATGTAAATCAGTGAAATCTCCACAGAGCAATCGCCTAAAAAGAAAACTCACCTCCAAATATCCAGAAATTTCAACTATTTCCCCACTTTAAAAAAAAAAATAGATAAAAAGCTGCCTCATCTTCCCTCATCTTCGATAGCCAACTTCGGGGCATATTTCCAACAGACGGCGGTAAATATCAAAAAGCACGCTTAGCGCTTTTATATTTATCGCCATTGATCGCTGGAATTTATCACCATGCTTGTACTGTATTTACAACGCATAGCACAATGGCGATATAAATTCCAGCGATAGCGGGTTAATCCCCGTTTTGCATGGAACATCGCTGGTTTTCCAGCGATGTTCCCTGCAAAACGGTGATATGCTTGTTGATACGACCATGTGTGAATACACCCCACAAGTTAGGTATGGGTTAGTCATGATTTTACAGATGTTAGTTATTGGCGAAAACAGCGGTGTGGTTTCACCCAAACTAACTTCTGCTAAAATGAGTGGGCAATATTTACAAGGTTGTACTGCCCAGTGACGCCCACTTTGCATCTCATTAGAGATGCAAAGGGAAGCGTCGGAAAAAAGGGTGCTAACATGCGCTAATGCATGTTAGCACCCTCTTGTAAATAGGGCAATATCTTTATCTCTGCTTTTTTCGCTTTAAAAACCAAAAAAGTGGAGATATGGCCCTTGTAAATATGCCCCTTCATTTATAACAATACAATTTAAAAGCAAAACCACTCGAGCCCTTAACCACCGTTATGAGACAGCAATCTCCTCAAACTCATCCTCCTCACCTAAAAACTCTTGAAATAAGAGCACAAGTGCACTACAGATGACGTAGGGCGAAGATCACCCTGCCATGGAGCCAACCTCCTCATCCTCCCTCCAACTGACCTCGAAGAATCGAGCATCAGCGAGAGTTAACCTCTTAAACCACTCTGATAGTTTTGTGATGGACAAATCTGATGCTGAACAACTGGATGGTATCACTTTAAACACTCCAGACTTTTTTGTTCAACAACGGGCTGATATTCCTTTGAATTATTATGTTTTAATTATCTTGCAGACTTACTACTTAATATAAATTCCAGTGACCTTAGTTCCCTCAACCTCGCCACAGCAATACAGGTGTAAAACTGGCAATCACGCACATTGGAACTTCAAGTCAATCTTTTACAGACCCACTACTTGAATGACTAACTTGGACACCAGGGGCCTCATTTATGAGAAATGACGCATCGCTGCGTGAAAGCAGCGATGCCTCACTTCTCAGTGCGCACTCCTTAAGACATACCTGATGCGTCATATTTAATGTATGATGCATTATGTCGCAAGGAGTTACAGATTTATCAGTATTTCTGACATATCAGTAAGCGCAAAAGTGACGCATTGCTGGAGTGTGTCACAAAAGTGACGCAACTCCAGCAATGCATCCTTTCACATGGGGCAAGCCCCATGTGAAAGGGCCTGCATCAGTCTTACGCTTGCTGTGAGGCAGGCGCAAGATTTTGACACAACGGTGTCCTGAAAGTGACGCAGTGAAATCTCATAGATTTCACTGCGTCACTTCTACGAGGCTTTTTGCGGGGGAACGGCCCCCCTGCATACATTATACCTGACACAGGTATAATGTAGTGCAGGGGTTTACAAAGTGACGCAACTGCTTAGATGCGTCACTTTGTAAATATTGCGCAACAAGGAGACATGTTTTACGCCGCCGATGCGTCACAAAAAGTGATGCATCGGATGCGCAAAACTGACGCAAGGCCTCATAAATGAGGCCCCAGAATTGGTATTCTGCAACAAAAGGTGGACTCCTTATCAATTTCTCCCTACAGCAAGCCTTTCTGTTGCAACCCGATAAATGCCAAACGTTGCAGAGGTGTTAAAGCAACTTATAGATATTCTTCATTTAAATATTGTTTGAGTCACATTTCTCGCAGACAAATTTACCAAAAGGGTTATGGAAGCTCAACGTTCCCCTCAGGCCCTGGTTCCATCTGTTTCCTGATCTGTGCAGAGGGACAGAGATAGAAGAGGCTTGCTCAGAAGACAAGCACACCCTAGTAATCAGGGCAGGATTCAATCAAACGGTTCACAAAACCTCTCTACCAACTCAGACCTGGTAACACGTCCAAAACACAGAAATGGTGACAGTAACATCGCCACTGAGGTCACCGCTATTGCCTGAAAAACCTAATCTTACAAGCGATCGAGCTAAGGCCTCCAGTCATCAATTCTTAATCACACAAGATCTCAAAAATTGGCCCTGAACTACCTCACATTAGCCGGGCTTCATCAACTGTTGTCACCAAGAAAAATCAAAGAAGTGGCAAATAGGAGGTCAAAGGGCAACTCCACAGCCATGCCCTCACAAAACCATTCTGCGAGTTGTCAGTGCCAGCGAATTAGGGGCCCGATTCAAAGACAAAATCCTAAACTTAGTACTTTTGGTATTCACAGAAGTTAGGATTTTGTCTTAAGTTTGTCTTAAAACAGACTTAAGACAGACTTAAGACAGACTTAAGTTGGGATGTTGTCTTAAGTCTGTCTTAAATCTGTCTTAAGACAAATTTAAGACAAAGTCCTAACTTCTGTGAATACCAAAAGTAGTACGTTTAGGATTTTGTCTTAAGTTAGTTCTGTGAATCGGGCCCAATTATTTCAACTACTCATAGGACTCAGGTACAAGGCACAGCATTACCAACTACTCGGAAGATGAATCAACCGAAAGCACACCGATCTTCTCTCCAGAACACACGTCTAGGGGACACAATGACATCTTCAACCATGGTAACATTCTCAGTTTTCTTCCTCACATTCCAGCTTTATCAATGTTTTGCCTCTCAGGATATTTTTTGCATACGATGTGTCCCATGAGTTGTCAAACCTTACTAGGAGGTTACATAGGTTACCTTCAGAACCACATATATATCAAACCAGTTGTTCAATCATAAAGATTTTTTTTCGAATAGGGGGATTACCTTATTCAAACAATAAAGAGAAAAATACCCTGTCTTAGTAGTACCTCAATTTAAAAAAAGTACAGCAACCACTTTCAGTAGCCTGACTGCCGGGCAACGATGCAAGCAGTAGGACTATCTCCTCCGCCAAGAACTGAGCTCTCACGGCACTGGCAGTATGGACAGCGTGGGTGAATGGTGGGGGTACTTGCCTCAGTACTGCTGTGCAATTACATCCTGCCTTTTCATAGCGGGACCACCCCATGAAATGCTTGGCAGAAAGGCAATGACCATGGGGGTTCGTGCGGTGGGCACATAATATGACCACCCAAAAGTGCTCAGTTGTGCGTGCCTTATGTGGCATGCACAACATAGTGCATGCCACTCAGAGCACAGACATGCTGGAGGTGCTGTCAAACAGCGTGATGCTTTTTAGGCTCGCGTATGAGCCAAACATTTCCACCACCGTGAAACCTCTGCTGCCACACCGCCCACCCTGAAATACTGTTGTAATCTGGTGGACAGGACTGCGGGTGGCTTTGCGTTCTTCCTCTAACAGCCTCTGAGCTGTCCCGTGGGAATACGGCCAACATCAAAATCAGGCTCTTAGGGCCAGTTGTATCAAAGGTTTTTACCCATTCTGTGCCTATGGGGAAATGTGTTCATACATATGGCCCTTAATTATTAACAAATCAGCATGCAGTATATTGTTGATTAAAGTGTATTTGAACATACACAAAACTAATAAAAAATCTGCTGTTAAATATCTTTTTAGATGAGCTCCAGACCCATAGCTGCTCACTGGGTCAGAAGTGATCATGACAGAGGATTTCAACCTTGTCTTGAATAACAATGTATGTAGTTCAATAATCCTATCAGAATTCACTAATGCTATCAATTCTCAAAGAATTAATCAGTGTATGCAAGATCTACTAGGATAACAAATCAACAATTTTTTCACCGGCTTGCCACTGGCCCCGTTGACGTTATGCGGCAAATTGTCCGCAACCAGCAGATTCACACGCTATTCAAATAGCAGGACCATCATTTCAGAATACACCTATGTATCTCAATCGATCTTCTGTTACTACAAAGATTTCTCAGTTTTCCAATGCCAAGAAAGTGACTAATTCCCTTCCATAACAGTTTTGAACTGTGCCCCATCAAGAGCCAATAATCTAGTTCACCTTGCCTGTGACTCCGCAGATAGCAAATTAAGAAGAATAAAATGATCTACAAAAAGTGAGGAGAAAGTGTTCAAATGGAAAATGTCTTGTGATGTCATGCCACTAAAGAAGAAGGTATCTGATGTGATGCCACTAGGGGGCATGCTTTCAATCTGGACAGAAGCAATCCAATCCATTCAAAAAGTATTTTAATGGACTACACAGAATGACCAACCAACATTCCCCTCGCCTCGTCTTCTTCCATTCCAGAAGCAGTCCATTCAGTCTCATTGGCTCAGAAAAATAGATGGGTTACATCAGAGCTAGAGAAGAAAAAAAACTAAATACATATGTAAAGAAGGGTATAGCTGACCCTTTCTCTGTGGGAATGTTACAAAAACTTAAAAAAGATTACAATAGGAAATTATGGGTGGAGGACTAAATTACATCGAAATATATTTAAAAAAACAGTGGCTTACAATTTACAACTTCTCAAAACGTAAAGATCAATCTTGATTCTAGAAAGGCATTAATGAGTTAAACAGGGAGGATTACCCACAGTGAGAAAATAGCGTTTCTCTTGATAATTGGGAGCATTTTATCTCACAGCTTTATTACTATGAACCTGCCACCCAATGAAGCCAGACTAGCAACATTTAACGTTCACACGAAGGGAGGCGCTGAACCTGGTGACAGAATCTTTCACCCCCTGGGCGCCTTGCCTCATTTCTAACAAGCACAGTTGTTAATTCCTGGTGTGGTTCTATCTTATGCCCTCTCTAGAAAAATAAGGGTAGCAGAGTGGATCATTCCAGTTACTGTCAAGTGGCACTGCTAGACTTCAAGAGTACGGACCATGTGAAAGGTCTACTCGAGAAGCTTGAAAACTGGTTAATCGACAACTATATCATCCCTTTTATTAAAACTGGTTTTAGACCAATTACAGCACCACTGAAAACATTGTGACAATATCTTTCTCTGCTTATCGTGCAATCAGTCTGAATGCCCCTCCCCCCCACTATCTCCATGGAATATCTAGCCAGCTTGAGGCATTCTGAGACTTGGGTTTGAGTGAAGTCAGAAAAGGGTTGTCTCAAAAAATTCTACACTAATAGGGGCCTGAAGCAGGGGTGTGTTCTTATCCCGGTCCTTTTCAGCATATACACCACAGACATCGTGACAGCCTCCAAAGATCAAAAATGATCATGAACAAATCTTACAGTATGCAGATGATATTGTTATCCTTGACCAATCATATGTAGTGCTGTAAAGTGTGCTGAAACGGACTACACATCTATAACTGTGTAAATAAACTAGAATTGAGCACATCCAAGTCTAGTGTCACGATCTTTGGAAACTATCTGGAAAAACTATGGCATCTTCTTTCTCCTTGTACTACGAATTCCTGGGCCTCCGGCTAATGAGAAAAGACTCACCTTTTATACTGTATACCTTTTATACCTTTTTTACAGCTAACACGGACTTCAATTGGAATTCAATAGAGCATATTATCAAACCAATTATCACTGTTTTAGCTGCAGTTTTCTGCCGCTAAAACGGCAATAATTTTATCGCCTGTCTTGATAATATGCCCCTATGTCTCCAACTCTGCAACAAAGGATAAGGCTCAGCACTCCCTCAAAAATATTTTTCCCCTCTGGTTTTTGCCAGGGCTGGCAGAGGTAGGAGTTGCTTTGTCAGCCCCACATGGGGTCAATCCTTAACTGAAGCTCCTCCGATCAGCAGGCCCAAGTAGATGGATATACTGGCCACAAAACCCAGTTTTATCCCCGTCGATCCAGAGGTTTCTGATACAGGGGACTCCGGAACAACGGAGAATAGTTCTTTGGTAAGACTTTCCAATTCTGGCCTACCTCCTGTTAGAGGCAGAATAGATCTTTGTGTAAACACATGGTTTTCTCTCACTACAGACCCCTCGGTGATCCAAAATATTCAAGGTTATCTCATAGAACTTTATAAATCTCCTCTGCAGTTACATGTTCTCCGCCCCATTCTTTTTTCACAGGACCAATCTCTTCTAATTCAAGAGAAAATCTATTCTCTTCTAGCCAAAGAGCTGATCGAACAAACAGAATTTGATCCTTCCGGTTTTCTCATCGCCATCTTTCTGGTGCAGAAGAAAGCAAAAGTCTTCCCTTGTGTTAAACCTAAACGTTTTCCAAAATTTTGTGGTGGCCCATCCTTTCAAGATCGAAACAATTTTCCATCTTAGAGATGTATTACTTCAGGATGATTGGTTGGTCAGACATGACCTACAAGTTGTTTATCACTCAGTTCCAATACATCTTTCTCACAGGAAATATCTTAATTTCCAATGAGGAAGTTCCTTCTTCTGCTTCAAAGCTCTTCATTCGGCATTTTTGTCAGTTCCTTGGTGTTTCACCAAGATTCTTAAGCTAGTAGTATTTTTTTTCTCAGAGCACGAGGAATCAGACTAATCATCTCCCACAAAAGTTTTCTGATGATGGCTCAGGACAGAAATGTGTTATTTTCTCATTTGCAAATTTGTCAAAAACTCTGTGCTTCATTTGGGATTTCATTTTGCATCAACGTTCAGAAGTCTGCTCTAGTTCCATCTCATCAGGTGGAATTTTTGGGGTTCCTGATAGATACCTCTCAATCTATTCTGCAGTTCCCTCAACACATAGTCACCCTCATCAAAAAAGAAATACATCACTCTCTTTCTTTTATGCATTTTTAACTCGGATCTATGGCCCGTCTGATGGGCGTTTTTGCCCCCTCCATTCAGGCAATTTTTCCACGTCCTCTTCACTGTCGAGTCCTTCAGAGATTAAAAATCGAACATGTACACAGAGGTCTTGCTTATTCCAATCCCGTTTCTTTAAATCCTGAGGCCAAAGAAGAACTGCCTTGGTGGCTGACTCACTTAGATGCCTTGAATGGGAGAATGATTTTTTCTGCCGCCCCAGATCTTGTCTTAGAATCTGATGCAAGTCAGACAGGTTAGGGCGCAAGATGCGATCAATTCCCGACTGGTGGTTCATGGTCTTCTTCGGAGTTGTTCTTGCATATCAACAGTTTAGAGATGCTTGCAGGTTCCTCTGCCTACCAGTCCTTTACAAAAGCTAAAGATAAAAGCATCATTCCTTTGAGACTGGACAATCTAACTGTGGTCTAGCATATAAATCATCTTTGGGGCACAACGTCCAGAATTATGGTGGATCTCGCCAAATGCCTCTGGGAATATTGTCTTCATGAACAAATTTCTGTAAGGGCAGTTTACCTTCCAGGGAACCTAAATGTAGTAGTCGATTGTTAATCCAGACACCTCCAGGATTCCAGTGATTGGGTCTGAACCCTTCAGTTTTCACTCATCTCTCTTCCAGATTCCCTATCTATTGCCAATCTTCAATAACTTCAACACAACTTAATTATCTCTGACTCTCTTTTTCTCATCGCTTGGAGGATTTAAAGTCTTCCTGGAGAACCCCAGGGTTTTTGGAAGAAGCTATCTACCTTGTACAGCAATCTTGGGCACCTGTAACTTCCAAACTCTGTAAATTGGCCTGATCAAAACTTCCATATTAGTAATTTCTGCAGAACATCTTAGAGTAGATGGAAGACCCATTGCTCAACACCCTTTGATATGTAGTCTGCTAAAAGGAGCACGTAATGTTAATCCTCCAATACCTAAGTACAATACTTTGTGGGAAGTTATTTTAGTGTTAAATATGTTTATTTCATGGCATGATAATATGTATCTTTATCCCAAACACCTATCTGCATAATTGACAATGCTTTTGTGTTTAATTTCATTACTTAGATGTGACATCCTTCCACTATTCTCCCCTTGGTGTTTATTTTCAGGTTCACAGGCATACCAAGACTTATTTGTCTTGCTTTTATTATCCCTTTTTTCCTTCTCAACCACAATTATGTGTAGGAAATTGTTTACAATCTTATGTTTCATGAACTTCAGATTTGAGATCTCCTTCTGCTTCCCAGTTGCCTATTTCTTTCCAGAAACCCAGAAACCCGTTTCTTCTCCCACTTTAGCCTGGGTTAAATGGATTATGTCCTTGGCTGGTATTGCTGTTGAATCTTTTAGCAGCCATTCGGCCAAAGGAGCTATGGCATCGATGGTCTTTCGAGGCAATTGCTAGTTCGCATCAAATTCTCAAATCTGCAGATTGGTCGAACTTTAATATTTTCAAAACCTTTTACTGTAAATCTATTGTGCATGTTTCTGATTCAGTTATTTTCATGCTTTGAACAAGCATAATACGAGCCTTCGTTCTTGTAATAAAATGTAGATTTTCCTGGCCCTGGTGTCAGAAAGGCTACATTTTATTAAAGGCACAGATGTGAGTATTATTCCACTACGTACCATTAACCTGCCCTATCCTGTCCTTCACCCGCCCTATTCTTTTTTTCAGCAGTTCCAGCTCCATCTACCAGTGCTTCCACCTCCAACTAATCCTTCTGAATTCTCTTCGACATTGGAACCCCCCTGGAAACTCCATCTCCTTTACTGAAGAGATGTCCGATCTTATTACTCAAGTGTCACTCTTCCACTCTAAGAACATCTTTCTAGGGGACTATAACATCCACTGGAACAAAAAGGACGATCCTGCTGTCTCCCAGTTTAAGGATATCATGGACATCGCCAACCTGACCCAACTCTGCCAATCCCCAACTCACACCAAAGGTGCCACCCTTGATACTATCCTGACTAGCAAGGATCTTGCCTCCCTCTCAAAGATCCTTCCTGTAGACTTGTCCGACCATCACCTTATCCTCTTCAACTTAAATAGCTCCATTATACACCCGGCCCCCAGAGGCAGTTTACCTTTGAAACCTACCCGTAAACTTCACCTTATTCCGCCGAGCGAATTGGAAGCCGCCATTGAATCCTGCCTCCTTCTCACACCTCTCTCCCACAGCACTAATGACCTTACTGACCTTACTGAACACTACAGCAATTCTATTCTAGAAGCCCTTGATCAAATTGCCCCTATCAAATACAACAAAGAAAAAAAAATCCCACCAAAATCCTTGTTCAATGCGGACCTTAACAAGGAAAGACGGGCACTCAGGCACTTAGAACGCACCTGGAGGAATCATCCCACCACTGACAATTTAGTGCTTCTAAGAAATGCCAGGACCCAACACAAAAAACACATCTTCAATGAAAAATCCTCCTATCTCCGAGCGCAGCTAGACCAGGCTAGAAACCGCCCTAGAGAACTCTTTAACATTGTCAAAAAACAAACCTCCTCTGGCCATCCCAAAATTCTAGCCACTACTGAAAGATGTAATAAAATCGCCAGCTTCTTTTCCAAAAAAGTAAATGCGATCGAACTTTCCTTCACCTCCACCCCCTTCCCACCCCAACCCCCCCTAAATCATCACCTCCTCCCTAACATTCGTAGCACTAACTCGCCCTCCACCCCCCCGTTTCTAGACAACTCCCAACCACTCTCAGTTCCCCCCCCTTCCAGTATCCAGTCTCATACATCACCAAGCTGAAAACACTGCCTCCTGGAGCGAATTCTCCCCTGTCTCTGAAACAGCTATTGTCAACATCATCTCAAAACTCAAACCCTCCTCTCACACCAAAGACCCGCTTCCCTCTCACCTGGTCCAAGAACTCAAACACATCATTGCCCCTCTTTGGACCAATATCATCAACTCCTCTCTCTCCATGGGCTGTGTTCTCGCCTCCCTTCAGTTAGGCCAAATCTGCCCCATTCTCAAAAATCCCTCCGCCGACCCCAATGACCTTAACAACCTACGCCCCATCTCTAACCTTCCCTTCCTCTCTAAAGCCCTGGAAAAATGTGTCCTTTCCCAACTTGATAACCACATCATCTCCGACAATCTCCTTGACATGTTCCAATCGGGCTTCAGAAAAGGATGCAGTACTGAAACGGCCATGCTCAATATTACAGACGATATTCACCGCTCTGTAGACAGAGGTGAATCCTCTCTACTAATCCTCCTCGACCTTTCGGTGGCATTTGATACTGTCCACCATCCCACCCTTCTTAGCACCCTTAAAGCTCGCTTTGGTCTTGAGGGTGATAGAGCGCGCAGTTCACCCGGGTCACCAATTTTCTCACACGCACTGGGCCCTGGCGTGCATTTCAATTTCAATCAGTGATTCCCGTGAACCGGGTGAGATCCTAGCACGCTTCTATGAGTAATCAATGGTTCAGGATTACCTCTGCTTACCATGCACCTGACTTACCACAGGCACAAACTAACGATGGACCTGGAGCTAAAAGGGAAAATAGTAGACAGGACCTTAAAACATTTCTTTTACGTCCATATATTTTACCCACTTTTCTGTAAAATGACCACAGACACCTGATGAAGTTTAACACTTTATATGAAAATTCAAAAAGAAGATGCCAAGACAATAAGCGATATGCAGAGCACTATGTCAAACATTAATATCAACACCAATAGGTAACTTTGAACGAAGAAAATCACGACCATTAAGATATATGGGGAGACTAGAGGTAGGGTTTGGCACAGAACTAATCACTGCAATTTTATACTAAGACAAGAGTTGTGGAGGGACCTAAAACATGTACTTATCCTTATCTCTTAAGACTATTCTTACTAAATTCACTGCAATCCACTAAAGGAAAGGGAAAAAATGGGAACAAGCTATTATTTATGACAAAATCAATGAGCTCCTAAAGGAGGGGGGGAGAGAAGGAACCAAACTAAATCAGACACATATACTGGATGTTTCAACGGCAATAGAGCAATATCACAGGTAGAATGCTTTAATAGATTATACGAAAGAGAGAGAGAGAGAGAGAGAGAAAACAAGATACAGAGAATACGCAAACCCACAAACAATATTTACCTAATTCAGATTGGCGACCAACCCTGGCCACAGGTCAGTTGGGAAGACGGGGACAAGGACCCTCAGAAAAGGCACACCAGAATGCGAACAGATACAACCCACGGACAGATCAGGACAGGATACCCCTCAGGTTTGGGTCAAAAGACTGGGCCTCCCAGGGAACGACCAACACCCACAGCTTCGGACAGCAACGCCTGCGTTACCCCTTTCTGCAAGTAATCCGCCAGAAACCCCGATTGGTTTTTCGAATCTCTCAGCAAAGTGCTTCGCCAGCACTTAGGAATTTCCACCCCTTAGGAGCTTGTGGAAAGTATGGACAAAGTGCTTCGCAGCACTTTCAGATTGAGCACCTATTGAGATCGTAGGGTCAGTGACAGGTCTGCTACTCGGACAAGTCGGACGATTTCCATAAGCTAAACTAGGGCAATTATACAGTTTTGGGGACCCTCAGACCACCCACTAATGTTGCAAGTGACAGTTTCCCATATTTTGATTGGTCAGGAGAGGTGGTGCGATCATTACCACCTCCTAAAATTCAGCTTTCCCATATTTAATATTCAGGTTTGCATACCCGCCCCCCGGGTTCACGTTCCCATCCATAGAATACAACAGAAAGTATGAGCGCATAAGACAGTTGCAACAAAGTCTGTTAATTTCAAGGTGATTGTCCACATTTTGTGCTGGGTTCTCAGGCGCATTTTGCTTCAGGAGCCAGCTGGCTTGGTTCAGCTTCTGCGCAGTCGAGTTTCTCCCAGGTCACATGGCAAAACCCAGAGGAGCTTCAAATATGGCGTAGCTTAAGCACTCCCAGCCCCCAAAGACGCGGTACATGAAAAGTAAGCGAAAACAAATTAATATCACATCCAGAATGATCACACTGTATACCATGAAAAATCTTATCCAACCCTTACTTTATAATGACTATAGCATTAAGGTTTAGTGCGAAAAGATAGATAGGCTAAAGCAGCAGCAATAAGCGGAGAGCGTGGTGAGAGTCAAGCGGCCATTTTAGCAACAGTGCGCATGTGCACAGAACTCCCTCCAGAATGCGAGTGCGTCACATCACATGGGTATGACCGACGCATGCGCAAACTGAATTTCAGCGAAGCAGTCGTTTTTCTTAGTGCAAGCTTCGTTAATATGAAAAAAGACATACAGGCAAGCATCCGGGGACACCCGCGTGTTTGGGAAAACGTGTAAATGAACGACAACAATGATTTTAGTAATATTATACATTTGGCGAGGTTCTTGCACGGGGCAAGGCGCTTCACGTGCAAATCCTTGCTCCATCAATCCCCTCTTTGATGATATTTACTATCATCACTACATAATGGAAACAGATGCCAACTTTTCTCATTCATCCACATCACTCATTTCAATTTCAACAAATTTATTGTTCAGTTTTCTTTCAGCTTCTCTATGAGAGTGGTGATTTTTCGCCTTTTTGTAGATTGTATTCTTTAATTCTTCTAATTCCAGTTCATCAATATTTCTTTTCACCCCTCTCTGATTTACTGTGTATTTCTTTTTACACTTCTGACATTTGCAGCAGATAAAAATAATCAATATAATTATACCTATCACAACTATTGGCATCAGTATTTTCCACAACAGGTTTCTACCTAGGTTAGCAAACCAACTACCTATAGCGGAGAGACCTCCAGTCAGTCTCGTCCAGGCACTGTCAACCTCCAATGGTTTGAGTTCTTTTTCCAAATTAGTTATGTTTTTCACATATTGCTTTAATTCGATACTTTTGTCAGGAATGTAAGTGCAACAATGTTGCGCCTTCAGCATTCTACAGACTCCGCCCTCTTTTGCTAATAGGGTGTCAAGGGCAAGACGGTTTTGTAAAACCATTGATCTGATCGCAACCATTTCAGTATTGACCAGCAGGAATCCAGCAGCAGTGTCCGTTGATAACCGGTCCACTACTGTAGACAATTTGCAGATTCTATGGGTGTTCAGAACTACCCCCATTCCAGGTATCAGTGCACTGAAAATATCACCTATAACTTCACCTACACTTTCGCGCTTACTACGCACTAAGCCATTAGTTTCTTCATCGCTTCCAGCTGCATTATTCACATGGTATATTTTCGGGAAAACAATGCCAAAGTAGCAGCTTCCATACCAGTGATCCGGCAATTTGAAATAAGCCTTGTTCCCACATATATAATATATTCCGGGAAACACAGGTTCTGACCCATTTTTGAAACCCCAACCTCCAATTACCTTGTAATTATGTTCACACTCGCTGGAACCGATGAATTCATTGTTATAGTACTCTGTCCTTTCCCTATGGATACAAAGTTTCCCCTTTCGTTCAAAATCCAGCAACAAGGCAGGATTAGCTTCACCCTGCGAGGTGTTATCCATGTGTTCAGCCCATCTAGGGACTCTATCCTTTTCGTCATTTGCTTTCTTTTGAAACTTTTCTCTCCTTCTGTCTGCCATCTTTATGAACATCTTTTCCTGCTCTTGCAGAGAACAGGTCAGATTAGATTCTCTTGCTTCATTTAAATCTATATTACCTATAGTCAGAAAATATTCTCCCATATAACGGGGCACGTCACTTGTAGTATGTACACGGTTCAAGTGTTTTCTAACAGGAAGTTCAGAAAAAACTACGTCATCATTTGAATAATAGTATTGCAAGGTGCTTCTATAGAACAAGCTAGCTAAAATACTACAGGAAATTCCATAGGTTAACGGTAGGTGGTGGTATGTCACACCTTCAGCTACTGAGGTAGGTAGCTTCATGCAGACATAACAGTCTTCTATTTCCATAGCTTCTACATAATGCACTAACAAGTTAGCAAAAACATTTAAATGTGTCCTGTTTTTCATTCTGTGAAAATGTAGTCCATCCTCATCTGATGCTTCTAAGTTAGGTCGTGTGTGTGTCAGACTCACTTGCTTGCCGCGTCTTTCTAAGCTTCGTGGTGTTTCTACAGTCGGTACATCTCCTACGTCTACTGCTTCGGGTTCAGTGGGGGACAAGTTAGGATTTTTACTTATCATAAACGGTAAGAAGATTGTTAGTCCTATCCACATTACTATTAGCATAGCTACGCTACATAAGCATATCTTACAACAGGTTTTGAGACACCCACATCTGGATCTCCCAGAGACACTCGGATCAGACATTTTAGCTTACAGGTGGCTTTCGCTGCCCCTCTTCGTTTCTTTGCACCAAAGGCTCACTTCTGGGCTTTTTTCAAGGAGGGTCTTCGTCAGAGCTCCGATCAGCAATGGACTCGTCTTCACTGTTGCCACTGTGGTGTGGTTCGTCTATTTCTTCCAACACAAAGTAAGTCCACTCAGGGCTTCGATACCGTTTGCTCTGTTTCTTTATTCTGTCGCTCTTTCTCAGCGATTTTCCTTGGGCTGTCCTTCTTTCACTTTGAGCCCTTTTTCGGTCTTTATCGTTTTCTCCGGCTGTCTTTAGTCTGAGCCTCAGTCTCTTTACGTATCGAGGTGCACTTCTGCCTCCTTTCCTCCCAGTAGTTGAGGAAACTTGCCCTTCTTCGTGCACTCTTTTCACTTTTTGTTGTGGCACTTCTGTTTCCCTACCTGACTGGCTAGTTCCAGGTCTTTCATCTATCTCTTCTGCCTGGTCCCTATTCTGACCCTGCTCAGATTCAAATCGCACTTTCTTTTTATTTTTGGTTGCTGTTGTTTCCGTTGTCTGAGCACTTTGATCTAGTTCTATCTGTTCCTGTTCATGCTCTTCGATCCCTTCGCTTTCTTCTGCATGAACGTCAGCTCTAATTACTATCTGTCCCTTTCCAGACTCCGGAGTTCCAGGAGGAGTCTCGATGCCTTGATCTGACCCTACTTGGCCTACTTCCTGATCAGGTGTGATGTGATTCTCGTGGACCTGATCTGCTTCGTCTATTTCTAGCTCACCTGGACTATCCCACTCACTGTCTAAGTAGGAATATTTCCGGGTTCGTATTGGATCATGAACCGGGTCGTCGGCGGGATACCATTCAACGCCTTGACTTGTGCTCGGCAGCTCGATGTCAGCTAGTTCCGGACTCTCCTCTTCGGAAGCCTCATCAGCTGAGCTGCCTTCAGCTACAGTCGCGTCTTCTCCAGCTACCCGCTTCGTGTGGCTGGCGTGGATCCACTTCGGTACACCAGCACACTTTACAGCAGTGGTAGTGACGAGGATCACTTGTCGTGGCTTTCCCCACCTGGGTTTCAGGCAACTGCTCCGGGTGTGTTTCTTTAACGCCACCCAATCTCCTGGTTGCAAGTTGTGTGCTGGAGTCTTTGGCCACTCGTCTTCTGTCTCTCCAATCTGCTGAGAGAGAGAACGCACTTGGTCACCCAGCTGCTTGCAGTATTCTAGCACCATATCATCAGAAATGCTTAGCAGTTTGTGTCCGGGTACCCATGCCTGCCGCATCACTCTCCCCATCAACACTTCATGGGGACTCAGGCCAGTCTTTCGGTTCGGGATACTTCTCAAACTCATCAGCACAAGGGGTAAAGCCTCTATCCAGTTCATTTTTGTGGAATCACACATTTTTCCCAACCTGGACTTCAGGGTGCCGTTTATTTGTTCCACTATTCCAGAAGCCTCTGGATGGTAGGCACAATGTAGTCTTTTCTTCATTTTGAATGCTTTACAGAGTTCTTCTAGCACATCGTTGGCAAAATGCCCACCTTGGTCCGTTTCGATAGTCTCTGGGATTCCATACCTAGGTATCAACTCCCTGAGCAATAGCTTAGCTGTAGTTAGGGCATCAATTTTCTTTGCTGGGTAAGCCTCCACCCACCTGGAGAACAGACAAACTATGACTAGGATATATCTATATCCTTTGCAATTTGGCATGGTTACAAAGTCTGCCTGCATTCTTACAAAGGGACCTACTGCCTTCCCAATTGTACTCTGTTTTACTACAGTCTTCTTTCCTGCATTAAATTGCTGACACACTAGGCACCTCTGGCAAAACCTTTCCGCCTGGTTCCTGAACTTTGAGTTACAGAACACCTGTTCAAACACCCGACACATAGCGTCTCTTCCCATATGTGTTGGTTCATGTATCATTCTGACCATGGGGTCTACCAAGCTATCAGGCAGTACAGGCACCCCAGCCGGATTTACCACCACACCATCCTCTCTCAACTTGCATTCATTTGCTGCCCACCTGCCTTTTTCTTGCCTGTCTGTTGCCTGTTGCAACTCCTTTAGTTCTTCCCACGTTGACACATTCTCAAACAACATAAGTTGGCAGCTGTTTCCACTCCACAATGCAATTTGGAGAGACATTTGATGTCGGGCACAAAACTGTGCAATTTGGTCAGCGTATCTATTACCGGCGGTCACATCATCATTTCCTGATCTGTGAGCCGCACACTTGACCACAGCCAATTCTTTGGGCAATTGGATAGCTTCCAGTAAGTTATGCACCACTTTTCCATTTCTGATAGGGGTGCCGGAGGAAGTCATGAATTCTCTTTGCAACCACAACTGGCCGAAGTCATGAACAACCCCGTAACAATACTGGCTGTCGGTGTACACAGTTATTCTTTTGTTCTTACCCCTCTTACAGGCTCTGGTTAACGCGATGAGCTCTGCCACTTGTGCAGATTTCACCTCGCTTAGGTATGATGCCTCTATGGTCTTCGTCAATGTAACCACAGCATAGGCAGCACTCAGGCCCCCATTCTCATGTCTTAAACACGAGCCATCCACGAACATTGTCTCATCCCCATCAAGTAATGCTATTTCACGAATGTCTGGACGGGGCTTTGTACTGAACTCAGTCAGATCAACGCAATTATGGTCCCCTTCTTCTTCTGATTCTACATCCAGGGGGACAGGTAACAGTGTCGCTGGGTTTAGGACATTGCACCGGGAAATGGTGACGTTTTCAGCACCAATCAGGATTCTTTCATACTTAGTCAGCCGACTAGGTGTGAGGTACTGGGTCTTAGTTCTAGTTAGCAGGATTACAACAGAATGAGGAACATATACAGTGACGTGATGTCCCATGACAATGTTCTCACTCTGTTCCAGACTGACACAAGTAGCAGCAACTGCCTTCAGACACCCCGGCAATCCAGCAGCCACTGGATCTAGGGTGGCCGAAAAATAGGCCACTGGGCGTCTAACTAATCCGTGCTCCTGAGTCAGAACTGAAAGAGCACAATTTTCTCTGGTGTCACAGAATAGTTCAAAAGATTTAGAGTAGTCCGGCATACCTAATGCAGGAGCGGTACATAGGCAATTTCTCAATGTTACCCAAGCATTCATGCTTTCACTGTCCCAGCTGACGGGGTCTTCTACTCCTTTCTTGGTCATGTTTATCAGGGGCCGGGCCAGTGCAGCAAATCCTACAATCCATTGTCTACAGTAACCCACAACTCCTAGAAACATTCTCACTTCTTTCTGAGTTTTGGGCAGTTCCATTGCTCTAATTATTTTGATTCTTTCAGTAGTTACTTTCCTGATTCCTTTTTCTATCTGGTGCCCCAGATACTTCACTGAGTTCTTACAAAACTGCAATTTGTCAGGCGACACTTTATGTCCTCCCTTTCCTAGGTGATTCAGCAAGGCAATGGTGTCAGTGACACAGTCAGTTTGGGTTTTAGATGCCACTAACAGGTCATCTATGTACTGTACCAAAACAGACTCTCTTGGCAGCACTAGGGATTCAAGGCACTTTTTCAGTATCTGGTTGAAAATCGATGGACTCTCGGTGTACCCCTGAGGGACACGATTCCAGACATAGATATGGCTGTCGAATTCAAAACTGAAAAGGAATTTGCTTTCTGGATGTAATGGGATGGAAAAGAATGCGTGGCATAGATCGATGACAGTGAACCATTCTGCATTCCAGGGAATCTGATATAGTATTACTGCAGGGTTGGGTACAATAGGGCAGCAAGGTACAACAATTTGGTTTACCTTGCGCAGATCCTGCACTACCCTGTACTTCCCACTAGGCTTTTTGATCCCAATGATAGGCGAGTTACAGGGGCTGCTCATCACTTCTTCTATTATTTCTGCTTCGAGCAGCCGGGTAATTTCAGTCGCCACTCCTGCTTTCACTTCTGCACTCATTTTGTACTGTCTAGTTTTGGGGTATACAGCATTCGTTTTTATTGCTATTTTAACTGGGTCCACATTTGCCATCAGGCCTACATCCTTTCCTGTGAAATCCCACACTTCTGGTACTACTCTTAACTGGAGCTCTTCAGGTAAATCTTCAATTGTCAATGATTTTATATCAGCATCTTGTCTGACTAACATCAGTTTGTATAGGCCATCTTCATCGGGGGTCTGAATTTCGACACCATTTGGTGTGCAGTAGATTGTACAACGCATCTTGCACAACAAATCACGTCCTAGCAGGTTTACGGGACTGGAATCACAGACCACAAATCTGTGCATTTCCTTGAAATTTCCTATAGAAATTTCCATTGGTTCGGTTACTGGAGTACTTATTATTTGATTTGAGACTCCCACTACTTGGATTGCTTCTCCCGAGAGGGGTAGGTTAGGAACATCCACTGTTCTTACAGTAGATCTGGTAGCACCAGTGTCCAACAGAAAGGTGACATCTTTTCCTTCAACCTTTCCTTCAATGTATGGTCCAGTCTGGTCTACCGGTAAGGAGGCGCCAAGCACGCACTCCTCATCCTCCCCTCTCAGGCCCCGTCAATCTTGATCTTCACAGAGGAAGGTATCATTTAACAAATACTGAGGAATGACTGCGTTTCTTTCACTCTCGACTTCCCATACTTCCGCCCTTTCATTCTGCTGACCCTGATTCTTAAAATTCTGTCTAGGAGCGCGAGGTACTGGGGGTAATTTTACCTGTTGCTGGTTCTTTCTCGTCCCTTCTTTCGGCACCTGTGGATTTAAACCATTTACAGGGGCATTACCGGCCTGCAGGTGTGGACACTCGTCTCTCCAATGCCCTATCTGGCCGCACCCATGGCACGGGAATTTCTTCATGGCTTCTTCTCTACTCATTTTAGTGCGGGGCTTCCCTCCTCCCCCAGCAGTGGCATTCTGAGCATTATTATCAGAAGTCAATTTACTTAACTGCTTTTCTTGCTGTTCGGCTAATTTCACCTGTGCCCACATTACCTTCTCCTTGAGGGCCTTCCTTTTGTTTTCGATTTCATCTTCGCAATATTTTGCATATTTCAGGACAGCATCTATTGGTTCTCCCTGCCAACTGATTTTATTGTCTCTAATCCATTGGGAAATTTCAGGCCTTAATCCTAGCACAAATCTGTAACTGAAGTGTGTCATGTCTTTCAGGTCCATATTGTCGATACCGCTGTATGTTTTAAACACTTGCAGTAGCCTTTCATAATAGGAGTGAACAGTTTCATCACGTTCTTGGGTGGTTCTATCTATTCGGGTCCAATCTGTTTCCTTTGCGGGAACCTTTTTCTTAAGGTACTGTATGACCTGGTCATATTTCCTCATTACGTCAGGTGAGGGAGCTCCGGTTTTCTCATCTCTGGGATATTCATCATTAGGCCAATCAATTTCTATTTTACATTCGGTCCATAGATCTACAGGGACCACAATGTCGAAAAACCCATCCAGGTCTTTCAGCAGACATTTCTGAACTTTTATGAAGCGTTCTACCTGCCTGTACCAGTCAACTGGCTTCTCCCGTAATTTCGGGAAGTCATTTGTAAATGACACAATATCCTGTCGGGACCAAGGGACATGAACATATTTTCCTCCCGGGACCTCCCTCATGGGGCACAATTTTTCTGTTGGTGTTACTTCCTTTAATACGAATTCCGAAGTCACTGACCCAGCCCTGCTGCTTTCCTTTTTCTTTGCCCACCGGGTTCTCCATTTCCCCACTTCGCCCCACTTCTGCAGGAGTTTCAACAATTCTTTTACCTGGATCTGTTTTCCCATCACATTCAGGCTTTCTAAATCTTTGTCTGAAAAATCCACTCTGTAAGGTTTCTGAAGAATTTTGGAGCGACTAACATCTATTCCCATTTCCTCTGCTGTATCCATTATCTTTTCATGGAGCGACCTAGCATTCCGGGTCAGATTTTTACTGATAAACAGCAACTCTTCTTCGTTATACGAGCTTAGGCGCTCAACTCCTACGTTTCCAGCCATCATTTCTTCTATTTCTATTCTCAATTTATATATTTCCAATGCTTTAGGTTGTGGAGTGGCCTCCTTCTCTAGCTCCTTTGTCCATCGGTCCAATTCTTCAGGGGAAACCAAGGCGGCACTCTTAATCCCAGTTGCACTTTCAATCAACACTTCCTTTTGTCTGGGCTGACTTTTTGTCCCTATTATACTAGCCCTCGACTCTCTAATGGGCAGATCCATCAGAACCACAGATTCACACTCACTCTCTTGATCCTCATCTATAAATACCTCCTTCCTCGGGGTCGGGAGGCTAGAAGTAGGCAGCATTGAGGTGACAACAGGAGGATGGGGACTAGTCATGTCATTTTTATACAGAGGAATAGCTGGACCAATAGTTACTGGAATAGTCAAGGAATCAGGATGGGGCTGCATTTGGGTAATGGTTCGAATTAACTCATCTCGCTGTTTAGTCAGGACCTCTCTCTCTTTTTCTCCTAATACCTTTCCAGTAGATTTGTCATGCAATACCTGGGGTACTAAGGACGGATAAATATTCGGAGCGGTCGGAGTGACCAGTCGAGGAGGATCTTCTCCAAATGGCTGATAATTCGGGACTGTGGATTTGGGTCTGCAAAACCCATCCCTTTCACTGGTTTTACTGTCTGTCCCTGCTCTATCTGTATCACTATCCCTCCTACATCTGGGATAATTTGCAAAGGGATTTCGAGAGGGCACAGGTTCTGAGTCTGCATCATAGGGAGGTGGATTTTTCATTAACAAATCTTCCAAGTGTTCATCATCTAAGTCCCCCATAGGAGCTAGGTGATGGGTCTTTTCTTTGCATTTTCCTTTCCTTTCCTCAACCACCCCCATCATCGGGAACAGCCCTTCAGTTAACATAGATTGCCTCCACTGTTTCATTTTCTGCTCTTTGGTTGGCGTTGGAAGCTTAGGATACCATTTACTCACTCCCTTATCCATCCTGGGTTTATCTCGCTCTGCAGCCTCAATCTCCCATTCCTCCAGAGCTTCGTACTGGGTCAACCTAGGTCTAGGGTGTAAGTCATTCATACGGGTCCTTAAGTTAAACAGGATCCGACCATTAAAGGTACCTTCAACAGGGAATGCTAGAACTCCGTCATCTGCAGTATATTTTGCCCAATTTTCTAACCATACACAAGTGTGATACCCTTTCTCAAACATCATGAAAGAAGCAGGAGTATTCGGCGGGGGAATGAGCACACCCTCCCTCGTTCTAATGGGCTTGTCGGTTTTGAAAAAATTCTTTATTTTGTCAGAAAATGACAATTTCCTCTTTATTCCGTACATCATGTGTGGTCTACCTCGCATAAGCTGATCCTTATAAAATCCTAGGTACTTTGGATTCGGTATAAAATCTGGATACCACATATAATCTTCGGGACTCTCTTCGAACTCGGCTTGATTAATTTTGTTTACCTTTGTGCTTCCAATGCTAGCGCGACTTTTATTTCACAACACCCAATCAGGTCAGAGAATACAAAAAATTCTTAGCCAATGGGTGCGCGGCCTTTTCGCGAGACAGAGTCTCACTCTGCGGCACTCACCCCTCCTTCACAAATTCAGCTTCACTACACGCCCGCTGTCTTGACCAATACCAGCGCGGCACGGAGTGACGTCAGAGCAGCTCTCCGACTGTCTCCCTCCTTTACAAGGTAACGGAAACTTTTAACTTTTCCTAAAGTGCAAATGCAAAACTTAGTTACTAACACACAACGTCTGCCACTATGTCTGAGTGTTCTAAAAAGATAGAAAAACTTCCTTTCACTGCAAGTAAACCACTTCTGTCTACTTCTCATTCACTCTGGGTAGACTTCTTTGCCTAACCTCACACTCAAGTAATATAGAACCCGTTATTCTTCCGACTCATCCACTGTCGTCAGGGATATGTACTGAGCCGGGATTTCACCAGTGAACTATTTTACTTACCAGACAAGCCTCGGAGACCCTACTGCTCCTTCCGTATGCGACCCTTACTAGGTGATATCGCAATGAAAGTTTTATACCGGACTCGTAGCTATCAATTATTCAGATATAACAAAAGATCCTAATTAGTGCTTCCAGTTATTCATTTAACCCTGCACTAATGATTCAGACCCTAGTGACTTCAACAGCTAACCGGATTCTGCTCACCGTTAGCTAAAATACTTCCCCGGGGATTCGGACTACACTGAACATTCACAAACAATTCTGGGTTAATTCAACATTTATAGCAACAATGTAAAAATCATATACATTTACATATAAATCCTTAAAACATTTCAAAAATTTCAAACAATATAGTAGAAAATCAGCAGCACATTTTATTTTCACGGTTTGTTTCTTAACTTTCCCTGTCTACCTAATCTAACTAGTCCAAACCATCCTCTGGCTGCCAGAAAATTACTGATAGAGCGCGCAGTTCACCCGGGTCACCAATTTTCTCACACGCACTGGGCCCTGGCGTGCATTTCAATTTCAATCAGTGATTCCCGTGAACCGGGTGAGATCCTAGCACGCTTCTATGAGTAATCAATGGTTCAGGATTACCTCTGCTTACCATGCACCTGACTTACCACAGGCACAAACTAACGATGGACCTGGAGCTAAAAGGGAAAATAGTAGACAGGACCTTAAAACATTTCTTTTACGTCCATATATTTTACCCACTTTTCTGTAAAATGACCACAGACACCTGATGAAGTTTAACACTTTATATGAAAATTCAAAAAGAAGATGCCAAGACAATAAGCGATATGCAGAGCACTATGTCAAACATTAATATCAACACCAATAGGTAACTTTGAACGAAGAAAATCACGACCATTAAGATATATGGGGAGACTAGAGGTAGGGTTTGGCACAGAACTAATCACTGCAATTTTATACTAAGACAAGAGTTGTGGAGGGACCTAAAACATGTACTTATCCTTATCTCTTAAGACTATTCTTACTAAATTCACTGCAATCCACTAAAGGAAAGGGAAAAAATGGGAACAAGCTATTATTTATGACAAAATCAATGAGCTCCTAAAGGAGGGGGGGAGAGAAGGAACCAAACTAAATCAGACACATATACTGGATGTTTCAACGGCAATAGAGCAATATCACAGGTAGAATGCTTTAATAGATTATACGAAAGAGAGAGAGAGAGAGAGAGAGAAAACAAGATACAGAGAATACGCAAACCCACAAACAATATTTACCTAATTCAGATTGGCGACCAACCCTGGCCACAGGTCAGTTGGGAAGACGGGGACAAGGACCCTCAGAAAAGGCACACCAGAATGCGAACAGATACAACCCACGGACAGATCAGGACAGGATACCCCTCAGGTTTGGGTCAAAAGACTGGGCCTCCCAGGGAACGACCAACACCCACAGCTTCGGACAGCAACGCCTGCGTTACCCCTTTCTGCAAGTAATCCGCCAGAAACCCCGATTGGTTTTTCGAATCTCTCAGCAAAGTGCTTCGCCAGCACTTAGGAATTTCCACCCCTTAGGAGCTTGTGGAAAGTATGGACAAAGTGCTTCGCAGCACTTTCAGATTGAGCACCTATTGAGATCGTAGGGTCAGTGACAGGTCTGCTACTCGGACAAGTCGGACGATTTCCATAAGCTAAACTAGGGCAATTATACAGTTTTGGGGACCCTCAGACCACCCACTAATGTTGCAAGTGACAGTTTCCCATATTTTGATTGGTCAGGAGAGGTGGTGCGATCATTACCACCTCCTAAAATTCAGCTTTCCCATATTTAATATTCAGGTTTGCATACCCGCCCCCCGGGTTCACGTTCCCATCCATAGAATACAACAGAAAGTATGAGCGCATAAGACAGTTGCAACAAAGTCTGTTAATTTCAAGTTGATTGTCCACATTTTGTGCTGGGTTCTCAGGCGCATTTTGCTTCAGGAGCCAGCTGGCTTGGTTCAGCTTCTGCGCAGTCGAGTTTCTCCCAGGTCACATGGCAAAACCCAGAGGAGCTTCAAATATGGCGTAGCTTAAGCACTCCCAGCCCCCAAAGACGCGGTACATGAAAAGTAAGCGAAAACAAATTAATATCACATCCAGAATGATCACACTGTATACCATGAAAAATCTTATCCAACCCTTACTTTATAATGACTATAGCATTAAGGTTTAGTGCGAAAAGATAGATAGGCTAAAGCAGCAGCAATAAGCGGAGAGCGTGGTGAGAGTCAAGCGGCCATTTTAGCAACAGTGCGCATGTGCACAGAACTCCCTCCAGAATGCGAGTGCGTCACATCACATGGGTATGACCGACGCATGCGCAAACTGAATTTCAGCGAAGCAGTCGTTTTTCTTAGTGCAAGCTTCGTTAATATGAAAAAAGACATACAGGCAAGCATCCGGGGACACCCGCGTGTTTGGGAAAACGTGTAAATGAACGACAACAATGATTTTAGTAATATTATACATTTGGCGAGGTTCTTGCACGGGGCAAGGCGCTTCACGTGCAAATCCTTGCTCCATCAAGGGCACCGTACTCAAATGGTTCTCCTCATTCCTTCAAAACAGATCCCAACAAATTAAGCTCAGTCATTGCCTCTCCAAACCCCAACCGGTAACACTTAGCATGCCAGAAGGCTCTATCCTCTCCCCCACCCTATTCAATCTATTCATGGAACCACTCACCCTCATTCTCAAACAAGCCAAAATATGCTACCACCTCTATGTCGATGACACCCAACTTTACTACAAGATCAAATCCCACAATGACATCCTTCACCTCAACGACACATTGATGAAAATTCAAGCCTGGTTCCACTTTAATTATCTCAAACTGAACCCTAAAAAAACTGAAATCATCCTATTTAGTCCCAGGAGCAACTCTCTCCCTATCCAGCTCTGGATCAACGATATCACTGCTCGTAACTGCCCCCTCTCCACCTCCAACTCTGTCAAATCCCTAGGCATCAGCATTGATCTAAACATGACACTCATCCCACACATAGAAAATGCTGCCAAAAGTGCTCTTTTCACCCTTCACCACCCCAAAAAACTGAAAACTTTTTTTCCAGCCGATGACTTTAGAATCGTTGTCCAATCACTCGTCCTATCCAAAATTGACCACGGTATCGCAACACTCGCTGGCACCCCTAAAATCCACCTGGCACCGATTAACAGTGTTCTCAACCTCGCCGCCAGACTCATCTCCGATTGTAAAAAATTCGACGACATCTCTCCTGTCCTTAAAAACCTCAACTGGCTCCCAATCGAAGGAAGATCCACCTACAAGATTGCATGTATCACACACAAAGCCCTTCACCTAAACACCCCCTCTTATCTTGCTGACAAATTACAAAAAGCTGGTTGCTCTAGGTCTCTAAGGAGCACCAATCCCTAATCCCTCCCAGACTCAAATGCAAAAAAGCACAATCCCTTGCATTCTCTGGTAATGCCCCTACGATTTGGAACTCCATCCCCAAGGATTTCCGCTGCAACCCCTCCTACCCTCTCTTCAAAAAAACGCTCAAATTGTTTCTTCTCAACAAATATTGGGGCACCTAATGTCTCTGATTTGAGCACTGTCCACTCCTGCTCCCCTGCAATTCCCCTCCCCACACCCCTTCCCGCCACTCTATCCTCCTCTCCTCCTGTTCTACACCTATTATGTCTCGGATTCTCTACACTCCCCATCCCCTTTATGATCGCCTGGCCTCTCCTCCACACTAACTCATTTAAAGGTTATGGGCCTCATTTATGAAAAGTGACGCATCGCTGCGTGAAAACAGCGATGCGTCACTTTTCATTGCGCCCTCCTTGCAACACCAATGATGCGTCATATTTACAGTATGACGCATCATGTCGCAAGGAGTTACAGATACGTCAGTATTTCGGACGTATCTGTAGGTGCAAAAGTGACGCATTGCTGGAGTGTGTCACAAAAGTGACGCAACACCAGCAATGTGTCCTTTCACATGCGGCAAGCCCCATGTGAAAGGGCCTACATCAGTCTTACGCCTGCTGTGAGGCAGGCGTTAGATTTTGACGCATTTGAGTCCTAGAAGTGGCGCAGTGAAATCTCATAGATTTCACTGCGTCACTTCCATGACCCTTTCTTGCATCAATACGCCCCCCTTGCATATACCTGGCGCAGGTATAATGTGGCGCAGGGGTTTACAAAGTGACGCATCTACCTAGATGCGTCACTTTGTAAATATGGTGCAATAAGGCGCATTTTTTACACCACTGGTGCGTCACAAAAAGTGACGCAGGCGGCGTAAAAGTGACGCAGAGCTTCATAAATGAGGCCCTATGTTTTTTGCGGCTTTAATCATCATATATTACCACTCCACATCCATTTGAATGTAATGTTTTTTTATATCTTTCATGATTAATGCACACTGTGGACAATTTCTTGTATGTATACCTACCTTGTAAAGCGCTCTGATACCCTTCGGTCCAGTAGCGCTATATAAAACTCACTAAATAAATAAATCAATAAAATAAATTCCTGTTCAAACAATGTTTTCTCGTCTGATGTTCGCCTGCCTTATGGATTTTTTGACTGTTCTGGTTTCCTTTGGATCAGTGTTGTTGTTTCTTTTCATGCCTCATATTGACTAACTTGCCTCATGAAAAGAGGAATTGTTGCTCTCAGCCAGATAATTATTAGGGGGCATATTATCAAGGGATTTATAAAATTATCTCCCTATCAGCAACAGGGTGCTAACACGCAAATTCGCATGTTAGCACCCTTTTTCTCTAAGCTTCCCCTTGCATCTCTAATGAGATGAAAAAGGGGCGTTCCAGAGAAAAATAATAGAAGAAATGTTGTTAAGCTACATTTCTCCTATTATCAAGGATTTCGCTAACCTTGTTAAGCACTGCTTTTTTTACACCTGGTATTTTCCTGACTTAGCCATGATATCCTATGGAAGGTGGATATCATGGCTAAGTTTGTGAGCCCCTATCATCAAGCTAACACCAAACTTTGAGAGATTATCGTTGGTTTTCCAGCTATATTCTCTCAATTGGCAGTTAGCGTGAGGATTTTTATCACTACTGAGATAATCCTTGCTAATAGCAAGTTATCTCTGCAAAAATTTCCGGCGATGCTTAGCGTTAAAAAATTTGTTGCTAAGCATCGTTAGCGGTAAATATCGGTAAACGTTGGTAATATGCCCCTAGGTTCCTCGACATAATATTGGCAGATTGATTTGAGCAAAAAATGTCTCTTTCGATATATTTTTTTCATGATTGAATTTCTTTAATATAAAAATTAGGCACAATTGTGTAGTGTGAAATTTGAAGTAATTTCAGTAATTTCCTGTGTTGCTACATTCCTAAATTTTACGATTTATTAACATTTCTCCTAGTCTGAAAAATAGGCAAAAATGGAGTATGCGAACACTGATTATGCATAATATTTCTCATTCCAACGTCAGTAACTCAAAATGGGAAATATTTTCATCTCGGGGTAAAACTGAAAGGTATTCTATGGATTTACCTTGAGTAAAAATTACTACAGGTAAATCTGGCCAACTCAAGGCCTCAATAGCATTATAAAGACTGGTCATGCTCCAGGCCACTGAAATTAGGTGGCAAGGGCGGGTCAAATATTGCAGCAGGGTTGCGTCATAATATGGCACATTTCGTAAAAGCATTACTTCATTATTTGCTCATTTTTAAACTTGGTAAACACTGTATGGGCATTTCTTTAAACCATTTGAGCTAGAAGCTATTTTTTTTGTTAAAATCTTCAAATTATGTGGCAGATGGTGGATTATGTGGCAAAAATCTCATAATTACAGTGATGGATCATTCTGGTGATGCTAACTGTTTATCCAGCAAATGAGCAACAGTTCACACACACACCCACACAAACACTTTTGTTCAGATGCAAACTAATCATTGCCGTAGACATGTGGACACAAAATATGTTATTTATTGAGAATTTTGCAGACACCATTAAGCAACAAAATATACATTTGTGAACTGTTCAATCAATTTTATACATAACAAATACAATATGCTACTGTAGCAATAAATTAAATGTACAATATTTACAAACAGAGAGCAAACAGACAGAGTTTTCGGAAAGGACTGTCCCTCATTGAAAACATGATTTTTTAAGGTATCTCTCTGCAATTACATTACACACCTTTTCACATTCTAAAGTTTGAAATCGATCAAACAATCTGAGTAGTATGTACAGGGTCATTTTCTTGAATGAAAAAAAAAATAATTCAAACATGCATTTCAGAAGTGTTTTGTTTAATTTTCCTCTTTAATTTTTTTCCCTACTTTTTCAAGCTGAAAATCGAAACTAGCACAACCATGTAACTGAAAAGGGAGAAATGATGGCCTGTCTCTTCTTACATTCCTGCAAAATGTGACCCACGAATCAAGACTAATCAGTCGATAAGCACAAGATCAAACAAACACTGCAGAATCTAGAAAATAACATTTAATTAAAAAAAAACATCTCTTGCCAGGGGAACATATTACGGATAAGAGCAGGTGGAGGCAGGAAAAATATTGATCTCTATTCCTCACTCCTTTCATCGCCCATATGTTGAAGTGGAGAACGCACCTAGTTGAATGTTTCAGAAATATATAACCTAGAGTGTATGTAACAAGTTGCAAATTGCAAATGCCACAATACAGACATGGGTAGCGTTGTGTTGGCAGCACAAGTACAGGTAGAGAAGACATGGGTGCATCGCTCAGCACAGGCTAATATGCCCTTGACGTGCTCTGGTAGCAGTTGAACCAAACCTGAGCTTAAGAACCACATTCGATTAATTTAAATATTAATTTAAATTGTGCTGGAGAGTCACTAGATGGCAGTATTACACTAACCGTCGGTGTACTTTATTTTTATTCTTAGTGGAAACAGTCATTTTCATGCCACAAATTGGAAATATGCTAGATGTTAAGGTTTAAATTACAACAGCAGCAAAGGAGTGTACTGGCAGGAAAGACTGTGTTTTTTCTAACTCAAGAATAATAGCAGACAAATGAGATGCCAGGTTAGGCCCCACAAACTTGGAAGAGGCCTCACCATCATCCACAAAGATGCACTCACCTGCACCAGCTTCACTGACGTGACGAACACACACCATCCATGCAGCACAAGGACTTCAGACTACAGGTCAGTTACACCAGCATCATCAAAGGCACCCTCGCCTATCGATCCTGGACGAGGTACCAATTTCAGCAACCTTCTCACTGACTTCATTGCCCCCATCGCCATCAGATCCAACAACTCGAGAACCTCAGCAACATCAGATTCGAACCAGCTTGTCTAGGACTTGGCCCACAATGCAGGACACACCCTTGACCCTATCTTCACAGCCAGCAACAAAGTTACCTTCAGCCACCTCACCCCCTCTCCTTGAAGGACCACTCCATTGTACCCTACCACATCATTCTATACCCTCTCTCCACAATACCAAGGCCAGCCTCAACATCAGATGCAGATGGAACAAGATAATGGAGGTAAACTGAACTCACACAGTCAGATTCAACCAACCTGGCCTCAACAGCGAACTGCAGAACAACAGAAGGACCTTCAACAAATGGCTGCACTGACAAGACTCGCCCCTCCCTGAAGGAAGTAAGCCAAAGAAGAACTAACGCTCAAGCCTGCTGGTATACAAAAGACCTTAGAGACCCCAGAAGTTACTGCAAACAGCTGGAGGGAAGATGGAGAAACAACCGAGACGCCAACGCAAAGAGCACCTAAAAATCCACAGTCGGAAGATAACGCACCCAGATCAAAAAAGCCAGGAAAGCATCCCTTGCATTGAAAGTGTAAGCCAGCTCCAACAACTGCAAAGAACTCTTCAACCTTCGTCAGAGAATTCCCCAACCCCTTAGCAGCCACCACCACTATCACCCCATCACAGGACCTCTGCAACGACTTCTCTGACTTTTTTCACCAGAAAATACTCAAGATATACAGTAACGTTGAGTCCAACACACTTCAGAAGACCCTATCTGACTTCTGCCCACCACCACCAAGAATGATCGTGAACTAACGGACTGGAGCCCCCTCACCACAGAAGTCACCGACAAAATATGAAAAGTATCCTCTCAGGAGCCCCCCTGACCCCTGCTCACACTCTGCCTACAACTTGGGAGGAACCTTGATCAGCGCCAACCTCACCACCATCCTCATCAAAAGCTTCATCCATAGCACAACCTCCCAGACAAATGGAAATACGCTGAGGTCAAAGCTCTCCAGCAAAAACCCTATGTAGTCTTTCTGACATTCCCTTACCTCATGTAGTTCCGAACATGTTTGTATTCTAATGAGCATTATGGGCCTTACCAGCAAGAAATACCGTCTGTTACTTACCCTCCCTGAAATTATAGGCCAGAGCTGCAGGCATAGGACAATAAAGCGGAAAGGGTAATTAACAGTTGTTAAAGCCCTTGATCAAAATGGCAGGAACTTGTGAAGGACTTTCATTTCAACTGTTTCTTTCAAAGAGTCCTAAACACAGACCCCCCTTTGAAACTGGTTCTCAACTATTAGCTCATTTATAAAAAAAACCTGAAGGGCCAATTTTCTGCTAATCAATTTTAGCCATTTATTCTAAGACACGCCCGCTGAAATGTTTTTTGAAGTTATACCCACTCTGGGATGTCTATAGATTGAATCTTAAAATAAAAACAAATCTTTACCATTTTTAATATTAATAGTACAGGTACCAACAAAAACTTGCATGTCTTGCTAGTATTTTGAATGGTCGTAGAACCCAAACTGACATGCACAGAAGGAAATAAGAGACTGGAGTTAAACAGCCAGAGCCTGTCTTTTATTTCCTAATGTCTTGCAAGAGCAGTTCCCAAAAATCTGGCGTCAAATATGAATCGGAAACACTTGACAATGCCAATAGGAGGCACTCAGAAGTTCTGTTGGTTGGGTTTTAGTTTCAGTAGCCTGTTTGAGAGGCATGTCCTTAATGCCACTCACTACATCATTGGCTACTGATTCTGTACATGGTTTACACAAATTTTTATTTTACATGGGCCATAATGAGCCTTACGGGCATTATGCCTAGCTAGATAAACACCTATTTAATAATGTACTCCACCAAGATTTTAAAAGCACATAATGCTGCTTAACCCCTTCCATGCTGATGACGGCCGGGGGCCGTAATGGCACACAGTGCTCGTGTGCTGATGACGGCTCCGGGCCGTCATGACCGCACACGCGATCGGAATGTGCCGCACAGGCGCAGAATCACAGCCACGCCCAAGGGGTTAATCCCTAAATGTATCTTCGATTCTCAAAACGTTTCTGTTTAGGAATCACATTCTGTAGAAAATAAATGGAATAAACCAGATACCTGATTGACATGATATGGGCCTAATTGAAGGGAGGACTGGACTATTGTAAATTCATGACTTCCAAACAATATATGTAATCATTATATGAGACTTTCAAAGATGCTCATGGATATATGGCACCGACTACAAAACCAGGCAGCCAGACTTTGTCTGAACCTTTGGAAACAAGACCATATGAAACCAGCATAAAGCACACCGCTGACTCCTAAAGCAATTGAGCATTAAATTCAAATCTCCTAGCACCATCCATAAAGACTACCACAACAGAGGCTGGTCTCTGCCTGTGCTCCCACCAGGAACCTGAGGGTGACCGACTCAAATCTTATTTACCAGCGAATGAGACAGAAAATTGGTTTTCAAGACCACCGACTATGGGATGGCCTGTCTATGAACATTTACCAGCCAGAAACCATGCAATGTATGGTATTCTTTTTATTTTGAATTTGAACAATTAATATTGAGATCACCACCTGCAAGGTCAGAAATATTGCCCCGGCCCTGTGAAAGAAGTGCAGGTGCTGAGAACCTGAGAGCTCCTGCTCAAATTAAACACTGGCGGATATTTGACCCCTAGTTGAGAGTAATACTTAACCACTCCACTTCACAAAACCCAGGAAAACCTATGTCTTTAGACTGGCGTTCTACTTGAAGACATTTAACTGTGATGGCATTAAATGATGACGCTGCATAGGTGCCAATTCCCTGGATTGGTCTGGACTCAAGACTATCCGAACTTCCTGTGGCACTTTTAAAAACTAGAAGTAAATAAATAATCTCTAAGACCTTCAGGAATCTAGAGACGTATTTTAAAAATATGCACAAGACGACGCCCACAAAAAGCATGTGCAGGAGAAAATCCTCTAAAACCTACTTTAAGCAGAGGAACTCTCCTCATAAAATAGTTTTCTCCTGTAAATCCTTCCTGTACAGGATACTTTGTTCACAAAGTTTTGAGAAGTCTAAAAAGTTGAGAACTTCGCACAACGTTCACAACAGACCTTACATTTTATACAGTCTAAGCCCTTTAACAGAGCTAACAAAGTGCATGTTGGTGACATTAGGGGCAAGTCTTCTTAGGTGGCAAACCATTCTATGAAAAACACTCTGAATACGTGGAAAGCCAGAGGTGAATATTAATTTCATAGGGCCCGATTCACAGAACTAACTTAACCCCTTGCATGCTCATGACGAGCTCAGCTCGTCATGAGCTACAGTGCTCCGGTGCTCATGACGAGCTGAGCTCGTCATGGCCTTTAAAACGCTCGCACGCTGGGCTAATTCCCCTGCTGTGCTGTGCTGAGTGTTCTAAAGAAACGGGTGTGGCCGTGACGAGCTCAGCTCGTCATGAGCACAGGAGCACTGTAGCTCATGACGAGCTGCGCTCGTCATGAGCATGGGAGCGCTGCGCGCGCCCCCCCCCTCTCCCCAGCACAGCAGGGGAATGTGCCGAGCAGGGAAGGGGTTAAGACAAAATCCTAAAATTACTCCTTTTGGTATTCACAGAAGTTAGGATATTGTCTTAAGTTTGTCTTAAGACAGACTTAAGACAGATTTAAGACACAATCCTAACTTAAGTCTGTCTTAAGACTGTCTTAAGACAAACTTAAGACAAAATCCTACCTTATGTGAATACCAAAAGTAGTAAGTTTAGAATTTTGTCTTAAGTTAGTTCTGTGAACACATCTTATTTAGAGGGAATGCAATAGATGCCATTCACACGTTCAGTTCTACACAGCAACGGTCTAATTCCATGGTATTACCAGTGCACCTACCTTAATGATAATTTCCTTACAGATTCTATAGTGCAGACGCTTTGCTAGGCCTGCACTCAAGGCATGTTTATTATCACTTGATTTCACTGCACAGATTTAACCTAAGTCTGCTGATTGTGATAGGTGAAATGCTAATCAAGGCAGCCTGTAATGCTGCCAGAGAAGCTCCTTTCCATAGTCCATAGTCCAGATCTGATGTCAAATGTGCATTATTTAGGCCTAGGCGGAGTTCATGGAGGGACACAAAAACTCCGCTGAGTTTTACCAGCAGCAGGGTGTGGTAAGTTGTGTTAACTTTTAGAGCCAGGCATTCATTGCCGCACTATAAAATCAGCGTGAATGGGACCACACACAGCGCAAGAGAGCGGTAGCTTGCTCAACACAAGCAGCGGCGACATGCTGTGACTACACGCATTGAGATATGTCGCCAGGATGGTGGTCCAGCGTTGGATTTTCCTAGCTCGCACTTGCCAACTTAACATTGGTGAGCTCAACACTGCTATGCAAAGTTTTTCGAAATCCCACGCTCTACATTAAGCGCAAAGTGGGAAAAGCTCTGCAAAACTCCGCGAGCAGAGCCGAGTTTACCAGTCAGGCCTAGTATCATTTCAAACTGATTCATGGTGTTTGGCTGTTATCATAGACAGGCCACTGCTAGCCACCCTACTCTAGCACTATTTGGAACCCCACCTCTCTTCCTCCCACGTCACAATGATGGCTGAGTTGTATGTGAAGAGGGAGGAGCCGAAGAAACAGGTCTATGGTGTTGTTCCACCACATAAACCGTCTTCTTTGGCCTCACACTGAAGCACAGTTTCCTTGGCTGTCAAATGTCATTACAATTACAATAAAGAAATAAGAACTGCACATGTATAAATTCAACTACAAAATCATAGCCTAGAAGGGAGTAGAACTGTGGCCTTCAAAACAAGTAAACTTTTATCAGTAATGTAAAGAAATAAGCTATCCTGGAACTGTGCGTGAAGGCAATAACTGGAGTTGACGCCTCAAATCTTCACCATATTGCGACAGTGTTATATTGTGACGGTACTCCACCCTCAACGCTGCTGTTTTGAGATGCTCTGCTCATTTAGCATTCTGAAAGTCATGTGGCAGTGTGCAACCAATAAGGAGACTGGAAAGAGCTGGAAAAATTGCTTTGGATAAAACAGTGTACCTGGAGAGACATCCTAGTGACAACAGCACATACACCGAAGACACACATGTTCTCTGAACTGAACTTAACTTGACAGAAGCGAGACTCAAAGACATTCTTGAGGACCCAGAAACAGTGGTAAGTACATGCTTCAAAGAAATAACAGCAACCGAGCAATTCCTAACAGTCATAAAAAACATTCAAGTGGTTCCCTGTTACAGGGTCCCCATCCCAGGCTGCACCAATTCTGGGATGTCTCAGTTGTCACATCCTGTAGACAATCCTTCCAAGTCTTGAAATGCAAAACTTGTCATACATGCCTTCAGCACAAAGAGATGGACAGCACTCACAAGGGGCTTAGAGTGTTAATGCATCCTCGCAGCTGAGCACCCTAGCGCCCTCTACTGGCAGCGCAGAACCAGGTGAAGGCCTCTGTCATACGTCATGGAGGTGAATGTGTGCAAGTGTTGACTTGTCCATAAATGATGGCCATGGCCAAGTACAGAGAGCTCTGCAGCATCGCCACCTTCTTGTTCACATACATGAGCAGCTGAGGGTCCAAACATGTCAATGCGCCGTGGCAACAGGTACAAGTGTGGTGAACAGATGCTTCCAGCCGATGATGGGGGATGAATCCTTCCCTCAATAAATGATTCATTCACTGCAGAGAGAGAAGCACAAACGAACAGACTGTCAGAGAAAGCCCTACATCATGTGGTTCATGCAGGAATTGTCAATTTGCATGATTCTGGGTTCAAGGTGTTGCATTTCTCAGAGTGAATGGATCACATTTGGGGGTAAACATGGCAGACAGAGGACAGAAAATCTGTCCAAGCTCCATTGGCATAGACCTCAGCTATGTGTGAACAAATTCAAGGCTTGTGAGAAGCAGGGTTATCACCACAAAGTGTTCAGATAAGCTCAGCTTCTGAAATTAAATGTGTTGGTAGCTTGTGGCTAAGATCACTGTGGCATAATGGAGAAAACAGGCCACTTCACGGGAGGGACTGGTCACCAACAGGTCACCCACCATATTACACCAGACAATAATGAAGTAGTAATAATCAGATGGCCTTGGGGTGCCTGATGCTGAGATTTTCAAGAATGTATACTACAAGAAAATTGCCAATGCTGCCAATCTCAATCAAAGTCCCTATTTCTGATGCCAACATACGAATTAAACACTATGAAGGCAACGTTTTAGTCATTGTGAATTAATCTTTTTGATTTGATTTTTATTTTGATTTCATTTTTTTCATTTGTTCAAGCGGATTTTTTCATTTCAAAAGAAAAACATTTAAAAAAACATAGAATCAACATACATATATACATGTTCAGCATTGTACCCCTGAAATTCATTCATACACATTCTCGCTAAGATTCTCACACTACACACATTCACACTCTCAAATTCTAGTAGCAAAAATATTTTATCTGTACATTTTTTATACCATTTCTACAAGAACCATAGTATACTATTTGCGAAATAAATCAATCTAATGTACATATTATTTTAGATGGTCTTATGGTTCAAAAATAAGGTCTACGCGTTTCATACTCCCTTTTGTTACGGAGTTCTCATCAGGACCGTAAACTCTCTAATAGTCACTTTGGTTAGGGGGTCTTTACATCACCGACAACCAAGGCGCAGAACCATTTTATGTATGTGGCTGGTGTTTTCACTCTATTTGTCTTTAATTATGCCCCAAAATTAGTGATTAAAACATGGGGTGGACACCGTTGATTGAAAATGCTCCCTCGACACTACCGCCAAGTGCCTGTTGTTGGTTCTGCTACTCCATTCAATCGCGGTCCGGTCTCTCAGTTCAGACCCCCTAACCAAAGTGACTATTAGAGAGTTTACGGTCCTAATGAGAACTCCATAACAAAAGGGAGTTTGAAATGCGTAGACCTTATTTTTGAACCATAAGACCATCTAAAATAATATGTACATTAGATTGATTGATTTCGCAAATGGTATACTAGTTTGGGTTGATATTGGGGTGCAGGGCTATTAGTGTAGATTGATAGTGGGTTGCACGGCTATTAGTGTAGATTGATAGTGGGTTGCACGGCTATTAGTGTAGATTGACAGTGGGGTGCAGGGCTATTAGTGTAGATTGATAGTGGGGTGCAGGGCTATTAGTGTAGATTGATAGTGGGGTGCAGGGCTATTAGTGTAGATTGATAGTGGGTTGCACGGCTATTAGTGTGGATTGATAGTGGGGTGCAGGGCTATTAGTGTAGATTGATAGTGGGTTGCACGGCTATTAGTGTAGATTGATAGTGGGTTGCACGGCTATTAGTGTGGATTGATAGTGGAGTGCAGGGCTATTAGTGTGGATTGATAGTGGGGTGCAGGGCTATTAGTGTAGATTGATAGTGGGGTGCAGGGCTATTAGTGTAGATTGATAGTGGGTAGCACGGCTATTAGTGTAGATTGATAGTGGGTTGCACGGCTATTAGTGTGGATTGATAGTGGGGTGCAGGGCTATTAGTGTAGATTGATAGTGGGGTGCAGGGCTATTAGTGTAGATTGATAGTGGGTTGCACGGCTATTAGTGTAGATTGATAGTGGGTTGCACGGCTATTAGTGTGGATTGATAGTGGAGTGCAGGGCTATTAGTGTGGATTGATAGTGGGGTGCAGGGCTATTAGTGTAGATTGATAGTGGGGTGCAGGGCTATTAGTGTAGATTGATAGTGGGTTGCACGGCTATTAGTGTAGATTGATAGTGGGGTGCAGGGCTATTAGTGTAGATACATAGTGGGTTGCACGGCTATTAGTGTAGATTGATAGTGGGTTGCACAGCTATTAGTGTAGATTGATAGTGGGGTGCAGGGCTATTAGTGTGGATTGATAGTGCGGTGCAGGGCTATTAGTGTGGATTGATAGTGGGGTGCATGGCTATTAGTGTGGATTGATAGTGGGTTGCACGGCTATTAGTGTAGATTGATAGTGGGTTGCACGGCTATTAGTGTGGATTGATAGTGGAGTGCAGGGCTATTAGTGTGGATTGATAGTGGGGTGCAGGGCTATTAGTGTAGATTGATAGTGGGGTGCAGGGCTATTAGTGTAGATTGATAGTGGGTTGCACGGCTATTAGTGTAGATTGATAGTGGGGTGCAGGGCTATTAGTGTAGATACATAGTGGGTTGCACGGCTATTAGTGTAGATTGATAGTGGGTTGCACAGCTATTAGTGTAGATTGATAGTGGGGTGCAGGGCTATTAGTGTGGATTGATAGTGCGGTGCAGGGCTATTAGTGTGGATTGATAGTGGGGTGCATGGCTATTAGTGTGGATTGATAGTGGGTTGCACGGCTATTAGTGTAGATTGATAGTGGGGTGCAGGGCTATTAGTGTAGATTGATAGTGGGTGGGGTGCAGGGCTATTAGTGTAGATTGATAGTGGGTTGCACGGCTATTAGTGTAGATTGATAGTGGGTTGCACAGCTATTAGTGTAGATTGATAGTGGGGTGCAGGGCTATTAGTGTGGATTGATAGTGGGGTGCAGGGCTATTAGTTTAGATTGATAGTGGGTTGCACGGCTATTAGTGTAGATTGATAGTGGGTTGCACAGCTATTAGTGTAGATTGATAGTGGGGTGCAGGGCTATTAGTGTGGATTGATAGTGGGGTGCAGGGCTATTAGTGTGGATTGATAGTGGGGTGCATGGCTATTAGTGTGGATTGATAGTGGGGTGCAGGGCTATTAGTGTGGATTGATAGTGGGGTGCAGGGCTATTAGTGTAGATAGATAGTGGGGTTCAGGGCTATTAGTGTGGCTTGATAGTGGGGTGTATGGCTATTAGTGTGTATTGATAGTGGGGTGCAGGGCTATTAGTGTAGATAGATAGTGGGGTGCAAGGCTATTAGTGTGGGTTGATAGTGGGGTGCAGGGCTATTAGTGTAGATTGATAGTGGGGTGCAGGGTTATTAATGAAGATTGATAGTGCGGTGCAGGGCTATTAGTGTAGATTGATAGTGGGGTGCAGGGCTATTAGTGTAGATTGATAGTGGGTTGCACGGCTATTAGTGTGGATTGATAGTGGGGTGCAGGGCTATTAGTGTAGATTGATAGTGGGTTGCACGGCTATTAGTGTAGATTGATAGTGGGTTGCACGGCTATTAGTGTGGATTGATAGTGGAGTGCAGGGCTATTAGTGTGGATTGATAGTGGGGTGCAGGGCTATTAGTGTAGATTGATAGTGGGGTGCAGGGCTATTAGTGTAGATTGATAGTGGGTAGCACGGCTATTAGTGTAGATTGATAGTGGGTTGCACGGCTATTAGTGTGGATTGATAGTGGGGTGCAGGGCTATTAGTGTAGATTGATAGTGGGGTGCAGGGCTATTAGTGTAGATTGATAGTGGGTTGCACGGCTATTAGTGTAGATTGATAGTGGGTTGCACGGCTATTAGTGTGGATTGATAGTGGAGTGCAGGGCTATTAGTGTGGATTGATAGTGGGGTGCAGGGCTATTAGTGTAGATTGATAGTGGGGTGCAGGGCTATTAGTGTAGATTGATAGTGGGTTGCACGGCTATTAGTGTAGATTGATAGTGGGGTGCAGGGCTATTAGTGTAGATACATAGTGGGTTGCACGGCTATTAGTGTAGATTGATAGTGGGTTGCACAGCTATTAGTGTAGATTGATAGTGGGGTGCAGGGCTATTAGTGTGGATTGATAGTGCGGTGCAGGGCTATTAGTGTGGATTGATAGTGGGGTGCATGGCTATTAGTGTGGATTGATAGTGGGTTGCACGGCTATTAGTGTAGATTGATAGTGGGTTGCACGGCTATTAGTGTGGATTGATAGTGGAGTGCAGGGCTATTAGTGTGGATTGATAGTGGGGTGCAGGGCTATTAGTGTAGATTGATAGTGGGGTGCAGGGCTATTAGTGTAGATTGATAGTGGGTTGCACGGCTATTAGTGTAGATTGATAGTGGGGTGCAGGGCTATTAGTGTAGATACATAGTGGGTTGCACGGCTATTAGTGTAGATTGATAGTGGGTTGCACAGCTATTAGTGTAGATTGATAGTGGGGTGCAGGGCTATTAGTGTGGATTGATAGTGCGGTGCAGGGCTATTAGTGTGGATTGATAGTGGGGTGCATGGCTATTAGTGTGGATTGATAGTGGGTTGCACGGCTATTAGTGTAGATTGATAGTGGGGTGCAGGGCTATTAGTGTAGATTGATAGTGGGTTGCACGGCTATTAGTGTAGATTGATAGTGGGTTGCACAGCTATTAGTGTAGATTGATAGTGGGGTGCAGGGCTATTAGTGTGGATTGATAGTGGGGTGCAGGGCTATTAGTTTAGATTGATAGTGGGTTGCACGGCTATTAGTGTAGATTGATAGTGGGTTGCACAGCTATTAGTGTAGATTGATAGTGGGGTGCAGGGCTATTAGTGTGGATTGATAGTGGGGTGCAGGGCTATTAGTGTGGATTGATAGTGGGGTGCAGGGCTATTAGTGTGGATTGATAGTGGGGTGCAGGGCTATTAGTGTAGATAGATAGTGGGGTTCAGGGCTATTAGTGTGGCTTGATAGTGGGGTGTATGGCTATTAGTGTGTATTGATAGTGGGGTGCAGGGCTATTAGTGTGGGTTGATATTGGGGTGCAGGGCTATTAGTGTAGATAGATAGTGGGGTGCAAGGCTATTAGTGTGGGTTGATAGTGGGGTGCAGGGCTATTAGTGTAGATTGATAGTGGGGTGCAGGGTTATTAATGAAGATTGATAGTGCGGTGCAGGGCTATTAGTGTAGAATGATAGTGGGGTGCTAAATGCATAAAAGACGGGAATCATGCTGTTTGGCATGGCAAACAAAATCTGGACAGATGAATGGTGGCCTCCATCTCTAGGCCTATGCCCAACCCCAAAAAACTCAGTCAGAAATCTGGGAGTCATCATTGATGATAAACTGTCCCTGTCCCCACACATAAATAAGGTTGTCCACTCCAGTATAGGGCTAATGAGAAGCCTTAGGAAGATCTTCAAGTGGCTCCCACTTGCCTCCCGTAAACCTCTAATTCAGGGTCTCATAATCAGCCGCCTTGATTATGGTAATGCGCTATTGGCTGATGTAAATGATAGCGCTCTAACTAAACTCCAGACTCTACAAAATTCAGCTGCAAGGCTGATACTTGATCTTCCACCTCGCACCCCCTCAGCTCCATGCCTGAAGGCTCTTCACTGGCTCTTCACTGGCTCCCAATAAGAAAGCGAATCTCATTCAAAATATGTTGTTTGGTGCATAAATCCATCAATGGTCTCGGACCTAAATACCTGCAGAGAAAGCTCCAAGGCTACTGCCCAGGGAGAACCTTGCGCTCATCTAACAAACACTATTTAAAGGTCCCTAAGGTTAGGACAGTCAGAAATGGGGACAGAAGTTTTTTCAAAATAGGCCCTTCCACCTGGAACACCCTTCCTTTATCTCTTAGAATGGACCCAAACCACAAAACTTTTTGTAAAAACCTTAAAACTTGGCTTTTTAACTGAAATTAAATCCCATGCCAGTCCTCTATAGCCCAGTCCTTCGCTAACGCTCTGAGACTGAACGGTGAGTTATGCACTATACAAAAATAAATACATAGACACAGACATTAGTGTAAATTGCTAGTGGGGTGCAGGGCTATTTGTGTGGATTGATAGTGGGGTGCATGGCAATTAGTGTGGAGTTTGGGTCAATAATGTGATACTTAGAGACAGTAGAGTGACTGAGGCGGGAGTGTTAGTGTTGTTTTAGACGTAGTAGTGCAGATTTAGGTATGGTATAGCGATGGTGATTTCTGGCAGAAGGTAATGCAGTGCAGGGAGAGAAGTGTGGTGCAGGAGATGCCAAGCTTGTTTTGGGGTGGTAATGTTGCGGCGAACATGGTAGTCTGGTAAGTGGAAGTGTGGGGTTGAACGATGATAAGGTGGTGCTAGAAGTGATAGTGTGGTGATAGACAATGGCAGTGCTGTTGGACATGGGACTCAGTGGGGTTGTGATATTTTAGTGCTGTGAGTGCAGGTGTGGTACACAGTGGTGGTAAGTGTTGAGAATGTGGCAGTGAAGTACTGGGGGCGGTGGTATAGTGGGTCGTGATGTTAGTGCGATGCTGGTGGACTGTACCTAGGTGACTAGTGAGGGCAGTGGGTATAGTCTGAAATTGTATATTAGTTGTATATTGGTTCTGTTAGTAGTGCAATGCTGGGACTGAGTGTGCGCACGTCAGAAGGTGGGACAGTGGTGCTGTGAGGTCAGACAGTTCTAGTTGCCAGTAGTAGTTCAGTGGTGGGTGGCAGAGTGGCACTGTGACAGATAGTGCAGTAGTGGGGGTGTTGTTATGGGGACATTGGACTGTTCTTTGATGCTGTGGTTGGTAGTGCTGTTGGACGGTTTTAAAGAGAGATGGGGAAAGAGCTAGCTGCATGTAATAGTATGGTGGCAGAAGCTTATAGCGTTTTTAAGAGAGAATTTAAGATCAAGGAGGGCAGTATTCTAATTTAGCACAGCAGGGTGGAAAAAAGAGGGAGTACTGTTGGCACAAATGATTATGTTGTGTTTGTGCAGGGGTGTGGATAGTAGTGTGGTGCTATGAAGACAGAGCAAGTATTGGTGATGACAGTGTGGTGTGAAGTGCTGGTGCAGTGTTGAATGGTGATAGTGTGTGATGGTAGTGCTGTGATTAAGGATAGCAGTGTAGATCTGAAGGTGGGTTGAGGATGTAAGTGCAGCAGTGTTGGATTGTAAATAATTCTGAGAGAAGATAGTGGCATGATGGTGAGTGGTAGTGGGATTGGAAGATTAGCACTGCAGTGTATGATGGTGCAAAGTCAGTGGTTTCTCACATTTTGACTTCTGTGGCACCCACGGAATCACTTACTAGAGGCCAGAGGTATGGACCTCGGCAACTTCTAGGATTTAACCTCCAAATAATTCACAAACATACAGCAACAAGTATACATTAATCAAGTACACCAATTATGAAATATTTAATTCCCAAACAAAAAAAAATGTTATCAAGCATTTGGAAAGTGTGGAACTTTTTGAAATGTAGTTTAATTTCTGGAAAAGGAAGCGATATATGCATTAGAATTTCACTTTGTCGTTTTCGTTCATAACGCATTCTTTCTTTTTGTTGGCGCATACCTGTGTTTAAATTGAACCAGCAATTGACCAAATTAGATTTCACAGGACAAAATAAAATAGGGCAAAAAAAAAACCACTTCCCTCTTTTGTTTTTCTCTGCGAGTCCTAGAACCAGACAGCACCCAGGCTTCCCACAGCCAATCTCACCGCTACAAGCAGCGTTGTAATTGGCTCCCCTAAGCCGATCCCAACCCTGCCATGCAGCACTGTGATTGGTCTATGGGAAATGGGGGCCTTTGCATGTCCCCCACCAGGTTATGTAATGCAACCTGGTGGGGAACATACAAAGTGCGCATGACTGTTTGACCAGGCAAAGCTGGCTGACCAAACAGTAATGCACATTTGGAGTGTGAAAAGTACTCCTCCCCCTGTGCCTCCAGCCTGCCCCTAACACAGCCCGAACCAGAGAAAAATAGAACGATAACAACTATGTTATTGTTTTATTTTTCCTACTCAAAGAGCAGTGGGGTGTCGATCCTCCACCTTAGAGAAGAGCCGCCCCTGTCTGTGGGTAGGATTGTTTGGTGCATGCACTATTCACATCAATGTGCAATTACATGTGTGTAACCTGAGCCCACAAGACAGGGATATTTTGATTTTTGTGGCGCAGACACACTTCAACGTTTAAAATTAGAAGGCAAGGTGCGCAGTGCTATGTCCAATAAAAACGATAAAACCCTTCATTGACTAGAAGAGTTCGCCCAAGTTCCTTTTAGATGTTGTAACCCTATTTCACCCTCCAAAGTGCCAGGATATGTTTACACTGCGAAATATTAGAAATTACAATTAGTAGGCGATCACAAGTTTACTCATTAGTAGTGGGGTGGTAACGCCACATCCAAAATTACCGCTGCCATGTGGTATCGCCCCTCCATTACAGAAATGCAAGTTGAGACACAAACAGCAATTTCCTATCATGCAAGTTGAACCAGTCAACTGGAAAAACATGCAGGATGCAAATTTACTGTGTGTTTTCCTGTTACTGGGAAATTATTTCCACCTGGCCTTGTAAACTGGAACTGAGCCTGGGTTTTAACGCACCTGGGGCCATATTATCAAGAAAGGGTGATACATTATCGCCGCTTTTATCGGCAAGAAACTGCTGCTAAAACAGCGATAATGGGCTTGACAATATGCCCTTGTGAATTTCCACAGAAGCCCAGGTTAACACCAGAACCTGGGCTTGTATGGAAATTCACAAGGGCATATTATCAAGCCATTATCACTGGTTTATCGGTAGTTTCCTGCTGATAAAAGCAGCGATAATGTATCACCCTTTCTTGATAATATGGCCCCTGATCTGGTATAATTTTGGAACTTGCAATCCCTTTTTGTCCGGAAACTCTTTTCACTTGTGATCGGGCCCATAATTAGTTATAAAGAAACACAAACGGCCTCCATCATGAAACGTGTCCATTAGGACATACAAACTGAGATAGAGAACAATTAAATGCACCCGCTGTCATACTGCGTTTAAAAGTTCAGTGAGATTGCCATGTTGAAGGCAGTTAGTTTTGCCTTCAAAGGCCTATTTTCAGGTTTTCAAGCTATAATATACCCTTTGTCCTTTCTTGATGTTCAGTGCTCTCCTCTTGTGCACCGGTCTTGGGCCCATAAACATTGACAATTTCTGAAAAGGATAAAAAAAAAAGACAATTTATGGATACTTACTGTACTCGATCCAGAGCTTGAGTGACTGAGTTTATCGAAGCGAAACTTCAGGTTCGATCTGGGAGAGCTCCTGCTCTTCAAATCTATGGAAAGAAAAAAAGGACAATTTCAGGCTTGCAATATCGTGTGCGGTTTATTTGCATGTGTGACAAAATACTATGCTATTACCTGTGCTCTTTAATGTTTCAAGATACACTGCATTTGAAATCGATAAAAACTGTCTATAATAGTTTGTGTATTAGAACATGAAGAACTGACAAATCCACCAAATAACGCCTGTAACATGTCGCTTGCGTCCCATGATTTCAGACATTTTTATAATGAGAACATGAAAATTCAGGATTTCAAAAATCGAGAAATGCAAGACAGAAATACCACAATGACATACACAATTTACAACGGGTGAAATTGAATATGCAACTAAATTTAAGGAAAAAGTCATAGATCCTTAATTTGTAAGCTCTAACCCTACCTATGGTTTTGGGTGAACATTCATAACTCGAGAAGCTGCAATAGTCCACAAGACCTTCCTTTTACCCTTTTTTAAGAGCCCTGAGACAGCAGGCATGTGTCATAGAGTCCTCTTCAAAAAAATTTAAAATAATTAATTAATAAACAAGAGATGCTACTTGCCGGTAATAAAAATGCACATTAGAGTAGAGAAAAAATGTAAAATACATTTATTTTTGCAGTTGACTATGCGCAGGTTCTCTGTCTCCAATTTACCAAGCCTGGGCGGAGTTCCACGACCTCTGCCGCTCTCCGTGGAGATTTGCAAGCGGCTGAATGAGGTATGTTGTGCTGCTTGTGCTGATTTTTAGCTCCATGTGTTTGTCCCGTGCTGTAAAATCAGTTTGTACGACACCACACACAGCACAACGTGAGCAGCTGGTATCTCATCAAGGGGTAGCGACCTGCCTCAACTGACTGCCCGGGTTGAGAAATCTCACCGTGAGGTGGTCAGGCGTTGGATTTTTCTTGCTCGTGCTCACCAAATTAACGTTGGCGAGCTGCGAGAGAGGAAAAAATCCACTTTGTGGCGCTCCTTTGATTTTTTTGAACTCCCTGCTCTACACGGAGTGCGGAGTGGGAAAAACTCCGAAAGTAGAGCAAAGTTTACCACTCAGACCTTCTGCAAATCTACAATATCTGGACGATAAATGCACTAAACACGTTTTTACATAGAAACTAAGGACACAAAGCAACAATGACCCAATTATGCATATGAAAAAGCTTGTATTAACTATGGTTCAATAACATAATATCGATGCTGAATGAACGTGGCCTCTGTGATTTAGCCATGCAATATGGTCAGATAAAAAACAATTAAAACCTAATGACCCTAACCTCCACAAACTACCAACAAATAACGTTCAAAATGAAAGTAATACTCTTTTTTTTACCAACAGAAAAGAAAACACCTGCTCTGCATTACATCACCCCAAAAGGAAAATACATAATTTGGTATGTAAATACCAAAGATATTAACATTTTAAAATTGTAATTCTTTATACAATTGCACTTTCTTCAGACATAATGACAGAGAGAGCAAGATATATCACATCATAGAACGATAGCAATTCTATGGCAGGACAGGAGGCTCAGATTATGCTTTCTCGATTTCTTTACTACAAACAGCAGCCAATAGGAACACAGTAAAGAAAAAGAAAACTACAAATCCCATGAGCACTTAGGCAACCATAGAGTCTACATCCCTATATAAACAACCATAGAGGGTAAGACTTCCTCTTTCTTTGCTGCTTCGCAGCCAGGTAAGTCATTTTTGCTTTATTTCATGCCAAATGTTGTATTGCATGTGTTCATTGACTTATACTCTTTACTTACGATAGCGTTGTTGCAGCGCTTCTCGTTTCGCCGTTTCCGGCGTTTTGCCTGCAGTTTCTTGCGCACTTTGTGTTTTGGTGTTCTTTCGGCTTCTCGTTTGCTGTTCTTGCTGTTTGAGAGCGCGGGTCACCTCTCTTGGTACTCGGGCGCTTTGTGCCCGCGTATTTCTGTGGAGTGGGACCGGGGACTTGAGCGGTCGCGCGCTGTTGTCGCGCGTCGCTCTCAACTTCCGGGTGTTCACAGGCGGGCTTCTGCGCATGCGCGACAGCCCTTGTTGACGTTCCGTGTCTCTCACGGATTCCTGACACGCGTGAGGCGGCGTTTCAAAGTAGCCTGTGCCCACTGCCTGCCGGAGAGTTCCCAATTGACGCCCTTTCCTCTGCCAGGGTTTGGGTTGTAAAATTCGTAGAGGCATTGCCTAGAGTGGGTTTTCTTGCAAGCCTGTCCCTCCACATTTCATCAGTTTCTCTGGGTTGAGTGTGTCTCTGCCTGTCTGGCTTGCTTGGGGTTGTCACTCCCCCTGACTGGGTCAATTCAGTGTTGTCTGGCCCTGGTATTTAATCCTGTGTGGGCATTTCTGTCTCTCTGTCCTGCCATATAGTCGCAAGCATGGCTGGCTATGAGGAGGATGACGACTACTACTATGATGAAGAGCCTGAGGAGTCCTTCGAGTATGATTTGGTTGACGCTCTTGACCAGGGGGTACAGCACTCGGTCAATACCGCACGCCATTGGGCCATTGAAACGCCATTTGACGGATTACGCACACCAACAAGGTTGGATTCCTTCTTCTTCCGGAAAACACTCCTCTAAATCCCCCAAAAATCTGCATAAATCTGATTTTGTAAAGTTAGCTAAATCCCTGTCTTCCTCCGGTGGTTCAAAAAAGGCTAAACCAACTTCCCCGGACACTGATGACACATCATCTTCATCCTCCTCTTCTGGTCCCTCTGGTCATCCCCCTGCTAAAAAATCTAGGAAGGAGCATTTTGTTGACGCATCTTCTCATCCCCTGTTTGAGCCTTCGGACATAGTCCACCCAAATTCTAAGTCCTGGCTCCCTGCTCCTGAGATCACGGAGTACGTTCAGGCCCAAATTCGTGAACCTTTTGATCAAGAAGTACGTTCTCGTCTTCGTTCCGAGTGTCCTCGCCCGGATTTGGCAGACAAACTCTCTGAAACTCCAGAGGTAGATCCCACTATTCTTACCTACCTTAAAAAATTCACGAAGGACCCCAAGAAGGGCATTGAAAGGTCTTGGCACCTGTGCCAGGATAAATTGTTAGATCTCCTTGGCCCGCTTACAAAGATTCTGGATTTGGGTTACCAGGCGCAGGGGTCCGCTTCTGGCATCGACCCGGACGAGCTGATTGGTTGGGCCCAGCGGGCTATTTGCCAGTTGGGAAACGTGAATTGTGCTCTCTCCTCTGAGAGGCGCCGTTCCATTCTGTTGAAAATGGACCCAAGGTTGACGGAATTGGCTTCGTCAGAGTCGGGGCCTCTTGCTCAGGGTCTGCTTTTTGGTCAACCCTTCCTTAAAGAGTTGACGAAATTTGTCGCAACTTTCAGTGGCCTGGATAAGGCGCAATCTTCTCTCCGCAGGGTGTTCTGCCCGGTTTTTGGAAGGGCCGGACGATCCAAGGGACGTTCGTTCGGCCGTGGATCTGGCCAGCAACGTGGCAATCAGTCCCAGCAGGGGGGAGGTCAACATTCTTCCTATTCCGGTTCCAAGTCCAATTTCTACCCCTCCCGCAAAGGTCATGGGCAGGCCGCAAAAGGAGGTTATGGCGGACACTAGGGAGGACGTCAGGATTTCGCCAACACAGGTGAGCTTGATTCCTTACGAAACAGTTGTCTTGGGGGGCAGAGTGCAATTTTTCCTTCACAATTGGCGTACAATCTCCAGCGATGCATGGGTGTTACAGACTGTTCAAGTTTACCAGATAGAGTTTTACCATCCTCCCCATCAAAATCTCGTCCCTTCACCCCTTGTTTTTTCCCGACTAGATCAGGACGTCATCACCAAAGAAATCGAGTCCCTTCTGGTCAAAGGGGCCATTGTGCGGACTTCCCTGCATCCTCAGGGGTTCGTCAGCAATGTCTTCCTGGTGGAGAAGAAAGGGGGAGGCTCTCGCTTAGTGCTCAACCTCAAGGAATTCAACAACGGAGTGGTTTATCGCCACTTCAAGATGGAGGGCATCCATCTTCTCAGTGATCTCCTTCGCAAAGGCGACTGATTGGTTCACCTGGATTTGAAGGACGCTTATTTGTCGATCCCGATCTTCCCGCCTCATCACCGTTTCCTCCAATTCCAATGGTTGGGGACATGGTTCGAGTACACGGTTCTCCCGTTGGGTCTCTCGTCCGCTCCGTGGTGCTTCACGAAGCTTCTGCGACCGGTCCTGGAGTTGCTGAGGGCACGCGGGGTTCATCTGATAGTGTATCTCAACGACATACTATTGATGGCTCAGTGTCCTGTCCAATTACAAACCCATTTGGCCTGGAAGATCGAGCTCTTACAATCTCTAGGATTTCTAGTGAATCCTCAAAAGTCTCTTTTACATCCCTCTCAGTCGATAGAGTTCTTGGGTTTCCTGGTCGACTCGATCTCTTGCCAACTGCTCTTGCCTTCCCAGAAGATCAGGTCTATCAAGAGGGAGTTGACATTACTGTTATCCAAACAGAGTGTGTCCTTGAGATCGATCGCTCGGATTGTAGGCCTGTTGGCTTCGGCCATTCAAGCGATCTTTCCGGGTCCCTTAAACTATCGGGCCCTTCAACGACTCAAAATCGGACATTTACAGAAAGGTCTTCGCTATTCCGATCTTGTTCCACTGTCGCCGGACGCCAAGTCGGAGATGGAGTGGTGGCTCGACCACATGGAAGCTTGGAACGGGAAAGCCCTGTTCGGATCTAGCCCGGATGTAGTACTGGAATCGGATGCGAGTCTTTGGGGTTGGGGAGCCCGGTGCGGGTCTGTGACAACGGGCGGCCGTTGGTCACGGGAAGAACTGAGTCTTCACATCAATTGTCTGGAGCTCTTAGCGGGCTCGTTTGCGATACGCAGTCTTGCTCCTCAGGCTACCAAGTGTTGCATACTCCTCCGCATGGACAACATCTATGCGGTTTGGTATGTGAACAAACGAGGTCGAAGCTCTTGGCCGAAATTGCGAAGGACTTCTGGCACTTCTGCCTTCAGAAGAAGAGCACTCTTATTGCAGAGTATCTCCCGGGTCGCCAGAATCAGGTGGCCGATTGGAACTCTAGCCATCTGCTGGACTTCAGCGATTGGTGGCTTCACCCCAGGGTATTTCGGAGCCTCTCTCGCATTTGGGGTCGGCCTTGGATGGATCTGTTCGCCTCTCGCCTCAATGCCCAATTGCCCAAGTTTTACAGTTGGCGTCCGGATCCGGAGGCTCTAGCCACGGATGCGTTTCTTCAGATTTGGCCTCCTCATCTCTGCTATGTGTTTCCCCCGTTCGCGATGATTCCACGGGTCTTGGCTCGGACAAAGCACTTCCGATCGAAAATCATTCTGATAGCTCCTCTTTGGAGGGCTCAGGCTTGGTTTCCGGATCTTCTGGAGATAAATTAAAATGATAAATGTAAATTGATACTTGTATAGCGCACTACTCACCCGCAAGGGTCTCAATACCGCTGTGGAACCCGTCCTGGCTTTCCCTCTGAGGTGTCCACTCCTGGGCACCCCCAGGGTGAAGGCCAGGCATCTTTACCGTTGTGGGGGCCGTTGTGGAGATTAAGCAAGCTTTTGCCCAGAGTTGCAGAGTGGGACTCTATGATTAGAATAGGCACCGAGGCGAGAATTATCAGGTCCGTGGAATTTTGAGCCCAAGACCCGCCGAGGCGGGGAATTGAACCCTGGTCCTGGGCTAGACCTCTGCATCAGGGTCTGCCGCTCTAACCATTGAGCCACACTTCTCCCGTTTCAGCGGATGTTACTTTAGTGGTTAATTTTCTAGCTTCCATAGCCTCTTCTGGTTCTGCTTATAGAACGGTTAATTCCTTTCGCTCCGCGGTTTCTGCGGGCCACGATTTTGTTGACGGGAAGCCTGTTGGGGAACATCCCATGGTTTCTAAATTACTTTGTGGCATTCGGCTGGTAAAACCGCCTGGTCCAAAGTATGTTGCTCTCTGGGATGTCTCCATTGTCTTACGTTTTCTGGAGGCTTGGCCTCCCAACTCCTCTTTGTCTCGAAAGCAGCTTTCAGCAAAGTTGACGATGTTACTTTGTTTGGTGTCTTGCAAACTCATTTCGGATGTGCGAGCGTTAGATCTCGCAGGGCCTTCGTTCTCTCTGGACGGGGTCACTTTTACCATTTCCCGGCGCACCAAATGTAATATGTCTTCTGTGACGTATCCATCTTTTCCACATAATCCACAGTTATGTGTGGTCCAATGCATAAAGGATTATGAGGTAAGTACTGCTCCTTTTCAGCAAGATTTGTCTGGTCAATTGCTAATTGCTTTGCAAAAGCCTTTTAAGCCTGTGGCGCCGGCTACCCTGGCACGCTGGGTGCGTTGGCTTATGTCTGAGGCTGGAATTGATATCTCCATTTTTGGAGCCCATTCCGTTCGGGGAGCCATTGCCTCTAAGGCTTTTACTGTTGGGGTGAGTCTGACGGACATCATGAAGGCCGCTGATTGGTCTTCCGATTCTGTGTTTAAAACTTTTATTTCAAGCCTATTGTGGATATTGCTTCTGTTGTGGTGGCTCATCTTTGAACAAGCATAATCTGAGCCTCCTGTCCTGCCATAGAATTAAAAATTTGCAAACATTCGTGACAAGAATTTTCAATTCTATTAAGGACACGGAGGCGAGGATTATCCCACCCAAATGTATTTTACTGCATTTTCTCATGTATATTATCATTGCTATGGCATTGCTCTGAAATGTTTCTTGCACTGTTTACTACCCTTTGTACTTTTACCTTCCATGGTACTGGGATGGTGTATTACGGCTCTGATTTTCTTCAGGTTCTGAACAGAAGTGAGGTTTCTTCGGTACTCTTCTGCTTCGGTTCCAGCATTTCGGATTCTGGATATGTTGGTTTCTCCTGCTCCAGTCTCCTGGTCCTTGGTTCCTTGGGATGTCTCCTGCTGGTCGTTCTCCTGTTGCCTTCGGATGTTTCCTCCAGGCTGTTCTTCGGTACCACTTGAATTGACTTTTGACTGATTAACTTTACTGGACAAAGAAAGAGGAAGTCTTACCCTCTTTGGTTGTTTATATAGGGATGTAGTCTCTAGGGTTGCCTAAGTGCTCATAGGATTTGTAGTTTTCTTTTTCTTTACTGTGTTCCTATTGGCTGCTGTTTGTAGTAAAGAAATCGAGAAAGCATATTCCTCGCCTCCGTGTCCTTAATAGAATTGAAAATTCTTGTCACAAATGTTTGAAAATTTTTAATTATTAAGTCACATGGGCTACACCTACATTCAAGAAAGTTGAATAGAAACTGTGATATAGAAAAGTACAAAATATTACTCTCAAGTGTGCTATGGGAGGGCCACTACAGAAGAGGATATTTTGATTAATGTAAAGAGCCCAACCACCACCCAAATGTGACATAAATATAAGTAGGGTATTGTAGGATTTAAGAGAGACAAGCACTGACTCCCAAGAGCCCACAACAAACAAGTAAAAATATTTAGGGGCATATTTACGAGAGGCTTGCAACATGTTTGCAGCATGCAAAATGGTACATGCTCGTTTCAAACCTCTAAGTCATATTTACTAAGCTACTTTTTGTGGCTCTGAGTGGCTTCATAGATCTGGAGTAACGCAATGCAGTGCAAATTGCTGCATTGTTTTACTCTGCCCTGGGTGGGCATTCCAGGGGAGCTGCGCTGGCGTTCCCAGGCATCTCCCACAGATTTTGACGCATTGCCAGATTTACAAGAACTTGGAAACCTGGGGATGCACTAAAATCTTATGCCTTCCTAGGGGAGTCAAAACAAGGAGAAATATCAAACATTTTCCTCTTTTTTCCTCTTTCTATATGTGTTGTATTCTGAAGTTAACATTGAAAAATGAATTTGCGCTACAGGACTGGTTTTTTGGACTAAGATTCCCCTTCCTACACAAATACAATAATCTTGCATGAAACAAAGGCACCAATGCAGTATAGTGCAAAGGGGTCTGCATTGGTTCTAGGCTGCCAAATGGGCCAGCCCAGGGGAAGCGATGCACTGTATTGCCTAAAAAAAACACATTTGGGCCCTTTCTCTGTAGCGCAGTGTGGTGCAGCGAGGTGACTTGCTGCGCTGCGTCAGTTTTTCATAAATATGCCCCTTACTCCTCGAGTCCCCTAAGTCCCCAAACACTTCACATGTCATCTATCACCTATACCCAATTTAAAACATGTAATTGGATTAACTAGAAAAGGAACCAGTAATACATCCTCCCACTAAAAGATACCAAGGTAGTGAAATGCCTGAACTCTACCTCATATATGACAACCTAAACAGTAAACAGTAATAGACAAATCCTAATAATTTTAACAGCAGATAACTTACTAAAACTAAGAGATCGTCAAACCTGAATAATGGATGGTTCCGTTCTAAATGTGCCCCAAACCATTCACTCTGATATACAACATACATGGTGAGTATCACAACAAAAAATCCACAACTCAAATATCCCTTGTATAAATGTCATAATACCAAAGAAACAAAGTGGTACTAGGTACGAACAATTAAACCACACTAAACATAAAACAACTACTAACAGCAAAAACTAATCATAGATTCAGACCATTCTAAACATTTACTCACACACAGCCATACAAGGCTGTTGCAACAAAATCAATGAAATCATATTGAGCTAGCTCCAGCAATCTGCACTATGGGACTGATTACTAGTTCCCCGGGCCCACCCCCGCCGTCGATTCAGCATCAGATTCACCACTGCCAACTACGTGGTTCACCCGCCATATTATGATGATGTTCGACTGCTGTTCAGAAGATCTGCAGACCACAGCCAACACCGACAGCCATACGCTGACTAACGTGCCATCGGTTTTGAAGAAAGCAGCTGTCATAGGACGATACAGAGACGTTTCTCTGCTGTCTGAATTACGGGCGTGCTTTTCGACCAGCCGACCATGCTGGGAAGACTGCCTGATTCGATTAGTTGGAATCAAAGGTCTTATGGTGCATACTCATCCATTTCCTTTTCTTCCCTACAGTCTCCGACATGGATCTCTTCCTCGAGGTACCTCTTTACATTAGCATCTTGATCCTGAAGAAAATGACTCTGTTGGTGCTGAAATCCAGGTAAGTCCATTTTGCAATATCTATCCATTGACTGGCCTGGCACATATAGCCCTAAGTGTAAAATATGATACAAATAGTCAATTTGCCTTTCAAATGATAACACTTACCTATGTCCCTGTCACAACAGTTTATTAATTGAAATCCCTTTCTACCAGCAAAATGAATGCAAACTAAGCTCCCTAATGGATTATTTTGTTGACACTTGGGTTGGCAGACTACATCGCTCTGGGCACAGACGTCAACACAAATTCCAAATACTATGATGGAATGTCTATGACAGGACCTTGGCACTGAAAGCCAGAACAAACAATGCTGTGGAAGGATGGCACAATGCTTTCCAATCCACACCAGGCAGAACACATTCTACAATTTATAAATTAATAGGAGCCCTACAAAAAAGCAGAGCTGTTAACAACTACAAATGGAGCAATCTGTAAGTTGCACCTAAAATTAGTAAACAAACCAAAAGAATGTACACCATGCACAATTTAAGTAAAACTATTCATAAACAACAAAGGAGTTGATTACTTATAAATAATAGCCAAAACCATGTTATAAAATAAAACTAACCTACAAAACTACCATAAAAGTATAGCATAATCTTTACCAACATTATAGATTGTTTTTTATGACATTTCATTACATAGGTCAAAATATTAAATATAACTCCAATTTTAAATAAGACTGATAAAATGTAATGATTTATATTATTTATATAAAAACATTAACCTTACCAACCATAAACCACAAACTTAACTCATTGTGAAAAATAATTACAATACAAACATACAATTCAAAATAACAATCACATAACACTAACATGAATGATAAAACATAACACGTCCCACCAGAAATAAATAAATTAAATATGACTAACTGTTCTATAGCTGCAGATCAACCTCTATATCCATGTAGGCAAATAGTAAGCCTAGCCGAAAAGTGGAAAAATATTCTCCATAAAGCCAAACAACAAAATGCAAAAATAGAACTAATTCAACAGAAATCAATCGAAGCAATCCAAAATATCCAGGAACCATAAATAACCCAAAAAAGTGTTTAAACAAAAAAAACACTCCTGAAAACCCGAAAAAAAGAAATCAAAGTAAAAAAATATTGGTTTATTTGAAACCCAAACAGATTTCCTTTTAAAATAATACTAAATCCAAACGTCAGCAGGATACAATTGTAAATAAAAACCTGCACGTTAAAACAGAATACCCACCCACAAAAAAACAGTGAAGTAACATAAAACAATATAAGATATATACCACTAAAACACTGGGCAAATACGTGCAGTCGTATACTCCCATTTCTCGAAGCGAGCCCGTGTTACGGCCATAAAATGCCCTAACACAATCTCCCATAGAGGATAGGGACTCTGTGTTCATCCCTGCACCCCGTGGCAGGCACCTCAAGGTGCCTGTCACAAGCTGCAGGGATCAACAAGCGGGCACCTCTACCGCTCCCTCGACCTCCTACTGGGGCCGAAAACAGAAGGGGGCCCAGCAAGGGGCCCCAAACACACTTTACGACAGGGTTACCATGTCAGAAAGGCCAGCATGAAAAGCCTGCTGGAAAGCATGGTTCGTAATCCAGAAGGCGGAAACGCCTTCCATTTGGATTATGGGCGGGTCTCTGACTGGTACACGGACTCCTGGAGCCCGTCGGAAGCCAGCCTGAATGACCGGCCAGTTTCAATTCCGACTGGCTTATATGCCATATAAGACATGGTGCATGGTACACAGTGCACCGATGTGCAAGAGGCAGAGCTATGCAGTACCATGTACTGCAGGCTCTCTATGAGATGAAGCATGTCACCACCGTGGCACCGCCACCGAAACACCAGAACCCCGGGGGTTAACTCGTAATGTGACAATTGGGATGCCACTGTTTTGGTGGCGCACTCCCGGCTGCTGCAATGGCGGTACGGCAGAACTCAAAACTTAAATTGGGCCCATATTTATCCCATTTTCATAATTAAATTATGCATAAGTTTGATTGTTTTATTTTAGAAATTAAAAATAAATTAAAACCACTGATTAATGATGACAAACATAAAAGAATGCTAAACTTTCCAATAAAATTGTAACAACAATAAATGTACTAAATTAAAATGTGTAAGAAAACTGCATTTATAAATGTATTACATTATTCAATCTAAATGTAATACATTCCAATTATTTACAAATTTCCTATTTTAGCAATGCATTAAAATGATTATGAAATATTGTTTACATTTTACAATATTATTTTGTATCTCATTAAAAAAACATTCCATTTAAATCATAATAATCATTTCTTAAAAATCCCCCCACCCTCATCTCTTAAAAGCCCAACATCCTGCTACAAAAATAATTATATAAATGAAATATATATATACATATATAAATATATATATAATTCCATATATATTTACATATACATGATTTTATATGTATATGTATATATATAATTCTTTTACACATTAATACAACTGTAAATACAAATGTTAAACATTTTAAAAAAGATAACTTATTTTACCAAAACAGCAAAGTACAGATTAAATGACTGTAAAATGATTTTTTACGACAATATTAAAAACAACACTTAAAACAATATTCTTGTAAACAATATTTTTGCATCACAATACTTTTTTTTCACTATTTTGTCCAAATACCTTTAAATATCTATTAAGTTACTCAAATTTCCCTAACCTTTGTGAACTGGTCCCTTCAATTCGTAGAGAATCAGCTTTCGTTCCACTATGAATTAAAAGAAAAGTGTAAAGAACCAATTACCAGCATGCCTGGGACATGGCAGGGACATGGCAACGAGTCTAAGAAAAAGTTAGTCTATGATAGATGACAGCTTTCTCATCCATTGTAGCTTTTCCCACATGTTCACTCACCCGTGGGACTCCGGCTCATGATCACCGGAGTGGCAGCACTGTGGAGCTCGCTGCTGGGGGAGGGGCTGTAGAGGAACACTTCCTGCTTGTAGGGAGATGCAGTGGATGGCTGGCTGCTCTGTCAGGAAAGAAGCAGTGGACAAAAGGATCAGAAGATTAATTGAATTTTGGTTTCTTTATCTTTTGCTCTATGTGTCGCATGCTTCACTCTAAAGGGGTCCATACCACTATACACTAGGAGAGTGTGAAAACCGCTGGCATGAGTCAGCCCATGCATTGACTCCAGAGATAACAAAGTAAATATTGTTTACTGCACAGTGTTTGTTAGGTATTTGCAGAGGGTTTCTTTAGAAAGGTATACATGTTGATATATATGTTAATGAATGATGCATTAGGATACGTATATTGTAGGCGTTCAGAATTACATATGATTACAGTGCGAAAGCATATAGAGTAGCTCAGGGTGCATTAGCTAGTAGGATCGAAAGAGCATTTTGCAGTTTGAGGTACGTCAAAAGTTGGCAGTAGATAACAATGTAAGGTGCATAGAACCTAACTAAGGCAAGATATATATTCGTATTAAAGGATATAGCTCAGATTACTGAATCAAAAAATAATTACAGGATGAAATATGTAGATATAATATGCCAGCAATACTTTACATCATAAGACATCATTAGCTAAGCTCAGATATTGTGGACAACAACATTATTGTGCTATGCACATAATCTGCAAAAATGTTGACAACACCCAAAGATCTTCGCGGGGAAAAGGAAGAAAACAGAACAGGCTTCTCCAAATAGCACCTAGTGGGCTACTGGCTAGTTTCCCATAACTAGCTCCCCGATGTGCAGCCCCACTTACTAAATTCGAACCATTCGATTCTTGAAATATTTTTTCAGACAAATGTTGAAAAGCGTGCGTTGCAGTGTAAAATCTATGCATTTTCAGTGCTCAGAACTATTTACAGCTGGTAACTGTGCAGAAGTATTACTGACATTATGACCTTGCTGGCAGTGGCACTGCAGCTATGACTGGTATGCCTTTACCCTTGTAGAGACATTCTAAACTGATTTAGCTATTTTACATTACTGCTGGCAACCCTGTTTCATGCGCTCTGGTGATTACTGCTGGTAGTCTTGCTGGTGGTTGCCAAAGGGAACCTGTCCTAACTGGCCACTGTTGCAGCTGTGATAATATTTGTTAGTATCTCAGATGATGTCCATTGAACATATTAGCTCTTATAAAAGACAATGTTGGCGACACCTGGAATTGAACCAAATGCACCATTAAATCATGCCTGTTAGTAAACAACATTCGTATCTGTAGATATTAGTGTTATTTCATGTTTTCATGATCATTTTGTTAGTGTGAATCCAGCATATGAGTTTACAATAGAACAACCTTAATTAATGCACCCATGTTATGAAGATCAGCTGCAGAATTACTAGAATTGATAGCACCAAACAGATATATTCTAATCAGAAAAAGGTTGATTTATTTAAAGAATTCAATTTAAGATTTTAGCTTGGGTAGCATTGATATGTACTCAATACATTGTACTTTTATTAGATATTTCTGTGGCCAAAATTAGTGGATATTGCAATGTAGTGCAATATAAAATGTATATGTCATTTGAAATATAAACAAAATTACTGATGTATGAAAACTGAAAAATCTTATAGTAGTCCTATGTGTAATGTAATGTAAAATGTAAGGGCCATATGCATGAACACATTTTCCCATAGACACAGATGGGTAAAACCCTTTGATACATCTGGCCCCAAATAAATGTTAATGAAGCTCTTCTAAATGTTCGATTAAACTTGAATTTACTCTCATGAAACTTTTAGTGGATTTTTATTTCCAAAATTACTAAATAATTTGAACAAAATGTATTATCAATAAACAATAGGTTTAAATGGTCAGTTAGGTGAGGGTGATACTTTCTCAATTGTATGTGAATCACAGCAACCACTGTGGGATGAGACAGATTAGATAGTAAAAAGTCAGTTAAATGGCCAACCCTCATCTGAGGGGACACCGTTTGCTTTCCCTTCGATCCCTCACTCATCTTTTGTGGAGTACTTACCACACTCTCGAACTCCTCCATGGTTTCGCTCTCTCCAGCGGTGCTGCTGAAACTGCTTGTGCTGGAGGACGAGCGGGAGATGTTGGATCTGCCATTCTCTCTTAGCTTCATGAAAGGTCTATGAAAGGGAGGGGACAGAGATCACTTTTCAACAATCGACTATCATAATGAAAGCAAACAATACATTGTATCATCCTTCTATCAATCACAGTACCAAATATGACCAAGTGTAGTGCACATTTTTATGATCGCATTCTTGCTATGAAACATAACATAACCCATTTTACAATGCCATTAACAGATCAGACTGCTAAATAACCTGTCACCAAAAATGCGTCTCTGTTCTGTCGGAATGCCCAAAAAGACTTTATTTAATAAATGCAACTCCCATGTGTGCACCGACAACACTATCCCAAGCGGGAACATCTCGGCTGCATCCAATGTTCCTCAAGAAGAATACTGCAGCAGGCGGGCCCATCCACTACTGGGATCGGGCGCCCGTCTAGTGCTGCCGCCGGTGCATACGCAGAGAACCAGCTGTGCCCAGCGGGGACACAGACCACGAGAAGGAGCGTTGGAGGCCGCGAGAAAGACAAGATTGCGGCAGAGGGGACGCACTCTCAGTCACTGGCGCCAGCTGACACCGGCAAAGACCCGCAACCTCAATGTAAGCGGTAAGGAGTCTGGGCCCCATTGTGGGTGGTAACGCGCACAACCCCCAACAGGCGAGGGGCAGGAAAGGCAAGCAACATGGCTGCAGGCATGGGCACAACTATAAGGAGGCCAACACCAGCGCAGACCCGAGAAGACCATCGGAACCTCCCCGACGGGGAGATGAAGACACTGGCCGCAGTGCGAGGGGCACCCAAGCAGATCTATCACATAGATACAAATCAAAATCCTGCAAGACTGTTTGGAGCGCTGTGCTGGGACTGAGACTGCACAGTGCTCTCACACCAGCGAAAGCGGCGTCAGTGAGCTAATGAACAAACAGAGCTAGTTCCTGCACTGCCCTACCCATAACCTATTTTACTGAGGATATAGGAAGAGACGGAAGTCAACTTATATATCTTAGGAGGGGCAGAGGAGACTACATACCCTATGACTCAGCTCCTCAAATCAGTTGTCATCACCACTTGAGCTAATTGTGCAGGCCTGAAATCGGACGTGGATAAATAAAAATAGGTCTGTGCAAACGAGAAAACACATAAAAAACAGAAAAGCTACATTATCAATTCGCTACGAGGAGCCGCTGGGCAACAAACATCGAAGAGGGGGGAACATAACCCAACCACTCACACGACAACTAAAAGCTGCACAACAGAGCCATACACTACAGGGCTCCAGCAATATATATATATTGCACAGCTGTCAGAGGGACACCTTCATTTCCAGACCACGCCATTAGGAAAACGGACAGAACACAATCCAAGCTCCACTTTGAGCACAAAAAACACCGGAGATGAGCTCAGATGACCAAAATGCCACAAACACGGCCACCCTACTATAGATACCGAACACCGAACTGAGTGGTGATCTCAAATAAATTTTAACAACCCTACATTCTACTCTGTTGAACATAGATGGCAAAATAGATGCGCTGAAGTGCAGGATAGACGGCATGTTAGCACGCCTGAACAAAGATACCGAACGAATAGATATGACGGAGCGAAGGATATCGGAAGCAGAAGACACACAGCAACAGATGGAAAAATGGAAAAATCCCTCTCAGCCATCACAGCGAAGAGCGAAGATTTGGAGGCGCACACCAGTTGCAACAATTTGAGGTTAATGGGAATAGCGTAATCGAAAAACACAGGGAACATGGAACGATACATAGAAACTTTGCTAATAGACCACTTGGGCAGAGAGACATTCTCAGAAGTCTTTATAATAGAGCGAGCACACAGATCCCTCGCCCCTCTTCCACCATCGGGGGCCAGACCACAGCCTATTATCATGAGTATCAATACTTAAAAAAAAGAGGCTCCCGTGGCCCACGGAGGAGATCACCCCGAGGTGGCCCAGACAAACAAGATCAAGCTTCAGGACCCGATGAATAAGACTACATTCCGAACTGTGAAGATTTTGGAAAGGCCCGAGAAAATGTGACACCACAGAGTACTGGCAAATGCAGATACGTGATGCTGTTTTGGATGGTTGTATATGTGTCTAATTTAGAACCGTCCTTACGCTGGATAACACTTCTATAAATGGAACCGTGTCCACGACTAAGGGGAAATGGCAACATATCCGATCCTATCCATATATATAGAGGGACGAGGCAAGGATGCCCACTCTCACCGCTGATGTTTACTTTAGCCCTTGAACCATTAGCATGCAAAATCCAGCAAAAACATGCTGACACCTTTGCAGTTTCAACTCCGGCCAGTGAGCATATCACTTTAAGCCAATGACATGGTCTTATATACACGGCATCCAGCAGACAATCTAAATAAATTAATCAGAGAATATATCCACTTCAAATATCACTCAGTTCTCTGTATAAACTGGACAAAGTCTATGGTGATTCCGCTCACTCCTGCTACACTACAACCCCTGCTAGATTATCCCTTGCAATGGCAAATGGAACCGGTGAAGTACTTAGGGATATGGATTCACCGGGACGCGGAGTAAGTAATACGTGACAACTATGGCAAAGCCCTTGCAAATCTAGAGGACCAAATATGCAGGTGGATTAGGCTACCTCTGTCATTAGCCGACAGGATAGCAATATCGAAGAAGGTTCTGCCCCGACGGTTTCTTTACTTACTCACAAATATACCAGTGAGGCTCACACACAGTTCTTCACAAAAATACTCACCTATATGACCAAGCTAACAAGGGCAGGCAAGCAGACAATAGTAGGATGGAAAGAACTGACTAGACCATACACCCAAGGGGGATTCAGAGCACCAGATCTGCAACTTAACTATTACTGCGCACAGGCAGAGCATGCACACTTCTGGTTACACCCGCACGCACGCATACCTCATTTAGCAGTAAATTACAAGAGTGTACATCCGACTCCCCTGGCTGCTTATATACTGAAGCCAAGACAAAACACCCCGAGAGCAGAAATAAACCCAGTCTGTTGCACATCAATGGCATGGCACATGCTGGTGAAACGAGCACATAAACTCTCAACATATTCACCTGTGCTGCCCATGCATCATCACCACGCATAACTGTGACGCATGAAAAAATCATGCTAAAATTACTAGGAGATAAGGGCTTACGCATCATTGGAAACATAGTCATTGATGGGCAATTCATATCACAAACTGACACCTTGCTAGAAGCACATTGGACACCTTTAAAGATATTTGCTTACCTTTGTTTGTGAGCGACCGCGAAAGACCTCTACCCTACATTCGTTAGCGAACCACCGACGCACAAGGCGCTCAAAATAATCTTAACATCACCCACACGTCAATGACTAGTAACAGACCTCTATAACGTGGCTCAGCATAAACAATTTTGAGAACACGAAAAGGCTCTACAAAGATAGGAAGATGCACTAGGCAGCTCCATCTGGAGGAGTGTGGCTCAATGGTTAGAGCGGCAGACCCTGATGCAGAGTTCTGGCCCGGGACCAGGGTTCAATTCCCGCCTCGGCAGGTCTAGGGATCAATTTCCTCGGACCTGACCATTCTCGCCTCGGTGCCAATTCTAATTATGGGTCCCACTCTGCAACTCTTTGCAATATCTTGCTTAATCTCCACACCGGCCCCAACAGCGCTAGGATGCTTGGCTTCACCCTGGGGGTGCCCAGGAGTGGACACTTCACAGGGAAAGTCAGGAAGGGTTCCACAGCGGTATGAGTAATAGCGCCAGGAAACCGCTTGGTGACAGTGCGCTCTACAAATACCATGACATTTACATTTACATCTCCAATGAAGATTGGGGATGTAGCTGTGCGCTCACACAAATGCTCATGTCCAACTGCAATTTGGGAATTATACTTTTTATTTTCCTACACCAAGTGTATTATACGCCTCCACAAATAAACAAATATGGTCTTAGGGAAGATGACAGATGTCTTCGATGCAGCGCCCAATGGGCAGATTTTTTGCATATGGCCCTGGGCATGCCTACAGCTCCAATACTGGCAAACAGTGACCAGTACCCTTACGGCAATGCTAGCTGAGCAGATACCCAATCTACCTCAAGCCTGCCTGTTGGGGATATACAAAATCAAACAGACTGGAAGACGTACATTTTTAGCTGTGGCACTGCTACTGGCTAACAGAAGAATAGCTTTGCAGTGGGGGAATAGATGGACACCACAGAATAATAAAAACTGGATCACAGAGATGACATATTGTGAGGAACGACTAGAAACTTATGCAGAAGAAATGCCTGAGGTCTCCTGACCCAAAGACTTCCGGGACCCACTCATGCAATACCTACGATCCATGCAAACGGATGAATAAAGGCACACTTCTGTATACACGCTGAATGAACAGGATAATTTTTTGGGAACGGTGCTAATAGCATTGGATGTTATAGATTGTAGATGTAAGTTTATTGCATCTTATGGGAATGCGTTAGTGCTATAACTAACAAGCTTTGAACTGTTATGTATATGATATGACACACAAAAGATATGTCTAGCATATCAAGCTGTGGACTCCTAAACGAACAAATGTAAAGTTATCATATGAGCAATGTGGAACCTGTATATTATGCCTGACCGTTAATAAATAAAAAATTTAAAAATAATAATAATGCAAGAAGTACATTATAAATCTCTAATCTCCCATCAGGTCGTCACAGACTCCAATCATTAGCACTCACTTCTCTTTGTTAGAACAGATTTCTGGAGAGCTAGGATTTGAAGAGTTTTCAGACTTGACATCATGAGAGGACTGCCCACCCTCTGGAGTCTTTTGTGTTCCAGAGACACTGTCACTGTTTGGACGAAAAAAAAGTGTATTTGAAGAGTGAATTCACAATAAAAGAGTAATTTTTTCACTTTTGCGAGCACGTTGGTTTCACCTTATGTTGTAGAAGCACACATATATTACATTATTTAATGAGCGAGGACTGAGAGTGTTCACCTAATGCTTACTAATATTTTCTGGATTATGACCCTTGTGTGTTCTGGAAACTGTATGGCGTCTTTGCCATCTTTCATAGTCATTATTTGGAAAATTAATGAAATAAATTAACCCTTTCTGTGCTGACAACGGAACCGCTACGTCATGAGCACAGCTCAACCACGGATGGTGACGGAGCGGTTCCGTCACCAGCATGTGCGCGTCGCGCGGCCCCCCAGCCCCCTTAGCGCTGCGGCGGAATAGCCGCCGCAGCGAAGGTGTTAACAGCATATCTCAATCCTTATTACACACCTCATGGATGCTACCAATAGAGATAATGATGGTCAGTGTCGGGAAGCTGAAAAAGGGGGAGAACCCGAGAGAGCAGGTTTTTAATTTGCAATAAATAATATGGAATCAGCACTCACATGAGAAATATTCTTTGGCAGTCTCTAATGTTCTCAATATATATATATATTAGTCAAAAATCAGTACAGCAAAGTGAGATTCCTTGGAAATGGCAGGTTATAGTGATTTCTCTTAGTCTAATACTGATGTTTGAGCCCTGAAGAAGTCTCAGTGTTTGAGACGAAACGCATCGGTTAAGAAGGGAAATCCAGATGTGTTCTTGGATTTTTGCCTGTCTTGGATTACCACAATAAAGAATTTGAATAAGAAACTTTGCAACAGTCCGGACTTATTTATTACAAGATGTTGCACTTTTATATATATTGAGAACATTAGAGACTGCCAAAGAATATTTCTCAGACGGGTGCTGATTCCATATTATTTATTGCATTTTTTGGGCTTTGCCCTTGAAGGAACAGACGGGGTTATGTTCCTTGGATTCACAAGCACCATCGCCATAATTTTCAAGCCACAGGTGGAAGCAGGTGCTGTTTTGCTTTGCCTCAACACTTGCTTTTTGAAATAGGTTTTTAATTTGCTTTGAGCCTAAAAAGAAATACAGGTAAGAGTAAAGGAGTAGTAAGTTCATGATCCATGCATATCATGGAATGCTTGATATATTGTGTGCATTATACAAATTTAATGTTTTCAAGCAAGAAAAATAATGAGGGCATGTCATTGCAGTTAAAGATTGAACAAACAGCTCAAAACTAAATATCCTAGAAGGTCCATCAGTTATAATAATACAGAATACAGAAACCTTGAATCACAGAAAAAAGACTCTGAGGAACTGGAATTCATTCAAAAGATGAAGGTCTGTATCTTCATGGAATTTTGACAACTGCTATTTCTAGTTATTGCCTTGATTTTTAACTAACTTGCAAAAACGAATATCCTGAGCTGAGGACCTGCAGATTGCCTTTGGATTTTATTTCATGAAGTCATGATGATTGGAAAATAAATGACCGTGGGTAGTGAGACTGAGCAGCCTGTGGGGCATATTTATGCCCTGTTTGCATCGCATTTGCACCATGCAACGTGGTATTTGTGGATGTAAACCTTACATGCGATTTATGAAGCCACAAAAGGCCACTTTGCGTGCCCTTGAGTAGCTCCATAAATCAGGAATTAAGGAACACGGCGCAATTCACTGCATTGCTTTACTCTGCGCTAGGGAGCTGTTTCATAGGCAGAACTGGTAAACATAGGAATGCGCCGAAAAGAAACACCTCCTAAGGAGAGGCGTAACGAGGAGGAATATCTTTATTTCTCCTTGTTCCTTCCTCTTTCTATCAGTGCTGTATTCTGCAGCACACATAGATTGAGAGATTGTTTTTGTGCCCTTCATGTACAAAATACAATCCTGCATGCAACAGAGGCACCCTTACACCATGGGGCAGTTCCTGCATTGGCACTAGGAAGCCAAAACCATGCTAGCGCAGGAATAACAAGAAAAATGCCAATACTGATACTCAATTCAAAGCAAAACAAATATCCAAAATGTATAGACCACAGTTCAATACATCTGATTGCTATTAAGTGATTTACTGATGTGGCAAATCTGAACATGCTTAATGGAGAAAATTCTTGAGATATGTTGGGCATTTGTGGCATGAGGATGCCCATGCCTGTATAATGTTGCACTGGTTCATTGATTGTAATACGTAACAAATTGTAGTCAGTCTTCAATCACTGATGCTAAGGAGATTTGTGGGTAGGGCCGACAAATGCCAGCATGGCTGGTCCCTCATCCTTAGATCCATGAATTAGCAGACATCACTGAATTGGGTAAAAATAGGGAGGGCTGGTGCAAGCATTTTGGGTGCACTAAGTGAAAAGACATTTTTCTGTACTTTTACATCACGCCATTGCCTAGTTTTTACTTCTGAAGGTAGTACAAAAAAGACATTTCCTGTTAGTAGTATCTCAGAAGCCTTAACTTTTATTCATGGTGCTTAAATTGGAGACTGCTTTGGTCATGATTTTTATAAGTTTACTCTGGGCAGTCTTTATACTCACAACTGTTTGTCATGAGTAACATGTGTTCATTTTTATTCATAACAAAATATTGACACCATAATAGGACTCCTAACATGTCTAGTTCTGGACTAAGAAGGTTCATTGGGTGGTCTATTACTATTAAAAACTAGAATCCTGATTTCACACAGCCAGTAAAGTAGGGAAGAAACAGATACTGTGGAAAAGAATTAAGTTGACTCACATTAGTGCCTAAAGGTAACTCCACTGTCCTGTTCCTTACCATCGTGTCCGGGTGTCCATCTGTCCCTCCGAACCCGTGTGTAGGCGCGGGAACAAGCCTGATCTTCGTTTGATTGGACTTTTAGACTGAGTCTTGGTTACAGCTGCTGGAGGCTGCAGAATGAGAACATCATGAACATAAGCCAGGAACACCTTTCTCATCGAACTACTCAAGATCTCTCCCAAATATTTCTTTAATAGTTTCAATTCACTTCAGGGTTTACTGAGTCCATTTCATTTATCTCACAGACCTTTTCTTGAATGCTCTATTTTAGTAGGACACGGCTCCTATCTATCTGAGATTGAGGGAAGTAGAATTGGGAGGTAATGATGCTACATAATATAGGGAGTGCCATTTCTCAGTTGTGAATTTGGCAGAAGAAGTGTGTAATTGTCTCACAGAGTGAAAATGCTTTGGAGGAGAAGGAATGTACAAATTATGACAATCTGGCAAATTGCATCTGTGGCAAAATGTTCCTGATACAGACTTTTGTTCCTTTATGTTTCAAACACCTGGTGCAACATTCAGAGGTGAACCAGCTGCAGAGAGGTCACAGCATTCAATGAACCTTAAGGAACAACACTTTCGCATTGACTTTGGATTGTGCTCTGTCTAACTGGTTCTAAAAGTTTTACCATTTAATGTCCTTAAAGGAGTTGTACCCAAGACACACAAAAAGGAATTGAATACATTACTTCGCGGTTCTCTTAAAACTCCATGCAGAGTATGTCAGTGTCTGCAATCAACGAAATCCACAGCAGAAATATCTTACGCTACCAATTCAACAAGTAGAGTTAAATCGGCTGTAAGTCCCAGATTGTGTAGAAACGTTTACACAAAGCAGCGCAGCACACACGTCCTGCTCTACGATGTGTGAGATGGAGAGAGGAGGATAGCGCCATATCTCCTAAGATATGCATATATCCTGCTCTTTCTTTAGTGCTGGTGCAAAATCAACCAGCCAAGCAGGCCACACACACACCTTTGCACTCATAGGTTTTGTACTTGGCGGGTACCCTACCAATGCAAAATACCGGGCCCGATTCACAGAACTAACTTAAGACAAAATCCTAAACTTACTACTTTGGGCATTCACAGAAGTTAGGATTTTGTCTTAAGACAGACTTAAGACAGACTTAAGGTAGGACTCTGTCTTAAGTCTGTCTTAAATCTGTCTTAAGACAAAATCATAACTTCTGTGAATATCAAAAGTAGTAAGTTCAGGAATTTGTCTTAAGTTAGTTCTGTGAATTGGGCCCATCGTGTCTAGAAACACTTTGAAATGCTTCCCACTTCAGATGTGTGCTGTACAGTGCAATATATATACAAAGTGGGAAAGTTAGATGAAATAAAAGCATTCCACCTTTTTAGTCTCTGCTTCAATGAGGCGTTATTTTTTGTCAGCTAATCCCTGTCTACTCTTGTTACAAGATAGGGATTTGCTTCAAAAAGCATGGGTGATTGCATGGGAAAAGCCATATTCCACCTTTGACGTGATACCTTGCTAAACAGTAATGCAAAGCAATGCTTTGCACTGCTTTACCTTTACTTTGAAGCGACCTTTAAGCAGAAAACAACTTTTGCGCTAGAAAGTAAAGGAAAAAAACATTTTTCATAGATTTGCATCACTTTTGTATTACAAACCTAGCAAAATCTGGGGCTCAGTACAGACTCCAGTCAAGATAAACCTTCAAGGTTTCTTACTGTGTGTTTACTGCATTCACCGTTAGTGGCACCGTCATATGAATCATGCAAGTTTACATTATAAATATCAGCACAAAATTGGCACTGAATGAAAATGTACATACACAGTGGATGATGTTGCCTAATACGCTTGATACACGAGTATGTAGACCTATACTTAGCAGCATACGTTTGGGAAACACTATTCACTTTAGTACAAAACAGTTTTGATAGCTGGCAGATCCTCAGCAGGCGCACATCTCCTTCAATCAATAATCAATCACTATCAGTGTCTTCAAGAAATTGCCCGGTGCTTCTAGTAGGTAGAACAGCCACCAATCACTCCGTAAAAGGAGATCCTCCAAGATCAGAAACAAAAACCTTGAGTGCCTTAAAACAACAGTCCAAGCGTCGGTCGACGTTGATATAGAATAATTTCATGATGTTTCGATTTGCCAACAAGGGTTTAGTCTTTTACAGACTTCATCAGGGCTAGATATCATACATAAATTAATAATCAACATGAATATCGTAATTTAGATTTTTTAACTTTTTACAATTATACCCATACCTTTAAATAACACACATATTACAATGTTCAGGGAGTTAAAGACAGCTACAGTGTAGCCAATGTGTTTGGCTTGTGTAGAAAACCAAGGCAAAGCCCGAAAACATCCATGGCTCTCACTTGTGCCATAAACACCAATTTCCGGGTGACACATATTAGAGAAGAAGTACGGTGAGTAACCCTTAAAACAAAGTGTGGGAATACCCCTAATTACCACTAAAAGGTCAAAAGCTACCCAAATCGGATATAAATCAGTCACCACTCTAATGAAATGTGAAGTTATTTCAGTAAAATTATTGTATCAGTATATAAAATTGGGGAACGAAAGCCATACAAGAAACAAGTATACTGAAAGTATAAAGCAAAAACCCTACAATGTCCAACTTTAGTTTAACCCTCAAAGCCACAATGCAAGATACCACCCTCTAGTATCTCATCACCTGTCCAAACAAAGTGGATAAGGGTTTATTCACCCAAAAATATTATTGAAACTTACCAGTGTTAAATCTGACTAACAAAAATACCCTTACCAACAGTGGTATTATCTAAAATGCTATATTAAGTAATTAATCCTATGTGTTTCTTTTTATGCTTAAATTTAGTATCTTCGTATTTTTTTAATACTGAAAAAGATATTTATCAAAGTCGGCCGATGTTTGGTCCATAGTTTTAAGGTGCTCGAGGGTTTTGTTTCCATTCTATTTATGCCATGGAGTTTCAAATGTAGGAAAGTGCTCTTTTTGTATGGTCACCCCCACACTTTTTTTCACAATGCTGATGGTTATGACTCTGAAAGTGCTCTGGAGCCTGCTATCCAGGCCGCAGGACTAGAGCTCGCTCCCCAAAAATGATGTAAGTAAGTTAGGAACCCCAATTGGCAAGGACTATAACCACGTAATAAGTCCCTGATAAGTGGTAATAGTGGTACCCAGGGCATGGGAGTTAAAGGGGTCAAGATAGAAATTGGGTCTGAAGTTGGCAGAGGTATGCACCCTGTTCAAGTAGGGACCGCAAGCCTAGTAAGGCACAAAACAATCCTGAATTAACTTGTGCTCATCCTCTGGTAGCTTGGCACAGTGTAAGTGTAAACCCCCTCCCTCCCGTCTGCCTCAGAATGGCAGATATATGCAGATGGGTGCTCAGCCACACCTAGCCTCCCTGTGTTTGTGGCTGTCTGGAGGGAATGCACAAGGGGGAACTGTTGCCCAGATGTGTGTTAGAGACAGACTGTAAGGCACACAGAGCAGTAAGAGCCGAGAAAAGTCGTCTTTAATATAGTGGCATTTCTAAAATAGTAATGTTATATCCGACTTTATCAATAAAGAATATTTATCATCACCATTCCAAAGAAAGGAAACATGAAAGAGCTACTCCTTTCCAATCATGAATTACAGTTTAAAAGTATTTCAAGGAATTTGCAAAGCTCGCCTATGCTAGCCTATGAGAGGAGTAAGCCTCACAGCAGTGGAAAACTAATTTAGCTGTTTGTCACTACCATGAAATGTAAAACACAAAAGTACATATCCTACCTTTTTCTTACATAGCTTAGCAAGGGCCTTCCTTATGGGTGATTTATAAATCAAAGTGCACTAAACTGCACACATAAGCCCTGAAATGGCAGGCTTGAGACATGGTTAAGGGGCTACTTATGTGGGTGTCACAATCATTGCTGCAGTCCCAATGGTAGTATTTAATTTACAGTCCCGGGGCACATGTAGTACCATTTACTAGGGACTTATAAGTAAACTGAATATGCTAATTGGGTTTGAGCCAATGTTTCCCTGGTTAGGGGGAGAGCATAAACACTTTAGCACTGATTAGCTGTGGTAAAGTGTGTGGAGTCCTAAAGTCAGCAAAAACGAGTACAAAAAAATGGAAGTAGGCAGGCATAACATTGGGGAAAGACAATCCTAAAGCTGTCAGATCTATCAGATCACACGGGCCTGCAGCACTAAGTGGCCCACCCTAAGTGACCCAAGTAAACAGATGACAGCAGGTCTGCCATTTCAGCCTGCATGAGCAGTGCAAATTGCTCCAACTTGACTTGAATACAGAAAGTGGCTAAGAAACCAAATAAGTAGGTTCAATACCCAAAATCAAAAGCAAAGACCCAACAATTAGAAACGATAAAGGAAACACCAATCATTGCCTAGTGTAAGAGAGAAAATGACTAACAGAATATGTATGATCTGAATTTAGAACATAAAATAACACCAAGTTATCCAACACCACACCAACGAGTACAGTGCTCAAATCAGGAAGAAAATGCGGTGACTAGAAACATCCTGGCATTAATTGCCATAAATTATATATTGTGATATATATATTTTGGGTATTGAACCTACTTATTTGGTTTCTTAGCCACTTTCTGTATTCAATTCACTTTGATGAAATTGTCTTACTTGGTTGATATGATGTTCTTATATTTAACTTTGTAACTTTGATTATTTCTGATTGTGATTATTATGATGTTCTAGCCCTGAAGAAGTCTGTGGTCTATACGACTTAAGATGAAACACTTGTTGGCGGCTAGATTTGCTACGAAGAACAACATCATAATAAATAACGAGACGAAGACCATCTTGATTGTGATTTATTCAAGGACTTGACTGATTATTGTTACTAGCTCAGGATATACTTTATAGATGCAGCCTGCCTTCCCTCCAGACAGTCACACAAAAGTGGGATTAGTTGAGTCTTAATGGGCCAATAAGGCTTGATGGGAAGGGGTGTAGCTAGGCACCACACTTGCACCTGAACAGGCTCTGCCCAATCTCCTTCCAAACAACCTTGTTTTGTCAGTGCAGCCAGCTAGGAGCAAGGACAGGGGAGAAAGGAAACTCCTGAAATGTCATAGAACCTTTCTGGAAACTTCGCCCGCCTTCAAGGAGCAGGGCACCAGGGTATACAAATAGGGCTCTCAGACCCACTCTTCAGTTCACATGTGGACCTGTAGATACTCTGCCAGTAAGAAGGTCTGCTATGCTGCTGTAGGACTGATATTGTGTGAGTTTGCTACTCTGGAAGAACTGCTCTTCTGCTGCTCTTCCCAGCCTGCTGCTCTCTCTGCCTGGGTGAGAAGGACTAGACTTTCAGCACTTGAGCCCAGTGTGACTCAAAGGGCTTGACTGCTTGCCTCCTGTTCTGCAGTCTAATGGACATCAAAGAGTGTTTGCAAGTCTTGATCCAGCACCTGAAATGTGTCAGCTGTGAGTCCTACCCTGCCAAGTGTTGCCACCCAGTCCTTGACCCTTGCAAGTATGCCTAATGTGATCTGCCGTCTGTGGACTTCATAGGAACGACTGCACAGCAACACAAAGCAATGCAGCCCCAACCGCACACCAGAACTTAAGGTACTCTGTTCAAGGTCCCAAGTGGATCCATGTAGCTGGCTGGCACTCCATCTTGGTTGCCTGCACTTGTGATTTTGTCGAGGTCGAGAGGGACCAAATAACCCCAGTTGGTGAGTTGCGCTTTTATACGCTAGTGTTACTGTTAGAAATGGGATTTCTGGTTGGCTAGGGCTTGCGCCTAAGCCAGGCCGAAACCAAAACTCTAGTTTGGGCAAGGGAGTTACACACTGAAGATAAACCCTACTCACTCCCTTGGTAGCTTGGGACAAGCAGCCAGGCTTATCCCAGAGGCAATGTATAAAGCGTTTGCGCAACACACACACACCAGCAACACACTAGGCACAACACAAAAGAATCTCAACAGAAGGTTATATCAAAAATAGGCTTCATATTATCATAAACATATTAGAAACATAATCACACTGCAGTACGCAATACTCTCAGGGGATTATATACAGGACCAGGCCAATCGGGCCACAGTCAGAACCATCACAATGCAGGTAGTAAATATAAAACACAACCAGTAACTACTGGTACCATAATGACCTACGCATTATCATATTAGCATTAGACGCCATCCTAAAATATCATAACATGACATTAGGCATAAACCTCATTAGCATAAATACATTACGCATTAGGCCTCACCAGCATAAACACATTATGCAATAACCTCATATGCAATAACACATTCCTCATTAGGTATCACCAACATAAACACAATATGCAATCACCTATTAAGCATAACCACATTACGCATTAGGCAATGCATTAGGGCCTTGCGCCCTACCAACGTAGAACTGACCCCAGGCCAAGTGGCCTTTTGCTGGGGCTCTAATGCCCTCTGTACAAAAGTGTCAGAGCTTCTAGTGTGGCCTTCCAAATAGCCTTTTTGCTGCCTATGCAGCCAAAGCAAACTATGCACTGCGCTGGGGCCTGGGGTTCTTCTGACCCTTTCCTGTTGAAAACACAAATGCCCCCAAGTCCGACTCCGGGACTTCTAGAAATGATCTGGCCCCCAACAATAAATGACACTGGCACCAACTGTGCCTCCGGGGTCCCCATGGGGACGTCCAAACCAATTTACACCAACGTTGCAGCTGCACACTTAACGGTGGGGCAGCTGTGGCAAAATGAGCCTGGTACCACTGTGCCGCCTGAGCCCCGCTCCGGGACTCCTCAAATAATTAGCCCAACCGCTGCAGCTGCCCGCAACTGTGCTGCATCTGTGAAAAGAAAACCAGCACGGGCACTCACTGTGCCTTGAGAGCACCACTGCTCTCAAATCCACCCCACTCACCAGGTTCGTTGGTGCACCAGCACCAGGGCCGTCTCCTCTCTTCCTGGCCAAAACGGGCAGAACCAGTCTACCTTGGCAAAGCCAGCATTCACATAAGCAGGCAGAATCCTATTCAGGTTCAGGGGACTACTCCTCCCACTACTTCAAATTCAGATGCCCTATTCAGCCTAGCGCTGACTCACCCTGCCCCTCCTGGAGCCACACACACCTCACTAGCCCTTGTCACTCAAAAGCCAGACATGCAATTTACATCAGGGAGGCAGACACACTGCACACAGAAATGCCAACTTCTAAAAGTGGCATTTCTAAAATAGTTATAATAAATCTGCACCTACCATTGCATAGAATTTATTATTACTATTCCAAACATACCAAACTTTACCACGCTGCTCCTCTCATATCAGGAATTACCACTGAAACACTTATCAGGGAATCTCCAATGCATTACTATGGGAGGGCAGCCTCACAGTAGTGAGAAACCAAAATGGCTGTTTGTCACTACCAGGACATGTCACACACTTAAGGTACATGTCCTACCTTTCACCAACAATGCACCCTGCCCATACGGCTAGCTAGGGTCTACCTAGGGGTGACTGACATGTAGTAAAAGGGGGGTTCACAGACATGGCACACACTTTAGGCGCCACGTCACAGCGGCAGTAACACTGTGCGCACAGGGCCTGCAATGGCAGAGGACTGGGATAGGTTTTAAAGGCTACTTTGGTGGGTGGCGCAATCAGCGCTGCAAGCCCACCAGTAGCATTTTATATACCAGCCCTGTGTTTATGAGATACCACTTTACAAGGGACTGACAGGTAAATTAAATAGGTCAAACAGGTGTAGACCAATCTTTTCCATATTTTCCACAGACAGCACATGCACTATACACTGGACAGCCGTGCTAAAGTGCACTGAGTCCTAAAACCACCAACACCATGTCAGAAGAAAGGCTAGGAGAAAGGCAAAAAGTTTAGGGATGACCCTGAAAAAAGGGCCAAGTACAGCATTTACCTAAACTAGGTAACCAGGTTCTTGGATTTTGGTTATATTGGTATTGTTTTTTCTAAACTGGTGTGGTGTTTTCACTGTTTTATTGTAATATGTGCTGCACAAATACTTTACACATTGCATCTTAAGTTAAGCCCGACTGCTCAATGCAAAGCTACCAGAGGGTGAGCACAGGTTAATTTAAGGTGTGCATGTACTTACCCTGACTAGAGTGGTGGTCCCTACTTGGACAGGGTGCATACCTCTGCCAACTAGAGACACCATTTCTAACACTACGTTTTCCCAAAGTCAGGCTTAAGGTGACATGCACACAGGTGGCTACCCTGGAGGTTGCCCACCTGGTTGCTCTGCCCTTTACTGTGCCCTGGCTGCTTCTGTAACATCCAAGAGAGGAACCTGACCCCCTGCCAGAAGGTGTGAACACTCCCAGGAATTGGAAACAAAATCATGCGAAGGAGGTGACACCTCCTTCCCTGACAGGAGCGTTATTGAAGTGGCAGATCAAGGTGGTGAGCTTCAAAGCTTTCACCGCCTCTGATATGCAACCAGGCTGCCTCCCAAAGGAGGTAACAGCCCTTCCCTTGCCCCAAGGCACATTTCCACCAAGGCAGACATGAATATTAGATATTTAGGAGGTATACAGAAGATTACCCACTGAGGCTAGTAGGCCATTGGCTACTTGCACCAACACCCCTAATGCTCCTACATTTAGAACCCCTGGCACTAAAACGGAAAGGTGTGACACAGCGGCCAGAGTGGCTGACTCCGGAACGTGGGGCTCACGGTTCAATCCCTGGCGTTAGAAGAGCTCAGATCAGCATCATGACATTCTGGGAAATAGCTCATTTAATCTCCTGGATGAACCCCAGTGCCTGGATACCCTTAGCGGTGATAAGTCATGCTTTACAAATCTGGAATGAATGAACTTGCAATAAAGGACAAAGAAGACTACTTTGGGACCTGCACAAAGCAAAGGTACAATACCCTTAACCTGTGGCAACCACCCTGCAACTGCATGATTGCGACTCGTCCCGGACCAGAGACCAGCTACAAAGTCATGAGGAACTTCTATGAGCGTTGTCTAAACAAAAGAAGAGGCAGGGAGAGTAGAGTGACACTCTTATTCCCCGGTAATAGTCAATAAACAAGAAAAGAGTGTCCAATGGTTGTATTTGACCACAGTAAGGAGCAAGTAAACGGCTTTACTTAGGACGTTAAAGAAAGCCCTCACTCACCACCTAGTGATGACATGCTTCATCATCGGGCCCCACCTAAGAGACTGAGTGTCTCTTTGGTGTGCTACAACGCCAGATTTACTGCGGAGCGGGTTGGTGAGTTCAGGCAGTGTTGTGCAAAGAAAATAAACTAGTGAGTGGTGGATGGTTAAAAAATAGTCCGTAGTGTATCAAAATTAACTTTATTCTAATGATCACTAAGGACGGGTTGATAAAAACGTATGTGTTGGAAATCCGTCCATAATTAGTTGAGTGGTAGTTTCCAAAATATCAGTCGACATGTTTCAGCCACGAAACGGTATGATTTTACCTGGCATTCATCAGGACTCTGTGTGTGCTAAACCCTGATGGTATGGACTCGCTAAGGCCCACCCTTACCTAGGGACGTGAAAGTGAAAATTAACAAAAAGGTGTAAAGTGCAAAAAAATTAGGATCTACCCTCGACCGGACCTCTTCGGGGTCCGGTCGAGGGTAGATGCAGGTACACAGGGGGTGCCTAGCGTCGAGGGCGGTGTGCCAATTACGTTCCCACCCCCCTCCTGTGACCCATGGTGGGAATCCTTAACAGCACAAAAGTGCAGAAACCTTAAAGCTGGAAGCCTCCTAAACCAGGAGTAATTAGAACTAATTGTGGACGGATTTCGAACACATAAGTTTTTATCAAACCATCAGGCCTGCAGAGAGATCACCCTAAAGTAAATGGTCTAGTACCTTGTGGAAAACATAGTTCTGACCTTTAGCAAGTTTCTGGTGACTACCATTTCCCCCAGGACTCCAGGATGTCAAACTAACCCAAGACTGAGCTTGCTGCTGCCAAGTATTGTTGGTGATAATTCCAGCTACCACTACCTTTGTTCGATGCTGTGCCTTGAGGAACTCCAAAGCACCTTCACCTGGTCACCTCAGTTGAGTTGTCAAGTTTTTGCATCTCTTCCCTCACCTGCACAGTCTCAGCAGTAAAAGTAGCATCCCTATGGCAACCAATTCAACACCAAGGGCAGCCAGAACAACTGTGCGCCTGTGCCTTACGAGCCAGGTTAAATTCAACTGTTAACTCCCAGTTGTATTCTCCATTTACCACAATGTTAACGTTTTGCACTGATTTATTTTTCATTCTAATATCAATAACTCCAATAATACTCATTTGATTGTGTTCGATTTGGTGTCTAAATTTAGACAGAATTCTGCTCTATTTGTATAAATTGGCGTCTGATTTCTTTTGAGTCATGTCTATTACTTATTGTTTATGATGGTACTCTGAAATGCTAAACACATTTGCCACTCTACCAGGACTGAGCTAGGGATTTACTATTGTGAATCCAAGGGACCTGTCATTGGGGTATTACGGGAGTATTACATAGTGAAGCCTAACCCTCCCCACTGTAAAGTACTCCACAATCCTATACAAATCCTACACATTCTTTAAATTAACCTATACAAACTTTTTTTCAAGAAGTGATCCCTTTTGTCCTCCTCACCTTGCCCTTTATAGGCGAAAATAAAAATGTTCACAGAAAGACACTCTATTTCCCTATCTCAAGGAGGGAAGGACATTGCCAAGAGGGATACAGGGATCCAGGGAGACTCTTCAGCAGGCAAGTGAAAAGCAAACATGGCTGAGGTAGGATGGGTTAAATTTCCAGCTGGAGCTTTACATGTGACTGGTTGTTGATAAAGCATCACACAGAGTTTTAGAGGCATTTGCTTATCAAAAATCTCTCCATATTATTAGAGCCAAGACTATCTCTTTTATTATTGAGGAAGGATCTAAATCATTAATTTGAGAACAGATCAGTAGGTTCTATGTAGAAGTGCTGTGATCATACTTACAGTGAAGGTTGTCTTTGTGGTCTCCACACTCGGATGCACAATTCCCGCACTCAAGCTGCCGGGGATCCCACTGTTTTGGAGCTTCTTCTGACTCCCCACCATGGTCTCCATAGAGTGGCTGCGGACTCGGATGGCTCGCTGTGGGGAAGAAACAAACACAAAGGAAGGAATAGGTTTAGAACTTCAATATGTACTCCAATTTACTGTCTAAGCAGCAAGTGCAAACATTTGCTTTTCATAGTGTTACAATAATACTTCTGAAATAGGCAACTCTAGGGCCACTGTCTAATACAGTGGTGGCCAATTTTAGTCTAGGAGTGCCAGAAGAATGTTAATAACAAACATTTTCTGTTTGACACATTGCCTTGTAAAATCCTCTAATGTGGATCCCATGAAAATGTGAATATTGTATGGGACGTTAGCGGCCAACCGTGGACATCTCTGCGCAAGTCAAATGGAGAAAAAACAGCAGCGCTTAAAATAACCAAAAAAGTGATGAATATCAAAATAATTGTGTGTAACTAGATAAATAGCATTAAACAAAGTCATTATGGGCCATATGTATCAAGCAAAATTGCATTTGCAAACGCCAAAATTCGCAGAATTTCGGCGTTTGCGAATGCAATTTTGCTATATGGTATGTATTATGGCAAATCTGCGTGCAAAATAAGGAATCGCAAAACTTGCGATTCCTTATTTTGCGATTGCATTTAAGGAATCACAAATTTGAGATTCCTTGAATGCAATGTAAGAAGCACCAAAAAAATGCAATTTGGCCTTAAGGAATCGCAAATTACCACCAACTACAAGTTGGTGCTAATTTGCGATTTCTTTGGAAAATACATTTTTTTGCATGTTTCAAAGTGCAATGTAAAGCACATTCATGCCCTTCGGGCATGTATGTGCGCCACATGTGAACCCATGCTTCTTTCAGGGGTGCAACAGGGTGTCCTTTTGACACCCCTGCACCCTTGAAATTGCATTCTCAATTTGTGATTCGCTAATTGCGAATCACAAATTGAGAATGTCTTCCCATTCATTCCTATGGGCCTTTAGACCCAAAGGAATGAATGGGGAGGTATTCCTTAATTGTGAACGCAATTTGCGATTGGCAATTAAGGAATATGTAGGATTTGCAAAATTTATTGGAAATCCTACATACATAGCATTTTACGATTCTCAAATAGCAAAAAATCGCTATTTGAGAATCGCAAAATGACTTTTTGATACATATGGCCCTATATACAGTAATTATCAGAAAATGGATATTAATTCAACACATTCATGATGTGAAGTTTATTATTAATCAATCAAAGACATTTATAGAGCGCACTACTTACCCGGAGGGTCTCAAGGCGCTTGAGGGGGGGGGGGTGTTGCTACTGCTCGAACAGCCAGGTCTTGAGCTTCTTCCTGAAGGAGAGGTGGTCTTGGGTCAGGCGCAGGTCGGTCGGGAGGGAGTTCCAGGTCTTGGCGGCCAGGTAGGAGAAGGACCTTCCTCCTGTTGTCGTTCTTCGGATACGGGGGACGGCGGCGAGGGCGTGACTGGCTGATCGGAGATGGCGTCTGGGAACGTAGAAGTTGACACGGTTGTTGAGGTAGCTCGGGCCTTGATCGTGTAGGGCTTTGTGTGCGTGGGTGAGGAGAGGGAAGGTGATTCTTTTGTTGACGGGGAGCCAGTGCAGGTCTCTCAGATGTCCGGAGATGTGGCTGTGTCGTGGGATGTCGAGGATGAGTCTGGCTGAGGCGTTCTGGATCCGCTGGAGTCTCTTCTGGAGCTTGGCGGTGGTTCCGGCATAGAGGGCGTTGCCGTAGTCCAGACGGCTGGTGATGAGGGCCTGGGTGACCGTCTTCCTGGTCTCGGTGGGGATCCACCGGAAGATCTTCCGTAGCATGCGCAGGATGTTGAAGCATGACGAGGAGACGGCGTTGACTTGTCTGGTCATGGTGAGGGAGGAGTCCAGGATGAAGCCCAGGTTGCGTGCGTGGTCTGTCGGTTTGGGTGCGGGGCCCAGGGCGGGTGGCCACCAGGAGTCGTCCCAGGCGGAGGGCGAGGGGCCCAGGATGAGGACTTCCGTCTTGTCTGAGTTCAGTTTTAGGCGGCTGGTCGTCATCCACTCGGCTACGTCTTTCATCCCTTCGTGAAGGTTGGCTCTGGAGGCGGCGGGGTCGTTGGTCAGGGAGAGGATCAGCTGGGTGTCGTCAGCGTAGGAGATGATGTTGAGGTTGTGTTGGCGTGCGATGGCCGCGAGGGGGCTCATGTAGACGTTGAAGAGGGTGGGGCTCAGCGAGGATCCTTGGGGGACGCCGCAGATGACTTCGGTGGCCTCTGACTTGTACGGTGGTAGACGGACTCTCTGTGTTCTTCCGTCGAGAAAGGAGATGATCCATTCCAGTGCCTTCTCCTGGATTCCGACGTTG